>NC_056067.1:10848333-13685000 GCF_016772045.2 Ovis aries | reverse complement strand
ATGCAGAGGGCCCAGGTTCCATTCCTAGTCAGGGAACTAAGATTTCTGTGCTACTTACCAAAAAAAGAAGAAGAAAAAAAAAAAAAAGGCCTGAAAGACACAGATCTGGGCAATTGTCAGTAAAACACCAGGACCATTGTTCTGATTCCCATTTGACAGGTGAGGAAACCTAGGCTTCTGAGGGGCTGGGGACAGACGGAGCTCCCGGGTCCCTGGGTGGGGAGTCCTTTCTCTGGGTCCCTCCAAGGGGAGTGAGTGACCGGCTGTGAAGGCAGGGCCTCTGGCTTGCAGCTCTGATGCCTGGTTCCCTGCTCAGCGAGGCAGGGCTGGCCTGTGTCCCACATCTCGGCCATCTGGGGACCAGAGGGTGTGGATGTCTGGAGCTTGGAGGAGGCACTGGGTTTGAATTCCAGCTCTGTTGTCTCTGGCCTAGGAGATCATGGCCCTCAAGGACAGAGGAAAGAGCCTTAGAAGATGGCCCTCCTGCCGGCCTATAGCGGAGGGATGGTGGATAGCAGACGGCCTGCCACGCTCTCCCCTGCCTAGACCTAGGTCTCCTGCCTCTCCAGTTGGGGACAGATGCCCAGGACTTGGCCTCAATGGCCCATATCTCTCTGGGCAGGCCCTGGCTCTGATCAGCCATCCAGACCCCTGGGCCTGGGGCTGCTGCTCACCTGGCCATCGCTTAGCAGGTGTGGACCACAGGGGCACTTGGGATGGGGGCACCACCTCTCATTCCTCAGCTTTCTCCCTGGGCAGTCTTGTTGTTTCTTCCTCTGGCTACATCCCGACTCCAGCACCTTCTCCACCTCTGACACCTTTGCCTCCTGGTCAAGCCCCGTCCTCCAACTTCTGAATCATAGCCTTCTTGCTGCCCCCGCCCCCCGTGTCTGCCACTGTCTTGGGGAGGAGACTTGTGCCTTTCCTGTTCTTGTCCCCTCTTGTGATAAGACCAGTAGAGATGTTCACAACGTGAGGCAGACAGTCTTGATGTGAGTCTCAAAGCAAGACAGAAGCAGTCATACTCATTTGTCTCAGTCCTGTCTGAGCAAAGACCTGCGAGAGGTGGGGAGCGGGCATGCAGCCCCTGGGGAGAGCTCCGGGGAGAGGCCCTGCAGGTGCATACACCCTGAGGTAGCCTGCCTGGCGCTCGGCTGAGGCCACCGCCTCTCAGAGGAGCCCTGGGCCTATCCCTGCTTTAACCCCGCAGTCGGGCTTGCAGGGGCTCAGGGCAAAGGGGCCCAGTTGCCCCTGGGGGTCCCTGCTCCCGCTGGTGGGTGAGGCTCTTTGTGGGTTCTGCCCTGGGATGCTCCTCCTGCTCAGTGGGGAGAGCCAGCCCCTCCTGCGAGAGGTTGTTTTGGGCATAGGCTCCTGGGCCCGGGAGGGGCAGCGGAAGGGGAGAAACAGGCAGCAGGTGCCGCTTCTAACAGCCTTGATGGGCTGCCAGTCGCCTCTGAAATCCAGAGCACATCTGCGCTCATCAGTTGGCCAACAGATGGGTCCCGGTTTAATATTTTTGGATTCGGTTACACTGAGGGGCTGATGTGAACCATACAGAGTGCAGGTGTGCGAGCAAAACAGTGTCCTGCAGCGGGCGGGGCGGGAGGAGATTGTCCTGGGGGCGGGCGACAGGGACTGGCTCAGGGCAAGACCCCGGAGCCTGGCTGGAGACGCTCCAGGTGCGCATGGGCGAGGAGCCTCACTCTGCACCTTGGGTTTGGTCGCGGATTTTGTTATAAGCTTCTTGCAAACCGTGGGATGCAGTAATTCCCCTGTCCATCCTGGGAGTGAGAGTGGGTGGTCAGCAGGCAGAGAGGGGCCAGGCAGGGCCAGATGGCAGTGTGGTGGCTCATGTTCCCACCAGCAACTGCTTTTGTTACTTAATCATGTCACAGGCAGGAAAGCACCCACCCCCATGCCGAGTATCTCTGGGGCCACCTTCGCGGCTGGCCCCGGGGGAAGTTCCCAGGGACCCAGATAAGGCTACCGGATGCAGCCTTGGACTTGGAGCTCCAACCGGGACCCTGCAGACAGTGACCCCATGGCGATGTGATTGTTGCCATGGAGAGACAGTGCTGTCCCGGGTCCTGGGGGACCCTAGCAGGAAGATGTCCATCCCGTGGCTGAAGTCCTGAGCCAGGTAGCAGCCACCCGCCTGCCCCACCTGAGCTCTTCCTGCAGAGAACAGCTTGCTTCCTCTGACAACACCTGTTCTCATGGCTGACCCTGGGGAAACTGAGGCCCAGGGCAGCCAGGGAGCCTGCCCAAACCACAGCCTAGCAGGCCGGGGCCACAGACCCTGCGGGCTGAGAGCAAAGCTGTGTGCTTCACTGGCTTGTGGTGGTGTGCCCCTCGCAGGCCCGATGGTCTTACAAGAACCAGCTCACTCAGGGCAGATTCCCTTGTCCATAGGCATCAGTCACCTGCCTTCCGGGGCCCCTGAGACTGCAGCTGGGTGTGAGGTCCTCAAGGGGTGGACTCAGAGAGGACTCCCTTCCGTTGGGCTCTGTCCAGCTGGGAAGGAAGACTGACACGTTGTACACACATGCACACACACACACACACACACGTAACGAGAACGAGTGCACGCAGGCCTCCCAGACCTGGTACAGGGGAGGGTGCACTTCACATGTTCCTCCCTTCAGTCATTCAGCGAGCACTTATGGATCCTCTACCGTGTGCCAGAGCCAGTTCCGGGGCACGGGGCAGCAGTGAAGAGACAGACGCTTGCCCTCCATAGACACAAAGTCCCTATGTGGTGAGTGCATTAATAGCTAATGGAATCAGAGGACTCATCATTTGAAAAGGAAGAATTGAGATTTTCAGGGCAAATAATAGAGCTAATCATTTTGGGGCTCTTAGTAGCTGGCAGGCAATAGGAGGAAGGCATCCTTCTGTTGATCTGAGGGTCCTCATTGTACTGAGAAGGAGCAGGGTTTCCCAAGGGTGCCCAGCAGCAGGTAGTGTCCAGCTGGGCGGAGGGAAACACCCCTGGGCATTGGTCAGGGGGTGCGCCTCCTCTGGCCCCTTGGCCAGGACAAGAAGAACATGTCTGCTCTGCAGCTGTGAGTTTGCTCCTCGGCCCCTGGAAACAAGAAGCAACTCACACTTTGTCTACATCCCAGCGGAGCTGTCCTGAGCCGCTTGCCAGGATAGGGCCCTAGTCAGTTTAGCTGTGTTGTTCACGCCCAGGTCCAGAGAAGGGACCATGCACTGTTGTGGAGGCACCCCTCAACACACCTTTGGCCCCACACAGGCCTGAGTGCTGAGCACCAGCAGGACAAGCCCTCCCCCGTGCCCTCCTAAACCCACCTCTGTCCCACCCTCGGGAAGCTCCTCCTCTCCTCCCGGTCCTGCGAGTCCTACCTCCTCTGGGCCCTGGCTGCTATCTCCTCCCTCTCGAGGGCACATGGCCAGCTCTTCCCTTCCCAAAGGCAGGGATCTCATGGGATGTTCTCAGCCTCCTTTGCATCTAGGCACAGCCACAGTTTAACCAATAAGCTAGAAGGGGAGAACTCTGAAAATTTCTGAGAAAGATTTTTCTCCCTGGCTCCTTTTCTTCTTTGAATGCAGGGTTCAGAAGTTGTGATGGTTGGAGCTACAACCACCATTGTAGAACCACGAGGCAACAAGTCAGAAGCCAACAAGCCAACACTCAGGATGGTTGAGCATAAGGACTGGGAGAGCTGGGGTCCCCGATGATGACATTGACTTACTGCACCTAATCCAGCATCACTTTCTCCATGTTTCCAGGGAACTAGTGTGTGCATCTGTTAAACCACTGTTAGCTGGATATCCTGTTACTTGAAGCTGAAAGCATCCCCAGGAAATGCAAAGCATAGTAACTGAATTCCCAGGCTCGACCTGGTCCACTGCCAGCCCTGCTTGGAGGCCAGTGGAGAAGAGATAGAACCTGGAGATGAGCCCAGGACAGCCCCGCCACTCACTGCCTGGTGACCTTGGGCCAGTAATGAAACCACCCCCACTGGGCTCGCCCATTAAAAAAAAATTATTATTAAAAAAATTATTTTTGGCCATGCTGGGTCTTCATTGATCTGTGAGGGCTTTCTCTAGTTGTGGCGAGTGGGGGCTACTCTCTAGCTGTGGTGCACAAGCTTCTAGTTATGGTGGCTTCTCTTGTTGCAGAGCACAAGTTCTAGGTACACGGGCTTCAGCAGTTGAGGGGCTCAGGCTCAGTAGTTGTGGCACACGGGCTTAACTGCCTCGTGTCACGTGGAATCTTCCTGGACCAGGGATTGAACCATGTCCCCTGCACTGGCAGGCGGATTCTTAACCACTCGACCACCAGGGAAGTCCTGCTTCCGCATTTGAAACTGGAGGGGGGCGCCAGCACCCCACCCCCTGACCCCAAACCCCCTCCAGTGTACCTCTGCCTGGAACCATTGCCCTGAGCCTTCTCCAAGGGCTTTGCCAGCTTGAGTCAGCCATGACTCCTCAACTGTAGCAGAGGAGAGCTGAGCTGGCCATGGGGAGGCAGGTGGTAGCCCCTCTAGGAGAGTGGACTTCCTAAAGACTGCCCAGAGCCATCCTGGAGACGAGCACTAGGCAGCTTGATCAGAGCTGAGATGGGAGGGGGAGACAGGGATGAGTCATGAGTGGACACCCCCACCCCCAGTCCAGGCTGAATCCTGGGAGCTCCCTGACTCCCAGGCTGCCCTCGAGCTTTGCTGGAGGAGTCTGGTCGGGTGGTGATGAGGAGTGTGAATCCTGGGGTCCTCCCTGCAGCCAAGGAGGCAGCCGAGCCCGCCTGCTCCCACGACAGGCCATCTGGTTTACCCACAGGGCCACACCTGGCCATTCCCCTGTACTAGGTCAGAGCCATGAGAGAGGAAAGGTAACCAGGCTGCTGCCCCATCTCACCCTCAGGCCCCCACTGGACAGATGGGGAAAGTGAGGCTGGGGAGGCTCAGATGCCCCAGAGCCAGGTGGAGCCTCCTTCCCTGCCGAGTGAGGGAGGGGGGCAGCTGAAGAGGCGCCAGATGGCCCGGATTCCCGGCTTCTGCAGAGATGCCGGGAACAAGACCTCATCTCTCAGCTACTCTCGCAGCTGAAAATATTTACATCCAAATACGTCCCAATGCGTCATATTTTTGCCTCAAGCCAGTCTGGGAGTCTGTCCCCACCACCTGGGAGGCTGTGAGGCCTGCTGAGGAAGGGTCTTGCCTTTCAGGGGAGCTGATGAGTCTTACCAGAGGCTGGCATTAAGGAACAGGGGCCTGGGAGGGGACCCAGAAAGGACCTTAGGGTTCTGAAAGGACGACCTGCGAAGTGCCTTGGCCTTGGGGTCTTTAGAAGCAGCTGGCTCTGCTCGAGGGCGCTCCCCACAGAAAAGGCGGGAAGAGCCCGTGTGGATTCGAGGGTCTGCAAGGCTCTTGACTTCCTCCCAGGAGACTTGCCATTCTCGAGACGTCCCTCCCGCGAGATTTCCCTCCTGCAAGACAGCCCTTCCCTGATACTTGCCAACCTCAAGACTTCACACCCTCGAAGCAAGACTGTCCTCCTCCGTGCCTCACTGTGTATGACGTGTTACTTTTACTGCGGTTTCTTGTTTTGCTGACCTTCCTCTCGAGATGTCCTCAGACCTGTAAGGGTGGGACCTGGCCTCATTCACCCCAGCACAGAGAGCAGCATCCAGCTGCAGTCGGTGCTCGGCAGGTGCGTGTGCAACACGTAGACCACCAAATGTGGGGCAAGCTCCTGCAGACCCTTGGCCTCTGGCTGCAGGGATGACCAGTGAGGCGGCTTCACCTTCTGGGCTGTGCAGCAGACTGAGAGCGGCAGAACGCTGTCTCCTCTGAGTGCTGGAGGCAAGGAGGCCAGAATCAAGGTGTCCACAGGCTGCGCTTCACCTAAAGGCTCCAAGAGACTTCTGGGCCACACTGTGTCCCCCCGCATATTGGTAGGTTGAAGCCCTGAGCCCCAATGCTTCAGAATGTGACTGTATTTGAAGATGAGGTTGCTGGAATGGTCCTGATCCAGTCTGACCAGTGTCCTTTTAAGAAGAGGGGACTTGGATGCACAGAGAGACATGGGGCCTGCAGACACACAAACATGCACCTGGATGGTTACAGCAGCTTTATTCAGTCCCCAAAACTTGGAAGCAACCAAGACATCCTTCAAGGTGAATGGATAAAAAGTCTGCGCTTCATCCAGACAGTGCAATATTACCTAACACTAAAAAGAAATGATCTGTCAAGCCATGAAAAGGCGGAGAGGAGCCTTAAATGCAAGCTACTAAGTGAAGCAGCCAATCTGAAAAGGCTACAGACTGTGTGATTCCAACTCTAAGACCTTGTGGACAAGGCAGAACTATGAGACTGTGAAAGGATCAGTGGTGGCTAGGACTTAGGGGAGGTGGAGATGAGCAGGTGGAGCACAGAGGATTTCTAGGGCAGTGAAGCTGCTCTGCATGTGACTACAATGGTGGGTACAGGTCATTATCCACTTGTCCAAACCCATGGAATGTACGCTACCGGGAGGGAGCCTGGTGTAGACTGTGGGCTCTGGGTGATTGTGGTGCAAGTCCATCTGTTGTAATCAAAGTACCACCTGGTGGGAGTGATAATGGGAGAGCTCTGAGTGTGGAGGGACAGGTGCTTGATTTTTCTGTGAACCGAAAATGACTCTGAAAAGTAGCCTATTTAAGAGAAAAAGACCCAGCCCCACAGAGCTGGCCTTCTAGTGGAGGGACAGGCAATAAACAACATGAGTGAGAAAATCTCACCCGGAGATGGTGCCAACCCCAAGGCCAGAGGGAGAGGAGAAAAGGGGGCAAAGGGAGGAAAAATGACATCTGTGCCCAGTGGAGTAAGTTTGATCCCAGAGGAGTAAGGACCCCACTTCACTGAGGACCCCAGCCCTCCCTGCCCCACCCCTGGTCTCTGCTTCTCACCAGCCCCGACCCTACCCAACGGGGTCGAGCCTGGACAAGGCTGTTTATCTCTGGGGATGGGAGACTGAGGCTCAGAAGGGAAGACTGTCACCTTTGCGTGACCCCAACCCTCCTGGGGACCCGTCTGCCTGCCTGCAGAGCTCATCCTCTGAGTCATGGGGAGCTGCCCACGACTTTAATTCATTCTGGATCAAACACAGCACCAGATTTGCTGCCTCATGTCTGGTGGGCTCAGAGGAAATGCAGTGAGAGCTGAGTGCTGAGATGGGGGCGGACACGGATTCTCTGCAGGCAGGCAGCTCAGGGCTGAGTGGTGGGTGCCCAGGACGCGGGAAACCTCACCCCACAGTCAGAGAGAAACCAAGACCGGACAGGGCCGACCCCACCCTCCACCTGGGGCTCCTCAAAGGGAAAGTGGCCTCCTCAGGGAGGGGCCTTCCCCTTTGCAGCTTGGCTGCTCAAGGGAGCAGAGTGGGCAGGCAGCTCCCCACGACTCAGAGGATGCGCTCTGCAGGCAGGTAGGCGGGTCCCCGGGAGGGTTAGGGTCACGCAGAGGTGACAGTCTTCCCTTCTGAGCCTCAGTTTCCCATCCCCAGAGATGGACAACCTTGTCCAGGCTTGACCCCTTTGGGAATGGTGGGGGCTGGTGAGGAGCAGAGACCAGGGGTGGGGCAGGGAGGGCTGGGGTCCTTACCCAGCCTGCCCGGCTTCCCCAGCCCCTCTCTGGGTCTGACTGGACTCAGCCTGGTACCAGACCCCAGACCCGTGCACCACCTGGTGACGTGAGCAGGCTGCTGAGCCTCTGGGTGACAGTGGTGGTGAGGGTGTTTGGGTCAGGTGCGGAGCACACAGGGGAATCATCTCAGGGCTGAGTCACAGGGACTTGGCTATCACTGTCAGCACTCTTATTTCCATCCTCAGACTCTGTCCTCACCAGACTCAGCCCAAAGCCCCCGCCCTGCTTGTTGAGCAGGCAACGTTCAGGGCAAGAGGAGCAGCACGGCTTCCCCCACTCCACACCCACCTCTGGGCTGGGGAGGCCCACGCTGACCCAGCACAGGCTACCAAGCCCTGGTCCCCAAACTCAGGGGACGCTACACCGTGCCTCTGCCTCCCGGCACCTGAGCCTGGAGCACCCCTCCAGGGGCCAGGCCTCCAAAGGCAACCAACTCAGGTTCCTGGGCCTCTGGACCCACTTCCCCTGAACTGGTTGGACCACTGGGGTTGGAGGTTGAGAGAGGTGGTCATTCCTTCTCTCATCTTGATGCAGGTGGGGAGTGGAGTCCTGAGGGCAGAATTCATGCCTGGGAGATTATAGAAGGGGGGGGCATCCAGAGATGGCGTGTGCACACACATGCGGCCTTCTGTCACACACAAGTGGATCCTGGGCTGCACGCCAAGGACACAGCCGTCACCAGTAAGGGTGAGGTCTCCCCTCTGGGGCTGCTCTCCTGCTGTCCACGGAGGCTGGCTCACAGCAACCACAATCCAAGGTGCTAATGCGGTGATGGGGCATCCAGGACTGTGGAGGCACAGGAGAGACACTTCCAGAGGGCTCTGAGGGATGTGTAGGAGTTTGCCAGGTGAGGACCAGTCTGTGGGAAGAGCTGCGAAAGGTCAGAGATAATGAAGGCACTTTGGGGAGAGAAGCAGTTCCTATGAGAGAGGGGAGAGGAGGGAGTAGAGCAAGGCGGTATCCAGGGTCACCTTTGGCATTCATCCTGGGGCCCTGGGCAGCCACTGAAGGTTTATGAAGAGGAGTTGGATGATGACCGTGTGATTTGGACAGATCTTCCTGCTGTGGTGTGGGGGTAGAGGGCAGGAGCCAGGGGGCTGAGAGGAGGGAGGAGGTCTCTGTAGACAGTGAAAGGCAGGGGCAGAGGGAGGGTGAGTAGGGGAGGGGAGCCCTCACTCCAAAAGGGCTTCCCTGGGCAGGGTCCTGAGCTGGACAAGCAGAATTCTCAGGGAATCTGACAAAACTCTGTTCAGGATGAGCTTTCTGGTGACAGCACGCCCACAGGGACCACAGCCAACCTCGATGGAGCAGGATGTCCGCCAAGCGGTTTCACTAAACCTGCACCGCACCCTGTGAGGTGGGCCGTGTGGTCCTCTTATTTTCTAGTTGAGGAAACTGAGGCCAGGGAGGTTCAGTAGCTGGCCCAAGAGTATCCAGCAAAGACAGCTAACATGAGAGTGTGACCCCAGGGGTCTCTGACTCTGGAAGCCTCCACGTGGCAGGTTCACCAGGGATGGAAGGCCCTGACTGAAGCACTGGATGGGAGGGGTCTTCACCATGAACTAGAACAGTGGTTCTTTATTGAGGGAGAGGCGTCCATGAACTTGGATAAGGAAAAGATTACAGGGACTTCCCTGGTGGTCCAGTGTTTAAGAATCCATCTTTAGTGAACGGGATGTGTGTTCGATCCCTGTTCAGGAAACTAAGATCCCACCCACCTGCCATAGATTAAGTAAGCCCATGCTCTACATCAAAAGACCTCGCCTGATGCAATGAAGATCCTGCATGTTGCAGCTAAGACCCGGCACAGCCAAATAAAAAATATTAAAAAAAAAAAAAAAAGATTACACCTGTACTTCACTAACCTCTAACCAAAGTGTAGCATTTCCCTTTACCACAAACACAGGTGTATCAGCCATTCCTGTGAGCTCAGCACGGACAGACTCAGCTGCGTTTGTCACATTTGTAGGTCAGCAGCAGTCAAGTAGCAGGAATTTCACGGGGTTCAACCTAGCGTCTTGTATTTCGGCTGCTGTGACATTTGATGTCACAGTTCTCACTCACAGCTACGGTAAATAGAGAAGCATGTGTATTACTACATCAGAAAGATCTTAACAGTTTGGCATCTGTATTTGGATGAAAGGAATTTTCTTTGTACTTCTGTGAATGTATTCGTGTTCCCAACATTGCTTTGAGTCGAGGCTCATGGGTTTCATCAGACACCAGAGGTGCCCACAGCACCAGAGGGTCGGGACGCCTGCTACCAGCTCAGTGTCCTCCTGCTTGTCTGTGTGGGCTCCAGCCTCTGGCCCCAAAAGACAGAGCTCTTCCTGCCAGTAAGAGTGCTGACTGCCTCCAGGAGCCCCAGAGCCCCGCCTCGTGTGCGGGATTCCCATATATCAAACCAGGATGCAAATGGCCCTTCCCTGTGACCCTGAGTTTGCTCTGCAACACTCTGACTGGGGAGTGATGGGCAAGGGGTCCAGCCCTGGACTGGCTTCACCTGTCAGTACTGAAACGAGCACACCACAACCATCAGGCCACATTTCATTCCAGACCTGGAAGCAGAGGTTAGCCACCTGCCAGGCCATGGGTTGAAGAGTGCTGGGCTGTCCTGGCTCCCTTGTAGCTCACATCTCCTCATCAGGCCTTTTCTGGATCTGTCCTGTGTCTCATATCCCTCTTTGGGGGGCTGCTTTGTGGTTGGGAATGTCACCCCTGTGAGTCGCAGTCCCTGCTCTCTAAAGCACAGCTTACCTAAGATTTGCATAGAATTGTGTTTCCGCTGGTCCATCCACCAGTCACCCATCCCTCTCTCCACCCGTCCTCCTGTGAGCCATCCATGCACCACCCACCCATCCCTCCATCCACCCAACCATCCTCCTGTGATCCATTCATCTACCCATCTACATACCTATCCATCATTTATCCACCCACCCATTCATCCATCCACCCATTAATCCATCTGTCCACCTCCATTGAGTCATTCATTCACCCAGCAATCATGGGGCTCCTATAGGACAGGAAAGGAGGCAGAAATAAGACTCCCATCCTAGTGACTTTCCTGCCCCCCTCCACCTAGTGGCCTCTCACCACTGGCCTCCACTGGCCTCCCTCCAGCACCCTGGCCGTCCTACAGAATCCTGAAAGCCTGGAGCTGTGACTATCTCAGGGCCCTTCTATCTGGAATGCACTTCCTCTCACCTCCCCAGGGGCAGCTCTGATCCCTGAGACACAGCTTCCAAATCACCTCCCCTGATTGCCCCGTGGGCCACATCTCTTAGGGGCTTACTGGTTGAATGTCTGCCTCCCGTGGGAGAGAAGGCCCCTCGCCCCCTCCCCACCACCCCGGGTGCTGGCAGCCGTGGCCTCTGGAGGGAGAGGCCCCACCCCTCCTTCTGCAGCCGCTTCCTCCTGGGCGCCTTATCTCCCGGGCCGCCCAGCTCCGAAAGCCGCAACCAACGTCTGCTTCCCCACAAGCCCCAACTGCCCGGCCCGGGGGGAGTGGGGAGCAGGCAAACACTCCAGAGATGGCCATCGAGGGGGGTGTCGCACCCGCTCCCCATTCATGGACAACTTTCCTCTATTTCAACTCAACTTTTGTCGGCCCCGCTCATCAGAAAACCAGGCAGGATGAGAGGCCCCTCACGAAAGTGGAAGTGTCCCATCTGGGGTGCCCCGCAGGTGCAAGGTGCCCTGAACATCTGCCCAGAGCCAGGGTGGGGACTGCCTTCACAGGGGAGGGGCCTGTTCCTCCCTGAGACCCTTTCACTCCCCAGCTTGGAGAGGTCCCACCATCTGCAGCCTGGAAAATGGGGTGACACAGGGCTCCAGTAGCAGTGGGGTCACAGCTGCACTGTGGACCCCGAGGCAGGCCGTGCCCGGCATCTCCACAGTCTCCACCCTGAGCTGCCTGGGAGCTGGGACCACGGTGATCAGGGCATCACGCACACCGAGGAAACCGGGTTGGGGGGTGGGGGAGGTGGTGGCCAGTGTGACCCTGGATCCCACCCTGACCTGGAGCAGGACAGACCAGGAGGGGCTGTGAGGAGGGCAGAGACGCTGGGGACTGGGCCCTGGCTCCCAGGACCGTCCTCTCCATCTGAACCCTGGGGACTCAGGGCAGCCAGGCCTGCAGGGGACGTGCACGTGGCGGCCCCTTCCAGGAACAGACGGGGTCTGGGCTGCACAGGCTCTAGAAGGATGCCCACCTGTGGAGACAGTGCGTCGGGGGAAAGATAGAGGTGGGGGCATGGACGGGGTTCTGCCTGGCTGCCCCGCGCCCTCTGCACTGCTGGGATTGCTCCCCACAGGCAGGAATTACCTAGAAATTCAATTCAGCTTGTTAAAATACATGAGCTCTGGGGCTGCGGGCTGCACACCTCTGGCCAGTCTGAGGCCCTGAGCCTACACCAAGTTTGGGTCCCCAGGGACTGATTGACAGGCCAGTGGAGGGCGAGGGGCACGCTGTCTCCTCCAAGGGGTCTTCCCATGGTGGTCACTACCTTCACCAAGTGATTGTGTGCCTGCGCGCAGCCTCACCTCCTCTGTGCTGGGTGAGGGGTCTGGGACACCTGTGTCTAGTCTGAAAGGTGACCAAGGGCCCTGGCATGCTTTCTGTCATCCCTCAGACTGGGGAGCAGCTCACGCTCAGCAAATTCCACCTGTGAGTCTGAATTGACTGTTCCCCAAGGTGTCCATCAGGAAATGGGGTGAGGATCTCCAAGGAGACCCCAGCCAGGAGGACAAGCTCAGAGAGGGGGTTTCCTTGCCCAGCCCAGTGGGCAGTGCTTTCAGGGTGGGTGGGGGCCAGGACCTCCAGGTTGCAGGGGAAAGCCTGAGTGCATGGGGCTGGCCAGACTGGCAGGACCAGGATCAAACCAGGGCTGACCCAGAAGTCAGGTTCAAGGTTACAAGTGACGCCCACAAACAGCTGGCCCTGGGAGGAGGGCCCTGGAGGAAGTCTGGCTGAGGTCAGGAGAGGGTGGAGACCCCCGGACCACCCCGGGCTGCAGGCTGGGCCAGGCCAGAGGGGAGATAGGCAGGCAGGACTGGGCTGGGAGGCTTGGCCAGGGTGGACATTGTCCCTCTGTTGTTGATCTGCGCCCTCACGGCCCCCCTGCACCACCCCAGGTCAAGGAAGCACACCCAGCAGGCCAGGCTCAGGGTGGGTGGAGTGTCACCGGCTGGGCTGGAGGAGGAAGTTGTTGGGAAGTCAGAACGGAATTGCCGTGAGGGGAGGCCGGGCAGGGCCGGGCCCAGATGGTTCCTGTTGAGGAAGCAGTGGGCACAGCTGCGCGGCTGCTCCCCGGCCGGCCGCACTATCACGGTGACACAGCTGGCTGCCTCGCCGCAGGCTGCAGGCGACCTCCCCCACCGGCGCCTCCCCAGGCCCGCCCTGCATCACATGAGCCCCTGCAGCCGCCCGCCCCTTCCCCAGGCAGCTGCAAGAAGGCCTGAAGCAGTCTGGGGGACGGAGACCTCCAGTTCAGAGGAGCCCAGGCTGGCTGAGGCCTGTGTCTTTCCCTCGAGGGCCCACGAGGTTGAGAAGGGCACTGAGCGTGGGGCTCACCAGGCTCCAAGCTGCTGCCCACCACGGGGCTGCCCACCTCCCACCTCAGCAGGATTCAGATTCCTGAACCCACCCTCCGGCTCCATGTCCCGGGCATCCCCCGTGCTGGACAGTGGGCCCTCGGCATCCACCAGCTGCTCAACGCCTCGGGGTCCCAGGAAGGGCGGTCCAGGTAAGGGGATGGGACCGGTTTGGGGGCGGGGGCGGCACTGAGCAGGTGGCATGAGGCAGCGACATCTCCTTGCTGTGCTTCCTGGCCTGTTGACTCACGTCCAACATCAGCACAGCCTCCCACCGGGCACAGACCTGTGCAGCTGGGGCAGGTGGCCGGGGAGGACCAGCAGGTGCCAGGCCTACGGGTGGGCCCCGTGGGCCCCACCCAGAGGCAGACACTGGAGGTGGAGGCTGCTCAGTGAGTAGGGCCCCAGGAATCGGAGAGAAAGGTGGTGTGCAGAGTGCTGGGGACCCCTAAGACTTGGAGTTCAGAGGAGGAAACCGAGGCCAGATGGAGAGGGGCTGGTCCAGGGCCCCAGGAGCGAGTGGTGGTCCAGGACCTGCTCCGCCCCGACTGAGGAGCAACCTGCCAGGGCTCCCACCAGCGGAGCCAGTGCCAGGGAGAGGTGGTCATACAGGGAAGACCTCCAGGGGCTGCTGACTGGGGGGTGTAGGAGGCTGTGGGCCCAAGCTGCAGGATCATCTGCCTGGCTCTCCCGGGACTCAGGGGCCCACAGAACTGCACATAGAAGGCCCCGCTCACCAGCCATAGCCACGTGGCCATGGATTAGGAGCACAGATCTGCAAGTCTCATTGCAGGAGCCTGCAGAGTACAAGCAGGCCTGAGTCACCCCAGCACCCCAACCCCAGACAGCCCATCTCCCCTGCAGAGGGACCACCTGCCCTGAGCGGGTCCCCACCTGCCCCAGCCAGGGACCTGAGGGCCAGCTCCACCGGGCATTCTGCACATCCAGGACTGGGGCCCCAGGGTGTGCAAAGCCTGCCCCTCCACACAGTCACTAGCGTGCTGCTGACGATTCTAAGACGTTGCCAGGGAGGCTCCAGTCACTGGCCTGGGATATGGCTGCCCTGCGCTCGGGCTGACCACAGCCTCTGGTCCCGTCCAGCTCTAGCTGCGACCACACAGCTGTCCCTTCTTCCCCAGGGTGGCCCTGCCTGACCCCCACTGTCCTGGGACCACTCATTGCTCCTTACCTGGGCCCAGTCCCTCTTCACCTGGGCCTCAGGTTCCTCGTGTGTCAGGCCCCATCCTTCGGCTCCATGAAAGGGTCAAGAAGCTGCTTCTCAAAGCCAGGGGTGGGCAGTGGGTAGCGGGTGAGCGTGTGTGAGATGCTGGCCACAGCCGTGTTCAGATGGATGGTGGCGTGTCCGCGTGCAAGGGGTCCGAGGCCGGGAAACGTGATGCGCCCGCTGTGCTCACAATGTCACTTCAGGTGTTGGGCTGTGGGCCTCTGGAGCTTCCTGGGGGGCTTCGTGGAGAGGAGGGAAAGCAGTGGGCATTTGGCTCGTGCGTTGAACTGGGGGCTTGCCTGGGCACGGGGTCCCCGTCCTGGGACTCCGGCTTTTAGGAACTTATGGCCCATCTTCTCTTAATCACCTGGTTCCATGGGACAGACACAGACACGCAGGGAGACATCCAGCTCCCCATGCCCCCACAAAGGGGTAGATGCCAGGCCCCCAGGTGCCGGGCATCTCCACCACGGGAAGTGGCAGGTGGGGCTGTGCTGGACTCCATGGGAGCTGGGGGGTCCAGGACAGGCCTTGGGTCAGTGGGTCTGTCCCGCAGGCTTCCCAAGAGTCTGTGAAAATCTTTGAGATTCCAAACGTCAAGTAGCACCTACACCACTAAAAGAATAGGAAGTAATATCTTCTAAAGCTGAGTCTGTCTGTCTGAGAATGTGCGTGAACCCTGCGCTGCCCTCCTGCTGGTAGGAAGCGGGGGTGGGGCCGGGGGTGGGGGGACAGACCCACCCCCCTGGCGCGTCCCCGAGGTGTGTGCGGCCGCGGCAGCAGGCAGAAAGGAACAGTGCTGGTTAGAGGGTGTTCACGGTACTCAGGCTTGTTAGGTGCCCAACTTCCCTGGCGGTCCAGTGGTAAGACTCTATATTCCACTGCGGGGGCTACGACCTCGCATGCCACAAGGTGCGGGCTAAAAAAAGGTGCCAGTGGTGTGTGCTAGGAGCTGGACCCCACACGCAAGAGGTGGAACCAGCACACTGGCAGGGGTGCCTCGGGCAAAGGAGGCTCAGGGGCAGTGCCTGAAGGGGAAACTGAGTCAGGCTTGTTCAGCGTCACCTGAGAGGGACTGGTGAGTGACAGGGAGACAGGGAGTGATCCATCACTGGAGGGTCCAAGTGAGGCAGCTTCGTGGAGGGAGCCATCCTGCGAACCTTGGGTCACCTGGCCACAGGGGTGGGGTTCAGAGGTCACCACTGTCACCAAGTGGCCTTGCCCTCCCTCCCCTGTCCCCCTCCTCCTGTCCCCGCAGCCCCCACCCACCCCTCCCCCCCAGCCACAAGCGCTTCTCTGGAACATTCTTTGTCTGGAATGCCCCTCCCTGCTATTTAATTTCCTGGGGAGGCTGTAACGAATCACCACCAGTGGGTGAATTACAATAGAAATCTCCTGATTCTGGAGGCCAGAGTCTGAGATCAGGAGGGTCGCAGGGCCAGGGTCCCTGCAGAGGCTCCGAGGAAGGGTCCAACCTGCCTCTTCCAGCTCCTGGGGGCTCCAGGCATCCTTGGCTTGTGGCTACATCCCTCCCATCTCTGCCCCCATCTTAATACGGCCTCTCCTCCTCTTCTAAAAAGGACAATGGTTTTGGAATGTAGGGCCACCCCATTCCAGGTGACTGAGCTCCAACCATCCTGTCTGTGTTCCAGCTGGCGGGATTGGGGCAAAGGAGCCCATGGCCTGCATAGCTGCCTATGGCACAGCCAGGCCCAGGGCTTGGGCTCATGGCCTCCAGCTGCCATGGGGGTCAGGGAGCCTCAAGGGGTGCATCCTGCAAGAGGGGAGCCAGGTTATCAGGATCCCGCGTGTCTTCTGCCCCACTGCCCGCCCGCCACCTCACTTTCCGATCAGCCGAGGCCCTTGGCCACGCTTTCAGTGCTGTCAGGAGACAGTCAGCTGTGGACACTGGGGAGTTCATAGTGGGAGGACCCAGGGCGTCTGGGGTTGGGGCATGCCTGGGCGGACAGCAGAGTCCACAGCCCCTCTGTGCAGTGTGGGACTGAGAACCAAGCCCCACAGTGACCGTCCATCTGCGTCTCTGTGCAAAGTCCTGCGAGCGATTTGTCCTTTGACTTCTGTACCATTGCCTCACGTGGGACGGCTGTCCTGTCCCTGCACTGCTCATATCCTGCAGGGCTTCCTTCCCTTCCCCAGGCCCATCTCCACTTCTTGTTGACCACATGGTGCTGGGGGCTCCTGTGTCAGGATATCGGCTCAGGGCTGCCGAGCCCCATGTGAGGTTGTGACTGCCATCTCAGGAGAAGATACCAAGGTTCCGAGGGGCACACAGCAGGCAAGAGCAGAGGCGGGCTTGGACCCGGCTCTACTGACCCTACAGGATGGATGCAGGGTCAGATGGGAGCGGGGGCCCATTACGGTGGAAGGAGCCCTGGACACCTGCCAGATCAGTTGGTCCTGACAGGAAACTGCTCGCATGACCCCTGGGCAACAGTGTGGACAGTTTGAAGAGAAACCACTGACACAGATCAAACAGAGTCACCCGGCCAGCACAGACATCTGAAGGACACTCCTTGACCTGAGGGGTGGGAAGGGAGGAGAGGAATAAGCTGAGAGAGGGGCCAGGCCAGGAACGGAGTGGGAGAGCCCTGGAAAGAGGGAGGCAGGACAAATGCCCATGTGTTCCCTCCATGCCCATCTCCTAAGGCCTCCTGACCTGCCCCAGGCCAGCCTCCAGAACAGAGGAGCAGGGGTGCAGCTTGCCCCCATCCCCCCATGCCCCGTGTCAGGACCCAGCATAAGTCTGGGGAGGGAGGGCTACACTCCACCCCAGGTCCTGGGAGGAGTGCATTACCCCCAGGGTAAATGTGGAGCACTCTTTCCCTGAGACCTGCAGTTTCCATGCTTTCCCATCCCACAAGCCTGGGAGAAAGACTTCCGGGGTTAGCTAGCAGGAGGACTCCAGCCATCCACATCCTCCCCACCCATTAGACAACAAATCCAAACTTCAGAAGACAGAGCTAGGGGCAGGAGTGATGCCCAGAGGACAGGGTGCAATCCAGGCCAGCTTCCTGAAGGAAGTGGTCCCTTGGCGGGTAGCTAGAGGAGGCAAAGACTTTCACTTCTCAAAGTGTCTTGACTGAGAAGAAAGGCATTGGTGTTAACCTCTCACATCTTCACTTCCACAACTGCAGTGGCGGAGGAGAGGCCAAGGGAAGGGAAAGAGGGGCCACCGCTGGACTCAGGCTCATTCACACAGGTGATGGGGCCAGAGGTAGGGCTGCAATGGCGCTAATCAAAGTCTCAGCATTAAAAACCCTCGTACAGTCCCGCTGGCACAGCCAGGGCAGGCAGACATCCTGGAGCAGGCAGTGACCAGCAGAGGGTGGCCCAGAACGGAGGTGGCATCCATGGGGATTCCATCCAAGGGTCTTCTGGAGGTGGGGTGTGTTGACAGGCTCTTCTTGTGGGGCTTTGGGGAGTCAATTTGCCATTCCGTTGTTTACAAGACTGAACTCAAGTAGTCAGGCCGGATCACCTCTCCTCTGTGTGCACGCCCTCTGGGAGCTTCCCCTGCCCCCCTCCCATGCCCACCACTCTTCCTCTACCCAGCTGGTGCATGGCCACCCCACCAACACCCCAGATACCTTCCCTGGCCCTGTTCCCTCCCCACAGGCTCCTCTTCCATTCGGCCCCCTCCCACCCCCTCTCAAGTCTTTGCTCTGGTTACCCTGCCCTCCCCCCGCAACATGTGTGCCCAGTCCCCTTTCCTGCTGTTTCCCCTTCACTTATTACTCTATCTGATGAAGGTGGCGGTTCCGTGTCTACTTATCCTGTCTCCCTGGTGTGCTGGCTCCGCTGTCTGCTTGCCATGGCACTCTCAGCACCTGGAGTGGTGCTGCTGGGGCGCCCAGCACTGGGTGATGAGTGCACCCCGTGTCCAGGCGACTCGACCACCCGCAGACAGTGAGTGCACTGATCAGCACAGGGGCCCTGGTGAGTGGCTTGTGTTGGTCTCTAGATGCTAGATCACAGCTGCTGTCAGGCGGGAGCTGAGGCCCAGAGACTGAAGTGACCTGCCAGGGGTCAGACAGCATGTGGCCCCAGGGCTGAGTTGGACCCAGGCCTAGGGATGAGACTGGGGCAGCCCATCCCAGCCCCTCCCAATGGGCATCAGCATTCCCTCCCCTGCAGCCAGAGGCGTGGATGGTGCTGGACCACCTGCCCTCCCGTCTTCTCTCCCTGTGTCCTCTACAGGGGGGCACAGGGCCCAGAAAGGGAAAGGGACTGCCAAGCCACAGAACACCCAGGCAGGTGGCTTATAAACAGCAGATGAGGAGGCTGGCCATCCGAGATCACGTGCCAGCAGGTTTGATGTGTGATAAGAGCTCCCTGGTCCACTGTCCCCCACCACCACCAAGCAGCGCTTCCAGGAAAGGCCCAGGGAGGCATGGGAAGGGACAGCGGCCAGAGGGGGATGCTAACTGCAGGGAAGGCAGGCACCTCCCGCCATCCCGGTGGGTCCTGTTGCCTTGGAAAAACTGACCTGCTAACCATCCTATGTCCCAACGATGGAGGAACCTTTTTGTTGACCCCCATCCCAACACCTACTCAGCCACAGAGCCCACCAGGCCCATTCGTACCTCACCTATCTGGCCCTGGAGGATTGGGTCAGACACCCAGGGTGCACATATTCCTCCCCCAGCTCCTAAGAGGGAGGGGGTGGGTCAGATGTGGACTCACCCACCCGGGCCAGCGTCTGAGCAGAGAATCCCTCAGTCGTGGCCACCTCTGCTCCGGGTGTGAGGGCTCAGGTGGCACTGCTGGGGGCTGGGAGATCCTTGGGTGACGACTGGGTTGTGTATCACAGGCCTGCTCCTCGGACAGCAGAGGCTCAGGGCCATGACTGCAGGCACAGAGGAGGGACTGCCGAGGTTGTTCCCCAAGGACAGGCTGCTCCCTGGAGGACAGGGCAGGGTAGGAGCAGAAGCGAGGACTGCTCCATTCCAGAGTCCTTCCTGGCCCTGGGCATGGCTTCTGCCCGGTAACCCTTCAAAGGCATCATTGACCTGGCTGCACACATGAAGACAAATCCGATCGGCCAAGAAACCTACCCAAGGCCACACAGCAGGGCTGGAGCTTCCGTCTGCCCAGCACCCTCCCTGGGAGGAAATGGGTGGGTCCCCACTTGGGTGGGACCTCAGGAAAGGGACCCCCTTGGCACTCAGCACTCCAGTGTGGGAGCCACACCTGGCAGCCCAGCCCCTGGGCTGAGCCCTCTGAGAGCCCACGGTGGGGTCTGCTGGCTTCACTCCAGGGAGCTCCGGGCAGATGCTGCTGGCGCCCAGCTGACAGCTGGACAGAGCACCGTCCCTGCTGATGCCCGAGGGCTGCCCACCCCAGGCCGCGGAGCAAAGCCCTGCGCTCCTTGCTACTCTGCAACTGTCAGAAAAGTGGGCCGGGCCAGGTTCACGACTGCCCTTGAAGTGAGCTCGGGCTCCCTGAGGGCCACGCTATGCAACTGAGGGCTCATGGGGCAACGTGGGCTCTGACCGTGGCTTTCACTCTGCGGTGCAGCAAGAGGTCCCTTCCTGAGAGGAATCTCCAGGGGGCTCACAGCCTGGGGGCTTACGGCCTGGGGGCACTGGTGGACGAAGGCGCACATGTCAGACAGCGGAGGGCTGGGCCCCACCTACTCACAGCTGCAGGAGCCAGTGATGGGCTGTCACTGCCCTAGAGACGTGACCAGTGTCCCCAGTGCCCTTGGTCCGGTGGACAGGGAACCAAGGCCTGGCCCTCATGCTGGCCAGGGGCCAGGAGGCCACCCTGAAGATGTGCCCTCCGGACCTGTCTGCTCAGGTTGGACCAGGTTAGAACCACGGGAGGAGGGCCGGGCTGGAAACCAGCTCCATCACTTGCCCAGGACCCCACAGGCCTGTCTTCTCATCTATGACGTGGGGGTGGCAGCCAGCCCCCGAAAAGCTGGGGATGGAGAGGGAGGACCCCGGCACCTACCCGGCCCAGCCCACTTTTCTCAGCCCTTGCAGGATCCTGGCTGTGACCCCCCTGTCTGTACCCCCTCCCCGGCTAAGGTCCCTGGTGGGAGTGAAGAAGGGGCCCTGTGGAAGGAAGTAGGGATTCACCCGCCCTGGGGCTCCCAGCGCTTCCTCCTTTCCTCCCAAATCGGGGTGCATTTTGAGTGCGTGGAAAGCCCCGACCTCACAGGCCCTGGGAGGGGGCGACATGGCGGGAGGGAGGCCAAGCAGGAGGGGCACTGGGACACTTGCCTCCCAGGCCAACAGGGCCCCTCAGAAAGTTCAGGGGCTGGGGCTGTGGGGGTCTTCCCACACCCGGGTCCTCTTTTTAAGACGAAAGGTCTAGGGTTCCAGCCTCGCTGTGAGCAGGGTGACAGCACAGATGCAGGAACCCCAAAACCCAGACCCTAGACCTCAGAGAGATCACGCTTTACTGAGGGGTCCCAGGGCCCACCTCCCCAGGACACTACCCACCAGCCCAGCCCGACTGCTGACCGCACACCCACTCCTGCCAGACAGTGCCTCAGCCTCTGGGCCAGGAGCCTCCCCGAGAGGCTCCATGCACACGGCCCTCGCTTCCCCGCTCCTGTTTCTCAGGAGGCCTGGACAGATGGATGCACGGACAGATGCCGTTCCACCCCTCCACCACCACAGCGTTTTCTAGACCCAGGGTCAGGACCCGATATTCTAAAGCAGGTGACAAAAAACTGCAAGTCAGAACAGTATCGTTCCAGTTCGCAGCTCCCAGGTGCATCGCACCCTGCTCCATCCTCTGAGGCCCAGGAGGCCGGACAAGGGACTCTGCTCAGCTCTGGCCCCTCGACCCGGGCTTCCTCGTCTGCAGCTCGAGGGGCTGTCCCCACCTGGGGGGCTCTCCAGGCGGGGGCTGCCACTCGAAGCTGCAGGGCAGAGAGCACAGCTGGCTGGAGGGGAGACGGGAGCAGGCAGCTTCCTGTGGAAACCGAAACTGCCAGGTGCTTCCCTCCCTCCCGCGGGGACCAGAGACAGCTGGACGAGGTCCTGCAGCCCTGCCCTGCCCAGCCACCTCCCTTTCAGGCAAATGTCCGTAGTCCAGACTCTGCTTCTCACCCGTCACTACGGCGACGCACCTCCCTGAGCCCCTGACCCAACCCTCAGCATGGATGAGACCAGCCGGCCCTGAGGCTCTGGCACCCTCTGGGGCTGTTCGCCCAGCTGGAGACACCCTGGCATAGGATTTCAAAGGCTTTGGGGAAAAGCAGGATGCAACAGATACCTGAATACTCTAACTTGAATACAAGTGAAAATGATAACGTTTCGGGTAGACCAGATTTAACAGAAGATTTAAAGCTGATTTCTCTGTCTGCCAGAATATGAAACATTTCACACGCAGGCCACATCTAGTTTCTACTGCACAGGCTGCTGAGCCTGCAGGACCTGGGAGACAGAGGGACCAGCCTGGTCGGCATCCGCGGGGGGCCCCTGATGTGCTGCCTGCTCCTGCCATCGGCCCACCTTTCGTTCAAATTATGAAATACTCTGCCCACATCAGGAAAGCCCCGTCCCAAGCAGGGGAAACAAGCTGTCACTTCATCCCAGAGCTGCTCCCTCTCGTTCTTCTTCATAAAAAGGAGTTGCTTGTAGATCCAGTGCCCCCTGTCCTGGAGGCTGCCCCCCTGCCCCCACCCTGGGATCACTGAAAGCCAGGCTACAGGTCCTGGACCCAGTTCAGGGTGTCCTGCGAGGTCGGTCCCCCAAACTCGGCTCTCAATCCTCAATGTAAAATGGGGCCTGTGTTGCATGTCAGCACCAGAGTCGCCCACTTGCTGAACTGTCCAAGGAACGGTTTTATCTGGGTGTCTTTCCCAGATACATTGTAATTGTCTGTGTTTTAAATTGCTACACAGAAGTATTGAGTCCTGCAATATTCCTTTTTCTCCCCACGATGATAGAAAACATGGCATCAGCATAGGCGTGGCCACGTTGCCTGGTGGCCCCCTGAGCCTGGCAGCCTGAGGGTGGGGCTGTGAGGTGACCCCTTGCAGCTCCTGTTGAAAAAGGCCTTTTGTACAGTCACGTGTCCAGCGCAATGTTGGGCATTTCTGTAGGTTGTGAATCCCCGTGGCTGCTGGGGAAGCCCCACCCACGGAAACTAGCGTGAGTGGAGGTGGGAGGCAGGGGAGGCACACTGGCACCTGAGCACCGAGCCCACCTGATCTGACCTTTTCTGAACGTGGGCTCAGCGGTCATCTGGGTGAGGCTGTGGCAGGGAGTCTGGCTGTGATGAACAGAGGAGAGGCTGGTGTGGTCTCCCTCGCTCTGCACCTTCCTCTCCCCAACTCAAGCTCTGCTCCAGACCTTCAATGTGAGGCTTGGGTGGTGGAAAGTCCTGGTGGTGTGGCCGCCAAGCAGCAGGCTTGAGGTCTCCAAGCTGGGAAACCCCACTCTAGGAAGCCAGAAATGGCACTCTGAGAGGCCCCTTGATGACGCTAGAAGGAAGAGGTGGCCGAGGGGACTTTGGTATCTGCCTGTTGGCCGCCTGAGCACCACCCCCCGGGCCTCCCCCAGACAGCACTGCACAGAGGTGGCCATGGCCAGTCCTGGGGGAGTCAGGAGCCTGCCCTACTGAGCAGACACACCCGTGCACCCTCAGGAAGGCCAGGAATACATGACAGGCCTGCTGGAGCCCGGGCCTGGGGGGACAGCCCCCGCTGCGGAGGGTGTGCAGATGGGGTATTGTAGTCAGGACGGGGCGCAGGGGCTGGAGGAGGCGTTTGTAATAGTCGTGGCACATCGCCGAACTCTCCCTGTTCCCACAAAGGAGACGTGTGAGCACCCCATTTCACTCCCACGGCCCTGCCATGTTCTGGATGCCAGGGTCTGGCTTCCAAGCCAGGGGATCTGAGGCTGGCTCCGTGACTTTTGGCTGGCATATTCCCTAAAATGTTTTTGAGCGATCAAATCCCCTGTAAGGCGCTGTTTCTCACAAAGCGGCCTCACCCAGCTCGGTCACACCGGCCCTGGGCTGCTGCTTTTGTGTTGGATATGACAGGAGCCGTTGCCGCTACAGAACCTTTGGAAGGTGACAGCTGGCTTCACCCCACACACTGGCCGCGAAAAGAGTGACCTTAACATTCCTGGTGGCTAATGCATGTGAGATGTGCGGTAGCGAGCAGGTGCCCCACTCCCTCGGAAGAAAGCAAGATGAGGTCACAGAGGCCCAACTGGGGCCTCCGGGTGGGCATCTCGCTGCCACTGTTACTGAACCAACTCGGGTCCCCTCGCCCGCAGGCTGCAGAGCCCATCCCCTGATGCTGCGTTGTGATGAAGGAAAGTACCGTGTTTATTACAGATGGCAAGCAAGGAGAGCGAGCAGCTCAAGCTCGAAACACCCAGACTCGCCGATGGCTTTCAGGGAAGGGGTTTCAGAGGCCAGGTGAGGGAGGGGCTGCAGGGTATCTGCACAGCTGGTGCAGTTTTCAGACTGGTTGGCATCAAGGTGAAGTTTCGAGCATCATCAGCCTTCTGCTTTCCGCCTGGTCTGGAATCTACATGCTTGTATCGGGAGTTTTCACCTAGTGGAGGTCTTGAAAACATCTTCAGAATGTGTGTCAGCGTGCATGTGTGCGTGTGTGTGTGCTCAGTCGTGTTCGACTTTTTGTGACCCTGTGGACTGTAGCCCACCCACCTTCTCTGACCATGGGATTTCCCAGGCAAGAATGCTGGAGTGGGTTGCCATTTTCTTCTTCAGGGGATCTTCCCGACCCAGGGATCGAACGTGCCTCTCCTGAATTGGCAGGCGGGTTCTTTACCACTGAGCCACCAGTGAAACCCATGTGTATCAGACCTTTATCCAGATTTTTCAGGGAAGTGGGAGTTCAGTGACTCTGCTCTGTGGCTGGTTTATAGCCTATATTGTAACCGGTTTCCAAGCCCAACAAGAATTCTTTTTCTCTACGTCTTCGTATTTCATAATTATTCGCTTTTGAGTCAGACTTTTGAGACTCAGGGCAGCCTGGTAGACTAAAGCAAAAACCGATTATTTCAAAGAGCAGAGATCTTGGGGCCTGTTTGTGATTTCACCAGCATCTTCCTAAGACTGGGTGATGGTGCCGACAGTCCGGTTTGCAACACCTAACATTGTGTTTACCATCTAACAGGTCATGTGGTCTAGCGTGTCGTATGTTTTATGCTGCACATATGCTCAGGGCTTATTTTCATGGAAACCCCGAGGCTGCAGTTGCGGGTTTAGCACCTTGATTAGTGGAAGCGTTGCCCCAAAACCAAACTGTCCAGGCCCAGACAGGGAAGCCTGGTGTGCTGCAGTCCATGGGGTCACAAAGGGTCAGACACGACTTAGCGACTGAACAAAAAGACTGACATTTGTCAGCTTCAATTCAAATAAGCGTGTTATTAAATGACTCAGCTCGTCTCACTTTGGAATTCCACTGCTGATGTGCATGGATGGATGGCAGACGGGTGGGTGGATGGGAGAAAATGAAGGAAGCTGGAAGGCAGGTGAAAGCAAACTCTTGAAAAGTTAAAAACACCACTATTCTATGAAGAGTGTATCTGTGTTTGTGTGATTGCTGAGGGAGCTGGCTGGGAGGCAAAGGCGACTCAAGGGAGGGTGTGGGCAACATTCCACCCCAAGAAGAGAGAATGCCGCCCTGAGACCCCTAAACATAGTCGGTGAAGCACAGTCTTCACTATGAGCATAAATGGTTTGCAACTTGTCGGTTTCCTGCAAGTTAACACCCAACTTACAGCATCTGGGGCCCAATCAGCGTCAACAGAAAGACATCCAGGCCCGTCGCAGGATGCCCACTGACTGTGGGACACGAGACCGGCATTTCTATCAGAGGAAGGTGAGGAGGAGAGGAGTCTGGCTGGGTCTTTATGCCCTGAGGCAGAGCCTCGGGAGTGGTCCAGCCTGCGGAAGAGACTGACTATTCACTGGAGGAGGGGTCAGGAGAGGAGAGGCGAGAGGAGGGGGCAGACCAGAGGCCTGCAAGGCAAGGACTCCAGGCTTCCCTCACGCTCCTTCGGCCAGGTCTCTGGGGAATGTTAGATGCATGCCAGTCGGGAAGACCCCAGCCGCAGACCAGACCAGACAGCCTGTGGCTGTGACACCAGGCTCTGCCGGGCGCCCTCAGGGCTAAAGGGAATGCTGAGGGCAACCATGCTCCATGAGGCCCAGTGAGTGTCACCCTTGAAAGGTGGGTCCTGGAACCTGGATATGTTTCAGTCCTGGCGTGTGGACCTTCGGCAGCCTGGTTGCAGGTCACCTGGGAGCCTGCGCCCCTCTCTCAGCTCGAGGCAGGCATGGTTCGATCCCAGTAGCTTTCTGTGGAGCGTGGATGAAGCCTCGGCATCGCTCACAACAGAGTGCTCCTGGGGCTAGTCCTGGTTGGTGGTCACACACTGTCCATGGGGAACAACTGTCCCCTCATCCACAGCTGCACTTTAGTCAAATGGGATGGAAATGTCATGACCACGTAAAACTGGGGCAGAGGCTTCCACTACCGACCATCGCTTTCTCTTCGAGGCTTGTCTTCGGACCACACTTGGTTTGGATTGCTCTGTCCTGGGTGACGAGTCTCCTTCGTACATGGTTTTACAGCAGGTTTTAGGAAGCCCTTCATTGGAAAAGACCCTGATGCTGGGAAAGATTGAGGGCAAAAGGAGAAGAGGGAGGCAGAGGATGAGATGGTCAGATGGCATCATCGACTCAATGGACATGAACTTGACCAAACGCCAGGAGGTGGTGAGGGACAGGGGAGCCTGGCGTGCTACAGTTCGTGGGGTCGCAAAGAGTTGGACAGGACTGAGTGACTGAACAGCAACAGAATTAGGAAGCCCTAGCGTCCCCAGAGCACGAGGATACAGCTATGTCCCCACCCCAACACCGCTCAGGACAAGCTCTCAGGCAAGATGTGAAAGCTCTCTGGGATCCTTTACTTCATCCATGAAAAGTCAAATTTCAGATAAACAACATTTTCATATAAGTATATCCCAAATAATTCCTGGGAGACACTTACACTGAAAACTATTCACTGCTTATCTAAAATTCAAATTTAACCGAGCATCTGTATTTTTATTTCCTAAATCTGGCAACCCTCCCCACGAAGGATTTCAACCCTGTCTCCAACAGGATTGCATTCAACTACAAATAGCAGAAAACCCAACAGCAGTAGACACAGGGTTTGTTTGTCTTTGTCCATGTAACAGAAGCTCAGAAGCAGGTGGTCGAGGCTGGTGTGGCCATCCGGGACACAGGCTGCTTTGCTCTTTCTATTCCACCTCCACTTACTAGTGGCTTCCTAGCTGCAAAGTGGCTGTACCACCTCCAGGCATCACGTCTGCCTCCCAAGCAAGAAGAAAGAGGAAGAGAGATGATGCAGAGGACAAAACTGGACCAGCCCCTTGGTATAAGGAAAAGCAGGCTTCTGCAGAAGCCCCAGGCAGCAGACTTCTGGTTTCGCCCAAGACAGGGGTCCAATCCCCAGTCTGAAGCGCCTTTCCAAACCAGGGCTTTCTGATTTCTCATTTCGCACCTTCTCTGCAGTTTTCATAGTCTCCGCACTCAAGTCTCCACCTTTTCACCTCCCGTCCGAGTTCACAGCACATGCCGCGTGCCCTTGGAGCCTGGTGCAGAGCCTGCCCCTTTACGGATGGAAAAGGGTGGGCCCCTTGTCCTCTGGGGCTGCACTGGTCTCTCCCCCGGCCCCCACCCTGGTCTCAGATCTGAGGAATGGAATCCCCCCCTAGTCTCCCCGGGTCCTTCCACAAACAAACTAGTGAGTGGTGCCCAGGGGCTCTGGAAAAGTGAGCGTTCCCGTGAGAGAATCCTTGCTTGCCCACCTCTACCACCCTCCCCTGCCGCTTCATTCCGACACCACCCCCCCCCAACAGAACTTCTCCTTTCCCTCGGAGCAGCCCAGTTCCCCATTCGCGGCTACCACACTGCCCTCAGCTTCTCCCCGGAGTTTCAGGTTCTGAGAGCTATTTCAGGTCTTCCTCCCACCCGCCTGCACCCCAGCCCTGCCTCTCTGCATGGACCAGCCACATGGAACTCCCTTCCCCGAGCCTCCAGACCTGTGGCTGCCTGCCCCACCCGCCGTGGTGGGGAAAGGCTGGGCCCTTACCTGCCCCCTCTCCTGGGAGCCAGGCATGACTGTGATTCAGAAGGTGCCTTAATTCTGGGTCTGCTTTGATTTAAAAACAGCTTTCTTGAGATAACTCACATAGTATACAGCTCACCCATGCAAGGTGCCCAATTGCAGTGGCTTTTAGTCTGGTCACAGAGCTGTGCAACCGTCACTGCCGTCTAAATTTAGAACATTTTCATCTCCCCTAAAAGAACCCCGTGCCCCTCAGCAGTCACCCTCACCTACCCCCGTCTCCTCCTGTCTCTCCATCCGCCTGCTCTGGACGGTTCACATCAATGGGATACTGTGATGCGCTGCCTTTATGTCTGGCTCCTTCACTGAGCGTGATGCTTTCAGGGCTCATCATTCCTCTTTCTGGAGAATCCTATTCCGTTGTTCAGAGAGTGCGGCAGCCTGGTGAGAATCCAGCCCACGCCTACACGCTGTGTGTCTCGGGTGGGGAGTGGCTGCCCCTCTCTGGGCCTCAGCTTAGATGAGGTCCGCTGCCTGGGCCTGGTGTGAGGATTCCGTGGGGGTCACAGGTGAAGTGCCCACGCGGGTGGGAAATGACCGGCCTGCCCTGAGGTGAGCATCTGTGATCCACCCACTGCATTCAGATCCTGCCCACATCCTCCCCTCCCCCAACACCCAACTGTGTCCAGACTCCAGGGTGTGGGTCGGAGGAGGGCCGTCTCTGGAGTTTGGCCCATCCTGAGCAGAGGTGTCAAGTAGACAGTGGCTAGGGTTGGGGAGAGGTCTGTGAAGGGTGGGGAGCACTGGTCAGCACCACACTCGCTAGCTCCAGGGGCTCATCAATCCCCAGCTTGCCTGGGCCCACTCAGGAATGTGGGGACAGTGGCGTGTCCCCGGGCCTGGTTTTGCCCACTTTGAGAGCTGAGGTTTCATCTCTTACACAAGAGGAGAGGGTGGGGCTGACTGGGGGACCAGGCATGGCCACCTTTGTCTTCCAGCTTCCCCAGGGCAGACCAGGGAGGAGGCAACGTCCCCTCATCTTTGTCAAGAAAGCCCAGCTCTCCTGCAGAGCTAGGGCAGACCTGGCTCCAGCTCCGTCCAGCCTCAGAGCTGCTCCCAGACCAGCGCCATGGGCAGGAGGGAAGGCCAGCCGCACCCGTCAGGCCCCTACTGGGCCGGCCTCTTGGCAGGAAAAGCCCTTTGGGGGTCACATCCCCCTCAGACCCCTGCAGTCCCAGAAATGAGATGGCCTGGGCATGGTTCTTCCTCTCTGTGAAATCAGCTCTGAGGTCTTTCACCTCTATGGGGAGTCCCTCCCCAGAGGGTTGCACACCGAGGACAATGGGGGACACCCCCGGACACATTCTGGACAGACTGAAGGACAGAGAAGACAAATGGGGATCTGGGGAGCCCGGCGGGGGGAACCCTGTCTCCAGGCACACTCTCCCTGCCTCATCTTCTGTTAGTGCCCCTGGGGGAAGGAGGGAGCGTTCAAGGGATATTTGAGGCATAAATGGGGAACCAGTAGGGTTTTCTCTGTGGGTGAGGGTGGTCCTCTGTCAGCTGCTCATTCAGGGGCAACACAGAACAGCAGTGTTGGCAGAGCCCATGTGTGGGTCCTGCACACTCGTACCCCAGGACAAGCGGGTGCAGGAAGCCACAGCCAGGAGTCGAGGGCACCTGCCTCCTTGAACACGTGAGCAGCTGTGATAGGACTGTCATGGGGGTGCAGCAGGGCATCCCCCTGACTCAGGAAGCATTCTCGGCAGATTCTGAGGCAGAGAGGAGCTTCAGGCAGGAGGGTCCATGTGGAGGGAGAAGCAGGTATCTGAGGGGCCGCGCAGGAGGTGGACTTTGTCTCTGTCGGGAGTGATGGCACCAGGCCCCCTGCCGGAGAAGGCCTGCGGATGCCCCTGCTCCAGGGGTAATAAACACCCGTTTCAGTGGGAGATGTGTGTGGGATTGAGATGGCCCAGCTGGGCCTGCCCCGGGTGTGGAGCCGCCGCGGGCGGGCTGTTCTCACTCTGTCAGGCACAGAGCGCGGCTGCCGCCAGCTGCTCCCAACACAACTCCCAGTGTGCGTGGCCAGGGGCCAGGGCCAGCGGAGGCCAGGGTGTGCAGTGAGGGTGCCAGGCTTGCAGGTGACAGAGACCCTATCCTGGAGCTCAGGCAGGACCCAAGTGTGTTGGCTCAATAACAGGCTTCAGGAAGGACAGGGTGGGACTGGCCTCAGGGGCCCTGGTCCAGCCAGCACATGCTCAGGGCAGGCCCTCTCGCCTCTCAGAGCAGACGGCCCTGAGCAGCTCTGAGGGAGCCTCCTGAGCAGACCAAAGAGAAAGTCCCCTTCTCTGGTCCAGTTCAAAACATCCCAGACAAGGATCGTGACTGGCCCGGCCAGGTCAATGCCTTCCTCGTGGCCCATTCTGTGCTGCCCACGGGCCTTCTGAGCTGGGGCCTAAGACCAGAGCCGGCAGGGGGGTGGAGGGGTGGGCTGAGAAGCCATATGCCTGGCATGGGGCAGCCAACCTGATCATACCCGGCAAGTGCACTGTCAGAACTAACTGCTATTTTGCCCGACTTAACATGCTAAGATAAAATGATAAATCCAAACATGCAGGTAAGAGAAAGGAAAGTGAAGATGAAACGAGAATAATGAAACGTCTCAGAGTGGCATAAAGTTTAAACAAGGTCACGCAGTCGTTCAACAAATACTCTTTGAGGGTGTGGGCCTTTTGAGGCCCTGGGGACTTGATGGGGAACAGACAGACACTCCCTGCCCTGGGGGAGAGAGACCAGGGAACAGGTAAACCACAGGTAAACGTGCTGAAAGCAGTGATGAAGGACAGGTGCCTCGCGAGTTCACAGGAGGTCCACGGTGCTCCTGACGGAGGATGGGCCTGGGCACAGGCCTGAGAGCGGGTAGCAGGGGCGCTGAGACTCAGGCACGCCCAGTGCAGGGTGCATGCCCCCGCAACCTGACTGCTATTCTTGTTTTACTGTGGTCAGACCCTGGGCGATGGAATCCAGTGTTTGGGGAGGTTTAGCAGGAAAACCCTGAAAGTGGAGAAAATTATTACATGTGCGTATGCTTCTTTCGGGCGGGCTTGGTAACCACTTCTGACTTTCACTGTTGCACTGCAACGTTCATGTGGGAAACATCCTCTGGTACACCAGTATGCATGTAGGGATCGCTGGGTCTGTTTACGGCTCTGGGTCATTATGGCTGAAATGTCATATGGCCTGTTTACCGGCACCCTCCACACTGAACATGTTTATTTTTTTTTAATACTTTAAAAATTTTTTTATTTGGCTGCACCAGGTCTTAGTAGCAGCGTGTGTGTTCAAGTTCCCTGACAAGGGATTGAACCGGGCCCCCTGCATTGGGAGGAGGGAGTCTTAGCCACTAGACCACAGGGGAGTCCCTGGACATCTTCATTTTTCAATGTGGCCATTTCTCTGGGTGGGGAGCTTATCTGGCTCTTTAGCCAGCAGTCCTGAGGTCACCAGTGAGGGTCCGTGTTTTCCTACAGCCCTGGGATCTGGGGCACTTCAGAGAAAGTCTATGAAAACCTTCCTTTCTGACTTCATCGAGAATCCCTCAGAGAACTGGGTGCAGGAAACAAACTGCTGCCGTGACCAGGTCTGACCCCCACAGCAAGAGCCCGCCTTGCAGCTGTGTGGCTGCTGCCGCGCCCCTGGGCAGGAGCCACATCTGGGTCTTCCTGGGCCTCCCTCAGTGCCCAGCCCTCGAGAGCCACCTCTGTCTTGGTTCCTCCCCACAATCTGGAGGCCCGTGGACCGCCCTTCTACAGCCTCCTTTCCTACGGCCGTTGCCCATGGCATGGCCAGGCTGCTAGATGGGCAGGCCAGGAGGTGGCAGGGTGTGACCAGCCAGATAACAGGGCAGAAGTGAGCAAGGTAGGGCGGTGCAGCAAAGAGGGGCCTAGGCTGGACTTGGGAGGACTGCTCTACCCCAGCCCCACCACCACCCTTTGTGGGTTCTCAGCCTCCCTGGGTCTCCTCCTCTGCAGAAAGCTGCCACAGGGGTTGTTCCAGGGTTTGGATGAAAGTGTATTTGAAGCGCCCAGTACTGCCCTGCACAGGTGGTATGCCAGGTGGCTGCTCCCCCGCCACGAGAGAGTGACTCTGGGGCCACCTAGCCCAGGCTGCACTTGGCCCAGCCAGGAACTGGGGATTTAGCTGCCTGGCTCTGCACACAGAATAATTAATGGCTTTGCCTGGAGAACGTGTCTTCCCAATTCTTACAAGGTGGCCACCATCCTGATTTCTGACAAAGGTTGACGTAAATAAAAACATTGACCTGGAGTTAGTACTTGCGAGTCCCCAGAGGCATCTCCCAGGACTCCAGGACTCTCAGGAAATCTGGGCCAAGTGGAGGGAGCCCCATGGAAGAGTACGGAGTCCATCCAGCCTGGTGGGGGTCCATCCAGTGCCTCTGCTCAGCGGGCAGCTGTCCTCGTGCCCCGCCCACGTCCTCAGTCCCTGCTTGGCCCCGCCCACATCCCCCGTCCACTCCTACCAACGCCCACATCCCCTTGTCCCTGCTTCTGCACACACCAACTGGCTTGTGACCATCAGCTCTCACCACCCTCGTCTGTGTTCCCTCTGCGCCTGCCAGGGAGGACGCAGGCGGGGTGAAGGTCCCTGGAGCAACCCTGCAGGAAGGGGCAGGAGCTGCCGCATAAATCCGTGTCCTCCCACCTCTTTGACCCTGGGTGGACAGCTGCTGCTGCTGGTTCCCTCTCCCCTACTCCCCTGCCCTGCCTCCTGGCCTTGACCAAACACCCTCTGGGGGAACCAAATAAGACAGTGCCCCATTTCCCAAAGCCTGTCTCTCATTCGCAGAATCCAGGGAGGAGTTGATTTAGGCAGCCCACCTACCAAGCGGACCCCACCTAAAGGGAAGGCCTGATCCATGGGAAGCCTGCCTGTGCATGACTTGAGACTGCTTTGGGGTCCTCTTTCCCACAGTGTGGCCTTAGTCCACCCCCAGCTCTCCAGCATCACGTGGTGGAAATGGCAGGTTGGTAATTGATTAATGCAGGCTGGGGCCTGCCTGCCTTTCTAATCCCACCTTGGGGAAGGAGCCAGCCATGGGGGCTCTGGAGCCTGACCCAAAGGGAGATATGAGTAATGGTGATCTCATCTTTATTTAAAGTTTTGATACTTTGCTCACACGGATTTTGTCATTATTTCTAATATTTTAAAATATTGGGTTAGAATGTGACTTATCGCAACCACTGAGGGGGATCTTTTGATGCCCCTTAAATTCTGCCTCTCATTTTCAGTCACTCCAGGTGATCCTAATGTATATTAAATTTGAGACCCTCTGCATCAAGAGTGGTACTTAATAAGCCAAAGCAGCCCTCAGATGGCTGAGATCAAGACTGCCTAAAAAGTAAGGCATAAAGTCAGGTGTGTTTCATTGCAAGAAGCAGACTCAGTAAAACCAGCTTGAACAATAAGGAAGTGTATTATTGCACTAGAGTTCCAGAAGCAGGGTGGGTTTCAGGGACAAAACAGGTTGGTTGATTCAGCAGCTGAACAATGCCTTGACAGGCCCCATCCCCTCCATCTGTCTGCCCCACCCCTGCATCAGCATCACCCTTGGTGCTGGCCACGGGCCCCCTCCAGACACAGCAGCTTCCTCTTGGCATGTGAGAGCCAGGACAGTCCCCAGAACCCCCTTTCTGCACATCCCATTGACTGGAGTGGGTCATAGGCTCACGTCTGAGCCAAGAATGAGCTTCTTTCTGAACCTGCAGAAAGGCTGGGGCTGGCCAGGAAGGGTCCAGTGCTGGGTGGTATCCTGGAGTCCTGGAGGGATCGTGGGCATGTCAGGATGGAGACCTAAAGCGGGGGCAGGGGAGTTGGTGCTGTGCCTGGAAGGTGGAAGAGGAGGTGAGTGACAGTGGGGTGGTGGGCCAAAGGCCCAGGCAGGCAGTGTTCTCCATGGACACCCCAAGGTGTTTCAGATGTAGTTGACAGAGCCCCTTGGTGACAGGCAGAGCTGTTTTTGGGGTCGTGAAGGCAGGCACCTCTGCCCCCCAGTACAGCCACACCTGCCTTCCCTGCCTGTCTGCTGGGACCCTGCACAGCTGCACTCTGCAGCCCTGATGCCAGGCACACAGGATGACCTCCACGGCCCTCCTGCTGTGTCTGCCTAGGGCTCTAAGTGAGCCTCCCCTTCTGCAGGAGGAGCCACCCCTGGATCCGGGTGTGTTGGGGAACCGAGAGATGCCCCCAGGTCCAGGCAGCTTCCTGCTGGAGCCCAAGACTCTTTCTGCTTAGGCTCTTTCCTTGCCTTTGTGGTTGACTTAAAGCCACAGAATCTGGTGCCCACACCAGCTCAGCTGATGGCCAGGGCAGGATGCTGCCCACCTGGGCCCTGGTGCAGCCCCTCTTCCCAGCTTCCTTTGCATAGTCACCCCTCTCTCACTTCCCCAAAAAAGGTCAGTACCCCCTGCTGGGCTTACCCATGATGCCTGTCTGTCTCCCTGCTTGCAGCAAACATATCTTCTTGCAATTCAGACCGTTTCCAGTCTTTGCAACAAAATTGACAGAGGCCCATGAACTTGTCAGCAGACAGTCCTTAAAAATTGTTCTTGTGACTGGTCACCCTGAGGTCCGGGGCAGAAAACTAATGGAAGGAGGCCACGGTGGGGTCTCTGGAGCACACGAACCTTTCATTATTGTCCAGTGGCTCAGTCGTGTCTGACTCTTTGTGACCCCCATGGACTGCAGCACGCCAGGCTTCCCTGTCCTTCACCATCTCCAAGAGTTTGCTCAGATTCATGTCCACTGTGTCAGTGATGCTATCTAACCATCTCATCCTCTGCTGATCTGTTTACTTGTGTAACTGGGACTTTTTACAGTTGCACAGTAAAAATCTGTATAGGAATGGGATTTGTGTTGTATTCCTTCTCTTCTTGGAAATAAGGAATATGTATGGGCGGACACACAAACTACTCCAAAAAACTGGCCCATTTATCAGGCATTTCTAATAAAAAATTTACCTTTTATGTTTAATAATTCTCAAAATGTGTAATAAATTCACATTATTTGTATCGGCTACCTACCACTTGTAATTAAAACAATAACCTAATCTAAAAGACAAACTGGAACACAAGAGAATGTTTAAATCTTGAGATCCCAATGTCTTTACATAGTTTTGTGTGATACAGGAATCTAAATAATTTCAAACTGAAACTAGGGCAAAATTCTGTTGGGCAGAATAGAAACATACAGTGAGGGGGGAAGAGGCAATGTGAAAAATCAGGTGTCAGAGAAGCAGGCTTTATACATTTTGGAAAACAGTTCTTTATTGGGTGTGTGTCTTGCAAATATCTTCTCCCATTCTGTGGCTTGTCTTTTCATTCCCTTAATAGTATCTTTCACAAAAGTTTTAAATTTTAATGAAGTCCAACTGACCCAATTTTTCTTTCCTGGACCATGCTTTTGATATGTATCTAAAAGCTCATTGTGTCAGCTTGGAAGTTGGAGAAAATTCAGATGTTAAAGATTTAGTTTGTGGATTTTTAACTGAACAAGGATGGCTATCAAAAGGCTATCACTACTAGACCAGCAGATTCTCTTTTATTTTGAAATATCCATACTTAACTGTGTGGCAGATTTTATCCTCTTGGCAACTATTTAAACTCCTGATGAAGAACTCTATGTACAACAGAAATGTATTTGAGGAAGTCCGTCATCACTCAGAATTATTTTGTCTTCTTCTAATATTTATTTATCCGGCTACGCTGGGTCTCGCTTGCCAAACATGGGATCTTCTATCTTCCTTGTGGCATTCAGGATCTTTAGCTGCAGCATGTGGGATCTAGTTCCCTGACCAGGGATGGAACATGGGCCCCCTGCATTGGGAGTGTGGAGTTTTAGCCACTGGACTACGAGGGAAGTCCCAGAATTATTTTTACAGACAAGTGGTCTGCAGTGGCTGGACGCCCAGGTTGAACTGGCATGGTGGGACTTCAGCTTTGCCAAAGACCCAGGGGTTGTGCTGAGGCCACTTCCAGCATGAGAAACCAGCCCAGGGGAAGCAACAGGGAGCCCAAAAGGTAGAGCCTGTAAAGCATTCAGCTTCCACCCATGCAGCCGCTCAGAGCCTCTGTCCCTCCACCTGTAATGTGGGGGCTTCAGGAGCATCTGCCTGACAGCTGAGGGAGAGTTAAGTGCTCAGCTCAGTGCCCACCGTCAGCAAACCCTCCTCAGTGTGACAGCTCCTGCCATGACTCGCCATGACTGTTGACGAGGTCAAACTGGCCTGGCTGTCCCTCTGACCACTCAGCACAGGCCTCAGTCCTCCCAGGCAGGAACTCAGGAGCCTTCAGGCTGGCTCAGGGCCTGAGCGCGTGGTCTCTGATGATTTCTGTTTTATTCCTGGTGTTTTGAGATCTGCCACGTCTCCAGTGGTATTCAATACCCTGCTTAAATCAGTGGCGTTGCAACTGGTAATTTAGCACAAAGAGCTGACAACCATGTGCTGTTTGCAGGGGATGAGACGCAGCGGACCCCAGGCTGGGCTCGGCTTCTGCTAATGCTCTGTGAGAATTCAGTGCTTGTCAGTCGGTCCACCTCCCTGCCCGGTTGGGAGCACCAAGGTGGGCTTCGGGGTGTCTGCTTGCTGCTCAATGCCCCACCTGGCCTACTGGTGGCTTGTTAACATCTCTGAAATCTAGAGGCATCTTAGGATTATAATCAGGAGAGCATTCTCTTTTCTTAGTGGTGCATGAAATGAGGAGTATCTTAACATCAGTGGTGCTTCAGAGTCCATGAAGTAAGGGAGCTGGTATCAGTGAACCCTGGTGTGTAAAGTCTGGGACACTTACTTTTAGATCCACATTCTTCTGTGACCCATCTTTGCATGAAATGTTCCCTTGATATCTCCAATCTTCTTGAAGAGATCTCTAGTCTTTCCCATTCTCTTGTTTTCCTCTGTTACTTTGCATTGTTCTCTTGAGAAGGCCTTATCTTTCCTTGCTGTTCTCTGGAACTCTGCATCCCTTTCTCCTTTGCCTTTACCTTCTCTTCTTTCCTCGTCTATTTGTAAGGCCTCCTCAGACAACTACTTTGCCTCCTTGCATTTCATTTTTTGGGGGATGGTTTTGGTCACTGCTTCCTGTACAGTGTTATGAACTCCATCCATAGTTCTTCAGGCATTCTGTCTACCAGATCTAATCTCTTGAATCTATTTGTCATCTCCACACACAAGTTCAGGACCGTCCGCTCTCCCCTGGGACAGGAGGGGTCACATTCTGAAAGTCAGGGGAAGGGAGATGCCAGAAAATTGTGTTCCAAGTAATCCTTCACCACACTTATTTCCACAAGGATAGAGACGCAGGAGGTCAGGGACTGGCAGGGGCCACACAGCTAGTTGGTGACCCAGAGACTCTGTCCAGTGCCCCTGGGAGTGGCCACGAGGATGAGGCAGGGATGACCCCCTGCCCAGAGCCTTGCATTGTGTTTCCACTGGCTTCCTTTGCCCAACTCGCCCCGTGAAGGGGGGTGAGGTGGGGGTGGGGCTCACTCAAGGGGAAGGGTGTTTTTTGGCATACTGCTGTATTTTTGAACTTGGGAATTGGGGACCTTGGACCTTCACATGCAGACTTATGCCAAATGAAATGTAGATCAGGGCTCTGCTGTTCCGAGTTCTGGACCCTCTGTCTCCTAAGACCGAGACTCTGGGACCCCCAGCTTGTCTCGAGAAAACAGTCTGTGTGGGTTGGAGGAGGCTCAAAGGGGGAATGGCACCGATTTAACAAAAATGTACTAACCGGGCAGATGCATCAGATATGCTGCAAAGCCTTTTAGAGAAAGAGGCAAATAGGTGAGGTGGTGAGGTACGGTGAGGGCTGCAACGCAGGGAGAAGGGGGCACACAGAGGCCAAAGCAGCGACTGGGGCAGTTCTGCAGACTGAAATTAAACGAATGGGATGCAGATAACGCAGAGCACATGCAAACGCCCCAGGCCAGAGGCTGTGATCCCGGGTCCAGTGTCCCCGCACTCCTGCGGGTAACTGGGTCAGCGTGGGCCGGAGGCCACAGGCACTGAGAACAGGGCGCGGCGGGAGGACGCCCCCTGCCGGCAGCGCGCGGAGGCGGCCCTGGCTCGGCCCACGCTGCGGGGGTGGAGGGGGGGCGGCGGCCGGAGGAGGGGCGCCTGCTGCTCTCCTCCCGCCCGGACTCCAGACGCCGCGGCCGTAAAACTGTGAGGCGGGCGCCGCCGACTGCTCCGAGGTGGGTGTGCGCGGCGGCGCGCTCCGCTCCGGGGCCCCACCCGGCCGCCCAGGGCGCGGCCTGAAGAGCCGGCGGGGGTGGACACGGGCAAGGGGCCCTCCGGCGCGCCTCCCGCGCTCCCTGCAAGGCACCCTCGCGGCTTTCCTCACGGCACCGCGCGCTCCCCGCCCACGGCACCCACACTAACACCCGCCCGGCCCCCTCCCGGCGCCCGCGCGTCCCAGCACGCCGCCCCGCGCTCCCGCACCCTCTGCGCTCCCGGCTCCGCGGCCCCCACGCTCCCTTCACAGGCATCCCTCCCCACCGAGCGGCGCGTCTCTCTCCACACAGCACAGCGGGCCCACCCCGGCACCCCGCGCACCCGCGCTCTTCCGACTCACACCCGCCCGCGCGGCCCTCACACTCGCACCCGAGCTGCTGGCCGCCGGCTGCGCCCTAGAGCCTCCGGCCCCCGCGGCTGGCCCGCGCCCTCGGCCGAGTTCCCAGGGCGCGCCCCGGGGTCCGCGACCGCCCGAGTGGCTGGGGCGGCGGCGGGCGGAGCCACTCTCCCGCGCCGGCCCCGCACGGAGCCCGGCGCCCCGGGGCGGAGCTGAGCGCGATGGGCGCCGGGCGGGAGGCAGGTGGCGCAGCGGCGGCGGCGGGGGACTGGAGGCGGAGGCGGGGCGCGCGGGGCGGGGGCCGCGGAGCCCCGTGAGACGCTCGGGCGAGCGCGCGGCAGCCGGAGCCGGCGCCCGCGAGCTAAAGGCACGGCGGCTGGACCCCGCGCGGGCAGCGGAGGCCGGAGACCGCCCGGGGCGGCGTGCGCGCTTTGTTTCCGCGCGGGCGGCCGGCGGGCGGAGCGAGCGGCCGGAGACCCGCCTGGGGATGGACCGGGCGGCCGCCCCGCGCGCCGCGGCCCCGCCTGGCGCCTGAGCGCGGTCGGCGCCAGAAGACAGCGCGCGGATTGCCCCCAAGTTACGGAGGCAGGGACTGAGTTCGAAGGAAAAGCCACTTCAAGAACCGGGTCGCGAGAGTGCAATCGCCTCCGGTCCACCGGACCTCTGGACCGTAAGTGCCTTGTCCGTCCGTCCGCGCTGCCGCCGCTGTCACTCAACTCCATCCGTGGCTGCTGTCCCAGGGTCTCCTTGAAGCCGCACAGAGTGCATAGGCCTCCCGGGGACCCCCCCCCTCCCCACTTTGCAAAGTTGGAGCCCGCAGCGGGGTGGGGCCAGCCCACTCAGCGCCCGCCCACTGACCACCCCCTAGGTGAGCCGGAGCTTGACCTGCTGGGGGTGTGGTCAGACCTAAGGTGGGACCTGCGTGTGGAAGGTGGGGAGTCTTGCGGGTTCCCCTGCTTTGCCTGCGCTTCCTGACAAAGAGGGCCCGGGCCAGGTGACAGGGGACCAGTCGGGGGGTACAGGAGGTGACCCTAGAAGAGATGGACGTGCCTGTGGCCTGGCGGGGGAGGCGGGCCAGAGCTCCCTCTAGCCCCTCCTCTTCTTGTTTTGGTCCCTGGACGTGCTGCCCAGCGCAGAGCCATTGAACATTTTAGGGGTGAAGACTGCCCTGGGGGATGTCCTGCCTCGGCCCCAGCGTGGGGAGAAGATCTCAAATAACAGCCCCTGGATCCTGTCAGCTCCGGGGCCTCGGGCAAAGCCCAGTGGCAGCGGTCCCACTCACAGGCTTTGGGAACCGTCCATCTGCATCTTGGGCAGGCCCAGAGCCAGGCTGTGGGAACGGCGGGGAGGGAGGTGTGAGCCGACGTGGAGGGACAGATGGCTGGAAATTCAGCCCTAGACGGGCTTACGTGGAGCAGAAGGCAGCAGGGCTGGTGGCAAGCCACACTCAGAGCCGCCAGCTCTGAACACATAGCCTCAGGCTGTCCCTCCTTCCGGCCCCCTGCAAACTGTGTGTGTGCTCAGATGAGTGCCAGACCCCCGCGACCTCCCCACCAGAATAACTGTATTCCCCAGCATTGGGGCTGAGGCTGGCTGACCTCTGGCCTGTTCTAGAGGCCGGGGAGAAAAATATTTCCTTTGAGAACAGAGATCTTGTGCTACTGTGGGGGGTGATCTGAGCAACGGTCAGGCCCCCACTTTGACCGGCAGCCAGGATGCCAAATCATTATGTCTAACTGGGCGTGTGTTTCCTCCCTGGACCCAGAAACAGGAGGTTCCCAGGGCGGCCGCCCTCAAAGGACAGGGGTTGGCCAGGGGCAGAGGATGGGCAGCTATTCTGGGTCCCTGCATTGCTCTCCCAAGTTGCCACAAGGTTTGAGAAACTTCTTCAGGTTGGGTCCCTGGGGGCATCCTTCCTGGGGCAGGGCTCATCCACAGAGAGCTGGCACTGTGATGGACAGTAGGGTCTTGTGTGTCACCCAACGCCCACCTCTGCCCTCTGCTTGGAGACCCCCAGGAGGCAGAGGGTTCTGCTCTGTGCAGCCAACAGCCCGGTCCGTAAAAAGCCAGGCTGTGTGGGGCTGTGTGGCTGAGCCACCCTCGTACGTGTGAGGGATGAGGAGGGGAGGGGTGCTGAGCGCAGGAACAGATGTGGCACTCAGGGCTCCCGAGAGCTAGGCGGACTCGGGTGGGAGGGAATGTCACATTAGGACCAGTTTTCTGGCAGAATCCGGCTCTCTCTGGAGCTGCCTTGATCCGTGTGTGACTGGGGGAGGGGACGTGTCTCACAGGCCCACCCAGGGCCTCCTCCCCCACTCCGGGCCAGCGAGCTGGCGGATGCGGGGCAGAGGTCCTCCTCTGGGACCCCCGGGGGTACCCAGGCCACCTGCCAGCCCTCCCTCTGTCACCAGGTGATCCACGTAACTGAGTTACCACCTCCAGGAAATCTCTCTGATTTGGCTGCACATATTTTCATTTCTGCATGACTGGAAGAAATTAATTTTCCTTCCTACGCAAGGATCTGGAGACGCCGGCAGGCTGGGTCAGTAATCCGCAGGATCCAAGCCCGCCAGGCTGCCCTAGGGGCAGGGGGGGCTGGCTCTGAGCGCTGCTGGTTCCTGGGCAGTCAGGGAGGGCCACTGGCATCCAAGGAGGCATTTCCCTACCACCCGGAAGTGCCCTGGCACTCTCGGTGGCCTCCCTCCTCTGTCCAGTTGTGTTTGGGTTGGGTGATTCGTCCCGGGCCTGCGGGATGGTGGTTGAATTCAGCTCTTCTGAATTTCCTCACCAATCTGTGTGTGTGTGTGTGTGTGTGTGTGTGTGTGTGTGCTCAGCATCCAAAACGGGGGTGTGCTGAAGAGCTCACGCACAGTAGGTGCTAAATGAGTGCTGTTGTGAGGAGGGCACAGGCGCTTCCATGGGGCAGCTCCATCCTGCCTGTGGCGTGGCTCAGGCTCACAGTCCCTCTCCAGCCCCCGGCAGCACAAGTCACCCTGGGGCATTGCCTAGCCAGGCTCTGTGCTCGAACTCACCACCCCAAGTCTGCAGGACAGCCCTTGGGGGGACTTTCCCTGTTTCACAGATGCCCAGGGGGGGTGCACACTGTTGATCCCATGAGAGGAGCCCCTGTGCTCCCTCCAGACAGCAGCCTCCTGGCATCCGTGTCTGTGAGCCTGGCCCCCTGCCTGCCTGTAAGGATTCCTCCCACGCCTGCTGGGCGCTGACAAGGGGTTAGTGCCCCAGATGTCAGCACTGTCACCTGGACACAGACTCTGGCACGTGGGCACAGTAACTGACACCCAGGGCACTCCCTGGGGCTAGGGGCCACGGGGATCAAGGCCGGGAGGATGAGCACCTTCTGCCTTGTTTGGGTCACAGAGGCCTGAGGCCAGCCCCCTCCCCTTCCCACCACCCAGGGTAGGAACTGAGGGGGTTGGTGTCCTTTCAAGGCCCTCTGGATGGCATTGGCCATTGTCTGGCTGTTTCAGCAGGGTATCCACGCATAGCATTCTGTTGGGCAGCTAGTGTCACTTCCCAGACCTGGGGGGTGGGGGTGGGGGGTGGAGGAGGATCCTGAACTCTGAAACTGGTAAATGCAGGAATGTGGCCACGATCAGACTTACTGGACAGGAATGACCTGGAAGGCGCTTGTCACCCATGGCTGTGTCACTGGACACAGGGTCACCCAGATGGGGCAGAGTCATTGTCACGCAGCCCCAACAGCAGCTCCCAGGCTGGCTGCAGGCTTTGCCCCTCATTTGACCTCAGGACAACCCTGAAGGTGGGCACCCTTGCCGTCCCATTCTCCACATGGGAACACTGAGGCCGGGAGAGGCTCACGAGAGGTGGGTGCTGCTCCCGTGGCACAGGGGGTGGACAGGCCCTTGGAGCTGTCTGCTGCATTCAGAAAGTGGCCTGGCCCTGTTCCAGGACCACAATGGCAGCAAGAGCTTGGTTTCTGGAAGCAAACTCTGGGCTGGCATCACCCTTGTAGCCTCAGTGGAAAGACCCAGGCAGAGGCCTGGCACTCAGGATGGAAACTCGGGACAAGGAAAGTGAGTCCTGGGTTCCCAGTTCTCGCTTCTAAGTTCACGGCACACACGGGGTGTGGACTGATGGCTGAGTGGGGCCTCCGACGACCTTTGGCAATAAAACAGACGTTGGGACTTCTGCTTGCTATAACCGGGGATGCGCCGGGGGCCAGATGTCAGCAGGAAAGAAAGCAAAGATGCATTTAGCTGTGATAAGGAGGCTGCCTCCTGGGGCCGGGGTACCCGCAGCCCTGATCGACTGTCCACCTGCAGGCTCCCAGCCACCGCTGTCCATCCCACTCCCTGTCCACGGATGCGTCTAGCCTCCCCGGGGCCTGGGTGCTCAGACCCCCCACTGCCCCTGAGGCTGGAGCGTGGTGGACGTGGCAGGAGGTTTGGGAGGATGTCCGGCCCTAGGCACCTTCTGTTTACTTGGGCAGAGAAAAGTCCACAGCGGGGGTAGGGCAGGAGTCACAGCTGCCGGGGCAGGGCCATAGAGCTCCTTGCGCACCTGAAGGCCCCAGGCCACGCGTGGGACCCTGAGGAAGTGTTCACCTGGTGGTCCCGACCCGGGAAGACCCCAAAAAGCCAGAGTGAAGCCAGGGAGGAAAGGAGAGGCTTCCGGCTGCAGTGGCCCCTCTGACAGGCGGGCAGGGAGCGTGTTGAGAGGCTGGAGAAGTGGGGGTGTTCAGGACCAGAGGAGGCTGCAGCTCGCTCCCAGTTTGGGGAGCTTCTGCCCTGTGTATCGAGGCTGTAGAGACGGGGAGGGACACTACTTGGCTTCTCTGAGCTGCTGGGATTTGAAGCCTGATTCCCCTCCTGGTGGTGGCTGTGTGACCCTCAGCACACCACTCACCCTCTCTGAGTCTGTTTCGATGCTAAACAGTCTCACTGGCTCCTCCCTCTTGGGGTTGTGAGGAGGGTGGATAGTCCTGTGTATCTGGCTGACGGGTGGCTCTAGACGTGGTTGTCATAGGCCCTCCCTGGGGGACACTCAGGGCATCCTGGGTTTCAGTGGTGGGTATGAGTGTCGGGCAGCTCCATGTCACACCCTGTTGCTCTGATTCCAGCCCACACCCGTGTCCTCCTGCCCCAGGTCCAGGTCCCTGTCCTCAGTGGAGCCCAGACCCCTGTGCCTGCTGACCCCATCCTCATGCTGGGGACACAGCTCAGAGCCAAGCACAGGACCTGAGTGTCCCCAGGGACCATGCTCCACTCCATCCCCCGCCCCCAGTTCACAGACGAAACCCGGGCCCAGTGGGAAACCGCATCCCATGGCTACTTGGTGGCAGAGGTGGGATTCCGATTCAGGAACCTCCATCTTCTCCCTACACCTGAGTCCCCAGGTAGCTGTTGTGACTTCTCCTGGGGGCCTTCGGCTTCCCCAGCCTCACCCAGCCCTGCCGGACTCGCGAGCGCAGGGAACCAGGAGCTTTCCTCCCCACCTCCCTGCCTCTGAGGGTCAGAGTGGGCCGGAGGGCAGCATTCTGCGTCCAAGCTGGCTGTATGCAGGGTGGTGGGGAGGGCAGCCGTTCGTGTGCTGACACTTTTACACCTGGCTGTGCGAGAGAGGCCCTTCTGCCGCTGTGGAGAACATGGGGCAGGAGAGCGAAGGGCATGTGGTCCCTTTCACTCCCATGAAGAGCAGTCCTGCCTTGCCCCACCAGGCGCCCATCTCCAGGCAGGGGACAGGATGACACTGCCCTGTAGTGACCCCATCTGCCACGCCCCTGGGAGCCCACACTGGACTGGGTAGCCCTGCAGGTATTCCTTTTATCCGCGGCAGATCCCCACTTATGAAGGCTCAGGTTGGGGGTCTGAGACCCTCTCCATATGGCCCACCGACCGCTGGTCTTGTCCCCCCATGTGGTCTTTGCCCAGATAGCTCCCTGGAGTCCAACTGTGTGTGGACAGGGAGTCCCCATGCTCTGAGACAGACTCTACACACGACATCACCTTGGATCATTCAGAGACTTTCAGCAGTTTGGAGCTTGTTTGCTTGGCTTGTGATCTGAGTAGCTATTACTGAGTGGGACTTGCCGTGTGTACCCTGGGACCCCCAAGACTGTGACCACAGGAGATGCTCTGAAGGGCAGCTTCTCCCGGGATGCATCAGCCTACACGGCCTGGTGAGCCGTGCCCATGCAGAGCAGACGTGTGCCACTTAGGGTTGTGGCCACGTGGAGAAAACGGAGGAAAGAAGGAAACCCACATGATTCTAGTGATATGTGTTATTTAACCTGGTGTCTCCAAAATGTTGTTATCTCAGCATGTAGTTGATTTTTTTTTTTAAGTATTGAGATCTTTTTAAAAAACACTTTGAAATTCCACTTTGTTTTACATTTGCTTTGAGTCTGAGTTCCGAACAGTCTTGTTGGTTAGCTGGTGACTACCGTGTCGGACAGAGCAAGGCGAGGGCACAGGGAGTTCCCCAGTGGTGGCTCTGCTGAGGGGCACTGTGGTGGCCCTGGCGGTGCAGGTGTGCGGCTCTGAGACTTGTAGTTAGGGACGACCGTACAGAGGTGACCAACCACTAACAGGAGGGGCTGGGACCAAACGGGAGCACCGTGGGGCTGGTGGACCTGGACAGGACTCTGGCCTTTGGCCCTGGAATCTCCAGGGCCCAGGGAAGCCCCCTGAGTGGAGCTGAGTGGTGGGAGCTGATCAGGTTTGCATTTTGAGAAGATGGTCCTGAGGGACAGGTGAAGGGGGACAGGGCCAGGAAGAGGTGACATCCAGACACAGGCATCTCGGAGGGCGAGGCCATGTCTAGGAGAAGCAGGCGCCCCCCAACTCTGCAGCCTGAGTCTGAGCCCCCAGGATGGGTGGAAAAGCCCCCCACCATGTCCAAAGTTCTGGGTGTTGGTAGAATGGTCTAAGGCAAGGGTGCTTACTCATGAAAAGCTGTTCTTCCCGGTGCCTGCCTTTCCCTCTGCTTGGTGGCGGAGAGGAGGGCAGGGCAGCTGCAGGGAGGTCCCTGGGAGGAGGGGAGCAGCTCGCTCCAGGGACCACCGTGGACATCAGCTTCCATGGGAGCCCTGTGTGTGAGTGTGCACGTGAGGGGGTGCACACGGGGCAGGTAAGTATGTGTGCAAGGCTGTGAAAACCAGGCAGAAGGAGGATGTGTGATCTCCCTGACTGTCCCTAGGGCAGCTGCCCAGGACACTCATAGAGGAGCCATATAACCCGTCTAGATGTCTACACTCTGATGGCTGCAGCAGTGCGTATTGTGCCGGGTCCCACCTATGCATCCCAGCCCAGCTGCACGGTGACTCCATGAGCACTTGTGAAGGGTGACCCAGCTCACGCATACACAGACAAAGACTATCCCTGAGTGCCTGTCACTACCCACAGACAAGGACTGTCCCTGGCCACCTGTCACTACCCACAGACAAGGACTGTCCCTGGCCACCTGTCACTACCCACAGACGAGGACTGTCCCTGGCCACCTGTCACTACCCACAGACGAGGACTGTCCCTGGCCACCTGTCACTACCCACAGACGAGGACTGTCCCTGGCCACCTGTCACTACCCACAGACGAGGACTGTCCCTGGCCACCTGTCACTACACACAGACGAGGACTGTCCCTGGCCACCTGTAACTACACACAGATAAGGACTGTCCCTGGCCACCTGTCACTACCCACAGACAAGGACTGTCCCTGGTCACTTGTAACTACACACAGAGGAGGACTGTCCCTGGCCACCTGTAACTACACACAGAGGAGGACTGTCCCTGGCCACCTGTCTCTGCACACAGATGAGGACTGTCCCTGGCCACCTGTCTCTGCACACAGATGAGGACTGTCCCTGGCCACCTGTCACTACACACAGAGGAGGACTGTCCCTGGCCACCTGTCACTACCCACAGACAAGGACTGTCCCAGGGCACTTGTCACCACCACCTGCATGGACTGTCCCAGGACACTTGTCAACACCATCTGCACAAGTATCCCAAGAAACCTGTCACTGCACACAGATTAGGATTGTCCCAGGACAGTTGTCACCATCTGCATGGATTGTTCCAGGATGCTTGTCATTACTATCTATAAGGACTGTCCCAGGATGCCTGTCATTACCATCTATAAGGACTGTCCCAGGATGCCTGTCACTTCACACCTGTGTGGCTTTGTCATAGGACAGCCTCATTCGGGGTGTCAGGCACCCAGGTGGAATCTCGGCCCACAGGCTCACCCTCAGCTGCAGTACACTGTGTGGTTTCTTGGAGCCTCGGTTTCCTCTCTGTTAATGTGAAAACTCCTTTTTGAAATCTCCACAATCGTGATCATTCAATCCCTGGTAAGGGACCAGCACAGCTCCTGGCCCCGCTGATCAGCATGGCCCTGGGGGCTTCAGAGTGGAGGGGACAGGTTGGGGTGGTCATGAGGTCCTGGGCCTGACCCCGCGTTCAGGAGGCTTTTCTCTGAGTCTCAAAGTGGCTGAGGTCCCTTCATTGCCGCCCAGACCTCCTTTTGGCTGATAATCCTCATGTCACACAGAACATCAGCCTAGTTAGGCTCCTGGTTCAGGAGGTTATTAGGGGAGACCATCATGAGGTTCCTCTTGGCCTCTGAAGGGTGCGCCTCTGGATGCGGGGCATGCCTTGGAAGGGAGCGGGTCACCGACCGCTAGGGCCCAGCCTCACCATCTTCCTTCCTGGGCCTGCCAGCCCAGCTGGGTTGAGGTCAGCAAGGGAGAAGCTGTCCTGCCCGCTTGTCGAGGCGGGGCCCCCAGGTGAGCAGATCGCCGCGCCTGGGAAGAGAGGCAGGACTCTTCCAGTTAGCGCTGCCGCAGGCTGGCCCCCTGTTTCTGAGGCCCGTCCATGTGGTCACATGTGTCACTGCTCTCCTTCTTTTTAATGACTGAGAGTCAGTGACTTAGATCTGCACATTTTGTGTGTCCATCATCAGTCAATGGATGCTGGGCCACTTCACCTTTGGTGAGAGTGGATAATCTGGAGTGAACCTTCCCAAGCACCTTCTTGGGTGGGTGTGTGTTTTCAGTTCTCTTGGGGTCACTCCTAGGACAGCATCTGCTGTGCTGAGCGGTCATTAGTTTAGGTCACTGTCCTCCAGGTTTCAAGGAATGAATTCACATGAAAAGCCTCCTGCCCTGGTCACCTGGCTTCCCTGCATCACGTGCCCGGGTCAGCTCGCCCCTTCCACAGGTGACCACACCCTGGCCTGGAGGTAGGGGTGGGGAGCATGCAGTTGTCCAAGTCACTGGCTGGCAGGACGCCCCGCCAGGAGCCTGAGGGTGGTTGGGACAGCAGGGCTCGTCTGCCTACAAGCTGTCCTTGTGTTTGGTTGCACAAACACACTGAATCTCGCTGGCACCTGCGTCCCAGGTCCTTGGCATGAACAAGATTCTGCACCTGTTCTCTGGTTTCATTCTCCCCACCCCCACAAACTCAGAGGAAGTAGTTTGGGGCCACCATGTGTCAACCAGAGAGGCCCCCTCCAGGGACAGAGCCAGATTGCCAGTGGCTTTGGGACCACACAGCCCTCCCTCTAAATGTTCATCCCGACCCACCCCCCTTGCTGTGTCCCCAGCACCCCAGGGACTGGAGGGTCCCTCTGCCTGTGTGTCCCGCCCCACAGCCACATGGCTCCCACCATCCTGCTCCAACCCACCTAGAAGTCCCCTCTGCTCTGAGTACCCCTCATCCTCACCCCCACCTGTGTCCCCACAGCCCTCAGCATCCCCTCTTCTTTGCACATTACCACGTTTCCTCCCCAGGAGGTCAGCTCTGTGAGGGCAAGACTTCTGTCTGTTGGCCCTGCTGCCTCAGAGCCCAGGCAGGCACCTGACACACAGGAGGCCCAGGGCGGGCAGGAACATGTGTCACCTGTGAGCGCCCCGTCTCCAGGCAGTGATGCCAGGGTCACGGCTGCAGGGACGCCCTCGCTGGGTGCTGGGAGAGCGCTGTTTGAACAGCAGGGCCCGCCTGCCTGCAAGCTGTCGCTGTATTTGGTTCCACAAACAGCTATCTCATCTGCTCTCCAGCCCTGGAGTCGGGTCATGCGTCCTGCCTTCGTGGGGGCACGGAGGGATGGACAGCCAGGGTCCTGCCTATGTGGGGCATGTAGGGAGGCAGCTGGGGTTGTGCCCGCATGGGAGCACAGAGGAGGTGGCCAGGGTTCTGCAGGGCCACTCGCTGAAACCTGACCCCACTCACTCCCAAACAAAGGCTCCTTGAGGGCCCACTCCAGGGGCAGCTCGGAGACAGGAGAGGGCACAGCCCTGACTGCCGTGGCCAGGACACCCCAAACTCCACAGCACAGACCTCCAGGTGCCGGCTCTCAGACTCTGCCCCTCCATCTGGCTGCCCAGGACTGGGAACTCCTCGTGCATAAGAAGCCCGTGTGGCAGGGCTGGAGCCCCGGTCCTGCGGTAAGAATTATGGAAGGCTTCAGGGTGGAGAGGTCAGGACAGGCCCCTGGGCACGGAGACCCCACAGAACTGGGTCTGGGGCAGAGGAGGGGAGGGCAATGGAGGTCACCCTGGGTCACCTTTGCTTCAATCTCCCCATTTGAGACGTTCCTCCCACCCCCGTGGAGCCACTAAGGAATTAGGTGTTTCCTTCCCAGCATGCCAGGGAAGCCGAGGCTTTGGGGTCGCCGCTGAGCCTGGACGGGACCAGGTTGGCACCTGGTGGTATGCCCATCCCCCATCAGCTGACACAGCTGCTGTTTCCCTGGGCATCCCGGCTGTCACCTCTCAGAGGGGCAGGGGACCAGGTAGGGAGGTCCCTGGAGAAGGATGGGTGGACCTGCCCCTCCCCCAGCCTATCTGGACACAGGGCAGAATTTGAATACCCAGGTGCTGGTGAGGGTATGTGGAATAATCATTTTCCATTTTTCTACACATCAGAAGACCATGTAGCTCTCGATGTATGGCAGAAATTCAGTTCCTCGCTCTTCCTCTGAGCTCCCTGCTGGTGGGGGTGGGGTGGTACTGATGGGAGCCACATGACCCCCAGCTGCACAGGGCCTGGGGGGCCTGCATCCTGACTCCAGAGGCATCAGCCACCACCCACAGCGCTCACATCTGCCCACCGGCGTCCCTCCCAGGATGACCCTCTTTTCCAACTGTTGTTTCCTTCCTGGATGAAGCCCAGGAGGCTGACCCCAGGGTAGGGGTCTCTGCTGCCTGGCACAGTGCATGCCCAGCGGCTGTGAGGCACCAGCTCAGAGCTGGATGACACTTAGATGAGATAAGCTGTTGATGAGAACGTAGTCGGTTTAGGCGCTTGTTCCTTTGACAAATAGCGACTGAGGGCCTGCCATGTGTCGGCCACTATTCTGGAATCCAGCAGATGGACCCGCCCTGGTGTGGCTGCTACTCTGTTTGGGGAGAGATGGACAATAATTGAAGGAAACAAGGAATGGGCAGGGCCTGGGGCTGGGAGGTTGGGCCTGTCCTTGCCAGATGCAGCTTTTCTGAGTAGGTGACATTGAGCTGAGGCCTGGAAGGGAGGCAGCCAGGGGGCCACCAGGGCACAGCCCTCTAGCATAGGGGACGGCCAGTGCAAAGGCCCTGGGGCAGGAGCATGTCTGGCACATTTGCGGGCCAGCAAGGTGGCCTTGCAGGTGGAGAGGAGAAGCACAGGTGGAGAGCAGAAGAAGTTAGGGAGGAGGGCAAGGGGATGGAGAATGGCCTGGGAGCCGCCTGTGGGCATTGAGGGCTTCAGCTAGTGGAGGTGGTGGGATAAATACTAAGGCATGAAAAAGTCAAGCATTTCCTGTGCGCCGGGGGTTTGCACTGAAGACTCATAGAGCTGATCCAATAGGCATCCTGGCTTCCCCTGAGGGTCTGCCTGATGCCCCCTCACAACTGCACGGCAGTGGCCAGTTTGTCCCTGGGGGAGATCTCCGCCCGGAACTCTGCCTTTGTGGCCAGCAGCCAAAGCCTTTGTGTGGGAGCCCAGGGTGAGGGACCCAAAACCGGTCCTGCCGTTTCGCCTGCCATTCTGTGGTGCCACCACTGGTGGGCTTGGTGCTCACTCCATCCTCCTGATTGAGCTGACCACCGGCGCTCTAGCTCCATCTGTCCCGAGGCCTGGGGAGTCCATCATGTGGGAGGAGAGGAAGGAGAGTCGCTTTTCCCCTGAACTCTGTGCTGCCTGGAGAGGGTCAGAAGATGGACATTTCATAGACCAGGAGGCCCCATGGGCATCCTGAGGGGTTTGGCAACCAAGGGGATGGAGCCGGAATAGCCCAGAACTGAGCCTGGTTGCCACTCCGGTCAAGTCTGCTGGCTCCCTGGAAGCTTGCTGTGCTGGAGAGTTGCAGGTCTGAACTGCCTGAGCTCACGCACCTGCACCACTGTGGGGTGTCCCCGGTCAAAGAGGAGAGACTGAGTCCCACACACCCTCCTCCAGCGCTGGGCACACAGAGGCTGCCCACAGCCTGTGGGTGTGGTTGGGGTGAGGCCTCTGGACACGGAGAGGTTTTCCATCCAAGGCACCAGGGCCTCCTTAGTTGTTCTGTTTTACAATAAATGTCCCTGTGAAAATATTCACACTAACTGGGCAGAAGGTATCATGTGACTTTGGGCACTCTTCTTGGCCTCTGAAGCCACCATAGTCTCCCCATTTCTCTGCCTTGGGAAGATCCCCTCAGGGGAACACAGGAGGTGAGGGCACAGCCCTGAATGAAGTGCTGTGACCCCACGTGTGCCCCAGGGCTCAGGACAGGCCTGACCGAGCCTCCCTGGGTCAGAGGGGAAACCCCAGAGGCCAGCGGTGGCCTCAGTTTTCCCTGCCGTCAAATGGGGAGATGGCCTCGGAGCTTTCTCAGAGACAAGAGGGGAGACTCCAGGCAGAGCAGGAGGATGCCACGCCCCTCTGCCAAAAACCCCAAGGCTGTTTTGACTCAGCAGGGCCCCACCCCCAGATCTCCTTGGGGTTCTGTGAGACCATGTGGTGGAATGAGTCAAAACATCCAGAAGGTTCCGCCAGGGAGGGAGGCATGGAGCCGGCTTCCCGCTCGCCTCCCCCAGAGCAGCTGCCACCGCGGCTGCACCAGCGCCGGCCCATCTGCCTGCCTTGGGCCGTCCAAGGCGGGGAGGAGGGGCTGGAAACAGACCCTCTGTCCACCAGGGACACAGCCCGTTCTCTGGGTCAGGGCTGAGGGCTGGCGGGTGAGGCTGCCGCTGTGTGATTCCACCGCTGTGTGACCCCGAGCTGGCTCCTGCCCTCTCTGTGCCCCTCAGAAGTGGCACAGTGATTCCCCCTTGGGGCTGGTGTTGCATGTGGACACTCTGAACCTTGGACTTGATTGACCAGTGGGCTGGCGGCGGTTTCTGGTTTCTGCAGGACAGCCCCTTGTTATAACTGCTGCACACGGCCTTTGTCACCTCTGATGGGGTGGGTCCTCCGTTCTCATAGCGAGGAGGCCACTGAGGTCTAAACTCCGAGGTGCAGCTCTCCCTGAGCAGATACGGCCTGCGGGGTGCAGAGTCCCTGCCCTTGACTCTGGTCATCGTGTGCCCTTGCCACAGACCTGGGGTGGGGGCTATACCTCGAGCATTCCTGTGGCCCTTTTCCTGTGGCCACCACTGTTCTGAAGTCCTGACTGGTGAGTCTGGGCTCCTCCCCACAGCTTGGCGGGCCCTCTGAACCACACAGGGCTGCCAAGGAGCCCTGGAGCTGGCTTTGCTCCTGGCTGCTTCTCAGTGAGCCCCAGGTGTGGAGACGTGGTCAGGCGGGCCAGCACGCAGCTCCCCATACCAGACCCAGCTGCCCAGCACGCTGCAGGAGCTGCTATTAGACATGTCTTATGGCTCAAAGTGGCTAAAAAGCCCCAGAGAAAATGGCCCAGAATCTGGATGACTGATGGATGTTGAAAGGGACCCCCACTGGGCAAGGCTGAGGTGCAGGCTCCCCAACAGCCTTCAGGGCAGGCCCTGACCCACACTGGCCTCGGCCTCTAGCAGCTCAGGAGACTTCCCATCTGGTGTTCAGCCTGGTGGCTTTCCTGGAAAGGGAGGCAGTGAGGGGAGCGGTGGGCAGAAGGGCTGTCAGGAAAGCCCCAATATGCTCACGCCAGTGCTGCGAGGCAGGGTGAGCAGCAACCCCCTCTTCCAGGGGAAAATGCTGAGACCAAGCCAAGAGGAGGGACTCGCTCACAGCCTATGGGCAGAAACTGGACAACACCCAACTCAAACCTGGAGGCTATGCCTGCCCCTGGTCCTTGTCTGAGAGACTGGAAATCTGGAGGGAGTGGGTAGGGTCCAGGCAGCAGGGTGAGTTCAGGCCAGACCTGTGCACATCTGCACGGTGGGGTCAGACCCACAGCCCTGCCCTTTCCAGCCATGAGCCCTGCGGTTACTGAACCTGTGAGTTCCACCTGTAACATGGGTGTAATAACATGTTTTACATTTCACTGTTACTGTTAAATAACAGGAAAGCCTCATGGGGCTGTTGGAAGGATTAAATGAGCTAATAAACTGTGTGTCACTTGGTACTTGCTGTTCCCCAGCCCTGCTCCAAGGTTGGGACAGGATTCCGGGTGGGGACTGTGAGCTGGGACCCAGCCTTGGAAGGGGTTGGCCCCTGGACTCTGGCCTGTTCATCTGTGGACTGTTGACCCATGTCTCAGAGAAGGCTGGTGCAGGCAGCCCCCTGAGCAGGTGCCCACAGGCAGTAGGAGAGGCAGACTGTTCTCTGTTCTGGAGCACTGTTTGTGAGTATGGACTGGATCCTGGTACCTCCCCATTACTCCATATGTGATGCAACTGGCAGACATGGCAAATCAATCTGCACACTCCAATGGCTGTGGCAGACATCACCAATCAATGTCAGGCACACCGTTCCCTTTGAGCCCACCTAAGGCAGTGGCATCATTCTCACAGAGATGCTCTGCTGCCTACCTCTGATGGGCCAAGTGGAAACCTACCAACCACACCAGGTGGGAAACTGAGGGCCAGCCAGCTCTGACCACCTCTGCTTCTGTAAGCCGTGTAACCTGGGAGGGAGTGGGGAGAGCATCTGTGGGAGGTGGGGGAGGGGGCACGCTAGGGCCCAGCAGCTCCAGCCCCTGGAGACAGCATGACTCCCTAGCTTGGCCTTGGTGATGTCGACAGTGCAGTAAACACATCCTGGAAGTAGGGCTCCTGCTGGGTTCAAGTCCATCCCCTCACGAAGGTTAGTGTGACCATGTGACACCTCAGAGGGTCCTCTCCCAAGCCAACCCCATGGCTAGGAATAATGACACCGCCTCTGTGAGCACCCCTGGATAAGGTTCACTCGGAGACTTATGTTCGGGCGCCTCCTGCCTGCCTGCCCTGGGCTGAGTTCAGGGAAGCAAGCAGGAGAGGGCAGAGAAATTACAAACCATGGTGAAGGCTATGGACGAGGAGTGCAGGTGAGGGGCGGGTGAAGGTGCTCCGGGGGTGCTCCTAGTCCTGGTGCTCAGGGTGCCGCCATGCAGCCTTTGTCAGAGCAGTATTCCCCTCCCCCAACCCCACGCAGGCCTTCCTGGAGGGGGTGCAGGCCTCCATCTCCAGCTGCCCCCTCCCCCAGCAAAATATGGCCAAGACATGACGGGCCCCCTTAAGGCCCCTCCTTCCTCTCCAGTGATGGGAGGGGAGTGGCTGGAGGAGGTGAGAGTGGGAAGGGGGAGGGCAGAAGGGCCTGCAGTAGGGGGCTCCTCACTCCCTAGAGTGAGCTGAGCCCCGGCCGGCCCCCATCCAGGGCCCTTGGAGGAGGTGCCCACCCGCCAGCCCCAGATCAGGGAATCCCGGCTGGCACCGCGCCACCACCTCCCTGCCACCCTCATCCACCAGGAGCCAGACACAGTCCGGATCCTTGCCAACTGGGGGGAGGGCGTGCACTCGGCTTCGCCTACTCCCAGCCATCCTTTCTGCTGCCTGCGTGTAATTAACAGAGTAATTAAAAACAGGATGAGTTAATTGGTATTCATTTATGTGGCAGATGTTTTTAATTGAGGCAGGAAACAATTTACCTGTTTACATAAACAATGGCAAAAGCAGGCTTGTAAAACACATTTTTTAAAATATTTTCCTCCCCCTTCCTAAAAAGAAGAATTGAAATCACTCGTCTCCCCTGTGCCTCCGTGTGAGAGCGGTAGGCCCCGCCCGGGAGGTGCGTGCCAAGAGGAAACATCTGCTTAAAAGGTTTGCTTCCAGAGGACTCTGTTTGCCTTATATCCAGAGGAAGGAGGTTGTTCCCAGGTTGTGGGGACACCAGCTTAGAGGGATGCCTCTCCAGGGGGTCGCCGTGGTGTCATCCCTAGGGCCCAAGGGGGCTCTGACCTCCCGGGTGGGTGGGCCAAAGCTGGGGAGACCACCCAGCAGGATGGGAGACAGGGCTGGGAAATAGCAGGGGACCCTGTCCAGCCAAGCCAGGGGCTCCCCTGGGCAGGGCGGGGGGCTTCCTTTCCACCTGCATTTGTGGCAGCTCCATGTTCCTCCATCATGTGGCCAGCTTGGGGACTGTGGTGTCCGGCCAGAAGGCCCTGTCTTCCCGGGTTGTCGACCCTTTGGCCATTGCAGGGGGTGTCCCTGGGTGGAAGAGCAGAGTCAGCCTCTTAGAGGCTCCAAGGAGGACCTCCAAGAAGCGAGTGCTCAGGGTGACTCCTGTCTATAGATTGGCACTCATTTGGCACTTGCTGTATCCCTGGCTGCTGTCTATGCTGGTTATTACTCTCTGGCTCCTGTTAACCCTGGGGATGGGGCTCATATCCCCATTTCACAGGTGAGGAGCCCGAGGCCGGACTGGGCATACAGCCTGCAGGTCTCGTCAGAAGAACTCGTAGTTTGTGGAGCTGACGTGTAGGCGCCGTGGCTGCCCTTTCCTCGCAAGTACATGCACCGAGTGTTATATTCATATGGAAATATCTAGAGGGGTCCGTAGACCCATCAACAGTGGCTACCATGGGTGGGGGCTGGGCGGTTGGGAGCATGCCTTTCCTGTGTGACCAAAACCCCGAGCTGGGCCAGCTGCCATGCTCACCACAGGACACGTCGCCGACTCTGAAAGTAGGAAATAGTGGGGTTCCAGGAGTTGTATGAGGTGACAGGGGTGAAGCACATGGCCCGTGGAACCCAACAAATGTACAGATAGCTCTCTGCAGTGAAAACAAACTGTGTGGGACCCCAGAGGCTCCTGGCCTCCCCTGCAGGGGAGGGTCTGGGCCGTGCCGTTGGGGTGACATACGATTGGAATTTCTGGAACATTTCGATGGTTCCTGGGGGCAAGAATATGGATTGTTTGGAATCCTTCAGGGAGAAGGGCCCTGGGAAGATGGCACCCAGAGCTTGGCACCCAGAGCTCCGCACCCAGGACTCGAGAGAAGCTGGGGCATAGTGTTCTCCTTCCACACTGCCAGGCCTCTCTGGCATCGCTGTGGTTTCAGTCATAAGAGTAACCGCAGGTATCTGAGGTGAGCAGTAGACAGAGTCGCTGCAGCCAGAGGGGCCGGTGGTGTTCTCAGGAGCTTCCGGCCTGCACCAGTGCTGTGTGACCTCAGGTGCAGACCTCAACCTCTCTGAGCATCCGGGAAGGGAGGCAGTGATGGTCTCCCCAGTGTTGTGAGCTTCGACTACAATTATGATAATGACGTAAATGTAAACACCCCTACAGCCTCCCCTCCCACCTTTACCAAGTTCTCTGCCAAAAGAGGCGCAAGTTTTTCAAGGGCCCCAGCCTCGCCCATGAAGACAGAGGCAGGAGGATGGGAGGGTCTGGGGCCCTGCAGTGATGAAGTCTCTCCTGGGCCAGTCTTGGTCCCTTGGTATGCGGGCTGGGAGGGCCCTGGGCAGGGCCTTCCATGTCCAGGAACTGAGAGCATAGAAGAGAGGTTGGGTGTCTCTGGGCATCTCGCCAGATCCACGAGGGTCCCGCAGTGCACACCAAGACACACCATGTCGGGCTGACACTCATCACAGCTGAGCCAAACCAGCTCTCAGGTCATCCTTATGAAAGTGGGGCGTGAGAGTCAGAGATACCTCTGGTCCCCTGAGCAAAGCCTTCCCAGACCACCTCTTCAGCTCCAACCTCAAACCTGCTCCAGCTGGTACCCGTTACCACTTGGGGTCCCTCCGGCATATGGACAGCATCCTGCATTGATGTCTCCTGTCATGGGTCACTGGGGCCTTCACAGGCCGTGCGTACCGAGGGTGGCGGTTCTGTGGCTTGGGGCTGGTGGAAGGATCATCTCGTTCTCAGGGATGTGCTCAGAGGGGCATGTATGTGGGGTGAGCCGCCAGCCCTAAATACTGCTTAGAGTTCGCAGGAGCAGCGCAATGAGTTTATATTTTGGCAACATTCCTCTGGGGAGTTCAAGGTGACATGCAGCCAATCTGCATGCTTTCCAACAATGAAAATACTCTGGGACTCAGCTGATACTTAATCAGCCTTCTGTGGTGCCTCAATGCCAGCAGGGGAACCCCTAACCATGCGGCCTGGGTCTCCAGAGCCCCCAGTCTCCCCAGTCGCCGCCCACATTCGTGCATGGAGTTCCCGCTGCCCTGACTTCCCCAAGCTGTGCCTCTGGCCAGACGCCCTTCCTGGCTTCAAGCGTGCATGCAGGTGCAGGTTCCCCTCCTCTCAGGAGGCTCCCTGGCTCCTGAGCACCCAATCCAGATGTGTGAGCACCGGCGCGGGACTTTCCACTTCATGCGAATCTGAGCCCCGATTGGCCTCAGAGGCGTCCTCGCCGAGCAGTTCCTTGAGTTTTGTCAATTCCTTCTTGAAAACAAGTGATCTGGACGAGTGTATCTGTTAAGTGAAACTTTGTAGTTGTCTGTCTTGGTCAGAGTTGGGGTGGGCACAGTGCTGATGGGCAGCAGGCAGTTTAAGAATAAATCAGGAATTACTTTAAAAGTGCTGCTGGTACAAGAGGCAGGCAGGGAGGAGGGGGTCCTGCTGCCCCTCCCCAGGGGCAGTTTCTGTTTCCTTCTAGAGACACTCTGTACATATCAGATCATCTTGTATTCCAGGGGCTCCTGCGGTCTTTTTTGGGGTCACACCCCTCCCCCAGGAAATGCGCTTGCCCACACTCTGCCCTGCGTTGCCACAACCCCTTGGGGGACACGTCTTCTGTTCACACTAAGGGTAGGTGGTCCTTGGCTCTAGGAGGACTTCCCCTCAACCCCCATCTGCTGGGGTGCCTCCTGGAGTCTCAGGGTCCCCCGTCCCTCACACCCCTGCCAGGTGTGTATGTGAGCAAAGCAGAGAGCTAGCTTAACAGGCACTGGCCTGATCCTGACAGTGACGTCGGCCCGAGTGTACACTTGAGGAGACTCAGAGGAGGAAGCCTGGCCAAGGCCACCCGAGTGATGAGGCCGCAGCTGGACTCAGGCCTGCCGGACCCCAAAGCTGGGCTTTCCCCACTACTGCTCGACTTCGTGGGCTGGCCTGTGTGTCTGCCACTGAGCCCCAGGAGGGGGCTCTGCATCATGCTTCAGTCAGGATGTCACCCCCCCCACTCATCCACCTACCCATCCACCATCCACCCTCCTCCCGCTCAGCCACGCACGACTCTGTCCACATGCCCACGCCCCTCAAGCCCACCCAGGCTCCACCGTGTTTCTCGTCACAGCCCATTCACACTTGCTGGGTGTGCCAGCCTGCAGCTGAGCCATGCCCCCTTGGTGGCAGGTGTGCATGGGAGGACAGGAGAGGACCCTGGAGTGCTGGGCCCAGGTGCTGGGAGAGGGGGGGGGGCCCTCCCCTCCACTGGCACCCCCACACACACACACACATGGCGGGCGGCCCAGATGGCGGGTGCCCCCCCAGCTCTCGGGAGCTGCTCTTGGCAGCGTAGCCCCAGCAGCTGGGTGAGGAATGTGCTCCCTCCATGCGCCAGCCGCGGGGCGAGCAGGGGACATCTGGATCACGTTTGCGGCCGGCGGAGAGCAGGGAGGGTTTCCATTCCAGCCGCTAAGCGTGCTCCACCCTCCCCACCTCGGAACTCTGCTCAGCACAGGGCATCCTGGACGCAGCTCCACGACCATCCCAGCTCATCTGAGAAGGAAGTCCCGCCCCTGCCCCACTTGTTTGGAGCGTCTGTATAGGGCTGCAGCTCTGGGCTTCTCGGCCAACCAAACCCTCAGACCCCTTCTGCAAGCACAGGCACAGACATAATGGCTCTGACCGGCCTTCTACCAGGAGCTGTGGTCACCTTTCGTTTCTTGTCATTTTCTGCACGTATGTTTGTTTGCAAGATGGAGTTACATGTGTTTCTACTTCTTTGCTTTTTCTTTATTTGAAGTACAACACATCACACAGGAAAGTGTTGTGTGCATGAAGGTTCAGAGTGTGCAGGTTAACAGACAACGTTCCCTGACCTGCCCCAGGCCCTGAGCCCCTCTCCTCAGTCACTGCCTGTCGTGGGCCCACCACCTTGACTGTAATGCCAGGTTCTGAACTTCCTGTAAGTGGAGACACGTGGCCCATCCTCTTTGGGGTCTGGTGTCATTCACTCAGCCACGTGTTAGTGACATTTGACTAATTGGTGCGTGGGGTTGTGTGTGTGCTTTTGCCTTGCTGTGTAGTTTTCTGCTGTGTGGATCTGCCCTTGACCTCCTGATGGACCTCTGTGACAGTGGCCAGTGAGTATTCTTGTCCTTTGCTGCCGATGCTGGGCTCTTTGCTCTTCTGTTGATTCCTTGCCTCAGAGCAAACCACTGAGCCACGGGTGTGCAATATTTCAGGCTGGTGGGTGCTAAAACACGGTTTCCAAAGTGAAGGTACCCACCACGTGATTTCAGGCTCCATAGGGTCCCACTGGGTGGCTCATTTGGGCAGTCCCGGCAGGGCTTGCTCTTGGGTTGAGGTCGGCAGCTCTGCTGAGTGTGGCCGGGCCCTCACACTCCTGGATTCCTAGCTGGGGCAGCTGGGCCAACTCGCCCAAGTGAGCCTTCCCATTCAGCAGTCTCAGCAGGACAGCCAGAGGTACTGACTGCCTCATGTCCAGCTCAGAGCTGACTGACATCACTCCTGCCTCATCCTAATGGCCAGAGCAAGTCCGGCCAGCGCAGATCCAAGGGCAGGGAATTGAGCCCATTTCTGAGTGGGAAGTGGAGAAGGCAATGGCACCCCACTCCAGTACTCTTGCCTGGAAAATCCCATGGGTGGAGGAGCCTGGTAGGGTGCAGTCCATGGGGTCGCTAAGGGTCGGACACGACTGAGCGACTTCACTTTCACTTTTCACTTTCATGCATTGGAGAAGAAAATGGCAACCCACTCCAGTGTTCTTGCCTGGAGAATCCCAGGGACAGGGGAGCCTGGTGGGCTGCCGTCTATGGGGTTGCACAGTCAGACACGATTGAAGTGACTTAGCAGCAGCAGCAGCACCTGGGTGGGAAGAGCTGCAGTCACATTGGAAGGGGTGTGTGTGGTTGGGGAGGAAAACTGAGGCCATTTTATGATGCGCCCACCCCCAGGTGGAGGGTCTCTTAATCTGCCAGAACGGAACTTTACTGCTGATGGGTAGGCTCAGAGTAGCTCCTTGGTCCCCATTCCCTACACATGGGGGAGCTGCCCACTGAGGCCACTGGGCAGGGGGCAGCTCCTGACCCAAGCCAACAGGCCAGGGCCCCAGATGGCACAAGGGCAGGTGGGGCCTCTCTGGGTTTCTCACAGGCCGGTCAGCACACCTGCGTGCAGCGTCTCGCTGACCACCAGCGTTGGTGACCACCAACACCAGGTGTCGGCGCTGGTCTGGACTTTGCAGTGCACAGAAAGATGAGGTCCATGTCCTTGGGGAGACAGGACCCGCACAGACCGCGATGGCGGGTGCTGACAAGTGCGCCCCAAGAAATTAAGTGGGTGATGCAGTGGGAAGAGCAGGGGTCCTCTGAGGGGGGACATTTGGGCTCAATCCTGAGTGAGGAGGGAACAGCCTTGTGGAGCGCAGGGGAGCATCCTAGCAGGTGGAGACGCCCCAAGCCCGCCCAGGAGAGTCTAGCCTGGCCTCCCAGTCTTGAGGCACAATCAGGTCAGGAGAGGATGGGCCCCTCCTGAGGGGACCCTGGGCTGGAGGATGATGGTGAGACTGGGTCTGGCTCGCTCTCACCGCACCTCAGTCATATCTCAATGGTAGAAGGGACCTTCCTGTCCAGGAGGGTGGCTCCCTCCCCGCACTGGTGGGATTCACGATCCCCTGCTGGTGCAGGGGGAAGCCCAGCCACCATGATGTCCCCTCTGGGGCTGCGAGGGTCTTCCCTGTGCAGCAGGACATCCTCTTGTGGACCCTCCTGGCCACCCTTCTGGGCAGGCTCTGAGGGTCCACAGTGAGGACCTGCCTGAGCCCAGCAGTGTCATCAACCAGAATGCTGGACAGGCATGGGAGCTGCTGCGTGACAGCTGTGTGACCCAGGCTTGCATCCTGTGAGCCTCAGTTCCCCATCTATAACCCGGGTCTTACATGTCTGGGCTTTATCAGAATGAGGGGGTCTCAGCACCCAGGCATATACACCGCTCCCCTCAGAAGGCAGCCCATCTCAATCAGAGCTGGGCCCCACTCAGCACCCAGGTCTTTCAGAGGAGCCTCTCGCTGGCGTGCCCCATCCCTCGGTGCCTCTGCAGGGGCTCTGCTCTTGTCCCCATCTCAGGTGAGAAAACTGAGTCCTGGGTAGAAAAGTCAGTGACGTTCAGGCCAAGAGGCTGAGACAGGGTGGAGGGAGGCCAGTCGGAACCTCTCTGTTGTAGGCACCATGGTAGCCTTTCCCCTTCTGGTCCTTTGTCTAAGACTACCCCTGTCACCTCCCCCCAACCTTGAGAAGCAGGAGTTACAGGCCCATTTTATCAGTGGGTAAACTGAGGCTTGGGGCCATGCTGGGGTGATTTCCCCAGTTCACAATCTGTCACATAGAAGGTTTCCTGGCTTTTGGTCCAGTGCTGTTGCCACGGCGACAGACATCCTTGGTGTTGTCATCCACAGGCCCAGGGGATCACGGGGTCCCTGGGGGCAGGAGGACCAGGGTGGCCTAGCACTGTGTAGCGGGAAGGGTCACAGCGTTAACAGGCAGAGGAACAGCAGCCCGGACAGACCCCAGGACTGGGAAGGGCTGGGCAGAGGATCCAGGGGACGTGGCCGGAGCACTTGTGGGGGTGGGAGGGCCGCCCAGACCAAGGGAGGGAAACACTAATCCTTGTGTGTATTATCACTGATTCATCAGGCAGCAGAGGCTGTGATTGAAACCAGATGTGGGCAGTGGCCCAAGTTCCAGCGCCTGGAACTCGTTAGGGCTGCGGCCCCCTGAAAATTCTCATTGCTTTGCAGAACACTGGGGATCAAAGACAAGCCATCCCTGACCTTGGCCTTGGAGGGAGAGGGAGGGGCCGGCCTCCTGGTCAGACCCCACCCATCTCGATGTGGGGGGTCGACCGCATGTCCTCAGGGCTCCCGGAGTCCCTCTGCCTCAGCCTGGGGGCCCTGTCCATCCCTTCTGAGACATGGCTGCTTCCTGGGGTGCACGCCTGGTTTTTCCCTCCATCCCCAACACACCCACTGGGAGGCTCTAGGAGAGTCCGTGCCCCTCCTTGCCCCAGGAATCTGGCCCTTGGTTGGGGAGATTGCCTGGCTTGCTCCAGATCCACAGGGTCCAGGAGTACAAGTCCCCATCTACCCTCCAAGAAGCCTTGAGGGGCAGGAGCTCCCCAAGCAGCAATATAGAGGCTCAAGCACCCTCCCCAGAAATATCTGCCCCCGCCCTCCTGCTAGCCCCTGTGTGTGCTGGCAGTGGACCTGTTCCACCTTGCCCAGGCCCTGCAGTGTCTGGTGTGCAGTGGTCAGTGGCTCAGAGGAGGTGAATCTGTCGCTGGGGGTAGGGGTGGAGGAGGTACTTGGGCTGGGCTGGCCTTCAGGAGAGACTTCCTGCACTACCCACATCCGCTGTGTTGCTCATGACTTCCAAGGTTGGCCCGACAGTTACGTGGCCAGAAACCTGCCTGGGACCCGGTCAGTCCTGGGGTCTGAACAGGCTGCTGTTCCTCTGCCTGTTAACGCTGTGACCCTTCCCGCTACACAGTGCTAGGCCACCCTGGTCCTCCTGCCCCCAGGGACCCCGTGATCCCCTGGGCCTGTGGGTGACAACATCCCTCATGTGGACACAGGAGGATCCCATTGACGCTCAGAGCTCAGGAGGGCCACCTGTGAGCCAGGGGAGCCGGCTCCTGCCTCCATGTGCTGTCATTGCCGGGGGACCACGCCCATGCTGGAGCGTGCTGTGCTGGAGTCCGAGGGCCACACGTGGGGGTGTCTCCCAGCCGGTCCTGCCCAGGAGGGATGCCCTGAAGCTGCACCCTCCCCAAGCGCTGTGAGGCCTGAATCCCCTCAGACACCTCCACCTTCTGTCTCTTCCACAAGTGTGGCATTGGGCTTCTGGAGGTTCGGGGGCTGTCGTAGTTAGGACGGGGCTCTGGGGCTCATGGCAGTGCTGTAATAGAAGGTCTAGGAAGAAAGAGTGGGAGAAAGGAGGAAATCTGTAGTCAGAGCTCTGCAGCCTCACCGAGCTGTGGTCTTGGAGGAAGCCTGACCTCTGCTCCCTCGATCTCCTCACTGCTTCAGCAGGCAGTGATGCCCACCTGACCTGGGGTTTGGACCCATGGAGGAGCCTGGGAAGGTGCTGGCACTGGAGGCCATCGTGGAGGACACGGGATGAGGCTGTGTGAGGCCCCGAGTGCCACATGGGGAGCTGGGACACCGTGGAAGCCACAGTGGTCTCCAGACCCTGGAGGCCCCTTGCTCTCTGTGACTCTGGGTGTTGGGGTCCCCATCTGTAAACCCAGAGGTAGCAGCGTCTTCCTCCAGGACCGGCGAGGGCTGCCAGCGGAGTCCCCGATCATGGTCAGGATTCTGGAAGCCCAGGTGCGGCCTTCACAAAGGGGCACCTCCCACGGGCAGCTATACCCTGCCCCGGGCAGAGTGTCTGCGGGCCGGGATGACACGATCCTCTCGGGAGAGTCTGGCCTGAGCAGGACAGACTGTGCTCGGAGGCGCCGGGGACAGGTGGTGCCTGCCCTCGCTCTCGACACCTGACACCAGCCTGCTGCTGTCCCACCCCCGGACCTTTGGAGGACGGGGACGGGGCTCCAGGGGACACCTGACCTGACCGGGGAGGTTCCCTTCAGTCCCGGGCCGATGTGCAGGGCAGAGGAATCGGGGCTGTCCTCGGTGAAAGAGTGCCTGTGGGGCTGGGAGGCAGGACTGTCCTGCCGTCCATGGGCCATCTCCCTTCTTGGTCCTGACTCCGCAGTGTTTATGCAGCACCTGCTGTGTGCCTGGCCCTGTCCTGCACACTGTTTCACTGAGGAAGACAGTCACATTCAGGCAAAGACGTGGGAGGTGAGGGCAGGGAGGGGACGGCCAGTCACAGAGGTCCCTAAGGGCACTCAGGACGCCCGCCAAGAGGCAGGGGCCACCCGGTAATGGTTTCAGGTGACATGTCTTAGGGGCCAGCTTGCCCCTCTGCCTCCAGGAAAGTCCAGCATTCGGCCCACCTTGGCAGGAGCTTCTGGTCCTCGGCAGGAGCTTCCGGTCCTCGGCCTGCTCCCCAGCACGGGGCAGAGGCCAAGACGTCAGGGCCTGGGCCGCTGGTGCTGTCCTTGCCCCCACCATCAGCTGCAGAGGCTGCGGCCGGGCAGTGTGCCCAGGGGCACCCGCTCACTGGGGCTGGAGAGCAGGCCCCCTCCTTGGGGTGCAGGGCTCCCTGCCAAGCCTCCACGGGCCTAGGGAACCCTGCCTTCCTGAGGGTCAGTGACAGGAACAGGGTCTGGGCATGTCACAGGTCACAGCCCGAGACTCTGCACAGAGTGGCCTCTGGGCTTCCTCATCAGCCGCCTCGCAGGCTAGGGGCTGCATGGGGTGCTCAGGTCGAGGCCGGGCTCACAGTCAGGGCCCTGCCCCTGGAGCAGGGTTACCTGTCAGTACCGGGCCCACCTGCCCACTTCCTGCCGCTTCTGTGAGGGTCAGATGAGGTGACGGAAGTCAGACCACGAGAGGCCAAAGCGAGCCTTGCTTCCACAACAGCACCAGTGGGGGATGGGCTGTGCTGGTGCTAAGGGCCCCCTCCCATGGAGGCTTCTAGAACCCCAGGTCTGGGAGTGTGGGGCTGTGGCCAGTTCTCAGCCGGGCAGGGCGGGCTGGGAACACAGGCGGACAGGGACAATGATGGATGGGGTGGCTTGTTCCGGCACATTCCGTGTTCTTTCCCACCGGCTCCGCCCGGCCCCGGAGAGCGGCTTCCTCTGTCGATGGGTTAGTGACATTTAGTGGGAACTGGAGCCACTGTCTGGGAAACACGCAGGGTCCCCAGGGGCCTGGGGAGCACCGCCCGGGTCTGGGAATGTTCTCGAGGGCTCGCAGCCGGGGCCGTGGGTGGGGCTGTGACCGAGTAGGCCGTCCCCTCTCACCCTCTGGCTCTTGCACTGCAGCCAGACATCAGGACACCAGGGGGGCTCCCACCCTCCGGGGCTGAGGGACAGACAGTTCAAAGAGGAGTGAATGAGGGAGCAGCAGGTCTCGGGTGGGTAAGACTCTGGGGCCACCTCCAGCCCCCTGTTGGCTGTGTGAGCTTGGCGGGTAACCCATCCTCTCTGTGCCTCACTTTCCTGTGTGTCAGATGGAGCAGAGCCGGGCTGCCTGCCATGTTGTGGGAGGGTCAGACTCCTGGCTGGGCACACTCCTGCCCCCTGAGCACATGGGGAGGGGCCGACAGGGGAGGGGCCGGCATCCCGAGAGTTCCCCCCAACACACACCAGCATAAGGGCCGCTGTTCTGGCCAAGGCACTGTGCGGGCTCCTGTCAGGGGAGCTGACAGGGACCCTGGTCAGGGAGAAGCCCAGACATGTCTTCTCCAATTCCACCCCATCTCCCACTTTTTTCTCCATGGGGTCTTGTGGACGCCATGGCCCCTGACTGCTGACGGGGCCAGCGGAGGCCCGGGGATGCCAAGACTGCCCCGATTTCCCGCCCCCCGCCTCCCAGAGCTCTGACATCTAGGAAGACGCCAGGGAGTTGGGAAGATGGTCCTCGCACTTAACCTGCTGCAAAGCTGGGGCACCCGGGGCATCACCCACTGACTTAGAGCAGCAAACCCACCCCAGCCTCAAACCCCAGGCAGACACCCTTTCCGTGTCTGGTCGGCCCACATGATGTTCCCCGGGGAGCATGAGGTGGCTACAGAACTTTCTAATCTCCCAGGTGGTGGCGGGGCCTGCGGCTTGAAGCACTCCTAGAGAGCCCCGGGCTCAGGCCCTGCTGTCCGTCAGGCTCTGAGACCCTAAACAAGATACTTGTCCTCCCCAAGCCTCAGTTTCCCCATCCACAAATGGGCCTGATGGGGGCCCCTGTGGAGACTCATTGAGTCCTCCCGCAGGGCGTGGCATTCCGGATCACGGTTGTCCCTGGGACCCTCAGAGGGAACGCTGATGTGCCACGTGCCGAGCCCTCACCTGGGGAGCTGTTATTTATATGTTAATCTTATAAAAGTGAAAGACTTAAAGCTAGACATAGGTCCAGCTGCCAGGGTCCCCTCACTGACCTGCTAAGTCAGAGCTCCCTAAAAGGGGGCTTGTGCAAGGGATATCCTGATTTTGGGTGGGGGCATCTGTGGGACTGAAGGTCCCCAATGACTTCAGAATCAGGACTAGGGAAACAGACCCAGAGTGGGTATGGGGGGACCGTTCGAGCCGGGGGGTGTCCCATGGACATGTCCAATGTCTCTCACAGGCAGGCACAGGGACTGACGGCGCTTTCTGGGGAGGGCATGAGGGTGCAATGAGAGGTTGCGAGGACGTGCAGGGCACAGGACCTGGCTCCCCCAGGGCTAGGGTACCTGGGAGTGGACCCCGGAGGGTGGAGGAGCTGAGAATGGGGGAGGGGAGAGAGTGGCCCCACACAGCCAGCTCATGCTTCTGGGTGGAATTTGGACCTCACTGGGAGCTGTGCCCGGCCGACCACGCTGGCACCCTCAGGAGTCTTCACGGCGGTAGGAGCTGCCCCTCTCCTGGCCCTCAGCACCCCGCAATGGGCCCCTCCCCAGCCCCCAGGACCTGGCCAGCTCCTGCTCATGCTGGTTTGTGAGCTCAGGGTCCCCCCTGGGTGACCCTACGGGGTGGCCAGACGGGCAGTCAGGTTGTGCCAGAGCCCTTGGGGGTGTTGGGCCTCAGAAGGGGCTAGGGGCTGGTCAGGAGGCCGGTGCTCAGGAGACTGAGGCTGCCCATCTGGCAGCTTGTCAGCCATGTGCCCTCAGACCAGGCTGGCAGAGGGGCAGGCTTGGCTCCTCCACACGCAGCCAGGGCTGCAGAGGTGGAGAGAGGACAGTAATTAACAGCAGCAGTTAACCGCTGCCCCGTGATGGCGCGACCACGGTGGGGGCCCTGCCCTCCGCTAAGCGCTTCTCCATCTCATTTGACCCATGTTGCACCCCGGGAGGTGGGTGACAAGTGTGCCCGTGTAGACCAGAGGAGCCTGGCTTAGAGGCGGCCGCTCTTCTGGAGGGTGGGCCTCTAGCCCCCTCACACCCGACTGTCCTTGCTTGGCCAGCCCAGAGGTGGGCAAGTGTCCAGGGTGAGCTGTGGTTGCATCCACAGCCCCCTGGATCGGCCCACCTTGGGGCTGGGGCAGCCAGGACCCTTGACCTGCCCCTTCCAGGCACTGGGCAGAGAGCCCCCTCCTCTCAGAGGGCTGCCCAGCGGTGACCTCACTCTTGGGTCCTCCCCTGGCCTCCTGCATGTGCACGGGCAGCCTTCTGGAAGTGCCAGCCCAGCCAGAGACCCTGGGGCAGGGGTGGGGGGCGGTCAGGAAGCAGAGTCGTCTCAGAGGGGATCACGTTCCAGGGGAGCCAAAGGCCCTCACATGGGGCACCTCTCCTGCTGACGTGAGGTCAGAGCTGAAGCCCCAGGAGGGAAAGGGAGTTGGGGGGAGGTGGGGGCTCAGAACCATGGCTCTGGGTGTAGGGGTGGGTGAGGAGATGGGTGTGGTGGGAGGAGGGCTGGGGGTAGGCTCTGGGGAGCCCCACATGCAGTGGAAGCTGCTGTGGGTTTCAGGTGACAGAGGCGATGACTGTGCACACCCTCACAGGCTCCCTACTGCCCACCAGCTTCGTCTGGATTCTTTGCACGACTAGAGAGGCCCGTGCACTCTGTTCCTTGCGGTCATCACACCACCCTTGCTCTTCCCTGAGGGCCTCTGTCATGCTCTGCTTTGGATCTGGGCCGAAGCCAACCTCAAGAGCAGGGTTCCAGCATTCACATTGCTTCATAAACCGTTCCTGATTGCATTGAGAGCTCACCATCATCCATTACAGAGGATTAGAAAGGCTCAAGAGAGGTGAAGTGACTTGCCCTACGTCACACAGCCAGCAGACAATAGAGCCAGACTCAAACAAGATTCAACATATGTGAGGCTTCCTGCACCTATGGCCCTACCATGTGCAGCCCAGGGACCCAAGGCCCAGCATGGGAGGTGGGGACGCACCCCCACTAACCTGCAGCCTCCATCCACCTGGGTTTGATTCCTCTCCTGCAAGGAGAGTTCGCATTGATGCAAACCAGTCCTTGAAACCCTGAGGACTTGCATGCCCTGCAGGGACGCACTCATACCTGCCGTGTGCCCGTAGCAGATGGCTGCACCTCTCTGTGCCTATAAAACAGGGCTGGAAGCAGCATTCCCCACGCTGGGTGTCCTGAGGATAACAGGAGCCATGACTCATCTGCCAAGTGCATGCATGTCTCCTCCATAGGTGGGCAGCCTGGAGCTCTGCCCTCAGGGCCCGTGGACACCTGAGGGATGGGTGAGAGGCCCCATGCAACCCAGGCACACTTGGTCCACCCATCCCCTATGCCCCCTGAGCTGGGGTCTCTGGTCTGCTTCACCTGTGACACTCCAGCGAAGCACCAGGGCTTGGAAAGGTTGAAACAGGCCATGTCCCCAGCGTCCCAGCCTGGTGTCCTGAGTACCCTCCCTGGACAGCCTGCTGGCGGGACTGCCTGCGCCAGGGTGGCCTGGTCAAATGAAGGGCTGGCCAGGACAGGCAGGACTGCACCCCACAGGGGTGGCCCAGGGCCCATGGCGCTGGCCACGTTTGCCTTCTTTGGTTGTCACTGGGGACTGGCCACCGGCCCTGCAGCCAGGCATGGTGTTGACAGGCCCGCACAGCTGCAGCGCATGTGTGCCCGGCCGTCAGCTCTTGACAGGCGGCGGTGGGGGGCAGGGCGCCTGGCGGGGGGGGGACAGCTGAGGGCACAGCAGGTGCTGTGCGGCCTGGTGGCTGCCGGTGACCGGCTGCTTCCCCCTCCGTGGGGCCAGTGAGGAGGGGGCTTTCTGCTCCCACCCCAGGGGCCCCGGGGTGCTGCGGGCATCTCCTTCCAGTATGGAGGATGTGGGGGCAATGAAGGAGGGCTGCTCAGTCTGGGACGCAAACATTTTATTGTCGCTGTCACTGTCCATGGAGGCGGGCGGCCCAGATCACATGGGGCCCCTGGGAGGAGGAGGAGAAGAAGTGAATGGGTTGCCAGGTGTCAAGCCCAGCCCCTGGCCCCCGTGAGACCCCATCAGGGTTAGCAGGGTGGGCAGTGGCGGGGGTGAGGGGCGGGCAGCACAGGCTGCGCCAGTTTGTAATGGGTGGGGAGGCCCACCTGTAGTCCCAGCCGCCTTCCCAGGTCTCTGTGGTCGCCTGATGCTGGCTGATGCTGAGCTGGGGCCAGGGCAGGTAGGGGTGGGGGGCGGCCCAAAGGCTCAGCCCCTCCCCCAGCTGAGAATACCTAGGCAGCTGCTGCCTCGGGTTCGTGTGGACGGTCAGTCTCCCAGAGGCCTTTTCCCAGGGCCTGCTCTGTGGGCCCAGGGGCTCGGGGGCATGTCAGGCCGCGGTCTCTCCTTCCTGTTTCCACCCTATCTCCACACCGCTGACTCCTAGCAGAGCATCAGAATCTTTGACACAGCGGGATTCTGTGGAATCTTTGACACAGCGTCTGGGGCAGGACCTGCTGCTATGTGGACCACACTTGGATGGCCAGGCCTAGAATGGCCTGAAATCGAATGTGTCCTTGGCCTGGCTGGTCCCAGGGGTTGCCTGGGCCAGGAAACGGTGAAAATACAGGTTCCCACCTCCCAGTCTTCTCCCTGGGAAAGACCCCCAGACGTGCCTTTTAGCCTCTGCTCTAGGATGGATAATGCTAGGGTGTCTCTGAGAGGGGGCTTCCCCTGGGATCCTATTAGGAATGCAGAGTCTCAGCCTGGCCCCGCACCTGCAAAATCAGAAATGAGGGTGGGGAGGGCGTCCACACAGGCCCTCCAGGAGCTTCTAATTGAGGAAGTGGGGGCACCACAGCCTCAGGGGGTGCCCCCTGACTCCCTGGTCTGCAGTTGAGAAAACCCAAGCTCCCCAGGGCCACCCCCACAATGAGAACCCCAGCCTGTTCTAGCTGCCCAGGTTCTTGAAGCTGTGCCCTGCAGCGCCTGAAATGGGCTGACCCATCCTGCTGTCTGATCCCAGGTGGGTGGGATGCCAGCCACCTGTGAGCACACCTGGGGCTTCTCTGGGTCGGGCTGAAGGCAGAGTGTCCCCCGCCTGGGCTCCAGCTGCTCGAGGCCTCGCCCAGGAACCAGGTGGGCCTGGGCTGTGCCAACCCCTCTACCCCTCTGCCTGACTCACCTGCTCTGTCTCTTTCTCCCCTCCCGCACCCCCGGTGGCGCCCACAGCAGACAGGAAGGAGAAGGCCACCGCGATGCCCGACTCCCCGGCTGAGGTGAAGACGCAGCCCCGGGCCACACCCCCCAGCATGCCACCCCCACCACCTGCTGCATCCCAAGGGGCCACACGACACCCCTCCTTCACGCCCCACACAAGTGAGTAACCCCAGGGCTGGGTCTCAAGGGAGCAGTGGGGTGAATCACCTCTGGGGGATCCCTCGAGTCATTTGAGGTCCGACCTTTCACCTGGACCTGTAAACGCCTCCTCGTTGGGCCTTTGAGAGGGAGGATCTCATTATGATTCAGACCCCAGCCCTTCTACTTGGTAGCTGTATGGCTTTGGGCAAAGTTCTTAACCTCTCTGGGCCTGGCATTTCTCACTGGGAAAGCAGGGCTGGCCATGGCCGTGCCTCACGGAGCTGCTGTGAGGATGAGTGAGTTAATAGTTCTCAGCGGGGTGGGCACACAGTGAGCCTTCCATCAAGGTTGGCTGCTATACTGGAGCTCAGAGAGGGACGAGGACTTCTCCGTGGTCACACAGCAGACTACTTGCATGTGGGTGAATCCTATCTGGCCTGCACCCTCTGAAGGGGCAATTGGAGGCATCTCTGGCCTTGGAGAGCCAGGTGTGTGGGTGGGCTGGGAACTGGGTCCGCAGGACCTTAGCTACCAGCAACATGGTAGGCAGACCATACCCCAAGGTGGTGCCTCACTAACACTGGGCCATGGTTGAGCATCTTGGTGCACACAGCAGGTATAGGTGGGCTTGTCGAGTCCACAGCCACCCCTGAAACCCTGGGCCTTTGAGTCGGAGCAGTTGGGAAGGAGACCCCCAGCTTGTGCTTGTATGGGGGACAGTGTTCCTTGTCCCTAAGACCAGGGGCTCAGCAATGTGTCCCAAGTGTTTCTGGGCGATCCACATGCCTTCCCACCCACACATTCAGAGGTCAGAAAGCCCCACACGGGCTCCCTTCCCCAGGCTTTGGACCCAGATGAAGCCCTTCTCTGGAGCAGGAACCACAGTTCCTCAGCCTGGTGGCCCGTGGCCGCCCCCAGGTTCCTCAGGCCCCACCCCGCTAGCCGGGGTCCATGTCTCTTCCCAGAGCCCAGGCCCCGGCCTGGCTCCGTCTGTTCCTGGTTATGAATGGTGCTGGTGCTGCCATCGGTGGCTGGGCGGTGGCCCCCATCTGGAGGAGGGGGTCCAGCTGGGTCCCTTGCTGCAGGATGCTGGTCTTTGCTGGTAAACAGGAAAATGCCACCTGCTCCCAGGTGCGGCCAGCTGAACCCAGGGCTGTCTGGCACAAACAGTTCCAGCACCCCTCCCCAGTAGGGTCAGTCTGAGCTGGGGTCCTCACACGTGATGGACACTGGGATGAGCCCGTGTCCCCACACTTGCCTCCTGCCTCAAGACGGGGCCCTGCCATCCACCCCTGGGTGCCCGGCCTGCACTGGCCACACAGGAGGGGCCAGAGGTGACCGGACTTTGCTCACTCACTGTTCTCACCTGGGGACTCTGGCCATCCGGTCACCCCTCCCTCTTCTCTGGAAGTCAGTCCTCACCTCAGGCTGAACTGCGGGCTGATCTCTGTCCACTGACTACAGCTGCCCCGTCCAGCCTCACTGGTAGAGAGGGGAGGCTCTGACCTGGCTGAGTTTCACCCACATCCGTGCAGCCCAGGGTGTCCGTGCAGCCCAGGTGGAAAAAGAAATTTTCCTGACGGGGCAGCAGCAGGTCCCCCTGGGATGATGATGCCCCCACTCTGTTGTCCGGTTCCAAGAGGGAGAGGCCAGTGGACCCTTGGAGGGTCTGGCGAAGGGCTCCGAGCCAGGGTCTCCGATCCTCGTGGGAGTGGCTCCATGGCCTGCTTTTCTTCTTAGTCCAGGAGCCCGTGTTCCGGAAGGCGCTGGTCTGGGAACCAGATGTTCCAGGTTGTGGATGGGGCTGGGGTCAGATGCCACCGGGCCTGGTGAACAGATGTGTGGTGGCAGGCCCGTGTGTGGCGTGGGGTCCATCCCTTCTGGCCGGGGTCCCGGCTCTGTTCAGAACATGGAGGTTATGAGAGAACGGGTCTTTCTTCTCTAAGCTGACACCTAGTTCCCTCTGGCCGCTGTGAGCTTTTGTCTGAGTGTCAGGCTGCCTCGGGGGTGGCCTCAGGTTTGTTCCCTAACCCTTAGAATTCCCTGAAAGCAGGGTGTTAACATGAGGTTAACGTCTCATCTCATCTGTGCACCTGGCTGGTAGTGCCCAGAGTAGATGGATCCTCTGCACTCCCCGTGGATTCCTGCCAAGAACCTCCCCTGCTGCCCCCGGACCAACTTGCAAGCCAAGCTGACCAGGGACTGACGGAGCCACAGCTTGAGGGCTGTGGTTTTTCCTTGCCCGGTGACTGCCCTGGGCACAAATTTATTTTGGAGTTGAAGTTGTGGCGTGGCCACAGGAAGGTGGCAGGAGTGCCAAGAGAACTCTGGGGAGGGATGTGAGGAGCTATTCTGCACCTGGGAGGGCCCTTAAGGGGCAAACACTCCATCTTGCTCTTACCCCCTGCGACAGGGGGCACACTCTCTGTTTTTGGTGGTATGGCTTTTCTCCTTGTGGCTTTTGTCCACTGACCTCAGCTCAGACAAATCAAACCTCTCTTCCTGTTTGGTGCTTTCACCCTTCACGGCAGCTCAGACCTGGCCTTTGTTTTGGAACCACCATTGGCCTGTTTGTCGATGGAAATCCCAAGCCCCTCAGCCTGGGCTCCAGGTCCCTGAGGATGGTACCAAGTGGGATCACCAGGCACCTTCCAGAAACAGATGTTTAAGAGCCAGGGTGTCCTCTCATGCCCACGAGGAGCCAGAATTCCAGTTGAGCCCCAGAAGTTCCCACCAAAAGTGGCCCCAAGAGATCCCTGACCCACCCATTTCACAGACGAGGAAGCCGAGGCCCAGAGAAGGGAGTGAACTGGCCCTAGGTGATGACAGAGGCCCAACCCCAAAAACGCTGTCAAGAGGCAGGGGAGGGGCTGGCTGCAGACACCCCACCCCCGGGCAGGGTCCGGAGCCCAGCCTCCTTCCTCACAGCGTGTTTTTCTTATTTTGCTTACAGATCGAGAGGACGGGCCTGCGATGTCTCTGCCCCATGGCCGTTTTCATGGCTGCTTAAAATGGTCTATGGTCTGTCTCTGTAAGTAAAATAACAAAAACCACTGGTCTCCCAGAGGTCCTTGCCCAGTGCTCACCGCCCTGTCTGTGCCCCCTCATCTGCCATGCTAGGCCTGCCTCCCTTAGGGAACAAGGGCGCAGGGGCAGACCAGGAAGACTGAGCAGTGGGGTCTGCAGCCCACAGACCGGGGTCACACCCAGCCCTGCCGCCCACACACTGTGACCTTGGGCAAGCGGATGGCCTCTCTGAGCCCCTGTCTCCCTGACTCAGAACTGGGCGAATCAGCGGGTCCCAGAGTTGCAGGATGGTCGAATGCCAGTAGCAAGTCTGCAGCCTCTCCCAGGGCGGACCCCACTCTTACCCTTCCAGGCACTATGTCCTCGGGCACAGAACCCCACCTGTAGCAAAGGAGTCATGGGCCCAGCGCTGAGGCAATGGCGTGGAGCCCCAGGGTGCTGCTGGTCACATCATGGGAGTCCCTGGCATATGCAGGGTACTCCACGGGTGTTGGTCACCAGTGGACGATCCCATCACAGTGCTTGGGCTACAGCTGGTGCCATAGGGGAGGCTCTTGCGGGGCGATGCTGGGAGTGTGTCAGCCTGCACGCACAGCGATGTAAGCCCAGGTGTGTGGCCTTGTCTGGGGCCCGGTGCGTCCATGGAGCTGTGGTACTGCCAGGCCTGGGTGCTTTGTGTGGCCAGGAGGATAGTGCCCGAGGCCGGGCGGGGGGCTGGCAGGAGGGGCTGTTTTCGATGCCTCATCCTAAGCTCCCCCCCACCCTGCCCAGGCTCCGGGCCTGGGGGAGCTGTGGGGGTGCTGCTCCATGCCCCCAAAAACCTCGGCCGGGACACGTGTGGTCTATCTTAGTAACACACCTGTTGTGGGAATGAAAGCACTTGTGGCCGGGGGTTATTTTCGGCGTCTCTTTAGCAAGCTGCTGAGACTGCCCGGCAGCCCGGGAGGGAACTCGGCGAGCGAGGGCAGGCCAGCCGCGGGAGGACCAGGCACCAAGGGCCAGCGGGTAAGGGCGCCACAGGGAGGCCGGGCCAGGGGCCGCCGGGTGGGGGCCCAGGTGGCAGGGCCAGCCACAGGTCTTTGAAGCCCCTGGAAGGCCAGACCCCAAGTGACAGCCCAGCTCTGCTGCGACTGACCAGGAGGCCCCGCTGCGGTGAGGTCCCCATGCAGCAGGCCACCTCCAGCCTGTCTGGGTGACCGCCAGTGGCTGTCATCAATCCCAGTCGGGGTGTGTATGTGTGTGTGTGTGTGTGTGTGTGTGTGTGTGTTGGTGTCCACCAAGGGATCAGTGGAGCTCCGCAGCGACAGAGAAAAGTAGCACAACTGCGGGGTCTCCTGGCCCCCGGATGCCAGGACACGCCCGGGAGAGGCTGAGGGACGGGCCCTTCTTGTCTGTGTCTGGAGCTTACCTCTCCTTGGGCAAGAGGGGTCCCCGGAATGCGGCACATTGTCCTCAGGGTTGTCCCCGATCCAGGGTGTCACCTGGGGGTCTAGAAAGGGCTCCTAGCGTCCCCCAGCCCAATCGGGGGCAAACAGAGTTCAACCCACACTGCGTCTCCAGGGGAGGGAGCAGCAGCCCCGAGGGCCAAGTGGAAGATGGGGCCGAGGGGCAGAGCAGGCCCTCCGCCTGCAGCAGGCCCTCCTCAGGACACGCAGGGGGCACGTCTGTTTTGGTGCTGACCCTGGCCTTCAATCAGTGGTTCCCAGACGTCTGTCAAGTGGGGGCCAGTTCTGGATGAGCGATCACCCAGCACATGAAAGCAGTCAGGTCAAGCATTTCCAGCCCCTTCTGGTGGGAGAAGGATGACCTGTGTTCTACAAGCAGGGGCATGAGAAAGAGGGGTCCAGGAACTGTCCTCCTGGCTCCAAGACCCCACCTCTGGCTCAGACCAAGGGCCATTTGCAGATGAAGAAGCCGGGGCCAGGACCAAGTCTCACCCCCACAGCCCATCTGGGCTGGTTTGGGACGTCCACTCCTGACCAGGGCACTTGGGGGGCAGGTCTATGTCAGCCTGCCGCTGAGGAGCGGCATGGTCCTGGGGCACCTGGGGGCAAAAGGCAACCTTAAACACTGCATTCAGGGCACAGGGACCATGAGGCCCACCGTCTGTGGATTAGGGGGGTGGTCCTTGACCTGCTGCTCAGTGAGGGGAGGAGGGTGTTTGCAGGTGTTGCTGCAGGCAAGGGGTCATGGAAGCTCGAGATGTGGGCAGAGCCAACCAGACAGGAGACTCAGGGTTAACAAGGTGGGCCAATTCCAGAGCCCAAGGGGGCTGGAGACAGCGGGAGCTGTGTCCCCTGGGCCTGCAGGGGTGGATGGAGCCGGTAAGCGGGACCTATTACACCCTCCGGTAATCCAAGCCCTGGGAGAGCCGAGGCCCAGGGCAGAGGGTCAGGTGTGTGGTCCCACCTCACGTGCTCCCGCCCTTCCAGGCTGGCAAGGCCAAGACAGTCCGCAGAGGTCACCCCCAGAGCCAGGGCAGGATGGCAGGGCTGCATGGTTTGGAGAGGCAAACCGACACTCCCACCGTCCAAGGTGGCCATAACAGTGATTGTAGGTGGTTGTTCTGGAGGGGCCACTTCCCAGAGCCCAGCCTGGCAACGTTCCAATTGTGGAGGAAAGGGTTCCTGCTCCCTCATCACCAGGGGATGGTGGAGCCTCAGAGAAATGCAGTCCTGAGAGAGCAGCGGCTCTGAGCACCCCCAGAATCCCTGCCATAAGGTGTGAGCACATGGCCTCTGCACAGACCCAGCCAGACAAGGCCCGGGGAGGGGTGGGGACAGGGATGGGGGCAGGGCCAGGCCTGGAAACCACAGCAGAGCGAGTGAGAGGTATGCGTGTGCACATATACGTGTGCTGTGTAGGCATGCACACGTGTGCACTCTGTGGGCATGTATGTGTGTGTGCACCATGCGGGTGCATATGTACTGTTTTGGTGCATGTGTGTGCACCATGTGGGTGTGTGTGCACCGTGTTGGTGCGTGTGTGTGTGCTGTGCAGGTGCAGGCATGTGTGCACCGTGCTGACATGCATGTGTTCACTGTGCAGGAGTGCACAGGTGTGTGATGTGTGTGGGCGTGCATGAGTGTGTGCTGTGGGGCTGCACTGCATCATGCCTATGTGCACACACAGGTGTACATATGTGTGCAAGTGTGTATGGGGGTGTATGCTTGTGGTGTCTGTCTGCCTGAGTGTGAACATACATACATCTTTGTGCATGTGGGGTGTGTACTATGTCCACGTGCACGTACATGTGTGCATGTGTGTGGTGCATATAGGCCTGTGTGCAAGCACGTGTGTGTGTTGTGTGTACGTGTATCCATATGTATATGAGCATGAGTGCATATGTATTTGGTATGTTGTATGAGTGTGCGTGCAAAGATGCTAAGGGAGGGAGGGCATGGACAATGAAGGGCATGTGTAAGGGGGCGGGTCATGTAGGGAGGAGCTGGTGGGCAAGCACACACAGGCCAAGTGTGAGAACTTGAAAGAGCAGATTGCAGAGGTGTGAGTGACTGCTGAGTTAATGGGCTGTGCCACGGGACTCCCAGAGGTGTCCATGTCCAGAGCCCCCTCCCCTGTCATCAAGGACCCTGGAAGCCCTCTACCCCTGACCTCTGTGCAGGCTCTGAGGCCAGGAGGCAGGTTGCAGGTGGCCAGGCACGAGAGGACTCCCTGCCCCTGGGGACAGGCTCCCCTGAGGTTATGGTCCTGCCCCAGGATGACTTCACAGCACCCCAGTGTCTGTCACCCTGGAACTCACTCCTGGGGCCGGGCATAAACTCATCTAAGACCCCTCAGGTCACCGGCCTGTCCTCCACACACAGCAGGGCCCAAGGACACACATGTCCGCCGTGCAGCAGCCCCTGCCAGCATCCAGCCCAGCTTGTCCTGGGGTCTGGGCTCCCCTGGCCCACCCTGAGCCCTGTCAGCCTGGCACTGGGGCCCTCATGCAGGCAGTGGGGCCTGTGTAGGAACTGGGACACAGCCTGGGGCCCTCATGGCAGGTGTGAGGGTCATTGACCTTCGGGGGAATGAGAAGATGGGCCAGCAGATCCCAATGGAAGGGAAGCCCCTCCACCTGTTCACAGGACGTGCATGGGTGCCAGGCAGCGGGAGGGCCCGGGTGTCTCCGGGTATGGAGGGCCTGACTACACAGCCCAGAGCACAGCCCAAGGGCAGCTGAGCGGGGGCACAGCTGGAGGGCGGCCACGCTCGGCTCCTCCCTGCACCAGAGCCGCAGTCTGCATGTATGTAAAGCGTGTCTGTGGAACCCATGGCGCTGTGCTGCATCCTCCCCCTCCCCCCACAGTGATGAACGGCAGCAGCCACTCGCCCACAGCCATCGGAGGCGCCCCGTCCACGCCCAACGGCTTCAGCAATGGCCCGGCCACCTCATGCTCGGCCGCACTATCCACGCAGCAGCTGCCCCCAGCCTGCGGGGCCCGGCAGCTCAGCAAGCTCAAGCGCTTCCTGGCCACCCTGCAGCAGTTCGGCAGCGACATCTCCCCGGAGATCGGGGAGCGCGTGCGCACGCTGGTGCTGGGGCTCGTGGTGAGTCAGGTGGGGATGCGGTGGCCCCAGGCCGGGCCAGCCTCGGCCTCTGCCCTCCCCTCCCCAGGTTGAAGTCAAGCATCTTCTTCCCCAGAACTCCACGCTGACCATCGAGGAGTTCCACTCCAAGCTCCAGGAGGCCACCAACTTCCCACTGCGGCCATTTGTCATCCCTTTCCTGAAGGTAGGGACCAAACCTCCTCCCCACCCTGAGGCCCCAGGAGGCTTGAGTCTGTCCTCTGCCAGCTTAGATTAGCCCCACCCTAAAAACTCTAATCCCCCACCCACTGGGAGAGCAGTGCTAACCCATTGGCTGATTGCTTCAAACCTGCTGCTGGGCTGGAGCCGTCCTCCCCTGACTCCAGGCTCTGACACACAGCTCCCAGGACCAGTCCTGTGGTTAGTGACCAGGACACTCAGCCTCTCGACAGCTATGTTCTGAGAACCTGCTGTGTGCTAGCCGACCTGTCATAGATTCTGTGGAGCTGTGGGCAGGGGGCATTTCAATGAAGGAGGAGAGCGGGGAGCAGAACCTTCCAGGCAGCAGGGAGAATGCCTGCAAAGGCCCTGAGGCAAGGGTAGGCCTGCAAAGGCCCTGAGGTGGGGGATGAGTGTGTGTGTGTGTGTGTGTGCGTGTGTGCCTGCTGTGTTGCGATCCTGTGCCTGGAACAGAGTGAGGGGGGTTGGGACAGTGGAAAGACCATGGGCTCGTAAGTGAGCAGACAGATGGGTAACTGGGTGTCAGTTGGGAAGCCACCTGATGTGGTCATCAGGGAAGATGAACAGTGGACCAGGGCCTCGGCAGGAGCAGTTGATGTTGGGTTGGTGGCAGCTACACCAGGGCGTGTGAGCAATGCATGCTTCCGGGCCCCCACCCAGACCCCCCGAGTCAGAATCTGCATTGAACAAAGCACCAAGCAAAGCTTCTGCACAAAACCAGGAGGAGTGTACATGCGGACAGCATCAGACCCAAGTCTGCCCTGCAGGACTTCTCAGGGCCTTCACTCCCCTGTGACCGCACATCTCCCAGAGTAGGTAGAGACAAGGTGCTCCCCAAACATATTTGACCACAGGCGCCTCTGCTCTCTCACCTCACCAGGTCAGGTTCCACAGCGCACTTGGGAAGCGTCCGCCCTGAGTGTGGCTGACACCCCCGCCTCGGGCTCTTGTTTCCTGGGCTACAGTGATGCTCACAGCTGTGGGTTCATCCCTCCATGTGCCCTGTGCCCCAGTGGGACCTGCCTTCCAGGGGACAGGCCAGAGCAGATGTGCTCAGGTTCAAGCTCTGACCCTGCCACTTAGCCCCTGTGGTCCTGAGCCCAGCGAGTCCCACTAATGGAGTGCCTCCGTGTCTGTGGTTGGAACTTGGGAGCCATTCTTGGCCTGTTGGGAAGGTGGCAGGGAGCGATCAGGCAAAGAATTTGACATGTGCTCCATTCATCTGGGGATTTCAGGGGTTCCACAGACAGGTGTCCCCTGCAAGACTCTTCTGCAGCTGCCCCCACTGAGCCCCCAGGAGCCCTCAGGGGGCCGCACAGATGCTGCCACTGTGCCCAGTTAACAGGCGGGGAAACTGAGGCCCCCGCCGGTGGAGGGGTACCAGGATCCATTGACTCCAAGCCCCCTGGCCCGCACAGGGTGTGCCCCAGGCCGGCACCTTGCTCCGAGGGGACCCCACGTCACGCCCCCACATCCGCTGCCTCCACTCGCCTTCCTGCCCTCCACCCACACCCTGCTGAGCTCACGCTGAGCTGGGCCCAGACTTCCCCATCTGGCAGTCGTTTGCATTCATCAGGAGCCCTTCCCGCTCCTCCTTTCAACTTACTGCTGACTCCTCACTCCCCATCTTTGGGGACACCGCGCGCCTGCTTCTGTCAGATCAGATATTTACAGCAGATGTCGCCCCCCCATGTCAGCGGCCCACGTTTATCCAGGAGCAGGGAAAACACGACACATTCCCGCTCTCACCCAACCAGGCCCGCAGCCCCCTGCTCCTTGAGCTCGGCCACCCCCTGCCTCCTCTCAGGGACACACCCAACCTGGCACTGCCTGCCTCGGTGTCCCCTCTGCCTGCAGCACAGCCATGGAGCTGTCAGGACTCCAGTGCCCTGACTGCTCTCTCAGTAGCGGGCAACTGGGGTGAGGGACGTGCTGGCCACACTGAATGTCCATGGCCCTGCCCAGGGCCCTAGACCAAGGTGCTGTCAGGGACAGAGTCCATTCTTCTGCCTGACGTGGGGCTTCTGGGCAGATCAGGCCTGTTCCCCGGTCTTGTGGACAAGGCACCAGCCAGAGCCCTGCCCGGGGAGTGCCCCTCCCCTGGCCCCCATTCACTGTAGGACACTGGCCTCTTCAGAATGCAGAGCGCCGCGGGGAACCTGCAGGGTGTGCCGGCCTGCTGTGGGAGGGGACTTCGTTTTCCTGCCTGTGACCTGGGAGCAGCACGGACAGTGCCTTTCAGTGAATTGATGGCCCCCCAGGCCCACCATGGTGCAGCTGCATGGTGGTCCCCCGGGCCATCTCCCATGAAAGAGGCAGGAGCTGCATCCGCTCCACCAGGCTCACAACCAGCTCTGCCCTTGGGTAACTGAAACCCCCATTTCCCAGTCCCCTCCCGGGTCCTTGGGGTGTGACTGCCCACCTCCCCAGGTGGAACTGGACTTAACTCACACGAGGAATGGGAGAAGCCACAGCTTCTTGCAGCTCCAGCTGCAGGTGAGGCAGGAGTCAGAGAAGTTAAGTGACCTGCCCACAGTCACGCAGCATAGCAGGGTGGGCTGACACGGGGCCCCCACTCACGCAGGCTGTGTGCAGTGGAGATGATGGAAACATCATAAACCCTCGTTACATGAGAGACACCTCCACTGACACCGTCGTCCTCTGGCCTGAGTTCCCCTCTGGGAAGGGGGCGGGGTGGAGCCTTTGATCAAGGGGCAGAGCAGGGTTCACATCTCAGTGGTGAGGCATCCTGGGTGTGCGGAGTCCTGGAGACAGCACTCGGGCTGCTGTCTTGGAGGGACATGAGGCCCCCCAATCTCTACCCATTTCTTCCGGCCTGGGGTCCCTGTTCCCCCAGCCCAGGGCCCCAGGAGCCCTGCATCCTTTCCTGAGCCTGACACTGGGCATGGCTGTGTGGTGGGCTTTCCAGAAGCCGAGAGATGCCACCCACCCGGCCGGCCCTCTGCCCAGGGCCCCCGCTCCCAGCTGGCCCCAGCCGGCCAGGAATCCAGATGTTTCCATGGGTGGCGGGTGGCCAGCCGCCAGCCGAGCTGTCCCCGCCCTGCTGTGCTGGGAGAGGAGCGGGAGGGAGGAGGTTTGGCGTCTTCCGATCTCCCGGGACCTCCTTTCCCAGCTCATGCTCCTAACGTGTTCAACAGATGGCGGGCTGGCCCTTGTTCAGCTATCCAAATAGAAAAACAGGCCTGGCAGCCGGCGCTGCTTCACAAAAACGCATCGGCTGCTTGATCCATCCGGGTGGATGGCAGGCGGGGGCTGAGGAGGCGGAGGTGGGAGGGGCCGCGAGGCAGCTTGGAAACCCCATGAGAAAGTTGAGGAACTGCATTTATTTACAAATACTCAGAACTCTGGCTGTCCCCAGCGGCCTGCCGCTGGGCCCCCATCCAGCCTGCACCCCTCACCCAATGGTGGTTCTGGGAAGACCACAGAGCCCCCTGCAGCCCAGCTGGCAGGCCCAGAGCCTGGTGAGGGCGGAGGTTGGAGGGCACAGCGGTCACGTCCGGTTGTCACAGGCCAGATCTGCATTCGAATCTTGTACCCACCCCACACACACCACGCCCTCCTGTGCTGTGGTGCCCTGACCTACAAATGTGGAGCCAAGTGGTCGTGTCCGGACCCCCCTGCCCCATGGGAGGTGACCACATGTCAGCTCAGTGATGTGGGCACACAGAGCCTTCATTCCAGGCCAGGCTGGGGACCCACAGGAAGTGGGAAGGCAGGGGCCAGCCATCTGGGGCACGCCTGCTGGGGTCTTGCTCCTCCATGGTGCAAGTCAAGTTGGGGGCCGCCCCTCTGCTCTGAGCCTCACCCCCTCCTCCGAGAGGGGTTCACCCAAGACCTGCTTCCACGGGTGCAGGCAGTGGGTCCTGAGGAGGAGCCCTCCTCACCTTCTCCTGAGGCCAGAGCAGAAGGGAGTTTAGTGATGGGGAAAAAAAACCCAAATCCCCTGGGGGCATGGTCTTGGCTTAATTCCCAAGCTGTAGCAGAGGAATTCGAGGCCCAGAGAGGTAGTGCATCTTGCCCAAAGTCACACAGCAAGGCTGGCCATTGGCCTTCCTGCCTCACATCTGAGCACCCTCATGCTCTGACCTCAGCCAGCAGCCAATCCAAGCTGGTCCCACCCTCCCCGCAGGCTAACCTGCCCCTGCTGCAGCGGGAGCTCCTGCACTGCGCCCGCCTGGCCAAGCAGAGCCCTGCACAGTACCTGGCCCAGCATGAGCAAGCCCTGCTGGATGCTGACGCCTCTTCCCCTGTCGACTCCTCGGAGCTCCTGCTGGAGGTTAACGACAACGGCAAGAGGAGGACCCCCGACAGGTACCTAGGGGCGCAACAGGCAGCGCCCTCCCCTTCTGACTCCTGAGAGCTGCCCTCCTGCCAAGGATCAGCGGGCGCCCAGTGCCAGAGCTGAGAACACAGGTGGAAACCGTGTTGTGTTCCGTGGCCGCAGCCACTGGGCTGGTCAAGTTCAGCCTTAACTACACAGGCTGATCACCAGGAAGCCATGCTGTCCGGCCGTGGCAAGGCCTCCTGAGGACTCAGAGGCCCCTCACCCCACCCCTGGAGGACAAGGGAGGAGGCAGGAGAGAGTCTGCCTGGCAGGAGTTCCCTGTAGGTGTGCCTGAGTGTCCAATGGCCTGAGGTCCCCAAGTGCCTGGGCTGACGCCCACTGCTGGGTCACAGCGCGGGTGTGTGTCCTGCTGCCAGGGAAGGTTGTCTCTTCCCACTCTTTCCAAGAAGACCCAGGCACCCTGATTCCCAAGTCCCAGGAGCCTGCACCCCTGAGGAGGAGGGGAGAGGGGGCGCCAGGCCTCCAGCAGGCAGGTCTGTCTCCCGCTCGCTCACTCTGTCCACGCCCCTGCCTCCCTCTCTCCCCTTGGTCTGTGGCTCGTGGTCCCTTGACCACTGTCCCCACCTGCTCTCTGGACCAGGACCAAAGAGAATGGGTCAGACCGGGACCCACTGCACCCAGACCACCTCAGCAAACGGCCGTGCACACTGAGCCCCGCCCAGCGCTACAGCCCCAGCAACGGGGTGCCCCACCCACCACCACCCCCACACTACCGCCTGGAGGACATGGCCATGGCCCACCACTTCCGGGACTCCTACCGCCACCTTGACCCCCGGGAGCTGCGGGAACGCCATCGGCAGCTGGGTGAGTGGTGTGGGCAGGGGTGGCCAGGGCAGCTGTGTGTACCTGCAGGCGGGCGCTGCCTGGACACGTCTGTCTGGAAGGAGGGACATGAGAATACGGTGCAGAGGAAGGGTCTGCGCCCCACCCCAGCTGCGCTGCGCCCTGAAGCCTGAGGGACAGTCATCTTTCGAGACTCCTTACTGGGGGGCAACCCAACATCCCCCAAGCCTGGGAAGACCCCTCTCCATGGAGGGAGGGGCACCATGGCTGCAGAGGTACCTGTCCTCAGGGACTTAGAGCCTCTCAGGGTGCATGGTAGCCAGGAAACACCTGGCACCTGGGGGCCCCCAAGTCATAGGAGCTGTGGCCTCGCCTCCTAGGCCTGGGTGCCCCAAGGGAACATGAAGGCACTGCTGATCACACACAGCCAGTTCTGCCCTCTAACGGGACGGGCATCAACACCAAAATACCAGATCTGTAGGGGGTGGTCCCTGAGCAGAGGAAGGAGATGAGAGAGACTGGGCACTGGGGCCACACCCCTGGGTGCAGGACTGCCTGGTCCTCTGAGCTCTGAGATTCCCTAGGTGTGCCCCTGGGCAGGTCACGGCACCCCCACCCCCGCACACCTGCAGCCTCTCTGCTGATTGGTCTATGAGCAGCCCTGCCCTTGGGACATGAGGGGTTGATAGAGGCTGGGTCCAGAGTGGGTGCCATAGGGCCCAGCTGTGCTGGTGGCAGGGTGACAGCTCTTGGTGGAAGTCTGGTTGGCACTGTATGCTTTCCTGGGCTCCGGAAGGAGGCACCCCCAATGTGTTCTGATACACCTGTGTGATATGTTAGCCTGCCCACATCACAGATGGGCAGACTGAGGCCCAGAGGGATAATGGACATGCCCAAAGTCTCTAGCAACGACGACCAGCCTTCTGAGCCTCCTCTGTGCTGGTCAAAGAGATGAATAACACCAGCCTGCAAAGGCTGCCCCTGAGACAGAGGCCCGGGACACTAACCAGGGGCCCAGAGGTAGGGTCAGCAGAGGCCTTGCCCCTTATCAGGCCGTCTCCCCTCCTCCTCCCTACAGGAGCTGCCAGGGCCTGGGCCCAGGCAGCAGGTGACAGCGTCTGGCTCCCCACGGCCAGGTCAGGCAGGTGCTAATTCCCATCCGCTTCTGCTAACGCAAAAATAAACGCCAGCTGTCAGGCAGATCTCAGCCACTATTTTGGTTGGGGCGTTGGCGCGGGCCCCAGCTCCACGGGCAGCAGGGCAAGGCGGTGGGTGGACAGCAGCCTGTGGCTACCACCTCCCACCTCAGCTGCAATTTGAGGAGGCATTTTGGGTTTGGGGACCAAGAAAGGCCTAAGTAGACCCCAGCCCAGGAAGCATGGAGCATGCTGGGTCACAGTGAGGGTGATCGTGGTCGGTATTTCAAGCAGTATAAGAGGAGAAGCTGTGAGAACGCCAGATGCTGCCCTTCTGGCATGAATTTCTCAGCTCATGGTTGTTTTGTTTCTGATTATGGGGTGGGGGCATCCCATTGTTTCAGTCCCTGGAGCTGTACCAGCCAGTGGCTAAGAGCACAGCCCCAGCGCCAGTCGACCTTGCTTGACCTTGGTCAACATGTCCCCTTAACTAGCCTCAGTCTCCTCATCTGTAAAGTGGAAATAACGGCAGGAACTCCTCCCCCAGAGGATGAAGCAGGGAAGAATGGGTAAAGCACTAAGTACAGAGCCCTCCTCCATCCACACCGGGGACTCTCCCCTCCCACTAGGGAAGCAGGGAGGCTGGGAAACTGAGGCCACAGGTAAGACAAGGGGCCCAGGCCCCATGGGGAATGAGTGCCAGGGCTTTTGACTTTTCCAAGCCCCACTGTTTCCCAGGAGACCACACTTGGAGCTGCTCATTTGAGGCCCAGCAGATTAAGCCGTGCACCCCTCTTAGCAAGCGGGAGCTCAGCCCGGGAGCTCAGCCCAGGGGCTCAACCCACGGAGGGGAACAGGCCTTGCCAGCCCTGCCCTGTGGACTGACAGTCTGCTGGGTGATTGAGAATGAACAAGGAAGCACCTGTGATTACTAAACAACCAGAGATATATAGAGCTTAAGGAAATCTGGGAGCCCAAGGCTGCTGAGGAGGAAGGAGCCTGCCACCTGGGCCTTGGAGGGTGCATAGGAGTTCAGCTAGCTCAGAAAAAGCAGTAAAGTGTGAGTTGAAGCCAGGCAGCCACAAGGAGACCCTGAGCAGTGGAGACGCCCCTTAAGTGAGGCCCACAGCCACTTCTCTGGCAGCAGAGGGCAGAGAGAGTGGCTGGATTTGGGGGAGGAGACAGAGTAGTCAAAGCGAGGGATGGGGACACCGGTTTCTTCCTCTCTAGCATGAGTAGAGGAGAGGCCTATTCCTGACCCACCCCACCCAGGGCGGTGGGCAGAGAGAGGGTCAGAGCCCTGGGTTCCCTTCCTCACCTCCCCACTTTCCCTAGGAGGACACAGCCTGTGGGTGGGGCCTGGGGTGGAGGCGTGAGTAGGGGCGTGGCTTTATTAGCAGGGGCGGGGCCTGAGCGTCTGCTCCCTCCTCAGCAATGCACGGATCCCGGCCTGAGGAAGTGATTGACCACAGGCTCACGGAGCGCGAGTGGGCGGAAGAGTGGAAGCACCTCAATAACGTGAGTGTCCAGGCTCAGGCCACGGGGTGCTGCAGCCACTCCAGGCGCTCGGCCCAACCTGCAGGGGCTGCAGGTGCAGGCCGCTGTGCCCTCCCTCAGGCCTGTGCCCACGCCTCTGCTTCCCCTGCACTCCTGTCCAGCCCTCAGAACACTCCCCCCTGGGCCGCCATGGACTGTCTCCCTGAGGAAGGTCCCTTGGCCATGAGGGTTGGTCCCCTTTGACACCATTTTCAGGTTGTGCCTGCAGCCCAAGAGAAGGGTGGTCCCCAGAGCAGCGCTGATCCCTCTGCTCCACGGGGCAGACTGCGACTCCAGGGCTGCAAGGAGAGCTCCAGCTCTGGGTCCTGGACAGTCTCCCCACCAGTGGGAGCCCTGGGTGCCTCCCCAGTCCTTGTCCAGGTGCTCAGGGATCTTTCGCAGCAGCAGAAAGTGGCTTTCCAGCCAATGCCTCAAGAGCCGTGGGCAGGTCACATGGTCGGGTGGACCGGGCCGGAGTGTGGGACAGTGTCCCCGCTGTCCTCCTCTGTGTGCGGCTCACCCACTGTGGGTGCCCACAGCTCCTGAACTGTATCATGGACATGGCCGAGAAGACGCGGCGGTCATTGACTGTGCTGCGCCGCTGCCAGGAGGCCGACCGCGAGGAGCTCAACCACTGGATCCGGCGCTGCAGCGACGCAGCAGAGGACGGCAAGAAGGGCCCTGGGCAGACCGCCCGGCCCCTCAGCAGCTCTGTGGGCACAGAGGGTGCTCAACTAGGTGAACGGGGGGGCATGTGTGGGGCCGATGCAGGGGAACCAGGGGCCGGGCCATCACTGATCATGGCCCTGCAGGGAAATTGCACCCAAATCGCCACACCTGAAAAAGAAGGGTCTTCGGCTGCACAGACACTGCCTGACCTGCAGGGATGCCCAATTCTTGGTTCCAATGGGACAGGGGCTTGGCACTGGGAGGCCCCCAGGGGCCTGATGACCATGGAACCTGAGAGAGGCCATCTCGGCCCAGCTCCCAATCAAATCCGAGGCCCATTGCTCCCGACAATCTCCCTCCATGACATTGCCCTGTTCCCCCCTCCACCAGCTGCAGAGACAGGGTTTCCCCCATGTGTACCTCAGGGACCCCCAAGATCACTCCCACACCCTGCCCGCAGGGCCCAACCGGGCGTGGCCCTGTCTTGTGTGTGACGCTGGTGCCCCTGTTTCAGATGTCCACCGGGACTTCATGCCTCGGACCCTGTCTGGCTACATGCCCGAGGAGATCTGGAGGAAGGCAGGTGAGTGGGGATGGCCTGGAGCCCCAGACTCTCCCACCCTCCCCGTATGCTGGAGGGACCCAGCAGGGCCTTCCCAGGCCTGCTGACCCACTCTCCACCCTCTAGGGCGTGGCACTCTGCACACAGTAGAGGGCAGGCTTTGGAGATTCCCCCACAACCATGCCTGCCTGCCCGCTCCGGGGTTGTGGGCAGGGGAGACCCAGCTGGGCTGGCGCACGAGACAAACAGCCAGAGGTGTCCTTTTCAGAGGAGGCAGTGAATGAGGTGAAGCGGCAGGCAATGTCAGAGCTGCAGAAAGCCGTGTCTGACGCTGAGCGCAAGGCCCACGAGCTCATCAGCACAGAGCGTGCCAAGATGGAGCGGGCCCTGGCCGAGGCGCGGCGGCAGGCATCCGAGGACGCCCTCACTGTGGTCAACCAGCAGGAGGACTCCAGCGAGGTAGGGTCGCCCCCCACCCCTGCTCCTAGTCCGGGGCGCCACCCCAGGTCCACCACCTCCCAGCCATATGACCTTGTGCAGCCCCAGGGCCTCTTGACTCCACGTGGCCTGGTGAGCTGGATCCTGTGGGTGTCCCCATTGTACAGATGTGGAAACTGAGGCCTCCAGAGAATGTCTGGCTCACCCCAGGTCACTCCCCAGGAAGTGGCAGGACTGTTGTTCAAACCCAGGCTGGCTGACACCAAAGCCCACGATCTCTCTGACCCCTGAAAGCAGAAGGGTGCACAAGTCACCATCCTGGCTCCTGTGTGTCTGGGAGCTGGACTGGTCCAGAGGGGCGGGTGGGAACCCTGGGTGACCAAGTACATTCTCTCTTTGTCTGAGAATGGCTCGGAAGGCAGAGAGGTGAAGAGGAGGGTGCGGCCCATTTCAGGGGCCCCTGGACTCTCTTCAAGGAGGGTACTTCTCCAAAATCCCCTGGGCCTGTCTGTGCTGGGCCGGCCCTGAGAGGGAATGAGGAGATGACTCCCGGTCAGGTGGTGCCCATGTGCATCTCTTTTCCACTGCGCTCTCAGCTGGAGCAGACAGACCTGACGGTCTGAGGGGCCAAGGGAGTGGGGACGCAGGAGGATGGCCTGTGCTGCTTCAGGCCATGGACATGCATGGGGGGGACGGTGGGTGTCAGGGAAGCCCATAAGCAGGGTCGTCCATCCGGGAAGTCCTGGAGGGAGTGAGCTGGCAGGAATGCAGGGAGCAGCGAGGGCGGGAGCTGGGGGCACACCTGCAGAGGGTGGCCAGGAGGAAGCTTGGGAGGCTACCTGGGCACGTGGTCCTTCCTCCTAGGACAGCTTGGCTTCCCCACCCCACAGCCCATGCTGCTGCCTCTGGCCTTTTGAAGGTAGAATCCGTGCCCACCTTCTGCTCACGTGGGTGGCTGGGGTCATTGCTTGTTCCAAAACAAAGGAGCAGAGGCCCAGTGGTAGGGAAAGGACTTCAGCAGCTGTGGGCACTCACCACCCCTTTACTCTGCCCAGGCTATGATATTCTGGTATCAAAGCCCTGGCAGTGCCAGGAGGGATTCCTGAAAGATCCCCTTTGGAAGGGGCCATGGCACACCATGAACCTGTCTGGGGTGGGCTGGGGTGGTGGGAGCCTGTCCCCCAAGAGTGGCCCAGCCAAGGGGCCATATCTGCAGAGGGTCACCTGTGAGCCTGGGAGCGTTGAGTTTTTTTCTCTTCTTGCTCAGTGATGCCTTGGCTGGGTTTGAGCTGGTGTGTTTGGAGCGTGTGCCTGGTCTGTAGCTGGGTGGGTGCTCGGGGGAAACAGGGAACGAGCCCAGGCCACCCTGATCGTCCCCCCTCACCTCCAGAGCTGCTGGAATTGCGGGCGCAAGGCCAGTGAGACGTGCAGTGGCTGCAACGCGGCCCGCTACTGCGGCTCCTTCTGCCAGCACAAGGACTGGGAGAAGCACCACCATGTGTGCGGACAGAGCCTGCAGGGCCCCGCAGCCACCGTGGCCGAGCCCGTGCCCGGACAGTCCGACACCGCCACAGGCCTGGGCCCCTGCCTGCCCCCGGCCGCTGCCAGCCCCAGCGAGGCGGGCTCCACTGGGCCTTCCCGCCCTGGCTCCCCTGGCCCACCCGGCCCCCTGGACGCAGCGCCCCGCTGACCCGCCAGGGCCTGATGGCCATCGAACTGCCCAGCCCCGCCCGGCCCGCAGGACGCGCACGCAGCCCTGGGAGCCGACTATGGGAGTCACCGCTGCTACTGCTTCTCTCCAAAAGAAAACAGAACCAACAAGACTGCATCCACACGACTTCCTCAGCTACCTGACGATCACACCTCGACCTCTTCCGAATCCTCAGAAGCCCCCTGCTGAACTTTAGGCGGCGGATGGACGCCGGCCAGAGGTGACCAGCTCATCCACAACCGCCTCTCTTTCCCTGTCTCGCTCTCTGTCTTGTTTTTCTCTCTTTATGACTTTCACATACTTTCTCTTCAATGAAAAAATCGAATTGTTTGGTGGCTTATATTTTCATTGAAGAATTTTGGGGGACTTTGTGGCAAGAGAGCTACTCGGAAATGGACAAAGAAAACTGGGGTTTTCTCCCCTTGCCTGATTCAAAAGGGAAAAGGAAAACTGTTCTTTCATAGCTGGAGATCCGAGCCGCCAGTTCACAGAAACCACCTCAGGGGTGTGTGGCCAGTGCGGTGAGGGTGGTGAGAAAGATGTCAGACTCAAGTCGTAATTTTTCATTTCAGATTTTTTTCTCCTTTAATGTCAAATTCTTTGGCTTTAAGTAGAAATCCAAAAAGTTTTTTAAAAAAAGAAAAAAAGGTAAAGGAAGCATGCTGCAGTCCATGGGGTCGCAAAGAGTCAGACACGACTGAGCGACGGAAATGAACTGAACTGAAAGGAAGCATACCTGTAAACTACCTTGCCAGCTAGCTAGCCAAGGACGCCGGACACACCTCTGCTCCAAAGGAAATCCAAAAAACATACACAAGAAGTCAAAATCCAAAATTTTGTTGTCACTGCCAAAGGATGTTTTTCACTGTTTTCCTCCACGCCTGGGCTTGTTCCAATGTCCGTCTTTTCTCTTGCTTTGATTCTGTTTGGGGGGCGATGGGGTATTGGGATTTGGAGTGTTTTGTCCAACAGGAAGCAACTTGTTTCTTTTCAACTCCATGGCAGCGCCTCCGCTGGGGCCAGGTGGGGTGGGCAGTGAGGCCCTCGGCACCCACACGTGTGTGCAAGTGTGTGTGTGGATGTGCACTGGGACGCACCCAGCATGTATCTGCACACACTCAGGAAGGGTATCTTGTCCATCCTCACACCCTCTGTGAATTTCCATCACATTTCATCCTTTCCACTTGTGAAAAAAGTGCTATGTGTCCTTCCGAGAAAGAATATAATTCCGAGACAAAACTGTGACAATCTTTCGGGTTGATTCTCGACTGCTTTTCTGAGCGCGAGGAGATAGCCACCACGCCTTCCACTGCTGCTTCTCCTCGTCCTCCTCTACCTCTGCTGCCCGCTACACGAGCCTGCCACCCAGCCCGTCTCTCCATCCCAGCCCCCATGTTTCCTGCAGCCCCTCTCTTGTCTTCACACTTTTGCAGAAAAAGGGAAAAAAAAAAAAACACAAAGAAAAGCAATTTGCCCTCCCTGCACCTTCTGGAGACTTGACCAGCTGTATATAACCCTACATTTTTGTCCAGCTCTTCCTCAGGGGATGGTCTCTCTGAAGTCCCCACCCCATGCCTCACCCTGACCCCCATCCCACTCGCTCCCCCAGCGATCTCAAGGAGGAAATAAAGAAATAAGGAAATTCTGATCTGTACTCAGTGGGAGAACAAACAGCAGACACGGTCTCTGATCGGGGTTTTACTGCATGGCTGTAAGAAGTTCCAGGACTGGAGTGCAATAGTGACCAGCTACTGAAACCCAGAGCCCAGGGGCCTGCCGAGAGGCAAGAAGTCAATGGTATATGATAATGTGAATGTATATAGTCCTTGCAGAGGTCCAAATGATGATATTCATGATGATGATAATAAAGAAGAGATGTTTGCCAAATAAAAAATTAAGAGAAACCATGGAAGTATGTAAAGAATAGGAACTAGGTTTTCAGAGAAATCCAAACTGTGGTCCTCCAGGCAGCAATGTGTGTGTTGATCACTGTTACTTTCCAGAGTTGTGAGAACTTATCCTTTGAGTACTGAGAGGAAGGACTCCATCCGGTCGCCACAGACCAGGTGCTGTTCAAACCCCACCTGGCAGGAGCCCTAACGCTGACCGCCCAGCTAGACCTCTCGCCCTCCAGGAAGCCTGTGAGCTGCGCAGGGCTGCCAGCCTCTCAGAGGCTTGCTTTTGTGGGTTTCAGAAGAGCAGGGGCCGTGTGGGATTCAGGCCCTCATGAGGCACCTGTCACGTGTGCAGTCTGCTCTCTTACAAGTGCTGAACCTGTTGAAGTGGCAGTTTTGCACATGCTATGATGCAGGCCCACCTCCCCTTGGCCTCTGTTCCTATGAGGTTGCAGGTAGGCGGGAGCGGGTGGTGCCCAGGGCAGCCTGGGGTCTGGTGGGGGGGTCCGAGGCCCTGACGTCAGGACTACTGCAGCCCCGCAGGTGGGCTTGGCTGGCCTCTGCTCCTCTTCAAGGACAGGCAGGCACACCAGGGGTGGTGGCACATTGGCCAGCTGGTGGCATCAGTCCAGACCCGCCTGCAGGACCAGACCACAGGCTGAGGGTCTGAGCTGGGGTGGCCCCTCCCACCGCAGCTGTTGGGAAGAGGTCGCTGCAAGCCCCCCGGGGAAGGCTGTCTTCCTGGTGTGGCCCCCACACCCATATCTCATACACTAAGACCTGCCGCTGGCCGGGGCTGCAGAAGCCTCGCGTGAAGGGCTGGCCACAGGCCGACAGATGGAGCCCCTGCTGGCAGCGAGTGGCCGCAGGGTCTGAGGGTGGTGGCCGGGTGGGCAGCACAGTTGAAGGCTGAGGCCCAGAGCGGGAGGGAGGGGGTGTCCCAATGGGTGCCGTGTCAGCAGATCCCAAAGGTATGGGCCGGGTCACACAAGGCAGGCCTCCTCCGTGCCCTGGGAGCCTGTTTCTGTTAGTCGGTGCGTTCAGGCCCTGCTTGAGGAGGCAAACTCAAAATGAGTAGCCCTGGTGGGAGGGGGACTGGGGGGTCCGTGTTTTCCCACAGTTTGCATCTACAGCAGCTGCTTTTCTTAACCCAAGAGGATGTCTGGACAGAAGGGGTCCCCCTCCTCTCTCTGCCCCGAGGCCGTCCTGCCCTGCTACCTCTGGGCTCTCTGGTGGTTGGTTCGTGTGGAGATCTCTTCCCAGGAGGCCCAGATTGGACACACTGGTGACCCCAAAGCTCTGTGGGATGCGGCTGCTGGCTGAGCCTGCCTCCCCGCAAGTCAGACCGAAACAGCAGCTTTACCCCATTCTGAGGCCAAAGCAAGGACAGGAGGGCAGAAAGAGGTGGGCAGCAGCCACAGCTGCCAGCCCACCAGGCCACACCAGGGAGGATGGCAAGGCCAGGGTGGCAGATGCTGGCCCGGGCCCCTGACTCCCGTGTGGAAAGCCCCTGGTGTGAGGCCCTTCAACCTTGCCCACCCCCTGTGCTCTCTGGTCATTCTCCTAGGATGTGTCACTGTTCCCAGGTGGTGTCTGTTGGCAAAGACCAGTGCCCCCAGTTCCCTGTGGCTGGCACAGCCCAGACCCCGTCGGAATCAGGAGGCTTCCTGTCCCCATGGCCCACCAGAACCAAAGGAAAGCCTTGGGTGTTACAGGGCAGAGAGGAGAGCTGGAGAAAGCCTCAGGGCCAGGAGGGTATGGGCCATAGGACAGAGGAGCCGGTCTTCTGAGAAGGGGCCAGGAGGGGGGCCTTCCTTCTGGTTTCATCCCAGTGACACTGTGGAGAGAGGTCAGGACTGGCCCTGACTCCCTCCTGTTTGCCAGTTCTTCCAGAGTCCAGGTCTAGGCACCACCCACCTTGCCTGGCCCAGTTCTGTACACGTGTGTCTGCCCATTGTTTTGCCCATCTCTTCAGGCTATCTGTTGACTATCTGTTGATATTCTAATTATCTATTGATGCTTTTATCAGTTCATCCCTCTGACCAATCTGGTCACCTCTCTGGCCATCCAGTCTCTCACCCATCCGTCCATCCATCTGTCTGTCTGTCCATTACTCTTTGTCACCTAGTCCCCCATTCATCCTTCCACCATCCGCCCGTCTGCATGCCATGCATGTGTCTCCATCTAACCCACACAACCACGCCTCAGTCCACCCCAGCCAGGACCCAGTGTAGCACCAACACCCTCAGTGACCCAAAGCCACCTTGGCCATCCCTCCCAGTCCCCCTCCCATGGAACCTGGCCTGCTCCAGGAACAGGCCAGGTTCTACTATAGGCATTGTGGGCAGATTGGACCGACGCTGTAGCAATAGCTCTGGCCAGTCTGGGCCCGCCTGGCAAGTGTGGTGGCTTTGGGCCAGGAGAGGTGCTGGAGGCAGCCCATACAGCTGCTCAGGGGCCCTGTGACCCCGGCTGTCCATCAGGGAGGCACATTCCCTGGCAAGACTTGGACACTGCTGGGGGGAGATGGGGGGCGCGGCGCCTGCTGCTTTCCTTGTCACCAGGGGTCACTGCCTGGAGGCATCCACAGGAAGGGAGGGAGACAGAGCCCCAAGCTGGCTGGCAGCAGACACCGGGCTCCCGGAGCCCCTTCTCTGGCTGCTCGTTGTTGGCCCCACCTTTCCCTCTCGCCTGTCTCTCATCTGGGGGTCCCAGAGCTGGGAGTGAGCCCCTCCAAGCTGGAGAGCAGAGAAGGAGCCCCGCACAGGCTGATGAGGCCGCTGTTCCCAGGACCCTGGAGGCCTAGTGCAGTCCCCACCCCATCTCTCGCTGGCCCCTGCGGCCGCATACCTGCCTCCAGGCCCCCACAGCCCACAGATGTCTTCCAGTCCCCGCTCCCCCCACCAGATTTGTCCTGCTGGCCGAGGAGGAGGCGGAGGAGTCGAGGGGCCTGGACGCCCCACATGGAGGAGGCCTGGGGAGCCGGCTGTCTGGAGCAACCCATACAGTCCAAAGTGTTCCAGAAAACTCTGTCTGCCTGCTTCCTGTTCTTTTCATTTCAATTAAGTCAGCCCCTGGGGCGCCTCACCAGAGACCCCTATAGCAATAATGCAACGTCGGGGATTCAGTGGGAGCCTGACTTTAAACATCTGAATGGAGGGCTAGGGGCCCAGTCAGGCCAGGCTCCGCGGGTGAGGAGCTCCGGCAGTGGGAGCCCAGCCAGGCACATCCACACACAGCCTGGTGGGGAAGGACTGACTGTCCACTTCCTCTTCTTTTTATCTCACGCTATGTTTTAATTCTCCCAAAGGGGTCAGGCTGTCTTCCTCAGTGCTGGGTGGGGTCCTGGCAGCTGCCCTCCCATGCCCCCCATCTCTCTGTTCGAGGCCCCGTGGGTTCTGTGTCATGGAATAAAGCCGCCATTCGCCAACACGGGCTCCGCGTCTCCTTGAGTGTCCGGCAACTCCTTCTAGGCCCATTTTACACAGATTTGTGTGGGGGTCTTTTCAGGGCCAGGCAAGAGGGACAAGACCCTGACTCATGAGGATGGATGAACATGTGACGAAGGGTGGGAGTATCAGCAGGATGGGGCAGATGACTTGCCTCCTGAGTTCTGGGCGGGCTTGGGGGGGGGGGGGCGCCGAACACCCCTCCCTGCGGCCGTGTGGGCACCACCCACAAGCTCTTGAGGGTGGACGCCAAGGGAAGGGACACCTTGACCCCACAGAGCCGGGATGTCCCTGCCGTAGTGTCCCGGCTCACAGGGCAGGTCCTGCCCAGAGTGGGTGTCCCGGGCTAGGGCTTCGGGCTCCGGGGCGGTCCTGGGAGGAGGCTGTTATTAATACTCCAGCCCAGCCTGGAACATGGTGTATTCTGAACGGCGTCACTGGAAAGGCCAGCGTGGGGGCGAGCCTGTCCCCACGCCAGGCGGCTGGCGGGAACCCCAGCGGGCCTGGTGCGTCAGCAGTGCCGGCACAGAGGGGATGACAGCAATTTTCCATTGCAGAGATCTGAGTTCAGAGGAGCCTGCCGGGCCAGGCCGGAGTCCAGCCGGCCCTTGGCTCGGACACAGCCGCCATGCTGTCGCTCAGCCATGTGGAGGTAGAGGGAGGTGCCCAGGCCAGAGCCCCTCCATGGAGTCTCAGCCCGCAAGTGAGGGGAGCTGACTGCCCTGAGCTGTGAGGGAGACCTGCGGCAGCCGCACTTCTGTCCTTGTCCACCAGCTTCGGGCCGGGGCCACGTCCTCAGCGCTGCCCTTGAGGCGCTCTGGCCAGCCAGGGTGGGAGGACCTGGGGACATGTGCCTGACACAGGACCGACAGAGGCCTGGGCACTGTAGCCACAAGAGGGAGCAATCAGGAGGGCTTCCTGGAAGCAGCAGCACAGTGACAATAGTGCCCCGGGGGCCTCAGACATGCAAGTGCATAAAACCATGTGCAGCCAAGGGGAGAAGAGCTGTCACAGGCAGGAGGGCTGGGAGCTAGGAGGCCATACCTGTAGGCTGACAGGCAGCTCAGGCCGGCTCCTTTCCCTCCGGGGCCGGGGTGGTGGAGAGGGGATGATGCAGCCTTAGTTCAGCTTCCCCAGAGGTGAGAACAGAGCCACGAGGAGAAAGGCAGCCACCGCGGGCCCCACAGCACACACCTCGTCCTCCCACCTGTGGCCCCCCCAAGGTCCACAGGCTTCAGCTCTCCCGTCCCCCAGCTCTGCATCCCAGGGAAGAGACCCCAACTGGTCCAAGGGGACCTACCAGCTACGGCCTGGAGGGTGCGATACGGGCTGGGTGAGCAAACACTCAGGAGGATGCCACACCAGGGTGAGAAGAGGCCAGAGCAGCTGCTGGGAGGGGAGACCGGAAACCAGGGCACCCAGGGACACAGGCCTGCAGCCATTCTTGAGGAGAGTGAGGGCAAGAGGCCAGGATTTGACAAGCTGCCGTCAAGCCCCTGGTATCGACCTGATCTGCACAGGCCTGTGGTTTTGTCAAGCGTTCCCATCTAAGAGCTACAGTTGAGGGGGGAGGGTCCGTGGGGGATCCAGGGGGGTCAAGAGGAGGGATGTCTCTCCTCTGGCCCAGTACCCCACTCTGCAAGACCTCTGACCCCGTGGCACCCAACCCCCACCCCCAGACCTTTGTTCAAGCTGTTCCCTCCACCGAGGCCACGCTCGCCTCGGCTCTGCCTGACCCAATCTGGGAAGGCTGGCTCAAACGCCACCTCCTCTGGGAAGCCTGACCCCCGTGCCCCACTTTCGCTTCTGCACACTCGGATAACTTGCTCGTGCCTGTGTCATGCTAACGGTGGTCGACCACTGGAGGTATGATACAGCAAGGCGTGTGGACAACAACCTCATAGACAACCCCATCGTCAACAACTCCTGCATCCTGGCGGGAGAGGCTGAGCTGTGGGGGGCTGGACCTCCCAGCCCCACCTCAGCTGCACCCTCTCCATCTCAAGTGCCTCAGAGGGGCCGCCCCATGAGGAAGAAGGGCCCGGGACAGGGCTCTGGCTTCTGATCCCTCAGGGCCCAGAAGCCACAGTGGAGGCTTGGCCCCAGCCAGGAGACCGCTGAAGCCTCTAGTGAGAACACCTGGCCTGGGAGGGCAGGCTTAAAACCCAGGAGGGCGCGGGCAGGTGCTGGCGTGGAGTGAGCCTGGAAGCCTGGCCTGCCCCATACCCCTGCCGCCATGTGGCCCTTCCTCAGCCGTGCCCTCTTCCCTCCCCCTACTGAGGCCTGGCTCCAGAGGGCTTCCTCAGACCCCGAGGCCCAGGGCTGGGGGGCCTGGAGCCCAGCTGAGAAGACCCATCTGGGCCCGGGGGCTGGCGGGGAGGAGGAGGAGATGGGGGAAGCTGAGGAAGACGATGAGGAAGATGCCGGCTTCCTGCTGTCTCTCTTGGAGAGGGAGGGCCTGGCTGAGTGCCCAGTGCCTGACCAGGTAACCACTGAGCAGAACGCCTGGGGGAAGCCAGTGGGATCTTGGGAACTGGGAGAACCCGGTGCCTGGGGCCGGGGGATAGACTGCTGCAGCTCTGCCTCCAGGGGTCAGAGGGCCACTGTCCCCTGCCTGGAGGAGGGCATAGGTACACCCGCAACACACAAGCTGGAGAGGCCTCTGTGTGTTGGGGTGTATAAAAGGGGCTTTCTGCATGCCCATGTCCTCACGGCTTCCCTCGCCCCTCTGGGGAGCCCCCAGAATAACCTGAGGACAGGCAGGCCCATCCCCTCTGTCCTTGCTCCAGGGAAGCCTAGGGGCCGTCCCACCTCGAGGCTCAGCCTGGGCCATGTGCTGGCAGGAGCTGGAGGCCATCAGACTGAAGCTGTGGGCCATGGAGCAGGCCCAGGGGCCAGAGCTGCCCAGGGTGCAGGACCTGGATGAAGGAGAGGAAGCTGCCGGGGCCCTGCTGGCCAGGCAACTACTGAGTCCCAAGACAGGTAGGAGCCAGCAGGCCAGGCTGACCGCTGTCCTAGGCCATGGGCCTGAGTCCTCGGTTGCATGGCTCTGAGCACCCCTTTCCTGGTAAATTGGGATGAATGGAAACTCCCAGGGAGAGGCTGGGGTTTCCAGGAGGTCCAGCCTGGAAGTGGGGCCTTCTGGATAAGCCCCAAGAGGTGGTCTTCTCCAAGAGCCCCCAAGAGATGCAGGTGCACCTCTTCCCGGAGGAGTGAGGACTGACCCAACCAGGTGGGGTGTCTGCCCTTAGCAGCTGCCGGGAGGCCCCTGCCCAGGACAAGCCCTGAGTCCTGAAGCCCCTTTCTCCACAGACAGCCCCCTGGAGAAGGCAGAGGCTGACCACAGATCCGTCTACGTGGGCAATGTGAGTGAAGGGAGGAGGGCAACTGCAGCCCCCTCTTGGCTGAGAGGATTAAAGGAAGGGCGAAGGGCCGTGTTTCAGGGGCAGACTCCAAAGCCACACAGGCCTGCGGGGGAGAAACAGGAGGAGCGTCTGATGAAGGGGCATCACCAAGACCGAGCGGAGACCCTCTGTGGTCAGATCCACTGTGGCCTGGGTTGGGGGTCCGATGAGGAGGCTTCCCCGAGAGAGAGTGTGGACCCTTTGTGGCCAGAGCCACTGTGGCCTGGGATTCAGGGTTTCCACATGCAGAAACCTGTGAGCAGATCACCGGCAATGAGTTCCGCTGGGAAAAGCCACACACAGACACACACAGACACACACAGACACACACAGACACACACACACAATTCCACTGGGAAAAGCCACACACACACACACACACACACACACAGACACACACACACATAGACACACACAGACACACACACACACACAATTCCACTGGGAAAAGCCACACACACACACACACACACACAATTCCACTGGGAAAAGCCACACACACACACACACACACACACACACACACAATTCCACTGGGAAAAGCCACACACACACACACACACACACACACACACACACACACACACCCCTGCCTAGGCCAGTGAACTTGGGGAGCGTTCCTCTGGGTTTCCAGTCCCCTCCTCCAACAGGAGTGGAGGACAGGGGCCCAAGCTACTACCCCTCACCTCAGGGCCCAATCAACCCCTCTCTACCAAGAAAACGTGCAGCAGGAGCCCCTGGGAGGGGGAGGCCAGTGCACGAGGGCCCCCACCATGCCCCATACCTGACAGGTGGACTATGGGGGCACGGCCCAGGAGCTGGAGGCCTATTTCAACCACTGCGGGGAGATCCATCGGGTCACCATCCTGTGTGACAAGTTCTCTGGACACCCCAAGGGGTCAGTGTGGGGCCTTGGGGAGGGGACCTCGAGGAAGGGTCCGGTGCCCGGGGAGGACAGCTGTGCCTGGGTAAGCATTGCCCTTACTGTCCCCTGCTCCATCCCAGCTATGCCTACATAGAGTTTGCCACCGAGAGCTCGGCCCAGGCCGCTGTGGAGCTGGACAAGAGCATCTTTCGAGGCCGGGTCATCAAGGTGTGTGTCACTGCAAGGCGAGGGGGTGGGGGTGGGGCGAGTGGCAAGGACACACAGCTGCCCCAGCCTGGCCCTTTGCCAGTCTCTGGTGTTTGGGCACATTTGCTGGACTGCAGGGGGAGGCTTCCTTCCTGACCCAGACCTCACCTGCAGGGGGAGATGCTGGCTTGATTGAGGCTGTGGCTGGACTGTTGTGGCCTAAGTGGGGATCTTGGGACGATTGGGACCAGGCTAGGGTCTGATACCTCAGGCAGCCTCATGCCCTGGGGCTGCCAGGGCCTGGTGGGTGCTGGGACCTATGTTCACCTGCTTAAGAGCCTTCAGCAGGGAAACCCAGGAAGGCAGCTTTAGCCTTCCTCTCGTCTAGGGGTCGGGAAGAGGATATGAGAACAGAGATCTTAGGCGGACTGGGCCTTTGTTTCCAGGTGCTGCCCAAAAGGACCAATTTACCAGGGATCAGTTCCACGGACCGCGGAGGCCTCCGAGGACACCCAGGCGCCAGAGTGGGATCCTTTCCCCACAGCGGCCTCCAAGGCGGGGCCCGTTTCAGGCCACGAGGGCGGAGCCGGTGGGCGGGGCCCTGGGAGGGCGGTAACCTATTGGGGCGGGGCGGGGCCCGGCGGGCGGGGCGGGGCTCGGTGGGCGGAGCTCTGGAGGCCGCTCACCTCCCGTTCTCCTTCCCGCAGGGGACGCGGAAGAATCTCACCGTGGTTTTCTCCGTATTGAAGTGAGGGCCGGATATTGAAAGTGGGGTTTGCCGCTGGGTCAGGAATCAACAGCGGTGCTCCTAAGAATAACTTCCCCGCACCCTTCATTCCTCTGGAGGACTGCCGGACCCCACCGAGGCTTCCGTGCACAGAGCGGGGCACAGGGTGGGCCTGGCGCGGATGCTAGTGGGGGCTGTGGAGGGCATAGGACGAAGCTGTGGGCAGGTGAGGTCCGGGCACCACGGGGTCAGCGCCGGCTTGACTTACTCAGGGATGTTCCACTAACGCCTTTTATAGAAAAGTAGAAATATATATCTTATTGGTAAAGCCTAAATTATTAAACTTGAATGTTTTTTAAAAGCACATGGCAACAGTGTCCCCTTTATGCGCTTCACTTGGACTTTGTTTCCTCGGGTGCAGAGAAAGCAGTTGATGGGGGTCTCAGTCTGAGCCGCACGCTAACAGCCAGCGGGCAGCCCCCTCACACCATAGGGGCAAGCTGTTGGGTGTCTTCACCCCACGTCTGGTGGCCTCTGGGATGCATGCTCGCCCCATGATGAGGGACAGCAGGAAGGTGCACCTGGCACAGGCCCGGCCCTGGTGAGACCTGAATGCAGAGGTTTCCATGCTGGGCCCCTGCCTGTTCCCCACACCCCCACCCCAGACAGATGCCCCACTCTCTCCCTCAAGGGGCAGTGTGCACTGATTAGGGTCAGCTCAGAGCTGAGAAAGGAAGCTGTGGGTCTGGGCTGCAGACACACTCGGTCACGGCCTTAAGTAACTAAAAAAACCTCTCCGTGGGCTTCTCTAAAGCAACCCTCTTTGCCTTGTAATCTTTCAGTTATCAGCTCCTCAAGTTTCGAACACAGCTGCTCTGGGGCTCCAAGCCCCAAAGGTCCCCAGTCCCTGGTGTCCCCTTTATAGCACCAGTGAAGACCGCATTCTCTCTGGAGGGCAAGTAGGCCTCTGCTCTCCATCCACCTGTCCATCAGGCCAGGTTCACATTCCCCTGCTGATCTGGGGTCAGCGATGGTTCTTATAGAGGAGTGAATGACAACCCCCCCCCCCAAATACTTCTGCATCGTAATCTCCAGTGCTTGTAGATGTGATCTTATTTGGAAAAGGGGTCTTTGCAGATGCAACTAAGCATCAGCTGGGTGGCCCTAAACCCAGTGACACAAACTGGATATGAGACACACAGAGAAAGCAATGTGGAGACAGCAGAAGCTGCAGTGATGTGTCCATAAACCAAGGAGCCATGACGATTGCTGGCCATCATCAGAAGCTGGAGAGGCTGAAAAGACTCTCCCTCACAGCCTCCAGGATGAACCAGTCCTGCCAACCCCTCGGTTTCTGACTCTGCCCCCCAGAACCGTGTGAGAGAATAGATTCTATTTCTACACACCCACCAGCACACTCACACATACACACCACTGCCCACCCCTGGAGAAGGTGGGTGGGAGGGGCTGAGTGGCAGGGCCCTTGCCAGGACCATGTACACTTAGGGGGCTGCCAGGGAGACAGGCTGCCTGCACCACACCCTGGAGCCGAACTTCGTGAAGCGCCAGCTCCTGCTGCTCCACACTTGAGGTCAGTGCCCTCCTTGGCAAGCAGGCTACACAATGTCACTGTGCATGTTACTTTTCTCTTTTTAGAAAACGTGTATTTCTTTGGCTGTGCTGGCTCTCAGTTGCGGCACGTGGGATCTGTTGCAACTTGCAGGATCTTTAGTTATCGCCAACTCTCAGTTGCAGTGTGTGGGATCTAGCTCCCTGACCAGGTAGTGAACCTCACCCCTGCAGTGGGAGTGTGGAGCCTTAGCCACTGGGATGACCAGGGAAGTCCCTGCATGTTACTTTTTTGTAAGTACCTGCTGACAGGCCATCTACCCCAAGGAACTGGTCCTTTTTCAGAAGTACCTTCTTAATCTCTTTTGTATGGCCACTTCAAGGAGAATGGACCCAGGAGGCTCTCCTTTCCCTTGGATTTCAGGACTGAGCAGCCCACATGGGCGGCCAGGGCTCCGACCCACACTTCCTTGCTGCTAAGTCACTTCAGTAGTGTCTGGCTCTGTGTGACCCCAGCCCACCAGTCTCCCTCGTCCCTGGGATTCTCCAGGCAAGAACACTGGAGTAGGTTGCCATTTCCTTCTACAATGCATGAAAGTGAAAAGCCAAAGTGAAGTCGCTCAGTTGTGTCCGACTCTTAGCGACCCCATGGACGGCAGCCTACCAGGCTCCTCTGTTCATGGGGTTTTCCAGGCAAGAGTATTGGAGTGGGGTGGCATTACCTTCTCCTTCCTTAGCTGTGCCCAGAGGAAGCCAAGACACACAGCATCCTCTTGGTCCATCTGGCCTGGCACAGAAGGGAGAAGGAATGCTCATGGGGAGGGAAGACCAACTTCAACAGAAATCACTGGTGCAACAGCCAAGAGCTGAGTAGGGGCTGCATCTGACAGGGCTCAGCCCTGGAGGGAGGATGGGCCTGGGGCAGCAGGGGACGAACAGGCAGGTGGGCTTCGTTGAGGCCAGCCTCATGGTACAGAGAAAAAAAGTTAAGGTGAAAGTGCTATCTGACAGTTCTGTTGGCAAAGGCAAGCAGATTACTTCTCTTATTTTCTCAGGCTGAAAATGGAAATGCATGTGAAAACCCTTAAATGTAAAGCAATTTATGGGTTGGTCTGGCTCCACCCAAAGAAAAACCCGAATAGTGGTAGCTTCAACAAGATAGGGGTTTTATTTTTTAATTAAAAAAAAAAAAATGCTGAACATCCAGGACTGGTATGTCAGCAAAGACCCAGACATTGCCTAGTTTTCTGCTCCCCATCCTTAGAGGATGAATCTTGTCTGCATGTTCTCAAGATAGTTTTTAAAGCTTCAGCTATCACATCCAAGTTCCAGGACAGAAGAAGGGAAAGAGTGAAGGTACTGCCAGCTACATCCCTCTTTTAAGTATCTTTCCTGCAAGTGCCTCCCAACACCATCCACTTACACACAATGACCTACCCATGTGAGGACAGGAAGTATATTTTGTCTGACCAATTGTCCCCAATAACACTGGGGACCTATTAGTAAAGAAACAAGACAGAATGGATGTCAGCTTAGCAAACTGCAATCCCTGCTTCGGTCATTTCCTCAGGCAGGAGAGATTACTAGTAACAGCTCAACCAGAGATCTGAGGATGAACTGGGGAGAAAGCCCACGTGAAGATGGCTGCATCAGCCCCATACCTGTTGATCACACTTCTCAGCCCTCATCTAGATCCTATGATTCCATGTGCGTGCGTGCGTGTGTGCGTGCATGTGTGTGTGTAGGATGGTGGTGGGGAACCTGGGACTTGTGTCTTTCACACACACTCTGAGCTTATTTTTTTTATTTCTGTAATTATAAAAAAAAAAAATCTCATCTGTGCTAGTAAGCCCAAAGAAAAGCAGAGCAGAATGCACCCCAGATCTAGCCCTGGGCTGCCAACACTCACAGATCACACCTTCCCCACTCCCAATGAGTCTAAACCACCTTTCTCCTGGCCAAAGACCCCCTCCAGAGTGACTGAGGGGGCAGAAGGGGACTCTCAGAGTTTGCTCATTTGATGCCCACCAGCAGTTGATGAGATGCTAGCTACACGGTCTCTGGAAGGCAGCCTTCCAGGATGGAGCAAAACCAGAAAGGGGAAGCCCCACCCCCAGGGGAAGGTGTGTAGGCCATCCCACATGCCCCTCTAATTGGGCTCTGGGCACAGGAGGCTGACCCCTCCAGACAAGCCCACCTTCTCAAGTCACTGGGGGGGCACAGCCAGGGCATTGATGCAGCAGGGTGGCCGGTCTACAGGTCTTCTGCCCCTCCCTTCACAGCCTCTTCAGGGCTCCAAGCTCCAGGAGCTCTTGCCACCAGGCTTTCCCTGCCCCTTCGTGCCTGGTGGGAACAAGAGTTCCTGTTGCATCTGGTCCCTGATCAGCTCTGTCCCCTGTAAAGTCCCATGTAAACTCTTTTTTTGGGGTGTAGTACATAGATTGCAGGATCTTAGTTCCCCCACCAGGAATCAAGCCTGGGCTCCCTGCAGTGGAAGCTCAGAGTCCTAATCACTGGACAGCTAGGGGAGTCCCGAAACTCTCTTTAATTCAAGCCTCCGCTGTCTCAGAAGGAAAAACCCAAAGCTGATCTCACAAGGCCTTTAGTCAACATGTCCCGAGCATGAGGCCCTGCCCCCAGCGACCCCCCAGGAGAGGCAAGTGAGATGAACAGACATCTGGACAACGTGGTTATGTACAGAACCCTTCCTTCCAGCCAGGGGCTGCAGAGCTCTGCTCAGCAGACCTGGATCATCATGGAGGTCACCATGCCATCGAAGGCCCTGCAGAGAGAAACGGACCAATCAAACAGGCAGACCTACACCCGCCTTCCATCCCCGGCTGGCAGAGACGTCAGTCTTCCAGGTCTGGGTAAGTGAAGCTGGCTCAGGCCCGCGTGTGCATCCTCCCATACTGGGTGGTGAGAATCTGAGTCTCCTGCTTCACTCCTGTGCGACTTTCTATAGAGCTGCCCTGGCTGGGTCTCCAGTCAGGGGTGGGACCCCGGATGACCCAAGACACAGTGTCACCACTGAGAGGAGGTGCCACAGGAAAGGTCTGGCTGGAGTCACTTGTTGGGAATGCAAGGAATTCCCAGAAGCAGTTCTTGAGCACATATGCAAGAATGCTTCTTTGGGAAACATCTTTTTTGACATTCCAGTGTTTTGTCTGCGTTTAACTGAAGGCTATTTGGAAGCTATCTGTAATCTAATTTTCTAATCATCCAAGTTCAATCTCAAAGACAAAATCAGCACTGGCAAGAGAACATTTTCTGCCGGAAGGCTCCTGTCCATATGCCTGGGCCCTCACTGGGATCTGGGGAGGCGCTTCAGTACCTGCTGGGCGCACCTGGAAGACCAGATGGACAAGCTCTGCCCCCGCCCTGCTCCCCAACTCCCCTTCTGTTTCACGTGTTGGAGATCCTCGTAAGCATTTGTTTGGAAAAACAGGGTTCTGCCATTTCAGAACAGCTGCCTTAGAGGCACAGTGCCTTTTGCTTAAAAGACCTTCCCTCTCTCCGTCCCTCTCAGAATTGCTGTCTCTCAGCAGGGCAGGGGTTACCAGAGAAGGTGCCACGCCCACCTGGACTGAATGCGGTCCCCCGGGTTATAGAAGGGGTTGCACATCACGTCTGTGTAGGAGTTGTGCAGCTTCCGGAACATCTGAAACAAGAAGCAGCAACATGTTTACTTCACATGGACGCACAGCTGCTGCCATGCTGGGGGCTTCTCAGCATTTCTAAAGAAACAGGGAAAATCAAGTCACTGGTCCCCACACTCACACTGCGGATCTCGTTGTCTCTGAGTGCCGTGTTGGAGGAATCCACCACCATGACAAACTTCACCTTGGAGTTGGTCACGTAGCCATATCTGCACAGCTGGTTAGGGAATTCGCTCTTAACACAGGGACTCATCACTGCAGAGTCTGTGAGCGTAGGGCCACCTGCACATGTCCCCCAGCTCCTCAGGAGGTGCATGACAACCTGCATCACAACATCAGCCCTGGGCTGGGCCTGTCTTGCAGTGCCAGGAGGACACAGGGCCACGCCGGGTGTGACCGGACACTTCCTTATACAGCTTCTGGTATTTGCTGGAGAAGCAGAGGGCAGGCAACTAAGGCCTGTCACAACTCAAGTCCTGGGGCGACCTGCCCAAACCCTGGAGCACCTCACCCTCTCTCTGCATCAGTTCCCGGCCCCAGAGAGTTAACTGCAAAACCAGAGGTTGCACAAACGAGGTGCAGTCAGCCTAAGGTCCCCACATCTCGAAAGGCCACTTTGTCTTGTGGACCAGTGGCTCCCAGGCAGTGACACTTGGCAAGCTCATTACTATTAAATACTTGTTGGAATGTCTTTGAACTCCATGCGTTTTGGAGTAACTTGTCCTGAGAACTGTTCAAGATCTTACAGTGACAAGTGGGGCTGAGCCTGAAAAAGAGATTAGTGAACGATGACCCCTGGCCACCCCTGGTGGCCCCACTGGGACGGCACGGGAAGGCGTCCTTGCAGGCATGATGCTAGAGTTCCCAGTCCCTCCACAAACTCCAGGGACAAGTGAGGACTGTCAGAATTCTCCAGGCAACTCAAGCCTGGCTGTTCCCACATCATCCTCCTAACTGAAGAAAAAAGGGTATGAGATCCTAATTGGTCTCAAGCTGCTCCAATTCCCCACTGGTCAAAAGCCCACATCTTTTTTCCTTTCCAAGTGAGGTTATAAGATGCGTTTCAAGGGGACCTGATGCTACAGTGCACCCTGAGACTGCAAGAAATCCTCAGACTTGAAGTCGCTGACAGACACAAGGATACACCTTGTAGTCTTCTGTAGGATAGAGCAGGCCCAGGTAGAGCTCCCTCTGGTCCACCAGGGCCTTCCCCATGGCAGAGATCTTCTCATCCACCACATCCAGGGATGTGTGCACCATGTAGTGGAACTTGAGCTCATTCTCCGTGGGGACGCTGCGGATGTAAAGAGGATAATTCTGCAAGAAAAGGGTGATGGTGGCTCAAGTGACAAGGATCCCCCCCTGGGTGCACTGGCCCAGAAAACAAGGCCCCACCCTAGCCGGTGCCTTTCTCCTGACTCCATGATCCCATGATGCTGGCTGTTTCCCAACATGCCAACTCCTGCAATCATCACCTGGGCAGAGGCACTGGCAGACTCATTCTAGACCCTTCAAGAGTCAGCTCAGACCTCCATCTCTGCAGAGCCATTTTGGAGTAACCTAACCCTGGAGTTTAAACAGCATCTTTCCACGCTGCCACAGGCCTGGTGCTGCACAAATACAGTGTACACAACACTGCCCCTACCCTGACTGACAGGGATGACATCGGGTGAAGGAGACAGTCCACAAACCCACCAACAAATAATGCAGCACGTGCTAACACAGAACCCAGCATAACAAGAGCTTCACAGGAGAACTGCCTCAGAAGCCTTGTCTTAACAAAAGGTTGTGAGGTTACCAAGGTTCCCTCAGTTGGGGCGGGTGGATGGCCACGCAGCTCAATCGTAGGATTTAGAAAGAGCTTCCTAGAGAAAGTGAAATCTGTGGTGGCCAGTGGAGGGAACGGGAGTGGAGGAGAGGGAGGGAGGGGTCCCAAGTGCAAAGGCCCAGTGAGAGAGCACAGCCTGCCAGGGGAGCTGCAAGTAATTCGTCGGTTGAAGAGGAGGATGTCACTGGTATAGGAGGAAGGTTATTCAGACGTGATCCGAATGAGAAGCCACTGTTGAGATTTTAGGCAGGGGTGTGTCACGGTACATTTATGGCTGCCGAGCGGAGAAAAGCGAGTCAGTCGTCTGAGGTGGAGGGTGAGCGATGGCCCGGCCGGTGGGAGGGCGCGGCGGAGCACGACGGACAGAAGTGGACGACTAGACTCCGGAGCAGGAAACCACAGAGCCCGCCGACGATGGCTGGGCGGAGCGGGGACCGGGACGGAAGAGGAGGACCCGGTCTGTGACGCTCCGGCAGCGGCAGGTGTAGGTCTGCGCGGCGCCTACCCCGGGCCCGCCCGGCCACCTAGGCTCGGCAAAGTTCCGGAACCCACCCTCTGGAGTCCCCGAGGCAGGGAAAGAGGGAAGACGGAGAAAGAGGGTGACGCTGGAGCGGGCCTTGCAGCCCGCGTACCCACCTCCTTGGCGATCACCGCTACGCACACCGCCATCTTGGGAGCCTGACCGGCCGCGTCACATGACGACGACGCCGGTCACGAGGCCAGCCAGGCCCCGCCCCGCTCGCAATTATTCCGGCCGGCCGTGACCCCGCCTTTCCTGTCACTCAGCCGACCTTGCCCCGCCTCCTCTGGTATTCAGGGGCCTGACCCCTCCCTACCCCCCAGCTCTAGTGTAAGAGCCTTGACCCCGCCCCTCCTGTCACTCAGACATCGTGGCCTCGCCCCACCGCCAGGCCGGAAGGACACTCGCTTCTCCGGTCAGGTTCCTGCAGCTTCCCGGTTCAGTGGCACTTGGCTTGTTTACCATGGCGGCGGTTGCTGTGGCGACCAGGTGGTGGCTGCTTCTGATGCTAAGCGCCGCGGAGCTGGGGGTCGCGCCCGCCCCTCAGCCCCCCAACATCCTGCTCTTGCTTATGGACGACGTGAGTGTCCGCGCGAGCCGGACTCCGGGGAGGGCTGCTGCGCTCGGCGCGGGGTCGGGGGCAGGGGAAGGGCGGCCCGCGGTGTGCGGGTCATGCCTGGTTCTGCCGTCCGCAGCCTGGCTCTTGAGTGAAGCTGAAGTGAGGTGGTCTTTTGCGGGCCGGACCAGGAGAAGACCTTTCTGCCCCGCGCCTCCACTGCTCCATCCCTGCCCCACACCGCGCAGGAAGGTCTGAGCGGCAGCCCAGACCAACTGTGATGCTGACCGCGTGAGGACCAGGTCTCCAGGACCTCTGCTCACCTGTTGCCCTCCAATTCTCCGGGCGTTGGTGGCAGAAAAAGAGTGCAGAGCTGACTGAGACTCCGGCCTGCCTGTCCTGAAAGTCCCTTCTGCTGTCTCTGCCCTACTGGACCAGAGTTGCTTGGTCTGGCTGCTCTGCCTCTGCTGGGATTTCTGGCCAAAGGTCAGGTCTTTGTGGGGTGGTAAAGAACTGAACCAGAGGAATGTCCCCTGTTGAGCGTGTGTGTGGCCCCAGGGCACCCTGGTCACTCTGGTGAGCCCATCCTGGGGATAAACCGAGCTGTTCCCAGCTTCTTTATGACTCGGTTCCCGTCCTCCTTCCCAAGAAAGCCAGGAATGTATTTTGGGTGAGTGAAATGGAGGTTCCCACACACATTTAGTGTCAGAAGAGTTGCGAGTAAAAATATCTCAAAATATCCAGCAGAGACACTCCCAGTAGTCTTTGGAGTGAGACCACGAGCCTCACATTGCTGCTGGACGCTCCTGGCTTGTCGGAATTGCAAGATTCTGTGTGTGTAAAACATTCAGATTTCAAACATCTACTACAAGAAAAAAACATAAAATATATCTCATGCAACATTTTTTATTATCAAAGTAATTCTTTGGAGTGGGTAGCTTATCCGTTCTCCTGTGGATCTTCCCACCCAGGAGTCAAACCAGGATATCCTGCATTGCAGGCGGATCCTTTACCAGCTGAGCTACCAAGGAATCCCTAATTCTTTATTGCAAAAAGCCAACAACGTTCAGATAAGCTAGAAAAGATCGCAGAGCCACCAATATGTAGTGGCTCCTCTCAGAGGTGAGGTAGAATGTGTTTCAGTTTAGTCACAGCTGTTCAGACACCTTGGCTCCCGAACGGGCCCCAAAGCTCCTGTCTTTGGGAGCCCGTCTGATGGCTGGCTAGGAAACTTTGCTTCATAACCAATACGTGGGTCTTGGAAATGCTTGCTGTGTCTTGGTCAGGCTTCTCAGAGCTGTGGTTCCTAGGCAGGAAGGCTAGTTAAGTACTTAAATCATCGAGGCTGAACCAAGCTGAGCCCTTAGTCTCTCCCATTTCTGCCTCTCCTCTCCCCAAGGTGACAGTTAATTAGTGAAGACTGACGCTGCAGGCTTGTTGAGATGGTTGTTTCCTGGATTTATGGAGCTAAAAAAAAAACCTGGAAACTTCCCAGGTGGTCCAGTGGCTAAGATTATGCACTCCCAATGCAGGGGGCCTGGGATTCAATCTCTGGTCAGAGAACTAGATCCCACATGCCGCAACTAAGAGTTCACATGCCACAACGAAGATTGAAGATTCCCACCCAGGAATCAAACCAGGATATCCTGCGTGCTGCAACTAACACCTGGCACAGCCAAATCAATAGCTTGTGGTTTTTTTTGAAGAGTTTGAATTCTGGACCAAAGATGGAAGATCCCATGTACAGCAACTAAGGCCCTGCTCAGCTAAAGCAACAAAACAAAACCTGAGCCCACACCAACTGTTTCTCTTTGCTTGTTACTGGGGCTGCTGGGTGACAGGCCTAGCGGGTGGCTTCCTGGTCTCTCTTGCATTCCTTGAGCAGTGGAGGGGGACTGATGCTGGGCACATCTTACTCAAGGGGGCTGACCGGGAGACTGTCCATCTGGGTGCCCAGGATGGGCCCCAGGAACCGGGAACAGCAGGCCAAAAGACCCTGGTGCCCCCACCTCTCTTGTGTCATCTCCTCCTGTGACTCTGGCAGCTGAAGCCCGGAGAAGTTGGGGAGACCTCTGTCCTGGTCAGCGAATGTTAGAAAACAGACTCAGAGCAACTTGAACATTAGTGGGGAGCACAGCTCTCCAGACCAGACAGGCTTCAGCCCCTCGCAGTGCTGTGTCCTCACCCGGCCTCACCCCTACAGTCACCAGGCCTGGGAGCGCCCCCCAGCAGGTTCTCAGACCCGGCGCAAGCCCAGTAGGCATCAGCTCGTGGAAGCTCTTAGAAGATGCTGAGTAGCTTTTTCCAGTGGTGCTGGCTCACCTCTGTTCTCTGGCTGGTGGGCGGGGTGGAGCGCGAGGGCACAGAGCGCCCTCTTGCCCACCTGGACCCTAGCGCCATGTGTGTCTCTGTTCTTTACTTGTGAAACAGGACTAAGGAGGCCCCGTGACTCCTAGGAGGTGTGAGGCTGGGCTGTACAAATACTGGCTCTGCAGCCCCACAGTGTCCTGAATCTCCAGGGCCTCCTCCCACATGTGTCGACGAGGACACACACATGCGCACGCGCATGATCATTCCTCATAGCCACGTGTGGCACCTGTACTGCCCAGAAGCCCAGAACATCCCACTAAGCAAAGCAAGGTGGAGGGTAGGAGGGGAGCCACAGGGCCAGGGTCTGGTTGCCTTCTGCACAGGTGCAGGCAGGCTGATAGATCTGTGTTCCAGATACGGTTCCGTTCACAGGTTCTGAGTGGAAAGAAACTTGACAGGGGGGCCTCTGTTCACCCCAGTACTGGGTGGACAGACCACGTTCTGTCCACTGTTGATCAGTGATGGACTCGGGCGTTTTCTTAGGGCTGTCGGGAGTCCTGCTGTGGTGGACATCTGCCCCGTGTCTGGGTGCCGGCCGGCTTGGTTCTCCGGGTGGCAAGCTCAGGAGCGACCACGGGTCTTGGGGCCTCACTGGGTTGGCTTTGTGGGCCCTCACCACTATTTTCAAATCTGAGTTTGCCCTGTGGAGTAGGACGGCCTCCTTGTCTGTGTGGAGGGCAGAGGAGTCTTGATGCTGGTGCCCCATGAGCACGTGGGCTGGCATCTGCACCGGGGAAGCGGCAGACTGTGTCCTGGCCGCACTTGGGGCACCAGGAGCAGCGCCGGCTGTGTTCTCACCCGACCTCCACATGCTCCTTCTTGCAGATGGGGTGGGGCGACCTGGGGGTGTATGGAGAACCTTCCAGAGAGACCCCGAATTTGGACCAGATGGCCACGGAGGGGATGCTCTTCCCGAACTTCTACACGGCCAACCCCCTGTGCTCCCCGTGTAAGTCAGGGCCGGCTCAGGCCACCAGGGCGTGGGGGCAGGTGGCACGCATGGAGCAGGGAGACAGCAGTGAGGTGAGGCAGGGTGGGGGTACCTGCAGACCGGGAGGTGGGATACAGGGGGCAGGGGTGTGGAGGGGCAGCCTTGACTCGGGCGTCCATTGAACCTTGGTGCTGGGGAGCTCCCAGGATCCACCCCCTGGGGGACATGGGGCCACCAGAGCTGTCAGAGGTCACCGAGGGCTTGGAGCCTGTGGGGACCTTGGCAGCAGCTGTTTATTCATGGAGCTGAGTTCAGCGGCTCCTTTAGGGGAGGTGCTGGGCTGGGGAAGTGGTTGTCTGCCAGAGGTGTAGGGGCCCTACAGGTGAGGAGAATCTCTGATCTCAGGATGAGAAGTAATCCTGGTGGGGCTGGCCACGACCCACAGGCTGTCCCAGGAGCTGGAGAGCATGAGGCGGGAGACTGTGCACCCACCCGGCTCTCCAGGGGCTTCCGGGACTCAGGCACTGCAGGGCCAGCCTCAGGCTGGACGTGTGACACATGTTTCTGTTGTGTCCCTTCTGCGTAGCCAGGGCAGCTCTGCTCACTGGACGCCTGCCCATCCGCAGTGGCTTCTATACCACCAACGGGCACGCCAGGAACGGTAGGCTCCAGGGCGGGCTCCCTGACCTGGTAGGGTTTCCCATGGTCCTTGGAGGAGGGTGTGTTCCAGAGACCCCAGGGGTGGGCCCTCTCCTGAGGTCCAGACCCCCCTCAGGGGCATGTTTGCTTGTCCCACCCTGGTAACAGCGCTGACAGTGAGGTATAGCTGGAAGACTGGAAAAGTGCCCGGGCAGTGCCACCCCCACCAGGGCTCTGCCCCTCAATCCTCATGGTGCCTGGCCTCCTTTGTGCGCAGCTCACGGGCTGTGTTGCTCTGCAGCCTACACTCCACAGGAGATAGTGGGGGGCATCCCGGACTCAGAGCTCCTGCTGCCGGCACTGCTGAAGGGAGCCGGCTACGCCAGCAAGATCGTAGGCAAGTGGTGAGTCCCATACCCTGCCAGCCAGCTCCGTGACGAGGCTGGGGTGTTGGCTGCACAGCATCACCAAAGCAGCCCCATTGTTGCACACACATGCCAGCACGGAGGACACGTCAGGAGGCTCCGTCTCGCGGTGAAACCAGGAAGCAGGCAGGGCTGGAGGGTTGTGTGGTTGGGTGATCAGGGTGATGATTAGGTGACTGTGAGATGTCTCCTCTCCTGCTCCCCGGGGATGCCCCCATGCATGGCCCTGGAGGTTGATGCAGAGGTTAGATGTCCTCTCTTCCCTCTCCTGATTGTTGGACCTCTCAGAGACCAGGCTTGCCTTCCTACAGGAAGCCTCCCTTGCTTTTCCAGACTTGACTGTGTCTCTTTCGCTGCTGCTGTGCTTCAGATCCTCTCCCCTTCAGCCCCCTGGCATGCACCTTCTCAAGCACCTCATCTGCACCTCTTGGGGGCCCCTGCTCCACCCTGTTGTTATGGCGGCTAAGGGGGGCTCTGCAGAAGCCAGGAGAGGAGACTCAGCAAGTCGGGGAGTCTGGAGGCTGCAGGAGCACTTCCTCATTCCTGAGACCAGGCGGAAACCATCTTGCTGAGTTGACGAGCTGGGAGAGGGCAGTGGCTGCAGCGCGAAGCCAAAGAGGGCACGAGAGTTGTAGAAGCCTGCATGGCTCCAGCAGAGACTGGAAGGCCTGGGGAGACAATGGCTGGGCCGCACCAGGGCTGTACCCACGGGGGAGTGCCTGTGATGACTGGTGCTCCTTACCCAGCCTGGCAGCTCCACCCTGGTCCAGCAGACTTCTGTTCATGGTCAGTGACTCAGAGCTGCCCCAGCTGGAGGGGGAACCTGTCCCCATGAGCTCCCGAGGCAGGTGGACTCTGGGGCAGGAAAGGGCATGGCAGGGCCTGGAGAAGCAGCCGGCGTGGACTCGGGGAGGTGGACAGGCTGGGGTCAGGACAGCCCTGGCCAGGATGAAGATGGGCTCTGAGACCTGCAGACAGTGCTGACCCCACAGCCGCTCTGGGACTGGCTCTTTGAATCAACAGCTTCACACGAGCTGGACCTTCATGGGTATTTCTGTTCCATGAAGGCCATTTGGGCTGAAGGACTCAGGCCCAGCCCTGCCGTGTAGCTGTGGCCCAAAGAGGAACCACCTCTAAAGAGAGCTCAGGGCAGAGCTGGTGCAGGTATCCGCTACCCTACCCCGCACAAGGGCTGCAGAGGCCGGCAGCTGTCCCTCAGAGGCAGAGCGGGTCAGGACCCACAGTGGAGGACCGAGAGGTTTACCTATAGGCACCCAGACTCCGCTGCTGGCCAGCTCAGCTCTGGCCCTGTCCTGCCCTGGTGCCCCGGCCACATCCATCCTGGCCTAGTGACCAAGCAGCATGGCGAGCTCACGGTCACCTGGGGTCGGCCTGTGCCAGCAACCCTGCAGACGTGATTCTAGGAGACCTGTCCACTTCCCAGGGTGGGGGCACCTTGCCCGGACACTGCTTTCCTAAGCCGTGCCGTCTCAGGAGTCTCTCTGGCAGAAGGACCCGACGTGGGAAGGGGCCCCTGGGTGGGAGCAGGGTGTGGGTCCGAGCACAGCCTCAGGAAACAGCTGGGCCATCACCCTGCAGGCATCTTGCCATGTTCTCTTGTTGTCCGCACTGGCTCCTGCCCAGGCATTGAGCACAATCACCAGACCTGGTCTAGGCAACCCCAGAGTGTGCTCCCCTCTGCTGTTCCTGGGTGGCCAAGGGGGGAGGGCCTGTGGCCTCCGGGCACCAGACTCAGTGCACCCTGGGCTGGCAGGACCTCGTCTCCTGAGCCTTTCTCCAAAGGCGAGTGTGGTTGCTCTGCGGAGCTCCCTGAAGTGCCCTGGGTTCTTATCTCTAGGCACCTGGGCCACCGACCTCAGTTCCACCCCTTGAAGCACGGATTTGACGAGTGGTTTGGATCCCCCAACTGTCACTTTGGACCTTACGACAACAAGGCGAGGCCCAACATTCCCGTGTACCGGGATCAGGAGATGGTCGGCAGGTATCGAGTCCTGGACTCCACTCCACTAGCTCCTCCACATGCCCAGACTTGTCCTGTGAGCCATGACTGATAAGCGCCCCACCTCAGGGGGCTCCTAATAGTCTCAGGAAATATGCTAAGAGCCCCAGACGCTTTACTCGGCTTCGAGGGTTGAGGCCCAACCCCTGAAGTGGCCAGAGGGCTGTGTTCCAAATGGTCAGCTTCATTCCAAGCCACTGTCCAGGGCCCATCAGCTGCAGGACCACCTGTTCTGACCATCGGGCGGCTGCAGGGCGGGGTTTGGGTTAACTTCCCTTTCTTTGTTCCTTTTTATTATTTGTATTTTGCTGGAGCTCATTGCACCACAGAGCTGGGCAGCTCACCCAGCACCGCCCCCCTGCACCCCAGAGAGAGGCCCTGCACCCTCCACAGCCCCGGGGACCCACCCCTTCCTCTCCCAGTCCTGTCTGTCTGCCGGGCAGGGGGCACAGCCTCAGCCCCACCCCCATCTGGTCCCCCAGGACCTGAGACCTTCCAGGGTCTGACTTCCTCCTGGAGATCAGGGAGGGGGCTTCCCTGCACTGAAGGCTAACCTTTGTCTGGGTCTGTACTGTTTTCAGGTTTTATGAAGAATTTCCAATTAACCTGAAGACCGGAGAAGCCAACCTCACCCAGATCTATCTGCAGGTGATGGCTGCCAGTGCTGTGCAAGCTGTGGGCCCAGGAGGGGGTGGTCTTGGGTGGGACGACAGGGCTGGGTGGGCTCCGGGCTGGGGAGCGAGGTGGTCTCGGGCAGGGATGATGGGGCTGGATGGGCCCTGGGCTGGGGAGCGGGGTGGTTTCTGGCAGGGATGATGGGGCTGGATGGGCCCTGGGCTGGGGAGCGGGGTGGTCTTGGATGGGGATGACCGTCGTCCTTCTCCTTAGGAGGCGCTGGAGTTCATTCAGAGGCAGCAGGCAGCCCACCGCCCCTTCTTTCTCTACTGGGCTGTTGACGCTACACACGCGCCCGTTTATGCCTCCAAGCCTTTCCTGGGCACCAGCCAGCGAGGGCGGTGAGCCCTTGGCCTCAGAGACCTGGACCCCCAGGGTGGGAGCGGCGGGGCGGGGGGAGGGGTCAGCCGTGTCTGATCACCTGCAGGGCAGAGTCACTGTCACAAGTGACCATCAGCTGTGGATGGTGAAGCATCTGTGCTTCTTCCAGGGGGTGGACGGAGGGCTCGGCACTACCCCGATTCCACCTGAGACTGACCTGCGTGCCCTTTCCCCTCCATCCCTGAGGTTAGGCTCCGACCACCCTTGGGTTCCGACACCGCTGGCTCCCACTGACTACCCTGTCCTTCCCACAGGTACGGGGACGCCATCCGTGAGCTGGACGACAGCGTCGGGAGGATCCTGCGTCTCCTCCAGGACCTGGGCATCGCAGAGAACACCTTTGTTTTCTTCACGTCTGACAATGGTGCCGCTCTCATTTCTGCGCCCAGACAAGGCAGGTGCCCCAGCAGACGGGGTCCACTTAGGGCCCCTCAGCTCCTGGCCCACTGCAGGCCTGCTCAGACCCCTGGCCTCCAGGCCACTCAGGTCTGAGGCTTTTCCACATCATGGAGGGAGGTTGTTACATCTGGCTTTTCACAGTCCCATAAGGGTTTGTGTGAAACCTGTGGCAACGTGTCTCTCTGTCTTTTTAAAAAAAAAACAACACTGGGGGCCCAGGAGGGCCTGAGTCATTCAGCTCTGTAAGGAAGGCCCCAGACAGCAGGAAAGCCTCCAGGCCTGGGCCTGCATGGGGAGGCCCTGGGAGACCCTGCAGCTGTGAGTCCTGGGCAGAGAGGGGCCCAGGGATGTTCAGGGATTGCACCAGAGCAACTGGCCAAGAAGGAGCTGCAGGGGGAGGACAATATGGTGACGACCCACGTATGTACCTGCAGCTGGAGAAACACGAGGAACAGCCCTCGTCAGCCACTGGCCAGTGACCCTTGCTGGCCCTGTGCCAACCAGCAAGGTGGGCTTTGGGCTACAGGGAAGGGATGAGCCACAGGGTTGCTGTTGGAGCACGTTGCACTGCTGCGTTCATCTCCCGTCCCCCGGGTCCCCAGGGGGCAGGAACTTCCCTCTGTCATGGGCACCGTTAGCCAGGGCCGGGCTGACTGCCCGCTGCCCAGAGATTCAAGGACTGCCTGCTCAGAGTGGGGCATGTCAGAAATACGGGGTCTGCACCCCTAGGGCCCAGCACACAGGAGCTGCTTGGGCACACTGGCGTTTAAGGATCCAGCACCTGCCAGGCTTGGGGTTCTAACTGTCTCACGTTTCACGTCTCACCGACAGTCTACATGCTGTGTGCGTCCGTGGTTGCTGTCCACAGGTTGCTTACAACCACAGCTCTAGGTCACAGCCATCTCCAGGCATTCCGACCTTGAACTTGAGGCCTGAACCCCAGGGTTGGTCCTTTGTCTCCAAGGTGGCCTTGGTGCTTCAGCACCTCTGAAGGGCCTGGCAGGGAGTCAGGCGGACAGTCATGTCCCAAGGTCGAGTGCCTGGCAGGGTGTGTGTAGCCCTGGGGACTCAGGCACTCAGTCTCCCCAGGTGGCAGCAACGGGCCTTTTCTGTGCGGAAAGCAGACCACGTTTGAAGGTGGGATGCGGGAGCCTGCAATTGCCTGGTGGCCCGGACACATCCCTGCTGGCCAGGTGAGTCAGAGCGGGCCTCGTGCCAGGCCTGTGGTCATCCTGGGACAAGAAGGCTCTGTCCCCTCCAGGCCTTCTCCCTGGGCTCACCAGGACACATGTATGTGTCATCAGTCAGGGACTGCCTCTGTTTTCCATGTGTGGACATGCTGCAGGATGTAACTGCATGTGTGTGTGTGTATGCGTGCGCGTGTACGTGTGCATCTCATTGTGCGCATCCGGGCAGCACAACACCACATGCTTTGCAGGTGAGCCACCAGCTGGGCAGCATCATGGACCTCTTCACCACCAGCCTGTCCCTCGCAGGCCTGGAGCCACCCAGGGACAGGGCCATCGACGGCCTGGACCTCCTCCCCGCCATGCTGCAGGGCCGCCTGACAGATAGGTAGGTGTCCTTGCCCAGAGGGAGGTGAGATCCAGGAGACTTGGGCGTGAGATGCGTGGTGGGGCCGAGAGGCCTTGTTCCTTCCTGCGGTGTCCCTCACCACCCTCTGCTCATGTCCAGCTCCTCCCGGGCGCTGTCCAGTCATTTTCTCCAGCTCAAGACCAGCTACTGTTGTGCTCAAACAAAATCAGTTCTCCTGGCTGCTGTGAACAAATGCAGTTTCTAAAGTGTGAAAAGCATAGCTGGAGCAGGTTTACAGCCGGGAGCGGACAGCTTGCTCCCTTTTTTCTGTCTTAAAACCTGCCACGAGAGATTGTTACTGCAGGGTCAGGGGTTGGGGGATGCTGGCCACCATGGTCCTCCCTGCCAGGCCACCTGCCAAGCCCAGGCACCACCCCCTCAGTCCCCTGCCAGCCTCCCCAGAACCAAGGATCATGGGCCTGCTGGGGGACCTCACCCAAAGCCCAGGGACCATTTCTCCTGACCCTGCCGGTCCCCCGACAGACCGATATTCTATTACCGTGGCAACACACTGATGGCAGTGACGCTTGGCCAGTACAAGGCCCACTTCTGGACCTGGACCAATTCCTGGGAGGAGTTCAAACAGGTGAGAGGTCTTGGCCCCATGGAGCCATCTTGGGGAGGGCTCCTTGCCCCTGGCCTGGTGTCCTGGGAGCCACCTGAGGGTGTCCTGGGTCAGGTACCGGGTGCTGGACTGAGGGAGGAGAAGGGCTGTGCCATGCCTGTCCCCACCAAGTCCGTGACCTCCCCTTGTAGGGTGTCTGATGCCCAGGGGTTGAGGCAGGAGGGAGGGTTTGTGTGTGCATGTGACCTTCTGCATTTATGGACTAAACCCACAAGGTCAGCTCAAGGGCACAGCTCTGCTCCCTCCCTTCCTCCCTCCTTCCACCCTGCCCTCCAGAAGCCAGCGCTGTGCTGGGCAGGCCTCCCCACACCCATCCCTGCCTGGCTGGGCTGCAGTGGTGGCGCTCAGCTGCAATGCCCCCGGGGCAAGGCCTCCCTCCTGTGAGTAGTCATAAGAGAAAAATCCAGTGCTAATTAGTGGGCTCTTAATTAAATAGCTTATTTGATTTGCATCCAAATTATAATTTGTGTCTTCTGTCTAGACTAGGATTCTTTTCCATTAACTGCTCAGCTTTTTTATGCTGAACATGGTTGTTTCTCCCACCATTAAATCCATTTTTGTTCTCCAGCTGGTCTGCTCCCAGAAGGTCAGAGGGTCACCCACTTGGGACCCACCTGGGTGTCCATTCTTGCCGCCTTCAGCAGATTAGATGGACTCTGGGGTCTATAGCTTGGTGCAGACAATGGAATTTCCCAGGCTCCTCAGCTCCTACTTTACTGAACAGCAGAATACTTGCTGACTGGCTGGCCAGGGTATTGGGAGGATTGCCTGTCAGAAGGATCAGGGAGCATCACTGTGTCCCCAGCCCTGGTCAGGATTAGCATGCCTAGTCAGGGCTCCACTCCAGATCCTGTAAACGATGTCCAATGGTGGCTGGAGACCTCTGTCCAGCAGCTTATGGGGCCCCGGGGTCCCAGTCCTTCCAGAGGGTTGCCCTGGCCTCACCTGACTCACCCAGGATAGCAGCAGGTGGTTCCCTGAACTAAGTCAGGGAGCCCCGGGGGGCATCTTCCAGCCTGGGGGACTCACTGGCACAGGAACCCTATCTCACACGAGCATCAAAGGCTGAACCCAGGGGCAGAGCCCACCTGGAGGGCATGGAGCAGGGCTGGACCCTAAGCCTGGTGGAGCAGATGCTCCAAATCCTGTTAAACACGGGCATCGGGATCACCTGTGTTTCCTCTGGCTTCAGGTCCATAGTCCCTCCTCTTTAGCCAGCCAAGGGGTCTTGGACGAATGCCGGCCGCCATGTACCTCATCACTACAAGGCTCATAGGGTGGACGTGAGAAGCTTTGCTCTAGGAATTAGAATGTGGACTAAAGTATTTTAAAGAGACTCACCCCTCCCCACAGAAAAGTACTGAAACGCTAGGGGACGGTGCTCAGGGCGGGTGGTGCAGCTCGGGGCAGGTGGTGCAGCTCGGGGCAGGTGGTGCAGCTCTGGGCCGGTGTGGGAAGGCTCCGTCTGTGGTTCCTGCTGGGCTCGCCGGCTACTGCCGTCCTGTAACCTGCTCCGCCTCAAAGAGCCCCGTGGACCGAGCACTCACCTGCACACCCCCACGTCTCATTTCAGGGCATTGATTTCTGTCCCGGGCAGAACGTCTCAGGGGTCACCACCCACTCGCAGGAGGAGCACACAAAGCTGCCCCTCATCTTCCACTTGGGCCGAGACCCTGGAGAGAGGTTCCCCCTCAGGTGAGCCGGGGCTTGTGGGGGCCATGATGCTTGCACAGGTGGGAGACTGAGGCTGGAAGTTAAAACCAGGCTGAGGCAGCCTGGGAGTCAGTGTGGAGCTGAGACCTGGCAAGAGCAGACTGCAGGCCCTGTGCCTATGGGGCCCCAGCAGCCTGACTGCCCCCTGGTGCCACACAGAGGTCAAGGCCAGTGGGTCACTGGCCCTGCTCTCTTGCACCCCTTAGTTTTCCATCTACTGGGCTTTCCCCTGAGTCACATCCCAGCACCTGCTTCTTGCTCCCAATGTTTGTTCCAGCCAGGCCATGGCACGGGTGGGGCACATGATCCCATCCCCAGCATCCCCCAGGCCTTTAGCCCACCTCATAGATGGGTAGTGTGGGCCTCCAGGTCTCCAGGTGGGGTATAAGGAGAGACATTGTCTGAGCCCCACCCTGGATAGCAGATGTGTGTGTGTGTGTGAGAGAGGGAGATACGTGACTTCCAATACAAGTGCCTATTAGACGGTGGCGACAGCAGCAAGCCCTGCCCCTCGCTGGCTGTGAGCTGGCCAGATGGTGTCCCCTGAAATTCGAGGTCCCAAGGAACATACCTGCCACTGTGCCCCCAGGAGACCCCACTATCACCATCAGGGTCACTGGCCCAAGAAGAGGGCCCAGCATGGATACCAGGCTCCCCCAGTCGGGGGACCACATGACTTTGCGTGGGGTGACTTGGGGGACAGAGCTCTAGGCAAGAAGCCCTTGGTGCTGCCACCTGCCTGGGAAGTGTGCAGGGCTGAGCACGAAGTCTCCCAGGCATCTCCCCCGATGCCATCACACAGGATCCTGGGAGACTAGCTGGTGGGACAAGTGTAGACAACAGCAGGACGCCAAGGGCCCAGGAGCCACGTGGGCTCGGTCCAATCCACCAGGACCAGTTGCTCCAAGAAAAAGGAGCCTGGGCCAGAGGATTAAAAGGGACCCCAAAATAGGAAAGAGCCCCCCGTTTCTGGGGAGCACTCCAGGGCTTCCAGCTGAGGAGCAGGTTGAAGAGTCAGAGCCACTGTCCTGGGCCCCTGGCTCTGCCTGAACTCTCATTTGCTGGACGGTTCCCTGGGTGCCCACCTCAGGGCGGGCAGGCAGGACAAGAGGGGTCCATAGCCCCCGCCTGTCTTCCTGGCAGGTTGCCAGATGGTGGCACCTGGAGCAGGGCTGTCCCATCAGCCTCCCCACACCTTGGTCTACCTGAACGGGCTGCTGGGCTCGCTCTGCCCTTTCCCCACCTTGTGACCTGGTGCCGCCTGCCTGCAGCATTGCCAGCATCGAGTACCTGGACGCCCTTCGCAGGATCACCCCGGTCGTCCAGCAGCACCAGGAGGCCTTGGTCCCCGGACAGCCCCAGCTCAATGTGTGCAACCGGGCAGTCATGGTGAGTGGTCTGTACATGGACTGTGGGGGCAGCCTAGGGCCGTGTGCATGCTGAGCTGTCTGCCTCAGACACGAGCCCTGCTACCCTCCTGCCGCTCTGGCCACAACCTCACAGGAGCAGTAGGGGGTCTCTTGGCCTCTCTGCAGGAGCAAGATGAGCCAAACCCGTGTGGGATGTGGGTGTGGACCGGCTGGGTGGATGGCCTGGGGTGCAGCCAGCCCGTGAGCCCCGCTCCTCACCCACCCCCACCAAACCCTGCTGGAGTTCTGAGGATGGATGTGCAGCCCAAGCTGCTGCCCTGAGCTGGGTGGAAGATGGGGGGCGAGAACTAAAGGACATTGAATGTATTCCCTGGGGGTGAGGAGTGCCAGGGGGCAGCTGGCTTTGGGGGTGGCCTGGTCACTGTGGTCCACATCGAGGGCTCACAGGGAAAGATTCGAGGCAGGGGCCAGCAGGGCCTCCCCATCCCTTGGAAGGAACACCAGGCTGGTATTCTGGCCCCTGGACTCAGCAATGGAGCAGAAGGGCCCCGTCTCAGGACCACCGAGGTCCCTCAGGTCCCAGTGGCTGACAGACCTCCACCCGGGGAAGAGCCCCCAGTGCCCCCTCCAAGCCCGTCCTGTCGTCTTGGACACGGTGCTGTCCCCACCCCAGCACACCGTCTCCAGGTAGTGGCAGTTGCCGTGTGGCTCAGAGACCAAGGGTTCTTGGTGACAGGACGGGAGATGGGGAGGGGCCAACCTGACAGTCACTGCCGCCACCTCCTGGGCGCAGCCGGAATTGCCACGGCTCCCAAGTGAGTGAACAGTGGGGGTTGGGCTCAGACTGAAGTGAGCACTGCCACCAGAGGTTCAGCGGCCCACACACATGGGCACCTGCATGTGCACGCCAGTGTGCAAAGCACTCCCCAGCCTCCACGCTCTGCTCCGCCCAGCTGCTCTGGACCAGCGGGTAGACTCTGGATTGTGTCTTCGCTCTCAGGACAAGAGCAGCTCGCAGCCCGTCTCCCTAGGGCCTCATCAGACACTCTCCCCGACCTCCAGGCGCACAGGCTGGGCCCAGAATCTGCTTTTGCGTATACCCGACCCCTTTCTCTGCCCTGCCTCAAATGTTGGGAACTGCTCCCTTTCCTAAACCTGGCTCTGCCAGGTGGCCGTGCATCCAGAGGGCCACCTGATGGTGTTCATGGCAGGGGAGACTTGAGCCACGGTTCTCACAGGCACTGATGCTCCAATTCAGACTCAGGGTCTGAGGGGGGCGAGAGTAGGTGGAGTGACTCTGAGGAGGGCACACTTCCTGTGTCGGGGGACCCGGCAAAGCCACGAAGGCTCCCTCTCAGGGATGTGAGTGTCCTGTTGCCAGGAAATCATGGCCACACAAAGCAAGTCTGCGCACGAAGGAGCAGCCGGGCAAGCCTTCAGAGGCACCAAGGCCACCACCTACATAGCTTATGGGGCGGGAGGAGTCTGTCTCACCCCCGCCACCACCACCCGGGAGCCTGCAGAGGCCATGGTGCTGGGCAGTTAGCAGACTGTCCCCTTCAGTGACAAACAGGCCCTGTTAATACCAGGTTGCCGCAGGGCAGTGTCTCCTGTGTCAGCCTCGGGCGCAGAGCTGCTGCCAGGCCAGGTGGAGATGAGACAGGTGGTTCCACACTGTGGCGTCCATCTGTTGGGGTGGGGCAGGTCACAGGCCTGGGCAGGGCATGAGTCTGGACAGTACCAAGTCTGGAAGTGCTTAGAGTAACTGCATGTCCTCTTTCTGAACTTTCATTACCTAGAACTGGGCGCCCCCAGGCTGTGAAAAGTTAGGGAAGTGCCTGACACCCCCGGAGTCTGTCCCGGAGAAGTGCTCCTGGCCCCACTAGCGACAGCCTGGGTTCAGGCCAGGCCCAAGCCCCGGGCTAGGAAAGCTCTGGCCTCAGAGACCTCGGCTGGAAGAGCACCAACTTCCTCTGCCCTGCCTGCCTGCCAGACAGACGTCGCCTGTAGCCAGCAGCGGGACCTGCCTGAGCCCAGCCCTGGAGTCTTTCACCAGCCGTCCTGGGCCACCTGACTGCTGCCTGGGGCCCACAGCGGCCCCTGAACGGGAGGCTACTCGCCTCATCTTCCCACCCTGCTCCAGCTACCTCATGGCTGCCTCGTCTAGGGCCTGAGTTCTGTCCCCGGGCCCAGAGGCGGAGATGTATCCCCTTGAGGACTGTGGTCCTGGTGTTGAGGCTGCCTGCCCATCCTGTGTTGCCCCTTGGCGCTGTGCACAGGGCTTCCCCCAGCACCTCCCCCGCGTACCCCACCCCCATGGTGCAGGGGTGTGGTGTGAACACGATGGGGGCGGCCAAGGGCCTTTCTGACCCAGAGCCTCGCTAGTCCAGTGGGGAGTGCTGATGCCAGCACCTCCCTTAGACATCTTAGACACTCGGGTTTGTCTGTGCCTCAGAGGTTCCCTGCCTGCCCTCCCTTTGTGGAGTCCAGGGTGGCAAAGCTTGAAGATAAGCCTGAGCCAGCCTGTGCATAGCTTCCAGGGGACCCACCGTACAGAGGCCTGTGGGCTGCTCCCATCGGGTGGTTTCCGCTCTGCAGACTGCCCTGCCAACTCTACTGTTAAGACTTGTGGAATGGTGAAGAAAACGGGTTTAGAATAAAGTAACAGGCATTTAGCTTTTTTAAAAAACAAATTCTGTTTAGGGGAGGTTGCCCCCTGGGTGCCATGGTCGGGGCTGGAATGGGCCAAATGCCTGGGCTTTCACCTCTGGCTCTCCTCTCCCTCAGCCCTGAGTCTTCTGAACTGCTCCCCTTCAGGCCCTGCTCCGAACCCCTTCTTGCTCCGGTCCTTAGGCACCGGGGGCTGGTGGGGATGGGGGTCCTGGGGGAAAGGCCCCCTCGTACGGTGCTGCCAGAGCTCAGCCAAGACTCACTGGGAGGGAGAGAGAGTGGGCGAGGCCGGTCGGTGCGCTCCGCCCAAGGCGTGGGGTCCTGGCCACAGCTGTGCCGAAGACCTGCGGGCACTCGGCTCGGCCGAAGTCGGGCGAGTATTTCCCCGAAACTCTGGTTGGGCCTGCGTAGACGCTGTACTCCATCAACCCAGACTCACATCTGGGCCCTGCGCAAACGTCCTCGAGGCGGGGACTCCTGTGTTCTGGGCACCAGAAACAGGCGAGCGTCTTAAAACCGACCGTACATAAGACTCGATGAAATACGGTACCTCCTGCAGGAGGAGGTGGCCCCGCTCCTTGGGGCCCCGCCCCCGACCCCCTCCCGCGCCGGAGCGGAGCGCTGAGCCTGCCCCTGGCGTCCGGCCCCGCCCCCTGGGCTCCGCTCCCACTCGGCGCAGGCGCGGAGCCGCCGAGCCGGCCCCTCGTGCCCGCGACACGCGCGGAAGTGGCGATGGCGGATTCTGAGCTGCAGCTGGTGGCGCGGCGCATCCGCAGTTTCCCCGACTTCCCCATCCCGGGCGTGCTGTTCAGGTAACGGGCGACGGGAGGGACTGACGGGGCCGCGCGGCCAGGGCTGTCGGGACGCGGTGGCCTCTGCGTGGGTCCGGCAGTCACCAGGCCTGTCCTCGCGTGCCAGGGACATTTCGCCCGTCCTGAAGGACCCCACCTCCTTCCGCGCCTCCATCAGCCTCCTGGCGAATCACCTGAAAAAGGCCCACGGCGGCAGGATCGACTACATCGCGGGCAAGTGGAGCGGCGGGCGTCCGCTGGGTCCCCGGACCCTCCCCGAGGCTCCGCGTGTCCGCCACGAGGGCGCGGTGTTACTCTGGGCAGGGCAGGCTTAGGGAGGGCGGCCGCATTCTGCTTGGGAGAGGGCTTTGGCGGGGGTGGGGGGGTGGGGGGGACCTACCGGACACCCCCAGTGAAGTTGTAAGAACAGACCCGTTGCCCTACCCCCACTTAATCCAAAGTGGGGCAATAGACCCCTTCAGCCTGGGCGGCTTCTTCGGTGGCTGCCGGCGGCGGGCTGAGGACTGGCACCCCAGTTTCCTGCCCCAGCCCTGGACAGATGGGGCTCCCAGGCTGACTTTCCCCAGGGCCAAACATGCTTGCTTGTTCTGCTGCTGCCTATAGAGCACCTGCTCTGTGCCAGGCCTTGTACCCAGTGGAGGGTTTTAGGAAAACCCAGAAGATCCGAGGGAGAAGGCAATGGCAACCCATGGGTGGAGGAGCCTGGTAGGCTGCAGTCCATGGGATTGGGAAGAGCCGGACACGTCTGAGCAACTTCACTTTCACTTTCACTCATTGGAGAAGGAAATGGCAACCCACTCCAGTGTTCTTGCCTGGAGAATCCCAGAGACGGGTGAGCCTAGTGGGCTGCCGTCTATGGGGTCTCAGAGTCGGACACGACTGAAGCGACTTAGCAGCAGCAGCAGATCCGAGAAGACCCTGTCAGGTCATGTGTCTCGAGAGCCCCATCTCTGACCCTCTCTTGACTCCTGAATACCCTGAGGGGCCACTGCTGGGCCTAGGAAATGGGAGGGGCTCTGGCTAGCAGAGGTGGTCTTTCCTTCAGAAGCCTCCCTCCCTAGCCAAAACTCCCAGGTAAGGAGGAGACCCTGAGCTCCTCCAGAAGGGCTCAGTCCGTCCCCGAGGTGGCCGGTGCTGTCACAGCCTCTCCTTCTGGACTTGAAGTTCCCAGGGCAGATGCTGAGCCATCTGCAAAGGGCATTTCAGGTACCACCAGCCAGTGGTGAGCAGCCGAATTTTGGAGAGGTCAGGTGACTTACCCCAGGCCACCAGGCTATTTCCACCACTGTGTGGAGTGGCCCCTGCCCAGCTCCTGACCTCTTGCTCTCCAGCACACAGGAGTCCTGGGATGATAGGGGAGTCTGTCAACATCCCAAAGTGGATGGGTGTTGTTGGCCTCTCACCTGGAGCCCACGAGGCCATGTGTCCTGTGTCACGATGGTTACGTGTCACTGTCCAGCCCTAACTGCGGGTACCCAATGCTGCTGTTGTACACGGCCTCCCCCAACACCCCAGGTCTCGCCGACAGGCCTAGACTCACGCGGTTTCCTGTTTGGTCCGTCCCTGGCCCAGGAGCTGGGCTTGGGCTGCATTCTCATCCGCAAGCGAGGGAAGCTGCCGGGCCCCACCGTGTGTACCTCGTATGCGTTGGAATACGGGAAGGTGAGAAGGCCGGGGGGTGCCTCTGTGGACTGTGCATTCCCAAAAGGAAAGCTGTGGGCTCCAGTGGAGCCCCCATGGTCGGAGTGGACATGGGAGCTCAGAGAGGCTGAGGAGCTGGGCCAGGCTGACACAGCCAGGAGACAGGGTGGGTTAGAACTGGGCCTAGGAGGTGGCCCTTGTTAGTCCCCCAGCTCTGTGTACCAAGGCCGTTTTCTGGGGACACTTGTAGGTCACGTCTACTTTTCTTTGCAGGCTGAACTGGAGATCCAGAGAGATGCCCTGGAACCAGGGCAGAAGGTGGTGGTTGTAGACGATCTGCTTGCCACTGGTGGTGAGGGTCTTTCCCCAGCAGAGCGGGCCTGGTGCAGGGTAGGAACAGGCTTCAGCTCGTTTCCTAGGGGCTGTCTCCATGGTCCCTTTCTTCCCCCACCAGGAACCATGTGCGCAGCCTGTGAGTTGCTGGGCCAGCTGCAGGCTGAGGTGCTGGAGTGTGTAAGCCTGGTGGAGCTGACCTCACTGAAGGGCAGGGAGAAGCTGGGGGCTGTGCCCTTCTTCTCCCTCCTGCAGTACGAGTGACCCCAGCCCCAAGCCACCTGGAAGAGAGGACCAGCATGGGCAGATGCAGGAACCCCCAGTGGCCACCAGGGGGCACTGGCTGCCCACCTGGACTTGCTCTGTGTCTGTGACTGAGTGACTTTCTTCAGGGTGGGGCTGCCTCTGAGGCCCTGCTGAGGCTCTGGAAGCCCCATGGCCTGGAGCTGCCAGCTGGTTGACAATGGAATGAGAATAAACAACTTTCTAGAGCAGTCTCCTTCCCACTGACAGGGTGAAAGGGCCCACTAGGCAGGCCGGGCACTTTCTGATGTTAGTGTTCGGTGGTTCTCAAGACCCGTGAGCTGTCTGCACGCACAGGGGCACCCCAACTTGCCTTCCCCTGTTGCTGTAACTCATCACACAAACATGCTGACTTCCAACAACTTTATCTGACAGTCTAGAGACCAAATACAAGATCCAGGGAGTGGGTGGGCATGGCTGCTTCCTCCTGGAGCCTCCAGGGAGACTCAATCTCAGATTCTCCATCAGCCTGCCTCTGTGGGGAACATGTGTGATACCGGGTCCTCCAGGAGCCCCTGTGGGTCCCAGAGAGGGTAACTCTGGCCATCACGCTACCCTCCCCCACCCCCCCTTTTCCCTGCATCCTGTATACAAAGCAGGGGGCCTCCACCAGAGACCCTCTAGCTCAGCAGCCCAAGCCCAGGCCAGCCTGGCCCTCATGAGACTCAGGACAGGGAGAGCAAAGTGCATCATTTTCTGAAAGGGAGTAAGACGCCCAGCACATGTCCACCAGGCTCACAGGGTCTCCTCTGCACGGGCCAGGCGGGCCAGCTGTTCCATGACACCTGCCAGGTCGGCGGCCTTGTCCAGCTTGACGTAGGTGTCCGTGCGGATGCGGTGGAGACTGAGCCAGTCAGGCAGCAGCTCAGAGAGGAGCTGCAGGTGCTTCTCCATCTCCCCTGCAGAGAGGGGAGTGTGAGGCTGGGCACCAGGACCCTGTCGAGCCTCCCATAACAAGACAGGAAAAGATGCCGCAGCGACCTCGCAGCCTCGCCCAGCAGCTCACACTCCCACGGAGACCCCACCATGGGCTGCCCTGCCTTGAGAGAACAGGCAAGTCCCATGGGGCCTCAGGAGGTGAGCCCAGGTGTACGGTGCCCACCCTCACTCCGCACTCACCGGGGCTCATGGCTGCTCGGTAGCTGCCCACCATCCTGGCACAGGCCACCTCCATGGTAAGCGCCGGCTTGCGCTCTGACACAAACACGCCGCGCAGCACCCGAGCCAGTTCAGGCAGCCGCTCAAGCCGCTGCAGCCGCTGCTCCTGCTCCGGGCGCCGTGTCATCTGTGCCAGCTGCTTCTGCGCCTCTTTGGCCCGGATCTGTGGTGGGCATCAGTGCTCAGGGGCCTGTCTCTCTCTTACACACACACACACCCCCACACACACACACACCATGGAGACGATGAACACTCACTCGCTCCAGCAGGGCCTGGGACACCCCCTTCAGGGCAGAAGGTGGGGCAGCAGGTGGAGTGGCTGGCTGTGCCAGGCTGGGGGACCTGGGGCTCCTAGGCTCGGCTGTGCGCTGGGCCAGGTCACTCAGGGCCTTCTCCATCTGGGACAGGTAAGAAGGGAGAGGTCAGGGGAAGCCTCCCCCGTCCAGCTGCAGGGGAGCCCCCAGGAGCCCTGTATCGAGCCCAGGTTCATTCCAGCACATCCAGGGCCCATGCTCGCCTGCCCAGGGCAGTGCCTGCCGGTGGGTGGTACTCCACGGTGGGAAGGGCATGTCCACCCATGCTGAGGCCCGTGGCCAAAGGGGGAACCTGTCAGACACCAACATGGGGGTCAGGCCGTTCCACCCCAGCCTTACCCTGGGTGACATCAGGCTACGGGCACGGGCCAGGACTTCCTGGGCGGTGGTCAGCTTCTCCACAGCGGGCGGCTGGGGCAGCTCGGCCGGCTCGATGTCAGGCACCCCATCCACATTGAAGCGGGGGTGCCAGCGTGTCAGCTGGTCCTCTGGCACTTCCATCGGAGGGTTCAGGGAGGCCAGGAAGGCCTATGTGAGAAGGGCACCCGGTGACCCTGGGCACATCTGCCCAGTTCCTGTCCCAGCTGAGCAATGGGCAAGTTACTTCACCTCTGAGCCGCAGGGGCTCAGCTGGGCTGGGGGCAAAGCAAAGAGCACCCAGAATCATCTATGGGACTCTTCCCAAGCCTCTGGGGGCCAGAGGCTGCAACCCTCAGTTCCCAGTTTGCCCAGCCCTACAGCCACCCACGTGTAGAAGATGGCCAAGCAGAGCAGTTAGAAGAACTCTAGGATTCAGCCTTGGGAGGAGCCCATTTCCTGTGGATCCGATGGGACCACAACAGCAGGGATAACTAAGCACGGAAGCTGGGGTACCTGCTCACCCTGTGATGCTCCCGGACTCGGGCCACCAGGTTCTGGCTGAAGACCTGGCGCCGCTGCAGCAGGCGTGACGCCGTGAGCTGGGGGGCCGCACTGCCAGCCTCTGCAAGAAGAGTCAGGGCCTGAGCCCCGGGGCCAGGCCTACCCAGTCACCCAGCCCACACCTGTGGGTCTCAGATGAGGCCCAGTGCCTGCCACCTCACACCCATGCTCAAACTGGGCAGCGTCCCAGGCAGGAACCCAAGGCCTGGTACACTCACGCTGGTCCAGCAGCGGCTCAATGGTGAGCTGGTAATCGGACCTTTTGATGCCATCCTTGAAAGTGGGGACGAAGCGCTCCTGGCGGAAGTGGTAGGAGCCGGGGTACACAGTTTTGATCTGGCCCACATTGCGCTCCTCAAAGCGTCTGCGGGAAGAAGGTGCAGGCGTCAGAAAGCCGGGGCAAGAGGGCACACAGATGTCAAGAGCAGGACGAGGCCCTGGCCCACCCCACTCACTTGCGCATCATGTCCTGGACACCCTGCTTGACTTTAGCGAAGGTTACGGTCTCGGAGCGGTTGTAGAGCATACCCACGATGGTGTCCATGCTGCGGAACATCTCAGCCAGCACCTGGTACTTGTAGGGCAGCACAAGGCCCGGGGGCCCAGGCTGGGCCAGGGCATGGAAGCGCTGGTAGGCTGGCATCTGCTCTCCACTGCCAGGAAGGGAGCAGGGTTGTAAAGGAAGCACCAGACCCACCCCCTCCAGCGCTCAGCGCTCACCCCAACATGCCTCCCCGGCACGACGAAGAACAGAGACAAAAGCGTGGCTTCAAACCCAGCCGTCACCCAGAGAGGTCCACAACCACCTCCAGCCCTGGCTTCCTTGCCTCTAAGAGGCATATGATAACCACGTGACCCGGGGGTGCAAGACACACATGCAGCCGGGCAAAACGTACCCAGTAACTGGCCCCTCTCCCAGACAGAGGCTGAGACCTGTGGACTATGCTGACCCCCTTGGAAGGAGCAATCCTTACACCCAGCTCAGCCAGGTCCCCTTACACCCAGCTCAGCCCAGCTTCATCAGGCCTCCCATCAGCTTACCCTTTCCTGGGGTGCCTAGCCACCCAGGACTCACCATGGGCCCTCCAGGCGTCCCTCATCCTCTGGAGCACTGGGTTCCCCAGCATCCTTCTGTGCACTTGCTTTCAGCTCCTGGACTCGTGCCCCCAGCTCCTGTGCCCGCTGCAGGCACGACTTGAGCTCAGACACGGTGACCTTTGAAGGGACCTGTGGAAAGGGTGCATCAGTCCGCCTGTCACCCCACTCCAGTCCACCTACCCTGCCCTCGGTCCAGCCTCCTCACCTTGTTCTCCTGGGCTGCCAGGCAGGGTCGCCCACCAGCTGAGCGAGCAGCCTTCTTTGTCTCCTTGCTCTGTGGAGAAGGGTGCTCTGGCGAGACAGGGGCAGGCGGGGAACTGGGGCCAGAGACCTATGGGAAGGACCCCAAAGGTGATGAAACCACAAGACCCTGGGGTGCACCGTCTCCCAGAAAGCATCTCTCCAGTCCCCTCGGTTAACCAGGAGACGCCCACTCCCAGCCAGGTCGAGTCATCCAGGCCCGACCCTCGCCCAGTCTTGCAGACGAGCCTGGTGTTAACCAGCCCGCTGGCCCTCTTCCAACATTGGTCAGACCGGGCATCCCCGCCGTCTCGGACGTCCTCGGGAAGAGAGGACCCCGCATACTAGGTGCACGTGACCTGGCCCAGCCCCTCCTCCCACTGGGGTGGATCTAGGTTCACCCCGGGCTTCCAGGCCCCCTGTCGGTGCCCTCTTCCAGGGCGGGTCTCTCCAGCAGCCCCGCCTCCTCCCCGCCCGGCACCAAACGCCTCTCCACGGGTTCCCTCCCATCTGTCCGTCACCCCAGCCTCAGTTTCCCCCTCCCCTCCGCGCCCCGCGCTCTCACCGCGTCAGCCGGCAGCCTCAGCCTCTTGCGCGCGGGCGGCACACGCTCGTCGCGCGTGGGCTCGGCAGGCGGGCGGGCGCGCTTGCGGCTGCTGCCAGGACCCGGAGCCGCGGCGCAAGCCGCGGACTTGGCAGGGCTCGGGGTGCGCCACGCCGGCTTGGCGCGCGGCAGCGTGGTGCTGACCCCGGGCCGGCGGCGCGCAAAGAAGTCGGTGAGGCGGCGCTGCGCCATGACGGAAGCGGCGGGATCAGAAGCAGCAGGAGCACTGCGGTCGGCCGGCGGGCGGAAGTGGAGCTGCGCTTCCCGCGGATTTTCGCGCCGCACCCTGGCTCCGCCCCCGCCATGGGCGGGACCATTGGCACCACGGCCAGGGGATTTGGCGCGAGAGAGACGCTCCCGGGCGCATGCGTGCTGGTCCTCTCGCGCCGCTCTCGCTCGGGCTGCGCCTGCCGCGCATGCGCCACTCGGAGGGCCTGGGGTCATTGGCTGTGCCCATGCTATCTTCCAGGCCTTGGCGCGGTTTGCGCTGGGCGGGGCAGATCCGAGTGGGCGCCAAGCCAATGCTGTCCTGGCAAAGAGGGAAATGGTACGCTGCTTCCAGCGGAAATTTAAGCTAATACGGTGCAGTAAAGCTGGCGTCAGACTGCTCGGACCTGGAGGGCTCTGTGCACGTGGGAAGCGCATCCTGGGCCTGGCCTGAGGCTCGGTGTGTGGATCCGGACGCTGAGGCAGCGGTGGTGCGCCTCTCGGACCGAAACCACTGAATTGCACACTTCTTTAAGGGTGAACGTGATTATCGAGCTATCTGGCAGGTTTCTTGTCTGTGGAATTCCCATCATAGAAGAATGCAGTTAGCCCGGTCCTGAAGTCTGACCGCAGCTCTGGGAGGAAACTAAATAACAAGGGTTGTCTTTGGGAGGGGGTGAAAACTGAGACTAGACTGGCGTTTTACTTTGCCATCTTTGCCAAGTTTTGTGTAGAGTGTGAATTGTGCCTTTAGAAAAGTTAAAGGAACAGAAACATCTGTCGGGCTGCTGTTTGCAAAATGACAAGAGTGAGAAAGTTGGGAGCCGCGGAGACAGGTGGATATAGAAGCATCGTTTCCCATATGTCATAAAGGGTGTCCGCAACTAGGTCCATAGTTTGTTAACAGACAGGAGCAAGCTATTCGTGGGCCGAGGCTATAAGGCTACATTTTGCTACAGTTTTGTTTGGTGTGTGTACTCTTGAGTCACCCAATAAAATTTTTAAAATCTACTTTATTGAAATATAGTTGCTTTACAGTATTGAGTTAATGTCTGCTGTATAGCACGGTGATATTTTACACACACACATACACACACACACACACCCTGGAGAGTAGGCATTTGGGGGTCAATATGCCAGCAGATTTGGAAAACAGCAGTGGCCCCAGGACTGGAAACGGTCAGTTTTCATTCCAATCCCAAAGAAAGGCAATGCCAAAGAATGCTCAAACTACCGCACAATTGCACTCATCTCACATGCTAGTAAAGTAATGCTCAAAATTCTCCAAGCCAGGCTTCAGCAATACGTGAATCATGAACTTCCAGATGTTCAAGCTGGTTTCAGAAAAGGCAGAGGAACCAGAGATCAAATTGCCAACATCCACTGGATTATGGAAAAGCAAGAGAGTTCCAGAAAACATCTATTTCTGCTTTATTGACTATGCCAAAGCCTTTGACTGTGTGGATCACAATAAACTGTGGAAAATTCTGAGAGAGATGGGAATACAGACCACCTGACCTGCCTCTTGAGAAATCTGTATGCAGGTCAGGAAGCAACAGTTAGAACTGGACATGGAACAACAGACTGGTTCCAAATAGGAAAAGGAGTACGTCAAGGCTGTATATTATCACCCTGCTTATTTAACTTATATGCAGAGTACCTCATGAGAAACACTGGACTGGAAGAAACAAGCTGGAATCAAGATTGCCGGGAGAAATATCAATAAATCTCAGATATGCAGATGACACCACCCTTATGGCAGAAAGGGAAGAGGAACTAAAAAGCCTCTTGATGAAAGTGAAAGAGGAGAGTGAAAAAGTTGGCTTAAAGCTCAACATTCAGGAAACAGAGATCATGGCATCTGGTCCCATCACTTCATGGGAAATGGATGCGGAAACAGTGGAAAGTGTCAGACTTTATTTTTTTGGGCTCCAAAATCACTGCAGATGGTGACTGCAGCTATGAAATTAAAAGACGCTTACTCCTTGGAAGAAAAGCTATGAGCAACCTAGATAGCATATTGAAAAGCAGAGACATTACTTTGCCGACTAAGGTCCGTCTAGTCAAGGCTATGGTTTTTCCTGTGGTCATGTATGGATGTGAGAGTTGGACTGTGAAGAAGGCTGAGCGCCAAAGAATTGATGCTTTTGAACTGTGGTGTTGGAGAAGACTCTTGAGAGTCCCTTGGACTGCAAGGAGATCCAACCAGTCCATTCTGAAGGAGATCAGCCCTGGGATTTCTTTGGAAGGAATGATGCTAAAGCTGAAACTCCAATACTTTGGCCACCTCATGCGAAGAGTTGACTCATTGGAAAAGACTCTGACGCTGGGAGGGATTGGGGGCAGGAGGAGAAGGGGATGACAGAGGATGAGATGGCTGGATGGCATCACTGATTTGATGGACGTGAGTCTGAGTGAACTCTGGGAGTTGGTGATGAACAGGGAGGCCTGGTGTGCTGCAATTCATGGGGTCACAAAGAGTCGGACACGATTGAGCGAGTGAACTGAAATGAACTGAACTCAGCCCTGGGGCCAGTTCCTTCTCGAGAGAACTGCCCACCCACCTGCATTGATGGAGTGTGTCCACCCTCCCTGACATGGCCCTCTGGTCTGAGGGGCAGCTGAGCCAATCAGAACCTCTTCTGGGACCCAGGACTCTGGAGTTGGAATCCCCTCTGTCTCCTCTGGTGGCAAAAAGTGAGATGGAGGAGGACCGCCACCTTCACCATGTGTGTAGAGACAGAGTAAGGGGCTTGTAGCCCCAGAGAAGAACTAACTCAGATTGTTGTTAATACTTTTCATTTTTATCTCTTGTGAGGCCCACGTTTTTATGAGGTACCCTCGATTCCACCCCACACATCTGCCTCTTTTGCTTAAAGTGCCTGGGTGGATTTCTATTTCTCCCAGCCCAAGGAGTCTTGGGGCTTCCCAGGTGGTGCAGTGGTAAAGAATCCACCTGCCAATGCAGGAGATGCAGGTTCAATCCCTGGGTTGGGAAGATCCCCTTTTGTGACAAGGTTCCACCTGACATGTCAGGTTAGTTTGTAGGTGTGGAATGCTCAGAGAGGACAGTCTGGCTGAAATGCTTGGACAGGAGAGAGACCAGATGGCCAAGGGGCCAGGGTCCTTGTCTGTGGATGTTTACTCTGCAGAAACTTGGAGATCTGGGACTGTGCCTTCAGTCATTTGATCAACCAGTGTTTACTGAGTGATGAAGGACCACAAGGAGAAGGGACTCAGGCATTGAATATTAATGACCAAAGTGTGTATGCTTACCACGTGCCAGGTCTAATCCTGAGACCTTTGTACATACTGCTGCATCTGATGCACACAGCTACCTAGGACGTAGGTTCTACAGGTATGCCCATTTCATGGATATGAAGACTGAAATCAGAGAGGTTGAGCCACTTGTTTCAGGTCACAGACCCTGCAAGAGACCCGAGCTAAAATTCAAACTCATGCCCCCACTGCTGGCCAGCCCACCCATCTGAGGCGAGCCAGAGCCTGTGCCCACCCAGATGACCCCCATCCCTGACTGGAGTGACTTAGTTTGGTCCCTTCACCAGCTCCTTGAGAGGTCTGTGGGCTTAATCTCTGTCAGCCAGGCCTGTTCTGGATCTACATACAGGAATATCGCTAGTTGTGGGCTGACCTAAACTTTCAACCTGGAGGTTGGCCAGGGGGACTGTCATGGTTTCCAGTTTGCTTTTCCTGCAGAATTCCTCAGCCCAGGGTTTGGTCTCATCAGGCCACAAGCTGAAGTTTACAGACTTGGGCAATCTGGTGCTGTCACTCCCTCCACCACTGCGCCCTGGTCCCAGACAGCATCCCCAGTGTGAGGCCGGATTTTCTTCATATGCTTTGACCAAAACAGCTCATCACAGCAAATTGGATGTGGAACAGCTGTAAGAATCCAGCCACCTCCTATTCAACCAGACTTTAAAGTGACTGACAAAAAGCAAAAGAATGCCACTCTTCCACTAACATTTTTTGTCTTGGGAAGTACAACTCATTTTCATTTTCTTTAAAGTGTGGGTCCATCAGTGTTATTTTTAATGATTTAATAAATAGGCTTTTAAAGCCTCTGTTTTAATTTTTAATATGGCAAATATTGATAGCTATAACCCACATCGACAGTAATTTTTAGGGGTGTACAGCTGGGGTCTGAATAAGTGAAGGATCTGCAATCAAACAGCCCAAGTGGAATCTGGCTATGTGACTCCACACAGATGGCTGCACCACCCGAGCCTCAGTCTTCTCATCTGTAACAAGGGATGGTAATACCACTTGGCCCATGAGGATTAGTGTGGGTGAAGTGCTCAGCACAGTGCTCGGACCACAGCCAGTTCAAGCAGATGGGGCTTGCCATCATCACCATCACCACCATCACTTTAGCCACACCGCAAAATACGAAGAGTTGCAGTAGGTACTGAGTTTGGACCACAGCCATGTCTGACTTCCCTAGGATCCACCCAGCCCCACTGCTGCTCCTGCCAGTCTTGCCACCTTAGTACCTGCGTCTCTGATCCCCAGTGCTGTATCTTGGCACCATTTACATGTCACAACAACTACCCAGGATGTGTAGCCACTTACGGATTTTACACAGTTTCAGAAAACAAAACTAGCTGGCCTCTGCTGAGGTGTGCTGTGTGCAGGCCCTGGTCCCCAGGACTGGAGTGCCTTATCTGTTTCACCCTACAAGTGCTATCCCATTTTGGGTGAAGAAACTGACTCTTCTGGCACACAGAGCCGGTGCACTGGGGAGCTGTGTCTGTATCCCTACCTCTGCCTCTCAGCCTGCTGCTCTTTCTTCTGCAGTCAGAGACTTGTGGTAGAATTCAGGCTTCTGGGGACTCCCAGGGACCTGGCCGAAAGCCCCCACTGGTAGCCACTAGGGTGCTTTTAGTGGTCTTGGCTTGTCACACGAGGTCCGTGGCCAAGAATGGAGGCGGTTTTTCACCTTCAGTGAAGACATTTGGATCTCAGCCAGGATCCATCTGCACTTCGCTCACTGTCCACCAGGCAACCTTGGGCTCCATAACAGGATGGGACAAAGTGGAAGCCACTGGTTCCAGGGTGAGTGACCCAGGAAGTCTCCCTTTCTCCCCTCCCCAGGCCTGAGTCTCCTCGTCCATACCAGGGAGACCTAAAGGGAACTTGGTGTCAGCAGGCTACTGTGAGAATCATGGGAAAGGGAACTGAGCCTGAGAATCTCACGGGATGATGACAGATACTGTCCCCAGCACTCTTAGTTTCAGAGCAGGTCGGGGTGGGAGTGGGGCACTGTCTTGCTCCAATGTCAGTGTCTACCACAGTTCAGGTCCAAAAGAAATGTAGCTGGAGCCATAAGTGTAGTTTAAATTTTTTAGTAGCTGCGTTTAAAAAGTATAAAGGATAAGGTGACAGTTGTGAGATAAATTACCCATATTTCCAAGATGTTATTTCAACAAGTCCATATAAAATTTACTATTACCATCATCATCATCACGAAGTACTAATCACTAGTACCAATCATATGAAGTGAAGCCTGTATTTCACACTGACAGCACATCTCAATTTGGAGAATGCTAAATTATCATGGAAATACTCGATCTTTATTTTGAAATCATGAAACTGGAAGAGTGGAATCACGCGCCCAAGTTATTCTAAGTAGACTTAAAATTTTCCAATAAGGGCAAAAAGTGTTAAAATTAGTTAAAGGCAAATGCAAGAGCAGCCAGAGGCCCCCCACTGCGCACCGGCCTGTGGAGCCAGGAGCAGGCAGGAGCGGTGTGGACGACCAGGGACCAGAAACAAAGAAGAGACGGTGCGAAGGCCCTGCGACGCAAGAAGACGCGGCCAGAGGTGAGGGCCAATCCCGGGTGCAACCCGCGAGTGGACGCGCACCACCCGGGGCGTGAGAGCGATGCGCCCTGGAGATGCCAATCTCGCAGGCGCCGGACTAGTGGGGGCTAGGCTAGGGGCGGGGCCTGGTTGTCCGTCACGTGGCGTTGCCCACCCAGGCGGTGGGGAAACCACGTGATGGGCGGGGCGAGCCCGCGGGGGCGTGGCTGTCTCCCGGGGCGGGGCCGCGCGCCAAAGCGGCGGAGTTCCTGGAGCTTCCCAGTTGCCGCCTGACAGAGTACCTCAGTCGCGGCGTCGGCCGCCAGGGGGCGCCGGGCTACCTGGTCACCACAGCCCCAGGGTCTTGTCACGCTCCGGCTTGCCTGTGACACCCGAGTGCGGTCACCTGCTGCCCTCCCGGCGCACCGTTTGCCCACAGGGTGGCCCCACTTGGCGAGACGTCCTAAACCTGCGTGAACAACCTGAGACAACAGAGACGTTCCTGAGACCGAGGGGCTTGGGTCCGGAAGCCAGATGACCCCAGCGTCTGCCCAGCGGGGTTCTTTCCCTCCCGGAGGGTGGCGATGGGCACCCCTCCTGAGGTAGCCGCGGCCCGTGGACTACCCCCGAGGCGCTGTAAACGTCCCTCCTCTGACGCCTTGAGGGTCTGCCGCCCGTGAGCAGGGGTTGTCCGGCCTCTGAGGGCTCAAGTCCGGCCAAGTGGAAGGTGAGCTGGTGCTGAGAACTGGGGCTGGAGTGAGGCCGCCGTCCGTCCAGCACTCGCCGAGCGCCAAGTGTGCTCGGGGTACCAAGCCCTGGGGACCTCGGGGAGCCACCAGTGCAGAAACATACCTTGAACAAGTGTATAAAGGGGCCCCTGGGAGGGCTGGACCCAGGGGGGCCGCCGCTGTGGGCTCTGACTGAGCTGGGGGCCCCTGGAGCTCAGGCAGTGAGGGCATGTGCTGGTGGGAGGGGGCAGGCTTGGCCTCAGAGGGCATCTGGTCTCTCCTGAGGGCAGTGGAAGCCACGTGCTGGCAGGATTTTCAGACACTGGCTGGGCAGGAAGCCTGGGTGGACTGACACCAGGCAGGGGTTGCTGCAGGCACCTGGGCACAAGCCCCTGGCTTTGGATTAGAGGAGTGGGCAGGCCCGCAATCAGGCCACAGGCCGACTCTCCCACGGGATGCTGTGTGCCCTCGGTCGGGTGAGCACACTGCCCAGGAGGGTATCCTATGTGTCCGCAGGGCCAGTATTGCAGGGTGCTGCCTCTAGGGCGGTGCTCGGGTGCGAGAACTGATTGGTCACCAGCACGGGGCAAAACTGGCACATCCAAGGACTGGATGAGGAGGGCCTGGCCCACGACTTCGGGAGTTGAAGGCAGGACGGACAGTGTGGCCAGGGCAAGTGTGATCACCAGCCCACAGAGAACGCAGAATACTGTGATCAAATTTGAACTTTCTCCAAGGCTGGTGGGGAGAAAGCGACAGGCAGATCCATACGTGCAGAGGACGTTGTGGGGCTAGAGGCCCGGAGGAGGCTGCGGCAGCCTGGCTACTGAGATCGGACAGCGTGGGAAGGGAGGAGGGTTGAGCATGACCCAGCAGGACCGCCAGCTGACCTGCTCACCTGGTGATGCCCACCTTGTCCTGCCAGGCTCGGGTTGGAGTACCTGATCGCTGAGGCTGCCGTGTCTTGGGCAGCATCTGCCTGCTGCTCTGCCCAGGGTTGGGGGGAGCTGCCCTGGCACACCCTGGTGGTCTGCCCTGAGTTCCTTCAGCATGTTGCTGGGGCAATGGGAGCTCAGAACACCACCGTCTCCCCAACAACCAGAGTGAAGAAGATGCAGAAGTGATGAGAGACACTGTCTTCTGCCTGTCACACCTTACTCGCCTCAGCCTGAGTGGGACCTGAGGGGGCAGGGGTCCTCTGCTCAGAGAGGCCCTGGAGTCCTCAAAGCCAGCCCAAGCCTCTGCTGCATCTGGGACCTGGCAGAGGGGGGCAGGTCGGTTTGGATTGTCCTTGGGCCCGGCAACCCCTTCTCTGAGCTCAGTTTCCTCAGGTGTTAGAAACACTTGTGTTACTGATTTTTTTTTTTAAGATTTATCTATTTATTCAGCTGTGCCAGGTCTTAGTTGTGACCTGTGGAATCTTTAGTTGGGACATGTGGGATCTAGTTCCCAGACCAGGGTTGAACACGGGCCTCCTGCTTTGGGAGCGTGGACTCAGCCACTGGACCACCAGGGAGTCCCCAGTTTTCTTTAGAACCATGGGTGCAACGATGACCCCAGGCCCCCAGGTGCTAATCGATGAAGGGGTGACAGGCCATCTCACTCTTGGCCCACAGTCACCTGCCTCCTCTGTTCCCTCACTCACCTGCTTTGTGCAAGTTTGGTGCTGGACATTTTTCACAGCATCCCTACCCTCATAATCCCAAGAACTATCTGATGGTGGAAATGACCCCAGTTCATGTGGAGGGCTGTGCTTCAGCCTCACCTCCGCCCCTGGCCGCCCCCTCTCCTTTGCCAGTGCCCTCTACTGTTGGCATAGTCCCCCTCCACCGCCCTCCCAGGCAGAGCCGTGAGTCTCAGCCATGCCTGTCACCTCTGTGAGACCCCTCAGCCTACTGTCCCTGTTGGCCTGTCAGCCACAGGATGCTGGGCGCTGGCCCGGTTTGTTGCTGCAGCTGGGCAGTATCTGCCGCCTGGGGCCGGGCCATCAGCACCACCAGGCCATTCTGGCCCGGTCCCTCTATCATCCTGTCCAGCTGGAGTCCTGTTTGGCTGCTGAGATGGGGGTAGGGAAACCACTAACCAACTTCTGAAAGTTGGCTTCACATGGAAAACGCAGTTACTCACCAGGCCAGCTTTCCCACAGTGTGGGTTTAGTGCCCACGCCGTTCCTCCTGGTGGCTCGTGAAGAGCTTGCGGCCACAGGCCCCAGAGGCACGTTTCTGTGTTGTAGGCGCCGATTTCCAGCCTCTGGACTCAGCTGGCCCATGCGGTCAGCGGGCAGATTCCAGACCAACCGGGAGCACTGAGTGCAGAATCAAGCACCAGTGCTGACTCTGGTCCAGTCACGTCCTGATCAGGGACAGGGCCGAGGGCTAGCCTTCGGGGAGCAGGGAAACAAGGTTTTGACCGGTTCCAGGTGGGCAGGTGGATGGGAGGGGGCTCTGGGGGGACATGTCCTGAAGAAGGAGCCTGGCCTGGGATCCACTGACAGGAGCACAACATGGGCTTATTCTCTGCTGGATCGATTCCTGGTCTTGTTTCCAAGAAAGGGGGTCTGGGGAGACTCAGTGGGAATGTACTCGGGGAAATTAAAAAATAATCCCCAATCTCATCAAGTCTTTGGGCAGGAATCAGGAAAACAGCATCCAGAAGAAACAGACAACTTGGTAGCCTCTAGGGAGGCTCCTGGTGGAGGAAGTCTCAGTGTAGGCTACACGGAAACCTTAGCTACATGCAAATCCGCCACATTAAGTGTTTAAAGTGGGAAAAATCCATAATACAAGATGTATTATTTTAGCCATTTTTAAGCATGCAGTTGAGTGGCATTAAGTACATTCACATTGTTGTGTAATCACCACCACTACTTCCTGAACTTCCTCATCATCCCAAAAGGAAGGACCATACCTGTTAAGTAATAACTCCCCATTCCCTCCTCCCCTCAGCCCCAGGAACCCTTAATCTAGCTTCTGCTTTTATGAATTTGTCTAGTTTAGATCTAAGTGGGACTGTGTAATACTTGTCCGTTTGTATCTGACTTCTTTCACTGAGCAGAATGTTCCCAGAGTTTATCCAGGTTGTAGTAGCAATAGGACTTTCCTTTTTATGGCCACATAATGTTTCATTGTGTGGAGGGATCACATTTGGTTTACTCATTCATCTGTTCATGAGTATCTGGGTTCTTTCAGAAATAATTTGTAAGTATAGAGACAGGTAAGGATAACTGTGATCTCCTTGGGGAAAAGTTAGGCCTGAATGATGAAATCCCCTCTGATGACGCTCTTGCCCTGGCCCTTCCTCTCTCCGTTGGGGGACCTGACAGTTCCTGCTCTTCCACGACTAAAGTACTATTTTTTGAATTTAATTTAAATTTAAATTTTATTTTATGTAGTTGATTTACAATGCTGTGTTAGTTTCAGGTATACAGTTGTCAGTTGTGCATACATATACCCATTCTTTTCCATGTTCTTTTCCCATATAGGTTATTACAGAATTTTGAGTAGAGTTCCTCTCCTATACACTCGGTCCCTGTTTATCTGTTTTACATACAGCAGTGTGTATATGTTAATCCCAAATTCCTCAAATTTATCCCCCATATTATGTTTCCCCTTTGGTAACCCAGGGTTTGTTTTCAAAGTCTGTGAGTCTGTTTCTTCAAATAGTCTTTGTAAATAAGTTGTAACTTATTTAAATAAGTTCACTTGTATTTCTTAAGTGATACCATATGATATTTGTCTTAGTGTGATCATCTCTAGGTCCATGCATGTTGCTGCAAATGGCATTATTTCCCTCTTTTCATGGCTGAGTAGTATTCCACTGTATATATGGATCACATCTTCCTCCATTTCTCTGTTGATGGACACTTAGGCTGCTTCCATGTCTTGGCTATTGTAAATAGTGCTGCAGTGAACTTTGGGGTGCCTGTATCTTTTTGAATTGTGGTTTTCTCTGGACATACGCCCAAGAGTGAGATAGCTAGATCATATGGTAGCTCTATTTTTAGATTTTAAGGAACCTTAATACTGTTCTCCATAGTGGTTAAATTTCTGTTTTAATTAACAAATGTGGTAGGACCCCAAGCCACGGGGTGGTGGGGCAGAAATGGCTTTGGACTTGGAATCAGGAACCCTCAAGGCCTGGCCTGTCCTTTGGCAGCTGACGTCCCCCCATCAGGCCCCTGTGTCCTCCTCTGCAAAGGATTAGAACTTGTGTTACTGAATAGCCAGGATTCCCTCCACCTGATACTTGGCAAGTTGGCAGGTGGGGAAGTTCTTCTGCTGAGAATCTGTCCCCACTGTGCTCATATAGAATTTATTATGTGAATAGATGATACATGTGTGCATCAAAAAAAAAAAAAAACACACAAAACACAAAAAGGCATTTCAGCGACCTTTGTTCCTCCTATCTGATAGCAACCCCCCAAGCTTGGTAAAGGCTTGTGTGCCTCCGGAGAGTGGAGTATCTGCGGTAGGCTGGGAGGGAGGCCGCTGCTTTCCCCAGTTGTAACACTGTATCTTAGGGATTGTTCCATATTGATATACAGAGTGTTGCTTGGGTCTCTAACTGCTTTGAAGCCTCCATTGCAGGATACACTGTGATTTCTTTAAGGGCTCCTAACTTGGCCAGAACAGTTCGGTCTTTTCCAATCTTGCTGCTCACAATTCTTGGAAGCATACCTTGTGCTCCTTTGCAGGGAGAGTTCTTGCTCTGTTCTGGAGCCAGACTGGAAGGTGGGAAGCGCTGTGAGCCAGGTCCCTGAAGCCGTGGTGGGTCTAGGGACTTGCTCGCCCGGGGCTCTCCTCCCCTTATCTTCATTTTCTGAGTCCTCCTGCTTCTCTCTTAGGCTTTGCTCTTGGGACAGAGTCTAGAACCTTGTACCCCAGGCCTTAGACAGACTCAGCTTAAGGAAGTGATTTTTAAGCTTTTTGGTTTTCGCATTTAAACCCTTTATGCAGACAAGGCCCTGTGTCCCATGTCCTGAGAAGGGCCCTCAGCTTCCCTGGTCATGCCGAGGGCAGGCCAGGCAGAGGACAGGGCGTGGGGAGCCCTGACCCTGATGCTGAGTCTGTTCTGCCCATTTCTCTGGGTGAGCCCCGCTCCCTCTGCCCCCCTCTCTCCAGCCCATACCCCAGGAAAGAAGGATGATGAAGGGTCACCTAGGGGCTGATGGTGACCCCTCAAGCAGGTGTGTCACTTCACATCATTTTTACATGGCTTTGTCTGAAGTCTTCACAGTTTTGCAGCTGAGCCCCCACCCCATCTCATGGACGTCCCCTGAGGCTTGGAGAGGCGGGTGGCCTCCTGGGCAGAAGGCTGGCACCCAGGGGAGCCGCTGTGGGCTGTCCTGCAGTTTTCTCTGCTGATGCTGGTGCTGCTCAGAGATGCTGGCCACATCCTTGCCAAGGGACGGCTCCGGTGGCCAGGTTCCAGCCATCTCTAGAGGCTGGGAATAGGTAGCATTTACGGGCAGTCCTGGGACTCTCAGTTAGCTCAGGCCCATGTCCCCAAACTCCTTTGGGTTCTGACCTGAGGAGGAACCCTGAGGCTAAAGTCTCAAGAGGTCCAGAAAAAGTCCGGGGTCAGACATGACTCCAGGAAGGAGCAAGCAGAGAGGCAGGGAGAAACGCGATCAGCACTGAAATTCTAGCTTTCATGAAAGTCCACTGAAAGTTTCTGACTTGAAGAGTGGGAAGCTCTGGGCCTGTGTTGGAGCTGCAGCGCCAGCTTCCTCAGGTGTCCTTGGGCCCTGAGTCCTGCCACCTCCGCCTTTGCACACTGGGCGGCTCTTTTTTTTCTCCTTTCCCAGCCCAACTCAAAGTGGAGAAGGCCAAACTGGGGTGGCCAAGTGAAGTGCCCAGTGCAGCCTGGATTCAGACCCTGGCCTGTTGACCCAAGGACAGTTCTCATTTCCTTCCTACAGCAGGGTCCGTGGTGGTGGTGGTGGTGGTGGTGGTAGGCGGAGGCGCTGGTGGAACCCTCCGAGCCACTCCACGGTCCCAGGGGGCGCTGCGGGCCAGGGAGCAAGGTTTCAGCTGCTCCTGCCACGCGGGGCGCACTTGCGAGTGGGGTGCTCTCCGAGAAGCCTGGGGCTAGGGCACTTTTCCCGAGCGCTTCGGGCTGCGACGGCTGGGGAGGAAGCTGCCCCGCCCGCACCCACGGACTCCGAAAGGCCCCGCCAAGGCTGTTGAGGGTGGGGGGGTCTTATAGGGAAGTGCGCCGAGCGGGGTTCTCCGGCCCCCACTGGACATCCCGTACCGTGAGAGCCAGTGCCGGGCACGAGCCGCGTGGAGCAGCAGAGTGGGTGCCGGGGCGCGCCGGGCAGTCGGGGAGGCGCGGGGGCGGGCACGCCGGGAGGGCGGGGGCCGAGCTTATAAAGGCCCACGGGCTGGCCGAGGGAGGAGGGAGCCGCCGAGCCGCGTCCCGCCCTGCTCGGCCTCCGCGAGCAGCCGAGAGAGTCGCGAGCCGCGCGCGGCGCTCCGCCGCGGGGCAGGGCTGACACCGGAGCGAGCGCGGACCCCGGCCGTCGGCACCGGCGGGACGCTGCGGACCCCGGCCCTGAGAGGAGGAGCAGGAGGAAGCGGAGGCGCTCAGGTCCCTGCTGACCAGCCGGGGTCCTGGCCGCGGCACGCGGCACGTGCGGCGACCCGCCCTGTGCGCCATGCGCCGGCCAGGGCTCCCCCGCACCGCCCCTTAGCGCCGCGCCGGCCGAGCGACCCTGGCCGGCCCCGGGGCCCCTCGGGCATGGAGCCGCACGTGCTCGGCGCCGTCCTATACTGGCTGCTGCTGCCCTTCGCGCTTCTGGCCGGTGAGTGGGGGCGTGCGCGGAGGGCCCTGGACTGGGACAGGGTCTGCGTCCCCGCTCCCGGCATTCCGGCCAGGCCACCCGGCGAGAATGGTCGAGCAGAGGATGGTGCGCGGGCGGACGCGGAGATTCCCCGGGACGCCCGGCCCTGGGCGCCCGCATTCCAGAAGCATGAGAGCGCCGGGCCCGCCGGGAAGGCCGGGGCCCCGTCCGAGCGCCAGGCTGGGAGGGCGGCGGCGGGGTGGCGGGCAGATGGCACCCTGGCGCCCACGAAGGCCGGCGGCGAGCGCCCCCCGGAGAGGGCGGCGGATGCCTCGGCCCGCGGCGCTGGGGGTAGGGACACGGGGACAGGGGAGGAATGTCGGCCCCCATGGGAGGGGCCGGGGCGTCGGTGAGTGGGGCACGAATCTCTTTTTCTCTTTCGTGTTAAAAAAAAAAAAAAAAGCGCAAACTTGCATCACGACTTCCTGACCAATCTGGGAGAAGGCGGGCTTCCTGCCTGGAGCTGTTTAATCTGGAGCCTCTGGAGCAGAACTAACGTCGTTGTGCCCTGGGCTCGGCCCCCCTCACTCTTCCCCTTCCCGTCCCCACCCCCGGCCGAACTAGGGCCTGCCCTACTCTGGAAAAAATAGTTCGGGTTCCTCCCTGCCTTCCCGGTGCCCTGGCTCCTCCGCTGGGCTCTAGAGCTGTGGGAGGGGCCGGGGGTGGCTCTGATCTGGGCTTGGGGAGAGGATGCCCCCAGAAGACTCTGGTCTTGGTGCCAGAGCTGAGGTCCCCACCCTGGCATCAGTGTCCCCAGCTTGTGCTGTCATCTGCGCCCCTTCCGGAAAGCTCTAGCTGTGGTTCTTGTTGTTCAAGGCCCCTCCCCTGTGCACTCCCCCTGGCCTCCCTGTGCCCAGGGCAGAGTGCCGGAGCCTCATTTCACCCTTCACACGCCAGCCCTTGGTCCCCAGCTCCCTCTTCTGGGGCTGCCTCTACTGGGTGTGAGCTGAAAAGTGGTCTGATTAATTCAGAGAAACAGGGAATGGTTTGCACTGTGAGTCTGTCTGTTGGGTGGAAATCCGTCAGACCATGGTGGGTGTTGGTGGTTTTACTCTGAAAGTCTTTGCAGAGCCTCTTAAATCTCTCCAGGTGGACTCTGCCCGCTTCTGTCATAGGTGGGCGTGGGCTCCAGTGGGCCAGGAATGTGGGGGCCCGGAGCAGCCGGCACCAACTCCCACACAGACTGTGTTTTGATTTGTAGCAGAGAAAGGTGGTGAAACTTGGGAAAATTTCAGGACAGGAATCAATGAAAACCATTGAGGTCAGGGAGGAGGGTCTGAGTCAGCCTTGTGTGGACAGAACAGCCCAGGATGTACTGGGAAGAGCACAGGGTCAGCCGGCCTGTCTTTCTCCTCTAGCCTTGGGAAAACACACGTTAACAGGCCAGGAAAAGAGACCCAGCTGGAGGCCAGGCTCAGAAGCCGGTAACCTTCTCACTGCAGGCTCGCCTCTGACGGCCCGCAGCACACCTGCTGCCTCCTTAGCCTCCGAAGACACACACGAGAAGAATCAGGTTGGCCTGTGCGGGAGGGGCCTCCCTCCTGAAGGGCATGCCTCCCCACACTGTGCAGTCTCCTTGTTCAGGGTCAGCAGACTTTTCTCTGATGAGCTGGATAGTAAATATTTTCACATTATCAACTCTTCTGATATTTTTTCCAGCCATTAAAAAATGTAAACACCGCTCCTAGCTTGTGGGCTGCAGCAAAACAAATGGTGGAGCCAGGCTCAAACTGAGAGTTGGAGTTTGTTGACCCCGAGAATTAATCTGTGTTCATTGGGCCCTTGGCTGCAACTCAAGTGGGTGATGGAGTTGGGGGGAGGGTAGGTCTCTAGTTTCTGGATGCGAGATGGAGCTACTCAGGGTTCCCACCTGGGCTGTATTGGAGTCTCCTGGGAGCTTTTCACATCCTGATGACTAATTTTTTGTGTGCTTGGCTCAGCTTTTCTGTAAACCTGAAACTGTCCCCCAAAATAAAGTCTATTAATTAAAACCCGGATACCCAGGTCATACCCCACACGGATTCTGTGTCTGGGTGTAGGACTTGGACTTCCATGTTTTTTCTTGAGCTTCAGGGGAGGGTGATGTAGAGCTGGCCGAGAGCCCTGCCAAGTGACACCTGAGAGGTGGAGGCCGGACGCCAGCTCTCGGGGCCAGGTGGCTCCCGAGGGATCTTGCTGTGCTGCTGGCTGGAGGCGGGATGGTTGCCCTGCTGCCTTCTGAGCACCCCTTGCTCTGTGACGAGCTTCGGTAGAAATGGTTAGTTCGGCAGTGTTTTCAAAGTGAGTGGTGGGTGCTGGATGGGCCATCTGACGGTTTGGGTTATCCTAGGGCACCCCTCGCCTCCCAAAATCCCACTTCTACTTCCTTAGTACATCAGAGACCCCCAGTCTCCCGTCCCGGAAAGGGTGACAGCCTTCATCATTTTACCTGTTGTCCCTGCAGCCCTGAGGGGTCAGGACCCAGAACCGAAAGCTTCTAGAGAGACGTCAGGATAGAACACTTTGTGATTTCCCCGGGAACGGCCCCGCCCCCAACTCTTGACCTAATGGGGCGGGGGCAGCCTGAAGGTCGCACTGTAGCAGCGAGGCAGGTGGTGAGAAGGTGGGAACTGTATCACTGAACGGCAGACACGTGCAGGGCGGCAACATGGCTTCCTCTTGTGGGATGGGGCTCCGGCCTCTCGGGCACGCCCACCGCATGCCACGTCACCTGCCAGCCTGTCACTGCTGTGTCACCGTTTAGAATGGGGACGCTTCCTCCTCTATGTAGGGGATTCACTATCACTGTCTCAGCACTGCTGTGAGGCAGGCAGGAAGGCAGTGGGAAGGCAGTCCTAGGACGGGGGCCCCTGGTAGGAATGCGGCCCCGAGAGTCCACCTCAGCTCCTGGGCTCCCAGGCTCTTGGAGCCAGCAGCAAGCCCAGGCTGTCCTGTTCAGAGACCCCCTCAGAGCTGGGGCTGGGTCTTGCTCTCCTCTGCCACCTTAGGGAGGAGACTCGGCCTTGGCAGCTCCAGCCCGCTCCCAGGACTGATTATTTTGCAGGGCTCAGGTGTCTGGCTGATGGGCCCCAAGGAATCAGTGTGATCAGGGAGGGGCCGGGGTCAGCCCAGGAGCTGAGGACAGCCACCCCACCAGCATCTGTACCAGTGGGAAGGGTCCTGCAGAGGAAGTGCTGATGGAGCGGTGGGGAACGTCTTGGGTCCTGGCTGTGAGGCTGCTTCCTGGGCGGTGTCTCTCCTCTAACACTTTCAGTGCTCAGAGATGGAGAGGGAAAGGGGCCCTCTGCTCTGTGTGCAGCCGCAGGGGACTGCCTTCTGTGGCGGGGCCACCGCAAGGGTTGAGGATAGCCCCTGGGCCTGCCCCTTATCTTTAGGGCCCAGTGTGAGCTGTCTCTTATAGGAAGCCACTCTTGACCACCCTGGTCCGATGAAGTATTGGTCTTTTCTGTGTTTTCTGTTTTTAGAAATATATAGACTTAAAAAAAAAAAAAAACAAAAACCACTTAGTCTTTTATTTGCCCAAGGCCAGCTGTTGCAGGCACTGAGGCCTCAGGACTTACCAAAGGGGTGGGGGGTGGGGTGAGCCATCCTGCCCCCTGGTGCTGCCTGCCCCTCCTGCTTCCTTCAGGAGATGGGAGAATAGATAAAGTGTACGGTGTGCCACCAAGCATCTCCTCAGCTTTGTGTGTGTGTCAGCAGCTCAGGTGTCCGACTCTGCGACTACATGGACTGCAGCCTGCCCAGCTCCTCTGTCCAAGGGATTCTCCAGGCAAGAGTGCTGGAGTGGGGTGCCATTTCCTTCTCCTAGACATTTTTTATGCCGACTTCTCCCTTCTGGTTACCAAAGCAGTTTTCCTTCCTCCTTGGGGTACAGGCTCCAGGTGTTACAGAGGCAGGTGAGAAGGCTGCCCTGAGTGCCGCCAGGAGGTGGGTCAGTGCCCTCTGTGGGAGCTTCTCCCACTCTTGACCTTTGAACCCCTCTGAGTTGAGCCTGCTCTCTGGATGAGGATCGGGGGGCTTGGGGGATGAGAATACAAGCAGGTTTTCCTTCCCAGGGCAAGTGAGTTGCGTACCTGTTGTCAGGTGTTACCTGTGGAAGAGCCCAGGGTGGGCAGCCCCAGGGAGGCTAGGGGCTGGCTTTGTAGGACAAGCTCGAGGCGGTGCCAGCCTCTGCCTTGCCTTGACTTGCCAGGCTGTCACCCCTCTCTCTGGGCCTCAGTTTCCTCACCTGTAAAAGAGACAATAAAAGCTTGAAGGCCAATACCAGGTCTCTGATCTCTTGGCCTCTGGACGGGGCAGGGCAGGGCAGCCCTCCCTTGCACAGTGAATGGGTCCATGACACACAGGGCTGCCCACTGGCCACAGGTGGTTTCCAGGGTGGGAGGTGTGGTGTCCAGGGTCAGCCTGGCTACCCGGCCTGACACCTGCCTGCCCAGATTCCTGTGCTCACGTGAAACCTGTTCCCAAGTTCATTCAAGCATCATCTCACCAGGTCTCTTGAGATGGAGCTCCAGGCAGGCTCCTAGGCTCTAGTTCAGGGCCAGTGGCGGTGGGATGGGAGGGGCTGGACCTGCTCTCCTCTGTAACTGGGCCGAGGTTTCCTTGGGTGTAAAGGGAGGTGTGGATCCCCCCAGCTTCCGGCACCTTGGTCCTGTAAGGGCCTTTGCCATGTTTGTTCACACTGTGCTGAGTCCAGATGGGAGAGAAACATGGTGCCGTCAGTGATGCCGTCCCCGGGGGTGTCCCCTAGTGGATGCCATACAGCTCAAGGTCCGGGCTGCAGGGCGCTGGCGGGGGGCACCGGGCAAGACCAGTCTGCCAGAGGGAGAGAGGTTGTCTGCCACGCTGGACAGGGGGCAGAAAGGCAGATCCAAGGTGCCAGAGCAGTGCACCCAGGGTCAGGCCATCTGTGGAAGGTGGTCAGTGAGTGGCCTGCAAATGGGGACTCCAGTCCCCTGGGTGGCCAGTCGGAGGGTTGAGGTGGGGTGGAGAGGGAGGGGCAGCGCCCAGTGGGCAGTCAGGCAGGAGGGACTTGATCCCCGCCCACGTTTTGATCTGTATTAACTGTTCACTACAAAAGTAATGTATGAATACTTGTCATAAAATAGCCAAGAGTTAAATCAGAAGAGAGTAAGTTTCTTCTCTCATCCTTTCTTCTCCCTTTCGTCCAAAGCAAGGCCCTTGTCGGTGGTCAGGGCCTGAGGTTGCTGTGCCCCCACTCGTGAGGTTAGGTGGCTCCAGCGTTTGGAGCCATGGCAGTGCCCTGTGGCTGGGGTTCTGCGGGTGCCCAGGGTCACCAGCCTCTGCCCTGGGGAGGACGCTGCGAGGCTGAGGCCCGGCACTCGGGCAGCCCTGGAAAGCCACCAGCGGTGCGATGGGCAGTGCTGGCCCAGACCAGCCGCCCTGGGCACCTCAGGCCGACGTGCGTGGCCTCCCCCTTCCGTGCACCGTCTCGGGCCTTTGCCGAGTGGGGCGGGTCGATTTTTCTGGTGTGTTTTAATCACATAATTATAGGGAGTATTTTTAGTTCCCTGTAACGGCCGGCTGTTTACCAGGCTCCGACCTGCACTGTTTGTCTCCCAGAGTATATATAGCTGGGCCTCCTCTCCTTCCCTGGGGTCAGGCTAAAGCGGGACCGTGGCCACCTCAGCCGCCTCCTGTGGTTTCCTTTGCCAGTGAACAGGCGGCTGAACCGGGCCCCGTAGCTTCCGCAGAGTGGGAGGGGCCTGGGGGCTTCTGTCCTCGAGAGCAGATGGGGGTCTGTCCCGAGTCCGGAACCGCTGACCGCGCGGTGGGCCGTGAGGGACACGCCTCTTGGGCCCTGTCCAGGCTCGGCCGTGACCGTGGCGGTGCCCAGGTGTGCAGGTGGCCCGTTCCCTGGCTCTCCCCACCTCCCCTGCCCTTCAGTGGCCTCTGGTGGATCCTTTGAGGGAAAACAAAAGAACAGGACTGCTATGTGCACAGATTCCCTGGGCCCGCATGAGCAGCCAGAGGCCTGTGATTGCGGCTAGGATCGCGGCCCAGTCTGGAGGGACCAACCGAGAAAGCACACGGCTTGGGTGCCCGGGCAGGGGCCTCGGAGCAGAAGCCTCACCAGCCTCAGGCCTGAGTCCCGGTCTCTCTCATGTCCTGGAGCCACCAGGCCTGTGACCTGTGGGCTGGGCCCTGTCACACCCCAGCCTCCCCCTGGGGCCCAGGCTCCTGTTCTGCCTCCATTCCCACTCCCCCGAGTCCCTCCCCCTCATTCACCCCCTTCCCTCCCCCTTATTCAGCCGCATCCCTCCCCCTCATTCACCCCCTTCCCTCCCCTTCATTCACCCCCTTCCCTCCTCCTCATTCACCCCCTTCCCTCCCCCTCATTCACCCCCTTCCCTCCCCTTCATTCACCCCCTTCCCTCCTCCTCATTCACCCCCTTCCCTCCCCCTCATTCACCCCCTTCCCTCCCCCTCATTCACCCCCATCCCTCCCCCTCATTCACCGCCCTCCCAATTCTGTCCTCTCATTCACTTGATTCATATTTACAGTTAAAACACTGAAACAACACATCATTACAACAGCATTAACAGGTGCTTTTCAAAGGGAAGCACGCTCTCCTATTCCACTCCCCCTCTCAGCTGCTTCATCCTCCCCTTTTGCCCCTCCCTGTCAATGGCCAGGGGTCATAGTGACCATGGGGCTCTCCCAGGAGCCCTCAGAGGCTGTGCAGCATGTACCTGGCTCCCCTGCTGGGAGAGTGTCCCTGGGTCGCTTCATGGGGGAACGAGTCAGCCTCATGGCAGAGACCCCAGTGGGTTCCCATGGACCCAGGGGCACCTGGGACAGGTTTGTACAAGTTGCCTTTGTGATGTCACAGGGCAGGTCCCCAGGCCCCTAACTGCCATGTGCCTGTGTGGGCAGCCGGCACTGACCATTTCCTCCGTTCATGTGGGCACACAGCTCTGCATCATGTCTTTGCCTCAGGGTCCACTCACCCCCCCACTCCAACTCTGCAGCCTCCATCCACGTCCACTGGCATCACAGCCTCTGCTTGGACAGATTCGGGGGCTCCAGGCTCCCAGCTCTGCTCCCAGATGCGTCCCATGGCAAGGTGGCCTTCCCAGTCATTCGAGAGCTGCCTGCTGCCCACCATGCCCTCTCCTGTGCGTTCACCTGGCACGGGGCCCCCCAGGTTTCTAGTCTCCCCTCAGGATGAGTCTCCACTCGCTTTCCTGCACCTGAGGGTGGGCAGTAGTGGCCCCGTGTCACCCAGGGCGAGAGCTCTGGTCGTGGTGCCCCTGCCTCCTGGGAGCCGCCCACTCCGGCACCTGTCAGCACACGGGGGGCTCCTCGGTCCCTGCCTCCGGCTGCACCTCTTTCCCTGCAGAACTTCCATCTGGCCCCCCAACTCCCCGAACCTGTCCTCACCCTGGAACTTGCCAGCTGTCCCCCTGCCACCACCTCCCACGGCCACCCCTCTGGCCCCCCCAACACTCGCTTGGCCCAGATTTAGGAGACTCTGGGGTCTCCACGGAGCCCCCAGGGGAGGACGGCACAGCTCACACATCAAGCTCTGCACGGGGACAGCTGGAGCTCGGGGTGGAGGGCAGGCCTCACAGTTGAGGCTGGGTTGACAGTCGAATGCAGCCATGTACCACCTTCCCCAAGGACTTGGAAAACGTTTCCACCTCTTGCGCTGCCCCCCCGCCCTGCCCTCAACTTGGTTTTGCCTGCTCTGGGGGTCCATGCTTGAGGGACCCCTGGGGGCGTGTACTGCCGTGTCTGCTGTCCCCTCAGTACTAAGTTTGTGTGATTGTCAGTGACCGCCTGGTGGTGGTCCCTTCTGGCGCTGGCTTGTCCCCTGAAAGCACTGCCACATTTGCTTATCCTGCCACCCCTCCCGCCTGGCGAGTAGGCATAGGCTGCAAGTAGGCGTAGGCTGCGAGGCGTAGGCTGTGAGCCAACGCATCTCTACGGACGCACCCATGTGTTTCATTCACTCCTGGGCATCGGGTTGCTGGGTCACGGGCCTCAACTGTCCACTGCAAGTAGGCTCCAATCTGTCCTCTGGTTGGCATTTGGGGATGTTGCAGGGCACCCCACACATGGTGTTGGCCTCTGATTCCAGCTGGTCCGTGGGCGTGAGGTGGCATCTCCTGAGACTTCAGGCTGCGCTACTTTGATGCCAATGATGCTAATCACCTTGGTATCTTCTCTGGCATGTGTCTCTAAGAATCTTTCACCCATTAAAAAAAACTGGATTGTTTATCTTTTTATTTCTGACTCAGGGGGTTCTTTGTGGACGTGAGATGGTAAGCTCCTTATCACCCTTCTGTACTGCATGTGGTTTTCCCTGCCTGTGGCTCACAATCCCAATTGTCATCTTTATGGTGTCCGGTTGAGAGCTAATCATCATCTTTATGGTGTCCGGTTAAGGGCAAGTGTTTTTAGCTCAAAGTCCTGTGAACTCAGATGTTACTGGCTGGGACATCCTCTCCTGCTCCCCCGAGCTGGTGGCGGGGTCTCTGAGTGCTTCCTGGTGGGTGGGCCGCTCCACTCACTGGGCTGGGCCTTCCCGATTCCCCCGCACCCTGCCCTTGCCCTTCCTGCACCCTCTGCTCGCCCTCCCGCCCTAACCCCCTCTGCTGCCCACCCAGGGCTCTGCCAGCTCTCAGACCTCCTCCAGGGCCTCTGTCCTGCCACGCACGGCAGGCTCTTGTCCTGGTATCACTGCTGCCGCTGGGACCCGCACTCTGCCTGTCAGGACGTGTGATCTCCCACAGCCGCTGGCTGCATGAAGTGGGTCCATTTCAAGTCTGCAGAGATGGTCTTGGCCTCCTGACCTCCATTCCTGTGGTCCCCATGGACACGGTGACCAGCTCTTGTTCATTGGCTTTCCCTCCTGACCGTTCCCCACCCCTCAGGATAACACCCCCCCAGAATCGTACCCCCAAGTCCGAGGACAGGACAGCCTTGCTGTTGGATACACCCTCTGGGGTGTGAGTCTCATGTGACCCTCGGGGAGGTGATTGGTCCTGGGGGCCTGTCCACATCCAGGGTGGACGGCACCCTGCCTCCTGCCCACTCCTGTCTCCTCTGGGCCCTGCCCAGCTTGGCACACGCTCAGCCTGCCTCTCCGCCCTGTGCGGAGGCACCCTCATGGTTCATCTCCATCCTTGCTGTCGGGGTGGTGCCCATTTGTCCCTGGGTGCTTGTTTCCTTGTCACTGTTGCTGTGGCCCGGCCAGGGTGGGCCTGTGCCTAGCCCTGCAAGTGGGAAATGGTTGAGGCAGAGGCCCTGCAGGCTCTGAGCCCTGCCTGCTCCATGAGCGTCCTGCTGCTTATCAGTGGTGCAGACCTTCCCCGCCGGGGAGAATTGGCCTGTCAGGCCCTAATCTCTGGAGGTCAGGGGCGGGGGGCACTGGCAGGGGTGTGGGTGACTCAGAGACAGGGGCTTGACACCCTGTGGGGGCCCCTGAGTGGTCCCAGAGGGGGCCCTGGGGTGGGCAGCATCACAGGTGACCCCAGCAAGGGCCTCTCTCGCCTCTGAAACCTCGTCTTGACAAACGGGCAGATAATGTGACTTCAGGAAGCAGGAGTAGCTCTGAAAGCAAAGTGCTGGGGCATCTTCTGACCTGGAGGCAGCTCTGGCATGGGGGGAGGGCCTGGGCCCTGGATCCTCTGTCCCGGTGTCCCCTGCTCCCTTGGGGGCTGCACCCCGCTTCTGTGGGGCCGTCAGCAGCTGCCCCATCGGACTCTGGTCCTTAGGAACTGGGGGCCTCCGAGGGAGTGGCTTCTATCCCGGGGTTGCAGGTGGAGTCTCTAGCTGGGGGGTCCTCTGTCCAGGCTTTCACTGAATGAACAAAACCTGGGCCACCCAGGGAGGGAGAAGCCTGTGCTCCACTCCCCAGGGGGTACACCTCCCACCTCACCCCCACACGGCCCCTTTGCCCTCACCATCGCCTCCCTCACACCATGAAGACTGGAAGGGTGACCACACCAAGAGGGCAGTGCCCACCCCACCCCATCTGCTCCCTTCCTCATGAGAGTGAGGCATGAAAGGCTGGAGGCCAAGAGTTGTTGGGGAGGGGGGTGCCCATGCTGAATGGAGGAGCCCTCTGACCCTCAGGGGCCTGGAAGGCACACGAGGCAGACAGAGAAGGAATGGCTGCCTCCAGAGGCAGCTCCCGGAAGCTTCTGGGCTGGACAGGCTGTGTCACATTCCAGAGGCTGAGACACTTCCAGGCGTTTGGGGGGTGTGTGGAGGCGGGGCAGGGGGAGCCCACTCATGTCTTCAGGAAGTGAAGGGTGCCTACAGGGTCTGGGCCATGGGCCGGGGCTCTGGGACTTGGGAGATGAAGGGGCCCCAGGGACGGTGCTGTTGCAGAGGGGCAGGCTGGGAGCAGGTGCGCCCTCTCAGGGGTGACCTGAGGCCCCAGGCGGGGCCGCTGGCGCCACCCCTCAGGCGAGGAGGCGGCAGGCCCTGGAGCCATGGAGGGGGACGGAGCGGAGGCTGTCCTGTTTCTCCTGTCTGCCGGCGAGGGGCCTCGCGCTGTGAGCGAGGCTGCCAGGAGTTAGGCATCCAGCACCCATCTGCTGGCTCCTTGTAACCTGAAGCTGCTTTCCTCTCTGCCTGCACTCTCTCTGGTGGCTCCTGAGATGGCCAGGCCATCACAGTCCACTGGGCTCTCCGTGTGGGAAAGGGCATATCGTCGGCTTCCTCACTTGCCGCCTAGCACGGGGTCCTGGAGTCAGGTTGCTTCTTCCTTGTTCTGATCATAGACCTGGATTGTCAGGTCTAGAGACACAAGATGCTGGATCCAGAGGTAGCGGATGGTCGTGCCAGCACTCTGCTTGGGATCCAAACTCCTGCAGGGTGGTCCCGGGGCTTCAGGGGTGTTTATGCACAGGTGTTTGGATGTCGTCACCTCTGTGTCACTCCTGTGCATCGGTGCCCTGTCCGGTCCTGTTCTGCGTGCGGAGTGTGGGGGCCCGCCAGGGCTGTCGTGGGACCTCAGGCGGTCCTCGCCTGGTCCTGAGCGCCGTCACAGGCTGCCGCTGGGCTGGGACTCGGGCCCCAGTGCGTGTGGCCACAGTGTGCCCAGCACCTGCCAGGCGGGACTTCAGCACCCGTCCTTTGAGGCCGCATGTTCCTCCCTCTGCCTGCTGGTTGGGGGTACCTTCAGAGCAGAGGAGTGGGGTGGAAAGGCTCCCGGGACAAGCTTTTGTCACCTTTCCGCTCCCAGTCTCCAGCTGGGCCAAGCCCTGGCTCTGCTGCTGGGCGCCCTGGGGAAAGTGACTTAGCCTCTCTGGGCCTTGCACTTCTCACCTTTAGAAGCAGGACACAGTGTGTTGCGGGGAGGCCGTCCAGAGCAGAACCAGGGTACGGAGCCTTCTCTGCACCAGGCTCCCACATCTCTGTGCCTGCTTGTAACCTCTAGCTGTGAGACTAGCACCTACCCTGCTTGGCCCTGCAGCCGTCAGGGTGACCTGCCAGGTGACGTGGGTGGAAATATTCAGTTCAGTCGCTGAGTGCGAGGCTGCCATGCTGCCGCTCCCACACCCCCAGGCGCCTCTCAGGAAGCCTGGTCGCCCAGCACTTTAATCAAGGTGCCCTGAGCCTCGGGACATGTGGCAGTCTCACCAGGGGGGAATCTGGAGCAGAGTTGCTGGTGACATCCTGGCTGAGGCGGGGGTGGTGGGGTGAGGACACCTCTCTCAGGCAAGCGCAGTGGAACCAGCTGGGTCTGAATAAGTCACGGTGGCCAGGCACTCCCCTGGGACAGAAGCTCGGACACCACGTGGCCGGCCCTGGCTGCTGGCGGAGGCCAGGAGGGAATGGAGGATGTTGCCTGGAGCCCAGGCCTTGGTGGGGGTGCCAGGGGTTCCTGGAGCTGTGGCAGCTGGCTATGTTTCCTGGTGCCCCCCTCCGACAAGAGTCTGTCTGCTTCAGCCTGACCTCTGAGGGAGTGGCAGAGAGTCTTGCAGCCCAGAGAAGCTGAGCTGGTTCCCAGTCCCAAACTGGATCCTTAGAACCAGAAGTCAGCGGGGCTGTGACCCATCTAGGGGGGTGGGTGTGCGGTTGGCATCAGTGTGCACAGGGACGGGAAGTCCTGGCGTCAGGTTCCTGCCCAGGTTTCCAAGGGATTCGTCTGATGAGGGTGCAAGGATGGAATTGCATGCTCAGCTGGCAAAGGGAGTGAGAAGGCTCCCCGCTGGTGGACATGTCAGTATGGGGGACCTCTCAGGCCTCGGGAGCCCCTCTGGGTAGAAAGACACTCTGGGGGGCATTGGGAGCGGGTTTCTGTGGGCCTCCTCCAGTTTCCTGGCCTTCCTGGCCTCCTGCCACTGGCTGCAGCAGCTGGATGGGACATGGACCTTGCAGCCTGTCCCTGTGTAGCGGGTGCCCCACGGGGACCCAACGGCAGCCAGGTCTGGAGGTGGCCTCCTCCCTGTGATGCCTGGAGCCTGTATGTTCCTAAGGCTTGGCCCTGACCCTTAGGAGCAGGTGGGCCTGGGAGGGAGTCCAGGGTCAGGTGGCAGTGGCAGGAGGTGACCTGAGGCTGGGCTCTGGGCAGGTGGGCAAGCACAGGCCAGGCTTCCAGTGGGCATCAGCGAGCTCTCTCCTTGCTGCTAGAGAACCACCAGCTGATAACCACCCATGAGCCAGCCTCTGGGATGGATGGTCTTGGTGTCCCTGCCTCACAGCCCCCCAGCCCAGGCTACTGGACTCCTGAGCCAGAGTCCTGTGGCCACGAGGCTGCCCCGCCTGGGAGCTTGTTCTTACAGCTCAGGGCGTCCTCGTCTTTCGTGACCCATCCATCGTGGGTGGCAGCCCTGTGGTGACCATTGTCTGTGTGCTGACCAGCCAAGGCCCTCTGGAGCAGGGCCAGCTGAGACTAGGGGGAAGTAGACAGGAGCTGGCCTGCCCCTCACTGCTAGAGAAAGTCTGTCGATCCCGGCCTCCCTGGGGAGTCAGGGGTGCTGGGATGGGGGCTTTGACCCTGGGGGTGGGGCTGGTCGGGGCTGGGGGTGGGCACCGGCTCCACCTCATGCCTTCTGGGGGCCTATCCATCAGGTCCCTGGGGACCCCCGCGGATGTCTGCTGCTTGCTTTGCTGTCAGGAATTAGATTAGTTTTCCATAAAAACAGGATGTGGTGGGTGAGAGGCAGTGTTCGATCTTTTTTGTCACGCCTCTTTTTCCAGGAACTGAATGTATGGCTTTGGCCAGGACTGCCCTGTCCCCACCCGCCGCCTCCCCCCGGGGTGCGGGGACAGCGCTCTCTGCTCTTAAGTGGTTGCTGCTTCTCTGTCTGGGGAGCTGACTGCATCATCAGGAGCCGGCAGGGACACTCCCACCATGTGGTCCGAGAGGCGGGCAAGTTGGAGCGGGACACCTCTCAGCCACTCTGGAGGTCTGGGTCTGTGATGCTGGACAGGGGGAGATGGCCTGGCCTCGGCCTCTCGCCTGACAGCACAGACCCTAGGGGGATTCAGCCTCAGTCTGGAGGGTCCATTGTCCACAAGAGGTGGTGAAGAGCTCAGCCAGGGGTTGGGCAGGCCCTCTGTGTGTGGGGAAGGGTGTGAGTCTCATGGCTAGTTCAGGGAAGAGCCCAGGGCTGGTGGAGCTGTGGGCACAGCTTGGGGGGGGGGGGCTGGGGACACAGTAGGGAGTGTGGACTTGTCTGTAGGTAACAGGAGCCACACAGAGGAAATTGTGGAGTAGACCTCTTCCCAAGAGGACCTCCGCGAGAGGGCTGCTGCTTCCCGCTGTGGAGAGGCTGCCCCATACGCAGTGAAAGGCCTGGCTTGGTCACTCACTGGCGCAGCAACCGTGGTCGCCTGTGGCTCGCAGGGCCTCCCCCATCCATGAGCAGACAACAGTGGGCTTGTCTTGGAGCCCTGGTGAGCACTGATGGCACTGCACTTGCAGAACCTGAGAACACGGAGCCGAGGGGCAGGGGTTTCCAGCAAAGCCAACCACTGCCCCCGACCCCCTCCTTTCCCTTCTCCACAGGCTCAGAATTCATGCCTCAGGAAGTTTCAGCGCAGATTTAAAAGGGGAGAAAGCCCCAGACAGGCTTAGCCTTTGTCGGGCAGGCTTGCAGGGTCCTCTGGGTTCTGGTCTTCTGGGTGGCAGGAGGGGAGGGGCTGAGACAGGCCCCTGGGAGCCTGGGTGAGGGTGGCTGGCCCACCCTCCGTGGTGGGCCTGGGCCTTGGCCCAGGGGCCCCTGCATGCCCAGGGCTCTTTTCTTCTTTCTGGATCAACACACAGCAGCTGTAGGCCCAGATGCCCCCTTGGAAACCACCCCAGAAAGAATTCCAGAGCCCAGAAATGCCTCTTTCCTGGAAGGATATCCTGAAATTCATGCGCGTTTTTTTCTCAGGGAGGGGAGAGGAGGCCTGGGGAGATGAGCAAAGGACACTTGGGGTGAGGGTGACGACCGAGGGTGACGTGTGACCTGGAGGGACGTGCTCTGGCAGGAGGACCGTGTGACAGCCCAACCGCAGGAGCGGGAGGAGAGGAACTCACTTGTTTGTTATTTCTGTGCTTCTCCGCATCTAAAAACTTCTGAAAAGGAAGGAAAGGAAAGTGAATGTTCTGTGAGCTGGTCAGCACCCTTTCCTGCCCAGGGGAATAGATCGCCCACTCCTGGTATGACAGAGCCAGAGTTCAGGCCTGGGGCGGCCCTGCCCCCGGCCACCCTGCCCTTGAGGGTGGGTGCACAGAGCAGCAAGGGCTGCATTTGCCCCGGGGGTTGGTGTCCTGGGGAGAAGCCAGGCTGAGCCGCCCTGCCCAGGCTGGTTGTTAGGACTAGACGGTATTGGTTTCTCTCTCAGTGACTCTGAGCTTGTTGCATTCCCAGAGCCCGAGTGGGGCCCTGACACCCTGTCTGCCCCAGCCCTGCAGCCACCTGGGCCCAGACCTCAGAGACAGGCAGGTCAGCCAGTGGCTCACAGTGTAGAATTCTGAGAGCTGGTGGGTCAGTCAGGGTTCTCCAGAGAAACAGAGCCAGTGAGAGAGGGATAGAGCGGTGTGGTGTCTTACAGAAGCGGCATATACATACACTCATGAGGGAGAGAGGGATTTGTGTTAAAGAAGTGGCTTGCACAATTGTGAGACAAGTCTGAAATTTGCAGGGAGCCCAGCAGGCTGGAAATTCGAACAAGCCTTGGTGTTGCAGTCTGGCGTCCAGACTCTGAAGGGGCTGGAGAGTTCCTTCTTCCCTGGGGGTCTCAGGCTTTGCTATGAGGAAGTATCCGCTGTCCTCCAGCTGCTGATGGACGTGAGATGAAGCACCCCACAGGCCTGAGGCCTGGTGCATAAGCTCTCAGCCAGTCTGCCTCTCTAGGAAAAATAGTCTGTGTGAGCTGGTTGGCATGTGATATCTGTAGTCACACCTCCAGGCTCTCAGGCCATCCCCTGACCTCAGCACCCTCACCCGAGTGAAGAGGGTGGCCAGGTTCTCCAGCTGCTCCCTGCTGTTGGCACCCACTCAGTCACACACTTGTGGGGTACCTTCTGGGGTCAGCACCGTGCTGGGGCAGGCATCTCCTTGGAAGCAGAATGGTCATGGGGCAGAGGGCCATGAATGTCCCCTTTCATATCCTGATCTCTCTCTCACACACACACACACACACACACACGAACAGGGCCTCCTCCCTAAATGCCCAGGCATGCCCCAGTGTTGACAGCAGCCCTATTTACAATTGTCAGACTGCAGAGACGACCTAAATGTCCAATGACAGATGATGGATGAAGAAGATGCAGTGTGTATATATACAAAGGAGTACTGCTGCTGCTGCTGCTAAGTCACTTCAGTTGTGTGCGACCCCATAGACGGCAGCCCATCAGGCTCCACAGTCCCTGGGATTCTCCAGGCAAGAACACTGGATTGGGTTGCCATTTCCTTCTCCAATGCATGAAAGTGAAAAGTGAAAGTGAAGTCGCTCAGTCATGTCTGACTCTTAGCGACCCCATGGACTGCAGCCTACCAGGCTCCTCCATCCATGGGATTTTCCAGGCAAGAGTACTGGAGTGGGGTGTACTACTCATCCATAAAAAGGAATGGAATTGGGTCATTTACAGAGATGTGGATGACCTAGAATCTGTCATACGAAGCAAAGTGGGTCAGAGAAAGACAAATGTACATTAACGCATAATGTGTAATCTCGAAAAGTGGTACTGATGAACCTGTTTGCAACACAGGAATAGAGACACAGATGTAGAGAATGGACCTGTAGACGCAGCAGGGAAGGGGCAGGTGGGCTGAATTGGGAGAGTAGCATTGCCTTATATATGCTCCCATGTGTAAAATAGAAAGCTAGTGGGAAGCTGCTGTGTAGCCCAGGAAGCTCAGCTTGGTGCTCTGTGGTGACCTAGAGGGGTGGGATGGGGGGTGGGGTGGGAGGAAGGCCCATGAGGAACAGGATTATGTATTGTTGTTGTTCAGTTGCTAAGTCATTTCTGACTCTTTGTGACCCCAAGGACTGCAGAATGCCAGGCTTCCCTGTCCTTCACCATCTCCCAGAATTTGCTCAAACTCACGTCCTTTGAGTCAGTGAGGCCATCCAACCATCTCATCCTCCGTCACCCCCTTCTCCTCCTGCCTTCAGCCTTTTCCAGCATCAGGGTCTTTTCCAATGAGTCGGCTCTTCATATAAGGTGGCCAAAGTATTGGTGCTTCAGCATCAGTCCTTCTAGTGAATATTCAAGGTTGATTTCTTTTAAGATTGACTAGTTTGATCTCCTTTCAGTCCAAGGAACTCTCAAGAATTTTATCCAGCACCACAGTTTGAAAGTGTCAGTTCTTCAGCACTTAGCCTTCTTTATGGTTCAACTCTCACATCCATATATGACTATTGGAAAAACCATAGCTTCGACTATATGGACCTTTGTTGGCAAGTGATGTCTTTGCTTTTTAATATGCTATCTAGGTTTGTCACAGTTTTTCTTCCAAGGAGCAAATGTCTTTTAGTTTCATGGCTGCAGTCACCATCTGCAGTGATTTTGGAGCCCAAGAAGATAAAATCTGCCACAGTTTCCATTGTTTCCCCATCTATTTGCCATGAAGTGATGGGACTGGTTGCCATTTATCTGAGTTTTCTGAATGTTGAGTTTTAAGCCAGCTTTTTTACTCTTTTACCTTCATCAGGAGGCTCTTTAGTTCCTCTTCACTTTCTGCCATTAGGATGATAATCATCTGCATATCTGAGGTTATTGAAATTTCTCCTGGAAATCTTGATTCCAGCCTGTGACTCACCCAGCCCAGGATTTCGCATGATGTACTCTGCGTAAAGTTAAATGAGAAGGGTGACAACATATAGCCTTGACGTACTCCTTTCCCAATTTGGAACCAGTCTGTTTTCCCGTGTCTGATTCTAACTGTTGCTTCTTGACCTGCATACAGATTTCTCAGGAGGCCAGTAAGGTGGTTTGGTATTCCCATCTCTTTAAGAATTTTCCACATTTTGTTGTGATCCACTCCTGCTTATTTAACTTATATGCAAAGTGCTGCTGCTGCTGCGAAGTCACTTCAGTCGTGTCCGACTCTGTACAACCCCATAGGCAGCAGCCCACCAGGCTCCTCCGCCCATGGGATTTTCCAGGCAAGAGTACTTATATGCAGAGTACATCATGCAAAATGCCGGGCTGGATGAAGCACAAGCTGGATTCAAGACTGTTGGGAGAAATATCAGTAACTTCAGATATGCAGATGACACCACCCTTATGACAGGAAGCAAAGAGGAACTAAAGACCCTCCTGATGAATGTGAAAGAGAAGAGTGAAAAAGTTGGCTTAAAACTCAACATTCAGAAAAACAAGATCATGGCTTCCAGTCCCATCACTTCATGCAAATAGATGGGGAAAAAATGGAAACAGTGAGAGACTATTTTCTTGGGCTCCAAAATCACTGCAGATGGTGACTGCAGCCATGAAATTAAAAGGCGCTTGCTCCTTGGAAGAAAAACTATGACCAACCTAGAGAGCATATTAAAAAGCAGAGACATTACTTTGCCGACAAAGGTCTATATAGTCAGTTATGGTTTTTCCAGTAGTCACTTATGGATGTGAAAGTTAGACCATAATGAAAGCTGAGCATTGAAGAATTGATGCATTTGAACTGTGGCGTTGGAGAAGATTCTTGAAAGTCTCTTGGACTGCAAGGAGATCAAACCAGTCAATCAATCCTGAATATTCATTGGAAGAACTGATGTTAAAACCGAAGCTCCAAAACTTTGGCCACCTAATGTGAAGAACTGACTCATTAGAAAAGACCCTGATGCTGGGAAAGATTGAAAACAGGAGGAGAAGGGGACTATAGAGGGATGAGATGGTTGGATGGCATCACCGACTCAATGGACATGAGTTTGAGCAAGCTCCGGGAGTTGGTGATGGACAGGGAGGCCTGAGGAGTTGCAGTCCATGGGGTACAGTCAGACACGATTGAGCGACTGAACTGAACTGACACAGTCAAAGACTTCAGCATAGTCAATGAGGCAGAAGTTGATGTTTTCCTGGAACTCTCTTGCTTTTTCTATGACCCAGTGGATGTTGGCAATTTGATCTCTGGTTCCTCTGCCTTTTCTAAATCCAGCTTGTGCATCTGAAAGTTCTCAGTTCACATACTGTTGAAGCCTAGCTTGAAGGATTTTGAGCATTACCTTACTGGCAAGTGAAATGAGTGCAATCATATGGTAGTCTGAACATTCTTTGGCATTGTCCTTCTTTAGGATTGGAATGAAAATTGATGTTTTCCAGTCCTGTGGCCACTGCTGAGTTTTCCAAGTTTGCTGGCATATTGAGTGTAGCACTTTTAACAGCATCATGTTTTAGGATTTTAAATAGCTCAGCTGGAATTCCATCACCTCCGCTAGTTTTGTTTGTAGGAATGCTTCCTAAGGCCCACTTGACTTCACACTCCAGGCTGTCTGGCTCTAGGTGAGTGACCACACCATTGTGGTTATCTGGGTCATTAAGACCTTTTTTGTACAGTTGTTCTGTGTATTCTTGCCCCCTGTTCTTAATCTTTTCTGCTTCTGTTAGCTTTTTACTATTTCTGTCCATTATTGTGCCTATCTTTACATGAAATGTTCCTTTGGTATCTCCAGTTTTCTTGAAGAGACCTCTAGTCTTTCCCATTCTATTGTTTTCCTCTGTTTCTTTGCATTATTCACTTAAGAAGGCTTTCTTTATCTCTTCTTGCTATTCTTTGGAACTCTGCATTCAGTTGGGTATATCTTTCCTTTTCTCCTTTGCCTTTCACTTCTCTTCTTTTCTCAGCCATTTGTAAGGCCTCCTCAGACAACCATTTTGCCTTCTTCATTTCTTTTTCTTTGGGATGGTTTTGGTCACTGCCTCCTGTACAGTGTTACCAATCTCCATCCATAGTTCTTCAGGCACCATATCAGATCTAATCCCTTGAATCTATTCATCACTTCCACTGTATAATCATAAGCAATTTGATTTAGGTCAAACCTGAATGGCCTAGTGGTTTTCCCTGCTTTCTTCAGTGTAAGGCTGAATTTTGCAATAAGGAGCTCATGATATGAGTCAGCTCCAGGTCTTATTTTGTCCAACTGTATAAGAGCTTCTCCATCTTTGACTGCAAAGAATATAATCAATTTGATTCCAATACTGACCGTCTGGTGATTTCCATGTGTGGAGTTGTCTCTTGTGTTGTTGGAAGACAGTGTTTGATTATGTATATGTATAGCTGATTCACGTGGTTGTACAGTAGAAACCAACACATCGTAAAGCAGCTTTATCCCAATTTAAAATATAAACTGAAAATAAATAAATGCCCAGGCAAGGACACCCTTCTCCCCCAGGTCCCACCTCATGGGGAGGGCAGGGCTCTGAAGGCACTTGTGGACCCTCTCTTGCTGGCCAGCCTGCCTCCCTCAGCCAGTGAGCCCGCTCCCACCTGCCAGCTGAGGTGGCTGGGTGGCATTCCTCACTAGATGCCAGGAAGGGCCCTGGAGAGTGGGGGGACTGTGACCAGGCTCTGGGGCTGTTTGCACTAGCCAGACCGGAGAGGCTGAGGGACTGAGGTGCTGAATCACAGGGCGGGCGCTCTGAGTCAGTGCCTCAGCCTTCAGAGGCCCCATGGCCTCAGCCCCGGCTGCTGAGGCGAGCCTCACAGTGGACGTTGCCTCCACTTGCGGGAGATGCAGGACTCAGGGAGGCAGCTTGTTGTTCTCTTGGAGGAACTTGGGGGGCACTGTTTGCCAAGATGCCACGGGTCAGGCTAGGCTGTAGCAGGGTGTCCCACAAGTAACTGTTTTGTTGGGAGAACCACACACCTGCTTCTTTCCATGTTTGGGTAACCTTCTGTCTGCAGGCAAGTCCCACAGGGCCGTGTCACAACATGCAGGGCTGGGCAAGCCGGACCTCGCTGCCAGATCCACAGGGGACGCGATGGGGTGGCCTGGGAACCCACTGGGAGGACCGCAGCTCTGTAGGACGGGTTCTGCCACGTCTGGTCACAGTGAAGAACCTTGGGGAGGATGTGGGCCGCTGGCTGGGAAGCCCTGGGAGCCCTGTCTGTGCAGGAGGCCCAGGTCCAGGGCCTGCCCACCCCGGAGGGGAGACTCTGTCCAGACTCGTGTGAGCAGCACCTCCCATGGCTTCATGTCTCCTCCCCGTTCTCCCCGCATTCTCCATGACCTTGTGACCTGTTCACATTGCTCAGGGATGGGAGGCCCTGGCTGAGGCTGTGGGAAGTGTGCTGGTGGCTGAGGCTACCTCAGGCCCCAGTGCTGACATGCCTCAGTGCTGGCTCAGGAGGGTCCCCTATATGGCGCTGCCCCTCCTCACCCCACTCCTGGCACTGTGGACAGGGCATCTCAAGGGGACCCCATTCTGGGGCCACCCCCGTAGGAACCCCATCATATCAGATGGGTTGGGGTTCAGGGTAGGGTGGGAGTGCCCGGGTCGCGAGCATCCTTCTTAATGCCCAGCTGAGCACCTGGGCTGCTGTCTGCCACCACAGCCGCTTCTGTCTGCATCCGCCAGGCAGGCACCTTGTTGCAGGGGGCACATGGGCACTCTGGTTGTTGGGGGCTGCCTGTCCATCCCCTGTGAGCTGGCACACAGGGATTGGGATGCTCCTGGGGGGCCAGGGACAGGGTCTGAGAGAGAGCAGATGGGACCTGGCTGAGTGGGGCTGGTGCCTGGAGGAGGTGGTCAGAACTTGCTCACAGGAAGAGCAGCGGGCTGTGGGAGGCACTGAGGTCTTCATGTGGACCCTGCCGGGCCTAAGCTTCCGCTCCTGACTAATGGCCAGCAGGAGCCCCTTGCTGGTGCAGAGCCTGGAGCTGGGGGTGGCAGTGCGCACCGGAGTGCAGTGGGGTGTACTCCCCTCAGTCTGGGGGTGCAGCTCAGCTGGAAGCCCCTTTCCTTGGGGCTGGAGAGGGCCCTGGCTGTCCCTGGGGAGTCCAGGAGGGCAGGAGCCATGCCCAGAGCCTACCCGCGTGGAGAGGCCGGGACCCCGTCTGCCCTCGTGGCGTGTGGGTTCCTCCTGCTGGGTGCTGGCCCTGGGGCCGCGGCTGACCGTCACCTGCTCACTGTGGCCCTCCGTGAAGCCCCAGTGGTGACCCATGTGTCTGCCAGGCCCTGGGCTCCAGGCTCTGGGGAGGGCCGCATGGTCAAGCAGTGGGGTGGGAGGGGTGGGAGGGGCGTGCCTGTCCTCCCTTAGTCCCACCTGCAGAGACTGAGATAAGTGCAGTCTCCTCCTGCCCCAGGGAGGCTGGGGGCCCGGCAGGGGTTCTCTGTCCCTCTCTGTGGAATGTGGTTCCCACCCCTGGCCTGGAATCCAGGCTCTCCATTGTGGAGGGCTAGGTGGGGTGGGAGCCCTGACTCTTCCGGGCCACAGCAAATACCTGAAGCTCCAGACACAGGCTTGGAGCGCAGCTGTTTTTTGGGGCAGCAGTGTGGCCCTGGTCTAGGGAGGCCGGCTCATTCCAAGCAGTGCCTGAGGGTCTTCAGGGAAGGCTGAGCTCTGGGGGAAGGGGTCTGAGCAGCCTTGTGGAGGACAGGTGCCAAAGTTCCCCTCCCCCATGTCTCCCTGGCAGAGCATGTGCTGCGGGCGGCTCTCCTTTGAATTAGGAGGCCTGTGAACAGCCAGCGAGGCCCATGCCTGACCCCAGGAGCAGCTCTCTCAGCACCCCTGGCCCCTGCCGTGTCCCTTGGCCTGGGCCATGCTGGTTGAAAGTTTGGTCACCATGCTTCCTGGAGCCCATGCTGTGGGGAGGGGGCGGCCACCTGTGCACTCAGGCAAGTCGTGAAACCTGGTTTCCTGGACACCGAGCTCATTAAACCTGGACACGGTGGTGGTTAAACCCTCTGCCTGCCCTGGGCGCCCAGGCTGCTGGCAGGGCTCCAAGTGGGTAGCTGTGTCCCTTGGGCTCTCCTGTCCCCTGACTCTGTCCTGCACCTCTATGAGCCTGTGGCCGTGTCTGTGGCCTCCCTTTGCCTGGGGCCTCAGCTTCTACTGTGGAGGGAAGGGGACTCCTGGGAAGGTCACTGAGGCTCCAGGGCATTGTGGGCCCATCCTCCTTGGTCCCCGAGCTGGAGGAGGCTACCCTGCACTGCCCTCGTCCCTCCTGCCATACAGTGTGCCCCCGCCACCCCAAGGCTGGCCATGGAGGGAGCCTCTGGACACCTGTGTGCGACCCTCAGGTGGGTGGGCTCTGGCGGAGGTGGTACCCCAGTGGGATGGGGTCTCAGGCGGGCATGTGCTGGGTGGAGCATAGGGGCAAGCAGCAGGCAGTGGAGGAAGTGCAGCTAAAGAGCCAGGTGTCTCGGCTGCAGGCGGGTCTGGGCAGCAGGGCCTTCACTCCCCTCTGCCCCAGCCGCCTGCACGCCCTCTGAGGGGCCCTGAGGTGCTGCCCACACTGCCTGTGCTGGCCCCGGGCTCCTGTCCCCTAGGTAGAGGGCACTGGGGGCCTTCAGCCAGTCTCCTCGCCCTCTTCTTCAGAAAGCCAGGTGTGATCTGAGTCTTGGTCTTCTCTGGCTCGGGGCCTGGTTGGTGGGGGGTGGGAGTGGTGGCAGGTGCTGCTGTGTCCGTCTCCCCTCTTCTGTCTTCCTCTTCCTCCCTCACCCCACCCACAGGCCCCTGGCCGAAGCGAGCAGGGAAGTGTTTACGGGTTTCTCCTCCAAGCCAAATAAGGCAGGGTGAACAAGCTGGCGGGAGATGCAGCAGGCTGGGGGAGGGCAGGCTCGGACGGGACCCCCGCCCTGGCTGCTGCTGTGGCCTGGCAGCGGGCCCCTGGGGACTCTGAGCTTCTGGGCCCCGCCCGGCCCTGCCCGGAAGAGCTGGAGGAGAGGTGGCCCAAGAGTGCCCATTGTCGGGTCAGGAGACCCCAGGCCTAGTCCTGCCACCGCCTGGGGACTCCAGTGACGCACATCCTCCCCAGCCTCCCGCCCCGTCTGTGACCGGGAAGCCTGGGCCTGGGGACCCACTGCTCTGTGGTGTGTCCGCCAGTCTCACCCTCTTGGTCACACTGCCAACAAGCCTAGCAACACACCCCCGAGGAGGAGACTCCCGGGCAAGCAAGGTTGCTCCTGTGCAGGTAAACACTGGCTCCGCTGGCGTGGCTCTTCTGGGCAGTTGTGACATTTACACATGCATGTGTCTGTTCTCACTTAAGTTTTACACAAGGAGTGGTGGTGGGTGTGGCTGCCAGCTGCAGCCTCTGTCCTGCACGGTGCCTTGGGGATTGGCTAGTTCTCTCTGCTGCCCGTCTGGCACTGTCCCCACGGCAGCAGCCCTTTGGGGTGGTTATGAACCCTCCAACCCCACCCAGAGGCTGGGGAGACGGCGGCCTGGAGTGGCCTGTCTCCTGCAGGACTGGGTCTCCTCCAGTCGTTTCTCAAGGAAGAATTTCATGGTCTGGGGTCCAGGTTCTGGGCTCCTGAGCTGCCTCACACCAGAAGTGATCCCCAAGCAGAGGCCCACAGCTCTTCTCCCCTTGACCTCAAGCAGGCCCAGTGGGGAGGGTAGGAAGGGCCAGGGGGCTGCAGCTGCCCTGGACTCTGGGCCCCGCGCCCGCGCGTCCTCCTCCCTGTCTCTCCGGGCGCCACGGTGCTGGCCGCCCTGGAAGGGGCCTGGTGTCCCCGGCCTGGTGGAGGGTATGGCAGCTCTTCCTGGGCCCTGGTTTCCCACATCAGGCCTTCTGGCTGGGTCCCCTGTCTGCAGCTGACCCCACAGGTCTGCCAGTCCTGGTCCAGCCCTCCTGCCCCATCCGTCCACTGCCAGCTGTCCTCCAGAGCTGGTTCAGCAGGTCCTAATGCCTGACCTGACCCTCACCCACCTGCTTCTACGCCCTGGGCTACCTAGACCCACACCATTTCCCTGGCGGGGAGTGTTATCAGCCCCTGTGCCTGGGGCTCGCTTTGTCTCTCTATCTGCAAAGAGGAGGTGCCAGGACAGTCGTGGCGGCCGCCATGCATCCCCCACTCCTGGCCTCCGCGCTCTCCTGGAGTCTCTCCCACTTCCTCCGTCCTTCCAGCTTGGATGCTGATGCAGGTCTGACATGACCTCTGAGCCTCCTCCTGCCATCCCTGCTGGCCCCTGGGGTCACCCACCTGTGCCACCCTGTGTGCGGGTCCCACCAGCCGGGTGGTATGGTGCTCAGGCCTCATATTCATCCTGGGGCCCCCTGTAGATAGGCTGAAAGACCCCTCGGAGGGTAAAATGAGGACCTCAAGGACACGTGCAGAGCTGTAGCCCCCACCCACTTCACAGGCAGGAAATCAGGGCTGGGGGTGGGAGCAGAGGATGGGGCCTCACTGTCCACGTCTCCCACCTGGTGGGGGTGCACGCAGGCCGGACGCAGGGCTGTGTCAAGGCACCGCGTGCACGCCTGGGGTCTCTAGAGTCCAGCCCCCAGCAAGGGACCCCATCTCCCTGCAGGCCAGGCTGTGGGGTCCAGCTCTGCACGTAGTGTCCAGGCATCTGTGCCCTCCACGCCACCTCCCTTCCTGGCCAGGCACCAGGGAGACCAGGACTCCGTCTCTCCCTCCAGGCCTCACTTGCCTCACCTGCAGGACAGGGGCGGCCGTGCTGGGGTCTCTGAAGGGTTAAGCATGCGGGGAGGGGTTGCAGGGGCCTTTCCTGCCGGCACAGCCCTGCGGGCACAGCCCTCCCCCACCCCATTGTTCCTGCTCAGGAAAAGGCATATCTCCCCCATGAGGTCACCAGCCACCAGCTGCTCTCATGGGGAGGTGGGAGCTGCCTGGGCAGAGCAGCCTTTCCCCCTTCTCAAAATGTCCCCAGCACCGCCCCAGCTGAGCATCTTCCTTCTCTGTGGGAGCTGGGGCAGACCCAAACCTCCTGAGTCTTAGTTGGCCTTCAAGACCAAAAGCAGTACCTCCTCCTCCAGGCAGCCTGCTCAGATGCCCTGAGTCTCCTGGTCCTGCAGAGTCACAGTGAGACTATATCCTTGGCATTTAGACCAGTGACTCCAAGGGCGGATATGCAGCTAGGAGTCTGAACCCAAGTCCCCATCTCCAATCTGAACGCCCTTTCCCCCAGGCACCTGATTCTTCCTTTGAACAAGGGAGCGTGCGAGAGCCAGCTTGGCTTCCCCTGAGAGGCCAGTTTGCCTCTAGTCCCTGTGTCCAGGCCAGCCCTCTGTCACTCTTGCTCTGCTAGCCTCTCGCCCCAGGCCCTGATAATGGGAAGGGGAGGTGGTCTGGGAATGTGACCTCAGCCTCTCTCATCCTGGCCCAGGGCTGCCCTGCTGGGGCTGGAGGCCAGTGGGCCCACAACCCCTGGGCTATGTTCCCAGCTCATGTCCCCTGGGTCAAGTCCAGGGCTTGTCCGGGCACCCAACTGCCTGTGGTGCCAGTTTCCTGGTGGGGGGACCATCTCTCAGCCTGTCTGCGGGGCCAGCAGCTGGGCTGTACTCTGGACACCCCAGGGTCTCTGTTTGCTCATCTGTGTTGGCAGTGCATGCATGCATGTTAAGTCACTTCAGTTGTGTCTGACTCTTTGCAACCCTAAGAACTGGCCAGGCACCTCTGTCCATGGGATTCTCCAGGCAAGAGTACTGGAGTGGGTTGCCATGCCTTCCTCCAGGGGATCTTTCTGATCAGGGATGGAACCCGCATCTCTTACGTCTCCTGCATTGGCAGGAGGGTTCTTCACCACTAGTACCACCTGGGACACTCTCTTTCTCTAGCTCTCTGCCATATCCCCGTGGAGACAGGACTCCTGCTGGGCCGACAGCTCTGCATCTAATGAATGAATGATTGAGGGGTCCTTGTCCCCCCAATCCTGGGCAGGCCCTGTGTGGACTCTGGTGCCTGGCAACCATCTCAGGGTAGGGCAGTGCCTGGCAGCACCCACATGGGGTGACCATGTCCGTCCTGTCTTCCCACGCCCTCCCTTCTGACCCTTCATCTCTGATTTCCTGCTTTTGGCAGAAGGAGCTTCTAGATTCTTTTCCGTCTGCTTGGGCTGCAGAAGGGGCAGAGGCCCAGCCCCACATGCCTTGTGGCCCCACTGGTGGCAGAGGAGGGGGCTCAGGAGGCCCCTGCCCTTCTGGTTCTGGTCTGAGATCCTTCACTGATTTCTGGGACTATTTATTCTTTTATTTTGGTAAAATACACATGAAATGAAATTCACCATCCTAACCATTTAACTGATTTAGTTACTTGACCACACCACGCAGCATGCAGGGTCTTAGTTCCCCAAGCAGGGATGGAACCCCTGTGCCCTGCATTGGGAGTGCGGAGTCTTGACCACTGGCCCACCAAGGAAGTCCCCTCCTTAACCATTTTCAAGTGGATGGTTCGATGACATTAATTACATTCTCAGCATTGTGCAGCTGGCACCACCATCTCCAGAACCTTGCGTCTTCCAGGCTGCACCCCACATCATGAAATGCTGACTCTGTCTCTCCCCACACCATCCCTCCAGCTCAGGGTCGGCGTCAGAGCCGGGAGGTCCCCAGGGCTGCACTGAGTTAGCCTCCCTATCACTGGCCTGTGCACACTGTCAAAGAGGCTCGAGTGCTTGTCCAGCACTGTTGTCCCTGGTGGATCACAACAGGAACACCTCAGTACAGAGACCAGCAGGATGCACCCTTAGGGGGAAATTTACCTGATCAGATGGGTAGACATCACCTGACTGGTGCTGTGGGTGCAGGGGGCAGAGCCCAGGGGGTAAAAGTGCGGCCCTGGAAAACAGAACGGAACGTTAGAAGCCTTTGCCATAAATGCTCTTCCCTGGTCTTCTTGGGCCAAATCAGATTGATTTTTTGTTTGTTTTTTATGCAAATGTGTGATTGTGAGCAGCTTTAGACTTTGACTGAGCTGGTTGCTACGGCTAGTGTACCTCATGGAAGGAGGCAGCTTCATGTCAGCGCGCTCCATGGAGCGGGAGAGCGTGGTGGTGTCCAGAAAGGAAGACTGCTGTTCAGAGTTCAGGGCCGCAGCTCTTCCCGTATGGTTCTCCAGGTTACCTGTTGCTGGGGTGTTTGGAGGGTTTGGGGGCTGAACACCCCACCTGGCCCTGCTGACTGCTCTGGGGAGATGGTGTGGCCAGGTTCAGGTCAGCTTGTCTCGGCCCAGGACGTCCAGAGGGCTGTTAAGCGGAGGTCCAGCTGTTGCTGGGCTCACGGCCCCCACCTGTGAGCCTGAGGGGATGAGAGTGGAAGTGGGATAGCACCCGCCCAGGGAGGCCAGGCTGAGGGTTTACCCTTGTGCCACTCTGCTCAGTCTCAATGACAGGGCCAGGACACTGGACCATCTAGGGGTGAGGTTGGGTCTGTGGTGGGTGCTGGCACCCACAGCCATCCACTCTTTCCTGGGCTGGGGCGGGCAGGGCCAGGTCACTGGGGCCACTTGCTGGCCGTAGATTGAGGAGCAGAATGGGCAGAGGTGGCTCCAGGCCAGGGGCCGCTTTCAAGGGTACCAGTACCCTCTGGGCTGCTAGCCTGGCTTTCCTGGCCCAGCTCCCTCTCAGGCCCCCGGGAAAGGCTGAGAGGGCTGGTTTCTGGGTGATGATCCCCAAGCTGGGACACTTGGCATTTCCCCAGCCTCCCCAATCCAGGCATCTGCTGCACTCTGTCAGGATGGCATTGGGGAGGCTTCCAGGAGTGAGTTGTGGATGCATGCATGGCTTGAAGGGGTCGTGCCATGGTTCCCCTGGGAGACGTGATGGGGGGCATGGCCATGGCCCCAGTGGGTGCACAAGGGTGTCCAGAACGTGGAAGTCAGGCAGGAGGGAGGAGATTTAGAGAGGTAGACCCCAAAGTCAGCCATGCTGTGTTGACTGGGGATGTAAAGTCTTACAAAGGAGAGAAAACAAGTGGGGAGATTGTCATGACCTCCGTGTTGGCCCTGGGGGTGGGGGGCAGCTCTGCAGAGCGAGTCCTGAGACACGTGCAGCACGAGGGCCCCCTGCTCAGTGTAAACAGAGCCTGTCGTAGGTCAGACATAGGGCTCCCAGGGAAGGTGACCCGTCCTGCAGAGTGTGGTCGCTCACACGTGGAGGGAGGTGGGCAGCCTCCTGGGGTGACAAGCACCGTACCTGTGGTGGAGAGGCTCGGGGGAGCGGCTGGGGCGTGGGGCTGGCTGTCCTCCCTTTCCGAGTGGCCCTGATGACTACCCCGTCTCCTCTGCAGCCTGCCTGTTCCGGGTCAACGCGCTCTCTCTGGTCTACCTGCTGTTCCTGCTGCTGTTGCCCTGGTTCCCGGGCCCCTCACGGCACAGCATCCGAGGTAAGGGTGGGTGGGGCTCGGTGAGGGTAGGGGTGTGGATTCAAGGGTCTCAGAGCTCTTTCTCCAGATGCCCGGGGCAGGGGAGAGTTGAGGCTGTGGCTGAACCGGGCAGGGCTCTTCTGTGGTTGAAGAGCTACTGGTGAAGGATGAGTGGTCCTAGGTTCATTTTTCATGGTGGACCCTTGGCTGTTTCAGATCTCTGTTCTGACCTCATGTTGCAGGGCTGATGCCGTGTTCCTCCGGCCATGGGCTGGGCCACCTTCCTGCCAGGTCCCTCCCCTGACCCGTACCCAGTCCCAGCACTGACTTTGCAGCCCTTTTGCCCTGAGCAACTCTGGCCAACCCTTAAGTCCAGCCACCTCACCAGCGCCCCTGCCCCACTGTGGACTCAGGCTCCATCCGTGTGTGCTCGGTGCTCTGTGGGGTGATGGCTTTCCTCTGACCACCTTGTTGTCAGGGTAGCTGGGTGCCCGGCGGTCCTTACCTAGTTCTGAGCTCCTAGAGGGTGGCCTCTGAGTCCACCAGGTGGACAAGATGGGTGGGAAAGCCTGTCAGGGTGCCTTTGTTCCCAGGGCACTCTGCACTGTGGGGCCCAGAGAACTGGCTTGTCTGAGAGGAGCTGAGAGCAGAGAGGATCCCTGAGTAGGAGGGTGCCCTGCCCCCTGTCCTGTGGAGCACAGACAGGTCCCTGTGAAGGGGGACGCAGACCTGCAGGCCGACAGCACAGGGCATGTGGTCGAGGAGCCCCTTCAGGCCGGGGTCCCACCAGCCACTCTCGGGGTGCTTCCAGGTCAGCTTTTGTCCTGGCTTTTCAGTAAGGAAATGTGCTGAGGATGGCTCTGTGCCCCATGGGCAGGGAGGCCCTTAGGTTTCTGAGGGTGAAGAGAGATGCCCAGGCTTAAAATAGGGTTCCCAGGGAGCAGGTTGTCAGTGGTGTGACCCCCACCCCATTCTGGACAGAGGTCATGAAAGAATAGCCTGGCAGGAATCACCAAAACCGCCGCAGGGAGCCAGGCCCATGCCTATTGCCCCTGGAAGGTGCTGGCCACCTGGGGCCTCAGTTGTGTCCTGTGGCTGCAGAGACCACCTCACACCCAGCAGCCACCAGCAGGTCCCTGCTCACAGTCTGGGGGTCAGAGTCCAGCATGGGCTTCTTGGGGTGAAAACCCATGTGTCACCAGGCTGGTCCCTCCTGGGGGATCTGGGGAGAATCTGGTTCCTGTTTCCAGCTTCTCAGCTTGGCGCCCCTTCCCCATCATCCAGGTTGGCAACAGCCAGTTGAACATCACCCCCAGTCACTCTGATTGGGCCCTCCTGCCCCGTCTCCATGGTTGGGACCCTGGAGTGAAACTGGGTCTGCCCTGGGTGGGGGTGGCCAGGAGCAGCCCTTGTTTAAGGTTAGCTGCTTGGCACTCCTGGTTCCCCTTTTCTGCATCAGGAAATGTTCACAGGGTCCTGGGATTGGGGCATGGGTCCTCCTGGAAGGGTGTCAACCTGCCTCCCACAGGGTCACAGGTCCCCCTCCCTGGCCTGTGGTGTCTGGTCAGGCTCTCTGCTCCTGTGGGCACTAGTATGGGGTACCCTGATCTTGGAGTGCAGGGAGAATTCAGGGAGGGGCCCCACGCAGGTGTAGGGCCGGGAGCCACGGGGGACCCCAGGCCACACCCCTGCACAGCTGGCTGTCCCAGCCCTTCCCCAGTCCACAGCTCGGGCCAACCTGGGGAGACTGTGGGCAGTCCAGGCCCTCCCCTCCTCTCCATGGACCCTGTTCCCAGGGTCTCAGCTCTGAGCTGTTTGTTCCATCATATTTCATGCCCTGCCGTGATGGGGAACACTTTCTTCTAATTGGCACTGGGAGAAGCACAGGCTCTCAGCCAGGGCAGGAGTCCAGGGTGGGGAAGGGTCAGGGCGCTGGGAAGACTCGCCTGCCTAACCTCCCTCTGTCCATCTGTCCAGCCTGAGGCCCTTCAGGGTCAGAGAGGCTGCTGGGTTTTTCCGGGTGGAAGAGAGGAAAATGTGAGGCTTGTCCGTGCCTGAGTGCCTGGCCACAGGGTCATGGTCGTGTTGCAGCTGGGCCTTGGCGCCAGCTCTGGGTGGAAGGTCTGAAGCTGCCCGGGTCCCCTGTGGGTGCTGATTCCTGGCTCTATTCTCATGTGGGCGTCAGCTTGACCCCAGCTCCCTGTGCTGGGCAGAGAGGTGTCCACTTCAGTGCGTCCTCAGGAACCTTCCAGCTCTTCCTCAGTCACTTTGCCGGCACCGTGGGCTACATGCCCCAGCAGGGCACAGCTGCAGCAGAAGCTTCAGGGAGACCCGAGGGTCAGCTCTTGTGACCTGATTAACGGACTTGAGGAGCCAGATCCTGCAACTGCTGTCTGGAAAGGGTGACTGCCCTGGAGCCCTGGGCTCTGCTCTGACTTGAGGGCCATGGACAGGAGGGCCTGGCGGGCAGGCCTCGTTCACGTCACAGAACTGCACCCCAGGAGGACCCTGTACTCTTTGGACGAGGGGATGAGAGGCTCTGTTGTTCTCCCAAGACCTGTACCCTCCTGCCTATGGGTGGACAACGTGCCAGGCGTGGCAGAGCAGATTCCCAGGGCCTCGAGCTCAGGCTCTGACCTCCTCTGGCCCTGTCCCTCCCTGCCCCCCACCTCAGGACCATCCTCCCTGAGACAGGGCCTCAGATGAGTAGGGGAGTTCCCTTTCCTCAGCACCCTTCACCCAGTTCATATTGGGAGGGTGAGGTCGACCAGCAACTCACCGTGGTGCCAGAGCTGGGCCTGGGTGGGCACCACACCCACAGGGGTCCCAGGCTGTCCCAGAACAGGGTCATAGGAGTGGGGCTGTCCTGGAGTGTTTGTGTACTGAGCAGTCAGACCAGGGAGGTTTGGGGCTTGAGCCCCAGTGCCCACTCTGGTCAAATGCTCTCTGCACCCCCTCACAAGCTCCCTCTCCTCCATGCCTGAAGCCCCAGCCTCCCAGCCCCATTTCCTGCTTCTCCAGAGATTCTAGCCTGAGCGGCGCCCTGGCTCCTTCAGGAGGAAACACTTCTGTGTGACCCCTCCCCTGCACGACAGAGGTGGGGGTCGCCTGCCCACCGAGGCAGGGCGCCATCCTTCCACCACACTCCCTGTGCCCTGCAGGCCTCACATGACCAAACGAGTGACCCCAGATTGAGGGGAGAGGCAGGCAGGGCTTCCAGCAACTGCAGTGGGTAGCCCAGGACCCACACACACCACCCCACCCTCTCAGGATCCCCACACCAGCCTGACTGCCCTCCACCCTCTGAAGTTAGAGCTGCCCCCTGGCCTCACCCAGCACTGCTGTCAGCCATCCGGCTACCCTCTCATCCTCCATCCATTCCATTTATCCACTCATCCTCCCACCCACCCATTCACTTGTATATCCATCTTCCACCTGTTGATCCATCCTTCCATCCATTCACCCACCTCTTTATCCATCCATCCATCCGTCCCCACCCATTAATCTCTCTGTCCTCCTATCTATCCATCCATCTTTCCCACCATCCTTCTTCCCATTCATCCATCTCTCCATCCTCCCGTCAATTCCTCATTTACCCATCCATGCATCTTCTCATACATCCAATCCATTCATCTGTCCATAATCACAGCTGCCCATCCATTTATCCAACTTCCCATCCTCTGTCTTCTCATCGACCTTCTGCCATCCATCCCTTCTCTAATCTATTCATTCATCCATCAATCCATCTCCCATCCATTCCCGCGATACATCCTCTCATCCATCCAGTGTATCCTCCTCTCCATCCGGCCATCATCCATCCCTCCATCTGTCCCACCATCTGTCCCCCATCCATCATGTGAATTCCTGGCATACAGTCGCCTCTGGGAATCTGAGGCTTTGTTCTGTGGGCAGGTTTGATAAGTCATGTGGTTGGGTGTCGGACAGGGTCTTCCCTGCATGGTGCACGCTTTCAGCCCATATTGGGGGTGAGGCAGTACCATGCTGCCAGGGCCAAGTAGCAACACAGATGTTTGCTGGATATGTGACCAGACCTGAAGGTGGCCTGCAGCCTAAGGGGGCCTTTCCTTCTGGTGCTGTCTCTGCCCCCCATGCCCCACACCCCAAGTAGGGGGCGAGACTCAAGCACTGGCAGGCTGGGTGTGCTGTATTCCACTGATTCCTTGTTGTATGACTGTGGACAAGTGACTTCACCTCTCTCTGCCCATTTCTTTGTAAAGTGAGGTCACGATAGTTCAGGACCATGGGGCAGCTGTGAGTGATCAGTGGGATGGTGTAGGAGGGGTGTGCTGCCTGAGTTCTCTGCTGACAGACCCTGGGTCCATGCTAGGCTGGTGGACACAGCCTGGCTCAGGGCTGACAGCCAGGGCTGACAGCCAGGGCTGACTGGCCTTCACTGGTCTCCCCCTCCCCATACTCCCACAGGCTCAGCTGCATGCTTGCCTTACCCCTGCCCACTCTGCCTGCAGGTCACACTGGCCGCCTCCTCCGAGCCCTGCTGGGCTTCAGCCTCCTCTTCTTGGCAGCCCACCTCACCTTCCAGATATGCCTGCATACTGTGCCCCGCCTGGACCAGCTTCTGGGGCCAAGCTGTGAGTCCCTAGGGGGCCTGGGGGGATGCTTGAGGGCAGCAGGCCTGGGGGAAAGCCAACAGTCTCCCTGAGCAACCAGAGGGCCTGGGCAGGGTTGGGGAGCCTCACACTCTTCAGCAAGGCCAGCCAGCCTCAGGGGCCACCCTGCCTCACCCAGGCTTTGTCTACCTCTGAGTGTCTATCCACTATTTATATCCAGTGCAAATGGGCCCAGCTTAACTGCCCCAGTAACAGGTGGCCATGGGGCTGGGCTGAACATGGGCAACACCAAACTGAGCCTGGCGTCCAGCTCACTGGACAGCCCTGGTCTTCTCAGGCCCCACCTGCTCACATCTTCCTCCTGAGCCTTTGGAGGCATAGAGGCTAGGCTGAGGGGACAGGGGTGCCAGCAGACCAGGTGAGCTGCCCGCCCACCATCCTGCACCCTTTCACCTGTGGACAGAATCTCCAGCTGGCACCCAGCCCTCCCACCTCCACTGACTCCAGCACCCCAGTGTGCAGATGACGGAGCCCTGGGCTCCCATCCCTACTGCTTGGAGGAGGGGTTTCCCACCTCCATGTCCCACTTGGATCGTGGCGGGCAGGATGTCCCACCTGGCTTCCCATTTTCATTCTGTGAAGATCGTGTGTCTCCTGCAGCTTAGAGACTGGAAGTCAGGTGCCTCAAGGGCCCTCTGGTCCTGGCTCTGAGACCAGGCTTCCCATGTGTGCCCCCTCCAGCTCCCAAGGAGCGGTCGGCCTTGGCCAACAGACCTGAGAGCCCTGCCACAGCCACATAGTGCCCAGCTGGGCTGTGAGTCCCATTCCGCCAGGCAGACTAATGGGCCTCTGACCCACCAGACTTTCCCTGGCTGGGCCTGTTTCCCCACCAGCATAAGCAGCATTCTCGAGCATCCCTGGACACCTGGGGACCTGTGGCTTGAGGGCTTCTGAGGGCCTCTTGGCAACGAAGGGGTTTCTTGGCACCCGCCTGCCTGACCTGGTTCCCCCACCTCTCTCTGCAGGCAGCACCTGGGACACCATCACCTGGGACACCATCTCCCGGCACATTGGGGTCACGAGGTGAGAGTCCTCAGTCTCCCTCGGGGATTTCCTGGGCCTGAGGTGGGGGCCTCCAGCTCCTGGGGTGCCCCCACTGGCCCCAGCCCCACTAAGTCCACCATGGTCTCTCCCTGCCCTCTACAGGCTGGACCTGAAGGACATTCCCAATGCCATCCGCCTGGTGGCCCCTGACCTGGGCATCCTCGTGGTCTCTTCCCTGTGCCTTGGGGTCTGCAGGCGCCTCACGAGGACAGCCCGGTGCAGCCAGCACATCCAGGAGCCGGTGAGGGCTATGGGGCACCCCAGGTCCCAGCCATTTGAGGACTGTTGTATATCCTCTTTCTTTCTTTTCTTAAACAAATGTGGACATTTTAGTTGTAAAAGCCTGTATGTGCCCACTGTGGAGAGATGTGACAGCAGTGGAGAGGTCAAGTGTGTGTCCCATGGGGCACTGGCATCGCAGTGCGTGGTCCCAGCACGTGCGGGGGCTGCAGGCAGCATCTGCCCCAAGAGCTGCTCCTGAGTGTCTTCAGGGCTGCAGGCCACGGGGAATCAGTGGTGCTGGGAGGCTGTGTGTGCTGGCCATCAAGGAGCACCTGGGGACTGATGGATGGACAGACAGATGGATGTTTGAGGAGCACCACCCACAGCTAGGGCATCGGTGGGTTTGTGGACAAGGCAGAGGCTGTGTAGGCTGGAGGCCTAGAGCAGGGCCCTGCATCAGAGTCCTTAGGGTCCCGCCTTGGGTCTTCCCTCCGTGTCCTCTGGTTGAAGGCTCAGCTCTCCTGTCCCTGCACGAGGGCTGTAGTCTTGAGCCTCATTTGGGTCCCATACTCGGCCTCAGCCTCTGTCCAGTAGGACCTGGTTTCCAGGGCTGGGTCAGGTCTGTGATATCCAGGGTCCCTGCCTGGTAGGCGGTGGGGGACACAGGCTCACACCCTTAGCCCCAGTGTCCTTTGGTCAGGCTGCTGATGCTTGTGGAAATGAGAGCCTCAGTCCCCAGAGAAGGGGTGCTTCCTGTCGCAGACTGGGGCTGGGCTCAGCCTGCAACTGACTGCCCATCCCCCGAGTCCTGGGGGGCAAGGCTGGCACCCCCATTTCACAGAAGACATGGGGCCTGAAGGTCAAGCGGCTCTTCCATGTACTTGTGGGGGTCGAGTGGGGGCCGGGGCAGCCCCCTGACTGGCTGGCTCCCTCAATCCCTATGGCGTGTGGCACTGGCAGGCACAGGGGCCAGAGCAGCCTCTGGTTTCCTCGTTAGCAGAGCCAGGGCTTCCAGGAACAGCTCTGACGGGAAGGAGCTAGCTGGTTCCCCATGCCTGGGTCAGAGGGAGGGGGCCAGCCCCCCACTCCATGCTGCCCATCACCTCTTGGACCTCAGAGCAAGGCATCACAGGCACCCAGCATTTAAGGTCTGAGCCAGAAGCAGGCACAGCACCCCTTGCGGACGACCCCACCTGGCAGGGCCATAGCACATGCGTCCGTGAACATGCGCCCATCCCAACTTGGCACACATGTATCCATGCCTGCCCTGCATTTCAGATGGGCTGCGGTGGGGGGTGTGGTCTGGGGGGCTGGCCAAGGCAGGCTGGACGCTGCTAGCGGCCCCCAGCACCTGTCCTTTCGCCCAGCAGCTGCTTCTGTTTTTCCCACACCCAGAAGCGCTCATTTTCCACAGCAGCTTTCCCAGAGCTGGGGCCAGGCTGTGGGCGGAGTGAGTTCAGGCCTGGCTGCTGTGCCTTTTAGGGCTGAGCCCCCACCCCCATTCCAGGACATAATAGGGGGACCCTGGGTACCACTCTGACCCCAAGGCTGGGCCTCCTGCCCTGCCCTGTCCCCTCCACACTAACAGGTATGGCCCAGCAGCACTCCCTGGGGCCTGCCCAGCTCCCCACCTACGTTTGACAAGCAGAAGACAGATTCAGAGAGGTTAGGGGGTGTGCTGAGGCTGCCTGCTGGGAGACGTGGAGCTGGGGTGTGACCAGGTCTCCTGGCTCCTCCACGCTCTCAGCCTGGACTCCGAGGGCTGCCTTGGCCAGGACGGGTGAGGCACAGACCAGCACCCACGTCTCAGGTGGAGACCCAGGGCCTGGGCTTCTGACACAGAGGCTGTTCTTTCTGCCTCCCTCTGGCTCCCCAATTCCAGGAAACAGTCTGTTCTGGGAAACTTTGAGGCAGGGCCAAGGAGACAGACCGTGGTGTGTCTCCATGCCCGCGGACAGGTAAGGCCAGTAGGGCTGGCCAGGGACACCCAGGAGGCCCACCTCACTCTCCAGATGCCCCACGGGCAGCAGAATGAGAGCAGACTGTCCCCTGGTGTGGTCTCCCCTGGCAGTGTGACCCGAGTGCCCCCACCCCCAAACCTCCACTGCCGTTCTCATAAGGAAGGTGCTGTGGGCCAGGAGTAGGGTGTGGAGCCGCTCTGCGACTGTAGAGTGAGGAGCACCTGTGGCTCTGCCATGCGTCCACTGGGGATGCCCACTGGGGTGCTCTTAGGCCAGGGGCCTGGGGCACAGATGCACGAGCCTGTGGGCTGCCCTGTCCTTGGGGTCCCTGGAGCAGGTGGGAGATAAAGAAGACGCACCTGAGGGGTACCTGAGTCATCTGAGCACCAGGCCTTGGCAGGAAGGTGTCACTGCTGCAGGGGGCCACCTCCAGGAAGGCCTCCAGGGCTGCGAGGCCATGGGAAGGTGGTGGGCAGACCAGGCATGGAGGGCAGCACTGGTGCACACAGGCTAGCAGCCCTGTGAGCTCAGAGGGCCAGCAGTGGGTGTGAAGGGGGTCCAGGGAGATGGCCACAGGGGTGGGCTCCTCCCTCCTCCCTTCCCTCTTTCCCTCCTCCCTCTCCCTCCCCACTTCCTCTTTCCCCCCTTCCTTCTTCCTCCCTCCCACTCTCTACTCCCTCCTCCCCCTCTCCCACCACGTGCCCGACCTCTGCTCTTCCCATGACCTTGGCAGGACGATGACAGTGAGGAAGCTGACGCCGGCTCCCTGGGGGAGCTGCGGGAAGCCCCTGAACTGTCCCCCACACGGAGATCTCGGCTGGCCGCCCGGTTCCGGATCACAGTGCACTGGCTGCTTGTGGCAGCTGGGCGGACTCTGGCCATCATGCTGCTCGCACTGGCAGGTACCCACTGGGCAGGGGGCTGGGACCCCCACCTCTGACCATCATACTGGGAGGGGTCTCAGCAGCCAAGCTCCCCACTGACCAGCGAGACGGTGGTCACACCACCCCAGCCAGGAGTGACCCTGTGTGCCCCTGCCTGGCCCGCAGGCATTGCCCACCCCTCAGCCTTCTCCAGTGTCTACTTCCTGCTCTTCCTGGCCATTGGCACCTGGTGGGCCTGTCATTTTCCCATCAGCCCGTTGGGCTTCAACACCCTCTGCGTCATGGTGGGCTGCTTTGGCACCGGCCATCTCATCTGCCTCTATTGCTACCAGACACCTCTCGCCCAGGCCACTCTCCCACCTGCCAGCATCTGGGCCAGGTGAGGGCTCGCCCCAGGTACCACCCTGCCCTCGCCCCAGCCCTGCCCACGCGGCACCCGTGACCCCCTCATCACAGTATCACCAACATGCCTTCTCTGGGCAGGGTGTTTGGTCTCAAGGACTTTGTGGCCCCCACCAACTGCTCCAGCCCCAACGTGCTGGTCGTCAATGCCGACCACGACTGGCCCGTGTACGTGAGCCCCGGCATCCTGCTGCTGCTCTGCTACACGGTGACCTCGCTCCTGAAGCTCCGCGCCCACCAGCCTGCGGACCAGGTGAGCACCCAGGCCAGCGCCCTGCGTCCCCCACCCCCTCGGGCCGGGGCTAGGGGGCTGAGCCTCACCTCTGGTCTCCACAGAGGAAGGAGGCGGCCGGGGACGATGACACACGGGAGGTGGAGTTGACCGAGGTGGACCAGTGGCCCCAGGGTCAGGCCAGGGTTGTGGCCATCAAGGAGAAAGGGGCTGCCCAGGTGAGGAGTCAGGACTGAGAGGTGGGGCTGGCACGCACCTGCCCAGGGCTTGGCTCATGGGCTTGGCTTGTCTACAGCACACAATGCCTACTCCCACAACACCAGACCCCGAGGACAACTGCATCATACACGACCTCACTGGCCACAGCGCCGCCCAGCAGCGGACCTGTAAGTATATATAGCCATGCAGTGCTGCCCCCTGGCGGCCTTGCCGTATTGGCCTCTCTAGCTGCACCCCTCTGGGGCTGCCCACAGACCTTCATGGCTTGGCTGGTAAAGAATCCTCCTGCAATGTGGGAGACCTGGGTTCGATCCCTGGGGTGGGAAGATCCCCTGGAGAAAGGAAAGGCTACCCACTCCAGTATTCTGGCCTGGAGAATTCCATGGACTACAGTCCATGGGGTCGAAAAGAGTCGGACACAACTGAGCGACTTTCACTCACGTACTCACTCACAGACCCAAGACCCTGCAGGGATCTCCCTTGCCTGTCCACCTGCCTCTCAGTCCCAGAGTTATTCACTGCTCTGTCTTGGGCTGGCTCTGTGTCCCCAGGGCAGGTCTGGGTGTTTTTCTTGGGTGCCTTTTCTTTCTTTTCTTTTGCCCTAAGCCTTGATTTCCATCTTACAAAGCAAGGGATGAAGCTGCTGGCCTTGGGGGATGTGGGTACTCACAGAGCTGGAGGGACTGAGGCCATCTCGTCCACCCTGTCTGTCTAGAGTCTTGGAAACCAAGGCTGGGAGGGGGGCGAGAATGGGCCAGGGTCCCACGACTCATTGGGAAGAGGGTCAGAGTGGAGCCCGGGCCCTTTTCTGCCCCCAGAGCCCCTATGAGACTGTGCTGAGCACGGCTCCAGCACTGTCTGCACTTGGGGGCTGAGTCAGGTATGGGTGAGGGGCTCTGCCCTATTGATGTTGGAGCCTCCCCAGCGGGGGTCCTGCTTCAACTGTGACCCCTACCCTCACCCTAGCATGCCCCCGGCTGGCTGAGCCAAAGGCGACGTCTCCGCTGCACGGCCTGGGCCACCTCATCATGGACCAGAGCTACGTGTGTGCCCTCATCGCCATGATGGTAAGGGCACTGGCGGGACCAGCCAAGGGCTGGGCCTTCCCATGGGCTCTCACGGCGTTACGGGAGAGGATTGTGGCCTGGTGCCTTGTCGCCAGAGGTGGGTGGGACTGCGGCCTGCCTGCTGGGCCACAAGCCGTCCAGGCCAGCCACCAGCCATGTGGTTGTGTGTGCGCACGTTTGTGCGGTGGGTGGATGGGTGGGCCAGCAGGGCGGGTTTGCTTTCCTGTTGGGGGCCCGACAACATCAGCCTGGGGAGCGTGCGTGCAGCCCTGCCCCGCCCGGCCCGCAGGTGTGGAGCATCACCTACCACAGCTGGCTGACCTTCGTGCTGCTGCTCTGGGCCTGCCTTATCTGGACAGTGCGCAGCCGCCACCAGCTGGCCATGCTCTGCTCGCCCTTCATCCTGCTCTATGGGCTGGCGCTCTGCTGCCTGCGTTATGTGTGGGCCATGGACCTGCAGCCCGAGCTGCCCACCGCCCTGGGCCCCGTCAGCCTGCGCCAGCTGGGGCTAGAACACACCCGCTACCCCTGCCTGGACCTGGGTGCCATGGTGAGTCCGCCCGGCCCTCACCCGGCTCCCAGTGTGGTGGGCATGCTGCAGCCCAGGGCCCGCATCTGGGTGTCACCAGGACCCCCTGGCCAAGGCCAGCATAGTTGCTCAATTGGTGTTTGTCAAGTGAATGTGTGACAACCTCACGTTGCTGGGGGCACCGTCCTGTCTGCCTGAGATGGGCTCTGTGAGCACTGCATGTGGTCCCGGGTCCCAGTGAGTTTCTGTGCCCCTATGGTGTCCCCTTGTGAGACAGGCCACTGCACCTGGGCATCCATGCCACCGCGAGCCACGTAGGGGGCTGTGGGTTACACCTCACCATGTGAGTCCATGGGCATGCAAGCGTGCAAACACGTGAGCCCATGCTCACCTGTGGGTCTGTGTGCACACAAGATCGTGTGTGAGGAGGAGCCACTGTGTGGGAGTGTGTGCCCGTTTGTGTGTGAACTCATGCCTGTGAGGAGGATAGCAGGTGAGGGGACAGCTTCCTGCTGCAGTCTCGCCTCCTGCTCCCCTGCCTGGGCCCCTCAGTGATGCTGCCCCCCTCTCCTCAGCTGCTGTGCACCCTGACTTTCTGGCTCCTGCTGCGCCAGTTTGTGAAGGAGAAGCTGCTGAGGAGGGCGCGAGCCCCCGTGGCGCTGACGGAGGTCACTGTGGCCGCCACAGGTGAGCAGGCAGGAGGGCTGGGTGACTAGGGGGCAGCTCCTTCCCCAGCTGCCTGGTCCTGATGCCGTGCCCACCCACTGCAGAGCCCACGCGAACGCAGATGCTGCTGCGGAGCCTGGGGGAGCTGGTCAGGGGCATCTACGCCAAGTACTGGATCTACGTGTGCGCAGGCATGTTCATCGTGGTCAGCTTCGCTGGCCGCCTGGTGGTCTACAAGATCGTCTACATGTTGCTCTTCCTGCTCTGTCTCACCCTCTTCCAGGTACGGGGCTCGGGGCGCAGAGTGGCGGGGGCAGGGGCACAGGGGGCCACGGAGTCAGGGGGGTTGGGCCTCACCACCGGCCTCACCGCGCCCGTTGGCTGGCAGGTCTACTACAGCCTGTGGCGGAAGCTGCTCAAGGCATTCTGGTGGCTGGTGGTGGCCTATACCATGCTGGTGCTGGTGGCCGTCTACACCTTCCAGTTCCAGGACTTCCCGGCCTACTGGCGCAACCTGACGGGCCTCACTGATGAGCAGTGAGTCTGGGGCAGGGCTGTGGGGGCAGGGCGGGATGCCGCCATGGGGGCCGTGCAGCCATGCTGACCCCTGGCCCACCGCCCCGCCCAGGCTGGGGGACTTGGGCCTGGAGCAGTTCAGCGTGTCCGAGCTCTTCTCCAGCATCCTGGTCCCTGGCTTCTTCCTGCTCGCCTGCATCCTGCAGCTGCACTACTTCCACCGGCCCTTCATGCGGCTCACTGACCCCGAGCACCGGCCCCTGCCTGGCGCCTGCCCCCCACACCGGGTGCCCGGGTAGGCCTGCCCTCTGGAGCTGGGGGGCTGCAGAGGCTGGTGGTGTCAGGCAGGAGACCTGAAATGGGGGTAGGGCCTCAGCTGTCACCTTCAGGTGCCCCACTGGGGTCACAGGGGTCAGGAGGTCAGCAGGCCCCATGCTCCCACCTGGTGGCTGCAGCACCCACAGCCGGGGTCCCAGAGCCGGGGTGGGGGAGGCAGGAGAGGAAGGGGCTGCAGGGCCACCCCCGGAGCGCAGGTGGGAAGGACACTCCTGGGCCCTGTCCTAGGCAGGACGCGGTGAGCCGGACCCCCCTGCTGCAGCAGGAGGAAGAGGAGGAGGTGCCCAGGGACGAGGGGCTGGGCATGGCCAGCCCCCACCAAGCCATGCAGGTCCCAGAGGGTAAGTTCAGGGTGCCCAGACTTGAGCCCCGGAGCCCCATCTGCACAGGACAGGATGGCCCAGGCCCCTCCTCTTCACTGTCCCCCCAACCACTCCCCCAGCCAGCAAGTGGGGCCTGGTGGCTGAGCGGCTGCTGGACCTGGCCACCGGCTTCTCGGACATCGTCACCCGCGTGCAGGTACTGGTGCGGCGCCTGCTGGAGCTGCACATCTTCAAGCTGGTAGCCCTGTACACCGTGTGGGTGGCCCTGAAGGAGGTGAGTATGGACATGCTCGCACACCCGCGTGGGCCCCCAGGCGCTGTGGCAGGGGGCAAGGGGCCTGTGGGGAGGGTGCTGACTCCCCACCACCCATAGGTGTCGGTGCTGAACTTCCTGCTGGTCGTGCTCTGGGCCTTCGCCCTGCCCTACCCACGCTTCCGGCCCATGGCCTCGTGCCTGGCCACCGTGTGGACCTGCATCATCATCGTGTGCAAGATGCTATACCAGCTCAAGGTGGTCAACCCCCACGAGTATGCCAGCAACTGCACAGAGGTACGCGTCACAGTGGAAGGGCGGGCGCAGAGGGCCTGGGTGGGGGTCCATCCCTGAGGTCAGCATGCAGTGCCCGCCGCTCCTCTCCCAGCCCTTCCCCAACAGTACGAACCTGCAGAAGACGGAGATCCGCCAGTCCTTGCTGTATCGCGGGCCTGTTGACCCCGCCAACTGGTTTGGGGTGCGGAAGGGCTTCCCCAACCTGGGCTACATCCAGGTGAGTGCAGCAGGCAGGTGGGCCAGGTAGGGGGCGCTGCGGGGCGTGTGGGGCCTGACTGCCCTTGCCCCTCAGAACCACCTGCAGATCCTGCTGCTGCTGGTGTTTGAGGCCATGGTGTACCGGAGCCAGGACTACCACCGCCGCCGGCACCAGCTGGCCCCGCTGCCTGCCCAGGCAGTCTGCGCCGAGGGCACCCGCCAGCAGCTGGACCGCGACCTGCCCAGCTGCCTCAAGTACTATGTGAACTTCTTCTTCTACAAATTCGGGCTGGAGGTGAGGCGGGGGTCAACCCTTGCCCCTTCCATGGGATTGGACTCAGCCGCAGGGGTCCTTGCCACCCTCTGTGGGGCCTTTGCTGAGCAAGGGCTAGAGGGGATGGGGGGTGGTGCAGACCAAGGAGGCCGGGGGCCCCAGCTGCAGGTGGGCTTGGGCTCACGCTCAGCTCTGTCGTGGGGCCCCCACCTTGATTCCCCCAGCATGGAGACCTGTTTAGCCTCTCTGCTCCTCCAGGAGAGTGGCCTGGTCCACTGCCCCCATCCTGGGCACAACACCTTCTGCCCGCCAAGGCCACCCAGAGGCAGAGCCAGGAGGACCCCCCCACCCCCGCCGCTGGCTCGCTGTCCTCACCCTGGCCACCCCCTTCCTCTCTGCCACCCCAGGTCTGCTTCCTGGCGGCCGTGAATGTGATCGGGCAGCGCATGAACTTCATGGTCATCCTGCACGGCTGCTGGCTGGTGGCCATCCTTACACGCCGACGCCGGGAGGCCATCGCCCACCTCTGGCCCAATTACTGCCTATTCCTGGCACTCTTCCTGCTGTACCAGTACCTGCTGTGCCTGGGAGTCCCCCCCGCCCTGTGCATTGGTAAGTGGGTCACCGGCTGGGCACACGCTGGGTGCCCTGGCCCCTAGTGTGGTGTCAGGCCCCTCCCACCTGCACCCCCTCCCCCTCCGTGGGCTCTGTGAGCTGCAGCCGTGCCAGCTCTAGGAGGCAGTGCTGGCCCCTCGTTCACTGGTCTCCCTGAATCCGTTGTTTTCTTTTTGCCAAAAATTTTATTTTGAAAAGTTTCAAATGATCAGAGAGGTTGAGAGTTTGAAAAATAGTCCAGGGAGCAGACGTGTGCTCCTCTTGGCTAGTGGGGGCTATCTGGAGTCCACGTCCAGTATGCCCAGGGTGGAGGCCTCTGTGTGCAGGGCGGTGACCATGCTTGGCTGCCCATCCCTGGATGACACCTTGGTCTGGTGCACCATCCAAGCTCAGCGGCCGCATCCTCAAGGCCGTGTCCCTGGTGGGTGCTGGTTCTGAGCAGGACCTGACAAGAGCGCTTGGCCATCTCCTTCTGTCGCCTTTCTGTTATGACCTTTCCAGAGTCAGGCCACAGGCTGGCAGAAAGCCCTGATCTTGGAATTGTGGGCTATGCCCCAGGCTTAGAGGCTGGTGAACACGTGGGCAGGAACAGCCCACAACAGGGGCAGTGAGCGGCCGTCAGCCCTGCATGCTGAGGGGCTGAGGCTCAGTCTTGTGTGTGCACATCCACACCTGCAGACTCTCCCTGCTGCAGGCAGGCCTGCATGCGATAGACATCGGTTCCGACCTCGGTTACTCCTGGCACACTTGTTAGTCGTCCTGTGAGAGGAGCTTGGGTTTCTCCCCCTCCTGCTGTTTCCTGTGGTCTGCAGGTACAGGGGTTTCTCTGGATGCCTTGTAATGTCCTGTGCTCCCTTTCACATTCGGAGCATCTCAGCAGTGCCCGTGGAGCCCCCAGGCAGGCCCTTCCTCCCTCAGTGTCTGTGGAAGGCAGATCCCTGGCCCGTGAAATGCCCCCTTTGGTTGACAGTCTGTGAGTTTTGACAGCAGCAGAAGCAGAACAGAGTTTGCAAACATGCTTCACTTAGTTGTGAAGCGCCCGCCTCTGACTTGACCTGGCACAGCGACCCAAGTTAAGAACCGGAACAGGTGCCGGGCCCCGACGCTGGGCAGAGCCACAGGCCGCCGTGTATGGCCCTGGTGGCCCTGCCCCCCAGCTCTCTGTCCGAGGCCCCTGAGCAGATCCCTCGCGCTGGCCCCACAGTCTTCTTGGGCTCCTCTGTCTCTTGTCATCTTGGGGCTTCCGGAGCACAAAGCAGTTGTCTCTAGAAACTCTCCACACAGCGCTGTCATGGATTTCATTAGACCAGTTTATGCGTCTTTGTCAAGAAACGTGCAGCTGCGAATATTCCGCCTCAGGGCGTCACATTGTGGCAGGTGTACCCCATCGCAGGTGATGGCCTTCCACCAGCGGGCCTGGCACTGCTTGTCGCTGTCATGTGTGTGGCTGTGGAAGAGACCTTGGGACATGGCGAGGGCCTCATTCCCGTGTAAACCCTCACCCACTCAGGGGATCCATCCACAGGAGTGTCTGGTTTTCTGGTGGTAACTTTGTCCCCTATGGTGCCCAGTTGGCATCTTCTGTAAGGGAGCTGTCCCCTCACCCCGCTGGTCTGTCTAGCTGTTTCCCTGTCCATACAGATTCTGGGCCTTCATTCCTGGGCTTCTGCTCCCACCTGTCATTGGGGCTTTGAGTTCACACAGTCCCTGTGTGGCTCTGGGACATGTCCTCACTTGGTTCCATGAGGTGCTGCCTCCTTAAGAGACCCCCTGCTCCCCGGCCCCAGGAAAGTGGCCCCTGCCCCACGGAGCCTGGTTTCTTTCACTGGAGAGTGAAACTCAGAAACCAAGAACAGGTCCCGGCCGTGTTGTTGCTACGAGTGTCACTGCTCCAACACCCTCTCGCTGGACAATGTCTTTAGTTAAGACACCTCTTCTGAAGTTACTCAGGGTGGCTCCGTTCTGCACCCTCCCCCACCCCCGAAGGTGTGTCATGCGCACCTTGTCAGGTTAGACCCCTTGTCAGTCTCCGCTCCGTCCTGGGCTCCCCCAGCACTGTGTAATGTAGTAAAATTCAGTCTTTGGTGCTGACCAGGGCAGGAGCTCTGTGTGCCCCCCAGGTTCCCGCCCCCCACCTCCTTTTGCCATCAGCCCCCCCACCCTGCTTCCAGGAACCACTGTGGTCTCTGTCCCTATCTGCAGAACAGCACGTGAGTAGGGTAGTTTAACCTCAGGCTGTGGCTTCTCTCACGAGACACTGTTTAGGGTCAAGATCCGCTGGGCTGTGGGCTTGCGACCCCTAGTAGGCAGTTTTCTGTGCTTTGGATGCGCCAGAGTGGGCTTGACCTTTAACCCTTGGATGGCATCGGGTGGTCTCCAGGTCTGAGATGTTGGGGATGAGGTGCTAGAGGTTTGCTTGTTCACCAGTGTGCAGGTATCTGTGGGGCCATGGTTTCTGTTTCTCTGGGGTGATCACCCCAGGTAGTCCTCCCAGTTCCCCTCTGCTCTGCTACTGGGCATCCACACTGTTTTCTTTTAGCCATTCTGACAGGTGCGCAGTGAAGCCTCATTTGGGTCTACCTGGGCTGTGGCCCACACGCAAGGCTCCGGCCCCACCCCCCTCAACCCCTGTGCCCCACCCACATCCCCCCGCCCACTCAGGGTGTCTGGAGCGAATGTCTATGACAGCTGGGCTCCCTGGGTCTGTGTGCAAGAGGGTGTGTATGAGTGACTCCTGGGGTTACTGGGGTTGGAGGTGGGTTGGGACAGTGGGTGACCACACCCTCTGCCTACAGACTACCCATGGCGCTGGAGCCGGGCCGTCCCCATGAATTCCGCACTCATCAAGTGGCTGTACCTGCCTGATTTCTTCAGCGCCCCCAATGCCACCAACCTCATCAGTAAGTCCACAGCCCCTCACGCACACACGCCACTGCCAGCCTTGCTGAGACCGTTCAGATGCCCATGGGATGGTCAGCGAGTGGGCACCGACCGTCCTCTCCAGCCAGCAAGGGGCCCATCGTCCAGGCCTCACCAGGCAGTCCAGTCCTGCCATTCCCTGTGGGGTCTGTGTTCCATGAATGTACCCCATCCCACAGGCCCATCTCACATGTACACACTCCACCACACACACACGTCTGCTCACTGGTGTGGGTACAGGTGTGCATGCAGGAGCAGACATGGGCGGACCCGGGTGTGGAGACTGAGGCCGCATGGCACACAGTCAGGCTCGCGCTGGCCTCGCTTCCTGATGCGTGTGGTTCAGACATGGGCGGACCCGGGTGTGGAGACTGAGGCCGCGTGGCACACAGTCAGGCTCGCGCTGGCCTCGCTTCCTGATGCGTGTGGTTCAGACATGGGCGGACCCGGGTGTGGAGACTGAGGCCGCGTGGCACACAGTCAGGCTCGCGCTGGCCTCGCTTCCTGATGCGTGTGGTTCAGACATGGGCGGACCCGGGTGTGGAGACTGAGGCCGCATGGCACACAGTCAGGCTCGCGCTGGCCTCGCTTCCTGATGCGTGTGGTTTGTGTATGCAGATCTACATGTACACACGGAAAATGCACACAGGTGTGCTCTCTGACACCCACGTGCACGTCCACACAGTGTGTAGATGCTGGCGTAAATACGCACGGACGTTTCTGCTCAGCTGCCCACACACCCCATCACCCCAGGATAAGGGCCGAGCTGGCAGGAAGTGGACTGCACTTCCCGGGCATGACAGTGGCCTCCCATTTGCCCACAGGTGACTTCCTCCTGCTGCTCTGTGCCTCACAGCAGTGGCAGGTGTTCTCGGCCGAGCGCACAGAGGAGTGGCGGCACATGGCTGGCGTCAATACTGACCACCTGGAGCCGCTGCGGGGGGAGCCCAACCCCGTGCCCAACTTCATCCACTGCAGGTGGGGGTCTTAGAGGCTGTGGGACTCCTGGGGCTGTGGTCCCGGGCTGCCGGGGAGGTGGTGGTGACCTGAGTCCATGGTGACATCCACCCGGCAGGTCCTACCTCGACATGCTGAAGGTGGCTGTCTTCCGCTACCTCTTCTGGCTGGTGTTGGTGGTAGTGTTCATCACGGGGGCCACGCGCATCAGCATCTTTGGGCTGGGCTACCTACTGGCCTGCTTCTACCTGCTGCTCTTCGGCACCAGCCTGCAGCAGAAGGACACGCGTGCCCGCCTCGTGCTGTGGGACTGCCTCATCCTTTACAACGTCACCGTCATCGTCTCCAAGAACATGCTCTCTGTGAGCCTGGCCCCGCCCCATCTCACCTGGCCCCGCCCCACCTCCCTGGCTCCGCCCCAGACTGACACTTCTCCGCCTGCAGCTCCTGTCCTGTGTCTTCGTGGAGCAGATGCAGAGCAGCTTCTGCTGGGTCATCCAGCTCTTCAGCCTCGTATGCACTGTCAAGGGCTACTACGACCGTGAGTGGGCGAAGCGGGTGGCCGGGGCCCCGGGGGTGCTCCGGGACACCCGGTTTACAGGACCCTGACCTGGACCGTGTCCGTCCGCAGCCAAGGAGATGCTGAGCCGAGACCAGGACTGCCTGCTGCCCGTGGAGGAGGCAGGCATCCTGTGGGACAGCGTCTGCTTCCTGTTTCTGCTGCTGCAGCGCAGGGTGTTCCTCAGCTACTACTTCCTGCACGTTCAGGCCGAGCTCCGTGCCACCGCCCTGCAGGCCTCCAGGTGTGCTGCCCCTCTGTGACTTGACTTGTCACCTAGAGGGAGAACCAAGGAGACAGACCCCCTGGGACCTTCTCAGGACCTTGGTGATGCGCGGTCTCGCCCCCTTCTTGGTTGCTGGCTGGACTGAGGTCACGTCCCCACTGGAAGGCCTTCCTCCCCAGCCCTGCGCTTTGGCTGCTCCTGTTCCCTCTCTCCTACCCTGTGATACTGGAGGTTCTAGGAGGGTCTCCCTCTCCCCATAGCAGGACAAGGAGAGGTGTGGGTGGGTAGGACCTGAGCCCCCTGGGCCAGGCCATAGCTAATGCGCAGCCTTGCTGTCCTACAGGGGCTTTGCTCTCTACAATGCTGCCAATCTCAAGACCATCGAGCTCCACCGCAGGGCAGAGGAGAAGTCGCTGGCCCAGCTGAAAAGACAGTAGGTGCCATGTGGGCAAGGCCAGGGTTTTCCCAATTTGCCCAATGCTGAGCCACCTCCCCTTCTGTAGGATGGAGCGGATCCGGGCCAAGCAAGAGAAGCACAGGCAGGGCCGGGCCAACCGAGGCCGCCTTCAGGGCTCCCCGGACCCCGGCCAAGAGCCAGGTGAGTGTGGACAGAGCCTTGGCACCCACATCCCGTGTGTCCATGCCCGCTGGAGCCATGTCCGTGCTGTGTGACGTCCCACAGGGCTTCTGGCCCATCTGCCCTGTGCTGTGTGGTCACCCTGTCCCTGCAGGCCATGTGGCCGGACCGTGACTATCATCTGCACTTGTGGGCTGTCCTCCACCCGCCATGGCACTTCATATAGCCCCTTCATTGCCCAGGGGCTCCGAGTCTCTGTCTGCTGAGGGGCCGCCTGCACCCCTTCCCACTGGCTCATGCGCACCCTGCCCCTCCACAGGGCCCGGTAGTCCAGGGGGCTCCTCCCCGCCACGACAACAGTGGTGGCGGCCCTGGCTGGACCACGCCACAGGTACTGCCCCCACCTGGCCTTCCCTGACCACCCTTCAGAGCCGCTGTGCGCTAGGCAGGCCTCCCTCTTGCCCTGCCCTGACCTGGCCGGCACCCCCCGGGAGCCCTGCTCTCAGGCTTCACACTGAGCCTCTGGGTCATCAGGGGCCACGTCCCCACAACAGGCTCTGTGTGTCTTCTGCTTTCTAACTCTTGGACTCAGACGTCTGAATCTTGGCTGCTGGCTGGCAGTGCCCCTCCTTCCCAGCCCTGCCCTCTCGTGTTCTTCTCGTCCAGTCTGGTCTCGTCCCGCTGCTCTTGCTGTGTCCTGTGCATGTGCCGCTGTCTCCCGGCCTGCCGCTGCCTGGTTCTTGCCCATGGCCATCCCTCTGGGGAGGGTGGCATGCGGGCCTTTGCCCCAGGGTCACGGGCTGCTGAGGGTCCCAAGCTGGCCAGAATAGCCAGACTGTTACTGGACCCATTCCAAACCAAGGAGATGAACTTGAGGGTCTGGGGGGAGGGGGAAGGGTGGCTGGCTCTCAGTGGCCCCCTTGCCTGCAGTTATCCACTCTGGGGACTACTTCCTGTTCGAGTCAGACAGTGAGGAGGAGGAGGAGGCCCAGCCTGAGGACCCCAGGCCATCATCACAGAGCGCCTTCCAGGTGAGCATGTAGGCCTGACACTCCCTAGGCCTGGGGCACCTACCCAGCCCATTCCAACCTCCTGCACTTACATACGTGGGGAAGGCAGGATCTAGGGGTACAGGTCATGGGCAGCTGTGTGCCCCCTCTGCCCACCTCCCCGGGCCCTGACTGACCACCCTGGTCTCTTGAGAAGGCTCACTGTTTGCTAGACACAACCTTCCTGTCCACCTTTGGGCTCCTGTTCTCAGCATGGGGACTGGCGCTGAGTGGCAGCCAGGATGTGCCGAGTGGCTCATGTACCACCCCCGTCTTCCCACCACAGCCCCCCAGGGATCTGATGGCCCCCACTCTGGCCTCCTGACCCCAGGCTGCTCCTGGATGGAGGCAGAGGTGGGTAAATGGGATCCCATGGCAGGGGTGGCAGGGTGCTAACCCAGGGCCCTGCCTGCAGATGGCGTACCAGGCATGGGTGACCAACGCGCAGACGGTGCTTCGGCAGCAGCGGCAGCAGCAGGCCGAGCAGCAGCGCACAGGTGAGTCTGGCTGTGGGCAGGTTGTGGGGTGGTGGGGAGGCAAAGCGCTGATCAGATCCCCTGTGTCTAGGAGGCGACCCAAGCCAGGAGGCAGGGCTGGCAGAGGGCTTGGAGGACGAGGTAACCGGTGAGTTGGCGCCAAGGGCTGCGGTCAGGGAGCGGGGGTCACCCGCTGACCGCTCCTTTACGCCCTCCTGCCCAAACCTCGCCGCAGGCCGCAGCCATGTGATGCAGCGAGTGCTGAGCGCCGTGCAGTTCCTGTGGGTGCTGGGCCAGGCACTGGTGGACGGGCTGACGCGCTGGCTGCACGACTTCACGCGGCACCACCGCGCCATGAGCGACGTACTGCGCGCAGAGCGCTACCTGCTCACACAGGAGCTGCTCCGGGTGAGCGGGCTGCCGTGGCCCCGCAGTGCCACGCCGGGCCAGGCCCTGGGTCCGCCCCCTATGCCGACGCCCCGCCCACTACCACATGCCCCGCCCCTGCACAGACGCCTGTCACGCCCCTCCTTTTGCCCAAATCGGTTGACCTGAGCCCCTGGCTGCCCTGCAGGGCGGAGAGGTGCGCCGGGACGTGCTGAACCAGCTGTACACCAGCGAAGCCGAGGCGGCCCGTGATGCGCTGAGCACAGCATCGAGGTAGGACCCGGGGCGGGCGGCTCAGGACAGTGGGGACCCACCTCACGCGGCCTGTCCAGCCCCAGCGCCTGAGCTGCTGCACAGGGGGTGGTAGCCGGCTGGACCCTTGTCCACCAGAGACCCAGAGGCCCTCCAGGATTGCCCCCAGAGCCCGAGCAGTGTGCAGGCCGCCTTGTGAACTGCTCTCTCCCGCAGCGGGCTCGGGGTGGAGGAGCCACTGAGCAGCATGACCGAGGACACCAGCAGCCCCCTGAGCACCGGCTACAACACCCGCAGCAGCAGCGAAGAGGTGGTCGCCGAGCCTGGGGCTTCTCTGCGCGGCTCTGGGGAGCTTCCCACCGGCCGCGGCCGAATGCGCACGGCTAGTGAGCTGCTGGTGGACAGGTGAGCAGGGAGGGGTGCACAGCGGGTGGTCCCCGAGGCTCCGAGCTGGTGCCGGTGCTGGTGCCGTCCAGGCCTCTGCGCCAGGCCTGAGCCTGATCTCCCGCAGGCGCATGCACATTCCGGAGCTGGAGGAGGCGGAGCAGTTCGCGGCGGGGCGGGGCCGGGCGCTTCGGCTGCTGGAGGCCCTATACCAGTGCGTGGCTGCCCACTCGGAGCTGCTGTGCTACTTCGTCATCGTCCTCAACCACATGGTCACTGCCTCAGCCACCTCCCTCGTGCTGCCCGTGCTGGTCTTCCTGTGGGCCATGCTTTCCATCCCGAGGCCCAGCAAACGCTTCTGGATGACGGCCATCGTCTTCACCGAGGTGGGAGTCGCTGGAGGGGTGGAGGTGGGGGTGGGGTGCGGGCGCCACGCTGACCTCTCTCCCCTGCAGGTCACGGTGGTCGCCAAGTACCTGTTCCAGTTTGGCTTCTTCCCCTGGAACAGCCACGCTGTGCTGCGGCGCTATGAAAACAAGCCCTACTTCCCGCCGCGCATCCTGGGCCTGGAGAAGAGCGACAGCTACGTCAAGTATGACCTGCTGCAGCTCATGGCGCTCTTCTTCCACCGTGCACAGCTGCTGGTGAGTGCTCACAGACACACCTGCACACGTAGATGGACACATGGGAACGCACACACGCAGCCGGGTTGTTTCAGGAAGCAGGCAGGACATAGTGGGGTCCAAGGTGGGCCTGGCCATCTCACCCAGCCCAGCGTGGCTGCACCAGCCTCATCAGCCTGCCTCACTCCACAGTGCTACGGCCTCTGGGACCACGAGGACCCCCCATTGTCCAAGGAGCACGACAGGGGCAGTGCAAAGGAGAAGGGGGCTGAGGAGGAGCCAGCCCTGCCTGCACCCCAAGAGGAGCCAGGAGGGGTGGCCAGGCCCCCTGCTGAGGACCACGTCCAGGCGGAAGCGAAGGGTGGGCCCCTAGAGCCCGGCGGCAAGAGACGCATCAGCCTCCGTTTCAGGAGGAGGAGGAAAGAGAGCACGGAAACCAGAGGACAGGCCGTTGGTACGAGGGCCTACCCAGTGGAGCCACTCACACCCCATGGCCCTCACAGCCTCTGCTGGTGACCCTGGGGAGGTCCCTGCACTCGGTTTGGTCTGTACAAAGTGGGCTGGCTGCACTGGCAGCCCCTTTGGGGTTTCTCGGGATGGTCAGGAGTCTGAGCTGGGCCAGCCGGTGCCGTGCGGGCTCCACCGTCAGTGGCGGCTGCTCCCCACAGAAGGCGAGGAAGAGGAGGCAGCAGCAGTGGCGGTGGTGGCAGCGGGGGCAGAGACCTTGCGGAGAGAGAAGAGGCGGAGTCGTCCCCGGGAAAGAGTGAGGGTGCTGGGGGTCCGGCTGCAGAGCTTCTGCCTGTCCCTGTGAGTGCCCAGCTGGGAGCGCCCAGGTGAGGGTGGGAGGGAGGAGCAGGTCCTCGAGTGAGCCTGCCCGCCCGCAGGGCCCGGAGCGTGTACTGGCCCGTGCGGCGCTTCTTCCAGGACATCCTGCACACGAAGTACCGGGCTGCCACCGATGTCTACGCACTCATGTTCCTGGCCGACGTCATCGACTTCATCATCATCATCTTCGGATTCTGGGCCTTTGGGGTGAGCTGGGTCTCGGCCCTGGTGAGTCCAGGCTCCGCAGCCTCCCCAGCACCTCTGACCTCTGCTCTCCTGGCCACAGAAGCACTCGGCAGCCACGGACATCACATCCTCCCTGTCAGACGACCAGGTGCCCGAGGCCTTCCTGGTCATGCTGCTGATCCAGTTCAGCACCATGGTCATCGACCGCGCCCTCTACCTGCGCAAGACCGTGCTGGGCAAGCTGGCCTTCCAGGTCGTCCTGGTGCTGGCTGTCCACCTCTGGATGTTCTTCATCCTGCCCGCCGTCACCGAGCGGTGCGTGCCAGGGTGCAGGCCCTGTCCGGACACAGGCTTTGTGGTGCTTGGTGGAGGCAGGGTTGGGGGGGGTGGGCACCCTGACCTGACCTGGCCTCCCGGTCCCATCCAGGATGTTCAGCCAGAACGCGGTGGCCCAGCTGTGGTACTTTGTGAAATGCATCTACTTCGCTCTGTCCGCCTACCAGATCCGCTGCGGCTACCCCACCCGCATCCTCGGCAACTTCCTCACCAAGAAGTACAACCACCTCAACCTCTTCCTCTTCCAGGGGTGAGTGTGGGCAGCCTGGGGCGCGGGGCGGAGGCAGGGGCTGTCATCCCTCCAGCCCTCCTGACAGTGCCCTGGCCTCGGGCAGGTTCCGGCTGGTGCCATTCCTGGTGGAGCTGCGGGCGGTGATGGACTGGGTGTGGACGGACACCACACTGTCTCTGTCCAACTGGATGTGCGTGGAGGACATCTACGCCAATATCTTCATCATCAAGTGCAGCCGAGAGACTGAGAAGGTGCCGGGGCCCCGGGGGGCACTGGCCACTCACCCCTGCTGGGGTCCCACCTGGGGTTCACCGCCCACGCAGCAGGAGTCCGGAGAGCACTGTCCTAAAATCCTCCTGGTGGCCAGAAAGGGCTCCTCCCAGGGGACGGTGACTGAGGCTGCCTCAGGGACGGCCCAACCACAGAGGGGCCGGAGCCGACACTGGGCAGGAGGGGCCTGGCATCTGGGCCCTGGCTCATTGTCGTGGGTCACGGTGTGAGCACTGACCTCTTAACTGGGCTTTTGTGCTTTCTCGTCAGTTTTATTGATAAAATTCACACATCACCAGGTAGATGGTTTCTAGTATATTCAAATCTCCATAAGCATCAGCACAGGTAAGACCACACTCATCATCCAAACAGAAACCCCAGCCCCACCAGCAGTCGGCCCCCAGCCCCATCCACCCGCCACACGGGTGTGCCTGTTCCTGTCACGCCAGCTGCACAGACCCACAACACAGGGCCTTCCACGACTGGCTTCTCGCAGCGCAGTGTGGTCCAAGCTTATCCATGCAGCTGTACCAGTTTCTTCTAGCGGCTAAGTAGTAGTCCACTGTGGTTAAGACTTGTGTATCTCCTGAAAAAAAAAGCCTCCACAGCCTTTCATATCTCCTGGGTGTGCACTTAGGAAGGAACCCTGTGTCTCTGGGGGCCCCCTTCCAAGCCCTGTGGCTGTGGCGTGGCAGGGACGCCAGCCTGCTTGCCCCACGCCCTGGCAGGGAGGGAGGTGTCTCACTGTGCTTCTCCTGTCTCACCTGGTGACCTGTTTCCCATCAAGCATCTTTCCCCGTGCTTGTTGGTCACCTGTGTATCATTGTCTTTGGAGAGACAGTCTGTCCAGGTTTCTCTCTGGTTCTTACTTGGGTGGTGTTTTTCATTGTGAGGGCTCCTTATGCATTCTGGAAGTTAGACCCTTATCAGATAGATCTGCCCTGAAAGCATCTACTGCTTTAGGTCTCCCATGAGTTCATCTTTGTCAAGGATGTGGGTGACCAGCGCCCTCTGTGGCAAAGGCTTTCCTTCCCCACGGCCTCAAGGTGGGGGTCTGGTTCTGGCTTTGAGCTCTACTCCCTGGTCAGCTATCTTCACCTATGGCTTCAGTTTCAAAGTATGGTCAAGGCTTGACTTTGTGGGGGTCACAGGGGAGCCTGAGACCACAATGCCTGCTGCCAGGACCTGGCACGGGGCCAGGTGGGTCACCTGTGTTTACCCCCCACCTCCAGAAATACCCGCAGCCCAAGGGGCAGAAGAAGAAAAAGATCGTCAAGTACGGCATGGGCGGCCTCATCATCCTGTTCCTCGTGGCCATCATCTGGTTCCCCCTGCTCTTCATGTCCCTGGTGCGCTCTGTGGTTGGTGTCGTCAACCAGCCCATCGACGTCACTGTTACCCTCAAGCTGGGCGGCTATGAGGTGAGCATCACACGGGGGCCTGGCTTCACGTGGCTGCTGGTGCCGGGGCTGGGGGGCCTCTCCGGGCGCCAGGTCACCGTGTCCCCACCGCCAGCCCCTGTTCACCATGAGCGCCCAGCAGCCATCCATTGTGCCCTTCACGCACCACGCCTACGAGGAGCTGTCCAAGCAGTTTGACCCCCACCCGGTGAGTGGCCCCCTGTGCGTCTGCCTGTGGTGGGAGGGGGTTCCGGCTGCTCGCCACTGAGATGCTGCCCTGCACCCAGCTGGCCATGCAGTTCATCAGCCAGTACAGCCCCGAGGATATCGTCACGGTGCACATCGAGGGCAGCTCCGGGGCACTGTGGCGCATCAGCCCGCCGAGCCGGGAGCAGATGAAGCGGGAGCTGTATAACGGCACGGCCGACATCACCCTGCGCTTCACCTGGAACTTCCAGAGGTGTGTCCTGGGGGGGCGCCCCACCCTGTGCTTCACCTGGAACTTCCAGAGGTGCATCCTGGGCGGGGGACAACCTCAAGGGCTCACACACCCCACCGGGTCACACTGTGCCCCTGCTGTAGGGACCTGGCCAAGGGCGGCAGCGTGGAGTACACCAACGAGAAGCACACCCTAGACCTGGCCCCCAACAGCACCGCCCGGCGGCAGCTGGCCAGCCTGCTGGAAGGCACCTCGGATCAGTCCGTGTGAGTGGGTCGGGGGGCTGGGTGTGGAGGCCACAGGAGGGCTGGACCAGGCCTGACTTACCACTTCTCCCCACAGCGTCATCCCCCATCTCTTCCCCAAGTACATCCGTGCCCCCAACGGGCCTGAAGCCAACCCTGTGAAGCAGCTGCAGCCCAGTGAGTGGGGCAGGGGTTCTGGGTGGGGGTGCTGGCTGCGGCCACGGCCCTGGACAGCTGGGGGCCCTGACCCCTCCTGGTTCCCACCTAGATGAGGAGGCTGACTACCTCGGCGTGCGTATCCAGCTGCGCAGGGAGCGTGTGGGCACAGGGGCAGCTGGCTTCCTCGAGTGGTGGGTCATTGAGCTGCAGGACTGCCAGGCCAACTGCAACCTACTGCCCATGGTCATCTTTAGTGACAAGGTCAGCCCACCCAGCCTGGGCTTCCTGGCCGGCTACGGGTGAGTGTGGCGGGGCCAGGGGGCAGGTTGGGGCGGGTTGCAGGCCAGCGGCAGCCCTGAGGCTCACTTGCCCACCCACCTGCCCCCAGCATCATGGGGCTGTACGTGTCCATCGTGCTGGTCATCGGCAAGTTCGTGCGCGGCTTCTTCAGCGAGATCTCGCACTCCATCATGTTTGAGGAGCTGCCGTGCGTGGACCGCATCCTCAAGCTATGCCAGGACATCTTCCTGGTGCGGGAGACGCGGGAGCTGGAGCTGGAGGAGGAGCTCTATGCCAAGCTCATTTTCCTGTACCGCTCGCCCGAGACCATGATCAAGTGGACGCGCGACAAGGAATAGAGCCGCCACGGGCAGAGCCGAGGCCCCGGGCTGATGCTGCTGCCACAGGAAGCCGTGGCCCCCCGGCAGAGGACTGCTAGCCCTTCCCGTTGTCCCCCACCCCCACGCGTACTGTAGTTTTCTAATTAAAACGTTTTTATTTATACAAAGGGGCAATCACATGCTGCCTGCTCAGCCTTGCCTGCCTTCCTGCTCCCAGGGGTCTCCTGTCCCCGGCGCTGGTCCGCGAGCTCAGCTCTCGCCAGTCCTGGCCTCGTCTTCGCTGTCCCCCAGCAGGTACTCCTGGACCTCCTGCTCGGCTGTGGCCCTGGGGAACCGCATGGTAGGAACCGACACCCAGAAGGACCCCTCCTATGCTCCCGCCCCCAGCAGAACAGGCAGTACCTCTGGCTGCGGATCTGGGCCTCGGACAGGATGTAGGGTGGCAAGAGCTCCAAGGAGGGCTGCAACAGAGAGTCAGCACGGGCGAGGGGCTGCGTAGCACAAGGCTGGCCAGTGCCCACCTGTCCCTCACCCGGGAGAGAGATGGCCACTCACCAAGTCTTTCATGTTCACTCGGCAGCCGTAGCACAGCTGCTCCATGACCTGGGCCCGGGGGTCCTCCCTGCAGAGCACGCTGGACTGAGCACCTGGCCTGGGCCTCAGTGAGGACCCTAGGGCGCACCCACACTGTGCAACCCCAAGATGCCGACCACAGCGGGGTGGGGGGCACGACAGGACGAGGCAGGGACTCACCCCCTGTAGCAGCTGGGGCCCCCACCCATTCCAGCACAGCAGCAGGGCCCGGCAGCCACCCCGGCCTGGGTGACAGGGGGCTGCATCTGGGGGAGATGTGAGGTCTGAGCCCCAAAAGCTGTGGCGCTGTCTGCAAACAAAGAGGAGCTGAGGGGACCTCCAGGCCCACAAAACCCCAAGAGCACTCACGGGTGCCCCGCCCCAGCACCGCGCAGGGTGAGGACAGACCAGCGGTGTCGACGTCCAGCGTGCACATGCAGAGCAGGCAGCGGGGGCCGGCGACACAGCCGTCCCTGGGGGCCTTGACCAGCTTCTCGCTTGTCCTAGGGGTGGGGACAGGGCTCTAAGACACTGCTGGCCGGGTGCTCTACCCCGCCAGTGCCCCCCCACCCCCAGTACCTACACGCACCCACCTGTACACGGTGCTAACTGTGGAGGGGAACTGGGCCTGCAGTCTGAGGATGAAGGCCTCCATCAGCCGGTGGATGCTGGCCTTCTCGGGTGCCTAGGAGCAATGAGACAAGGGGGCAGCTGTGGGAGGGGCCCCACCTCAGAGAAGTGTGGACCCTGGGCTTCACAGCATTAGCCCTGAGAGTCTGCTGTGGAGCAAACCAGGCGCCCCACTTCTAGAGCGCCCCCACTGTTCAATCAGACACCCTGACAGAGCCCACTCTGCCCCTCGCCCCGCCCCCACAAACCCCACTCTGGGAGTGCAGGGATGCCCCACACGGGCTCCACTGTGGCAAGGGGCGTGCACGCTGCCCACCTTGGTGTCCAGGGCCGGTGTGCAGACGGAGGGTACGGCAAACAGGCGGTTGTAGAAGGCGACCTCCTTCAGCGTGTGCTCGCGCATGGGCCGTACCACCACCACGTCGCCATGTCGCTCATCTGAGAAGCCCTGGGGCCGGTGAGGGGGATAGTGTTCCTCACTGTACTCGGCTGTTACTGCCCGCTGGGGGGTCCCAAGCTCTCCCCGCCTCCTGGGTGGCCCCTGGGCAGCTTGCAGGCGCACCGTGTCCCAGGCAAGGAAGGCCCCTCTCCCCAGCGCCAGGCTGGTCATGAGCTTGATGGCCAGGCGGGTACAGCTGTCCCCCGTCATGACCTTGGAGTAGCCGTGGTTCCGGGCCACATGGAGAATCAAGTGGGTCCTGTGGATTGAGGCGGGAGGTCTCAGGAGCCCAGGGAGGCAGGCCCACAATTCGGGAGGCAGGGCGAGGCGGACTCACCGCAGGGTCTGCAGAAGCTCCTCCTTGGCCGTGAGCGTCTTCACTGAGTCAAACAACCTGGACAGCACCTGGGTCTGGGCAGTCGTGGGTGGCCCAGCAGGGCTGTGGGGGTCCTGGGCGCAGTGCTGGCTCTGCCGCTCCACCCCATCGGCGCCCAGTGCGTGCTGCTGCTGCAGGAAGCTGTCCACAGCCGCCTTGTAGGCGCTCTCCGTCCCCACTGGCTCCTGGGCAAAGCAGCGCAGCACGGAGGGTGGCAGGCTGAACACCTGCGGGAGGGCAGAGCCGTGAGGCCCGCCCCAGGTGGGGGAAGCAGACCCGTGCCCCTCAGGCACCCAGTGCTCACCCCCAGGCCCTCGAACAGGGACGGCCTGCCCACCTCTTCCAAGGCCACAATGTGCCACGGGAAGCCAGTGGTCTGCAGGACCAGCTTCACCTCCGCCAGAGTTTTCGCTCTGTCCTCGGGGCTCTGGCCGCAGGTGGCTCCCTCTGAGACCCGCAAGCAGAAAAAGAGAGTCAGGCTTAAAGAGATGCGGACAGTAGTCAGGACCAACAGCCCTGTGTCCTGGGGGCAGCAGTCTCTGAATGCTGACCTGTCTCCTCGGGGGGCATTTTCAGAGTGGCTGGTGAGTTCTCTGGGCATGGGGTGGAGGCCGGAAGGGCAGGTCCCCTAAGGCAGTGAACTCGCCCTTCTCACTCAGTGCCCTGGACCCCGTGGTGGACACTCAGCAGACGTTCCTGCCCAACCCTGGACGGTCTGAGACAGGATGGCAGCAGTGCTGTCTGCCGACACGCTGTCTCCAGACAAACGCCCCTAGGAGGACTTCCTGTGGGCACAGTGCCAGCAGTCAGCAGGCCCACCTGAACACTAGGGCCCAGGAGGAGACGTACCATCAACGTAGATAACCCCTGGCACGAAACGCAGCCTCTTGGCAGAATCTCGACTCAGGCCCTGGGGGGACGTGATAGGGCCTCAGCTCCAAAGCCAGAAGCCACCGGGCACTTTGCTGCAGAGACTCTGCTCCTTCCAGACCGAGGACCCCCAGGAAAGGGCAGCAGTGCCCCTGTGCTGTGCTGGACTCCACGCAGGCCCACGGGGAGGAGGCACAGCCCAACACGCTTCAAAGCGGCACTCCCTGGGGTACCTCTGTCCCCCTCCAAGCAAAACCTGCTCTCAAAGCCTGTCTGTGCCTCCTGGCAACACCTGAGAAGCCCCTGCCAAGCCCTTCAGACCACTCAGAGCAAGAAAAGACCATGACAGCAAGGCGTCTCTAGTCACGGGGAAGAGCTCCGCCGGGCGGGGGCGGGGAGGGGGTGGTCTCACACCCTCTGGCCAGGTTGAGGGCACGAGGAGGCAAGGGCAGAAAACCAAGCGCAGAAGTGCCGCCTCCGGGAAGCCCCAGCACAGGCCACACCACCACCCCTTAGAGTGTGTGCAGCGGTATAGGTATGTGCCACGCGGGTCAAGGCCTCCCAAGCACCCCAGGGCTACCAGGAGTCCCACTGCCTCCAGTGCCCAAAGTGGGCCTGTGGATGGGCCAAAGCACAGCCCCCATGCCCCTTGTCTCTCCACTGACAACCCCCGAGACCTCCGAGCCCCCCCTTAAACTGCTCAAGGAAGCCACCCTGACCCCCCGAGCCCTTAGGTCCCTGGGGCACCTGCTCTTGCTTTTTTACTGTCTTGTTCCGGACACCCTCCCTGGACCAGGAGAATGCCCCTGGACGCCTCGAGGGGCGCTTTGCCCTGGTGCCACCCTGGTGCCTGGTGCTGTCCAGCAACGCATGTCTGCATTCGAGCAAAGGGACAGGGCACTAAACCCGGACATGGCTGGGCACTCCCTACACCACTCCAGGGCCAGCGTCCACGTGCCCACATCTAAGAGCCCTGAGCATCCTGGCTGGGAAGGGGACCTTTCTCTCCAGCCCAAGCAAGAGTCCCTTGGTGCTAGCCCCCCAGCACTGGATCCTGGCTAGGCGTAGCAGGAGGATGGTGTGGAGACATACCTCAAGGACCTGCCAGACCATGGAGCTGGACGAAGGCCCCCCAGACCACGCCAAGAGCACCTGAGGAAGAAGGAACATCACTGGAGGCACTGCACCTCCAACAAGGCCCACCCTCCACCCACGGATGTCTCCGGATGTGAGTGCCCCAGGAGTCTGGGTGTGCGCCCATGGGAGGGGCTGGCACGATGAGGCTGGGACAGGCCGCCTTCGAGGGGGGTGCCACACCCTACCTTCTCTCCTGGGAAGATCAGCCTGTTCTTCCCCAGCATGGCCCTGAACTTGTGGACGTACAACGCCTTGAAACAGTCCCTGCAACACAAACGCTAGGAGCTGCAGCAACACAGCCCAGGCCACCCACCAACACTCCACAGGCTGACAGCCTGAGAGCCCGCCAGGCTACATTTTCTTCTAGCAACTTCCACCCTTAAAGCAATGTCTTGACATTAAAAGCTGCACCCAAAGATGGGTGAGGGTAGAAATGGAAAAAAAAAAAAAAAAAGAAAGAAAAGAAAGGAAAAAGGAAGAGAAAGACACAGAAAGGAAGAAGAGGAAAGAAGGGAGGAAAGAGAAGAAAGAAGAGAGACAAGCAGAGAGAAAGCAAGCTCCCTCCCCAGCAACCCAGCAGGCAGGCAGGTGGAGCAGAGGGGCCCGAGCAGAGGGATCTGAGCGGAGGGGAGCAGCGCTGCCCCAAACAGCGGCCAAGCCTGGGGCTGTGCCCCCGCAGCATTTCCTTCTTGCTGGTCAGATGATCTAGTGTCACAACAGTCCCCAACACAGAACAGGCCCTGCTTATGAAGAGCTGACCAAACACCCCGTGGAGGCTTTGTGGACAGTAACTCAACAGCAGAACACCTGAGGTTCCAGGGACCCCAAGGGATCCGCCACAGGGTGGCTCCTGGAAGGTCAGGGCCCGGGAGGTTCCTTGGGCAGACACGGATGCTCACAGTGGCAGAGAGGACACTGCAGCTGCCACAGCCGTGCCCCCTGAAGCACCATGAGGCCCCGGAAACCACGTTCTCCCTCTGGTTAGGCGAGGCAAGGGCTTCCTACATGCTGACCTTCTCTACCAGTGAGGAACTTGCTCAAAACCCAGACTGCCAAAATCTGCAAACTGGAAGATCAGCCTATCACCTCTTCCCAGACTAAGCAAGCAGGGGAGGGGAGCCCTGGGCCCAGAAGGAGTCGCTGTGGCCTCTCTCCTCCTCATCGGAGAGTTCTCCAAGCAGCACCTCCAAGAGGCTCTTATGTGGTTAAAGCAGTGACTTTCATATCTAAAACATATTTCCTGACAGCACACAGCAAATCTACTCGGCCCTGCAAAAATGGGCAACTGTGAGAAAGTTTGGGAGAAAACAACTTATTCCATCCCTTTGGCTTCTTTTTCAGAAACTTAGTAAGTAGAGTCTGATACTCTGGGAGACCAATTAAAAAATGTGAGCCGGTCAAATAATTCAGCGTGTTTGCCATGCACATCACGTCACCTGAATTTCATAAAGCAGGTGACGAGCCTGACCCCTGTGGACCTATGGACCCTATGAACATGACCAGACACTGAAAGTTATGACTCACGGCCATGTGACAGGGCCACAGACAGCTTCAGATCAGACGGAGCATGGTAGGCCTCGCTGGGAGCAGCCCCTGCTCCTGTCCAGAGGTCCCCCCGCAGATTGCCCCTGGTGGTCCAGTGGCTAAGAGTCTGTGCTCCCAGTGCAGGGGCCTGGGGTCCATCCCTGGTCAAGAAACTAGATCCCACATGCCTCAACTAAGACCTGATGGAGCCAAATAAATAAAAAATCTCCAAAGATGCCCCCACAGCTCGGAGGGAGAGGGATGAAAGGGGGGGTTCTGACCTCCCAGCTGTGGGGGCATCTTTGGAGATTTTTTTATTTGGCTCCATCAGGTCTTAGTTGAGGAAAGCTGCCCCTGAATATGTTCCAGCTGCCCTGAGGAGCTCTTCTCGCCTGCACCACACTCCTCTTCACCTTCGCTCCCAACTCTCTCTGTAAGTGCCACCCGGACTTTCCTGCCACCTAATGCATGCCTGGATGATGGGAGAACAGCACTCACACAAGAACTGACACCCACAGCCATACACACACACTCACCCACCCCTGGACATTAGGAGTAAAGTGCTTTCAAAAGAAAGAAATCAAGCCGCAGAAATGGAGGCAGTCCTGGTTACTGAGACTGTGTGTGCCGGGTCACCTCCCACATCCAGGCCTCACCTGCAGAAGGCGTCTCCAGCCCGGATCACCACCACAGGCAGGCCTTCCTTGCACTTCACACACTTCTGATCCCGGGTTCTGAGGCATTGGGAGAAGAGAGACCAGGACACTGATTACATGCGCTCAGGGGCTTCGGGGAGGCGGCAGCCGGTTTCTCATCCCAAGCTGTTGTACCAGAGAGGCCATGGTGGGGCTGGGGAGGGAGAGGAAGGAGCCTGCACCTCACAGACCGGACCTTGTATCTTCTCCAGACTACCCCTCTGAGGAAATACCAGAGCCCTAAGAGGATTTCAGTTCTTCAAAGCCAGCTCAGTTAGCTCTGTCTCAGGGCTGGCACGAGAAGAGAGACAGCTAGTTCTGGGAGGCGCTGGAGGGGAGAACTGGAACCAGAGTGCAGAAGCGGCCGGCAGGTCGACTTTCCTCGCCAAGTAAGGACAGCTTGGTCAGAGGCGGAACAATTCCACTGGCTACAAAAATTAGAGGTGCGAGCGCGCCAAGTGTTCACCACGGGCTTGCCAGGCACTCCCCGGATGCTGAGGAGCGAGGTCCACCCCACACCAGAGATTCCTGGACTCCCAGGACCCGCCCTGGGCAGTCTGAGGGCTTCCCGGAACGTGGCCCCCGAGACTGAGCGCAAAGCGCGTACGGGCTGGCCCTCGGGGCAGGGCTCGCCCCCTGCTGGAGGATCGGAAAGGAAGCGGCGGGTGCAGCTGCCCAACTTTTACCCAAGCCGTGGCGGCGGTGACCCCTTGGGGGCGGACTCCCGGTACTCCTCAGACATCTCGCACATGGCTGCGCCGTGTCGCTTAGCAGACAGCTTCGACGGCAGAGGCGGGGCGCATTCTGATACGTCACCTACGCGCCGGCGCGAGGGGCGGCCGCTCCCTATGACGTCAACACGACGCCGGCGCAGCCGTGACGCTCGAACCGGGGGCGGGCGCTCCTTGTGACGTCAACTTGGCGCCGGCGCGGCCGTGACGCGCAGGCCGAGCCGGGACAGGGGCGGCGGCGGCGGCGGCGGCGGCGGCGGCGGCGGCGGCGGCGGCGGCGGCAGCGGGCCGGGCCCCGGGATGGCGATGTTCCGCAGCCTGGTGGGCTCGGCTCAGCAGCGACAGCCGCCGGGCGGGCCCGCTGGCGGCGACAGCGCCCTGGAGGCGCAGTACAGCTGCCCCATCTGCCTGGAAGTCTACCACCGGCCCGTGGCCATCGGCAGCTGCGGCCACACGTGAGTGCGCTGGCCTCCGGGAGGCCGCGGGGTCGGGCGCCGCCCCGGGGAGGTCTGAGGCCACCCCAGCGCAGTCCCAGCACGCGAGGACTTGGGGGGCAAGGGGCTCCACGCGCAGCGCCGTTTCTGCCCTCTGGGTACGTCCATCCGCCTCAGCCCAGCGTCCTGCCCGCTCGCCCCGGGCGCTCGACCCCGATCACCCCGTCGGCAGACAGGGCCGACCTGCAGCTCTGCCCGGTCTCGTGTGCCAGGAGCCGCTGACGGCCTCGGCGGGCCTCCCTGGGAACTCAAAGGGCAGCGGGCGCGACCTTTGTGCCGGTCGCCTTCCATCTGGTCTAGTGGAGAGTGGGGTGGGCAATTGTAAATAAATGCTTTGTGGCTTTTGCTGTCAACTATTTTTTGGATCCGCTGTCAGCTTGTCGTGACTGCAGAGGAGAGGAGTTCCCTAAAGTTTGGACAAAGGCTTTCTTGGAGTCTGGTGCTGTTTTGTTTTGATGGAGAACTTGGGTCACCATGGGTCACTGAGCAGCCAGGCAGGCTGGCCCTCGGTGGACCAGATGCCACACACCTTGCTAGGGTTTCAAGCTGCTCCTGGGCCAGTTGTTTCAGGAACACAAACCTGAGGATGTGGCTCTTCTCCCAGCAGAGAGCTGCACTCATGTCTTCTGGGAGCTGCCAGCCTGCTTGGGAGGGGCTGAGATCAGAGTGTATGGTCTCCAACACTCCAGAAGGCTGAATAACACAGCTCTTGAGTGAAATTAGCAGGGTGGGAGAGGGGACAGGAGGGCTTAGCTGCCCACAGAGTTGCTGAGGAGGTGGGGCCGAGGTGCACCCAGGATAGTAGGAGGCCCTAGAACATTTTGCAAACAAAGGCAGCTGGCCTAGGAGGTTCTTGACGCAAAGAGGGAACTGGAACTGCTAGGTGTGTATGCTGTGTATCCTCAGGCTGCGGGAGTGTCAGGAGTCGGAGTGCCTTCAGGCACACACAGTGCAGACAGCACAGACACCCACCTGCGCACCCTGGGAAAGCGCTGCTGACTAGTCCTGAAGGCGCTGGCCTCACTTTTTCATGCTGTCTGTGACATTTTGGCAGGGGCAGCCTTTGAACAGCACCTCTCTCGTCAACACGCACCAGTGGGTGTTGTCACTGTGTGTTCAGCTTCTTCCAGCCAATCATTGAGAGAGCTGCAGAGCCTGTCTTGGGGCCCAATTTTAGAAAGCCTTTCCTGGGTTTAGGATTTCTATCAACACTCACCCAGCCCTAGACACAAGCCTTTTTTCCCAAATAAATCTTTTTAGAATACAGAACTACACAAACTGCTGTGATAGCATATTCTTTGATAACCTCTCCCCACACTTTTCTTGGCAGAATCACACCCCTCTGCTCCTGTTCCTGAGGCTGGTCCTGCAGCAGCCTCTTCTTCAGCTTCTGCCTTGGAGATATTTTCTTCCTGACCCTACTGCTGATGTAAATCTCCTGGCTGGTTATCTCTGCTGCCTACTTTCTATAAGTTTTCTTTTCCAATGTTTTGAAGGCGTGTGTGCAGACAAACAGGAGAAGGCAATGGCACCCCACTCCAGTACTCTGGCCTGGAAAATCCCATGGACAGAGGAGCCTGGTGGGCTGTAGTCCATGGGGTCTCGAAGAGTTGGACACGACTAAGCGACTTCACTTTCATGCATTGGAGAAGGAAATGGCAACCCACTCCAGTGTTCTTGCCTGGAAAATCCCATGGACGGAGGAGCCTGGTGGGCTGCCGTCTATGGGGTCACACAGAGTCGGACACGACTGAAGCGACTTAGCCACAGCACAAACGAACACGAAAGATTTAAAGACACCCCTTTCCTTTTAAAAAGTCTGCTGGTGGTCTGGTTATCTGCCTCACTCCACCGCTACCTGACTAAGCAGTTTCCTTCACAAAATAGGTTTTCTGGAGGTGACAGCAGCCCTGCCTGGGCCTGGACTCCTGCTCCAGCACCCGACAGAAGGGGACAGGTCACAGGGAGGGCTTTCCAGCAGGAGCCCAGAGGCAAGGGAGCTCCTCGGTGGAGACGGTGGAAGCCCTCCCAGGAAGTCCCCAGAAGAAGCCAGTCATCTGCCACGCTCAGGGGATGCCCTGGGCAGTAAGCTGCACCTGGAACCAGAAACCACCTGGCTGCTCCTGACGCTCTGACGAGGCCTTCCCTAGTGCCGTGTATTTGGGCGGAGTTCTGCCTGGGCTGCCCCCAGCCACTGTGCCTCTTCTGTCCATCCGCCCTCTCTGGTAGTGCCGTCACACTGTCTCCCGCCTAAGTGTCCCCACGTGCAGTCTGTTAACGAACAGAAGTTGTAGAAACACTGGCACACTCGTGCATAAGGAGATGCGGAGGGAATGTTGGTAACAGACATTGTCTGAGTCCTCCCTGCTTGCAGAGGCCTGGGAGATAGGTGCTGTTACTCTTCCAGCACAAGGGAAAGGAGATCGGGGCAGCCGAGGGCAATCCCCAGGTGTTCAGCAAAGCCGAGGCTGGAGCTCAGGCTGCTGGGCCAAGCCGGCCTCTCACCCCTGTCACTGAGGCCCCTTCTGCGGCCACAGCCCCCAGCACCCGTGGGCCAGTGCCTGCAGACACCCGGAACTGCCGAGCATTTACCAGCCTGGAGCGGGCTTCTCTGCTGAGTTCGCAAGGCCTCTGTCCGCAGGCTCAGTGGCCTGAGAGGCTTGGGTCCCAGGCAGCTCCCCTGGTCTGTGCAGGGGGTGACCAGTGGGGACAGCACTGGAGTGATGGGTCCATGCAGAAGAGGCTCCGGCCAGCTGACGGGCCACCCCCCACCCCCTAACCAGGCCTCCGTGCACCTGCGAGGGCAGGGGCCATGCTGCACTTCGTTCTGCCCCCGGCTCCTTAGGGAGTAAGACAGGAGCTGGCAGTGTAGTGGGCGGGTCAGGCAGGGCTCGTCCTCCTTCTGGAACCGCAGCTTCCTCGCCTCCCCTCCCCACCAGGTGCCCCTCTCCTGACCCAAGGCTGGTTTGTCCTGAGTACACCCTCAGCCTGGCACTCTGCAAGCTTCCTCCATCTCCTTGTGGCTCAGGGGACACATCCCTCACTGAAATCACACAGGTGGCTGCATGGGAGCCAGCATGCAGGAGAAGGGCCTCTGGATCGCCTCAGGTGCCTCTTCCTGAGAAGAGGTGAAAGTCTGAGGTGGAAGGATGGGGACCCTGCACTCTGCTGGGCCATCTGTGCCCCCAGAAATGCCCGCAGCCCCCTTTCTCGCAGGGCTGAGCCTGTGGGCTGTGGACGAGGCTCCAGTCTCTGCTGAGCAGACCCCTTGGCACTTCCTACAAGGCCAGACCAAGCTGGTCCTGAGATCAGGCTCTCGGTCCCTCTTGTGCCCCAGCTGAGAATGTGTGACCTGCGGCGTGTGCTCTTCCACAGCACAGAGCTGGTTGTGAACACGAACTGCTGTGGCCAAGCACCTGAGGGTGCAGGACACAGCACCTCCAGAGACATGGATAAGAGCTCAGAGCCGAGAGGAGCCTGAGCACCTGGGCACAGCCCCTCTGCCACCCTGCCTCTGCTCAGGCCGGGCCCGAGGCCTGCTTGCCTAGGGACAGGGCATGTCCCAAGACTGGTGACGCTCCCTGGCCAGCCTTGGCCCTGCTCCTTCTAGTGAGTGCTGGGCCCTGGGGCCCTGTGGTTTCCTCTCAGCACTGGGGGTTAGTGATTTTACCCTCAGACTTAGTGGGTGGAGGGCCTCCTGGGTCTCCCACGCTGTCCTGGAGCCCCCGAGGTGTTGTCGTCACCCGTGGCAGTGAGATGGACAGGGTGGGCCCTGGCCCTCCCGCAGCCAGCACTCTTGCTGGGACCAAGTCTAGGGGCCAGCACAGGACAGGCGGTCACGGCTGCAGCTCAGGAGCCCATGATGGGGCAGGGACAGGGTCATCTTTCAGCCAGACAGTGCCCACCCCGCCCACAGGCCCCGCACAGAAGCACCTGCTGACGTAGGGGCTCACAGCCCTCAGGCCCGTGTCCCCCCTGCAGGTTCTGTGGGGAGTGCCTCCAGCCCTGCCTGCAGGTGCCGTCCCCTCTGTGCCCGCTGTGCCGCCTGCCCTTTGACCCCAAGAAGGTGGACAAGGCTGCCCACGTGGAGAAGCAGCTCGCGTCCTACAAGGCACCCTGCCGAGGCTGCAGTAAGAAGGTACTGGCTGGGCTCCTAGAGGGTGCATCGGGGAACCAGGCGCAGGCCACCCCCCAGTTCTGTTGAGCAACCTGCCATTCCGCTCACTTCCCGAGCGTGGCCCAGTCTCTGGGCTGTGGCCGATGCAGGGACGGGGGCTGAGCTGAGCCCACCCTAGACACAGCCTAACACTCCAGTGACCCTCGCGCTGCAGGTGGTGACTGAGGCAGGCCCAGGCCCACTGTCCCTCCAGCACCTGAGCCCCCCAGCCCGCCCGACACCTGCTGTTCCTGCAGGCAGGCACACCACCTCTCAAGGGACCCAGCCTGGAAGCAGAACGTGCAGGGAGGTTTTCAGATTCTGCCATTGCTCAGGTTAACAGGTTAACTCTCCTGAGTTATCACAGTAGGAAGCGGCCCTGGTTGCTCTGTCCCCAGGGTCAAAGGTCTGAATGTCCAGGGGCCTCTTTCGGGCTCGCGTGCCCCTCCCTCCCAGCCCAAGAGCAGCGTGAGGTGCCCTACGCTTGGTCTGTGTCATGGTTCTTTCCACGCAGGCAGGATCAGAGCGGCAGGCCTCACGCAGTGTCCCCAGCCCTGGGCAGAGGAGGGCCAGGCCGGTGTCAGGAGGCCCACCCCCTATACCCCAGGCTCTGGGTGGGCGCTCCTGGAGGTTCCTGTTTGTGCCACCTGGGAGGGCTGCCCGGGCCTCTTTCTTCTGCTCATTCCTGCCTGCCCCAGGCAGCCAGCGCGCTCCTGCCCTGCCCTGTTGAGCTGGTTCTGCCTTTGGCTGGAGCGGGCAACCTGGTAATCACGAAGGCTGTGTCACGTTAGTTTTTCTGTTTCTTAGTAACGAATTCTAAGCACATCTGACTGCCTAGAATTTTGTCTGCTGGCTCCCATTAAGAAGGGTGACTTTTCACAAATAAACACCCTCCCCTGGGACTTCCCTGGTGGTCCAGTGGCTAAGACTCCACCCTCCCAACGCAGGGGGCCCGGGTTCGGCCCCTGGTCAGGAAACTAGATCCGACAAGGCTCAGCTAAAGATCCCAAGTGGGGCAACTAAGACCCAGAGCAGCCAAATCAATCAATCAGTTAAACAAACAACCCTCCCATGTCCCCCAGCTCCCCAGGGGCCCCGTCAGGGCCCCCCCTGCCCCCTGCATGACCACAGCGTGAGCTGTGAGCGCCTGCTTCTGGGTGCGGCTCTGCAGCCCTGGGTGCATCGGCCTCCTTCTCCAGCCAGGGTGCTGGCCGGGGTGTCAGGAGCCAGGGGCTCAGCCCCCCGCCCCCTGACCCTGCCCTCTGTCTTCCCAGGTGACGCTGGCCAAGATGAGAGTGCACGTGTCCTCCTGCGTGAAGGTCCAGGAGCAGATGGCCAACTGTCCCAAGTTTGTCCCTGTGGTGCCCACGTCCCAGCCCATCCCCAGGTAGGCCCCACGCAGGTCAATCTCTGGGGCAGTTTCTGGCCTACGTCACAGGGTGGGCAGTGTGGCTCCACCCTGAGGAGCTGCGAAGGGCCTCAACCCCTGCAGGTGGGGACCCAGGAGGGCCCGGCCCGGCCCACCTGTCACCCCCCAGTGGGAGTGCAGTCCTTAGGCTGGGGCCAGACAGACACCACTCTGGGCGGGCAGCCACGTCGAGGAAGGAGAGACTGGGAGGTCCTGATGGAACGTGCAGAGGGCAGAGGCTCCACGACAGCAGGGCCCACAGTGCGGGGGAGGGCGAGCCGGCTGGGCCATAGGAAGGGGGGCAGCACCACTCACCCCCCGTCCCCGCCCCAGCGCCGTCCCCAACAGGTCCACCTTCGCTTGCCCTTACTGTGGCGCCCGCAACCTGGACCAGCAGGAGCTGGTGAAGCACTGCGTGGACAACCACCGCAGTGACCCCAACCGCGTGGTAAGCCTGCCCACCCCCGGGACCCTGCTCCCCGCGCGCACGGCCTCCCAGGCCCCGTGGGCTCACCGTCCCCACTCTGTCCCAGGTGTGCCCCATCTGCTCGGCCATGCCCTGGGGCGACCCCAGCTACAAGAGCGCCAACTTCCTGCAGCACCTGCTCCACAGGCACAAGTTCTCCTATGACACTTTCGTGGTGGGTGACCCGCCTGGCCCCGCCCCACCGCCGGTGCTGGTAGTGGGCGGGTTTGCAGGCCACCAGAGGCCCGGGGGGTCTGGGCTGTGCAGTGGGCCCCTCACCCACGGGCCAACCAGCTCTCCTCACTCGGGGTGCCTCTGGGGGAGGTGCCATCACAGGGGTACCGTCTCCCCGGTTTTGCACTGAGGCCTGGGGACAGACCTTCCTTGGGGACGGGCCCCTCCAGTGCCCACTGGGAAAGAGCCACATCCCGCCTGCAGATGCTCGCCTCCTGGTGCACCCCCAGGCCTGCTCTTCCCGTCCCCTGCCAGCCTGCAGGCACCCGGCCTTGTAGGCTCCCGCCTCCGCTCCGCCCGCACCTGGTCCTGATGGTAGAAACACAGGAGTGCTGGCTTCCCCCACTCCGCCGTCCTGGAATCTGGGGGGGGAAGGACAGCTCTTATTCCTCGCAGCCACCGCACACAGTCTGTCCAGCCCTCCGTCACTGGGCGCGGTATCCTCAGGGCAGCCAGACCATCCCCCACTAGTTGCCACGAGGTGCCCAGGACCCATGACCGTGAGGCTGAACGGCGGCAGGGCGGGGGGCTGCACGCCGGTCTGCTGGGGTGGCGAGTGGTCTGCTGGGGTGGCAAGTGGTCTGCTGGGGTGGCGAGCGGGGGTGGCCCTGAGAGGCCACGGCGCCCCGCCCAGCTCCGCCCCGTCTTCCAGGACTACAGCATTGACGAGGAGGCTGCCTTCCAGGCCGCCCTGGCCCTGTCTCTCTCCGAGAACTGACAGTGCCACCACCGGCTGAGCCTTCCCGCCTCCAAGGACAGAGCCTGCCAGCTCCTGCGCCCAGACCCGCCTGGGAAGGCGCCTCGAGGGCTGGGCAGAACCTCATCGCTGCCAGAGGAGAGGCCGCGTCCCCACCACCTGCGCTCCTGCTGAGCGCCGCTGGCTCCTCGGTGCTCGGGCTGAGCACGTGGCCTCGCGGGGCGGCGAGTGCGGCCCCTGTCCGTGTCTCAAAGCCATGCTGTCCTCCCTGCAGAGAGGACCCTTCAGGCCCCGCCACCCAGCAGGGATGCGCAGGGGCCCGGCCCAGCACCTAGCAACGCTTCCCCCTCGCGCGCTCGGTACTGGCTTTTGTGATACCTAGAGGTTCCGCACTTTTCTATATTATCCGGTGTGATGACCTTTTCACGTTTTTTAGAGCAAAGACAAAGCAGTTACCCTTCATATTGCAATATCTGTGTTTGACTAGGAACAATAGTATTTTTATGGAACATTTACAAAATTATATTTTTTAAAAAAAACAATCAAAAATGAACGGTTGTGGGATAGGTGGGGGAAGGAAGGGAGAGACGGGACAATGGCTGTGTGTGGGGACCAAGGTGACCACATCCCTAGGCCACCTCGCCTTTCCCCAGGCCCCCTGTGATCAGCCAGAAGAAATCCCAGTGTCTGGCCACTTGTGGAGGCAGCCGGGTCTGCTCCTGGCCTCCCGCCTGGGTCCTGGCCTCAGCCCCGCTGTCACTGTTCTGAAGCTGACAGCCTCCTGGCCCAGGCAGGGCCACCCCCAAGGGTGGCAGAAGGCAGGGGCCGGGGCAGTGGCTGGTCAGGCCAGAAAATGCTCACTGGCACCTTCGTTTGGTTCCTGGCGTAAATTATTGCTGTCTTAAAAAAAAAAATTTAAATAAAACATTTCAAAGCATCTCAAGCGGCCTGACCAGTGCATTTCTTTCAGCAAATATTAACAGCAGAGGGCTGGAGTGGGGTCAGGAGGCCGTCCTCTGCTGCAGGCCTGTGGTCGTGTGTCCTTCCCCAAGGATTTCCACCTTTGAGACTCCCACAGCCTCCCCAGGCAGCCTGCCAGGCTGTGCCCTCAGCATGCGCCCTCACTGCAGCCCAGGAGCCAGCCCTCCTCTCAGACATCCATCCAGGGACAGTGGTCTCAGGCCAACATAAATACCAGGACCCCCCTGCTGTTTCCAAGTCACCACGGGCCTTTAAAACATGATGAGCACCCCGTGTGGTCAGGGTCCTGGTGCGCTGCCGAGCTGTCCCTGCCTGCCTCCCCTAGCTGTGCCCTGGACCCTGCCCCTCAGGAGAAGGTGAGGCTCCCGCTGACTGTGGCAGGGCAGACAAGCAGAGGCCTCCATGAGAGGACCGTCCTGCCTGGGGCACAGCCAGCCTATAGAAAGCCTTCCTCAGGAGCCACCAGCACCCTGCCCCCCACTGACCACCCTCTGACCCCACTGGCCACAGACGCTGCCTGCCAGCCTGTCCTTCCTGCTGCCTTCCAGATGAGGCCGTGACGTGATCCTGGGGCCACCCAGGCCCAGCATCAGCTTCCCCGGGGCTGGCGGGAAAGGTAGCGTGTGGCTGAAGTGCCCCTCCTACAGGAGGCTGAGGGGCTGGGATTCAGGCCCCCATGCGCAGTAGGGGAGCCTCAGGGTGGCCCTGGCCAGTCCCCCAGGGCCTGGAGCCAGCGGGGGCAGCGCGAGGACCACCCAGCTCCAGAAGCCAGGTGCAGACGCTGCCCCGCGTCCTCCCCCCACCAGCCCAGCCACCTCACTCCGCCACGACCCTCCCCTGCCCCCGGCAGTCGTCAACCCTGACCCCTCTGGGGCTGGCCACCCTGCCCCCATCTAGGACCTTCGCTTCCTCCCCCCCACCACCCCAGAGCTGCCAGCATGTTGTATCCAGGACACGTGTGGTTCTGGGGTCATTGGGCCCATGTCCCAGCCCCAGTTCAGCCTCCAGCCCTGGGAGCAGGGCTGGCAGCAACTACGTTCTCCCCTCCTGGACACAGCCAGGCTGGTCAGCCACAGGTCCTGACCTCACAGTGCCCTCCAGGAGGCAACACCCGGGTGTCTGTCCCCAAGTCTCACCCTGTAGAGGCCTCAGCACCCACCATGCCAGCACAGGACCAAGGGCTCCCGGCCACCGCAGGCTGGCAGTCCCCGGGGGTGACGCCCAGGCTGTAGCGCCTCCTAGACTCTCTGACATACCCGAGCACCGCGCATCTGCCTACGAAACATACTCCCTGGAAGGAGCCTTGAACTCCCTCACGATAAGGCAGCTCAGACTGACAGGCCCAAAGACACCTCCACACGGTGGGCCTGAGAACACATCCCCAGCAGCATGTGATCAGCACCAGCCGGCAGCAAGCTTTCGCGCCCAGAACCCATGCTGAGCCCTGTTCTCTGGCCCAGCCAGCTGCCAGGGCTGGGACCCCATCAGGAGGAGCAGCCCTCACAATCACAGAGAAGAGAGCTGTGCCCCATGGCCCTCAGGCCTCTCCCACAAGCCGCCGGGAACGAGGGCCCAGACGGGGAAGGGGCTCTGAGAGGGTGCCATGGGGCCCAGAGTTGGAAATTCGGCTGTGCACCAGCAGACACTCCCCTGCAAACCCCGGCCCACCTGCAGAAGCCCGACCGCAGTGACACCCGGCACAGCTCCTGCAGCATCACTCGTGTGCACGCCAGAGTGCAGGCCTGCACACACCCGAGCACTGCATGCACACGTGTGCAGCCCTCCTCAGCCCCGCATCACCTGTGAGGCTCAGTGCCTGGTGACACACCCGCTGGGGGTCACAGCTGTGGGTGAAGGCCAGGGTCCCCTCCCAGAAACCCCGTGTCACGCAGCATGTGAGCCCCTCCCCCCATTTAAGAACCAGCCCTCTAGAGGGGTCCTGCAGCTGTCAGCAGCTGTGAGCCCCTTCTGGGGGTGACCACACACACGCTGGCCACCAGCCTGAGCCAGAGCACTGGGTCCGTGACTTTGGCCGGCCACGAGGATGCTCCAAGGCAGGCTGTCACAGCCACGCCCTCATGACAAATACACCACACACCGACACAGGGGCCACGCCACCAGGGCAAGTGCCCCGAGTCCTGGGATAGCCGAGCCCCAGCTGCAAGGCCAGGTTCTGAGTGCCATTCTGAGCCCCAGAGCCAGGCCCACTGCGGGGCCAGGTCCCTTCACCCAGGTGTCCCCGGGGACGGGCATGCCCGGACCACACCTGACACTTTTCCATCTAATCTGACAGGTCCTGCTAACCCCCAACCACAGACCCAACCTCGCCCAGGCGCTGTGGGGGAGGGCGAGAGCGTCCCACCTCTCCAGCCCTTGGCTGCATCTAACAGGGATGGGCTTTAAACATTGGGCCAGGAAGCCCAGTTAGTAGAATCCAGGCTTAACAGAATACAGGTGCACAAGCCCAGAACCACATTGTAAAGCACAGAAAAGAACAAAACATACCTGTAAAAGAAAGAGAACACCAATGTAGGAGGAATTGTAACAATATTACCTGGGCTCTGCTGGCTCAGTGTCTGATAGAGGCAAGCGGGCGTGTGGCCACAAGCAGACATCACCAAGCGTCAAGGGCAGACCCTGGGGTCCCTGCAGGTCCTGCTCTGACAGGGAGCACCATTCCAGGAGGCCAGGGGGAGTGGGCTTCCGACAGCACAGCATGGGGCCTAGCTGCAAGGCAAGGTAGTCATACTGAAGACAGACGACACAGAGCAGGGTGAGGAGGCACTGCCACCGACCTCCCAGGGCTGCACGGGTGTGAGCAGAGCGGACACGTGGGTTTTCCTCTGTGAGTCCTACTCCAGCCTGGCCCGGACACAACCCTGTGAGTCACAGCCGAACAGGGAGTCTGTGTGACCACAGGAGGGCAGTTCTGAGCAGTACGCAGGGACCTCAAACTTCCCTTTGGGTCAGTGCTCACGGCAGCCCTCGGAAAGGAGCACCCCACCTCAGAGGTGATCTAGGGTCCTCAAAATCCCTGGGGTGTTTCCTGGGTGAGATCAGCTGGTTCCCCATGGGAGTGCGCCAGTCCCTCTGGGGACCAAGGTCAACCTGGGGCGGCCACACAGTGGTTTACTGGGCAAGGAAGGACAGTGTGAGTGCAGGGCTGGCTCGGGGATCTGCAAGTGTTATCTACGTCTGGGAAGACAAAAAGGAAGGGAAGGTACACATGGAAAGCTTGAGGCCACAGGAGAAACACACAAGCAGAAGGCAGCCACATGTTCTCCGAAATGCATGTGAGTGGCAACCAGTGGTAAGCCAGGTGATGGGAGAGACAGGCATCTTCTCCCATCTGTGCCCCACCTGTCTGTTCAACCAAGCAACAGACACCCTGAATGAGGCTGGAAGTGCCGGCCCGGTCCCGGTCCCCCCTGCCGCCTACTTCAGCACGTTTTCTTTTCTGCAAAACTGAAGGCATATAAGACCCGGCGTGACTCAGGCCTCCCTCCCCACGTCTCTCTGAGGCTCCTCTGTGGGCTCTTCACCACCTCCACTCACCCCCAGGCTCCTGGCTGGCAAAGCACTCGGCTGCACATGGTGCCTGCGCCTCTCAAGGCAGGCCTGCTGCACAGCCAGGGAAGTGCCTAAGCGGTTCTCAGGGGCCTGGCAGTGTGTTCCTCCACCCCCGCCAGAGAGGGACCCTTGAACTCATAAAATGTCCACATCAGAAGGTACCAGACATGCAGGCATGGCCGTCTTTTGGTGGCACTGAAAACTCCAAAAGACGCAGAAGTTGAGGCTGTCTGGGTCTCACAGACTAGGCTGCGGCAGCGGGTGCAGGCACTGCCCTCTCACTCCACTTCCCACAACTGCCTGTCTGAACCCTCGGAACTCCGGAATGTCAGGTGGTGTCCTTTCTCCCACCAAATGAGCTTTCTGGAGCCAACTGCCAAAGTACTGTCTCTTTTGGGTCCCCTCCCACTGGGAGAGGGCCGCTCTCCCCGAGGCCGGTCGAGCCCCTGGTCACCACTCTAGCGGGTCAGCAGGGTCAGCTCTGGAGTTCAGGGCTGGCGCTCATCAAACCTACCTTTGCGGGTTTGCGCAGGAGGCGGAGCGGGCTTGTAACTGGCTGGAGCAGGTTCTCTGAAGCTAGACTCTGTTTAAGCTCGAACCACAGGGTGGACTGAGCCCAGCTCGGCTTTTGCCCAGCCCTGACCTCCGCCCTTCAGTCCACGGCTAGTGGGCGCGCCAGGTCTCGGGGTCGGCATGACTCATGGCGCGCGCCAGGGAAGTCCCGTGGGCTGGACACGCAGCCACGCGCTCCCTCCCCCGCGGCCCGCGCACCTGTCCTGGGCGTGGCCCGCGGCCCCGCCCCCGCCTCCGCCCCGGCCCTGCCGCGCCGCGCGCTGGTTGGCCGAGGCGGCGCGCTATGCTAATAACCTGACCCTCCAGGCACCTGCGGGCCGCGCAGCCCGCGGGCACCGGCGGACGCTCAGCGGCACCCGCGCGAGGGCACCATGCCGCGCTCCTTCCTCGTGAAGACGCACTCCAGCCACAGAGTCCCCAACTACGGGCAGCTGGAGACGCAGAGAGGTAGGGGCTGCGCGTTTCCCTGCCCCGCCCAGGGCTCGACTCCCGCGGGGCAAGAGGGGAAACGCCTCCGCGCCCCCCCCCCCGCGCCCCCCGGGAGCCGGGACACCTGTCCCAGGTGGGAGGGGGGACCACGGGGCTGAAGGTAGGAAGGTGTCCCGCGGGCGCCTTGTGCACTTCAGGGACCTCGGCCTCGCGTCAGGCAGAGTGGGTGAGGATTCTCTGTCCACTTAGATTAAGTTTCCAGGCCCCTAGTCACTCTGAGGCTCTTCGCTATGGCCTGGCATGTTCATCCTAGCAAAGGGACCCCAGGGCCATCTTCCTTGGACAGGATATTTGAGACAGCCCCACAGATATTGCGGAGAGAGATGACGTGACCCCAGGCTGCTCTCCAAGGGCCCCCAGAGCATCCTGGCTTGGGTGGTGAGCAGAGAGAATGGGAAGAGTGACCCAGGGGGCCCGTGGTGCCAAGGCCCACCTCACCCAGTAGTCTGCTGGGCTCCCCCAATGCCTTCTCACCCCTCCTGGGGGTCTCCTTCCTTCCCACCCCCCCTCACCCTAGAGAAGGTTGCCCAGGGTAGGTTGGACTAAGGGAGGACAGTCCTCACCCAGCTGGGGAAACGGGTGTCCAGCAACCAGGCCTGTGTACTCATCCCCACTCCCTTTAGTGTCAGGACACGTGGAGGTCCCAGGGCAAAGGGCTCTCTAGAGTGGTTAGAGCTGCCTCCAGCTCCACAGCTTCTTGGGGTGACGTCTCTGGGGTACTGCTGTCTGAGGGGGGAGGAGAGACATTGTGGAGACTAGAGCACACAGTCAGTGCCCACTCAGGACTGGCAGCAGGGAGACAGTCCAGGCTTGAGGGTGGGGGGCGGGTGCTGCCACCAGTGGGCAGAGTCTAGGACTGGGAGTCTCAACTTCACATTTAGAAATCCAGTGGAGTCACCACCAGCAATTTTATAAAATAAAAAAGAACAGAAACCATCAGAGTGCAATGCAGATGGTAAAGGAAGCTTCTTTTGGATATACATGTGTGGCAGAACACATAATCCACATAGGTCATGGCTTGAAAGGCTGAAAGACCACTGTCTAGAGTCCAGCGTCACAGGCACCCCACTTTACATCTGTGCAACCCTGCAGCCGCCCAAGGCCCAGTGACTGACGGCCAGGGAGCAGCCTCGGGGCCACCAGTGTTCTGCTGCCTCCCTCTCTCCCTCATCCTTGAGCACCAGCTTCCTGAGGCCAAGTGGCTGTGGTGACCCTCTTTCTGTCAGGCAGTTAACCTAGCATAGACCTGCTAGGTTATAGGGTCCGGGATTTGGGGTCCCCCATTCTTCACTTTTCAATAAGTGCCCTCTTAGGCCTCCCCAGGGAGGGCTGCCGTCTATGGGGTCGCACAGAGTCGGACACGACTGAAGCAACTTAGCAGCAGCAGCAGCAGGGAACCCCTGAAGCCTGAAGGGAATTTAAAAGTCTATTCTCCCAGGAATCTGAGCTACAGGATGAATGAAACAATCCAGCTAACCCAGGACGTATGGGGAAACATTTAAAGTATTAGCAGAGGTACCCCCTGTGGTCCAGTGGGTAAGACTCTGTGCTCCCAATGCATGGGGCCTGGATTCAACCTCTGGTCAGGGAACTAGATCCCACGTGCCGCAACTAAGACCCAGCACAGCCAAAGTAATTAATTAACTAAAAAGAAAAATATTCACAGAAGCATGCAGTCACAAGCACCCAGCAGATGGCTGCCTCTCGCCTGCCCTCCCACTAGGGCCGACACTGGCCCCCAGATAGGGTTTGGCTTCATGGTGGCACCTGGGGCCTGGGCAGTGGCTGAGCCTCAGAGACTTAAGGTGACTCTTTTCCTATACAAGGGCCCTTAGACTCTCCGGGCACCCCAGTGCTGTCTCTAGAAATTCCTTGGACTTCATCTCTTAGCTGGTCACTGTCCAGCCTCCATTTCTGGAAGGACAGGAGACTGGTGTGTTGATGTTATCACTGGGAGGACTGCAGTGGAAAATGGTGAAGTCAGGAGAGAGTGGCGGGGGGCAAACTTCCTTCACTTATCCGTTTCTCCGCATCCTTGTCAACACGTCTAGTTGCCTATTTCTAATTCTAGCCATCCTAGCGGGTATGGCGTGGCACCTCACTATGGCTTTACCCTGCACCTCCCTGCAGGCTAAGGATACTGAGCATCTTTTCCGGTGCTTACTGGCCATGTGTATGTCTTCCTTGGAGAAATGTCTATTCACGTTCTTTACCCATTTAAAAATTGGAGTATTCATTGTTTCACTATTGAGTGCAGTTTCCCTATATATTCTCAACTCGAATTCCTTATCAGATATCTGATTTGCAAATATTTTCCCCATTCTATGGTCTGTCTTTCTCAACCCAGAGCAATAGTGCGGACGCAGAAATGGGGCCAGAGATTTATCTCGACACATGAAATAAGAAATAGATTGAGAGCTGTTTGGAGCTTTGATCGTTGGGGAACTGCAGAACTGAACTCTTACTTGCCTACTTGTTTACTCTGGGGGCTTCTGCCCCTGGGTCAAGCATGAGGCACACTGGCCCACAGCCTGAGGGCAGGCCGACCCAGGAGGCAGTGGACACCAGCTCGAACAACCTGTTTTGACCCGGGAGCATCTGCAGGAGGCTGTGTGCACCAGTGTTGCGATGGGCAAGGGGGGGGGTCGGAGGTGACTCGAGGCCAATTAGCTATTTTACACACATCGGCCTGCTGCCAAGTGCTGTGAATTAATGCTGTGTGGGAGCCCACAGGACGGAGCTCCAAGCTGGCCCTGAGCTGGGGTAAAAGCTCAGAGGCAGGGCCTGTCCTGCCCAGGGGGCTTCCATTGGCCCCTGAGGGCTGCTCTGGGACCCTGTGAGATGTTTCTCTGTCCTTGTTTTTAAAGAGGCACTGAGATTCCTGCTCTGACCCAGTGGCCCACACTTCTGTCTGGTGAGCCCTTTGCACAGGGCTCCCGAAGGCCTGGTCGTGGGATTGGGCCAGGAAGGCGGGTAGAACTCTCAGCACTGGGACTCAGACTTCACTGTGCCCTGTCTCCCCGCCCTACTTCTAGATACCAGTGGTGCCTGTTCAGCCTGTGGAGGGCTGGTGGTGCCCTTCATCCTCCCAGACAAGGTGGCCCCGTCCACATCTGGCGACTCTCCCCAGCCCTGGGACTTCACCTCCGTCGTTGCCCATGTCTCCCTGCCCCTCCCCACGTTCCTGTGTAATGAGGAAGCTGGCAGGGCCTCGGGGCCAGGCCCCCTGGAAGTCAGCCTGGAGGACCCTCGGGCTGGCCGGGCCCCCAGCGCACCTCTCAGAGACAGTGTGAACCACCTCAACCTGCCTCCGCTGCTGGCTCTGCCCACGCGCTGGCCCTCGATCCTGAACGCAGATGGGGCCCAGGCTCCTGGCTGCTGCCTGCCGGGGGCTGAGCGGGCCCCCTGCACCCCGGGGGGCTTCCCCTGCCACAAGCCCTTCCACGCGCCGGCCGCCTTGGCCGGGCATCAGCAGCTACACTGCCACCTGCAGGCCCAGCGCTGCTTTACCTGCAAGTTCTGCGACAAGGAGTACGGCAGCCTGGGCGCCCTCAAGATGCACATCCGCACGCACACGCTGCCCTGCCTCTGCGCCGTCTGCGGCAAGGCCTTCTCCAGGCCCTGGCTGCTCCAGGGCCACCTCCGGACCCACACAGGTAGACGCGGGCCCCCAAGGAGCCAGCGGGGGGCAGGGTGAGGCCTGGCTCTCAAAGCGGGAGATGCGGGGAGAGGGGTGGTTTCATGAGCAAGAGCAGATGCGCACACAGTGCTTCTACTTCCTGGTGTCCTGAGGCTGTGAGGCAAAGGCCCACACCCCTGGACTCACAGGCGCCGGGTTTAGGACACACAGGCATCCTTTAGGGGGCATTCCTGTCTCCAGTATCAACTCACACACCTGGTGGGATGCACAGGGTGTCTGCAGGGCCTGACTTCTCACATTCCATGACCTTTCCAGATTCTGGAGGAGAAGGAAAGGAGAGGAGCCAGAAGGGCCTGGCTTGGGCGGGAGGACCCCAGGGGAACATACAGTCTGTCTGAGGGACAGAGACGGGGGCTGGGAGTTACTCTGGAGCAAACCCATCGTTGGGTGAGAGGGTGGCCGCAGAGTGCCAAGTGCTGCAGAAGAGGGGCAGATGGGAGGGGAACGTGGGGCACGGAGCCGCGGCTTCACTCTGTCGATTATAAACTAAACAGTCCACAAACAGTGCAAGGGCCCAGCCTTGCCCTGCCCCCAGGGACTCTTCATCTCGAGTCCTGGGCTTTGTGAGGCACTTGGTGATTGAGAGACAGGCACGGAGAGGCAGCTCCAGGCCTCACAACACACACTTTCCATAACTGGACCCTCCCTTACCCTCGGTCACAGCCCTGTGAGTCGTACTGAGTGAGGGACGGGAAGGAGGGTTTCATAGGAGCCTTTTTTCATGCTGGAAATCCATCTGGTTTTCCCTGACCACTCACTGAGGATGTTCCCCTCCGGGCGCCCCATCACATCATCAGGGGTCAGCGCCCTGATCTGGGAACACAAGGGCCGGGCAGCGGGAACGTAATGCTCTGGGCCCCGCGGACTCTCCACACAGGCAGAGCTGAACAGAGGACTCTCACTGACCTTCCTTTTACACCTGTTGGGTCGGCCTAACAGAAGGTCCTAGCAGGACTCTGTCCAAATCCCCGCTCGCCCTGACTGGAGGCGGCCTGGAGGACACGGGCGTGCTCCAGGGCCTGCGCGCCACCCGCGCACAGCCACCCTCACGGCTTGGGGGGAGATGGGGGTGGGCACAGCTGCCAGAAGGCTTGCAGCACCTCTCCCGTCCAGGGCTGGTGGCAGGGGCCCCGGGGAGCTCCAGCAGAAGAGTCATCTTGCCAAAGTCTGTGTTTTAGCTGCTGAGGTCTTTACTGGGCACGTGACCCCTTGGCTGACGGCAGGCGTGGAGAGGACCCACCATCAGTTATCCAGAGGGAGGGGGCGACGGGGAGGAAGGCGTTGGAGTCCCTGTAGTGGGGCTGAGCGAGCCTCTGGACGGGGCACAGGTTATTCATTCACAAGGCGGGGGCTGCCCCCTCAGTGTTCTGACTGCTGCAAGTGGGTCCCTCACCGGTGTCCCCTCCGCTCCCCTAGGTGAGAAGCCCTACACCTGCCCTCACTGCAGCAGGGCCTTCGCCGACCGCTCCAACCTGCGGGCCCACCTACAGACGCACTCGGACACCAAGAAGTATCGGTGTAAACACTGCGCTAAGACCTTCTCCCGCATGGCGCTCCTGGCGCGGCATGAGGAGGCTGGCTGCTGCACCCCCTGAGAGGGGAGGGGTGTCCTCAAGGAGCCCGGTGCCCTCCCCTGCCCAGGTGAGGGGCTTCTCTCCAGGGAAGACGCTCATCCTGACGAGAACCTCCGTGCTCAGCTGGCACAGGCGACCCCCAAGCAAGGCTGACAAGGCCGGGGCTGCCCTGGGTGCACTCCGCTCCTGACTGACAGGTTGACCTGGGCCAAGCACATCCCTGGGGGCCACCTGCCGGCAGAGCTACCTCGAGGCTCACCTCCACCTCCCTGGGGGTGGGCCAAGCTGTCTCATGTCACGTGTGCACAGGTTCACACTCACGACACGCATCCCCCTGCCTCCTCCTCACTAGGCTGTCCTGAGGAGGGAGCAGCAGGAGGCCCCGAGGTGGGTGGATTCGCGGCAATAAAGAGCCTGCACTCCCGATGCGCCGGCCTCTGAGGCTCGCCCAGTCCCCCAGGTCCGCGGAGGAGGCTGAACTCTGACAGGCTGCTGCAGCTGCAGGGCACCTGGATGATCCGGGCTTCTGGCCAGAGTAGGGGAAACCGAGGGGCAAGGGCCTAGAGCTGTGCGGTACTTCTGGGCTGGCAGCCCCAGGTGAGCAGGACGCCTTCCCTTGGAAGGACGTGGGGACAGTTCAGCGCAGACGAGGGACGGGGTGAGGGTGTGAGAGAGCTCCCGAGGCCGCCTGTCTGCGGTGGGCGTTTATCTCCTCAAAGTCTAACTCAGAGGACAGTCCATGCTGTGCCTGCAGCGTCTCTACTGACCACCACAGACACAGCTTCACTGTAGCCCCCTGCCCGCGGCCCAAGCCCGTCACTCAGTGTCCAGCCTCCTTCCTGCACGTGCTCTCCTGAGGCTGCAGCACCCTCAAACCAGCGAACAGCCCATCTTTGATCCCACCCAGACACACAGCTTCCCAAACTGACTCCGACGCTGAGACCCCATTTCCTTGTCATGGGCAGTCACCTGCTGGGCTGGCCCGGCTTCTTGGCAGTGTGTCTGAGTCATCTGCGCCAGACCCTGCAGGGTGGCGTTCAGGAACCGGGAAGGAAGCCTGAGTCTGGTGGAGATGGGTTGAGTCCTTGACACCAGGAGGGGACGCCTATTCCTCTCTGCAAGAGGGCTGGTCCCGGCCAAGGGACAGAGTTAGGCACCTCAGTCCTGCTCCCAGAGTGAAGTCACACGGCAAGTGGCAGAGGCTTCCGCTCTCAGCCTTGAGCCACCGGACCTGCTGAGCCCCTTCCTGTGTCCTGTGTGACAGGACCACACCGCCCCCGGCTCTGCAAACACAGACCCCGAGGGACACATCGGGGCGAACAGGCCCTGGGTGGCTGGTTTGATGACGGCCATCAGAAGGGACCTGGGGACATGCCAGAGGAAACTGGACCTTGGGCTTCTTTGGACCAAGGGTGACCCTGACGAAGCTAACCACCCAGGAGAGCCCCCTGCTCCAGCCTGAGCCAGACTGCGTCCACCGACAAAACACAGGCCCTGAGGAGGAAGCCACACTCGCGCTCCCAGGCCCGCTGCTCCCCTCACAGGAATCAGCCTCCCTCGAGGGACAGATGGCAAGAACCGGACGTTTCCCTTGAAAGAAACATGCCCTTTGCTGGGGTGGCCGTTACAGACCCACAGAGCGGGGCCCTCAGACCACAGAGAATGATTCCCCCACAGGCCTGGAGGCCGGAAGTCTGAGGCTGAGGTGCCGGCCAGGCTGGTCCCTTCTGGGGCCCCAGGCCTCTCTTAGCTCCTGTTTTGCTGGCTCCTCTGACATTCTGTGGCTCATGGAAGCATCACCCCCACCTCTGCCTCCGTCTTCCCACGTGTGTGTGTCTGTCTCTGTATCCAGATCTCCCCTTTTTATAAGGACATCCGACAGACTGGGCGAGGACCCACCCTGATGACCTCCTCTTGACAACATCTGCAAAGACCCGGTTTCCAAATGAGGCCGCGTTCTGAGGTTCCTTGGGGTCAGGACCTCAGCGTATGAATGGGGGGCACTGTTCACCCTGTAACAGCTGACGACAACACCCATTTGCCCACAGATGCCTGGTGGGTCCCTGTTCCCCTCAGGCACAAAGGGTCGAGGCGGCAGCCATCTCACTGCCAACTTGCTAGAAACACCCCACCAAAGGTGGCATGAGCCCACCCCTGCGGCCCCCTCTGGAGTTTGCTGGTGCCTGACCCCACCTCCTCTCCACTGTCCTGGTCAGGGCCCCACTGTGGGTGAGAAGGGGCCTATGGCCTACAGGTATGCCCCACCACCACCCCGCACAGTCTCCTGAAGTGCCCGGGCCACTGCTGGGTCGGGGGGAGGGGTGGCGGGGTGGGCAGCCCAGGGCTTGAGAGCCTCTGCTGGTTCCTGGCAAAGGCTGAGCTCCAACTGCACTGGTGTTTGTGTCCGACCACCGCACTGGACGGCTTTTTTTTAAATGGCATCCAGATGCCTGAAGGAAGCTATATTGTAAATTGTGTTCTATTTCTGAGCACCAATATCTAAATGAAGCCGATGCACCTGTTGGGGATGGAGGAAGGGAATTTCACAAGCCTAAAATAAAGTCCCATGTTTGCCCTTCTGTGCTGGCCCATGGAAAATGCTCTTATATTTATATCTGGGCTGGCAGAGGGTGGGTTGGCAGGCAGGGTGAAGACAGGCCCGGGCACCTGTCAGGGAGCCAACGTGGAATGAATGGGGGAGACTTTCCCCTCCGAGCAGGGCGGCTGCAGTCAGCACACCGCGTCCCTGCCATGGGGCCACATCCCCTCTGGCCACTCAGGCCTCACAGCTTCCCACCTCTCTGTTCCTCATGGTTCTGCCTGGTCAGCAGCAGCACTGACCTAGGACACTCTGGGGCCCACTCCCAGTACCCACGAGTGGGGATCAGGAAGGGTCCAACCCTCACTCACACTTGACCCCACGTGAGGTGGGGCACTGCTATCTGGGTCTCCTGCTCCCCACCTATAGGCTTTCTTTTCTCTACCCAGACTTTTATGTATCACACTTTCTCTTTTCTCCCTTCGGAAGGCCTTTTGATCACACTGCTCCACGCATGCTATCAGTGCCTCTCTCGAGGGCGTGAGATTGGGTCGGGGAACAGGAACCCGAGGACCTGAGGAATAGGAATCAGGTGTTTTGGAGGCGGTGGGCTAAGTCTGGGCAAAAGCAGGAGCCTAAGAAATCCGCAGGATTCTGGACAAGAGAATTGGGGTAGGGGGCGGCATCTGCACCGTATGAAAAGTGCTCTCGGGAGGCGTGTGAGGGGTGGCAGACAAAAAACCCCTGGGGCTGCCTTCTGACTGGGACGCTAGTGCCTGGCTCATGGCTCAGGTCCCAGGACAGGTGTGGGAGGGATGCCCAGCCTCCTGGGGGCCCAGCTGCCCCCCATTCCCTGTTAAGACTTCTCTCCTGAATCTGCAGATGCACTAGGGAGCCCAGAGGCTTCCATAAATATCGGGTTGGCCCAGAATATTCCGGGGGTTCTCTGGAAGTTTGAAAATAGCCCACTGGTTACTATCTATACTCAGAGAGCCCACTCCTGGCTTCCACTTGGTGGCTAAGTATAGCTCCCTGGCAAAGTTCAGTGGAACAAAAGTTTCCAGCCTCCATCACCTTGCAGATGGTGGAGCATTCCAGGGAGAGCACCACCGCAGCCAAGACCGAGAGGTGCTAGGGAGAGGCTGGGACCTGGGCGTGGCGGGCGGCACCCCCTCCTTGAGTCGGGGGTCTGTGGGCCTCTGCCGGCAAATGCAGACTCCTTGCCAGGTGAGCAGTGAGGCATGCTGGCTCCAGCCTCGGGGCTCTGCTGGGCTTCACTCTACTGCGACACCTCGGTGTCTGTGAGAAAGTAGGGGAGCCTCTGCTGCAGAATTCAGGAGGGGCCAGGGAGACATGGCAGCCAAGGAGACACGAGACGCCAAAAATGCAACACAACTGGTCATTCTAGGGAGACCCTCCACCCTTAACCTCTCCCAGATGCTGTGTCCATTCTTGGCCACCAAGTTTCAGCTCCAGTGCACCTCTCCTCCCAGCTGCCTCCGCCAGGCCCACTGAGCCGCTGGAGAGGTGGTCTGGCAGCTGCCCAAGCATCCATCCCTAGGTGCCCACAGAGCGCTGGGCAGAGCTGGAGGACAGGAGGGCAGAGGGCAAGAGTGGAGGGGGCTCCCACCAGGGCCATCCTTGGGTATAATGTAGAATAGACAACGGTCCTCCCGTGGGTCAGTCAGAGCCTCCGACTGCGTTTCACAGCCCGCTCTCCCCAGGCTGACCCCTCCCATGCCTCCGCCCCTCAGCGGCTCTTCTGTCCCCATAAGGATGGCCTGGAACTAGTGCTCAGGAAGATGCAGAATCACTTCAGCTGTTGCTTGCAGCTCAAACACCTGCCACCTGTCCTCCCCTTGGGAACAGGCCTGAGGCCCAGGACACAGTCACACCTGCGCTTCAGAAATGGGAGGCTGCGGGAAGGCGGGTCACGGAGCCCAGGGGCTCTTCTGTGGGCGCTGCAGGGCAGCCTCTGAGATGTAGCGGCTTGGGACCAGTCAGAAAGAGCCCGAGACTGAGGACGGTCAGGTGACCCTGCTGGGCATTGGGGAGGCACGGCCAGCCAGCCGGCCGCTCAGCTCTGGTCACCTGAGGGGTCATCTACCTCCTTCTCTTGCAGAACCTAACCCACACTCCTACACCAGCAGTTCTTAAGGTGGTCAGCAGACCAGGCACTGCACTGAGGGAGGCTGGTTACAGTCACCATACCCGTGGACAGTGCAGAAGCTGGGGGGCCACACTTCCAGAGGCTCCGCACACAGCAGGGCACCACAGTTCACCAGCACCTACCCACACAAAGCACATCAGCTTCAGGACATCTTCTGTCCCCGAGTCCTGGTCCCTCTGAGCTTCTGAGTGAAGAACTACACTTGCCAGTGACAAGCATTTGTGCTTTTGAGAAAAAAATGGCAATTTTGGAAATGGCTGTCTTCCCTAAAAGCTTGGCAGTTTCCCAAGTTTAAAGACTTTTCGGATGAGAGTTTTGACGCTATAAAGTGAAGCTCGTTGGCATTTGGAAGCTCTGCTTAGTCAGTGAAGCAGTGTTTTCCAAATGACCAGTGTAGATGCCACAAAGCCCTGCCTGCACCAAAGACAAAGCAGCAGACAGACCAGCAGAGCACGGCGAGCTCACTGCCCAGCGCCAGGATCAGAGTGCACCCAGAGGAAATCTCGTCCTTTCCAACCAGAGCTGTGTTGTCTAAAAGCGGTTACAGTGCAGCCCACCCGTCAGGCAAAGTGTTACAAGGAGGATGTTCATGGGGCCAAATGCAAAGACGTGCAAAAACGCCAAACACTGCCACTGTCCTCACTACAGCTTTGTCTCAGAAAATAGCTATTGTTCACAAAATGTTAAGGTGTGATGGGTTTATTATGATTATTTTTAATAAACTTAATGAACAAAATCTTTAAGAAACTTAGCACATTTAACTTCTGAAGCAGGTAAAAATAAATGGGAGCCCCCCCTCCATACTCATTCTTCGGGGTCCTCAATCGTCTGTGAGGGTGTGAGAGTCCCTGAGACGCACAGCGTGGGAACCCCTGTCCTTCGTGTGACCCTGGCATGTGAACGTGAGCTCTCAGGGCTGGAGCAGCAGGTGGGCAGCCTGGGGAGGAGCTGGGCAGTGGGCCCATCGTTCCAGGGGAGACACTGGCTGGTCACGTGGGGGTGACTCTGCCTAGATGCTTTCTGCTTTAATCACTGACTCTGGGAACAACTCTGAGGCCATGTGACTTCCTCACCCCTGTATTCACCTTCCTGACCCCACAGTCACCCAGTTCCACCTCCCAAGCCTTTCTCAGACCAGATTCTTCACCTCGACCCTCATAGCCTTCACCACAGTCCACATTCTCACAATTTCTCAGGCTGACAGCGGAAGAATCTTCCTGGCCCCCAGGTCCATCTTCCATCCAGCCTTCACCCTGCATGCTGGTGCAGCTCCACCACCCGCTCACCCAGCGCTGCTCCAACCTCAGACAGGCTGTCTGTCTGTCCTGCAGCCTCGAGTTCAAGCCCGACATCCTCGGCAGCACGTATGAAGCCACTCTCCCCCATGACCTCCGCCGCGGGGTGGCAGCCTGTATATCCATGCCTGACCTCTACCAGATCCTGGACAGACACCTGACAACCATCAAGAGGAGGGAATAAACGGAACAAGGCGACCTCGACGTAACCAGACTCTCCTCCCCTTTTAATCCAGCTATCGGGGCTTTTCCCAGCCTTGGAGAGGGGTCTGCTCTCTTTAGCACAAATGGAATAACCATCATTAGCCCCAGGAGGCCTGCAAAGCAGTCTCCTGGGTTATCCAGGCCACAGGAATCAAGCCCCAGATCTATTTACAGGGGCGGCTGGGGTGCTGGACCACACGTGCGGGCGTTTGCAAGCAGGTGAGCTGGGTGCATGTGTCCCTTGATGAGGGCAATAGTTTCCACAGTCAGTGGCTCAGGCGGGGAGGCGGGAGTGTGGGCAGATGCCAGCTGCCTGTCCTGGTTGGCCAGGCCTCCCCACCTTGTGCATACAGTACGTGATGCCATGTCTGGAGCTCTTGCTTGGGAGAGCTGGAAGCGATGGACTCCATGTAACTTACTCATGATTTAACCAAATGAACAGGTTTTCTGAAGTGTGACTGCACTTACATGAGAGCTCCTTTGGGGACAAGAGTGACCGGCAGTTACTGCAGATGCACGTGGCAGGGCACTGACGTGACCTCTCTTGTGTTTTTGTCCCCTGTAAGGGAGGATGCTGGCACAGAGAACCTGAAGCAGCTTGCCCGGAGTCCCAAGTGGGCCTGTGGCAGAGCTGGGATTTCCCGCTCCAGGGTCCTGGCTCCTAAACCACACCGCTGCCCAGTAAGCAATTTTGAATTTCCTTTTACTTGGAAATCAGAAATAAGGCACTAGATCAGAATGGCAGACACTGTCTTTAACCCAGGGCCACGGCATGGGGTGAGATGGTCACAAGGGGCTGGGAGGATGTTCAGGGAGGGGAGCTCTGGAAGCCAAGTGGGAAGGGACCCTCATGCCTGGCCGGGGGAGGAGGAAGGGCTTGCAGATGGAAGCAGGCCGGAAGGAAGCCACTCAGAGCTGACCAGAGTTTGGGAAACAAGACAGAGAGGCAGCGGAAAAAGAGAGGGAGGTCGGAGTGATGGGTGTGTGTGTGTGTGTGTGTGTGTGTGTGTGTGTGTGAAACAAGACAGAGAGGCAGCGGAAAAAGAGAGGGAGGTCAGAGTGATGGGTCCATGTGTGTGTGTGTGTGTGTGTGTGTGTGTGTGTGTGTGTGTGAAACAAGACAGAGAGGCAGCGGAAAAAGAGAGGGAGGTCGGAGTGATGGGTCCGTGTGTGTGTGTGTGTGTGTGTGTGTGTGTGTTAGTCGCTCAGTCGTATCTGACTCTTTTCAGCCCCATGAACTGTAGCCCACTAGGCTTCTCTGTCCATGGAATACTCCAGGCAAGAACACCGGAGTGGATGGCCATTCTCTTCTCCAGAGGCTTTTCCTGATCCAGGGATCCAACCCTGGTTTCCTGCATCGCAGGCAGATTCTTTACCGTGTGAGCTACAGGGAAGTCCTAACCCACAGGAACACTTTGTAATTACAGAGGGTGATGGGTCCATAGAAGAGCTTGAAAAGATCCTGAGGCAGGTGACTGTGGTATGCTCACAGCGGGCATGGGGCTAAAGAGGACGCAGGGAAGCGGCCCGCAGTACCGTGCGCACAGCGGGGGCTCCCTGTAGACCCTGTCAGCCCTCAGCTCTGGGCCACTCCACCCAGAGCCTTTCCTCTGGATGGGAATGTCCCCAGGGACTCTCAGAAAGACCCAAAGCTGAGCACAGAACATGACTGGGGACGATTATGTTTGCAAGCAGGGTCAGTGAACCATGGCCCAGAAGCCAGAACCAGCCCTTCCCACCAACTTCTGGACAGCCCATGAGCTGAGGATGGATGTGCCCAAAAAGAGCAGAAGACACAGCAGCATTATTCACAGTGGTCAGCAGGCAGATGAATAAAGCATGGTCCATCCGTACAAAGGGACACCCTTAGCAATAAAAAGGGAGGAAATCGTGACACACACCACACGGGGGTGTCCCCTGAGGACGTGATGCTCACTGACATAAACCAGACACAAAAAGGCATGTGCTGTGCGGTTCCACTGATACAGGGACCTAAAGGAGTCACAGTCACAGAGACAGCAAGTAGATGGCGGCTGTGGGGGCTGGGGAAGGAGGGGTGGAGGGAGGGAGGGGTTTAGTGGGAAGAGAGTCTCAGCTTGAGAAGGTGAGGGAGTTCTGGAAGCAGACGGAAGTGATGGCCATACCACAATGTGAATGCTCCTCCGAACTGTACACTTAAAAATGGTTACAATGGAAATTTTAAAAAATTCTGTTAAAAAAAAAAAGTACCAAAAAATCAAAAGATTTTGCGGCCAGAAAATAGTCTATGAGTGTCATGCCTCCGTGTCTCTGTCACAACCCATGGAGACCTGCCTGCTGTGCAAGCGCAGAGTACAAGTCCTGGGTCTTTAGAGATCACCAAGTTCAAGGCCTTAATCTCCAAGGCCAAGATACTAAGTCCTGAGGAGTTCAGATGATGAGAAGGACAACAAGAAATGAGGTGGGGGTGAAGTCTGGGGCTCTGGGCCCTTCTCACTCTGAACAGGTGCTCCCAACCAGTGTACAGGAGGGTTTGGCTGCTTGCTGGCTCCCAGCTCGGCCTGAGGAAGAGATGGACTTCCTCCTGGAGGGATGGCGCACTCCTGTTCAGTCCGCTCCCCGCTGCCTCCGCTGCCAGAACGTCCCTCCCACCTTCCGCTGGCACACCACCCTGCTTGCATCACTCCTTGGTGCCCCGGCCACCTCAGCCCCCACTGCCGACTCCTCTCACACACTCACCGCAGCCCATGCTGTGGGCACCACCTGTGTTACTGCAGGGTGGAATCTGCCTGCACCTTCGCACCACCACTTCTTCTGGAAGTGTCAGATGACCCCCGCCCCCACGGTAATCTCCCAGAAGACTCCCTCCCTTTCTCTCACTGCCACGCTCTCTGGTGTTTCACCCCCAGATTCCAAAAAAAGCCTCGCTGCTGAGGGTCTCCAGGGTGGACTGATGAAAATGAAAGGGCAATAAAGAAAACTCGACACATCATCTTTTCAAGTCACCTCCTGTCCATTAAGTCCCTGGAGGGAGCATTGCTCTGCTGTGGAAACACTTCTCTGTGGCTTGGAAAGTTACGTACACACCGGGCTGGTCTGACTGCAGAGCACCTGTGTGTCCTGGGCTCTTTGTTACTCATGGTGTGGCCCTTGACCAGCAAGCTTCTGCCCTCAACACCCGGGACACTGGCTACACAGGCAGTCTTCCAGACCTCCTGACTCAGAATCAGCATTTCAACACGCTCCCTGGGTGACTGGTACTCACACTAATGTTTGAGCAACGCCATACCATGCGCTCTCTTAGCAACACTGAGAAATCACTGCAAATGAAAGGAAATCTGGGAAAGCACATCAAAACCACAAGGAGACACGACTTCACACCTCACGGCCGTTAGGGAGTCTGAGCAAAAAAGGAAGGAAAAGAAAGAATTAGTGTCAGTGAGGACACAGGAAATGGAAGCTGGGGACTTTGGTGGGGAGGTAACATGGTGCAGCAGCATGGAAAAAAACTGGACGTTCCTCAGAAAATTAAACACGGAACTGCCGCGTGACTCTGAAACTCTACCTCTGGGTGTGTACCCCAAAGAACCAAATAAGAGGAACTTTAATAAGAGACAGTGGACACCCACATTCACAGCAGCGTTACTCGCCAACAGCCAAGGGTTGGAAGCAACACAAATACCCACAACAGATGAGTGGATAAGCAACATGTGGTCCATCCATACAATGGAATATTACTCAGCCTTAAAAAGCAGGGAAATTCTGGCATCTGCTACAACATGGATGAACCTTCAGGACATTATGTGCAGTGAAATAAGCCAGACACAGGATTCTACTTACGTGGATCCCTGGTGCAGACAAATTCAGACACAGAGAGTAAAAGAGTAGCTGCCAGGGGCTGGAGGAGGAGATTCACATCCAGTGTTTATTGACCATAGAGTCTCAGTTTGGGAAGAGGAAAAAGTTCTGGAGATGGACCTGGGGACGACTGCACATGGATGTCAGTACACTTACTGCCACTGAACTGCACACTTGAAAATGGTTAAGGACTTCCCTGGTGGGTCCAGGGGTAAGACTCTGTGCTCTCAAGGCAGGGGACTTGGGTTCAATCCCTGGTCAGGGAGCTAGATCCCACATGTTGCAACCAAGACCCAGCGCAACCAAATTTTTTTTTTCAAAGGAAAAGGTTAAGAAGGTAAATTTTATGTTATATATTTTACATCAAAAAAATGCTTTGAAATCAGACAGGAAGTCTGAGGAAGACTGTGAGAAACGCTCCAGGGTCTGTTCTTGTCCTGCAACTTTGACACTTCAGGCTGACTCCCTGAGATGTCAAGGCACCTACCACATCTCCATGAAACACATTTTAATGGAGCAAATCAGAACACGTGACCATCTGTAAAAGCTTCTGTCCTTTGGTTTATCACTCCCACTATGGCAGAACAGGCATTAACCCACATCTAGTTTACAAAAAGCCCCAGAAATAGAGGTCCTGTGATGAGCTTATCTTCTACATGCTTGAAGGCTGACTGTTCAGAAGAGCAGGGGCTGATGGTGTCAGCCTGGGGTCTATGCTCAGCCCTCTTTCAGGGGGCTTGTTTGTTCAAGGTTCCCCACTACACAAATGCACAGTCAGGCACTTATACCCATGTGTTCAACTGTGAGCATGGTTCACACGATCATAACACTGAGAACATTACCTGTATCGGGGAGGATGGATTGTGGTGGGGATAGAAAACAATTCCTCATTTCTGCTTGATGACAATCAAAAGATACCATCGAAAATGATAATAAAGGAAGAAGAAAAAGAAAGAGGGAAACAAGTAGGGTGTTTAGAAACATGGAGGAAGGGGCTTCCCTGTGGTTGAGAATCTGTCTGTCAATGCAGGGGATGCGTGTTCAATTGCTGGTCCAAGAAGATCCCATGTGCCACGGGGCAACTAAGCCCATGTGCCTCAACTACTGAGCTGGCACTCTAGGGCCCATGCTTCCCAAGAGAAGCCACCGCAACGAGAAGCCGGTGCGCCGCCAACTAGAGAGCGGCCCTCGCCAGATGCAGCTAGAGAACATGCAGCAGTGAAGACCCAGTGCAGCCAAAACAGCCCATTAATTCAAGAAGAAGAGTAACAGGGAGGAAAACAACAGATGTAAAAGTGGCTGCCTTTGGACTCCCCTGGCAGTCCAGTGCAGGGGACACAGTTTCCCTTCCATCCCTGGCCTGGGAAGGTCCCACCACGGGGCAGCTAGGCCTGTGCTCCACAACAAGAGAAGCCACCAAAATAAGAAGCCTGCACACCAGGACCAAGAGTGGCCCCTGCTCACTACAACTAGAGAAAGTCCACGCCCAGCAATGAAGACCCAGTTCAGCCAAAATAAGTTAAAAAATAAAGTGGCTGCCGAACTTGGGGGTGAGCATAGAAGAGTGTCTGGTAATTCTCTCTTTAAATCAAGTACCTGTAATACTGTCTTTGTCTTAGTTTGTTCAGGATGCTGTAACAAACAATACCACAGACTTGGGGCCTTAAACAACCACCCCTGAGTTCTCACAGTTTGGAAGCTGGGAGTACGAGATCAAGGTGCTGGCAGGCTTGGTGTCTGACAAGGGCGCCTTCCTGGATCATGATGGTACCCTCACCTGGAGAAAGGGTGAGGAGCTCTGTGGGATCTTTTATGAGGGCCCCACCCCCATAACCTCATCACTCCCAGAGGCCCCCTCCTAACGCCATCCTACTGGGGGTTAGGTTTCAACATCTGAGTGTGGGGTGACACATTTCACTCTATAGTCAATACTTAAATTATAAACAATAACATGAAGTCCCCCAGAGTGGGACACCCGGCACAATACTCGGTGTAAAACAGATGGCATCATGAACCTGTGAGATGTCCCTTCATCACTGCCACACACTGTACAAATCACTGATACTCATAGGCGACCTTGCTTCTATAGTTCAGAGAATACACTGCGACCACTGTCCAGAGAAATGCACCAACAGCTCTTCAAAGGAAGTTTTAATGGCTCTGCATGAAACAAAACAGTGACTCCAAGAAGAATGTAACAACCATCAGAAACACAACTGAAAACAGTGAGATACCATTTTTCATGGATCAGGTGGACGGGGAGCTGCTGTGCTGGGGAAGGTTCCAGATCCCTTACTTTGGTGGCTGGCATCAATGAAACTTCCAGAGGGAACTTGCCAAGAGCTATCAACTTTACCTCAGGTACATCCTGCTAGGCCCTTCAATTCCAATTTCAGGGATTTATCCTAAAAAAGGACTCAACACTTGCCCAAGAAACCTGCTTGTGTCCCAAGACTGGTAACAACTTCATTGTCAACCAACAGGGTACCAGTTGGACAAGTTATGGCAAATGGAGATCTTCAGGATGGTCTCTAAAACACACCTAATGAGAAGAGAGCTATCTGCTGATACTTGTAGGAACAGAACCGGGGGGCTGCGCTCCTATCTTCACTGAAAACGGAATCATTTTAAAGCCGAAAATAAATTTTTACAAACAGAAGGGGGAAACTGGGAGTTATTGTGTAAGGAATAGAATTTGACCTTAGGAAAATGGAAAAGTTCTAGAGTTGGAGAGTGGTGATGGTTGCCCAACAATCTGAAGATATTTAATGCCACAGAACTGCAAGCTTCAAAGTAGTTAAAATGGTACGTTTTACCCCAATAAGCGTCATTATAAATGTGACAACCCACTTCAACAGGGAGGCCTGGCGTGCTGCAATCCATGGGGTCGCAAAGAGTCGGACACGACTGAGCGACTGAACTTTAACCCTGAAAAGAGAACCCCGGCTGGTACGGAGCTTTAAAAGAGGGGGGAAGGGCTGGGAAGTACCTATTCCGAAGAAGTTCCTCCCTTAGCAGCCCCTCACTCAGGAACTGGTTGGTGAGGGGGTGGGGAGTCTGTGGGAACCCTGGGCGGCGGGGTGAGGGGAAGCTCAGGCAGCCGGGCTGAGAAAAACTCGGGCGACGGAAACTCAGGGCGGCCGGGTGAGGGGAATTTCGGGCCGCTGAGTGAGGGAAACCAGGGCGGCGAGGCGTGGAGGACCTCGGGCGGCGGAGTGCGTGTCTTACGGCGTCGAGCGCGGCATTCACCCAGAGGCCTCATCTGGAACCCTCGGCGCAGGTTGGGGAACTGCACCGCCAGGCGCCTGCGCGGAGCTCGCGCCTGCGCGGACTTCTGAGTGTGAGGGGTCGGGGGCGGAGGCGAACCAATCTCTGCGCCTGCGCAGAGTCGGATCGTGTTTTCGGGCCAGCGGGGGCGGGCTCAGGGTCGCCAGCCTATCTTCCGATGCCACTCATTGGTTGAGCGGTGGAGCATGGGCCAGGCCCGCCTTTAATTGGGCGACACGCGAGCAGGTGGGGCGTCGAGGACCAATCGCCGGTCCCGCTGCGGCGCGTGTCTGGAAGGCTGGCGGCCGTGGGTTGGGGTCGCTCTGTTCTTCGGCCATGGCCTCAGAGAAGCCGATCGTGGTGGTGACTTGCACCGCGCCCGTCAACATCGCGGTCGTCAAATACTGTGAGTGGTGGGTTCGTGAGGAGCAGGATGTGGGGGCTCTGCGGACAGGGAAACTGAGGCTGGGAGGGGCTTGTTTGGGCGGTGGACCGGATCCCCGGACAGCGGCAGGTAGGCTGGGCCCTCGTGTGGACGTGATTGTAGTCCGCGTGCAGATGTGGGGACCCTCCCGCGGTGCGATCGCGGAGCTGGGCACCACGTGCAGCCAGAAGACCTGGGGACGTGTTTCATACAGGACGCCGGCCCCCGTGGGGGCTTGATTCCCACGGCCACGCCCACCCTGCCACCTCCACCTGCTCTCGGTGTCTGTCTTGTTCAGGTCTCAAGAATGCTCCCGGGATTGGCTCCTTTCCCTCACTAGTTTCTGGAGAGTCACCCGCGTAAATCTTGGAGTCCCCAGGGGGGAGGGGCCACAATTTGCTTGGCAATATGCCTTTGCAAAGTAACTGGGCTGTTTCCAGTTTGGATCAATTATGGGAAAAGCTGCTCTAAACTTTAGTGTACAGGTTTTTGTGTCAATGTAAATTCTCATTCTTCTAGATAAATGCCCCGGGAGTACACTTGCTAGGCCATAGAGTGGTTGCATGTTTGTTTTTTTAAAGAAACAAACTTTTCCCATTTGGCTGTACCATATTTCATTCCCGCCAACCACATAAAACCGTATGGGTGATCCAGCTTTCTGGCATCCATTGTTGTCACCAGCTATTATTTTAGCCATTCTGATGGTGACATCGCACTGTGGCTTTAGCTTGTTTCTTCTGCTGCTCAGTGAAGTTGAACAGCGTTCCATGTGCTCATTTCCTCTCCGTGAGTCTTAGGTGAAATCTCTCTTCAGGACTTTCATCCACATTCTAACTGAACTGTTTGCTTATTACCATTGAGTTTTGAGAGTTCGTTTTGTATTTTAGATAATAATCCTTGCTACATACAAGATTTGCAAATATTTTCTCCCACCATGTAGCTTCTCTTTTCATCCTCCTAACAGAGCCTTTCAAAAGGTTGAAGTTGTTAGACGGTGGTGGGGGCCAATGTGTCATCTTCTCCATCCTTGGTAGCAAGTCAGAGACGTCTTGATTCTAGCCCTTCATCCTGAAGAGTGTTAACTATGTTTTTTCCTAAAAGTTTTAGGCTTTTACATTTTAAATTGAAGTCTGATCTATTTTGAGTACTTTTGTTCAAGACATGAGACTGAGGCATGGCTGTGTTGGGCCATGGATGTCCAGTCACCCAGCGGCATTTTCAGAAGCCGCACCCCTCCTCCAAGGAACTGCTTTTGCACTTTTGTCAGCAAGCAACTGGGCATGTTTATGGGGGATCGTTCTGGGTTCTCCTGGGTTATCCACCAGGATTCATTCTCCTCATGTCCTGTAACTGTTTTCGTTCCCACCTGTGCCTAACAGTGGATCTGAAATTTTGGACTTTCTGGAAAGTTTTCCGTATTTGCTGTGATATGCAGGAGTGGAAGAGCTCAACAGAAGTGGGGGAAATTCCAGAGTGTCTCCAGGGGTATAAACAGGGAGATTTAATAAGTTTTCGGTAAATGGGGCTTCTTCTGTTTGGGAGGGAAATGGAAGAGACTTAAATCAGGGCACTCAGCACCCGGCAGGCACTCTAAGACTATTTGCTGAATGAGTGAAAAACAAAACAGAAGCAGTGAAGCAGGGGGTGGACTGGCCTCCAGCTCTGCTCTTGGGAGCTCAGTGAAGTGGGGAGCAATTGCCAAGGGGTTCCTGAGGGCAGGGGCACACCAGGAGGAGGACTTAGATTGTGCAGTGAAAGAGCAAGATCCAGGCAACTTGGGGATCTATGGGGTGGCCGTGGTGGTGGGGAGGGGCAGGGCACTGGTGGTGCTGGTAGACGGGGCTGGGACACTGACTGGCTTTGCGGTGGGCTGTCTGTTCCAGGGGGAAAGCGAGATGAGGAGCTGATCCTACCCATCAATTCCTCTCTGAGTGTCACATTGCACCAGGATCAGGTGAGCATGGTTGATGATATACATCGAAAAAATATTTACAAAACCCCTGTTTACAGATGGTAGCAGTACATCTCCAGCCAACAAACACCATCCGTCCCATCGCTCACTGAGAGGTGTGCTCAGCACACGGGCACGTACATGCTGAGCCCTCCTAGGAGGTCCCTGCCCTGCATTTTCTGCTGGGAGATGGGCATGTGGGCCCTTGCCCTGTGTAGTGGACACCCATGGGGCGTCCCCACCACTCAAGCCTGGCCTGCCTTGGCCTCCACCTCCACGTCCCTGTTCTCTAGCAAGGCCACTGCCCTGAGTGGGCGACCAAGAGGGACCAGGGGAGGAAAGGCCCCACAGAGAGGGGAGCTTGGCTGGTACTCACCACCGAGGTGCCCTGCGCTTTCTTTCCCAGTTAAAAACCACCACGACGGCCGCCATCAGCAGGGACTTCACAGAGGATCGGATTTGGCTGAATGGCCAGGAGGAGGATGTGGGGCAGCCTCGCCTCCAGGCCTGCCTGAGGGAGAGTGAGTAGGGTCCTTGGGGATGCTGGGGTTAGGACAAGCCTGCCCCTACCCCTGTGCCGCTTCCTTGCGCTGGGCGGGTGTGAGCACATAGAAGGCACTGCCGTCACCTGCCCCCTCCCCACCTCACACCTCAGGGGCCGCCAATGCTTGTCAGCCTGGCCAGGTCTGGGCCTGGGGTCTCCCGAGAAGGGGGAGGTCTGTGTAAGGAGCTCGGGCAGAGGCCGGTCCCCCTGTGCTGACCCAGGCGTCGTCTCCCATCCCCACAGTCCGCCGCCTGGCCCGCAAGCGGAGGAGCAACGGCCATGAAGACCCACTGCCTCTCAGCCTCAGCTACAAGGTTCACGTGGCCTCGGAGAACAACTTCCCCACAGCTGCAGGCCTGGCCTCCTCTGCTGCAGGCTATGCCTGCCTAGGTGGGTACCCCGGGACAGGTCCCTCACGAGCTTGCCCTGCACGCGAGGCCATGGCCTCAGCCATGTCGTACCTCTGAATGCTGAGATATTCTGGGGGCTCTGAGGGGAGGACCCAGCACATGACAAAATCCCCCTCAAACTGGCTTAAACTAAGTGGGGGTGATTTCTTGGCTTATGAGCAGAACCCCAGGGCTGTGGCTGGCTCCAGGCTCTCAGACGGCCTATTAGGAGCCCATCTTGCTTCTTCGGAACCCCTGCTCTGCTCTGCCCTCCTGTGGCTCACTCTCTAGCAGGGCCCCCCACCCCCAGGCTGGGGGCAGAGCCGGTCACCACAGCAGTGGGTGGTTGGGTCACGTCCTCCACGTAGCGCTGAGACCAGTGAACCAGGGCAGACAGCTGGCCTTGTGGACCCCTCCAGGGCCTCATCCCAGCATCATGCCCTTAAGAAGTCCTGGCCTACGCCCAGCACTGCCAGCAGCCCCAGGCCTCCTGGTGCCCAGGGGGCTCTTCCTCCCAGCAGCTCATGTACCCTGAGAGCCCTCTGTGGAGGCTAAGCCTGTGAGTACGTGGGTGCTGACTGCCAGCCACGGAGCTGAGGGCCAAGGCTCCATCCCCCAGGTGCCCCCCTTCTTTACCACTGAGCACAGACCACCCCCCACCCCCAGCCTATCTGAGCCTTCCCCACCTCCACCTGCAGCCTACGCCCTGGCCCAGGTCTATGGGGTGGACAGCGATCTGTCGGAAGTGGCCCGCAGGGGCTCAGGCAGCGCCTGCCGTAGCCTGTATGGTGGCTTTGTGGAGTGGCAGATGGGGGAGCGCCCCGATGGGAAGGACAGCATCGCCCATCAGGTGGCCCCCGAGTCACACTGGCCAGAGCTCCGAGTCCTGATCCTCGTGGTGAGTGAGGGGCCCAGCTGGGGTCGAGAGGGCCTTCCCAGGCTCCCTGGGCCGCGGGCACAGTGAAAGCCTCCCTCCCTCGCTGCAGGTGAGCGCCGAGAGGAAGCCGATGGGCAGCACTGCAGGCATGCAGACCAGCGTGGAGACCAGTGCCCTGCTCAAGGTGAGGCCAGCGGGCGGCTGGTGGGCGGCTCCTCAGGGTGCTCGGAAACCAGGCTCCACGGCTCCACACAGCTCACAGGCTGGCCGTCTGCCTTACAGTTCCGGGCAGAGGCACTGGTGCCGGCGCGCATGGCCGAGATGACCCGCTGCATCAGGGAGCGCGACTTCCAGGCCTTTGGCCAGCTGACCATGAAGGATAGCAACCAGTTCCACGCCACCTGCCTGGACACCTTCCCGCCCATCTCCTACCTCAGTGACACATCCCGGCGCATCATCCAGCTGGTGCACCGCTTCAATGCTCACCACGGGCGGACCAAGGCAGGTGCGGGGCTGGGCGCCCCAGGCGGGCTTCATGGAGCCTGCTTTGCTGGGGGCTGCGTCTCCATCTCACTCTCATTGGTGGCACAGCCCCCATGTTGGAAAAACTCCACTCCCACCTGAGTGGGTGGCCTGTGGGTCCTGGAAGCTGGTCTGAGCCCATCTGACCGCCCGGTTCCAGGTGGCGTACACTTTTGATGCGGGTCCCAACGCCGTGGTCTTCACGCTGGATGACACCGTGGCTGAGTTTGTGGCTGCCGTGAGGCACAGCTTCCCCCCTGAGTCGAACGGAGAAAAGTGAGTTGCAGGTCCCCATCCAGGAGGCTGTGGCGGGCAGCAACCATGAGGACCACAGGCAGTGTCCCCACACGCGTGCCCATGTGGCTGTGGATGCTCGTCCACTTGGCCCAGCCCCAGGGGCACATGCCTGTCTCTGGCGGCTCCTGTGATGATGAGGGCGTCTGGATTTCTCCCTCCCAGCTGTTTAAGGGGCCCTGTTCTCATTGTGGGGACACTTGACCCGCTAGGGATGTGAGAAGCGTCTTTTTATCTGTCACCCTAAGGAGGCAGTGAGGCTTCTGGTAGGTGGAGCTGAGTACTGCTCCCACACTGCGTGGGATTGGCCCCACCATTGAGGACGTAGAGGCTCTAGACTCATTGCCCTGGTTACCACGGGGGTGGTTTGTAGGATTAAGCTTGAACTGAGGCTGTTTCTTAAGCTGTCTCCCCATGGGGCACGGCAGCATGGTGGGCCAGGGCGAGGGGCAGTATTAGAGCCTCGTGGAGGTGTCCTGAAGCCCTCCCCTCAGAGACAGCCAGACCCTGGCTTTCTCACTCCAGGTGTGCCTGTACTCACCATTTGACCACCTCGAGGTGTGCAGCCCAGTGGCATTAAGAACAGGCTGAGCACCCTTGTTCATCAGCCCCAAAGGCCCTGACCCTGCTGGCAGTCACGGTTCCCAGCAGTCCTGCATCTGCCTGCACTGCACACCTCCCACCCCTGCCGTACTTAGACTGCAGTCCAGCCCTGCCTTCTTCCCCCAGGTTTCTGAAGGGGCTGCCCGTGGAGCCCATCCTGCTCTCAGATGAGCTTAAAGCTGCGCTGGGCATGGACCCTGTCCCTGGCAGCATCAGATACATCATCGCCACTCAGGTGAGTCCTGGTTGCACACCACATGCGCCCTGCAGGCTCGCCCCAGGGCATCCACAGGAGGGCCAGTGAAGTAGCTGTGACCCTGCTCCCTGGTTTCACAGCACCTAGTGTTCCCCTCAGTCACTCACAGAATATTTAAGGACTGATGGATGCCTGTGGTGTGCAGGGGTGGGGCTGGACTGTGGTGTACCCTCCAGAGCAGGTCAGGGTCCTATCTGACTCCTAGACCTGTGACCTATGCTCTCCAGGCCTTGGCCTCTGCCGACCGCTCCAGACTTGCTATCCACTCCACGTCTGCCCAGAGGGACTGAGCCTCTGCCTGAGGATTGGGCCCTGGGCCCAGCATCACCAGGGTGTCTGACCTGCCTGCATTTCCTGGAAGGGCAGGTGCACCCTGTCCCTCCCTGATGATAATTTCTTAACCCCACAGGTGGGACCCGGGCCTCAGGTCCTGGACGACCCTGTCGCTCATCTCCTGGGTCCTGACGGTCTGCCAAAGCCAGCTGCCTGACCACCTCTTTGATGGGGCCCGGCCGCCGCTGGGAGAAGGGGCCGCTTCACTGGGATTGGGAGCCGGGTGTGGTGGTCAACAGGCCACGCTTGTTGGGATTTGTGGGTAACTGCCTGCTCTGGGCCAGGCCATGTGCTGTGGCTGAGTTGGGCAATGGATGACGCCTGCAGCCACCCAGATGATCAGGGGAAGCCCCCCCAAGTGCCTCACCTTTCCCTGACCTGCACCCAGCGCTTGCTGAGATGGGGACCTGGACCCTGATCCAAGACCAGGGGACTGAGCCGGCAGGGAGCTGCTGGTGCATCGATCATGAAGGGCCCTCAGGCCCCGGACTCATGGGCACCCCACTGCCACAGGAGGTGATGGCATGTCGGGGTACCCCTCAGAGCTGGAAGCCGGGTCACCGTGCAGGGGACGACCTCAGGACAGCTCCATGAAGTGCTCCCTCAACTCTGAGCCCAGGCCCCTGAGTGGGTGCAGTGTTGTGTCTGCGGGACAGAGGAGCAGTGCCAAGGCCAGAGTAAAGGCAGTTCGAGGACTCACCTGGCCTGGTGTGCTTTCTTCAGCCCTCACCCAGGGGGCTGGGCGGGCATTGTGGGGGGTGGGGCTGGGGCCTCCCCGCCATGCCTGGGATGCTTAGCACAGGCCACAGCCACACAGTGGTGGGTAGACGTGGTCACTAAGGCCGACAGGCTGGGGAAATGGTTCGGGTTTGGCTTTAAGCTCGGTCCACATCCCCCTTCCAAGTGAGTTCCATTCTTCTCCACTGTCCTAACCCAGCTGGGGGAAGAAGGGGGAGGGCTTCTGAGCCCTCTGACCTTGACCCTAAAAGGGAGTCCAAGGAGGGAGGTGACAAAGGACAGGGCCCAGCACTGCTACATTCTGGGTTCTCCCAGAAGCTTCCCATACTCACCCGCCCTACCCCCCCAAGTTAGTCCAGGGTTACCAGTGGGGCCAACACCACCACACCTGCACTAGCCCAGGGCCGGATGCGGCGGGCCTCCCAGGAGTCTCCCCAGGGGCTGGCCTGAAGCCCTGCTTCCCCTCCAGGGGTCCACCGAGGCCGGGCTGGCTGGGCCTGCAGGGGAGGAAGACCTGAGGTCCCGTGGAGCGAGTTGGGGGCAAGGCTCCTGAGACCCCAACCTGCAGCCGGCCTGTCACCTGGGGAAGCGGGTTGGGGCGGAGCCGGCGGCGGGGCGGGGCGGCGCCGGAACTTGGGGAACTTGGGCGGGGCGGGAGGCTTGCTGAGCTCTGGGGCCGCGGGGTCTGAAGAGTCCGAGCCGCGTTCGAGCCGATCTGCCGCCATGGGGCAGATCGAGTGGGCCATGTGGGCCAACGAGCAGGCGCTGGCGTCCGGCCTGAGTGAGTGGGGGGCGCTTTGCACTTGGGGCGGGGGCTGCAGAGGGGCTGCTGAGCCTGGGGGCGGGGCGCCGCGGCAGTGCAGGGGGGCTCTGGGGCTGGGGAAGTAGGGGCCTGGAGACCCCAGGCTGCGAGAGGTAAAGGGGAAAGGGCAGGCTGGAGAAGGGGCGGGAGCAGGGGTCCTGAGGAGCCAAAGACACCCGGCTGGAGCCTGGGGTGGGGCCCCGGGCCCGGAGGCTCCAGTGGGCGACCTACAGCGCCGGCGGGAAGGGGGCTGGGGGCCTCTGTTGGGAGCAGGGGAGGGGGATTCGGGGCCCTCCTGCCCCTGCACCCCGTGCACACCCACACCCCCATCCTCTGCCCTCTTCTCCACCCCCCACACCGTCCCCTCTCCCCTCCCCCGCACACCCTCTTCCCCTCCCCCTCTCCCTCGCCCCCCCCGACACACACAAAAGAGGAAGTTCAGTCTAGGGAAGAAGCGCTTGCCCCCGGGGTTTCCGGAGAACTCACCGCCCAGTAGGGCTGGGAAAACCCAGCATGACCCACCCCTGCCTGGAGTGACCCTCCTGCCCTGGGGTGGAAGCTCCCTCCCCTAAGGCCCCTGGGCTGCGGAGGTGGGCTCTTCCTGCCTCCTGGCCAGGCTTGGTCCATGGAACTGGGTGACCGCTCTGTCTCCCGGGGCGCAGCCCTGAGTCTGCTCAGAAGGACATTGCACAAGGCAGCTGGAGACGACCCATGTGACCCCTCCCACCCAGCTCCCAGGGCCTGCTTCTGGGTAGGAAGGCGGCCGTCCCCCCTGCTTCCCCGTGCTCAACCGCGGTTGCAGACAGTGCTGTACGCACTTGGACTCAACTTCTCAGGAGAGGGTGGGGCTTGAGGCTTGAGGAAGCCCCCCGTGGCCCCGCCCCTCCCAGGAAGGCCCCGCCCCCAGTGAGAGTGGGCGGGCGGGAGGACCTGGGGATAAAGTGATGAGGAGGGTCTCAGCCACCGCGTCTCACCTGGGACCCACCCTGAGGCCCCCACCGCCAACCTGGGGACTGAAGGAAGGAGCCTGCGAAGCTGAGCTGGGGGTGGGGAGGGAGCACTTTAAGGTCACATTTTGGGGGTGGGCAACTTTGGGGTGCCAGGCAGGGCAGCCCCCTTCTGGCTTCTAGATGGCGGAGAACCCAGTGGGTCAGTACGTGGCTTTCCTTGCTTCTGCCCAGAGCTGTCTTCTCCCAGTGCTGTCTACCCCTCCCCATCACCACCGCAATGACTACTGCTTGTCTTCCTCCACAACCTTCTGGCTCTAAATTCCTCCTCTTGCTAACTCCTGACTCAGTACCAACACAGGCCCCACGAGCATCTCAGCCCACCGTCCCTTTATGTTATAGAGAATCGCATCTGATCAGATAACGGTCCCTCCATCTCCCACCACTCTGCCCCTGCCCCTCTGACCTCGGGGGCCCACCACCCTGGTGTTTGCCACAGAGCTGGCTCCCCCCGCTTCACCTCTCTGCCCACATCCACCTGCTCCGAGCCACAGCGCCTACCTCATTCACCATGATCTGAAGTGTCTGTCCACATCGAGAGACCCCAGGCCCCTCTGGGAGCTGAGACTCCTGCTAATGACGCAGGCTCAGGCCAAGGAAATTACATGCCCAGGTCGAGTGGACGAGCCGCTGCCTGAACGCAGGAGCGATGGCTCTTCCCCTCCTCCAGCACAGCAAGTGTGAGCATGACACCAGCAGAAGAAGGCCAGGGTTCAGGGGCTGAAGGGAGGGGTGGGAGGTCAGAGCTTTTACCTCGTGGGACTCTGAGGCCAGACCGGGAAAGGCTGTCTGAACAAGAAACAGATCAAAAGATCGTCCCCTCCAAGGAGTTGTGTTATCTGCCACCACAGCCTGGACGAAGAAAGTCACAAGTAAGACAAAACTGCTGGAAACTCAGGCCTGTGCTACACAAGGGGCAGGGGCTGCCCTCTCCCACTCTATGCCACAGGGACCACCAACGAAGAAGTTCAAGTCATCAGAAAGGAGTGCTGAAGGGTGTGCTCCAGCGAGGGCGAAGCTGGATCCAGAGGGAAGATGGCTATGCCACTGTGAAGACACTGACTGTAAATAATTAATAATTGTGGCTAATTTGGGGTGAGATTAAAGATAAACCTTCTAAAGTCCACATGTAGTTCAGGAAGAGGAATTTTAAAATTACAGTTTGATCAAGTCAGTAGAAGGCAGGAGAAGCAACAAGAAAAGCTGTTCAAGAGGAAACCCAAGTAAGATAACAAAGTAAGTTATCTGTAATCACAGTCAATAAAATGTGTCAAATTCACTATCAGATTGCTTAAAGGGTGAAGAGTTTAACTCTATCAGCTAATTCATAAAAGCCCAACGTTGGAAGCAACTGACATGTCCCAAAGGCAGGAGAATGCATAAATAAATTGTGGGAAACTACCCAATGAGACAAACAGCGAGCCAGAGCTCTGTGCAAACCACCCCAGGAAGGGCCTGGACCAACCTTCTGTCAGCAAAAGAAGAGCCCTCAGAAAACCTGGGATGGGGGAGAATCTTGATATGGGTGGAGGTCACATGGTAGGGGTCACACATGTTAAAAGTCTGTGCACTTTATGTCATAGTGATACCCCAGTAAGTGACTGGAACCCTGAGGATGGGTGGCCGTGATGGAGTGACAGGTGTGAGTGTGCATCACGCCCCTGAGCGGTGCACTGAAGCTGCCGCCGTAGAAGAAAGTCACTGGGGAGGAATGGGGCCGATGCACATGCTCGCGGCAGGTGGGCTGCGATCAGGTGCACACAGGGCTGGAGAGACCAGGCCCACCCAGACCCAGCATCGCACAGAGCACACGAACAGGATCAGCCCACACACCCGAGGCCAGGACCGAGGGTCCACGCAGCTGGTACAAAGTCAACCACCAACAGCGTGGTCCTTAAATGCATTGAGCAAATGCTCAGGGTGCCGTGGCTCACAGGCCTCGGGGGTGTGTCCAGGCTAGAGCCAGGCCCTGCCTCCCTCTCAGCAGCTCCTCAGCCCCCTCCCTGCCTCAAATGCTGCTCTTGGGGAAGGGTCCCAACCCCCATGCCTATAGCCACCCCCATCATCTACCAAGGTCTCCCCCGCCTGGGTCCCCTTCCTGGGCTAACATGGTGGCGGATATGGCAGCTCTGTGGTGGACTGTTGGCCCTCCTTGGGGAGGGGGCCCTGGGGAAGGGGCCAGAGCCCCTGCAGAGATGGGGTATGGCACCTACTAACCTCCTTCTCCTCTGCCCACAGTCCTTATCACCGGGGGCATTGTGGCCACGGCCGGGCAGTTCACCCAGTGGTACCTGGGCGCCTACTCCATGTATCCTCTTGCTGCAGACCCAGGTTGGGGTCGGGGCCAGAGAGGCTGCTGCCCCTTGAAGGCAGGAGGGGCTCCGAGCAGGGAGGTGACAGAGCCTGGGGGCCTCCCTGGCAAGGGAGGGAGGTGTCCGTGGCACCTGAGGGCTGACACTGAGGCCCGAGAATGCTCGGGGTCCCTCCGTATTCCCTTCTATCAGTCACCCTCCCCAGCTGGCCTGGCCTGCCCACCAGTGGACCGAGCCCCCCTTGTCCCAGCCAGTCCAGCTGTTACAAGCCCTCCAGACGCCAAGGCAGGCATGGGGGAGGGAGGCTGCCTTGTTGGAATCCTGTGGACTTCAGGCAGTGGCCACACCTCTCTGTTCTCTCATCAAAAGAGCCGACTCCCTGGGGCCTCTCAGGCTTGATCTGGGCTGTTCCTTAACCTGCGCTTCAGAGCAGCGGGTGTATTGGTCTGCCTGCTGGAGTACCCTCGAGGGAAGAGGACCAAGGGCTCCACCATGGAGAGGTGGTGAGTTTCCTACCCTGTTCCGGGAACCACCCCCCACCCCCACCAGCTGTCACTATGAGGAGCCTGTCACTCCTGTCTGTCCGAGGCTCCAGCACCAGCCCACTCAGGGTCTGCCCTGCCACTGAGCCTGAGACCCCCTCCCCTCCCCGGGACGAAGAACCGTGTGATCTGAGAGGCTGGGGCGGGTGGAGGGTGACATGGCCTGTCTCCCCCCCGCCCAGTGGACAGAAGTATCTGACCAGAGTGGTGAAGCTGTTTGGGCCCCTCACCAGGAACTACTACATCCGGGCCTTCCTGCACCTCGGGTGAGCACGCGCCCACTTGGGACCCCTCAACGCCACCGGCAGAGGACTGCTGGGGTCAATCAGGCCTCTCCCAGCCCAGAACCTGTTCCAAACAAAACCCCAGGTCCCAGGCTCTGCCAGGGGTTCCCCAGACCTGTATCTGTCATTAACACTTCGCCCCAGCCTGATAGCTTAACTCGGATAATCGGTGCCCCAGGGTTGATGGCTCAGCCGCCCCCAGTGAGTCTGCTGGAGAGACCGCCATGCTGCCGAGACCTCTTCCCAGGGGGTGGCCGGGTGCCAAGTGCCCTGTCCAAAGACTCGGGAAGGTGCAGACCAGGCAGAGAACAGCTAGGGGTGAAGTTAAAAGTCCAGCCGCGCAGCACTGGGCCTGCTGGGCCTCCCCTCCATTCAGGGTCCTGCGATCCTGTGCTGTCTGACCCGTGCCAGGGGTGGGGGAGCTGTGGACCCCCTCTGACCATCCTCTGTCTCCCCTGTCCCCTCTGACTGCCCTTCACCCCTACTCCAGGCTGGCGGTACCTGCTGGCTTCCTGCTCGCCACCATCCTGGGGACAGCCTGCTTGGCCATCGCAAGTGGCATCTATCTGCTGGTGGGTAGCATCCTTGCAGTCAGCCTCAGCCTCATGGCTGGTCCTGCAAGCCGAGCCCGTGTCCTGGCTTATGTTGTGGGGACATGACACTGTGGCCTCCACGTGTGGCCCATCTAACATGTTAGCCACTCCCCTACATCCTCCTGTAACCCATGCCACAGAGCCTCAACAGTGGGGGCGGGGCCCACTTTACAGACAAGTGGCAAAAGCTCGGAGAGGGATGTGGCTGGCCTGCTGGGCCCTGCTTGGAGTGGGATCCATTGCTCAGAGTTTTCTATCCAGTTCAGGGTGCTGCCAGGAGCACTTCCCTGGGACTCATGAGTCTGGGTGGTGCCACAAGCCATGCGTGCGGGGCTGCAGGGCTGGGTTTGCCTGGAGTCCAGGTTATGCAAAAGGCCCCCTAAGGCCATCTTTATAGCAGAGTGGGGAGGCTGGGAGGTGGGGAGGAGGGGGCGGGGAGGTATGACAGTGGAGTGGGGAGGGACCAGGATCCCTGCCAGGCGCAGGTTGCTGAATGCCCACTGTTCACATGCTGCCTACTGGCTCTCAGCCCACTAAGCCATGGGTTCCAACCCAGCCACAGCCTCCAGCCTCCCAGAGTCAGTTTTGACTTGGTTGCTGTACTAATTCCACCCCCAGGTGCCCCCCTCATACATCGCAGCTGTCTTTCTGTGCCGCTTGTTCAGATCTTCCCCCCATTTTTCTGTTGGGGTTTTGTCTTCTTGTTAGTTTGCAGGAACCGCGCGTGTGCTTTCACTGTGAACCCTTTGTAGCTTTTAGCTTTTGAGGATACTTCCTCTCTGTTAGGGATCCACCTTTACCCATGGATTCTTCACTGAGCAGAACACAAGTTTGTGGTCTAAATTGTTTTTCTATTTTATGGTTTGTCCTCCCCCGCCTCCCCTGCCCTGCTGCCTGTCTGCTGTATTTTCCTGCATTCTCTTCCTTTAACTTTCTAGCTTTAGCTTCTGGGATAGAGTGTTCTAGTCTTTAACTTAGGTGTGATTATAGAACCTCTTTTCATTCTTATGCTTCATAAATTATATGCCGTCACTTTTTTTTTTTAATCAACTATTATGGAATACAAAGTTAGAGATACACGTTTCTAGGTCCACTTGGCCTGTGGCCATGGGGCAGGCCCAGGACCCTGCATTTCGGCAAGTTCCCTGGGCTGCAGTCTCCCCCCTCGACATGCCTGGGCCCCTGGCCTCCCACACTGTGCCTGCCACCCCACCCCCACCCCTACCCAGAGCTGCTGGCCTCGGTTTAGCATCATACCCCTTAGGCCTGGGCTCCTGTCCTGCTCCCAGCCCTTACTCCCTGGGAGGAAGCCTGGTCTTGGGCTGTGCGCCTGGCAGTGGCCTCCAGGGGTCATTCAGAAGCCCCAGGGTTCCACTGTCCCCCTCTCAAGTTGAGGTGTCTCCTGGCTGGTGAGACAGCTGGGTTCTGACCATGTAGCCTCAGGCCTGGCACATAACCTCACTGAGCTACAGCCCCTCAGGTCTTGCTGAGCTCAGTCCTGTCCTGGACCCTGGCGGGGGTTGGGGGGCGCAGGGACTGGGTTGGGGGGTGGCCCAGGAGGACCCATGCCCAGCCTGTGTGTCCTGCAGGCGGCCATCCGTGGGGAGCAGTGGAGCCCCATCGAGCCCAAGCCCAAGGAGCGGCCGCAGATTGGGGGCACCATCAAGCAGCCGCCCAGCAACCCTCCACCCCGGCCCCCGGCTGAGGCCCGCAAGAAGCCGAGTGAGGAGGCGGCGGGGGTCCCCACGGGTGGTCCCCAGGAAAACCCCATGCCGGTGAACGACGAGGTCGTGTGACCAGAACTTCAAGCCACTCTGGCCCGCTGAAGCTTTGAAGGCCCTTCCTCCTGTAGGCAGGCCAGTGGGTGGGTTGGGGGTGTGTGGCGCCCAGCCAGGGGTGCCCCCTTTCCTGCAGCCTCTTTGGGGTTCCTTGACAGCAGGGCTGGGGTCTCGGTGCCTCGCCTGTTCCATGAATCATGTACCTGGAATTCCCTGTGTTTGTGTTTTTGCTCTGGAAATGAACGTCTCGGGTCTGGGGGGATGGCCTGTGTCCTCCCAGATCCCCCATCTGCCAGGGCTCACCTGCTGGAGCACCCCTCAGGCCACCCCGGGGTTGATGTGCCACAGGCAAGATGCCTACACAAGAACTTCCACCCACTCTGGATCGCCAAAACTGTTACCAAACCAAATGCAGGTCCCCTTACCCCCGTGCAGCAAAGCCAACCTACTGACTTGGGTCGTGGTGAAGGAAAGGGCAGCATTATTGCAGGTGCTGAGCCAGGAGGCCAAGCGGCTCACGTTCAGAAGACCTCCAGCCCCCTTGGCTTTCAGGGAAAGGTTTTTAAGGACAGTGAGAGAGCGTAGGGGGTAATCAACAGACAAGAGACCCAAATTTGGTTCTGCAACACACACACACACCACACATGTCCCCTGCTTACTCCCCTAACACACCATACAAGCCATGGCAGGGGCCCCAAAGCTCATCAGCTCACACCCAGCCTGGGAAGCCCTTCCATCCTGGGTACCCAGTCCCCAAGTCTGGGAAAATCCTTCAATCACTGGCTTCCTGCTCTCACAGTTCCAGAACCAGGGTCTCTGGGATCTCTGGCCCAGAGGGCACCCTGCCCATCAACCAACACTCTGTCTTCAGCATAAATCCAGCGGGTTCACCGTTTCTGCCCCCTGGCCACTCCCAGCACTACCTGGCCTGTCCAGTGCCTGGCTCAGAGCCCAGAGACTCACAGGAACACAGGGCAGACCCCACCCTACCCCAGCCCCACTGCTCTGGACCCCATCACCCTGCCTGCTGGCCTCCAGCCGCCCTGACCTCCCAGACACAGCTGCATGGGCTGCTCCCTCCGCCTGGAGCATGGGCCCTGGGTGGCCAGCCGGGTCGTCCTCAGGTGGCCTCCACTGCAGCCCCTCTCTTCCTGATGAGTTCACCACCAACAGGCCAAGCACTTTGCCGTGGGACCTGTGGCCGTGAGTCACCTGCAGGGCAGGCAGGGGGCTGAGCATTTTGTCACTGCTCCGTCCCCAGTGCTGGGCACGTGGCTGAAACTCAGGGCGTAAGTGCTGACTGAAGACTGCTTCCAGGCTCATGACATAGTCACCTCCTCCAGGAAGTCTTCTCTGAGACCTTCCCGCCTTCCTGGGCCTTGCACACAGTAGGTGTCAATCATCGGATGAAAATGGCAGGGGCGTGCAGACAACCGTTCTACAGCCCCACGGCCCAGCATCAGCCCTCGGAGCTGAAGGGCATCACAGGCAGCAGGGAGACTGAGACTCTAAAGGGGGGTCGTGACTGAGCCAGGACGCTGAGGCTGCGCACTCAGCCTCTAGACTGCCAGGAGCGTGCTCTGATCCAGGATATCCTGCCATGAGTGGGCGGGCAGTTCCTCCGTAGCTGACGGGGCACCTGAGCTGGTAAGCCTGGCTGCCCCTCTCTGGCAGCTCACCTACAGTGGACAGAAGCCCTGGGGGGGGTGTCTAGAGTTTTCTGGGCCCCTGTTGGGGCTGGGGGAGCATGACTCAGCCAGGTTAAAAATGTGTCCCCCTGAGTTGACCACTTGCCCTGAGGACACCCGTCCGTGGGGCGGGGAGGTGGTCCCCAGGGACCACAGCCATGTCTGTGAATACAGGGCTGGGCTTTGGGAGTGTGGCCCATCGCCAGGCCCGGGAGCCACTGCTCATCCGTCAGGGCACAATTGGGCTCTTCTGTTGAAACCCACCCCACCCTGGGTGCACCTGGGTTCGCGCACAGATCTTTCTAGGACACACCACACTAGTGGCTGCCCCTGGCGGGCAGTGGTCAGTGACTGCCCCTTGGGCCCCAAATGGGTATAGAGGGCCTGGTGGGGGTGAAAGAGAGGGGCTTCACCCACTGCCCTCTGTTCCATTCAGGTCTGTGTTCTGGGGGCAGTTTATCAAGTAAACAACATAGATTCACGTGGAAAACAAAAAGCTGTTTTAGAAACACAGGGGTACTTTTTCCTCCCAAGGGGCTGGGGTGAGGGGCACCCAGGGGCCTGGAGGTGGAGGCAGCCATCAGAACACAGTTCCCCTTTTCTGTAGGTGTTTTAACAAGTCCTAGAACAGTGAAAATGTTCCTTATAGCCCAGCTGTTTCTGTAAAAGGGTGAACTGTCTTTCAAGGTGGGGGCTGCCGGCCGCAGGCCCCCGCCCCCCTCCCCACCCCAGCCTTTCCTGGAGCCAGCCCTTCCTGGAGCCTCGTACCTGCCCGAGACCCAAGGGGCACATAAATAACCGATAAATACACATAAATAGGAGGGCCTCCCTGGAGGCCAGTTCAGGAGCCAAGCGGCAGTCACCGGGCCGACCTGGGCAGGACACAGGTGCAGCCCACGGGCACGCGGATGAACTCGGCATGGAAGGTGAAGGCCCCAGGCGTGGGTGCCCCCATGGTGTCCTGGGAGCAGGGCCGGCGGCGTAGCACCAGGAGGCTCTGGACCAGCGGCACCGAGTTGAGTGCGGCTGTCTCGCGGCCCGTCTTGGCGCTGATACAGCCCCGGCACAGGCACTCAGCGAAAGCCAGCTTCTGTGGGTAGCGGCTCTCGTCCGTGTCCACGCTGCGGGGACAAACGGGGTGTCAGAGAGCCTGGAGGGCACCTCCCTCCCTGCCCATGCCCCCCCGCCCAAGCCGTATGCACTCAGGGCCCAGGGCCTGCGGTGTGGGGCACTGAGAGCACGTGGCACACAGCTGGTGCCCAGTGAGTGCCGGTGTGCCTATGCCCCATGGCCTCCCAGAGCATGGAATCCTGCTCTCTTCCCACCTGGCCCCATCTCACCCCTGCAAGGACTCAGATAGGGGCCCCCAAATAACCCAGGGGACCCTGGTGTCCCAGGTCTGGCTGCGATTGAGACACGGGGCGAGGACTGGCTCATGTGGAGCCTCACCCTTGCCCTCACGGAGCTGGAACCACCAGCCGGAGGTCACGGTCACGGGGAGAGTGCCCAGGCCCTGGGAGCCCGCCCTCACCGGTATCTCCAGGGCGAGATGGAGCGCTGGTGGACGTCAGCTTCCAGCACCTCTCCCGGCTGCAGCACGGGGCACTGAGTCCCGGCCGGGGCCCCTATGTGCCGCCTCCTGCGGCCTACCGCCTCCAGGCTGGACACCAGGGCCACTGGCAACGCCTGCTCCCACTTGGCAGCTCGAGCCAGCAGGTGTGGGGGGGCGTGGCCCAGGGGCAGCTCCTCTGCGGAGTAGCAGCGCAGGGTCCCAGGGCTGTGGGGGTGGCTGTGGGCCCCCACCTGGAGAGAGGGGCTGTGGCGAGCCAGGCTGGCGGGAAGCCAGAGCAGAAGCAGGAGGCCAGGGAGGAGCTGGTGGAACAGGTGGTGGGTGGTCAGGGGTGGTCAGGGACGGGGCCCTCCACTGCCACCCGTGGGCTCTGCTCCTGGTGGAAGGATGGGGTGGGGGAGGTGTAGCCTCCCTCTACAGCTGAGGGAACAGGAGGTCCGGAGGGGCCAGCCTCTCAGCCCAAGCTCACCAGCGAACCCGGGATCCAGGATCCTGGCTCCCTTCGACCCCAAGATCTGATGGGTTTCCTGGACCCTACCCCCCACACCCTCAGCCTGGGGGGTCAGTGAACCACCAGCCCTTCGGGACCAGGCAGCCCTGTGCAGGTGGGGGCACGGGGAGAGGAGCATCTTACCATCGCAGCAGGGGCTGGGCTCTGGGCTCCCGGCTCCAGCACGTCCCTGGTGATTGACCTGGCGGCGGCTGGCCTGTGGTGCCCTTTATACCTGGGGCCACACCTGGGGAAAATCTGGGCGCTGCTTCCTCCTCGGGAAGTGCCTGGCTGCGCTTCCTCCTTCCCTCCCTGCAACTGTCCCCTCCCCTCCTCCTCCCTCTTCCGCCACCCCCATGTCTCCCCCATCCCTCCCTGGCACCCCCCAGGGGGACACTGCCTCAGGCAGAGCACTTGCAAATGTGGCTAGAATGAAGGGTCTTGCCTGACACTCTTGAAACTTCTGTAAGCTCGAGTCCTAGCCACTTGTATGTTTATGCTGTTTGGACCTGGTGCCGGGAGGCGAGGGGCTCCTTCATTTTGCGCTGCTGTCCAGTCCCCCACCAGGCTTGATTCTCTCATCCATTCCTCTTGCCAAGAGGGAGGTTCCAGAAGGGACAGGGGCCAGTGAACGTCTTCAGGTTTCTCTGTTGGGCTTTTGTGGTTTTATCAACAAAGTGTAAGTCTAAGTGTGAGGGGGTGATGATACCCTTGAAACTTTAAGATGCAGGGTGCCCTAGGAAGGTTTCTGAGGAGGCCCCAGGAGCCCACCTGTAGCAAGTCTGTGCAGCTGGCTGGGGGTGATGGGGTGGGGAACTTCGTTATCCCGAAAAGGAGACGGTTTGGAGCTAGATTCTGCCAAGTTTTGAATTCTAGGTTCAGACGCCATCCTGGGAGGGCCCATCTGCCCTGGTCTCTTGAATCTGTACCACATGTCCAGCTGAGGAGGGCCTCGCCGTGGAGGATCAGGTCAGCTCTCCTGGTTTCCCACCTGCCCGCAGGAGGCAGAATGCACGCCATCAAGGCACCAGTCTGAGTTTGGAGGCCCAGGCTGGATGGATAGGAAGACCCCTGAGACAGCGTTGGGAGAGGCAGGGTAACTCCCGGGCCCTCCCAGGGCCTCTCCTGGGCAGTGCATGACTCTGGGCCTCCAGTCCACCCTCCCTGCACATCTTGATCTGGAGCAAACGTTTCCGGAGCAGGCGCTGCGTCATAGCTGTTCTCCCGGCTTCTTCCTGATGAATGGATGGACACTTTGCGTCCCCAGGCTGTTCCTGCCTACCACGCCCCTGCCCATGGCCACCCACCTTCTGCTGATGCACCTCCTGCAGTGGGGAGCTCACCACCTGTATTCGTCACAACTGGGGCCTTAAGAAAAGTGTCTTTTCTCAGGCCTGGAGGCCAGAAGCCCCAGGTCAGTGTAGGCAGGGCCTCTCTCCCGGCCCTGGTGGCTCCTGTGGTCCTCGGAGGTCCCGTGGGTGCCTCTCTCCCCAGGTGTCTCTCCTCCTCCACGGCTTTCACACTCTCCAAATCCAGGATGATTCATCAAGATCTGAACTTGACCACAGCTGCAGAGACCCTTTCCTCAGATAAAGGCACATTCCTCACGGGGACTGGGGCTATTCAGACCTCGACATGGTTTTAGAGGAACAACAGAGCCCTTTATACCTTCCCCTGGGCCAGATGCTCAGGTTGAGAAAGACCCCACCTTCCTACAGGGCACTCGACCTCAGAAATTCCAGTCCCTCCTGCCTGGGCCCCACAAGTGAGGGGAAGTGGTACCTGTGCCTGGCAACAGTCCCTGGGGAGAAGCCGCCAGGAGACCGGGGAGGTGGCCCCAGCAGTGGCCTTGCCTTTGTGCGGCTGGGGTCCCCACACAGGATCTTTGGAAGTGAAAGGCTGTAGAACTTGCTTGCGTGGTGGTCCCTACACCTAGGGCTGAGCTCTGGCATTTTCTGTGTCTTTCTGAACAGCTGAGCGAGTGGGCGAGCCAGGCACAAGTCTTGAGGCCAGGCCATGTGCCTCCCTCACCGCTGCCCTGATCTGTTCTGTGGGCACTGGCGGGCTGGTTGGGGTTGGGGTCGGGGTCTGGGGCACCAGCTGGAAAGACAGGGCGGGGCCCAGCAGTGCCTCATTCCTGTGGGTGGCTGAGGCAAGCACATCAGTACCAGGTTGGGCAAGACTGGAAAGGGCGCTGCAGGAGGAAGGCCAGAAGGCTGTTGAGGTGGTGTCCTGGATGGCACCGCCCCCAGACCACTAAACCACACCCACCATATCCCTGTCCCCAGACTGCACCCATAGGGCCATGCTCCCAAGTCCCTGCCTGGAGAGATGCAGAAAGGGGATGGAGGGGGCACAGAGTGGGAAATGGAGGTACGGGAGGAGGGATGGAAGGAGATAGGCACGGAGATAGGCACAGAGATCCAAGGAGACTCAGACAGATGCAGACACTGTGGACAGAAGGCAGTGGAGAGAGAAAAAGGCAGATCCAAGGCAGGAGACACACGGACAGACTCAGCAGGGACAGTCCCTCTGTCCCTGCCTGTGACTCAGAGCCCTTGCAGCCCTGGCTGGATAGGAGCAGCCCAAGTGGGCCTGAGCTGGGGAGGTGGACTGCAGGACAGGTTTGCTCTAGGCTCTTGCAACTCCAGGCTCAAAGTTCTCCCCCATCTTATGGGGAGACCTAGGGGAAGACCTCAGTACCGTCTGTAAAGCAGAGGTGGCAATCCCCTCCCGCTTCCCTCCTGTAGCATGGCCTTCTCGACCACTGGGCCCAGGCAGTACTGCCCATGGTGAGTCTGTGCCACAGTCCAGTTTCCTTGTGCTCCCCAAACTTTGCACTGTCGGGAGCAATCTCTCTGCCTCGTCCTAGTCCATGGCCCTTCAGGGGCTGGCTGGCCAGGGTGGGGGTCCCTGCTTGTATACTCAGGGCTTGTGCCTCCTTTCAGCCCAACTCCTCCTGCCAATGAAGGCGGACTGTTGTCATCTGGGGCATACAGGCCTGAGGGGCTGGGGTGCTGGACAGTTGGCACAGGGCGGGAGGGTGTTTCCGAGTCAGCGGTAGATGACAGCAGGCTCGTGGGGAGGCAGGCAGGTGTGACCCCCATCACGAGAAACCCGAGGGACCTTCACTGTTATTGAACTGAGCTGCCCCATTAGCTCGATGTGTTCACTCATCCATTGGAGACTATACTCCACATTTGAGTTAGAAAAATTATAAACTAAAACCATGGTGTCTTCCTTTTCCCACCCTTTCAAGAGAAGGGGAGAAGGCCTCATCTGAAGCTGGGGGTGGAACCTGTGGGGTGGGCTGGTGGGCAGAGGTCCTGAGGGCTGCTGCTCCTCATGGCGGGGGTGCGGCAGTCCACTCACCAGCCAGGGGCAGGGAGGTGTAACTGAGACCCGACCCCTTCCCTGGAGAAGAGGAGGGTTAACAGGAGAAAACGCAGAAGGCTGGGGTTTCAGTTTACCCTCCAGAGGGCCAGCTCGAGGATAGCACTTGGGTAGTGGACAAGGGAGAGTCGGAGCTGCGAGAGGAAGTGTGGGGCACAGCTAGGTCAGAGTTCCAGGAATAGGAAATCATGTGTGCAAAGGCCCTGGGGTGGGAGGAATGCCAGTGGGCAGGGAAGGCTCAGGTCAGGTCCAGGTCTGCCAGGTCAGGTCCGGGTCTGCCGCAGAGGAGGAGGCTGGAGGAGGGGCGGGAAGCAGAGCTTGCGCTTGAGGAACATGTCGTGGCTCCCATCTTCGCAGGTGAACAGCTTGGCCCCACGTTCCCCGGAGGGCAGAGATGCTGAGAACCCATTACACCACGGAGCCTCCCTTTTCCCAGATGCTTGGCCTGGAATGTTCTTTCCACTAGACCTGTGGTGGAGCTGGCTCAGGGTGTGCTCTCAGCCCTCCTGGGACAGGTCCCTGCCCGCAGGTGGCAGAGGCCAAGCTGCCAGTTTAAACCCAGCCCTGGTCCAGGGACCCAAGGCCACAGGTCCAGCCCAGGCATGAAAGATCAGGTCAGGCCAGCCCCTTGGCTGAGTGCAGAGACCTGCCTGGGAGCTCACTTGTGGACTCCTGGCTTCAGAGGTCATCACTGCCTGGCTGGCTGGTGGAGCCCAGCACCTGGGGCCCAGCGTGCAGGGCCAGGCTATCAACCCAAGTTGCCCTGCATTCCGGCCCCATGTCCTCGAAGGCCGCCCACTTGGAGAATGGGAGTTCCCTCTGCAACTGGCTTTGACCTGATGGCAAACCAGATAAGACCTGAAAAATTACCCAGACACATGCCATGATGAGGCCGGTGGTGCAAGAGGCCTTACGTGTGCTGTGCTGCAGGACTGGCGCTGCGGACAGTCCACTGGAGGCCCTGTGGCGCTGGCTCCCGCCCAGCTCTCCTGTCCCACATTTGAAGGGCCACGCAGCCTTGGGGCAGAGGACCTGGTCACTGCATGCAGCTCCAGGGTCACGACCTCAGGCCAGAGCCCTAGGTGGCTCCTCCTGACGCCCTCACAGCGAAGTTCTGGGAGGTGAGTCGTCTGCCAGGACTCATGGGACTTGCTTTAAAGGTAGTCTTCCGAGGGCAGAGGCCCTGATAGGGTCTGCGCAGGGGCACTCCCAGGCCCCTGGCACCACTCTGCAAAGTCAACCCACAAGGAAGGGTCTCCCTCCAGTGGTCCTGGTCCCCTGGGAGGGGAGCAGGGGCTGAGCAGGGCATGGCGGTGTTCCTGCCCTGCAATGGGACAGTAGTGTGGCCCCGCTGGAATGTCTCACGCACAGACACCGGCACATCTGCGTGGGGTCCAACCTCCTGTGAGGCACTCGGTGGAGAACTGGCTTGTAGGCTGGAGTAATCTCCGGTCCAGGGCCCACCAGGAAGGTGGCCTCCAGTCCAAGCAGAGATGGCGGCCCTCAGGAAGCCCCACCAGGCCAGCCACTGCAAGGAAACCAGACGAGCATGCTACGGGGCCGGGCTAGCAGCTCCAGGGGCATCTCAGCGGCCTCCTTCAGCCAGCAATGCCCAGTGGGCATCACCAAGGGGAGGATGCAGGGGGGCTGGGCACAGGCAAACATCACCACCAGGGCAACACAGCTGTTTATCAAAATATTTTATTTTAGGAGACCCCTCAAAAAAAGACCCTCCACATCTGACAGATGCCAAACAATACCCTCGGCCTGTTTTTTTTTTTTTTTTCAGTCTTTTCTGTGTTTTTCTTTTTTTCCTTTTTAAATCAACTAAAACAATTTGATGCTTAAAATAAAAGACAGGAGTATTTCCCAATCAGACTTCAGTCAAGAATATATATATTTTTGATCCTGGGGATGGCGGGGTGGGGGAAGACGCTCGGCAGCACTCAGTGTTCCCGGTTACAGGAGGAGGGCAGAGCTGGGGACGCCTGCCTGAGCGGAGGGAGGACTCGTAACTGACATAAAATCGGAGCTGGTCCTCGCTGCCGCCGCACCCTCACCCACCGGGCTCGCGGGACTTCTGCTCTGGGAAGGGGTTGGTTCAGTCTGGGATTCAGCGTCATCTTCATTACATGTGTGGCCTCTTTTCCAGCTGAGAAACTTTTTTTTTCTTTTTTAATTTTTAAAAAGAATCACAGCCAAAATAAGACATTAACTGCAAAATCCAAAATGGCTGCGCTTACCCTATTTATAAAAACAGGTGAGTCCCTGCCTCAGGGAGCAGAGCCCGGGCTACACCTTCCCGGGGATCTTGGCCCGCTTGCGGGCGATGGCGTCCTCCACAGCCTTGAGCTGTTTCAGCAGCTCCTCCCGCCGTGACAGTGTGCTGGCCTTCCCTGACTTGGTGCCCGCGGCGGCGGTGGTGCTGGTGTCCGAGGCTTTGCCAGGCACGCTGGTGACCTTGCTGGAGCTCTTGGACTGGGGTGACAGCGGGCGCTTCCTGCAGGGGTGGGGAGGCCATCAGAGAGGGCTGCTCTTTGAGAACCTCCTGCCAGGGGCCTGGGTCCTAGGAGCTGTACCTGCTAGACAGAAGGCACCCGCTCCCCAGCGGAAGAGGCCCCCAACACAGACGAGCGTCCAGGGTCCAGCTCGGGTTCTGGCCACAGTCAGCATGGCCCCCCGTGCTCCTCCCATGCCCCGATCTCGGAGCACACCTGGGAGGTGGAAGGCACAGCACTGGGGCTCGCCTGGAGCCCACCGACCTGGTCCTCCTGCTCAGTGCCGAGGTAGAACCCACACTGCTGACCCTGACTTCAAGCAGCGCTGTGGGCCGGGGGCTGGGGGTGTAGGGCTGTGTCCGTGCCCCTCCTGCCTGGCCCCCCACCCAAACCCGGGGTGCTGGTACGCACGGACTCAGCCTGCTTCCAGGGAAAAGGTGAGCCCCGCTCCTGCTTCTCGAGCTGAGTGGGACGGAGGGAAGAGCTGCTGCCAACTGGCCCCTGCTCCTCCGGCCACAAGCCACGTGCTCCCGGACTGCCCTGCACTCTAGGACCCGCTGGTGGCCCAGGGTGAAGACACAGCCAGCATAACGCACCCAGCACCTCTAAGCCTGCCCTGAGCTAGTCCTGACAGCCCAGGCCTCCGCCTGGTGAGGAAGCTCGGCTGGCCCTCTCTGCGGCCAAGAACCCGATGTGCTGTGCCCAGGGTGGGGGGAGGGGGATTTGTGGGGAGACACTCACCTGTCTGTCGGGGCCGAGGGGGCCTTGGAATTCTGGCCCCTCTGCCGCTCTGGCTTCGGGGAACTGACTCTCCCACCTGACTTCCGGTCCCGAGAACCTGAGTGACAGGACAACATAAGACCAGGGTCCCAGCTCCACGTGGGCCCAGCTGCACAGTGGCTGGTGGTCACACGCAGGGAAGTGGCAGCCTCTCTCTGGCCCCCAGTGACCCCATGCCAAAGAGCAGTGGCCATTCAGCTCAGCTTCCTCATTCTCAAAAGTGCCCAGGTCTAATTTGGGTTTTGGTTTCCTGAGCCACCATCAGCGTCATACAAAACAAGGAGCTTCCAGTGTGCAAGGCCAGGCAGACCAAAACCCTCCTCTGCTGACTTGAAGAAACTCACAGTGCAGGTCTTCAAGCAGGGAACAAAAACACACGGCTGCTTACATACCGCAGGCAAGATCAAGAAGAGGAGTGCTTGCTGCCCTGAGTGTGGGGCCCGAGTGAGGGCACACAGAGGGGTCCCAACACTCAAGAGGCATGCGGGTGGTCTAGCAGGGGTGGGGGGGTGTGTTTCAGTGGTGCGCCGTGTCCTCCTCCTGCTCCCGGTGGTGTGTGCTGGGCCCGCTCCTTCTATTTTAGGGGGAAGATGCCCTGGCAACACTTGGGGTTTCACTTTACTAGTGGAGCAAGCCAGGAAGAGGCTCTGCCTGGGCCAGCGGCTCTCTCTAAAACTAATGCCACCTGGTCAGAAGGCCCCTGGGGGCTTCAACACTTCTCAGGGCACACGAAGTGTGGCTCCAGGGGCAGAGGCTCACCTCGGTCTGGGGAGAGGTTGGCGCGCTTGGCTGGCGGTGGGCTCTGCCTGTCCTTGTCTGAGGGCTCGTAGCGCTTCCTGCTCCCCTTGTCAGCGGCCTGGAATGACAGGTGTGCAGTCAGGACCAGGGCCTGAGTGGACGCAGGCAGCCACCTGCTCTCTGCTCCCGCGGGCCCTCCTTGGGGCCCCTGTACCACATGGCCCCAAGTGAGGCAGGGCCCATGGTCTCCGGGCCTGCACGCCAGGGATGGGATTCAGGCCTTCCAGTCCCCTGGGCACTGTGGATGCCAACTCAGAAAGGCCATGTCTGTTCTGCCCCCCCGACCCAGGTCCCAGGGTTGTCCTGTGGTAATTGGCTCATCTCCCACTGTCAACCCCCTGCCCACGTGGCACTGCCCCTGAGGCTGTCCATCAGGGCAGGACGAGCCAGGCAGTGTGGAAAGCCACTAGCTGGCCCAGCTGTGGGTCCTGGGGTCCCAACAGCACTGCCCAGAGCCCCACCTTGTTCAGCAGCGTCAACTTGATCTCCTTGTGGGCAATGAATGCGGCCGCTGGGGGCTGGCCTGGTGGCGCCTGCTGGGGGGTGGTGGGCTGCTGGGAGGACCTGCCGCCCGCGGTGGTTCTTGAGGGTTTAGGCGGCTGTGTGGACGAATCCCGTTTCCGCTTATCCACTTTCACACCGTCTTCCTTCTTAGATTTTCCTGCCAATGAAAAACGCCCTCTCAGCCTCTCTTCCAGTGAGGCAGCTGCCTGTGTGCTGTCTTGGGAAGGTGTCATCAGTGGACAGAGGACAACCAGCCCACACCGCCTCTTCTCTCTGGACCCCAAGGCCCAGCACACCTTGTAGGCACCTACCTTTCTCCTTCTTGGTCTGGGCGGGGGTGGGGGACCGTGAGCTGGCCGAGGACACGGGGCTGGCCAGGTCTGCGTACATGTCATCCGAGTCCACGCTGTGTGCTGAGCTGCTGCTTGATGTGGCACTGGACACCGAGGACACACTGCTCACGCTCAGCGATCTGCACACACAAACACGTCTGTGCCCACACGGCCCTGAACCCCAAGGAAGGGGAACCCACCAGCCTGAATCTTTACGGGCTCTGGAGAGTTTACAGGTGCCACCCAGTGAGGGGACGCCTACACGGCCGGGGCCAGGCCCTTGTGCTCATGGTGACCATTCTGTTAGCTGAGCAGGGATGCACGACTGGGTGTGACCAACACAACAGAGGGTAGGGATGGGATGCAGGACGAGCACATGCTGCGTCAGCGAGCCCTGAGGGGCTGGCTCGGGACATGGATGGTCTCTTTAGTCCGGTCCCGTCACAGCCCAGGCTATACGAGGGCTCTGCCCTCTGAGAAAACCACCAGCCCCACGTCCCGAGCTCCAGCGGGGAAGGCAAGAGGCAGCCTTTCGTACGTATTATTTTTGGCAGTGCTGGGTCTTTGCTGCCGCTCGAGGGCTTTTTCGAGTGGTGCACAGGTTCAGTTGCCCCGCGTCCCCTGTGCTGGTGGGTGGGTTCCTAACCACTGAACCACCAGGGAAGCCCAGAGCCCAGCCTTCCTGAAAGTTAGGTCTTTAACAGACCGCAGACCTACTCAGACAGATTCAGGCAAATGTGTATACCACCTGCTGACTACAAGTGAAACAGAAAATTGAATTGAAGGAATCTCAGGACTAATCTGATACCATCTTCTTTTTAAACTAAATGGCAGAATTCTCTTCTGCTTCTCCCTGTCTCAGATCTTTTCAACAGGCTGTCCCCCAGCTGCCTCGGCCTGCTCATCCTCGCCAGAGCTCTGTGGAGCCATGGGGCCAGCCCGAGGCAGGGGCCGCGCGCACCCGAGGTGGCCTCTGTCCGGGGTTTCCTGGGCCCTGACTGCAGGCAGAGGCTGCCGGGACGGGATGGGGGCAGCAGAGACGTGACAATGACCTGGATCTGGAACTGGAGCCACTGTAGCTGCTGCCGCTGCCGCTGCCACTGACCGTGCGCCTGCAATACAACCAAGAGGCCGCAGCTCATGCTTCTAGGGCCTCAACACATGGCGCCCCCAAAGCCGGGGCTCACTGGCCCAAGATCAACATTCCACCAGGGACTGGCCAGCGAAATCAGGCGGGGCTCGGATTTCTTCTATAGAGGACTCCCCCTCAAAGTGAGTTAAACCACACCCTCACCAGCCCCAACTCCCCCGGCACCACCAGGAGGGGACTCCGCCGTCAAGCTCCTGGGACACCAAAGCTGGAGGACATGCTGAGTCCCTGGGAGCACCCCTCCCCCAGCTCTGGAAGGCGGGACACTCACCTCCTGGGGGGGCTCCTGGCCTGCCGCTCCCTCCTCCTGGCTTCCCGAGGGTCTCCGCCGGGCTTGGTGGGCTCGGGGGCAGTGGTGGTGGTTTTGGGGGCCTGCGGTAGGGCTGGAGGAGGGGCTGGCTTCTTCAGCAGCTTCTCTCTGTCATGTGGGACACAGGGAGCTCAGACCCACTGGGCAGGCCTCAGCCCTGCTGGCCAACCTCGGGGCGTGGGTACCACACACACGTGCTTTCCCCGCCCCCTGTCCTGAGGCGCTGTTTCCTGCAGACCCCACCGCACACCAAGCATCACCCTGCCTCTTCCTCAAAGGCAGAAGGAGGAAAATGGGGGCCATTGGGAGAGCTCTGGAGGAGAGCCCATGAGCCAGGTCATGCTCCTTCAGTAACAGCACACTGATCCCTGCCCTGCACGGTGGGGGCGGCAGCCCTCAGGGAAGGCTGGGTGTGCGCGTGTGTGGGGACCTTAGGCAAGCAGGAAAATGGCCCCAAAGCAATTCTTCACTGTTGCGTGAGGAAGATACCCTGCCAGTGTTGAGTACCCTGAACACGCATGGGACTGATGGGCCACAGGGCGAACCTGCCAGCAGGGCACAGCGTCTGGGTTACAGGCGGCTGCCCAGCACGGCAGCAGGACTGAGCCCACACACAGACCCCACCTGCGAGACTCGGGGCTGGGCCCGGCACTGCACAGGGGTCTCACGGCCGACGGCACCGGGGAGGTGGCTGCAGTGTCTGGGATGGAAGCTGTACCCCAACACCGTTCACTTTTTAACAGGGGGCCAGCCAAGGCCCCAGAGCTGACCCTGCTCAGGAGGAAGCCCTGCAGCAGGGTTGGGGCAGACTCGTGCAGGGACAGCCAGCGTCAGGGGGGCAGTGCTCCCTGACCCTGCACGCCAGTTGCCATGCAGTTCGCGTGCCAAGTTCTAGACGCTTCTAACCCCTCCCTTCGACATGTCTGTTGAGAAGGACCAACATGACCAATGGCAGGAGCAGTGAAGAAGGCAAAGGATGACAGGGAGCCTGGCAGGGCCACGGCCCCAGTGGGGAAGAGATGTGGCCCATGGCCCGAGGTCCAGAAATCGAAAGGCCAGGCCTCCCCCTCTTCCCCAGGGCCCGTTGGCAGCACTCACCCTGCTTTCGTGGGAGGCGGAACTGGCTCCCCCTTGGCTCTGGCAGGTCTGTGTGGGGAGGGCGTTGGGGACGGCGATGGGGACGAGGAGAAGGACCGGGACCTGCTGGGGGGCAGAGGTGTGAGGAGAGCACCCCACCGTCCACGCCCCGAGGGGCAACTGCTCAGCCTGAGGTGGCTCGTGCTCATTTCCTAAAATGCACCTCTGGTGAAAGATGCTGGGGGCAGGCAGCACCCCATCAGCTGTCACGGGGGAGCTGGTGGGGAGGCTGCCGAACATAGGGCTCTCAGACACAGCCTGGGGGAAGGGTCAGCAGTGAAGAAAGTGTCCCTGATGTTGTGAGAACAGCTCAGACACAGGGCTCTGCTGTGGGTCCAGTGTCACACACTGCTCACACGGGGCCGACTGAGGGTGAGCCCCACGCCCTGGGATCTCCAGAACCCCCAGGTTCCTCAGCTGGGTTCCACGCTTCTCCCCACAGCTCACCTGGACCGGCTGCCTGAGAACGAGCTGTGCCTGGAGGACCGGCTGGAGTAGGAGCTGTAGGACGAGGAGCGGGACCGGGAGCGGGATGAGCCGGAGCCGGAATAGGACGACGACCGTGAGGAGGACCTGGCCCAGGGAGAGCAGGGGTGAGGCGTCTTCTCCCGCCCCGCCCCCGCACACAGACGCACCCCGCCCCCGCACACAGACGCACCCCGCTCCCACAGACACACCCCCTATGGGGCACCTCGTGGATGCGGCAGTCCAGCCCCCTTTTCATGGGAGAGGTGCTCAGAAACCAAGATCTAGGTGCTGGTATGCTCACAGTCAAGAGTGACACAGCTCCCAGGCCCTCGGGCAGAGCCAGGACACGTGCCCGTGAGCGCTGACGAGCGAGTCTGACCCAGGCAGACACACACGTGTGTATCTGTGTGTCTACCAGGGCAGGCAGTGGAAATGCTGAGTCCACAGGCACCTCCAGCCTCCTCCCTCTTCAGGGAGCGCCCCCACTCTCGCCACCCACAGCGTCCTCACTTGTTTGTGCAGACCTGGTGCACACACACGTTTCAGAGCTGCCAACCAGAGCTAGCAGGAGACGGGAGAACTGCCTGGACACCGGCTCAGGCTGCTCTTGGCTCCCCCACCAGCAGCGCCTCTTGCTGACCCCTGCCCAGGCCTGCGCTCCGCTCTGGGCTGCCCCCACCCTGGCTCACCTCACTGTTTATTCTGGGGTCCACGGAGGCCTTGCCTCAGTGCTAAGTGTCAGTCCTGTTAGCCGGTGATGCTCCAGAACCCAGCCTTGCTAAGAAGACAGACACACTCAGTCCTGCTGACCTCTCTTACCTGGAGGAATTGGAAGCAGAGGCCGACGAGGCTGATGTTTTTCGACGCCGTCGAGCACGGCTAGGGGAAACCGACACCCCGAGTTTCTTTTTCGGAGACTTGGACCGGCGCCAGGGGTCCTTCCACTCGTCGGCTCTCTTCACCTGGGGTCCTGTGGACGCAGTCTCCTTCTTTGGTGGCTCAGCTTGACGGCTGAAATCACAGGGGGGTTAATAGGTCTGGGGCCACCTCCCACCAGACAACTCTGCCATTTGGTGAGAGAAACTGTGTGTGAGGAGAGACCGGGACCTAAGGGCTCACTCCAGGGATGCCCCACACACAAGGCAGCAGGCGCTCTGTCAATGGGAGCCCTCCCCTGGAACCGGACATGCGGGGCTCTCTCCACGAGCACTGTCTCACAGGGCCACGGGGGAGCCGGCCACCCAGCAGTGCCCCTCAGAATCCCTACCTTGCCCACCGCACAGGCGCTGGGTGGGGCAGGAGGAAGGGGCCTGTGCGTGTGTGCCCTAGAGACAGGCGCACCAGTGGCAGCACCGGTGGCAGCACTGTCAGCACTTAGGATGCGAAAGTGACTGAAGAAATCCTGGTTTTCAAGTGAGTTAGAAACTCTGTAAATATAAACCTAAGCCCTAGACACTTCCTTTGTTCTCGGGCAGGGCAAATCAACAGTGTCAGAACAACCCGCCCCGACCACAGGTCACCACCAGTCAGAAACGCACACGGCCGAGCCTGCCTGGAGGGTGGGATCAGCTGGGTACTGAGCACATGAACAGGGGTAGGGGCCAGGCGGCAGCTCAGCAGGGCAATACCCAGAGCACAGGGTCCCAGACCGACAGCAGTTCAATACCAAGGTACCTGCTGGCCTTGTGACACATCGATCAGATAAAAGTCACAGAAAGTGAAGCAGGGCAACAACCCCCGTCATCCGGCTCTCCTGGCACAGCCGTTCCTAGCATGTCCGAGTGTCCCCTCTGCCTGTGTTCACTCTCCACCAAGGACCCTGCAGGTAGAGCCAGGGCTGCTCGGAGACTGCCCCGCCTGGAGTGGACCCCCCTGGCCATGGACAGCAGTGCTTCACTGTCAGTCTGTTACATAATCTGGGTGTTTCTCTACTGTTAGCTATTTCTGTGTTTAAAAAACACAAACAATAAAGCTACCCTTTATATTAAGTCTTTATGAACACCTTGTCTTTTCAAGGGTAAATTTTTAAGATGTGGAATCAAGGGGCCACAAGAGGCAACCTTTTAACAGGTTCTTGCTAAGTTATCAAATATTTCCCCTGGAAGTGAAAGCCATTTCACACTGGGCTCAGCATGGTGCTTGCCCCACACTACCTGCCTGGGCGGCACGGGCCCCGTGTCACCAGGAGCACCACCGTGCCCAGAGGGGAGCACACCAGACTCCTGAGAGCTCTGCGCACAGAGCGCTTCCGGGAGGCCACCTGGGGGTTTTGGCCATGCCTGTGCTTGGCCAGTTTTCCAGGAAGTTCCTGGGGTATGACAATGGGAACCCTCTGCGGTCAGGTATTTTCCCAGGCTACTGGCTTCCACTCACTGGTGCTGCTGACACTTGTTCCAAGTGTTAACAGCTTCGTTCAGGCTCACAGAGCCCTCTCCACCTGAGCCAGGCTGGCTTCTAGCTGACTGAGAGGCACTGTCTTTCTTCTTTAACCCCCCTCCTGCCCCTGCAGTGTGGTGTGCTGGCTGCTACGCTCTGTGCGGCCAGGGTGGGGGCGCTGTGTGGATATTGTGAGCCTGGCGCATTCCCGTCCACAGGCCAGGAACCTGCTTTCCCTCCAGAAGGTGTGGGCAAAGCCATCTCTAGGCACAGATTCTTCCTCAGAGGGACTGTGCTCCCCCATTCATCTGCCTTTTCTTATTCCAGAATCTGATCTGCACACAGGACCACCACATCATGACAATTCCAGACATGCTAATTCTCAGAGGCTTCTGGAGTGTCTTGCCTACCCGTGGGGCTCTGGATCAGAACTGTGTTAGACATATGAACAGGGTCCTGACATTCATCCCCACTTTCCACGAGTGCCAGCAAAACATCAGTTTTATTCACACAACATAAAACAATCACCGCCTGCTGATATCTTCAGAACTTTTCAATCAGTCTATCCACCAGTGAGCAGGCTCCATGCCAACTATCTGCTAAAAGCCCCCACCAGGAACAACATCCAGCATTTAAAACCACCCTAAGGACACTGAACAGAGGCATAGGACCCTGTAACTCGGCCCCCACACGCTGAGCCACTGCCCTGCTGGCTCCAAGCGTGTCCTCCTGGAAGTGTGTCCAGGAAGGAAGTGAAACCCACGTCTGACTCGTGCGAGTCCCAGGCCACCCCAGGCTGCTTTCCCCTTTACACTTCCTGTGTTGTTCTCATTCTGAAAAGACAACAGCAAAGGAAACACCTTGGTCCCTGGTATTTTCATGAGTCATCAAAATGGCCCAGCTCTGTCAACCTGTGGCTCTTCCAACACAGGGAGAGAGAAGCAGCTGGGCACTGAAGGCGTGCGTGACTCACACCGGAGCCGTGTGAGCACTGAGGGCTGTGCGTCAGCAACGGGGAAGCAGAACGCTGGACCCTCTCCCCTCGTGGCACACAGCACCCGTGGCCAGACAGGTGGCTGTGCAGCCCCCAACCTCTGAAAGGCAAGGCTTCCTCACCCTGGCTGCAGTAAGATGGCCTGGCTATCTTATGAGCGCCAGAAGCAGGCCTGGAGGCATCCCTCGAGCCCCACATTCTCCGGCGAGTGTCATGGACGGGCCGGAGCTGGCTCTGCAATGACGGAGCCGAAGGCCCGTGCCACCTTCCTTTAGCTCGACAACAAGCCCGGGACACGCGGGAACCCTTCTGCAAGTCCGCCCGTGTTCCCCAAAATGTGGGAAACTGGGATCCTGATTTTAATTAGTATGAAGAAAACTATTTTTATTTTTTACTTTGTTTCTACAGTGACTCACCAGGACAAATGATCTGGTGTCTGTTACATGTTAAGGGTATAAATTTCCTTTTAAAATGTATTTAAGTTTAAAAGGTGAAAGTTTTTTTTTTTTTTTTTAATCCCATGAAGGTTTTTTGACCACAGCACGCAATTCATGGGGTCTTAGTTTCCTAGCCAGGGATTGAACGTGGGTGCTCGGTGGTCAGAGCACAGACTCTTAACCACTGGGCTACCACGGAATTCCTGGGACATATCTTAAAATATGAATCAATAGTGTAGGTGGTACCTGGATACAGAAAATCATGCAGGTGGAACACCTGTGGGACAGGGCACTTTGCAGACCAAAGTGAGAGGTGAATGAGCCAGCTGGGCCCCAAATCGCCTCCCTGACTGGGGTCTCAAATCAGGGATAAGTGGTTTCAGACCTAGATACAAACGATAAACAATCACTTTAAAGACAGATGTTTTGGGAGGAAGGACTGGATGAACAATCAACAGAGTTCATTCACAATGCCGACTGGTGAAGCTGTCCCTAGACTACTGGGGAAGGGCAGGGATACTAGGAAGGCTTGCGCCCAGTCAGGCTTTGGGGAGCATGGACAGAGCACGGGGCCGAGTTGGCGCCCCAACATGCAGCCATGGCCTGGGCTGTCCTGCTCTCCGACAACACTAAGGAGAGCTCAAAGAGACCTGGGAAACCAGGCAGCCACAACAGCAACTACATGGGAACGCAGGACGGCAGGCGCACCGGGTTCTTCCCACAGGCCACCTGCCCACGGGAAGCTGGGGCCACACGGGAGGAAGCCTGCGTGCGCAGGGACAGCTGGGAGGAGGACGGCCGCCAGCCATGCTGGCACTGAAAGCTGACAGGACAGATTTGGCATTTGCATAAACCCTCTTAACAGAGAGGGGAAAACACCTTCCCATAATCTCTGAGCAGCCCTCCCCCGCAGCCAAAGCCACGAGCAATCTTATCTGCCAGGCTCCTGAACCTTTGTTCAAGATCACACGAGAGGGACACTGAGGAGCAAAGGTCACGAGAAAGGGCCTGAGTCCCCTCGAGACGCCAGGGCAGAGGCGTGAGGTGAGGCGGCTACAGAGCGGGTGCCTGCAAACCTCTGAGCAGCGGCCTAGCTTGAGGTCAAAGACAAGAAAAGATAAAAAGGAGGAAGGTTCTCTTTTAAGATGGACGGGTGACGAGCTCAGAGAGACGCGCAGACAGCGAATGGGCAGCACGTCAGTGGGTTTATCCACTGCACTCGCTCACGCCTCCCACGGGCCCTTCCCCACGAGCTGCTCACCTCCAAACTCTGGACAAGGTCACCCTGGGTCCCCGTGGATGTGGAGCCGGCTCCCAGGATGGTCCCAGGATGCCACGGGCCTGAACAACCTGCCCAGCAGCCTCCTCCAGGCCAGCGGCTCCCAGGGACCCACACAGACGAGCAGGGAGCGAACAGGCCCCTTGACTCCCCCCGCAGGGGCCTGGGAAGGTGAGAGCAGTTCCCAGGGAGGGGCATCTGGGGCCATAGACCTGTCGCTTTATTCCTCAGACTTGAAAACAAATTTTGACTCCACTGCAAGGTTAATTTCTGGGTGGGGCCATGAAGACTTTGTTTCCACAGCGAGGCCCATCATTCCCAAGCCCACTAATGCTGAGGAGCAGCGTCAGTTTGGGGTGGCCCTGAGGGCCAGCCCATTCCCACCATGGAGCGCAGTCATAGCCTGACTGCTCTTGTGACCTCATGCACTGACGCAGTTCCCACCAAGGCCACTTGCAGGCACTCGGGTTAGAACTTGAGAGAGATAACAAGTCTCTCCATTTTTGGGCAAACTCTGTAACTCTGCATCAGTCAAGAAGTTAGAACACGGGATCCACACAGATCCACTTTTCCTCGAGAATGCCCTGGGCATAACTTTCCCAGAGGAGGAAGTAAGCCGTGACTGGGAAAGACTGGAGTGAGATGAGAAAGATAAACACGGTTCCTTAGCTCCCAGGAAGCGTGTCTCCTAGCAGAAAGTCCGAGCTAGGATCAAACTCCCTAAGTGCAAGGATGGAGCCAGTGCGGAACGGGAGGCCCCTGTGGCCTGGCCAGCACGGCAGCTGTCTGGGTGTGAGCGGCTGGAGCCCTCGGGGTTATTTAGCAAAGGCGGGTAACACCAGCATGGGATCCCATGAATTCCACAAGTAAGACAGATGGCACTGAAGGCAGAGCTGCCACGGCAAGAGGTGAGGTGCTCGAGGGAACAGACAGAAAGGCCGCCAAAAGCAGAGGGGGACCTGACGTGTCCCACGGAACAGTCAGAGGAGACCTGAGTGGCCATCACCCTGGGCCAAGCACCAGTCTGAGCCAGATGGAGTGCGTGGGCTGTGGCTTGGTCAACCAAACAGTAACCTCCGTGCTCCCAGGGCCCTAAGACTCCCGGGTAGGCATGCTTGAGCAGGTCACCTCCCTGGCATCCAGGTGACGGTCGCCAGGCCACAGGGAGTGTGAGGAAGTGGGAACAGCACTGCCTCACGAAGAACCCTGGTCCCTAGGAGATTGAGAAGCTGGTCATTTAAACCCCAAGGGACTCCAAACCTCTCACTGCACTTAAATGCTCAGTAAACAGCTTTGAAGATAACAGGCAGTCTGGGCGAGTCCTCGGGAAGGTCCCGGTTACTATTTGTGTCTGGAATGACATTCATCCGCCTGTCTGAGAACATCCTCCTTTCTGTGGCACCCTACCCACAGAGCACGCCCACCAGCCTGGCTGTACGCACTGGGAGGAGGTTTCATGGAAGTGCTCCTCCGTCACAGTGATCCTCTCACAGAACTGGCTACAGGCTCTGCTCTAAAAACAGCCCAGTTATAGAAGCGGGCAAGATGCTTGGAAAGGCCCAATCACAAAGGTGAGCCTCGATGAAGGCGGGGGTGCCGACTCCAAATGAGCAACACGGGGGCTGGCCCAGAGGCCTGCAGAAGCGCCAAGAGGTGGTCCCTGTGGCAGCCACTCCACAGGAAGCAGCTCGGGCAGGTGAGGGGCGGGGGTGAGGGGGACCCGGCCTGGCAGAGCCAGGAGCCACCCGGCTGTGTGCTGCCTTCAGGCCCCGAGCTGGGTTTCAGGAGCTCTCACTGGTTGTGGACGTGAGGGAAGGCCCAGCGCCACACCCAATGGCATCCTCTACCCCCATGTGTGGGACCTTCCCCAACAGCCGCTGCCCCGTCCAGAGCCCGCACGCAGCGGCAAAAGCCATCTCAGGTATGTGCACGCTGCGTGCTCAGTCGCGTCCAACTCTCTGTGGCCCCGTGAGCTGCAGCCTACCAGGCTCCTCTGTCCATGGGATCTCCAGGCAAGAATACTGGAGTAGCGTGCCATTTCTTCCTCCAAGGGATCTTCCCGACCCAGGGGTCAAACCCGCACCTCTTGTGTCTCCTGCACAGGCAGGCAGGTTCTTTACCACTGCGCAAGCTGGGAAGCCACCACATTCTCTCCATCCAGCTGCTGATGAAAAACTCCCAACCTGTTAGAGGCTAAGCAGACAAACTCTCCCGTAAGCGGGGCGTCATGTAAAGGGATTACGGCAGGGAGCCTGGCCACCTCCTGACACAGTGGCCACGCCAGCCTGGGCTGATCAAAGGAAAGGAAACAGGAGGCCGTGCTGGAAATTCTCTGGTGAAACCCCAGCCTTCAGGCTGGTGGCAGGGCTGGCGGGGCCCCAGCCAGGGTGATCAAAGATGAAATTCAAGACTTCCAAGACCAGTGAGCCGAGCTGAACTGAGGCCAAGTGATGGAATGTGCCCCTTTGCTGAGGGCAGTAGGGGGTCCACAGGGGAAGAACTGAGCCCAAAGAAGGGAAGTGAACCAGGTCAGAAGCCGGCAGCAGAGCACACCAGCCCATGACAAAAGCTGCCTCTGATTCTAGGAGGAATTCACTGAGTTCCCTGAACCCTGGCCCTCTAGTCCAGCTGTGCTGTCGCCGAGCCCTTCCTCATAGGAGACCTGTGGCTGTGCAGACATCAGACCTGCTCTCAGTGCTCCGCTGCTGGGGGCCAAGCCGAGACTTGCCACTGCCTTCAAGAAACCCTCCTCATGGGTCTGACGTCCCCAGACCTCCCCATGGAGAGTGAACACAGGCATCTGTCCATGAGCTACAGGTAGTCCCTGACTTATGATGGCTAGACTTCTACAACAGTGGAAAGCGGCATGCCTTCAGGAGAAGCTGTGCTTTGAATTTTGCATTTTGATCTTTCCTGGGCAGTGAGCCACAGCTCCTCCTCATGGTCACCCACATGACCACAGGGCAGACGAGCAATACACCAAACAACTCTTCTGGAACCAGGAAACCCTTCTGCTTTCCACCTTAGTACAACTTTCCATAAGTCTCATGAAAGATTCCACACTTTACACTGTTAGTAGATCAGATGCATTTTTAACGTACAATGGGTCTTTTGAGACAAGATTCCTCCTAAGTTGGGTAGGCCCTGGGGTCACACACAGACTAACTACTGGCGCCCCCCTGTGCCGGGCCCTGAGAGTGCAGTGCCCTGTCGGGGTTCCACTCTACAAAGACCACAGACAACAACAGATGGGGAAGTCCTATGAAGTCAGGAGATAAGAGGTGTAGAACAATGAAGAAAGCAGGAATGGGGCTGGGGTGGGGACTGACCTCTCTGAGTAGCAGGTAAAGCCCAGAGGCAGGGGAATGGCAGAGCAAAGATTGAGGTGAACCATGAAGAGGCAGAGGCTGGCCAGCGGCGTGGACAGAAGGCAGTGTCTACCAAAAAGGGGCTTCAAAGGGCCCCACAACAGAAAAATTAAAGAAAGAACTCTTCAATGCATCTAAAATATGATTTACTCTGAATGTTCTGAAAGTATATCACTTTGCCAAACATTAGGAAAAAACAGAGCAAATTCAGGGAGATCAGTTCACTGTCACCCAGAGGATGAGAATAGAACCCACACTTAACAAAAGACGAGAATGAAAGACTATATGGTCCTGACATTTACTATCAGAAACACAGGACAGGACTCTGTTCAATGGTAAGGACAAGAATCAGGGAGAAGAGCCTGGCTTTTCCACCAAAACCTGTTAGAACTAATGAATGAGATTCCGCGCAAATGCAGGATACACAATCAACGTACAAAACCCAGTTGTGTTTTCATATGCTACCAACAAGCTACACTAAAACACAATCCTATTTATAATAGAAAATAATAAAATACTTAGGAATAAGTTAAATCATGAGACACTGATGAAAGGAACTGAAGAAGACACAAAACACTGAAACACACACCATGCTCATAAATCAGAAAAATATGGTCACAACGTCTGTGCCACCCACACCAATCTACAGATCCAGTGCTGCTGCTGCTAAATCGCTTCAGCCGTGTCAGACTCCTAGTGACCCCATGGACTGCAGCCCAGGAGGCTCCCCAGTCCATGGGATTTTCCAGGCAAGAGTCCTGGAGTGGGGTGCCATCGCCTTCTCCACAGATCCAGTGCAGTCCTAACCCAAGTTCCAATGGCATTTTTCATACAACAGAAAAAACAACCCTAGAGTTTTGTACGGCCCCACAAAGGACTCAGAATAGCCAAAGCAATCCTGAGAAAGAACAGAGCAGGAGGCACCGCACCTGCTGACTAAAAGCTAAAAGCTGTGGTAACCTAAGCAGTGTGGCACTGGTGTCAAAGCAGAAGCACAGGCGTGAGCGGGAGGCAGAGGCCAGAAACAAAGCCCTGCATATCCAGGCAACTAATATTTGCCAAGGGAGCCAAAAACACTCAACGGCAAAAACGGGACAGTCACATGCAAAGAATGAAATTAGACCCTATCTTAAACCCCTAGTAAAAGCCACCTTGAAACGGATTAAAAAAGATGTGAGATGGGAAATCACACAACTCTCAGAAGAAAACAGAGGGGCAAAAGCTTCATGATATGGGTCTTAGCAATGTTAGATATGACGTCTAAAGCGCAAACGCAAAACTAAACCTGCGGGACTGCATCTAACTAGAAAGCTGCTGCACAACCAGAGGAGCGGTCGAGACAGTGCCGGTGGCGAGGAGCCGTGTGGGGAGGCCGGCCCTCCACCTGGGCGCCGCCGCCCCTCCCACAGCCCTCCCGCTCCCAGGCTCCGGAAGGCGTGGTTCCTACCTGGGTGGCTGCGGGGAGCGGGCCTTGGGCTTCTCCTTGTCCTTCTCACGCTCCTTGTCGCGGTCGCGGTGCAGCCTGTCCTTCTCATCCCGCTTGGCGCGCTCGCGCTCCCACTCCTCCTTCCGCCGCTGCCGCTCCTTGTCCCGCTCCCGCTCCCGCTCCCGCTCGCGCTCCCGCTGGCGCCGCTCCCGCTCCCGGTCCCGCTCCCGCTCACGCTCCCGCTCGCGCTGTCTGTTCTCCCGCTCCCGTTCTCGCTCTCTTTCCTTCGTGGAAAAGCCAAACACACGCACACACGGGATCAGACCCTCAGAAGGGGAGGCGCGGGAAGGACGCGAGAGCAGGCGTAGGAGACAGAACACCTGGGTGGCGGTCTCCTTTCTGCGCCAGAAATGGACTTGAGGCCACATGGGGGGCCGGCAGAGCAGGCTCTCCAGCATCAGCACCAGGTCGGTGGGCCTGGCAGGCCTCCCGGACCTCAGCTCCTGTCTCGAGAGGTAGACACCAAGGCTGTGCACAGGCAGCCCAGCCTGGGGCTCAGGGGACCCCAGCAGGCCACCCCCCGCTCTGAGGCTGCCCTGGCTGGTGGGAGGCATCCACAGCCCAAAAGCCAGCCCCACTGAGTGAGGAGTCTGCTCTAACCGCCAGGGAAGGGGCACAGCAGGGCCAGCAGCCAGGTCCTCTTCTCGCCACAGGCTCACCATCTGATGGGGTCCCCAGCCAGTCACTCCCCTTTGGCCCTAAAAACTCATGACTGTCACTTAAATCGTGGCACAGAAACCGCTAACCTGCTTCTAATGACCTCTTCCAAGCGGCAGCTTCACGTCAGAAGCACAGGGTCAGGGGCTCAGAGCGTGAAGCACATATATTCATAAACCTACCACATCTTAGAGAAGTGCCGACAGGAATGGCCATGACCCACCAAGGGGGTCCTGAGCCTGAAAGGGGCACACCCCCTGCCGCTGGCATTGCTCACCCACCCCACGGCTCCAGTGAAAACGGAGCCAGAGCACAGACCAGATCAGGGAAGGAGCTGTTCAAGTCACCACAAGGTCAGTCCACGGAGCAGAACCCGTTCTGCACAGATGGTCAACTGGGACTTTAAATCAGTACGCCATGCTCATGCAATTAAGCCTGTATAAAGTCCTATACATGAAAATGGGGTGATTTAAAGGGCCCACCAGTGAAGTTCCAACCTACATACCCGGTAGTTATGGTACGGCTCGGCCTCTGTGTACTGCACCCGGAAGTTCTCATACTGCCCGCCACGCCAGAAGCGCTCTATCTCGTAGTCGTAGTAAGGGTCTGCGTAAGGCTCAAGTCTGAAAAAGAGCAAGTAAAACTCAAGCTTATCACATAGGAACGTTAATGCAAATATATTACATAAAATATTTGCCAAGATTGAGACACCACGTTAAAAAAAAAAAGAGAGATTGCAAGGCTGAGTCAGTATTAGAAACCGAGTATACTAAACAAAATCACAGACCTAGAGAGAAATCAAAGGATGACACCTACAAATGGTGAAAAGATTTGTGACAAAACCCAGCCCTTCTCAATGAGAGGAGGAAATGACACTTTCTTACTGTGATAGATACTGATGTTCATACACTGAAGAGCTAAAGCCAGCACTTTACTCACTGGAAACAGGGAGGGATTCCCGGTAAGATCCCAATGGACAAGGAAGGCCAGTGCCTCTGAGACACCCAGTGTGCTGGGGGCACCACCACAACCAGACTCCAGGAGCCCCCAAGCCACCTCAATGTGTAAATTAAATGACACCCTATGTGAAAGCCATGACGTGATGGTGAAGCCGATTCAAGTGGCAAGAAGAGCCCAGTAAGGCACATGGATAATTCTAGACAATAGCCAGTGAGGAGGGTTGAGAAAACCCCATTTAACCAGCAAGAAGGAAGAAGCATATTGAGGAACAAGGCAACAATACATTTAACCAGAAACACGCAGAACTTACTTGAGGAAAATGTCAACACTCTCGAAAGACACAAAAGCACAGGTGAATAAGATCACATCCCTCATCTTCACAAAGGAAAACTGACCATCACCAAGAAGTCAGTTAATTTACAAATCCCTTCGTTAATTTATAAATTTAGGGCAATCTCAGTAAAAATGCTGATAAGGTTCTTCATGTGGGGAGACAACTGATCCTCAGGTTCCCATGGACATAAGACATGCAAGACCAGCCAAGAAACCCTGAGAAAGTAAGACACACCCTCTGTGTGATATCCCTGGTGTCCAAGGGTTAGTACACCACGCTTCCACTGCAGGGGGGTAACGGGTTCAATCCCTGGTCAGGGAACTAAGATTGCTCATGCCACGTGGCATAGCCAAATATTAGGCGGAAAAAAAAGACACCCTCTGAGACCTCACAACAGATGGCCCAGGTCATGAAGAAACAGACCCGAGGAATAAAACAGGTCTGGGCACAGACCCTGGTGTGGGTGACAGAGGCAGACTTTCAACCATGGGGACAGGATGGCTCCTAACGCCCTGGAAGAGAAGGGCCCTCCCCACACACTGACCCAGAGGACCTGCATGGGGCCTGGAGCCCAGGAATGTGCGTGTGTGTGCGCATACGCGTGCGTGAGAAGGGGCTGGTCACCCAACAGCAGCTGGGCCCTCAAGCTTCTTACAGGGATTTCTTGGCTCCAGACTAACCCTTCCTGTTGGGTAAACTGGTAGGAGAAACAGGTGCTCAGAGAGGCCCACGGGCCCCTGCAGCCTGCATCGCCTCCGCAAGGCCTTTAGCGGCTGCTTTCTAGGGCGTCTCCCGCCACACTCCTGGGGCCCTGGGGGGGGTGAACCTGGGGCTGTGCTGCCAGGTGACAGCCCTATTCACTCCCAACAGCCAGACAGCTTCCTCACCCTCTAGCCTACACGGGCGGCTGTGGTGGTGACTGTAGAAACACAGAGCTGACCCTACAACCTTTCTCTGCACCCGGCTGTTGTTTCAGCCGGAAACCAGGGCTGTGCTTTCCAGCAGGAAGGCCCCTCGCACGGTGTTGCTGTGAGACCAGGGAGGTGCTGAAGCCGCCTGCCAGGGAGAGACGGGCCCGCCCTGCCTGAAGCTGAGCCAGGCTGGGTAGAGAGTGGGCGCTCGGGCCCGGATTGTGTGGGGGCACCACACAGCTCCTCAAGGGCTGACGGGGGTTTCAGCCACATGTGCTTCTGCAATCCATTTAAAAGGCCCGTGATAAAATGTCTGGAAGCAACAACGAAGAAACTTGCCACACTCCTGGGTTTTGGGACAAATTTCACAGCTTCTCCTGGTTCCTGGGGAGCCTGGGGGAAGGTGGCAGAGACCTGGGGCCCAGGGGCTTTAGGAACAGCTGTAAACCCCTCAGAGCTCATAGGAATCCCAGTGGATGTGAGCCCTCTACAGTTCCAAGGCCCTGGCATGGCACTCAAACATATCCTCCCAGAAGAAAAACAAGGAAAGTCAGCTGCAAACTGTCTGCAGCACCTCAAGAAGGCCATTCTCAGCCCAGAGGTGTGGACAGGACCCCAGCCCCTGGGAACCTCTGTGCCGCTGCTCCCCAGAGCCTGGGCCCCACCCAGCCAGGGACACTGAGCTCTCAACAGGAGAAGCAGAGGCAGAACCGCTCCTTACGCTGTATCTCTGACATCTCTTGTGATCCGATAGTTCCAGTCTCGGAAAACTTCATTTTCTTTGTCAAACTCTCGCTCATCTTCACCAATGGTCACTGTAAACCTTTTCTCTTCAAAATCAGGCTCCTGTTCTTTTCGAATGGTTGCTTTTTTCAAAACCTACCATTGTGAAAAGAGAAGCCAACACTATCACTGCTAAGGAAACACAGGGGGTGCTATCCCGACTGACCCCTGATGCCGGGGCTGGCGTGCCAGAGGAGCGTGACCAAGCGCCCAGTAGGGATCTGCTGAAGCTCTGTGCTGGGATGCACATGGGACTCCACAAGGGCCCCATCCCTGCAGGCCCAACACACCCTGACTTCCTGTTCCTAGTCCCGGCCTTGAACTGAGGGCTCCAGACACGCACTCAGTGAGGGGGCAAGGGAAGGTGCTCTAGGCAGGCGGGGCACCCAGAGTGGGGCGGGGCTGGGAGGGGGCGGGAACGGCTCTGCTTTAACCGGTCATTTCCCTGAAGGGAAGGCCCAGAGCCAAGAGGGGTAAGCCTGGGCACCGGGAGCCAGGTGCCAGGTACCAAGTGTGGCTGAGCATGAGGGAGGAGGGGGAGGCGGGTGAACACTGTGCTTCCCCAGGAAAGATGGCTTCTCCAGATACAGAGGGCACAGGGGTGGTGATATGGCCCCTGGCCTCTGGTTGCCCCAGCCGCCTTGGGGGGACAGCAATGCTGGCTCTGTGCGAGGACCACCGCTAGCACTTTTTCTCGCAGGCTTTCCGCTGGTCTCTTACCTCCTTTGCGTGCCGGAGCCCTCGTTCCCAGGCACTCTCTGTGGGGGGTTCTGGAGGGGGTGGAGGCAAAATTTCATCTACTACAGGCCCGCCCTATAAAAAACAGTAAGCAAAAGTTACAACAGCAAGCAAAACTTAGAAATGGGGGAGCAAAAATTCCAAGTGAAACCCCAGCGGGTCCTGCCTGCTCTCCTCGCTCATCCTCCCTCCCTTGACCGGCTGCCCCAAGCCTATGGTGGCCTCTAGCTGGGGACAACCAGGGGGTTGGAAGGCAGCTCTGGCCTCTGTGGCAGCCTAGAAATGTCTTACACACAAGGCATATTCATGTCTTTGAGCTGGAACATCACAAACAGAGTTTAGATGTGATCTGCCAGCAAGGAATGGCGATCCTGGTGTTCACATACCCATGGGTTGGCAGGCATCAGGGGGTGCGGTCCGAGCGGCGGGGCCCCATTGGGTGGGAAGGGCTCGGCCTTGGTGATGAGGGAGTAGTTGCCCTTGTCGTTGACTCCGGGGTGTATGAACCTGCAGTTCATGCCCCAGGTGCAGTTCCCTGCGGAAACAAGAGGCAGGTCAGGGGGGCCTGGCCCCCGTGCACAGCTCAGCTCCCCCTGCTCCACTGGCGACCGGCAAGACACCCAGGCAGCCGGCCGAGGGCAGCCCTGTCCATCCCGAGACCATGCAGGCAGGCCTGGACGGTCTGGGCCGCCCTGCGGGCAGCACCTGAGGGCTCACACAGGACCCTGCCCCCAGTCACCATGAGAGCAGCGCATCTCCCCTAAACAGAGACACCCAGAGCATCCCGGCAGTCAGGGTGGCCCTGCCTCGGGGTTCACGGCTCAGGACATATACACCCGAAGGTGCACTGACAGGGTCGTAATTCTGACTTAAGAGAGCCCCATACTGAAACAGAAATCAACGGGAAGTACGAGTGTGATCAGGATTCTGCCAATTTATGCCAACGTGATCTTTACCAGCTCTGTACCTCTGCATTTCTCCTAGCAAGCCACTGCAGGCTATTTCTGGTACTTAAAAAAATGGGTTAGAGAGAAAACATATAGACAACTATAATAAATGGGGTGTTTATACTTTACAACAAAGAACTGAAAGGGTTGACTTTTAGCATTATTCAGCAACAGAACACCAAGATTCAGGAAAACCACTTGACTTTTCAGGACAGAAAAGAAGACTACATTTTAAATTTGTGAGTAATGGTTTTTTTTTAAATTTAATTTTTTAAAAAGGTAATATGTGCGCAAGCTTAAAAAATAAATATGGCATACAACATCTAAGTGGTTTAAGAAACATTTTCAATTGGTTAGTACACAGTTAAATTGTAAGCCATCTTTTAATATATATTCACTTCTAAACACAACATTTCGTTTGAATATTTCTGTCCAAAAAATGTTTTTCCTTATATCATGTAAATTAAAGAGAAATAATCATTTGATATTTAAGGAAACACTAAATTTTACCTTTTAAACATTACGAGCATTTCAACTTGTATTAAAACCAACATAACAACATATGGCTCCAAATTAAATAAGGAATAATGTATGCTTAAAAAAAATTGCTTCTCTGGGAATGCAAAAATAACCAACTAAGTTTATAATTTCTAAAAGTGTTTGAGATCACATGCAAGGCAGAGACTGGGAAACACACTACAGGGAGTTCAAAACCCCAGAGACTCAGACAGTTTTAAAGAAAAAAGAATATGCAGTCATACATCTAAATAAAGAATTCCAAAATATCTACTTATTCATTGCCTGACTCTCATAAACTCACATCACAGTTCACAGTGCTCATGCAGTTAAAAAATAATTAAAAAACCTGCAAGCACAGAAAAATATTAACAAAGTAAACCACAGCATTTCCATAATATTTAAAATCTAAAATACATATATGGGTAGAGGGTAAATGAATAGGTTATTCTTTGTTCTTTTTGTATTTGAACTTTCAAAACTAAACAAAAACATCACCCTGGACCTACTAACAAAAAAGCTCTTTGGTTCCTCAGGTTTTAAGGGCAGGGAGGAGGAGCCGGTGAATGAGCACAGAGAGGAGTTGAGACTGCCTGTGTCTGGGCCCAGGGCCTCAAGAGAGAAGGAGGCGGCTGCTCCAGGAAGTGTGGGCGGTCGACATACATGCAAGGGCAGGCGTCCGGTGCCTGCAGGTAGGAAGAGTGGCAAGAACAGTGCAATCCCACCAGCCTTTTGAAAAGTGAATTTTCAATTATGCAGAAAGAAGTCTGTAAGGATACACCCTAGCTGTATCGGGATAACTATTTTGACTCTCTGTCAGCACACATTATTTTCATAATTTAAGAAAGCAATTTGTTTGCGGAAAAAATTCTCCAGGAAATGGAAGCAAAAATAGATTTATAGGTTTAAAAACTCTTCTGCTTCTAAATGAAATTTCACTACCAGAAAATTTATGTGGATTGTGAATGCATGATGAAACAGGATTATAGTTCGGTAAGGGGTCTGCACAGACAGGGACAGGAGCCCAAAGGGAACAAGCAGAGGACTTGGCGACAATCCAAGTGATGTGGCCAAAAGGGGGGAAAAAAAAAAAAAGGCTCAGTGAAGTGGTGGGTGGGAGGGTCACAGGAATACATGTAAATAAAGGTGCCTATCAGTCACACACACACACACACACACACACACACAAAGCCTGCCTCAGTCTTAGCACACACCAAAGACCCGAACACAGATGACAGAAAGCACGCCACACACAGCAAACCCAGGAGCCCCTGTTGGTTAGAAACACCACCAGACCTTAAAAGTTCTGACTGCTAGTCTGACCAGAGGTAGGGAGGTGCCTCTGCTGGCATTTCTAACCAGCATGGCACCGCACCTGTGGTGCCTCCCACAACAGCGGAGATGATTTTACACTCTCTAACTTCCACACAAAATGCTTTCTTCACACTAGAATTTTAAACAAAGACTTTCTTGTTTATAAATAAGATAGTGGTCTTATTTAGATATTCCTCGGTCCCATTTCCTGTTAATTTGAACAACTCAGAATAACTAATAAAAATAGGGATTGTCAAAATAAGTTTAAAGTGCTTCATGGTTTTTTAAAAAAATATTTCTTGAAAAGAAAACAGAATATATAAAAATCTAATAAGGAAAAACCCAAGTTCTACAAATGCTTCCTCTAAAAGGCATAAAACTCAAAGAACCCAAACTTAATGTAAGAACCCAGAAGTCAGCGTGCCCCTCTTCACAGAACTGTGACAGAGACAGACAAGCAGGTCATCTGTGCTGAGCTGCTTCGACTTCTTCAGGAATAGTCATTATTCACTATGGTAGTTGAAAGAATAAAAATAGTTTCTGGGCTGCTTTTTTTATAAATGACAGACTTGAAACCAGTGGTTTGTGTAACTTTTTGGTCTCAGGATCCCAGAGTCTCCATAATGATTGTATTTATTGATATTAAAACTGAGAAAATTTAAAGACATAAAATATAACTTCCGTAATTTCTGTTAACAATATTTGTTAACATAAAGGTTTTATGAACATATTTTGAGAAGACTTAGCTTGCTCTGGGGGTGGCTAGAAAACTTAGCCTGCTGAGGGGAGGAGGTGTAGCCGCTGGGAGACCCTGAGGCCACTCCAGACTCTGCGTGCCCTGCGAGGCTTTGGCCAGGAACTCCCCCACCCCTGCCACTGAACTTCTCTGACTCCTGGGTGGGTCCACCTTGAACTGTGAATGGCTTTCTACCCAGGTATGATTTTGTGACATCACACAACAGTCGCTTGGAAAAGTCATCAAATCCTGCAAAGCTGTCAAGTTTCCTAACACTGATTTTTCACTTGAGAGCTTGACCTTAGCAGCAGCCACTGTCCTGGCCTTCTGGGTGTCCTGGAGGCGACAGGACTGGGCTCATGGCCACACCCGGCATGCGTTCCCTGGAGGCACCCCTCACGCTTCATGGGCAGCGAAGGAGCTCCGTGAGTGCTTCAGTTTTGTTAGAAAAGCAAAAACGCACACACTGACGGGTTGTGGTGGGGCGAAGGAAATATTCTACACCTGGACTTTGGTGCTGGCATTAAACTGGACACTTAAAGCAGGTGGATTTTATGGCAGGGCAAGTATACCTCGATAAAGTTATTTACGAAAAGACCTAAACTCAAACTAATCCCGGACGTCGTTTCACAGCATGTGCAGCAGGTGGCCCCTACCAAGTGGTGCACTCAGTCTCACTAAGGCACTGACTTCAGGGGCCCCTAGGTTGCAAGAACATACCTGGAGACCTCCTGCCTTAAACACCAGAGGATGCAGGGATTAAAAAATGGGCAGAAAGCACTTCCCCAAAGAAGATTCACAAATGGCCAAAAAGCACTTGAAGAGATGCTCCACATCACTAATCAGAGGGGAATGCAAATCAGAACCCAGGGGAGACAACCCCCACACCCATGACGACACTCACTATTGCAAAACCAGAAAACGGGCGTCAACAAGGAGAGAGCTTAAACCCCAGGCGATGTGGTGGGATGTGAAACGGTACAGGCACGTGGACAACAGTAGGGCAGTTTATAAAACTTTAAAGACATAACTGCCACACGGCCAGGCCATCCCACTTCCGGGGGCATACTCAAAAGACTGGAGAGGAGGGTGTCAAAGAGACGTCTGCACACCCATGTGCCAGCAGCATTATCACAACAGGTCCAACAAGGAAGCAACCAAGGTGCCCACCGATGGGCCCTGGGTTAGCACAACGTGATCCACCCCCACCATGGACTGTTACTCCATCTTGAAGAGGGAGGCGATCCCGACACTGCTACAGCGCAGTGAACCTTGAGGACACTGTGCTGAGTGAAATGGGCCCACCACAAAAGGACGAGACTGCACTTCTGTGAGGCACACGGGGTACTCAACTTCACGGGGACAAGGTGGGCAGAGCCCGAGGGCCGGGAGCCCGTGTCTAATGCAGACAGTTGCAGGTTCCCATAATGAAAGGAGCTCTGGAGGCCCATGGTGGTGATGGCCACAATGAACGCCAACGAAATGGACACATAAAAACAGTTAAGGTAGTAAATTTTATGTTGTGTTTTTTACCACAATTTTAACAAGAGGAAGAAAGTCGGGGGTGGGGGTGGGCACAGGAAGGAGCAGACACAGGAGACTTGGTCTGCAGAACAGGCTGGGTGCTGCTGCTGCTGCTGCTGCTAAGTTGCTTCAGTTGTATCCGACCCTGTGCGACCCCACAGACGGCAGCCCACCAGGCTCCCCCATCCCTGGGATTCTCTATTGACAGCCAAGTAATCAGAGACCCAGGAGCAGGACAATTTACAGAAAACACTATTTATGCCTGTGGACACAACTTCATGTTTTGATGACTCAACCTAAATAGTTGAGACAATATACCATAAACAAAGTACTGGTGCTTTAAAATGTTTCAACTTGTATTCCTATGTACATTGGTGTTGTCATTGGTTACAAATATCAATGTGTCCATCTGGGCAACTTAACAATCTGCAGATCACAACTTGTAATAGCAATATAGCTAACAAACACTGTTTAAGTATTTTCAAATTAAGATATAATTCACATACTATAAAATACCTCTATTTAAAGGGCACCATTCAGTGGGTTTTCGTATGTTCACAAAGTTGTGCAACCATTGCTACTACATAATTCTAGGACATTCCACCTCCCAAAATGAAACCCTGTACTCAATGGCTGCCCCTCCTGCTCTAGCCTGGACAATAACCAGCCCATTTTCTGTCTCTATGGATCTGTCCACCCTGGACAGTTCCCATAAGCGGAATCGTACAATCTGGGCTGTTAGTGACCGGCAGGGTCCTCGGGTTCATCCATATTGCTTTTATGATTCCCTGGTATGGATGGACCACATCCTGTTTATCCCTTCATGAGCTGATGGGCACTGGAGCTGTTTCTACCTTCTGCCTGTTGTGCTATGCTGCTATGAACATTTGTGTACAGGTCTCCATGCGACTCAGGACACACCCAGGAGGGGAGCGGCTGGCTCAGACGCAGCCCTCTCCATCACACACTCTATGAGCGCCAGGCTGCGCCCAGGGTATAAGGTTCTGTTTCTCCACATCTTCACCAGACACAGCAAACTTCATTTTATTTTACAGTGACTCTTGCTATTGGAGAGAATCGAAAAGCATTCATCTCAACTTATAATCTTTTAAACTGCATACAAGCAAAAATGTTTACACCCAAAATCTTTCTCTTATCTAAGGAAAGTCAAGAGGTATGTCTCAAAACATCCAAAGAAGTATCTATTATATTATTCTGTAGAATGAATAGAATATTTGGGGAAGGGTAACTATAAATTAAAAAGTATATTTCTGAAACAAGTTACTGAATGTGCCCAATTAAACTGCAAAAAATGCTGCTTACCAGTAGCTTCTGACTTCTCTACCAAGAAAGGCCTGACACTTGGGGCGGGGGGTGTTACTCCCTGAAACCCCATCCAGGCACTCAGTGGGATCTGAGGCCCCTCCCCTCCTGTACTGTGACCCACCTCCCCCACCGAAGACGTCCTTGGAGAGGGCACCCCCTCCAGTACCCTCCGATGCTCCTCTGTGTACGGCCACCAGCTTCGCTTTGTAGTGTGTGTGCTTCTGGAGCTAAATTCTGGCAAGTCCTTCAGCAGTGAGATACCAAGCACCTGACCAGAGCTTCTGTGCCCTCAAAGGTGCATGCGGCAGCCTCCTGCCCTGCTCCCACGGGGCCTCCGGCAGGTCCTGGCCATGGGCAGACTTCTAATCACAGTGTCTGTGCACAGTGCTAACTGGAAACGACTGCAGAACATGTGTGTGCCTGTGCGTGTTGGGCTCCATGGGCTCCACTGATTTACTCCAGAAGTTCCAGAGACAGACTGAGGTCTTTATGGCAAGGAAGTCTTTGGCTTAAGTTTAAGTTTTCTGAAATATTGACACTTCAAATACCACAGGCTTTGAGAAGCTGTAAGCATTTACTTTCTAGAAGGTGCTGCGTACTCATCTGCATCCTTAGGGCGGCTATGCTCCCATCTAGGGAATGGCGCACGTGGCCGCACAGCGGGGCCACCCCGCGGCAGCAGCGAGCAGCACAGAAACAGCACAGCCAAGAGGGCATGCCCGAGGACGCGATGACCAGGGCCCCGAGCGCTCCCAGGCGCTTGCATCCTTGGTTACCTCGGTATGAGGGACGGGCTCCTTCGAGGCCACCGCAGGACGGGGCTCCACCGCCGCCCCCCGCCCCACCCCGCCCCCTGTGCAGGCAGCACGTGGTCCCTGGGAGCCCGTCACAGCCACGTCCTGCCCTCAGAGCCTCCCCCTACCCCTGGCGTCATGGCAGGATTCTGGATCCAGAAGAAAGGAGTCTGGCCTCCGGAGCAGGGGGACTGTGCGGTACTAGAGAGACGAATATCATATATTTTGTACCTTTAACCTGGCCTCTGAATGGTATGGAATTTGATATTGGTGGAGGAGTGGACAATGGTGTCACAACATCTGGAAAAGAAGTACAGGAAGCTCTCGTGAACGTTAGGCTGCACAGGTGGGCTGGGTCAGTGCGCGAGGCATCTAGGGTCACAGCAAGCCTGGGCAGGAGAAGACCTTCCTCCGGTGCAAGAGGCCGCTCCCTCACAGACACGCTGGACGGCGCTGTGCTGGAGCAGCCCCGACACATCCTGGGCTTGAGAGCCCCTTGTCACACCTTCTCTGTCACAGCTACTCAACTCACTCCATCCGCTTTGCAGGAAGGAGGAGCCTTGCTGCCTTCAGAGGCCGACCCTTCTACAGGCTCCATTCCAGCCTCTGACACCTGGAAACAAGTGGGAACTCTCCTTACAGAGTTGGGAGATGTCACAGCTGGCAGCTGGGGCACGTGGCCTTAGAAAAAGGACCACTCAGACGAGGAGTGATGCTGTCTACAGTGGAGACACGGGTCTATGCTGGGCGGATGGGCTGGAGCCCAGGGCGAAACAAGTGGGCTGGCTGCCCTCTGAGCAAGGCATGAGAGTGACCAGGAAAGGCCCACGGCTGAGCGCAAGGCTCTGCCACTGCCACCACCACAGACGGCCACCTCGGCCCCGAGAACAGCCCTGCCCAGGCTCAGGGCTGAACCACCACCTCTGTCCCGGGAATAGCCGAAGTCACACCAACGGGCCACACAGAGGCCCCTCACGCAGACAATTACCTTTCATGAAGAATCGGCAGGTGGGACGAGGTCTCACCTTCCTGTCACTGGGGTCCTTCACCTCACCCTCCTCCAGGTCATCGTCCTGAAACAGAGACAGTGTCACTTGAAGAGAGGCTCATCTGAATGAGGCTGACGGCGAGGCAGGAGGGACACCTACCAACGCGTACGGCACTCCCTAAACCAGAGAGGGTACGGCCACGCGCCTCACGCAGCCACGTTCATGCACACTCCCAAACCTGAGCTTCCTTCTCATTGGGCATCGGGGATGATCAAAGCTCACCCACAGACTATAGAGTCACAGAGAACACCAAGAAGCAACGTCCTGTGATGTACGTGATGTGCGACACAGGCCAGGCTGTCATCACAGTTCTCTTAACTAGCAATTCTGGGCAGGAAATTGCCACACTGCAGGTTTTTAATATTTTTTACACTTAAACTTTATAGGACAAAATATTCTGTGTCCTTTATTTTTTTTGTTTTTTCTTTTTTTTTTAATATTTAATTATTTATTTGGCTGCACCAGATCTTAGTTGCAGCATGTGGGATCTAGTTCCCTGACCAGGGACTGAACTTGGGGCTCCCTGCTTTGGGAGCACAGAGTCTTAGCCACTGGGCCACCAGGGAAGTCCCTATTTTGTGTCCTTTGAACTAGGCACTTTCTCTAATTTACAAGTCTAAGGCTGAGGAGGAGGGAATTTAGGCGACTCAGGTCACTGAACAGATCCACTTCAGCTTAGACCTGGGCCTTCTCTTCCTGTTCTGGCCCAGAGTTCCTAACCTTGGTTTTATAATGCAGGAGGGTTTCAAGACCACAGTCGGGGTGGGTCTCTCCTCCAGGGATTTCAGAGAGCAACTTGGACCACTGCTCTGCACCCTCCCCAGCCCCCTAGATGTGCCTCTGAGCTGAAACCCCAGCCCAGGATGGCCCCTAGCCGGAGCAGGGATCCAGCTCCCTGTTGATGTAGTTAAGATGCTAAGTCCAGGATAGAGCCCCACCTGGTCTGCAGGCCCAGGCCCGTTTCAGAGCGCCCTCGTGTGGTCAACACAAGGGACCCACAAGCAGGGCAGAGGCCTGGGAGACTCTCCTCTCATCTCCTGCAGCACTGCCCTCGTCCAAACGACTGCCTGTCCCACTCAGCCTAAGGACTGCTTCTGGATGGGCACCCACAACCGTGACCCTCCGCACGCTCCCCACAGCTCTGTGACCGCAGTGAGTCCGGCCTGACCATGTTCTCACCTCTCCTCCTCGGTGGGTAACACACAGCCCCCACCCCCAGCCACAGCCCCAGCTGCCGCAGCTACTGACCCGACGGCGCCATCCGCTTTTCATCTGCTGCTGCTCCAAGTGCAGCGTCGGATTTACAGTAAACACTTTTCATTGAATGAGGAAAACACTGGAGACAAACCCCGGACTTAAGGTGACTTATTCCAAAGCTTAAATAGTTGCCTTAAAAACACCAAGTTATTAAGAAGTATTTTGCAAAAAAAAAAAGAACAGGGCTGAGAGCTATCTCTCTTAAGAGAGCCAGCAGAATGATTTCTTTTAGAGAAAGTAACAAGTTTTTTTAAAGGTCCTGAGAATTTATTCATCTAATAACTGAAAGTTTGTACTCTGTGATCAACATCACCCCCTGGTCCCCCCAGCCCCGTCTCCCAGCCCTGTCCTCCTCCTGCTTTCCTCAGGCACGGGGTCCTACACTACCACCTCATGTGCTATCTGTCACGGGTCATACAGATGCTCACATTGGAGCTGAGAGCAGATTCTGTTTGTTCTCATTAGAAAAACAAAACTCTTTTGAGAGGTCAGACCTCATTCAACTCTTCTGTTCTGTTTGAAAATCGATGCACAGGAATTGAAATGATGAGCACAGAACAACTGCTTTTAAAAAACCAAGATTCACAGCCAGCGCACTCGATCAGGTTAGAGATCTGTTTCTGCAGAGATGTTACTCTCGATATTCACAAGAGCAATCGAGAGCCAGCCGCCCAGCTCAGCCACTTCTCAGACGCCAGACAGATGAAAGCATCAGTAAATCACCCAGCAGGAGAATATTCTCAATCGTCAACTAACCGTTCATTTAGCACAATGGCCTTTCAAGTGACAAACACAAGGAGTTCTGAGATCTTATAAAGGGTTTCAAGCAAATACAACTCAAGAAGGATGTCTCTAAAGCCAGCCCCCCAGTGCTCCCAGCACCAGGTCAGGGCTGTAACTGGCAGGAATTCCAGCGGGTGGCCCCTGATCCTGTGACCTAGAGTGGAGCCAGTAGAGAGCAGGTGTCCCCAGAAGCAAACTGGTGGGTCTATAAACAGCTAAAAGGGCACCAACAACTAACTCAGGGAGCTTGCGCCAGGCCCCCCTAGTTTACAAATCCAGGGATAGCCCAGCAGCATGTTCTTGGGGTGAGCATACATGGGGCACAGGGCATGGGGTGGCCTGGGTTCTCCTGCTGCTACCAAGACCGTGGACTTGACCCCCAGGCCCCAGCCCTGCCCTCCTCCCCACCTTTCCAGCACCCAGAGCTCCCACCCGGGCCTCAGGGGACACACGTGGTGGGCGCTCAGCATTGTAACAAGAAAAACCCCTCAGAGGCAACACGTCAAATGTGAGCAAAGGGAGCACCGGTGACATCTACCTTCTCCTTTGTGTGGGTTGTTTTCCTTAAAACCACAAAGCCAGGGTATGACCTGAGCAACAAAAATAACTCATTTCCAACCCAGCATCTCCCCGGCCACAGCAGATAAGGAAGCAGATGGAAGCATGTGCCCCAAAGCAGAGGCCCAGGGGCCACCAGGCCAACCAGGGGTTCCTTGAACCCACGATTCTGCATAGTGAGGTAGCAGTTCAGGTCTATAACCCTGCATGCACACCCTTCGGGGCCAGAGATGATGTTCTGGTTTCCCAATGGTGATGGGGTGTGGAGCAGCGCCTGTGAGGGGACCCAGGACCTGTGCACGAAGCAATAAACACAAACCACAAACAGGTTCCAGCATGTTGGGCGCTGGCTGGAAGGCAGCCTTCCTACCCCAGAGCTTCTGGGCTGCTCGGCTAAGCAAGCACAGTGGTCCAGCCCCGACTAGCCAAGCAGAGGGAGGTGGGAGGCCTGATTGAATGCCTTGGGGCCAGGCCTCCGCGGCTTCTCCGCCTCCCACCAGAGGGCAGTGCTGCGAATGCCCCAGATTTCTAAGCCCCTAAATCCTTTGGTACAAGATGCTGTGTGTCCAGACATGAAAGGAGCAGGCAGATGTGAGCCTGAGAAAAGACAAAGCCCGTATGCAAAGAAAAGGCTTCAGAGCTGTATTCATCCCTGGCTGGGCCAGGAGCCATCACTTCTGCCTGAGCAGCAGTGTGGACAGTCCACTCAGGGTGCAGGCCCTGTCCCACCGTCTCCGAGCAGCCACCCTACCAGTGCAACAGTCATTGACCAAAGCCAGGAAGGAACAGAATACTCCGCCCCTTCCCAAGTGGATGACACACACCAGGTGCCAAAGTTTTGTTAACCAGATGACATGCGAGACATAAAAACAGAACCAAGTCAAAAAGCGGAGGAGACGATGGAAGGGCCAAAGATGGAAGGACTGGAGTCTGCAAAGGCAAGTCACAGACCCTGGAGGGAGGAGGCTCTGTGCAGGACCACACAAGGCACACACGGCCGCTCGTGCCATTCGGCTGTCTGAGCTGCCAGCACAGGTGAGACCACTGACTAAGTCAAGTTCACCCATGCTTCAGCTGTCACTTGGCGGGGACCCTCGGCCCCCTCCACAAATAAGCTAGATGCTATAAATAGCTGGCCCACAATCATGTTTGCAAAATCCCCTCCCACTGCAGCAGGGAAGTGGCACTTCCAGAAGGGCACTGGTATCTGAAGGTAGCTCACCAAAATACGTACAAGTCATTCAAGGCCTGAGTTATAAACCACGTGGTTCAAACAGAAGAATGTCAAAGGTTCGTTGTACAAACTGATGTCACTACCAAGGAAACCACCAAGAAAGTGGAAAAGCTGGGGAGAGGGAGCTTACTCCTGCCAAACGAACTGACCTGTCCCAGTGACCCAAAGCCTACAAAGGAAAAAAGCAGGTCAGTGTACCCCAACAGAGAAAAGCACTTCTCAGTTCAAAGAAGGGTAAATCACTTGTGTTCTTGGAGGTGAGGGTGCTAAAGAGCAACAAGAACACACACACTGACGACCCAGTCAGTTCAGACTGTGGAATCACAGCAAAAGCACCAAGCTTGACACGCCAGAAAGGGGCAGAGCCCACAGAAAGGGCGTAACATCTAAGCAGGTGATCAAAGAATGGGGAGGAGCCTGGAATGCAGGCAGCTGGGCACACGTGAACCAGAGGGGCTCCCATGAGGGCCTGAGTCTCCATTCATAGGGCGAGCCCTGTCCAGGCCTGCCTGTCTGGAGGGGCGACAGGCTCTGCTCTGCCTGGTCACGCCCCTGCGTGTCACAACGAGCCCAGCACACTGCGGGGCCCGTGGGGGTGCCTGTGGACGGACACGCCACCCTGTGGCTGAATGAAGCGGGGCCTGGGCCCAGGGGGGCTCTGGGGCCCTCTTTAGAGGCCAGGCAGGTACAAGTCAAATAAACAACCATCTAGGGTCAAGTGGGCAAGAAAGTCAACCTGGATGTCTACTTCTCACGTTGTTTCTGAAGAAATCAGCTATCTCCAAACAACAGGTGTTTTCCTGGGCCAGCTCAGGTCAACGCCATGTCCTAGGCCACGACATCTAACTCAGTGCAGGTGGGAGAGCCCCCAGGACCTGTGGGGAGATATCTGACTGCATGTGAGCATGGAAAGGCTGAGAAGTCGATGAACTTGCCCTACGGACCATTCACAGCTGAAGCAAGAAGAGCTTGCACCTCGTCCTTTCTTAAAGGGGGAGGACTGCCCAGACCCGCTGGCCGCACGTCCCGTCACTAACAGCCCCATGTCCTACGGGCAGGACACTGACTCAGCTTTTCTTTTTGTAAACTGAGAGACCAAACTAATGGGCAACCTCAATCAATGATTTCGTCTTCTGCCCCAAATGTCATCCAAACTGATTAACTGGAGTCTCATGGCATCTCTTTTGCCTCTGGCAACCCTCTGGTTGAGAATTTCCCAAATTGCAAGGGAAGCTCAGATGGCAGAACCTAAGAATGCTCACAGACAATGTCCCGACAACACCTTTGTAAGTACACTAACAAGCAGTGGCTACTGGCTTAGGAGACCATCTGCTACGCTTAGTTGCGAGAAGACAAAAGATCTAAGCTTGTAACTGCACACATGAGCTTGTAATGCCCCACAAAGTTCTGTTCTCATGAAGTTCGAGAAGCAGTACCAGGCACAACCATGGCCCCAAGATGCGGCATACGTACTAGCTGCCAGAGAAGCCAGCGTGTCAGGGAAATCCAACTCACACACTTAACCAACAACCCCCTCCTTCGGCGATCCAGAGCATTTCTGGGAGCTATTCCTCACACCCCTCCCCTCAGTGCCTCTCCCATGAGCAGAATCCCCTTCCTGGGATATTAAAACTCCAGGTCCTGTCAATCTGCTCTGTCTGTCTCTCCCCTCCTTTGAGTAAAAGCATTTATCAGCAGGACTTCAGATTCTTCCCTCCCCAAAATTCAACCTCTTAAAAGATGGCGAAGGAAGTTCTTGCATCAGGATTATCTATCATAAATCCCAACTGCCCACAACTAAGACAATTATTACCAGATACCTTCTCCTTAACCTGAAAGGCCAGATTAATAAAGTTAAAAGAATGTGATGGTCAAAAGTCAAAGTGCTCTGACACACAATCCCATTTTCTGCAGTCCCAAGGAGACACTTCCAAGGAAGCTTGGCCTAGAGAAGACCCTCAGCAGAAGACAAAGAGAAAAATGGCCAAAATAATGGACAAAACTGGAAGGAAGTTTCCTCAGTCTCGAGAATGTAACAGGAATTGAAATCCACAATGGTTCTAGTTGAACACTAACTCAAATAGTACTTAAACACAGGGAAAAAAAAAAAAAAGGCACAAAAAAAAATGCTTAAAAAAAAAAAATCCAAAGTTTTAACACAATCCAACCAACAGCACCAGACAGATGAGTGAGGGTCTGTGGAACTTCTGCCAGCTGCCGACTCCAGGCCAGGCTAGTCTCCATGCCTTCAGTGCCCCCTCAGCACCAGGTCAACGGCCCCAGCGCCAGCCCCCCGACCCCTCCTCAGGGCGCCCACCGCGCCTACTCACATCAATCTCCCCGTCGTCGATCTCCCCGTCATCATCCTCTTTCCTCTTCTCCTTGGCAGCCTCCGGGGGCTCCTTGTCCTCCACGGTGCGGACCCCCGCCTTCCCCTCCTCCCCAGGAGCCCCCTCTCCACGCTCATCATCATCCTCAGGCCCGGCCTTCTCAGCGTCGTCCTCCTGCGCGCCAGGGGCCGGCTCCTCGGGCACCTCCTCATCGTAATCTAGCTCGTGCTCATCCAGGTCCCTGGTGACCGACGAGGCCTCGTCCCTCAGGTCGCTGGCACGGTCCCCCTCGGCTCGCGGGGGGCTGGCAGGGCCCCTGCTCAGCTCCTGAGCCTCAGAGTCCCGGTCGTCCTCGTCGGAGCGACTCTCCTCGTCCTCCTGGCTCAGTCCTGGGGCCACGCTCTCCTCATCCTCCAAGTCGGAAGCCCTCCCACCCGCCGCGTCCAGATCCTGCTCAGACCCGCTTTCCCTCAGGATGTCATCGTCCGAGAGCCCCTGCTGCTCTTCTTCTTCGTCCTCTGCAGAGCGAGGGTCCCGGTCAGGGCTCTCGGCCACATCCATCAGTACCCACGGTTCTGCAAAAGAAAGAGAACACACTCAGAGCATCCAGCAGAAGGGCCAGTCAGTCTCGTGTGGGTCTCCTGGCCCCAAGAGGGCTTGGACCTGTGGCTGCCCGGCTCCTCCACATCCCAGCGGCACCAGGCACCACAGCCCAGGCCTCCATGGGGCCAGGCTGGGCTCACTGAGCTGGGCATCGGGAGCTCCACACTGGGAGCCACCGGGTGCCAAGAGCCCCAGCATGCCCCCCTCCTCCCAGGGCAACCCAAGCTTATCTTGAGCAGGAAGATGGGCACCATAAACAACAGCTTTTTGGGCTCTTAAAGTAATTTCTTTTGAAATTCAGGAGGATGTGCATTAGGAACAAGGTGACAACACACCTGACCACTGTCTGGAGCCCCCCACAGGGTCTGGAGCACAAACCCGACTGCCTCGGACAGTCCCCAGGACGCAGGCTGTCTCTGCTCCTGCCTAGGTCTCTCCAGGGCTAGGCCTGTGACTGCCAAGTCACAATCACTGGGGGTGATCCTTAAACTGAAGGTCCTTCTGGAGCCACCAAGGGACGCCAGAAGGCCTCCATGCACCCTGATTCTCAAGAAGTACCTTTCCAGGATGGGCATGCTGCAGGAAACAACTCTGGCAGAAAATCATATGTGTTTCAGTAGTTTCAAATATAAAAACACTGTCATCCTAGAAGATTTCTTTTCTATTTTTACTAACTAGATTTAATTATAAACTGACTATTTCCTGGTTTTCCCACCCTAATGTGCAAAGACAAAAAATTGTCCCATTTGTTCTAAACACAGGCTGCATAAGCTGGGGTGAGACAGTGTATGTGTGTGCGTGTGCGTGTGCGAAATCAACACCAAATAGCCAACCAACACCACACAGCCTACACGCGAACACTGACCGTCCACCAGGCCAGGGGTCACCATCAAGCTGGTGTGCAAGAGCAGGAACAGCGAAAGGTTTAATGTTCACCTGAGTCTTCAAGACTTTTTATTAAAAACAATGTATGCCACAGTCATGTTACATGGTACCTTGATGAAACCTGAAAACACACATACCCGTATTTGTATAATTATATAAAGTTATTTATGCATTCATATATAACCAAAGTTTTAAAGTATATCTTTTAAATGTACACCTTCAAAAGGAGAATGTGTGTTTAAAGATGCGCATATCAAGAACTGGTATCTGAACTCATAGTTAAAAAATTTTTTTTGCTGATAACGGATATTATTAAAATTCAGCAAACATAAGGACAAATCACTTAAAATTCATCACTTTATAAATAGTCAGCAGTGAAAGGAATTTACAAACCAATCCATTTAAAGTCACTTAAAAGTAGACAGCTTGGAAAACGATTCCCTTTGCGGCCTTCTAACAACACTGTCCAGAGGCAGGCCTGCTGAAGGAATTATTAACATTAAAAAGTCAGTCCTAAAGCGCTGTATTTTGCTGCCTCCCTGCACAGGGCAGAGCTTGTCACCACATACATCCCTCTTGCTAGAAGAGCAAGACCAGGGCGACTGGCAAGGTGAGAAAGCTACCAAGACAGGGCCCACATCCTCACCTCCTCCAGACACAGCATTGGGCATACGGCAACCAGTCGGGGGCCAGTGGCAAACCAGCAGCCTCCAGCCCCACCTTAGCTGATATCAATGAAATGTATGAGATTTTCCTTGGTATACAATGTCCTATGCCTACCCTAGCATAGCTTTTACTACACTGTGCGTAAGAAACCTCTCCATAGAGAGGCAGGGACTTTCACTCCCCAGTTGCTCAGGCTGGCCCCCAGGACCCTGAAGGCAGGCAGTCATATACAACTGGTCACTAAGCCTCAGACAAATTCCGATTGTCACATAGTACAGTCTAACGGCAACCTCGGGAACCAAGTTGCCTCTGAAATTAATCAGCTAGTAACCAAAATTAAGTGTCCTCTTAAACTAGCTTAAAATCTACACAACTGCTACTTGAGCCTTGCAACATACTATCCTGTTCACTGTTCCTGGCACCAAGGCTGCTTGCCAGTAACATGATAACAGTCCCTTCCTGGGGCCCAGGTGCCAAAAGGTTCCATTGTCATGATTGGTCCAACCAAATTGCTTTGTGCATTTTGGCAAACTTGGATTTAAATCCTAGGGTAAGAAATGGAAGAAAAAGAGCCCCTAGCTTCAGATATACAAACTCAAGCAAGTGGACCACGTCTTTCTGGGACATGGGGATCAGTGTGGGCCTCTGAATCAGAACCCGAATCCTCGCTCCACTGCCTGCCGGCCTTAGGGTCCTGAACAAATTACGTAAACTTGCCAGACGCCAGTTTCTTTATCTGAAATATGGGGAAACAGCATCCACTCTAAAGTCACTGCAGCAGCGAGATGAGACAAAGCTGATGGCTTCCAACACCCGTGTCCCACTCCCCACGAGACTGCCCAGGGGCCAGTCACCCAACACATACCAGAGAACGCACTCAGCACGATCACGTCTTCTCAACAACTCTGCAGCAAAATCAACAGCCACCCGACCTGCGGCGAGACTACTGCTCTGCCAGGCACTGGATCTAGTCTCTTACATCGACCTTTCAGACAAACGTTACCCCTCACAGAGAAGGAAACGGAGTCACCTGGCCACTGAGTGCAGTCCAAGCTGGAGTCTCTACTCTGCTGCCCAATCCTGGAGCCAGCCCGATGCAGAACATGAGCTCCTGCTACCTGCCCTGGGACTAACTGCCACACACCACCATTGTTCTACAGGAAAACAGGACCTGAGCGCCAAATGACTCCACAAATTCTGTTCTGGAATACAGCCCTCACACTGACTGGGGACTTCCACTGACCCAAGAGATTTGTCTGTTGTTCTCTTCTCCCTTCTCAAGTTTTGTGCTGATCCATCTGGCTTCCTGTCCGAGCCCTTCTAGAACCCCAAAGACGGCTTTTTACAGACATGGAAAAGTTACTATATTGTCCATACAGACTATTAGGTAAAAAATAGTGATGATCATACAGAAATCGAACTTGTGACACCACTTATTTTAAATGTGTCTCAAGTTTGAAACTTCCAGGCACTTAAAACTAACGGTAAACCTAACAAAAGAAATCCCCCAAAGGTGCACACTTGTATACCAATACCACAGGAAACGCCGCCTCAAACTAAAATCCCAAGGCTGCTGGATGGTGTGTGGAAAGAAGTCCTCACAGAGCCTGAATGCGCCCCCCAGTTTGTACTATGGAAATCACTTCACCCTCCTCCCCAAGCACAGAGCTATCTTCCCTCCTCTAAAGAGCTATTTTTAGCAAAAGGCCCTTTGTGCACCTGCTTCAATCCAGGTGGACAAGTGCTATCAGCCTTCCACTGGCGGCAGGGTGGGGAAGGGCACAGATGGCTTTGAGAATCTGAGGAAGGGGATGGCTCTTCTCCCTAGAAAAACCTGGACATAAGCAATTTATCTCCCATTTCTGGGAGTTCAAAACCTCCCTAGACTGAGAACCACTGCCCTGAGTATGTTGTGTAGTATTCTACCATATGCCCACACTCACCACGCTATACTGCCATTATCGGTTTGCAAAGTCTGTTGGGAGACATCCCCCCCATGAAGGGCGTGAGTGGAAGGACTCAGACTCTCCTCGGTCCTCTGAACTCAGCAAATGCTACCACACAACTTACTGTCTGAACCTGGGGGCACTGCTGACAACTACCACAGGCACGAGTCACAGCCTTCCTAGGCACACCAGGACACACAGTCACCCGCAGGCGGCCCTGACACTCTCCTGGGGAAAGAGACTCACTTTTTCTCTCCCTGTGGAATCTCCTGGGATTTTACAATCTGAGGCTACATCCAGGTGAACAGCTTGCAGAGGAAAACATACCAAAGAACTGACTTATCAGAAGCACCCCGAGTGACATCTTGTTGGGCAGGAGGGGACTACCGCTAGGGGTCAGAATGCAGTTTGTGTTTTAGGCCCACTCTGGGAGAGTTAACTGGTTCTCTGGGCATCAGTGTCCTATTCCAAGATTAATTCAACTTGGCAATTATGTGAGTAAGTGCTATGCGTCAGGAGCCAGGAAAACATGTGGTCTACTGAGTGTACACAGTGAAACACAGGGTCCTCTGGGCACGTCTTCACAACTCCCAGGCTCACAACACTTACTTAGTGTGTTCTTCTCACACAATCACCCTATCGTCAGGCATTCTTGGCAAAGTTTATAACTCTTTAGGCCTTTGATTCACAAGATAGTGAAACTGCCTGGAAAAGAGAGTAACAGTGTCCATCACTGTGTCTCCACAGCGCAGTACACTAGCAGATGGAAATTTACAGATGCTTGTCAAATAAATCACAGAGTCTCCTTGGGTTGTAAATTACCTGTTGCATGCCAGAAAGAAACTTGAAATAAGTGTCTACTTTTTAGAAGACTGTTCTGGAACTGAGACAGAGTGGTGCTGCCTCCTTTTCCAGAGGTCATTCTGGAAGGCTGCACCCCGACTCCAAGGGCACTGCTAAAATACAGAACATTTGGGAACTTTTCTGAGAGAACTTTAGAACATGCAATACAATCCCCGGGCACTCTCAGTGGCAGCAAATCTTCCCTCCCTCAAGGTGGGTCAGCAGAAAGCCATTCAAAGCCTGGTCTGGTTAAGTGAGGTGAGTTCCCAAGCCAGGTAAGACGATTTCGGGTCAAACATGTGGTGTGACTGTTGATTTTTCTCCTATGGCTTGCATATTTACTACCTAAACAGGACTTCTAAAGAGATTCTGGCAAAAAAGCACCAATGAAATACAAGTCTAACCTTCCAGGACAACAATTTTTAATAGAGCTGTCCCTATCTGAATGCCCAAGTTCTGGTACATCTGGTTAAAATTCATGTTCATAACTTCATAGCTTTACAATATCCAAAAGAAGGATGTCAAGACTGGGGATAGACATCATCCCCAAACAGACTAAGCCTGAACCAAACGACTTCTCAGGGAGGAAGCACTCACCTTGAGATGATCTGTGAAAAAGGAAAACACCTCCTTTGCTCTCTGGAATGGTCTCATAAAACTATCTTACCCACCAAAAACTGGAGAGAAATTCTAGCCTCCAGGACATTTGTGACTGGTTTCCAGAGCTGGGTGGGTTCCACACTTGTGCTCAGATTGTAACATCATCAGGCAACAATGCCCCTGCCTGGGAAGCAGGAATTGGCCTGGGTCCAGCTTCACCCTGAGAATCCCAACCTCTGCTCTGGGACAGGACCACTCCACAGGCGACACGAAGGAGAAAGGATGAAAGCCACTGCTATGCCCCTAAACGCACTTTTCTTCCATTCTCCCCAAACGGATCTAAAGACTGACCTGCTCTCACAGATGTAGAGCTGAACAGCTCATATAATATGATCAACCACTCTATCCAGCAAACTCAGCTGTCATAAAGTATTCAGGAAAACTTAAGTTTTAGCAGGAGTAAGGCGGGAAGTTTTTAAGTCTTAGGTTCTCCCAGCAATGACCCGGCATCCTATGGGCTTTCAACCAAAGGGGCACAGGGAAGTTTATTCCAGAGTGGCGTGCGTCTTGGGGCACAGCCAATAGATCCAACCTGTGCCGCCCGGGAAGTCGAGGGAGCAAGTTCCAGGAGGATCCAGAGAGCTCAAAGCTCCCAAAGAGCCTATTCTCAGTCCGGAGGGCGAACTTGCGTGCCTCCTTCCGCACCCCCATCTTTGTGGGCGGAAAGCAGTGCCACGCGAATGTCCCGGAAGAGAAATGACAGCTTCGGGAGACCAACCCCACGACGGAGTGCGGAGGCAGCCGCCAGGCGCTCGAGCTTAGAGGGATTCAGGACCCCCGGCCAGTTCGTCCGGACCGAACCTGGGATCGTGCCTAGCTCAGCGTCCTCTTCCCGGGGCCCGAGAGTCACGCTTCGGCCGGGGGCAGCCTGGAGTGCTCCCCGGAGGCAGAGGCGGCGAGGCTCCGGGCCTCGGCTCAGTGCCGCCGCCACGCTCCTTGCCCGGCCGCCTCGGCCTCTTTCTCCCGCCGGCCAGGCCTCCCAGCCACCACCACCACTTACCTCAGCTCGAGGGCAGAGAGGGGGCCACGGCTTCGCAGGGGTCGGGACGGCGCGGAGAAGGCGTCTTTCGGCCCTTCCGCTGCTCCCAGGCTCCGGCTTCAGGCACGACGCGGGCGGAACAAACGGGCTCCACTAGCCGCGGGGGCCGGCCATTGTGCGACGTCATCAGGCCGCGACGGTTATCTGCGGGCCGGCGGGCTTCCCTCGCTCGCCACGCCCCCCACCTGCTTCCTTCCGGCCTCCGCGCCCCCGCCCCCGTGCGGCCCCGCCCCCTCGGGGCGCGCCCGCCCGAGTCATGGCGCAGGCGCGGCCGGGGCCCCGACCCTAGGGCGGGTCTCAGAGCGCGCGCACCGCCCATCGAGGTGCGAGGAAGGATGTCCGCGGCGCGTGGTCACGTGAAGTACTGGCGCAGGTTCCCGACTAGCCGTCCGCTGTTCCCGCTGTACCCGACCAGGCATAGCTGGGTCCCGCGACGTCACGGCTCAGCGCTTACCTTCTCCAGTCCTGCTGAAGAGCCCCCGGCCTAAAGTTAATCCTTTTCGGGAAATGAGTTTAAATAACAAAACTTAGACCTTTTACATTGCTTACTAGGGACTACATAGCTCCCTCTGTTAAAATATCAGTTCAACACAAAATTAATCATTTTCGAAAACCTGAGTTTAAATGTCAAAGTTTAAACGTTTTAGAAACTATTTCTGTGGTACTAAATAGCTCTTGCTTTATAAAATATAATCAGTCCAACACAAAATTTAATCATTTTTTGATACTGAGTTTAAATGTCAAAGCTTAAAAGTTTTAAGCTAATCCTCATGCGGTTAAAAAGTATCAACAGGTCCAAGATCTAATCACTTAGATGCTAAACCTATCAAGTCTAATTGATATTGCAGCCTCTCCCTAGAGTGGAAATTTAAACCCATTAGTCTGCAACCCAACAGTCTGATCAGCACTAGGGAGATGACCTGTATATGACCCCTCCCCTTCCTAAAGTAAGGCACCCTTGTAGGAGCAACCTACCCTCTTAGCTTCCTTTTCCCACCCTCTGTGCCCATAAAGACCCAGTTCTCCCCAGTCAGTCTCTCCCATCAGGAAGTTTCCATAAGCCTCTTATCCTTATCCCTCAGAGGGCAAACAGGATGAAAACCACAAACACAGAAAACTAACCAAACTGATCAAATGGACCACAGCCTTGTCTAATGCAATGAAACTATGAGCCATGCTGTGTAGGGCCACCCGAGATGGACGGGTCGTGGTGGAGAGCTCTGATAAAACATGGTCCACTGGAGAAGGCAATGGCAAGCAACTTCAGAGTTCTTGCCTTGAGAACCCCATGAACAGTATGAAAAGGCAAAAAGATATGACACTGAAAGATGAACTCCCCAGGTCCGTAGGTGCCCAATATACTACTGGAAATCAGTGGAGAAATAACTCCAGAGAGAATGAAGAGACAGAGCCAAAGCAAAAACAACACGTTTGTGGATGTGACTAGTGATGGAAGTAAAGTCTAATGCCGTAAAGAACAACATTGCATAGGAACCTGGAATGTCAGGTCTATGAATCAAGGTAAACTGGAAGTGGTTGAATAGCAGATGGCAAGAGACATCAACCTTTAGGAATCAGTGAATTAAAATGGACAGAAATGGGTGAATTTAACTCAGATGACCATTTTATTTACTAATGTGGGCAAGAATCCATTAGAAGAAATGGAGTAGCCCTAAATCGGTCAACAAAAGAGTCCAAAATGCAGTACTTGTGTGCAATCTCAAAAACAACGGAAAGAACTCTGTTAGTTTCCAAGGCAAACCATTCAGCATCACAATAATCCAAGTCTGTGCCCCAACCAGTAATGCTGAGAAGCTGAAGCTGAGCGGTTCTATGAAGACCTGCAAGACCTTCTAGCACCCAAAAGAGATGTCCTTTTCATTCTGGGGACTGGAATGCAAAAGTAGGAAGTCAAGAGATACTTGGGAGTAACAGGCAAATTTGGCCTCTGAGTACAAAATGAAGTTGGGCAAAGGCTAACAGAGTTTTGCCAAGAGAACGTACTGGTCATGGCAAACACCCTCTTCCAACAACACAAGAGGCAACTCTACACATGGACATCACCAGACTGTCAACACCAAAATCAGATTGATTATATTCTTTGCAGCCAAAGATGGAGAAGCTCTATACAGTCAGCAGAAACAAGACCAGGAGCTGACTGTGGCTCAGATCATGAACTCCTTTTTGCCAAATTCAGACTTGAATTGAAGAAAGTAGTGAAAACCACTAGACCATTCAGGTAAGACCTATATTAAATCCCTTACAATTATACAGTGGAAGTGACAAATAGATTCAAGAGATTAGATCTGATAGCGTACCTGAAGAACTATGGACAGAGCTTCATGACATTGTACAGGAAGCAGTGATCAAGACCCATCCCCAAGAAAAAGAAATGCAAAAAGGCAAAATGGTCGTCTGCAGAGGCCTTACAAATAGCTGAGAAAAGAAGAGAAGTGAAAGGCAAAGGAGAAAAGGAAAGATACACCCATTTGAAGGCAGAGTTCCAAAGAATAGCAAGGAGACATAAGAAAGCCTTCCTCAGCGATCAATGCAAAGAAATAGAGGAAAACAATAGATTGAGAAAGACTAGATATCTCTTCAAGAAAATTGGAGATACCAAGGGAACATTTCTTGCAAAGATGGGCACAATAAAGGACAGAAATTGTGTGGACCTAACCGAAGAGATTAAGAAGAGGTGGGAAGAATACACAGAACTATACAAAAAAAATCTTCATGACCCAGATAATCACGATGGTGTGATCACTCACCTAGTGCCAGACATCCTGGAATGCAAAGTCAAGTAGGCTTTAGGAAGCATCGATAGAAACAAAGCTAGTGGAGGTGATGGAATTCCAGCTGAGCTACTTCAAATCCTAAAAGATGATGCTGTTAAAGTGCTTCACTCAATATGCCAGCAAATTTGGAAAACTCAGCAGTGGCCACAGGACTGGAAAAAGTCAGTTTTCATTCCAATCCCAAAGAAAGGCAATGCCAAAGAATGCTCAAAGTGAGTGAAGTTGCTCAGTCGTGTCCGACTCTTTGCGACCCCCTACCAGGCTCCTCCATCCATGGAATTTTCCAGGCAAGAGTACTGGAGTGGGTTGCCATTTCCTTCTCCAGGGGATATTCCCGACCCTGGGATTGAGCGCAGGTCCCTTGCATTGCAGGCAGATGCTTTACCATCTGAGCCACCAGGTAAGTTCCTCTAAGAATGCTCAAACTACCACACAATTGCACTCATCTCACACACTAGCGAAGTAATGCTCAAAATTCTCCAAGCCAGGCTTCAACAGTACACGAACTGTGAACTTCCAGATGTTCAAGCTGGATTTAGAAAAGCTGGAGGAACCAGAGACCAAATTGCCAACATCCATTGGATCATAGAAAAAGTGAGAAAGTTCCGGAAAAACATCTACTTCTGCTTTATTGACTATGCCAAAGCCTTTGACTGTGTGCATCACAACAAACTGGAAAATTCTTAAAGAGATGGGAATATCAGGCCATCTTACCTGCCTCCTGAGAAATCTGTATACGGGTCAAGAAGCAACAGTTAAAACTGGACATGGAACAACAGACTGGTTCCAAATTGGGAAAGGAATACATCAAGGCTGTATATTTTCACCCTGCTCATTTAACTTATATGCAGAGTACATCATGCGAAGTGCCAGGCTGGATGAAGCACAAGCTGGAATCAAGATTGCTGGGAGAAATATCAATAACCTCAGATATTCAGATGACACCACCTTTATGGCAGAAACAGAAGAAGAACTAAAGAGCCTCTTGATGAAAGTGAAAGAAGAGAGTGGAAAAGTTGGCTTAAAATTCAGCATTCAGTAAACTAAGATAATGGCATCTTGTCCCATCACTTCATGGCAAATAGATGGGGAGACAATGGAAACAGTGAGAGTCTGTATTTTGGAGGGCTCCAAAATTACTGCAGATGGTGACTGCAGCCATGAAATTAAAAGATGCTTGCTCCTTGGAAGAAAAGCTGTGATCAACCTAGACAGCATATTAAAAAGAAGGGACATTACTTTGCCAACAAAGGTTCATCTAGTCAAAGCTATGGTTTTTCCAGTAGTCATGTATGGATGTGAGAGTTGGACTGTGAAGAAAGCTGAGCGCTGAAGAATTGATGCTTTTGAACTGTGGTGTTGGAGAAGACTCTTGAGAGTCCCTTGGACTGCAAGGAGATCCAACCAGTCCATCCTAAAAGAGATCAGTCCTGGGTGTTCATTGGTAGGTCTGATGTTGAAGCTGAAACTCCAATACTTTGGCCACCTGATGTGAAGAGCTGATTCACTGGAAAAGACCCTGATGCTGGGAAAGATTGAGGGCAGGAGGAGAAGTGGACGACAGAGGATGAGATGGCTGGATGGTATCACTGACTCAATGGCCATGGGTTTGGGTGGACTCTGGGAGTTGGTGATGGACAGGGAGGTCTGGCTGTGCTGCGGTTCATGGGGATGCAAAGAGTCAGACACGACTGAGAGACTGAACTGAACTGAACTGATGCTGAAGCTGAAACTCCAATACTTTGGCCACCTGATGCAAAAAACTGACTCATTGCAAAGACGTGATGCTGGGAAAGATTGAAGGCAGGAGAAGGAGGGGATGATAGAGGATGAGATGGAAGGATGGCATCACTGACTCAATGGGCATGAGTTTGAGCAAGTTCTCGGAGTTGGTGATGAACAGAGAGGCCTGGCGTGGTATAGTCCATGGGGTCAAAAAGAGTCAGACACAGCTGAGCGACTGAACTGAACTGAACAGTGCCCATAAAAATCTCCATTTTGTACAGCTTCTAGAAGCCTGCTAAATGGGATGCTGCCTGATTCATAAATTGTTGAATAAAGCTAATTAGATCTTCAAATTTACTCAGTTGAATTTTTAAACACTGATTTCTTTTTAAAAAGTTAATTCAAGAAACAACAAAAAAATGTAATCAGCTCAACACAAAAGTTAATCATTCTTTAGATACTGCCTTTAAATATCAGAGCTTAAAATTTTATGCCATTTCCATGGGGATCAACAACTCTGCATCTTAGTAAATGCAATCAGCTTAATATGATGTCACCTTTCCTTGATCAGAAGGACATTATGTGGCATTTGGAGCATTTTTACCAACTGCCTTCATAGTCCCCTGGGCAGAACCCCACCAAGGCTTCTGCAGAGCTTCAAACTCTCCCTGTTAGAATAGGAACCTGCACTTAGAGGGACCCTGGGCTTAGTCAAATGCTCTGTTGTCCTCGCCTTAAAATACTGTATCATTTTTGAAGAAAATCAAATCATTTTCACTTTGCAATGGGCCCTGCATGAATACATAAGGGTAGGAAGAAACTGAGGTCATCGACAAAGAGCTACCATACGACCTATGATGTCACTCCCAAAGAAATGAAACACAAAAACCTAATCCCGAATCTTCCAGCAGTGTTATTCACAACAGCCCCAGAGTGGAAACAGCCTAGGTGTCAATGGACTGATGATGGGCCAAGAAAATGTGGTCCAGGGAATTTCCTGCGGTCCAGTGGTTAGAACTCAGGGCTCTCACCGCTAAGAGCCTGGGTTCAATCCCTGGTCAAGTAACCAAGATTCCACAAGTGTGGCAGTGTGGCAAAAAACAAACAAACAAACAAAAAAAACAAACGGCTATCCGAACGGTAGAATACTACTCAGAGGTATAAAACGGTGAAGTCTGTTAAGAAGAGATACCACAGTCCAATGGTAAGAGGACACAAGAAAGTGGAAGGGGGCTCTTGCCAGAGCCCAGATCTCAGATTTCCAGGCTTCAGAACTGTGAGAAATAGGTGCCTTGTTTAAGCCCCCCAGTCTGTGGGGTCTGTTATGGCGTCCTGGGCTGACTAATACATTCAATTTACATGAACTATCCAGAAGAGGCAATCCACAGAGTCAGGAAGTAGGTGAGAGGTTACCAGGGACTGGGGGAGATGGGCTGGGGAGTGATTGCTTAATGGGAACAAAGGTTCTTTCAGGGATGATAAAAATATTCGGGAGTCAGGTAGTGGTGATGGTTGTATAACTTCATGAATGTATAAGAAATCACTGAGTTGTGCACTTTAAAAGGGTGGATTTTATGGTGTATGAGTTATTCTTAAATAAAGCTATTATTTTTTAAAGAAGAAAAGAAGGGAGATAGTAGAGGAGGTGGGGGAAAACCCCAACTGGGAACTGAGAGGTAGTGGGAGAGGCTTGAAGGGGGGGACTCCTCATTGCTGAACCTCGAAGTGTCCTCCCATTTCTCCCCCTGCGCCCCTGTTTCCTGCTTTGTCACAGCCCCTGACTCCCAGCCTCTCCCAGGCACTCAGAACCACCTTCCTAAATCTCGGGTTGGTTCTGGTCTCATCGCTCCAGCTTGAGGTCTCTCCAGCAACTCCCCCTGCCCCCAGCATGCCGCCCCTACACTGTACCCCCAGCCCCTGCCTGCCCCGCTGCCCGCGTGCTCACTCCTTCGCCCTGGACTCATCACATCTTTCTGTGCTCCCAGGTCTTTGCAGGAGCCACTGCTGCCGCCTGGAACAGCCTTCCACCTTTCACCGGGCTCACTCTTTTCTCCAGGCCACACCTTTGATGGACCTCCTCCTAGGCCCCTGGCTGGCTTGGCAGCTGTGCTGTGAGCTCCTGGATCGCCTGTAACCCCAAGTCAAACGCCATGTTACAACATCCAGAGTGTGTGTGTATAGTAGGGGCGGGGGAGGGTGCATTTAGAAAGACTGACAGTGGCCAAGATGGGATCAGAGCCCAGGTCTCTGAGTCCAAATCCTGAAACCTTGAGGCCCCAGGTGAAGGATGCAGGCAGCGCTCTCTAGGCCTCAGCATTCCAGGTCTTCGAAGTGGGGCAGTTCACACCTGCTGCTTCCCTCTCAGGATGAAGGAAGAGACAAGAGGTGCCAAGCATCTGTTCTTGTGTGGAGTGCTGAATCACCGCCTGCCTGGTGCCCTGCATCTCACGAAACCCCTGGGAGGCAGCACCCACATTCTCTCCATCGTACAGTCAAGGAAATAGAAGCTGTACCATCACAGAGATGGGATTCCAGCCTGGGCAGCCTGATCACAAAACCCAAGTGGCCATATCACGGTGCCCTGGTTGGGGCTGTTGGGTAAGAGAAATGTAAACTCTGTGGATGAATTATCTACTCCCAAAGAAAGTGAGGCTTTTCCCGGCAGTTGGTTCCTGCCCAGGTCGCTGCCCAGGTGAGTTTGCTTCTCGGCGTCACCAGGGCTGATCTGCGCTCCCTGGATGGGGCCTGGGCCCACCTCCCTCTCCGCAGGCTCCACCTGCAGCCTGGCTCTCCTGGGGCCACCTGGTCTGGCTCTGCTCCTACCTGCCCTACCTCGTGGGGCAGTGCCCTCCGTTTGTCCCCGAGGTTTTCCCCAGGGTGGGAGCTTCCCTCGAGCCCCCGAGGGTGTGTCCCGCCTCCTCAGTTCAGCAAGCTGTGCCCAACACCAGGGTGGGCGCGGGGCTCATTCAGTCCTCTCCCTTGGCTCAGAGCTCATCCCCTTGCTGCCCCTCCTCCCGCAACTGCCTGCTTCCAAGTGCCTCAACGCATGTGTGTGTGTCCTTATGAGTGTGTCCAGGGGCACAGGTGAGCTCCCCATGAGGGCCACTGTCTGAAAACTGCAGTTGGGAAAGTGGATCTGCTGGAAGGATCCACCGGAGGTGGGAACCAGGAGGTCTTGCCTCTTCAAGTGGCCAAACCCCCGCTGGCCTCTGTGGCTGCCTCATGCTGTCACCAGAGAGCGCCCCCCTCCAGATCCCAGCATTTGGGGTCCTAGCTGGGTGGGCTTCAGATTCTCAGACATTCACAGGCTGTCTGTCCCCTGTACCGGCGCATGGGCACATGATGAGGGGCATGGGTGGGTGCAGGCTTGTGTACATGTGCACACACACCCTATCTTCATCCAGACCCCACTCACATCCCAGCCCCCACGCAGGTGAGTGAGAGGCTGCAGAAGGGTGGGCTCACCATCAGGGGTGCTGACCTCAGTGGGGACCTTGTCCTACAGGCTCCATTCCATCCTCTGAGGCACGGACTCCACCTGGCCTCCTTCCCTCCCTGGAGACATCCAGGTACAACCCTGAAACCCACTGAGGAGTGGCCCCCTATCCCTGCCGGTCTCAGGAGGTTTGCAGGCCCCAGGAGGGAGTGGGGAAGGGCTCTGGGACCTTCCCTGCCTGAGGCTGTGGGCTTCTGTTGGCTCTGTGGCCCCAGGGCTACCCGCACGGCAGGGCCTGGGCAGAATGAATGAATGAAAGTTGAACTAAGGGATAAAGGTCAGCTCAGTTCCCACTTGCAGGCCTACATCAAAGGCCCCGGAATTCCTCCCATGGTGACGATCCAGGCATGGCACTTTCTCACCCCAACACCCTCCTTCACCTTGTGTGTATTAGCCAGTCATGTCCGACTCTTTGTGACCCCATGGACTGGAGCCCGCCAGACTCCTCTGTCCATGAAGTTCTCCAGGCAAGAATACTGGAGTGGGTAGCCATTCCCTTCTTCAGAAGATCTTCCCGACCCAGGGATCGAACCTGGGTCTCCCACCTTGCAGGCCGATTCTTCACTGACTGAGCCACCAGGGAACCCACAAGGCCACCAACAGAGCTGGCGTGAACCCGCAGGCCCCACTGTGGTCCCATCCTGAAGACCAGTAGGCTGGGATGGCCAGGCTCTGGCAAGGCCCCAGGAACCCACCCGCCCATCTTCGGGGACACGTGGTCCCGAGCAGCCCCTTAGTCCGGTTGGTCCCCGGTGGATGCAGAGGACCCAGCACGGAGCTGCCGTGTAGGGACCCGGCTCCTCTGCTGGTGCCACTGCGTTGAGAGCCCGAGGCCCCGGACAGCCTGCCCATCCTCTCTTCCGGACACCGAGTGTGTGAGCACCAGCCCTGGACAGCCCTGGCCCCAGATTTCACCACACTCAGAAGAGCATATGACAAGGAAACTGTAGTGTCAGCCATGCCCTGGGGGTGGCTGGCCCCCCAGCACCAGAGGATCAAGGCTGTAGAGCCACTGCTGCGGTGGGGGCCAGGCTCTGTGTGAGCTCACTGCCTGAGTGTGACTTTTGCCTTTTAGCACCAACTGGCCTCATGTCTTTATGCAAACTTCTATCTCTGCTTCCAGCTTTTTTTTGCACAAATGTGATGTCACCCCCCAGGAGCACTTCCCACCCCACCCCTTCCTCACCGGGTCTGGAGCCACCCACTCCTCTCTGTCAGATTTCAGCAGACCCCATCACCTAAGACCCAGGCATGCCTCTCAGATATTCACTGATAAACAGACAACATGGCCACCAGCCAGCCAGAATGGCCTCTGATGTAGGGCCACACATTTACTCTTTGGATCCTGGGCTGCGGGGACGTCTAGACTGTTCCAGCAGGTGTCAGCACAGCCAGGTGGAGGGCCTTGGGTATTGACAGAGGGTAGCTGAGGGGCCATGTTAATTTGTTAATGCCAGTCAGATATGTGGTGTTTCTTTGGGGTCTCACCCAGACACTGATACCTCCCCTGGGCCCTGGAGCACCGCAAGATGTGCTGTTTGTGACATCCTGAGCCTGGAACCCCTCAGCTGGATGTTCACACCACTTGCTAAGCCCCTGAGTCCAAGGACTCGAGGCTGACATTTTAAGAAGTGTCACCTTCCTCCCGCACCCTGCTCTAGCCTTGGGACCAAATACAGGCAGGCAGCTCTTCACCCGGACATTTTGTCACTTTTTCTAACTACAGAATCACCCACCCTCATCTAGGCATTTCTGGAGTCACAGCACAGGCACAGTGGTGACCATCCACCCTGTGGTTGAGGACACCGACTTTGTAGAAGGAGAGATTTGGGCTCACACTTCAGCTCTGCCTTTGAGCAGCTCTGCGACTTTGAGCAGCCGACTTGCCTCTGTAAGGCTCTGCTTTCTCTTTCGGAAAACAACAACAAAGGAGTTGTCAGCATGAAGGGATAGTTGTGAAGGTTACACAAGATGCCTAGGGCCATGCCGCATGCCAAGCTCCTGGTGGATGGCAGCTATTAGACGCAAATACATTCTTCAAACAGGAGGGAACGCTTGCCTATTTGCAGCCTGCCCTCTAACTCAATGGAAAAGTGAAAGTGTTAGTCACTCACTTGTGTCCAACTCTTTGCGACCCCATAGAGGGTAGCCCACCAGGTTCCTCTTGTCCATGGAATTCTCCAGGCAATAATTCTGGCGTGGGTAGCCATTCCCTTCTCCAGGGGATCTTCCCAATCCAGGGATCGAACCCGGGTCTCCGGTATTGCAGGAGGATTCTTTACCATCTGAGCCACCCAGGAAGCCCCATTAACTCAATGGATCATGCGCCAATTAGTTTTTCTCTAAGGCATAAATTTTAACAGCCAGTTTTAATAACATCAAGTCCTTACCACTCTGGACATCTAAGTTGTCAGTGAGTTCTCTTACTGTGACCACATTATACCTTCAGAAGCCACAGAGAGTTTCTGTGCTGCTGGGGAGGGGGTTGCTGGCTGCAGGACTCCTGGGACACACAGAGGGTATGGACACAGGAAACTGCAGAATGTGGTATGTCCATAGGCAAGCTAAAGGGTGAGCACTCAGGGCAAGTGAGGTGCTCTCTACGTAGGTGCTGGGTGGTGAGGCCTCTGCCTCTGCCTCTCTGGTGTCTTTCCTCTCCAAAAGAGGAGCTGGACCTTCACACCAGCGGACGGGAGGAGTGGTATAGAGAGAGGTCCCCATGTGAGGCTGAAGGCAGATTCTAGTCCAGCTGGGTGATTTCAGCACCAGCCAGGAGGACAGCAGTCGAGAGCTCTCGTGGAAGGGAATTCCCTGGGAGGGCCAGTTTGGAGGAGGACTTGTGGGGTGGGCTGGGGGTGGTCCCAAGAAGAGGCAGGGAAATCCTCTGTCCACCACGCACAGTGGAGCCCTCCGTGTGGCTTCCCAGCATTCCAGGAAGCCCCAGGGGGAGATGGAGTGCCCCCTCCGGGGCAGGGGGACATGCCATCTCTTCCGCCGCCCTTTCCCAAAATGCATTCATCCAGGACTCACATACAGGAGAGTTCACAGCAGTGGCATCTGTGATCCCCCAAACTAGAAACGACACAGAAGTCCGCCAACAGTCCACCCTGTGTGGACACTTTGCAGCTCAGTCCTACGGTGAAGAGTCATACAGCACAGGGGAATGGATGAGCCGGACAGTCACAGTCAGGCAGATGCCCACCTGCCAGAGTTGGTGGAATGAGCAGGACACAGTCCGCTGTACTGGTTGCAGAAAGCACCCGACGGTCACAGCAGAGGACAGTAATCAGGATGTAAGCCAGGGCAGGGGTGGGGCTGGCAGGGCGATGGTATTCACACGCCCGCTTTATTCATTTGACTGTCATTTTGTATTTTGAGCATGTTTATATGAGTATATTACATTCCAAAGTCAAATGTTAAAAAAAAAAGAGATTAAGACACTTGGTGTCGTTGGACTTTGTGGGACACAATTCAAGGGCCTGGCTCCTGGATGCTGGACCTGGTGACCAGGAATGTGCGCCCTTCCCAGGCTCCTCCTGGGTTCCTGGGGTGAGGGCTGCGACTCACAGCCTGTGGATGGGCCTGGGGATGAAATCTGCACTTTAAACGCCTCAGAGGAGCCAGGCCCCTGGCCGTTTGGGGGCCACAGCAGGATTCCTGTTCTCTGAGCCAGCTGAGGGGCCCCTTTGGGGTCTCTTCCTGAAAGCTAGCCAAGAGAAGGTGTGCCAGCCATGGGGAACACAGCAGCAGCCCCAGCCCAGCAGGAAGCCTGGGGTCCCTGCTCCCTGGAGCCCCCAGGCCCAGGCCCAGGCCCACTCCTTCACCTGAAACATTCATGCCCCAACCGCAGTCCCAGTCTCCCTGCAGGCACACGCTGCAGGAGGCACTCAATTCTGTACACCCTCCTCTCCAGATGGAAGTGGGGGGCCCCCCAGGGAGTAAAGGACTGGTCCACCCCCACCTTCCCCAGGTCTCTGCCTCATCCTGTGGGGCTCCAGAGGCTCAGCAGGCTAACGGGGTCCTTCCTAGCCTGGCCAGCCTGTGCTCTGGGGGAAGCAGGGGTCCTGGGATTTCTTCTCAGGGGTCTCCCTGCTGGGGAAGCTGCATCAGCTGACTTCAGCCCTGCGAGGGGGGACCAGGGGGGACAAGGGGGGACGACAGGGGGCGGGAGAAGTTGGCAGGGCTGTGTGTGTGTCTGTGAGCACCGAGCACGTCTGCGCAGCACGGCAGCCTGCAGAACAGAAGCCTGTGCCGCTGGACCACAGTACCGTCTCCCCCTCCCTCTGTTCCCCTGGAGGAGGAGGAGGAGGCGGGGAAGGCCCCGAGGCTCCTTACCCAGTAAGTTCTCAGCGCTGCAAGTTTCTCCTGGGGGCTGCCTGGGATGGCGGACAGTGGTCCCGGCTGCCCGCCTGGGGGAATGTTCTTTGGAGAAAGGCTTGTGTGCAGGGGAGGAAGAGAAGGAGGTGGGGGACCCCGGGATGCCGAGGTGGCCGAGATGGGTGAGCCCCTGTCTCTGGGGGCAGGGGGCCTTGCCCATGGGGAAGAGGGGCTTCTGGGAGAGCTCTGGGTTCTCCTCCGCCCCCACTCCCCCAGACTCGGGGCTGCTGGCCTCTCCCAGCTGGAGGGAAATGCAGCCTTTGGGATCTTACCGGCCGCTGGGCTCCCAGGGCGAGATGGTCTCCTCCAGGTAAAGTGAAGGGAGGCTCATGTTCAGGAGGGCTCGGGGCTCGGGCGGTGGGGCTCCATGTGTGGGGTGTGGCTGCGGGCGCCCGGGGGCACAGGAACACGGCATTTTTTGTCTCTAAGCACCTGGGTGAATGAGCGTGGACAGTGTGTGTCTGTAGTTGTAACACAGATGCCCGGGTTGTGGGCAAGCTGTGATGTGCATTTTTGTACCCACGTGTGCATTTGGGTCCCTTGTGTTGTTGGTACGTGTGTGTGCGAAGTTGAGTGTGAGTCTGTGTCCGCGCCAAAGTGGGTACACGTATGTGTGTTGGGCTGTGTCGGTGTGTGTTGTCGGATGCGGTGTGCAGGGGGATTTTGTTTCGTGTGTGTTGTGTGTGTCTTGCGTGTGTGCCTGGGTTTCTGTGTGCAAGGAGGGCTCCATTCTGGTCCTGGGTCGGTCGCTTGGCCATCAGGGGCCCAGACAGGACTCCGAGGGAGCTGGCGGGGGCCCTTCTGGCCAGCGACACCTGCGGGATTAAGCGGTGGAGGAGTGGGTGGTGTGTGGTGTGCGTGTGTAGGTGTGTTGTGGGGCTGTGTGGGCCCCAGGACTTCACCTGTTGGCCCGAGTCCCAGCCATGACGTCATTGCTCCATCACCCTGTGATGGGTGGAGGAGGGGAGGCTGACTGATGTTTCCAGAGCTGGGGGAGCAGAGTCCGTGTGCAGCCCCCGATGCCCTGGGGTGCCTGTCTCTTTCGTTCTGCACAGCCCCCTGGGATTGAGCTACTGTTAGGGTCTCCAGGTGTGGAGACTGAGGCCCAGGGGAATTAAAGCCTTAAAGTTAACATTAGGAACAGACGTGGGACAGAGCCAGGCTCCAGGCCCAGAACTCTCTGTGTCTCCTGGTTTTGTGGGAATCTCACTGCATCCCTGAGAAGCAGTTTCACAGACGAGCTGGCCGGGGCTTAGAGATGCCACGTGGCTTCCTAGTGAAAGGACTGCGGGGCGCTGAGCACCCAGGAGGCACTGAGTCGGGGTGCGACACGTGTCCTTCTGGGTTCAGTCTCCTCGCTGTCTCATGCCTTAAGCACGACCATCTGTATTTATGGCCCAGGAGACTGAGGCTGGCAGAGCTGGCGACTCGCTGACTACATTTACAGCAGAGACTAGAAGGAGCGCCCCTGTCGTGTCCTTCTCTTGGCCAAGCAGTCACGTCACGCGGGCTGGGTCCCTGTGTGTCCCCGGGGCCGGGCTCTCGGGAGAGGCAGGTGTTTGTCCAGTGGCACGAGGCACTAGCCAATGGCGTGGACACCTCCCGGAATCCCCCTGCCCCCCAGCGCCTGAGCAGCCACCATGGAGCATGGGAGCAGGCCAGGCAGCCCCAGCACCGTGTCCCTGGCTCCCAGTGAGGCTGTCCTGGGCCCTGCATACAAGGTGGTCTCCGTCTTCCTGGTGCTGCTCCTCGTGTGTGTGGTGGGCATCACAGGCAACACCATGGTGGTCCTGGTGGTGCTGACCACCCGGGACATGCACAAGCCCACCAGCTGCTACATGGTCAGCCTGGCCCTGGCAGACGTCACCGTGCTGGTGGCTGCAGGGCTGACCAAGTCTCCGAGAGCTTGGCTGGGCAGTGGGTGTATGGCCATGTGGCTGCCTGGGCATCACCTATTTGCAGTATCTGGGCATCAATGCCTCCTCCTGCTCCATCTTGGCACTCACGGTGGAGAGGTATGTGCACCCCCAGTCCCCCCAGCAGGTCAGGACTTCCAGGCTGTGATCCTTGGTAAACTGAGGCTGCTCTCCTTTAATGAAGAGGGGTGCTGTGTGAGACCCTGGAGGAGCCTGGTGGAGCGGGGGCAGGAGCCTGGAAGTGGGTTTCTCATCTCACCTCTGCTGCTGACTTGCTGCAGGATGCCAAGGCAACCTGGCACTCCTCGGGCACGGTGTTCCCCTTGGGGATGTGGGCACTGGACTGGACAGTCTCCTGGGCCCGTTCCAGCTCTGAAGTTAACACCTGAGAGGCAGTTCAGCGTCTCAGGATGTAAATGCTGAAGCCCGCTGACTGGGTTCAGTATCAGCTCTGCTTCTTCCCAGCTGTGTGGCCTTTGGCATATTGGCTCAGAGACTTAATGTCTCGTCCAGGGCCACACAGACTGGGGACAGAACCGAGGCCTCTGACTTGCATACGCTGGCCCAGTTCTGCCTCTTGCCCACTGTGCCATCTGGGGTCACAGTGTTCTTGGCCCCTTAGCCCAAGACCTTTGATGGTGGGCAGTAGGAAGCCCGCCAGAACTTGCACAGAGATCAAGGTCTTTGCAGGAGCACCTCTACCTCGTGGGCCTGGCCGGACCTTAAGGGGCTGTGTGTTCTGACTCGGGCCCACTCTCCCCTCTTGAGACTGGCGCCTTGCTCTGCCAGCCCCCGAGGCTGCCTCAACATGGCCACTCCGCTCCCCAGATCTCCACAGCCTCGCAGGTCCACAGTGAAAGGGCCGGTTAAACCATCACATCACATTTGGTTCCTCATCAGGGAATCTGATTGGCCAAGCGCGTCAGGTGTCCCAATGCAGCCCAGTAGCCCAGGAGGGCAGGTGGGTCACAGGACCGCCCTGTGGCCTGCAGGTACAGCGCCATCTGCAACCCGATGCGGGCACAGACTATGCGCACCATGGCACTGGCCAAGTGAGTTGTGGTGGGCGTCTGGGGGACCACGTCCATGTACTGCCTGCTCTGGTTCTTCCTGGTGGACCTGGATGCTGGCGGGTGCCGGGGCCTGCAGTGTGCCTACTGGGTGGCCCGCAGCCTGTACCTGCCCATCTACCTGCTGGACTTCACCGTCTTCTTCCTCACACTCCTACTGGCAGCCACAGTGCTCTATGGACTTATCGCAAGGATCTTATTCCAGAGCACCCTGGAGCACCTGCCACAGCTTGGGGACCAGCGCGGGGACAGTGAGGCCCAGCCGGAGGCAAGAGCCCTGGGGAGACGGCCCTGTGAGCCAGGCAGGGGTGTGGGGGCCAGCTGTCGCGAGGCCAGAGGCTTCCCTTCATTCAGGAAGCAGGTACGAGGTCTCCCGAGGCTGGGGGCGGGTGGGGGCGGTTTGCACAGAGATAGGGCGTTTCGGCAAAGGGGTGAATGGATGGGGCAGGGGGTGCTGGCTCCACCCCTGTTCACCCACTCACTCAGCAGGTGTCTCTGGGCACCAATTCTGTGCCCGGAGAGGTTCTAGGTGCTGGAAGCTGGGGAGAACAGAACAAGATAAACATCCTGCCTTTGGGGCTCATGGTAAGACAAGCAAACACTTGTTCTGCAGAATACTGCCCAGAAGAGAGGGAGTTTAGGGGAAAGTTCGAAAAGGCCTTGCTGAGGTGACAACTGAGTTAAGATCTGAGATTGGCAGCAGGGCAGACCAAGCAGATACCCAGGAAGTGGTCCAGGTGGGGAGAAACAGAGGGGGGGCCTGGTGCACAAATGGTCAGGAAGGATGTGGGGAGTGGGGTGGACACTCCGGGGGCCCTGGAAGCACTCAGCCCTGACTGGAGCAACTCTAGGGGTTCTGAGAGGAGGGACCACATCTCAGGGTTCAGGGGACCCATACACGTTTGCAGCCCAAGACAGGCGTGTACAGGCTCCCACGTGTAACCATGATGGGCACGTGGAGAGGCTGAGGCTGGGGGAGGGTTGAGCAGAGAGGGTCCCTGTGGATGAACAGCTGAGAAGTGAGATGGGGAGAAACAGAGGGGAGACAGAGAGACTGGGGGAGAGGGAGGCAGAGGGACAGACACAGAGAGGGGGAGACAGCAGGAGAGAGAGAGAGGGAGGGACTGGGAAAGAGACAGGGACACAGAGACAGAGAGGGAGACACAGAGAGAGACAGATGAAAACAAACAGTGAGAGGGAGAGGCAGAGAGAGAGGAGAGACAGAGACACACACGCACACAGAGACAGGGAGAGACAGGGAGAGACAGAGGGAAACGGAGAACCAGAGGCACTGAGCGGTCGAGGCCTGCTTGCACTCGGGCTTAGCATGGCCCCAGCACAAAGCTACGGACACACAGGCGTCACATTCCTGGGGCAAAAGAGTGATGACTTCACGGGGGCCCCTCACCCCCACCTCCCCGTAGACCAGTTCCTGGAGGACACTGCAATTCTCCTGACACCACAAGCAGAGACGGAGGCTCAGAGAGGTGAAGGGGACTGGCTGAGGTCGCCCAGCTTAGGCTTGCTGGCCTCAGCACTCACACTCCCACACGCTGCCCCCTGCACTCTGGAGGCAGCAGCAGGCAGAGGCCGAGATAGAGCAGACGAGGGGACCCCCAAGACCTCCCCTCAGCTCTGGAGTCCCCAGGAAGTTCTCTGTGTGGCCAGGACATATGCCCATTCCCCTCCCACTGACCCTCCTCCCTCCCAGAGATGCCGTGACCCTAGGCTGGCAGTGGGAATTTGGAGCCCAGCATGTCCCTTTCCTCAGCCCACCTGGTGACTCACTCCTGAGCTAAAAGAACAGAATGGGGTGCAGAACGGGGACATGACTGTGGCTGGCGGGCCACCCAGGACAGTGGCGCGCACAGACGGGCTGCAGGAGAAGCTGGCTCATGGCGTGCACACTGTGTGACCGCTCACTCTGAGCCTCTGCTTCCTCTTACTGTTTTTTTGTTTGCCTTGAGGCTTGTGGGATCTTAGCTCCCCAACCAGGGATTGAACCTGGGCCATGGCAGTGAAAGCCCCTGAGTTTTAACCACTGAACTGCTGGGAAATTCCCTTCCTCTTCCTCCAGGTGGAGGTGATACCAGCACCACTGGGAGGCCGGCTGCAGGGAATGTAACCCGAGTGCCAGCAGCCACGGCGTCCACTTGGGCTTCCCCGCAACACCCCCAGCAGATGCCTGAGGCGTCGCTCCGGGCATCCAGTCTTTATTTGCTGGGGGTCTGAAAGGTCTGGGGGGGGTGCACCAGGGGGCACAGGGCGGTGAGCATTTACCACCTGAGGCAGGGCTATTCCATCAGTGTGTCAACCAGCACAGCTTTGAATGCCGGCCCTGGGTTCCTGCATGGGAAACGTTTAGTGTAGAGCCCAGTGGGTACGCCGTAGTAATTTCAGTGGTGTCACAATTATGTTCTCATCACACGCGCAGCAAACACATCCTGAGGCAGGAGCCACGGCCTCAGCTTGGCTGCTGGCCCCGCTGGCCCCACGGTGTGAAGGGTGACAGCAGTCACCCACCCAGCCCTCCCGCCCGCGGGCCACCACGATGCTGGTGGTGGTCGTGCTGCTCTTTGCCGTCCTGTGGATACCCTACCGAACGCTGGTGCTGCTCAGCTCCTTTGTGGCCCAGCCCTTCCTGGACCCGTGGGTGCTCCTCTTCTGTCTCACCTGTGCGTGTGCCAACAGTGCCATCCACCCCATCATTTACAGCCTCATGTCCCAGAAGTTCCAGGCGGCCTTCTGGCGGCTGTGCTAATGCGGGGCAAAGGGACCACAGAGGCACGCGGCCGGCCTCAGCACTGCCAGCTACAGTGCGGTCCGAGAGACCCCCCAGCAGGAGCAGACCTGCGGGAGCGAGGTCACTGGCGCTCAGGCAGCTGAGGCCCCACTCCCACAGCAGGGGCCTAGATTCAGCACGGTCTGCGGGCTGCCCTCCCCTGTCCAGCCCCTCCCGCTTCCTTCAGTTTGCTCCCCTGCTGGATCCTGTCTGCTGATGGCTGGCAGGGCCAGGAGATGGGCAGACGCCCCTTTGCCAATGGCTCCCTGAGCCTCCCGTCTCCTCCCCTGAGAGCTCTGTCTCTGGGCCACGATGCAAGAGTGGGGCTGTCTTGGGTCATGAACAGAGCAGAGTGCTGTGTTTTTCTGGCCACTGAGCCATAAACAGGAAGCCTTCCTCTGCCCTCTTGCTCTGAGGCATCCAAGCTCTGCCCTTGAGGAGCCCGCTTTGAGGACCACTGTCCTCTACGTCCAGGGATGGAGGGGAGTTCATGGCTTGGGACAACTAGGCCCCAGGCTTCCTCCTCTCAGGCTCCATCACTTTTCTGGGTGGAACACTGCAGCCAAAGGCATAGACAATTCAGGGGCCAGAAAGAGCCCTTCATCGGGGAGCCAGATGGGTTTCTGCACCAGCTGGTGGGACCGTCACCCGGCCCAACTCTCAGAACCTCAGGCCTGTTTCCTCCCCGCCAATTCCCTGCAGTTGCTCCACGTGGTGAGTGGTTTCAAGGGACGCAGATCAACGATAGTCACCTCTGCTTTGACGCCAAGAACCTGGAGCCTGGACTGAGGGCCATGTGTAGATGGCCAGGACCAAGGACCCTCACACCAGCCCTCAGGTCAAGGACCCTGGGGGTGGCCTCCCCTGTACCACGTGATTTGGCCTTGTACCTGCCCTGTACTACGTGATTTGGCCAGGACCTAGCCTGTTTACCTGCCGGAAGGTGGCAGCTAAGCTGGACAAACTGATGTCCAGCCTTCTGTTAGTGCACATAGCTGTCCACCCTGCTGATCCACCAATAAGGAGAGAGAGCTGGTGTGAGTGGGTGTGGCCATGGTCACATGACAGCCCTGGTCTGGATTACTGCAGCCCCAAGTGAGCCACTGCTGGGCTGCTCCCCCTCCCCACCCACCGCCATCCACCCCTGCTATCCCCCCACACCCCCTAGTGGTCCTTACTGATGGTTGAGGGCTCCGGGCCCTGGGCCAGCCCACCATCTGCAGCCCTTTTACCCCAGCAATGGCCCTGTCAAGGGGGACCTCCAATTGTGTCGGTTTTAATGTATGAGGAAACTGAGGCCAGGGAGACTTTCAGGGGGTCACCTGTCCCCCATGGGTGAGTCACTGAGTTCCTGCCCACAAAGCTCAATAGGACAAAGGCACAGCATCTTGAACTCAGCCCCATTCCCTCTGAGATTATTTACCTTTTGGCCACTGTGATGCTCATTAAAGCAGATTTTCCATGGACATTTGTTTGGGAGGAGGTCAGTGTAAGAGGTGGCCTGAGTGTGACCTCCAGGATGGAAGGAAATGGGAGGGAGTACGTTGGGCAGGGAGAAAGGGCATCCTGAAAGCTGGGGCCATGGTGGGACTCTGTCCCCAGAGAGAGCCGAGGGACAGATGGGGGCTGATGAGAAGATGGGGCCTTGTTGGAGGAAGGGTGCCCTCTCGTTGACCTTGTGGCTGAGCGCCGAGACAGGGGCTGCCTGGGTGTGAGCATCTCCCACGGCTGCAGAGGGCCTTCTGGGCCAAGGTCTTGGTGCTGGTCCTGGCCTTTCTCCACAGCCCATTTGTCACCCTGCACACCTGGGCGGGGACGCTCTGCCCTATCTAAGACAGGGCTCAGTGAGGGTACCTGTCACCAGAGTTCTGGCCTTACCACTGTACCAGTCTCGCTGTCTGAACTGCTCCCTTTCTGTCTTTTTTTCACTGACAGGGAGGTTAACTGTTTATTGTCCCCTACCCAGGACACACATAAAAGTCAGGAAATAAGTTAATTTAGGTACCTTACTTCCCTGCAGATGGGAAAAAGGAACCTGTGAAAGTCAGAGAGGACTTCACAAGGCTGCTGCCCCAACTCCCAGAGTGAGCTGTGCTCCTGGCTTAATTTGACATGCGGCTCTCTGGAGCTCTGTTGGGTGGTCCACAGGTCCCCAAACCTGGCATGCATCAGCCCCTCCCTCTGAAGCCCCTCACTGGCTCCAATTTTTATTTCCCGGTTTTCAGAATAGCAGTTCCACCCCCAGAGAGTGTCAAAAAATAACAGAGCTGGGCTGGGGCCAGAGGTCTGCACACATGGAGTAGAGGGATCAGCTTGTTGGTGGGAGCAGTGCCCTGTCTGGGGAACAAAAGCCAAAAGCTCTGACAACCCACTCCACGCTAAGGGACGTGCCAGGTGGGGGCACCTGGGCAGACGATAGTCCTAGCCCTTAGCTGTGATAGTGCCTGTGACAAGCAGCATCCCTATTTAAGGGGCCAGGACCAGCACTGTGCTCTGGATGGATTTCGCACCAGAGGGGCTAAAAGCAAAGACACTTTGGTGTGTGGACAAGGCACCAGTGGCTGTCTCCCAGCTAGGCCAGGAGGCTGCGGGGACACATGCGAAGCCGGGCCTGCTGTGGCTCAGAACTTGAGCTGTCCCAGACGATGCGGAGTTGCTCTCACCCCGTGGGAACAGATGCAGCAGTTGGAGGTTAGAGCATGTTCTTCCCTGGAACAGGCCCAGAAAATGAGGCCTGGAAAAGGGACTGTGCCAGGGTCCCAGGCCAGGTGTGCCACACAGAGCCCTCGGCTATTGGGACACCAGGTCTGTGCTATTCGGAGATGTCCCAAGATTCTGCTCTCTGCTGAGCCCATGTGGCCCTCGGGGTAAATGCCCAGGGGCTGCTGAGGGCATAGTTCTTGGGGCTGGCTCAGCTCCCTCTCCAGACCTGTGTGGACACCGACTCCCTCCCTCCAGCGGGGGCCGCTGTGGGCTCAGGGCAGTGCTGTGCTTCCCAGCTGGGCTGGGCCCAGGGGCCATGGGCTCCCCTGGGAAATGCTGGAACAGCCAGGGTGTCTGGCTGGGGTCCCCTCTGAGCCTGTGCTCCCAGAAAATAGGGGCAGTTAAGAAGCTTCCCAGGGGACTTTGCTAGCACCAGTGATTAGACTCTGAGCTTCTAGTGCTGGGGGCATGGATTTGATTCCTGGTTGGGGAAGATCCCATATGCCATGTGACATGGCCAAAAAAAAACCCCCAAACAAGAAGCCGGACAAATCTCTTGTTTTTCGAAACATCTTGGGAGACGGTATGCTGCAAAGACTTCCCCGAATGATGTAGATGAAGTTGGTCTACCCTTCCTCAGCAACCCCATGAGACCCCTAGATACTTCCCGGGTTACTTGTCACCAGGCCAGATTTTGCTCCTCCAGCTCATGGTTCTTTGTCTCAAGTTCAATAAGCTGAAATGAGACTCTGTTCCCCTAAAACTAGCAACAGAGAAAAACATTCTCTATTCAGCTGACTGAGAGTGCTCTTACGGCCAAACAGCTGGAGACCAACCATTTGTCACCTGGAGACCACCCTGTCACCTGCAGACCATTCATTTGACAGGAGACCACCCGCCTGTCACCTGGAGACCACCTGCCTGTCACCTGGAGACCACCTGCCTGTCACCTGCAGAACACCACCCTGTCACCTGGAGAGCACCCTGTTACCTGCAGACCATTCCTTTGACACAAGACCACCCGCCTGTCACCTGGAGACCTCTCATCTGACTGGAGACCAGCACCCTGTCACCTGCAGGTCTGTCCCCCCGCGTCTACTCTCTGCATAGGAGCCACAGCAGAGCCACCTGCCAGGGCCTCTGGCCCCCGGCCCCGGGAGCCCTCCCCTTGCCCTGGTTGGGGTTAGGCCGCCAGCGGAGGCTGGGCGGGTCCTGTGTCTCTCTGAGCCCCCAGCCCCGCCACTCCGCACTCACGCCCCGCCAGCTGTCCTGGCAGGCCCCGCGCTCCCTGCGTCCGCCTGCGGGTCTCAGGCGCCTCTCGGCCTGCGCGGTGGCCGTCGGTGATCACAGGGCTGCTCGGAGCCAGCGGCTCTTAGGGGATGACCCAGGAACTCCTGAAGTCGCCATCGTGCAGGTAAGACACATATTTGCAGTTTCTTGAGCTTTGCGTGTGGACATGAAGGGCTCTTTGCAGTTTTTGAGGCCCCGAGGGTCATTCCAATGGAGCGACCCCCATGTAGCTGAGGAGACACTGTTCTCGGCTTCTGAGCGGGCAGCTCACCCTTTGGGTGTTGCGTCGTTGCAACCAGCCAGTTGGTGGCCCCCCAGCCCTCCCCCACGCCCCCCACCGAACTGGTAGGCCTGTGTAGACATAAGTGCCTTTCTGCTCCTTTAATTGCAGGCGGGGCAGGGCAGGAATAACGGGACTCCCCTCCCCTGCTGGGTTCCATGGGTGCAAAGTGTCAGCGCCTGCCTCCCACCGCTCACCCCCATCACAGATGCACAGCACTTTGTCCTCCTCCGACTCCAGGCAGCTTCAGACCTGCCGCCCAAGGCGTCTGGAGCTGCCACTGGTCCTTCCGTGTGTCTTTGGGAGGCTCCTGTCCTCCTGAGCCTGCATCTCTCTCCTCCTCCTCCCTGTGAGGTCAGGGCCTCTCAGGCTCTCCCGCCTCCACCTGACTGAGGAGCTGGGCCCCTGGCCTGGACCATAGGTGCCTGCTGGCTCTGCGCGAAAGGAGGAGAGATGGTGGCGGAGAATAGGGCCCAGGAGGAGCGGCCCCTCTGGGCCAGGCCACTCTGCTCGGCCTGGGCTTCCAGGTGTTCTGTGCAGCTGGCCCAGCGAGGGTGCTGATGCCAGGACCCTGGCCCAGAGGGGACACGGTGACTAAGGAGAAGTTGTCTGGAGGTGTGGCAGTTGCCATACCTGGTGCTGGGGGTGGCTGGGAGTGATGCCACCGAGGTGGTCCTCAGAGTGGGGGCGGGGTGCTGAGGCCTTGCTTAACCTTTAACCCCTCCTGTGGCTGAGCAGGGGTGGAGTGTGCCAGTTGGGATACTTGGAGCCTGGTTTGAGCGCTGCACCTAGCAGAGGAGGGCCTGGGGTCAGCAGGCAATGGGAGAGGTGTCTGTGGTCCACATGAGCCTCCCAGACTCCCTGACGTGGCTCCCCAACTTAGAGCTTGGGGGAAGGGAGCCAGGGAGAAGTCAGGGAGGTGGGGGGTTAGGGGAGCTGTGCTCTGGTTAGAATAGCCTGGAGCCTGGGATACCAAGGCCCACCCCCTCATCTTCAACTTGGAATGATCCTCACGCTGTCCCTGAGGGTAAAGGGGGTGAACTGTGCTTTGTCTGCCCTGGAGGGTGCCAACTGTGGGGGCTCCACAGACCACCGTGGAAGGGTGCCAATTGCGGGGTTATCATTAGGCTTTGGGGGTATGGGGGGTGTTACCTGGGACTTGGCCATCTGAGAGCCCCAGTGGAGGGGCAGTGGGGAGGGGGGCCTTAATAGTGGCTGAGGGGGCAGAGAACAGAGAGCTGGGCTGTGTGGAGGGGGGGCCAGGGTCGAGAACAGATTTCTGTCCTGCTACAGACAGAAGTGCCTGGAGGGGCCTTGCATCAACGTCACTAAACCTCCAATTTCTTCTTTGGCAAAACAGCTCACCCCCGCCACCCCGATCCGGGTGGAGGGATGGTGAGGGATTAATGCAGCAGTCCCCAAAGTGTGATGTGTGGAGCCCTAAAGGTCTGCCGTTTTGAAACCGCTCAGACAGTATTTGCCTTTGTTGTAAGGTGACCTTTGCTCTGGTGGCCTCGGCCTGGGATGTGCTCATGGTCACCCTGTCCCCACAGTTCACACAGACTGTTTTTGATGAGGCCGTGACAGATGCTAATTTAGTAAATCTCAGCTCTAGAATTCTGCCTTCTTAATGGTTTTGGTGATGAAATGGGAGGAGTGGGTGTGGCTGGGAACAGAGGTGTTCCATGGGGCCGAGTGTTCTCCAGGCCGTGACCAGGAGACTAGCTCAGGGTCTGTGGTGGTGATAAAGTCCAGGCTCTCACGTGAAAATTAGAATTTTGCACAGCTTGAGCTTTGCAAGGTGTGATGGCTTTCCTGATGGAACTGGCGGGGATGGGCGGAAAGCTGTATCCGTGTTTGATGTGTAATGAGGTGTGCCTCCAGTGAGCTGTCCCTTAGACTCCCTGAGCTTAGATTTTCTTAATGGCCCAATGCAGGATGTTGAGATCGTACCCGGGTAAAAGGAGCAACCCTTTCAAAGTGCATAAGAAGCCACTGGATCTTCCTGTAACAGGAGGAAGGGGTCAGGATGTGATAGAGTCCACCTGGAAACTGGTCTTCAGGCCCTGCTACGTGATCTGACCAGGCTCTTTCCAGTCACATGTCTGTGTGGGTTAGATTTTCTTCGCCTACTTCGACCAAAATAATATACTGATCCAGGTGAGAATCCCACTGCCTGCTATTAAATAGCCAACAGTAAAGAGATTTGAGGGCTTCCCAGGTGACGCAGTGGCAAAGAATTCCCCTGCCAATGTAGGAGACGCAGGAAAACATGGTTTCGATCCCTGGGTCAGGAAGATCCCCCGGAGTAGGAAATGGCAACCCACTCCAGTATTCTTTTTTTTTCCTAAACTTTTTATTTTCTATTGCTGCTGCTGCTGCTGCTAAGTCGCTTCAGTCGTGTCCGACTCTGTGCGACCCCTAGACGACAACCCACCAGGCTCCCCAGTCCCTGGGATTCTCCAGGCAAGAACACTGGAGTGGGTTGCCATTTCTTTCTCCAATGCATGAAAGTGAAAAGTGAGAGTGAAGTCGCTCAGTCGTGCCGGACTCTGGAGGTATAGCCAATTAACAACATTGTGATAGCTTCATGTGAACAGGGAAGGGGCTCAGCCACACATATACATGTATCCATTCTCCCCCAGACTCCCCTCCCATCCTGGCTGCCACATAACATTGAGCAGAGTTCCCTGTGCTATTCAGTAGGACCTTGTTGGTTATCCAGTTTAAGTATACAGCAGTGTGTACCTGTCCATCCCAAACTCCCTAACTATCCCTTCCCCCCATCCTTCTCCCCAGCAACCATGAGCTTGTTTTTTGAGTCTCTTTATGTTTTGTAGGTCCATTTATATAATTTCTTTTCAGATTCCACACATAAGGAATGTCATATCATATTTCTCCTTCTCTGACTTCCTTCGCTCAGTATGACAGTCTCCAGGTCCATCCATGTTGCTGCAGATGGCATTATTTCATTCTTTTTAATGGGTCAGTAATATTCCAGTGCATATATGTACCATATCTTCTTTATCCATCCCTCTGTTGATGGACATTTAGGTTGCTCCCATGTATTGGCTATCATAAACAGCTCTGCTCATGTTGGAGGGTCTCCTGTGGGAGCGTGGGTTGGCAGGGGCTTCCCGCACGGCAGTGGCAGCAGCAGTCTTGGAAGTCCCCCTTGGCCTAATTCCTCTTGGAGGTCACAATTAACCTTGCCATAGAGCCTATAGACCCCAGGGCTGGGTGGTCTCAGGCCAAGCAACCAACAAGGAGGGAGAGCAACCCCACTCCAGTATTACCTGGAAAATTCCATGGACAGAGGAGCCTGCTGGGCTACAGTCCTTGGGGTCACAAAGAGCTGGACTTGACTGAGCGTGTGTACAGAGTTACTGACGTGACAAGAAATTTGAAAACACAATGTCCCTCTCTCTGAATCTTCTCCTTATTTAGGGAAATACTGTTTTTCATAAAAACATTATTTCTGTTGATATGTAATGGTTCAGTTAAGTTCTGTCGCTCAGTCATGTCTGCCTCTTTGTGACCCAGCACACCAGGCTTCCCTGTCCATCACCAACCCCCAGAGTTTGCTCAAACTCATGTCCATCGAGTCAGTGATGCCATCCAACCATCTCACCCTCTGTCATCCCCTTCTCCTCCTGCCTTCATTCTTTCCCAGCATCAGGGTCTTTTCCAATGAGTCAATTCTTCATATCAGGTGGCTAAAGTATTGGAGCTTCAGCATCAGTCCTTCCAATGAATATTCAGGACTGATTTCCTTTAGGCTTGACAGGTTTGACCTCCTTGCAGTCCAAGGGATTCTCAAGAGTCTTCTCCAACACCACAGTTCAAAAGCATCAACTCTTCGGCGCTCAGCTTTCTCTGTGGTCTAACTCTCCCATCCATATATAACTACTAGAAAAACCATAGCTTTGACTACACGGACCTTTATTGGCAAAATAACATTTCTGCTTTTTAATAATGCTGTCTAGGTTTGTCATAGCTTTTCTTCCAAGGAGCAAGCATCTTTTAACTTCATGGCTGCAGTCACCGTTCACAGTGATTTTGGAGCCCCCCTGCCCAAATAAAGTCTCTCACTCTTTCCATCGTCTCCCCATCTATTTGGCACAGAGTGATGGGACCAGAGGAAATGATCTTTGTTTTTTGAATGTTAAGTTTTGAGCCTACTTTTTCACACTCCTCTTTCACCTTCATCAAGAAGCTCTTTAGTTCCTCCCTTTCTACCATAAGGGTCATGTCATCTGAATGTCTGAGGTTTTTGATGTTTCTCTTGGCAGTCTTGATTCCAGCTTGTACTTCCTCTAGCCTGGCATTTCTCATGATGTACTCTGCATATAAGTTAAATGAGCAGGGTGACCATATACAGCCTTGATGTACTTCTTTCCCAATTTGGAGCCAGGCCATTGTTCCATGTCTAGTTCTAACTGTTGCTTCTTAACCTGCATACAGGTTTCTCAGGAGGCAGGTAAGGTGATCTGGTATTCCCATCTCGAAGAATTCTCCACAGTTTGTTGTGATGCACACAGTCAAAGGCCTTGGTGTAGTCAATAAAGCAGAAGTAGATGTTTTAATTACTGTTATTTTTAAATAACATGAATATTTAAAAATTCTAAGGTGTGTCTAATCTGGTAAATACCTATAGATACAGCATACTGGATCAAAGCTCCTTGGGGTCCTCAGTAATTTAAGAATGTAAATGGGGTCCTGAAATAAAGTTTTCAACTAGCTTAGGCAGTAGACGTGGATTAATGTTGATCTTGTGGTTTAGTTGCTACATCATGTCCAACTCTTTTGCACTCCCATGGACTGGAGCCTGCCAGGCTCCTCTGTCCATGGGATTTCCAAGGCAAGAATACTGGAATGGGTTGCCATTTCCTTCTCCAGGGGATCTTCCCGACCCAGGTCTCCTGTACTGCAGGCGGATTCTTTACCACTGAGCCACCAGGGTAGTACCTGGCAGATCTGTTCTTGATAAATGGTTGTTTTCCTTCAGTTTACTTTTGGGTAAACTGAAGTTCCAAGAGGAAGGATTCACCTGTGACACAGGCAGGGCCAGGTGCCTGCCCAGCTCCCAGCTGTGACGTCCCATCTGCCCACATGGCTCCCGTGCCTCCTCCCTCCTGCCCACTTCCCACTGGTGACTCCTGAGCATGGGGCAGCTTGGAGCCCTCAGAACCCGCCCCTCAGGAGGCCAGCATCAGTGAGCACCACGGAGGAGAGGGTCCCCTCTAGAACTGCTGAGATCCTTAGGGAAGAGGACTGCCTCTTCCCTAAGGATCACTCTCCAGGAGGTGGCTCCCAGCCTGCCTTTAAAGGACCTGCTCCCGTGTCCCTGATCATAAAACCACTGCAGGTGTTTAGTTGCAAGCAGTGGGTGCTCACTGTGGAAAATATAAAGGTAGGAAAAAGTGAAAAGAGCTCCTTTTCATACACAAAGTACCTTCAACTCTATCACCCGAGTGAATTTTCACAGAGGCTGTAGCCAGTTTTGTCCTGGGAGAGGGAGGACCCATGGAGGCTGTCCTGGGCCACACACATTGGCAGGTCCAGACCCGGGCTCTTTCCTCACCTGCACTAGCTGTCAGGAAACCCAGGCAGAGCTCATTGAATCACTCTGTCCACTGTAGATCTGTGTGACCCTACCTTGAGAAGGCCGTGGGCACCATTTTCCCAACAGCATTTGCTCACCATGTCTCTGTGTCATGTTTTGCTAATTCTTGTGATATTTCAAGATTTTTCATTATTATTATATTTATTATGGTGATCTGTGATCAGTGAACCCTGGGATTACTCTTGCAAAAAGATTGCAACTGGCTGAAGGCTTAGAGGATGGTCAGCATGTTTTAGCTATAAAATATTTAATTAAGGTTTGCATACTGTTTTTATACATGATACTACTGCACACTTAACAGGCTATAGAACATGCACCGGGAAAGCAAAGAATTTGTACAATAAAGGACCCGCCTTGTTGTAATGCTTGTTTTACAGCCTGTGACGTTCTGGATTCAAACCTGCAGTATATCCGAGGTGTGCCTGTGTAATTAGAACAAAATCTCCTCTGACCGAGAAAACTTCTCCACAGGGTAGAGCAGGGAGGATGAGCTCAGGATTGAGTAAGCCTGAAACCAGATCATGACGCTTGTCTCACCACTAGGCCATCGCAGACAGAAGGGGCACTCACCATTTTATGTAGCTGGGGAGAGTCAGCCCATTAGACACACGTTCCTGGGACAGACCAGCATCAGTCCTTACTTAGGAGGCCCTAACAGCACCATTGGTCACACACAGTTCATGCCAGCTCCCCCTGTAATTGGGGTTTGTGTTAGCGAATCGCCTTTATCTAAAGGGACAATAGATGTTCTGGCCTCTCACAGTCGCGGGGTTTCAGCCTAGAGCCAGGGACCTGTACCCCACAGAATCTAGGGGTAGAAGGGGAGCCTCTTCCCTAAGGATCACTCTCCAGGAGGTGGCTCCCAGGCCCTGGAGAAAGATGGTCCTGGGTTGTAAACCTGCAACAGGCTTATGGAGCTGTTTGTAGAGATGACATCCATTTCAGAGGAGGCAGAGAAAGAATTTACAGGTGTTCTAAATGCTCTAAGGCAAGAGAGGGGATAGTCCCATTCCCTTTTTGCAGCGGGAAGATTAATTTGTTTCCCCTGTTTTAATCTGTTTGCCCTCACACAGCCACCGAGGGGACCTGAGAAGGGTTAGGAAGTGACACAGCGACTTGCGTCACAGCATGATTGGGAGCAGAGGTGTCGCAGAGAAACAGGGGGATGAGGTATGTGTGTGAGCAGGAGCGCTAAGCCTGCGGGGGCCTGGCTGGTGTCAGCTGTCTGTCTGAGAGCGCCGGCCCCCCTGGACTAGGGGCTGAGAGCCAAGGGTGCTGGTGGAGCTGGGGGGCCACTGGCTTGCGCAGGGGTTGCAGCAACGTGGGTGGATCTAGATGTTACCATCCTAAGTGAAGTCAGTCAGCCAGAGAAAGACAAATACCGTGTCACTTACATGTAGACTCTAATAAATAATACAAATGAATCCAGGAACAAACTCATAGACGTAGAAAACAAACTTATGATTACCAAAGGGGCAGGGGAAGGGATAAATTAGGGTGATAGGGTTAACAGTTACACATGCCTGTATACAGGATAGATAAACACTAAAGCTTTACTGTATAGCAGGGGCCCCCAACCTCCCGGATCTAATGCCTGATGATCTGAAGTGGAGCTGGTGTTGTAATATTAGAAATAAAGTGCACGATAGATGTAATGAGCTTGAATCATCCTGAAACCATCCCCCACCCCCGTCCATGGAAAAACTGTCTTCGGTCCCCGGCACCAAAATGGCTGGGGCCGCTGCTGTATAGCACAGAGAGCTACGTTCAGTGTCTTATCAGTTCAGTTCAGCTCAGTTGCTTAGTCATGTCCGACTCTTTGCAACCCCATGAACCATAGCACGCCAGGCTTCCCTGTCCATCACCAACTCCTGGAGCTTGCTCAAACTCACGTCCATTGAGTCGGTGATGCCATCCAATCATCTCATCCTCTGTCGCCCCCTTCTCCTTTTGCCTTCAATCTTTCCCAGCATCAGGGTCTTTCCAGTGAGTTGGCTCTTCGCATCAGGTGACCAAAGTATTGGAGCTTCAGCTTCAGCATCATTCCTCCAAAGTGTATTTAGGGTTGATTTCCTTTAGGATTGACTAGTTTGATCTCCTTGCTGTCCAAGGAACTCTCAAGAGTCTTCGCCAGCATCACAGTCTGAAGCATGAATTCTTCAGCACTCACCCTTCTTTATGGCCCAACTCTCACATCTGTACATGGCTACTGGAAAAACCATAGCTTTGACTAGATGGAACTTTGTTGGCAAAGTGATGTGTCTGCTTTTTAATGTGCTATCTAGGTTTGTTGTAGCTTTTTTCCAAGGAGCAAGCATCTTTTAATTGCATGGCTGCAGTGATTTTGGAGCCCAAGAAAATAAAGTCTGCCACTGTTTCCATTTTTTCCCCATCTATTTGCCATGAAGTGATGGGACTGGATGCCATGATCTTTGTTTTTTGAATGTTGAGTTTTAAGCCAGCTTTTTCACTCTCCTCTTTCACCTTCATCAAGAGGCTCTTTAGTTCCTTTTCACTTTTTGCCATTAGGGTGGTGTCATATGCATATCTGAGGTTATTGATATTTCTCCTGGAAATCTTGATTCCAGCTTGTGCTACATCCAGCCTGGCATTTCACATGATGTGCTCTGCATGTAAGTTAAATAAGCAGGGTGACAGTATACAGCCTTGACATACTCCTTTCCCAATTTTGAACCAGTCCATTGTTTCATGTCCAGTTCTAATGGTTGCTTCCTGACCTGTATACAGGTTTCTCAGGAGTCAGGTAAGATGGTCTGGTATTCCCATCTCTTGAAGAATTTTCCGGTTTGTTTTGATGCACACAGTCAAAGGCTTTAGTGTAGTCAATGAAGCAGAAGTAGATGTTTTTCTGGAATGTGCTTGCTTTCTCTGTGGTCCAGCGGATGTCACAATTGAGCCCTTCTTTGGGACTGGAATGAAAACTGACCTTTTCCAGTCCTGTGGCCACTGCTGAGTTTTCCAAATTTGCTGGCATATTGAGTGCAGCACTTTAACAGCATCATCTTTTAAGATTTTAAATACTTCAGCTGTAATTCCATCACCTCCACTAGCTTTGTTCCTATTGATGTTTCCTAAGGCCTACTTGACTTCACACTTCAGGATATCTGGCTCTGGGTGAGTGATCACACCATCGTGGTTATCTGGGTCATTAAGACTTTTTTGATACAGTTCTGTGTATTCTTGCTACCTCTTCTTAATCTCTTCTTCTTCTGTTAGGACCATACTGTTTTTGTCCTTTATTGCGCCCATCTTTGCATGAAATGTTGCCTTGGATCTGCAATTTTCTTGATGAAATCTCTAGTCTCTCCCATTCTACTGTTTTCCTCTATTTCTTTGCATTGTTCATTTAAGAAGGCTTTCTTATTTCTCCTTGCTATTCTTTGGTACTCTGCACTCAGATGATATATCTTTCCTTTTCTTCTTTGCCTTTAGCTTCTCTTCTTTTCTCAGCTATTTGTAAGGCCTCCTCAGACAACCATTTTACCTTGTTGCATTTCTTTTTCTTGGGAGTGGTCTTGATCACTGCCTCCTGTACAATGTCACAAACCTCTGTCCACAATTCTTCAGGTACTCTGTCTATCAGATCTAATCCCTTGAGTCTGTTTGTCTATAGATTGTCTATAGATTATTATCTAGACTTCCACTGTATAATCGTAAGGGATTTGATTCAGGTCATACCTGAATGGCCTAGTGGTTTTCCTACTTTCTTCAATTTAAGTCTGAACTGTGTAATGTGGGGTTCATGATCTGAGCCACAGTCAGCTCCCGGTCTTGTTTTTTGCTGACTGTATAGAGCTTCTCCATCTTCAGCTGCAAAGAATATGATCAGTCTGATTTCTGTGTTGACCATCTGGTGATATCCATGTGTAGGGTCTTCTCTTGTAGTGTTGGAAGAGGGTGTTTGCTATGACCGGTGTTCTCTTGGCAAACTCTGTTAGCCTTTGCCCAACTTCATTTTGTACTCCAAGGCCAAACTTGCCTGCTACTCCAGGTATCTCTTGATTTCCCACTTTTGCATTCCAGTCCCCTGTGATGAAAAGGACATCTTTTTTCAGTGTTAGTTCTAGAAGGTCTTATAGGTCTTCACAGAACCATTCAAATTCAGCTTCTTGAGCATTACTGGTTGGGGCATAGACTTGAATTACTGTGATATTGAATGGTTTGCCTTGGAAACAAACAGAGATCATTCTGTTATTTTTGAGACTGCACTCAAGTACTACATTTCGGACTCTTTTGTTGACTCCTCCATGTCTTCTAAGGGATTCTTGCCCACAGTAATAGATACAATGGTCATCTGAATTAAATTCGCCTATTCCTGTCCATTTTAGTTCACTGATTCCTAAAATACCAATGTTCACTCTTGCCATCTCCTTTTTGACCACTTCCAATTTACCTTGATTCATGGACCTGACATTCCAGGTTCCTATGCAATATTGGTTGGCTCCTATCAGAAAACCAGATAAGTGTTGGCCAGGATGTAGAGAAACTGGAACTTTTGTGCACTGCTATAAAATATAGCATACTATATTTAAAATATAGATATTAAAAAATGGATATAAAATACTGAAAATAGCTGCTGTGGAAAACAGTATGGTGGTTCCTCAAAAAAAATTAAAAACAGAATCCTCACATGACTCAGCAACTCTGCCTCTGTGTGTACCCAAAAGAACTGAATGCAGCGTCTTTAGAGAGATTTGCACACCCCTATTCACAGCAGCATTGTTCACAACAGCCAGGGAGTGGAAGCAACATGAGCACCCACTGACAGTGGATAAACAAAATGTGATATAACACAGTAGGGTATTATTCAGCTTTAAAAAGGAGTGAGGTGCTGACGGGATGCCACCACATGGACGGACCTTGAGGGCATTGTTTCTTTCCTTCTAGTTTTGGCTGCGCTGGGTCTTCTTTGCTGTGCGGGCTTTTCTCTAGCTGCAGTGAGCTGGGAGCTACTCTTAGCGGCGGTGCGGGAGCTTCTCGCTGTGCTCGCTTCTCTTGCTGCGGAGCACAGGCTCCAGGCACTCAGTACTTGCAGTGTGCGTACTCAGTAGTGCTCGTGGCTCCCAAACTCCAGAGCGCAGGCTCAGCAATTGTGGCGCGCAGTCTCAGTTTCCCTGTAGCATGTGGGATCTTCCTGGACCAGGTATCAAACACATGTCCTCTGCACTGGCAGGTAATTCTTTACCACTAAGCCACCAGGAAAGCCCTTGAGGTCATTATATTAAGAAAAATAAGTCAGTCACAGAAGGACAAATCCTGTATGATTCCACTCGGACGAGGTCCCTAGAGGTGTCAAACCCTTAAAGACAGAAAAGAGAAGAGTAGGGGATTTCCCTGGTGGTCCAGTGGTTAAGAATCCACCTTCCAATGCTGGGGGAGCAAGTCTGATCCCTGGTCGGGGAACTAAGATCCCACATGCAATGGGGTAAGCCCCCTGTGCCACAACTAGAGAGAAGCCTGGACATACAAGGAACGACCCTGCCTGCTGCATCTAAGACTCGATGCAGTCAAATAAATAAATTAATATTTTTAAAAATGTAGATGGGCAGGTGCCAGGGGCTGGGGAAGTGGAAATGGAAAGTTGGGTGTTTAATGAGGACTGAGTTTCAGTTCGAAGTGTTGCAAGAGCTCTGGAGACAGTGGGATGATGGTTGCGCAACATGTGAAGGTACTTAATGCTACAGAGTTGTGCATTTAAAAATGGGTAAGATGGGAAATTTTATGTTGTGTGCATGTTACCAAAGTGAAAAAAAATTTTTTATGAAAAAAGGAAGTGTGATGAGAGTTGCTCGAGGGGGCAGTGCATCACTTCCTCTGTTCTGAAACCAGGCCTGGCCACCCTCAGCGTGCTGAGTGGCTCCGTGGGGCCATTCGCCGACGCTGGCTGTTCACGGGGAGCTACTAGTCACTTCTGAGCCACATGTGCAGGGTGGAGACGGCGTGATGAATAAGACAGGGAGGGGCCCTCCTGGAGTTCCCACCCAGCGAAGCCCGAGTACTGGGGCGGGGCCACAGAGAGGGTGCATGCAGACCTGGGGCTGAAAAGGCTGATGACACTGAAATTCTCCTCACAGATTCTGTGTTCTGTGCGCGATACTTCCCCAAGAGGAGAAGGTCAGGGTTTGCAGGAGGAGGTGGAGGAAGTAGAGAGCCGGCCTGGAGTGGGGGTGGGGGGCGGCGGGCTGCAGCAGGTGCAGGAGAGAGAGAGAGCGGGGAGTGGTGCCCGGTTGAGGGGACAGAGCAGCCCGACGCAGGAGCCCTTCACTCGTGTGTGCGCCGTCCGCACCAGTGCTGAATGGGACGAGCAAGCACAGGCACACCTGCCCAGGTGGAGCCTCCTCGGCTGTGTTAGGGAGGCCTGTCCTGGACTGGGAGTGGGGGTGAGGGCAGCCAGCCGCAGAGAGCTGCTGTGGGGTCTGTGGCCAGGACACCAGGAGCCAGGTGTTCTCAGGGAGCTGGGGTGGGACCAGCAGCCAGAATAAGGAAGAGATGGAAACAGGCCGAGTGCTGGGCCTCAGGACCTGGCCCCTGCAGGAGTCCAGCCCGTGGCTGTAAACTCACCGTGACCACGGTTCCCTTCTCTCCCCCTGGACACACTAGCTGCAGACTACTCCTCGCTGCCCCCCACCCCCGGCATCTCCACCGCTGGCGGTACAGCCCAGTTTCCATCGTGTCCCCACTCCAGGCCCCCAGCGCTCAGCCTGGCTCCCCCTGACTCCTGCTCTGGTCTCTCTCTACTGGGGACCCAGAGCCTGCCCCTCTCTCTCCCCCTCCTTGGCCCTCTCTGGGTTGCCTCTCACCTTGGGGCTTCCTGCTTCTGGTCTCATTTGCCATCTTTCTCCACTGGGTCCAGGCTGGGGATCTGGTGGTCTCCTTCCTCCAAATGCCTGCACTGCCCCAGGACAATGCCCGCCTGGCCCCCCCAGGGTTCTCCCCACCTGGAGCCTGGCCCCAGTCCTGCTGCGGGACCTCAGCAGGTCCCCTGGGCCATGCCTGAGCATGTGGTCCTAAGACAGGAGAGTCCCTGCCTCGTGGGTCATTGTGAAGCTCACCAAGGACGTGAGTGTGAAGGTGCTTGGAAATCCAGAGCTGTTCCCATGGGTGGGGCCAAGTGAGCCTGTCCTGGGTCAGGTGCTGCGGAGGCAGAGCCTCTGGTGGCCAAGGGGCTTTCCGGGTGAGGGTCCGCTAAGGACTCTGAAGGGGGGAGATGGTCTTCGAGTGTCAGGTGGGCCCAGTGTCATGACAGGGTCCTGACAGGCAGAGGCAGCAGGTCAGAGCGGAGGGAAGGAGCTCTGAGCCAGGGACATGGTGCCTCCGAAAGCCAGGAGAGGCAGTGACGGGTTCTCCCGGAGCGTCCAGGAAGGACTAAGCCTGGTAACACCTGTGTTTTCACCCCATCAGGTTGGCGCTGGGCTTCGCTGGGGTGGGAGTGTGCAGCTGTAAGCCCTGAGGTGTGTGGTCTTTGGTCACGACGGCCATGTGGCACATATGCAGGGACAGAGCCCTGGCTAACACGGGCCGCCGGGCGACCCCTTCAGACACCTGCCCCCTCCGAGCTGGAAACACCTTACATGCGTGATGAGGCCGCCAGCATGAGTCGGGGTGGTGTCCTGCGGTGATGGAGTGGCCATGGCCAGCCCGGGCGGAGGCCTCTGGAAACACTGGAGCTTTCAATGAGGCCCTAGACCTACTAAAGACCCCCATCACCCAGCCCCTCTCCCCCACTTAAGGGAGTGGAGGAGACGGCTTTGAATGCCAGCAGGAGCCCCAGGGGTGCCCCCTCCCAGCACAGCATCCTGTCCCAGCTCTGCAAAGCCTGGGTCCTCCCAGCCTAACTGGAGCCTGCAGACCCATTTCCAGGGAAACCTGACTCAGGCTGTGTCCCTCTGCCCCAATCCCATCCCACTCAGTGGGGAAGGTCCTCTGCCCCACACAGCCCCCATCCCCCAGAAATGACCCTTTAGTTGAACGGTGATAAGTTCAGCTTACAGCAGCTGCAATGAGGTGTGTGTGGCTTTACTGGGAGACAAACGTGCCAATCCAAGTGCCCAGTTACCTTGCTCTCCATGGCAGGTTCGAGCAAGGGACGCGAAAGCACCTCACCTGCAGCGCTTGACCTGTGGCTTCAAGAGCAAATGGGAGTTTCCTGGTAGCCTTGTGGTTAGGATTCGGCACTTCCACTGCAGCGGGCCTAGGTTCGATCCCTGGGCAGGGAACCATCCCGCATGCTGTACAGCATGACCAGAATATAAATAAACAAAAAAGAAATATGCTTTAAAAACAAAAAGCAAAGAAAGCATCTTAGGGACTTCTTAGCAAACACCCTCTTCCAACAACACAAGAGAAGACTCTACACGTGGACATCACCAGATGGTCAACACCGAAATCAGACTGATTATATTCTTTGCAGCCAAAGATGGAGAAGCTCTATACAGTCAGCAAAAACAAGACCAGGAGCTGACTGTGGCTCAGATCATCAACTCCTTATTACAAAATTCAGACTTAAATTGAAGAACGTAGGGAAAACCACTAGACCATTCAGGTATGACCTAAATCAAATCCCTTATGATTATACAGTGGAAGTGAGAAACAGATTTAAGGGCCTAGATCTGATAGGTAGAGTGCCTGATGAACTATGGAATGAGGTTCATGACATTGTACAGGAGACAGGGATCAAGACCATCCCCATGGAAAAGAAATGCAAAAAAGCAAAATGGCTGTCTGAGGAGGCCTTACAAATAGCTGTGAAAAGAAGAGAGGCGAAAAGCAAAGGAGAAAAGGAAAGATCTAAGCATCTGAATGCAGAGTTCCAAAGAATAGCAAGAAGAGATAAGAAAGCCTTCTTCGGCGATCAATGCAAAGAAATAGAGGAAAACAACAGAATGGGAAAGACTAGAGATCTCTTCAAGAAAATTAGAGATACCAAGGGAACATTTCATGCAAAGATGGGCTCGATAAAGGACAGAAATGGTATGGACCTAACAGAAGCAGAAGATATTAAGAAGAAGTGGCAAGAATACACAGAAGAACTGTACAAAAAAGATCTTCACTACCTGGATAATCACGAACGTGTGATCACTCACCTAGAGCCAGATATCCTGGAATGTGAAGTCAAGTGGGCCTTAGAAAGCATCACTACGAACAAAGCTAGTGGAGGTGATGGCATTCCAGTGGAGCTATTTCAAATCCTGAAAGATGATGCTGTTAAAGTGCTGCACTCAATATGCCAGCAAATTTGGAAAACTCAGCAGTGGCCACAGGACTGGAAAAGGTCAGTTTTCATTCCAGTCCCACATAAAGGCAATGTCAAAGAATGCTCAAACTACCTCACAATTGCACTCATCTCACATGCTAGTAAAGTAATGCTCAAAATTCTCCAAGCCAGGCTTCAGCAATATGTGAACCATGAACTTCCAGATGTTCAAGCTGGTTTTAGAAAAGGCAGAGAAACCAGAGATCAAATTGCCAACATCCGCCGGATCATGGAAAAAGCAAGAGAGTTCCAGAGAAACATCTATTTCTGCTTTATTGACTATGCCAAAGCCTTTGACTGTGTGGATCACAATAAACTGTGGAAAATCCTGAAAGAGATGGGAATACCAGACCACCTGACCTGCCTCTTAAGAAATCTGTATGCAGGTCTGGAAGCAACAGTTAGAACTGGACATGGAACAACAGACTGGTTCCAAATAGGAAAAGGAGTACGTCAAGGCTATATATTGTCACCCTGCTTATTTAACTCATATGCAGAGTACATCATGAGAAACGCTGGACTGGAAGAAACACAAGCTGGAATCCAGATTGCTGGGAGAAATATCAATAACCTCAGATATGCAGACAACACCACCCTTATGGCAGAAAGGGAAGAGGAACTAAAAAGCCTCTTGATGAAAGTGAAAGAGGAGAGCAAAAAAGTTGGCTTAAAGCTCAACATTCAGAAAACTAAGATCATGGCATCTGGTCCCATCACTCCATGGGAAATAGATGGGAAACAGTGAAAACAGTGTCAGACTTTATTTTTCTGGGCTCCAAAATCACTGCAGATGGTGATTGCAGCCATGAAATTAAAAGACGCTTACTCCTTGGAAGAAAAGTTATGATCAATCTAGATAGTATATTCAAAAGCAGAGACATTACTTTGCCGACTAAGGTCCGTCTAGTCAAGGCTATGGTTTTCCAGTGGTCATGTATGGATATGAGAGTTGGACTGTGAAGAAAGCTGAGTGCTGAGGAATGGATGCTTTTGAACTGTGGTGTTGGAGAAGACTCTTGAGAGTCCCTTGGACTGCAAGGAGATCCAACCAGTCCATTCTGAAGGAGATCAGCCCTGGGATTTCTTTGAAAGGAATGATGCTAAAGCTGAAGCTCCAGTACTTTGGCCACCTCATACAAACAGTTGACTCACTGGAAAAGACTTTGATGCTGGGAGGGATTGGGGGGGCAGGAGAAGAAGGGGACGACCGAGGATGAGATGGCTGGATGGCATCACTGACTTGATGGACGTGAGTCTGAGTGAACTCTGGGAGTTGGTGATGGACAGGGAGGCCTGGTGTGCTGTGATTCATTGGGTTGCAAAGAGTCAGACACAACTGAGCGACTGAACTGAACTGAACTGAAGTGGCCCAGTGGTTAAGAATCTGCCTCGCAATGCAAGGGACTCAGGTTCGATCCCTGGTTTAAGATCCCACAGGATCCACATGCCACAGGGTAACTAAGCCCGCCTGCCACAACTACCACACCTGTGCATCTCAACTAGCAAAGCCTGCGTGCCGCAGCAAAGATCCAGTACAGCCAAATAAATAAAAAGCAGTTCAAAAAAAGAAAGGAGTTAAGGAAACAGAGGAGATGCTATGGCTGACGGCTCGGGGCCGCTGGCCGCTGAAGGCCCTCCTAATCTGTGGTGCAGGGTCCAGAACTCCCTCCCCAGCCATCCGCTGCCCTCAACCCTTGTCCTCCAGCTGTTGCCAAGTGCCAGGCTGGGAGTGTAGTCTTAATAAATGTAGGAGCCTCCTGCCTGACACAGGAGGTGAAATCCACTTGTAAATGATGATGATTCACAGGATTAAATACAAGGCCCCCATAAGCTTTATGCAGCTGACAAAGTGCCCCAGGCTGGGGGCTTAAAACACAGACATCTGTTCTCTCCTGTTACGGGGGTGACAAGTCTGGAATCAGGGTGTTCAGAGGCCCCAGGAGGGCCCTCCTTCCCTCTTCCGCTTCTGTGATTGTTGGTGTCCTAGGCTCCTGGCTGCATCCTTCCCATCTCTGCCTCCATGTCTCCCGGCCACTGTGTCTCTGGTCTCTCCATGTCCCGGGCTCTTCTTACAAGGACACCAATCCCTGTATTGGATGCATGACCCACCTAACCTAGGATGAGCTCAGCTTAACCTTCAGACATCTGCAAAGGCACTGTCTCCAAATAGGGCCTCATCTGCAGGTGCGAGCGAGGTGGAGGTCAGGACATGGGTGTATCTTCCGAGGGGACACAGTTCAGCCCACAGCAGGCCCCTGGTGAGGGGTTTCAGGGAAGGAGTGGTTACTGCAGTCCCTTTGTGGGATCCTTGGGAATGAGTGGGACTTGGGTGTGGGGAAGATAGGAGAAGGGCGCTCCCAGAGGGGACAGCATACGGGAAGGTATGGGGAAGAGAGGGGTGAGGCTCAGGTTTGTGGGGTGGGGGCAGGCAGGGACAGCTCCATCTGGGGAGAATGCTGCTGGCCAGGTGTCCCTCGATGGCCCCTGGGCAAGGTCACTGCTTCTTGGAGAGATGACACGGCCTGACTCCTCGCCCCAGGGCAGGTGGGGCTTTCCTGGGCATCGTCTTAGGGACAGTGACAGGAGGCAGGTCAAGCCACACAGTGGGCGGGGGAGTGCACTTACACAGCTCAGCTCCACCAGCCTCACGAATCAGAACTGCCACCAGCTTCCACGAGCACATTAAAAACAAAGCCAGACAGAAGCCCCTGCCCGGATAGGGGATCCACAGAGCTCGGCCAATACACATGGCATGTTGACCAGGCTCTAGACACTCGTGCGGCACTGATGGCTCTGGGCGCCCAAGGCCGCGGGCTGGGGTTCCACTCATAGGAAGCGTCCAGGACAGGCGTGTCCCTAGAGACGGGGAGCAGAGGAAAGGCTGCTAGGGTGGGCGGATGGGGAGGAGTGGGGTGTGAGGGCGCCTCAGTGTGGGAGCGGGCACGCTGCACAGGGCACTACTGAAGTGTCAGGCGCCGCTAAAGGGTCCTGTGAGCACTGCGCGCGTTAAGATAAAGGGGTGGGGGCTAGCGGAGCCTGACAGATGCCGCTTGGTGACTTAACACGAGGTCCACCGCCGTTGACTCCTTTCCCCCCACCCTGTCCTGCCCTCAAGCGGTTTAGCAGCTCCAGCTCGGCTCACTGAGACCAAACTGGGATATTCCGGGATTCCAGTCTTAGGGAGGTGAGTGGTATAAAGACCGGCTCAGGTCAGTAGATGGCCCCCTGCAGGTGGGTCCTGGGCAGCTTCTCCCCTCTGAGCTTGGAGCTCGACTAGGGAAGAGGGCCACCTAGTGGTCGGCACTGGTCATTGGCCAGCTGCAGACCAGAAGGCCTAGGCTCCGCTCCCTCCGGCGGGCGCCTTCTGGAGGGGAGGGAGCGCTGGACAAGGAGCAGAGGCGCAGCGAGTGTTTTGGGGAGGGGCCCTAGCGGGGCTGCGGTAGTGTCAACTTCCTTTGTCTTGCCTCACAGCGGAGTTCCCAGCTGACCACAACACCAGGAGGAGAGGACCAGTCTTCACAGGGTTGGCTGGGGCTAGGCTGTCTGAGGGCCGGGGCTCTGACGTCTCAGCCCAGCCTGACCTGCCTGGAATGCCCCGTGCCCTCCCTGGCATCAGACAGCTCCAGGAGTTCTTGTTCCTGTCTGAGTATTCACCTGAAAACTAAATTTCTGACAGTCTGATGTGGATCCAAGTGACTTGCCACTTTTCTTTTTTGAATGAGCACTTTAAAAATCAGCACCAAAGTATTTAAGCTACTACCGTTAAAAGCAGAGCACAGTGACTCCTTCTGTGGGGCTGACGCTATCTTTAGATTCAGAAACTGACTGCCTTTACTGCTTTTTGTGCTTTCCCAAGCTTTTTGTGCGTTCCCAAGCTTTTTGTGCTCTTTGCCATACAAGTTGGCATGGATTCTGGCTAAAATCAGGGTCCCTATGCTGTGACTCAGAGCAGCAGGGGTCCTGCTGGGCGCTGCTAGTGACCCTGTGTTTAACCCCTTGATCCTCTGTTTCCTCTTCTGTGAAACGAAGTCAGGGCGGGAAGGTTCAGACAGGAGCAGAGGTTCCGAAGCCCTGATCTGGGATGGGTGCTCTTTGACAAGAGTCTGCAATCAAATGGAAAAAACTATAGCAAAATCGGAGGTTTCATGAAGTCAAACCTGTTTTCTGTAAAAGATTGCCTTTGTTCTGAGATTATGTCCTCCTCTTGACTTTTTTTTTTTAATGTTAGTGTGTTTTTATGAAATACTGAGATGATTAAACAGTAGTTTTAGGAAATGAATGTCAGTACCTGGGAAAGGAAAGAGGGAAGGAAGGAAGCAACAGAAGAGAAAGACTGGAGGCCATTGTTGACAGTTTTGGTTTGTGATTTTCCAAAGGCTGGGGGACCCTGCCCTGCGGGGGAGCCTTATCCTCTCCAGCCTCCAGCTCCAAGACCCACCAACGACCTGCTGGGACCAGCCACGTGCTGGGCTGGAGGCCCTGGAGGGAAGCCAGTGGTCCAGCCAGGTTGGAGGGGTTGGTCCATGTGCCAGGCTGGAGGCCCTGGGAAGGAGCTGGTGGCCGAGCTGTTGGTCCAGCCAGATCGGAGGGGGTGGTCCTGGTGGGCAGAGCAGGGACCCTCAGACTGGGCCACTCAGGGGTCCATTGGCAAGCGATGCAGCCCTGAGCTTGGGGTGGAGTTAAGGAGGGTGCCTGGGGTTCCATAGGTGACACTATGTGGGAGGAAGGGGGCAGTGGCCCCCCCTAGGTGACACAGGGCCCCAGCTGCTAGGGCTGGGGGCCTGGAGCCCTTTCTGCCTCCCGTGGGGTAAGCCCCAGCTCTGCTTCTGTCCCCTCAGGGAAGAGTGGCTCATCCCCGACTCTGCCTTCACCTGCTGGCTTCAGGGGCCCGGCCGCTCCTCTGCCTGGGCGTGTGGGGCGCGCTCACGCCACTTGGTCTGCCTTGGGTCCAGAAGAACTGTTAGCTCTGCCCTGGGGCTCCACGTGCTTTACTCCTGAGCACCCGCCGGGGCTCATCCTGGTCGTCACCCGCTGTGGGTGAGCCCTCACCCCCCTGGGCTGGCCAGGGCACCAAGGGACCTGGAGGCCTGCCTGTGGCCACATGTCTGGAAAGCACCAGGGTGGGATCCAGCCCAGGCGTCTGAGGCCAGAGCCCCATCCTATCACTCTTAGATTCAGATGACCTTCAGCTTCTTCATTTCAGAATGAACATAAAAACACTGTAGGGGTGAGCGAAGGGATTGCAGAGGCATTTCTCCAGAGATGCAGGGATGGCCAGCAAGGACAGGAAAAGATGCTCAGCAGCACCAGCCACAGGGGAGCGAACTGGCAGCCAGGCACCGCCCACACCCGGAGGATAGAGGTCAGCTAAGCAGGAGGTCGGACGGAAGCAAGTGTCCATCCAAGAGGAGGAGGAAGCAGGACCTCTCGTTCTGGGGGTGGGGGTCAAATGTGGAGACTGGGCTGCAGGTCCCTCAGAAGCTCAGAGATCCAGTTGGCACGGACCCAGCATCCCTCACCCCGCTGTCTGCCCAGAGACACGAAAGCACACGTCCACATAAACACATGTGCGTAGATGTTTGCAGCCACACTGTTCACGCCGCTAAAAAGTGTGCATCACCTAATGAATGGGCAGAACACATCCATCCACACGGGGGAATTCTACTTGGCCTTAAATTAGGCACTGAAGCGCTGACATAGGCTGAAGCCTGAGAGAAGGCTTCAGGGCGCACCCGAGAGAAGCTAGATGGAGAAGGACACCCGTTGAGTGATTCCGTGTATGGCATGTGACCTATTTCTCAATAAAGCTGCTCAACAATCAGTTGTCCCCCTCACCCCCACCACCAGGGCTGTCCCGAGGTGACTCAGCACAGTCCTTTGAGTGCGGGGCAGCCTGGGTGGTGCAGAGTGGGGGGCTCGGCCGTCCCTTCAGAGGGTGGGGAAGGCAGCCAGCAAGCCCTCACCCTTTCAGGTGGGGGCTGCCCCCAGGCCCTAGGTGTGACCAGCAGCCCAGCCCCCTGACCACCCCCAGGACACCGTGCCCTCCGCGTGGTCATCTCCAAGGAGAGGTTCCCCCAGGTGTCCCCCTCCCTTGAGTGGTGCAGGCAGGTGGGGGGCAGATTGCCTGGGGGGACTTGCAGGCAGCCTCGGAGCCCACTTAGGTGCAGGTGGGGGGCCGTGAACAGAGCCAGGGGGACAGATGATGTGGACACGCTGGCTTGGCTCCCGCCCTGCCATCTCCCTCCACGTTCCATCTCTCTGTGGCTCTTCCTGTTTACCAGGCTCTGCTTTCTCTCTCAGGCTGAAAAAAGGGGTGCCCCAGTCTCCCCTGGGGTCTCAGGGTGTATCAACACGGTCACCGTCACGGTCGCTGCGGAGCACATAAATGGCTGAACTTGGAGCCAGGAGGTCCAGACTGGGATTGGAGCCTACCTGGGGCCCAGCGTGAGAACAGGCCTGGGACACACGGTGACCGCGGTCCTCAGACCGCTGACCCCTGGCCCGGCCTCAGCTTCCTTGACTGTGGAGCACTTCCCTCAAGGGAAACCAGTGGAGCCTGGACACGGGAAGGGATTAACTGAGCTGTTCTCGACCCTGTGGGGCCGGGTTGTGGGAAGGTGGCCATCCTTACACTTCAGGAGCCCTGGGGAGGAGGGAGGCGTCTCCCTAGAGCCATCGGGCTTCGGGCCAGACAGTGTCCTCCAAGTTCATGCCCGCCTGGAGCCTCCTGCTGAGCCCTTGCTTGGAAGAACAAGCTTTGCAGAAGTGATTAAGGTAAGGATCACACCTTACCTTCACATGTCACCCTGGGTTAGGGTGGCCCTAGAAGAGACAGAAGCAGAGACACAGACACTGGGGAGAGAGGGCAGTGGCAGGGGTCTGACGGGAGTGGCCACAGCCCGGCTCAGAGGGCTAAGCAGCACCCGCCTCGGGGCTAGTCGTCCTGGGGAGCGAGCAGGGTGCCTAAAGGCACTGGGAGACAGACCCTGCCCAGAGCCTCGGGAGGGGTGCCCCCGGTGGGGCGGGGAGGACCAAGGGGGGAAGCAGGCAGAGGCGGAGCGTCTCCCAGGCTGACTTTCTCTGGCCCCTCCTCGCCTCCTGCGGCACCCTCGACCTGGGGGTGCGGAGTGCCTGTCACTGGCTGTTGCACCTCCCAGAGCCCCAGGGCTCAATCCTTGCAGGGAGCATGCACGCCCTGGCACAGCCGCCCCATTCCAGGGAGCAGAGTGCCTGACTACCATCCATCCAAGGACACCACCCCCTCCAGACCCCTCCCTATCTTGCGTCCCAGCAGGGGTCCTGCAGTTTCTCAAACGCCTGTCAACTCCTCAAGGCTCCAGAACTCAGCGCCTTGGTACTTAGACGGTCTGGTCATTTCTCTCTCCAAGTGATTCCCAGGCGCTTACACAGGGCTCCTTTGCTCTGAGGAGGCAGACGGTCTGCCACCAATGGGCCCTTTATAGACATCACTGCTGGGCACAAGGGGCCCTTTGTGGGAGAGCACTTCTCCCCTCCTGGAGGGGTGACGCGGCAGCGGCGGGAAGACTGCAGCTGGGTGTGGTTTCCATGCGGGTGTCCCCCTCCCTGGGCTGTGGTCCCTCGTCTACACAACAGGACAGCCCTTGGGCCCTGGGGCTGAGGCTGCAAGTGTGCGGTCAGCGTCCGTGGGGACAGATGGATGGATGCTCCAGAAGTAAGGCTGAGACGTGACGGGGTCCCTGCTCAGGAGACTCTTGGGGGTGGTTTTGGGTCCTCTCGGGCTGCCGTGTCCCCCCTTCACCACAGAGTCCTGTTATGAGCTTTCTGCCTTTTCAACTGGGGTGATTTGTACTCAGTGAGTGCAGCTTCACCTATCTGCTGCTGCTGCTGAGTCGCTTCAGTCCTGTCCAACTGTGTGCAACCCCATAGACGGCAGCCCACCAGGCGCCCCCGTCCCTGGGATTCTCCAGGCAAGAACACTGGAGTGAGTTGCCATTTCCTTCTCCAATGCATGAAAGTGAAAAGTGAAAGTGAGGTCACTCAGTCACGTCCGACTCTTAGCGACCCCATAAACCCTGAGACCTCCCTGTCAGTTTTGAGTTTGACTTTTAGAAAGTTTAAGGCCAGAAGGAAGACGGGGTTCCTGAGTCTCTGTGTGCTCCTCTCTTCCTGTGGATGTGGGTCCCACTGGTGTGAAGTCCCTGCAGCGCTGGGAACGTCGCTCTCCACTTCTGTGTGTCTTCAAATGACGCTTCCATCACCGTCCTTGAAGGATGTTCTTGCTGAGTGTAGAGTTCTGTGCTGACCGTGTTGTCTCCTGGTTCACTTTAAACACACCTTGTCGCTGCATTCCGTTATCAGGGGAAGAGCAGTTGGCGGGTAGGCTCAGCGCCTGCTCTGCATCTGGAGTCCGGTTCCTCTGGTGAGCGCATCTCTTTCGTGGTTCTGTGAGACCCTCCATCTCTGTTAGAGTCATGTGGCCTCCGAAGACAGCACCTTTCATATCACAACCTAGAAAATTCCCTTTCATTAAAATCACCACCGGTCTCTTCAAAACAGTCTTTAAATATTGAGAAGCTGTCAAGCCGACAGTGATGGGCGCAACTTCTGATTTCCACTTCAGAGCTCCAGCTTTAACCCTGGCAACAAATGCTCATGGGTTTTCCCCACAAGACAGGCTGATTGCTCCATTTTGGGGAATCACGTGCCCAGCATCCAGTCTTTCAGCCAACAGTGTTCCCTGGAATCATCAGGGGGCCCATCTTGGGGACTCTGTCCTCTAGGGTTCTCCTTGGGGCTACCAGCTCACTCTTCCTCTGTCCTCACATAGAATGTTAAGGAGACGGTGCTCAGCGGTTGATAGACTTAATGCTTTTTTACTGCTCCATCAGGGACATTCTTAGTTGAAACTGGTTTTTGTTGCTTTCTTGAGAGATGGGGCAGGAGGCGCTAGGTCAGCACTGAGGTTCACTTGTCACGGCCGCCTTGGCTTTCCTGCCACAGCTCACACAACTTTGGTCAGAAGACGGCCCTGCTGGCCCTCTGGAAGGGGTGGGGGCACCCGTGGGTTCCCTGGTGAGCCCTCAGAGCTGCTAGTGTGAAAGCACAGGAGTGTGTGTGTGTCCTTGCTCCCTCCCACCTGCCGTCTGCTGGGTGGCAGGAGTGTCCTGAAAGGTGAGCTCAAGCCGCTCTGCTCCTGGCCCTGGGACTGAGCTCTGCCCACCGCAGGTTAGAGACGTGGCTCAGGGAACCCCTGGGGAGAGGGCTGAGCCCAGGCACGCCCAGGTCCAGACCCGATGCTCAGGCTGTGGGTGGTGGTCCTTCTCAGGGTCCAGGGGCTTGCTCTTCTGCCTGCCTGGGCATCTGCCCTGCCGGCTGGCCCTGCTCCCTATGCGTCCTGTCCCCTTGGTGTGGCCTCTCCATCTCGAGGTCATCAGGTCAGCAGCACCTTGAGAAGCCCCTTCACCCTGGAGGGGAACAGGCAGAGGTTCTGGGGGTTAGGACGCAACAGCCTTGTAGGGAACAGGCTTCATTCCTCAGCATTCTTGGACAGATTGGCAGTCTCAGCTGTATTTCTTGCTGTGAGTCTGATCAGAGGGCTGATGATGGTAGAATCCTGAGAGGGGGACTCACTATAGGGAGGGCCAGAATCAGGCTCCAGGGAGCAGCATTGTCAGGGTATAGTGGGGACCAGAGTCAAGCTTTAGTGAGACAGAGTCAGGGTTTAGCGGAGACTAGTGTCAGGGTTTATGAAAAGTAAAGTTAAGGTTTGTGAAGAGTAAAGTTAGGCTTTATTAACGACCAGATTCAGACTGTAGTGAGCACCAGAGTTAGGCTATAGTGAGGGCCAGAGTCAGGCTTTAGTGGGGAACAGAGTCAGGCTACAGTAAAAAGCAGCCTCAGGCTTAATTGAGGCCCAGATTCTGCCTTTAGTGAGGACCAGAGTCAGGCTTTCATAAAGAGCAGTGTCAGGCTTTGTGAGGACCAGAGTCAGGCTATAGTGAGCAGCAGAGGGAGGCTGTAGTGAGGACCAGGGTCCAGTGCTAGTGAGAACCGGAATCAGGCTTTACTGGAGAAAAAAAAAAGGTGGACCTGGGAGTCACGAAGGGGCTGCTGGCATTCTTGGGTTTGGGGGTCCTCTGGGGCCTCCTCAGACTGCGGGGGGAACCAGGGCCATCGGGGGCTGTCACGGCCAGAGACACGACACACCGCCTGCCGGGGAGTCGGGCCTCTTCAGTGTCTCCCACTGGCTTCCTTGCGTCTGAGTGGCGACACCCCTGGCGGAGGACCGGGCGCCGTGTCTGCAGGGGAGGACCCCTCTCAAGCCTGTGTGGCCGGTGCCCTGGGGTTTGGCTCTGCATCCTGAGGAGCCTTGTTGTGGAGCCCGGGGCCTCCTGGCAGTGGCCTTTGCTTTGATTCTCTCGGAGCTGGGTGGGGGTCCCGGGTAGGGGCCCGTCACCCCGGTGTGTCCCTCCAAAACTTGGTCCTCAGTCTCTGGGGGTCTTTTAAAGGCTCTGCATTTTGGAGCCCTTGGAAATGCTGGCTGGTGGCCCCATCTCGGAGGTGATGGGCTGGTGTCGTGACACCTAGTTGGACTTGTCCCTGGCCTGCGGTGCAAAGTTCTGCACTATTCTGAATCTCCAGACATGTTTGAATCTTGAGTTTCTGTTTCTAATTCCCTGCTGTCATCCACTGATGTGACCCGACAAATTGTCATGTGGGCGTCCCAGTGGCCACCTCCCTCTGCAGGTGCTGCGGTCAGCCTCCCTGGGAGGAGGCGGCCCTCACAACAGAGTTGCACAGGACCCTGGCTGCCCCCCGCCCCCAAACACAGCGTCTGGGCTGCCCATGTGGGCGTGGGTGTGTGTGGGGAGGGGCTTGTGCACCTCCTGGGTTTTTAGGGGCATGGGGAGCCAGTGCTCAGGCTGATGCTGTTGGGCCTTTAGGTCTCATGCCGCTGTGCGCCAGGCAGGCAGTGGGGACCCTGTGAGCCGGGGCAGGCGGGGAGACGCCATCTGTCTCTCCCACAGGGTCAGGGCGGAGTGTGGCAGTGACAGCTGTGTGGCAGCAGAGGGGCCACGGGCCTGGGCGCTCCCCGAGGGAGGGTCAGACCGTACGCACAACATCAGAGAAGGATCCCTTCTCTGGATGCTGCTGGGGACCTCCCTCCACGACTGCCCCTGGGCGTGGTTCCAACCTGTGAGCCCCTAGTGAACAGGACCCCGCAGAGTCCCAGTCACCTGCCCTTCTGAAAGGTGGAGGTCTGGGCCCGGCCCCTCCTGGCTACATCCTGCACCAGCGGAAAGGCCCCTCTGTCCATCCGCTCTTCTCCCACCTTTGGCCACCCCTCCACACGGAGCCAGTTTCACCTCCCGAGGCCAGTTCTGGCCAGATGACACTGCACACACGGTACGCGCAGCATGTGGTCCACATTCAAGGCCACAAGGCCACAGGCCCTGCGGGTCGGCAGGGCAGTGCCACACCTGTTGGGCTGGTCAGAGAGGCGCAAAGACTGGAGCACCTGCCCTGCAGGCATTTCTCAAACTTGCCAGAGAACAATCTGCTGGCAGCTGATCGGTGCTGATTCCCAGGCCCTGGCCTGTTCAGCAAGTCAGGGGCTCCACCGGCTTGGGTGATGGGATATGGCCATCCCAGAGAAGAGTGCTCTCAGGAACTAGGAGCTGTTCCAGAGAAACTCCCTCCTAAGTGGTCCATGGGGGGGCCGGGAGGCCCAGGGTCTCAGCTGCTGCCAGTGTGAGCCAGGCAAGGGCAAGCCGGCGAGCGAGGCTGGGCAGGGGGTGGGGGAAGCCCGGTTGTGGATGGCGGCCATGTGTGCACTAAGCTACAGGGTTCCCCGCACAAGCTTGAGTATGGCCGGCCGTCCTCCTGTGAGGACAGCGGTGGGGACGAGGCTGTGCCTCCAAGGATACTGCTGGGGCTCTGCTTGGGGACCCCCACCTTCTCCCATGCACCCTGACACGCAGGACCAAACCCTCAGGGCTGCTCCCGTGCTGGCCGGTCCCCTCTGTAGCTGCTTCCCCTTCTGTGGGGACCGTGCAGCTCCAGACTTGGGGCCACGAGCTGTGCGCTGCCTGTTCCCAGTTCCCTTTGTGCTGGGACCCGCCGCCACAGCCCACCCTTCAGGAGATGGGGCAGCCAGGCCAGCGGAGCTCCTGTCACCTGGCCTGCTGGCCCACGTAAATGAGTCGCTGCTGACCCCTGGTGCCAGGAAGGTCCACATGCAGTGATTCCTGGTGCCAGGCTGTCCCCAGAGGTGTGCAGGCAGCACTGGCCCCGGGGTGCTCAGGGCTGTGGAGAGCAACGACCTGGGTGAGATTTGCACCACGACTCTGGGTGGGCGGCCCAGTTAGGAGCTGAGGGTGGCCTGTGGCCTTGAACCTGGACCACATGCTGCGCGTACCGTGTGTGCAATGTCGTCTGGTCAGATCCGGCCTCGGGAGGTGAAACTGGCTGAGTGTGGAGGGTGGCCAAAGTTGGGAGAACAGGGGATGGACAGGCAAGACTGGCTTTGTGGAGGCTGTGAGGTGGGGGGCGTACTGTTTTCCCTTCCAGTCCTCTCACTCCCCCAGCTGGTCTGATCATGTGCTCCTCCCTGAGGCCAGGTGCCCAGGAGGCAGTGGTCAAGGCAGGTGAGGCCAGTGGGGGCAGGGGAAAGAGGTAAGAAAATAAAACCAGGAGATCCCAAGAGTGACCGCCCTTCTGGGGAGAGGACCAGGTGTTAGGATGCAGGATCAGGGAAGGTCTCTAAGCCGAATGACAGGAGCAGATGGTGAGGAGGGGTTGGAGCAGCATGAGCAGGGCTTTGGGGGATGGCCTGGAGGCTACCTCTGTGCAGCATGAGCCCCAAAGGCCTGAAGCCGGGCGTGCCGCCATCTGGTCTCCCAGCCGCTCGTCCTGGCAGTGGAGGGCGGTGGGCGCTGGCTGGGGCAGTGGCCAGTCCATTAGATGGGGTTACAGTTGGAGGCACCCGTCCCTAGCAGCTGAAATGTTTGGAATTGATGGCTGGGGGAGAACCGAGGCGACCTGGGGGCCAGAATGGGCAGAGGTGGGTTTGGTGGAATCACAGTTGCTTCGACAGTGAGGTGTGAGTAGATGAGGGTGCTGCTGCAGGTCTGTGCACGCGCAGGTGTGGAAAGAAGACGCAGGGGCGAGAGTTCAGTCTTGGATGAGTCAGGGCCCCCTTGAGGGCCACGTAGTGGGTGCACAGGTGGGGCCAAGGGGCATGGCTGGGCTGGAGAGAGGTAGGGTCATGGCAACTCACGTGCCCGCCCATGAGAGTGAATGGAGAGCTGCGAATGGGGGAGGGGTGGCCCTGAGCCCTCAGAGTTGGGGGTTGTTCGGAAGCATCATGGCTCCTGGAGATTGGTGTCCCTGGGTGGCGGCTGTGACGGTGGTGGCAAGTTCTCAGGGAGATGGGGGTGGCTTGAGGCAGGGTGTGGGCAATGGGGGGGTCCTAGGAGGGTGGGTGGACCCAGCACTGGGGACCTTGGCTGGGCAGAGAGCTTGGCCTGGTCAGCAGTTCAGGCCTGGGGCAGGAGTCGGAGGTTGGCTCTGGGCCCTCAGGAGGGGCTCCAGGATCCTGCAGCGTACCACACTCAATCTGTGGGCGTGGACCCTGAGGCCCTTTTCCGAGCGGTGCTGTCTTTGTGCAGGGAGGGGTGGGAGGTTGGAGGACGCTGACCCCGTCCTCCTGCTTTGAGTAACTGTACTCATCAGCACACAGGGACATTCACCCTGCCTGAGGTTTAATGGCCTCTGCCTCACGCGGTCCCACTCAGAGGCAGAGCCTCAAAGTCTGTGCAAATAAGGTGCTGGGCCTCCCCTTCCCCAGCCTGGAAGGGCAGGGGTGGGATGGTCTTCACAAGGGGGCATCTACCAGGAAGCTAGTTGGCTCCCCGGGAGCCCTGACCAGCAAGTCTGGTCACACCCTGGTACTTAGGGTCAGCCAAGAACAAGCGGGAGGGGGATCTTCTTGTCCTGACACAGGCTCCTCAGCCTTCCACCACTGACGACTGGGTGGGATGGAACTTGCCTTGGGCAGGAGAGTGAGTCTGGGTATGTGGCAGGAAGCCTTTCAGATATTTGGAGAGAACAGGCCAAAGGTCAGGCCTTTTTTTTTTTTTTTTTTTGCAGTAGGCTGCCAAGTATGTTGTATTTGAAAAAGACATTGTGTACCTCAAATCAAGGGACACCAGGCTGGAAGAAGCGCACAGACACCCAGCTGCCAAGTGCCAAAACCACGGCCGGACTCCTTGCTTGGGTTTGGGCCAGGTCATGGTCAGCCATGGTGCATGCAGCTCCCACAGCACCAGCAGGACAGACTGGGAGTGGGGTGGCCCCAACCTCGTGCCCACTGCAGCCCCCACAGGTGCCTGCTGCCCCAGTCCAAGAGCTGGCTCCTCTCACGGAGCACTGTGGGCTCAGGGAGTCGGCTGCCCATCCCTCTTCTGCCCCCATCGGCCTTGGCAAGCACCGTGCTCCCATCCCTGGATGCCTCAGTGGCCTGTGACTGGACAGGTGGCATCCAGCAATCAGCACTGAGCAGGTGGAAGAGCTGTGAGCTGGCCAGGATGAAGCTCTTCTCTTTGGCATCTGGTGCCCAAACAAGAGCTTCTGGCTGGATCCTGGAGGGCAGCAGTGGGCCAGGAAGGCCAGCACCCGCTCTCCCCGTGCCCCAGGGGCCTGGAGCAGTGCCATCAGGCCCAACCCTGGGCGAGATCCAGCTCTTAAGGCCACTAACCATGTGATTCTGGCCTGCAATGGCCCGTGTGTACTCAGGTGAGGTGCTGGCCCTATGTGCGCCCACCCAGAAGGGCCCTCTGCTCACAGAGAACTAGGCTGCTCCACCACTGTGCTCAGCAAACTGAACTTCTTTATTAAGTGCCAAGGTCCAGGCGGGCGCTGCCCCCTGCAGCCCCTCTGCCGAGGCCTGTGCGTGATTTCCCGGGCCCCTGCAGGGCAGCAGCAGCCGGGCGCTCACTTCACGTGCTCGGCCGCGTGGGAGGAGCAGTAATACTTTTTGTGGGCGATGAAGGTGGACAGGCTGCTGAACCTGATGTTGCACAGGCGGCAGTACCTGTGGTTGCCGTTGGGCACGGGGGCCGGCGCTCCCTGACTGGGGGTCTGCACACCCTTGTCCGAATGCGAAGGGGGCGCCGGCACCGCCTCCGGGGACGCGGCTGGGGGCGGGCCGGGCCGGGGGCTGCTGGCAGGAGGCTCCTGCAGGTCCTGGCCGTTGAGGCCATCGCGGGGAGCGGCGGGCGAGGGCGTCCGGGCCTCCGCGCCGGGTCCGACTAGGGGCTTGCCCAGCAGCAGGCCGTGCGCCAAGCGGAAGTGCTCGATGAGGTCGCCGCGCACCACGCCGTTCGGGGGGCAGTAGGGGCAGACGACGGCAGGCGGGTCCTCGGGGGCCGCACGCAGGCGGCGCGGGGCGGCGGGGCACGAGAACTTTTTGTGCGCCAGGTAGGCCTCGAGGCTGTGGAAGCTCACGCGGCAAGCCGTGCACTCGTGGTAATCGGCCAAGGTCGCCAGGCCAGGCGCAGGGCCCGGGGTGGCTGCTGGAGCCTGGCGTCGCGGCTTCTTACTTAGGTCGATAGGGCCTTCGGCCGCGTCCGGGCCACTTCCGCCTCCACTTCCGCTTCCGGGCCGCGGCGATGCGGGCGGTGTGGGGGCGGGTCCGGGTGGCGTAGGGGCGGGGCCTGGCGCGGAGGGAGGGGCGGGTCCGGCCAGGGGCGGGGCAGGTCCGGCTAGGGGCGGGGCGGGCCCGGCCGCGTGCAACTCATAGAGCTTGCGGCGCCTGCGCGTGCGCACTGGCGGCGCGGAGGGCGCAGGTGTCCCGGCTGGTGCTGGGCGGCGCGGCGGCGGGTCGTGGCGCGAGGCGCAGTAGTAGCGCTTGTGCACTGTGTAGGTCTCGTGGCGGCTGAAGCGGATGTTGCAGGCCTCGCACAGCGTCCGGCGGGGGTCGTCGTCCTCATCCGCCCCGCTGCCCGGGCTAGGGCTGCCCTCGCTGCCCCGGCCGCTCGCGTCAGCCTCTGCCTCGGGCGTGGCCGCGCTCCCCGCCTCGTCCTCGCGTGCCCCGGGGCCCGGCGACGAGCGCGGTGCCTCGGCCTCTGCGGATGGCGGGGCAGGGGGCACGCGAGGCGGGGCGGGGGCCGCCTTGGGCCGGCGGGCTGGGGGCGTGTCGTCGGGCGGCCGGCGGCCAGAGCAGTAGAGGCGCTTGTGCACGTAGAAGTTGTTGACGTTGTTGAAGGTGATGTCGCACTCGAAGCATGTGGCGCCCTTGGGGGCCCCCGCGAAGAGGCCTGCCGGCGCGCCCACCCCCGCACCCGCTTGCAGCCGGCTGTGCACCAGCTCGGACATCTTGGCCAGGATCTCGGAGGCCGGTGGCGCCGCGGGCAGGTGCGGCAGGAACAGTGCGCTGGGCCCTGGGCTGGAGCCGGGCGTAGGGCTGGACAGCTCCGCTTTCACCCGCGCGGGGCCAGGGCTGGGTGGCGACGGCGTTCGTGAAGGGGCGAGGGGCCCTGGCTCTGCCTCGGGCTCCTCCGCTGCCTCCACCTTGATGCTCCTAGGGGCCGCTAGGGGCTCGCCGTCGCCCCCGTTCTGGGGACCCGTTCTAGCCTCTCCGTTGGTAGCCTCGGCCAGGGCCTTCCTGTCCACTCCTGGCGAGGGGACGGGCGCCAGGCCTAGGTCGGCAGAGGCCAGCGGGCTGTGCAGTGCCGTGTGCTGCTGGAAGGCGGCCAGACTGTCTGTGGGGAGAGCCCAGGGGCCACCTGTCAGGGCTGGAGCAGGACCTGCCTGGGGCAGACCTGAGGCGGGGAGGGTGGGAAGGGAGAACGGGGCTAGGCAGACGTGGTACAGAACCGAGTCTGAAACCGCCACCCCTCTTCCTGGTTCCCAGGGGCTCACCTGCGGGGAGCTTGGCAGTGAGGTGGCCCGTCCCTGGTGAATAGATCTCAGCCTTAGCGCCTGGCTGGCAGACCATGTGGTTGGTCACCAGGTGGCTGTAGAGGATGTCCCTTGTGGTGGAGATGAAGCCGCAGCTGTGGCAGACTCCTGCAGGAGGGCCGTGGGGTCAGGGCCCTGGGCAGCTGGGCCCCACCAACCCTGACCACGGCCTCCAGCCCCACCCTGCTTACCGGTCAGCGTGTCTGTGTGCACCTTGAGGTGCCGCTCACAGTTGGCCTTGGTGGTGAAGGCAGACAGGCAGATGAGACACACGAAGGGGCGCTCTCCTGGAACACAGGTCTGGTGAGGGAGCCTCACTGGCCAAAGACCCCTAAGCTCTGCCTCCCAGGACGCTGGGGCCCGTGGAAGGCAGCAGGGAGTGGTAAAGAGGACCACCCAGACACACCCGTGGCTGGCATGCAACCCCAGGACAGGCACGGTGAGCCTGGGTGGGAGGACATGGCGTTGGAAGGGGGTGCTCACCACTATGGCTACGCATGTGGATCTCCAGGGAGCTGGCGCTGGGGCAGCTTTTGCGGCACTGGGGGAAGGGGCAGACCCGCTCGTTGGGGTAGGTCTCCTTGGGTTTCTCATCCGAGGCGGCCACGGCAGGGGAGCCGGCACCCTGGCGGCTGGCACAGTAGTAGAGGAGGTGGGCTTGCAGGTTCCGCTCGCTACGGTACCAGATGCCACAGTCTTTGCAGGGAAAGACGTCTTCTGAGGGGACGAGAAGGCAGGGGAGAGTCGGGCCCAGCCTGAGGGGGTGCCCCGGCAGCAGTGTGGCCACCTCCCACCCAGGGCAGGCATGGCCCTCTGCAACATGAGGGCTGTGCCGCGGGGTCCTCCAGCTCGAGGCAGCGAGGCCTGTGACCTGGGCTGTGCCTTCTCAGGTGTCCGTTGATGAAGCTGTGTCCCCTTTCTGTGGATCTCCAGGATGCCATGGGGACATGTGGATGGGGTCCCCCAGGACGGCCCCTGCACTGCTTTCCAACAGTGAGCTCCGTAAGGAGACGCTGGAGTCTCGTGGGTTCCCATGGAAGGAGTATGGTCGGTAGGGATGATAGGACATGGGGGACGGCCTGGAGCCGGGTGCCCGTGGAGGGGGAGACAGGTGGGTGGGCATCCAGGTGCACGTGTCCCCAAGCGCTGGGGGTGGGTGGAGGCCAGGAGCTGCGGGGGACGAAGAACGTCCGAGTCAAATACACCCCTAACCTGATGGCTCCATGTGTTACTGGTCAGACTTTGCTGACTCACCACACTTAGCCGTGTGGGCTGCCTCTGCGTTTTTGGTTTATGGGAGTGTGGCCTGTGGGGGTGGACCTGCCAACTGGTGAGGATTTCTCTGATGGGCGCTTCAGCAGCCCTCAGGTTCCCAGAGATCCCTAAGGAGCGTCCTGTCGTTTCTGCCCTGCTCTGTGGCTGAACCAGGGAGGGGGAGGCTTTGTTGTGTGTCCCGACCTTGATGTGGGGTGGAGCCTGGGACCCCATCTTGGGGTTTTAACTTCTGTAGGTTAGGATGTGTTCCTCACTCCGCTGGTTGGCAGTTACTTAAGCAGTGGCTGCCTCCCCACCGCCCATGGATGCCGCCAAGTTCCCACCTTCTGCCTCCTTTAAACCAGTGCTCCTCAACCTGTTTGGCACCAGTGGCCAGCTTCACAGAAGACAGTTTTTCCACAGACAGGGGTGGAGTGGGGGTGGTTTGGGGATAATTCAAATGCATTACATTTGTTGTGCACTGTATTTCTACTGTTAACATCACCTGCATCTCACATCATCAGGTGTTAGATCCCACAGGGTGGGGAGCCCTGCTCTAAGGAATTTAGTACCTGTCTGTGGGGTGAGGTCGTCCCCTCATGCCCAGTATCTGCAGTTTTTCTGGCCCCAACCTTCCCACTGTGTTACCACTGGTTTTCAAGTTCCCTTTTATTTGGGGGCCTCAGGGCAGCTCTGTTCTCTTACCAGTGGAGGCCTGGAGCTGGGATCCAGATCTCTAGGGCCAGCGGTGGGCTTTTGGTATCTGCAAGCTCTGTGCTGGGGGACGGGGGGCTGGCTGTGGCACGGGGAGGGGGTGGGAACCTTGGAGCCTCAGGTGAGCCCTAGCCCTGAAACAGCGAGGATGGTCACGGCTCCACTGACCCAGGGTGACCTGAGTCCTGGCTGGACGCAGCCCCGTGACCTGGACAGACGCCTCGAGACGGGCATTAGCTCCACCCCTCTCACAGGTAAGAAAACAGAGGCTCCCAGTGCTGGAGTCTCAGGAATTAAACTGGGTCTGATTGACTTTGGAGCTCAGGGTCTGAGGGCCTTTCTAGACCACCAGCTGGAGACCCACTTGAGGCTGGGGTGGGGTTGGTGTAAACTCGATAGCGAGCCCACCGTGGCCTCACAGATGAAACATCAAACTCAAGGGGAGGGAAACCGAGGCCCAGAGAGGCTGCGTCTGGGCTGGCTCGAGAGGAAGTCCTCCAGCACTGGGGCTCCTGGCAGGCCCCGCCTTGAACACAGAGGGGAGACAGGCCCTGCTGGGCAGCGGACGCCACTTCCTTCCCTGGTGCAGTGGCCATCCTGGCCCCTTAGAGACCCTTCCATTCAGCCTCCCTCGTCCCTGAAACTTGGTTTAGATAAGACCCCTCTGTGCTCACCACCGCCCTGAGCCCCCTGCAGGATCCGTTTTCCCTGGAGCAGTGGCCTTGCCCTCTGCAGTACAGTCCCTCCACGCAGGCTCTGGGCACGGGCCTCCTGCCTGTGCTTGTCCCCCTCCCCTCTGGTGACACCCGCCTCACTTGGCTGCAACTGTTTGGGTCATGGTGTCCGTTCCAGTGCCCGCAGATCCTGTCCCTCCCTGGGGCCTCATCCCGCCCAGAGCTCCCCGCTCTGACCACACCCTGAGTCCCAGCACGTGTCCACTTAGTGCCCAACAGGCTGCTGGCTGGGCCCTCCTCCCTGCCTGCGATGGACGGATAGTGCATGGCCGCACCGCTGCCTCCTCCCCCAGCAGGCCTTCGGGCTCCCGCTCCTCTCTAGCTTCCTCCTTGGCACCTCCATAGCTGCAGGCCACCGTCACATTTAACCTTAAGAAGAAGGCCACTCTCCTCCGCCTAACAGCCATGCAGTTGAGAGCTGCGCTGGACTGACTTGGCGACTGCACAGACGCTGCTGCCTGAAAGCCCTCTGCTGCGGTCATTTCTCAGGAGGGACCCCAGCCCTCACATGGGACCACCCTCGGAGTCTCGCTCTGGCCAAGGTCTTGCTGGGCCGTCTGCCTGGCTGCCCTCCCTGGTCTGCGGGTCTCCCAGGCACCCTGACTGACGCAGCCCCGGCCAGTGCCCACGTCACTGCTTTTCTCCCATTGTGAACCTGCCCGTGGCCACCTGCCTCTGCCTTGGGAGTGGTGGTGGTTCCCTCAACATAGGCAGGGCCCCACTACTTGGTCTGGCGTGGACATCAGGCAAGGATTTGAGGAGTAAGCAAGTCCAGACCCTCTGCTGGTCGTGGGAGGGGTCCCTCTGCTCCAGCTGGTCTTATCGGCAGCTTTGTCCTAGGGGGACACAGCTGTGTCCCTCGCAACTGGGAGGCAGGGGCGGGGCCAGCACGTAATGGGTGAGGGCAGGGCTGCTGCTGGGCCTCCAGGGTGGGTGCATCACAGACCCCACCCCAGCCCCACGAGGCTGCTCCGATTGCTGGCCAGGTAGGGGCTGCAGAATCTTTGTGTGCCAGACACGCCGGGTGAAAAGCCCCCTCATCCATGGGCTGCATCCTGGGGCTCTCCCCGAACCCCACTGTCAGGCCCCCGGAGCACATGCCCTCTGGTCAGCTAACAGACCAGGTGACTGGTCCTTGCAGATCTTAAGCTGGGCACCCCTTGCAGTCTAGAGGGGGGCGGGTGGCAGTGGGTTACTCACTGTTGATGACCGCGGTTGCGAGGATGGACGCCATGCCGGCCTGCTGGGGCAGGAGCTGGATGTCGGGGTGGGAGGGAGCTGGGCTCTCGGGCTCCGCCGGCTCCTTCTTCACAGGGTGGCTGGGGTTGCTGGGGGGCTTGGCCACCAGAAGCACTTTCAGCTGTCCACCTGCAGGTACCGGCCTGGTGAGCCTGCACCAGAGGGCTTCATCTGTGGGGGAGGGCAGCTGTGATGCGGCGGCTGGCAGCTCCAGGTCACGACACCCGTGCCTCTGCAAAGACCTCCCTCACCACCCCAATCTTATCCTCCTGAGTGCCTCTGCATGGCCCCATCTTAAGACACCTCGTTCCGCAGCCGGGCATGGGGGCCGGAGAGAAGCCACACCAGGTGGGCAGCTGTGGCCAGCTGGTTTCCATGGTGCCCCCTGCCTCCTTGGGGCTCCTGAGTGGTCCCCCAGGGTGTGCCTGCTCTTTGGGCCTCCTTGCGCAAGCCTGAGTGGGAGGGCCCTTTTCCAGGAGAGGGGAGTCAAATAGACCGGAGCAGCCGGGAGGGCTGGGTAGCCACTCACCAAGCCCTGGAAAGGCTTGGCCGGCACGGCTGTTTCCGCAGCGGCCTGCAGGGGGCAGCCTCGGCTAACAGGACTCGGTCCAGCTCAGAGGCTGCCAGGAGCCTACCTTCCCTAAGAGGCAAGGCCCCAGGCCACCCTATGAGAGCATTCAGCGCCCCAGGGACCCTTGTCCTACCCGGGCGGATGCGCCCTGCTAACCAGGCCGTTTCCCAGTCAGGTGTCCAGGCCCCTAGCTGGTCACCTGCTGCCAACCCGGGCCCTCCAGTGCTCTCTGGGCCCTTAAGGGTACCCTCAAGCAGGGAGGAGGGGTGGGGGTCCTCTGGAGAGGGGTACATGTGGCCATGTTAGCCAGGCCCACGGGGTCAGCACAGGGCAGAGGGGAAGCTCAGGTCCCTGGGTGCTGCTGGGGACCCCACATGGGGAGGGGCTCAGGTGGGTGATGGAGCAGCAGCCCAGGCTGGTCCCCTCTTGCCCCAGGACACTTGATTCATTGTGCCCAGGCGATGGTGAAGGGGACGCCCCCAGAACATTCTACCAAAGTGGAGCCCCTTGTCAGGGAAGAAGGTGGGTTTCCTGTGGTCAGCAGGCACATGGCCCTTCCAAGTGGCCATGCTGTGGTGGATGGCCCTTGCGCGGGTGTAGAACTTGTCACGAGCCTGTCCCCCCACCCACTCTGGGACCAGAGCCTCCATCTGTAATGGGAAGTCCCCTGCCTTGACACCCAGGTCGTCACACACTGGGAAGGCTGGTCTGGGCAGAGCCAGGCAGGCAGGGCCAGGACCAGGGGTGCTGAGGACCCAACCTGCCCCCCTCCCTCGAGGGCCACTCCTGGACGGCACAGGAGGGGCATGTGGGCAAGTGCTTTCCTTGTCCTCACAACAGAGGCCCCACATGGACCCGCCGGCCCCTGCCAGACCCGGCAGCCCACCAGGCCTGGTTCCTCTGCTGCCCTGGTGGTCTCCCAGAGGTCCTGAGGGCAGTCCTGGCCTCTCTGGGGGGCTGCTCCCCCATGCCTGGGCACACACCTGTCCAGCCCCAGACTGACATTGATGGGGGCATGGCAGCAGTGGCCCAGGCAGGCTGGTTTGCCTTTAAGGGCCGCCCCAGGAAGAGCACGACCCCCCTCCTCCGGAAGCCGTGAGGGAAGCGCCAGGATACCAACCCTTCCGGTAGATCTCCGCGTTGGCCTCGGCCTCGGCCAGGGGCTGGGGCAGCGTCCTCAGCCAGCAAGCCTCGTCCTCCAGCAGCAGGGTCAGGGCCGGGCTCTGGGGGCAGGAAGAGGGGTCAGCAAGCACTCAGTCATGCTCCCGGACACAGCAGAGAGAGATGTAGGCCAGGGGCGTCCCCAGGGACCACGTGGGCAGAAGCCTGAGAGTCCACCCCATGGGTGTGCCAAGCACCGTGTTGGCAACAGGCACTCTGCAGGGAGCCAGCGCCTTCCACGGGTCAGGCGCTGGGTTCACTGGGGAGCTGAGCCCCAGAGAGGTCGAGCAGCTCACCCAAGGTTGCACAGCGAGACCTCCATTCACTCCAGCCGCCCCCTCCTGGTGCAAAGCCCCCGGAGTGAGCAGGGGACTGGCCTGGAGGAGGTGGCATTGTCTCTGTCCTCCCTCCCAGCCCCGGGGCATGCCAGCACACCTCTGTCCGGTCCATCCTGGGGCCGGCAGGTGGCGGACACGCGAGGAACCTCTTCCTGGGCCCAGCAGCCCCACGAGGTCCCTGGGCAGCAAGACATCCCCCTGTCTTGCTGGCTGAGCACCCAGCCTCCCTGCGGCTCCCTAAGCGTGGTCAGCCCCCGCCCCCACCTTGCTGGTAGCACCCTTCTCCTACCTCACAGGTGAGGGAAGGGAATGGGGGCAGCTCACTCCCCCAGTGGCCTGGCCTGAGAGTCCAGCCTTTGAAGCGCCCAGCGGGGAGTACAGAGCTTGCCCTGCTTGGCCCCAGGAGGTTGGGGTGACCACTGCCGCCCGTCAGGCTGCAGCCCCAGGGCTGGGTGGGTTCTGGACTGCTCCTCTCCAGTGGGGTGGCCAAGCTCAGGCCCTGGGTGCCGTGTGCAGACTGTGTTGAGCTAACTGTAAGACCGTGTTATCTGCTGCCCCCTGGACGGGGACGTTTGTGCACCCTGGGGCACCTGTGGCAGTTGGCCAGGATGCTATGTGGTGGGATGTCTGGGGCAAGTAGCACTTGGTGGGGGGCGGTCCTCTGATGGGTTGTGGGCACCACCATGCCTGGTCCCATGGCTTCACTAGGCTTTGCTTGCAGGGACCATGTGGGCTCCAGAGCTGGGTACCGGGGTGCAGTCCAGACTCCCTGACTGGGAGACTTGGGAGGGCGCTGGCCCTCAATACACAGCGGCCTCACCGCACCCCTCTGCACCTTGCCCTCATCCTGTGGTGGACTCGGGCAGTCCAGCCAGCGGACCAGCTGCATGGCTCAGTCGTAACAGTCGTCCAGTGGGTCACAGGAGTGGAGCTGGCCAGCACCATGCCCTCCTGCCTGGGCCCCAGCATCTCTGCAGAAAGGGCGATGCCCAGAGCCTGCATGCCCCCTTGACAGACCTTGTGCTGCCGCCTGCTCTTGGGGTGGGTCACGTCCCTCTCTGAGACTTGGTTTCCCCTGGGGCACCAGGCAGTCACCATCGGTGTGGCGCCCACCCTCACTTTGGACAACACCTGCCTGGCAAGTGAAGAACAGGAGCAGGGCCACCCTTGTGCCTCGGGGCCCAGGAGGCCACCAGGCTGTCAACCGCCAGACGTCAACTGGAGGCGACGGGCTCCACCAAGGAGCTGGCTTTTGAGGGCCAGCCGCAGAGCTGGGGATCTCCCCGCTGGGAGGTTTTTGCCGCCCATAGCTGGGGACAGGCTGGGGCCAAAGTGGAGTGGGCGCAGCAGCGAGTGGCCGGCGGCTCCTGCATCCTGGCTGGCCCAACTTGGGCCAGCAGCTCGCGGAGGCGGGGGCTTCTCTGAGTCTCTAATGAATATTAATAAGTGGAGGAGGGAGAAAAAAATTAATCTGCCTGATCCTCAGATGGGTGCTGCGGTAACGATATGAAATCTAATTATTCGTCCCAATATTTCTAAACCCTCAAACTGAGACTGACAGCCTCCCGGTCGGTTTAGTGCTTATCACTCCCAGGAGCAGCGTGTTCGCGGCATGATAAAAGCACAGCCCTGCTGACGCTGCAGAACCCCCGATTCTCCACGTCCGTCCACGCGGAGGGCAGGAGGCAGCGCCATGTTCCTGGGGGCTCTGTGCCTCCCGCCAGGAGCAGCCCGTTGCCTGGTGGCTGCCCTGGACTGGCTGGGTGCCCATGAGGGTGGGCGAGGGGCAGGGGACGTGGGGACCCCATGCCTGACTCCCAAGAGGGAGAGGGGCCAGGAGATCCAGGGTTAGGACCCTTCCCCCTCATTCCCTTGGCCCTTAATACTCTGGGGGAGCCTGGCCCCCACTTACATGGGCAAGGCTGAGCCCACCAGCCCTGGCCTCCCCCCCTGCGCTTGGACCCTAGGGGTGCAGGCACCAGCACCCCGCCACAGTTCCAGGGAAGGGAGCACACCTCCACCCACCCTGTCCCGGGAGCTGCAGCCTGCCCTCCACCCAGCCCTGGGCGGTGAGGACAGATTTCAGTCTCTGCCCTCCCTGCTGTGAAGGGGCAGACATGGTTCGAGCTGCTCTGTTCTATCTTTTCTTCTCCCCCTCTGCCCCCCCGCCCCTAATTCCAGGCAGCCTGGGGACAGAGCCCTTTTCTCTGGTGGTTGAAGGTCCTGTGGGCAGCAGGGTGTGAGCCCTTCTGCCAAAACCATCAGAGACCGGCTACCTCCCCTCCTGGGGCATCCCAGGCTCACTGCTGAGCTTGGGTCTAGCTCGCTCTGGACAGGCTAGGTTCCCCACCCTGCCTTAACCGTGGGGGTTGCTTGGTCCCTTCCTGCTCCAGCATAGTGGGCGGCCCCTTTAAATTCTCTGGGTGCATCTGAGAACCCTCCTTGTTCCCCCAACAAAGAGGTCAGTGTCTGGGTTCTGTGCCCAATGATAACCATCAGAAACCCTATCTCTACCGCATCCGCTGTGACAGCCATATCTCAGGCTGTTCCCAAACCTGCCTTGCGTCCGTGAAGCAGCATCCAGGGGTGGCAGGGTCCTGGCTCAGAGAGCCAGACGGCCCGTGGAAGGCCTCCCAGGGCACCATGGGCAGGCTCACGGGAGGTCAGGGGCGCAGGCTGTGGTGGGCTCTGATCAGGCCTGCACCCCTGTCTTGTCAGTCTGTCCCAGAGGCATCCCCACCCAGGGGGCGGCTCAGGTGTGTCAGGCGAGAGAAGCACAAGGGACCCACCGTGTGCCATGCCTAGGCTGGGCATCTTCCCTTAGGGATCATTCCCTATGGCAACTGCAGGAAGAGGGGCCTCACCAGGAGGGCCCTTGTCTGGTGCGCTGCAGCACCCCACCCTCTGGCCAGTGCTCATCCTGCTGAAAGTTTGGCTCTGCCCGGCCATGACCACTGATGACAACCTTTGGGGGAGTTCCTGTGGGGAGAGCCACTCAGAGCCTGTGGTGCCCGAAGGCCCAGCTCCGTCTGCGTGGAGCCAGCTGACCTCATGTCAGCCTCATGGGCCGGGGCTGCCTGCCCAGACCTGCTGCTCCTCCAGAGGGTCCCTCCTGCCTCTCGTGGACGTCATGGTGGCCTTGCAGATAAAGTGGATGAGCTCTGGGAGGGCAGCTGGACAGATAGATGGATGGGTCAGGTTAGTGCAGGCCTGCTTGTTCATTCATCCATCCACCATCCATTTACCCTTTCACATATTCACATACCTACCTATCCATCCGCTCACCCACCCATCCACCCATCTTCTGCCTGCCCACAGATTCACCCACCTGTCCATTCTTCACTTGTCCATCCACCTTCCATTTATCCGTCCACTACCCACTCATCCATCCACCGTCCACCTGCCCGTTCACCCGGCACTCAACCTTCCATCTGACATCTACCTGTACACGCATCCATCCATGTATCCATCCAGTGTCCACTCACCCTTCCATCCATCCTCGTCCATCTACTATCTTTCTCTATTATCCATCCATCTTCTGCCCATACATCCAGCACTTAACCTTCTGCCTAACATCTATGTGCCTGTACACGCATCCATCCAGTTATCTAGCCAGTATCCACTCACCCTCCCATCCATCCACCAACACCCTTCCATCCACCTCTGCCCATTCTACCATCCAGGTCATCTGTCTACCATCTGCCTGTCCACCTATCCATCCATCCCTCTGCTTATCCTCCACTCTTCATCCTCTTACCCGTCTACATATCCACCCACTACCCACCCTGAACATTTCTTCTGCATCGGAGTACAAGTTTTACACTGCTGGGCCTCCAGCCCCTGGGTTTCCAGTGAAGGCCCTAGTTGCATCCTGGGGTATCTTGAGGTCCCACAGCGAACCAACTCTTGACTCCTAGCAGGCTCTGAGGACTGTGTGCTTTCCTCAGTCCCATCCCTAAGGCCTGGCGTGTGCGAGGACGGCCACCGTGCCTCCCCTCTGCTCTGCAGGCGGTCTAGGCCCAGGGTGATTGTGGGAAAGTGCTGCCACACCCCAGAGTTGCCCCTCTCCCACTTCGTCCTCCAAATAGCAAAGACAAGCTGCCTGGCAGGCGATGGGATGGTCTGGGGTGGGAGGTACTCGGGGGAGAGAGCCGGGCCCATCAACTGAGCTCGATAAGGGGCCCGCTGGAACGCTAGCGAAAATATTTAGACAATAAGTGAAGTATCCGAGAGGCACGCGTATCTTTAAGAAATCAATCATCTTGTACGCGTGTCTGGACACTTGGCGCCAAGGTGGAGATAGTGCCTGCTGGGAAGATAAGGGTTAATCAAGGATTTAATTCTGCAGGAGATAAAGCCGCAGGCCGAGTGGGCTGCCCTTCCTCCCTGGGCTCCTCTGCGAGCCTCAAAGGAGCGCTCCCTGGACACTATCTCCCGGCCTGGAGAGGGTTTCCAGCCTCACGCCAAGTCTCCCCAGGCTGACCTGTGCCCTGGGCCCAAGGAGTACAAGAACCTCCAGAGGGGAGGCTGCCGGCGGGAGGGGAGGGTCTGGGGATGGGGGGTGCAGTGGGGATCCCGGGTCTCCAGTCCCCTAGCCCCACCTTCAGGGGTGTCTGCTCTTTGGTCCTGGTCACGTTACCTACCCTCTTTGGCCTCAGTTTTCTCATCTGGACATTGGGAACAGCAGTGCCTCCCTTAGGCGGGGCTGGAGAAAATGAGGGGCCAAGTCTAAAGACGGGCGCCTAGCAGTTGCGTCTGGAACACACAGCTGTCCCTTGGAAGGGGCTGATCTTCCCCAAGGAAGGAGCGGAGGGAGAGGTGGGGTCCTGCTCAGGACAGACGGAGGGTGCCAGTCAGCCTGCCTTGGTGCCGTCACCACTATGCCTTTTCTCTGCACTGAGAGTTGAGATGTAACAGTCACGGAGCTCCCATCAACGCCCCCCTAACAGCTACCCTCTCGAGGGCAGGCTGCCACTTGCATCCCTCTAGTGACAGGGAGCTTCCTGCCTACGGGACTGCGGTAAGCACCACAGCCTAAACCACACAGTGGAGCCAAAGGCTGGCTCCTTCCAACAAGCTGAAATCCACGCTGGAGCTCTCGCTGCTTGCTACCTGCTTGGGGCCATGGAACTGGAGGGTCGCCCTCCACAGGGTGCTGGCCATGCTGCCCTGGAGGCGTGGCCTGGAGTAATCGCCGCACGGGAAGCCGGATTCCCCGCCTTCCAGACGAGCTGCTGCTCTGCCACCCTCTTCACTGCTGGGAGTGCAGGCTCAGGCCTCAAGGACCCTACGGGACTCCCATGTGTCCCCTGGAGGTTCCCTGGGCTGAGGAGACAGCGGCTCAGAAAGGCGGGGCACACGGCAAAGTGGCCACAGGGTGGGAGACTCCAGGGTCCGACCCTGTGCCATGGGGATGGCCTGGCCTTGAAGGTGGGCACCCTGCGTCCTGGGCCAGCCTCCCACCACCTCGCTGAGCCGTCTCCAAGCTGCTGAAGCCTGGGTCCCAATTCTGAGACCTCTGCCCCAGCGTGACCCACAGCCCAGGCTTCACTTCTCACCAGAGTGGCTAGGGGCCGTGAGCCACCGTCGGAAGGGCATGCCTGGGGATTCTGCCCATGCTCCCTGCCAGCCCTGCTGCAGGCCCCGCGCCTGGGCCTGGTTTCCTCTGCAGAGAAGCGGGCTCTGTCGGGTTGGAGCTGATTAGAGCTGGGGGGAGCTGCCACTGACCAGCACTACAGGGCACCTGCTAGCACCCTGGATCCAGCCTCACCTGAATGCCACACTAGCAGTCGCAAGGGCCTGGGCCATGGCTGCGCCTGCGCACGTGGGGCACCGGGCCCTGGACTTGGGGGCGCCAAGCTGGGTGCGGCCTGGCCTTCGAGGCCAGCGTCACCATGGCTGGCGGTGTTTCCCGAACACTCGTCGTGTACAGCCTCCCTCCCACCCCATTCCCATCGCAGCAGGTGCCCACCCCACCGCCCACACACCAGCCCACACAGGCTCTAAAGTGAGCACTTGGGCCCCCTGCGAGAGGACGCGCACCGACTCGCCTTAAGGAGAGGGCACCTCAGAAGCAGCCCTGAGACAGGTGACATGTCCCTCAGTGGCCATCAGCCCGCACTGGAGACGCGTGGGCACCGACAGTGCCCTCTCCTGTCGTCAGGAGGACCCACAGGCATGTGACGGGTAGGACGCGTCGCTCACCCTGGGTGGCAGCTGTATCCAGAAACCCACCTCCCTGGCCACTGGGGGTGGCCCCACCCATGAAGCCCAGTGCCGGGGCAGCGCCGCTCGCCTGCCTGGGCACAGGCCAGGCCCGGGCCCACCACTCGGTTCCTTGCTGCTCCCTCCCCTCAAATGCCCTTCCCTTTCCCTGCCTCACCAGCATCTACTCCTTCACCAAAGGCCCGCTCAAAGAACCTTCCCCCAGGCAGCCCTTCCTTGGTCACCCTGAGGGCTATAGCCCCACACCACCTCCCCCAGGCAGCCCTCCCTGTGCTCCCACAAAGTTACCTCTTCCCTTCCTTCTTGGTCCCAGCACCTCATATCTGTACCTCCTGACCTGTTTCAAGTCTAGAGGCAGGAGCTCCTGGGCGAGGGTCTAGCCCAGGCCTGGTTCAAGGACTGAAGGGCCTGTGCCCTGGGCTGGACACTGCCTTGGCCCATGCGGCTGAGATTGGGCTACTTACCAGTTCTGCCTGCCCGGGGGACGAGGCTCTGGTCTGGATGCTCCCGCGGAACGGGCCCCAGGATAGGCCCTCTGTGAGGCTGCACCGAGCCCGCACACACCTCTGTCCGTCTTGCAGCAATGGCTCCAGCTCGTCTACAGGGAGAGACCAGAGGTGTGAGGAGGGCCTGCTGCCCAGGTTTAGTCCATCCTTGCAGCCCCCCTCACCTGGGAGCATTCAGGGGACTGAGGGCAGAGGAGGGCGGGCGACGGGCGGGTGGCCCTGTGGCCTGGCCCAGGTTACGAGGGTGGTGCTCGGTCCTGGGGGCCAGGCCAGACCCTGTGCTCAGACCTTTTAGGGGGGATGGGCAGGCTGCAGCAACCGGACAGAGAGGGGTGCCTGCCACTGGATCTGAGCAGGTGGCCACACAGCTCGGGGACCACGGCTGCCGTGTTGGGATGCATGTGCCTTGCACAGCTCAGGACATGCACACAGAGCCAGGTCACCCCCCTCTGCCTTACATGGGGGCAACACCGCCGACACCGATGAGACTCACCTCCCGTCCCGCCACACAGTCCTCCCAGCCCCCTCCCATCGGCTTGAGTCCCGAGATCTGCAGAGCACACACGTGCAGGCAGCTGTGGAAATGCTGGTTTCCCACTGTGAGTCAGGGACTGCATACCTCCCACCTCCTGGGGTTGGGGTGAGGTTGAGTGAGTCAATCCTCTTAGCACCTGAGCACAGGGCCCAGCAGGGGAGCCAGGACAGGAGCTAAGTGTCCTGCCCCCGAGGTCCTTGGCACAACCAGGCCGTGTGCACCCAGGTGGCACCATCACTCCCTGAAGGACCCCCGCCCACTTTCAGGAAAGGTCTGGACCGGATTCCTGCTGTGGCCCTTGGTCAGCGGCTGCCTTTCTGAGTAGTCTGCTGTGCTACTGGGGGTCGAATGCTCTCAGGCTGAGGCCACCTGTGCTGTGGCCGGGGTGGCCACCGCAGGACTCTGTCCCGTGGATGTGGACTGCTGGCCTCTGCCAGGAGCACCCCCAGTCTCTCTCATGGGGCAGGACTTCAGGGTTGCACAGTTTCTGCAGCCAGGCTCCCAGGCTCAGCTGGGCCTTGCTGCACGACCCACATAACCTCGTGGGGTGGACTACAGGGCGGCCCCTAAAGACACCTGCGCTGCAACCTGGGGGTGGGCCCTACAGCAAACGACAGGTGTCCTCATGAGAGGGACACAGGAAGACGCCCCTGTGAAGAGGGGGCAGGGACTAGCATGACACAGCCGCAGGGACACTGTCCCTGGAGCCTCGGGGAAGAGCAGGACTTCCAGCTCCAGAGTTGTGAGAGTAGATTTCCGACGTTTCAAGGCACCAAGGTTGTGCGATATTCCCTGGGAGAGACACACGTGGCAAGTTACCCGCACACTAGAACCGGTGTCCTCACCAGGGAGGGGATGATGGTGGCCACGCCCCCACAGGGCGGTCCCTCCCCAGGCCACACGCCCTCTGCCCTGGAAGGCAGGGCCACCTCATCCCTTGGGTGCCACCTAGGCCTACAGAAGCCTCATGTGGCCTGGCCTGGACCCCGAGCAAGCACTGCTGTGTCGGCCCCACTTCCTGGATCCTTGATCGGGCGGGCTGTGGCCTTAATGGGCCCGATTATCAGATAACTGCCGGCCTAATGGCACAGATAACGTGCAAATACGCCAGGAGGCCTGGCTAAAACGTTCTAACTGGGTCCTTGTCTTCCATGGGCCTGATAAGGTGGCAGGGGACCAGGAGGAGGCCAGGCGGCGGTGCCCTTTATTGGCTCTGTGGGGAGGGGCAGAGGCCGCCCCATTGCTCTGTGGCCTGCCCACAAGGGGCTGTGAACTCCACCGCACACCAGGATGGCCTGGGTCCTGGCCAGGGCTCCGCAGGGTACTGGCCAGAACCCAGTCACCTGTTCCTGCCCAAGTGGCCCTGTGACGTCAGCTCTCCCCTCGTTCCCTCCCCCAGTACGGATGAGGAAACAGGCCCCGAGAGGTGGTGAGGCTGACAGAGGGAGGTCAGGATCTGAGCACAGGCCCCTGCTCTCCAGGGCATACCTGGGTCTCTGGTGCTCTACCTGGATGGCCCCAGGGGGTGGGAATGTGGGGAGCAGAAGAGGCTGCCTAATGGCGAGCTTGCTGGGCCCTTGTGGGTGCTGCTTCTGAGGCTGGGGGGAGCCCACCAGGGTTAGGGTATACTGCCCATCCCTCCCATTGCCCCCACTGGACGCAGGGGTCAAGGAGGAATCTTTCCAAACCCCGATGTGCGGACAGCCAGAGCCTTCAAGCCTCGTGGGGTCTGCATGCTCACAGGCCTCTAGAGCAGGGAGGCCCACGCCCCTCCTTGGGCTTCAGTTCTGCTGCTGGGGCCACGGACAAGCCAGGACAGTCCTTTCACTGCCCGGGGCCTGTTCCTGGTTTGTTAGGCTGGGGAACCCTGTAGGAGACAGTGCTGCCCATCCGAGGCCAGCACCCACCTTCCCCAGGGGAGGAGGAGCAGGAAGTCGTTTCAGTCTTCCTAAGAGTGGTTGAGTCCCACCGAGACCTGGGGACACAGCGGGGATGGGGGTGGCTGGCCCAGGTCCCCCTCCACGGGCGGGATGGGGTGCAACCCTGGGCCCCCAGTTGCCCCTGACTTGCTACAGCTGTGGGATCCTGAAGCCCCATCTAGCCCTGGCGGCCTCCTGGAAGAAGGGGCAGAGCACCCACCCACGCCGCACCACAACAAACTGCCAGCTCCCTAATCGCGCCCCAGGGCTGGCGGCCCCCACTCCCAGATAACAGCATGGCTGGTGCTTCCCGTGGCAGCCGCTCCATCTCCTGGGTATCACGTACCACCAGAGAGGACGGCTCCTGATAAAGGCAGCCGTTCAGCACAATGAGGTAGAACTCACCACTTTGGGCTTGCTGGGGGCAAGCCCAGGCCTGGGAAAGGCATGGAGGCTAGGGACCTGAGGGATGTGAGCTGGGGATCAGGCAACAGTCAATCAGAACCCACTTCCCTAGTCCTGAGAAGCTGGGCATTAGAAAGGGTACCCCATGTGGGCAAAGTCAGGGCCACAGCAGGTACCTGGCTGGGTGGGGCGAACGTGGCTAGATCTCAGCCTCAGCTCACTCAGTGCACTCGTGCAGTCTGCAACCTGTACAACTGTCCACTGGTGATGTTCAGCATCCAACCACTCAGATAACCTACTTCCAGCCCAGGTCCTGCCTAACCCCAAGCACAGGTCAAGCAGGTGTTAGAGCCCAGTTAGCACCTATCAGAGACCCTTTCCCAACCAGAAATAAAACTGTATCCAAAAAAGTGGGGTGAGGGTGGGTGAGGCCACCTACTTCTGGCAGACTAGGTACTCGGTGAGAGCTCCATTCAAAGCTGAGAATGAATTAAAGTATAAATGAGCAAAGAAGGGGCTGGGGGTGGCAGCTGACCAGGTGAGTGACAGGCAGGAAGACACAGCTATTTTTAAACGGCCCCTAAAGCTCCAGAGGATCTAGACACTGGTGGCCTTGGAGATGGTCAGCTCCCAACCGCACTCACAGGAAATGTGGAGCCAAGGAGGCCCAGGAATGCTCAAGCCACAGTGTGAGGCCTGGCTGGGTGGGACCAGAACCATCTTTGGACTTAACAAAACCCCAGGCAGGTACCTGGGGCAGAGCTGAGGGTGGCACATCCTCCCAGACGTGGACGGCGGTGGCAGCGCCACTGGTGGGCCAATCAGGGTGGGCTTCCAGGTGGAGGTGTCCTCCGCCCTGCGAGCCTCCTGTGACCATGTCTCCATCTCCTCCTCCCAGCTCCAGAGAAGCTGGAGCAAGCAGGGCGGCTAGGACTCCAGCTCCAGCAAGGTCCTGGCGGAGGCCTCCCTGCCTTACCTACCACGGCCCCATCCCCACAGCTGGACATCTGCCCTGAGAACTAACGTGGTCCTAGTGGAGGGTCCGGCTTCTGTTTATTGAGCCTTAGCCCAACACTTGCCATAAATCACAGGGATTCCTCCCAGCCATGCTGAAGCTGTCCACCCCCAACCCCCACCCCAGGTGTACAGGGGGAGAGAATGAGGTCCAGAGTGATTAAAAGACCGGCTCAGGGTACACAGCTGGCTGGTGGGATTTGACCAGAGCCCTAGCACGCTCCCAGTCAGGGGCCCGACACCCTTTTCTGGGCGGAAGCAGGAGGCGATAGAGAAGAGAGGGCGGGGAGAGGCTGCTGGGGGGCAGTGGGCAGCCCCTGCTCTCCTGTCGCGGGCTGGCTCCTCCTGGTGTGGAGGAGGGGCAGTCCTGTGTGGCCTGGGTGGGCCTCCCCAAGGGGGTCGGGCCATCACTACCGGCACAGTGTCTGGACAGAGACTAATTTATTCTGGCAAACAACCCCACACACATTATTTCCAGAACAAACATGCCACGCTGGGATTCAATTTCACTCCTAAAGCATGTGTGAGAGTCCTGATGAGAAAATTCAGCCTTTGCATATTTACATGATTTAAACACCTATTTAGGTCTCAAACCACTTCAATGGCATCCTGAGGGGCCAGAGAAAGGAGGCAGGACTGGGCATGGCTCCCCAGGCCCGGCGTGGGAGCCCAGCAGATGGGGTGGCGGCTGGGAGCACTGGGGTCTGGAGCCTACAAACAGGCCAGTCCAGCCACTGCTTGGCTCTCGCTGAGCCTCGGGTCACCTGCTGGGCTGGTGGCTCCGAGAGTAAAGATGGTGCCCGTCAGCACATGGGCCTGACACGCCCCCTCCCCTGCACCTGGGTGTTTCCACACCTCTGGTCCTGCCAGGGCTGCGGAGAGCTGTCCTCAGACTCAGCCCTGCCCCCAGCTCTGTCCCACAACCTGCAGTCTTTGGCGGCCTCCTTCAACAACAGGCAAAACAAACAGTGAGGAGGCTCTGGTCTGGCTGCGCTTCCTGCTGGAGTGGCCCAGAGAGCTCAAGCAACCTGCTTGAGGCTGCTCAGCAAGGGCTGCCGCCACCTGGCCAGACCCGAGCTCCTTCTTGAGGGAGGATCCGGGGCTCCAACCCAGACCATCTGGCTCCGGAGCCCACAAGCTCAGCCACCCCCAGGTCCGGCCGAGCCACGGCCTGCTGGCTGCTTGGCAGTTCCGACCGAAGGGCCCTTATGTCCACAGGAGTGTCTGAGCCCAGGCCTGCTCCACGCCCTGCTGGCTGGCCCCTCCTTCCAGGGGCCGGGCTCCATCTGTGCTAATGGCCAGTGGCCTCCAGGGTACAAAGGCCAGCCGCCCGGCAGTCCCCGCCCTGAACGGTGGGCTCTGGGATCGGTGTGTGGGTGCCCACCCTGGGGTCACTGCCAGAACCTACTTATCTAATCGGCCTCATCGCTCCCGCCCGGCCCCGCCCTGCGGCTCCCGGGGGCCAGCTGGCCCCAGCTTTGTCGGGAGCGGCCCTATCTCAGGGATCACGCTGTTTGCCTTTGATAAAAGTCACAGAAAAGGGAGAGGAGTGAGAGGGAGATGAAGAAAACCCCAGAGTGAGCAGGCTCCGCCCTGGTGGGTTCTAGAAGTCTCCAAGGGCCTGGTCCCAGAGCAGCATGTCCCGCACCAATGTGCAAGCAGGCCCAGAGGGGGCGTGCACCTCCCTCAAGGTCACACAGCAGGCCAGGTGGTGGGGTTAGCCTGGCCAGGTGGGGTGGGCACCACCAAGGCTGTGGGGGCCCCTCTGGACACGCAAGACCCGGGGCTGGTCACCTTCCCTCCTGCATTGTGGCCGTGGAGTCTCTGGGCTGGGAGGGGAGGGTCTGTCCATGCCGGTGCCGAGGCCCTGCCCGTGTGTGGCTTTCCTATGATCTGGCTGGAGGGGCAGACTGGCCTGGTGGACCGCAAACTCCCATCATCTCCTCGGAATGCTCCCAACCTAGGTCCTACCTGCTGGCCTGCTTTTGATTCCTGTTTACAGATGCGGCAACATGGCCCAGAGGAGGGGACTGGGAACAGGCCAGGAGGGGGACCCAGGTCCTGCGGCACAAGTAGCACTGTGGGATGTGCCCGGGTGAGCCAGCGAGGTCAAAGTGCACGGTGGGCAGCCAGCTGCTCAGCAGGAGGCCCACATACCTGCTGGAGCCATGTGGCTTCTCCCACCCAGGCTGGTGCCCCAGGCTGGGTGGCAGCAAGACTCTCACCCTGGCTACTGACAGGCTTGGTGGCTTTCTCTAAGCTTTCCCGCCCTCTAGGCCTCAGGACCAGATGATGGCCTGGATCAGGCCACACCTGAATCCCACATCAGGAAACTAAAAGGGGCAGAGCTTGATCCTAACCCTGCTGTCACCAGTGACCATGGTACCTTTTGGACAGACTCAGGCTCCCAGCTGTGACTCACAAGGACAAAGTGTCAAAGGGACATGGTTAAGCTTTGGGGTAAAACTGGTGGAGTCTATTTCTGCCACTCATTGCAAGGCGAGGAGAACATGTCTTGGAGAGGTCAGGGGATGGTCTTAGGTCACAGGGCCAGCAAGCAGCACAGGAGGGTGAAGCCCAGATCTCCCTAACCCCAGCCTGCGACCCCACGCAGGCAGTATGTTCTCGCTCACAGCAAAGCCAGCACACGGAGAGGCTGAGCACCCCGGGCCCTAGGCACAACCCTGTCTCTGTTCCACAGGGGAGCTTGCGGGATGGGAAGCCATCCTGACACCAGTCCTGCACACAGGCCCAGCCCTGGAACACTGGGCCCACAGCCGTGGCATAGCCAAGACGGAAGGGATAACCTGAAGCGTGCCTTCTAGATAAGACAGCTCAGGGAGACACTGGCTCAGAGCAAAGCCACTTGAGTGCTTGGAGGATCAGCGGCTCTTTGGGGCTGGGTGAGGGCTTCCCCTCTGCCTCCAGCCTGGGTGCCCCCCAGGGAGCCCCTTAGAGTACCTGGATCCTGGCAGGAGAGCCTAGAACCAGCAGAAACAGCTGGAGGGGCTGGGACCTGGGGGCACGTATGAAAACGGTGACGGGCTGCAATGAGTTAAGAACTATATGGCATACACCAGGGTCTCTGGCATTGTGGGGGCAACTGGATGCTGAGACAGAGCCAGGCTCTGGTTCCCATGGGACCACGACCTGCTGGAGCCCAGTGCTGCGTGCGCCCCTTGGCCTCAGATGCCACCCTATCCTACACCCACTCTAGGGGCTGAGCTCCACCAGATCTCCGCTGTGTAGTTCACGTTAGCAAGGGCGCAGCTCTGGAGCTGTAGCTGTGACCAAGATGATGCCCAATTCACTGACAGGGAAAGTCAGATGAGAGGACTCCTGGGAGCTGCCCCCATGGCCCCTGTGTGCCACGGGGTGCACTGCCGCTCGGGGGTCTCCCACTTGTCTGCCAGCCTGGTGCCCTCTGCCAGCACCCCTGAGTTCCAGGCTGGGCAGAGGCTGAGCCTCCGTGGAATGAGGTGGCCTTCTCATTCCAGGCCAGAGGTTTTCAAAGGGCTTCGAGCCCAGAAGCTCCTTCCCAGGAAGCTGCCCACAGACCCTGCACTCACAGCGGCAGGTGGTGGGGGCGGGGCTGGAGCTCAGACCCAGAGGACCCCTCTCAAGCCCCTCCCTTGGGGTGGGGCACACCTGCCCCCACACCTGACACCTGGGTGGCTGTGTCTCATGGGGCCTGCCTAGCGCAGAGTGGAGCCGGCAGGCAGGCAGGTTCCCCGGAGCCGACGGCAGAGGGGGCTGGTGGGGCGGCATGGAGGCCTGTCCATTGTGGGCCGGTGGTGCCAGGCACCACAGGGCCTGGGCCAGGGAAGGCCCTTCAGGGGGCAGGACCCTGGATACTCTGGCTGGGGGCCTCTGTTCCCAAGTCCCCTCATGCGTGCACTGGGGCGCCTCCACCAGCTCACTGTGCCCTGAGCTGCCTCCAGCGCCAAGGGGCCCACGTGTGCATTTTAGTAACTCTCAATCTCTCCCTAGAACGTACCCATTGGGCAGGGGCACGGCAGCTGGCTGTGTCTGAGAGTACCTGGGTGCAGCCCACCCTGTGGGTATCTGTCTGCAGGACGGTGGCAGGGGGGTGGACCTGGGACTGAGCACCCGGGCCCTGCTGATGAGCCACAGGCCTGGGAGAAGGAGCAGCTGGTCATGTGGGGCCAGGGGGGTGAGGCGTGACCCCCATGCCTGCCCGCACCTGCCCTGAGCCCCCAGATGCATGGAGGCCCAGAGCCACCTCTGGGGCTCCCGCTTCCCATCTGTGAAGAGCTGGCACGTGGGATGGGTGAGGAGAAGGACATGCTGGCCCCTGGGCCTGGAGTCCACTGTGGACTGGCCCCACCCACCAGCGGGTGACGCCAGCCCCCAGGCGCTGAGCCCCTGCCCCCTCACCCCGCCCCCGCCAGCTGGTGCTGTGAACTTCTCTTCCTATCGCTGGGACATCGCTGGGATTATTGATTTTTTGACACAGAACAACAGCCTATCTCTATCAGGCTGAACCCTGGCCCCGGCTAATGGCAGACTGGGCCTGCCTGGGGAGAGCCAGCAGTGCAGGGCGGGGCCGGCCTCACACCAGATTTCTGACGGACTCCCCTCGCCCACCGGTCTGTGGGGCCCCACGGCCTCAAAGTAGGTGGCCGCATGGTCTCTCCAGCCTTCCCAAAAAGCTTAAAAAAAAAAAAAAAAGAACTGTCCTGGTCTCCAGGCCTCAGTCTTCCCACCTGCGGAGTGGGCAGAGGGCCTCAGCAGCTCTGGGCCCTGGGACTCTGATCTCAGGAGAGACCCTGTGGCCTGAGAAACTGGGTGGGCGGGGGTCCCTGGCTCTCCCTAGCCCTGCCTGGTCCTGGAGGGGTGGGCTGGAAGCAGGACCTGTGATAAGGTAAGGAAAATACCTCCTGTGCAAACAGCTTATCAGGCTCCTATCAGCCTGGGCGTCCTGGCCCCGGCCCTGTTTTCCAGGGGCCAGCGCCACCCAGGGCCTTTCTTTCCGGCCGGCTTCCAGCTTACCACCTCTCAGTCGGCCCGGCTGGCCCCGCTGCCCCCTGTGCCCCGGGGCCCCACCCACCTGCCCCTCGGGCGCTGTCTCTCTACTGTGAATGGGCAAGAGTGGTGGGCATGAAGGCAGCTGAGGCTCTAGGCCAAGGCTGGGTGGTTGGGAGGGTAAAGGGAGGGTGCCCACCCTGCCACTGCCAGGGCACCACCCCAGCTTGGCAGGGGCCCACTCTGGCCCTGAGGGCAGTGGTGGGCACTGAGGTTGGCCAACATCATCGAGGAAGTTGCCACACCACACCACCCCACAGGGCTGGCCCCTAGGGAGTAAGAATCTCCCTTGGGAGAAGTGCTGGCAGACCCTGCGTGAGCACCCTTGGGCCACTCCGCCTACGGAGGAGGCTGAGCCTGGGGAGGGCTGTGTCACCCAAGGTCCCAGGGCTCTGGGGCACTGGCCCGGGGCCCCTGAGGATGACCCAGCATGAGGCCAGTCCCGGGAACTGTGAGCCCCTCTCAGGAGCCGTGCGGACCTGCAGACGCCTGCTCCCAGGACGCCGATGACTCAGTCCTCAAGCTACCACGTGCCCTGGGGGTGGCGATTCTCTGCGTTCACAGAGGTGGAGACCGAGGGTCAGAGGGGATCTGGCCATGCAGTGGGGTGGTGACTGAGTTCAAGCCCAGCCCCCGATTCCTGCCCAGCGCTCTGTTCTTCCTGCCCCTGTGTGTGTATGTGCACACGGGGGGCGGGTGGGGCAGGGGCCAAGGAAGAGGCGGCTTAGAGGACAGAAGGCCCTGCTTCCTGCACACAGCGGGCCCCAGCCAGCCCCAGCCAGCCCCAGCTCCAGACACAGAGCCCTTCTCTAAGCCTCTGCCCAGGAGCCTCCAGGGCGCCCCTGCTGACTCTCCACAGAGCACGTGTGTCTGTAGCCCGCGGCTGGGCTTCACCGGCCCTCTGCCTCGGGACCCGCGCCACTCTCATCTGCCGAGGCTACGGCTCCTGCCCTCTCTGTCAGGTCCCGGGCCCGCAGGGGAGGCAGAAAGGCCCAGGACCGGGGAGGCGGCGGTGGCAGTAGGCACACACACGGCACAGCAGAGCATCTGTGCGCAATCCGTTTCCTTGGGAATCATTTCTCCCCTTTCGTGTGGACATTTTGCAGAGCAGCAGAAATAAAAACATTGATGCCTTACTATCTTCCGCACGCGGCGATGACTATCCACACCACCACACCACCCTACGCCTGTCTGCGTTTGAGATTATTTTTTCTGGGGTAAATTCCTAGAAGTTGAACTGCTGAGTCAGGGCAGGGGCATCTGAGCACCCTGAGGGGCTTGGGCGGCTCTGGCCTGAGCACCTGGAGGTGTGTGAGCACTCACGGGGCTTCCGTGGCCAGCTTGGCACCCACTGCGCCCAGCAGCTCCCGGCCCCAGGGAGACCACAGTGGACCTGGGACCCAGGCTGGCTGGCTAGATGCCAGGGCCACCTAGCGGAGGGGCGTGTGTGGGGATGGGGCCGGGGAGGGGTGGACACAGGCTCTGTCTGGAGGGGGAGGGGTGGACACAGGCTCTGTCTGGAGGGGGAGGGGTGGCCAAGGCAGGACGCCTCCCCTCACACACAATGTGCCCCGATAGCATCGCGCATTTCAGGCCCCGCTCGGCCCCTTCGGGCAGGATATGACCAGCCCTCGAGCCGATGGCAGCCCCTTTGTCCCATCTCCAGGCACCGATCTTATCGGTCGCGTCCACTGCCGTAGTAATGGAAACACGCGGTGAGGAAATAAAAAGTTAGCGCGCAGACAGAGCAGTAACGATAAATAAATAAATAAGGAGCCCGGCACCGCACGGGAGGGGCGCAGGGACACTGTTAGATCGGCAAGGCCGGGTGGGCGGCTCTGCTCCTGGTCTGGCCAACCCTCTGCAGCTTGCCTCCCTCACCTGTCAGGTGGGCCGGCCAGAGTCGCCTGCTCCCTGGGCTGTGGGGAGATCCCCAGACGGACAGAGCCGGGCATGAGGGCAGCCCTGCCCCAGTCTCCCCTGGCCCCCAGGGCCGTGAGCCCCAGGCCACCCCAACGTGCCTGCCGTGTGGGCTTGGAGGGGGCCCCACGTCACACACACCACTCTGCCGCTCCGCCCGCTGGCTCCTCCAGATGGCCCGAGTGTCCGGTCCCCCGTCCCACAGACGCGCGGCCCAGGTGCCAGGCCACACACCCCAGTAGGAGTGGGCATGGCGAGAAGTCAGTCTGTCCTGATGCCCGTGGTCAGTGGGCCCCCCCAGCCAGGAGTAGCTGGACAGTCACCAGTGCTGGTGGCAGTAATCACGGCTGTGCAGGTCCCTCGCCAGAGAAGGTGCTGACGACAGGGAGCGGTGCGGGCCTGACCGCCTGCCGTGAAGCTGGCCTGTGCATTACACGGGAGGTGGCGGCGGGGGGAGGCGAGCTGCAGTGCCCCAGGCCACGGTGGGCCCAGGAGGATGAGGAAGCACACTTCCGGGAGGGGTCACCCTCTCCAGGGGCTCCAGCCAGGGCCCGGTGGCCCCGCACCCCCAATGTCTGGAGGCCCTGGCGGGACAGGCGGATGCTCAGACGCCCAGCCTCGGGGTTGGGGGCAGCCAGGGCAGGAAGCGGGCGGGAGGGCGGAGGAGGAAGCCGGCTCGATTAGCACTCGCGGCAGAGATAGGCGGCCCAGCCGCAGATAGCCACTCCCGGAAGGCGGTGAGGTCAGCGGCCAGGCCTGGGCCCCCACCCGCAGCTGGGAGAGGGGGATCTGGGCCTGGCCACACTCCCCGCAGGGCACCCCGCGCCCCCTCCATCTCCACCAGCACAGGGTCCGCACCTGCCCACCAAGAGGCCTGGAGAACCCTGTGGGGCTGGGCTGGGAGGTGGGACTACAGGGCCCAGCCCCGGTCAACCCGCGTGTCTCTGGGTCTCAGTGTCCTCGCCTGAAACACGGGAGCACGGTGCCTGCCGCCACATTTCCGGGTGAGCCTTTTCACGGGTCTCTTGTGTCCACACCAGAGCCCCTAGAGTCCATTCACCACAAAGCCGGTAGGCCAGCCCGAGTGGTCTCCCTACCAGGCCCTGCACCGGCCACTTGGGTGGGCCGTCTTCCCCGGTGTCCACGGAGCTCCCGGTGCAGACCTCCGAGGGAGAGAGGCACGCACCCCTCACCACACGTGCCCCTTCTCGGTCACCTTCCCTGATTAACTTCTGGGCCCCTGCAGACCGCTCTCTGCATAGTCTGCGGCCCCAGGAGGACTGGGGCTCCCCCAGGGTCCGTGACAAAGACTGGCACACAGTAGGTGCTCAATGAATGAAAATGGGAGTGACTGGACAGGCTGTGTGGCAGGGAAAGTCCAACGGGATGGTGGGCAAGTCTTGCTAAAGAGCGGTCCATGGATTGCCGGCCCCGCTCATGGGTCCGGCCCCCCTCCGAATGACCCGAGGCCCGGGCCTTTGTTGGGGCGGAGGTTGAAGTCAGAACTGGGCCAAAGGGCGGCTTCTACTAGCCGGTGAAGGACCACTGACCACGGAAGGGGCTACTCAGGGCTGAGGGGTCAGCAGCCTGGTCTGGGGGGGATGGGCCATGGCCTCAGCCTCCCTCAGGGTGGCAGGGGCGCAGGCCCTCTGCTCAGGGCCCTCCTGGGGTGTTGTGTGTAGCCTGGCACCTGGGCCTCTGGTGCCCGCTGGGCTGCACACGACGTGGCATCCAGCCAGAAGGAGGGACCTCGGGCTCACGGCCCCCGCTCAGCCTTGGCCCTGGGGCTCTCCCACAGGGCCCCGCTGGCCGGGGGTTCAGGCCGCTCCCCTAGCCTGGGGACTGATGCCCTGGGGAGGGGGCTTGAGAGAGGGTCAAGGAAGAGCTCAAGGGGGCCAGTCAGGGTCACAGCCAGCCAAAGCCCAGGACCCTGAACCCCATTTCCACGGAAACCACCTCAGAGTGGGATCCTCCTGCTCTGAGACTGTCCCGGTCAGGGGTCCCCAGATGGCAGCCGGTTCCCCTCACTTTTCTGGTCTTTGCTCAAACGAAGCTCAGGCCGCCCGACTTAGAACAGCCCCTCAGTTCATTCCAGAGCCTCACCCCCTCGACTCCCCTGGACATGTGACGCCTTTACTTCTTTATTATTTAGTCTCTGTCTCCCAGATCAAAATAACAGCCCCCTGGGGGGCTGGGATGATGCTGGCACTGAGCAGGCGCAGGAAGCATGGGTTTACTGAGCGAATAAACGACCCCCTTTCCTGGCCCATTCCTGGGCTGCAGACCCCCACTCCATGCTCCTAATGGCCCATGTCACACCTCCCCTTTCCAGCTGGCGGTGTGTGGTAAACATCTGGGAAGGATGGTCGCTGCGGAGACCAACGACCCCCTCCTCGGAGCGCCCCCTCCCTGCTGCTCCAGTCCTTATCCACTCAGCTGTGAAGGGGGTCAGGATGGGTGGAGGGCCCTCTGGACAGGGGTTGGGAGTGGTCTCAGGGAACACGTCTCTCTGGGGACATCTGCTGTGGAACGGAGGTGGCTCCTGACGGAGCTCCTGGCTCTGGTCTCTGGAGCTGACCCCAGGCTGACCCCCACCGCCCGCCGTCGCCCCCTCCTGTGCCCCTCCCCCCCGCCCGCTAATCTAAGATAAATGGGCCTATTGGGCCGCAACGCCAGGCCCAGTGATAACACAAAATAGCTGAAATGATTTTTCCCACCCACACATGCCGAGCGGGTGGGAGGGGCCATGCGGCCAGGCCGTATCAGCCCATCTCCCCGCTGTCCATCAGGACGGGCCGTCCTGCCTCAGCCGCCTGCCCACCGCCGCTGCCCGATAACAAACCTTGAGGTCTGCAGAGAAACTCCAGGCGGCAAGATTAGTCCACTGACTGCACCCAGACGGCCAGTCCGATGCCCTTGCGCACGCTTCTGGGCGAGAATGCCGGGCTTCCGGCAGACCCCTGGGACCCTGCACAGAGAGGGAGCAGCTCCGGGGCCCAAGCGGAAAACAGCAGCTGCCATACCCACCCCTGCTCCCAGAGGTGGTGTCCATTAGCCCACTCTCCACGCAGCAGCCAGCCAAACACCCTGCTTCACACCCACCCCATGTTACAGCCAAGGCAGTGGAGGCATCTCACTACAGTCCATGGCCTTGAGCCCAAACCCTGACCCATCCGTGGCCTGTCCTGTCTCTCCCCAACCCCGTTCCAGCCACGCCCATGCTGTCCAAACCTCAGGGCGTTTGCACATGCCCGCTCCTCACCTGAACACCCTCGGCCCACTCCAATGTATTCTTTAGGCCGCACCTTGGGGGTGGGGCACACCTATGGTGCTGTCCTGGCCTGACCACCTGGCTGTCCCCTCTGCTGACCTGCGGTGTGGTGGGGACATGGCCAGCCTTCCCATCTCGGCCTCAAGGGCCCGGGATGAAGCTGAGAACCAAAAACGTGACACCTCATGTTTGGTCATCTGAATTTTGTCTTGTAAACAGAGGTCACCAGGAAAGAGTTCCAGGCCCCGATACACTTACAGGTGAAGGGACCCTGTTCCTGGGGCTCTGACCACACTGTCAGGTCACGGGCCTGGCCATCTGTGGAGTGCAGGCCACCCTCAGGGCCACTTGACTAGCCACCAGAGCTGGTGGGGAGCCCTGGGGTCCCTTAGGTTCACCCCTTCACTCCCCAGATACTCACTGCCCCTGAGGTGGACAGCCCTGCACTCAAGGGTTGTCTGGACCACGCTGCCTCCTGGACAGGTGCATGGAGGTACGTGCTCACGTGGTCTGCCCCAGGCAAGTCCCTGCGGGGAGGGGACCCCCATGAGGTCTGGCTGCAGAGGAGGTTCTCGGGTCCCTGGGGGCCCAAACCCAGCCCAGCCCCCACTCACTGCTCCCTCTATTTCTCATGCCCCGACCAGGAGGCTGAGGCCACGCCAACCACCACTGCAATGGGGGCCACAAGGTGGGGGACAGGGCCAGGACCCTCCACAGTTGAAGGGGACCCTCAAGGCTCACAGCCCTCTCCGGGGCTGCCTGTGTGCCCAACCCTCTGCTTTTCCTTCACGTTAACTGGGGAGGCAAAGGGGGAGCCTGTCGCTGGGGCCACGGAGCAGAGGCAGGGCAGGGCCATCACAGATGCGAGGTGGGGATTTCAGATTATAGCTCCCAGCCATCTGCATATCGGAATTCTAAACAGCCAGCCCCTTGCACAAACAAGGTCATTTCAAAGATAAAAACACCCGGCTCCCCGGGTCCCTGCCGTCCGGCCCTCTCCTCTACCCTCTCACTTGGGCTGGTGGCTCAACGGGAGATGAGAACAGTGCCAGGCAGGGCAGCCCCCTGCCCAACACCCCCTCCCCATTGCGGACTGTAGCCGCCCCACAGACTCAAAGCCAGGGGTAGGTCCCTGCTCTGCTCTCATTCACTTTCCCAGTGGCAGCCCCAAGGGACCCCCTCTCTTGGGACCAGACCCCTGCCCGCCACACCCTGCTCAGCACCCTGGGGTCCTGGCGCGGGCTGTGCCTCCGGCTGGCACTCTCCTCTCCCACATCCACGCGGACCTGCTGACCTCTGCACCTTCGTGCCTGTGAGCCCCTCGGGGTCACTTTTCTGGCGAGGACCCTCCCCTCCTGGACAGTCCACGAAGCTGGTGGTGTTTGGGTTCCATGAGGATGGGGGTGCCCCTGCCCACCTGGTATGGCCTCCACACAAGCCTCACCCCCAGTGCTGCTGCCCCTGCCGCTCGGAGGAGGGGAGTGACCTCTCTGCGGACCCAGTCCAGACCCCGGGCTCCTGAGGGTCAGCGGGGACCCCTGGCCAAGGTGCCCGTTACCAGCAGGGGCTCCTCCCTGCTCCGTGGTCTTACACAGCGGCTTCTCCCCCAGACCTCCCCGACCCAGAGGCCCGGGCCGCTCTGACAGATTGACAGCACCGACTGGGGAGCTGGCTCCGCTCTGTGTGCTCATAAAGATGAGGAAACCAAGCCCAGAGAGGTCAGGCAACCTGCCACAGTCACTCAGCAAAGCTGGCTCCAGGCCTGGGCAGGCAAGCTCCGGCCTCTCAGCACAGCCAGGGCTGGACGGGGTTCCCGCCTGAAGCAGCTGCACTTGAGAAGTAGCCGCTGGCAGCTGATGACGCTCGTGACGTCTGGAGTGAAGCGACATCCGGAGCGCCTCCCCACCTGTTTCTGAAGCTCTGGGGTCGTGGTGGGGTGGGGGGAGCCGGCGTCGGGAGGAGGGAGCTGGTGTGGGGCAGTAACGAGGCTGGAGCTGACAGGCCCCTCACACACCCTGCGGCCCAGACTTCGCTGTGTGTGTGGTGCATGTCTAGGCCCCCCCGGGAAGAGAGGCTGGAAGGCCTCCCTTCTGCCTGGGCTGGGGGTCTCCTGGAGTCTTTGCTCAGGGCCTGGACCCCTGCAGGAAGGGCAGCTGCACCAGACCCATGTGTGGCTGGAGAGAGGCGTGTGGCCCAGCCTTTCTGCTGGGTTGAGTCACCTGCCTTGGGACCTCGCGGTCTCGGCCCCCACCTGGAATGGGTCTGACCCAGGAGCTATCTTGGCTAGCAGAAGACAGTGGCCGGAAAGGCAAGGTGGTGGGGGCAACCCCCTGCTAGGGACACACCAGGTGTGTGCAAGCCCTAGGCCTCACATAGGAGACCGAGGCTCAGGGTCCAGCCAGCGGCCCCCAGAGCCAGGCAGGACAGGGTGCGCATGATTCCGGCTGGCCTGACAAGCCAGGTCCCCGGGGTGGCAGTCCTCACGTGGGATGGGGCAGGAGGAACAACTTGGGGAGGGGGAGACGAGCACAGGCAGGGGGTCAGCGGGACCATGCGGGAGGGGCCAGGGAGCCACCAGAGCCCCAGGACCTGGCGAGGCGTGGCTGCACACCCCTGCCCCTTGGCTGGCCGGACCCTGGGTTGGGCACTGCCCTTGGGGACGCCGATCCAGCCAGCCCCGGCAAGGCCTGCCTCCCATCGCCAGCAGGACAGCCCCTACAAGATAAGAGCCCATGGGGCCTCTCTGGCTTCCCGGCCAGGCGATAAGTGTGGCCTGTTTGGGGTCTGATAGAGGACGGTCACCACGGCGGTTGGCCAGCGGCCGCTTATCGGCCCATCGCTGCCCACTACACAGAAATTCCTATCTGTGGGGGCCGACAGGGAGCCCCCCCCGTGGCCCCCAGAAGATGCAAATAGCGCAGGAAGCTCCTGGGTGCACCCATCCGAGCCACGGCTCCCACAGCCACCCTGGGGCCAGGCCCTGATCTCCAGGGGCCTCTGCCTTCCCATCCGTAGAACATGGATGCGGATGCTAAGAAGGCCGTGAGGTGGGCGGGGGCCGACACAGGACAGCTGGGCCGGCATCCACATATGCACAGCCCGAGCTCCAGAGCCGGGCTGGAGTCTAGTGTGCTGCCTCCAGGCAGTGACGTGGACCGGCCCCAGGGCTGCTCTGCGCCTGCCTCAGGGGCTGGTGTGAGGACGGCCCGTCCCCTTCGTCCCCATGGTCACACTCCAGACTGCAGCCTCAGGGTCCCATCCCTGGACTGGTGGTGGTCCCTGGAGTGTGGGAGCCACGGGGCCGAGGCAGGGCTGACTTGGAGTCTGCAGGCACCTTGTTGTTACCTCGCCCTAGACCTGGGGAAACTGGGGCAGCAGAGTGGGCCCCAGGCCCCCAGCTCTGTCCCCTGTGTGTGGGGAGGCCTGGCCCCGCAGGTGGGGGTCCAGCTCAGCTGTGCCCCACCGGTGGTGTGGGCTGCATAGACGTGTGGCCTGAGGCCTGTCCCTGGCCAGGTGCTCTGTGTGTGGAGAGGGCATGCTGTGGGCATGGCCGGCTGGGGCTCCTGGGGCCCCTCCCCGCCTGTCACTGGGTCAGCGAGGTGATGCGGGGGCGGCCAAGGAGTCCTGATGGCAGCGGGGTGGCTGTGCTAACACCCCTCCCCGCGCTGGGCTAGTGTGGGAGCCCCAGCCTGTCTGGCCCAGGGTGGCCTCTCCGTGAACTGACTCAGCCCTGGTCTTGAGTCTGTGGTCGTGTCTCCCATCCTGGTTGTGCCCAGCAACCAACCCTGCCCTCTCTGGGCCCCAGACGCACACATACAGCAAAGGGGCCAGCAGGGAGCGCGGAAGACACACGAGCCCCTCATCTCTTTGGCGCCCTGCAGACATCACTAAGCAGCCCAGCCCTCTCTCATCGGTACCTCGGGATCACGACGAGGCTCACAGGGCTACTCGAGCTGAGCTGCAGGAGAGCACCTCTAACGCTCCTGGGAGACCATGGGGGTCCTCTCTGCCGGGGTGAGGTCTTCCCAGCCCCCACAAGCTGAGGCCCTTGCCGTACGTCCCCCGCAACCTCCCTCCCCACGCTGCTGGCTGTGCTGCTATCAGTTCCCCAGGAGCCTGTCTGCTCAGAGTTGATGTCCAGTACACAGCAGGTGCTCAATACATGCCACGTGGCCGCGCGCCTGCCTCGGGAGTGCGGCCTCCGTCCAGGCCCTGCGTTCACCAGGGCCATGCCCACCCTTCCTCACCTAGCGGCCCCCACGCGGGGCCCTGACGGCCAGCCACGCTGTGCCCGGTGAGCTGCCTCAGCTCCGATTAGGAATCGCAGCAACGGGCAAAGCCCCCAGCCCGCCTGCGACTCAAGCCGGTGGAAACGCGCACCTCGGGGAGAGCCTGGTGGGCCCCGAGCTCACAATTCCAGCTACAAATGGGGTGGGGCGGGGCAGTGCTGGGAGGCACAGAACCGCTTCAAAGACACACCCTTCCTCCAGGAACCTGGGGGGCTGGAGCCGCCTCCTGTCTCCCCTCCCAACCCGAGGCTGGAGCCCCTTCCTGGCTGGCAAGGGCCTGGCAGAAGGGCAGCTCCAGATCCACACTCCCACCACCCTGCCTTGGCCCTGCTGCTCCTGCCTGGCGGATGCCCTTCCCGTCTCACGGCTGCTGCTCCGCTGTCCCCGCCAGACCACACCCTGCCTCCAAGGAACCCTCAGAGGCCCGTCCACTGCGCAGGGCCCCGGTTTAGCTCTGAGCGTCGGCACAGCTCAGTGTCCCCTCCAGGGAACCTGTGGACCCACAGGCAGCTGGACTTTGGAACAGACGCCAGGCTTGGGCCCAACAGTTCACCACCCACCTCCTGGCCAGTGTACCTGGCCTGTCCACCGTGCTCCACCCCGCGCCATCAGGTGGCCGATTCTCAGGACCCCCCACTGGCTGGGCCGCACGGCCGCCCTGCGAGGTGATGCTGCCAGACCTGGCCGCAGGTGCACTTACCTGGCCCACTCCAGGGGCTGCTGGCTGCCTCCTCCTCCGGCATCATCTCTGGCTCCCGATGCTCCAGCTCCTTGGGGCCTCTTGGGGATGTGGGGGCCAGCGGCAGTGGAGGGGGTGGAGGATTAGCCTCTGTGGAAAGGAGAGCAGTAGGTTCCCTGGAGCCTCAGGACACCGAGGTGTCTGCCCACCCCAGCCCGCGGCCGCGAGGGATACTAAAGCCAGGTGGGTGAGTGTGTGGCCGCGGTGACCCCCTCACCCAGGCTTCTTCAAAGTTGGGTGGGGGTGCGATCAGACATCTCAGTTTCGCCCCCCCGGCCTCTTAAAAAAACAAACCCTCAGCCCCTCATTAACTGCAGCAGTGATAGGCGCCCTCCCCGCTGCTGTTAATAATTAGAGTGTGGATGGCCTCTCGGCACGCCCTGGCCAGCGGGCACACGCGCGGCCCGGCTCCCGGTCTCCTCGGCTGGCAGCTGGGGGCCCCTCCACCAAGCCCCGCACCCAATTCCAGCCCAAAGGGCATATTTGCCTTCCCTGCTGGACCGATAACCACCACGGCCCCCAATCAATGAGGTCCCATAAAAGCCCCCCCTTGGTGACGTCACGCACCCGGCAGATTATTAATACCGCGATAAGGGCTGTGATTAACATCGAATAAATCAATCACACGGTATAAAAGTCCTATTATTTTTGGCTATAAATCAACGCGGCTGGCATCTGAGCTCCAGCCACTGCGCGGGAGCCACGCTGGGCCCGCCCGACAGGCAGACATTGCTCCTGCCGCCTTATCACGCCCATCAGCACGTTATCACCGAAGTCTGTGCCAGGTGCAACCCCGACTGTTTTTTCCAGCTCCTCCCCGGGCCCGCCCCCACTCCATGCAGCCCAGCTCCCAGATCAGATAAGGGACCCGACTCCCCGGGGCAAAGTCCACCAGGAACCAGCCGCTGGCCCTCTGGAGAGCGAGGCCCCCATGAGCTCACAGCACCTGATGGTGATGGAGGTGGTGGTGGAGGCCCCTCGCCACGCCCTGGGCCACTGAGGGGTTCAGGCCCAGTTACAGGTGTGGAAAGCAAGGCTCAGAAAGGGCTGAGGCTGGGGCCAGGCTGGGGTGGGCGGGGCGGGTGCAGGCTGCAGTGCTAAGTGACTGATGGAGATGATGAAGGCAGAGACAGCCACGAGCAAGAGTGTCAGAGCCCAGGCCTGCGCCCCTCTGCTCTGCCCGCTGCCCGGGGAGCTGAGGATGACGGGAGCCCTGGCCCTGGGTTCGAGTCTCGCTGGCCTGGCCTCACTGCAGGGGCCGGGACCCCAACGGGCTGCACTGGGGAAAGGCACACAGGCCGTAGGTCTCAGAGGATGGGGCCTGTTGTGGTTATGCCGGGGAGACTCTGACACTGGCACCTTAGTGGGGTGGGAGGTCCACACTGAGGAGCCCCCCCACCTTCTGTCTGGAATTTCAGCCCCTCAGTCCCAGCCCTACCGGGCTGTCTTGCTGTCTTTTTGCGTCCCACCCCAGGGCCTTTGCTCGGGCGGCTCCACACGTCCTGCACATCTGCTCACGGCTGCCCCCACCCATCTCGCCTTCATTCCCGGTCACAACACCACTCAGTCCTGTGACTGTCTCCCCCATCACACTATGGCCTGGGGGTGACTCTGCCTCTGTGCACGGGGCTTCATGGCACAGAGTGGGGATGGGAGTGAGGTTTCCACCCATGGCCAGCAGGGCAGAGGGGGTGGGGGTGAGGTGAGCAGGACTCAGAGCCCACCCCCAAACCTACTAACCACCCCCCAGTCTCAGGTCCCTTTTCTGGAAAACAGGGGTGAGGGCGCTGACCTCCCCCAGGGCTTCCACCTCAGGGAGGCCTCTCCTCCTGGGGGTCTCTGGGACAATGTGGGGACGTGGCTGGGCCAGCTTCGAGGCCCTTCCAGGGGCCTGGCCAGAGGAGCCTCCTTGGTGTCAGTTAATCCACCGCTGGGTGTGTGTGGGAATCTCTCCTCCCAAGTCATGTCCTCAGCTTTAGAAATGCATCCCCAACCCCTAGGACGCTGCCACCAGGAGGGCCCAAGGAAAGGGTCCAGGTGCCCAGGGTAGGGTGGGGAGGGAGGGAGCCGGCAGAGGGCTGGGGAGTCCACCTGAACTCAGGCCTAGGGTGGGATCCTGTTTGGGAGTTTACAGGCGGGGTGACCCTGGGCAAATCACTCAGCCTCTCGGGGCCTCGTTCTCTCGTCTGTAAAGGGAGGCCCACATGTGCTGAGGCAAGCGTCTCTGTTTCAGAGTCTGGGAGGTCACTCAGAGCCCACGTGACCCTGACTCAGCCTGGACTAGACCCTCCCCCTCTGGCCTCGCTCTCCCCATCTGCGCCATGAAGAGCTCAGCTTTCCAGACCCTCATCCCCGACCCCCTCCACGCCTTCTCCTGGCCCTGCTGGGCATGGCTGGCCCGCGGGCACTTCTCAGCACAACGCCCATTTCACACTGTGGAAACTTGAGTCCTCGGTGGGCACTGGCTCATGTGAAGTTGCGAGGATGGGGGGCAGCCCAGGGGGCCAGGGCCAGGGCCAGGCCTGCGGGGCCCACCGCCCGACTCACCTGGACTGGAAGGGCTTGTGGGCTCGGGCTCCAGCGCTGTGGCCTCCTGCTCTGGGAGGCTGGTGTCCGCAGCCTGAGCCTCTTCTTTGGCCTCCATGTCTCCGAGGGAACCTGTGGACACAGCCCCAGAGGAGTCGTGAGGCGCTGCCCCCTCACGGTGCACCTACCACCGGCCCCCTGGCCCTCCCAGAACTGGCGCAGCCCCGGGGGCCGGTGCAGCGGGGACCAGGCAGAGTCTCAGCCCCTCACGCGGCCAGAGGCCTCGAGGGGGTGCCCATGAGCAGGGTGTCCCCCAGGGATGCGCGTACCCTGCCCCTGTACCCACCCCAAGCCCCGCACCAGTTCCCACACCTGGGGGTCACCCAGCCGCCTGCTGCCCAGGCCTGCCCGCTGGGCCCCCCAGGGGAGACATCGCCCTGGCCTCTGTGCGGTCACCCCCATGTCCGGGCCCCTTCCTGCAGGAAGCCCTCACATGTGGGGTTCCGAAGTCTAAGGACATGCCGAGGGTGGGCCCCGGGGCAGGAGGAGCTTGTCAACCCGATTAAAGCAGCAATGGCCCGTGAGGCAGAGGTGGGCACACAGATGCCTGCAACCAGCCCAGCATCTTCCCTCAGAGGCTCCTGTGGCAGGGTCGGGGTGCGGGGGTGGGGTGGGTGGTACCCCACAGGGGTCTCCTGACAGCTGAGCAAGCAGCCTGACCCCAGACCACCCGGGAAACCTGCCGGGGGCCCCTACGTGCAGGCCAGGGTGGCAACCTCTGCCCCGAGGTCAGGATGGTGCCTGTGTAGGGGGCTCGAGACCTGTGGAGAGCAGCTGTCCCACCTCACCCTCCGCCAATCCCCCAGACCCTCGCCCCACCCCCTTCCTAGCTCCTCCTCCAGACACCTGCTCCGCCCTACCCACTGCTCGGCTGCACCCCTGGGTTCTAGCTCCGGGCCCCCACGGAGCTGTAAGGACAGGAGGTGGGCCGGCAGGTGCTCGCCTCTCGTGGCCGTGGGGCTCAGACAGAACCAGCCCCGCGGTAAACCCTCATGGCATGGTCTCTCAACAGTGCGCCCACATGGGAGGCTCCACAGCAGGCTGGGAGCACCCCAGACTCATGCCCCTGGGATGAATGGGCGGCCTGACCCTCTGTGACCTCCCCTGCCCGTGGGGTTGGCCGGAGCAAGAACTGCTGGTAGCCTTGGTGGGGCGCAGCACACAGGCCTGGGGCCAGCCCATTTGCCGGCCTCTTTCTAGAAGTCCAGGTGCTTCGGCAGCTTACTCAGAGTGGAGAGGGGGCCCCGAAGCTGTGTGCCCTCGTGCAGATGGCAGGGACTTCCTGGCCTCAGTGGCCAGCTCCAGAGAAGGGGTGCGAAGCCCCTGCTTTCAGGGACTGCTGGGACCAGAGTCCTAGGGTTGGGCATTTGCCTCTCCCCAGCCCACTCTTCCACCCAGGTGGGCCTCAGCCACCCAGGGAGGCCCGAGCTCCTGGCAGCTCCATTTATGAAAGAACAAAGGCATCCGCTTGTCACAAAGCGTGACAGGAGCGTGAAGAAAGAGGCTGCCGGCCGCAGCAATTTATCCTAATGGCGCTAATTCATTCTAGCACAATTAATGCTCTGATAACGCAGGAGACAATCGCCAACCAGCAAATGGCTCCAGGCCCACAAGAGGGATGTGATGGGATGTGATGCTGTGAATCGCGCCCCACGAGACCTTGGAGCTTCTGCTGGAGCCTCCCTGCCGCTGTGACACCCCAGGGGCCACCTGGGTCCCGGCTCCACCTGAGGGGGTGGGGGGACAGGAAAGTTTCTCCACTGACTGGAGGGACACTGCTGCTTCTCCAAGCGCCCTGGGCCAGGAAAGACTCCACTTATCCCTGAGGAACCCTTTCTGCCCAGACACCGCAGCAGCTGGGCCAGGCCAATCCTTGGCCAGGCAGGCAGGGTCCTTGCTGTGTGACTTTAGGCAAGTTGCTCCACCTCTCTGCGCTCAGGAATTGTAATAGCTCCAACACCGCATCACAAAGCCTCATTTCATCTGCATGGAGCCGTGATCAGGTCCTGACACACAGTAAGTGTGCAGGAAACACCAGCATCACCAGCATCAACATCACACCAACATTAACAACTGCGGAAGCCCCACACCCAGCAGGGCCTGGGAAAAGGGGCCAGGGTGGGGAGGGGCACTGCTCCTATGGAGCTTCACGTGTCTGTGAGCCCTGCGCTCAGTATCTACAAATGTCTCCCCCTTAAGCCCTCCCTGGACTCACAGCCCAGGGGTGGAGGACAGTGGGGAAGGTGTGAATGGGGAGCAGCAGCGGGAGGCAGGCCCAGATGTCAGGTGCTATGGGCAAGTACCTGGGGGCCTCCCAATGCCCCAGAGGTGAGCCCCAGTTGTGGCCACTTTGCAGGAGAGTCAATAGAGGCCCTCGGCCAGAACCCCTCAACACTACACCTTCCTGGCTGCTGCTCAGGCCTCCCCCACCCTGCCCGTGATCTGGGCTGAGGGTGACACCAGCCCCGTTGCCTGGAGGGGTGGAGAGCTGGGTCCAAGGCCGAGCACCTGTCTGGAGGCATCCACGGGGGATGATGCTGGTCACCCGCGCTGGGCGCAGCCCCCGCTGCCCGGAGCCCCTCGGTTATCACGGCAAGCAGACGCCCCGTGAGCCGATCTGTCTCCTGCTCATTAAGCCGGACGCCGAAATGGAAATGAAAACATAATAGCTATTTGATTGGGGGTGAGATATTTTGCATATTGGCTTGGCGCTGATAGTGGAATTTCATCAACTCCCTTTTTTCATGCTTTAAAACTGAATTACTGAGACAGGCTCTGTGTGGAGGAATGATCCCTGCTCCTTCCAAGTCCTGGGCTACATGGTCCTCCTGGCTTTGATGGTGAGACAGCTGGGGGTCCTTTTGAATGACTGCCCAGAAGAAAGCCGGAGCTGGTGGCTGAAGGGGACAAAAGCCCCCGAGGTGGCCCCAAGGGGGCTGGCGCAGAGTCGGGAAGTCCAGAGGCCCCGGGTGAAGCCCGCTGGCCCCTGCAGACTGTGCTTGCCCCCCAGGCCACTGGGAACATTAAGTGAAAGAATTTGGGCCAAGTCCAGCGGCCTCGCACCTGGTCTCCGTGCATGACCCAGGTGTGGGCCTTTCCCGAGACCCCCCACACGGCTGCTGTGTTATACAGTCATTCACAGCTGCAGGGCGGTCCTCTGTGTCCCCAAAGCACGGAGGAGGAGGGGAGGTGGGATTTCCTGACCCCATTCAGTGTTGGGGCCGGGGCCTGGTCATGCTCACAGGCCCACTGGCCCAGGGGAGGGGTGGACACTGATGGGCATGCGACCCTGCTCAGGTCCCCACCTGGAGTGTGGCGGACGTGAGCGCCCACGGCCTCCTGCTCAACCGCTGTTCACGTGCTTGTTCGCCATTCACTCATGAAACCTCCCCTGAGTCCACCTTCCTGCACCAGGCCCTGGGGACCCTGCAGCCAACACATGCCCTGCCCCCCACCCCCCAGGAAAAAAAAATGTGAAAATGCAAGTGTGGCCACTGCCACCAAGGAGAGGTGGAGAGGCCAGTCAGGGAAGGCCTCTTGGAGGAGGTGACAAATAAGCGGCGATCTGGAATGGGACAGAGGAGACTGCCTGCAAGTGGGGCTGGGAAGAGCACTCCAGCAGGAAGGAAGAGTAGGACTCGAAGCCTGGGCCTTGTGTGCTGCCCACCCCTCCAGCCCAAGTTCTGCACAGAAAGCAGCTCGCGAGAGCAGCTTGTATCCGGGGCTGGGGTCATGGTTCAGTGAGGTTGTGTCGATGGGTGCTGAGCACAGGCCTGACTTTATTGCAAGTGTTGCTATGACTTCAGCTCCCCAGGGAGGGCCCTATGGGCTCCTCTGGGGGGTGATTTCGGGGTGCGTTGGGGAGGAGACTGAGGGGCACAGCAGAGGGAGGGGTGTGAGGGGCTGGGGGCTGGGCAGGGCATCGTGGGCAGAGGAGAAAGACTGCCCCCAGGCTGGTGGAAGGCCTGGCCCCCTGTCCCACTGGCTCTGGTCAGCTGGCGGGCAGGAGAGGCATGGGGCTGCCAGGGAGAGACCCTGGCCTCTGGGCGGCACAGTGACCAGATAAGGGCCCGATAACAGAGAGAAAATAGCAACAGATTCAGACTTTCCCATCGCTGAGCAGCGGGGCAGCTCAGGCCACGGCGGGGACAGAAGGCGGTGGGGATGGGCCCACTCTCCCCGCGGGGCTGTGCTGTGTCCTGGGGGCTTGGGCCACACTCGCAGACCGAGTAGGTCTGAAGCCTGACCCCTGGGGAGCCCGTGGGACCTCTGGTGACCCGCCCCCAGCAGGAGGGGCTCTGGCGCAGCTGTGTGGAGGAGGGAGCTGAAGCCCTGAGTGCAGAAGCTGCCCAGGCCCCTCGGGGCCACATGACCCCTCCTTCACCCCCAGTTCTCACAAGGAGCCAAGCCGAGTTGGATGGAGTGAAGCGAGTGAGAAGAGGAGCCCTTGGCTGGGACGGGCGAGCAGGGCGGGCCTGGTGCATGGGGTTGGGGTGAAGGGCAGGGCTCTCCCACGCCTCGGAGCCTGGGCAGGAAAGGGGCACAAGGGTAAGCAGCAGGGTAGAGACAGAGTCTCAGCCCCAGGGAAGGTCACCAAGGCCTTGGAGGTCCCATTAAGTCAGGACTTCTTACACCTCTGCCGACACTCAGCAGGGAGGTGGGTCCTGGCCCCTGAGCCCTAAGAGGCTCGCTTAGCACAGGGGTACAGGCCCCTTGGAGGAGGCTGGGGGTCTGGGAGGTTCCCTGGGTGCCCGTGGGTCCTCTCACACCCACCCTCCTGCCAGGGGACCTTAGCCATGCTGTCCCGCCCCCCGCCCAGCTGAGGCCTCCTCCTCCCTCTGTGAGATCCCCCCCCGCCCCCAGTCCGGGTCCATCCTGCAACCTCACATTTGTCTGCAATTCTCCCCAGGGTGGGGTGCTCTGATGCTTTGCTGCCCCCCAGTGCCCCCAGTAGGGAGACCCCCGCCCCTGTTGCAGACCACTTCTCGGAAGGCGTTGCCGCAGTCGGCCCAGCGGGCTGCTGCTCCCTAGGCTGAAGGTGCGCCCACAGCTGCGATGATGGGACAGCTCCCTAGGAATGCAGAGTGGCCTCTGGTCCTCTGGAGGCTCGGACTGGGAGGGGCGCACACGCCCCCGCGGTGACCTGCCAGTGGCCCTCATCAACCGAGGATCAGGCCCCACTGACAGCCATGGCGACCACAAAGAGGATGTTGGAGAGATAATCTTGGCTTCTTCGAGTGGGCAGCCTGCCCTGCGGAGGGGACAGTGAGGAGCTGAACCTCTGTGCGCTGGGGGCCTGGGCCCAGACGCCCTCCTGCCCTGGTCCTGGTGCGCCCCGACCCCTGACCTGCCCAGGAAGGGCATGGCCCTGGGGCAGATGAGACGGGGGTGGTCAGGGTGACTCCTGCTAAGGGTCAGCAGGATGGTGCTCAGGCGCACCGTGCACTGGGGGGCTCGTGACTCCTTGGAGAGAAGCAGGTGTGGGCGAGGGCCGCCCTCGGGCACAGCCTCCCCGCCATGGCTGTGGTGGGGCTGTGGTGGGTCACCTGCCTTTGCTTCTAGGCTGCGAGCTGCACTTGACCTCCTGGCCCCCGGGCACCCAGACCGACCCAGAGGGTGCTGGTGGGCACGGTGTCCCCAGTGAGCCAGGCCCAGGCTGGCTGCTGTCACAACTCACTCTGGGTCACCAGATAGCAAGAAGGGACTTGGGTGCTCAGAGCCGAGCCCAGCAGGACCACACTCTCTAGGAATGGGGGCCCCACACTCCTAGGAACAGAGTGCCGTGATCTACCCCAGCTTCTAACAAATTGAAACATTGTAAGGAGATACCCTTCGCATACCGTGACACTCGTCCTTTAGGCATCACTCAGCTTTTGGAAGCCTGTTCATTTAAAGACATGTTTCCCTGGTGGCTTAGAGGGTAAAGCGTCTGCCTGCAATGCGGGAGACCCGGGTTCGATCCTTGGGTCCAGAAGATTCCCTGGGGAAGGAAATAGCAACCCACTCTGGTACTCTTGCCTGGAAAATCCCATGGACAGAGGAGCCTGGTAGGCTACAGTCCATGGGGTTGCAAAGAGTTGGACACGACTGAGGGACTTCACTTTTCCCTTTTCCCTGGTGGTCCAGTAGCTAAGACTCCATGCTCCCAAAGTAGGGGGCCCGGGTTTGAACCCTGGTTAGGGTACTAGATTCCACATGCCACAACTAAGAGTTCACAGGCTGCAGCTAAAGATTCCTCAGGCCACAGTGAACAGGGAAGATCCCGCATACTGCAAGTGAGACCCCTTGCAGCCAAAGGAAAAGAAAGAGAACAGGACAGTCCTACGTAATTCAAATGAAACCCAGGCCCCCGTGGCTCAGGCTCGTGCAAACAAATACTCCAGCAGCCCAAATGCCCACTGGCTTCTCCCCAGAGCTCCGCAGGGGTCAGTCAGGATCTTAGCCCCTTTATGGCATCGGCCACTTTCTCAGTCACTTCTGCACCCCCAGCCGACCCAGCGCCTGGCCGTCTGGTCCTGATCCCAGCTTCCTTGTCCCCATGCCCAGGACACCCCCACTTGAGTGCTGACTTCCTCACAGGAGGTCTGCAGCTGGGCTCCCAGCTATGGAGGGAAGTCCTGGGTGCCCAAAAGGCAGCAGAGGGGGCAGGCGGGGGGTGCAGAGTGAGCCCAGCAAGCACACTCCTGGGTATCCCCTGTTCCCCAGACCCGGACACAGGAGCCCCGGACATGGGAGCCCCGCTGTCCAGTGTAGCTGCTGAGCCCGGGGGACCACCTTAGCCAACTGGTCAGCTCCCCCAGCCTCTCTCTCGGGGCTGTCAGCACGGACGCTGAGTGACTGTCTCCACCATCCCTGGTTCCTGGTGATGCTCACCCAGACCGCCCATGGGCCGTGGCCCACCGCAGTCACACCAGTGCCCGCCGGCCCATGGCTCTGGCAAGGCGGCACTGTCTCCTCATGGCACACTCGCTCCATCACCCCTCCTCTGTCTGCAACCCAGCACCCTCAGCTCGGGCCCACAGTCGTTGCTGAGGGACTCTGGTGACCACGTGATGGATGGGGGAGGGGAACAGGCTGGGGGCCACTGGGCCCCCAGGAGAGGAGCTGGGGCACAGAGGTGGGGTGAGGGGGAGCCTGAGCCTACTTGTTGGGGGGGGGGTGTGACCAGGGAATGAGCCCCAGGAGCCCTGAGCATGCCACCTGCCCCCACTGGCAGAAGATGAGCTGGCCGGCCCTGACTGGGTCTCTGAAGCCTGCTGAGTGGGGGGCTCCAGGCAGGCAGGAAGGAGCTGTGGGAAACAGGACACCAACACCCACGGGGCCCTGTGCCCAGCCACCGCCACTTCCTCCTGCAGCCAGCCCGGAGCAGACGGGTGAGCTTGGGGGGTTTAACTGCCCCAGCCTGGGGACCGTGACTGGACCCCTCCACACACATCACCCCTCAAGGCTGCACTGGGCAGGCAGGACCACAAGCAGCTCTGGGATCTCTGCCAAGCAGGAGCAATGCCACAACCATCATGACACCTGTAACAACCCTTGGTGTGACCCCATCCTCCGGGGAACCAGGGCACAGAGAGGTAAAAAAACTTGCCCAAGGCCTTGCAGCTGGGGGAGTGGACAGGCTGCCATCTAATCTCCCTTCCAGAGCCTTGCATTCTCCCCGAGGCCCGTCCCGCTCAACCCGCTGTGCCTGTCTGTAGAGACAAGGGGCCACTCGTGGGCCTGGTAGAGCTACCATGAAGGTGGACAGGCAAAGGCTTTTCAGGAAAGATGCCCCCTGGATGGGGGTGTCCTTCCCAGGGGCACCGTGATTCCACCAGGCCTGCCACATGTCGGGTCAACTGTGAGCAAACAGGTCCAGACTAGGGACACACCTCGGATACCACGAAGGGCCAGGAAGGGTGCAGGATAAAGAATGGTGGGTGGGTATGGAGCGGTGACCAAGGGCTTCTTGGAGGAGGCGACATTTAAGCCGTGACCATGAACAGGGAGAACTGCCCGTGCAAAGTCCCGGGATTGGGGAAGAGTTTGGTGATTTGGCTGCTGCAGCTGAGGATGGAGCACCAGGCCGAGAGAGGCGCAGAGGCCGGCCAGTCGGGGTTTATTCTCAGCACCGTGGGACATAGCAGAATGTGGACGCTGGACTGCAGGAAGGACCCCAGGGTGCGGCTGCAGTGGCCCGGCCGCCACCTCCTCAGGCCGGCTCCGGGTTCTTCCATGCCCTGAACCTGTCCCGTCTCTCAGATCAGGGCCAGCGGGCTGGTCCCCCACCTCGGTCCCTGGGGGCAGAGGCCCAGGCAGGCGAGGCAGAGAGAAAGGGGAGGTGGAGGAGGCGGGAAGAAAGCGCGGGGCCTGAGAAAGCCCAGCCCGGCTGATAGGGGAGAGATTGGTTTCAGCCAGAGCCGAGCCTGCCAAGTCTACATCCTACCAGCGGCCTGCACTTACTCAACATTCATCACTGCTGAGCTCGGAAACTTTATCAACACTAGAGGTTGGCGCCATCTCTGGGCCTGGCCACTCCCGGCCCTCCGATGGGCCCGATAGCCGCTGATAGATTACGCGAGATTGTTTCACTCTGGAGAACCGATTACAAACGCTCCTGGGGGAGGGGTGCAGGCCACGTGGCCTGGGGGTGAGGGTGGGGCAAGGGCCAGGGTTTTCCAGAACACACTGGCGCATGTGGCAGAGACCCCACGGATGACTGGTGGAGGGGAGGAGGGTGTGAGGCCACTCGGGTGGGAGCAGCGGTCAAGGCCGTGGCGGTCAAGGCCATCGCGTGTGGCAGGGCGACCGATGCTGTGGCACAGCAGTGAGTGGGCAGGGGGGCCGGGGGAGGAGGGGACAGGAGGAGCGCCCGAGGATGAGGACGGGGCTGCGGAGAGATTCTCTCCAGATGGGCTGATAAGGCTGACAGATGGGAGCGGGGCCGCGGCTAATGGAGCCGTCGCCGTGTAGCCTGCATCAGACGGATAGAGGCAGACTACTTTCCGGCCGGGGCTCCGTGTGACAGGCCCTGCCATCTGATCGGGGGCTGGAGACCTGGGGGTCACGGGCTGGGTGCCGAGCCCTCCTCAACTCTCACCCCTGGGGGCTGCAGCCCCAAGGGGCCCATGGCCAGGCCTGCCCCCAGGCACGACTGCCTCGGTCCCACACTGCAGAGGGCCCTCTCACCCTCTCACGCCCACTTGGGTTCTGGGTTCCATTCATGCCACGGACCTGGAGGGCGGGTGGCAGGTGTCTCCTTCTCCAGGCAGGCCCTCCGGATGCTCGGAGAGCCAGGACCAGGACCAGCATTGGGCCTGTGAGACTCTAGTGTCCAGACTCGAGGCCAGTGCTGTGGGTCTCTCCAGCACCTGGGGACGGCGTGCAGCGAGGGAGGAAGGAGCACAGTCATTTGTGGGGGGGGCCCTGTTTTCCTTTTCGGTGTGCCTGGTCAGAAGCAGCCAATCCCCTCTGCCCCCACCACACAGACGGGGAAACTGAGGCCCGAACTGGCGGGGATCTGGGGCCCACGGGGAGTTGGTGGCTGTGCAGGGCCTGAGCCCCGACCTCCTGGCCAGTGCACCCTAGTCCCTGTGGGGCCTGGAACCACAGCATCCAGGAAGCTAGCGGCAGGGACACTGGAAGGCCACTCACCACCCTGAGCCCAGCTCCTCAGGTGTAAACTGGAAGTTAACCATCAGCCTCAAGTTCACAGATGAAAGGAGGAGGCTGTGGGGGCTAGGGGACTGGGTGGGGGAGTGGTCAGGGTTCAGTGGGACAGAGCCTCGTTGGGAAGATGGAGAATTTCTGGAAATGGACAGTGGTAATGACTTGTGAATGACTTACTGCCACTGAGTTACTTGAAGTGGATAAATGGTGTTTCATGTTACGTGAATTTACCAAGCACAGACACACACACACATACATGTGGGTCTGCCACCTACCACCACAAGCAACAGTGGAGGCTCCCTGAGTGCCCATTCCCTGCCTTAGAGATTCCGACACACACCCCTCCACAGCCTGCCGCACCATGCTGCCCCAGGCCACTTGCTAGCTTGGGAGACAGGCCAGGGCTTGGCAGGGTCTGGGCCTGTGTCCCTGGGTAGGGGCTGGGGATGCTGGGGAGGGCATCGAGTCCACGAGGGTGGTTGGGTGTGCTGACCGGTCCTGGGCAAATCTCTGTGGCCGGCCACGGCCCAGCCCTGCTGGTCTCTTCGAGGGGCCCGGCTTCCCTGGCCCGGCTCCACCCCCTACAGCAGCAGCCTCTCCTCTCAGCCAGCTCTCTCTCTCCCTGTAGGGCTTTGCCTCTGCTATCCCTTCTGCCGGGAACGCTCTTCCCCACACACACCGTCCACCTCTGCTTGTCTCTTGTCCATCCCTGTCTGTTCCGGGGCGTCCTGAAGCAGTGAGCCTCAGCCCTGCCCATGACCCATGTGTCCACATCCCAGGTGGCCATGACCCACGACAGCTCCCTCTTCCAGCTCTGTTTCCTGGGTTTACTCTGCTCCCCTGGGACAGGGGCGCTCAGCTGAGGGAGTATGTATGGAGTGCCTGTTGTATGCCCTGCACAGTCGGGGGAGACAGAGCAGCTCTGCCGCAGTCACCCAGCGGCACTCCAGTTCTGGTCCGAAGGCCCCCTCCCCACTTCCTTCTCCTTGATCTCAGCCCAAACTCCTTCCCTCCTCACCTCTCTGCTATTTTCCACTTCAGCATTTCTGAAAAACGCCCACGCCTGTGGCTGCTTTTCAGGTCATGGAGCCCTGTGGGTGCTGTGGGAGCCGGGGGGCCTCGGCCGGACTCTGGGCCCCATCTTGCCAACGAGACATCCCAGGGGATGAGACATCCCAGGGGATGCAAATTGCCCTCAACGTGCTGAGAATTCCCCAAAGTTTCTTGACTGCTTCCTAGAGACACGGTCCATTGTCATGTAAATTTCTAGGATGGGAGCTGTGGGGAACCCCAGTTTCTAGAATATACTCAGCCAGACTGAAGAGGAGCCCCCACCCCAGAAACGGTACTGTGTGGGCTCTCGCTGTGTGAACAGGACAAGCCCCAGGGAGCGCACAGATACTCTGGAGGCAGCCAGGCCAGGTCCTCCTGCCTTACGGACCACGTGGCAGTTTTGGCCAAAGGGTTGGTCTGTGACGATTCAGGATGATGCCGAAGTTCCCGCCTCCAGCCTGGGGCTACATGGAGAAGGCAGAGTGAGAGTCCAGATGAGGATCCCAGTGGGCAGTGCGGAGGGAGAGGGGGCAGCTCGCACCAGGTCTGGAGGTGCCCCAGACACATGCCACATGCAGTGGGGGGGGAAGCTGGCCGGCCTTGAGCTGGCCAGCCCTGCTTTTGAACTCCGTGTTCCCATCCAGGAGTCAGGGCTGGCTGCCCTGATTCCAGGAACACCCAAATCCTGGGCCCCCAACTCAGGGTGTGGGGGTCTGGGCTCTGTGGGTCAGCAGGAGATCACCCAAAGGCCCGCCTGTCCATCCCCCTCCACGTCCAGACTAATGTGAGGCCTGGACTGGGGTTTCCAGCACTGAGGAAAGGTCCTGCCCAGGACAGTATTCCCTATACTAAGGGCTCCCTTGGAGGAGGCCCCGCCCACTCTGAGGCCGCTCCTCCCACAGTGCTCAGCCAATCCCCGGCGCTCAGTCCTGCTCATTTGCATGCCGCGTTTCCATTGGCGGAGGACACACAGGTTAGGATCTTGGTTACCTGATTGTAGGGACAGGCCGGGTATTGGGGGACCCGGCAGGTTGGAGAGGGGGCTACCTCTGGGGGAGACTGTCTCTGCCAGGCCATTCTGGGGAGCCTGAGGGCTAAGGGCTGGGGCTCTGATGGGGGTGGGGGAGCAGGCTCTAGGCAGGGTGGGTGGGTGCTGGGCTCAGGGTGACCTGCCTTGGCCTCAAGTCTGGGTCTCAAAGGGCCACCTGCTGCATAAGAACTCTGGTTATGGTGCGGGTTCTTCCTTAAATCCTCCCGCTCCTACCCATTACGATGACTCAGAGCAGGAAAGATACCTACCCAAGGTCACACAGCCAGGACACAGCAGCACAGCTGGGACCTCACTTCCAGTCTGGCTCCCACCGCAAGGCTGAGTCCTTCCCTCCAGGGAGGCCCTCTAGGACCAATTCTTATTTTTAGCTGCCTCGTCTTGTCTCGGGGAGGGCTATACTTTGGCTTCCTTGCAAAGTGGTGACGACACAGATGATGGTTTTACGAGGACCCAGTCCCCCGGCTTTCACCTTAGATCTAGTGGCACCTTGTTTGCGGCTCTGAGTTGCAGGGTGGTGGGCTCACGGGTGTGTGAGTGTGTGAGTGCGTGTGCACAGGCTTTGTTCCTGGCATTTTGGTGGGTGAGATAAGAGGAAACAACAGAACCGCTGGGAGCGGCAGGCAGATAGATAACGAGATAGGGCTGCTCTACCACCAGGCCTATCTGCTCGTATCGCAGTTCCCTTTTCTTTCTTTCTGCTTGGGGGGCAGGGCGGAACACACCCCCACCCCACCCCCACGCTGGGGCCTGAGCTGGGGGCCTCCCTCTCAGGCACACTCCCTCTGTATCTTTAACACACCGGCGCCCAGGCCCGGAGCCCCCGGCTGGAAGGGGTGGGGGTCCCCAGGGTCAGTGTCAGCACTGAGGTGGGTGACAAATGCAGGGGAGCACCCGCTCTCAAGAGAGGACCCAGTTCGCTCTCACCAGCCACGCCAAAAGGGCCCCGAGGAGGCTGACCCCCATTCTAGGATGAAGGAAGGGAGCCCAGAGAGATGACACGGCTGTGCTGTTCTAGGGCCGGGATCTGAACCCGGGCCCTGGATCTGGAGAGTGGATACAGAGTTCCTTCCTTGAGAAGTCCTGCCAGCTCCGGGAGGGTACGACTGGGCGGGCACAGGGGCCCTCAGGGAGATGACCAGAGAAGCCACTGACTCCCAGCCCAGTGCTTGCAGGGCAGGCCTTAGTGTCTTCAGCCTTGTTTTTGTAGACGTAGAAACAGAGGCTCTGGACAGGGAGCTGCCTACGAACACAGCGATGGGCAGGCTGGACCCCCTCCCCACCCCCATGTTCTCTCTGACCCTGGTGAAAGCAGAGGGTCCGAGGGAGGACTGCTGGGCCCACGGGACAGACGTTCTGGAACCCCTGGGCTGCTGTTGAGAGCACCCCGGAAGGATGCTGGCGGGATGGAGGAGGAGGTGCTGCCAGCAGGGAGGCTTCGGGGACCCTGGCCCCTGCAGGCCCCCAGGGAACCCCACGTCCGGCTGCATGGGACCCAGGATGCTCTCCCTACCTCTCTCCCTCTCCTCCCTCGAAGGCCGAGGAGGCTGTAGTACAATCCTGCCTGTCGCACGGGTGAGGAAGCAGTGAGTCACCTGCCCATGCACCCCCCACCAACCCGGGGGCAGGGTTCAAACTCAGGTACCCCCCCCCACTCTGGGCTCCCTCCCCTACGCATGCATCCATTTTACTGGAAACAGCTGACTTCCTTTAGAATACTGAAACGAAATAAAACCCAATGACAAAAAGAAACCAACTTCGTCACCAAAGGAGCCTATTTTCTGAAGACAGATGAAATGACCCCCACGTGTAAGCAGGAGCAGTCACCCCGCCGTCCCCCACCCACTCTTGGAAAGGACTGTGCAGCCTTCACCCTCTCTGTGCCTGGGCATTTCCCCCCAATTAGAGGACGGTCCCCTTAGGGCAGGTGGAAGCCCACGGGTGCCAACAGCCCGAGAACCTCCAGGATGGAGACCCAGACCTTGACCAGGCCTCTACCTCAGGTCTCTACAGTTCCCTCCTCTGCTGTGTGATCTTGGCTGGGTTACAGAACCTCTCTGAGCCTCGAGTCCGCCAAGAAAAAAGTGAGATCGCTGGTGCCCCTGCAGGATGTTGGGAGGATGTTATAGGAGAACATGGGTCACGTCCAGGCCTGATGTGCAGCAAGCACTCAGTGAACGGAGCTGTCAGCTAACATGGGTTCCACTTGGATGGGAAGTGGGGAGCCCCTGACCCACCGAGAAATGTCACTGACTGTCCTGTCTGGCCTCCTGCCTCTAGGATCTCATTTCTCAAGAGTTGCTTAAAAAATAAATGCAAAGAGGAGGGAAGACGGCCAGCTGCCCTGCGCCTGCCAGGAGCCCCAGGCAGCCCCTCTGCGAGTTTTCTGCATGGAGAGGGCGGGGTGCCTGGCTGCCTCTCCCCACCTTGGCCCCTCCCCCACGACTGCCACATCTGTCCCTCAGCTGGAGGATTAGCCCCATGGCGGCCCTAATCGCGCTCATCGCACCATCAGCGCTGGATCTCGGATCAGCTGAAGGAGCCAGCTTTATCCAGACAGACGCGGAGATAGCACCGCAGCCCTACCTGGGCGCCAGCTGTCACACGCGGCAGCCAGCAGGCCTCTGAAGGCAGGGCAGGGAGACAGCTGCCCCTCTGGGTCCCTCAACATTTACGGGGTACCTACTGTATAACCAGGCACAGCCTGTTCCAGGGGTCGGGGAGAGACAGCAGAGACCCAGACAGGCAAATTTCCAACATTCTCACCCCACACCTGGCCCACTGGATGGAGGAGGACACTGAGGCCCAGAGATCTGTCCCAGGCGTTATCCCAGGCGTTGGTGCCAGGCGGCCAGTCTGGACTCCCAGCTCTGGCGAGGAACTGGTGAGGGCCCCATCCCTGTGAGGGCGCCCCTTGGGCCTCACGCCCCCCAATCCCACTCCTGCTGTCCTGGCCCCGGGACACCGTCTTCACACAGAGGCCTGGGAGGTGCAGGCCGGACACGCCAAGGTTTGTGGCCCGCTGGCGGTGCCAGGAGAGGCCGGGAGAGATGGCTCCCACCCTGCCCACCCTCCTCCCTACCTTCTTTTTCAAAAACATAATTTATCTGTGTATTATCAAGAAATCCAGACACTTTAATCAGTGAGCTATGAAGTCAGAATTTCCATTCTTATCTGCGGGAGGAGTGGAAATGGAGGAGATAGCACGGAGGGATCGCTGGTGGGGAATGTTAATGGGTGGAGAGGCTGGGCTATTGGCCACGGAGACGCCATATCTCCCCCATTATCAAGGCCGTATCTCCCCAACCATCTCGGCGCGGTAATGGGGCCAGTTCAACTTTCTGAGTTATCACAGGAGCTGAAACCTGCGCCCGCCAGAGGCCTGGACCAGAAGACAGTTCGGGCAAACAAGGCCCGGGCCGGCAAAGCCGGGATGGAGAGGAGGGCCTGGCTGGGGTCCCCGGGGACCCCTGACCATCAAGGTCCCCGCAGTGAGTGGAGGGGGTTCCTCTGCTCTCTGGGAAAACGTCCGGTTTTGGTGGAGCAGAACATAGACATCCTGTGCAAGAGGGGAAACTGAGGCAGCAGGCTACCTCAGGGTCCCAGTGGGGCTGGGTGGCGTCGGCCCTCCTGAGCCACAGCAGGTCTATGACATGAAAAGGGTGGGTGTGTGGAGGCATAGCAGGGGGGGATGGGGTGCGGGCAGCCTGCCCTCCTGTCTGTAGCCCTCAGGGTCTCCACCCCACCCCCAAAGCCTTCTCCAGGTCCCCAACCCCAGGCGCAGGAAGCATCAGTAATAAAACAGCCCTGGTGGGCTCTGCCCCTGCCAGTCCTGATCTGGGGTTCGGGGTATGCTCAGCATGGCCCTAAAATGTTGAGGACTTGCCACCTGCCTGCAGGTCCCAATGTGGGACACCCTGGGGGATGGGGCACCAGGGGTCATAAACAGAACACCTCTGCCCATTCAGAAGCAGGGGTCCCCATGGCCGCTCACTCCTTGGGGAGCACTACAGCTGAGGTGTGGAGCAAGGGGCTCACCTGGGGGCCCTGTGTGACCAGGAACTGCCCCAGGCAGGCTCAGTCATCAGATGCCAGTGCAGCCCTGGCTCTAATCTCCCTCCTGCAGCTGGGGGATGGGCTGCGGCCTCTCTGGCCCGGGAAGGGAAGGGACTGGCCCAAGGTCACAGAGCCAGCAAGGAGACCACAGCTGGATGCTCTCTGGAACTGCAGGAAGGCCTCAGTTTCCTGGACTTGAACGTAGTGGCACCACACCCAGCAGGGACAGCTCTGGACTGGGACACCATGACTGTCACCATCTTCTGCTCCCTCCAGGGTGGGAAACTCGAGCTGCCATCTGGAGTATGACCTTTCAACTCTCTAAGCCTCAGTTTCCCCTCCGAACACTGAGCTAACTGATGAGCCCAGGTTGTGAGCTCCCGGCTGCAAGAGCTGGGCACCCAGCAGGGGCACAGTAGGTGCTCAGCTAACGCCTGCTGTCATGACCAATGCCCACCCTGTCACTGGTCTCAGGATGAGCTTAGGGCCCCAGTGAGCGGAGGTCACATGGGGAGGCTGCGGCTTTCTCTCTCATTGCATGGGGCCGAGTGCCTGATGCCAGGGCTGCCTGAAGAACAGAGAGGGGCTGAGAAAGCAGCAGTGCCCTGGATAAGCCTGTGGGAGCCCACGAGGGCTTGTTCCAGTGGCGGATCCTCGGAAGCTCTTCCCTGCTGCCCACCGCAGGACGGAGCCGAGACCCCATCCGGTGGCCCCTCCCCCTCCCCCTCCCGCTCCCAGGGATTCCCAGGACTCCACTCCTGCTGCATATTTCAGGGTGGAGAAAAGGGAGACTAACGCAGGAGGCTGCGGCAGGTGCACGTGGCAGGTCAGGAAACCTGGACGGCTTTAAGTGAGATGCCAAGAGGAACTGGCAGGAAGCAGGGCAAGGGAGGTGGGAGGATGTCGTCCCCCTCTTCATTTTAACTTTGCCAAATGACACAGACGACGCAGGGGCTCTGGCCCAGGCTGGACCTCTGCTGTCGGGTCTTGCCAGCCTCACTGCCCTGTGAGCTCAGTATCACGGTTCTACTGAAACCTTGCAGGGGAACCGAGGCTGGGGGCTGGGGCTGGGCATGCACCCAGCCCAGCACCTCCATGACACCCCCGCGCTGCAGAGGTGGAGACTGAGGCTCAGGAAGGCAGCATGATGTCTGTGACCTGCAGAGCCTAAGAGCCCCACCCCCGGGGGCGCTCCTGCCGCCACCCGCCACCCGTATGCAGAGCCCCCACTGCGGCCGGCCCCTCCTGCCCAGGGTGCAACACGCACCCCAGTTCTGGGGGTGCCCAGGAGCTGGCATGGGGTCACACAGACTGCCCCTCCAACCCCCTTTCCACATCCTTCATGTCTTGTGTGACCCTGGTGCAACCACCCACCTTCTCTGATCCTCCATTTTCTGGTGCAAAATGGTTTGAGAACCCCAGCTGAGTCTGGCTGGCTGGGTCTCTGTCCCTGGACCAGCCTGGGGGCCTGGGCCAGGACTGAGCTCCAACTGTGTGGGGCTCACGGAAGCTCACATCACAACCATCACCTCTTTCACGGGAGCAGAAACCATGGCTCCCCGGCCAGCAGGCCCAGGAGAGGCAGAACGGAGGAACAGAAGGGGAGGGGAGGGGCCTGCCTATCTGCCCGGCTCTGGCCCAAGGTCAGCCACCACATTCCTGCCCCAGTGGGCACTGCCTTGTCCCAAACAGAAGACCAGAGGAGGGGGAGGCAGGGCTGGGCCAGGAGGACACAGAACAGCTCAGGAGGGCAGGACGGGTGGCTGGTGGCTACATGGGCACTGTCCAGAGAAACCTGGGCCCACCTCTGGGGTCCAGAGACCCCAGCTCCTGGGTCACAAGGTCTTGAGCATGTCACTGCCTCCCAGAGCCTTAGTTTTCTTGCCTGTAAGATAGTCAATCCATAAGGCTGATGATTGTTAACATCAGGTAAGATACCTGGGCTGGAAAGGGACTGAGGGGGGTCTGAACCAGCCCTGTCCTGCAGTCAGAGCGCATGGCCCATGGCTCACTCTCAATGCAAAAAGTAATACGTGAAGGAAGAGAAGGCAGGAGGCAGGACTCTGTGTGACACATCCAGCCCTGGGGAATTCTGGCAAGATATCAGCACTGCAGCCATCAGCTCCCAAGGCTGCCACATCCACCCAGGACATGACCCCGGACAGCACTTAACATTTTGCATCTGGGATCTCACGGACCCCACATACAGTCCCCAGGAGAGGGTGCTCTTATGAAGCTCCCACTTCAAAAGCAGAAACTGAGGCAGGAGACAGGCCTCGGCCCACAGGGTCACAGCAAGGCCAGGACTCAGGCCATGTGGCAGCTCACGCAGAGTCAAGGGCTGGCCGGTGGCCTGGATCTCAGAGCGCCCATGCCCTGCTGTGGGGCACTGGGTGGGGTGGGGTAGAGATGGAACCCCTGGGACCCGGAGCAAAAGGGTCCTATCCGCATGGTGGCCTCAGGGATGACTGGGGTGGGTGGCAGCAATATGCCACCCAGCAACAACAGCCCCCCTCTGATGTGGGAGCAAGGTGTGCCCCAGACGCATTGCTCATCACCTTTGTGTCCCAGCCTCGAGAGAGCACATTCACACTCCTTCCATAGATAAGAAAACACAAGATGCCTCCTGAGGCCCCTGGGCTGGCGGCTGTGATGCTGGAGCTGAAGGCAGACCCACAGGGCTGGAATGGAAAGTTGGGGAGCAAGGCAGGACTCAAGGCCCAGCCTCTTGCCATCTTCATCAGGGCGCTGGACTGGGATATTCCCATTGAACCAGGAGGCAAACTGAGGCAAAGGTGGGACACCACACTGAAGCTGAACAGGTACCTTCAGCAAGACCCTGTTCACTCCAGGCCTCCAGCTCCTCATCTGTGAAGTAGGTACAGGGACGCAGGAGGCCCTAAGGTCCTCTCATTTGGCCACCTGATCCCACAGCCCTTCAACTCTGGGCTGGCTTGGTCCAAACCCATCCAGAGCTCAGGCAGGGAGGGGAAGAGGAGGTGGGAGAGAGGGGGAGGGGGGTCGGGGAGAGAGGAACGTTGTTGCCAACTGCCTAATGCAGCCCTTCTTCTCTGATGGCGAAACCTCAGCTCAAAGAGGGCAAGTGATGCCAGGTTTGTACAGCCTGGGCAATTGCTTGGCAAGCTGTCATTGGAATGGCTGGAGGGAACAGACTAGCCATGAAGAGGAATGATGGGAGTGGGGGAGGTTGGGGTGCCCACTTCCTGGACAGGGTCCTTGTATGTGTTTTACTCTCTGGAGACAGTTTGGGAAAAGAGATTTGTCCCTCATAGATAAACTGGAAACCACAGATGTGACTTGACCAATGGACCACAAAGATATCTCGGAGAAGGGGGATGGGGACGCTGGCAGCTGTCTGAGGTGATGTGTATTTCATGTCGATGCCCAGGGACCACCAGTGTCATCATCCCTATTGTGCAGATGGGGAAACTGAGGCTGAAAGGGGGTAAAAAAGGAAGCCAGAGAGAAACCCTCCAGGTCTCTGCTTGAGCCCAGGCCCCTGTGAGGGGTCAGCACTGTTGGGGGCTGGCCCTCCCCTCCTCACAGGACCACACACACTGCAGCTGAGAGCAGCTGAGTCCTTACACGTGGGGCCACCTGCCTCCCGTTGCCATAGTCGAGGACATGGAGGCCACTTTGCAGGTGTTGGCTTTCACTTCTGCAACCCTTCTGGGGCCAGGTCACTCCTGCCAGAGTAGGGAACAGCGGGCAAGGTCCAGAGAGCAAATATGTGATGGTGGCCTCAGTCTCCCCCTCTGTGAAATGGGGACAGGGCTGTTGCAGGAAGGGGGAGCAGGGCCAGGACGACCGATAGGATGGTGGCTGGTGGGCAGGAGCCAGCCAGGCGCCCAAGCACTGCCCAGCCGGCCTTCATGCGGGGCCAGGCCTGGGTCTATTTGGTGGGGGGGGTGGTGATACCCATCAGCGAGGCAACAACTGCCTCCAGGAGGAGGCCTGTCGATGGCAGATAGGCTGCTGGGAGTATTATTCACGAGCCCGTCAAGCCCCAGGAACGTCTGGTTGGCATAGAAACAGGAGATAAGGGGTACAATTAATGGCATCGTGTTCCCTCCTCCTTTCTTCCCCAACTGACCCATTTAAATCCCTGGCGGTGCTGGTGCCATGCTGGGCTCCCAGTGACCTCTGGGGAGGGGCTGGTCAGGTGGGCGGGATGAGACCAGGGCTCAGGCCCCAGGCAGGGCTGGCTAACACCTCCTGGGAGCCCACTCCTGTCAACGTGAACATCTCAGGGAGGAGCCGGAGACTTGGCAAGGGCAGGGCTGGGGAAAGACTGCTGGGCACCTCTACTCCCAGGGGCCCACTGCACAGCTGTGGAGACTGAGGCTGGGAAGCCCAGAGGCAGACCGAAGTGAGGAACTGTGGTTCCTTCCTCCTCTGAGCAGTGTGCTGCTCAGAGCAGGGCCACACTGCCAGCCTTCCAATCCCAGTTGCCATTTCCTTGGGTGAGAACTTCTCTGCACTTTGGTTTCCCCACGAGGTAAACGGTAAGAACGGGACCCGCCAGAAGACACCGTGTGGCCTGGCTCAGAGTGAGTAGTAGCTACTACTGGTATCACTGTTACTGCATAATGAGCAAAAGAGCTGTCTTCCCTCAGACCCAGGGATGCAGGAAAACCAAGAACCACTTGGAGCCAGTGTGAAGGCCCAACCTTAGGGCCTGCAAGCCCAGCCCAGGTCACAGCCCACCAGCTGGGGCTCCAGTCAGAGGCAGCTGTGTAGCCAAAGCCCCCTCTCTCCCTGCTTCTCAGCCATCATGGTGCGGTGGTGGGCGTTACAAGGTGGCCCCTAGAACCAGGTGACTCCCTCGGCCTCTCACACCTGGAGGGGATGTGCGTGGCTCTGTGAAGATGATCCCTCTTAAGTTCCAAAAAACTGAGATAGGGACCACCTCAGCCCCTTCCGGCCCCACCCAGGCTCTCCCTGGAACTAGCTCAGCCAGAAGACTCTGCCAGCCCCCAGGTGGGCGTTGGGCTGTTAGGGGGAGCGGGTAGGTAGCTTAAAGCTCGGAGTGAATGAGTCATCCTGTGACCACCAATAATTTGCTTAATCAAACTCTGAGGATGTGTGAAAAACACCCCCACCTTCAATGGAGTGGCTGCTGGGGCATGGACCGGCTGCTGGGGCAAGGACCGGCAGGGCTTCTTCCAGGAGCCCCTTGCCTGGCTGTCCTCGGTTTCCACTCGCCGTCTGGAATCATGGCCCCTGGGGGCCCTCCCACTGCAAAGGGGCTCAGCACCCCCAGTCTGACCTGGGGGTTTTCCATGTCCCCACTGTTTAGAGCTGGAAACTGAAGCTAGCCCATTGTCCCTGGAGGCACCCCCATGCTAGGCTCTTTCCTGACCCCTGCTGGAGGTCCCCCCTTGCAGGCAGAGCCCCATCTGCCCCCTCCCCCATTTCCCACAGTGCTCACCCTCTGCCTCTGGTTAGCTTACCCCACCTCTTGTTCCCAGGGCAGTAACTGTGACCAGTGCTTTCATACAGCAAGTGCTCAATCAAGAGCTGCTGAATGAATCAAGGCAGATCTGCATAGACCTTCCCTTCTGATTTTCAGGACTCGCTCAAAAAAAGCTAGTACACTGGGCTCCCCCCAAACCTCAACCCGGCACTGGAAGCCACTTTGATTCTTTGTCAAAAAAACAACTGTAAGCAGGTTATATACCTACCACTTGCTAGGAAGACCCCCAACCCCAACGTGACTCAAGGGGGAAAACATCCTCTCTCCTTCCGCCTCTGACTATCTCACACCATCTAATAGGAATCAGGGTTGGGTGTCCCCCACCTCCTGGCCGCTGCAAAGTCAGTTTTCTTTCATTTTGACGGACTGTACCACCCGCAGGGGGAGGATCAACTTCTTGGCAATGAAGTGTGTTTGGGATGAAAACTCGCCCAAACCGACCCAGGCACGCATGCCCTTCCACCCCTCCCCGGCCTTCGGAGGACCCCACTGGCCCCAGCCGCGCCGCCCCCGCGCTGTTGTTGCCTCCAACCCTGCCGGGCCTGGTGGCCGTAGATAAGGCCTCTTATCGCTTTTGGAGATCGCCATCCAGCCGACCGGCCCGGCGCTTATCTGAGCTCCCATCGACCCGGGCGGGAGGAAACCTCGGCGGGCCGGGGGCGCCGGGGGTCCCTAGCTGCGCTCCGCCCTGTGTTCCCCGCCAGCGCGGCCCGGCCTATCGTCACAGCCATCTGGCCGGCCAAGGCCGCGCTCCCGCCTCGCCCTCCCCCGCTCCCACGTTTGAAGTTAATAAATGGGAGCGCCTATCGCCTCCGCCATCGGTTGTGCGCCTTATCAGCGCGGCACATCTATCTGCGCGCGGAACAAAAGGCGTACAGAGGCGCGGGCAGCTGCGCCCCGGCTTTGGTGGGGAGACGGGGGAGGCGCCCCAAGCGCTCGCCCGCCCCCCCCCCCCAACTCGCGGCCTGGTCGCAGGTGAGGCCAGTGGAGCGGGCATACAGCTGCGAGGGCCCGTACGCACAGCCCGGGGCAGAGGGCGGGTGTGCGGGCGCCGCCGCTTGGTGACAATCAGCGCTCGCATCTTAACGCGCCTAGATCTGCCCGGGGGTGGAGGCGCCCCGGGCCGCAGGCTGAAGGGACGGTTCCCCAGCTCCACCTCCCAGGGTCGGCTCCCTCCCTAGCCTGGTTCCCGGTCGCACTGAAAATGGACAGCAGGGCTCGCCCTCCCACCCGCTTCGGTCCTTGACCATAACGCGCTCCGCTCAGTCCACCTAGCCGAGCCCGGGCACTCGCCCCGCTCTGGGCCTTATCGGCGCTGGCATCGGCTCCCAACCTGCAATCTCCCTGCCCGCGTTATCTGCATTTCTCATCACGCTGAAACACAGACACACGCACACACGAGAACAGACCCAACAGAGGCACACAGGGGAGGAGGGGAAAAAGAAACCAGAGAACCAGCGCAGATCGGGACCTGTGGGTGGTTTTAATACTTGAGTTGACTTGATAGAAGGCGACTTTCGGAAAACAGTCCCGCTTACACGCTGAGGAATCAGGTTACGGGAACCCGGATTCACGCTTGCCTTCCCCCGCTATGGGATCTGATCTGGGGACTAGACACTCCCCCCAGGAGTACTCACAAGGGGTCTTGAAGGCAGAGCTCACGTGGACAGAAGAGGTAGTGCTCAGGAGCATGGGGCTGGCTACCTCTTTGCCTCCTGGGCAGCCCCAACGACTTGCCGGTCTGGCCCGGGAGATGTAACCCAGGTAGAAAGCCTTGAGCCCTTGCCCTGGCTGCAGAGGCGTGAAGTTATTATTGGCGTGGGGTGGGGATTCGTGCTTCCTGCGCACTGCCCTCCAGCCGAGTGGCCTCAAGAGTTTAGGGCACTCTTATCGCTGGGGTAGGGGGTTGGGGGCTGGGCATCAGCAGTGACTGCCTGGCCCCCCTGGGGAATGGCCTTTGGTCCCGATGGGGGAGAAACTTGGACGCCTGGCCCAGGACTGAGTCCTGGGAGACCCCTCCCTGACTAGGAGTAGCCCCTCGGATAGAAGGTGTGTGACCGCAAGCCTAGGAGCCCAAGAGCCCCTGTGGTTCTGGCTGGGACACAGGAAGAAGGCCTCCAGGAGGCTGTCCCCGGCAGGGAAAGCTGTAGTTGGAGACCCGGGAGACAGGGCTGGAGCCCAGCTCATGGGCTGTGGTAGCAGCACCCCTGACCCCACCAGCCAGGAGGTTCTGTGACCAGAAGGCATGGTGGTGGGCACCCGCGGTCTCTGTCACTTGGCCTGCACTTCCACATGCCCTGGGTGCCCCTTCTCCCTCTCAGGTCTCTCTTTCTCCCTCTAGATACAAAGCCTGGGAGAGTCAACCGCGCGAGATAAGATCACAATTTCAGCCCGTCCCGACAGAGCGATCTTATCAGGATGGGACTTGCAGAATGGAATATTTTAAACTTTATCTGAGCCCAGATCGGGGCCGCCTTATCGCTGCACCATCTCTGGGATGCGGGGGAGGGGCAGGCCGCGAGGTGGCCGCGCCCCCAGCCACCCCGTTCCGGCCCTCTGGGCGGACACCCCCTCCAGGCCGGACCCCCGGTGCTGGAGCCCAGACGCGGGGGCCCGGCCCGCCGGCAGAGATTAGATTACGGCGCGCTTGGCACACAGCGCGGGGGGCGCGGCGCGGGGTGAAGGTCGCGGGCGCCGCGGGCAGAGCGGGGCGGGCCGGGGGACCGGTAGGGGGGGCGGCGGGGGTCGGGGCCGGCGGGCAAAGTTTGACTCACGCTTGATCTGCCGGGGGTTGCTCTGTTTCCTCCTGGACATGTCTCCGGCGCCGCGCGCCCTCCCGGCGGCCGCCTCTAGCCCCTGGTGGGCGGCGGCGGGCGGCGGGGGCGCGGCGGGGCCACGGGGCGGCTCATGCCCCCGGCCCCTCGGCTCCAAGGCCGTCCCGGCTCGCGCCCCCAGCCCGCCGCGTCCGGCCCGGCGCCGCTGAGGAGGCCGGAGTATCGGCCCTGCTGTGCGGCCGGGCAGACCGCCGGGGGCGGCGGGCGGCGGGCTGCTGCCGGCTTCTCCGCTCCCGCGCAGACGCCGCCGCCGCCGCCGCCGCCGCCGCCGCCGCCGCCGCCGCCGCCACCGCTGCTCCGCTCTTCTCAATGGAACCTGCGGGTAGCGCGCGGCGGACCTGGCGGCCTCTGCCTGGGCGCTCGGGGCGTGCGGGCGGGGCGTGCGCGTCACGGCGCCGCGCCTCCGGGCCCGCCCCACCTCTGGCCCCGCCCCGCCCCACCGCTGGTCCCGCCCCGCCCCGCCGGGTCCGGCCCTTAGCCCCGCCCCTCTCCCCGCCTCCTGACCCTCCTCTGGCTCCGGCCCCGCCTCCGGCCCCGCCCCCAGCGCCGCGCTCCGCCCCCGCCCGCGGTGCGCACGCCGGTCGCCGGGGCGGTCTTGCTTCCTCGCGGCCTTGGCCTCTCCCCGCCTCGGCTGACCCCGCCCCGACACCCTGGCTCGCCCTGTCGCTTCCTCGCTGAAATGGTCCCGCCCCGCCTGCTGGCCCCGCCCCCAGGGAGCTGGCCCCGGCCCTGGGTGAACCTGTGGCCTCCTCCACACCTCTTTTGGCCCTGCTGCTTTGTCCCCAGGCCTAGCTCAGACTCTGCGACCCAATACACTCCGCCGCCCCGAATCACCGCGCCCGACCGGGTTTAAGCTCTCTCTGGACCCGCCCTCCGATGCCAGCCCCGCCCCCAAGCCTGACCAGACCTGGTTCGGCCCCTAAACTCCGAGGCCCCGCCCAGAGCACTCCACAAAGCCTGGGCTCCACTCACCGCTCCATCACTCCTCCCCGCTGCTCTATAACCCCGCCTTCAGGGCCTCTGACCCGCCCAGAACTCCTAGGCTCTGCGACCACCCTCCTCGGCCGCCGGGTAGGGGACAATGAGGGCCGGGTCAAGCAGCCCGAGGCCTTGACGTCCCACATTGCCTGGGACCAGACTTGGAGTGTGGAGCCGGCTCTGGCACGGTGGGGATTCCGCCCAAGACTGGTGGAAGCAGCATCCGCGGGGTTCGCCACCTTCGGTGACCATAGCCCCCAATGGAGAGCAAGGGACTTCGGGCCCTCCTCCCTTGGGCTCAGATCTGGCTGGAAATCCGAGAGGCCGCAGAAGCCAGCGGCCTGTGCCTGCTCCCCGCCCCCCCCCACCCCCCGCAGAAGCCCGCAGGCGTTGCTCCTCTGGGTCTCTCCTTCCCAGGCTGTGCCTCTCCAGGACGCCCCTGCTGGAGGCCCAGGAAGTAGAAAGGAGCGAGGTTCCCAGGGTCAGTACTGCCTGTTCCAGCCGTGGACACGGAGGCCAGCCCTTCTGTCCTTTGGAATATGTTCATGGGATCCCAGAGGCCCCCCACTTTCCAGGAGGCTCAAGGTCACACAGCATCAGAGTCGTCCCTGGGAGCTCAACTGTATTCCTTTAATATTCTTGGCCTGCATTTGGTGCCTGCCCTCACCCCGCAGTCCCCAACCCCATATTCACAAGAAATAGGAAGTTAGCAGGGGCCAGAGGCTAAGGGGAAGAGCTTTGCAAACAGGGTGTCTGGATGCCTATCAGCAAAGCTGGACCCACCCACCTGATGGCAGGTGATCCTCACAGTGATGGCTGGGTGCTGAGCACTCTGCCCTGAGACCCCCTCATTCTGACTCCTTTTGCCTTTGCCCTTCCCCATAGAAGACGAAGAATGTGCCCCCAGGACCTGGGCACTCTCCCCTGCTGCTGCTGCTCTCAGGAGGGCAGGAGGTTGGCAGGTGGGGCAGAAGGTTGAGGTCCCCCCAGGATAAGCCACTGCCCCCAGACAGGCCAGAACACTGAGGCCAGGAGGCCAAGAAACCTGTCCGGAGTCATGAGCTTGCCCACTCTTCCCACTCCCTGCCCAGACCCAGTGGGTACAGCCTTCCTGCAGCTGCCATGGCTTTGTACCCCTTCTCTGCGGAGTATGCGGCCCATAGTTGACTGCTTCACTCAGCCCAGGGCTCCCACTATGTCTGTCAGTGTGACAAGGGACTCCACCTGTCTGGGTTTCCCATTGGGCCTGCTGCCTTCCCAAAGTGGGGAGCCTCTTTACAGGATGGGCACCTGGCAGTCAGGGGGATCCCTGGAAGAGGTGGCCACGAACTGGACTTCTGCCGGGTTTGAGGCTCCATGCACAGCAAGTGGCACCAAGGTTGGTACCACTGCTGGAGTGGCTGGAGGTCTGTGTGGAAGAGGGTTCTGAGGGTCAGCAGGAGCAGAAGAACCAGGACCAGTTAGTGATGCCTGATCCCTGCGGGGGTGGGGGTGGGGCGTCCCTTGTGGCCCAGTGGTAAAGAATCTGCCTGCAATGCAGGAGCCGCAGGAGACACTTCGATCCCTCAATGGGGAAGATCCCCCGGAGGAGGGAATGAATATCCACTCCAGTATTCCTGTCTAGAGAATCCCATGGTTAGAGGAGTCTGGGAGGCTACAGTCCATGGGCTTGCAGAGAGTCAGACACGACTGAGTATGCATGTTGAGGGTGAGGGGAGAGAGAGGGCTACTTTAGGCTCCCAAGACCCTCATTGCCCAGGGACTTAGGGGCAGGGGCAGGTCAGAAACAACCTGCTGACCAGGACCCACTTCATAATTCTCAGGGCTCAGTGGAAAGTGAAAATGTGGAGCCCCTTGTTCAAAAATTAAACATTTTCATGCAGCCTCAGAGGAACCTTAAACCAAGGGTAGGGTTCTGTGCACCTGTGCCAGTCACCCGCCTGTGAAATGCCATGACAGCCTTGATTCAGGCCCGCACTGGGGAACTTTGCTTCCATGCTCTGCCCACTCTGTCTGCCTTGCAAGGGTTGTTATTCCCACCACTGCAAAGATAATGACACTGCAGGCTGTTTGTGACCGATGGCGGGGCCACTGGACCTCACTCATACAGGCTCTATTGATCACGACAATAAACAGGAAAGAGGAGCAAGGAATGCTGAAGGAAGGGAGGCCTGGCTTAGCACAGAGCAGGAGTCACCACCTTTGCCTGGGGAAGTCAAAGAAGGCTGACTGGAGGAGGCATCATCTCTGTGGGGTTCAGTAGGAGTCCCTGCTCAGATGGGAGAGAGGCTGCTGCGGGGTCCTACCGGCCACCTGCATTCCTTGTGGGAGTGTCACGATTCACATCCAAACATCACTGGTGGAGGAAACAGAACTGCACTCAGTCCACGTGGGTGTTTGCAACACGTGCCCTGGAGCTGGGAAGGGCTCGGTGTGGAGCTCAGCTGCCCTGACCACGGCCTGGCTGTTTCCTGCTTTGCTGGATTTCAAGCCCTAATAGCCTGGAGGCCTTGGAGAAGGTACCAAGGGTATCCAGGCCCAGGAAAGGCTCCTGGGAACAGCTCTGGATGCCCACACTAGGGGGCCATATCATTATCAGCATCACTAGCCTTTCCCCGGTCCTTTTGGGGCTGGTTCATGGTTTCTCATGACATCCTGTCCTAGCAACCCTCTGGTATACAGCATCAAGGCTGTAGCGGTGGTAATGACACTGAGGCTCAGAGTGGCCCTACAGCTCGGAAATGGTCATGATTCCTGTATCCCGCGGAGTCCCAGGGCAGAGCCCATGTTCTTAACCCTGGATGGGCCCTGGGAGAACATGGTTCAAATCTTGGCTCTGCCACACAGAAGGCTGTGGCCCTGAGCGAGTCCTTAAGCCGTCAGGCTCTTGGTTTCCTCCTCTGTCAGTGGGGTGGGCAGGACCCTCTAGTCTCGATGCCGCTGTGGCTCCGGGCTCACGTCTGCTCCACCTCTGCTTTGTGCGCTGGCGGTCTGGGGGCCTGGCTTTGCTGCTGGGCTTGCCCTGTGCTGCCCTGTCCCAGGGGGACTGCCCGGGAGCAGGCAGTGGCTGTGGGTGGGGAGAGGGCTGATTGTGGCACTTCCCACATAGCAGGCTCTGCACTGGTTGTTAGGCGATGACCAAGGGAGCCACAGAATGTTCTAGAAACTTAAGCTGGACACTGAAGGATGAAGATGATTCAGGAAAGAGTGGTGGGAGAAAGGCATTCTCGGCTAAGGGAGGAGCAGGGACAAAGCCTGGGAGGGTTGGACAGGCTGGGAGGAGCGTGTCCCTAGCCCAGGCCAGGTGAGGGGCTCTGCCTGCCAGGCTGCACTGGAAGTCCTCTTTCTGCCTCACTGTCTCCCCCAGTGTTCCTGACTGGGCCTTCCTTATAGCCCTGAGAGGCCCCTTGGGGACTCTGCCATCATCCCCACCCAGCTCCAAGCCTCCCTCACCCACCAGCCTGACTGCTGCTGGCCCCACAGCCACTCCTGCCCCCACTGTAGGCTGAAGCCAGTGGGACCTCCCCAAAGCAACCGCGATCATCTCAGCCCTCCCCGCTTAGTCCTCCTCTGAACCTCCCTGAACAGGTGCAGGCGTCCTGCGGCCCCACACGCTGTTCCTGCCACGAGACGCACCCTTCCCTCCCACTGCCCGCCCCTTTTCCCTCCCTTGGGGAAACCCTGATTGCTTCTGGCCTCTCCGCTCTGGTCCAGCCTGCAGGGCCCAGGGTAACTTTTCTGCAGTTCTCAGCACTCTGTGGCCTCACGCGTGGAGTGAGGGCAGAGAGCGGCAGAGGGCTCCTCAGTGCCAGGCCTTGCGCCAAGGACTGTCTGAAGAAGGGACTCTTAGAATTCCTATTTGCCAGACAAGGAAACTGAGGCTCAGAGAAGTGAAGTCACCCCCACCCCACCTGCCACACAACAGGTGAGCAGCAGAGCCCCCCTCGGAAATCCACAGCTGCTGCTCCTGCATGGCCCCTGGTGGCTGCCCTGCAGGGAAGGGGGCCCAGGCCTTGCTCCCCCGCTGCCCGTCAGCCCCAGGCCCTGGAGCCCTGGGCAGCCATGCTAGGGGCCCACACCGACACTTGTCAACACTGGCTCTGTGAAGGGTTTAATTAACTTCCTGTTTCAAGGAGGGGGGTGGATAATGAGTTTTAAGCAACACGTGATACCACAAGGAGGTCACACAGCAGCGAGGATGTCAAAATAAATTAAGCTAGGGATCAGAGGCAGCCTGCAGGACGGGCAGGGGAGGAGCCGGGGCAACACAAGGGACAGCTGGATGCCACCCTGAGGTGTCGGGGGCAGGCTGCTGTGGGGGGCTGGGCTGGCTCCGGCCTGGGGGATGGGCTCAGGTGTTCCCTGTCTGAGGGGAGCAGAGGGTGGGACTCAGCTGGTCCCCTCTGGGCTCAGCCAGACTCTCTGAAACAGCATCTCTAACAAGCCACGCCCTCTGAGACCCCAGGACACACGGGTTCTGCCTGGACACTGTCCTGAGGGGTTAGTGACCCACCCCTTCGTGCAGCTGCCCAGGTGTGGCCTATTTACCAGCCTGGTGCAGGCAGGAATTATTATCTGAACATTTCCGAAGGAAGAGAGTAGGTTTCAGGAAGCTCACACTTCCCTGGCCGCCTCCTTCCTTCTAACCTCCCACTTCCTCCCGCTCCAGCACTGGAGGTACAACTGTGGACAGCACACAGGACAGGCACTCAGAGTCCAGCGGCAGGGGAGCAGCCAGGATTAGTGAGTGGGCCATGGGCACCCCAGGGCAAGCATGTCTCAGCCCCGAGGCCTCGGGCCTGGGCACTGGGGGGCAGCTGTCATCTTAGCAGGTGGTTAAGAAGGCTGCAGATAGGAGGTGCCACCTAAGCAAAGCCCCTAAGAAGGGGAGGGGAGGGAGGGAGCCAAGTGGATGGTGTGGGGAGAAGCTCCGGCCAGAGCCAGTGAGCCCCAGCACTCAGTCTTCGGAGGGAGCCCGAGAGTCAGGGCTGGACGGGTTTCTGGTGACGCTGCACCCAGAGGGGAAGGTGAGACCCCTGGCACTCGCCCTCCTGCCTGGGCCCAGCAATGTGCCTGAGTCTCTCGCAGCTGAGACTGCAGCTGAGACCGAGGTGTGTTTAGGCCCAGCTAAACCTAGGGAGGGCCCTGTCTGCAACCTCTCTCAGTCGGGGGCTCCAGGGAGGAGGCTGGTGGCCTTGAGCTGCAGCCCACAAGGCCAGGCCATCTGGTCAGGGAGGCAGACATTGGCCCGTGGGAAGGGGCTGTGGCCTTGGGTGCCCAGGCCTAGGCGGGAAGGCTTTGTGTGGCTGCTTCTGGGCAGTGGTCCTGCAGCCACAGCAGCGGGACCCTGGGCCCGCTGGCCACCCACCAGACAGGCAGAGAAGTGGGATCTCGCAGGGTTCAGCCTCAGGCTCAAGACCAGAGCCCACCACGGCACATTTCGGGTGACACACAGGACCAACAGCCTCCAGGTCCTGTGCCCCCACGGCGGTGCTTAGAGGGATCCCAGTGACGCGGACCTGGCCCATCCCTGGTGGCCCTCTCTGTGGGACCCCGGACGTATGGATTCTTCTGCCTGTGTGAGTGTGGCCTTCTACACCCTCTCCCTGGGAGGCTGGGTTCTCTGAGGCATCTGTGGCCCCTGCTGCTACTGCTAAGTCGCTTCAGTCGTGTCCGACTCTTGTGACCCCATAGACGGCAGCCCACCAGGCTCCCCCGTCCCTGGGATTCTCTAGGCAAGAACACTGGAGTGGGTTGCCATTTCCTTCTCCAGTGCATGAAAGTGAAAAGTCAAAGTGAAGTTGCTCAGTCGTGTCCAACTCTTCGCGACCCCATGGACTGCAGCCCACCAGGCTCCTCAGTTCATGGGATTTTCCAGGCAAGAGTACTGGAGTGGGGTGCCATTGCCTTTTCCCCTTGCCTTGGCCCCTAGGCAAGCCCATCCTAAGGACGTTCTCCAGCCATTCCCGGTGGATGTGGCCTCTGGCCGCCCAGGCAAGCCTCCCCCTTCATGGGGTCTGGGGACAGGGCCCGAGGATGGGGCCTGCCGCCTGCTCCACTGCCGGCTCTTTCCCTCCTGCAGCCCTATGCCCCATGCCCGGGCAGACTCCCGCGTGCTCCCTGCCCCTCCTCACCTGGTCCCAGGCACCATCTTCTCTCTGGCCCCGTGTCCGGACTGGTGGGGCCAAAGGGTCACTGGGGTCAGGCTTCGGGACCTGGTGGAGTGCAGCTGTCAGGTACAGCCTTCACCTTGCTGCCGACCCTCAGACTCCCCTGCTCCTTGCCTCACCTGGCAGATCTGGGGGGTACTCTGGCTTCCTAGAGGGGGCGAGCCAGGCCCTTGGGGCCCAGGCAGAAGGGCCTGTGGGGGCCAGGCTCTGCCTCCTCGGGTCCTCAGGGAGCCGTGGCCCCTGAACAGGGTCTGTGCCCACCAAATCCTCTCCCACTCCGTCCAGCCTGCTGTCACAGCCCACATGGGGCCCTTCAGGACGCCCACCCTGGACCCCTCGCTCAGGCCGGTTCCCACAGATGTGCCCAGAATCAGTCAGATGTGTGGTTGTGTGTGTGGGTGCTTGTGTGTGGTTGTGTGTATGTATGTTGTTGTGTGTGTGGCTGTCTGTGGTTATATGTGTGGTGTGTGTGTCTGTGGCTGTGTGTGTGGGTACTTGTGTATGGTTGTGGGTGTGTGGTTGTATGTGTGGCTGTGGTTGTTTGTGTGGTTGTGTGTGTGGCTGTCTGGTTGTATGTGTGGTTGTGTGTGTGGCTGTCTGTGGTTTATGTGTGGTTGTCTGCATGGGTGTCTGTGGTTCTATGTGTGTGGGTGCTTGTGTGTGGTTGTGTGTGGGTGGTTGTATGCGTGGCTGTCTGTGGTTGCGTGAGGCCTGGGAACAGTGCACCCGTGTGTGTGAGGACGAGGGTGCCCCGCGTACCTGTGACGTGCGTGTGTACCTGAGCTGCCCCGGCCTCGCCGAGCTGGTGAATGCTGCCACCTGCTGGCCAGGCTGCCACTGTCCACACACTGGGGCTCGCAGCCCTGCCGTGGGCTCAGGACCCAGGAGGGCAGGTTCACTCATGTCCCGCCCCGAAGACTAGAGCTGAGGGGTCCCCGATGTCATGCGCCTCTGCACCCATGGGCACCTGACCGTGCAGAGCGCCAGCCTCACCCCTCCCCCACCAATCACAGCCTGTGGCAGGGCCTGGACACCCCATCGTGCTTCCAGGGACGAGGAGGCCAGCCTGAGGCTGGCCGAGGCATGGCGAGCCGGGCAGGGGCACCCAGTGCTGCAGACCTGGCTGGCCCCACAAGGTGTCCACCACCAAGTCCTGGGATGGTGTTTCTCAAGTGTGGCTCCGAGCCCACTGATTCCACCCACTGCAGCCCCAACCCCCGGCTGGCACCCCTTGTCAGCTGCTAGTTTGTTCTGCAGCCCACAGAAGGTGTGTAAGTACCAGACAGAGGAGGCAGCCTGCTGGGCAGGGGGCATCGATGAGAGGGGCTGAGGCTGAGGGCAAGGACCTGGGCAGGGTGTCCCTGGTGGATGGAAGTGTGGGGCCAGGGCCTGGTGGGACAAGGGGAGTGGTGGGGTGGGTGGGGCTGTGGCAAGGTGGTCCCTGCACCATGTGCAGAACCTGTCTCCCTGTGGATGGCGTGGCTCCCCCTCCCACTGTCCAGCAGGTGTGGTTGGGGGCCTGCTCTGAGAGATGCACCCCCACTCTGCCCCCACCAAGCCCAGGCAGCTGTCAGGGGCTGGACAGGGATCTGCTGCCCTCCAAGTACTTGTCCCTGACACAGGGGTCTCTGGAGGCATCTTCAGGACTCAGGGTCCCTAGGGGTCAGAGCCTGTAGTGGGGGAAGGTCTCTGGGTCTGGTGCCCCCTGCTGTCTCTGTTGCCCTCTGGCTCCCTAACCCAGAGGGGCCTGCAGCGCTGAGGCACTATCTTCGCCGGGTTAACAGGTCTGGGACCTGGTGGGACCGCTGCACTGCCAGTAGGCTCTGCAGGGCCACGTGACCCTAGGACAGGACGAGGGTGGCAGCTTGGCGGAGCAGCAGGGTGGGGCTGGCGGGAGGACAGAGGCCACGGCGGAGGCACCCTGTGACAACAGTGGGCATATATTTGACAGCACGGATTGCTACGGTTTTTACAGTACAACCTCAGAGCCCCCCCCCCCCCACCCCGGGTTTATTCATCAGCACTAAAGAGGCACTCTGAGTGGCACACACACCTTTTACAAAAAAAGGCAGTTTGGGCTTGATTTGGTCTCTTTCAAAATATCAAAATTAGAACTTTTGACATACACACTGTACCTAAGGTTAAAATGAAGAAACAGAACAAAACAAACCACAAACCTCAGAGACACCTAAGGACAGAAGGTAGCCTCTCCCCACCTCCTGCCCCTGTGAAGACACGATTCTGTAGAAAGGACATGTGTGCCGGCCCCTGGGTCGGGTCAGTGCGTGAGCCGGCCTTGAGGGTCCCATCTGGCTGCTCCGACCAACCATGGGGCTGGGGCTGCACGCAGGCAGCTGGGAGCCAGTCAGGGCTTCTTGGGCCGCTGGTGCCTCGGGCAGCCTGTATGACCCCTAGCACCTCTTGGTCCGACCCCATCCCCCAGGTAAAACAAATCAAGGAAGCCTATATTCACATTACATGAAAATAGCACCAGAAACTTCAGAGTAAAATTGCTCATACTTGCAGCAGAGAGCTCCGTGTAGGAGACAGGCTCTAGAGAGGGCAACTACGGAGGCTGGGGTGGAGGTGGTGGGGGTGGAGACAGAGGACCAGGGGTCAAGGTGCACTAGAGACCAGCTTTTCTGTCAGCAGCACAGACAGTGGCCGGCACAACCCTGTGGTCAGAGGCCTGTTGTGCTCTGTAGGACTGGGCAGCTCAGAGATGGCTCTTTGGCCCCCATCTGATTTCTAGGGTTGCTTTGGAATTCCAGCAACAGCAGCAACGACACTTTGATGGAGGCTGCCACCATCTGACTGGTGGCTGCCTCAACTTAACTCTTGTTAGATGACAAGGGTTGGGGGGCCCTGTGGAAACCTTCAAAGCGAGGGGTTCTGTGGCATACTGGGCCTTAACTGTGGGGCACATGGGGCTGAGGGGATGAGCCACTCTCTCCTTAACTTCTTGGTACTGGATAAATAGCTGCATGGCCTCAAAGAGGCTGCAGCTGGCCCAGCCCTCACCCTCACCTACCAGCTAGAAAGGGATTGCTGTCCACCCCGGGCTCTGCTCAAGGCATCAGAGTTGCAGCTCTAACACTAAAGTCGGAGCATTTTCACGGTACATCAGATGAATTAAGATGTGGCCACCAGGCAACTCTCAGACGACTGGAGCTCCTCCAAAAAGAACAGGGTCCCCCATTTGCGAGTTCGTCCCCAATCCCACTCCTAGGCACTTGCTGGCTCCTATAAATTACTCAGAAGAGTCCTTTTTCAAAGGGATCTTGAAACTGGTTAGTCTCTGACCGAACAGCTGGCTGAGGAGGTGGCTCTGGGACTCAGCTGTGCGGCACGCCCGGGGGTTAGGGGGTTCCGCACTGTGGAGAGCCCCACCCTTCCTGGGGGCCCTGTGTAGAGGTCTTGTCTGGGGGAGGGCCTTGCTCAGCCCCTCCTTTCTGCATCTGAGGTCCCCCTGGGCATGGCTGGGTTCCCGCTTCTGTACCTCTGAGGGCTGAGGGAGCATCAAGCTGTTCTGGCTACTGGGCCTGGGCTTGGGCTTGGGCTTGGCGGGGATCACACGGCTGGGAGTTGCCTGCTTCCGGGGGGCCCGAGGGGGTTTTTCGGGGGCCGAGGGGCCTCTGCCCAGGCTCCCCACACCTTCGCTCCTGGCTGGCTCCGGGGCCCGGCCTTTTCTCTTCTTCTCACTGCTGTCTGTGTCCTCCCTGGGGCCCAGGCTCCCTCGCAGCCCCTGGCCACCAGCTTCCCTTGGCCCCTTGGGGTAGCCTTTGGCTAGGGCTCGAGGGAGGGCCTTGTCTGGGGCGGGGCCCTGGCCTGGGCAGTCGGGCTTGGCTGGGGTGGTGGCTGTCTCGCTTTGGAGCTGCCCACTGGCTGGTTGGGGCTGGCTGCCGCCCACTGCCTTGGTGCCCTGCCGGGGGCCTCCAGCACCCTGGGAGCCTGGCTTGGCTTTGAGGGCGGTGGGCTTCAGCCTCTCCTCAGTGCCACGGGGGGGTTCTCTGGGCACGGGGCTGGCTACCGCCTTCTTCAGTTGTCCTGGGATCTTGGGTGCTTTGTTGGGGGTGGATGAGCTTGACCTGTCCTTTGATAAACTCCCGCAGCCCCTAAGCTTGGGGGCACTGCCTCTGTGGGAGGGGCCCCCTGTTGCCCCTGCAGGCACCAAGAGACACGTGGATAGCTGCTTCTCCTTCCAGAGCAGAGAGGGGGCTTCTAGGTGATGGTCAGGGGCACATTTTCCAGGTGCACTTGGGGTCCTGTGTTTCCCTGAGAATGGGCCAGCTGCCCTCTTTTCTACCTCTTGGTCTGCAGTCCCCAGCCGGGGCAGAGAGCCTCCCAGCGGGAAAGCCTGCTGGAGGAGGTGCTCAGGGCTGCCTGGGGAGGCCTCATCCTCAGAGCTCTCCAGGGCCTGGTCCGGCTTGTGGCCATCTTTGTCACCAGCCGAGGCCGCTGGGAAAGGAGACAAGGATGGGGGCAGGAGCTCCTGGAGGCCTAGAGGGTCTATGGGCCTCTCTTGGGTCCCGGGCTGCCCGGCGGTGGTGCTGGGAGCTACCTCTGGGCAGGGCTGGAGCAGGGCTGGGAGGGACCCCTCACTCGGGGTGGGGCTGCTGCTCTGGGACAGAGGCCCTTCCGCGCTGGACCTGGAAGGGCTGCTGGGAGCGGCCACCCTGCGCCGTTTGCTAGGCAGCGTGCTCTCTCGGGCCGAAGCCTTCCGCCCGGGGGCGCCGGGCCTCCTCACGCCGCGAAATGTGAAGGGCTGCTGCCCCTTCCTCCGGTGTTTGTCCATGTGCCGGTCGAACTGCTCCTTTTTGGCGAAGGTGTAGTTGCAGGAGCTGCAGACGAAGGACCGCTTGCTGATGTGCGTGACGTTGGCGCAGAGCTCGCAGGCGTACAGCGGCGTGTGCGCCAGCTCCAGCTCCCCGCTCAGCCCGTGCTCGCCGCCCAAGTGCGCGCGCAGCTCCTGGTGCTCCGAGTAGACGCGCGGGCACTGCGGGCACAGGTACACGCGCTGCGGGCTGTGCACCGCCAGGTGGCGCTGCAGCTTGAAGGGCTTGGGGAACCGCTTCCCGCAGTGGTGGCAGTCGCGGGCCGGGTCCTTGCAATCCTGGTGCACCGGGACGGCCGGGAGCTGGGGCTCGCCGTGGGGACGGGCTTCGGGGGACGCGCCGCCGGCCGGGGCGGGGCGCGCGCAGGCGGACGGGCTGCCCTGCGCCGAGACGCCGACCGCCTCGCAGCCGCGGCTGCGGGCCTGGGGCCTCGGCCGCTCCCTCGGGAAAGCCTTCCCGGCTCCCGCGTCCGGCCCCGACGCCTCTGCGCAGCCCCCGCCTGCCCTGCCGGCGACGGAGCGCTTGCCCCGGCGGGATCTGGACGCCTGCCCCGCGATGCCGCTCAGGAAGTGCGTGACCACGCCGCCGCCCTCCCAGCATGCGGGCAGGTCCCCTAGAGACCGCCGCGCCTGCCCCTTGCGGGCGAAGCGCACGGCGTGTTCCCGCAGGTGCTCGTTGTACATCCAGACGTCGGCCACCTCCCGCAAGCACATGCCGCAGGCCCACAGCCCCGCCTTGCTCTGCACGTGCTTCTCCAGCAGGTGCTCCCGGAGCAGCTCTCGGGAGCCGAACCTGCGCTCCACGCACATGTAGCAGGTGGGGGGCGGGGAGGGACTGTGGGCCAGCTTGTGCAGGTCCAGCTCGCCCAGGCCGTGGAAGCGCTGGAAGCACACCCTGCACTTGTAGGGCGCTCTCCTGGCCTTGGCACGCTGGCCTTCGCCTGCAGCCCTTCTTGCTCCATCCGCCTCCTCTGTCCTGCTCCGTGGGCCCTGGGAACCGGCCGTGGCCTTGCCATCCAAGAAGCTGGTGCTGGGGAGACCCACAGGGTCTTCACAGGGTCCCAGGAAGCATGGGTCCTGTATCTCCAGTTTGGTGCCCAGCATCTCCAGGTCCGCGGCACTCCTGGGCACCCCGTAGTGTTCTCGCTCCAGGTTGGGAGGCTCAGGGCTCGCATCTCCTAGAGAAGAGGTGACCTCGTCCGCGGGGGCCTGAAGCTCCAGGCCTCGCCAAGCTGCCGGGACCATGTGTAGCTTGGGGATGTTTTCCGATGGGTGGTCCTCGGCGCAGCAGGGGTTCGTCTCCAGGTGGGGCTCTAGGGCCCACAGGCTGGGGCCTGGGGCCCAAGGGTCAATGCCCGGAACCTTGCTGTTGAGGAAGCCCTCCAGGAGGAAGGACTCAGGCAGATCGGTGGCCTCATCACCCCATGGGTCCTCGTGGGACAGGCAGAGCGAGCCAGAGTCGCTGAGGTCTGTGGGCAGGCGGGCAGAGGGCAGAGTGACACTGCCCCCTACCTGGCCATTGGGCTCCACCCGGGGTGGGGGCTTCGACTTTTTACAGCGCTTCCCATAGACACGGGGGTTCTTCTTCCGAGCCAAGCGGTCTCCCAGGGGGAAGAGCTGGGAGAAAGAGGCCTCATCATCCAACAAGCTCAGAGGGTCCCCGTGCTCCGGGCTGGGAGGTTTAGGAGCCGTGCCCTCCTGCTCTGGGACCCCCTCTGCTGGGCTGTGCGGGGGGGCCTGGGAGCAAGGACTGCTGATGGTGCCACCTGCTTCAGAACCACGAGTCTCAGGGGGGCCCCGGGGGCCCCAGGGGGGCCCGTGCTCCTCCCAGACACTGTGCCCTGATCTGCTGTCAGCCTCTCTGCTGTTCCCTGCAGGCTTAGGCCCAGTCACCCTCAGTGGCTCTTCACAGATGACAGATGTCCTGGTCTCTCTGGGTCCCCCACACCCTCTTGCCAGAGCTGCCTTCTGCTCCCCTGGCCCTTCCCCTGGAGGCGCTCCCTCCGCCATCCTTGGACAGGCCACCCAGTCCCCAGGTGGCTTCTGTGCAGGTGTCTCCTCCGGGTCCGTGGCTGCGGGAGGCAACTCCGTGGCCTTGGTCTCTTGTTCTGTCTTGGGTGAGAGACGGCAGCAGTTGGCAGCGGAGGTGGATGGACTCCAGCAGCTTCTGTCTGGAGTCACATCAGCAGGGACCTGGGGATTGCTCTCCTCCCGGAACCTTCTCGCTCTGGGCTTCCTCACTTTCTTGTTAGATTTCCCCTCTGACTCGCTGGGGAAATCTGTGGGTGGTCTGCCACGCCTCTGGCTCCCACCTTTCTCTGCCTGTTTGGGTCGGAGCTCTTCCCTCCCCAGCCGGTCCTGTTTCCTAGGCTCTGTAGGCCTCACGTCCACCCCTTGCCTGATTGTATCTGGGGTGTGTGGCTCCCAGCTTGGGGGACAGCCTGGAGCTCCCAGAAGCCCCTTGGATATCTCGGGACCCAGGGCATCCTCAGGAGCTGTAGAGCCACAAACAGGGGGCGGCTCCCCAGCCTGGCTGGGGTCTCCCACCAAGCGCCCAGGTTCCTCCTTCCCCAGTGCTCCGTGACTCTCCTTCCCGGGGCGCTGGCACGTCTGGGGAGCAGGTGAAGGCGCTGGGCTTGGCTGGGACGCAGCACCCTTGTGCAGCCCGTGCTTCCTGGCTCGGTGGCGGCTCAGGCCCGGCCCGGAGCGGAAGGAAGCTGAGCAGACCTCGCAGGTCACCGGCCGCCCGCTGGGGGCTCCGCCCCTCCAGTGGCCATTCTCAGTGAACACCGGCTTCTTTTTAAAGCCACGCGGCTTCTGTCTGAGGTCCTGGGGACTGAGGGCATTTGCCTGGGGTCTCTGGTGGAGGGCACTTTGGGGGAAGTGGGCTCTGGAGTCACTGGTTGTGCTGCCTGGGCAGAGCTCTGTGGGAGGACAGGTCACTGGTACACCCCTGGCGCCAGCCTCGGACTCCTTGGTAATGGCAGGGGGCCTGGCCCCAGGCGTCTCCAGGCTCTCCTGTCCTTGGAAGCTGACCAGAGCCTTGCCTTCTTGGCAAGTGTGGGGATCTGGCCGCATGGCCCCACGTGTGGAAGGGTCAGTGGGCACAGTGGTGACACCCTGGCCTTCCCTGTTGCCTAGGGGTCCGGAGGAGGAGCCTGAGGGCACCCCACCTGGGTGGGTGGTGGGCAGAACTCCCCTGGGGTCTGGCCACTCAGCCCGGGGACCTCTGAGTGCCCCCACGCCGTCTGCGGTGGGGACGCTGGGCAGGGCAGCAGCCTTGACAGTCATTCCCGGGGTGCTGACTGTCATTGGGTGGGGAGGGGTGGCACGGGCAGGGGAGTCCCCTGGCCTTTCTTTTCTGGAAGCTTCTAGGGTTTTTGACACATGATCTCCAGGGCGGGCCCCTCTGTGGGCGGCACTGATGACACTGACGAAGCTGGGCTCCGTGGGAGGGTCTTCCAGGGGGCTGCCGTCCCCTAGGAGAGGGTGGTGAGCTGGGCTTTCCTTGAGGCCACGGCGGCTTGTCTTCAAAGAGGGGGACACCGCCAGGGGTGCCGCAGTGCCTGTGGGTGCTGGGCTGCGCTCGGCCCCTTCTGGAGGTGTCCAGGTGGGAGAAGAGGCCGACAGAAGCTGAGAGCTGGCAGCCCCACCGTGGGGTGGAGATGCTGGGAGCAGTTCCCGGAGCTCCCCTGAAGGTGCCGTGGGAGGGCCTTCCTGGTGTAGGGGCTTGAGGCCACCGGGATCAGAGGGGGCTGCAGAGGTGGACAAGCGGGTGTGGCTGGCCAGGTTCCTGGTGGGCGGCTCTGGGCTTTCCCCAGCGAACAGCAGATGCTTCCTAAGGCCTGGGCCAGCTGCCACCACCTCCAGAGTCCAGTCCCTGGGCCTGTCTGGGGTGTGGGCTGCCACTAAGGCTGGGACTGCAGAGTCTGCCTCAGAGGAGGTGGGGCTTGGGGTGGCCTGTGCCTCGTTGCAAAGGCCCATGGCCACCCTGCTTCCCTGGAGCTGTGCCCCCAGCTGGTCTGCAGCCCCGACCAGCCCGGCCGGTGTGGTTTCAGGGTCGGCGCTGGCCGTGGTGCAGCTGTCCGGTCTCCCTGGCCTCCCTCGGTCGCCTGGCTTCAGGTGGCCAGCTTTGGCCTGGCCCCTGGGCTTCCTGGCCTGGCCATGTGTGCCTGCATGTCCATCTCCGTCCGGCCCCAGCTGACGTCCGGCCACAGTGGTCATCTGCACGCCTCCCAGGGAGCCCAGGGCAGGGCTGTGGGCCGTTGTCTCTCCTTCCTTGCCACCGCCTCCCAGATCTGAGGGGTTGCTGTGCAGAGGGCTCTGGGCATCAGCAGTGGGGGTCACCCTTGAGCCCCGGGCATCATCTCCCCTCTCAGCTGCTCTGGCCACCAGGAGCTGCAGCTGATGAAGTGGGCTGGAGGCTGGGTTCTGGAGTCTCCTGCCCAGGCTGGGGTTGGGTGTGGAGGCACAACTTGGAGAGACTCCCACTGGCACAAACTCCTCCTTGCCCTCAGGGCCAGGCCCAGCCGCAACAGGGGGCAGGAGCTCTGTTCCTCCTGGCTCACCTGTGCTGCTCACAGAGTGTCCCCTGGGGGCACTGCTATGAATGGCGGCAGAAGGAGGGGTGGCGCCCAGAGGAAGAAGCTCGGCACCCTGAAATGCCAAGCCAGGCGCTAGATGGGCAGTGGGGCTGCTGTATGCCTCCAGCTTCAGAGGATCTTGACAGGGCCCAGGTGCCTTGCAGGGTCCCGGGGAAAGCCCCCCTCTCGGTGGGCGGGGAAGGAGCAGCGGGAGGCCTTGGCCATGTTGTGTTCCAGGGGCCCCATGACCCTTAGGAAGCGAAGGTTCCAGGCTTGGGCTGCACTTTGCTAAACTCCCCACATCTGACACGGGGTCCGGTATGCAGACTTCCTGGTGGGCCCTTCGGCCCCCTTCGGCCCTTGGGAGACTTGTCTTTGGGACTCTGGCTTTCTGCACTGATTGGAAACTGAGGCTGGCTCCCATGGGGCTGGAAGGACCCCGAGGAACCACGTCCTTGTGGGTGCTGGGGGCCAAGGGTGAGGGCCACTCCTCCTGGGGGCTTGCCAGGGCGTCCCCTGTGGTGTCTGCCCCCTCCCCGTGTGGACGTGGCTCCTGGGGGGCAGTGGTGCTGGCCCTGCACGGCTCTCCTGGGGCCCTCTGTGGGCCTCTGCTCTGCAGCTGACTCTCCAGTTCCGTGACCAGCCGTTTGATCTCCAGCTCCTCCTCAGACAGGTCGCTGGTACTGGCGGTGCTACACTCGACAGCCCTGGTGGGCAGAGCGCTGAGGCTGGCAGCCACGGGCCCTTGAGTGGGACGCTGCTGACTGAAAGTCTTTTCCGCTGAGAGGCTGGGAAAAAGGTCTGGATGGCCAGGCGGCACCGGGGACACTTCCTCCAGCAGGGACCAGCCCCTTTCAGGCAGAAACGAGGGGTACGGTGGGTCTAGCTGGGGTTTCCTCGGGGGAAGAGCAGCACACGCACGCAGCACAGGGGTGTCCCCGTGCCCAGAGAGGCTGCCATAGGTCGGCGGGTTGAAGTTGTCCCTGGGCAGCCCCAAGGGGAGGGGCGTGGGCTCCAAGGCCAGTGCCGACTGGCCTCTGCCTGGGTCTGTGATGCCTGTGTAGGGCGGGCTCCTGGGCGGCTTTGGCTCTGGGGAACTGGCATCGTGGTCATCCTGGTGGAGGGGTGCCCTAATGGCCAGTGGGCTGTCTAGGGCTGAGGACCGGGAGCCCAGGTCTTCATGGAAACAGCCGGCCAGGTCTTTGGGTCCAAGGAACAGCTCACTGCGGGGCCTACTGTAGGGCTGAGGCCCCTTTCTGGCAGTTGGAGCCTCCATGGGGTCTCCAAGACCAGGGGTCTTCACAAAGAGAGTGCTGGGGTCCAAGTGGACCGTATGGACAGCGTTAGCAACAGGCACCAGTGATTCTCCGGATGGAGAGGCAGGCGGGTCCTCTCTGTCCTGGGAGGCGACTGGCTCCGAGCACCGACATGCACCCAATGTGGGTGAGCTTGCGAGGGGCAGCACTGTGTCCTCCCCGTGGAGCTGTGGTCGCTCTGGGGCTGAGGGGCAGGGGCCGCCTCCCCTGCAGGGAACTGGAGAGGAGCCTGGAGTCTCCTTGTGAAGTTCCGTGGCATCAGGGGGAAGGTGGTCAGTGATTTCAGGGGTCTCAGTGTCTTGAGGGAAGCCTGGAGGTGGATGGCTCTCCGCTAGGATCTCGGTGCCGGTGAGATCCTGCAGGAGATGCTGGGGGCCTTTCTCCTCTGGGTCCACTCCAGCTTTTGGGCCGTGCAATGGGCCCTGGGCCCCGGGACTCTGGCTGGGGCCTGGCCCAGGCCTGCCTGGCTCCTCGGGGCCCGGGTAGCCCCTGGACCTCGCAGCCTCCTGCTTCACCACCTTCCTGGGTTTCTGCTGCTGCCCGTCCTCTCTGGGGCCTGGGGTCAAGTCCACTTCCTTCCTCTTCTCACCCCGGCGCCATCGCCGGCCGCTGGGGCGGGGCCGGCCTCTGAAGCGGGAGCCAGGGGGCTGTGGTCCGTCCTCCTCCTCAGACTCGGAGGCGGCGGCGCAGTCGCAGTGCTGGGGCCCGCCGTCTGCGGCGCCGGGGGCTGGGCCCGGGCCCCGCCCGCCAGCCCGGTTCTTCTGCTGCACGATCTTGTGGATGAGCTCCTTGCTCCAGGTGCCGCCTCGCGCCCGCCTCCGCCTGCAGTCCTGGCCGGGGGACAGCCGGAGGCGCCGGGAGCTCCTGGTCTCCACCAGTGGGGCCCGGCCCCCGGGGTCCGTGTGGCTCTTGGGGGCCTGAGTTCTGAGAGCCCGCGGGCGGGCCTCAGCCCGGCCTTTCCTCCGTGGCCTCAGGCGGGCGGCCCTGGAGCCCCTGCCAGGCCTCTTGGTGGTGTTAACCGTGTCCAGCTCTTTCCGGAACAACTTGAACCGCTTTCCTCTCCTCTGCTGGCCAGCCAGGCTGGCCTCATCTGTCTCTGCAGGAGCTGGGCCCAGGGAGCGGGTTTTGGGCCTGGGGCCGGCAGGGCTGCCTCCATCCCCGGGCTGGCGGGGCTGGGTCTCCAGCGGGACATCCACTGCTGGGGGCAGGGCTGGGACTGGGGCTTTGTTCTCTGGTGTCGCCCCCAGCCTGGCCTTGGGGGGCTGCCCGGCAGCGGGGCCCTTGGGGCCGGAAGGTTCCTCGTCGGTGAAGACGTCAATGAAGCTGCTGTCGATCTCGGGGCTGTCGGACTGGTCCTCCAGGCCGTTGAGCGCCTCTGTGATGAGGCTGTCCAGCTTGGCAGCGTCCTCCAGGTCCAGGTCCCCTGTGGGGAGTGGGAAGGGGGTGGCGGTGGGGCCGGGCAGGAAGCTCGTCCGCAGGGGATCGTCTCTGCCATCGGGCCGGAGGTCTCCGCCCAGCAGGAAGGGAGTCCTGGTGTGGCTGAGCGGGCTCGGGGTCCTGCCGGCTGGCACTCTGGGGGGCGCGGGGAGCCCCGGGGGCTGCTGGTGGCTGTCCTGGGCCCTGGCTGGCAGCAGGCCGCAGAACTGCCGGTGGCCCAGGAAGGCGGCCAGGCTGCTGTAGTTCCGGTCACACTGCCTGCAGGTGAGCAGCACGTCCAGCTGGTCCAGGTTGGCGCTGCTGAGGGGGAAGTGGTGGGCGGAGTACGGGGGCGGCCCCTGGGGGAAGCCCTCCAGGCCTGCACTGCCCGCCTGGAGCCCCGAGCTGGGGAATGGGGTCTCCTCCAGCCCCTCTGCGGGGAAAGGGAAGGTCTTGGCTGGCTCTGGCTGGTAGTGGATGGGGAGGCTGTGCGAGGGCTCGGGGGACGGGAAGGGGCTGCCAGCCTCCTGTGGGTGAGGGGCTGGGTGGAAGAAGGCAGAGGGCACGAGCGGCCCGGGCACCTGACTCTCGTCTGAGCTGGGGTTGGCTGGGCTGCTGGACAGTGGGGAGAGTGACGAGCAGGTGCTGCTGGCAGTGTGGGTGGCTGGAGAGGGCAGGGGGGACTCACTGGGGGAGGCTCCCACCACCCTGGGCAGGGGCAGGCCAGGGGGTCCCCGGGTTGAGGCCTGGGGCTGGGCTGCCCCAAAGAACAGGGGCTGGGCTCCTGGGTCCTTCAGCCCATTGTAGGCAAACAGGCCAGGGGAGCCACTGCCGTGCTGGCCTGGGCTGTTTCTCAGGACGGCCAGCTTCTCACCCGGCCCGGGTGTCTTGCCCACAGCACCCAGGGCTCCCTGGCTGCCCCCCTGCCACTCGGGGGCCCCCGGGGGGAAGGGCAGCCGGTTCAGCATCTCCATTTGGTGGGGGCCGGGCCCGGCGGCCGGGAGCACCTGGGGCCAGGGCAGCGGGGGGCTCTGGGGCAGGCTGAGCCGCTGGCCTGGGCTGGGCTGGGCTTCGAAGAATGTGGTGGCTGGGGGACCCAGGGGAGGTGGAGGGTAAGGGGCTGGGGCGGGGTCCCACAGCGGGGGCAGTCTGGCAGTGGAGGGCCCTGAGGCAGCCAGCTCTGTGTCCCGAGGCCCTGGGCTGGTGCCCACCCCGCTGGCACCAGGGCTTCCATAGGCCTGCCCGGGAAACTGCCTCTGGGACAGGGAGTTTGGGGGCCCCCTGGGGCTCCCCAGCCCTTCGTGGGCCGAAGGAGGTCTCTCAGGGAGCACTTTGGTCATGTTCTCGTGCAAACCATCCCGGAAGGTGGCTGCGCTCTCCGAGAAGGGCTTGGGGGCTGGGGGAGCAGTACTAGGGGGAGGGGGCACACCGCCAAGGTCGCTGGGGGCCTCGAGGCTGCTGGGTCGGCTGGAGTAGCAGGGCGGGGGCGGGGGGGCCGGGCGGGCAGGCAGGGTGTAGGCTGGGCCTGTGCCGACCGCCTCCGGCCACGCCCCCCGAGGCTGGTGGAAGGCAAGCACCAGCGCCCGTTCGGGGTACTTGGGCCCAGCCATGTCCTCTGGGAAGGGTCTCCGGCTGGCCCCGTGCAGCTCCGGGAAGGGGTACTGAAAGGCCGCGGCCCCAGGGCTGCCGCCTTCGGAAAAGGGCTCCGGCTCAGTGGGGGGGACCCCAAAACTAGCACCTGGGAAGCTGTTCTCAGCTGGGGGAGGCCAGGCATCGGCCCCACTGGCCTGGAATTCCAGGTAGGAGGCCGGCCGACAGGGGCTAGTGCCCCTGCTCTGGGGGGCCCTGAGGGGCGGGGGCCCGGGGGTGGCACTCGGTGAGGTATAGTTGGTGGAGGTAAAGCTGGAGGGGGTCTCCTGGAAGCACTTCTGGAAGCTGAGCTCCTCTGGGGCAGGGGAGGCCTCGGTCCTGGGATGGCCAGGCCTGAGACTGGCTCTGGTCCCTTGGCTTGGGGGCGCTTCTGCGTCTAGGGGCCGGAGGGCCTCGGGCTGCAGGCTCTCAGGGGTCTTCCCATCCAGGGTGGGTTTGGGCCTTGTGCTGGCGATGCTCAGACTGTAGAGCTGCTGGGGGCTGCTGGCCACCCTGCCTGCCCGCCGGACATGAGCCTGCATGAGGTTGCTTCCCGCTGGGGTTTGGGGGCTACTGCCCTTGCTGGGGACGCTGCTCAGGGCCTGCACTCTGGGGAGAGGGGCCTCGGCCACCCCTTTCCCAGCCTGCTGAGCCTGGGTCTTGGGGTCGTCCATGGCCTGGGCCCTGCTGCCCATGGCCTTGGTGGTCCTGTTGGCCAGGGCACTGATCTCTCCGGGGGGCCGCAGAGGGCCCCCCGTGCCACTGGCCGCCGGGCAGGGCTGCAGGTCTCCAGTCATGGTTGGGGGTGGCGCTCCGAGGGGCTGCTCCCCAGGCATGGCCCCTCCGTCCTGGGCGCTAGGAGGATGCTGTGGTCCGAGGAGGGCCGCAGAAAGCGGGCTGGGTGGCCATCCTGGCCCCTTGAGGAGCCCTGGAGAAGCCTGCTTGCATGGTCCTGACTGGAGCCTGCAAGGAAAGGACAGAGTGAGTGGGGGACAGTGAGCTCTGTGGCTCTCCTGGTGGTGTGGCAGGCTGGAGCAGAAGTGGTGGGCACACAGCCTTCCCTTTTAGTGGTGGCGGCTTGGCTCTGATGGTCCCTCAAGAGATAAGGGAAAATGAGCTCCTGCTAGACTGAGGAGAGGGCTTAGTTGGTGGGGGTGGGCTGGAGGTGGGGAGGAAGAAGGAAAAGAGAGCGAATGCTGCTGGGGGTTAGAGGTGTGCGAAGACCCTGGCCACCCCCGAGCAGCCCTGCTGGGCACCAGCCAGGCCCTGAGCAGGAAGGCCCCATGAGGCATGTGGCTCCCAGACCTGCAGAGGCCCCACGGTGGGGGTAACGGGCACCGGATGCCATGGCGGACAGCCCAGGAAGGACAGAGGGCGCGCCTGGCCGAGGCTCCCACCTGCTGCCCCTGTAGCGGACACCCAGCCTCTGGAAGGTGATGGCTCCTTTTCCTGGGCCCTGAGTTGACCTGCTGTTTGGGGCAAACGTGTCTGCCATGTGCTCATGACCCTCACGCGAAGCTCAGTGTGAGGTACCAAGAGACACTTGGTAATTATGAGTTTAATCCACAGGCCTCTGGAGAAAAGCCCCACCCCCAACACTGAGCTTCTGGAGTGCAGGGAGATGCTGTGTGAGGGGAGCCCCAGGCCCCCTTCTTGTCTCTGTGACCCCATGACCCCACTCCCACCCTAGCGGCTCTGGGTGTCTCATTCTCAGAGGAAGCCTGGGGCTGGCTGGCTGCCTCACTTATTTCCTTGGCTTTCTTGGGGCAGTCCAGGGAGGTCAGCCACCAGCTCTGAGGTTAGGGCAGGGACTCCTCGACTCAGGGGGTATGGTCCAGGTGCTGGACAGCAGAGGGCATCATGTCGCCCACTCTGCCCCTTCCCCAGCCAGGCCAGTCCTGCCTACTGAGGAAGCCCTCCCTCTGAGGTGGAGGCCTCCCCCCTGCTCTGGGCTGCATTGCCCCAGGTGAGTCCTCAGCTCCCCTTCCAAGGGCTCCAAGGGCTGAGAGCCCATGGGGGCAGGGCTCCTGGGTGCCGTGTGCTGAACAGATAATGATGGCAGAACAGAGCCCTGAGCTCCTGTGGGCCCTGCTGTGGGCCAGGGCACGGAGTGCTTCCCATCACTCCTCTCATCCTCTCACTGGCTTGAGAGATCAGAGCGTTATCATCACCCCTGATTTATGGGTGAGATGCACTGCCCGAGTGAGCGAGCGAGACGGAAGGAGGTGGGGCAGTGGGGCAGGTGGGGGCTGGGCTGGGCAGCTCTGGTGTCCACGCTGGCCATCCCCTCTACATACCTGGGAGTCGGCCCTCAGCTGGGTTGCTGCACAGCTTCCTTGTGGGTGGGGATTTCTTGGCTGCAAAGAAAATGGGGAGTATGTCAGCATCGCTCTAGTGCTTGGCTGGGGACCGAGAGCCCCAGGGGAAGCTGGCGAGGGAGCATGGAGACTGCAGAGCCCCTGGAAAGCCACTGAGGGCAGGGCCGTGGGAAGCTGGGTGAGCTCGGGGACCCCCAACCTTGGTGGGGCAGGGGCGGGGCTGGGCTGCAGGGCTAGGGTCAACTGATGGCATTTGCACTGGGTTAAGAGTGATTTTACGTTTCTTATCGTGGTATTTCATGTGCATAGATCTCACGTTCCTGTGGTTTGAAAGTCTGAAGTGAGAGGTCTTCACAATGCCCCCATCTCCACCCCCAGCCCACGGATGCTCTTTCCCTGCCTTGCTGGGTCAGCATAGGAAGCAGCTTCTTGTGTTTCTTTCCAGAGTTTCTTGATACAAATAACAGCAAATGTAAATAAATATTTCCATCTCTCCCCTTTCTTCAACAAGAGATAGTCCACTGCACGCAGTGTGCCTCACTTTTTGCATTTAACAGTGAACCTTGGTGGTACCTCCATAGCACCCCATAGAGCAACTCCTGGTTGATATCTGTCTATCCACCTTTCCACCAACACATGGCTACAGAACATTCTGTGGAATAGCTACGTCTACACCCAGACCCTTCTGGGTGGACGGATGCTGGGTTGCCCTCTCTGGCCCTTTATAAGTAGTAGAGCAATGAACACGTGTAAGGAGACCAGGAGAACAAACCCAAAGAAACAACAGCTCGGTCAAGGGCAAATGCACTTGTGATCTAAAGACACTGTCAGGTAACCACTCTTGTGGTTTCAACATTTGGCCACAAATGCTTTGATCCTTCACCCTCCAAAAGGTGGAGCCCAAGTCCCTCCCCTTCAACAGGGGCTGGATGTGGCGACTGGTGGCCGATGAAAAGAATACCTGCCCAAATTCTGGACCCACAGAAACCCTTAGATTTCAAGCTGCTGTCTGTCATACAACATTAGGGAACTACTAGGACAACTCTTGGTGGTTGTGCCGACGTGCATCCCCCTCAATGAGATGTGGAGAACCCTGAGATATGTAGGTTTCTGGGATCACAGGGTGGAAAGTGTGCCCTTGCCTGGAGTGGGGCAGGCCAAGTCCTGGGGAGGGCCTACAGGAGGCAGCTTCCCATTCACTCACTCACTCATTGACTCCTTCAGCCACTCATTGATTCATTCATTCACTCATTGATTCCTTCAGCCACTCATTTATTCAGTCACTCACTCATTCATTGATTCATTCAGCCACTCATTCATTCATTCAGTCACCCATTCATTCAGTCACCCATTCATTCAGTCACCCATTCATTCATTCAGTCACCCATTCATTCATTCACTCACTCATTCATTCAGTTACTCATTCATTCATTCACTCACTCACTCATTCATTCATTTGATCACTCATTCATTTATTCAGTCACTCATTCATTGATTCATTCAGCCACTCATTCATTCATTCATTCATTCACTCATTCATTTATTCATTCATTCACTCACTCCTTCATTCAGTCACTCACTCCTTCATTCATTCAGAGATCAGACACTAGGTCAGGCGTCTGTCACATGGTGGTGAGTGAAACATCTGCTGTGAAACATCAACAGGAACCACAGAGGAGGAAACTGAGGCTCAGAGAGGTCATGTGACTTGTCCAAGTCTCACAGCATGCAGTGAACATGGGGCAGTGTAAGGCAGGCCCCTGGGGACTGTGCTTGCCCTGTGCAGGACCGAGTGGCTCTGCACTTCGGCCCCACCTCAGGGCCCCTCTCTTCCTGAGGTGGCCCTGCATCCATGTGCGGACCTGTGGGCAGAGCTAATGGGCCCCACATTCTGCCTGCAGCACTCAGGGCACCCCAGACTGGCTGTCCCTTCAAGGACTTGACGGCCCATCCTGGGTGCTCAGAACAGTGGGGCAGGCAGGGGGCAGCGTATGCCCGATCTTGGGTTCCCATCCCTGCCCAGGCTCTTGGCAAAGGCCCCTGGTTCTGGCTGGTGTGGGTTTCAGCAGGCCTGGGGCCCCTTTGAAGTGGGGAGATCCAATCCCCCAGACCCTGGCCTGCCCCCGGGAACTCCAGGAGTGCAGGCGTCTCCTTTTCACTCAGAAACACCACCTGGCCCCAGCCTCTGGGTAACTCAAGCCCACGGTGGTGCTGGCTGGCTCCAGCTGGGTGTGGGTGGCAGCTCCTGGTGAGGGGTGTCCCGCTGCAAGCCTGGGCCCCTGCCCTCCGTTCCTCCCTCCCCATGGACCCCAGGCCCCAGCAGGGAGTCCAGGCTCTGCTCCTGACCCTCTGCCTTCAGCTCTCCTTTCCACCTGCCCTGTTTTAGCTGTGGCCTCTTGTCCTTGATCTTGGCCCTCCTGTCCACTCCCGCTCACTCCCCCAGACCGCCTCAGGCCTTTGTCTAAACAGTGCCCCTGCCCGGATGCCCCCGCCTCCTCCCTCACCTTCCCGATTCCTACTCACTTCTAAAGGGAGACCATTGGCAGGGGGGTCAGCTGGGCCTGGATTTGAATCCTGGCTGTAGCACTTCTGGCTATAAAATGGGGTGATCACAGCTCTGGCCTCAAAGGCTTGTGGCTGGGAGGCTGGACAGAACCGCACACACTAAGCCCGCAGACGCTGGCTCTGAATGAAGTCACTGCTCCTCCAGGCTTCTCTCTAGCCTGCCTCTTCTGAGAAGCACTTTCAGTTATGTGTGTGTCCACTGGTGAAGCAGGAATGATCTTGGGAGCCCTCGCTGGGGGGCTGTCCGCCAATACTGGGTGTCTAGGCAGCTCAGCACAGATGGCCCTGCTGGGTCAGAGCTCTGCGCCCCAGCTCCCCTCCCCAAGCACCCCCAGGCTCCCTGGGCCCTCCAACCTCAGTTTCAAGGGGCTGGGGCTGCTGAACCCTCAGGATGCCTGGGCTCCCATCTTCTGTGACTCGGGACCTCTGGCCGGCAGTGGACCTGGCTGAGGCCCTGCAGCCTCCTCGGTCTCCTGCTGCCGGCCTGCCCAGAGGTGGGCATGTTTAACTCCCCTGTTAGGATGTTTCTCTCCTCAGGGTGGGGCTGCACCTTCTAAACAGGCAGGAACCCGGCCTCTTCTGGTTTCCACCTGCGAGGGGCAAGGCCCACTGTGAGGTGGGGTAGAGGCATCTGCCCTTTCGTCCCCTTGTCCTGTCCTGTGTCCCTGGCCCCCAGTGCCCTTGGGAAGCAGTCAGCATTGGATGAGTTGTGAGGGTAGGCTGCACGCTTGCTCTATCCTGGCCTTGGCCGGGCGGTGCCCTTGTGTGGCCTCTGCTGGCCGGGCACTGGGTGACTGGACGGGCGTGGGGAGCAGGTGTGGGCGGGGGCAGGCTGGGCAGCTGTCCCCCTCTCCTGCATCCTCTTTCCCTCCCTGAGGAGCTGGCAGCTTTAGGGATGGTGCAGAGGCAACGGCAATGACCGCAGAGGACCGTGTGGACACTGCCTTGACCTCATGGCCCCCTTTGTGGCCAGTGCTCACTCCTGTTACAGGTGGGAACAGAGGCTTGGAGAGGGGGTCGGTCCCCATGTGGTGAGGGCAGCACGGTGTGACGCCTTTCGGGAAGAAGCTTGCAGCAGCCGGTCGGGACCAGGGCAGAGGGAGGGAGCGGGGTCTGGCTGAGGGTAGCAGGCACAGGGGTCTGAGAAGCCCCTCCAAGGAGGTGACCCTCGGCCATGCGTGGCCAGGCCATGGGTAAAGGTCCTTCAGGTATGGCGTGGGGGGTTGGGTCCCCCAGCCGGGAGGCACAATGGGGCTGGGGTGGCAAGCAGGCTGGCGAGGGGGCAGCCAGTGGGGGTCTTACTGGCAGAACAGGGATGCCGTGGACACACACCCCCTAGGCTCCCCCCACCCTTTCCTAGACACCGATCAGGAGGCCAGATGTAGGTGCTGCTAGGTGGACCAGGCTGTGATGGGCAGCCAGGCTCCAGCCTGACCAGGTGTGGATGGGGAACTGAGGCTCCCAGGAGACTGGCGGGCCTAAGGCAAAGCCTGGAGTAGGATCCTGCCCCCACCCCCGCATCCCCCTCCACCCTCTGCCACCCCCACACACAATGCTCCCCTGGGAGGCACAACCAGGCCCTTTTATAGACCCCTGCCTGCCCTGTCCAGGCCAAGTGCCCTGAGCTGTGCCTCCCTGGACACTGGCCCTGCCGCCTGGCCACCCTGTGCCTGCACCACTGCTGGCCCGTGGCTTGGACCAGCCACCCCCACTGGCCTGCTCCCCGATGGACGCCCTGCATGCCAGCTCAACCGGGCAGGGTCTCTGCTCCAGGTCATCCTTGACTAGCGAGGCTGGAAAAGCATAAGGCGCACAGCCTTGGGCACCGCCCCACGACCATCCCCTGCCAGCCTCCCCCACAGGCTGCTCGCTTGTGCCCCCTCCATGCCCAGACCAGCCCCCTTCCTGGCCAGCCCCATGATGGGTTCCGAATCCTGGGCAGCGAGCAGAGCAGGGTGGTCGGCTCAGATGAGGCGGGGTCTCGGTCAGCACAGCCCGCACTGAGGGGCTGCCGCGGCAGCTCCTTGTGACATTTATTTTACAAACATTCCCCTTTCCTTTTGCTTCAAAAGCTGCCGCTTTGCTTAAAAACTATCTGTTACCCGAGTGCTCAGATAAACCTTAGCAGGTAAAATTATATCTGAGATATGGCCCGAGGGTCTGTTTAAGAATCCTGGGCAAATTATCAGCTGCATTTATCTTAATTACTTTGGGGGAAAGTGGAGGCTGGTGTTGGATGGGACCGGGAAGCGGGGGTGCGTTCCACCTTATCGGGGCGCATATTTGAGATCCTTTAACAGGAGGCAGATAAGAGGAGCACGTGGGGAGAAAACGATGTCTTCACAATTGACAGGGAGGCGGCCGCGGGGCTGCTGGGGGTTTGTGCTGAAAGGCGGGACCCATTGCCCACGGAAGCCCCAAATGCCTCCATCCCTCCTGTTCCCCTGAGACCCATATTTGCGGGGTGTGAAAAGGATCCCAACTTAGCTCTTGGCCGATTCGTCCTAGAACAAGTCCCACAGCATGCTGACACCACACAGCCGCACTCTGGACATGACGCAGAACTAGGGCCTTAACTGTGATGGTGCTGGGAGCCCTGGAAGTCCAAGCAGGGTCTGGAAGAAGGATGGAGCAGGGGGTGCAGAACGGTTTGGGGCAGGGTGGACGCGGGAAGAGATGAGGGCTATCTGTCCACGCCTGGCTCTGCCCAAAAAGCCGCCCCCTGGCCTCAGCTGCCAGACCGCAGTGTCTCATCTGGTGCATCCCAAGGGCCCGTGTGGATCCAGACGCGCTTGCTGGTGCAGCTGACCGCCTGGCTTCAGGAGAGCCGCCGGAAATCAAAGGTTCCGGGACTGGCCACCACTCCCGGGAAGGGTCACCCCCGACGCCCTGCTAACTGGTGCTCTTTGGACACCAGCAGTTCTCCAAGGACCTCAGTGCCCAAACTGCAGGATGGGAGGGACCACACCAGTGCACAGGCCGAGCAGGGAAGGGCCAGAGACTCGAGAGGAAGATAGGCACACAGTCTGCAGAAGTCAGGACACCGGGACCCAGGCAGGAGCCCTCAGCACTGCCCAGGGCCACGGGGGATCTCGCACCGTCATCCCTGAGCGCCTGCTTCAGTGCCTACATGTCGAGAGGGCCACACGGGTTGCCTGGACCCTCCCGCCCTGCTGCCCTCTGCTCTCATCTGCTGCCACCCTCCCTGGTACCTACTCACCCCTGCCACCCTCTGTGTTGCCACATGCCAGGCTGCTCCTGCTTAGACCCCTGCATGGGCCAGGCCCTTGGGGGTGTCCCTCCTTCCCTCCTTCTGGTCCAGCTCCAAGGCCACCTGCACCAGGAAGCCTCTGCCCCGAGGCCCATCTGTCAATCTCTCGGGGAACATGATTTCCCCCTGCCGTCTGCCTCTGCCACACCACATGCCTCCGCAAGCAGGCTGCCTGATGGGTGCACAGGCCATGCTGCTCAGGCCGCACTGTCTGCCCCTCTGCAACGCCCCCGGGGGCCAGCCCGGTGGCAGAGGGGCCGGGTCTGCCCAGCGCGTCAGCTGACCTCGCCAGGGACCTCCGGGAGCGCTGCAGTCACTGTTAGTGGGAGCGCCCCTGCCCACCTAAGCACAGTGTCACAGAACAAGATGAAACACGCATTGGGGACCCTGGAGCCCAGCCCTCACCTGGGGCTCCGGGTCTGGGGGGCCACCAGGGGGTGTGCAGCACACAGCTGCATACGTGTGGGCCCACGGGCACCCACAGGCAGGTGAGTCCACAGACATGGGGACACACACTCTCATACGCAGACTTGCACACACACACGCATGCACACATGCACATGTTCACACCACACGCATGCCCCTACGCTCCTGGGGTCGTGCAGGGCTGCCCACCCTCTGCTTCTGGCCCGCATTTCTAGATGGGGCCTTGGGGATGTTCTGTGTGCAGCAGTCAGCAGGTGGGGAGTTGCTGGGGAGAGGCAGGGGTGGAGGTGCAGACAGCGCCCTTGGGCTCCCCATCTCTCCAAGTAGTGCCCGGGTCCAGGAACGTCTGTTGGTGGTGTTTTGGGAGCAGGTCTTACACCCTAGAATTTAACAGTGTACCAAGCTCTGCCCAGGGAACTCTGGTTGCCCCTTGCCTGGCCTTGGAGGGTTCCCCCCCCGCTGCACCGGGAGGACTGCCAGGGTCCTGTCTGCAGGAGCATACTAGGGCTCAGTGGCCCTGGGAAACTCCCACCCAAGTTCCAGGCAAATGGAGCGAGCGCCGACCATCCCAGAGCCGAGAGGCAGCTCGTCCAGGTCAGGCTGGTCAGGGCAGGGAGGGCGGCAGGTCTGCAAGCACGAGAGACAGTGGCCAGGGCTCCACGGAGGCCACCTTGAAAGCAATGCTGAACAAGGCACTTTCTTCAGAGGGACCCGGGGGGAGCTTGGCCCCTGGGGGCACCTTGTGCAACGGCAGCTCAGAGAGGCGGGGAGCTTGCTCAAGGCCACACAGCAGCAGAGACTGGGAGGGCGGCAGCCCAGTGACACCCGGATCAGCTAATAACAGAAGCTTCGGGGGCCAGAGGAGGCCCAGCTCCTGGCCTCCCGGAGAAGGGAAGGGTGACATCACTCCGGATGTGTTATGGTTCTGAAAAAGCCCCTGCAGATCCCAGGCCTGCCCTTGTCTGGGAGCTCCAGCTACACAGGGACCCTCCCATCCCCCAGAAAGGTAATAGTGCGAGAGAAGGAGGTGTTTCGAGGGACCTGGAGGGTGAAGTGGCTCGGACCCCAGGGTGGACCTGGCTCCTAGTACGGCTGCAGACTCGGGTCTCTCGGGCTCTGTCCAGAGCAGTCATCCTCTCTCGGAAGCTTGAACCCCTGCTGTCTGACACCACTGTCCGCCACGTGAGGTCCCAGCCACAGTGCGCCCTGGAGCTCGGGCTTGCGGCCACGCTGGGACACCCTGGAGCCTGAAGGGTGTTCAAGGCTCTGGGCAGTTTTGATTTTGTCAGAAAGGTTGACTCCATCCTTGCCTCCAATTGACCCTCCAATCACCCACATGCGACTCTTTGTTATAAACACTGCTGTTCCTCTGCCAACCCTGGGACACAGAGTCCGTGGGCACTGTCGCCACAGCGTCGGTGCCTGGAGGGGCTCTGTCCACACCCTCTCCTCTCCGTGGGCCTCGAGTGAGAGACGGGCTTTCAGAACTTCATGGTCCAGGGTGGGCCAAGGACCAGCGCCCAGAGGCCGAGTCTGGGTCTGAACCCTGGGCTGGGGCCAGAGTGTGCCTGGGAAGCTTGCACACCCTGTGACCCTGACATGTGACAGGGCTGGGACCAGGCTGCAGAGGGGGGCTGGGACCATCTTGCATGTTCCATGGGCCTCCCTGGGCTGGGCTTGCTCCTGGTTCTTCCAGGCCACGGGACAGGGTACCCCGGGCCGTCATCTCACCTGCCAGCCAGCCTGGGGTGGAGTATACATCAGACCTATTTCACAGGAGAGGAAGCTGAGGCTGAGGGAGGTAAATGAACTGGGACACCACCTTGGAATTCCCACCCTGTGCCTGAGACCCCCAAACAGGGCTTGGAAGCCTTCTGGTTTTGGGGAACAACCATCGCCCCACGTGGGGCCTCCCTGTGAGAAGCAGGGGCCTGTGTAGAGGTCACTGTGCTTGGTGGGGACGCAGGGACAGCAGGCTTTAATGAGCTGTCTCCTGAGTGACAAGATTAATGAGCTTCTTTGGCTGCGTTAATTACTGTCCTGTCAAGTTCAGAATCCTATCAGCCTCCTTTCTCAATTAAAAGTGATTATGATTTCGTTCCTCAGAACCAGAGGGTTAGTGAAGTCCACTGGGCAGCAGCCAGGTGGGGGGCCCTGGACACTCGGGATCTGCTGCATCGGAGGTTGCGGGGGGCTGTGTGTCAGGTGGGGAGCCCGGGCAATTGGTCCAATGGGATGCCTGATGCCCACTGGGCTCATGGCCCCACCTGTGGGAAGAGGTAGGCACTCAACCCAATTTACAGATGAGGAAACCGAGACCTGGCATGCCTGGGCTCCTCCGTGCTGCGGGGATGGGTGCTTTGCTCTGGCCACTTCCAAGCTCCACCCACTCTCCTGTTGCCTTGTCATCTGCGGACAAGCAGGGTTGTGTCTTGAGAGGACCTGGGGGGCTGGAGTCCCGCTGCGGGTCCCAGCTGCTCCAGGGCCTTTCTTGGTGGCGAGGGACGTCTGCCATCATCCGGTGCCTAGATGGGACCAGCCATGGCCACATGGCAGGCGGTGGCCCAGGAAAAGACTGTCCCCTCGCGTTCCTGTGAGCCTGTCCTCTGACAGCGCAGCCTCAGCCGTCTCTGGGCAGTTGGGCTCCAAGCGCTCTGGACCCGGCTGACCAAGCCCCTCTGAGAAGCCTCCCCCGGGTGCCCTTGCTGTGGTGGGTGATCGGAGCTCAGGAGGGGCCGATCGGGGTGGCTGTGGGCCTCTGGCTGCAGCGGCTTGGCTGTTCCAGAGGGTGGAGGGCAGGAGGGAGACGTGGCCCTGCAGGCCCCTGGCCTCCCCCTGCAGCCTTGGGGCCCTCTGTCCTGCTCCCTCACAGGCCCTGACCCGCCTGAGGGCCTCGTCACTGCCACCATCTGGGAGCTGCCGCCTGGCCAGCTCACTCCCCACCTGGCATCACACTCACGCTCTGGGGGCTCCGGGCTCCTCTGGCGGGGGGCAGGGGAGGAACACACACTTCCTTCTCACTATCCCTGCTAGGCCGGCCACTGTCGGCCACATCTGTTTCCAGCTCCTGAGCTCCACTCCACAGGTGCCCATGTGTGGGGAGCACTCAACGTGTTGGGTTGAAGCGTGGGCACTGGGGAGCCACAGAACATCAGACCCCAAGGCTTCTGGGGGGATGCATGCCGGCGGGGAGACCAGGTAGGGAGCCCCTTCCTTCCTTCTGGGGACCTTTGGGATTTACGGTTGAGGGGCTCCAGGTGTGACAAGTGCAGGGAACCAGAGGCCCCACTGTCTGAGGCTGAGGGGCCTGGCAGCTCCTTCTCAGCCTCTGCCTGTTTCCCATCCACTCCTTGTGCTGCCCTGCCCCGAGCTCAGGGTCCCCGCCTCGCCAAGGCCCCTCTGCACCCTCCCTGCCAGCCCTCCCGAGGGCACCTGTCACCTCTCCTCCTAGAACATGGTGGGGGTGGGGCAGAGGGCAGGACTGGGGTCCCTCCTCAGCCCATTTGTCCCCAGAGCGCATCCAGGGCCGGCTGCAGGGGGCACCACTGTCCACAGAAGGGAAGGCTGAGGCCACAGAGCCAGAGGCAGCGCTGGCCGGAGCCGCGCCAGCACCAAACCACCCGCTCCTGCCTGGGCACAGCACCCCGCGGCAACCTCGCCCGGGGCCAGGCAGGGAGGCTGCGTCTCGCACCCACCAGCTCTGCACAGAAGGGGCAGCTGAGACCCTGAGGGTGGGTACACAACCAAGGGTTATGAAGTGGCGGCCATAGGCCGACGGAACAGGCACTCACACGACTCGGTGCTGAAACACAAGGGCTGCCGGCCGGCCCCCATGGGCAGCGACGGCCCTTCCCGGAAGGCGCGGGCCCAGCCTCTCGTTTACGGCTGCTCCCTCGCTCAGCACCCGCTGTCCTGCCCGCACCCCGCTGAGAGGTGGAGAGAGGGAAGGGGGGCTTCAGGGGAGACCTCTGGGTCTGTCCCCTGCTCCTGCCTCGCCTCTCCCCAGGTCGGGCAGCCCCTGGGCTCACCTGGCTGTGTGCGATTCAGCACAGTCCCATCCTCTCAGACACACTGGATTTGGCAGTTTCTCCCCTTGGACCAAGCTTTTCCTTAGTATAAGCGTTTCCGTGTCCTGGTGCCAAGCACCCTGCCCGCATCAGCACATGTTTCTTCACAGAGGGGTAGAGGCCAGACCACCGGCACCCACCCTCCTCCCCGCAGACGGGTCCACGGCTGCAGGAGCGCCTGGCACCCGCCCTGCCTGCCCCGCCCGCCGGGCAGCTGCTCAGCCAGGAAATCCAGCACAGAGGCAGCCCTCTGATTTTTCAGGAAAAGCCAGAAATCCAGGTTTTAAAGTGAAATCTCCCCATTTTAAAACTTTGGCAGCAAAGTCACCTAAGACAAAATAAGTACTGTGGGCCGAAGCGGCTGAGGCGACTGGGGCTGTGGTTGGTCTCCTGTGACCTTCCTGTGGGCGGAGGCCCCCCCTCGCTGTGCCCTCAATGGGGGGATGGGTTAGGTCACCGGCTCCCTCACTCATCCATCTGTGGCCAGGCTCCCCGGCAGGCGCCAGGACAGGACTGTAGACAGAAAGGACGGACATCGTGCCCCGACCACGCGACCCCCCCCCCCCAGGGGGCCGGGTTTAGGGTGCTTAGGATGTGAACTCGGGTCTCCTGGTGCCACATCTGGTGAAGGCCTGTGGTGCCCTGGAAAGCTCCAGGATTGCTGGAACCCCTGATGGAGGGGGAGATCCTGCACTGGCAAAGTGGGGGTCAGAGAGGCTATGCCCTGGGCCCCAGGTCACACAGCAGGTTGTAGAGAGGGCTGGTCGGGAGGCTCTGCAGACCGAGGGCAAGCTAGGCACTATGGCCTGAGGGACGGTGGGGGCGTGCCAGGCCCACACCCGGGCATCTTCCTGGCCTGAGGCTGGCCTGGCTTCCAGGAGGGACAGAAGTGTTCAGGCTCCCCTCCCGGCTGGGAGGCACCAGCAGCTGCCTGTCACTCAACTGCCCACAACAAGCACCCAGGCCTAGCCCTTTCCAGACCCACTGCTGGCGGCTGCCTGGTAAGAGTGGGGTTCCTCCCTGGAGAGGGCAGGGCTGGCTGGTGGAGGGGCCTGCTCGGTCTCCAGGACACTGGAGGGGGCTGAAGTCCTGGAAAGACACAGTGGTCCCGTCCAGCTGTGTGACAAGAGGGGACCTTCATCCTCACTCTGCAGATGGGCCCGGAGGGGCTGGGACACTTGCCTGTGAACACACAGCCAACAGACCGCAGGCCGGGAGACCTGGGCTGGTCTCCATCCGGTTGCATCCCTGGTGCCCCTCCCTCGCTGGACTAGGCGACCATCTCCTGTTTGTGAAGCTCCATCCCCAGCTTCCCTGGGGCCTCTCACACTTCCCTCTCCCCAGAGCAGCCAGGGGGTCTTTCCAAGCACAGATGGGGGCCATATTCCCCTCTGCAAATGCTCCACAGCTTCGCTGGAGTTGGCATCAAGTCCCATCCTAGCCATGAGCCCCTGGACCGTCGGGGCCCTGCCTCCTGGGCCTTCTAGAATGCCTCAGGGCCTTTCCCTCCAGAGTCCCTGTTCTGGGAACATGCCTCAGAGACCTCCCCACCGCGGCTGCCTGGGGTCTGGCCCCCTCCTTGCAGGGTCCGAATGGGTGTGATTCTCCTTTAGGTCTGTGTGCCCTTGCTTTGGCCAGGCAGTGTGAGTGGCAGGAGGTGGGTGGGCTGGACTGTATCCCTTCAAAGACGTCATCAGGTTCTGACCATCCTCCTCCGCCCCGAGGAACCTGGGAATGCAGCCTTATTGGGAACAGGGTTTCTGTAGGGGTGATCGAGGTGGGTCATCCTAGGTTAGGGTGGCCCTGTCCTTAGAAGAGACAGAAAAGGAGAAACACAGCCCTTGAGGAGAGGCCACATGAAGGTGGGGGCAGACTGGCCACTGCGGCCACCTCCCTGCACCCGTCGCCACCTCCCCAGTCCATTCTCCCCAGAGCCTCCAGGGCAGGGGCCCTACGGAGCCCTCGTTCACCCAACCCGGGGCTTCAGCTTGGCCTCCTCTGGCTGGAGCCCTGCTCCCCAGACAGCCACGGACGGCTCTTCTCTGCCCACGCGTGCTGGCTGTCCAGCGGCACTCTGACCACTGGATTCACCTTGACCCCAGTTCCTGGCACTTTCTGTTAATATCTCCTGGCCCTGCTTTATCCAGCTTTATTTTAAACTTCATCACAAAGTGGACATACGTATAAAAGTGTGCGTTTACATACATTCATAGAGCATGTATGTTTTTATAGCATGTGTGTGCATGTACACGTGTACCTAAGACATGCACACAGGGCATGTGACAGGGAACATCGCCGCCCTGAGGACCCCTGTGCCCCCACTGCCCTGCAGCGGCTCCCCACGCGGACAGGCCACCAGCCTCCATCACAGACGCTGGTTTGGCCCGGGTGACATCAGGCTCCACGGTCACGTGTCCCCACCTCTGTCCTCCACCCATTTCATGTGGCGCCCCCTGGGGCCCTGACATTGCACCTGCAGAGCTGGGGGGAACTAAGCCAGACCGAGGTCAGGGACGCCCGAGCCCAGAGTCCCCCAGGGGACCTCCATGGACTGCACTGTGGGGGTCTCTGGAGTCATAACCTCTGCTGGCAGCCTGGAAGACACAGCCCCCATGCCCCTGCCTGCCTGCAGAGGGGCCTGAAGTGGATGGCTGGCCAGGGAGGGGCCCCCGCCCTAAGGGGTGCCGCCCAAATACCGTGGATATTCATCCCAGGCAAGTCCTGGCTCTGTTGGCCTCCGAGGGTGGCGCTGGCTGAGACCCGCAGAACACCCCTCCCTCCCCAGCCCTTGGGCTGTTTTTCTTTCATCAGCTGGAGAAAAGGAGGGAAGAAAGGAAGACAGCAGAATATTTTGCAGGGACTGAAAAGGCATTGTGACCATGTGTTTCTTTGATGGCCGTGGGGAGCCTGGCCCCAGAGTTCTCTCCTTCTGGCCTTTGAGGTGGAGGTGGAGAGGGCTGCCTTGGAGCCAGTGAGGGTCTGCAGCGGCTGGAGTGGGGCAAGGCCCAACCAGGCAGGAAGCCTGTGTGAGCCAAGCACTGGGGACTGGAAGGGGGCCTGAGACACACACACACACACACACACACACACACACACACGGAGGAGAGACAGAAGATGCCGGAGGCAGTGCTGTGTATACAGCTGGTGCTCATGGGTATGTGCAGGAATGACTCGGGGTACTGACCCTGACTGCTTGTTAGGGCTGATCCCTCACACTGGTCTGAAAGCAGCAGTCCCTCCCTCTCTTCCTCCATCTTTAATTCCCCTCCCACCAATTTGTTTCTTTAAAGCTTGTAATTCTGCCCCAGGAAGGACTAAAAGGTGCACAGGAAAAATGGTGCCTACACCACAGGTTGTCAGGACAGAAGCCAAAGTCTGTTGGGAGGGCCAAATTAAGCTCTGAGCTTCCTGGGCGCCAAGCTACAAGGGGAACAAGACGCAGGGAACTTGTCTCTCCCATTGTCTTGGGTGGGGGGTGGTGTGGTAACTGTCTTCCTGCAACCCTGCGACAGTCCCCACCTCCCAGCAATGTGCTGAGACGAAAGGAGACGCCAGGTGTCTCACGCCTGGTGCACAGTGTTTGCTCGGTGGCTGTGAATTCCTTCCTCTGTTAAGGTGAGGACGCTGAGGCTCAGAAGGTACTAATACCTGGCATTTGAGATCACGGCACAGCCAGTGAGAGCAGGAGGCTGGTGCTGACATTGGCGGCCAGGACTGGTCCTCCTCGCTCCCTTCTTAGGGAGGGGAAGCCCCAGTCCAGGGGCTGCCTGTGTCTGACTGTGTGCCCAGCCAAGGCCTCCAAGCTGCTGTGGGCCTGGAGGGGCAAGTCATCCAGGCCAGTCCCTCCCCAGAGCATGAGGGGCAGCTCTGGGGCTGTGGACACAGGGCCCGGTCACATGTGGTCCTGCCCTCCCAGTCCACTGGAGGCTTTTCCTCTCACGAGGAGGGACCCCTGGAGACCCAGCTTGTTAGAAGCTCTTGAGTGGGGAGAGTGTAGGGTAGGGAAGGACAGGGCCATGCACACCTTGCTACAGGAAGGTGATCTTCCTGGGGGCGGCATGACCTGGGTGACCCTGGCCTGGGGGTGACCCTGACCTGGGATAACCCTGACCTGGAGGTGACCCTGACCTGAGCTGACCCTGACCTGAGCCAACCTTGCCCTGGGGCAACCCTGAACTGGGGCGACCCTGACCTGGGGATGACTCTCACTTGGAGTGACCCTGCCCTGGACTGCTGCTCTGGGGTGAGGGACCTGAGCCTCGGGGGCTGAACGATGCAATTGCCGTGGGCTCCGGTCCAGTGGACAGAAGAGGAAGGGGAGACAGTGTGTCTGTCCCATCACCTGCCCAGCTGGCATGTCCCCATGGTCCCCCCTCTGCCTCCTGGACAGCGGGAAGGAGCCCAGTGCATGCACTAACAAGCCAGATACTGCCCTTGACCTCCGGGCTCCGTAGCCTCCCCTCTGTGGGACCACCCTGGACATCGTCCATAGGGGAAGATGGTGTGAGTGGCAGCCCGAGGCAGGTCGACCCCGGAGAGAGGGGTCCTGGCGCCACTCACGAGCTGGGGGCCCAGGTCAGTCAGCCCCCTCTTGGGAGAGTGAGACCAAGGCATTATGGTGTCATAGTGTCAGAGCACACGCACCACCACTTCCTTGCTGTGTGACTTCAGGCAACTGACTTAACCTCTCTGAGCCTCATTCACCCGCCAGTAAATGGGTCATCGCTACCTCACATGGCCTGCGGGGTGGCATCAGATACTGTATGCAAACCAGTGAGCTGGTCCTATTCCTCAGGGGCTGTGAGCTATTATTCCATTACTATTATGTTTATATTAATTACTCTCTCCCATTGCCCTGAGGTTGAATGGACAGGCCTGGGTATAAGACACAGAAAGTGTAGATGTTTTAAAGTGATGTTATGAAAGCATCTCTCTGGGACTCCACTTCCTCACCAGAAATATGGGTATGACACCACTGGCCCTCCCACCCCTGGGGCTCTGCTTGTGGGGGTGGTGGTGCCTTGGGTGAGCCGGTTCTTGGAGGCCTAGTGACTCCCTCCGCTGGCCCAAGTGTCCAGCAGATGGTGCCTGATACAAGATTCCTGCCCAGGTAGGCTCTGGGGGAGGCAAGAATTAGGGCAATGTGTGCGTGTCCATCTGAGCGTGCACACGTGGGCGGGGGACTCTGGTGTGCACGCACACGTGCAGGCAGGTGCACTGGCTTATGCACGCGGGAGCTCTGGGCCAGCCATTTCTGCCTGGGGACACGGTCCCCTGAGGCTCTGCCACTCGCCCTGCCGAGGCCAACTGCTGGCACCTGCTGGGGTCACAGCAGCTGGGAAGCAAAGGCCAGGTGACGTCCCAACAGGCTGGCCTTGGGCATCGGTAGGACTGACTGATAGGTGCAACCACCTCCAAGCCTTTAGGCACAGCCTGCTGATCCTTTTTTTTTCCCCCTAAAATAACATGTTTACGCTAAGACTGGAAAGGTTATGCAAAGATTGGAAGAAACGGAAAAGCAACCTGGCAGTCCCAAACGCCATCGACAGGATCGGTCACTGCGCACAGACCCCCAGGTATTCCTGGGAGGCTGTTGCAGAAATGAAGGTGGGGGCAGTGGGGGGCAGGAGTGTGGCAGGGATGGTTCGGACATCTCTGGTGGCAGGTCACTGCCTTGCAACACGTTGGAGGCAGGAGGCGTGTGCCAGTATGTGAACAAATGCACTCAATTTGGGAGCAGTACCAACCCCGTACCACCCCAGTGGAGAAGCGAGATGCCCACGGTGTGAGCGCAGTGAGATCTATCTTGTAAAAAGCAAACAGAAGCCAGCCTGTGCTCATGGGGAGAATTCTGGAAGTCTGCGGTGGGGATTGGAAGGGACGGGGCCTTACCGGCTCACTTTTTAAACATCTGTGTCTGACACGGAGCAGCAATTACTTTGATGATGAACAGGGTCCAACTGGGACCTTCTGAAGAAGCTCACTCTGCTCCGCTGAGCACAAGGTGTGGGGCCCCAGCCCCGGCTGCGGGGGATGGGGCTGTGGGGTGCTCTGCAGAGCACCCTCAGGGAGGGGCAGGACTGTTCCTGGAGCCTCAGCTGGTGACCCCGCAGGCACAGAGTTGAGCAGTCTTGCAGCCCTTCCACCACTTCACCCCGACCCCCACACCCCTGCCTTCCTGCCCCAGCCCTGCGTGCAGCTCTCGGCCTTGTGCAGGGGCAGTTTCCTGGCCGGTCCCTCCTCTGGCCAGGCTGAGCTGTCGCGGGGCCTGGCTGGACACTACGGCTGGCGGTGGCAAAGTTGGCTCCGGAGCCCCATGGAAAGTTGTCCCTGGCTCCTGCCACCTTCCAGCTTTTCACATCTCAGCTGGTTTTAATTAGCTTCCTTCAAAGTCCCCAACAGCAATTCAGCCACGTTAGCGCTCGTCAGCTGCCAAGATGTGTGTGTGTGTGTGTGTGTGTGTGTGTGAGCGTGTGCCTTTTGGGGGAGTGGGTGGGAGGAGAATGCAGGAACCATCTTGATCTGTTGAACTGCAGGGCTTTTCTGCTTTTGGGGCCAAGAGCTGCAGGCTGGAGGGCACGTTGGGTCTGGGCCCTGGAGCAGACCAGCAGGGCTTGACTGGGCAGGACATAGATGGCCAGAACACAGTGGCCCCATTGGGCAGCTGGGAGGGGCTGGCCTTCACTGCCTAGATACTCTAAACTTTGTCTGCATTTCCTGGGTGCCTACTGGGGCCCCCTGAACCCTCTGCTCTATTCCTGTTCATGCTACCTGGCTGGGGCCCTGGGCCCACACTCTCTCAGCTTCTCCTGCCCTTGGTACCCTCTCTAGGTCCCGAGGTACAGATACAAATGCCCAAATGGAAGGGGTGAGAACACAGGCAAGGCGAGTGTTCTTGGGGTGGGCAATAGGGAACGCTGGGGACTGTGGCCAGCAGGGGCTTCTGGCTCCATTCCCCGATCTGACTGTTTTCCTGGTGGCATCATGGGCCCAGCGTGGATGCATATCTTGGGTTTCCACCAGAAGCTTGGACAGCCTTGTGGAGTTCTACAATTTTAAAATTGTAGCTGTGGGCAACTAAACACACCGGGTGGACCTGACCCAGGGCTGCCAGTCTGTGGTGCCCATCTTGCTTGTGGCCCCACCCCGGGTTCGGGGCTCGACCCTTCTGGCTCTGCCCTATTTCTAGCCCTGGCCCACCCCTGGACCTGTGAATGTTCCCGCTGTGGAATCACCTGCTTCCTGCCTGCCCGGCACCCATCCTCCTGTTCCTGGCAGTAGCACCGTGGGTTTCCTCTACCCACTCCCCTGCCATGAACGTGTAACTTTGGTGGGGCTGACCCTCCACTGTTCTATTAGACTGGATTCTGCTGCCACTATTTCAGGACCTAGATCCAGCTATGCCTGAAGTATGCCCTGCACAGTCAGTTAGGTGAACCAACAGTCTTCTTTTTATTTAACCTATTTTGAGTTGAGTTCTGTTCCCCTGTAGCTGAAAAGCACCCTGACCAATATAAACTCATGGGGGTGGGGTGGGGTGGGGTGAGGGGCTCACAGATGACCCTGCTGGGAGACAACTTTGTTCTGGGCGTCAGCTGCTGGCTCTTGTGAGTGGCCCAAAGCACTCTGTGATTTGCTCATTACCTCTCTCCTCACTCAGCCACCTGTCCTCACCTCTCCCCATGGTCCGAACCTCCTTCCCACAGCTCCCCACTGTCCCCTACCTGCCAACTCAGAAGAAACACCTCATCGAGTGCATTTGTTCACACACTGGCACACGCCTCCTGCCTCCAATGGGCTGCGAGGCAGCATCCTGACACCAGAGATGTCCAAACCATCCCCCCCACACTCCTGGACACCCAAAGCTCCGGGAGCCCAGGCCTCCCTCTGAGACTGTGCAGGGATATGGCGACAGGACAACTACCGACTCGTTTAGGTTAAAAAGGCAGACAACCCTTCAGGCCAGAAACTCACTGACATGCTGATTGAAACGCCCCCACAACTGAGCACCCCCTTGTCTCGCCTCGGAAGGACCAACTGCTCTTCTTGACACCTTCGTAGATGAAATAGGACTGTATCTGGGATTTGCTTCAGAAACTCAACAAGGATAACTCAGAGGGCAGGCGACCAGGTATCAGTAACCATTGCAGTGGCCAATGGGCTGCTCAGGGTGCCTTTATCACTACCTTTGTTGACATTTAAAAAGGTCCAACACAAACACGTGAAAACAGCTATCCTATAAAACAACTACTGCCAGAAAAATTCCAGCTGTTTCTCTAAGGACCCCAGGATTGCCAGGGATCTTGGGCTACCTGACAGCATGTGGATGCTGTCTGCTTTGTCGGCTCCAGGAGGGAAGGTTTCTGGAAAGAGGGTCCCTCAGCGGGGGATGGCAGGGGGCGGTCCCTCCTGGCCTTGATGTAGACCACAAAATGTACAGTCCAAACTGGGTACTTCTCAGAGTAAAAGGGTACTTAAAAAAAGAATCCAAGTGATAAATTTGTAGTAATAGCAAAATAGAAAGGGTCAGCTACTGGGGCGCGCCTCACTCTGGGTGATCTCTGCGGCTCGAGGGTTCCGACTCCACCCATCCCCAGGACTGCCCTCCATGGCCGGCTCTGCAGAGCCCTGACCGCATCCGCCCTCCCCACCCGGTGTCTGGACCTTGTAAAAGCTGAGTGTCCTGATCTACACGCATCTCCCACATATCTGAGCTCTGGTATGTGTGGCTGGGTGCTGGCATTTACGGTCTTATCTTCTTAGGGTAAACTGGCCTTTTTATGGTGCCTTTCTGTTCCCCCTGGGCTGGGCAGATGAGAGAATCAGCAGAAGCTTAACTGGCTGCATGACTCTGGACGCCCCACCCCCACTCTGCCCAGATGTCTCCCCATCAGGAGAAGAGAGTGGGTGAGGGTGATGGATGGGCAGTGGGCCGGGTCGGACAAAGGGACTCAGGAGAGTGAGGCCCTGAGGCGGGTGTGGACACCCCTGCAACCCCTGCTCCTGCTAGGGATGTGAGGACTCAGAGAGAGGTGAACGCTGAAAGTGTGGGGCACAGGTGTGGACCCAGGTCGACTGTGGAGGAGTCAAGACTGACTAGGGGCCGGGCCCCACTGGGATGTCTGTATCCATGGGGCTCTTCACACCCCACATGTCCACACGGCACTCTTGTCCCACCATACCCTTTTTCAGGGAGCTGATCACTGTGCAGCAGGGCAGTGTCCACTACCAGCGCCCAGAGCCCTCCAGCCACCCATCCACCTAGTCACTCAGCTTTCTGAGCTGTATGGGAAGCTCTTGGAGGGGAGGGACTAGCCTGAAGGGTTCACGCTTGTGTCTGCTACTCAGCACAATGACTGGCAAAAGGAGTCATCCTTCTAGCCACCTATCCATGCACCATCCATCCACCATCCATCCATCCACCTATCCAATATCCACCCATCCATCCACCCACCCACTTACCATCTATCCACCTATCATCCATCCATCCACCCACCATCCATCCATCTACCTACCATCCATCCATCATCCATCCAGCTAGCCAATATCCATCCATCCATCCATCCATCCACCCACCCACCATCCGTCATCATCTAACCACACATCCATCACCAGGACTAGAATTCCAGTCTTAGGGCCCTGAGTGCTGTATTCCACCCCTGGCTCACAGCAGGACTGATGCTTTGGAGTAAGCAACTGCCCCCCTCCCCCGCCATGTGAACCCCTCTCCCCTGAGAGTGGCCTTGCCATGACTGGCCCTGCAGCGCATGGGTGCCTGCAGCAGAGACACCACCTCTGTCACTGACAGCTCTGTCCCAAGTCTGGGAAGGGGATACACCCTCCTTCTCCCCAGTGACTACTGGTCAGCTCTGTGATCCCATGGGGGAGGGACCATACAAAACCACTGAAGGTCTGGATCTCTTTTCTGCTTGAGCCTATGGAAGGCTCCAGGGCCTCGGGGGCCAAAGACCTGGCAAAGGGCTGGGGGTGGGAGAGCTGGACTGGATCTGGGACCTGGCCTGTCAGAGGGCCCAGAGGGAGAGACTGCCTTTCTGCCTCCAGGCCCCTTCCTGGCCCCATCTCATTCCTAGCTCTTCCCTGGACCGGCTCAGCCCCTGGCTGCAGTAACCTGCTGTGCTGGGGTCCTAGAAGGCCCTCTTGCAGCACCCTGAGAGCAGGGCGACTGCCAATTACCAAGATGCTGGGAGGTTCAGACGGAGCTGGGACACACTCTCAGCTCACTGTCAGCCTCTGACTGGGGTCCCTGCGCTGCAGCCCCCAGTTGACCCGGGGCTGAGCCAGCTCTCCTGCGGCTGCTGCTCTGTTTTCACAGCTGAGAGGAGAGACTGATGGAAGAGGCGGGGTTCCGGGCCCCAAGGAGGCCGCTGGGCTCGGAGGTTCCGGAAAGCAGGCACCGGCGAAGTGCTTCCATGAACCACAGAGGCCATGGGACCTGCTCCCTTCGTGCTGCCCAGGGTGGGGTGTGCCTGGGAGAGCAGAGGGCACCCTCAGAGTCTGCACCCCTCTGCCAGCAGGCAGTGCCTCACTGCCTCCCCATCTGGAAAGTGGAACCAATCTTCTAACTGCCAGGCCTAGGTGGAAGCTAGGGTCCCGAGGTTGCTGAGGTTCAGGGGTTGCTGTGGGCAGGGACAGAATCCGGGCTCAAGTGTGCCGACGCTGGAGGTCAAGGTTGCCCAGTTGTGCCCCAGTCCCTTCCTGCCAAGAGGGCGGATGGCTCTGGGCTCCCCAGTGATGGCCACCACAGTAGGCGCTGCTGGAAGCAGCTCACTGCACCCTCTGCTCACCCAACCTGTCTTGTCTATCCTGGGGGCTGATTCTTACACTAACCTGTGAGCTGCCAGGATGACGTCATCCCCAGCTCCTCAGGGAGGACTCGAGGTCCAGGGAGGTGGTGAGAACTGTCTGGGGTCACACTATGCTTGTAACCCTGAGTCCAGCAGGGGTAGGTACTGGAGCTTGGCTCTCACCTCCTGGGTGCTTTGCCCTGGGGGTCCCAGGGTACCTGCTGGCCTGTGGGCCCTGCCCAGCCATCCCCCTTAGGTGGCCCTGGGCCTGGCCCTGGGGAAGGAACACCCAGGAGAGAGGGATTGCCCGGCTGGGGTGTTCTCAGCTGGCCTCTGCCCAAACCACCAACCACCAGCTACGTGAGCACTGCCAGTTGGGACCAACTGGCCGCCTACCAACCCACCAACCTGATGTTGCCCCCTGAGGGGCCTGGGTGGGACCAGCAGAAACCCCACTGCCCACCCACAGAAGCACAAACACGGATAAATCACAGTCGTGTGAGTCCCCTAGGCTGGGGCTGCTTGTTACACAGCAGTGGGTAGCTGTAGACCTCGGCATCTCTCCGCTTGAGCTTTCTTCTCTAAGCGGGGTGTGGGATGGGTTAAACAGGAGGGTGCAAACTCAAGTTCTCAGCACAATAAGCGCAGCTCAGCGACGGCTGCTGTAACTTTATCACTATCGGTTTTGTCCCAGGACCCATGAAAATGATCATTTTCCTGTGGGAAAGTGACTTGGGTCCCAGCTGACCGTCTGGTCACAATCCTTGTCCCAGACGCTCCGGGCTGCTGCCAAGGACGCAGATCCAAGTTCATCTGAGAACTCCTGTCCCCCTGCCTAGGGGCACCGGTCAGCCTGTCCTCCTCCCTGATGACTGCATCTTTGCACCCAGATGTGTCCTGAGCGGAGAAGCAGGGGGCCTGAGAGAGAAGCGGGGAGGGCCTCGAGCCCTACTCGCTGCCCCACACGTCACTGCAGGAGCCCCTGTGACTCCGCAGCGGGAGGCAGGGATCAAAGGCCCGTCCAAGGAGGAGAACACGAGCTTCCTCTGGCACTCTGTATTTGCTGAGATAAAGTGCTTTCTCAGGCCTTTGTTTTGTTTTCTTTGACGCAGCTTTGTCCGGCATGCCGACGAGAGGGGCGCCATCTGCCATGTGCCACCCAGCTGGCTGGGACAGGGATGCCTCTGACCTGTGCCCAGGCTCTGGGTGCCCTAACACCCAGGGGCCTGCACCCTAAATGGGAAGGCTGGGGTACGAGGGCCAGGCTCCTCTACTGACCATCACTCCCAGACACCCGGACGCCAGTGCGTCTGCAACTAGGGTCTGAGGTCGTCTGAGCCTGGGGGCTTCCAACGTTTGTAGCCACTGAAACCTTGGATCGTGTCTAAGAGAAATCTCCTAGACAGAATCGGTCTATCTCATACACACGTACAGGACACCTATATAAATATTCGGATTCGTGTTTACATGTCAGAGCAAAGATTACTAACTTAGAAGGGTGCACAGCTGTGCCCTCCCCACCTCCATCATCCTCACCCTCCTTTCCCCAACAGCTGGGACAGGGGCAGACCCCACGATGAGGGCTGGAGGATGGGGAAGGGAGAGACTCAGGCTGCTCCCACCGCTGGTCCGGGGGAGGGCCCGCGACCCAGACCTGTCCCCGGGCATGCTCAGACCACAGAGACCGGGGCATGGTGGGTACACCTCCATTAAGGAGAGGCTGGGATGGCGGGCAGGACAGAGGCCTTCCTGCTCCCTCAGGAGGGTCTCCTTCGAGGCCCACGCAGCAAAGATAGAGCCCAGAAGCAGAGGCAGACTTCTGAGAATCCTACCATCCCAGGGCCTTCTTGGCCCCACAAGCCAGTCAAGAGTTGTTCTGCCGTGTGTACTCAAGGTGATTGGTGCACACAACATGGTCCAGCTAAAAGTGGGATGACGAGCGGAAAGCACTCAGAGAAGGGGTGTAAGATGGGGACCGAAAATGAGTGAATGGACAGAGGACATCCCTGTGCGTGACTCTGCCCATACAGGGGCCTGGGTGTGAGATGACCAGCATGGACCGAGATGGCGTAGTCCACTGGGGACAGCCCAGGGCTGTGGCCTTCGGAGACAGGCGTCCAGAGAGGAGGGACAGTCTCAGTGTGGTGATGCTCTTGGTGGTGAGGGCCGCACGGTGGGATGGACAGACCGCCTCCCAGGGCTGATACCTGGTTCCAACCCCAGCTCCCCTTGATGGGTATGCAACCTCGGACAAGTCACTGTAGCCTTGGAGCCTCAAGTGGGTATTATAGCGTCTTAATCCGCCCAGAGGGGTACAATGAGAGGAACACCAGTTATCTGGCCAAAATTCTAACATGGTGCCTGGCAGGTGGTACCTGGGAATGGCACACCATCCCAGGAGCCCCAGTGTGTGGTTTATAAACATCAAGTATATACTTAAAGGCAGGTTCTACACTTTGCATGATACAATGTGTACAACTCTATGTAACGCATGGTGCTCTACTGGAACAAAATATCATCCATTAATACAACCACCCCTGTACCGCTGCCTTCTACCTCCGGACACCTCACACTCCCTGCCGCGCTTCCTCACTGGCTGGCTGTGGCTGTCGGAGAAACATCGTCCTTGCCACAACTTCCTGAGGCCTTGCCTGCATGGTCTGCCCCAGGTAGGGTCTAGGCTGAGCCAGGCTTGGGGAACTGCCTGGGTTGGAGGCGGTGTCCAGGGGAGCAGGAGTGCGGGTGGTGAGGGGCAGGCTGAAGCGTGGATGCCTGGGGTGGGCACAGCAGCCTGAGGGGACCGTGAGGATGGAAACCTCGTGGAAACCACGGGGCTGGGAGTCCCCTTGGACACAGTGTGTCTCCTTTCCTTACCCGCCAGAACCTGCCTGTCCCCTGACCTCTGGGGCCATGAACCCACCAGTTACAGCCGGGCTCCAGGACACATGGGGTGTGACGTCCCAGGGGAGCTGAGACGGGAGCATGACCCCCCAGCCCTGCCTCCCAGGCTGCTCTGGGCGCACATGGTGCTGTCCTCTCCCCGACTAAACCCAGAAAAATGAGAAGCGCCTCTGGGGTCGTTTTTACAGACGACAGGTGAGACGTGGGCCAGTCACACCATGGAGGCTCGCACTGCCGGTCCCTCTCCTTGTGCAGCCACCAGGACGTGGAGCGGTCCCCAGGGCTTGCACTGCGTTCCAGCCACAGTGCCATGTTCCCAGGCCCCATCACTGCTCTAGGGCCGGCAGTCCCTGCTGAAGGCGCGTGTCCAAGAGGCCGGGCTGCAGGGAGGCGTCCACTCCACTTCTGGGGAGCACGATGCCGGCTGCCGGACACCAGGCCTGGCCTGTGGCAGCCAGAGCCCTTTCAGACCCACTGCGGGCCTACAGGTACTTGCCCCTGTGCTGGGCGGCAAAACTGTGAGTGTGGACTGTGGGCAGGAGGGCTGAGCATCCAGGAGACGACACACTGAAGAAGTCCAGGCTGGCTGACCCTCCCCCAGATCCCTCGTCCTGCCCGACGCACAGGAGTACCCTGATGGGGCTCAGCTCAGAGCCGCCAAAGTACAGCTCAGCTTCAGTCTCTTTTCAACAGGCCACATGTAACAGGGGCCTCAGGCCTGCGCGCACAGACCCAGCACCTACCCAGGGCAGGCAGGCCCCTCTGTGAGCCTCTGAGGCTTTAATTACTCCCCAGGCACCAGCCCGGCATAAACACAGCCTAGACGTCCAAGAAAAGCACGCTGTCGGCACGGGGAGCCTCTCTCAGAGCTAAATGCAGCCCGGGCGCTGGCCTGCCGGCCCGTGTGCTCAGATAACAATTGGATGTGCCGGGCCCTGAGCTGACCCTGGAGCGGACACGCTCCCGCTCACTGGGAGCGACCACCCCGGCCAGGCCTGCAGAGCCGCCGGCTGCCTTTCTTCCGCTGGGAAGGGCACTCCGGGGTGGGGAGCAGGAATGCACGTGGGCTGGTCTGAGTTTAGAATGTATTTATAGACGGCTGCCAGCCGAGTGGTACCCTCGAGGTCAACTTCCTGCCAGGCCCTGTGGCCAGATGTTTACTGAGATTGCAGAGACCGACCCACCCACGCATGCCCGGATTCATTCCACATCCATGCTTGGAGGTCGCTCCATGCTGGGGGCCCAGCCAGGCTCTGGGAACATAGAGGAGAGCTGGGGCCAGGCCCCAGCACACCAGGGACTTCAGACGCAGAAGCATCACGCACAGGGTGGAATCAAGAAGGAGGAATAGAGGGGAGAGGACTCACGCTTCCCTGGGAGGTAAACCTCAGAGGAAAGGCAGGGCAATGTTGGCGGTGGGTTTAGAAGGATGAATAGGAGCTTTCCAAACGTCCCAAAGAGAGAAAAACAGCATGTGCAATGATATGGCAGTGGGCAAGGAAGTGGTGTGTGGACAGCTGCTGTCTAGCATACCTAAAACACAACACCTAGGAACAAAGAGGTAAGGGCTTACGAGGGTCTCCAACTTCAACGTGGATAAAGCCTTCAAGTTGCCAGGGGAGCTTATGAACACGCAGGCCCCAGGGCCTCCTCTAGTGATTTTTGATTCAGCAGGCCTGGGTGAGACAGGGTCTGATCCAGGCTCACGAAGCCCAGAGAAGGAAATGCAGTCTGGAGAGGCTTCCTGGAGGAAGCAGGTGAGAAGGTGAGGTGGGCTTGAAGAGGGGAGGGCCCTGTGCTGGGGGTGGTGTCAGGGGCACCACAACTTCAGGGCACCTGGAGACCAGATGGGCAGGGCAGCCGCCGGCACACGCCAGACCTCAAGAACCTAAACTGCCTCACTGATCTTGTATCGACCCCATGCTGGAGTGATGCCTTTTTGGACATATTGTATTAAATATGATCAATTTTGCTCCTTTCACTTTTTGTTTTTAAATGTGGCTCTCAGAACAGTTAAACTTACCCCTGTAAGTAATTACTTTGGTAATGTTACTCTGGTAATATTGTATCATATGTGTATATACAGTACTCACGACACAACGTCATGTACGCACACGACACTCACATATGCGTGCACAGGCACACATGCGCATACACACTCACCTGCACACCCCTGCTCTGATGGTTGCACAGGGCCTCACACGGCGACATGTCTCCAGCTCCCTTGAGCAGAACACGGCACGCGTGGCAGGGGTGCGGGCAGCAGAGCTCCGGCCTCTCGTGGACTCTACAGGCCAGGAGGCGGGCTGGGCACACGGGCTGACTAACCTGTCACCGGGTCGTGCTCTCCTCTTTCTAGGATCGGCCCTGGAACACCTTCTCTTCCTGGCCTCCCCGACCCTGCCCAGAAGCCCCCTTCGCACCTTTGCTACAGGCACGCTGAGCTCCTATAGGGGTGAGGTGAGGCAGTGTCTGGGGCCCAGCCCGGCCCGGGAGGCCCTGCACAAATGGTTGTTGGACAAAGCCACGGAGCACAGAGGGAGCCGAGCACCCAGTGGGGTCGCTGGGCCGCCAGGGTGGACACCGCCTGCTCCCGCTCCCCGGGTGTCCCAGACTCCGCTAGTCATCGGATTCATCTTTCCGACTGTGTGTTCTGGAACCATGGAAACAACTGCGGGATGGGGTACGGGGTGCACTTTGGGACAGACCTGAGCTAACGCTCTACAGGTTCACCTGACCTCAACATAAGTGACGTCCGGGTTTCCTGGGATCAGTTCAGAGCTAGTGGTCCCTGAGTGATGTGCTTGGTCTCTCTCCAAGGGCACCACCCTCCCCAGTCCTGAGAAAAAGCCCCTTGGGCAAGGTGGCGGGAGCGGTGAGCAAGCGCACATTTCTGGCAGAGCAGTGGGGACCCCTGGAAGGGCCCTGGTCTCCCCTTCATTCAGGGGAGACATCTCAGGGAGTGGTGGGGCGTGGTGGCCACCCTTGGCCTTGATCTCACCTCCGCGCCCAGGCAGAGGTTGAATCTGGGCCCCTCTTCCTGGCACGTGACCCGAGTCAGTGCCTCTGCCTCCCGGTCCTGGTTTCCTCATCACAGGAAGAGGGTAAGGGTCCCCATGGCCTGTGGGAACAGGAAACGGCATGGCTGCCACGGGGAGCACTTGGGCAGCTCTTCAGAGTGACAGGTTAGAGCGACCACCTGAGCCTACGGATGTCGACCCACGAGAGCTGAGAACACACGTCCGCACAAATGAGGGACAAGAACATACACCCATACAGACGCCTGTGCACATGTGTTCATATCGGTGTCATCCACACAGAGTGGTCATCCACAGTCTGGAATATTATTCAGCCAGGAAAAGGGACAAAGTGCCAATCCTATCTACAATGTGGATGCGCCGGGCAAGCACCCAGTGAGTCAGAAAGATAAACACGGTGTGGTTTTGTTTGTGTGAAACATCTGGGATGGGCAAAGACAGAAAGCAGCTAAGTGGTTGCCAAGACTGGGCGAGGGGCTGGAGTCACTACCAGTGGGTCCAGGTTTTGTTTTGGGGTGACGAGAATGTTCTAGAACAAGATGGTGGCGATGGTTGCACAACCTTGTGAATATACGAAAACCCACTGACGTGTACACTTTTAAAGGGTGAATTTTATGGTGCACGAATTATGGGTTTTTTTTTTTTTCAAAGAAAACAAGGTTCCTGCAGGACTGATGGACACAGGACACCCACCAGCCCACAGCCTCCACCAATAGGGCTGCCTCCTCCAGTACCAGGGCCTGGTCCTGGCTCCCTCACCCCGTCTGGCCGTGGCTGTGGCCATCCCACACTGACTGCTCCTCCAGCCCCCTGACAGGAAGCCCAGAGAGGCCCTGTTCTGCAGTGTCCCTGCTGGACACATGCAAGGCCTAGAGAAGCAGGCCCTGCTTACACATGGCCACCTTGGCCCAGTCGTCCCGGAGGAATTCGGAAAATGCAATGGTCACATTCTGCAAGGCTGGGCCTTTGGGAAGACTCGAGGCCGCTCATGAATGTGGAGTCTGTTCGGCCGCTGGCTGGGATGCAAGCCTGTGAGCAGCCCAGAGACGGGACGGAGGCCGCAGCAGACGGCCTGCTGCTGGTGCCTGCTGGCCAGGAGGGCCTGGGGATGGCAGAGGAGGCTGCCTGGGCTCGGGGCCTGGTTCCGTCCACCTGCAGCACGTTCGCCTCCTGCTGTCACCGGCACGGCCCTGCCCTCTTCCACCGGTTGCGGACCCCAGGTCCAGGTGGAGTGGCCAAGACCAGGACAAATAGCTGCATTCCACACCCTGAAGACCACCTCCCCTGGCCCTCTCTGGGCTTCCAAGGGGCCACTGCCTTGTTCTGGCCCCAGGGAGGCTGAGAGGGAATGACCATAGGCTCTGAGTTCCCTACAAACTCACTGTTCCACTGGAGGGTCTCCCCTCCGACCTGGGGCGGGGAGCTGTGGGTGTGGGCACCCAACTGCTGGGCTGCCAGCTCCTGGGTGCCGGGTGGTGGCCCCTCTTGTTTCAAGTGCTGGGTGATGGGAAGGCTGGGGCCTAGGCTAACAGTGTCAGGATGCGGTAGGTGACCCCCAGGTTTCCCCAGACAAGCCCTGCCTGCTCACCTCCCTCCTCAGGCTCTTCCCATGGTCATAAAGGGAGCTTATATTTGGAGCTGTGCTCTGAGAAGCCAGCTTTATTTAGACAAGGATGTAATTCTCAGAGACCACTTCAATCCCAACGAGAGCTGGGATGAGTAATCGCAGGAAGCCTACGTTTTGACGCTGGGGTCACAGCCCTGAGTCCTGCCAGTTCAGTCACTGATCTCACTTCTGGTCTCTGGGACTCAGGACTGGCAACCGCAGGCCGTGGTGCGAGGGGCGGGGCCTCAGGCTCCAAGGACCATCTGGACTCAGGAACTCGCCGTGCTGACTGCAGCCAGGCCCCAGCCCCTAGCACATCGGTGGGGGGAGGGTCCCTGAACGGCCCCACCCTGCCTCCTACTCTCCCCTCAAGTTGGTGGGACACACCCAGGCCAAGGGGGGCCAGTGATGTGGACATCAAAGGAGGCTGAGGGGCCCAGACACTTGTCAGCATTTGAGGAGTGGGGAGGGAATCCCAAGTCAGGAGGCACGGAGGCCCTGGTCCTGTGGGAGGGCAGCGTCCAGGCTGTGCATGCGACTGCACTGCCCTCGGCCTCCTCAGGAGCAAGGACAGCTCTGCGTGCACTGCTCACACGTCTGATGCGGTGCCGCCGCTCGTGCTTCCAGGACCGCTGGGTGTGTGAAACAGGCACCCCCAGGGTGGACACAGCCTGGGCAAGTGGAGGCCTGGTGAGCAGAGTATAGTATATAGCTGGGTGCCCTTGTGCAGTGAACAACCTACCCAACTGTACAGGCCCACCTTTCCTTCCAATCAGGGAAATGAAGTACAAGATTGCAATCAGTCCCCAAGGACAGTGTCTGCCACCCTGGCCATGGTCACTGAGTGAAAGGTGAGGATAAACTAGGCAGGGAGGGACCCCAGGCACCTGCAAGAACATCTCCCAGTGCTCACTACCCCCACACCCTCCTCCTTCCACCATGCTCAGCTCAGCCCTCAATTCTATCAGAGAGTGAAGCTGGCAATAGAAGCTGGGAGTGCTGAGTGCACTGTACAGCTCGGAGGACAGAGGTCCAAGCACCAGCATCATCTTACTGTTAATGGGGGACTGTCGAGTGGGAGACAGGCAGGCCCACAGGTGATGGGGGGTGCCAGAAGGAATGGGGGCAGAGCAGAGGAGGGGGCACACTGATGTGGAAGGTGGGCCGGTGGAGATGAGAGACTGGATGCCCAGTATCCGGGCCAGGAGTGGGGAGGGGGAGCCGGCGTCCTGTATGCTGATTGACCTGGAGCGCCTTCCAGGGGAGAGCGGGCTGGACTGTGGCCATCCACAAACTGGGGCTCCAGCTCTGCTCTGTCTGCACGGGCAGAAGAGCGGGCTGTTCCTGTGCTTACCCTACTCTCTTCCCTACCGCGCAACTAGGATGAACAAAGCCAAGGTGGGCAGGCCGGTGGGGATGGGCTGGGAAGTGGGCCCACCAGGAGGACCCAGGCTGCACAACGGTTCCCTATGACCTCCCTTCATCCTGGACTGGCAGCTGGCACTTCACACCCCTGTCTTCTGCATCTTCCAGACCCCTCCCACAGACCCTGTGGAGTCTCTGAGAGTCCCAGGCCAGGGACCATAGGGCTGGGCGTGCCCACCTGTGCCCCTGCGCTCTGCACCTCGGCGGGTACTGTGAGGCCCTGCAAGGTCCCCCATTGTGCTGGTGACTTGCCCACACAGCCCCTGGACAGTTGTCTCTAGAGCCTGCACTCTTGATCTACATGGCCTGCCCCTCGCTCTCAGCCGGCCCTTTTGAACAAGGAAGAGGAAGGTAACCAAACTCTTAGAGTCAAAGCCAACAAGGATGGGGTGTGCTGGGCTGGGCGGCCTCAGGCTCCAGAGGAAGCCACCGTGTGAGTGGCGTCCAGGGGCACATGCGTCTTTGGCACCATCGGTGGTGGCAGGGTTCCAGAAAAAAAGGAGGTGAGGGCAGGCTCTGCTTCCAGGCCACCCTGGTGCTCACGAATGTGAAGCCAGCAGAGACCTGCCAATCTTCTCCAAGAGAGGCGGGAGGGTACCTGGCCTGGAAGCCAGTCTGAAAAAGTGCAGGCCCTGAGATCAGATGGAAAGGGGAGGTAACCTCTCTGTTAACGTTCTCCAGAGGCCACTGCATGTGAGTCAGCCCGAATGCCTGGCTCCCGGGGGACAGGACTGGGGTCGGTAGGAGCCACAGGTGGGAGGTTTCTGTCCTACCTGCAACAGGGCTGGCTCGGGGCTCCCCAGTGGGTTTCAAGGGCGGGACCTCACCGCTGCAACAGGAGTGAGTTTCCCATTGCTGGGGGTATTCGAGCAGAGTCGGTAACCTGGAGGCTGGGTCTGGTGGAGACTGAAGGCTGGATGAGGGGATCGAAGTTCATGACCTCTAAGTTCCCTCTGACCCTGAAATCCTGGGACTTGCTGCTTCCACACTGCCTGCCGGGGTGGCCAGCTGGGGACCCAGGTGGGGACCACGCATCCTTTACCTGTTTCCCACGCTAAGATGCTGGATGGGCCACGGTGCCCCTCCAGATGGCCCAGCCTTCCTATTTGCCTCAGAAAGGACTACCCCTCTTCCTCCTACAGGGAGGCTCCAGGCAGGCTCTGCCGTGTGGTTCTGGACTTGCCAGGCTGGGCACAAGGCACACCAGGGCATGCCCTCCCAGGCCACCTTCTCAGAGGCAGCCTGGCTGCCCTTCCTAAGACCGTAACTCCGCCCCACTCCCCCGCAGCCAGCTCCCTGTCTGACATGCCTGTTACCCTACTCCTTTTCAGGAAGGCAGGAGTCTTTGCTGGGTCAGGGGGCGCCTGGGACAGTGTTGGGGCACAGCGAGGGCTCAGGACACCCGCAGATATGGAGCCTATCTGATGAAATGGAGAGGGCTGTCAGCACGGCTGCTCACCAGCTGCGCTGTGTTGGCCCAGTTACCCAACCTCTCTGACCCTCGGTCTCTTCATCCAGAACACAGGACACCTCGCTCGCAACAGAAGGACCGAGCGCAGTAACACGTGGCACAGCCCCGACACAGTAAGGAGCGTCTGCTCAAGCGCCAGCCCGGGAAGGGCTAACGGCCTCGGCGGCTGCCACTGCGAGAATCCCCCACCGCCTCCGCGGCACCCAGAGGCTTGTCCCTCTGACTCCGCTGCCCCTCGAGTGGAGGGGGCAGGGGCAGGGTCTGGCGGCCGCGGGAAGTCTCCGCGCGCCTGGCTGGCCTTCCCTTCCGGCTGCCGCCGCGCGGCGCCGCATCCCCACGGGTCCCTCTGGCCGGGTTCCCCTGGTGCCCTGAGCCAGCCAGGGGCGCGGGCCGGGTGGGGGAGCCCCTTGGCCTCCCCTGCAGCAGCACAGCGGCGCGGAGCCCCTCAAGACCGGAAAGACCCCACCCCGCTCCTCCTACTGCCTCCGCCGCTTGACCGAGGGCCACAGGGCCAGCACGCCCCGGGGCGACCCAGAGGAGGCAATGGCCCGGCTTGGGAACCAGCGGCTGAGGTCTGCAATGAATGGTCGGTCCCCGGCCGCTCTCGTCCCCGCCCGGCCCTTCAGCTCCCTCTGGAATCCCTGGCCATACGTCCCCCGCTCCCCGCTCCCAGCAGTCCGGCGGGCGGCTCCTAGCTCCCCCAACCCACCGCCCAGCGGCCCCCGGCGGGCTCGCAGTTCCCGGCACTTTGGTTGCACTTTGCAAAGTGTCCGACGGAGCTGGCCCAAGCTCTTGTCAAGGGCGCTGGACAGGGCTGAGGCCGGGCGACACGGCCGCGGCCCCCACCGAGTCCCCAGCGCGCCCTGGCTTCTGAGTCTCTGCACGGCCGTCCCGGGCCATGAGCGAGGTCGGGGCAGCCGGGCCGCGGCGCAGCAAGGGCCGGGAGGGTCCGTCCGGCCCCGCCGGGGCGCGCCACCGAGGGCGCGGGGATGTGGAGGGGCGGGGGGCGGCCAGGTGACCCCGGGGAGCAAGCCCCGAGTTCCTCTGGAGCCGCCCGAGCCGGTGGCGCTGACCGGCAGCCTCGGGCGGCGCGCGGCGCGGCGCGTCCACACTCACCTTCCGCTGCGAGGGCCCCGCGCCGCTCGCCGCGCTGGCGGATGCAAACGAGCTCCCGGAACGGCAGCGGCGGCCGCCGGCGCCCGGCCCGCGCACGGCGCTCTGCGGCGCGGAAGCGCAGTCCTCATCCCCGACCGCAGGCCCGCCCGGCCGCGCAGCGCTCTGCCCCTCCGGGGCGGGGTGGGGAGAGGAGGAAAGCAACCTCCACCCGCTTCCCAGGTCGGGCCGCGCGGGCCAAATCCTCTCCAAACAAGCTCCGGCGGCCGGCCGGGTGCTCCGAGCGCCCTCCGCCCAGCCGTGGGCGGCCTGCGGGGTCTGCTCCCGGACACCGGTGGCTACGGTTACAAACCTTCACTCCCCCCAGCCGCCCCCGCCCCCCGCCCTCGCTACTGTAAGCACTGCTCTTCCTAGGTGTTTGTTTCAGGGGACCCACCCCAGAGATGGGGATCCCCATGGGAAAGGTGTGTAAGCCCAGACCCCTGCCAGCCCACCCAAGACTGGCGGGGCTTGCTGCTGCTCAGAGGCAGGTACAGGATTTAGCAGGGCTTTCCAGGCTGGCAGAGTGCGCCCTGTGGTTTCCAAGTGTGCGCCTGCCTCCATTCCCCGCCTGCCTCATCTCCTGCCCCCACCAGGCACCAGCAGGGTAAACACCTTCTTCCCCTGTGCTTCCAGCCAGGAGGACGAGGGCACCCCTGTCATTTGGCACCTACTTGGGGGACTCCCATCTGAGGTACTCCCATGCCTCAAAGGTGGGAGTCCAGGGTCCCTAGAATCAGAGTGCCTTTGCTCTGCCCCCCACCCCCCAGCATGAAAGACAGATGGTGGGGAGATGGAACCATGCAGGCCCCTAGAGCACGAGGGGCCCTTACAGGTCAGAGGCTCAGGGGTTCATTCACAGATGAGGACATCAGCCCCAGAGAAGGCAAGGGACCTGCCCAAAAGCCACACAGACCAGAGCGTGTGACACGCTATCCTGGGACAGGCAGGAACGAGAGGCCAGTTCCTAGTGTGGACATGTGGGTCCTTCGAGGTCAGGGGGCAGTCCTGCAACAGCTGCAGCCTCTCCCCACTTTAGATGAACCAAGACATAGGCTTATGGCTTCTAAGTCGTGAAGTGTGTGTGTGGGGGAATTCTTCACTTCCAGAAAGGGCGTCCTTTCCTAAATAGTCTTTTGAACCATGCTTCCCCTGAGAGTGCTGCAGGGAGCTGGACTACTGAAGTTCAAGTTTCACACCCTCTTAGGAACACCTTTCTTATGTAAAGCAAGGTATAGGTAACGAGGGCCTTTGGAAATGAGTGAATGGGCTGCCACCGCCACCCCCCCCAAACCCCCCTAGCCTGTGGGTTTCCATAGGTGGCTGAGCACTGAGCTCTGCATGGACAATTCATAATCAGCTAAAACACGATGCGAATTGAACTCAGTTTTCCTCTGGCTGCTCATTACAGTGTCAGAGGAGGTTCCAGAAATCCCTGCCAGCTGTCTTGAAAACCTGAACCTGGGGGCTAGGGGCTTGGAGGCCCGGCCGCCTGGCCCCGCTGGCGCTTGGGGGCTCCGGGCCTCAGCTCACATTTCCGTGGCATCATTCTGGGCCTCAGGGTCCTGGGATTGCCCTCTCCATGGAACGCGGGATGGCAAGGGACTAAGAGTCCCCTCCAGTTAATCGGTGTTTCAATCAGTCGGTTTCCTTAAGTTTCTAGTGCTGGGGGTCCCCTGGCTCAGACAAAGTTCCCAGAAGGTATTTCCTTCCTGATTCTTCCTAATGGGTCTATTCTTGTTTCTAAGAAAGGCCCCACTTTCAGAGCTCGTATGTGTGTGTTTGTGTGTGTGTGTCCGTCCAGCTGTGACACACCCGTGCACTCTGTGGTGTGAGAAGTGAGCTCTCCCATGAGCAGGAGGAAGTGACAGTGGCCCCCGCTCCATGCTGCCCCACGACCACAGTCTTAAGAGTTGATGGAGAGAGGTGGGCTACCCTCCTCATCTCCCAGAGGGCTTAGAATATGCCCACAGACATACGACAAGCCTCTCCTGGCCATCCAGGGCACTGGGAGCCCAGCCCTCCAGGTCGGTGCCCCCGGGGAGACTGCCCCCAAGCCCCCGCTCCAGTCCTCCAGGCACACCTGCCTGGGGGTGAGGTCCAGCACTTCTCCACCGGGAGTCTGCTGTGGCCGGTGGAGACCAGGGGAGTTGCCAAACCTCCTGCAGAGTGCAGGTCGGCCCCAGGACGGAGGACTATGTGGTCCCAGATAGTTAGCTGTGCTGAGGGTGGGAATCCCGGGGGCAGCAGCCTCCACCCTCCGGGTGGTCAGCAATCTAGGCCTCTGGCTCTTGAAGCCTTCTCTTCCTCCCCACTGGATGTGAAGCTGTCTTCTTGGGAGAAGCTGGCCGATAGGACGCCCCGTGGATCTGCCCCGTGGGAGGCCCAGCTCCTGCCCGTTTGCTTGGAAGAGTAAAGAGCTGGATGGGCTGGGCTGAGCCCCCCTCTCTGAGAGGACACGACCTGGCAGGGGTCTGACTTGACTTGCCCGAAGTCACAGACACGGAGCCCGGCTCCCCCGCTGCCCACCAGCCCCCACACTGCCCGTTGCTGGCTGCCCCCAAGGGGCATGGGCTCCCTGGGCCCCTGCGCGTGCTGGGAGAGCCAGTCAGCCCCTGAGTCATCCCCTAACTTCTGCCTGATGTCAAAACGAAACCGCGGACCCGAAGCCAGAGCAGGGGTGGGAGGAGTGAGAAACCTCCAGCAAATTCCAGGGGCATAGTGTCACATGGCTGCTTCAGTTTGACACTGACAGTGCCTGGCACGTGTACAACCTTCCGTCCAGGTAGCCTTGAGCATCAAAGGCGATGTCCACCCCGGCCCCAAGGGTGGATCCTCTCCTGTGGGGTCCCTGAGGATGAGGCCTTCTTCCCCAGGCCTGTGGTGTGACATCCTGGGCCGGGCGTTTCAGCCCTCCTGGAACTTTCTCAGCGAGTGTCACCTGCCACCTCAGGCCCTTAACCTCCTTTGTCAGATGGGGAAACTGAGGCTGGAGGAGGCGGGGAGCCCGCATAAGGACGCAGGAGTCTGTGGTAGAGCCAGTCTCTGTGCTGCTTGCCTCTGCCTGCTGCGGGCTCTTGGCTGGGTCCAGGCTGAGGGCCTGGCGGCAGGCGCCTGCCTGAGCTCTGGGGGTCCTTACTTCTCCCAGGGATCATGGTGGGTGGGTGGGGGTATGGATCTAGCTGCTCTTGGGCCCTGTCCCATGAAGATTCTCCTTGTTCCTTGGCAAGGACGCAGCAAACATGGACGTGTGTGGAACCCAAGACTTCCCAGGGAGGTGTGCCCTGTGCGCCGTCCCTGCGGGCTCCAGGGAAGCCATGTGAGGGATGTAATATTGACGGAATTTGCCAAATAGTCCGTGAATTCAGGGAGGCTGCCATAGGCAGGCCTGGCCTTCGTTCCTTACTTGCACTCGACCAGCTGTGTGTCCTTGGGCGAATCAGCAGCCTCTCTGAGTTTCTGCCTCCTCATCTGGGAGGTGGCAACATCAATGCCCACCACTCAGGGAGGATTTGAGAGGCTGGGAGGCAGACCCAGCTCCTCGGACAGTGGCTGGGGATCTCTGGGGGTCTCCGAGCTATTGGACATAGTAGCGGTGTCCAAGGGAGGAAGAGCATGTGGTCCCAGGACTCTAGGGTCCTTGATGACCAGCTCTGGCTGACGTGTCCCTGTCCTTCAGGCACCTGGGCCAGGACCCACCTACAAGTTTCCTTCCTGACATCAGGGAAGAAAAAAAGTCCAGGTTCTATAGGCCATCAGGAAAGTACAAAATGGAAATGAATAAATCTTTATCTATAAAGTGTGGCGTGAGTTTTACTGCCTAAGTGCAGCTCAGGCCCCCAGCAGGCGTGCATTAAAGCTGCTTCGATGAGCTGTCTGGGGCCTTTGTGGGGTCTGCTGTGATGAAGGTGGGGCCCCCAACGAGGTGGGTCAGGAGGGGATGAGGCCCGAGGAGGAGGGGAGGCAGGGGGAGGAGGCTGGGGGAGGAGGGGAGGCCGGGGAGGAGGCCTGAGCGGGCCGTGTGGGTGGGGCCGGCTCAGAAGCAGCCTCTTTCCAAGGAGACATTCCAGACTGACGGTGGCGTGACTCAGACACCCGCCCGGAGCACGATTGTTTCTGCCTGTCTTCCTGTCTTTCGTGGCCCCGTTTGTGAGCAAAAAGAGGGAGAGGAGCCGGTGCTTTCCCGAGGAGGGTCTTACACACAGACACAGTCACCGCCTCCCTCCACATGCCATGCCCACCCCCCACCCCGTGCTCTCACATGTGGGGGCTGCATGCCCCTGGGCCCGGCAGGAGTTCACCTCAGGCCGAGGGACCCGTGACTCGGCAGAGGCTCGGCCGTGCAGGGCTTTCCAAGACAGACTCTTCCCAGGACTGACAGCCCTCCTATCCCCTCCTCCCAGCACCAGCCCCTCCGCCTCCAGGAAGCCTTCCATGCCCTACACACAGGCTCAGGACTCCCATCGTGCCCAGGCTCCTCCCAGCAAGGCCAGCAGGCAGCCAGTGGCCCTAATCCAAACCCCAACCCCTCCATCTGCCAACCAGGTGGACCGAGCCTCAGTTTCCCCATCTACCAAAGCAAATCAGACTCGTTCATAAAGGTGCTGGGGCCTGTGGGTGGCTCTTCATGGCCCAACATTCTCAGCCTGAGCGCCCTGGATTCAGCCTCTCGTGGGCCTTCAAGATGGGAATCCTTCTAATGAAAAGAAAACAGACGTGGCGGAGACGGGGCCGGCCGCGGTAACCCAAGCCAGCGTTCCGGGGCATGAATGGGCCCTTTCATGGGGCGGCCGCAGAGCGAGGGCTTGGGGTGGAGATCATCGGCTCGGCCCAAGCAATGGCAGTGCCCGGGGCAGGCCCGGGGCAAGGAGGAGAGGGACAGGGCCCACAGCCCCGGCCTCGGGCCTCGGGGCCTCCAGGCCCAACCTCCTTCCCCCTGGCCCCCCCACCATGGCCCCCGACACCAAGCCTGGCTGCAGGAAAGGAACCAGCCGTTCCCAGTCCAAATGCCACTGTCCTTGTTTTTCTCCTGTAATTACGTCTCCGAGGGCTAACTACAGATTTACATGTTGCTCAGCTCGGGCGTTTATCGGAGCCTGTGAGGAAGGCTCCCGCTGTAAAAGGCGCATTCATGTGTGTTTCCGTGTTGCTCGGGGTGACCGGCCATGGCGTGCGGACACAACTGGCCCTTTTAGCCGGGGCGGCTAGGGGGGCAGCAGCGCCCTCACCACCTGGCCTGTGTAAACGCCTCCACACCACTGGCCGTGAATGACTTCAGTGTACGGAGGTTTTCTTTTTCCATACCTGGCCACCAGAACTTCCAACATTCTTCTAGAAAAAAATGTGGCAAGCTTCCCTGGGATCATGTTCTATCCAAATGGCTTATCCATCCCCGTCCGGCCCGGCACAAGCCAGCTCTTCTTCCATTTAGTGACGTGAGAGAAAAGCCATGCTTCCGTTTCTGCCACCTGCTGTGATGGCCCCAGCCCTCGTTCCCTCTGACTGCCTGGGGGCAAAGGCCAGTGACGGGGCGTCCCCCTCTGGGGCCCTGAAGAGAGGTGCCGGGCTGAATGTGGGCTCTGCGTTGCAGTGGTCCAGGCAGCTCCAGCCTGCAGGGGTCTTGGGCTGGGCCCAGCCCAGGGAGCCAGGACCCTCTGTGGACGCCAGCGGATGTTCAGGCAGGCTCTGCCTGGCACAGGCCCACGCCCACCCCTGTCCCTCGGGGCACCATGAGGGTGCTGCCTCTCCTTCTGGGGCCGTGCCAGTCACAGACGCCTCCTCGGGAGAACCCTGATGCCAGGATAGCCGGGGACACGACAAGTAGGTGGGTGGGTGACCTGACCTCAGGGTGGTGTGCATGTGCATGGGCACATGTGACTGTGTATATGTGTGTACATGCAAGTGTTAGGAGATGTATGTCTGTTCCCATTACAGGATGTGTGTGAGAGTAGGTATGTGCTTACCTGCATGTGAGGAGCATGCGTATGTGATAGCATATGTGTGCATGTGAATGTGTATGTGTGTCACTAGTACGCATGAACACGTGTTAATTTGTGTGTGTGTGCATACTCATGTGTTTGTGTGTACACATTTGTGTGAGTGTATGTATCAGAGTGTGTGTACATGTGAGGTGTCTGTGGGCATACACACATGACTCTGTGTGTGTGTGTGTGTGTGTGTGTGTGAGTGTGCTCACACCTATTCATCAGGATCACTGACCCAGAAAACAGGTCTGTGTGCCACACTCACACCCTGGGTGTCTGCAGTGGGACCAGTGATGCTTGGCTCTGCAGAGAAGTGTGTCCAGCCGAGGAGGAGCCTGTGAGTGTGTCCTCGGTGGCTCCTCGGCGGCTGACCCGCGAGGACCCTCTGTGGTCAGTCACCCATCTCCCTGGGACTTCGCCCACACTGGTGAGGGGCCAGAGGTGCCAAGTAGCAGTAGTGCGGGTCCAGTTGCAACCCAGCCCCGCTTCCTCCTTCCACACCGTCCTCAATTTCCTCGCTCCATCCCGGTGGCCATGAGCACTGGTGGACGGTACCTTGTGTGTCCTTGGCAGTGACATTCCTGCCTGACATCCCCCCACCCCGCCTCGCTGATTCCCATAGCTCGCGATCAGTACAGCCCAACAGCGGTCACCCTGCTCCCTGCAGTGTCCTTTCTAGACTTGCCCCGAGTCACCAACAACTGGGTGCCCCTCCCCTAGTCCTTCTCAACCTTCCAGGCAGCCCTTCCACAGAGGGGCGTGGGAGCTGGACACGCCTGCTCACACCTAGGCTGAGGCCGTCACCCGGCCAAGGCCCCAGAGGACCTTATACAGGCGGTAGAGCACCTGGCTGCCTGTGCGGCCCCAGCGCCTCTGTGCAGGCGAGGTCGGGGGGAACGCAGCAGCTCCCACACTCCTGGGGCTCTCACTGCCTGTGTGGACTCAGATAAACGTGATGTTCACGTGTCATTCAGGCTCTGGGACACATGGGGCACGGTGTCCAGCTGGACCCACAAGCACAGCCAGTGTTCCCAGGGCTCAGGGGTAGCTGCTCTGACTCAATGGTGCCCCAGGCCCAGCAGGGACCCTGCACGGCGACCGTTCCCAAGAGTCTAACTCTGGGGTTGCGAAGGTGGGTTACTGTCAGTGATGGAACAGCCCCCTGCAAAAATGTCCAGGACACCTCGGCCAGGGTTGGGTGGTAGTTCTTTCGAAAACATGGACTCTGCTGTGACATATCACTGCTCACAGGCTGCTTGTGGCTCCCTGGTGTCCGCAGGACAGCATGTACTCTCAGCTGTAGACTCAAGGCCTTTCCTGGCCAGGCCCAAGTGCATCTGGGTCTCAGTGCCTCCCCTCCTCTTCCTCCTCTCTGCCTCTCCCATGCCAGCTCGGACCACACTGAGCTGCTGTGCATCACGATAAATACCCCTCCATTTTCCACACCTCACTCTGCATTCCTTCACTTCCTCCCACCTTTGCCAGCCCAGCAAACTCCTATTCATCCTCCAAAACCCACTCAAGAAGTTCCCTCCTCTGTGAAGCCTTCTTGTAGACCTGTAGATTATGGCACACATACACCACCCTGGTGTGCTGCACCTGTCTGTGCATCAGTCTCCCCTCCAGGCCTTATTCATGTCCATACACCTGATACCTCAAGCTCCATATGTCCATGATGGTCTAAATCTGTCCTTTCATTCCTCACCACATAGCCATCCCTCAGCTTGGGATGCTGTCTTCTCTGTCACTTGAAGACCATTCACTCTTTTAAACCTGTTTAAGATGTACTCCTGCCCTTCCCAGGAGCCCTCCATGACGACACGACACGGACAACTGTACAGAACATCTGAGGATAAGCAGCACCAGGAAGACTCTTGGGGATGGTCTGGTCCAGCCTCTTCATCTTACAGATGCAGAAACAGAAGCCCAGAGAGGGAGAGAGAGCTGGGGAGGGACCAGCTCTCCTCAGAGCTCCATGCTCTGCACTGAGGCTGGGGCCCAGAGGAGGCCTCTGCATCGCCCCCTGCTCTATGTATGGACTGCGAGGCTGACAGAGCAGGGTCCTGCTCTGCTCACTCTCCTGGAGTCTTTACTTCATTTTGCTTCCCCTAAACCTCCTGTGGCAGAAAGTGGTCCACTGGAGAAGGGAATGGCAAACAACTTCAGTATTCTTGCCTTGAGAACCCCATGAACAATATGAAAAGGCAAAATGATAGGATACCAAAAGAGGAACCCCCCAGGTCATTAGGTGCCCAATATGCTACTGGAGATCAGTAGAGAAATGACTCCAGAAAGAATGGAGGGATGGACCCAAAGCAAAAACAATACCCAGCTGTGGATGTGACTGGTGATAGAAGCAAGATCAGATGCTGTAAAGAGCAATATTGCATAGGAACCTGGAATGTCAGGTCAATGAATCAAGGCAAATTGGAAGTGGTCAAACAAGGGATGGCAAGGGTGAACGTCAACATTTTAGGAATCAGTGAACTAAAATGGACTGGAATGGGTGAATTTAACTCAGATGACCATTATATCTACTACTCTGGGCAGGAATCCCTCAGAAGAAATGGAGTAGCCATCATGGTCAACAAAAGAGCCCGAAATGCAGTACTTGGATGCAATCTAAAAATGACAGAATGATCTCTGTTCGTCTCCAAGGCAAACCATTCAATATCACAGTTATCCAAGTCTATGCCCCAACCAGTAATGCTGAAGAAACTGAAGTTGAACAGTTTTATGAAGACCTACAGGACCTTTTAGAACTAACACCCAAAAAAGATGTTCTTTTCATTATAGGGGACTGGAATGCAAAAGTAGGAAGTCAAGAAACACCTGGAGTAACAGGCAAATTTGGCCTTGGAATGTGGAATGAAGCAGGGCAAACTTACAGAGTTTTGCCAAGAAAATGCACTGGTCATAGCAAACACCCTCTTCCAACAACACAAGAGAAGACTCTACACATGAACATCACCAGATGGTCAACACTAAAATCAGATTGATTATATTCTTTGAAGCCAAAGATGGAGAAGCTCTATACAGTCAACAAAAACAAGACCAGGAGCTGACTGTGGCTCAGATCATGAACTCCTTATTACCAAATTCAGACTCAAATTGAAGAAAGTAGGGAAAACCGCTAGGCCATTCAGGTATGACCTAAATCAAAACCCTTATGATTATACAGTGGAAGCGAGAAATAGATTTAAGGGCCTAGATCTGAATGATAGAGTGCCTGATGAACTATGGAATGAGGTTCATGACATTGTACAGGAGACAGGGATCAAGACCATCCCCATGGAAAAGAAAAGCAAAAAAAAGCAAAATGGCTGTCTGGGGAGGCCTTACAAATAGCTGTGAAAAGAAGAGAGGTGAAAAGCAAAGGAGAAAAGGAAAGATATAAGCATCTGAATGCAGAGTTCCAAAGAATAGCAAGAAGAGATAAGAAAGCCTTCTTCGGCGATCAATGCAAAGAAATAGAGGAAAACAACAGAATGGGAAAGACTAGAGATCTCTTCAAGAAAATTAGAGATACCAAGGGAACATCTCATGCAAAGATGGGCTAAATAAAGGACAGAAATGGGATGGACCTAACAGAAGCAGAAGAGATTAAGAAGAGGTGGCAAGAATACACGGAAGAACTGTACAAAAAAGATCTTCACGACCCAGATAATCATGATGATGTGATCACTAATCTAGAGCCAGACATCTTGGAATGTGAAGTCAAGTGGGCCTTAAAAGCATCACTATGAACAAAGCTAGAGGAGGTGATGGAATTCCAGTTGAGCTCTTTCAAATCCTGAGAGATGATGCTGTGAAAGTGCTACACTCAATACACCAGCAAATTTGGAAAACTCAGCAGTGGCCACAGGACTGGAAAAGGTCAATTTTCATTCCAATCCCAAAGAAAGGCAATGCCAAAGAATGCTCAAACTACCGCACAGTTGCACTCATCTCACACGCTAGTAAAGTAATGCTCAAAATTCTCCAAGCTAGGCTTCAGCAATACATGAACCGTGAACTCCCTGATGTTCAAGCTGATTTTAGAAAAGGCAGAGGAACCAGAGATCAAATTGCCAACATCCGCTGGATCATGGAAAAAGCAAGAGAGTTCTAGCTGCTGCTGCTGCTGCTGCTGCTGCGTCGCTTCAGTCGTGTCCGACTCTGCACAACCCCATAGACAGAAGCCCACCAGGCTACCCCGTCCCTGGGATTCTCCAGGCAAGAACACTGGAGTGGGTTGCCATTTCCTTCTCCAATGCATGAAAGTGAAAAGTGAAAGGGAAGTCGCTCAGTTGTATCCGATTCTTAGTAACCCCATGGACTTCAGTCTACCAGGCTCCTCCATCCATGGGATTTTCCAGGCAAGAGTACTGGAGTGGGGTGCCATTGCCTTCTCCGAGAGAGTTCCAGAAAAACATCTATTTCCGCTTTATTGACTACACCAAAGCCTTTGACTGTGTGGATCACAATAAACTGTGGAAAATTCTGAAAGAGATGGGAATACCAGACCACCTAACCTGCCTCTTGAGAAATCTGTATGCAGGTCAGGAAGCAACAGTTAGAACTGGACATGGAACAACAGACTGGTTCCAAATAGGAAAAGGAGTATGTCAAGGCTATATATTGTCACCCTGCTTATTTAACTTCTATGCAGAGTACATCATGAGAAACGCTGGACTGGAAGAAACACAAGCTGGAATCAAGATTGCCAAGAGAAATATTAATAACCTCAGATATGCAGATGACACCACCCTTATGGCAGGAAGTGAAGAGGAGCTAAAAGCCTCTTGATGAAAGTGAAAGAGGAGAGCGAAAAGTTGGCTTAAAGCTCAACATTCAGAAAACAAAGATCATGGCATCTGGTCCCATCACTTCATGGGAAATAGATGGGAAACAGCGGAAACAGTGTCAGACTTTATTTTTTTGGGCTCCACAATCACTGCAGATGGTGATTGCAGCCATGAAATTAAAAGATGCTTTCTCCTTGGAAGAAAAGTTATGACCAACCTAGATAGCATATTCAAAAGCAGAGACATTACTTTGCCGACTAAGGTCCATCTAGTCAAGGCTATGGTTTTTCCTATGGTCATGTATGGATGTGAGAGTTGGACTGTGAAGAAGGCTGAGCGCCGAAGAATTGATGCTTTTGAACTGTGGTGTTGGAGAAGACTCTTGAGAGTCCCTTGAACTGCAAGGAGATCCAACCAGTCCATTCTGAAGGAGATCAGCCCTGGGATTTCTTTGGAAGGAATGATGCTAAAGCTGAAGCTCCAGTACTTTGGCCACCTCATGCGAAGAGTTGACTCATTGGAAAAACTCTGATGCTGGGAGGGATTAGGGGCAGTAGGAGAAGGGGACGATTGAGGATGAGATGGCTGGATGGCTACGATTCATGGGGTCGTGAAGAGCCGGACACGACTGAGCGACTGAACTGAACTGAACCGAACTAAACCTCCTGTGATGATGGGCAGCTATAAGGAAGTCTTGTCGTTCAGTTGCTTCAGTCGGGTCTAACTCTTTGCAACCCCATGGACTGCAGCACGCCAGGCTTCCGACAGAGCGGTGCCGCAAAGAGTCAGACACGACTGAGCGACTGAACAATGACAAAACAACAACAAAACCTCCAACAAAACATCTGCCCATTGTCACAGTGAGACGCCCCCGCCATCCAAGCACCAGGAAAATGTGACTGAGGGCAGTGGAGGGGGCGGCTCTGCCATTCACCAGCTGTGTGACTTCAGACACGAGGTACTTTCTCCCAGGTTTCTCCTTCGAAAATGGGGATAATATACATTGGTTGTCATGATGATTCAAGGAAATGATGTATATTTGTTGTTCAGTTGCTCAGTTGTGTTTGATTGTTTGTGACCCTATGGACGGCAGCACACCAGGCCTCCCTGTCCTTCACCATCTCCCAGAGCTTGCTCAAACTCAGGTCCATAGAGTCAGTGATGCCACCCAACCACCTCGTCCTCTGTTGCCCCCTTCTCCTCCTGCCTTCGATCTTTCCCAGCATCAGGGTCTTTTCTAACGAGTCAGCTGACCAAAGTATTGAAGCTTCAGCTTCAGTATCAGTCCTTCCAATGAATATTCAGGATTGATTTCCTTTAGGATTGACTGGTTTGACCTCCTTGCAGTCCAAGGGACTCTCAAGAGTTTTCTCCAACAGCACAGTTCAAAAGCATTAATTCTTTAACACTCAGCCTTCTTTATGGTCCAACTCTCACATCCATTCATAACTAATGGAAAAACCATAGCTTTGACTAGATGGACCTTTGTTGGCAAAGTAATGCCACCTGGGTATGTGTGTGTGTGTGCACACTTAAGTTGCTCAGTTATGTCCAACTCTTTGCGACTCCATGGACTCGCCCACCAGACTCCTTTGTTCAGGGGATTCTCCAGTCAAGAACACTGGAGTGGGTAGCCATTCCCTTCTCCAAGGGATCTTCCCAACCCAGAGATCAAACCTGGGTCTCCTGCTTCGCAGGTGGATTCTTTACCATCTGAGCCATCAGGGAAGCTGATATATGTTTAGTAAAGTGCTTAAGAGAGCCTGACACACAGCAAGTAGATTGCCATCATCACTGTGATGTTATGACGGTGATGGTGCTAATGATGAAGGTGATGGTGGTGATGATGATGGTGGTAATGGTGGTGGTGGTGATGGTGGTGATGGTGAGAGGATGGTGGTAATGGTGATGGTGGTGATGATGGTGATGAGGAAGGTGATGGTGGTGATGAAGGTGATGATGATGGTGGGGGGGGGACGTTGATGGTGAAGATATGGTAAAGATAATGGTCACGGTGATGATGATGTTTTTACCACCTCCAAATTCCCTCCTTCACAGAATACTCCTGTTTTCTGCATTCTGTGCCTTGATATAGAACATCATGCTGATCTCTGGATGGGCGGCAGGTACGGGAGTGCGTGTGGGAGGAGAGCTCTCAATGGCAGGAACAGACTTGGGTCCTGAGCTATGTCAGCTACACTTCCTTCCCTCCTGGGCTCTGGTTTCTCCATCTGCGAAATAGTGAGGTTGAATCGGGTGATTCCTAAAGGGTCCTTCTGGGCTGAAGGTTTTCTGAAACATTTTTTGTTTTGCAGCAAGGGGTTTTGCAAGGATCCTTCTTCCTCCTTCAGATATTTGTATTTTCTGCCATCGTTTCCACAAAGCCTGTCTTGGTGGTGCCTTCACCCTGACATCCAACAAGGGACTGGCATTTGACACGTGCAGAGCCACGTACAAACAGGGTTCCTTGTGTGCGTGTATGTGTGCGCCAGGCAGATCCCTCACATTCCAGAATGGACACCAGAGACTCCAAGACCACAAATTCAGCATAGCTAATGCACTGACCTCACTGAGTACAAACAATCAAGGACCAGTGTGGCTCTGGGGGCGGTGGGGGGAGCTGGTTTATCCATAGTTACACCTCCCAGGAAGGGTAGGGACAGGAGTGCCATGCCCCTGAACTGTGCCCCTGAACACGGGACATCCAAGACAAGACTTTCTGGCACAGACCTAGAGGGTGGACTGGAGCTCCTAGATGTGTGTCTGGAGACCTCGAGCAAGTCACCACCCAGCTTAGAGCCCGGGTCTCCAGTGCCCTGTGGGGACGATCCATCCTCCTTACCTCCCTAGAGATTATCAGGCGGATCAGCTGCTGGAGGTATGCCAAGCCCCTGTGCACTGTGAGGTCCCGTGTGAGTGTGGGGCTGACTGTACAGGCAGGTGGTTGCAGGTGGCTCACTTAGGACACGTGAGCACCTGTGGTCCTGGGGCCCCTCCCAGGGCTGTGCTGGGGATGCAGGAGGTGGTGATGTCAGCACCTGGCTCACATCAAGATCCCCACAAACTAACTTCCTCCTCCTTTCAGTCCCTCTTGCTCTCTTCATCATCATCATGAACTGTCATTCTGTACAAAGCAAAGAACATGCTTTACTTAAAATAACAGAGCAGCGATGTCTTCAGATGGACTCTGCCAGCTCTTGGCTCACTCCTGAGCAGATGCTTCTAAAACAGCCTCCAGGTGGGGGACTCTGAGGCCCCCTGCCAGCACTGTTCTCTGTGTGTTAGGGGTGAGAGGCTGAGGTGCAGCGTGGCTGTCCCCTAGGGAAACTTGTCTGTTCCAGCCTGTCTTCCTGTGGCCAGGGCCCCCCATGAGCTGCCCCCTGAAGGGGTGTGTGGGTGAGGGCTGAGCAGAGGGTTTGGGTGATTCTCCGTCCCAGGGCTGCCCAGTCCAGGACACAGGGGACATTGCACTGGGTTGGCTCCACCCATGCAATAGTGGTTTTTTGTTGTTGTTGTTGTTGTTTTTTTTTTTTGCAGAGGACTAAACGTTGGAACATATGCAGACACCGTGATCCAGCCCTGGCTCTGAGGTGTCTTCCTGTGCCCCCTTGCAAGCCGCCCCATCTCCAGGGACAGGGGTAGTACAGAGTAGTACAGGAGGTGGTGACCCTGCCCCGAGGAACTGACTGCTCCAGCTTGGGTGACCCAGGCACATTCTGAACCCCTTGGACCTAGTTTCCATCTCAGGGTGACCATCCAAATCTCCGGAGAAGAGCTGGACATATGGGCTACAGCGGGGGAAGGCAGGGCTCCACAGACACTTGGGGACACCCGCCCTCTTCCCGGGACACAGTCAAGGGGGCAGAGGTCACCCCTGTCCTCGGGGACAACCTCCACAGTGACCCTATTCTTCTCTCCTGGAGGAGGTGGAGACCCAGGAGGTGAGGTCCCCTGGGAGCTGGGGTCTCGGGTCCCCTCCGAGTCCCTCTCAGACTTGACAGAGCCCAGCTCAGAGTGGCTTATTGTAAGAGATCTCTGTGGGGAGACATCCCTTTAATTCACGAAGAGAAAAGCAAAGTGTAGCGGGTGAGTCGTGTCCCCTACAAGGTGTGCTCAGGTCCTCACTGCCTATGGGCTGCCTGGGGACAGCCTTGTTTGGGAAACGGGGTCCCTTCAGATGTCACCAACTTAAGATGAGACCCGGCTGGACTGGAGGTGGGGCTGCTTCCATGGCTGAGGACCTCATGGAGAGATGGGACTTGAACACAGACTTAGGGCAAAGGCCGTGTGGTTTTGGAGCCCCCAGAGGCTGCAGGAGGCAGGGGTACCTTCCCTCAAGGCAATGAAGGAGGTCCGGGCTTCTGGCCCCAGAATGGTGGGAGGACACGGCTGCTGCTCTAACCCGCCCAGTCTGGGGTAATATGTCCTGGCCGCCCTGGAAAGCTAAGATGCCTGGGCACTGAGAAGCTGGTGGCTGCCCAGACAGGCGACTCGAGCAGGAACACACCAGTTCCAGGAAGAATGCGGGCATCAGAGGGGCGTGACGCCGGGTCATTTAAAGCACACAGGCTCTGCGAGGCTGCCAGGGCCTGTGACAAGGATAGCTCATCGAACTGTTTCCTGGAGCCGTCTTTCCTTCTGCGAGTTCAACCCGAGAGCAATCAGGCCAGGCGAGCGGTGTCCCCCACCCACCTCACGAGGTCGAAGGCGGCTGCTACCTCCCTAAACACTCGCAACAGTGCCTATACCCAGAAAGCACCGAATCCCTCGTCCGCTGCCCAGGAAACTGCTCCTCTTGGGTCAGTGTGAAGCCGACTACAGGAGACGCCGGTGCTGATTTCATGAAAAAGCAATGAGACCTGTGCACTCAGGGACAGGGCCCTGCAGAGTCAGTAGTGGGCTCCCAGGGCTGGAGAATCAAGGGTAATTTTGAAATTGCTCTGTTTGAGTTTTTCTGTAGTTTCCAACTTTGTATACAGAACAGGTATTATTTTTGAAACTGAAAAACAATGCAATTAAAAGCAGTGGCTTCAGCCCAAGAGCTCAAAGCCACCGCTGTGTGGCCGCCTGCCGCTCAGGTGGGGGTGGGTCCCGGGAAGGGCCCTGCTGGCAGACCGCTGTGGTTCTGATGGCACGACTGTGCTGATGACCTCGAGGCTGGGGCTGAGAGTCAGGTAGCAGCTTCTGTGACTGCACGCTCCTTGTCTCCTTGGTGCCCAGATGCCTGCATGTCCTCTGAGAGATGGGGTGGTGGGAACGTCCCCCACAGAACTGTCACAGAATGCCCATGTGCTCAGGGGACATCCCACTACAAGAGCAGGGGCGGGACTCAGAGAGGGCAAGTGACTCATCCCAGGTCACACAGTGGTGGGCCATGGCTTGACATTAAACCGTACTGTGTTTGACCTCAGTTGCCACGTTCTTGACACATGAAGTGGGAGAGGTGGGAGGCCTCACAGGTCCAGGTTTGGCTGGGTGGTCCCTGGGACCCCCTGTACAGACCTCAGGCAGAATGGGAGCACTGCAATGGGAGCACTGTCCTGCCCACACGTGGAGAGTGCAGAGGAGCCCACGGGGGAAGCAAGCAGGCCTGGTCCCAAGGGGTCGATCTGCATGTCACTTGCATGCCAGGCTGGACATGGTCCCCTGATGGTGGGTGCAGGGCAGGGCCCGGGAGGTGGACTTCTGTGTGAAGTGGCCAGGGAGGGACTCCTGAGGTCAGCTGAGGTATGCCCAGGGCCTGGGTGGGACTCTGTCACTGGGTCAGTGTTTGCTCTAGCTGGACTGGGTCCTCTTGAGGAAATGCCACTGAGGCCAGGGTGCGGGTGACTTGTTAAGGGTGCCTCGCAGGAAGGGCCCTTGCTCCAGGAGAAACCACTGGGCTAGACCTACGGCCTGCGCCCAGGGAGGGTTATCCTCAGGTCGGGGAGGGGAATCCCTGGCCACAGAGCTCCCTGAAGCTGGCTGCTCCCCACCATCCCCAGAGGAGAACAGTGGGGACAAGCTCTCAGGCTGGACAAGGGACACAGCCACCGCAGGGGCCCCTGAATGCTCCTCGGCTACTCCCTGCTGACGGCCGAACTTTGTCTCCAGAGAAGCAGAGCCTGATGGCGTCAGAAAGCCTTCCTGGGGATGACAGAACCCTGGGCCTCTGAGCTGGGCAGGGAGCTCAGCTTCCGGTCTGCTGCTGGGGCAGGGGCTGTGACCACCCTTGGGAGGACCCTCCGCAGATTCGCAAGCCTGCAGGGTCCTCCTTCCTCCCCTCGCCTTGGTCCATTGAGGCTGTGACTGGCTCCAGAGCCTGACCCACAGGCTCGGCCATCTGTCCAGAAGGTCCAGGCCCTTGATACCCTTCCCAGGGCAGAGGCGGGGGAGCGGGACAGGCCTGCTTGTGTCTGATATAAGCGCCAGATTGTTCTCTCTGCCCTCGTTGGCTATTATGCGGAGGCTGGTCCTAAAATAATATTGCATTTCCTCTCTCTGCGTTGGGAGGGGGACACGCGTCCGGGATGGAGGTTGATGGCCGCTTTCATGTGCGGGCACCGGGGACTTCCGCACCGCCTCCCCCAAGTCCCCAGCCTGGGGGCCGCTCCTGTTTTTCATAAATATGTCCCTTGGAAAGCTGGTTTCTTCACAGATTGTTCAGCATTTCAGACGGGGCCTGGACCCCAGGGACTGGAGCCAGTGACTATCTGGCAATAGTGGGTCTGGCTCCCGGGGGCGCCCTGGGGAGACGGTGGTGCCTGGCAGGGGCTGGCTGGTCAGCGCACACTTGGAGGGCTCGGCACAAAGAGTGCTCTCGTAACAGCCTCCTCTTTGCAGTCACGGTGGCTCTGCTCTGCTTCCCAAGAGCCTGCTTTAGTTTATTTCGTGCCTGTGACACACCTGCCTCCTGAAGGCCTCAGAGACCTTGTGTTCATGTCGTGGTGAGTGTTCCCATGCCCTGGGCACGAGGAGAGAGGCGGGGGCCCTCTTCACGGGCTTCCCGGTAGAGGAGAAGCATGGGCTCCAGCTCTCTCAGACCCTTTCGTCTCTTAGCCCCACCACGTGTCCTGGGCCCCTGGTCTTTAGCTCTCCTGTTGGGCTGTTTCAGAAGCAGGCACATGTCCAGAGGCAGGAGCAGGACCCAGGATGGAGACCCAGCTGTTTGCCCCTGTTTGTAGAATCCCCGTGAGGGGCAGCTGACCTGCAGGATGAAGGGGGTTTCATGTCCAGTGTCCTGCCCACAAGATGTCCCAAGGGAACACAGATGCCTAGTTGACCCCCGAAAAGGAGAATTAACACCTCCCCAGGCTCAGTCAGCAGCTGTGTGTTAAGGTCATGAACACTGTGATGGGGGGAAAACAGGAGCTGCCGAGGAGGTCCTCTGGGCGCTCCAGAGGTGGGGGTTATGTGACACTTCCCGTGCAGGGTGGCTTGTGCATAGCCAGAGGTGGAAGAGCCTGTCCCCAGGGCCAGCAGTGCCCTCCAGGATTTTGGACAATGACAGTGCTCCCAGGGGATGGTTCCACTGCCTCCAAGAACCCCCGACTTCAGCCTTCTGAGCAGGCCCCCATGCCAGGCCCTGGCTGCCACCTGAGACCCCTGTTATAAAGCTTCCTTCAGCTGGTCTGGAAGGAAACAAGAAGCCGGAACTGTGGTGGTGTCTCTGGGGACCCCGGAAGCCTCGGCGAGGGTGCCTGGAGAAGGTCCTCCCGCCCCCGAGGTCGCCCCCCACCCAGAACATGAAAATCTACTTCCCGAAACTCCCAGACAAAATGCGGACACGTGAGGGTCAGTTTTGGTGACGTAAGGTCATAGGTAAGACACATTTTCATTTTGGAAGAATGACAGCAGCTCCTGCAGTTTGGGGGACCCTGAAGAGGTGCCTCCACCCCTGGAACCTCCCTCGAGAGTTGAACATCGTCACCGGGGCCATTCTGTACGTCTTTCTGAATTGTCACAGTGCCTCTGGGGTCTAAGGACTGAGGTAGGGACTCCCGTGTGGTCTACAGGGGCTGAGAGCCCTGAGCGAAGGAGTGTTTGCTTTCACTCTAAGCACAAAATTCCAGTGATGGTTCCAGTTCAAGTGCGGAAAGACCAGGCAAGTCTGGGGCAGTTTCAGCAACACAATCAATAATGATGGTAAAGACCCTGATTCTGGGAAACACTGAAGGCAAGAGGAGAAGGGGAAACAGAGGATGAGATGGTTGGATGGCATCACTGACTCAATGGACATGAGTTTGAGCAAGCTCTGGGAGACCGTGAAGGACAGGGGAGCCTGGCGTGCTGCAGTCCATGGGGTCGCAAAGAGCTGGACACAACTTAGTGACTGAACAACAACGACAAGTGGGTTATAACCAAGAGAGTAAAATGATGTCCGTGAGCACTGCTCCAATCCCTGTGTGGGGGAGGGCAGACTCACTGCGTGGCTTGGGGTTCAGCGCAGGGATATCCTCTGCCTCGAGCTCGCCAGAAAGAGCTGTTCCAGCAAGAACCTTCCACAGATGCTGAAATTAGCTCGCCTGAGCTCCAGGAGAGAGAACGCTCACACAGTCGCACAAGATGCTTCCTAATTACAAAGAGAAAAGGAGTTGCTTACAGCCCAGCAATGCAGCACCAGGCAAGTGACGGGAGTCGACCCAAAGCCATGGGTGGCCCCAGGTTAACATGCCAGAGGGACATGCCATCACCTCTGTGGAGTCCCACCAAAATGCACAACCAGCGTCTCATTGTGAAAAATATCAAAAAACACAATTATAGGATATTCTGAGAAGAGCTGGCCAGTGCTCCCTCTCAGAACCATCAAGGGCATAGGAGACTGAGGTCCCTGATAAGAAGAGACTAAGGTGCTACAACCAGCTGACGCCGTGTGGGGCCTGGCTGGACCCCAACCAGAGGAAGGGCCTGAGGGACCAGCCGGCGAGCCCGCTGAGGCTGGAGGGCCACGGACTGTCCAGTGTCAGCATGAACCGTATCCACTATGCTCTGCACCGGGCACAAACCAGGGGAGGAGAGGGAGCTGTATCTGAACTCTGCGCTGCTTTTGCAATTAAAATGGTTTCATAAATGATTTCAAAATAAACAAGTGAATGAGAAAGGGTCAAACACCTTACAACCTCTGGTTGGAATCTCCCAAAGGGCTCCTCCCTGCTCTCCTAAGGCAGAGCATGGGTGACTCCATCATCCTGGGAGGGAGGGACTGGGCCTCAAGGCAGTGTAGACACAGGGGGATTGGGGCCTCAAGGGAGTGCAGACACAGGGGGATTGGGCCTCAAGGGAGTGCAGACACAGGGGGATTGGGGCCTCAAGGGAGTGCAGACACAGGGGGATTGGGGCCTCAAGGGCACAGACTCAGGGGGATTGGGGCCTCAAGGGAGTGCAGACTCAGGGGGATGGGGGCCAGGAGGTGGAAACACGACCCCACCATCTCTCTGTGATTCCATTGCTGGAGCAGCTCCGATAAACTTGTAGATTGGATGAGTCCCCACCCCAGCCTTAGCCCCAACACTCCCTCCTTGGGTCCCTGGGGAAAGCACCTGTGGAGAACAGAATAATGACCCCCAAAGTTGTCCGTGTCCTAACCCCAGATCCTGTGAATGCTACCCTGCACGGCAGAGTCCCCGTGCAGAGGTGGATAAGTTAGTGTTCCTGAGATGGGAGTGACCCTGGATTATCCTAGTGGGGCACTGCACCAGGACAGTCCTGGTGAGAGGGAGGCAGAGTACTCAGAGTCCCTGAGAGGTCTGAAGATGTCACCAGCTGGTTTTGAAGATGGAACAAGGGGACATGAGCCAAGAAATTCAGGTGTACTAGAAGCTGGAACAGGCAAGGGAACCGATTCACTCCTGGGAGGCGTGTGGTTCTGCCGACCCCTTGACTTTAGCTCAGTGAGACCTCTGACCTCCAGGATAGTGGGATGACCGATGTGTGTGGCTTGAAGCCTCTAAGTGTGCAGCTGTTTGTTACGGTGACCACAGGGAAAGTGTGCATGGGGTAAGTGATGATAAGGGATTAGGTAGTCCTGAGAATAAACCAGGTGCCCAGCTATTGTGCTTCACACATGGCAGCACCTGAATCCCCACAAGAGTTTTTGGAGAGTCAAAATCACCGCCCCCCACCCCCCCATAAACACGGCAGCTCTGGTGCAGCGGTGGGAAGTCAGTGCCTGTAGTGACCAGATGGAGGCAGGATATGGAGGAAATGAACTTGAGCCTGGGAACCTGACTGCTCTCCTTCAGGCTGATGGCTTGTAGGTGGTGCCCCTCTGTTGGGATGAGTTAAGAGGGGCCCTTGGTCCCATCAGGGCTTCCCTAGTGGTTCAGCTGGTAAAGAACCCACCTGCAATGCAGGAGACCTCAGTTTGATTCCTGGGTTGGGAAGATCCCACGGAGAAGGAAAAGACAACTCACTCCAGTATTCTCGGGCTTCCCTTGTGGTTCAGACGGTAAAGAATCTGCCTGCAATGCGGGAGACCTGGGTACAACCCCTGGGTTGGGAAGATCCCCTGGAGAAGGGAATGGCTACCCACTCCAGTATTCTGGCCTGGAGAATTCCATGGAGTCACAAGGAGTCAGACACGACTGAGCGACTCTCACTTTCACTTTCAGTCCCATCACCTGCCCTCATCACAGCTCGTATTTGCAACGATGGTGGAGGACATTTATGACCAAGCTTGGCCCCAAGGCCACTCCAGTCCCATGTAGTTGACACCTCGTGGCAAGGACATTCTAGTGGCAAATGACAGAAAACCTGGCCCAAATGGAGCAAAGCTGGAAAGGGTGTGTTTGGCTCACGTGAAGAGAAAGGCCAGTGGTGGCCCGGCCCCTGCTGGCTGCTTTCTCCCACAGTGCAGCCTCAGGGCCTCCTGGTCCAGCAGCAAGTGGTCCCTTCTAACAGCCCAGAGTACACGTCACAGCCCCTGGATGCTCACAGAGGCCGGGGGACAGATGCTCTGATCCGTGCAGGTGTGGGTGGAGACGACACTGGCTGGATCCCCAGCAGGTAGGGAGAATGACATAAACCAAAGAAGGGAGACGATGTTGAGGGTCAAAACCTTGACAATACCTTGACAGTACCTGGGTGTAGCCTCTGCTCTGCAGATGAGAGAATGGGAGTTTGAATCTGCCTGACAGCATGAGGTGAATACTCCGCAGAGCTGGGATCTGGCTCAGAGATCCCAACAGTGCTGTTTCAGCATCTCCATGGAAAACCAGAAAATGAAATTTAGAAAACGCTGTTTGAAACATCCCCAAACAGAAACTATCTAGGAATACACTCAGGAAAGATGTGTAAACCCTTCATGCAGAAAACTGCATCACATCACTGAGGGAAGTTCAGTAAGAACCAAATAAACGTAGGGGTTTGTACCAGATGCAGAAGTTGGGAGACGCAATGGTTTAAAAATGTCAATCATCCCAAACTGACCTATGGACTCAATATAGTTCCAATCAAAATTCCAATGGCTTTTTTGAAATCAACAAGTCAGTCCTAAAATTTATGTGGAAATGTAAAGGGAAAAATATAATGGAATCCAGAGTTTCTAAAACATGTCACTCACAACTGGGGATCAATCCAAAATTGTCAGACATACAAAGAAACAAGAAGATGTGACTCTTTATCAAGACAACCAACAGAGGCCAACTCTGGTGTGACCCAAATGTTAGATTCAGTAGACAAGGATTTTACGGTGTCTATTTCATTAGACTCAAGGATATAAAGGAAATTGTGTTTGTAATAAGTGAAAAGATAAAAAACCTCAAGAGAAGAACAGAAACTATAAAAAGGAAGCAAATGGAAGTTCTAGAGCTAAAAAATACAATGTGTGAAATAAAAATATCACTAGATGGGCTATACAGCAGAATGCATATGACAGGGGAAAATATCAATGAACTTGAACACAGATCAATGGAAATTATCTAATCTGAAAGCAAAAAGACAGAAATTAAATATCACAGAAACTCAGGGACCTTCAGAATAATATCAAAAGTTCCAACATACATGTAATTGGAGTTGCAGAGGGAGGAGGATAGAAATGGGGCAAAAATTTATTTGGACAACAGCTGAAAATTTCCTCAATTTGGTGGAAGACTTAGCTTTATAGATTTAAGAAACTCACTAGATCCCAAGCAAAAGAAGTACAACGAAAATTACATTTAGGTATGTCACAATCAAACTTCTAAAAACCACGGGTAAAAAAAGTCTTGAAAGCAACCAAAGATAAGACATAGATTTAAGGGACAAGATCTGATAGATAGAGTGCCTGATGAACTATGAACGGAGGTTCGTGACATTGTACAGGAGACCAGGATCAAGACCATCCCCAAGGGGAAAAAATGCAAAAAAGCAAAACGGCTATCTGGGGAGGCCTTACAAATGGCTGTGAAAAGAAGACCAGTGAAAACCAAAGGAGAAAAGGAAAGCTATACTCATTTGAATGCAGAGTTCCAAAGAATAGCAAGAAGAGATAAGAAAGCCTCCTTCAGTGATCAGTGCAAAGAAACAGAGGAAAACAACAGAATGGGAAAGACTAGAGAGCTCTTCAAGAAAATTAGAGATACCAAGGGAACATTTCATGCAAAGATGGGCTCAATAAAGGACAGAAATGGTCTGGACCTAACAGAAGCAGAAGATATTAAGAAGAGGTGGCAAGAATACACAGAAGAACTGTACAAAAAAGATCTTCATGACCCAGATAATCACGATGGTGTGGTCACTCACCTAGAGCCAGACATCCTGGAATGTGAAGTCAAGTGGGCCTTAGGAAGCATCACTCTGAACAAAGCTGGTGGAGGTGATGGAATTCCAGTTGAGCTGTTTCAAATCCTGAAAGATGATGCTGTGAAAGTGCTGTACTCAATATGCCAGCAAATTTGGAAAACTCAGCAGTAGCCACAGGACTGGAAAAAGTCAGTTTTCATTCCAATCCCAAAGAAAGGCAATGCCAAAGAATGCTCAAACTACCGCACAATTGCACTCATCTCACATGCTAGTAAAGTAATGCTCAAAATTCTCCAAGCCAGGCTTCAACAACCGTGACCTTCCAGATGTTCAAGCTGGCTTTAAAAAAGGCAGAGAAACCAGAGATAAAATTGCCAACATCTGTTGGATCATAGAAAAAGCAAGAGAGTTCCAGAAAACATCTATTTCTGCTTTATTGACTATGCCAAAGCCTTTGACTGTGTGGATCACAATAAACTGTGGAAAATTCTGAAAGAGTGGGAATACCAGACCACCTGGCCGGCCTCTTGAGAAACCTATATGCAGGTCAGGAAGCAACAGTTAGAACTGGACATGGACCAATAGACTGGTTCCAAATAGGAAAAGGAGTACGTCAAGGCTGTATATTCACCCTGCTTATTTAACTTATATGCAGAGTACATCATGAAAAATGCTGGGCTGGAAGAAGCACAAGCTGGAATCAAGATTGCTGGGAGAAATATCAATAACCTCAGATATGCAGATGACACCACCCTTATGGCAGAAAGTGAAGAAGAACTAAGGAACCTTTTGATGAAAGTGAAAGTGGAGAGTGAAAAAGTTGGCTTAATGCTCAACATTCAGAAAACTAAGATCATAGCATCCAGTCCCATCACATCATGGAAAATAGATGGAGAAACAGTGGAAACAGTAGCAGACTTTATTTTTTGGGGCTCCAAAATCACTGCAGATGGTGATTGTAGCCATGAAATTAAGACGCTTACTCCTTGGAAGAAAAGTTATGACCAACCTAGATAGCATGTTCAAAAGCAGAGACATTACTTTGCCAACAAAGGTCCATCTAGTTAAGGCTATGGTTTTTCCAGAAGTCATATATGGATGTGAGAGTTGGACTATAAAGAAAGCTGAGTGCTGAAGAATTGACGCTTTGAACTGTGATGTTGGAGAAGACTCTTGTGAGTCCTTTGGCCTGCAAGGAGATCCAACCCAACCATTCTAAAGGAAATCAGTCCTGAGTATTCATTGGAAGGACTGATGTTGAAGCTGAAACTCCAATACTTTGGCCACATGATGCGAAGAGCTGACTCATTTGAAAAGACCCTGATGTTGTAAAAGATTGAAGGCAGGAGAAGGGGATGACAGAGGATGATATGGTTGGATGGCATCACCGATTCAATGGACATGAGTTTGAGCAAACTCCAGAAGCTGGTGATGAACAGGGAAGCCTGGCATGCTGTAGTCCATAGGGTTGCAAAGAATCGGACATGACTGAGCGACTGAACTGAACTGAAAAGTTCAGGGGAATAATGACCCAAATTACTATGTAATTCTCACAAAATCAAAAGGAACCAGAAGCCAGTAGAACATGTTTGAAGTGCTAAAATTTTAAACTTAAAAACTGACAACCTGAGGTTTTATCTCCAGCAAAAATATCCTTCAAGAATGAAGGTGAAATGAATACACTGTCACTAGGAGAATTCGTCAGCAGTCAGCCTGCATTAGGAGAAAAACTAAGCAAAGTTGTTAAGGCTGAAGGGAAGCGATACCAGAGAGAAATTCAGATCTTCTGGAAGGAAAGAAGTGCACCTGAAATGAAAAATAGGTGGGTGAACTGTTGTGAGGCTGGCAGCAAAGCTCTTTCCAGAATTCTACATTCTGTGCAGGAGCCAGAGGTCTTGAGCTGATCTTTAAGTTTACACAGTTCTGAGGAAAATCTTATCAGGACCTTTGTGAGAAACTGACAAGCTGATTCTTAAGGACCAACACTGAGAAACAAGAACACAGTTGAAGAACTAATAGTACATGAATTCAAGACTTCATTCTAAAGCTATAAGAAGTAGCCAGTAGGGTTCTGACATAACAGTCAATAAATAGATCAACAGAACAGAACCAGTAGTTCAGAGATAGACTCACACTGAGTCATTTGATTTTCAACAGAAGTGCCAAAGCAATTCAACAGTCTTCTCAACAAATGGTTCAGGCACAGCTGGGTGTCTGCACACCCAGATTCTTCAAGATGGGCCACAATAGACCTGAGTGCAGGGGCTAAAAGTATAATGCTTTTAAATAAAATTTTGATGAATATCCTCACAACTTGGGGATTGGCAAAAGTTTCTCAGGACATAAAAAGCAATACCATATACTAACAATATTTAGAAATTAGATTTCAAAAAATTGAAAAACTGTTGCTCATCAAAAACCATCATGAAGAAAATGAATAGACAAACCACAGACTGGGAGGAAACATTTGCAAAGCACACATCTGACAAAGAATTTGCATCCAGCATACAGAAAGAACTAGAACAAAAGTTTTATTTATTTTTCTGGCTGTGAAGAGTCTTAGTTTTCAGATGTTCTCACTTTTCAGATTTTCCCACCAGAGCTCAGTTTTCCTTGTTCTAGATCGTTATATAAATGAAATTTAGTGACGTCTCCCTCCGGGAGTCCTTGCAAGGGGTTTGAGGCACTGTCTGGGGTTCTGTATCTTGACAGATTTGGGCCTATATTTGTTGAGACTTCTGAATGGCATCTTTAAGATCTGTGCATTTCATTGCACATAAATTTTCATGAAAAGAAAATCCAGAACCATAAACAAATACTGGTACTTAGTGAGTGGTACACATGTTCAAGTATTTTGGGCAATGAGGACTAATGTCTGCAACTTATTTTGAAATGCATTAAAAAAATAAGATGCATTGATAGGTCAATAGACACACAGAGATATGCCAAAGCAAGTATATTCAGTGTTAATCATAGGATCTGGGTGGTGGGTGTGTGGTGGTCACTGTAGCATTCTTTCAAGCTTTATATTTAGACATTTTCATAATCAAATGTTGAAGAAAAAAAAAGAAAAGACAAAACAGAGTTTGAGAATATATTTGCAGTACTTTTTTCCCAACAAAGAGCTGGTATCTAGAAAATATTTTTAAATATATCTAAAATCAATAAGAAAAAGGCAATCGCATCTTAGATAAGTGGGCAAAGATTAGGGCAAACACTTTACGAAAGAGGGTATCTCAATGGCCAATATTTTTTGGAAAAGTTCTCAAGGTCCTTAGTCAACAGTGAAATGAAACACAAGGTATTTGCTTGCACACACAGACCACAATGACTAAAATGGAAAAACACATACACACACCAAGAAAACAAACCATAAGAACAGATAATACCAAATGTTGGCTGGTAGACAGAGCCACCAGAACGCTCAGGTGTGGCTGGCTGAGGGCAGCTTGCCACAGATGCTTGGAATGTGAGTTTGGTGGTCAAGCATATGCCCATTCAATGACCCAGTGGTTCTCCTTCTGGGGACAGTCCAACAGAAACGGGCGCGCCCATGAGCACACAGGCATATTTAAGAATGTTCATTGTGGTGCAGGTTGCAATCTCCCTGTGCTGAAAACAGGCCCAAACTCCACCAACAGCAGAACAGACACCAAATGTGGTACCTTCACACCATGGGACGTGACACATCCCAACACGTGGGAGAATCTCAGACACATAATGCTGACGTAAAAAAGACCACGCACAAAAGTACGTTCTGAATGACGTCACATACATAGAATTCACCATCACGGGCCTGCCCTCTGGTGAGGGAGGGCAGGTGGTGGGCACTAGTGGGTGCCTTTGGGGTCCTGGCTAGCAGGGATTTGGGGTGCTGGAATGTTTGGATCTCGGTGGTCATTTAGGGGGTGAGTGGGTTCACCCTGCATATGTTCAGTTGTATGGCTCTCTGTATATACAGATGATTCTACAACATCCTATAGGAAACACGTGCCCAGCCGGCAGAGCGCTCACTCTGTGGAGCTTTGCTGGAGGCGGGTCCCTGGAGGCCAGGTGGGAAAGCCAGCCCTGCCTGGTGCATGGGCCTTGCAGCTGGTGGGGGTCAGGGGTCTGAGGCTCTGGGCACTAGGGAGACCAGGCCTTCTCTGTTTGTTTAGCTGGGCTTCCTCCCAACGCCCCCTTCCATTCTTCCTGGGCTGACGTCACCCACTGCAGCGGGGCAGGGCTCAGGGCACACGGAGGAGGTGACCCCTCGGGCAGCCCAGCCCATGCGGTGGTCACACCCTGCCAAGAGGCTGGATGGTGGGCCTCCATCTGCCTGGCCCCCACGCCTACGTATAATGCCTTCCCACCAGCCTTCCAGTTTACTCCCGGGCTAAAAATGAACACTTGGGGCAGAGTCTGTGCCTGGAGCAGCCAAAGGCGGTGAGGGGTTGGGAGCAGCTTCTTCTTTCCTCCCATCTGCTCCGACGCACAACCCACACTGGGGGTCCTCGCTGCTGCACCCGCCTGCCTCCTTGGTCTACATCTCCCAGCCCGAGCCACTCACTTAATAACTAACACAGTTTGGGAAACGTTTCAAGCACGCTGCACGTTTTTTTCATCGCACGAGCAGCAGAAGGATGGACTGACTCATGATCTCCCGTGAATGTGGATGGGAAGAAAAGTAATTCTCACGGCCTCAAAACAGACTTTGATTTAAGCCGAGTCATGGCTGACTCAAAACAAACCCGCTGCTTTTCCCCTGCTCAGCTGCCATATGCGGTCAGCCCTGGGTCCCTGCTCAGGAAGGGGCTCCTCTGGGGGCCTGGGGAACTCCTCACAGTCCCTGAAGTGTGGTCGCCATGTCCACCTGCCCAGTGAGAACACTGAGGTGGCAGGGCCACCTGGGGGGCAGTAGGCGGGCATTAGGGTGCAGGCCCAGGCCTCTGAGCGTATGCTCTCTGTCACTCCGGGCTCATTTCTGGTCCCCAAGGGGCACAGGGATAGGGTTAGGGTCAGGTGCCCCTCACACTGGCCTGGGGATGTACCACAGCCTCCCAACCCCACTCCCCAGAAGAAGGCACCCAGGAGCTCTACCCAGCCAGAAGCAGCCCAGCCCAGCTGCTCGGGGCTCTGCGGGGAGCTGGCAAGGTGCCCATCATGCGCCTGGGGTGCATCACTGACAACAACCCCAACTCCAGTCACATTTCACAGTGGAGTAAACCAAACTCCCTGAAGGGTTTTTGGTCTTTGCCCCAGGTTGCCCTGCTGGCAAGATGGCAGGGACTCAGCACAAATCCGCTGAGCCCTGGCTGGGGCTCCTGGCCCATCTCCACAGAGTGGGATGCAGCTCCTGTAAACAGGGGTCTTCCTGGCTGTCAGCAGGACCAGTCCGCTGCCCGCTGCGGGGCCACCAGGAGGGTGGCAGCTCCCTTCCACAATTTTGTCTTCTTCACTCACCCCCACTCCCTGACTTGGCCCTCCAGAAAGTTCTGGACAACTGAGGGATCTGAGGCACTCCAGATCCCTCAGCAGCTTATAGAAAATGATGGTGACACCAAAAATAATTGTGTGTGTACACACACACATTCACATAGGTAGATACACAGGAAGGTACACACAGGTACACGTCCAGGTACATGCACAGGTACACATGCAGACACATAGGTATAGGTGCAGGTACACACCCAGGTACACACACACAGATACATACACACAGGTACACACATGCAGGTACACACCCAGGTATACATGCAGGTACACACAGGGACATGCACAGGTATACACATACAAGTACACATGAAGGTACACACACACATAAGCACACATGCAGGTATACACGCAGGTACACACACAGGTATAAACTAAGATCATGGCATCTGGTCCCATCATAGATATGGGGAAACAATGGAAACGGTGACAGAATTTATTTTCTAGGGCTACAAAATTACTGCAGATGGTGACTACAGCCATGAAATTAAAAGATGCTTGCTCCTTGGAAGGAATGATGCTAAAGCTGAAACTCCAGTACTTTGGCCACCTCATGCGAAGAGTTGACTCATTGGAAAAGACTTTGATGCTGGGAGGGATTGGGGGCAGGAGGAGAAGGGGACAATGAGGATGAGATGGCTGGATGGCATCACTGACTTGATTGACGTGAATCTGAGTGAACTCTGGGAGTTGATGATGGACAGGGAGGCCTGGTGTGCTGCCATTCATGGGGTGGCAAAGAGTCGGATATGACTGAGCGACTGAACTGAACTGAACTGTTCATTGGAAGGACTGATGTTGAAGCTGAAACTCCGATATTTTGGTCACCTGATGCGAAGAGCTGATTCATTTGAAAAGACCCTGATGTTGGGAAAGATTGAAGGCAGGAGAAGAAGGGGATGACAGAGGATGAGATAGACGGCATCACTGACTCAATGGACATGAGTTTGGGTAAACTCCGGGAGTTGGTGATGGACAGGGAGGCCTGGCATGCTGCGGTTCATGGGGTCGCAAAAAGTCGGACACGACTGAGAGACTGCACTGAACTGAACTGAACTGCTCTTTGGAAGAAAAGCTATGACAAACCTAGACAGCATATTAAAAAGCAGAGATAGTACTTTGCAACAAAGGTCTGTCTAGTCAAAGCTATGATTTTTCCAGTAGTCATGTATGGATGTGAGAGTTGGACTATGAAGAAGGCTGAGCCCCAGAGAACTAATGCTTTTGAGCTGCGGTGCTAGAGAAGACACTTGTGAGCCCCTTGGACAGCAAGAAGATCAAACCAGTCAATCCTAAAGGAAATCAACCCTGAATATTCATTAGAAGGACTGATGCTGAAGCTCCAATACTTTGGCCACCTGTCAACTTTGGCAAAAAGCCGACTCATCAGAAAAGACCCTGATGCTAGGGAAGATTGAAGGCAGGAGGAGAAGGGGATGACAAAGGAAAAGATGGTTGGATGGCATCACTGACTTGATGGACATGAATTTGAGCAAGCTTCAGGAGATGGGAAAGGACAGGGAAGCTTGGCTTCCTGTCGTCCACAGGGTTGCAAACAGTCGGACGTGACTGAGCGACTGAACAACAACACACACAGGTACACATGCAGGAAGACATGCACACACGTAAGTACACGTGCAGGTACACACACAGGTATACATACAGGAACACATGCAGGTACGTGCACACACACAGTCAGGAGCACCTCTTCCCTTGGGTAGAGACCCAATTCCTGGGATCCTGATGCCTCTGCAAGGGGTTTGTGCTTTCCCCCTCCTCCAGGTCCCCTGAAGCTCAGAGAGTGTAAGCACAGAAGGTCCCTGGCTGGGGAACCAGCCATGAGCTAGGTGTGCGGGACCCACGCCTGGGGATCTGATTTCGTGAAAACAGAGATACAAAAATGGAGCAGTGAGGGGTTTGGAAGTGCTTCATGCTGAGGTTTGATGGAGATGACGAAGGCCAGTGGTCCCAGCTGCAGCACACTGATCACCCAGACAGCCCACTAGAGACCCCGCAAGGCCAGGGCTCTGCCTGAGCCCCGACTCTGCCACCTCTGCAGGACCCACGTGGCACTGGATGACCAGCCTTCCCCCAGTCTGTAGCTGACACCTTGAGGTCTCTCCGTGGGGAACACCCACGTGACCTTGGGTCCAGCCCCACACCTCATCTACGTCCCCTTCTACAAGCCCCCGTGCCCCGTCTAAGCCCAGCTGCAGGGGTGCGGCCCCCATGTTCCACCCGCTCCACCCCCTTGAGGCCAGGCTGGTTTGTGCCCTCTTTGGCTTCCTGTGGGCTCTGGACTCACCATCCACTCACTCACAGCGGGCCAGCCTGGGGACACCTCTCGTTGGGATCTGGCCTCAGGCCCCTGCTGGTGCCATGGGTTTTGGCAGACCCTCCTGGTGGGCTAGGCGGAGGTGGTGAGTGGTGTATGTGGGGCCAGGGGCAGACACTACTGAGGGTGCAGGAGCCTGAGCCCCTTGACTTTTCTTATGCTCCTCAGCTTGGCTCCTGGCCATGCACAAACCATCGGGGAAACAAAGGATGAGCACTGGCGTCTGTGGGAATGGCTGGACTCAGGGAGGTCACTGTAAGGAGCCCATGTTTCAGTTTCGGTTGTGGGGTGGGGAAACTGAGGCCCAGGAAGGTGAAGGGTTATGGAGAAAGCAGATGGCCAACTCTTGAGGGCCATGGCCATAGCGTCCAGTGGTTCACATCATGAATCCCACGAAGGAAGGGTGGGTCCCATTTTAGAGCCAAGACACTAGGCTCAGTGGGGTTGCGTGGTCACCGGACAGGCCCAGGTGGATCCCCGTGTCCAGTGTCCCATGCCCTGGCTTCCCTGGTGCACCTGAGACGTGTGGGAACAGGGCTGTGCATTCACATTCCCCGCATATCAGCCGGGAGACGTGAGCCCAGAGCAGATACGTGGGGCTGGAACCAACGACCAGAGTCTCTCCAGCCCAGGTGCCCTCCACTCGGGACCCCCAGCCTTGACTCATCTCCAGCCCTCTCCTGGCAGCACCCCCTCATCTCCACAGCCCATCGATCTGGGAATATTAGAACTGAGAGGCCCCTTTGAAGCTGACAGGGGTGGTTTTGGGACATAAAAAAGGAAGCACTGTTTACTTGACTGCCAGAAGGCTTGGGAACCTGGTCTCCTTGGGAGGCCGTTTAGGCCGAAAATAGAAATTAAATTCGAGGAGGGTTCAGATAAATTTGCCCACGATAGTAACAGCTGCCGTTTCATTTGTGTCGGCAAGCCAGGCCCGGCGCAAAGCCCTTTCACAGACACCCTCTTAATCCTCAGAACATCGCTCTCCAGGAGGCCTCATTTGCCTGACTCGACGAGGGAAGCCAAGGTGTTGACGGCTTATGTGGCTTGCCTGAGGTTACATGGCTGGTGAGTGGGCAAAACGGACTTGATCCTGATTTCATCTCGTTCCAGACATGGGCTCGTGGGTGACCTCTGTGCAGACCGCCAGCGCCCCCGTCTGTGTTCATACCAGCCTCACCACTGCATACCCTGCATCCTGAGCTCAGGGACCTAAAAGCTGCAGGAGGCTGCTCCTCGCTTCTCCCTGCTCTCCAGAGAGAGCTGTGGCCATAAGTATGGCCCAGAGTAACAGGTTTCCACCCTCCCCTCCCAAAGGGCTGACTTTCTTCTCGGGGGGTTGAGGGTGGAGGCACCATAGGGAGCTGTCTTGGCTTTTGATTTATTCATTCAATCCATTCATTCAACAGCTGAATCCACTCGTATTTACTGAGTGCCCACCATGAGCTGGGCGCTGTTCTGAAAGTGCTCAGAAGGAAGGAAAGAATGAGGGTCAGAGCAGACTAGGGAATACAGACTAGAAAGACAACAAAAAGACCCATACAACTAGAGATGGCTTTTTGAAGAGGTGAACAAAATTGACAAACCTTTAACTGGACTGAGAAAAAAGGAGAAGACACAAATAACTAAAATCAGAAATGAAAGAGGAGACATTGCAACGGATACCACAGAAATACAAAGGCTCTTAAGAGACCACTATGAATAATCACACACTGACAAATTGGATAACCTAGAAGAGCCAGATAAATTCGTAGAAACAGACAAACTACCAAGGCTGAATCACGAAGAAAGAAAATCTGAACAGCCAATAACGAGCAAGGAGATATAAGAGTAATCAGAAACCTCCCAACACAGGCAAGCCAGATGGCTTCACTAGTGAACTCTACCAAACATTTAAAGAAGAATTTAACACCGGTTATTCCCAACTCATCCAAAACACTAAAGAGGAGAGAACATGTCCATATTAATTTTACAAGGCCAGCATCACCCTCTTACCAAAGCCAGACAAGGATACAAGAAGAGAATACTACAGACCAATATCTCTGATGAACACAGATGCAAGATTCTCAGCCAAACACAGCTGACTTTTGAACAGCAGGGGCTTTGGACTGTGTGAAGCTGCTTGTATGTGCAGCTTTCAGCAAATAAACAGGTGGCTCTCTGTGTTCATGGGTTTTGTATCCTTGAATTCCACCAACTGCAGATCAAAATTTCCATCTTTGGTTAGTTGAATCCACTAATGCAAAAACCATGTATATGAAGAGCCATCTGTACTAGCAAACTACATTCAATAGCACATTAAAATGATTATACACCATGCTCAAGTGGAACTCAATCCTGGGATGCAAGGATGGTTCAATACACCCAAATAAATAAATGCAATATACCACATTCACAGAATGAAGGATAAAAATCATATGATTGGGCTTCCCTGGTGGCTCAGTGGTAAAGAATTTGCCTAAAGAATTTGTTCATCAGAGATATTGGTCTGTAGTTTTCTCTTCTTGTATCCTTGTCTGGCTTTGGTAAGAGGGTGATGCTGGCCTTGTAAAATTAATATGGACATGTTTTCTCCTCTTTAGTGTTTTGGATGAGTTGAGAATAACTGGTGTTAAATTCTTCTTAAAAAGCAGAAGATATAGGTGCAGTCCCTGGTCTGGGAAGATCCCATGTGCCTGTGGAGCAATTAAGCCCAGGTGCCACAGTTACTGAGCCTGTGCTCCAGAACCTGGGAGCCGCAACTACTGAGCCCACGTGTCACGACCGCTGAAACCCGCACGCCTTAGAGCCTGTGCTCTGCAGCAAGAGAAGCCACTGCTGTAAGAAACCTGTGGGCTGCAAGTAGAGAGTAGCCCCTGCGCATCACGGCCAGAGAACAGCCCACACCGCAATGAAAACCCACAGTCAATAAACAGATAAGTAAAAGTATCAAGAATCATACGATCATCTCAGCGAGTGCAGAAAAAGCATTTGACAAAATCCAATACCCTTTCATGATAAAAATACTCACCTAGGTATAGAAGGATTGTGCCTCTATATAATAAAGCCCATGTATGATAAGCCCGCGTCTGGCAGGCTACAGTCCACCCGGACGCAAACAGTTGGACATGACTGAGCACTGAGCACATCATAAAAGGCACATGATAAGCCCTCAGCTAAAATCACACTCAATGATGAAAAGTTGAAAGCTTTCTCTCCAACATCAAGAACAAGACAAGGGTGTCCATTCTTACCACTTCTATTCAACACCGCATTGGAAGCCTTAGAATAATTCAGAAAGAAAAAGAGATAAAAATCACTAAAAATTGGAAAAAAACTTGTCTCTTTATACATATGACATGATCTTACATATAGAAAATCCTAAAGACTCAACCAAAACACGGTTGAATGAATGACGAATTCTGTAAAGTTGCAGGATACAAAGTCAACATACAAATATAAGTTGCATATCTATACACTAATAGCAAACTATCTGAAAAAGAAGTTATGAAAGCTATCTCATTTACAATAGCATCAAAAAAGAATGGGATGACTAGGAATAAATTAAACCATGGCTGTGAAAGCTCTTGAAAAAGCAAGAGAGTTCCAGAAAAACATCTATTTCTGCTTTATTGACTATGCCAAAGCCTTTGACTGTATGAATCACAACAAACTGTGGAAAATTCTGAAAGAGATGGGAATATCAGACCACCTGACCTGCCTCTTGAGAAATCTGTATGCAGGTCAAGAAGCAACAGTTAGAACTAGATGCGGAACAACAGACTGATTCTAAATAGGAAAAGGAGTACATCAAGGCTGCATATTGCCACCCTGCTTATTTAACTTATATGCAGAGTACATCATGAGAAACGCTGGGCTGGAACAAGCACAAGCTGGAATCAAGATTGCTGGGAGAAATATCAATAACCTCAGATATGCAGATGACATCACCCTTATGGCAGAAAGTGAAGAGGAACTCAAAAGCCTCTTGATGAAAGTGAAAGAGGAGAGCAAAAAAGTTGGCTTAAAGCTCAACATTCAGAAAACTAAGATCATGGCATCTGGTCCCATCAGTTCAGTTGAGTTCAGTCGCTCAGTCGTGTCCGACTCTTTGCGACCCCATGAATCGCAGCACAGCAGGTCCCCTGTCCATCACCAACTCCCGGAGGTCATTCAGACTCATGTCCATCGAGTCCGTGATGCCATCCAGCCATCTCATCCTCTGTCGTCCCCTTCTTCTCCTGCCCCCAATCCCTCCCAGCATCAGAGTCTTTTCCAATGAGTCAACTCTTCACATGAGGTGGCCAAAGTACTGGAGTTTCAGCTTTAGCATCATTCCTTCCAAAGAAATCCCAGGGCTGATCTTCAGAATGGACTGGTTGGATCTCCTTGCAGTCCAAAGGACTCTCAAGAGTCTTCTCCAACACCACAGTTCAAAAGCATCAATTCTTCGGTGCTCAGCCTTCTTCACAGTCCAACTCTCACATCCATATATGACTACTGGAAAAACCATAGCCTTGACTAGACGGACCTTAGTCGGCAAAGTAATGTCTCTGCTTTTGAATATGCTATCTAGGTTGGTCATAACTTTTCTTCCAAGGAGAAAGCATCTTTTAATTTCATGGCTGCAGTCACCATCTGCAGTGATTTTGGAGCCCAGAAAAATAAAGTCTGACACTGTTTCCACTGTTTCCCCATCTATTTCCCATGAAGTGATGGGACCCGGATGCCATGATCTTAGTTTTCTGAATGTTGAGCTTTAAGCCAACTTTTTCACTCTCCTCTTTCACTTTCATCAAGAGGCTTTTGAGTTCCTCTTCACTTTCTGCCATAAGGGTGGTGTCATCTGCATATCTGAGGTTATTGAGATTTCTCCCGGTAATCTTGATTCCAGCTTGTGTTTCTTCCAGTCCAGCGTTTCTCATGATGTACTCTGCATATAAGTTAAATAAGCAGGGTGACAATATACAGCCTTGATGTACTCCTTTTCCTATTTGGAACCAATCTGTTGTTCCATGTCCAGTTCTAACTGTTGCTTCCTGACCTGCATACAGATTTCTCAAGAGGCAGGTCAGGTGGTCTGGTATTCCCATCTCTGGTCCCATTACTTCATGGGAAATAGATGGGAAACAGTGGAAACAGTGTCAGACTTTATTTTTTGGGGCTCCAAAATCACTACAGATGGTGATGGCAGCCATGAAATTAAAAGACGCTTACTCCTTGGAAGGAAAGTTATGAGCAACCTAGATAGCATACTGAAAAGCAGAGACATTACTTTGCCAACAAAGGTCCATTTAGTCAAGGCTATGGTTTTCCAGTGGTCATGTATGAATGTGAGAGTTGGACTGTAAAGAAGGCAGAGTGCTGAAAAACTGATGCTTTTGAACTGTGGTGTTGGAGAAGACTCTTGAGAGTCCCTTGGACTGCAAGGAAATCCAACCAGTCCATCCTAACAGAGATCAGTCCTGGGTGTTCGTTGGAAGGACTGATGCTAAGGCTGAAACTCCAATACTTTGACCACCTCACGCGAAGAGTTGACTCAGTGGAAAAGACTCTGATGCTGGGAGGGATGGGGGCAGGAGGAGAAGGGGACGACAGAGGATGAGATTGCTGGATGGCATCACTGACTCGATGCATATGAGTTTGGGTGAACTCCGGGAGTTGGTGATGGACAGGGAGGCCTGGCGTGCTGCAATTCATGGCGTGGCAAAGATCAGACACGACTGAGCGACTGAACCGAACTGAACTGATGAAAGGTCTATACACTCAAAACTCTAAACCACTGATGAAAGAAATGGAAGACATCACAATTAATTGGAGAGATATCCTGTGTGCAAGGATTGGAAGAATCAATATGATTCAAATGTCTATACTACCAAAAGCAACCTATGGATTCAGTGTAATCCTTAAAAAAATTCCCATGGCACAGTTTACAGATGTAGAAAAACAACCCTAAAATTCTTACGTGAGCATAGAGGAACCAAAATCCAAAGAGGCCTTGAGAAAGGAGAACAAATTTGGAGGTATACACTTCCTGATTCAAACTAGATCACAAAGCTTTAGTAATCAAACAGTATAGTGCTGGCAAACAGACACATATATCTGTTTAGGACAAAACAGAAAGCCCAGAAACAAACCCAGGCATATATAGTCAACCAGCCTGGTCCAGGAAGATCCCCTGGAGAAGGGAATGGCAACCCACTCCAGTATTCTTGCCTGGAGAATTCCATGGACAGTGGAGCCTGACGGGCCTACAGTCCATGGGGTTGCAGAGAGTTGGACATGACTAAGTGACTGAACAAAAAATAAAACAAAACAAAACACCAAACAACAATCTTCAACAAAGTTGCCAAGAATGCACAGCGAAGAAAGGACAGCTTCTTTGATAAAAGGTGCTGGGAAAACTGGACAGCCACATGCAAAAGAATGAAATTGGATCCTTATCTCACTAAAATCAGCTCAAAATGGATGAAAGACTTGGATGTAAGACATGACACCATAAAAGTCCTAGAAGAAAACACGGAGGAAAAGCTCCTTGCTATTGGTCTTGGCAATGACTTTTTGGATGTGACATCAAAAGCACAGGCAACAAAAGCAAAAATAAACAAGCAGGGCTGCATCTGATGAGAAAGCATATGCACAGCAAAGGAAACGATGAACGAAGTGAAGAGACAGCCACAGAAGGGGGGAAAGTATTTACAAATCCCTCATCTGATAAGGGGTCAATATCCAAACTATAAAAGAACTTACATAACTCAATAGCAAAAACACAAATAGCCTGATTTTAAAATGGGCTTAGGACCCGAAAAAAACATTTTACAAAGATGTACAGATGGCCAACAGGCACGTGAAAAGAAAATGCTCACTAATCGTCAGGAAAGTATACAGCAGAACCACGGTGAGATGTCACCTCATACCTGTTAGGATGGCTATCATCCAAAATACAAGAAGGAAGTGTTGGTGAGGGTGGAGGGAAAAGGGAACCCTTGTGCACTATTGGTGGGAATGTCAATTGGTGCAAGAGAAAACAGTATGGAAAATGGTATGGCTCAAAAAATTAAAAATCGAACCACCATATGAACCAGTAATTCCACTTCTACATTTATATTCAATGGAAATGAAAGCAGGATTTTGAAGAAATATCCTCACCTCTCGCCCAAGTTCATTGCAGTACTACTCACAAGAGGCAAGACATGGAGAACACCTAAGTGTGCATCGATGGACAAGCGGATCTTCTTTATCCATTTTATATATGTGTGTATGTATCTTATATATATGTATTTATATATAAAATATATACATATACGAATGGAATATTACTCAGCCATAAAAAGGACATTTTGCTGTCATCATACCTGGATGAACCCAGAGGACATGATGCTAAGTGAAATGAACCAGACACTGAAGGACGATTACTGTACAGTCTCACTTAAATGTGGAATCTAAAATGTCAAATTTGCAGAAACAGTAGAAAGGGGTTTCCAGGGGCTGGTCAAAGGGTACAAACTTTCCAGCTACAAGGTACGTTCTGGTCTAAGGCACAGCATGTGGTCACAGTTATCAACTCTGTACTCTGCACTTGAAAGTTGCTGGGAGAGCAGATCTGAAATGCTCTCACTGCACAAACAAGGTAAGTATGTGAGGTGACAGACATTAATTGGCTTGATCGGGGCATCATTGCACAACACATATGTATATCAAAACACCACTATATGCCTTAACTATAATATACATATATGGTGATTATTCATCAGTCAAACCCTAATTAAGATGAAAAACACACTGAGAAATACAGCCACAGCCCAGTAGACACTGTCCCTGATCTTGCATCCTTATATTCTGGGGGTGGTGGGGGTGGGTCATGAATAAGCAGACACCACACAGCTTGGGGTGCATCATCAAAGGCATGACCAGAACAAGTTACCACAAACTACACTGCTTGCAGCAGAGAGATGGGTTTTCTTATAATTCCCAAAGTCCCAAGTCCAGAGTCTGGGTGTGGGCGGGGCCCTGGGCCCCTCCATCTGGAGGCTCTAGGAAAGGGTCCCTCCTGCCTCCTCCTGGGCTCGCAGCTGCCTCCCTCCACGCCATCTCCTCTGGGTGTTCCTATGTCTCCTCTTCTTGTGAGGTCATTGGATTTGGGGTGTCTGATCAGAGGAGAACTTGGACGATGGCTGTTAGAGAAGCTGTTAGAGCTACTGTTAGAGAAGTATGTGAACTTGGGGAGCAGGGACCATGGAAAGCTCGCCCTGCTGTGAGAACGGGGCTCCAGTGGTCACTGTCTGCCTGACCGTTAGGGGACCTGGCATTTCCTGCCCCTCCCAAGCTCCTGGACTCCCAACCCACCCGGAGACTCAGCCCTGCTCTGCCCAAGGTTGCCAGGTCCGAAGCCTGGTTTCTCCCTCAGTAGCCCCGAAGAGTGAGTATCCGGACTGGGCCTGCACTCACCCCCAGGCACCTGGGCCTTCCTGGACCACATTTCATTTATCCCTTATCACTCGGGTGACCCCGGTCTGAAACCCACTTGTGGATGTCAAAATAGTAAACAGCACTTTAGAGTGAGAACCACTTCACCCACACACAGTAAGAGAATGATCTGGACCCAAGTCCCTGGGTGCTGGGCTGGGACCCCTGGGCTGGGCAGCTCCCCAGGGCTGTCTCCAGCACAAAAAGCGCCTGCTGGGCCCTGTGAACTGTGAGCCTGGGACCTTTCTGGGGGCGGAGGGGCGGGGAAGCCAGGACACCACAGTCACCATCTGCTTCGGGCCATCCTGAGGCCTTGTCCTCTGAGTTCTCCTGACAACAAACCCAAAGCCTTGGGAGGAAGCCAGGTGAGCTGAGGGCAGGAGAGAGGTCTGGCAGAACCACTGCCTCTGCCCCCATTTTATGGATGGAATGACTGAGGCCCAGGTGGCAGGTGATGAGCTAATGGGTGTCCGGGGCCAGCAGCAGGTGGGGCGGTGGTTGTGTCGTGCTCCCATTTTCTCTGTACCATGTCTTTGGGGGCCCCTCAGGACGGCCAGTGTGTGGGGTCTGGGAGGGGCACGGACCGCTGCCCCCCGACTGATGACAAGGAAACCAGGCCCAGCAAGGTCCCACCCCATGTCTGAAGTCACACAGCCATGTGAAGGGCGAGGTGTGTGAGGGTCCTAGGGGCTGTGACAAATCGTGTCTGTGGTTAAAACAGCATGTGCTTATTCTCTGATGGTCCTGAAGTCAGAGCCCAAATCAGGGTCACTGTTGGACGACTGCTGGTCAGGCCGGCTCGGGCTGGTTCCATCTGGAGGCGCGTGGAGCGCCGGGGGTCGGCTCCTTGGCCTTCTCCAGGGTCTGGAGGAGCCACGGTCCTCAGCTGGGGGCCTCACCCCAGCCCGACCTCTGCTCCTGTCGTCAGCTCTCTGCCCTGACCTCCGCCCTCCACGGGACCTTGCAATGACACCAGGGCCCCGGGTCCCCATCTTCCCAGGTCCCTGGCCGTATGGTCACGCTCCAGCGCTAGGGCCTGGATGTCCTTGGGGCGGTCATTCCACTGACTGGGGTGCCTGGGTTTGGACCTGGCTGCCTGCCTCCCAGGTGACTGTCTCATGGGGGAAACTGAGGCTCCGGGAGGCCAGGCCAGCTGTCTAGTCGCAACTGGAGCGGAGGTGGGCCGCCCTGCTTCCCCGGAGTGCTCTTGGCCGAGGTGGGGTACGGGACTGGGGGCTGAGCAAGGCCGCCTGGTCCTTCCAGAGGCTCACGTGCCAAGGAAAGGGGAGGGGTGCGGTGGGGAGAAGGAAGCTGGCAGGAAGCCGCCTCGGCCTCAGCATCGCGGGATTAGGTTTAGAGGGGCCGCTGCTGGCCGTCTCCTCTGAAATGTGGAAAGTGTTTTCCCTCCAGTAACTGAAAGCAGCTCTGTGTTTACAGCATCGGCCCTGGGGGGGGCGGGGTGGGCAGCGGGAGGACAGTCTGAACTTGGGGTTGCCACAGAGAGGCTGGCTGCTTATTTCCGTGTGGGGTCCCCTAGAGTGTGGGGTGGAGTGCGTGTGCGTAGCGTGTGTGTGCGTGTGTGTGTGTGTAGCATGTGCGTGCCCCGCTGTGTTGCACAGCACTTGTGCAGCTCTTTTGTGGTGAACCCGGTCCTGTCTCTGGCCTCAGTTTCTTTATCTGTCCAATGGGGATGTGGCCTCTGCCAGCTGTCTGTCTGCCATCAGCCTGCTGGCACAAATGAGGAGAGGGGTTGCCAGCTTTTTTCCAGCTTGCAAGGCGCTCGCTCCGCCTCTGGCTGGAGCCCGGCTGGCCCACACCACCACAGCCCCTGCAGATCTTTCCAAGTGAAGGGATGGAAACTGGGGTCAGAGAGGCCCATGGCCGGAGGCGGGGATGGCCATGCATATGCTAGGCATGCGTACCCCGGCCTGCGAGGGATGACCAGAGGCCCGTGCTGCCCCCAGGGACCACGCACCCCCACAGCCCCTGGGGAACGCTGAGATGGAGCGGAGCTGCTGGGTGAGCTAGGGTCCCAGGGCAGGTAGGGTGGCTTACACAGGCTGCCCCACATCCACCCAGATCCTGGACCCCAGAGGGCACCATCAGGAGGCCCCCTGGGTCCTGTCCATCAGGGGCCTCAGGTGCTGAGGGGCAGGAAGACCCTTCCTGCAGAACCTCCAGAGGGAGGGCAGCTCTGAGACCTGTGGTTTCAAACTCTGGCCTCCAGACTGGGCAGAGGAGAGTCTTGTTGCTATTAGCGCCCTGCCCCACCACCAGGCCCAGGACTTGCTCAGTGGTTGGGGGGGACCCAAGGGCAGCCAGGTAAACACCGCTCAGCCCTGCTGGGGGAGCAGAAGTGGGCAGCAGACCACCCAAGTTCCTTTAGGCCAGGATGCTGCAGGCTGCCCCAGGGCAGGTCCCTGGGGGTCCCCAGGGTCAGGGTCTCGCCAGGACGCACATGGGGGGTCAGAGGGGCTCCACCTGCTTCCCCTTCGCTCCCTTCTTCTCTGCAGGGCTCCCTCTCTCCTGCCTCCCTATCCGCCCCCCCCCCCCACCACTCCTGGCAGGACTAGTCCTGTCTCTGCTGGGGACCTGAACTGATCCTCTGGTCCTGGGAGGCCCCAGGGTGGTGGGGGAAGTTGGAGAGGGCACCGGTGGCAGCAGGGAGGGACCTGAGAAGAACAGGAGGGGATGGAGCAGCCTGGGTGGAGCCCCGGAGGTGAGAGTCAGGTGGGGCGAGATGGCCATTATCTCTTCCTAAAAGTAAGGACTCTGGCAGCCTGGAGGGCTTGTCCTATGACTTTGAGGTGATCCTGTGAGGGGCCCTGGTCAGGGTCAGGCTGATGAGAGTTTCCCAGAGGGCCCTGCCAGGGCCAAAAGCCAACCCCTCCCCACCTCCCACCCCACATAGCTCCCGCCCCACCAGAGGCCAGCTCCTCCCGTCTGTGTCCAGAAGCGGCTGGACCAGGGTGGAGAGAGGCATCTGGAGAAATACGCCTGGGACAAAGCCAAGAATTCCCATCTCTGGAGATATCAGCCGGCACCAACGAAGAGAGTAGAAACGGAATACAAATTCTCTCTCAATGCTCTCGGCTGCTAAGTTCAGCCCTTTAGCCAGAAGTTCAAGCAGAGCGCTCACACTGCAGCCCACTCCAGAGCTCGGCCGCACCCAAGAATCGTGGGAAGAGGGGAGTCTGTGCCTCGTCCCTCCAGGGGCCTGTGCTGCCAGGTCGACACCGCGATGGCAGACTGGGGAGCAGAGCATGACCATCTGCGACAAAGAAGGAACAGGCCAGGCACACAAAGGCACAGTTAGGACCAGCCCTCAGGCTGCCCCCGGGCTGGCAGGGGCCGCCGTGTGTGAAATTGACACCGGCCCGGGTGGGCGTGCTGGCCCAGCACCCCTGCGAGAAAGCTCTCTCACAGAATCTGCCTTCTTTCCAGGCCTCAGGGCTTCACCAGTGATCAGAGAGCCCGCGCCAATGTTCCAGTGCAGCCTCTCAGACAAGCACTGTCAGCTACACCACAGCCCAGAGGTCCCTGTGAAGGTGGAGAAGGCTCTGCAGGGTCCCCACGTGGTCGGCGGAGGGCGGCTCCAGCCTGCTCAGGACCAATCCTGAATTCTGAAACGCTGGCCTGGAGGGGTCCTGGGGGCTCTGTCCCAAGTGACCCCTTTACTTTACAAGGGGGAGCCTGAGGCTGGGCGGGGGGGTTGGGTGCCCAGGTCGTGTGCTGAGTGACCTCTGAGGGGCCTCACCCAGCTCTGTGCATGCCTGCTCACCCTGAGGAAACGGCGGCCATGACATTTAGCCACAGGAGCCAGGCCAGGAGATGAGCTTTTGCAGGAAAGATTTACTCTTTCCTCCCCAGGTTCGTAGTACCATTAGAGTTCTCTGTCCTGTGACTGCTGGCCTTGCCCAGTAAATGTGGGTGGAAAAAATGATGCCTGAGTTCTGAGCTCAGGACTCACCCTCAGGAGCTGCTGACCTCAGGCCAAGAGGAGAAAGCCCTGGGTGTCCCGCTGGACCCAGGAGGACGTGGGACAGACCTCAGCGATCCCACGGCCTGGAGCGGGGGCAGCGGAGCTCAGATCAGATCACGCACGTCCAGTCGCGCTCCCTGCTCTGGGTGGCTGTGGTGATTGTTACAGCCACAACTGACAGATGCATCCTGAAATCTGGTGAACACTGAGGGACGACAGGAGAGGGTGGAGAATACCTGCAGGGTGCTGTCTGGGTACCAGGCTCTTAAAAGGATGACCTTGTTTCAGTTTCTTCATAATGCTACAGCTGGGACAGCGATTCGTCCCATTTTGAGACAGGCTCAGATTGGTAGGGTGGCCAGCTGGAGGCCACACTGCCTAAAGTGGTGGCACTGGGTCTGAACTCACGCCTGTGTCTCCAAAACGCAGGTGTTCCGCCTTTACAACTGCACTGTCCAACACAGTTACCACCAGCTGCCTGTGCGGACTGAAACTTAATGACTTCAGTTAGATAAGGACAAATTCAGGTCTCACTAACACTTGCCACCTTCCAGGTGCTCCAAGGCCATGTGCAGCTGGTGGCTGTCATTGGGGACAGTCCGGACACAGCACGTCCACGGCGTCCAGGGGTCTCTGCTGGGCAGGGCCCCGGAGACAGACTCAGGCCTGGGAGATGGCTCGCTGCCACCTCTGCCTCCGCCACCAGTTTGCTCTGTGAGTGGACGAGGGGCCTCCGATGGCTGCTGGGCGGACGGCGCATCCACACCGCCCACGGAGCAGGGCTGACTGCGCACGGATGAGACCTCACAGGCGCTCTCCCTCAGCTGAGGAAACTGGACGGGGCTGGGGGCAGCCACCCCAGACCGTCTGATTATCTCAGGTCCTTTGTCACCAGGGGGCGGGCAGCTCAGCTTATCCACTGGTGACTGAGCCTCTTGCCACCAGGCCCCGGGTCAGTGGTGCCCAGGTAGTCTCCTTGCTGGGGACTGGGAGCGAGGGTGGGGGTCGTGCTGCCCAGGGGTTAGACCCAGCCCAAGGCGATGAGGCCCCAGGTAGGGAGGCCGAAGCTCTGCGGGCCACTCAGCACGGAGCAAAGACAGGGTCCCCAGCTGCCGCCAGCATGGGGCTGCCCCAGACGGGGACAGCTGCCAGTGTTGGCAGGGTTCACTGCTCCCGACAGAGGCCGGCAGGGCGGGCCTGCCTGTGGGCATGCTGACCCTGGGAGGAGGGAGGGAGGTGAGGTGAGGGGTGTGCCCTGCACAGGCACCAGCAGGCAGTAAGCACCCCATAAATAGGGGTGAAGACAGCGACAGAAAATAGCCCCCAGCCTGCTGCGTACAGCCCGTGAGTGAGGAGCAGTTTTATACTTCTAAAGGTTCATAAAATAGAAGTGACAGAGACCATATATGGCCTGCTGAGCCTGAGAGATTTACTGTCAGCCCTTCCCAGGGAGTCTGAGGCCTTGGGCTGGAGGGTGGCACTGGGCTCCAGCCCCGTGGGAGGGGCTCTGGGTGGTCAGGGGCCTACACAGGTGCTCCCTGACTGGACAGCAGTCCCCATCTGCCCAGGCTCCTGGCCTCCCCGAGGGCCCACCTCCCCCTCCCAGGCCCCTGGCCTCCCTGAGTGTCCACCTCCCCCAACCCAGACCCCTGGCCTCCCTGAGGGCCCACCTCCCCCAACCCAGATCCCTGGTCTCCCTGAGAGTCCACCTCCCCCACCCAGGCCCCTGGTCTCCCTGAGGGCCCACCTCCCCCACCCAGGCCCCTGGCCTCCCTGAGGGCCCAACCTCCCCCACCCAGGCCCCTGGCCTCCCTGGAAGGTCCACCCTCCCCCAACCCAGATCCCTGGTCTCCCTGAGAGTCCACCTCCCCCACCCAGGCCCCTGGCCTCCCTGAGGGCCCACCTCCCCCACCCAGGCCCCTGGCCTCCCTGGAAGGTCCACCCTCCCCCCCAGTCCAGCCCCTGACCTCCCTGGAGGGCCCACCTACACCAGCACAGAGGCCATGCCTATTTCAGTTCTGACTTGCCTCCTCCTCTGGCCCTGTGGGTCTCACATGGTCATAGCTGTAGGACAGATGATGGCCAGCACCTCTGAAGGGGAGAAAATTGTCCTGGGACATGGGACCCCAGTGTACCCTGAGATAGCCTTTCTCTACCAAGTGGCTGCCTTGTCACCAGAGACACCAGCATCACTAGCACCAGCTCTGCCAGGCCTCACTTCCTGCCAGGACAGATGTTGCCAGTAAATCACAGAGCACTTTCCCCATAGCAGCAGCCACACCACCCGGGAGGCCTCCTTCCTGGAGCTGGGGGTGCCCCAGGTGGTCACGGGGACTGCAAGGGCTACCCAGAGCTGGGGATGGCAGCCAGGCCTTTGCCCTCAGTGGTGGGGCGTCTTGGCGCACATGGAGAGCTCATAGCCGCAACCACTGGTTGCATCATTTTTCTGAGATGTGTCACCCAAAATGCAGGCGACCAAAGGAAAGCAGATAAGTCGGATCCACCAGAGTTGTGAATACTTGTGCTTCAAAAGACGCCATCAACAAAGTGAAAAGACCACCCACAGAATGGGAGAAAACATTTACGAGCTGTATACCTGATAAGAGTCGAGTATTTACAGAAAATCCACAGAACTCTTAAAGCCCAACAGCAAAAGGGCCCAATCTGAACAGACATTTCTCTAGAGAAGATGCCTGAATGGCCAAGAAGCACAGGGGAAACTGCTCGCTCAGCTGGGCAGAACCACACTGAGAGGCCACCTCATGCCCACGGGGTGGCTCGGTCAGAAGCGTGGACGATGACAAATGCTGGGGAGAACACGGAGGAATCGGAGCTTCCCACTAGGCTGATGGGAATGCAAAGTGGTGCATTTCCGCCTGTGAAAACAGCTGGGCAGATCCTTGAAATGGTAAATGGATAGAGTGATCCCGGACTTGGCAATTCTAAGTCTAGGGATACACCCGAGAGAAATGAGTCAAGTCCACACAGAAACTCGTGCCCGAATGTTTGTAGCAACCCAAACGCTCATAAGGGCTCAATGGGTAGATAAAATATGCTCTGTCCACACAATGGGATGTTACTCAGCAATAAAAAGGGATGAAGGACCGACACCGGCTGCACCGTGTACAAGCCTTGGCAAAGTTATGCTAAGTGAAAGAAGCCAGATACAAAGGGACAACGGTGTAGGACTCCACCGACGGCAAAAATCCAGAGAGGCAAGCCCACAGAGACAGAAAGCAGCCTTGGGATTCCCCTGGTGGTCCAGTGGCTAAGACTCCACACTCCCGGGGCCTGGGTTCCATCCCTGGTCAGGGAACTAGGTCCCGCGTGCTCCAACTGCGAGTTTGCATGTCACAACTAAAGATCCAATGAGCAGCAACTAAGATCTGGTGCGGCCAAATAAACACATATTAAAAAATAAAAAAGAAAGTAGCTTTGTTGCCAGGGGCTGGGGGCGGGGGGAGTGGAATGGGAGCAACTCTGGGTTCTGAGTTTGTTTGGGGATGATGACAATGTTGTGGAATTAGATGGTGGCAGTGGTTGCATAACTTCGTGAATACATTAAAAGCCATGGGACTGTACACTTTAAAAGTAAGAATTTCATGGTGTGTGAATACATCTCAGCTCTACAAGTTCCATTCCTCCATCCATCTGTCCTCCCATTCTTCCATCTGTCTGCTGCTGCCTGCTCTGGGAAGCTGTCAGGTTGGTTCTGCATGAGGTGGAGAGGAATAGGTCGAATCTGACCCCCATGGAGCTTCTGGGAACTTAGGGTTGGGTTCCTAGTCACATTGCCCAGCAACCCATCGCTAACTCTGATGAACCGAGGAGTCCTGTCCAGTGAGCTGTCCTCTACCAGGTGAGAGCAGAAGCACTTGCTCCGGGCCCACTCGTGGGTGACTCAGACCCCCAGATGACTCAGACCCCCAGATGACTCACCCCTGGCCAGAGACAGACTCAGTCCTGCTCCTCCTCCTGCTCACCCCTCTCCTCTGTGTCCACACGCTTGCCCGATGGGATGTGGTGGAAGGGACGTGTGTGGAACGTGTGAGATATCCACTCCACAAGACAAAGAGAACCAGGGAAGGGCTGGGGGCTCGGCGACCCCCTGGAGGGAGCGGCAGGGTCGCCCCTTCTCCTTGAGGAGGGGGACACCACCCACTATCCACCTGGTGGAGGAACCTGGAACTGGTTGAAATTAGGATCAGAGGCCGTGCAGGTGGCACAGGAGAGAGCCAGGACCTGACCCCCTTCCCCAACTTGTGGCTGAAGCCCTTCACCACACTGCACCCTCCTATGAAGACTCTAGGTCTGACATCCACCAGCTATCCGCCGCCCAATCCTGGCTCCAAGACCCAGACTCCCCCTCTCTGTGCTGGGAACAGACACCCGCCAGGTGGCAGGAGATACACCACGCCTGAGCAAACAAGACCCAGAAACCCACTGTACCCTCCGGAGGGGCCTGAAGAGGGGCATCCTGACACAGGGGACAACAACAGGGCACAGAGGCCCTGATTAAAGGGAGAGAGGAAAAGTTTACATAGACAGAAAGGCAGAGGCTGCAGGCTTGGCAACGAGTCAGTCAGTGTTGGAGAAACAGCAGAAAGGACGCCGCTCCTCGAAACCCGGTGATGCGTCTCAGGTCGGAGACGTCGGGCTGCGATCGAGGGTTTTAAGAGGTTCGTCTCCACGTGCTATGGGCTCTGGGCTTGATGTCTCCCTGCTCCTGGGACTTATTTCAGGCAAGTGACTGGGAGAATGAGAATCCTGGGAATGGGACCCAGCCATTTCCCCTGCTGAGTGCGCGGATGCTCCTGGGGGTGGCCTGAGGCAGCTGCAGGAAAGTAGCACAGACGTAGCAGCTTGAAACAACAGCAATCTCTGCTCTCGTGGTTCTGGAGACAAGAGTCCCAAACCCAGGGGTCACAGGGCCGGGTTCCCTCCGCAGGTTCTGGGGGAGGGTCCTTCTTGCCTCTTCCAGGCCTGAGGGCTCCAGGCATCCCTTGGCTTGTGGCCACGACCTTCCAAGCTCAGTCTCTGTCCTCACGTGGCCTCTCCTCTGGGTCTGTGTCTTGGACCTTCTTGTACTTTTCTCCCTGCAGGGCCCTTGTTGGATTTGGGCTAGAATTCAGGACTATCCCATCTCATCTCCTTACCCTAATTACATCTGTGAAGACCCTTACTTCACATAAGGTCACAACCTGGGGTTCCAGGTGGACCACGGAGCAGGGGCCACACCTCAACCCACACTCCTCCCGGCTTCTTGAACCCTCGAGTCTTTGGGAGCCCTGAGCACCCTAGATTCTTGAGCTGCGCTGCTGGTGCTTCCTGAGAAGGTGTCACTGCCTTTGGCTGTTTTATTTACCCTGATGTCCCTAGGGTGGCTGTTAGACCTGGTACTGGGAGGTCTGAGGTGGGATGTGAAGAACTGAGCCATCTCTTCATCCCTTCTCCAGGGAATCAGCCTTTACATGAGTCACACTGTCCAATCCTCCCGCTCCATCTGGCTGCCTCCTTACAGCCAGAGTCCTGCCTCCCCTGGGCTGTGAGGTTCTGGCCTTTGATCTTTCTTCCATGGCGTCTCCAAAGATGCTGGCGGTGGTCCAGTGCTGGACTGAAGGGGCAACTGGGGCCAGCAGTCTATTCATCGGCAGAAAGGGGCAGGCTCTGTGTGTGCAGATCCACTCTCTGCAAATGGTGAAGTGACGGTTCTGGGTAGTGGGTACAGAGCGGCTCCCACCATCTTCCCCAGCATCCTTCCCTCTGACCGGCCCTTCTCAGCTCACACATTACAGGGTCAGCCTTGCTTCATTCACTCAAGCGGTGCCTTCCTGCTGCCCATGTGCTGCACAGAAAGGGTTTCTTCTGCTAAATGGCCCTCAGCCCACTACTTGGATACAGGACCAGGTCAACACCAGCACTGCCAGGACCCTGGGCTCTGAGGTGGTGCCCCAGGGTGGAGGTGGAGGTGCTGACGCCACCGTAAGGGCTGGTGGAGCTAGGTGCAGGATGTGTTGACGCTGTGTCGAGGTTCTCACGGGTGTTTCCAGGCAGCGGGTGCTCCCGCCAGCTCCCCACACTGACAGCAGCATCCCCTGAGCAGGCCGCAGCATTCTTGGCCATAGCACTGAAACCTGACCCCCTTAATACCTAATGAGACAGTGCACTTAGCATGCGCTTCCTATGAGTCATTTTCCACCCTCCATCTGTCAAAAAATGCAAGTCTGTTTATTTCTGAGAGATGCTGTCAGTGGTTTTACTGATGACAACTAAACACAAAGGAAGGGCGGCAAGAATCCCTGTCCCACTGTGCCTGTTCTCAGTGCTGTGAGGAGAACGGTCTGCTGAAGGAGACTCTGGAGATCCAAAGGCCCACTGGAGAGAGAGGGTCTGAGATGGAGGAGCCAGGGCCAGACCCAGCCTGCATCCTAAGGTTTCAGGACACAAGGGTGCATCCACAGAGAGGAATATGAGTGCTGCTGCTGATAATGGTGCTGATGGTGTTGATGGTGCTGATGGTGCTGATGGTAGTGATGAGGATGGTGGTGATGGTGAAGATGATGGTCATGATGGTGGTAGGGATGATGGTGATCATGATGGTGGTGATGGTGTTGATGGTAGCAGTGATGGTGCTGATGATTGTGATGGTGAGGATGGTGGTGATGGTGAGGATGGTGGTGACAATGATGGTGGTGATGAGGATGGTGGCGATGGTGAGGATGGTGGTGACAATGATGGTGGTGATGAGGATGGTGGTGATGGTGAGGGTGATGGTCATGATGGTAATGATGGTGGTGATGGTGTTGATGGTAGTGGTGATGGTGCTGATGATTGTGATGGTGAGGATGGTGCTGATGGTGCTGATGGTGCTGATGGTGATGGTGTTGATGATGGTAGTGGTGACGATGGTGCCAAGCCTTCTGGAAAGATGACCATGGAGGTTTTGGGGCTGATGGTGATAAGACTGGTGATGATGCAGCTGCCCAGCGCTTTGTGAGCACCCACTGCATGCCGGGTGTTTTCTCACACATACTCTCTTGCTCAGTTTGCGTGCTCTCTTTTTGTGGATGAGGTTCAGATGAGTGAAAAGATGAGTCCGCGTTCACAGGGCAGCAAACAGGTGGTGTGAGGCTGTCTCTCAGCAGTAGCTTTTGTGCAGGCGGCTTCAGGAGTGGAGGTTGGAGAGGGCCAGAGGAGGAACTGGCTCCTTTCCTGGGGGGACAGGTCTCACTTCCCCCACCTCTGCAGGCAGTGAACCAGTGCGGGGTCTTTCTCAGCCCTGTGCCCCACCAAATGGAGGCACAGGGGAACTGAAGAAAGGCACAGTGAAACTAGAGGATGTCACCTTGGTTTTTGACTCTTGCTCTGACATGGGATCGTGGGAAGCAAGAAGGGCTAACGCAGGGGTGGTGGAGCAGCCCTCTTGGCTCTGCCGTGGTCAGCAACTCAGCCCAGCTTTCCAGAAGGCTTGGCAGTAGGCTTGACTATCTAGGGGCTGATTCTACAGAAGCACTGGCAAGAGCGTCCACACTTACAGGAACAGAGGATGCAGGCACTAGCAGTAGCAAGAAGCAGCAACGACCTGAATGGCCATCAACAGGCTGGCCCAAAGCATCCTGCCCTGGGAAAGTGTCCTGGTGTTATACTCCAAGGATATGTTTCAGATCCTGTTAGTGACGACATTACGTACCCATGAAGGTATGGCAAGTTCCAGAAGGTTATACATCAGTGTCAGCAGCACTTCTTGCAGAGGGCAGGAGCTGAGTCTTACCTGCGTCTCTGCGTCCCTGGCCCCTAGCATCATGTCGGGTGGGGCAGGTGGGTGAGGACTGTGGGGTGACTGGGTGCTGGGAGAAAGGAGCTGGGTTTAGCACGGCCTAGTGAACAGCTGGGCAGACACGAGCCAGCCCAGGACTTATGACCTGAGGTCGTGGTCATACTGCTTGTCCCAGCCTCAGTTTACCTCTCTGAGAAACAGGGTGTGACGAGTGCCCTTTCCTAGGGGAGCTGCGAGGGCTGCCCGAGAGGGCATGAGAGGTGAGTACCAGGGCCTATAAATGGTACCCCCATTCCCTGGTTTCTCCCTGGCTTTACCAAGTCTCTTGATTAGGGGTGAGGGGAGAAATTATGGTTGAAAAGGATGAAGAATGGCCATGAATAAAGGTGGGCCTTGTCCTGCAGCCCTTCCCCAAAGCCCATGGTGATATTCCTAAGCGGGAATACCAGTCCCTGCCCCCCAAGTCACTCAGCAGAGGGAGAGGGCTCAGGAAGGGGGTTAGGAAAGAACCAGAGGTAGGGCTGCCAGGAGGCTGGGGTTCCACACCCTGCACACAGGACCATGGGAAGTTCACAACAGTCTTAAAGAACGTGATGGGGGAGGCTGGCCTGGGCATGGTGGGGAGCGGGAGGTCTTGCTGGTGGGGGCCAGCTTCAGGCAGTTTGTGCTAGTGACTGGAAATCAGGATGATCTGCTCCATGTGCCTGTGATGAGGGCATTTCTGGGAAGCGGGATTCTCAGTGTTTAACGTGGGGATGCTGGGCGTACTGGCTGTGGTCCAGGTTTGGTTACTTTGGGGCATCTCACCCCCATCACTTGCCCCCCAGGCTCTGTTGGCTGAAGGGATGGGATCAGAGCACGAGGGCTCATCCCAGCCTTGCAGTTGGTCTGGCCACCTAGGGTCCTGGGCAAGGAGGGCACTGGGGGTGGTGGAGCCCCTGGTCTGCCCTCCAGGAGGTGACTGTGGGGTCAGTTGCGGGGACAGGGTGGTAACCCTGACAGACCCTCTCTGGTCTCTGAAAGACAGACACAGAACCCCAAACCAGGCAGGTTAGCCAGGAACCACTGGGCAGGTGTGCAAGAGGAAGGTGTCAATCCCAGGGTGGGGGCAGACCACCGCAGTGACTCTGAGCTACCGCCTGGCCCCACCCCCTTGCTCTGCCCTATGAAACCCCAGGGCGGACCTGTGCGCTGGGTCATGGTAGTTTTGCTAGAGGCCCACAGAGGCCTCACTGGACACCTGTCGCCACCAGGGCCTCAGAAGGTCAGAGAGCTCTGCTCTCGAGTGCCCTCCACTGGCTGCCAGCCTGGGATCAGGGCAACTGCCAGCACCCCTCCCAGGCCAGGCGCCCCCCACCCCCCTGCCCCCTGCAGCCGGGGGACATTCCAACCATCTCGTCGGGTACTGAGAGCCCCACCGACGCTTCAGGCCTGGCCTCACACTGGCCTTGCATGTGTGTTTCCAGGCCTGTCTCCTGGGTCATGGAATTTCCTTGTCAGTTTATAACTAAAGCACAGTCCCTTTAAAAAGAAAATGGCCCCCTTAATCCTCAATAAGCCCCTCCCGGGATGCGGTCATGAGCCAGGAGTCTTCTCTGCCTGGTCATCATTTTGTGGAGATGGATCTGGGTTTTCCTATGGCTCATGAGTACCCGGGGTTGGGGGAGGCTGTCCTGAGCTGCAGATGCAGCCTGTCCAGAGGGGTGGCACCCTGGGCGAGGCGAGGGCAGCCAGGTAGGTGCAGAAAGGTATGCCCGCCCCCATCTGGCCACCTGCTCTGGGTAAGCCCCTGCTGGGGTGGAGCGTGTAGTGGGAGAGGCCTGGGATCCAGCTGGGGCGTGGGCACAGCGCTGGGCCCGGCACCATGGCTGAGCACTTACTGTTGGGAGGGGAGAGAGAGCAGAGATGGGAAAACACAGAGCCCACGGGCAGCCCACGAGGAACGTGGCAAACTGCTCATAGTCTCCAGGCCAGTGCCCTTCGCAGCCTTGGGGAACCTTCCTGGAAGTGCTCAGGGTGGGTCTTGTTTCCTTGCCCCTGGTTGGGGATGCCAGGCCCTGGTTTCAGGAGCAATGTCCAAACAGCCCTCTGTGTGGCCTCTGATCTTTCGGAGGCTGCCTGGCCCCTGAGAGCAGGGAGGGGGCAGAGGGACAGACCAGCCTCGCTCCTCGCCTCCTGGACGGCGGAGCTGACCCCCAGACACACCCCACACCCTGAGGGCGGGTTGGCCTCTGAGGGCAGCCGTCCATCCACCCAGGAAAGAGAAAGCCTGACCTGGATTGGAAATGCCTAAATTCTTCAAACTCCCTCCTTCCAGCAAGATTCTTAGTTCTCCTGCCAAAACCGAGCTGAAGGGAGGGCACGACCTCCACCGTCACCATGGCCGGTAGCTCAGCGCCTGCTGCCCCAGCTCCCCTCGGTGTGTCGTGCACGTGTGTGTGCGCGCGTGTGTCCGTGTGTGCACATGTGCAGCACCTGTCAGATCCCACCTGGACGGAAACCAGAGTTGGGGCAGAGCCCTTGGCTTGGGCTTCTACACTTTCTTCTGTAATTTAAAGACCATCAGAGTATCACTTAGTGTGAGCAAGTCAAACGGACAGAAAAGGATGTTTCTTTCCTACCAAATGGGATCACTGCCAATGGTTTAGGGCTTATTGTTATTATGACTTCAGTTTGTATAATTCTCAAAACCGCGAATGCATGCTAATTACAGACGCAACAGATCCAGGTCTAGGAGGACAATTCTGGAAGGAAAGTGCTGGCCTGGGTCTTCCCAGCCGGGGTGGGGGGACTGTGCCTGTCCACCCCTCCACCCTGCCCCGGGGCCCTCTGCCTGCCAGGCCCTGGAAATGGCTTGCTGGGATAACGGCCCCAGAGCTTCGCGTTCTGAGCAGTCACGTGGCTTTTAACTTTGAAATGCTGGGGTCTGTTTGTTTTTAATTCAGACATAATTCACACACCATCAAGTTTTCCCTCTCAAAGTGCACGATGTGGTGGCTTTCAGGGCATGCGTGACGCTGTGCAGCCATCCCCACTACCGAATTCCAGAACCTTTCCATCATCCACAAGAAGCGCTGTTCCCATTAGCAGTCACGCCCCTCCCCCTCACCCACCCAGGCTCTGGCAGCCACCGGCCTGCTTTCTGTCTCTGATCTGCCTGTTCTGGGCATTTGGATCAATGGAGCTGCGCGGTGCGTGCTCTGTGTCTGCTGTGTCACTGAGCCTGTGTTTCTGAGGCCCCCCACGCTAGGGTGTGCCCGTGCCTCTTTCTGGCTGAGTAGTGCTCCATCGGGCCGATGGGCTGTGCTCAGCTGCCATCTGTGGATGGACATCAGGGCTCTTCCGCGTTTTGGCCAGTGATGTTGCTGAGACTGCCACCTGGGTGAGCTTCCCCACGTCTCAGCCCCAGCCACGCTCCCATTTTGGACTCCACGACATTTTAAGCCCAAACGTCATCTAAGAATTTTGTTCTTGACACTCCCCTGCCCTGGGACAGTCCAGAAACCAATATTCTCAATGAAAGCCAATTCCAGCCAGTGTCGAACCTTTCTGGCTTGTCTAGGACCAAGGGGTTCCCAGGGCTCAAGGGGGTCCCCGTCCCTGGAACGCATGACCTGCACTTGCTGAGACCCTCTGAGGAACATAGGGACAGCCCCTCCAATCCCTTCCGTAAGAGCACCCCACTCGCTCCTCTGGGCTGGCCCAGCCCCCACACCATGGCCGCCTCCCCTGGCAGCTCCCCTCTTGGTCTGCCAGCCGAGGCTCCTCAAGGAAGCTTCCCCTTGGGTCATGAGTGATAGGTGGGAGGAATCAAATCACATCACGTTTGTCCTCCCTTCTTATCTGACTGTGCTCTTGCTGAACTACCTCCCTATTTTCCTAGCAACCCAACATGGCGCGTGCCTAGTTCTGACCTAGGGTGTGGCAACAAGGTATGTGACACCAGGGGGAGCTTCCATCCCAACTTTTGGGGAGTGGAGAGGAGCTGTGATGGCAGGAGCTGACACACTTATCTTAGGCCAGGAGGTCCACATCAGGTGTCAAAGAAATAAAGCACTAGGGAGAGGGGCCAGGGCCCAGACCCTGCAGATGTCCTTATCAGTTCTAGAATTCCTCTGCTCATAGTCCTCAGCAGAACGAGTCATCTGTGGCTGGTGGGGCTGTGGCCATGCTTATTTCAGTGGCAGAACCTCTTCAGGCCCCTCAGCTGGGCCCTGGGTTGGGGGCTCCAAGGATATTTCCTTAGGGGATGTGAAGAAGGCACTATTATTAATCCCATTTCACAAGTAAGGAAATGGCGGTTTGGAGCAATTATGTGCCTTCAGTTCAGTTCAGTTCAGTTGCTCAGTCGTGTCTGACTCTTTGTGACCCCATGAATCGCAGCACGCCAGGCCTCCCTGTCCATCACCAACTCCCAGAGTTCATTCAGACTCACGTCCATCCAATCAGTGATGCCATCCAGCTACCTCATCCTCTGTCGTCCCCTTCTCCTCCTGCCCCCAATCCCTCCCAGCATCAGAGTCTTTTCCTATGAGTCAACTCTTCGCAAGAGGTGGCCAAAGTACTGGAGTTTCAGCTTTAGCATCATTCCTTCCAAAGAAATCCCAGGGCTGATCTCCTTCAGAATGGATTGGTTGGATCTCCTTGCAGTCCAAAGGACTCTCAAGAGTCTTCTCCAACACCTTAGTCAATGTCAAATAGTCGATGGCAGGGTGAGAATGTTGCTCCCTCCCTCTTCTCAGCTTTGGGACCCAAAATCACAGGCAGCACTAAAGGTGAAGAATCTGCCTGCCAATGCAGGAGACGTAAGAGAGGTAGGTTTGATCCCTGGGTCGGGAAGATCCCCTGGAGGAGGGCATGGCAACCCACTCCAGTGTTCTTGCCTGGGAAATCCCAGGGACAGAGGAGCCTGGAGGGCTACAGTTCACAGGTTCGCAAAGAACTGGACACTGAGAGACTCAGCACGCACGCATGTGCGGGCCCCACCATGGCCAGGACGTCACTGACGGTGCGTGCTTGCACAAGCTGCTGCCAGCACCCCATGGTCCTCGTAGCGGCCTCCCCTTCTGCTGCACGTGGGGAGATGGGCTTGGGGCCACGCTGAATTGTCATGGGCGTCTGATGCTGAGCACGGTGGGTGCCACCGGCTTTCCAACACGGCTGTCCCACCACTGGCTGGGGAGCTCTGGCTGTTTCTGGGAGGAGAACTGTGAAGCCAGGTCTGACCATGCAGTGGGGCTTCAGAGTGTGTGCAAGGAAGCAGGAGGGGGTGCAGAGAACAGAGAGGAGACAGGAAGGGCCCAGCCTCCTGAGTCACTGAGGACGCCCCTCCTTCTGCCAGGATGGCCACGGAGCCAAATGTCAGGACAGCCCCCTCCCACGCGGCCGTCCTGTTTGGATGACAGCACAGCGTGAGGCCCCAGCTGATTCCGGGAATGTCTGTGTGGACACTCAGCCCGCACAAAGGCCCAACCCTGTCTCACGCCCCGCAGATTCCACTCAAGCAACAGTGTCCCAGGGCCGTCCTCACCTTTACACCACAGACAGTGAGTCGGCTGAGGGGCTCGGAGGTGCCTGCCCGGGGGGAGGCGGACCACCCATGGAGGGAGGAGGGGCCCGGCGCGTTTGATAACAGGCCCCTTGTGCTCCCTGCCTCTCACTCTCTTCTTGTAGACAGATCTGCCCACTCAGCTTGGGCTCGCTACCCCCAAGGGGCCATCCCTGTGCTGGGGCTGCCCCTGTCCCCGGGATGGGGTGGCCACAGCCAGGACCTGGGGCCCCCACCCCAGTGAGGATGGATCCCACTCCCAGGGTGCAGAGCGTCATTTCCCTGGGACCCCTCAAGGTCAGAGGAAGGAAGGATGTCCTGGAGAGCAGCCTCACACCAAAAGCCGCTCCTCTTGCGGGGTCTGGATACGAGCTGATGGCATTAAGCCAGAAATGGAGAGTCGGAGAGACAGAAAGACAGAGTGGGGCACCGGCGACTGCCCCAGGTGTTATGCAGGTGATGAGGGGCTGAGTCAGGAAGTGCTGGGCATCAGGGCCTCCTTGGCCCAGCTGGAGCCCCTGTGGCGGTGAGGCAGACGCAGATCCCCCCAGGACTCCTGCTGTCCAGTGCCGCTGCAATCTCACCTGCTGCCGCTCTCAGCCAGGCTCCTGACCGCGCAGGACCCCACAGGCAGTCAGGGGATCAGGCCGCAGGGAAGACCAGGGCTCCAGAGGCCCAGCCATCTCTGTGGACATGACGTCAGGCGGCCGCCTGACCCCCCACTCTTGATGACGCTGAAGTGGGGGGGTCACCACGCTGCAGGCGCTTCAACCACTTCTGCCTAGTCCCCCTCTCTGGGCATTTCCGATGTTCCGTGACTCCGGGGCCACTTGGGGCCCAGACGTGAAGTGACCTGACCCGGCCTTGGTCAGGGGCTGGGACAGCCGGGCTTTGGCAGGAGATGCAGGGGTGAGGACGAAGGACTCAGGGTCCCTCCTTCCTCCATGAGGGTCCTCCTGCCTTCCCGCTGCATCCCCAGCAAACCAGAGCGTGGGGCCTTCAGTGAGTCCTCTGCCCTTCTGAAATGGGACATGGGGGCTGGAGGCTCATGGCTGTCGGAGGACTGCAGAACAGCAGCTCTGGGCAGCTCCTGACCCCTCCCTCTCCCCCCGTAGAAGCCCATTGGCTCTATCTGACGAGTTCTGGCTGGCTTGAGTGGCGAGTGATCAGGAATGTGGGGACGCCGGTATGGCAACCTGTGTGAACATCTGAGACCACGCCTTTCACATCTTCACAGTAACCCCCACCACCCTGGCAGGTACAGTCACGGCTGCTGGGGGGCTTGAGACCACGGCCTGGGGCGGCCTCCCCGCCGGCCCCAGGGCCAGTGCCAGGGTGCCAGCAGGCCCTGGCATGCTGAGGGGACCAGGGTTTCTGCTCTCAGAGGGAGGAAGCAGATGCTGGCAGCCACAGCCACCGTTCTCTGGTGCTAACTGGCCCTGGGGAGATCCACGTGGGAGCGGGTGTCCCGGGAGAGGCGTGCCCACACCCACGCCAGAGCTCTGGGTGGGGAGCCGCCCCACTGCGCTGCAGACACTGGGCACGCGTCCGAATGCCTGTGAGCCATGACGCGCTGCGGGCCTGACCCCTGGGGCGTAGGGGAAGGGAGGGGACGTGATGGCAGGACCAACGGCCACTGAGACCGGGGCTCGCGCTGTTTGTTCTGTTGTCACGTCCACTCCTGCTGTGAACTTCTGCCACCGGGGAGCTGGGGGCGAGGTGCGGGCCTCGAGTCCAGGGGGCAGAGAGCTAGTTCCCCTTCGGAGTCCTGCTGGAGTGCAGGGCTGGCTATCCGTCGCTTAGTGGGAAGGGCCGTCCTGGCTCAGCCGCTGGTCTGGGGGAGGCCCCTGGAGGAGCTGATGGTGATGGCAGCTGCACAGGTACCAGCAGCCCTGGGAGGCGCCTCCAGCTCCAGCGCCCAGGCCCTGGGTCCCTCCAGACCCAGGCGGTGGGGCACCACCCCTGTAGTGCCCCCTGGTGGCCGGCGGCGGGGCCGCGCCTTCTCCTGGTCCCCTGGAGAAAGTGTATCCTGGGCGCCTTTGGGGCCTAAAGTGAGAATCGAGGTACTTTCCTAGAAAGCAGTCATCTCCCTCTGCACCCCACAGCCACTGCCTCCGCGAGGCACTGACCCTCAGCCTGGCAGGAACGTCCTGCGTCTGAGCCCCAGAGCTCCGGACTCCGAGAGGTGAGGTCGGACGCCCGGAGCCTCACAGGCCTGTCTCCCCATCTCGGCGTGGCAGGACTGAGGTCACTGGTGTGACCCGTCAGCAGGAGTGGGATGGACATGGCCGGGAGCTGCAGCTCCTCCTGCACTCACAGAAGGTTTGGGTCTGCTCTGCCCAAGGCTGCCACCAGCCAGCCGGGGGGCCGGTGAGGGGTGCGGTTCTGGCTCCCTTACAGAGGAGGGGGCCAGAGACGACTCGGTGGTGATGGTGGCCCCTCTGCTTGCCCTCTTACGGAGGAAGGGACCCCAGGGTAGTGGTGCTGCCACGGCTGGATTTGAGCTCCTGCCAACTGTGGCACACGTCGGAAGCTACCAAGCCCCTACAGGCCTCACGGGCGGTGTCTCCTTGGAGAGCTCCGGGAGGTCAGTGGACAGCTGACGGGGCCCCATGTTCCTCCTCCTCTTTCTCGCCTTTCCATCTGGACTAGAAAGAGATGGCGACAAACAATGCTGAGGCCCAGAGACACCAGCAGCTTGCACCCCTCCCCACCGGGTCCAGCCCCATGCTGGGAGGAGGCACCTGCCCGCCTGCCACGTGGGCCCTCCACGCACCCCGCCCAGCTGCCCCACTGATGCCCAGGGCCCAGGCCACAGCTGGTCTCCCAAGTCCTGCCCAGAGGGCAGACCTGTGAGCAGAAGGACCTGAGCTCCAGGGGGGTTGGTCCCAAGCCAAGTGAGCCAGAGGGGAAGAAAGCGTGGACACCTCCCACCACTGAGGTCACAGGGCCAACCCTGGCCCCACCCAGCTGGCTGTGTGAGCCAGGACAGCTTGCTTGCCCTCTCTGAGCCTCACTGGCCTCATCTCCAGGGTGGGCATACCCTTTGCAAGATGATGGGGGGCTACTGAGTGGGGGCAGGTGGGCAGGGGTCTGGCCATGGGTCTGTGTGCATGACCCACAGGGCCGCCTCGGAGCGCTCCCACTCACCCCTGCTTCCCTCTGTGCGTTTCCCTACAGCTCCACACCATTTGTGGGGTGGGAGGACCCCCACGTCCCCAAGAGGGTGGCTATGGCTGGATCGCCCACCGGTGCTGGGTGCTCCCGGCCCTGTTGCCCATGTTTCAGGGCTGGGTGAGATGACCGAGCCTTTGTGCCCACTCAGTCTCCCCTGGGCGGCCTGCTGCACGGTGCCACTGCAGGACGCTAGGGGATCTCCAAACACAGACGCAACGGGAGCAGGTGAGGACGGACGTGGTCATTGCATTTCAAGTTCCCTGGTTAAGCAATAACCATTTATGGCAGCTCTACTGTGACAGCGCCCTGCTGACCCACAGAGAGGCCTGGTGGGGGTTAGGGGCTGGGGCACAGGACCAACCAGCGTGGATGGGGAGTGGGAGTGGGGAACAGCAAGGCCTCAGAAACAGAGGAGGGGACAGCCTCGGCCGCTCAGTGGCTTGACACTGCACAGTCGGCAAGGAACTTGAGGGGCTTGGCACTTGGCAGTTTGCAAAGAACTTAGGGGATATGGTGCTTGACAGTTTATAAGGACTCGGGGGCTTCACAGCTTACAGTTTACAAGGACTTAGAGGGCTGACTTTACAGTTTACAAGACTGAGAGCCCGGGGTGGGCTTCATGGAGTAAGATTGGTACCCTGTGGCCAGGTGCCTGCTGGCACAGGTGGGAGCCTGGCAAGGCAGCTCCCCACGTGCAGGTGGGGACAGACGAGGCTCCCACTTGGCCGCAGCCGGGAGGCCCTGCTACGCGCTCCCTGCTCACCCCATTCTCGTGTCCTCAGGGCACACTTGGGCCGAATCGCTCCCTTTTCCCCAGGGGTGCCCCAGCTCCAAGGGCTGCACACACACAAGGCTGCTTGGCTCTGGGGCAGGTGTGAGCCTGGTCTCCTGTCCTGGGCCAGGATGCACCCACAGGGGCATGTTACACACACTGTCCTGAGGGGAGGCAGCGGCTGCTCGCCTGAGCTGCGTGCCACAGAGCTGGGGTGATGCAAGATTGGACAGAGAGGGTGTGACGGGGTCTTCACGGGCTCCAGGGCCCCTCTGGGGGTGACAGCTCCGCTGCCTGGCATGGCTCTCCTGCCATCTGGGGCTGGAGCTGTGAAGGATCACTGTTGACACTGAGAAAATTGTAATTGGCATTCCCCATTAATGAGGGCAGCTGCAGGCAGCTCCTGCCAAGAAGCTGTCAAGATGAATGTGCCCAGAATAATCACATGTGGGAGGGGAGCACAGGGGCTGGTAAATGCCACGGAAACCAGCGGACAATCAGTCAGTAGCTCCCCTGGCCAGTTTTCACCTGTCCCCTTGTGTGACATGTGGATGTGCATGAGAGTTCTGTTGTGTCCGACTCTTTGAGACCCCATGGACTGTAGCCCGCCAGGCTCCTCTGTCCATGGATTTCTCCAGGCAAGAATACAGGAAGTGGGTTGTCATTCCCTCCTCCAGGGAATCTTCCTGACCTGGGGCTCGAATTCGTGTCTTTTACATCTCCTGCGTTGGCAGATTCTTTACCACTAGCGCATGAGCTTGCCCGCGACTGGCTGTGGGGCCTGGGCAAGTCTTGACTTCTGGGGCCTTCGCTCTCTCGGGTGGCGTGTCTGGCTCTGCAGTGCTGAGGCCCCGAGTGTGCAGGGAGATGCCACGGGAAGCTGGGAAGATGCGGCTCGGCGTGGGGGAGGGTCTGAGGGTCTATGGCTCCTCTAGACATCACCTGTGATGTCAGAACCTGCAGGCCTGTCGCCTCCATCCTGGCTCAGAGGGTGTGATGGTCAGGCTTATGTGTTGGCTTGACCAGGCAATGGTCCCGGGGAGCCCCTGGGATGCTTGTTTGGGAGTTGCAGTGGAGGTATTTGGAAGACAGGGTTCACTCTACGACTGGTTACCCCAAGCAAAAGGGATGCCCTCCGTATGTGGTAGGCTTCATCCAACCAGGTGAAGGCCTTACAACAAGAATCAGGGGTTTCCCTGAGATGAAGGAATTCTGCCTCAAGACTGCGGCATCAGCTTCCGCTGCAGTTCCAGCCTGCTCTACGGATTTCGGGGGCTGCAGGGACACAGATGCGGTCCTGGTGACATCCCCGGGGCTGGCTTTGCCTTTGGGGCTACAGGGACCAGTCTACCTCTTTTCCTGCCCACTGCCTGTCTGGGTCACCCTGGCTGTACTGAGTTAGACTGAAGGGGCTATTGGACGTGGAGGTGGCTTCTGTCCTTCATACTATAAATAATATTGCCTGGGACATCAAGTGCTTGTTTTTTTTCCTACTATTAGCACTTTCTAGCAATAAAGCTGAGCAATGCTGATACCATGTGTCTTCACAGAATTTTTGGCGTTTCCTTGTCTACCAAGCAAAAGCCTGTGGGACAGTTTCCGAGGGTGTTCCATCTCTGACCCTTGTTCTGCCACACAGACAACATTTAGACCTGCGAGCCTCAGTGTTCCCATCTGTAGAGTGGGAACTTCTCCCCATCCACGTCATGGTCACAGGAAGGTGTGGTCTCCTGGGTGGATGTTATTCTGACAGACCCAGGGTCTGAGGTTCACAGGACCCCAAAGGGGTCACTTTCATAAGGAGGGTCTGAAATGTTGGAGGGGGAGGCAGTGCGACAGTTGCACGGGTGAGATGCATGGGAAAGAGGAGAGAGACCCAGAATGCCACCTTGGGGTGGGTGTCTGCACCACTTCTCTTCCGAGCTGGAGACCTTTGAGACTGGACAGGGGCAACGCCAGTCCCCAGGCGGCAGGAGTGGCCAGCTGGCTGAGATGCCACACCGGCCACGCTCCTCCCCGATGCGGCCCTGCTGAGAGGACACCACGTCAGGCAGAGAAGCCGCCTTCAGCTCCACAGGGTCCTGGGGGTTCCGCTTAGAAGTCATGAGGCCAAGACCCAGGTCTATGAGGTGCTCCCTCTCTGAGGGGAGACCCCCTCAGCCCCTGTGGGGTCACTGGGTGGAGGACACCCTGGATCCACTCTGCGAGCCTGCCTCACGAGGGTGATGGATGGCAAGTCCCTCGTTCCTGGGCACCTCCCCCAGACCCCACTCCCTCAAGGTTCAGGACCCCCTGGTCTCAGACCTGAAGGTAGGGGTCTCAGCCCTGTCTGGATGCCCCAGATCTTCGAACTCTGCACCTCCAAGCAGCCTGAACCCCCATCCAGGCAGAGGTCCAGCTTTCAGCAGACCCAGCATGGTGGGGATGGGTGTCCTGCTGAGCGACCATGCTCTGGGCAGCCACGGGCTCTCCAGTTGGCAGTTGGGGACGCTCTGTGTCTCTGCTCATATCATCCTCATAGACACCAGTCCCCCTAGGAGTGGTACCCGGGGTTACTGGATGAGGAAAGATGGGGCAGAGGATGGAGGAGGGTGGGGCCAAGCCATTGTCCAACCCTCTATGGGTGTGGCTCCTCCCCAGGGTCTCTGACTGGAGCCAAAGGCCGGCAGAGGACAGGCATCACCCTCGCCCAGGGCTTAGAGACCCTCCCAGCTTCCTGGGCCCACGCTGGCGGCTCTGATTCAGGGTGGCAGGGAGTTAAAAAATAAACACTAAACTGCCCTGGAGGCTCAGGAGGGAGGGACGGAGCCGTGGGAGCTGCCGGTTGGGGGCTGGTCTCTGCTCCCTCTGCCCTCTGGAGGAGGGAGAGCGGCTGGCACCCGGGGGACAGCAGAGGTGCTCTGCAGGCCGAGGGGGGGAGCTGCAGGTATACAGGGAGAATGCTTCCCTATGGCGGGCAACTCCATCCGGCTCCTTGTGGGCTTGGAGGCTTCCTCTGGAGCATCAGGGGTGGGGGAGGCAGTCTGGGGCGGAGCAGTGGGCAGGTGTGGAGGCTCCCTGGCTCCCAGAGGCGCTGGTCTGGCCTCTTGGTGGCTCAGGAGGGGGCAGAGCGTCAGAAGGTGGGTCGGCCAGCATCCACTCCATGTCCCCCACCCTACAAGGACCCTGGGGGGCCTGGCCTCTTCCCTCAGACTGCATCTGACTCTCGGGGGCAGAGGCAGGAAAGGCACCCTTCAGAACTCAGGGGTCTTTGGGGTTGAGCCACAAAGTGAGGGTCTTCCTGCTCACTCTCCTCCTGAGCAGGCATTGCTGCGTGGAGGTCACAGCCACAGCAACATTCCTGCACCGGGGTAGGCTGCGGGAAAGCCTCAGAGCCTTCTAGCTTCCTCACCTGTGAAGTCCCTCAGTCAGCCTCCTGGTCACAGGGAGGCAAAGCGAGCTGGCAGAGGTGAGCGGGTCTGCAAAGAATGAAGGAATCGCCAGCTCCCCAGGTCAGAAGGGGCAGGCACCACCTTACAGGCCCGGCCCAGCCCGGGACCAGGCCCCTGTGTGGCCAAGGCGGTGGCCACCGATTGCTGGGTGCATGGCCTTGGGCACCTCATTGTCCACAGTGGTCCCCCTTCACCTGAACCAGGGCACCCCAGGCACCTGACTGCCCCCTGGGGCCTCCGCTTTCTCTGCTGAGATGTGACAGCAGGGCCAGCTCCATGAGGTTGCGAGAATTAAACGAGGGGTGTGTTTTGGGACATGGAAAAACTGATCTTTTAATTTGAACTCATAATTGGAGAAAGGTTCTCTGGTCTCTCCCAACCCACTCAAAGAGTCATATGGTTTTAAAGGCCCTTTTCTGATTCAAGGTAATTCCTTTCACAATCCCAGCTGTCTTTTTTGCCAAAATTGCCAAGTTGACCCTAAAATTCACATGGAAATTCAAGCGACCTAGAACAGCCAAAAAAAAAAAAAAAAGACCTTGGAAAAGGAGAACACAGTCGGAAGACTGACACATCCCAGTTTCAAAACCAACTTCAAAGCTGCAGTAATCAAGACAGTGTGGTGCTGAATAAGAACAAATACACAGATTAACAGAATGGACTAGAGCTGAGAGTCCAGAAATAAACCCTCACTTTCGCAGTCAGCTGATCTTGGACAAGCTTGCCAAGACAACTCGATGGGGAAAGGGTAGATTTACAACAAAAGGCGCTGGGATAACTGGACATCCCCATTCGAAAGAAGGAAGATGGGTCCCTACCTCACACCAGACACAAAACTTAACTTGGAAATAGTTGACAACCTAAACATAAGAACTAAACCCACAAAACTCTTAGGACAAAACAGGAACAAGTTAGGCAATGACTTCTTGCTATGACACCAAAGGCACAAACAAAAAAGAAAAAAAAATTAGATAAACAAGAATTCATCAAATTTAAAACTTTTGTGCTGTGAACGATGTCGTCAAGAAAATGAGAAGGCACCTCCCAAAGTGGGAGGAAGTTTTTGCAAATCATACGTCTGATAAAAGAGTTGGATCTAGAACATGGAAAGAATGCTTGCAACCCAATAATAAAAAGGCAAAAAATACAATTGAAAAATGAGCAAAGGATCTGAATAGACCTTTCTCCAAAGAAGATAAACACATGGCCGGTAAGTACAGGAAACGATGCCCAACATCGTCAGTCAGCAGGGAAAAGCAAATCAAAACCACAGTGAGATCCCACCTGACATGCCCTAGGATGGCTAGATTCACAGCAGAAGACAAGCGCTGGGAGAACGCGGACCAGCTGGAGTGTGGAGCGGTGCAGCCCCTTTGGAAAACAGTCGCACAGTTCCTCCAAGTGCTAAACATACAGTTATAACACGGCCCGAGGTACCTGCCCAAGAGAAATGAAGACTTGTGTCCACACAAACACTCGTATGTGAATTTTCACAGTGGTACTATTCACAACATTTTTAAAAAAAAAAGTGGAAAAAACCCAGACATCTCTCCACAGATGGACGTTCATCCATCCATGTGTACATGGCTTCACCACCGGTACAGCCGTGTGGTGACCAGTCACTCAGCCTAAATGCAGCGCTGGCTCAGGCCACGGCTGGGAGACTTGAAAGCATGGTGCTGACTGATCGAAACTGGTCAAAGGGGCGTCTTTTTATGTGAAACGTTGAAAGCCTTGGAAACAGGAAGTGAATTCGAGGGTGCTGGGATGGGGATGGGGTTGTGGGGGACAGGGGCTAAAAGGTCTGAGAGGTCTTTGGGTGAAGAAATGTCCTGGAATTTGATGGTGGTGCTGGTGGTGATGGTTGCACAACTCTTGAGTACAGTGACTCCCACTGAGCCGTATACTTGAAGAGGGTGACTTTCACGGTATGTGAGCTGTATCTAAATAAAGCTGTTTGGGAAAAACACTCACTGCCCCCCTCTGCCTGCACTGACAGAGACCAGGGGAACAAGGAAACTTGCTTTCTGGACCTTCAGGCCTGAGTCTAAGTACAAGCACAAGGATTCGAGGCCCGCCTTCCACACTGGTGCAGGACAGGAGCGTGCAACTCCAGACCGTTTCTGCACCGCTTGTGTTTTCTGCAGCTCTGGGGTCACTGCTAAGCCTGCCCTTTGAGGCAGCCTGGTTGCAGCCGGGGGCAGAGGGCCCTGTTGTGCAGCCCCCCTCCCCCTCCCCCACCCCTGGGCCCTGCACCTGCAGCGAGAGCTTGGCGGGAGGCAGACTGGAAAGCGGGCAGACTGGGAGCCGGAGGAGCGGCAGGTATTAGTCTGAGTCGGGAAGAGAAGCCATGGGCCCACCTCCTGGTGTCCTAACGCTGATCATTCCCCCAGTGAGCATCTATGGGCCGCCTCCTATGAGCATGGTGCTGGCCCAGGAGGATGGGTGGTGCACCCTCCACAGCCCCAGACCCACGCGAGCAGACTGGGGTTGGGGGAGGGCTGGGAACAGGGTGAGGTGGGCTGAAGGAAGCGGCCACTGAGACAGGTTTTCAAGAAGCTGCTGCTGCTAAGTCGCTTCAGTCGTGTCTGACTCTGTGCAACCCCATAGACAGCAGCCTACCAGGCTCCCCCGTCCCTGGGATTCTCCAGGCAATAACACTGGAGTGGGTTGCCATTTCCTTCTCCAATGCATGAAAGTGAAAAGTGAAAGTAAAGTCGCTCAGTCGTGTCTGACTCTCAGCGACCCCATGGACTACAGCCTACCAGGCTCCACCATCCATGGGATCTTCCAGGCAAGAGTACTGGAGTGGGGCGCCATTGCCTTCTCCATTTTCAAGAAGCACCACACTTTAACATATTTGCTCTTAAAAAAGGAATGAACGTTATTGTTATCTGTCAGCCAGACTCAGAGATGAAATATTTTTACCATTAATACCATCTGGACTCCTCTGTAATTGTTTCGTAAGAGCTTGGGGCCCCGCCAATGGCAAGGACAGAGGATCAGACCACAGGTGACCAGACCTCATCCCCACCTTTTCTACCTCTTCCCCATGTCCGTACTTCCTGGAAACGATGACCACCCCCCAGGAAAGCCTGGCCCCTCTTGACCAGGGTCTGCAGAGGCACTGCTCTCGGTGGGTGCGGCCCTGCTTGAGGTGGAGCTTGGGGCTTCTCTGAGCCTCAGTTTCCTTGTCTCTAAAGTGGGCACAATTATGCCCACATCATAGGTGCTGTTGTGAAGATCGCCGGGGAACGAGGAAGCAGCACGACTGTCGCATGTCACCCTGACAGTGACCCCGCCGCTCGGACCTGACATCACCCTGATAGTGACCCCTGCCCCCATGTCCTGGGATGCCCAAGCTTGCACAAGACCAGGGGGCCGGAGGCGGAGGACAAGACTCGTTTCCCTATAACCCGCCAAAACCACGTGCAGAGACACAGAGACAGACAAGGGGATGGTTGGGCCTGCCTCACCCGGGGACACCTGCAGGGTCCCCCACTGACGGCCCACACCCCAAAGGCTCCTTCTGGTGGCAGAACTCTCCACAGGCTCCAAGCAGGCCCCGTTTACAAACGATCATCCGCCCATACCTATGGACCATGTCTGTGTCCTGCCCCCCACACCACACCCGGAAGGTCCTGAGAGGAGCTGTCCCAGGAGCATCCTCCTCTTGCTGCAGTGTTCCGTGCACGCTCGGGGAGGCTCCTGTCTAAAAGACGACCATCAGAAAAGCGAGGCCACCCCTCCAAGTGTCACCCAGTCTCAGACGTGCGAGGCAAGCGCCCAGCTTTGTTCTGAGTCAGTCACCTTAGGGGTCATCACGGAGGACCCCAAGGGGCTGCAACTGTCACCTGAAACTATTCTACGGGACTCAAGTCCTCCCTGCCAGTGTTTGAGCCGATGGTGGCTAAGCGCCATTCCTCCCGGTGTGCACGGATCGCAGTCCTGGAACAGTAACGCCACAGGGGGTGGGAGATGGTGCAGCAGGGCCCGGGGCACCACCAGGGCAGAATCAAGTGCTGCCCAAGTTCACCTCTGCGCAGCGTGGCCTCCGGCTCAATGAACCGGACACAGGCTTACTGTCTCCAAGGGCCAGGGCTGAAGAGGGCGAGGGGGAGCTGGCCAAGGTGGCTAGCCTGGCTCTGAACCTGGGTCTTCCAAGCTCTAAGCCCAGCATCCATCCATGGACACCTTTTTGCCCACCCTGAAGGCAGGACACGTCTGCCCAGCCGGGGAAGTGCCTCCAGAGGACCCATCAATCCGCTCATGAAGCAGAATCAGTCTTGTTGAAATGCAAGTGACCTTGGGCCATGGGGGAATCGACCTGACCTCTGAGAGTGGAGAAGTTCAGATTTCTTTTCCCAGGTCGAACAACCAAGGTCAGACAGTGTAAGCAGACCTCCTGGAGCTGGGCCTCCCAGCGGGGCTCCAGCGCACCCGGGACCCACGTTGCTCTTCCACATCAGCTCCAGCTTCAGGCGCACGAGAGCAATCTGGCAGCAAGGTGATGTGAACGGCTCCACGTAAACACCCGACACTCAGCTCCACCCTGGGCAGTGCCGCCGTACAAACCAGGAGAGGGAAGCTCCAGGCAGGGCACTCGGGCCCTGGCGGACAAGCCTGCATAGTGCACAGCCACACACCTTGCTGGCACGAGTCCCTGGCTGAGGGGAAAACGCAGAGAATGCAGGCCCCCAGCCTCCAGCCTGTCCCTCCATCTGATCCAGTGGAAGCAGAACACGAGCTGGTGGGACCCCAGGGGGCTTGGGCACAACCCACCCAGAGCCCCAGAGACCAACCCAGCACATCCAGAGAGAAGGGCGCCCGCCGGCAGGCTCTTGCCTCAAGGACCCTTTGCTCAGTGGGGTTGCCCACTGTCTCAGCCACTCTGGAGATTCCCACTGGGTCTGGCCTGTGGCCCCAGGAGGTGGCAGCCTAAAGACCAGCCTCCCTCAGCTCATCGCAGACATGACACGCGTCTCTCACGGTGTCCAGAGCTCTGGGGTTGGGGCCCTGTGTCCTTGCCCCTTCTCCAGAGAAATGCTTGCCAGACGTGCTGGTCGAGCACATCATCTGGTATTCCGTGTGCCTCCGATCCAGCTGGAGCCGTGGCCCTCTCGAGCCAGCCGCATCAACCGGCCACACAAGCACTGTCCTGCCTTCGGGCCTCCCACGTGTGCCTCATCCCACCCCAGGCGTCTCCAGCTCGCCCACTGCCCCCCGGGCCCTCTAATGGAGGACGTCTGCTCAACTCCATGTCCTCGGGGCTCCTGCCCCACATCAGGGGCCGCGAGGGCGGCTCTGGGTAGGTGGAGGGAATTGTTGCTGGAGGAAGAGCCTGCACCGGGCTGTGGTGGCTCATTCCTCTCCCTTCAATATCCTCTGCGGAGTGCAAGGTGAGGCTTAGCAAACTCCTCCCTGAGCAGAGAGGGTGCTGGGGCTGCCCACACACGCTGCCTCCTTGTTTCTGGGACTGACTGACGGTGGTCGCAGGGCGATGTGATCTGTGCACCACAGATCAGTGCTGTGAGACGGCAGCTCTGATCAAGGCCCAGAGGTGACTGAGCCGTCACTGCACGGCTCGCGAGCAGCGGGGACAGCAAAACTCACTGGCACCCTCCTCGGACCCTCACCCTGCCCATCCCGGGGTAGGGCAGCTGTCACTGGTCATGGTGATGACCTCACGAGCACAGGCTGTGCTTGATGGAAAATCACTCTTCAGTCTTTACAAAGACTTAGTGTTTATCCTTCAGAAATAATTCCCAGTCTTCTCTGTGATGTTCCCAGTGTTGAGACCTGCATAAACAACCGTCTTTGGTGTAAATTTACTCCTTTATCCAAATCCCCTTGCTTGTCCATTGAACAAACAGATATTTACTCACACTGGTCTACTAAGACGTGAAACCCGAGGCTCAGGTATTACAGTCCATCGAGGAACTGGGCATGTTGGTTTTTAGTGTCTGGGAAAGGGGTCAGTTTTAGTGGGAAAGGCTTTGTGGATGGGTGGCCTTGTCCTTCACAGAGCATCCCACCCAGAGATTTAGGCAAAGGCATCCGATGGGTGTTGAATGGGAGGGTTTGCAACATGACACAGAAGACATCACTTACACACTTAAATCACAGGGGGAGCAGGGAGACAGCACGAGGCAAGTATTTGATGAAGGAAAGAGGGCAGGAAGGGAGGAAGGGAAGAAGGAAGTAAGGAACAGAAGGTGTGGGGGAAGAGCACTCAGATCCTTGTTTCTTAGTTCACATTAAAGCCTTCTGGTTGCCCTGCATGCAGCCCCCTCCACCTGCATCCCCTGCCCTTCACTCAGCATGAATCCAGCTTTAGGGCCCAGAGGAGGCTCCTGACCACCCTGATCACTGGCTCCTGGTAGCCTTCATCTTGTCCTCAGGGCTGCATCTTGACCCACACAGTCATTTAATGCTGATCTCCCTGGAGGATTGGGGAAGAACCCAGAAGAGGTGACCATTTAGGATGAGAGGAAAACAGCACACCCCTAAGAAGATCTGGGGAAAGAAATGGCCAGTGCAGACCTCCTCAGGTGAGAGAGATGCCTGAGGAGAGGCCAGAAGCTTGGTGGGGGGTGAATAATGATTTCCTTGTCTGCTTTCAGTGAATAAGTCCATCCATCACATCCATCTACCCACAAGCCTATTTATCCACCCGTCTAGCCACTCATGCACCCACTGGTTCACCATCAATCCATCAGTGAATTTGCCAGTCGACTGATCAATCCTTCAGTCCATCTGTCCGTCCAGCCACAGGCCTCAGTCAGTGCATGAGTTGAAAGGGACTTGGGTTTGTGTTTCTGGCTGCTGGCCGGCCCTGTTGTTGACCCCCATCATTCTGTGTGAAGGATGAGGAAGACTCCAGGGACTGCCCTCAAGGACGTTTGGGCTGGAACTGTCATGATCCCTTTCAGAAAGACTGTGTCCAGTGGGCCAGTCTCAAATAGAGGATCCAGGACCAGGGAACTGAAGTTCAGAGGGGGTTGGATCAAATTCAGCTAAAAAGAAATTTATTTTATAACACAGGCTGGAAGCAGCCAATCTACGGACAAAGTGGCTGAGGCGGTGACTGGACACACTGGACATTCCCCAAGCAGCAGACACGCTCACCGGTACACACCGGAGTGCGGCAGGGTCTCGTCTCCCTGTCCCCCTATATTCAGCCCAATTTGGTGCCTGCTCGGTCTTCTAAGTCTTCCTGTGATGGTTTCCGGCTGTGGCTTTCACCACGCCTCACCCCACCCAGGGCTCTCCAGCAAAGCAGATCACACGCACGAGTCCGCTGGTCTCCCACCACAGCCTGGGGTTGGGAGGGGGGCAGCACTTTCATGGACAGGTGAGCCGAGGCTTGAGGAGCCTTGGTTGCCAGTTCCAGGGTCATGCTTGAGCCCCAGGGCTCCTCTGCCTCCTGTGCCCTGGACTACCCGGCCCTGGTTGGAAATGAGCAGTGGTGCCATGTCCTGAAAGCTCACCAGGGGCCTGTTAGCAGCTGCCTTCTTCTCTGGCTCGCCTCTGCCTCTGGGATGTCCGTCAGCTCATTCCCTAGCCCCAGCCCCACACCCCACTCTGCTCGCTCACACTCACTGCGTCTCCCCACCCTCACCTGTGACCCTGCACCCTGACCCCGTTCACCAGTCTCCAAACTCCTTCTAGAACCTGAGACCAGAGCCTTGGCTCCCTGACCTCACTGACCTGGGATGTAGGCCTCATGCCCCCAACACCCATGAAGGGGGGATGGATGATGGGGGTCGGAGGATGATGGGAAGGATGATGGGGGTGGGGGACGATGGATTATGGGGGGCTGGATGATGGGGAGGTCGGATAATGGGGCCAGGGGGAACGGAGGATGGGGCGGATGATTATGGGGATGGATGATGGAGGGGACAGATGAAGCAGGGTATGGATGATGGGGGTGGGGGGAGACGGAGGATGGCCGGGATGGATGATGCGGGGGACAGATGATGGGGGGCACGGATGACGGGGTGATGGATGATGGGGGTGGCCAGGTGGCCAGAAGGGCTGCTAAGTGAGGGGTGGCCTGCCATGAATCCACACCTACACCAGGAACGGCAGCACGGACAGGCCAGGAAAGCACCGAGTTGGGAAAGCGGGGCTGGCCCGGCGTCCACTAGGCCATGTCCGGTCAGGGTCACGGGCAGCCAGGTGCCCGGCAGACGTGACTCGGCTCACTCGTTTACTCATGCATCTGTCCAGCAGACGTGTGCCGGGAACCCCCGGCTGCGGAGCCCCGAGATGGTGCCAAGTGGGCGTGCTTCCGTGACTCCAGAGTTGGGCGGGACCGGGGGTGCTTCCGGGCCTGGTGTCAGCAGCCCCCCTCTGAGGCAGGACCTCAGGGCCAGGCTGTTTACATTCCCACAGTTATTTACGGGCGTGTGTGTGAGAGGACAGAGCCTGGAGCTCCTGGGAGCCTCCCAGGAAGGGGGTGACGCGCAGGCCCGGGTGACGCGGGCCTTCACAGGGACCACGCCTGTGCACGCTGCCCGCCAAGCAGGGTCTGTGACAGAGGCTCTTCCCCACCCGCCGGGACAGGCACCTGCCCACCCTGTCCTCTAAAACTGCTCCTCTGTCCCCTTCACGGCCCAGCTGAAGAGGAAGAGGGATGCATCCAGGAGACAACTTCGAGATCAAGGGCACAGGAAATTTCTGCTTTCATCTGAAAATCCGTCAGCTGCAGAGGAAGTCCAGAGCCAGGCGGATGCCTGGGCCGTGGCTCACGCACACACGGGCTCCCGCTGGTGTGAATGAGCCCAGGGCGAGGCTCCCGTCTGCGGTCTCGCCTCGTCCTCTGTGAGGAGCCGCATCTCACAGCCCGGCCCCCGTGTCCACTGCTGAGCCCCAGCTCTGCGGGGGGGCAGCGAGGGGAGAGGCTGGGACTGGGAACCAGTTGATTTCCCAAGCAGCTCCCCGAGCTGACGCAGCCCCAGGGTCTGGACAGGCGGGACGGTCCCACGCTCAGATGACAGAGGGAGTTTCCTCGTCCCGGGGGAGGTGTTCCTGCTGCACGAAGCCCCCGCCACACGAAATGCGCAGCACGCACGTGCCTCGGAAGGCCCCATGTTCGGTCCCTGTGTCGGAAGGGAACATCGGCTGGTCATGCACATCTGGAATCTGCTGGCAGGACTGAGGGCCGGCACACACTCGCCTGCAGGAGCCTGCACTTGGGGTCAAACTACCGGAGCAAGACACAGTTCCACTGGTCACGAGATGCTCATATCTGCCTCAGGTGCCTCGTTTGTAAAACAAGTGCGGTGACACTTGCCCCCAGGGCACAGGGGTGGGGTGTTTACACGTGTCTGCCCTCTCTGTAGACAGCCATCATCACAGAAGAACAGGGGCCTAGAGGTCAGGGGGCCGGGCTGGGTCCTTGCAGGATGAGAAGTCCTGTAACCCTGGGTCTCAGGCTCCTGGCTCCCTGACAGGGGGTTTCATGGGTGGCCCCAGGGGTCCCTTCTTGCTTGGATATTCCAGGACCGCCGCCGATGGAGTGCTTGTTTTAGATTGGTCGTGATGTCCTCCAACACCTGTTGTAGTGCTCAAGGAACAGGTGCTCAATTAATGGGTGGACACGACGAGTATAAATGCTGACGGTGTGATGCAGAGAGTTACACAGAGTCACAGGAAAGGGCTGACCGTCACTCAGGACTGAGAAGTGGGGAAGGCTCCCTGGAGGAGGTGGCTTTGAGTCCAGCCGTAAAGAGCAAATTTTTTTGGGGGGGGAGTATAATTGCTTCACAAAGTTGTGTTAGTTGCTGCTGTACGACCATGTGAATCAGCTGTATGTACACATATACCTTCTCCCTCCCACCCCAGCCCTCTAGGTCACCTCGGAGCACTGGGCCGGGCTCCCTGGGCTGCACAGCAGCTCCCCACTAGCCGCCTGTTTCACGCACAGCTGTGTGCACGCGCCACTGCCGCTCCCTCGGTCCTTCCCACCTGCCCCTTCCCCGCTGTGTCGACATGTGCATTTTCCACATCTGGGTCTCTATTCCTCCCTGGAACGAGGTTCATCTGAACCATTTTTCTAGGCTTCACATACATGTGTGAATATATGATATCTATTTTTTCCTTTCTGACTTATTTCACTCTGTTTCACAGATTTGGTCCATCCGTATCTTTACCAATGACCCAATTTAGTTCCTTTTTATGGCTGAGTAATATTCCATTGTATATATGTGCTCTATCTTATTAAAGAGCTGTTTGAATGGGTGGAAGAGAGGAGTTGATGTTCCAGGCAAGAGAAACGCAGTGAACAAAGGTGCTCACGATGAATCAGAAGCAAGTCCTGCCACCAAGGAGCTTGAGCGACAGAGCAAAATGGACAGGTCCCTCCCCGGCATCTTCTCTCAGGAAGGTGCTGGAGGGTGAGCTCCAGGAACACAAGGAGTAAACTTCACTTTACTCCCAGGAAGACGAGGGAGTGAACCAAGAAAGTGAGAGTAAACCAAGAAAGGATCTCGGGAAAAAGGGATCCAGCCCTGGAGGAAGGCGGAGGCACACCCCCAGGAGGAAGGGGATTCCCGGAACCTCCCTCAGGCACTGGGCACGGAGGACATGCAGCCCCGATGGCGGCAGCAGAAGGCTCAGATGAGGGACGAAGGGCAGAGGACCGTGTGCGCGTGTGCGTACACGCGCAGTGCTGTTAGCAGACTCACATGATGCGGAGAGAGGGTGGGGTTACACTGGGGGTCGGTCTGCGGAACAGCAAGCCAGCCTACAAGCCCCCCAAGACACTTGCAACAAAAATATGCAGTAAGGAAGGCTACTATGATCTACAACAAACTCAGCAGTGAATCGTGGCCCGTGATCCCTGTGAAGTCAATGATGACTGTGGACAGGGTTCAACCGTGGGCCAGGAGACCTAGTGTGGACAGGGCACCCCTGGGCCTAAAACAGGACATCCAGAGCGGCAGCACCTGAGTGTCCTGGGAGACGTGGGGGCCCGAGTCAGCTCCACGGACTGAGCCTGATCACACAGGACAGCGGGGCCACGGGGAGGCACCCTGGGAGGGACGTGGCTTTCCTGCACAAGACTCAGATCTGTTTCATGGTCTCGGTATGTGCATTCATAATAGTGATAACAGAACTGAAGGAAAAGTGAGAGACGGTCCTGCCACCACTTGGTTGACAAGAACCAGCCAGCGCGGGGGTGCTGGGGGCGGGCTGCCCTCTGGAGGCGTGGATGCTGGTACCACCCGCAGGAGCACACAGCTTGGCTGGCGTGGTTGTGCACGCCCGACCTCCATCCACGAGTGGCACCCACGTGCATGCTGCATGGAGAAACCTTTGAACTCCAGGGTCTCGGGGCTTTCGTGGTGGCTTTGCTGGTGGTGAAAGCCTGGACGCGCCCCTGCATCCGTGGATGGGAGAACAGAGTGAAGAGTGGGCCCAGCACACAAAGGAGGGCCAGCAGCGTGGAAACAGAAGGCCCCCAGCTCGGACACTGCCCCAGACGCGGCTCAGAAACAGAGCACTCAGGGGAACAGGGCAAGCCACGGAACAAGACACACCCCAGCTAACACCATGTTTGTAAGACTCAAAAACAAGCAAGGCGAGCTGTAGTACTTAGGCACGCTATATATATGCTAAAACCCCAAAGGAAAGCAAGAGATTGAGAAAGGTGTGAGGACGCGCCTACTTCTGGGGCAAAGTCCAGGGTGGGGTGTTCCCAAGGGGTGAGAAGGGGTGGGGACGCCTGGGTCCTGGCTGGGCTGTGGGCACTTCTACACGTTGCTGCCCAGAGACTGCATGTGTCCACTCGACAGCATCAGATACACCCTCACAGGAAATGGGGGGGCGGGCAGGGGCCCAGTCCACACAGCCTTATGAGGCCTGAGCTGCTGCCTGTGAGCCGTGGTCAGTGTGAAGGGATGCTTCATTCCCTCCCAGCTCAGCAGCTCACCTGTGTCCTGGGTGTCTTCGTTCCAGCCCAGCTGAGTGACGGCCTCTCGCTGGCACTGTGTCCACATCCCCACACCCCACAGCTGCTGAAGACACAGCCCTGGCAGGGGCCCAGGCCAGGTGAGTGTGGGAGGGGCAGCTGTCGTCCACAGCCCAGATCAGCCCCTGCATGCCCAGCATCCAGAGGATGGTATGTGGGCACCCGCTCTGTGGACAGACAGGTGTGACAGGCAGAGGATGGTATGTGGGCACCTGCTCTGTGGACAGACAGGTGTGATGGGGAGGGGATGGGGAAGGGGGACGTGTCGAGTGAGCTCATGGCAAGCAGGCAGGTGCGGAAAGCCCCGACCGCCACCTGTGGACCAAGTTCTCAACAGTGCAGCAGCCGGGACCCTGAGGGGCAGGTTGGTTCTGTCAGGTGTGTGTTGGGGGGGCGCTGAATCCTGAGTCCACCTGTGAAGGGCTCTGTGGGGAAGGATGGGTGCTTAGGGAGTAGCTGGAGGGGCCCATGATGTGGACAAGTCCCTCCTCCCCAGGATCCTGGCCTCCCAGGAAAAGAATTCCATCTGGCTGACTGACCCGGACCACCAGGCATTAAGTGTAGACGGTCAGAAATAAGACAAAAATAGACGATGAAATGCTGGCGTTCCACGTCACGGGTTCCCCGAGGGTGGTGCCGGGACACAGGGCCTCCCTGCAAGGCAGCAGGAAGCTCTGTGTCTGCCAGGTTAGGGGTCCAGGCTGTGGACACCTGCAGCCATGGCCCTGTCTGTGGCTGCAGCCCCGCCAGACACTCAATCCCTCTGGTGGGTAAAGCAGACCCTGCCCAGATGCAGAAGTGGCCTGACCTTGGCCTGAACTCAGCCAGGCAGCCCTTCCACCCTGACCACCAGGTTGGTGCAACCAGGTGCCTGGTCCTCCCCTGGCCCTTGCGGTGAGGTGTGGCCCAAGCAAAGTGCCATGGCAGGTGAAGAAGAGCCAAACCCCAAAGGCGTTGCTTGGCCTTAGAGTCCAGCAGTACCCGCACCTGGGTAGGTCAGCCATCTGGGTCAATAAGCTCCCTTGCTGCCCAGGCTGCCTCAGGTGGGCTGTCACTTGTCACCAAAGTTGACCCGGCTGAGCTCCTTGGCCTTGATGCCAGGAGGTCGGGATCTGGCCCAGTTCTGCCTCAAAGGCCTCTGGACTGTCCTGTGGGTGTGATCAGTGGCCCTCCTAATGCTTAGAGTCTGTGAATGAGATTGTTCTCTGGGTTTGCTCAAAACAACCTCTTCAAATGTGGAAAAGGACAACAAAATAAAATTTTAAAGTTCAGGAAAATAGCTATTTCTACAAGTGTGGTCTCTGGCCCCCGGTGGCAGCCACAGTGACTCTGGAGTCAGAATTCAGCTCCCTGGGCCCCAGGGCCAGGAGAGGGTGACTTCTCCAGCCAGAGGCGGCTGTAACGCTGCCCATTAGACTGGGCCCCCACACCAAGCTCAGTCCTGCTGCGGGATCTTAGTCGGCACAGGTAACCCTTGACCTTCCCTTGGCGCTGCCAGGGGTTGACAGCCCTGTGGTTGCAGACGGTCCTTAGAGGGATGATGAGGACCCCGTCGGTCAGCAAGAAACGCAAACTCCTCTACGAGGGGATGGGGTTGGGCGAAGGGGGTAGGCCTGCCCAGAGCACCATCCCGAGGTGAAGAGACTGTGCCTCTCAGGGCTGTGAGTCCACATGCCTGGACCACAGGCTGGGGTCAGCGCCCCCACCCAAGGCCCCTGGAGCCCCTGCGCATCAGCGCACCTGAGACTGTGGCTCTGGACAGGCAGCAGAAAAGGCACCTGGGGAAGCCATAGAGACCCCACCTACCCCAGAGGGCCACACAACAGCCCACACACCAGTCCCCATGGCCCTGCCCAGAGTTCTTCTCCTGCTTCCCCAGGCACGGGCAAGCTGAAAGCGTGGCAGGGAGCACCCACGGATTTGCCACCTGAGGTCGCAGCCTGTGCCGTTTGTACCCTTGCCGGCGTGTCACGTCCCACCCCTCCAGCGGCCCGTGGATCTGTCTCACTTCTTGATGCACTTCAGAGGAAAATGGCAGACATCCTGATGCACCATCCCTGAACACTTCAGCTGGCACTGCTCCAACTAGACTTCAATGTTTGCTTGTATTTTTCTAGGGAAAATTTACTCGTGCAAAACACAGACTGTAAGGGTACCCGTCGAGGAGTTTGATGAAGGCAACCCCCCTGAGTGGCCCCACCCTGTCGAGACAGAGGCTGTGTCCCTCGCCAGAGGGTCCCTCGTGCCCCTCCCCCTCCCCCTGGCCACACACCCAGCATGAACATCAGTGAACATCAGAGCTGAAATGACCCGTGCGTGCTGCCGGGACCTGAATCACCACGAACGGGAAAGCAGGCTGGCAGATTTCGTGACATAACCAGTTGGCTGCATTCCTGAAGGACTCGCACAGGCCCTCCCCTTCCCTCTGAGTTATGAGCCACAATGCTGCGGTGCTGGCAGTTCAGGGAGCAGCTCTGTTTGAGGCTTGCAGGGAGGACCCTCTGACCCCACAGATCTGATCAGAAACAAGCCAGGAAGCCACTTTCCAAGGGCAGGTGTATAAACAGTGAGCAGTGGCGTCCATCCCCCCAGGAGTGCGAGGCGGGCTCGCCCAGCACAGGGATGAGCGCTGTGAGCAGGGCCACCTCACACACCTAGCGTCAGGCCCTTGCTCACTCTCTGCACAGCCCACGGGCGGTCATGGAGGCCTCCCCCCACCAGGCCCAGGAATGGCCCTGGGGCTTCTCAGCACAGCCCCTGGTGAGCACCAGTGCCCAGCCTGGCTCCGGGCAACACCATGGCTTTTCCTTCTGGGGCTCAGGGTGAAGGGCAGAGCCAGGGACAGTGCTCACCCAGGGCTCACCAGCACTGCCACCCCTCCCTCCCTGAGGACAGAGCCAGCACTGCCATCTGAGCCCCTCCCAGCACACACCTCGGACGAGACAAGCGTCCTGGCCCCGGTCTACTGTGAGAGCCACCAAAACACGTGGATCATGTCTCTTCATCCAGAGCCATCCCAAACCGAGCACCGACATCAGCTCAGCACTAACCGAGAATCACGATCTGCGCCACACTGACTGGAGCTCCGACACTGGCTCAGCTCTAACCACCTGCCGATGAGGACACAGACCTGACCCGAGTTCAGACACCGACAACACCGAGCACCTACCACGTGGACACAGATAATCACCCGCCAACGCAGACACAGACCCGACCCGAGTTCAGACACCACTCAACACCAAGCACCTGCCGCGTGGACACAGAACTGACTTACCCATGGACACCAGCTCAGCCTTAACCACGCACAACATAACCAGTAACCATAAAGAACAAGTGAAACAAGACGGAAGTGGCGGCGAATCAAACTCTAGAGAGAAAAGGAAGCTGCCTCCTACCTTGCGACCCCTGGACACAGGCCGGTATCTCCGCTCGAGGGCTGTGCAGTCCACCCGCCTCTCTGGGTCCACACGGCTCTTCTCTCTGGGCCGCCAGCTGACCCTGTGAACAACACACGAGGGTTTAGACGGGACACTCAGGAAGCGGCCCCAGGACTTCCTGGCGGCTCAGTGGTAAAGAATCCACCTACCAACGCAGGAGACATGGGTTCGATTCCTGGTCCAGGAAGATGCCACATGCCTCGAGGCAATGAAGCCCGCGTGCCACAACCCCTGGACCTGGGCTCTAGAGCCCATTGCAACTGGAGAGTGGCTCCCTTGACTGCAACTGGAGAAAAAGCCTGCTTCCCGCAACGAAGACTGAGCATGACCAAAACAGTAAGTGAAAAAGCAGCAGCAGCCCTGGGACAGTGCGGGGCTCAGGAACCCCCACACCCTGGGCACGGGGGGTGGGCAAGGGGCCCCGCTGGATGGCCCTCCCATGCCATCCTCAGGGGTCTCCCTCAGGTGCCTGTCCCGGGCCCCACCAGCCCCCCTCCGCCACCTACGTGTGTTGTGCACACTTCCCCATAGTCACACCCCCGCAAGCGTGGGCATAGACGGTCATCGGCGGGCTTGAGGTTTCTACAGCAAGGTTTCCATCACACCATCCTTATTTCTCTACCCTGCGCCCCCTGGAGACAGCTAAGTCAGCAGCAGATTCTAGCATGTTCTTGTGGCTCACTGCAGTGTCCCTGGGAAGGGGTGTCACTCGGGGGACAGTGACATCACTGCCCCTCCCCCACGGGCACCCCCTCACTACTTTGTGTGGGGCCAGCTGAGGCCCCACGATGCTCTGTGACGGCGGTGGGGAGGGCTCCTGGGACTGGACCCTCCTCTTCGGCCTCTGCCGCCGCTTCCTCCAGCCCCTCTGGTCCTTGGTGTCTCCCTGCGACCTTACAGCCAGCAGCTCATGGACCGGGACCCCTCTGCCTCATCGTCTCCCCCACCTGGCCTCTTGATTACTCCTCTGACTCCTCTAACACACTAGGCGTTGGTTCCCATCCACAGTCCCTGCAGGTTAGGAGGAAGGAAGGAATCATGGCTTCTAACAAGCACCTCTTTAAAAACTGCACTGGATTCGCAGGCAAGAGACGGGTTCCGTCCCAGCCCCTGCACCAGCTTCCGAGGATGCCCGGTCCTGTGCCCCGTCTTTCGGTGCCTCTTTTAGGACATGAAGGTGAAGACTCGTGCCTCCCTCAGGACCGTCACGGAGATGGAGAGCAGTCGTGAGGATGTGAGAGGTCCCAGGCCTGAGAGGCTCTGGAGGTGACAGCCCCCCGCCCAGCAGCTGCCAGCCTCGCTGGGAGCCCACACAGGACTCACGCGCCCGTGGGTGTCCTGGGCCTGGTCTGATCCTCCATGCTTCACCTGTACCGTGTCCAAACGCGTGCTCGTGAATCTGGAGAGCCCTCCGATAACCTGCCTTCCTGCGCTTCGGCGGGATTTCACATTTGAGAAGCACACAAGGGCCCTCCTAGCACAGCCGTGCTCGCGGAGCCACGGGTTCATCCTCTCCAGGTGCATGCTGGCTCCCACCACTCTCCTCTGATTTATCTAGGATCGTTTGGACTGTCAGCGAAACATAAAAAATTACTGCCTGCAGAGGCCAAATGCACTGCAGGCTCCTATCTCACTTGCGGTCTAATTAATAGTTTCCAGGTCGCCATGGCCCATGGGAGCATCTGGGCCTCGTCTCTCCAGTCCACAGATGTCGAGGCCGGGCAGAGGCTGGGCTTCAAGGATCCCTTCTCACGCTCATTCTTCAAGGCTGTTTGCTCCTTTCTAATAAATTGGAGAGCAGTGGCGTGCATGTGTGTGGACATGTTTGTAAAATAGCCCGGCTCTTTGCTGGGGGGCTGGTGGCGCCCCTTAAGATCTGTGGACCACGTGGGACCACGAGGGCCTTCTCGAGACCCTTGGAGACAACGGACGACTAAAGACAGTATTCTGAGGCTTCCAGGAACTGCAGTCCTTTATTCTAAGGCAGGCTTTCATTCTATTAAATCTTTCCCAAGTATAGCAGACAGACAGGGGCATCCAGCTCCCTGCACTGCCACACCCTGGACACGCCCGTGGACCGGAACCCCGACAGGAAGCAGAGCGTGGCCCCGCTGCCCTGGGGGCCAGTCCAGCCAGGCTGTGAGCAGGGCCACTGCTGGTGGAGTCAGTGTGCGGCCCCGCCCGTTCGGCACTGTGAGATGCAGCATTCTGTTATCCACAGTTGTGGTGAGATAAGACTGGCCGTCCTGGTCACTGGCCACTGCGCCAAGTGCATGCGCAGTGCTGTGCCTCCATCGCCCTCACCTGTCCCCAGAGCCCTTTCCATCTTGAAAACCCCAAACTGTCCCCACTAGATATACCCCCATCTCCCCAGCCCCTGGCCCCACCTCTACTTTCTGTCTCCATGGATCTGACTGCTCCAGGGACCTCATATCGGTGGAACCACACAGAATTTATCCTTTGGTGTCTGCTTTATTTCACTTGGCACAATATCCTCAAGGTTCATCCATGTGGAAGCATGCGTTAGAATTTCCTTCCTTTTGGGGGCTGATGCTCCATTGCATGGATGGACCACATTTTGTTTATCCATCATCTGTCAGTGGATATTCGTGTTGCTATGCCTCTTGGCTGTTGTGGACAGTGCTGTTGTGAACACAGGTGTACAAATATCTCTGAGACCCTGCTTTCAATTCTTTTGGGGTATCAGTTCAGTTCAGTCGCTCAGTCATGTTCGACTCTTTGTGACCCCATGAATCGCAGCATGCCAGGCTTCCCTGTCCATCACCAACTCCCGGAGCCCACTCAAACCCATGTCCATCGAGTCGGTGATGCCATCCAGCCATCTCATCTGTCGTATGCGTGCCGTAAATAGAACTGCTAGATCACATGGTATTTAATTATGCTTTTAATTTTTTGAGGGACTGCCATGCTGTTTTCCACAGTGGCTGCACCACTTTGCATTCCCACCAGCAGAGCACCAGGCTTCCAGTTTCTCCACATCCTCACCAACACCATTTTCTGTCTGTTTTTTTTTTTAAATAGGAGCCCCTGGTAGCTCAGCTGGTAAAGAATCTGCCTGCAATGTAGGAGAACCCCCCGGTCCAATTCCTGGGTTGGGAAGATCTGCAGGAGAAGGGATAGGTTCAGTATTCTGATAGGTTCACTTCAGTATTCTGGCCTGGAGAATTCCATGGACTGTGTAATGTATGGGGTCACAAACAGTTGGACATGACTAAGCAACTTTCACTTTCATCCTGATGGGTATGAGGTAGTATCTTGTGATTCTGATTTCCATTTTCCTAATGATTAGTGACGCAAAGAGCTGACTCACTGGAAAAACCCCTGATGCTGGGGAAGATTGAAGGCAGGAGGAGAAGAGGGTGACAGAAGATGAGATGGTTGGATGGCATCACCGACTCAATGGACGTGAGTTTGAGCAAGCTCTGGAAGATGGGGAAGACAGGGAAGCCTGGCATGCTGCAGTCCATGAGGTTGCAAAGAATCAGACACAACTGAACAGCAACAATGATCAGTGATGTTGAACGTCTTTTCATGTGAAAGATCTTTCCACATGTTTTGTGTAAATTCTGTCTGCATGGATGTGGCTTCCAGCACAGGTTACAACGAACAGGGCTCTGAGAATATAACTGGGGAACAGCCTTTGTGAGCACATGTGAGCATCATCCACCTTCAACTCCCAGGAGGGGAGTGGGTGGAGAGAGAGGGACATTTCAAAACTCTTGCCCTTTTTCTGTTGGGTTCTCTTTTCCTTGTTGGTTGGTAGGAGTTTTGTGGAAATACATTCTGCATAAAAGTCCTTTATTGACTGTGTCCTAACAAATGCTGTTAAAAAAAAAAAAAAAGCTATGACTCTTCCTCCAAAGGTCGTTCCTTCTGCGGCATGCATCATGCCGATCTATCCATCCCTCTGTCTGTCCATTCATCCCCTATCCACGATCAAGATCCCTGCCTTGTTTAGATCCTGACACCACCCCCCTCACTCCTCCTGAGACCCAGCAGACTGCCACCCCAAGGGCCCTCCTTCCACGGGCTGCATAAGCCCCCCTCCCAGGGCACCAAGGCATCTGTGGGCTGGTCCAGGTGGCCATCCACCCCTGTTGTGACCGCGTCCCTTCCCAGGTGCTGGGAGCGCCCAGGCCCTGCACCTCTGTCTGTGCTGGTCCTGCTGGATCTGCCTCCCTGTGAACTCACTGTCCACAACCTATGTAGCCATCAGAGCCCCTTGCCCATCCCACCCTGGTGACGAGGAGCCAGGCCCGTCCCAAGGTTCTCATATCACTATCTGTTGCAGACTCTGTTATTAATGAAGACAGAGATGACAGTGGCCGAGCTTGGCTGGAAGCCAGCCCTGGACTAGAGCTGTCCACGACTCCTCCAAGCAACCCTGTGAAACAGGTTCCAGTGTCACCCCACCCTACAGGTGAGGACCCTGAGGCCCAGATGGGCAGAGCAACTCTCCCCAACCACACACTGAGCAGACTCCACTATTCCACAGCAGCTTGGCAGCCCGGCATGGGGAGCGGGGGCACTCCTGAGTGGTCTCCACGTTACTGAGCTGAAAACCAGGACAAATGAATGAACTAAGGGATGAAGCCTGCAGCAAACAGCACAACCTCAGAGCCAGAAGACAAAGTGTCAGCATAAACGCAGGCCTCCCCATCAGCAGGGCCACCTGGGACCACACTGTTCTTCCTGTAAAGGAACAACAAGAAGGTAAAAGCCAAGACAATAAGCAGAGAAAAAGAGCCTGGGAATGTTCCCCTAAAGCAAGTGTGATTGCTTTGGACACTGGGATCTGGGCGCAGCTGGAGAGACACTGGGTTGTGATAAGTGTTTTATTTCACTTGCTGCCGGCACGGGGGATGAAGGCTGTCTGGAGCCTGGGGCGTGAGGCCATGGAGAAGCTGAGGTGATAAAGAGGCCGGGTGAAAGCTGCCGCCCGCCCAGCCCGTGCCCCAGGCTGTCCCCACGGCCGCTGGCGCTCATGGCCGGGCTGTCGCTCACGGCCGGGCTCTGGCAGAGGCTTCCCTGGCTGCTGTCACTGAGCCATTGGTGCCCGTTTCCGGGGCCCTGCCTGCTCAGCGCTGCGGGCGGATTCTGAGTGTCGAGCACGAGCCGGCTCCCTGGCCGGCTGTCCTGATGAAGGATGCACCCGTCCTCAGGAAGGTGGCGGGGTTGGGAGGCTGGGAGCTGGGGTGCAAACCCCCTTCGGCCAAGAGGTCAGTACTGTGGGCCTTGCAGAGGGTGATGAATGTAAGCTGCGGTCGGGGGTGGGGTGGGGAGGGGACACCCCCGAGCACCCTCTCCTATGGCTGGTCAGATCCCCACCAGCACCTAGTCACCTGGGATCTAGGATTTGAGAGAAATGCCCCCACTGGGCTTGGAGTCTGCTCCCTTGAGAGCTCTGGAGGATGGGCAGGAAGTTCCTCCCATGGGCTCCCCCCAGCCAGTGGGAGCAAGAGTGGGAGGCGCTGAGCAGGTGCCTGCCCCCACTTCCCCTTTGGACCGTCAGAGGGGACCTGCCCACTGACCTGCCACACCCACACCCGCTGGGTCACCACCTGGGTCTGGAGTCCCAGCTGGAGACTCACCAGCTGCACCACGGCATCTCCTCCATGGCTTCCCCTGGCTATCCCTCCCCAGCCTGATTTACATGCCCCGGGCCAGACAGGTGCCTGGAAACGCCCGTTAGCTCGGTTCAGCTCAGCATTCTGAAGCACAAGCCTGAGGCAGCCAGAGGCCACTGACCCAGAGCCCAAGGTGCCCAGTGGCTGAGGGGGGAGTAGCCAGGGGAAGATGCGGGTGTGGGGCCGGTGGCGGGGGGCAGCAGGAGCCCAGCCGGCAGCCCCGTCCCAGTGATACCTGGGGCGAGCCAGTACCCATGGCAGGTTTGCTGTGACACACACCTCCTCAGGTGTAGACTGGGCGGAGAAACACATGGGGTGAAGGAGGGAGGACCAAGGAGAAGCAGGATTTGAAGAACGGAGGGGCCAGCTCGGCGAGATGTGGCCCTGGGGAAGCCTGGCCTCGAGGGCTCTGCCCGCCGAGGGTCTGATGGCCAGGGAAGCAAAGACCCACGCTTTACCTTGGGAACCAGAACGCCAGAAGCACCTCTGCAGCCCCAACATGGCCTCAGGGAGGGAAGCAGCGGCTAACGAGCACTGGCTGTTTACCCAGCGTGGGGTGTCAGCTCGGTAACCTCCACGGCACTCCCTCAAGCAGTGTTGCTCTTGCCCCCGGGGCTCGGAGTAAATGACTCTCCGAGGTCACCACAGCAGCCTGGATGCCAGGGACCACCTAGAGTGTTCCATCTCGGCCTCCAGACCTGTCAAGAGGGAGGCTCAGGCAATGCCACAGGGAGGCGCCCACAAGCCTCACCCAAAATGATGGAGGGCAGCCCTCAGGGGGAGCTGGGCACACGCCAGAAGGGCAGGATGAGTCTGATGGGTCAGAGCAAAGCTTGGCCATGGATGCAGGTGCTACGCGGGTGACCGCAGTCCTTCCTGGAAGCAGATAAACAAATGGTGGGGGACAGTGCGACGCCAGAGGATGAACATAGAGGAGATGACAAGAGTGCACCCGAGAAGGAGGGACAGAGCAGAGAGGAGGGGACACGCGTGTGATAAGGCGCACGCAGGCGGGGGCCGAAGGAAATCAGGAGATGGGCAGCCATTCGAAAGCGAATGGCTTTCTCGTGGCCTGTGTATCTGCAACACTTCATAGTGAGATGTGGAGAAAAGACAAAAGTAGGGAGAGGGTTGGGAAGAAAAAGAAATAAAAGCACCGAAATTCGAACCCAGGGGAGGTAGAGCGGACTGGCTCCTCTGTCCCCGCAGCTCAGTCCCCAGCACAGGCACCCCACGGGCTTGAGTGGATGGGGCAGATGGCTCAGACTCAGATGCAGGGTCCCAGGAGGGCCTGGAGCCTGGGATTAATAGAACTCTCAAACACTCGTGCCTGGGGACACTTGCCAAACCTCACCAGGCCAGGAGGACCCCCCATGGCCTGGGAGAGTCACCGTGACCTCTTCCCTGGGGGAGCACAGCAAACACACCACGGCTGCAAAGACCAGTCAACAAAGAGTCAAGAAGAAAACAGGCAAGAAAGCACCATCAAGGCCCAGCCAGAAGAACGCCCACAGAGCCAAGCAGGGGCCTTTCCTTGGAGTCCAAGCAGAACCCCTGAGGTCCGGGCCCCACGCAAGACATAGGAGATTCAGATGAGGCCGAACTCATCCCCAGAGCAACGTTGTGCTTCCCTCCAAAGGCCCCCAAAGACCCCACTCCCTAGGAGCCCCCATGACCCCATGACCACGAAGACCTTGTGAGGCCTCCCCCCACCATGGGTCCCAGTCCCTCCGTGTCCCTCCCCCAAAAGGCAGAGCTGCCATTGCCTCCCTTCCTGCCGGGGTGAACCTGCCCCACCCTGGACTGCCAGCTGCTCACCCTCACTTCCTCTCCTCCTCGCGCCTCCTAGCCGAGTGGCCGGAAGCCCAGTGGTCAATTTGGTTTAAAAAAAAATTAGCAAGACAATTAGTTGACACCACCACTTGCTGCCCTTTGTCTATTAGCCCGGAGAGTCTGAGGGCCCCTGAAGCTGGTGTGGCCGCCCTGCAGCGTGATGCGGCCCAGGGACTAGTCCCTGCTGACTAACTGGGGCTGGGTCAAGGAGGGACCTGTGACTCTGTGGGCCCTGGAGCAGAAGGCGGGAGAGCACGCCCTCCACCGGGTCAAAGGCAGCGTGGCGTCCTCTCCGAGTCTGGGCCCCGTGAGCATCTGACCACCGCCAGTCCTCCTAGTGCAGATGCCCAGCATGGGGTGCCTGGATGGGGAGCTTGGCTACGGGAGCCAGGCCCTCCCGCCACACAGCTCTGGGGGTGCCATATGGTGGTCCGTGTACCGGACAGTCCTCCAAGTGGTGGCACTGACCTCCGACACCACCCAGCAGCCATAATAGTCAGTTCCACACAGGCTGGAGGTGGGGGGGGGCCTTGGCTACTATCTTACGGGCCTCTAAGGGGCTGAGGCCTCGGTGCAGGAAAGACCACCTGGACAGGGCTCAAGCCAAGAGGCCTGGCCGCACGCCAAGAGGCCTGGCCGCACAAGGACAGCGGGACAGCGGTCTGCAGGAGGGACACTGCCTGGGCAGTCGGGCCCCACAGCAAATCCTCCGTGTTGGCGGAGCATGTGGGACTCTGTCCAAAGCCCAGAACACACCCCTGCCCCTGGAAGCCTGTGTGCAGGGCAGCACGAGGAGGAGCCCGCGGTCAGCACTCACCAGCCCTGAGACAGCGCACAGCCCTGCGGCCACAGCCTATGAACCAGCCCCACTCCTTTGGTGGGCTCCTAGGGGTGGACATGCCTGTCCATCTGCTGCCCCTGCTGGGCGGGGGGTCGGTGGGGGGAGCGAAGATGGGGTCCAGACCTGCTCCTGCAGGGTGGTATCTAAGCTGCCCACTTGTCTCCCCGAGCTGGCTTTAGTGACTCTCAGCAGAGACGTCCTGACACCCAAGTTCCTTAGAGGACCGGCTTCCTACGCTTCCTGCCACTCTCCCGCACCCCGCCCTGCTCCCGCCCAGCTCCTCCCCCACAGCCTGCCATCTCCCTCTGCTCAGGCAACTCCTGGCGAGCAGGACTCAGGCTAAGGGGCACCCTCGGGGAAGACACCTGATGGCCACTGCTGACCCTACACAGGACTGTGCTCATCACCACTACTGTCCAGCTGAGTCCCACAAGAGAAGGTGTATGGTCAGTGAGTCCCGGCCCGGCCTCTCCTCGTGGGCCCCTCCTGGGAAGGTCCTGCTCCACGCAGAGGTCCCCAACTCTCTGCAAACCTAGGGAACACAGGGCAGGCAGCCCCTGACTCCGGGGTCTAACATGTTCCAGAAGAGACTCTCAACCCACACGGTCCCAATTCTTTCCTCCACTTGGAAGACTGGATTTTCACAGGGTTATTCACTCCACTGTCTCTGACACTGTGGATCCGTGACCAGGGGCCCCAGCCCACCTTGGGCTCAAGAGTCCTTCATTTGCCAGAAGCTCTGTTTTATTGCCCTTTGAATAATTTCCCAAGATAAACCCTTGAGAGTTTCCTTGTAAGCACTTAGGCCTTTGTTTATGAGGATCTTAGATCCCCTAAGAGTGTTTAGAACTCACTGAAGCGTCCTCTTCCTGCCCACCACCACCTCTCAGGGAGCTCAGTAGACTGGAAGCTGTCCTTGGTCTCTGGGATCCAGGGTTCCAGGAGAGACACCCCCAGTCTGGAGCCTTTGCCTGGGTGGGAGTGGGGTAGCCCGGAGGGGATGGGGGGTGGGAGGCCCCACTCTGCTCCATAGGCTCAGGCTGCTTTCCCAGAACAGAGGTCCCTGGGGAGGGCCCACTCCTCCTCCTGTAAGAGCAAGCTTGCAACCACACCTGGCATTCCTGCCCCCATGAGAACCAGTCGCCTACTAGCCACCTGCCAGCCACCCTCCCCAGTCTCCTGAAATGAAGGGCCGGGCGGCTTGCGGGGCCCCGCCCTCTACCTCCTCTGGGCTGCCCGCCCCCTCTCGTGATGTGTTGACCGCTCCTGCCAGAAGCCTCTGGAGCCTGCCCAGCTCTTTTGTTATTTCAGGTTGCTGTTTCCAGCCCAGATTCCCGTAGATTACCACCGGCATGGAGCGGCCTCTTCCGTCGGAGCCCCGTGAGCCCGATTCCGACCCCTAAGCACAGAGCAGTGCGGTTGGGGGGCAGAACCCAGTGAGAGAGTGGGTGGCACTACATGGCCATGAGGGGCGTGTGTCCTCGGCCACCAGCCTGGTGGCTCTGGGAGCCGGTTCCCTGAGATTCTGACAGCAGGCAGCCCTGAATCCTTGTGCACCAGCGGCCTCAGGGGTACCCACAGAAGCCTCCTTCTGGTGGCTAGGGAGACCCAGGATCCCATGGGCTCTGGCCCCTCATCCTCCAGGCCACCCACGGGAACAGCAGCAACCTGCTGGCAGCCCCCTCAAACAGGCTGCCCCCTGGCGGGCACACAGCACATGGGGTGGGGTCCTCAGCAGGTGGGATGCATGAGGGCTGGGGCTGCCGCCGTGGACACAGACATGCTGGTCCGTTTATCGTCTGTGTTTCCAACTCCCTCCAAGCTGGTTTTGGGGCCAGTACTGGGTGCAGCACAGGGCCTCCATATTGGATGGGGGCTCATAATTTCAAAAGGTCAAGGTGGGCTTTTCCCTGAAGGAAACAAGCCTGGCTGACCCTTCTGGACCCCTAGAGTGTGGCCTCCTGCACCCCACCCCCTTACTGTGGGCCCTAGGAGGCCATGAGACGCATAAGAACTCCGGTCCCCACGTCAGAGTCACAGCGACCTCCAACCTCTCCAGACACCTCCCAGGTTACACTGGGGAAGCCCCTGCAGGAAGAAGGCCCTCCATATGCTGGCCCAAGACGCCCACTTTCAGCTGAACCCCAACACAGCTCATCTTCTCCAGCTTCTAGAGGCTGCAGTCAGTCCTTGGCTTACGGCCTCATTGCTCCAGTTTGTCTCAGATCTCTGCCTCCTTCTTATAAGGGCCCTCCCCTCCCCCTGGATGATTCAGACTAATCTTCCATCTCAAGATCCCTAACTCAGTCACATCTGCAAAGTCCTGTTTACCAGGTCACATTGCCTGGTCCAGGGAGGAGGTTCTATTATCTTTCAGGGTCATGATAAGTGGGTTAGGATTTGATAACAGAAGAAGGAAATGGTGGCATTTAGATCAATGTCATAGTAAATAGGGGGCCACTGCACATTACAGAGGAGAAAAGTACCCAGAATTGAGTGGGAAGGTCTGCATGTCTCCGAGGCCCAGCTCCTCGGGTGGACAGCAGGCGTCACGGTGACCCCTGCATCCTGGGGCGAACATGAGGAGGCTGCTCCCGACGTGCTTCCTCTGCTAAGAGGTAGCTCCATGGGCTGGGGTGGGTCCTCTCCACTCACTGCTAAAGCCCCCAGAGTGTCAGCTGCTTTGTCACTATCACAACCACTGTCACTGTTATTATTATTAATCCAGACGCCTCAAGACCCTATAGCTTCTAAAAGAAACAGAGGGTTCAGGCCAAGTGCTACAACGCTTAGCATCCCTCTAGCAGCTCGACCCCGAGGATGTCTTCCCTCCCACGTCCTTCCGGAAATTTCAAGCCCAGAACCTTGAGTGAACTCGCACTCCTTCTGGGCTGGACCTCCTCCAGTCCACAGGGCCAGGGCCCCCTGCTGTGGCGGGGAAAGCTGATCAGTGGCAGGGGACAGAGCTCCTGGGCCTCAAGGTGAGGCATTCTGAGCTACTGAGCTGTGCTGAGCCATCTCTTTCCTTCCAGGAACTCTTCCTTGAACAAATCCAAACATCATCCAAGTGGTCCTGAAACCACCCCTTCCTCTGGAACCCAGTAATCCAGAGGCCCTGCTGATGCTCCCTCAAAGGTGAGGTGGCGCAGGGTGGCTCAGCCACACACACAAGTTGCCTGGGTCTATGTTGGTCTCCTGCAACTTTTCATCTGTCAAAGTCTTTTCCCATAGTTCTGTGCTACATTCCACTGAAATAACCTCGCCTTGGGACACAATCACACATTTACTTATTTTATGGATGTTTCCTTACATTACACAGAGGGCACAAGAGCCCGTGCAGTAGCAGAGAATGCAGAAGGAAAAGAAACTTCTGGACCATCATTTCGATTTATCTCATTCCAAAACTGAGGAAAGGAAAGTGTTCAGCAAGGAAAGTGATCCCTACTATCTCACACACACTCACTTTCCACAGAGCTTAGCCCCATGGTAGGAACAGGGTTTGGGGGACTTGGTCCAAAGATTTAACCTCCCAAAACCACGTCTGCCCAATGGGCATAAAACAAGCAGATGCTTTATGGTTGTGGAGATGAAATCAGGGAGCACAGGGCTGCGTGTAGAAACTGCTGGCACATAAAGAGCATCGATGCTGTTGAATGATCATTATTGAGTTTCCTCCCCTGGTTTAGCACCCAATTTAGCACCACATTCTCACTGTTTGGACGCTTGATAAACACTTGAGGAATGAAGGAGACCACAAGTACAGCCTGCATCTACACACCAGCCAAGAGGGAATGACAACTTGGTTGTGAATGACAGCTTGTCTTAAATTGGTTGGGGCCAATGTCCAGGTTTGGGGCTTGTTTCCAGTACCAGACATTAACAAACTGAGAACAGGATGCATGTTCTATATGTCTATGTCTTAAGGAGCTGCTGAAGATTCTACTTTGAAACTACAAAACATTATTGGAAGAAATTAAAGAATCCAGATAAATGGAGAGATATACCATGTTCATGGATTCAAACACTCAATACCCTCATGATATCAATCTTCCCTCAAATTTATCTATAGATTCAAAGCAATAAAAATCACAGAAGACTTCCTTTTTTAGGTAGAAATTAATAAGTTGTCCCTAAAAGTTATATGAAAATGCAAAGGATTTAGAATAGCCAAATGGTCTTTAAAAAGAATCACAGAGGAGTTACACTATCTGACACTAAGTTTTACTATATATCTATTGCCATCAACAGAGTATTTGTGTTGGAGTGTGGAAAGGCAAATAGTTTAATAAAACCAGAAAAAAGAATTCAGTCTAATATACACACATAGAGGGAAATAAGATTAGATATGGGTGCACCCCTGGCAAGATTGTGGGGGCAGGGAAAGGAAACTCACTCAAGACTCATAACACAGAAAAGCACCGCCTCCTCCAGGAACCCATGGTTCCAGCTCAGCTCTGACAGCTCAGCTGTTTTGGTTGCATAGGTAGATTTCTCTCTGGGCACCTGAACTTCTTCGTTGTTAACATGCAGGAATTGAGAGAAATGATTGCAAAGACAGCTCCACAGTTCTGTTACACTGAGTTCATCAATGTTTATAGAAACACAATTAGCCTACCACCTCCCCATCTCCCGCACTATTCTAGCATACACTCAGCTTCATAAATTCTACTTGAGGTCAAATTAACTGGAGGAATTTTTAAAGAATACTGCAACTCCTGGAGAGAGAAATTGGAGCCACAGTGGGGATAGTGCAAAATCCACAGCACCCTTGTTTTTGCCATGATAAGCATCCAGAGTAAGCGCCCCGGCACTCCTGCCAACCCCAGGCCCCAGGCTCTCCACTGAACCCCAGACCCACTCATCACCCACAACACGCCAGCTCTGCAGGGTGCAGATGACAAGTAACAACATTCTGAAGCTGGGGGTTCAGGAAGCAGGGAGCACAGGGAGGGTGGGGTTGATGAACCGGGGCTGGAGTTAGGAGGAAGGAGGCCCGGGAAGGCAGCACGTTGGTGGGGTCATCCACACAGCTGTCCTCTCTGGGGGTCACGGATGTGTTCAGTCATCCCTTACTCATCCCAGGGAGCTGCCTGGCCTTAGCCCTGGCGTTAGGCGACCCAGTCATTTATTCAATAAGCTGTGTCATACTCTTTCCGGCCCCATGGACTGTGCCCTGCCAGGTTCCTGTCCATGGGGTTTTCCAGGCAAGAATACTAGAGTGGGTTGCCATTTCCTTCTCCAGGGGATCTTCCCAACACAGGTATTGAACTCACGTCTCCTGCTTGGCAGGCAGAATCTTTACCACTAAGCCACCAGGGAAGTCCCAGGGGACCCAGTTGAAGTTGACCTTCCAACTGCAGGATTAATGTGGTGTTCATCCTCAGGCTCCAGTGGATACAAGAGAGATGGATCCACACTGACCCAACTCTGTCGGGGGAAAAGCAACTCCAAGCACACTCACTCACTCACTCATTCACCCTGCCACCTCCATCTTTTGTACGTGCTGTTCCCTCTTCCTAGAACAGTGGTCTTCAAGGTGAGGTCCCTGGACCCCAGCATCAGCGTCACAGGACACTTGTTAGAAATCTGTCATGGGCTTCACCCTGACCAGTGGATCAGAAGCTCGGGCGTGGGGCCCTGCCATCTGGGTTTTAACAGGTGCCCTGCAGACTCAGATGCACTCTCAAGTGGGGACCACTCTGCCAGAACATCTCTTCGCAGCCCCCTCTGCCCAGCTGACACCTACTCATCTTCAGCACTCCCCTCCTCCAGGTAGTCAGTACCCGCCCGCTTCCCTCACTACTATCCCTGATGCTGCTCCTACTTCTCTCCTGGGGGGAGGAATGTAGAATGAAGGAGTAAAAGAATACAGACTTTGATGAGTCTTTTCTGGGGTGGAGCTGGGTCTGTGAACATGAGTGAGCTGGAGTTCTCAGTCCCTCTCGGGAGGCAGAGAACAGGATGGGCTCTGGGGGCCACCTTAACAGCTTCAGTGGGGGGCACCAGAGCCCCAGCTGGAGGATGTCCAACTGTCACAAGCTGTTCAGCCTGGCCCCTGTGGTCTGACCAGGCGGCCACTGTTCACTTCCTCGCTCTTCGTCTTGGGGCTGGTAGTTGGGTGGAGAGTTTTGAAGCAGCCCCGATCCAGGGTAAACAAGCTTTGACAATCCGAAGAAATGGCCTAAAAATAGGCTGGAGGCTTGATTTATGGGGGGAGGGATGCTTGGGGATGAGAACCCCCTCTTCAGGGCTGACTTATTCGGGCCTGTCAGGGATGAGGAAGGTGACTGTCATGCAGTGACTCATCTGGGAACTCAGCAGTGACCACTGCCCGCCAGCATTTGATTTTTCCCAGGCAGCTGACCTCCCAGCTTTGGACACAGCTCCAGGACCCACAGAGGAGATGGTGCAGGGGGCGTGGGAGGACTGGGTCCAAGGTGGGAAAGGCCTGGGGCTGACGCATCCCTCCCCCAACCCCTACTCCTGAGGACCTAGAGAGACCAGTCCATCTGCCTCACTGCTTCATCCCCCAGGTCCTGACTAGTGTCTGCCCTGAGCTCCTTGTGCTGCAGGGCCTGGCCCACGACAGTACCTCTGTGCATCCCAAGGGGATGTCCTCATGGGAAAGGTGGTGGTCTCTCCAGAACACGTTCCTATCCTCATGACAGTGAGCCTCCAACAGCAAAACAAAAAGGCCAAGTGCCTGGACCTGGGCCGGGGGCATGTGTAGTCTCCTGGGAAGTCCTGGGTTGGTTCACTGCTGTCCTTTCAGCACTGGTGTGCAGCGAGGGGGCCTCCTCTTGTCTTTGGCAGTAGTTTCAAGTCTCCTGGGGCAGGTTGGTTTCTGTGCTTCCCCAGATCATGGGCTTTCTGGGCCACACCCCTAAGCCCGAACATGGCCTGGTTGTCACAGTGAGGTGCTGCTTTAGGCTCATCCCTCCATCCACACACCCATCTGCTCATCCATCTTCCCATGAATCCAATCATCCATCCATTCACCCACCCATCCTCCCATTCATCCACCCATTCGTCTGTCCACCTATCCATCCAGTTACTGTCCATCCATCCATTCATCTATTCAGCCACCCATCCACCAACCTACCCATCTACCCACCCATCCAAGAAATGCAGATGAATCGGCTACTCTGAGCTGCTCCCTACACCTGCCCTGGGAGCACCAAGCTGATTGAAATGCTCTTCCCCTGTGTTCCCCTGGAACCCAGGTTGGAAGGGACATGTCTCTCCTCAAAAAGTGTAGTCTATGTGTCGGTCAGCACACAGCTACAGAGCAGAGGACAAGCACCAAGTGTGACTGCAATGGAGAGGCACCCATGCTGCTGCGGGGGGGGGGGGGGGACCAAGGGAAACTTCCAGAAGGAGTTGTATATGTCTTGCGTCCCAATTGAATTTCAAAGCCACTTGTAGAAGGGGCCTGGATGCTGTCCACATGGACATGGGACCACTCAAACATTCACAGGCTGTGTCCGTGGTACCAGCAAGACCCACCTCAGGTGGGTGCCCAGGGATGGAGCTTCCATTTGGAGCCAATGAGTCAGCCGCCAGCCGAGGACACGGGACTGTTTTTCCAGCCTCCGAGAGCCACCTCCTGCATCTTGTGCCATTATAAGCAGTGACTTAAGCATCTGGGGAGCGGATACAGGGGACTGCAGACAGCCTGGCCGGGGCAGGGACGAGGATGGGGGTGTGGAGGGTAAACATTCCCAGCCCCAGTGAGCGTCTCCCCACGGGGGTTCGGTGAGCAAGTCAAACGGCTTTTGTTCCTTTTGTTTTTGCTCATTCCATAAAGGATTTTACTTGACTCATGATTTCCCAGCTGGCTCCTTCTGCAGCTTAAGAAAGCAAGAGTGAATAATTGCTCTGGCTTTTTGCTTCTTGGGTTTTTTCCTTCCTTACAGGAATGTGTAAACACCCTGAGGTTTTACAGACGGGTTGCCAAACCTCGTGTGTTAGAGACTCCACATGCTTTCGGGCAATGGCTGGCATCCTCGCCTGGGGAACTGGGCTGACCCTTTTGGCAGGTTACTCTCACCCAGCTATCAAGGACCGTGGCCTGGGGTGGGCTGGATCATATCCTGTCCCCCACTGCCCCCACTGCGTATGTTGAAGTTCTAGCCTCCCGGATCTCAGAATGTGACTGTGATTGGAGGTAAGGCTTTTAAAGAGGGAGTTTGGGTAAAATGAGGTCACTGGGGTGCAGCTGTAATCCAACACAACTGGGGTCCTTGTGAGAGGAGGGGATAAGGACCGTCTACCTGCAGGGAGAGAAGCCTCAGAGGGAACAAACCTGTCGGCACCTTGATCTTGGACTTCCATCCTCCAGAACCGCCTGAGGATAAGCTCCTGGTGTCTAAGCTGCCCGTCTGTGGTGTTTCCTCAGGGACCCGAGCCTCCGCCCTCTAGCCACCCCCAATAATGGGCAGTAACCCCCAGGCTGGGTGTGGCAGACAGGCCCCATCCCTTCCCACACCCCTCCCTCTCTGGGGCATATCCACTCCCTCACGGCTCTGGGGCGGGGACATGAGGGAGAAGGGTGGGGAGCCCAGGGAACCCCACACGGAGACAGTGGGTGAGGAGGACCCTATGTCAGCCTGTGCCCAGGGCTGGACAGAGTGACCAAGCTCTGGAAGACCCCCCCAAACCCCGCAGCTCTCCCTGTTGTCCCCTGGGTCCCTGCTCACCTTCCTCTCCACCAGGAAACCACCCAGGGCTGTGCCGGCCCCCTTGTGCTTCCCACACAAGTCCAAGCTTGATGAAGCAGGGGGCCCCTGCGGCAGGTCTGAGCAGAGGCGGAGGCCAGTAGAGCTAGCCGACCGAGTCTGCGGCCCCCAGAAGGGCATCTGTGTGGGCTGGGCAGCCGCTGCGGGTAGCAGGGGGGACGGGCTTCTCCACGGGGCGCAGGGCTGCTCAACCTCAGCACTACTGACATCTGGGGCCTGAAATGAATCATGACCCCCAAAACGTGCTGAGCCCCAGATCCTCCCAGGAGAGGTGGCAGGGACTCTCCCACAGGGCCCCTGCCCACACCGCGACCTCCACTCTGGCCTCTAGACTGAGAGGATCATTTCTATTGTTTTAAGCCCCTATGTGTGGTCCTTTGGTGTGGCAGCTGCAGGAACCTCATAAAGGGTACAATTCTCCATGGGACCTTCCCCCTACTGGGTGCTTCCCCCACAGAAGGTGCCAAGAACATCCCTGGCCTCCACCCACCAGATGCCAGGACCGCCCCTTTCTCAGGTTGTGACAACAGAAATGCATGCAGATGTTGCCAAGTGTCCACAGGGGCAGAGCTCCTCTAGGGCCCACCCAGCTGGATCTGGAGACCCCAGCCTTCATTCCAACCTGTCTGCCTCCGCCCTGCTTTCTCTGTCCCAGAACGATGGCACAGTGGGCCTGCGGACACTTGTGCCCAGACTGTGCCCCCTGAGGACGCATGTCCTGCTCTCGGCCGAGCCTCAGACACCCCTGCCATGGGGGGAGGGGTGTCCAGCCTCCTTGTCCAGGTGAGTCATTCCTGCTGGGCAATGCCCTGCCTTTCATAAGGCCCACGGTGGGGTTGTTCATAGACCTAAGGGCACTGGGCACCTACCCCCACTGCCTTCCAGCCTCATCTCTGCTCCTCTCCCATCTTACCCCTCGCAGCCAGGCTGGTCTGTCTCACAGCTGCTTCAGGGACCACCTGTGTCATCACTGCCCGGGTGACTCCTGGGCCCCACCCCAGGAGTCAGTTCACTCTTGACTCAGCAAACTCCTACTCAGCTTTCAAAACCCATGTGAAATGGCACCTCCTCAGAATCCTCAGAGGCTCTGCCAGGCATATGTACCTCATTCTCACTCCACACTCACCTAATAACTTGTCAACAACTCTACTAAACCTCTGAAACACTGGTGTGTGGACTCTGTGTGTGGTTTCAGTGTACCCCTCTGACTGTGTGTATGAGTGTGTCTGTGAGTGTCCTTTCAATAGAGCAAGAGCTCCGAGATGGCTCTGTGCACACCCGCATAACATGACTCAGCGCCTGGTGTGTCACTCAGGAATTGTCACAGGAATGTCCGTCTTTGGGGCTGTGTCCCTGGCCCTCCTCTGGGCTCTCATGAGAAGACCCCAGTTCACGTCAAGTAGCAGCACATTCAGCCACAGGCTGAGGACACACGACGTCTGGGGCCCACTCTTCTGAGCCTCCCAGGCCCCAATAAATAAACTTCTCATGAAGCCACGGAAGCACTTTTAACCCCCGCCACTGCCTTGCAGATGTACGTCCGCCAGCTGAGCGTGTGAGCTGACATGTGGTGTGCAGACGTGGACGTGAGCAGATGAGTGTGTGAGAGGCATGTTGAGCACATGTGCCTGTGAGTGTATACATGGCATGTGCATAGGACGTGCTGGCGGGAGATGTGTGTAGATGTGCACGTGCACAGCTGTTCCAGGGCCACGAGGATGCTGGCAGTCTGGGTCTGCAGGAGGAGAGGCCCTGCTGTAAACTGGGGAAGGCTGAGGGGGCTGATGCAAACCGGGGAAAGGCCCTGCTGCGGGCAGGCTGAGGCCCATGGTGCAAACTGGGGAGAGGCCACAGGCCAGGGAGCTCAGGGGCTTTTCACACCAGTGTCCTTCTCTTTCCAACAGCCCCCAAGCCACTAGAGGGAACATCATGGCTGCCAAGAGCCAGATGGCGCACCTGTCTCCCAAACAAGGAAGGGTTTGCACCTCCCCCATGGGCACTGGCATTGGCAGAGGGCCCCCTGTGCCACCCCACGTTGCCTGTGCTGTTCCATCCCAGCTCTGAAGACACTTCATTATGCTTGTGGTTGATGCCTCTGTATCCCGTAGACCCCGAGTTTCAAGCAGCATTTATTACCATATTCCCCTTGTTCCTGGCCCATAGCATGTGTATAACGGGTGTTGAGGCTGAGTGGTCGGCACACCTTGTCGGCTGACCTGCACACGGAGACCCAGCACTGCTCTGGCCGCCGGCTCTGCCTCCTCATCACAGAAGTATCAGAGGCGAGGCATGACATTGTCCCAGTGCTCCTCAAGAGGTCCTGTCTAACTGTCAGGGCCGGACTGATGGGATGGAGTGCTCGCGACACCACCCCAGCTGACCAGGACAGGCTGGGCAGGCCAGGCCTGCTACTCACAGCACTGTGGACAGCTGGGCTGCTGGCCCAGGGTGGGCAGCGGGCAAAGGCTTTCAGCTCTACTCTGCATGGGGGACAGATGGCGTGGGGGGAGGGAGCAGAGACCAGGGGCTCCAGAACAGAGGGCCCGCCCTGTCTATACCAGGGCGTCCTAAGACTGACCACTGGGCCATGTTGAGCCTGAAATGACGAAGGGATGTGGAAACTCAATGTGGCAGACATCACACTGGCACATTCTAAGCTTCACCCAAAGGCAAAGCAGTGGACAAAAGAATCCAGTGGCTCCCCACACCTATGTCACAACACACATCAGTGTTAAAAACTAAAGAATCTTCTTCTTCTTAACCACATAAGAGGAGAAAATGAAATCAACTTAACCACTTCTCAATTTTTTCCTGGCTCTCTCAACCAACTTGCCATTCTGGACTGTAAGATAAACAAAAACCACAAGGACATGTAGAAAAGCCCCGAGCACACAGAGGGCCAAAAGGCAGAGCCTTGAACCCCATTGCTGCACCAAGGCAGACCTACCTAATCCACCACCAAGTGTGGGTATGGCACTCTGGCAGCCATTACCAGTCGATACCAGCCAACTTGTGAAATGAAACCTGTCACTCGTCCATCATTTGATCCGGAATCAACCAAGGTCAGGAAGGGGAGGTGACTCACCAGAAGGGGCTGGACCTGTCTCCTGAAGACCAGCTGAGGGCGAGGGCCATGGAGGGGAGCGATACCCTGGTCTTGGAAGACTAACCATAGGAACCCTCTGCCGTGTGGCTTTCACTCAGCGATTCTGCTACAAAACAGAGCAGCTGGCTTTTCTCAATGAAGGACAACAAGCTTTTGGAGGCTCTGGTGGGGCAGAAACAGCAGAGACTGCCCCTGTGCCATCCAGGCCCGGCCCCTGGCCCTGCCCTGGAGAAGATAGGGATCTAAGTGGCCTTAAGTGGACTGAGAGGAAACTGTCAGCTTCATTTTGCTGCACTTGGGTCCTGATTGCCCTGATAAGTGCATTTTAAAGAGTCTGAATTGAGTGGAGATTTGCTAGTCCCAGGCTCCAACCCCAGGAGATCAGAAGGCGGCTTTGAGCTGCCAGGGGCCTCAGCTGCTGCCAGAGCCAGGCCTGGGCATCTGTCTGCCCTCCTGCCACCCCTGACATCACTCGTGTGGCTCTCACCCCCACGCAGGGACTCAAGGCTGACTCTGCTCTCTCTCCTCACACCAAACCCCACTCCTCTTCACTCCCCCCACACCCAGCTCCACGGTTACTGGGAGGGCGGGCAGCACGCACAGATGCAAGTGGGCAGAGACCCCTCCCCTGGGAACTCACAGTCTGGTATGGACCTCAGGGAGGGGCACAGATGGAACCTGGGGGGATGGTTTCATTGCCCCAAACTAGAAGCAACCAAGATGCCCTCCCAGGTGAACAGGTATGTAAGCTGTGTGCACGAGACAGCAGGTCACTGCTCAGCACTGGAGAGAAATGAGCTGCCCAGCTGCGGAGAGACACGGGGGAGGGCAAACCCAGCGCCAAGCGACAGGCTGTGCAAAGGCTGCGGGCCCTCTGGCCCCAGCTCCAAGACATTCTGGCGAGGCAGAACCCTGAGATAGTGACAGGGCCAGTGGTGGCCGGGAGGTCAGGACGGAAGGGTGAACAGGTAGGATTTTTAGGGCAGTGAAACTGCTCTTGTTGAGACTGTAATGTGGATACAGGTCTTTATCCACTTGTCCAAACCCACAGGATGAGCAACTCCGAGAGGGGCCCTAACGTATACTGTGGACAGTAGTTAATAATAATCTATCAATAATTATTAATATAATTATTAATATAACAAACACCACACTGACATAAGATGATAATAATAGGAGAAACGGAGCGCATTTACACGGTAACTTTCTGTCCTCTCTGTTCAATTTCCCAGAAGACTAAAACTGCTCTAAACAAGAAACCGTCTGTTAATTAGGAAAAATGGGAGGGTTGGTGGTTTTCACCACAGTCCACTCAAACTTTCTCTCCTCAGATACCAAGTTGTCTGGTATGTTGACCTCCAGGATGCTAATGCAGGGATAGGAATTAAAGACAGGGATAGGTGTCCTTTGGGGGTCCTTCCTCTCACTATTGGAAACCCCATGATACAGCTGAAGGGAAAATTGTATTGGACATGACAGGGCTGGTTTCAAAGTCAGCTTTGCTGTCTGGTTGGGGTAAGCAGATCTGACCCTTGGAAGAACCAGGAGATGCAAAGACTCTACCTCAAGGACTGACTGGGTGGGGAGGTGTCTGGGGTGGGAGGAAGCGGTGAGGGGCCAGCCTGTGGCGGGGGGTGGGTTGTGGCAACTCACATGGGAGTGGCTGAGGAAAAGGAGGGAGCTCGGATACAAGGCTTGCTCTGAAGCCAACTAATCCAGCGAAGGCTTCATCCAGCCTCACATCCTGGCTGGCCCTCAGGCATCTCTGATGGACGCCGAGCTGTACCCCTCCCCCAGCTTGGCTCCTCTGCACCCTTTTGAACAGAAGGAGCCTGTCCCCAAGTTGCAATGCTCCTGGCTCTTGGGAAGCTCAGTCCCACGGGAGGTGACTCCCAGCCCATGTGTGATATTTACAGTGGAGGGTTTTTATCTCCTTCGGCTCACTCAGGGGTCAGGGCCATGAGGACCCACCAGCAGCTCAGAAATCCATAGGATGCAGAGATCAGAGGCCCCTCAGGCACAGACCACCCATAGGCACCCAGACACCCAGCAGCCCTTGGCTCCACAGTGTGTCCAAATGTCTTCCTCTGGGTTCAGAGGTACATGGCTCCCAGATGAACCAGCCCCCTCCCCAAAGCCAGTGATCTCATTCAGATAGGAAAAAGATAATTTCATATTTCAGAAAAGCACTTAAACAGCAAAGTTCCTGCAGAAACCACACATGGAAACCCACTGACAAACAGGCCAAATCCCCAAACCGAAGTTCAAAATTGCAGAGGGTATGCGTGGTGCTGGGGGGGTGGGTGGGAGCAGAGAAGGGTGTGAAGGCAGAGAGTCCACCAAATGCAGCCAACAGCAGTGGGGCCCATCCTGTGCCCGGCCCCCATCAGCCCCTGCGTCCCACCTCCTCACTGTGGGGGGTATGGGGTAGCCCCCAGCACTGCCACTGCAGAGCATTTCCCCCTAAAGCTGTCTGCCTCCTGAGTGTCCTGGCACATCCAGGCCTCAGCCTAGCCAGGCCTGCATCCCTCAGGGAGGAGGAGGGTCCACGGAAGGCTCCTATCTTATGACTGGCCAGGCAGAATTTTCTTAAAACTTTATCAAACTCTCTCATCAAAACCAAACTTTTGAGTCACTTGTTGCTGGAGAGACTAACCACTGGGCGTCTGGACCATCTATGAGCACGGCCCTTCCCTCCCATGGGAACCTTCCCCACTGTGAAGCCCTTCCAAAGTGCTTATTATTAATTTTCCAAAAGGCATGCTAAAGAGATTCCAAGAGCCAGGTGGGGAAGAGAGCTCAAGGTCAGGCTCCCTGTGGACCCGGACCCGTCCAGCCTCATTCCCAGGGGCTTAGGCACGGAGGGACAGGGGTTAACAGACCCTTGACCTCAGTGGGGTTGTCCCAGCGAGAAGGTCCGGGGTCTTCTCCCAAGCCACACAGTGTTAACAGCAGCAGACCCGGGCCCCAGGTAGGGAGGACAGGGAGGAGCTGCTGTGTAGACCATGCAAGCAGAGGGAGATGCTGGCCCAGGCTGCAGCCCGAGCCTCTCCATGCCAGTCACCTGGCAGAGTGGGTGGCCTGTCCAGTCTCCCCGGCAGGACCAGACCCTCTCCTTGGACGGGGAAGGGCTGGGGCTTCTGGAAGCTGAGCTGGCTCTCCAGCCGGCAGAGGAGGGCAGGACAGGGGTGGTGCCAGGCCCCAGGCAGCCTGCACTGGGCTGGTGGCGGAGGGCCACATGGGGCTGCTCTGCTGCCAGACCCGAGCCTCGTGTGCCCCGGCTCCTGGCTGTCTCTGATCTAAGAAGGGCTGGGACACAAGTAAGTGAGGTGTTCGGAGCCTGGAGGAACGGCTCTGAACCCCACACAAAGGCGCTGCAGAAAAAACCAGGTAGACCTGGCTCAACGTCACACTCTATGTGTAACTAGACCAACATGTCCCACCAGCTGCCAAGAAGCAAGTTCCTAGGGGTCAACCTGAACCACCAAGGTCTGTCCACTCTCCAGTGGCCCTCTTGATGCCTGGAGGGGCTTGAAAGGCAACAGGCCAGGCCTTTCTCCACTGGGGAGAGCACAGGACAGCCTCCTAGGTGGATGTGGTCATACCTGGGTCACCTCTTGTCACAGCAAGCAGAGTGCAGACCCAGATGGGACTTATTCTCAGCAAGGTCCACCCGACACCGAGGGCAGCGCTCCTTCCAAACACGGTGGCCACAGAGGCTTGGACGTCTTGATGTCCTGCGAACTGGAAGCTGGTAAAGGACCAACAACATCTTGGGGATTCAAAACATCCCAGTGCTTTAAATATCCCAGTAACACCTGACATAGCCAAAACAGGCATGCGTGCAAAGCTCTAATTGCACCCTCATGTTACGATAGTACTGGGAAAGAATGGAGGCCACCCAGACATGGGCTGCCACCTGGCGTGCTCTCTGTCTACAGGACAGGCCATCACACTGTGAGGAGGTGCTGGGATGCAGTCCCAGTCGTCATGGGAGTTGAGGGCAAACGCTGCACCCTCGCCTGGGGACCCCAGCCCACCACTGTGTCCTGCTCGTCTCCATGGCAGGTGGCTTCTCCCTCAGCCACCTTCCCAGATAAAACCCGCCCCGATCCTTGTCCAGGGCCCCGTTGGGAGCCACCTCCTGAGCTATCTCTTCCCTGCAAGTTGCACCTTTCTGACCTTTGCCAGGTTTCAGCACAAAGTGTGAAGACGGGTCTGCTGTCCTCTTCCCACTGCCCCTGAGATCTTGGAGAAAAACAGCAGGACTAAAACCAGAATCACCATCCTGGTGACAGCAAGGTGCCTGGAACTGGAGGGCGGAGCAGGATGGGCATGGAAAGGGCCCCCAGAAAGGACAAATGTGGGCTTAGATCCCAGAGCTCTCCAGAGGGGAGTGTGCCCATAAGGGCAGGGCCAACCACCCCACCATTCCTAGGAGGGACCCACTGGGGACAGCAAAGCGGGGTTTGTGCAACTAGCTGCAGACCTCTCGGGCCGCACGGAGTAACGGGAAGAACTAGACAGAGATGCCATTGTTGCAGGAAGCAGCGTGTTGATGAGGCTGGATGCCGGAGACAGAAGTCCTACTCACAGCGCCCACCACATGTGCACACGTCACCCCCCACACACAGACGCACATGCACACACATGCTCACCCTCTCTCGGGCACAGACTCTATGTCACATGGTCCCTTGCTGTCCACTTGGGAGAGCGCCAGCCAGCCGGGCCTGGCTCCCTCCCCATCCCACTGCAGCAGCTGCTCTGCCGGAAGAATTCCTTTCACGCAAAGACAACTGAGAACTCAGAGCCAGCATCGGGAGCTGCACCAAAAAGCCACAGGCACGTGCTGATGGGACTTGTGCCACCGACCCCTCTGTCCATCTGCAAGCTGTGTTGGCGTTGTTGTCCTCCATGGCCAACCCTGCTGGACGCACGGCTTCCCCTCCCCGACCGTGGCAGGAATGGAAAGCAAACCACCTCCTGCTTCCTTTTCCTCCAAATCAGTGCCCATCACGTCTCCCGTTGTGAGTCTGCAGAAGCTGTCCGTTCCCACCCAAGAGCCTGCTTGTTTCAGAGATGATATGCCCACAGCTCAGTGGTCTCAGGAGAGGCTAGGGACTCGGGCAAACATACTATTCAGTCAAGGCCCTCAGCAGAGCCTCTCAGGTTTTTCCTGCTAAGGAAAATATGGGGAAACTGGTGAAAATATTTATACAGATCTTTTATCTTCATCCTGGCTTTGACTTTTTATTTTCCTTCTGGTGATTCATTTTAGTGAGATGCAAAATAAGCCTGTTTGTGCGTTGGTTTTTTTTAAATTTTACTTTATTTTACTTTACAATACTGTATTGGTTTTGCCATACATCAACATGAATCCGCCACGGGTGTACATGAGTTCCCAATCCTGAACCCCCCTCCCACCCCATACCATCTCTCTGGGTCATCCCAGTGCAACAGCCCCAAGCATCCTGTATCCTGCATCGAACCTAGGCTGGTGATTCATTTCTTACATGATATTATACATGTTTCAATGCCATTCTCCCAAATCATCCCACCCTCTCCCTCTCCCACAGAGTCCAAAAGACTGTTCTATACATCTGTGTCTCTTTTGCTGTCTCGCATACAGGATTATCATTACCATCTTTCTAAATTCCATATATATATGTTAGTATACTGTATTGGTGTTTTTCTTTCTGGCTTACTTCACTCTGTATAATCGGCTCCAGTTTCATCCACCTCATTAGAACTGATTCAAATGTATTCTTTTTAATGGCTGAGTAATACTTCATTGTGTATATGTACCACAACTTTCTTGTCCATTCATCTGCTGATGGACATCTAGGTTGCTTCCATGTCCTGGCTATTATAAACAGTGCTGCGATGAACATTGGAGTACATGTGTCTCTTTCAGTTCCAGTTTCCTCGGTGTGTATGCCCAGCAGTGGGGTTGCTGGGTCATAAGGCAGTTCTATTTGCAGTTTTTTAAGGAATCTCCACACTGTTCTCCATAGTGGCTGTACTAGTTTGCATTCCCACCAACAGTGAAAGAGGGTTGCCTTTTCTCCACACCCTCTCCAGCATTTATTGCTTGTGGACTTTTGGATCACAGCCATTCTGACTGGTGTGAAATGGTACCTCACTGTGTTCTTCATTTGCATTTCTCTGATAATGAGTGATGTTGAGCATCTTTTCATGTGTTTGTTAGCCATCTGCATGTCTTCTTTGGAGAAATGTCTATTTAGTTCTTTGGCCCATTTTTTGATTGGGTCATTTATTTTTCTGGAATTGAGCGGCATAAGTTGCTTGTATATTTTTGAGATTAGTTGTTTGTCAGTTGCTTCATTTGCTATTATTTTCTCCCATTCCGAAGGCTGTCTTTTCACTTTGCTTATAGTTTCCTTTGTTGTGCAGAAGCTTTTAATTTTAATTAGATCCCATTTGTTTATTTTTGCTTTTATTTCCAGTATTCTGGGAGGTGGGTCATAGAGGATCCTGCTGTGATTTATGTCAGAGAGTGTTTTATGTTTGAAGACTCAGAAGAGACTGCAATCTCTTGGAGGCATGATGGGTTCGGTACTGCCTGTTGAATGTGGACCACAGGTGGTTTGGCTCCTACCTGACAGATGGCCCACGGCCCTCCCCACCAGCCCATGTGCTAACCATCCTCACATGCAGATTTGAATCCCTGTCCCACAGTGCACCAGGACCCCCTGCCAAACTCTTACATCCTGCCCTGAAAATAAGGCCCATTTACAACATCTGACCTGGACAAGCCTCTCGTGGGCTCTATAAAAATTCTTCTCTGGGTCAATCTCAACTATTAAAACAATTTGTAGGAAAACAAAAAGTGTTGAAAATAAATACACCAAAACACGAATAATCATTGTTTTGGGGTGTCTTTTTTGCTCATTTATCTATTTTGGTGTCCTCCGAATCTTAATGAAAAAGTGTTACCAAAAAAACAGAAGTTGCAGGTACAGAAAATTCAGGGTCAGTTTCCAAAATGTGCTACAAAAATCTTCTCCCAGAGAGACTTCTCTGCTTGAACCAACTACACGAGAGTAAGAGTCCAGTGATCCCTGAGCACCCGCTGCCCCCCCCCAACCCGGGAATCACGTGACAACCACGCTGGCATGGGATTCCTATCTTCAGACAAGGCAGATGCAGCCCTAAGACACGCAGACAGGGTCCAGGACGACTCCCAAGCATGCCTTGCACCAGGCTGCAGAGCCCAGGCCCGCTGGGCCACATAGTTGACAAGTCAGGGAGGGTCCTCCTTTGGAGATCCCGAGGGAACAGTTGCCCACCCGGACATTGGCGTTGGGTTTCTGCCTCCAGAACAGGAGGAAAGAACATGTTTCTGTTGCTTTAAGCCCCTCAGTTTATGGTTCTTTGTTTTGGCGGCCCCATCTCCATGGGCACCTAGTGAGAGAAGGGCTGAGGTCCCTTAGAGACACCACGATGGAGTCAGGCAGAACCTACATGGAATACAGGGCCCTGTGTTACCCCCTGGGCCAGGTGCAGGAAGGCAGCGTGGACTGAGCCAGCGCCAGGCCAGGACAGCGCTGATCACACGCCCCTGTTCCCCTCCTCACCCTCCACCTTCCAGGGGTGTGTACACAACTCCAGCTGTGGGTCAGGCATTGTCCCAGGCCCTCGGGGTGACACACCAAAGCCTGGCTCCTGCCTTTGGCTCAAGGTTTGAGACACATGCACAACAAGATCTGCCCCATCACCTGAGCAGCCACTGAGAAGTGAGGGCTCTGAAGACGAGGGAGAAGCCACGGAGAGGAGCCTTTCCAGGTTCCCAGGGCCCAAGGTGGAATTGTTTCCCAAGTGCCCTTTGGTTTCAAAAGCACACTTGTGACCTCCAAGGAGCAGTGAGTAGATACCGGAAGCAGGAATGTGAAATAACCAAAGGGCAAAAGAAAGGCAAGCAAACAAGAGAGCTCTTGGTGGCAGCAGGCAGACCCCTACATGCTGGCTGCATGTATCCACCTGGACCCCAAGTACACGATGAACATTGCTGCCAACCCAGCTCCTGATTTTCTGAAAGGACTGTCCTGAGGTAGCCGTCACAAGTGACCACAGACAGGGGGTTTCAACAACAGATGTGCATTCTCTCCCTGCTCTGGAGGCCAGAAGTCCAAACCCAGGGTTGGCAGGGTTGGGCCCACCTGGAGGCACTGAAGGAGACCTTGTGTCTCCAGCTCCATCCGCTGGTGGCTTCGGGGACCCTTGGTGCTCCCCAGTGATCCCGGAGATCCTGGGCTGGTAGACCCAGCACCTCAACCTCTGCCACGTCGTCACACGGCCTCACTCTGTGTGAATCTTCTTTCCTTAAAGGACCCAGACTAGTGACCTCATCTGAAAGCAAACATCTGCAAGACACTGCTTCCAAGAAGGGTCACAAGCACAAGCGGGGGTGTTAGGGTTGCACGTGTGCTCTGGGCACACAACTCAGCCCACATCCACTGTCCGCAAAGAGTCCAGACTTTGACAGGGTGGAAGATGCTTGTAACCCTGCATGTACACACACACCTGGGAGAACCTCTGGGCATGGTTTCAGGGGGTGCAAACCCTAGAAGCAGGATTCTCCAGCAGGCATGTTGCAGCCCTGGTCGCCCCATCACCAGGTGCTGGCGAGCACCCTGCTCTGTGCGCTGGGAGCCCCACAGACCCCCAGGAGGAGCACAGCTGCTCATCCTCACCCCAACACCCACTGCACTCACCCCCTCAAAGGGGCCGGAGCAGATGCCACCTCGCCCTGTGGAATCTGCTCCAGCTTGTCCTTCCCCCACCCTGCCCATGATTCTCTTTCCATTAGAAAGGGGCCCCTTTATCTGAACCTCCTTGAAGTGCCTGCATGGTACAAGATTCCAGGATAAGACCAAAGAATGTGTCTCCACTTCAGGCCTCGGGGAAATCTGAGTCCAGGCACTGCTGCACCCGGCAGAGTCCAGCCTCTGGGAAATCAGAAGCAGAGCCTCACCATCGAAGGTGAGTTCTGAAATATTTGAAGAAACTCAAGAACTGGACAAGGGGAAACCAGCAGGGAGCAGGGACGGAGGCTGGGGAGTGCGGATGACACAGCCAGGAGTCAGGGCCCCTGTGCCGGCACCCAGACCACAAGGTAGGGGTAAGAGGGGAGCGCAGAGCGGGCAGGGGGAACAGGCCATGGGGCCGGGGCCTCAGTCTTGCCTCCCCTCCCGGAGCCATGCGGTCCTGGCCCATTGTCTAGAAGAGACTCGGGTTAGGCTGAGCAGTAGAATGCACCTGAGGACCACATACACACCTACACACGTGCAGACATGTGCACACAGAGACACACAAGCACACAGGTACAGACATGCACACACACAGACACACAAGCACAGACACATGCACAGACATGTATACACAGACACACATGCTTGCACACACAGACACAAGCACACACTCATACACACACATGCACACCCATGCACAGATTAACACACACAGTCACATACACACCTTTTCACTCACACACACACACCCACACACATACACACACACCCTTCTCTAGCACACCCCCACCCTGGCCATCTCATCACTATGACTCTCCTGAGAATGCTGCACATTTTTCTGAAGCTCCCTTTCTCCATTCCACGGCGCAGCTGCAGACCAAGTAACCAGATGTCTTCAGAGCATCAGGGTGTCCCGGTCCCCTGGTGGGCTCCTCACCCCACGCCTGCCCCAGCCCCTTGCTCGCTCTGCGCAGGCGCCCATGTTTTACGTTAAGGACAGGGTGCGCCCCGTCCTCCCTGTGCAGACAGCGTGGGGATCTCAGAGTCCCCAGCACATCCTCTGGCTTCTGGCGAGGCTCGGCCGGGACACAGGCCATCACTCTGTCCCCCCTGGGTGAACGGCTGAGCCAGTGCTTCCTGGGTGCTACTGGCAGGCTGAGCAGGGGCAGTGGCAGTCCCTCCACCTCCTGTGTCCCCTTCCCACTCTCCTCCACCCTCCCCCGCCTTCTCCCGCCCCTCAAGCTGGCCCGTGGCCCAGGTGTTCTTTTTCTGTCTCACGTGCTCTTTTGCTCTGCAGCCCATGGGAAGCCTGGCCCATGCTCTGATCTGTAAAGACCTCCCACTCCACCCTCCATGTCTCTGAGCCTCATGGTGCCTGGACCCCAAAGTCAGCTTATAAATCACTGTCGTCTGAATGAGTGAATGAGCGAGTGAATAAATATGTATGTCACAAGGGGACACGCACCCCCTGTGTCTGACTGGGGAGGCACTCATGGGTGGTGGGCAGCACATTCTCTCTGGCCTGCTCCCGTGTGGTGGCACCCATCCCTCACCCTCCCTGAGCCGTGCCCCTCATCCCTTAAACAGAGCTGCATTTTCTCCTAGGCCTTGAACTCAAGCAGGGCCTTGTCCACATGACCAGGTCCCCGGGCCAGGGCTCAGGTGTTTGTGGTATTAACCAGAAAGAAAGCCACATCCGTAGTGGCAGCCTGTGAGGCCTGATTCCTGCAGCATCTGAGCTGCAGTGACATCAAAGAAGAAGGGGCAACGGGGTCACCAGGTCCTGTGTCCTGGCCTCATCCACAGGGCTGGTTGGCACCAGGCCGGATGCCACCCCTTTGGGGTCAGGAAGGACAAATCCTGGGTGTCAAGGTGTCCACATGTGTCCCGGGAGCACGGTCCTCCAGCCTCCCTCCTCCCGTGGCCTCCACTTTGCTAGGATGAAGTCTGAGGGGCTGCAGCAGAGGCTTCATCTCTATTATGTTTGGTTTCAAACATGGAAAAATATGCCTCACTCTTTCCATTTGAAAGAAAATTATCCACATTATAAATGACCAGGCAAGTAGGGAAAACAATAAAGACGCCCAAACCCTCATGCCTCCATTACTCACTTGTCCACAAACACTTCCCGTGCCCGTCTGGGCTTGTGCAGGGCTCCTGGTGACACTCCAGGACGTGGCACAAGAGGACGGACCAGACTTGCACCCTCAGACTATACATGTTGGGGGAGCAGGCAGCGAGAAGGGCAGGGAGTGAATGGCAGAGGCGGAGCAGTTCACAGGGAACTCAAGGCTGGGGTGCTGGACGGGTGAGTGGGTGAGGCTTGGCGTCCTCTCCGTCTCCCCCTGAACTGTCCTCTCAGCCATCGGCAGCAACAGGGTGCTGAGGCTGTGGTCTGGGCCCGAGCAGACATGCTCCCCTAGTTCACTCAGCATTGTGCAGACTCTTCTCCACATTACTAGCCCACTTCTCACCATGGTCTTCGGGGCAGAACTCACAGTTCACTCAGCCTCTGGTCCATCTCTGTTATAAACACCACTGCCTGGCACCTCAGTGAGGTTCATGTAACTGGTTTACCCCCTTCTCCAACCGACACGAGCTTCCCAGGGGCTCAGTGGTAAAGCACCTGCCTCCCAATGCAGGAAACTCAGGAGACGCGGGTTCCATCCCTGGGCTGGGAGGATCCCCTGGAGAAGGAAATGGCAACCCACTGAGTATTTTTGCCTGGGAAATCCCATGGACAGAAGAACCTGGTGGGCTACAGTCCACGGGGTCACAAAGAGCTGGACATGACTGGTGACTGAGCAGGCACACACACCAGCTGACAAGAGGGTCCATGTGGAGCCAAGATGCCACTGCCATAGGGAGAGACTTGGGCTCAGGCCACAGGCCATCTGCATGTCAGGAATCACTCAGCAAGTCTGCAACCAGATGGAAGGAAAAGGAGCAGAAGCGGGAGAGAAACCATTACGTCACATGAAACAGTCTTGTGTGAAGCTGTGTATCAGCTCAGTGTGTGCAGTGCATGTTTAGGATCAAGTTGAAGAAAATGTAGGCCTGCCTGTGAACTTGGTCAAAGAAGTCTGAAAGCATGATGTGGTGGGTTGCGTGGTGACCCCCCTCCCTTCAAAGAAATGCTCACATCCCAGAAGCTGTAAATGTGACCTTATTTGAAAAAAGGGTCTTTGCAGGTGTGGTTAACTCAAGGCTATTGATACGAGCCCAACCCAGATGAGGGGGCCCTGACTCAATGTCCTTAGAAGAACAGAGGTGAGAGGGACACAGAGAGGCCAGCGGCCCTGGGAGGAGACAGAGAGATGCCTCTATGTGCTGGGCATCGTCTGCAGCCGTCAGGAGCTGGGAAGGCAGGACGGACCCACCCTTGGGTCCCTGACGGAGCTGACCCTGACCCCCTGGATCTTAGACTCGCTCCCAAAGCCAGTAGAGGAGAGGCTTCTGCTGTTTTAAGCCTCCTCCCCAGGGTGTGGTCACCACAGGAAATGATGACCTGGGCTCTGGGTGACCTAGAGGGCACACGCTGGCATGTGGCGGGCTGGACAGCGGCTGTCATCTGGGTAGGGGCCAGGCGCGGTCCTTACCCCGGACCACAGTCTGGAGGGAGCGTGCCGAAGGCAGCCATTCTCTCTAAGACTGGCACATCTGGCTCTTTCTTGAAGCCCTGGACCCGGGTCCTACAAGCCCGCCAGGGGAAGTTATTCATGCAGCCAGGGGCCTTTGCTGGGCTGCAGGGGAGGCCCAGCAGCCAAAGCAGATAACAGCCAGAGACAGTGTTTTACAAGCAACCAAGCATTTCCTCTCGTGTCGACTCGCTGGGGCCCCCACAAGCATGGGGCGCTGCTTTTATAGATTCAGGGATGAGGAAACCAAGACCAGCAAGAGACAAATTCCTGAGGTCGACCTGCCCTCCTTCAAGCCCCCAGTTCTCTCCTGTGAGTCCTGCCTTATCCAGAACATATGAGGGGGCTCCAGGCCTGTGCACCGTGTCTTGAGTGTCTCAGAGCTGCAACCCCAGCATCCAGCCGGCACTCAGCAAGTCTGGACTCCCGGACCAATGCCCTCACCTGGCTGTGCAGCACCTAGAGCCAGTCAGGCTGGGAGCAGGGCTGCTTGGTGGCTGAATGGGGGGGGGGGGGGGCGGAGCACCTGGAAGCCAGCGTTTCCGGCTCCAGGGAGCACTCAGGAGCTGGATCCAAGCTAAGCTTCAGAGACAGGGCTGAGGCAAAACCTGACCTGGGAGGGGGGGCAGGCAGGAAAGACCCTGAGGGCAACAGGTCCCAGGGAGCCCTTGGCGCGTCCACACAGGGAGCTGTGCGCCACAGGGTGCAGAACTCAGGCACCCAGATCCAATCCCAGCCATGATCCGTAAAGCAGCCCTGCAGCCTCCCGCCTCATCTTTCTTGTCTGTGAAATGAAACTGAAACAGTAGTGCCTTCACAGCTGTTATCGAAATCAAGTGAGATGAACACACAAACCAACTAGGTCTCGGGGCTCTGTGAGTGCTAACTGAGGACTCCTGATTTCCCTGGAGCCTATCGTGAAACACACTGTTAAACTTTTGCACCTGGTTCTGGTTTGCCTCCAGTGCACTTCAGTGGGACAGGAAGCGACCGTGTTCCTCTTAGAGTGAGAAGTCAGGGACTTGTGGCACTCACTCCCCATTATGGAACCCTCAAAGCATGTCAGCAAGGCCAAGACCCCGGAGGCTCTCTATTTATGAGCAATGCTCCGGGTTGTGCAGCACAGGTGGGGAAGGTGTGACACTTGGCCCATGTGGCAGGTACCTTCCTGGTCGTGCTGAAGGATGCATGCATCCGAGGAAGCCCACAGAACCACCTGCATCAGAATCCCGAGAGGTTCCAGGTGGGAATAGCAGCAAGAACTCTTGCTGAGAACAACTAGGAAACTCTATGACACCAAGCCATCTGCTGGAAAGAGCAGGAGCTGGGGGGAGCAGTAAGAGGACTTTGGCGAGGGCAGGACCAGGAAGGTGAGCTTCCTCCAGCAGCTCCTTTTTCTCAGGGGATCTGCTGATTTTTGAGTTGCTGTGATGGCTAGGACAGTAAAAAGTCTGCCTGCAGTGTGGGAGACCCACCCGGGTTTGATCCCTGGGTGGCGAAGATCCCCTGGAGAAGGAAATGGCAACCCACTCTAGTATTCTGGCCTGGAAAGCTCCATGGACAGAGTAGCCTGGTGGGCTACAGTCCATGGGGTCGCAAAAGGTTGGACATGACTGAGCAACTTCATTCTCTCTCTCTGCTGATTTCAGGAACTCAAAGGAGGCTGAGAATCTGATGGCTTTGTACCCAGGGGGCCACTGGATTGGGTCAGTGGATCTCTTAGTGGAGACTTGGGGGTCTGAGGGCCTGGCCAGTTTCCCCTTGGGGTCATATGGTGAATTCTGGGGTTATGTGGAGATGGGATCCATGGAAGGCCCTGGAGAAGCAGAGTCATCAGAGTCATAGGACTCACCTGATGGAGGGGAAAAGAACACATTAGGCTCTCAACTGAAATCCTAAAGGACCGGGGGGCAGCTAGAGGGAGACTGAACTTCTGGCAGAGGGAAGGGGAGACCCTCTTAGAGGAAATCACATTAACAGGGGCCTCTACAATGTGCCTTGTTCAGTGTCTATCATTCAGTTGATAAAAGAGAGGACCATACAACCAAAAACCAAGAGAAAACACAGATCTCAGAAACAGACCCCAGAAGTGACCCAGGTATCAGGTTTATCAAGCAAAGCCCTTGAAAAGAGCCAGGCTGAATAAGCTCAAGAAAATAGAGGAGAGATGGAGAAATTCTCCAGAGGGCATTCTAGAACTGAAGGGGAAAACACTAAGTCTGAAAAGGAAGAGCAGAGATTAGACAAAGCAGAAGACAGAACTGGTAAACTGGAAATCAGGTTAATACATAACCAACTTGAAGCACAAAAAAATTAAGAAATAACTGTTGGAGACAAGTGGGATATAGTTGAAAGGTTAAGACACAGTAATTGGAGTCTCAAGAAAAGAGATAACAAAAACAAAGACAAAGAAAATATTTATTTTCATTATTTGAAAAGAAAATGAAAGGAACTAACCCTTGAAACCCCACAAAATCAGAACCGTGATAAGTACAAAGAAAGCCACATCTGGGCACATCATCTTAAAACCAAAGGCAAAATCTCGGCAGAAGCCAGAGAAGACACATCACCATTAGAGAAGCAGCAGTGAGACGGACAGCTGACTTCTCAGGAGAAAGGATGGAAATCCTCAGGCGAAGGCACGCCTCTGAAAGACAGCACCTAGCAACCTAGACCTCTGTGCCTACTTAAAATATCCTCTACACATGAAGTAAAATAAAGGCATATTCAGGCAGAGTTCTTCACACTAAAGGAAAACGACCACAGACAGAAACATGGAATTGCTGGAAAAAACAGAAAGCAACAGAAAGAGTAAATTTATGGATACATATAAATGAATATCTCCTGGATATTAGCTGCACAAAGCAATGATTGGAGTGAATTGTAGGGTTTAATTTAGATGCAGAAATAAAAGGCATGACCACAAAAACATAAAAAGCAGAAGGGTTTAATGAGTTAGACTACTCTAAGTTTCTAGCATTATCAAAGAATGGGAAAGGTGATAATTTGCATGAGACTGCAATAATAAATGTGCCTGTTTTAATCTCTAGGATAACCACTGAAAGACTAGCAAAAGTTCGTAGAGGGAAGTAGCAAAACAGTAATTTTTAAAGTTGATACCCCAAAAAAGGGAAACCATGAGAGAAGGGAGAAAAAAAAAAAGAGATGAGTCAAAGGCCTTCCCTGGTGGCTCAGGGGTAAAGAATCCACCTGCCAAAGCAGGAGACACAGACTCAATCCCTGATCTGGGAAGACCCCACACACCTCGGAACTACAACTACTGAGCCTTTGTTCTAGAGCCCTGCAGCTGCAACTACAGAGCCATGCGCCCTAGAGCCAACGAGCCGCAACAAGAGAAACCACCACCAAAAATGAGACTGCTGCACACCACAGCTGAAGAGCAGCCCCTGCTCACTGCAGCTAGGGGAAAGCCTGTGCAGCAACGAGACCCCGTACAGCCAGAAATAAATAATACATGAGTAAAACCTTAAAAAAAGTAAAAGAGATGAGCCAACAGAGAAAACTACAGCAGATACAAATCCGCATATTTTGGTAACGCATTAAATGGGAGCAGACTATCCCAACTTAAGGTTATTAGACACTAGGTGAAAATATAAGCAACCAAGTCCATCTATAGACTATTTACAATAGACACACCTTAACCATAAGGCAGGAAGTTCGAAAAATCAAAACATGGAACAAAAAAACATTCAAACAGTAATCAACATAGAGCTGGCATGGCTGTACTAATATTACATGAAATTAATCCTTAAAGGATAAAGCAGAGACACAGAGGGACATTTCCTCATGATAAAATGGTTGACACCCCAGAAAAATATTGACTCCTAAGTTTGTGTTTATTCATTAAAACGTCAACAGAACTAAAAGGAGAGGAACAAAAATCTACAGTCATAGTTAGGGACATTTACACCTCTCTTTCAGGATCCCAAGAGCGGTATTGGTTCCTCTCACAGAGAACTGCATATCAAAATGTCTAGAAAGGCCAAGCAAAATGAAACCCCAGGCTTCAGGGAGTGTGTCCTTTTGGCCTGCAGTCCCTGCTGGGACCAAGTGCCCATGGAGACAGCCTGGCATGCTTTCGTCAAGAGGCGATCAGTGAGTCCTTTCTGAGGAACACAGCCTCTTTATGCAGTAGGCTAGCTATGAGTGGACACACACCCCTTGTGTTTCATTCCTGTGCTCAAATTCTTGGCTCTTTTCATTCAAAACTAACCTCAGTACTTCTTCAAGGTTACTCATGTCAAGGTATGAACAGTATCCTATTAAAAAGACGTGGGGCAGGAATTGGGACTTCCTGGCAATCAAGATAATAGTAGCCACCTGAATCTTTCCAAATATCCTCTAAAAACCATGCCAATCAAAGGCAGAACCCATATCTTCAGCACATCAACATGACAAAGAATACAAAACAATTAGATTACCTGCAGATAGAAAAATTTTCTAACAGAGTTATTCTGTGAGCTCCTACTGCAGAGAGCTCTGGGTGGGAGCAGAAAGGGTCTGGAAAAGTTACATGGAAAATACAAGTTCAGACTGAGCTAAAAGCACTCTCAGAGAAAGTCCATCATAAATGTGAAAATAGAAAGAGTCCTAATAAACCAGAACCTTATGATGGGAAAGGCTCTTAGAAGTGCATGTAGGGTTTGAGGAGGCAGCCCTTGGACGGCAGTTCTTCTGGGGGAGAAAAAGTAGGGGCTCTCTGGTGGGGTTGCAGTGACAGGGAAAACCAGGAAAGACATCTGGGATCTCACAGAACATGGTGCGTGGGAGGGAACAGCCCCTTCCCCATGCTCACCGCATGGGCTCCTGCGAGCTGGACAAGAGACAGTATTCTTGGACTCAGAGTTGTATAAACCACTCCAACTTTCCAACCCGCCCATAAAATGCAGATATGTAAGAAGTCTTCATCTATAAAACGAAGAATTTGACCCCTTCAAAGGAGTCAAAACAACAAAAAAAAGAAATACTCTAGAAGCCTGGACCTCTAGATTTTCCATTCTCATCCTGGCTCCGCTACTTTCCAAGCCATCAGAAATACAGATCTCTTGCTTCGTGTGTGTGTGTGTGTGTGTGTGTGTGTGTGTGCATTCTGTGAGCCAAAGGGGCTGAAATTTGGGGGCAATGCTAGCAAAAGGGAAAAAATCTATTATAAAATGCAAACAGAATATGAGCATCAAAACATTTCAGGCAACTTAAAAGTATCCCCCTCCACCCTCAATCAAAATGAAGCAGAACAGTAACATAACCCTCCACACTAAATTAAACATCCTCAAACAAGCATCTGAGTAAATGATAACCTTCAGATGTAGATTCAAAAACTAAGAACAGAAATGGACACACATACATACACACACAAAAACCCCAAGAAATGAAGTAAACACTGTTTGAACTCAAGAAAGAAACAGAAGAAACAGACAGAACCACATTAAAAATGAAGAGTAAATTAAAAGCTACCCCAAAGGGAAATGATTTGAATGAAAATTTATTGAATTTTCATCGAAGAAGAGCAGAAAATCAACCAAGGGAATGAAAATGAGTTAAAGTAGGAAAAAAAAAAGGAGAAAGTCACAAGGAAAAAGAGATTGAAACAGAAAACAGGCATAAAGAGCTATGTGTAGTTGGAGTCACTGAAAAGAAAAACTAAGATGCAGTAAAAAACCTTTCAGTAACAGAAGACTTGAATCTACCCACCTGGATGCATCTGGTACCTGAGAAATTTCACATAAAATAATGAATCCTGAAGACAGAGCTCAGTGACACTCTTAAACATTAAAGATAAACTCCTCAGGTCCTTTGGGAAAAAATATCAGATAACTCGAAAGGGCTAAATAAATAAATCAGACTAGCACCAACCAATTTTGTTTAAACAAAGCAAAGCAACTGAAATTCCTCTTACAGTAATGGAGAATTCACCTCTGTAATATTAGCTTCCCACAAATAACATAAGCCTTAGACAAAATATGAAAAAGCAATACCTGAAGGGACTGGGGAGCATCTAATAGCAAGCAGAAAATGGCAGAGAGACTACCAGTAGAAAACGGGAATGACACTGGGTATGTTTAGACTTTTATAGTGTTTTGCTTTGGGGCAAGACCAAATACACAGATAACATTTTAATAGAAGACATACAATCTTACTGAGTTTTTTTTTTTAAAAAGCAAAGGACAGTATTTGTAGAGATCAGAGAAAGAAAGGAAGTATGCCAGGAAAAAATAAATAGAAAGAAACCAAAATTCTACATATAAATTCTGCCCAAGTGCTATCTGACATGTGAACTATGCACGTTGTCTATTGGCTAAGTGGACGGCCTGGTAAAACAGACACCCACACGAAACTAACACACATCAAAGGAAGACTACAGACAGCAAAATAGTCACATTTAAACACTGAAAAAATTTAAAATACAGACCACATTGGACTTATACAATCAATAGCAAAAAGATAACTTGAAAATCCCAAAATACATGGAGATTAAACAACACATTTTAAATAACACATGGGTCAGAAAAGAAATCTCAAGAGAAATTTTAAAATATTTTGAACTAAATAAAAATGAAAATACAACCTAGCAAAATTTGTAGAATGCAGTAAAAGCAGTGCTAGGAGGGAAGTTTATAGCATTGTATGCTTATATTAGTAAAGCAAGAAGGCCTAAAAATCAATATTCTAGGTTTCTACCTGAGAAAACTAGAAAAAGTAGAGCAAATTGAATCCAAAGTAAGCAGAAGAAAAGGATTACAACAATCAGTGAAAGGGAAAACAGGAAATCAATAGAGAAAATCAACACATCAGAAGCTGGCCCTAGATGTCCAGTGGCTAAGACTCCACGCTTAGACTTCGTCGATGCTGGGGCCTGGTCTGATCTCTGGTCAGGGAAGTAGATTCCACGTGCCACAACTAGGAGTTTGCATGCTGTGGATAAAAAGATCCAGAACGCAATAAATAAAAGATCCTGCGTGCCTCAACAAGACACAGAGCAGCCAAGCAAACTAATTAGTTAGTATTAAAAAGCTTGCAGAATACAAAATTCATATGCCAGAGTCAATCATTTTCCTATACACCACAACACACAAGTGGAATTTGAAATTAAAAACACAGCACCATTTACATTAGCATCCCTAAAATGAAATATTTAGGTAAAAAATCTACCAAATATGTATAAGATCTGTGTGAGAAAAACCACAAACTCTGATGAACAAAATCAAAGAATTAAGTAAATGGAAGGATACTCCACAATCATGGATAGGAAGACTCAATTAACAAGATGCCAATTTTTCCCAGGTTGATCTATAGATTCAATGCCATTCCAACTAATCCAAGAAAGTTATTTTTCAGACATGGAAAACCTGACTGTAAAGTTGAGATGGAGAGGCAGAAGACTCAGAGTAGCCAACCCAATATTGAAGGGGAAGAAAAAGTTGACTCTACCCAAATTCATGGCTGGCCATAAAGCCACAGGTATCAAGACAGTGTGGTCCTGGAGGAAGAAAAAGGAGCAGACAAATAGATCAATGAACAAAAGAAAAAGCCCCACATTAGACCCGATAAATATAAGTAACTGGTCTTCAGTCAAGGAACAAAGGCAACACAATGAAACAAAGGCGTATCTCCAACAAATGGTGCTGGAACAACTGGACAACCACACACGCAAGAATGAGCCCGGACACACACCTTACACCCTTTAAAAAAAACTAACTTTAAATGGATCACAGACCTAAATATAAGGTACAAAAACAAAACCTTCTAGAATATGATGTAGGAGAAAACCTAGATAACCTTGATATAATACCAAAGGCACCATCTAAGAAAGAATTAATAATAAGCAGGACTTCATTAAAATTACGAACTTCTCCCTTGTGAAACACTCTGTCAAGAGAGGCTCAAAGTGGGAGAACATTTTCGCAAAAGATGCATCTGATAAAGGCCTGCTATGCACAATAGACAAAGAACTCTTAAAACTCAACAATAAGAAAACAACCATTAAAAAGGAATGAAATAATGCCATTAGCAGCAACATGGATGGACCCAGAGACTGTCATACTAAGTGAAGCAAGTCAGAGAAAGACAAATATCATATGATGTCACTTATATGTGGAATCTAAGAACAATGATACAAATAAATTTATTAGCAAAACAGAAAGAGACTCACAGACTTTGAAAACAAACTTGTGGTTACCAAAAAGGATAGCGAGGCTAGTGGGGGGAAGAGATAAATGAGGAATTTGGAATGAACATACACACTCTACCATATATATAAAATAGGTAACCAACAAGGACCAGGTTGAGTATAGTTCCCTGTATCACACAGGGAACTATACTCAAAAACCTGTAACAACCTATAATGAAAAGGAATACAGATACATGTATAACTGAATCAGATTGCTGTATACCTGAAACAACTGTAAGTCAACTATACTTCAATACAAAAGTAGAAATCAAAAACAATGCAGTTAAAGAATGGGCCAAAGGAATTCCCTGGCCATTCAGTGGTTAGGACCCTGTGCTCACACTGCCAAGGGCCTGTGTTCAATATCTGATCAGGGAAATAAGATTCCACAAGCCTTGTGGTATTGCCAAAAGAAAACAAAATGGACCAAAGGCCTGAACGGACCCTCCACCAAAGAAGACAGGTGGCAAATAAGCGTCTGCAAAGAGGCTCCACATCATATGCCATCAGGGAAACGCAAATTAAAACAACCGTGACACACCTACTAGAATGACCCAGATCCAGAAATTGACAAAACCAAGTGCTGGTGGGCACGAAGAAACAAGAACTCACTCCTTGCTGATCAGAGTGTGCAATGGTGCAGCCACTTTGGAAGCTGGCTTGGTAGTTTCTTACAGAGCTAACCACCCTCTTCTCATATGAACTACCAACTGAGTCCCTTGGTATTTACTCGAAGGAGTTGCAAACTTAGGTCCACATACAAACCTATACATGGTTCACAGCAGTTTTATTCATAGTTGCTCAAGATGGAGTGCAACCAAGATGTCCTTCAGTAGGTGAAGGTTTGAATAAGCTGTGGAAATCCACAGTGGAATACTATGTAGTGTTAAAAAGAAATACTCTGTCAAGCCTTGAAAAGACATGTAGGAATCTTAAATGCATATTACCAAGGGAAAGAAACCAGTCTGAAAAGGGCACAGACTGTATCTTTTCAACTCTGTGACGTTCCGCACAAGGCAAATCTATGGAGACAATGAAAAGATCAGTGGTTGCCAGAGCTTGTGAGGAGGGAGGAGGAACAGGTGGAGTGCAGGGAATTTTTAGGGCAGTGAAACTCCTCTGCGTGAGATATAAAGGTAGATACATGTCATTACACGTTTGTCTAGATCCACAGATCGTATAGCGCCAGGAGTGCGTCCTAATGTAGACTCCAGACTCCGGGTGGTGATGGCGATTCCATGCAGGGTCATCCTTGGTAAATTCTCAGAATAGACTTCTGTGCAGAGTTTTGTGGGGCCCATGTTAATATTTTTCAAAATTAGAAAAGAGATGGGGTGGTGACTGTCAGACAGAAACAAAAGAACTGAACCATGTTTCACATGAACAGCGTTCGGGGAGGGCAAGCTCACCCATGTAATTTTGGAGCAACATTCTGATTAAAGACAAAAAGAAATGTAAGCAGTATTAAACTCTGGTTAATAGGTTTGTTTTTCACAGTGGTATGGGTTAGCAATTCTGAAACTATGTTCTGTTTATTTAGGACTGAGCAAATAAGTCAATATGTGGAGGATAATGGAAGCCAGGTTCCTTGCTGTCAGAGGAGGAGCGGTGAGCGTGGAAAACGGGGAGACGAGTCAACTCAGTGTTCGGGCAGACACATGTGATGTGTGTGCAAACACTGCCAAGAGGTTCGGGCACAAGTGTGTCTCATCTTGTACGTCTCTCCCCCTCCCTCCCTCCTTCTCCCCTTTCCTCCATCCAGCCACTGAGAAGTCCTGGAAGTAGAGGCACCCCAGTGGCAACAACCACACCCAGCACCAGATCCTGCTTTCCAGATACTCCATTCACCACTAAAGGGAGGCTTCTTGGGGGAAAACGTCAGCTTGAAGCACTGCAAAAGAGGACACCCCAGATAAGCCAGGAATGTCTTTTATGCCAGAAAAGAAAGGCATGCTTGAAGAATGATGGGGACATGTCAAAAGGACAGATCTGGGACAAATCTGGGACAACTCATGCATCCAACTACCTCAGTAATGGATTATAACCCACAAATATATAAAAATCCATGAATCCATGCTGAAATGAATAGATAAGTGAAAACACAAGTAAACAGAAGGAAAGATCTCCTCCCATGATTGAATGCCCACTAAGACACGTGCAAGAAACGACATAATTGCAAGGTCACAGTTTAGGAACTGAACTCCGGTGACATTCAGGACGTTCATGTTCCCAAAGCATCTCACTGTGTGGTTACCCATGACTATGGGCAGGCAGGCTACAGACTGGCCCTAATGCCCTCAGCTGGAGTGACATCCTGCACAGAGCGGGGATCTTTGCAGCTGTGACTGAGCGACTGATCACAAGGTAAAGAGAGCTCCTGGGTGCTGACTGCAGTCCCTTGTGTCCTTTCAAGGAAGCAGAGGCCGCCTTTACACAGAAGAGGAGGTGGCCATGTGGACTTGGGGCAGATCCTGGGCAGATGCAGCCACAAGTCCAGGACACCTGGACCCCCGCGAGCTGGAGGCGGGAGGAAAGACCGTCCCCTGGATTTCTCACTCTGCCCTTCAGGACTGGGAGGGAAGTAGATTTCTGTGGTTTTGAGACCCTCTGTCTGGGGTACTTTGTTATGGCAGCTGCAGGAACCTCATACGACCTCTGCTTCCCAGTGGAGGAACCTGGGGGCCCCCTTCACTGGGTGGTCGGTTACCATCACAGTCAGGGGCCCCTTGGCACCCAGCACCTCTGGTCAAGGGTCAGGATGCACCGTGGGGCGCCACCTGCCTCACTTGCTGCCGTTCCTGCTGCAGATGCCCAGGGACTCTCAGCTCCAGAGGCACCAGGCAGACCAGCGAGGGTGTCCTGCCTATCAGCCTGGCAGAGTCCCCGTGTGGGGACAAGACTGACTGAGGCTGAAGGAGGACAAAAAGCCAGACAATATGTGACACCGGCCCTGGGACGGTTCCAGACCAGCAATAAAGGACCTTATTGGGACAACAGGCAGGATCTGAACAACGTCTGCAGATGAGATGTCAATGTTCCGATCTCAAAAGTTGAGCTGTGGTCATGGAAGGGGCTGTCCTTGTACTGAGGAAACATGCTTGAAGTATTTGGGGGTGAAAATAAGTAAATAAAGGAAAAGTTCCGGGCGGCACCCAGACACACGCTCTGTCTTGCTTCCCTGGGTGACATATCTCCCCAGGACACACGCCCAAGCCCCCTTGCCAGCAGCAGGGTCCTTACAGATCTCGGCACCGGGGCCAGGCGGTGCCCCCATCTGCCTCTCACACGTGGGCTGTGGGGACTGGCGCCCATCAGCCACCCTGGTGCCTCCCAACGCCCTGGGACCCTCCTCCTCGGAACGTTCCCCAGGCTTGGCTCTGCCGCGGACTTTCCTTGGTTTTCAGGCCTCCTTTCCAGATCTGTGTTAAATCCGTCATTTTCCTGGCCCGTGTGCCCTGACACACATCACTCTCCCCCTCCTCGCAGACCAGAAGACCCAGCTTCCTCTTCACGGTCGGGGAGGACCAGGGCACCCCCGATGCTCTTCCGCGGCTGGCCTGTCACCACTGCCCACCAGTGGCTCTGCCTGTGTTACGTGGGGGCAGGGGCTCTCTGCCTGTGCAGACTTCTTGGGGAATTCCAGTGTAACTCCACGGCCCTTTAGTCTACCTTCAGGGTCGCCATGCTAGTGCTCAGCCCATTAAATGGATGGAAGGAGAAGATCGCAAGGTGGCTGGTGGAGTGTTAGTGGTGTCTGACCAGGGATTAGAAGCCTGAAAATGGTTCTTGAGAAACATCCCAAATGGGGAAATCTGCTTGGCATTCGATTCCCGGGCATGGAGTTGGCCAGGACACCTTCTCCGGTGAGGGCAGGGGATGGGCCACCCCATTCTCCTCGAGGACACAGGGGTCATCAGGGCCTGGAGGTGCTGAGTTTGTGTCGGGAAACCTCCCTGCTGTGGTCTGAGGTTATGGATTTGGATATGATTTTCCTCGCTCACCATTTATTTTCTTAAAGTAATGAGCTCCCTCAGATTCTTGTGGCCAAGAGCTTCGAGGATGTTAGGGGTGAAACTGGGGTGCCAGAGAGGTTGCAGGCTTTGGGCGAGGCTGCCTCCAGCAGGACAGGGCAGGGCTCTGTGCCCTCGGCGAGCCCTCTGAGTGTGCTCCCCACTTTCCACATTAAATGTCAAGAGCTGGCCCCAGTCCGGTTTCTGTTGGACGCCTGTAGACCGCCGCCCGCCAGCTTCCTGGATGTTAGGAGGCGGATGCCAGCACCCAAGGTGGAACTCCTTTGCTCCACGGTGACCCTCCATTCTCCAAGTTGGGCTGGACCAGGTCTGCAGGGTGGTGATGAGAAGCTTCAGGTTCCTCAAGAAAAAGCCACAGCACGCCCCACTCCTCATCCGCCAGCTTCTGACAACCCCTCTTCGAGGGGGGACGGCAGCAGTGACCCTGGACCACCAAAACAGCCTGACTGCTGCTCTTCGGCACCTGGCACCTGAATCCCTCTGACAAAGGTCATCCTGGCCTCTTGTCTGGGCGGAGAAAATCGTTCAGAGGCTTGCAGTGGAGCCTCTCTGTCCTTTTCTCTACCAGCCTCCCTCAGGACAGTTTTCTGTGGCGTGAGCAGATGAAGAGAAGCAGGGGACCGGCGCAGGCCCACAGAACTCTGTTTTGCTCTGGTTCCCACTCTGAGGGGCTCTGATGCACTTCTTAAAAAATGCACCTTACTTCAAAATCCATGTTAGTCACGGGTTGGATTATGTCCCCCAGTGCACACTGAGGCCCTGGCCCCCGCCTGTGACTGTGACCTTGCCTGGAGACTGGGTCTCGCAGACGTGAAGCAGTCAAGATGAGGTCGTGGGGTGGACTGTGACCCAAGGACTGGTGTCCTCATTACAAGAGGGGCCTCAGAGATGGAGAGACACAGAGGACGGGCCACAGGAGGACGGGGCAGAGCCTGGAAAGAGGCAGCCACGAGCCAAGGGACGCCTGGAAACCCCAGAAGCGGGAAGAGGCAGGAAGGACCCTCCTCTGAGCCTCCCGAGGAAACTCAGCCCTGCTGACACCCTGGCCTTGGACTTCTGGCTCCAGGATTGCGAGAGGATGGACTTCTGTTGTTTTATCCCTGGTTCATGGTCACTTGCTATGGTGGCACAAAGACCTGCTTGGTTGAGCTGCTGTGAGGGCGCGTGACACCGTGTGGGTGAGGCCCGGGCACACTGGTGCCCCTGAGCAGCAGAGGTGGAGGCTCCAGAGCACAGAGGTGGGTAACCCATATCAGATCTTTGCGGGCATCCAGGCCAGGTCACACCTGCCTGCCTCCACCTCCGTCTTGGCTCTGACTCCCAGCATGAGCTCGAACCAACCCCCTGGTGGCTGATCAAAACCCTCCTTTAGTCTCCGAAGTGTCACTCACGCTGCCCTCGCCACAGGGCCCTCTACCCCACCACGCGAGGCCCGTACAGTGCAGGGCACACGCCACATGCCACACAGGCACAGACCCCGCCAGGGCCATCATCGCACCTGGGCTCCCGGAGCTGAGCCCTCCTGAGCCACCCCCAACTCCTGCCCTGTCACCAGCCCTGCCCATGCCCCAGCGCTGGCCCAGGGAGATGCCCGCAGGCACACCATGGGGCCACAGGATGTCTGAGCGGGCAGGAGAGTGAAGAAGGTCACACATCTGTTGGGGCCGCCTTAGAAGTACAAATTTGGCTGGCCCCAACTTCCTCCCTGGAGCTGCAAAGCCTGTTCTGCTCCCGAAGACTCAGGTCCAAGAAAAGATGAACCTGAACCTTCAGAACAGATGGGCCCTGCTGGGTGCCTCCGCTGGGGATGAGGTCTCCAGAAGGATGATGAGACATTACCTGGCCAGTGGCAGGTGACCCAGCCCCCTCTCACCCAGAAGGCTGACCTGACTATAGGAACCTGGGGGACTCTGGGCAGGGCTCACTGGGGCTTCCGTGCTTGTACGTGGCTGGTCAGCTGACCCAGGGACCCCCAGATCCTGGGTCCCTTCCAAGTGGCCTCACCATGAGGGCATATGAGACATGATGCCCCCTTCACCTCACACTGAATAGATCCAACAGCCAATGCATGTGTGGGCCACTGGGTCCCAGGCACCTGAGCCCCACTAGAAGCTCCCTGAGGCTGCCCTTCCCTGGCCTACACGTTGTCCTCTGGGTCACTGAGATGCAAATCACCCTGGAGGGGTACTGCAGGGGCTGCTAGTTTGAGAAGTGGTCTCCTCCTGGCAGAGAAATGAGGGGGAAGGGAGGTACCAGAGGAGGAGGGAGGGCAGAGCCCTCCGGGTGGGCAGGCTGGGCGAGGCCACAGGTTTTGTCAGCCAGGAGCACAGATGTCAGGTCAGTAAGCAGGCTGGGGCTCCTGTGGCGGCCCCCTCCCCAGCAGCTGTAGCACTTTGGGGGAAATTCTCAGCCTTTTCAAGCCTCAGTTTCCTTATTGGTAAAATATGGGGCCAATGGCAGCGACCCCAAGAGCCACACCCACCATGTCCCCTGGGTGTCACGTGGTACTCAGGGTCTCCGGGTTCCCCCTGAGATGGGTGCTGTTTTCACCCCAATGCCCAGGCCAAGGGTTGCAAACTTCAGCCCACAGCCAAACCTGACAAATGGCCTGAGACTAGTCTTCAGCCCTGTATCTTTAAAGGATTTTACATACGTAAAGCAGCAGCAGCAGCTGCAGAGCAAGATTAAGCAACAGTGACGTATTCACCACGTGGCCCTTTACAGAAAAGAATGGCTGCCCGGGTCCAGATGTGTGAGCTAGGGCTGAGCAGGCCGGTGGCTGGCTTGGTGTCCACGGACACAGCAGGGACCCGCCCTTCTCTTGCAGGACAGAACTGCCCAGGCCCCTGCCCAGCGACAGTCTTCTTGACCAGCCCAGTCACCTCAATGAACATATCAGACGCACTGTCCCCAAGGCCAGAGCCACTGGCCCCCCTCTTGCATATGGAGCAGCCAAGGATGGCAGCAGGGGTGTGGCCTGAGGGTGGGCGGACAGTGTCTGAGGAGAGTCGGCTGAGGGCTATTCACACCCAGCAACTAGGAGACCAGGCTCTCAGAAGACTGGAAATGTGTTTGTTAGGATTTTCCTCCAGAGTCACATCTGGTGCGGCAGCTTTAACAGTGAGACCAGGCAGAGGAAGCTGGCTGCCGGTCACTTGTCCAGACTGCCCTCCCCCGGCCGTGCTGTGACATCCAGCCCGCAGCCACACAGATGACAGGCACAGAGCAGAGCAGAGGTGCTGCCAGCTGCTCAGAAGCTCTTCCTTGTGTCACAGATCAGGTGTCCAGTGACGGGAGAGGTTCGGGCTCCCGCGCAGCTCAGCTGGGCAAGGGGCTGTGAGCCAGTGGGTGCTCTCTTCCCGCTGCTGCCTTTCAGTTCTGGTGACGGGGCAGGTGGCCACCCTCTGCATGGGGGAGTGAGAGCAAAGATTTCTTAGTTCTCCCAGGCTCCAGGGAAGGCTTCTTGTCCAAGCCCACAGTCAGTGCCTGACACAAAGTTGTCCTTCTTCCCGGGACTGCCTTGGAGAACCAGGCACGTGCCTGCTGAGTCTGCTTTCCAGATACCACCTCCTCCAGGAAGCCTGCCAGGACTTGATGGTGCCACCACTGTGTGCTCACCCCATTACTGCTTCTCACTGTGTGCGAGTGTCCCTTTCCGCCACCTGTCGTCCTCCCTACAGTTGGAGACACCTCCCTTTGATGGCTGACCATCCCCACTGCTGGTGGATGGGCCCCAGGGGAACTGGGGGAAGAGAGTGGCAAGAAGGACAGAGCCGGGCAGAGGCAAGCCTCGTGTGTACGCCGTCTTGAACTCAGCCCTGAGGAGAAGCCTCTTGGGACTGCGGGGACGGGAAACCTCCCCAGAGTCAGCCTGGCCCCCACACCTCCTCTCTGCTCACCCTTCTCTGGACTTTTCCACCAGAGAAACCTGAGGACTCTGGGGGGTTGCTCTGGGCAACCAAGAACAAGCCTGGACCCCTGTGCAGGCAGACTCCCCACCCAGGCAGACCCCAGCCCACACAGCTCCTCGCCTGCTCCCTGTGGAGGCAGCTTTCCAGGTTCTGCGAAGTAATTCAGGAAGGACGGGATGACTGAAGAGTTTCTGGGACCCTGTGGCCACGCTCTGCCGCCTTCCTGGGCCTTGCTGGGGGCCACCCTCACCTTCCCAGACACCCCAACCCCAGTGCCACTCGGGGGACACGGGAGCCCTGACCCCAGATCCTGCTTTGCTGCGACAATCCAGGTGGTCCAGGCTGGCTGGTTCTTGAGAAAATGAGGGCCGCGCACTGAAGAGTATCCTAGGAGAGCCACCGGAGCAAGCATGCCTTTCCTCCTCAGCAGCCTGTACCGTAGGCTGGAGACGGTCACGCCCATCCGCACCCTCTCAGCGTCCTTGGAGGCCTGAGTGGGGCGGGACCCTTCCATGCCAGCCCACTCCCCCACAGAAGATGACGGCCACTGAGTGCTGATCTGCTCCCATCTGTCAGATGCTTGCCCAGTGTTAGCTGGCATTTTCCTCTGAAGGCACCTCTTTTATAATGAAAGGCCTCATCTTTGTCTGGATGCTCCACTGTCCACTGTCAACTGGGCCTGTTGGCCTGGACTGTCAGGTGTGGGGACCCGGGGGAGGCTTCTGGGGACAAGCTCACAGATGTGGAGCTGCCCAGGCAGCAGCATTCCCGATAAGTGGAAGGAGCGCTGAGCAGGGGAGGGTCTCTCTTCCCAGCCGTGTGAGCGCACCACCCGGAGCTGATGTTTACGGATCTGAGCCACAGGCTTGTCATCAACACATCTGCGCTTCACAGCACTGTGAGAAGCAGGCACAGCCACGACCCTACTCTTAGGAAACCAAGACTTGGCTAGGCTTAGGACTGGGCCTGGCCCACAGAACCACTACTTAACGAAGCCAGAGTTCACAGTTCATCACCAGTCCATCAAGACACCTGTTTGTCAGTCCCACCCTCAAATACACATGGATTCCGGCCATTCCTTCCCTCCTCTTGTTACCTGTGCCCAAGCCACGTGGACCTGCACTGTATACTGTGGCCACCTTGAGCCACAAGTGCTATTCAAGCTGAATTTAAAATCCAGTTCCTTGATTGCACAAAACATATCTCAAGTGGTCCAGAGCCAAGCGTGTGTGGTGGCCACTGTGTTAGTGCAGGAAGTTTCGCACGAGCTGCTACTGGCCAATGCCAGTCTGGACTGCTGCTGTCACCCCAGCTGGGCCCACTGCTTCTGCACTTGAACCCCAGCCCAGCCTGCCCTCCGCCAGCATCCAGAGGCGCCTCCAGGTGCAGAGGCAGAGACCCAGTGGACCAGCACCTTCTTGGGTCTCTGCTCTAGTGTCACCCGTGGAGGCTGCCCAGCCTTCTCCACCTGAAGCAGCGTCCCATGCCATGCCTACCCTTTAAGCACACGATGGAATACATCTTACCCACAGCCACTTCCGTCTGTTCTGTCCCCAGAACTCAGGACAGAGCAGGCGCTCACTAAGCACTTTTTGGATGAATGGAGGAACTCGCTCTATCTAGCTCTGATCCCCATGGTGGTTTTACTATAAGAAATGCTGCAAAATGCATGGACACTTCTCCATTCAAAAGGTGGAGCATCATTCCCTTCCCTTCAGCATGGGTTGGGTTTAGAGACTCACCTCTAACGAACAGAGGTTGTAGACATGGCAGTGTGTAACTTTTGAGATCAACAGGCACCGTCTTGCTTCCCGATTCATGGCTCTGGGAAGCGTCAGCTGCCAGGTTGTGAGGAAGCTTAAGTAGCCCACTGGGGATGTCCATATGACAGGTGATCAAGGTCCCTGAGTGCATTCTCCAGGTGTGAGCTTGGAGATGGACCCTCCAGGCTTGGCAGGCCTTTGGGTGACCGCAGCCCAAGGCAACATCTTGACTGAGAGGCTGTGAAGCCAGCACTGCCCTGCCAAGGTGCTCTCAGATTCTAGGACAGAAACTCTGAGATGGTGCTTAGTTGCTGCAGCTCCGGGTCATTTGTTACACAGCAGTGATGACTAACACAGTGGGAATGGGCTTTCTCTGAAACGTCAGCCCAGGACTTCGGCCCACAAGCCCTTGGGAAAGACACCTGCTCTGTTTGTGCCTTGAGTCCAGTGTGACATGCACTGATAGAGCACCAACTGCGCCCCTTGCACTGAGACCTGAAGGACGAGCATCTAGAGGGTGGGCTCAGAGAGCCATTCCTGCTGGCCTCTGCTCCGCAGCCCCTCTGTAAAGAAGATAGGACTCCCAAGGCCAGGGCAGGTCCAGGCGACTGTCCTCCACTTCCCCAGCACAGTTCACCCAAAGGCCTCGAGACAGGAAGCAGCCAGCTTCCCCACTGGGACCCCTGGGAGTGCCGGCCAAGACCAGTAAATCACGACGAATCAGGCGGCAGCCACAAGACTCAAAGACTGCCAGAGACAAAAACCCACAGGCAAATGATGAACAAGACATTTCTGCTCTGGAAACCCATGTGGACCGTGACCCATATGAGAAGGAACTTGTTGTTCAGAGACGTCCCACTGGAAGTACAGGCAGGGCTGACGGTCATGGGGGCCTCATGGCCCCTGGATCTGGTGGGGCAGGGCCTTCCCTTCCTGCTGCACGGCCTGGGGTACCTGGCTGCCCTCTCTGAGCCTCGCTTTCCAGTTTAGGACGAGCAGTGGCCCAGGGTGTGAAGGGCAGTGGGAGGACCCAGGAAGAGAGCAAGAGACAGGCCCCAGGGCCATGGCCCACGTGCCCCCGGGCACCTGTGCAGCTAACTCAGTGAACGCTGCCCCACCAACACCACCTCCTCCTGCTCAAGCCCTGTGGCAGAGCCAGGCTCCCCCATCACTTGGGCGGGCCGGCCCTTCCCTCTGAGACTCACGGACACTGCCCTACTCAGAGCCAGCCCCTCCCCTGGTCCAGGCAGCAGACCCGACCCCGGGCTGGCCCCTCGGAGCTGGCAGCCATCCAGATGAACCCAGGATGGGATTTAGGTGTCAGCCACTAAAGCACAGCCTCACCCTGTCAGTGCCCTTGGGGCAAGCCACTGCTCTCTCTGGACCAGTTTCCCCAGACTGAAAGGGTACAGCCGGCCTCAGAGGCACTAACGTCCCAGGTGAATAACAGATTGTTGCTGATTTGGCCCGAGGCCTTGGGAGATGCCGACGATGGTGCCGTGGCCTCCCGTAGGCAGGAGACAGTTCCAGTTTCCCAAATCAATGGCCACGCAACCAGTTATCTGCAAGTCAAATCATTTCTCTGGAGCTCCATCCCACCTTACCAAACCCATGGAGGATGCCCTCGACTGGTTTACTCAGAATATAAATCACTCAGGAAGAGATTTCTGCTTTGATAGCTCAGGGCACGAAAACCAATAAGACGGTCATCAGGCCCTTTCTTCCTGCCTGCGGCTCTGCTCTCGTTTACGCCTCTGTGATGCCCCAAAGGCCCTGAGCAATTGTCTGTCACTACCCTTTCTCTAAATGAAATTCCACATGCCATCAATTCTTGGATTCACCGACTTGGTGAGGACTGTCTCCAGTTGAGAGCCAGGCCTTGACGATGTGCCAGGGACGCCCCCTAAAGAAGGTCTGGCTTCCAGAATCAATCTTCAGTCTCATTCCTGGACCAGGGTGGGCAGCCACCACAGCCTCCAATCCACTCCTGACCAGCTCTTGACCCCCAGAAAACCCTCACACCCAGAGTCTTCTATCAAACCATCAGTGGGAATTAAGTCATGGGTATTCAAAAACCGCTCACTGTGGCCCCAAACCAGCATGGGTCATAGTCCAGCCCCAGGCCCCACACTGCTCGAGGACAGGGAGGCAGGCCCTGCTGCCCGCCTGGCTTCCTCTAGCTTCCTCAGGGCCGGGGGATTTGTTTGTATACACTGCAGAAGTTCACACTCATCTGAAAGCATGTCCGTACACACGTTATTTATTGCCGAGATCTGTGTGTGATTACAACGCAGCCCAGCTGTGTTCTGAGAATAGATAGTTTATAGCCAGAGCGCCACGCCCCAAAGCCCAGGCCCCTCGTTCAAACTGTCCACCCACTGGGGCTCAGAGGGATGTATGTCCAGTGGGAAGCAGTGGGATCTCTCAGGAGGCCTTCTGTGAGTGTCCACCATCACCTGGCTCCCCTTGACTCCTGAAACCCGATGCAGCCTCATCCCTGTCCTGCCTTTCCAAGGACTATACAACAGGATGTTACCGCTCAGCCTTACTGTCCTGGCACCAGAAAGCTGGATTTATGTGAGTCTACTGAAATGTTGAAAACTGCTGTGATGGAAAATAAAAAGGGCTTCAATCTGCCTCAGAACAAATCACAGCAGGTCAGGGAAGGAGGAGCAGAGATGTCCTGAATGCACAGGCCTGCCCTAAGTCCCTCAGAGGCCACATGGTGAGGCCTCCCTCTCCAGCAGGACATAAGCGCTTTCAGACACCAGCCGAACACCTGGTACCCAAGGCCACCAGGCCTGAAGCCACACGGGTCCTGTGGGGAGATGACAAATTAACACAGACCGGCTCTTCCTCATCCTGCTGCCCAGCACATGCAGAGAAACTGACCTCTTCCCAGTCTTGGGACAAACCTGACTGGTGTCCCAGGTCAGCTCCCTCCCTTCTCAGGGCTAGAACAGCTGAGGTGGCTAAGAGTGAGTTCCTGGTTCTGGCCACTTTGGTGCCATCTGCTAGTCATGTGACCTGGGCAAGTGTCTTCATCTCTGAGTCCCTGGTTTTTCATTTGGAAGAGGAAGATAATCAACAACCCCAACCTCGTGGACTTGTGAGGGGAAATAACCAGGCAATCAAGGTCAAGAGCTTGAAAGAGTGACTGGACCAAAGTCCATGCTCTGTAGGTGCTAAACATCATGCTCCTCACCACCACCACCACCACCACCACCACTATCATCACTATCATCATCACCATCACCATCAACACCATCATCAACCCCATCACCACCACCATCATCACCACCATCACCACCATCAACAACCCCATCATCACTATCATCACCATCACCATCAACACCATCATCACCCCCATCACCACCACCATCATCACCATTAGCACCATGACCACTAACACCATCCTTATCATCATCAACATCATCATCATGGCCATATCTAACTGCCTTCCAAGGACCCACCTTCAAATATCATCCCACCGGGGGTCAGGGCTTCAACACATGAATTTTGGGAGAATGTAAACATTCAGTTCATAATAGGCAGGCTTGAAAGAGGTACCTGAGCTCTCCACCTAGCCAGAAGACCCCCACAAAACTGACCAGCAACTCACCCCCAAACACAAACATAATCATTACTTCCTATCTGCCTATATTCCTAGAGAGCAGAAAGTGTTATTCCTTTTAAAATTTTCAACAGAATTACCATGTCTTGGTGTTTGAACACTGAACGAAGACAGATAGATGAATGAATGGAGGAAGGAACAAGGTCTATCACTTTTCTCCCAGGGGAGACGTGCTGGAATTCTGACTTTTGCCCCAATATACACCTCTTCTTTCTCTTCTCCTGCAACTTCTTTCTCCTCCCCTACTCTTGTTTACTCATCTTCCTTGGCACTTTCTTTCTCTCTTCTCTGACCAAATGAAGAAAAATAAATACATTGAAAAAGCATTCAAAGTATCTTCAGATGTGTCTTGTCAATTAATCTTCCCAAAGCATTTGGGGTGGTGATGTCATTACCCTGTCTGCCAGGAGTCAGACAAGGTCACAATGTCAAGGCAGCTTGTGATCTCAAATCCAGATTTTCAGACCCCTAACCCAGTGTCTGTCCACCCGCAGGATGCAGTCTGGTCTGTTCACGGCCTGGGAGCCCCCAGTCCCATGTAGAACCTGGGCCACTTTGTGCTCTCCAGAAAGAAGCTGGCCTGGTGCCTGCAGATGTGGACGACACTACAGGAACAGCTAAGGACACAAGGGATGAGTCAGGGCCTCTGGGGAGGTGCTGGCCAACCCTAGGTTTGCCCACTTCCATGCCTCTCACCTGAGATGACGGGTGTCCTGAGGGTCGAGCAGTATCCGTTGGGCCTTGGGCCTTGGGCCTTGGTGGACCCTTCAGGCCCCTTCATCATGGTTTACCTGCCTAGAACCCCTCTTATTTAGCCTGTCGTTCCCCACACCAAGAGTCCATCCAAGGCCAAGTGTTGAAGTCCTGGGGGAGCACCCCTCAAGGCCTCAGCATCTGCAGCTCTCAGGGCTGGTTGAGGTTTGTGGACATCAATCCTGCTGGGGACTTGATACCTTTGAACAGATATTCTTTCAAAACAGCAAGTACCTCTGGAAGGCAGTTCTGACAGACTCCATCTGTACAGCTGGCATTCTTTCTTCCTGTTTGTAACCTTCAAGCTCTTCCTCAGGCGGCCTCCCAAACACTGCTCTACTGGCCTAAGGGCATCAAGAGCCTCAGAGGGATCAGGACGAGAGCCCTCAGGGGAATCAGGACAGGAGCCCCCAGGGGTTCACAGTCAGGTGGATAAAAGGACTCTAAGCAAAAGTCAATGACCTCTCAGGTAGCTGGAGCCAGGGCCATGCTCACTGCCTTGGGTCCACAGTGATGGTCTTCCCAGCAACAGCACACGTGATCATCTTAGGACCCCGCATCCACATTTAGGTCCAGGCCCCAGCCATGGCAGATGGAACGCTCCCCTGGCAGCAGCAGACAGCCCCACACATCTCGCTGCCCTTGACAGTCTCTGGACCCATGCCAGTTGGCCATCCTCAGCCCTCCCACTCAGCAGGACAGCACCAGTGACACACTGTGCTGTACTTGGCGTGAACCCTGACATGATGAAGGATGAGTTGGACACCAGCAGCCACACTGATGCCAAACGAACTGATTTCACAACACAAGGGCGAACTGCCAGGGCACCCCCACCCCAAGTGAGGAGGGTGCTGGCCCCTCATGGTAGGGTGGGGCAGAGGGGAGGGGCAAGGACAGCACGATGGTGGGTCTGTGCTCAGTGATAACACACCGACCTCTGGCAACAACCCGAGGGTGATCCGTGCCCACCTGGAAGGCCTGTTACAACAGCCAGAAGGACATGGAGACCCTGCAGGGGAAGCTGGGATCCAGAGAGCACCCTGGTTAGAACACACATTGTGCATGGCCCGCGGGGCCAGGCCCCTGACAAGCAGCAGAGGCAGTCGTGGGCCTGCTGAGTGGCTGGACTTCCAGCCTGAGTGTTGGGGTCCCTAGGGTCCCACCTGCACAGCAGGATAATGAGCCAGGCCTGTGGGGGTAGGGTGCCGTGTGAATGGAAAGGCAGCCTCGAACCTTGTTCCCACCACTCTCTGGAACCTGCAGAGCTGCCAGGCGCTCTAGCCCTGGTGTTTAGGGTGCTCATTACATGAGAGAAGATGACACAGCGGAACAGAAATGCAGACCTTAAACCAACACACTTATCTTGTGGGTAAGGAACATGGGGCAACCTCAGGACATTCAGAGGCCCGGGACTGAATGTGAGCCCTGGGCTTCCAGCTGTGGGACCTGAGTCTGGGGTCACTGTGTGGGAAACAGAGACCCTGGCAACTGCCATGCAGGACTATGATCCCCATTGTTCCCCTTCCTACTCCATGCCCACGGTCACAGCATGGGACCCAAGGTGGGCAGGGACTGAGGAGGCGTGGGGAGGACGTGGGCCCTCCTATCTTCACAGTGGCTGAGAGGGGGCACGGCTGCATCGCAGGGGCAAGATGGTGTTCCCCAGAGACTCAAGGCACTCAGACCCTGCTCACTCAGGACAATTTGAACCCAGTGCCTGTGGTGAGCCCCCAGAGCATCTGAGGGAACCCCACAGGCTCTGGCATCCTATCCTTGGTCCCCTTTGCTGGAAAGGGCTGGCATTTGAGAGCTCATCTGGAACCTGAGGACCTTCTAACTCAGCAGCACATGAAGACATAGAAAAGAAACTGTCAGTTAAGAAGAGACATCCAAAAGGCACGGCATGCGTTCTTTGAGCTCACACCCTACCCTGCCGCCTGCTGCTAGGCGTCCTTGGACAGGCTGCTGAACCTCTCTGAGCCTCTGTGTCCTCAGGATGGGGAGCACCACACTCCTCAGTGTTGCTGAGGACTGGAGAGCAGAGTCTGGTGCTTGGTGAGCACTCCCTCCCTGTGAGCATCCTCAGGCTTGAACGCCCACGCACGGCACAGTGCTGAGCATGCAGACAGAGTGGGCTTTTCCCCGTAAGGTCCACAGTGTCCCTGGTGTCAGGGAGAAAGCTGGGCTGCCTGCAGACCTGTGGCGCATCTTTCTTTTTTTCCCCAGTGCACATTTGATGTGGCCACTGGATTAAATGTTTATAGCTGTTTGCAAACGAGCGTCTGTCCCACACTCAGGAGAGGACAGCTATGTGGAAGCCGAGCACATGTCCCCCAGCTTCGCGTGCACGTGGACTCCGCACAGGCGGGAGGTCATCCTCCGTGTGGTCGGGTCTGCCCTTCAGGGTCTCAGGACCACAACGCCCCAGGAGCAGACAGGCTCCTGAGGCGCAGCCTTCCCATCTGGTCGGCTTGCTCCCAGGACCGCCCTGGCTCCACTGGATCCACACCCCGACTTCTGGGGACCGCGCTTTAGTTGTCCCCACCCCAGCCCTGTCCCCAGCTCTCCTCGGGTCACGTGATCTGAGCTGGCCAGCTCCCAGAGTGGCCACATGACCCAGCCCATCAGAGCGTCTGTCACATGGTCTCGGGGACTGGCCCAGAGGGCAGCGGCCCAGCTCAGGCCCTCGAGATGAGGTCCTGGCTGGAAGCCCTGGAGCAAGGGGCTCATGCACATGGAGGTGTGACCAGAACCTTCCAGAGGCCACCCTGACGCCGTGAGGGTAAACTTCTCGCTTCCTCAGCAGGGGGGTGCCTGGCTTCCCCAAAACGTCTCCCCCAGCGGCCTGGCCATTGCTGTCCTGCCTCCCAGCCGTTCCCCTTCTGCCACACACAGGGCTTATAACCATAAGCTCCACTGGCTGGGCAACCTGGGGCAAATCGCTCACCCTCTCTGAGCCTGTCCTTCCTCTGTCCAGGCAGGAGTGCAGCTGCCTGACCCCCTCATGGGTACCTGGGAGGGTTGGAAGGTCATGAAGTCTCCAGGCAAGGCCAGAGCCCATGGCAGCCCCTTCCAGCCAGAGGAGACCAGCAAATGGAGGTGAGCCCCTGGTCACATTTGGGGGATGGGACTGGGCCCAGGGGTGTCAGGCCCTAACCCCTCAACCTGAGGGTGCCACCCTTCAAGGCAAAGATGCTGCAGGTGTGAGTCAAGATGAGGTGCTCCTGGATGGCCAGGTGGGCCCTGAGTTCAGTCCCAAATATCCTTAAAAGAGGGAGGTGAAGAGAGAGGTGACACGCACGGAGGTGGCCGAGATGGAGGGACATGGCCTGGGGCCCCCAGGAGCTGGCAGAGTCAGAAAGGAACCTCCCCTGGGCCTCTGGAGGAAGCAGGGCCCTGCAACACCTTGATGGGGGGCTTCTGGACTCCAGGTCCATGAGAGGACAAATTTCTATCGTCTAAAGCCCCAAGTTTGTGATCCTTTGTAAAAGAGGCAAAAAGGAAACTAATATTCCACGTAAGGCAAAGTATGACCACAGCAATGTGCCCTGTTTACATATTTATACACAATGGCTCCAGCTCAGGCAACCCCATCCCCCTCCTGGGCTCTGTAACAACCTCACCCTGGCCTCCACCCCAGCCCTGCCAATTCAACAGCGATGCTTATGAAGCATAGTTCTGCTTGTGTTGCTCCCAGCCTTGAGCCTTCAATGGCTCCCTGCTGCCCTCAGGACAATGACAAATCTCAAACATGCATCCTAGGGCGGTGTGTGATCTCACACTGGTCTGCTTCTCCAGCTCAGCCGCGCCTACCCTCTCTCTCCCACCCTCCTTCCTCCAGCTAATATATAAGCTTCTGTTCATCTCATGAACATCATCTCTTCTGCTCTGCACATCAGCAGTGTGAGGTATGTAAACCACCCAGGGTGGAGCCTGGGGGGTGGAGGCTGTGGAGGGAAAGGGTGTCAGCACTGGGCCAGCCGCTCCCCAGCAGATGCCCAAGGGTCCCCCTTTACTCCTCTAAACTATGTCAGCATTGGACCTAAAATCAGCTTTCAAAGGTCTCTGCTCTGTGAGTTCATACTAAGCAAAACGTTTCAGACCAAGAGAAAGAGAGAGACGCCTAGAAAAGAGGATGGTTCAGGCCTGATGGGTCCAGACTAGCTATGTGTGTGGATTCAGAGCCCACCCCCCCACCCCCATCCAATGCCCGGAGCCCTGTGTGTGAGAGCCCACCTAGCAGCACAAAACATCAAGATAAACAAGACAGGAAACTGAGGCAGGACAGGCAGGGCTGGGAGTTAGGATGGTGCGTGAGGCTCTCGAAGGTTCCCTGGAACCTGCTTCCCTCCTAGTTGGTTAGTATTTCTGCGGCTTCTTCTGCAGTAACACCAGTACCAGCAACAGTTCCGCCCAGCATCCCACGCTGCTGCTGCTAAGTCACATCAGTCGTGTCCGACTCTGTGCGACCCCATAGACGGCAGCCCACTAGGCTCCTGTCTCTGGGATTCTCCAGGCAAGAATACTGGAGTGGGTTGCCATTTCCCTCTCCAGTGCATGAGAGTGAAAAGTGAAAGTGAAAGTGAAGTCGTGTCCGACTCTTAGCGACTTCATGGACTGCAGCCTACCCGGCTCCTCTGCCCATGGGACTTCCCAGGCAAGAGTACTAGAGTGGGTTGCCATTGCCTTCTCCATGCAGCGCCCCGCATACAGCAAGAGTACAATAAATCTGTGTTGAGCAGATAAGTGCACCCAGAGAGGAGTCTCAGCCGGTGCAGGCACACCAGTCCGTGTGGCTCAATATCCTTCCCTAAGTCCAGCTCCTCCCTGCCTGCACGAGACCTCTGCACCCTGCCCACCACCTGGGAATGGCGTCCAAGCACTACCATGCTCGTCCTTCTGGTGCTGCTCTGAGAAATGTGTTCAAATGTTGCTGCTGTCAGAGATGACGGGACAGGTATGTAGCTGAGAAGGTCCAACAAACATACAATTTCAGTTGTGTCCCCGCCCACCGCCCACCTGATCTTATCCACGTGTGCTTGCTGAACCTCCAGAGACTCTAAAATAGGCTGCTATGTATGCAGTGCCCTTCAGTGTTTTTAACAGCACACATTCCCCTCATCAGTGAGGTTTGGGAAAGAAGGGTCTTCCTTTTCAGAGGCGAAGTATGTGGTCACACACACAAGTATGTGCAGAGGCTGCTGGTGACACAGTACATGGAGTCCTTGCACCAAGGAGCTGAGGGGCTAGGCCAGCACTTCTCAAACTCTGGTAGACACAGGAGCCACCTGGGGGTCTTTCTAAAATGTGGACTCTCACGCAGTGGGTCTGGGCAGGGTGAGCGCCTGCATCTCTAACAGGGCCCCCAGGCAGGCGGAGGCCAACCTGGGACAAGCATCAGTGACCCCGCCTCCTGGACCAGAAGCTCTGGGACTGGGATCCATGCTTCACAAGCATCCAGGGGTCCTGATGCTCTGGCAGTTTAGAGCACGGAGGGTCAAGACCATGTTTGGCAGGAGTCTGCCCAGAGCTGTTACCTCCTCCTTCCTGCACAGGACAGCATCATTAAAGAAGAACACAATGTTCTGCCCAGTCACACAGCCTCACGGTCCTGCTCAGCACAGCAGCCCGCAACCCCGGGAGTCAGCGCTCTGGACGATGGTCTCCCACGATGTCACAGACGCTTCAGGATGACATGGGAACTTGGGGGAGGGAGCGAGTCGTGGTGTTTGGGGCGGGGGAGGTGTCACCGAATTGGGGAAACAGGAACAGACACTGGGAGGCTGGGGGAGAGGGGGCATTCTCAGTCTAACGAGGCGGGCCCTCTGGGTGGGGTAGCGGCTTGGGCAAAAGCGGGGGTGGTGGCAGGGGGTAATGAATGCTCATGGTTTGCACGGAAACAGTGAGTGTGAATCAGCTTCGGGCCAGACCAGAATTGCTGAGTGGAAACGGGGTCACAGAAGGAGGAATGGAGGGAGAGGCTGAGCCCAGCGGGCTGGAAGCCGCGGTCCCAGCAGGAGGGTCTGGGAAACAGACCCCAGCAGCCGCCCTCATCCCTGCCTCCCTGCCTAGGCCCCTTCCCGAGACCCTCTGCAGAGAAGAGGGACCAGGGACCTCATGGGAGGAGGAGAAAGAGGATGGATGAGGTTTGAGCCACTCCAAGATAAACACCCAGAGAAACCAAAAAAGTCGGGACCGATTACATTAGCCATGGGAAAAAAATTAGCATTAGGCACTGCATTTTAATAAAGCATCTGTCTGGTTTTGATTTCACAGATGTAAAAAAAAAAAAAAATACAGGCAATCTGGAATTAAGCTGGACTACTTCAAACTTTCTATAAACCACATTTGGGATTTGCTCAGCATTTCTGAGGTTCAATTTACAGAGACTTCTTCAAGTCAAAATAACCCTAAATAAACTGTGGGGGGATGTTGTCAGGGTCGTGATTCATAATCTGCTTCCACAAAAAGCACCCTCGGATGGAGTGAGGCAGACTTTCCTTTATCACTTTACCTGGCATCATCCAGGCTTGTTCTAATTACAGAGAGGCTGTGAACTGCTCCATTTTAGGGACCTGGAGGAGTTTTTCCTTCCTGCAGTCAATATCATCTGTGAGTTTATCAAGGAGAACTTGGTTATTAATAGAACGTGTGGGTTCTTGGGTTGAACACGAGTCTGCAGTGGCTCTGTGTCCCCGGGGCATGGGCTCAGAGGATGCTGGGACTCTGCAGACCCCGGCAAGATGGGAGAGGCTGTCAGCTTTGAGGGTCTTCGTGGGCAATACAAGGCAAGGCCATACCCTCTGGCATCCACACCCCTCCACATGCAAAGGCTTTCTCGCCAGCAGCTCTGGCCCCCCAGCTGTCTTGCTTGGGGCGGGGGGTGGGACCTCAGCAGGCGCTGACCTTGAGCCAGACTCCCAGCTGCCCCTCCTGGCGACAGAGGACACCCCCAAACCTTGCTGCCCCCAGGACATCCTCCCTCCCCTGGGCAGTCATGTGGACCATTCAGAGTCCAGTGTCCCTGAGGGTTCGTCTGATCACCTGCTGCTCTGGAACCCACTCCCTCACGGTCACAGGCTGCTTCCTTGAGTCCTCTGGCCGACACTATGATGGTCCGGCCCTCCCAGAGAGGGCAGCTCACTTCCCTCGGTCCTCGTCTCAGCAGAGGAGCCAGGCAGGTGCAGCTCCTGAACCCTGGCTGGCACGTTCGAGCAGCCAACCCCGTCTGGACTGAGCTACCATCTTCAGGGAGAAGAGGGACCCCTGCCATGTTTTGGGGGATGGCAATTCACTCCAGTACTCTTGCCTGGAAAATCCCATAGGCGGAGGAGCCTGGTAGGCTGCAGTCCATGGAGTCACAACACGACTGAGCAACTTCACTTTCACTTTCATGCATTGGAGAAGGAAATGGCAACCCACTCCAGTGTTCTTGCCTGGAGAATCCCAGGGATGGGGAAGCCTGGTGGGCTGCCGTCTCTGCAGTCGCACAGAGTCGGCCATGACTGAAGCGACTTAGCAGCAGCAGCAGCAGCAGCAGCAGCAGCAGCAGCAGCTCACACTTATTGTTTAGAGCTCTTGTCTGACTCTTCAGCCCTCTGGTGCTTTCCGGCAGAAGAGGCTGGTGCCAAAAACAACTCTGCAGCCCGTGACCCAAGCCTGGCTCATCTCCCTGCAAACATGTCGCCTAGGAGAGCCAGGGGGTGGGGCAGCCCAGACCCTCCACGCTTGCTACCAGGGCCAGCCGGGGAAGAGCAGCTATTGTTTTCAGAGGCTTCTGGCGAAGCATACAACCTCCTGTTGTGGGCTGATTTATAAGGAGAGGGGAAAACAGGCCAAGTTTGCATACCAGTCAGCATGACCCAGTCTGACAAAGCCAGTGTCCCAGCAGGAAAGAGATGCCCCTGGATGCGGGGCCTGGGGTGGGAGCCGGTCCTCCCAGGAGGAAGGTCACTGGGCCAGCCGGGACTCCTCTTCCTGGGGCCCCTGTAATCTAAGATGCTGCTGCACTATCGTCACCAAAACAACAAAGAGCAACCACATCTACTACAGGGGGGTCGGGATTCACAGTGTAGTAGTCAGGACACCCCGGCTGTCGCACTCCCCAAAGGCAACCCCAGGGAGTGTGTGTGTGAACGTGTGGGCGAGCGTGTGTCCATATGTCTGCATGTGTGCCTTGTGCACGCATGAGTGTGTGTATGTCTGTGTAAGTGAGCGTATGTTTCCTGTGTGAGCATGAGTCCCAGTGCAAGCCCAGCCAAGGCAGGCAGGAACCAAAGGCCAGCAAGGTGTCCCTGAACACAGCCATCAGAGCACTTGCTTAACAAGAAGACGATGGGAACAGCATCGCTGGGTCTAATGCCTGTGGCACTTTCCACACACCTGTGAACACTGTCTTTGTGGTCCTGGGGTTTTTTCTTTCAGCGCTGGTCGTTTTGCTTGTATAAACAGTGGCGCCTTATTGCAGACTTGAGAGGTGCCCGCAACCTGAGATGGGGAAATGACAGGGTGTCAGCCCTGCCCGTGGCCCAGCAGAGGAAACTGAGACCATGTGGCCAAGAAAAATTGCCTTTTCCTTCCCTCTCCTGCTAAAATAGCTTTCCAGTTGGCTGCACCTTTGGGGGGAATGGCAGAAAAATATGTTAAATAGCAATTCCTCTCACTTTCCAAAGGGACCTTTCGCCCATGGTCATCGCTCTCACCCTGTGCTGCTGGGAGACCCGGGCCCTTTGCCCCCATGCTGCCAGGTCAGGGACACACCAGGCTACAGAGAAGCCAGGATGGCCCGGAGGTAGGATGGGGAGCAGGCCTCTTGGAGATGGAGCTCTGTTATGGAAATGGAATCAGTCACAGGAACACACAGCTCTCCTGATGGAGGAGGAAGCACCACCACCTGGCTAGGGGTCTTCCCAGCTGCAGACAAGAGATGGGAGTCAGGGTGAGACTCAAACACCAGCTCGCTGGCATCTGGTCTCCCAGCACATCCATCACTGTGTCAGCCGCTAGCAACCACCGCCTGCCTGGGTTACCTTAACCATTTCTTGTTCTGGTCCCAGTTTTCACTAAGCCTTTCTCTGTGGCTGCACCTGGCACAGGGGCACCACAAGAAGGAGTCCCGTTTCCCATGTGGCACCTTGTATGCCCAAGGTCCAAGAGCTGGGCCAGAGAGGGGGCAAGAGGGTTGGCATCTTCACAAAAACGAGTTTGCTTAGTCACGGGTGAGCTGTTGGGGTAACGTCAGTTGGATAAATCCTCAGATGCTGGGTCCCTTCCCAAATGCTGCTGACCTCAGACCCTGTGCTGGAAAGCCCCAGAAGATGCATGGAACCAGTGAGGGACGTGTCACTGGGCAAGGGTGGAGGCAGGCAAGCCAGCTTCACCTCCCTGACCTACTGGAGAGGCGAAGGCAGAAAGGAGAGAACCCTTGCCTCCACTGCTCAGCTTCTCCCAGCAAGGCTGCTCCTTCCCTCTGGCCTCTGCAGGGGTTGCCTCTCTGCGTGGAGCATCTCCTCCCATCTAAGCCCATGGGGTCCCCTCTACCTGTGGGAGGCCTTTCCTGTCCCCCTCAAATAGACAGGAGGGCTGCCATGATGGGATCCTCTTTTCTTTGAGCACCTACCACAGAGGTCCTGTGCTACTGGCCTATATGTTATAACTCTGGTTTCCTGGGGTATAACTTATACACAGTCAATTTTGCCCCTTCCAGATGCACAGCTGGATGACTTGCCAAGTGTTTCTGGTGAGGCTACCCCACCACAATACAGACATAAGACACTTGCTCCTTGACTACGCTAAAAGCCTTTGACTGCATGGATCACAACAAACTGTAGAAAATTCTTAAAGAGATGGGAGTACTTGTCTCCTAAGTTCTTTACTTGACTCCTGAGAAACCTGTATGTGGGTCAAGAAGTAACAGTTAGAACCAGACATGGAACAACAGACTGGTTCAATACTGGGGAAGGAGTATGATAAGGCTGTATATTGTCACCCTGCTTATTTAACTTATATGCAGGACACATCATGTGAAATGCTGGACCAGGTCAATCACAAGCTGGAATCAAGACTGCCAGGAGAAATAACAACCTCAGATATGCAGATGATACCACTTTAATGGTAGAAAGTGAAAAGGAACTAAAGAGTCTCTTGATGAAGGTTAAAGAGGAGTGTAAAGATGCTGACTTGAAAGTCAACATTAAAAAATGAAGATCATGGCATCCAGTCCCATCACTTCATGGCAGACAGAAGGGGGAAAAGTGGAAACAGTGACAGATTTTATTTTCTCGGGCTCCAAAATCACTGTGTATGGTGACTGCAGTCATGAAATTAAAAGGTGCTTACTAGATGAAAGGAAAGCTATGACAAACCTAGACATCATATTAAAAAGCAGAGACATCAGTTTGCCAACAAAGGTTCTTATAGTCAAAGCTATGGTTTTTCCAGTAGTCACGTACCAAAGTAAGAGCTGTACTATAAATAAGGCTGAGTGGCAAAAAAATTGATGCTTTCGAACTATAGTGCTGGAGAGTCCCGCTGGACTGCAAGGAGATCAAACGAGTCAATCCTAAAGGAAATCAAGAACACTCATTGGGAGGACAGAAGCTGAAGCTGAAGCTCCAATATTTTGGCCACCTGATTCGAAGAGCTGACTCATTGGAAAAGACCCTGATTCTGGGAAAGGAGAAGGGGGTGGCAGAGGATAAGATGGTTAGATAGCATCACCGAGTCAATGGGCATGAATTTAAGCAAACTACAGGAGATAGTGGAGGATGGAGGAGCCTGGCAGGCTATAGTCCATGAGGTCACAGAGTCAGACATGACTTAGCAACTAAACAACAACAAATTAGGGTCTAAAGTTCTTTTTGATTCCTAATTACCACCGTTTTTCTTAAAAAAAAAAAAAAGGATGCTAAATGCTTTTTCCATATATTTGAGGTGATCATGTGGTTTTTCTCTTTTAGACCACTGACATGGCGAATTACATTAATTTGTTTTAAAATGCTGAATCAATCTTGTATTCCTAGGGTAAACAGAATTGGAGGTTATGTGTCACTCTTTTCATATACTGTTGAATTTGATCTGGTAGGGATATTGATCTGTAGTCTTTACTTGCAATATCTTTGTCTGGTTTTGGTATCAGCATTATTCTGGCATCATAAATTGAGTTGGGAAGTGTTCCCTCATGTCCTATTTTCTCAAAGAGTTTGTGTAGAAGTGGAATTGCTTATATCTTAAATGTTTGGTAGAACTCACCAGCTACTAACTACCTAGTCCTAGAGTTAATTTTTGTAGGAAAATGTTTAAGTAGGAATTAAAACTATACAAAGCTGTTTGTGTTATCAATTCCCTTTTAGTGAACTTCAGTAGTGAGTGTGATTCAAGAAACTTGTTCATTGATTTCATAAATTCACTGTCGTAAAGGTTAATATTCTCTTATTGTCCTTATTACTACAGTTTGTGTCTGTAGGATCTGTAGCGATGTCCCTCTTTCATTTTGGATATTGGTGATTGTGACTGCTCTCTTTTTGGCCTTGATCAGTCTGGCTAAGGCTTTTCAATTGCTGTTTTGCTCAAAGAACCAGCTTTTGATCTTGTTGATTTTCCTCTATTATTTTTCTGTTTCCAAGTTCACTGGTTTCTGTTCTTATTTTTATAGTTTCCTTTCTTCTGCTTACTTTGAATTTATTGTGTTCTTTTTTCTAGGCTCTAAATGGGTAGCTTATTGCTTAGATTATTGCTTCAAGACCCTTCTTCTTTACCAATGTGTATGCCTAATGCTATAAATTTCCCTCTAAGCACTGCCTTACCAGTATCCTATAAACTGTGACACGTTGTACTTTCTTTTCTGTTAAATTAAATTTTTTTCTAATTTCTCTTTTGATTTTTTGACCCACACGTTACTTGAAAGTTTATTGTTTAATTTCCAATGTTTGGAGTTATGTATTAGTGATTTTTAGTTTAATTCTGGCCAGACAATATACTTCACATAACTTTAACTTCTTTTAAATTTGTTAATATTTGTTTCATGGCCCAGCATACTCTGTGAATGTTCCATGTGTACTTGTAAAAAATGTGTACTCTGCTGATATTGGGAAGGTTGTCCAATAAATGTCAAGTAGATCAACTTGGATGATATTGTGATTAAGATTTCTATTAATATATCCTTCCTGATTTTCAGTCTACTTGTTTCATAACTTACAGAGAGGCATATTGAAGTTGCCAACTATGTTTGTTGATTTTTCTATTTCTACTTTACTTTTTGTTCCATGTGTGGGTGTGGGCACATTTATAGTGTTACGTTTTCTTGTAGAATAACACTTTTATTACTATAAAATGTCCCTGTTCATCTCTGGCAATTTTCCTTGTTCTGATGTTTACTTTATATGATGTTAATATCTTTGCCCCAGCTTTCTTTTGATTTGCATTTTCATGGTATAGCTTTCTCTGTTTACTTTCAATCTACCTATGTGTTTGTGTTAAATAATTTTTCTTGAGAGAGCACATCAGTTCAGTTCAGTTCAGTTGCTCAGTTGTGTCCACATAGTTGGGAAATATTTTCTTACACAATCTTATCATCTCTATCTTTTCATTGGGAAGTTGAATTTAAATCTATCATCTTACTAATAATTTTTCAATTTGTGTTATCTGTTCTTTTTAAAATGTTGTCACTATTTTCGTCCCTCTATTGGATTGAGTATTTTTTTATGATTCCATCTTACCTCTGCTGTAGTCTTATTGATTATATCTCTCCTTTTAGTTTTCAGTGGTTGCTTAAAACAGGGCTTAAAATATCTAACTTTAATGTATGTCTGTCTTCATACTTCACATATGGTAAAATAACTTTACAACAGTATACACGCTCTCATTTCCTCTTTCTATCCTTTGTGCTTCGTTGTCATACATTTACTTTGACATGCTATAAACCCCACAAAACAGTGTTATAATCTTTGCTTCACATGGTCTGTTTGTAATCTTTACTGAGATGTAATTCACCTGCATAAGATTCACCCTTTTAAAGTGCACACAGAGTTCCAAAGGCCAGAGGTTCTCAAACCATGTCAGAATCACATGGAGGGCTCATTAAAAGCAGATGGGCGGGCCCCTCCCTCACCCTAGAGTTTCTGATCCAGCAAATCTGGGGTGGGGCCTGAGACTCTGCATTTCTAACAAGTTCCCAGGGATGCTGATGCTCTTGGCCTGGGGTCACCCACCCATCCTGTGAGAATCACTGCTACAAACAAAATTACAAACACAGGTTATCACCCTAACTTGAATGATGATATATCATCCATATTGGGAAGATGGGGAGAGACAGGCTGAAGTTTAAAGGGAAAATCCGGATGGCCAGTAAGTGGTCCGATCCAGTGGGTCTGTGGGAACCCGACACTTGACTGTGACAGAGAAATGGCATGCTCCAGTGACAGCAGTCAGCACCATCTGTTTGGCCAAGGCAAGCCTGCAATTCTAACCCAACAATTACTTTTAATGAATGAATGCATCTTCCTCCTCCTTTTCCCCTGATGTGGTCCATCTTCTCTTCAAGCAAACCTGACATGGGGAAAGCTAAGTCTACCCAAAATATTAGTTAGCCAATGAATATCAGTTTTTCCAAACTTTTTTTTTTTTTTAGCCTTACCAACATAGCAAGTCTAAACACTTCCTTTAAAAACAGATTCCAGGGTATACTGAAGACAGGCAGCATGGTGACAGAAATTCATCTCACACACTACTGTTTGGTGGCAAACTGAGGAGTCCCCTTGAGGGTAAGAAGCAGGCATCAACACCTTGGGAAGGGCCTGGCCCATCATCTGAGCAGGTGCCTCTCAGATGGCACAGCTCCTCTCACTCCTGCCTTCAGAGCCCAGTCCATAACCTGCTGCACCGTCTCCCTCCCCCAATTCTCATAGCTCACCCCAAGTCCTTTGTTCCAGAGCCCCCCAAACCTTCCCTCTCCCTTCTTGCAGCTGTCACTCCCCCACATCTGGGGATAGTCTTTCCCTCCCAGCTCCAATTCTGCATCTTGGGATAGAGGGAGGGGGCAACAGGGCAGTCTCGGCGGATCAGTCAATGGAACAGGACTGAAAAGTCACAAAACTCCTAGGAGAGACAAAAAAGTGTCACATTCCCTTGTGGCCTACATTACAGACCGAGGAGCTTCCAGAAGCTGTGGATCACAAGAGTCAACCCACCCATAAGAAGTGAGCCAGGCAGTGGTTCAACTGTGGAAAGAATTCGGTAAGCAAGTTTCACTTCGCTGCAATAAAGAAGCCTGGCTGCGTCCTGATGGTGACTGGCCTTGGCGGGAGGAGTGGAAGCAGGGTATGAGGGCATATGCCTGGGCTGCCTGGGGCGCCGAGTGCCAGGATGAAGAACTGACCTCCCCGCTCCCAGGGAAACTGTAGAACATGGCACTTCCTGTCAAGCTAGTATTCTGATTTCCATGGACTCACGTGGCAAGAAAAACAAGTTCATCTGCCAATGGGGAATGAGGCTGGGGAGAAGGGAGAGGAAAATAGGGGAAAAGGAAATTCCACAAGTTACAAAAAGTTGGACCCCTCCATCCCTCAATAAATAGTGTTTTAATTTGTTGTGATTAATGCAACGTTTCGTTTAGTTATGAAAGTTGGGCACACGGTATGTGTGGTTTGGCAAATGCATTTAGCTTAGCCCCCTCTTAATCCACTCCTACTTTCTCCTTCTCTCCCCAGCACCCCCTCTCCTTTTAACCCAGATGAGTGAAGGAATAAATTAGTCCGGAAATGTTTCTGCTCCAATAAAACATTATCACCTGTCAATCACCAGATAAGTACAGGGAAGGCCTCTCTTTTGCTTTACCATTCCTATGGCCTCGAAAAAGCTCACCCAGTTCCAAAATTAGACCTTCTTTGCCACATGCCACATGGGAACGAGCCACTCCCCATTCTGCCAGAGCTTTTAGGGCCATGCATGAGAACCCATCATTTCATCATCCATGGTTCACATAACATATCTCATGTAACATCTGTTTGGATCTGACTCTCTTTTTCCAAAACCACTTTCTACCCAAACTTACTACAAAAACAGATGAGTAAGCAAGACAATGTGCTGGTCATTTGCGAGTTTTGATAGATGCTCAGATGGCCTTTGGGCTGGCAGGTCATGGAATGACCTCCAGCAGGCAGCTCAGAAGCCCACCAGGGGTCAGAGACACAGTGATAGCTGAATAACATGTCCCCACCTTAATATTCCCCTCAGCTATTGTCTTAAGTTCCAAGTTCAAGACAGTTTGTAGCAGGACCTGCTCTCCTAGTGTGTGGGTGAGAGAGTGACGTGTGGACCCCCTGCACTGACTCAGGGCACACTGCCTTCACTGCCCCAGGTTCTGTAGGAGAGAGTTTGGGGAGTGTTTGGAGGGTACTTCATGTGCCTGGGCCTGCCCCTCGGCGTGCCAGAACAAACCTCCTTCACCAGTGCTTCTGTACCTTGAATGACAGGACACCAGCTCGCTAGCCGGCTCCCTCGATGGCCTGGGTCCACTCATCATGTTCTCTCTACTGCATCTCTGGGTCCTCAGAGAGAAATGCCAGCTGTGTCAGTTCACCTGAAGACAAGTACACCTGGGGTGGAGCACAGGCGGCCCTTCATGATGACACAAGTGCTCGTGCAGCCTGGTCCTCAAAACAGGACCACCAGCAACTGTGAGCAAGTCGCACCTGATGCCGGGTGCCAGACATTCCCAGCCCACCAGGCACAGGCCTGCTCAACCCCAGGCATCAGGGAGGCAGCCTGAGTAGCAGGAAGGGGGTGCATCTCTCAAAGGAAGATGCTCTGCTCCACTCCTAACTCCACCACTTCCCAACTGCCTGGTCCCCTCGTGATCGGGAAACAAACTTTGAATGGTTTTAATCTTCTTATATTTATGAGGTTTGTTTTATGGTCCAGAATCTAGTCCATCTGGATGAATTTCCCATGTGTTCTACTGTTGTTGGGTGGAATGTTCTGTAAATGCCAATCAGGTAAAGTTAATGATGATGTTTTCCAAGTGCTCTGTGTTGTCACTGACTTTCTGCTTGTTGGGGGAGGGCGCTGTGATGCTCCCGGACGTGTCTGCTTTGCTGGGGTGCAGTCTCCAACCTCCCAGTCAGATGCTCATCTGGGTGCTGCTCAGAACAGACTTTGCAGATGTGACTACAGACCCTAATCAGTTGAACTTTAAGTAGAGGAGATGATTCTGGGTGGGCCTGACTTAACTGGTCAGAGGACCTTAATAGCTAGGCTGAGGCTTCCCCAGGGAAAGAAGAAATGCCTCCTGTGAACAATAGCATTGGCTGTGTCTGCACACATATCAAGTCACACTTGCTTTGCAGCCGCCACAACTGCATGACGGACTTCTCATCTGCTTGATACAGACACACTTTCTGCGGGTTCTGCTCCTCTGGCTGAACCCTGACTGAGCCCAGGGCACTGAGCCCAGGGTACTGAAATTGCTGGTGATAACTGTGATTCTTCTATTTCTCCTTGCAGCTCTATCAGTTTTCACATCATATGTCTTGAAACTGTTAGTATACACATTCAACATTTGTGTCCTGATGAACTGACGCCTTTATCTTGGTGATGGACTTCTATGTGCCTGGAAATACTCTGATATGAAACCTACCTTGTCTGGTGCTAGTACGGCCACTGCAGCTTTCTGCTGGTTAGTGGTAGCAAGGTACATCTTTTCCCATCCTCTTACTTTTAACCTATTTGTGGCTTCCTTTGCACTTCCTTTGCTGTATTTCTCTGCAGGCAGCATTTATTTGGGTCCTTCTTGCTTCTGTATCCTATCTTGCAATTTCTGTCTTCATTTTAAATGCTAGACAATTTATGTTTAATGTAATTGTGATACAGTTGGGTTTAAATCTTTTTGTTTTGGGTTTCTACTTGTCCCATCTCTTTCTTATTCCCATGCCTTCTTTGAGATTGATTGAGGGTTTTAATGATTCTCCTTTATCCCCACTATCAGCTTATTAGTTATACAGTAATTTGTAATTTTTACTGGATATTCTAGAGTTTATAATATACCTCTTTAACTTATCACAACCTCCCTTCATATACTATTATTCCATATCACGTATGGTGTAAGAATCACTGAACAATATACTTCTATGCCTCCCTCCCATTCTTTGTGCTATTATTGTTAGACATTTTACTTCCTTGCAAACTATAAACCCCAAAATACACTGCTATTATTCTTTATTTAAATGGTGAAATATCATTGCAAGAAATGTAAAAATAAGAAAAATATATTTTACATTTATCTATTTAATTACTGGGCTTCCCAGGTGGCTCAGTGGTAAGAATCCACCTGCCAATGCAGGAAACATGGGCTCAATCCCTGGGTTGGGAAGATCCCCTGGAGAAGAATATGGCAACCCACTCCAGTTTTCTTGTCTGGGAAATCCCATGGACAGAGGAGCCTGGCAGGTGCCTATAGTCCATGGGGGTGCAAAAGAGACACGACTTAGCAATTAAACAATGACAAATTACTGAATTACTATTACCGGTCCACTTCACTGCTTTGTGTAGATCTAAATTTCCATTTGGATTTTTTTTTCTGCTAGAAGAACCTCCTTTAACACTTGCTGAAATCAGATTTGCTGACAGTTAATTTTATTGGTTTTTGTTTGTCTGAAATAGTCATTTTATTTCCAATTTTGAATCATATTTTCACTGGCTAATAAAATCACTGTTAATGGTCCCCACCTCCATCAGCATTTAGTACTTAAAAGACTTCTCCACTGTTTTCTGGCTGGCATGGTTTCTGGCAAGGGGTCTGCTGTCCCTCATACGGTTCTGCTCCTCTGTCCACAATGTGTCCTTTTTATCTGGCTGCTTCTAAGATTTCTTTTTATTACTGGTTTTCGGCAATTTGTTTGTAATGTGTCTTGATGTGGCTTTCTCAGTGTTTACTCCACATAGGGTTTGTTTGGCTCCTTGGATCTGTGAGTTTCTAGTTTCCACTGAGTTTAGAAAGCTTTTGGCTGTTATTTCTTCAAAACAGGTTTTGTCCCTGCCTCTCTCTTGTTTCTAGAACTCCAATTACAAACATGCAAGATGACTGGATATTAGCCAGCGGGTCACCACAGTTCTCTTATTTTGTTTTTAAAGTCTTTTTTCTCTCTGCTCAAATTTAAGTTGTTTTATGGCTTCAAACTTGCTGATCTTTAATTCTATAGTGTTCACTCTGCTGTGAATTCTATCCAGCATATTTTTCATTTCAGATATTGAATTTTCAACTGAAAGTTCCACTGTGACTTTTTTGTATCTTTCATTTTGCTTCTCATTATTTGTTGTTCTTCCCTCTTGAATGTATGGAACATATTTTTAGTTGCTGTTTCAACATCCTTGTCTGTGAATTCCATCATCTACGTCACATCTGGGTATCTTTTTACTGATTGACTTTTCCCCAAGATTTTGGGTGAATTTTCTGCTTTTTCTGCATGCATGGTTAATTTTGATCAAACGCCAGACATTGTCAATGTTCACTATTGCTTTCTGGCTTTTAAAGTGCTCCTTAAAAAAGTCTTGGATTTTATTCTGGTGTGAAGTTCTGAGTTATTTGGAATTAGTTAGACTCTTATGAGGCCTCTTTTAAAATGTTGTTAGGGTGGGTCCAGGACAGACTTAGGCTAAAACTAATTTACTACCATTATGCAGAAAATGCTCATGAGGATTCCACTAATGCCCAGTGTATCCTAAGATCTTCCCACCCCAGCTGGTATAAACACAAGCTATCTTCAGCCCTGTGTAAGCTCCAAGGACTGTTCTGCCTGCCTCTCTGGGCAGCAATGTCCCCAGCCTCCTTTCCTTCCCTCACATACATGCACGTGTTAGCCATGCCCTGGTGGAGCCTCTCTGGAGCTCCCTCCACTCAGCCCTCTGCCCCCCGGGTCTTGCTAATCTGCCTTCTCTCTCCTCCATGCAATGAGACCACCCTCTCTCACACCTTCCCTCCCTGCAGTGAGCTGGTGCAGTCATAAGCCCTGTTTCTCCCTTTCACTGCCTGTTGTCAATGTGTGACAGCTGTGCTTGGTGTATTCCATCCAGCTTTCTGGTCGTTTATGGCAGGAGGGTAATTCCCACGCCTGTTACTTCACATTGGCCAGAATCAGATGTCGAAAACCAAAAGTCAGTAACATTTTCAGAAGATGTTTCTAGTCTAATGTTTTTTATTTCCACATTTTAAGTAGAACCCCTAAAATCCATTCCCCTCCACGGTCATTATCAGTTCATCAAATAATAAAAAGGACACAGTCTCAGAATAAAGGGCATTTCTCCCCAAAGCAGGACAGCTGTGGTCTTACACCAGCTACTAAACTTTCTGCAGTTTCCTTATTTAACCACAGACTTGAGCGTTTTCCTAGGCTGACACTGAGGACAGTACTGATTAGAGATGATGGAGATATCATGCTGGGAATAGGAGTTGGGAACGTGGCTATTATTTATTAGTGTGTGTATCTGAAACAGAAATTGTAGCCTGACCTTCCTGTGCATCGTCCCAGCAGAATCAAGGGCAGATGTCCTGCTTGGGGAGCCGGGGTGACAGAAGGACAGGTGCTCGTCACTGAGCTCCCGGGGCAGCGATCTCCACAGCTCCCTCCACACCCTTCTAGGTGTCTCCAGGTCAGAACTTCACATCAACGTCATAGTGAATTCTCAGAGGGATCCTGGAGCAGGCGGCAGGTGGGCCCACAGCCGGGAGAGATGGAGCCAGGGTGAACTGGGCCTGCCCAGCACCTGGGCAGAGTGGTTCCTGAATACAACCCTCAGGGCCCCATGAAAATAGTACACTCTCATTAAATTCTAGCCAGATGCTCCTGCTTTCTGGAGGCTTTCTTTCTTTATTAAGAAGAGAGACCAGCAACTTCTGGAGAGGTACTGGGTCATAATAATACCTAACTCAGAGGGCTTCCCTAGGGGTCCAGTGGTTAAGAATCCACCTGCCAATGCAGAGGACATGGGTTCAATACCTGGTCTGGGAACTAAGATACCACATGCCACGGAGCAACTATGCCCCGGCGCCCCAACTACTGAGCCTGCGCTCTAGAGCCTGCAAGCTGCAGCTACTGAAGCCTAAGCACCCTAGAGTCTGTGCTCTGCAGTGAGAGGCCACCCTTGTTGAGAAGGTAAGAAGCCCGTGAATAGCGGTTAGAGAGTGGCCCCCGCTCACCACAGCCAGAGAAAGCCTGTGCACAGCAACGAAGACCCAGTACAACCAAAAATAAAAATATTTTTTAAAATTGCCTAAGACTTTCTCTTAGATATGACTGGAAACTTTGAAAAAGATTCTGCAGCGCCCAGTTAAATGTGGCTGTCATCAGATGGAAGGTGAAACCCAAGCAGAGAGAAGGCAGAGGACCAAGCAACAGACAGCAGAGCTGAGGGGCCTGAGCAAGAGGGAGGGAGCCCCTGTTCAAATCGAGGACTTCCACTGGCTCAGGAAGCAAGACCCCAGAGTCCCCAGGGGGGCAGTGTGGGCTGAGGTATGGCTGAAGTGGGGGGTGCCTTGTGGTGGCTGGCAGTGTGGGCTGAGGTGGGAGTGCCTCGTGGTGCAGCCACTGTGGAACATGTTCTGGCATCCTCCTCACTGTACAACCAGAAATCCCCACAAATCTGTCCGGAGTAGTTGGGCACGAGGCTGAGATGGACAGACATGCCAGCCTGATGGCAAGGGCTCCTGGCCGTACTAAGTGTGGCCTGAGAACCAGAATTGCCCGGAGGTCTGCATCAGGTGGACAAGCACGTCCATACACAGAAAATCACCCGGCTGTCACGAGGGCACAGACCTAACGCCCGCGGCAAGAAAAGGTGGCTGTGGATGCACTGTGACCTGTGAAAGCAGACAGACCTAAAGGGGACAGGGAAGCATTCCATCTCGTGACATTCCAGAAAAGACAAAACTGATCTCCAGGGACAGAAATCAGGTGGGGGCTGCCGGGGGCTGGTCGACCATGACGGGAATTCTCAGGGGCGACGGGACTTTCTGTGCGTTGACGGCGGCAGTTAAACAACTGGACGCATTTGTTACTCAGGATGGGGCAGTGAAAAGGGTGGATTTTACTGATGTAGGTTATATCCCAATAAGCCTGGCTTAAACAGCAACATACATCAGACAAAAGCCATCTCCTGCTGCAGATGTGTTAACATCTCTTCATTACTCTTGGGATAAAAGGCAGCTCCCCTCCTCAGCCTCTGAGCTGTGGGGGTCTGGCCTCCTCTTCCCTCTCCTCCTGGTCCTCAGGGCTCCTGCACACTCTGTTCCCCGTCCCAAATGCTCTGCCTACACCCTTCCCACATCCTTCCTTTCCAAGCTTCAGACCCTCATCCCCACCACCCACCAGAAGAGGCTCCGGTCTTGTATTCATGGGTCTTCTTCTCCATCACAAGTCGCAATCACACCCCCACTCAGCTGCGTGCCTGATGGGTAACTATCTCCCCATGAAGGACACGACATTTCTGTCTCATCACTGATGCTGACCCTTGCTACAGAGCTCGTCACACAGCTCATGTTCAATAAGTTCCCAAATAAGAGGATGAGTGAACAACTAAGTTCTGGAGAAAGGAAACACACAGAGTAACTTCTCTGCACTCCATTCTTTGGTGAAAGAATATTCTATTGAAAAGGACACTGGGCAAGGTAACACAGCCACCCCTCCTGGGCTGTCACAGACCAGCGGAAGGGCAGGTGACACAGAGTCCTACCTGTCACAGCACAGGTCCCAGGTTCCCAGCTCGGAGTTTGTTGTCAGCCTGAAAAGTAGGAGGGAAAAAAAAAAACCATTAACTGCTTTGCTGGAGTCCAGTCTTTCCCAACTGCCTGGCTCTGCTCAGCCTAAAACCAGCAGAAAGTGTATGCTCAAGCCTGGTGCCTGCTTCAACACCAGGGTGTCTGAGTTTCGGACCAAACATCAGTCTTTTGAAGCTGAGGTTCTGTTAAGGCCTGGCTCAAACAACAGGGTCACTGAGAGGCTTATGAAAAGGATTTGAGAGGCTCCCCGCACGCCAATTAGCTCTTACAAAACAGTGTTTTGATGAGCACCGTGCTGATGAATCAGCTCCACGTGGCTCCCTTCCCCTAGGAACACCCTTGGGCCTGAGAATGAAGGCGGGTGGTGGGGAGAGATGGGGGCCCCACTGCAGTGCAGGTTTTGCCAGATTCTTGGTGGAGGGAGGGGGTGAACAGTTGAACACATTTGGCTGATATAAAACACGGCTGGAATCATACTTCCTTGAAGCAAATATTATTCTCATTAAAACACAGATCACCCGTTGGGAGGAGCTGATGTGGAGGGCAGCACAGAGAACCCCTTTGGTTATATGCGGCCGTGCTTAGTGAGCAGAGCGGGGAATGGAGGCCCCGGCGCCACCATCGCCCCTAGTCTGGTCCCTGCCCAGCAAGGCTCCCTTCGCCAGCCAGCGAGCAACCAGGGTCCCGGCTCCGCCCTTCCAGCTGGGTTTCTGGGCTGCCCTCTTGCTGGAAGCCGCCTTCCTGATTCTCCACCAGGTCCTGATCAGGCGCTCTCAACTGAGGGACATTGTGCTATGTGAGGGCCGTGATGTGTGTTGCCTGGTCAAATGCCAGCATTGACGCTGCGTGGATGGGGTAGATGTGGTGACTACCTGCAACCAGCCAGCTCCAAGTAAGGGAGGTTACTCTTTGTAAGGCGGGTTGGCCCCACCAGTTGGAGTTCTTGTGAGCAAAAACTGAGGTTTCCTGGAGAAGAAAAAATTCTGCCTCACTACCGGACAGAACAGACACCCTTCTAGGACATCCAGCCTGCTGACCGCTCCTAGATTTTGGCCTGTGAACCCCATGGTCCTTATGATAAAATGAATCTGTTGCTCTTTCTGCAGATAGAATAGATAGATAGATAGACAGACTATATAACTGATGGACATCAATAGATGACAGATATCCTCTTGGTTCCACTTTTCTGGGGAACCCTGGGTGATCTGTCAGTCCCCCAGGGCTAGCCCTTGAAAACCCCTCACCCACATGGCAGTACAGACTGGTGGTTAAAATGGCACCTCTGGTTTACATGAAGTTCTGGAACAGGCAAAACTAATCAGTGATGACAAAAATAAGGACAGTGGCTGCCTCAGTAGGGTGTGGGCAAGGACTGACTGGGTAGAGGGTACTTTCTGCAGGGGGTGGGAAATTCCACGTGCTGATGGGGAGGGGTTTACAGGAGTTTGCTTGTGTTAAAACTCAGCAAAAGGTATACCTAACATTTGTGCATTTCACTGCATGGAAAGTTTACTTAAAAACACAAATATTGAACTCTAGTTGGCAGAACATGCACTCAACTGCTTAGGGGCCAAGTATACTGGTGTCTGCAGTGGCTGTATGAAATGCATACAAAAGGTGGATCTACAGATGGAGATAGGCGTGGAGAGCTGGACAGACAGCTGATAAAGAGACTACAGCTCAGTGTCAATGGTGGAATCAAGTGGTGGCTACATGGGTACTTGTGGTACCACGGACCAAGCAGCTGAGGTGTGATATGGTCAGACAGCTCGAAGTCCTGCTTCTGAATGCTGGACTCCTGAGTACCTCACTGAGATGGTGACAGGACGGGGAAGCAGACCTCAGCAGCAACATCCTCAGTCCATGACCTTCAACAAGCATCAGGGACATCAAGTTGGAGGCCTCTTTGACACCAGGATGATCTAGACAAGTTACAGTCACCTGGGGCAGTGCAAGCCAAGGGCTGGGGGAACCCAGACTAGCAGGGGTGTGTGTGTTATGTTGACAGGGGATGGGCTGCCTCTTGAGGGAGGCATTCAAGGTAAGTGAGACTTCAGTGGCTAGACATGGTCCGATTGCATAAAAGATGTCCTGTGATTCAAGATTCTGGTCCATGGTGGTTCTGCCCTTCCACAAGACTATAGATACAGAGGGTCCCATTTACCTGCCACTTGCCTTGAGCCAAACTGGAAGCCACACTTGCTGCAGAACAAGATCCTGCCTTGTTGAAAGGGCCCCTGGCCCATCTCAGCTTTCAGTGAGCAAATGCTCTGTTCAGTCAGAAAGAATTCCACAGATCCCCATCTGGAAGCAGAAGGCAAGGACTTGGAAGGTTTATCCTGACCCAGTCCTATTTTCTTGTCACTTTCCCTGAAGACTAAGGGCTCAGAAGGCAATGAAATAATGTGAGATGATATGGCCAATAAGGAGACTGTGTTGTAACGAGCCAGGAGAACATGGTTCAGACTCAGAAAGGAAGGACACTCACCTCCAAAGTATCAGTGATGGCCTTATTAACAGCTAAGTTTAACCCATCCACCCATCTATCCATTCATCCATCATCCATCCAACTCTAGAGTCTTACACTGCTATACCCTTGCTACATGCTTGGTTTATTATAGTATTTGGCATAGAGGAAGTACTATTTCTTGTGTAGTTGGATTATAAGATATCATATGTATCCTTAAGGAGCAAGTGAAACAAATTAGTTATGCCGCAAATGGGGAGCTATGAAATACCATGAGGCTGACAGTTCAACCTACTGAGCCGATGAAGACACTGGTGAGAGGAAAAGGTGTGGAAAATAATTTCTTAAATATATACTTTTTTGAAATATCTATCTATTGTCTGACATTTCTGTTTTCTTTGCTGGCAGGCCTATGAAATAGTTCTATTTAAAATCTATTATCCAAAATAAATTATTCCAAGTCTGTATCCATATATATTAAAGGAAAACTTTTAAAAATATTCTTTGCACTGATTATCTGGACATTCGAAAAAACAGGCAGAGTAATTACTCTTGCTCCATACTCACAAACTTTGATTTCTTTTTAAAGTTTATCTGGGCTGTTTAATACTTTTTTAAGAATATCTTTTAAAATTATTTACTAGTTTTATTTTTTCATAAATTACCCTCAATCTTCCTCAGTGTTAAACTTCGTGATTGATAAATTCAAGATTGTTGACACTCTTGACTGGCTGTAAAGTATAATATTTTATTGAGAAAATTCTCTTTCTACAGGTGCTGACAGACCTGGAAACTCAGCACAAATCTGGCCAAGTGGAAGATTTCCTCAGTTCTAATTTTTCCATGTGGGAAGATGAGTCTATTTCAGCCTGGATATGTGGTCAGGGTCTGTTTTGACTCTAGTCAGAGAACCTCTCATCAACAAGTATTTCACAAGTCTAAATTCATCAAATTGTCTCTATTTATGATACTTTTCAATGTTTCACCAAATTTAAATGCTTCAAAAATCTTAGCTATCTCAACTGCATTCCATTTCGGTACAGAATGTAAATATATCCAACTTTAAAATGTGGACCTCATCAGAGATTCTTCCACTGGCCCAGAACATTCCACAGTGAAGTGACAGCACTGTTCCCAAAGATCCCACAGCAGGACCAAGCATGCGACTCCCCCAGCCCTCCCATCAGGATCTTTAACACGTCAGCACCTTTCTGTGGGCAAATTTGCTCTGCGGCCATTGTGCTTCACTAAAAGCTTCCTGAACTGAAGATTTCTGGCACAACCTTCACTGAAAAATTTGGAAGTTCCCAGTGGATTTTGAATGAACGGCATAACGAATTTAAAGGGCTCACTTACAGAACAATTAAATGCCACTGTGCGCACTTTATTTACAAAGGATCCCCTCCTACACCTGGCAGATAAGGATGGCAATTAACCCCAGGGAGAGGAATGAGGCCCTGCTGCCTCCGCTTTCGTTTTAATTCAGCATCAGCTCTGTCCTAGGGCTTTGTGGTCCAGCCCCTCCACTTCTCAACTCGTGCATCGTGACAGGCTGAGCTCCTCTCACGATGTGGAGGATTTCCTGAGGCAGTTATCACTTGCTGGGCAGCATCGTTGATTCCAAGCATATTTATGCACCATAGATGTCTCAATTTGGCCAAAGCCTTGTTTTCAGAACGATGTGTGCTCCACCAGAATTTGAATTTGTGTTATTACTGCAAAAATAAATCACTGTACGTTCAACGTTGAACTTTTAAACTGAATCAGAGAAAGCCTTTGCATTATTTCTTATGTTGCACGCTGCCCCGCCGGCTGGCTGCCTGGGGCTTCAGGCATCCTCGGGCCACTGGTGAGGATGACACAGCAGCCAGGAACCAGAGGCTGGCAGGTCAGTTCCATGTCTTAAAAATGCATTCATTTTTTAAATCTTTAAACCCTTGCTAGATTGTCTTACCACCCAAATCTCCAGCATGATGTTCCCTGTCTTTGCTTCAGAGGAGGGTTAGCGAGTGTTGAGACAGGACTAGCTAGTGCCTGGCCCAGGCTCCCTCCTGGTTACACCGCTGTCTGTGACCAGGGGCAGAGCCTGCTGGGCTCATGTCTGTGACGACAAGAGAGCTCTTGCACAACGGGAGACACGAAACAGCCCCTGGAATATGGCAAATAATATGTTAAGATAAATATTTAGAAGTTTTGATGGAATACAACTCTGTTTCAAAGGAAAATTAAATGTCAGAAAAACCGGCTCAACTGCTGTTTTCATTCCCAGAAGCCTCGCTGGATGCAGGAACCACGTGGAGATGTTCTCCTGCTTCCTGTGCCCCAGATCACAGTTCCACATTGAAGACTCACCCCTCCTTCCTTGGCCTCTCTTCCACCCCCTTGAGGCACCAGCCTGTCACCCAGGAGCTCCAAGAACAATGGGGCAGACACCCACGCCCCTCACATGACTGGAACAGGCCTCTCGGAGGCCAGCACCCTGCCCCCGGCCAGGGATGGCTGGTCCCTCCTTCTGCAAGTGTCCACAGGGTGTGGCCAGACAACGTAAGTGCCCAGCCCAGCATCACACTGGAAAGCACAGCATCCTTCCCTCAGCTCCAGCCCGAGTGGTCCAGGGCGGCCCGAGGACCAGGCTGCGAGCTCCAGAGACAACTCCCGGCAGGCAGGGCAAGGGCAGGGCACCTGCAGAGGAGCGGGATGACTGCGTGGATGGCCGACAGGACCAGCTCCCTTGGACGAGGTTAGGCTGCGGAGGCAGCAGATGGCCTCGCGTCTTATCCTGGAGGAGGAAGGAGCCGGCACCCCAAGCGGGCGAGACTGGGGCTGGAGAAGTCCTTCGTGGCAGAGGGAGGGAGGGGGATCAGAGCAGCAGGGGAACTGGGCCCAGATTCAGCCCTGACCAGGACGGCCAGTCCCCGCCCTGCAGGGACCTACAGTCACAGAATGATGCTGCTGACTTGGGGGCTGTGGGGGAGCGAGGTGTGAGCAGCCAGGAATGGCACTCCATCTCTGGCGCTGGGGTCTCTGGTCAGGGAGGGCTACCCACAGGGAGGACCTGGGCTCTTCTTCACTAGCCCCACCTCAAACTAAATCAGACTTTCCTGAAGCACCCACCCACTGAGCCATTTCTGATCCCCAAGAGGGTTGCATGGTGTGGTCGCTGACAGAGGTTTGGGGGACCTTAGGATGGGGATGAGGGAGGGGGAGACCGAGAGGTGGGCAATGCCCACCTTTGAGGGGACAGCACTGACCTTGACGGGAAGGGCAGTGTAGGGGACAAGTCTCAGTTGCCCCATAGCAGCAGCTGAGTTGGAAGAGTACATCCCAGCAGGACACAATCTAAGGATGTCGCTGGGGTTTTGCTCAGATAGTGGAATTTGGCATCAAGTGTGGAGTAAGAGAAGCACCCAGAGGTATGATGTGCCCTCATGAGATAATGAGCCCCAGTATGCACCCAAGCTCCCAAGTGCTCCATGGACCTGGGGACACAGAACAGACTGGGAGAAAGAAGGGGCCGTGAGGTGCTGGCCTCAGCTTCAGAACAGGCTGGTAGAGAGAATGGACTGTGAGGTGGTGGTCTCAGCTTCAGCCCACAGCCCAAGGCAGAGCGATTTGAGTGTGCCCCTGAGCTGGAGCTGACTGCAGACAACACCCGTGGGCTGGCTGCCTGGTGCCCCAGCAACTTCTCAGGGAATCAAGGAGCTGGAGGATGAGCCAGCCCTGCAGGGGTAGGAGAGTCTGTGTGGGCAACGGGGGCCCAGCAGGGAAATCTGGGTGAAGCGGCCTCCCTGGAAACCACTGCGGGGGCCATGTTTTCTCTGAGCCTTTGTTGCTTTGTTACCAGGGACGTGCTGTTCCAGCTCCCTACCCCTCACCTGAGATCATCGTCCATCTTTGCGAAAAGTCAGAGTAATTCTTTCCATCCCCGCTGGCCAGGTTGGGTGTATGCAGGCCAGGTCATGTTGGCATGACAACAAGACAGGCCGGGAGGAGGGAAGCGCTACCTCAATGCTCAGCAATGACCATGCGGCCCCCTCCTCCCAGCCTGGGCCTCTTCCAGGGGTGAACGCCCGGCTCCTGTGTCCACACTGTCGTCGATGCTCTGCGTGCCTGCTGGGTGCCAGGCCACATATGGGAAGGTCCTTCCCTGAACCTTCGTGATCTCAATATGCTGCAGGCATTCCTTTTTTAATGCATTCATTTACTTCTGGTTGTGCTGGGTCTTCGCTGCTGCGAGGGCTTTTCTCTAGTTGTGGCAAGTAAAGGGCTGCTCTCTAGTCGTAATATCCAAGCTTCTCACTGCGGAGGCTTGTTACAGAGCATCGGCTCTCGGCACGCAGGCTTCGGTAGTTGTGGTGCATGGGCTTAGCTGCTCTGCAGCATGTGGGATCTTCCAAGATCAGGGATCAAATCCATGTCTCCTGCCTTGATGGGGGGATTCTTTACCACTGAGCCACCAGGGAAGCCCCAGGCATTCATTTCATCCTGAGTTTAAAGATTCAAATCTGACACTAGACCTTTGCTTGTATGTTCAATTGGTTTTTAACAAGGATGCCAAGATCATTCAATGAGGAATGGACAGCCTTTTCAACAAATGATGCTTCCAACCAAACACCCACATGCAAAAGGATGAAGTCAGACCCCTACGAAATAGCATATATAAAAATTAACTGTAAAAGACTCAAAGACCTAAATGGGAGAGTTAAAACTGTAAGTCTTAGAAAGAAGACGCGAATCTTTGTGACCTTGGATTAGACAACAATTTCTTAGATATGACACCAAAAGCACAGCAAGCAAATTAAAAATTAAGTAATCAAAATTAATAATTTTGTGATACAAAGGACATCATCAAGAATGTGAAAGGCAAGGCATGAGAGGAAATACTTGCAAATCATATACCTGATCTAGAATATATAAAGAACTCCTAAATTCAAATAATAAAAAGACAAAGAAAATATACAAATGGGCAAGAAGCACATGAAAAAGATGTCTTCTTTCACTAGCTGTCAGGGAAGTGCAGCAAGATACCACTTCATTCTCTTTGTAATGGTTACAGTCAAAAAGATAGAGAACCAGAGTATTGGTGAGAATGGGGGAAAATCAGAAACCTCATACATTGCTGTTCCAGAAGCTCCTCAAAAGATTAAACACAGAGTTACCCTCTGACCCAAGCAATTCCACTCCTGGATATATACCCAGGAGAAGTGAAAACACCTCCACGCCAAAAATATGTAATGTCTGTTGCAGCATTATTCATAATAGATGAATAACCAAAATAATAAAAATGTCCACCAAATTAATGGATAAGCAAAATGGGGCCCACCTGCACCATGGAATTTCACTCAGCCATACAAAAGAATGACACAGGCTTCATTCAGCACGGTGCACCTTGAGAAAAGCATGCTAAGTGAATGACACACATACAAAAGACCACATATGATTCGATTCCATTTAGATGAAAGGTCCAAAACAGGCAAATTCATAGAGAGAGAAAGTAGACTCATGGTTGCCAAGAGCCCGGGCAGGATTGCTGATGGGGACAAGGTTTCCTTTTGGGATGACAAAATGCTTCTGAAATTGACTGTGGTGATGGCTGCATAGCTCTGTGAATGCACAACGAACCATTTAATGGTATACTTGAAACAGGTGAATTGTACAGTGCATGAATTATATCTCCATAAGGCTGTATCAAGAACAATGGAGGCCCAGTACAGTAATCAACAGACCATGTTCCACACAAAGGGCAGAGGCAGGACTTGAACTCAGGCCCTTCAGGTCAAAGCTCTTCACCGCCTGACTGTTGCCTCCTGCAGACTTATGCCTTTGAGTAAGGTCTAACTCTGGACTTCCTCAACACCAATCATCTAGCCCCACATGCTATTCAATCCATGGTCCACATGCGCGGTCTACGTGTGAGCTATAGGGGGTCACAGCCACAGAAACTCAGGGGCACTGTCCTGAAAGGGTCTTTAAAAATCACTGAGTCAGCTTCCCATCTTCTCCTGGACTTGCTCTCTTTGTATCCTCAGTGGGATCATCCACCATCCCATGAGGTAAGCCCTCCACCTCACTTGCCACCAGGTTGCATTGTTTAGCAGGACCAGTCATTCTGGAACTCAAACGCTGATGAGGCGGCAATGACAATGGCATTCCAAACACTCTAGCTGCCTGCCAGAAGCTGACGTAAATCCTCTCACGGAGGAAGATAACATTGTCCTACGCCTTGAGTTATCTCTATATTGTTTCATTTACAATAACCAGCACATCATCAAAAATAATCTGGCATTTAAGGAGATGGAACATGATAAAAAATCAAGAGAAACTACAGACAATAGAAACAGAGCCACAGAAGATGGAAAATGCGTTATTCAAAGAATGAACTTTCAATAATCCCTTAAAATATTGAAGGAAATAAAAGACAAGATTGAGAATTTTGGTAGGGTAGAAACTATAGTAAAGAATCAAAGAAAAGTTCTAGAACTAAGAAATATAATAACTGGAATTTAGAACTTAATAATTAGCTCTAACTAAAGAAAGAATTAGTAAGCTGGAAGATAAATCAAAAGAAACTTTGCAGATGAAAATAATTATTTTAGCTATTCTAGTGAATGTATACTGGTACTCTATGGTTAACATTTGCATTTCCCTAATAGCTAATGACGTTGAGCACCTTTTTCATATGTTTATTGGCCATCTCGAGATTGTTTTAATGCAGTGCCTATTCAAAACTTTGGGTATTTAAAAAATTAGGTTATCTGTCTTTTTTAGAAATACTAGCATTTATTAGAGTTTGACAACTCTAAAAAAGTATTTTAATTTCTATGATAACCTAAAAGAACAACAGAGGTGCTTATCAAGCTAACAAAGGGGAGTATAAAAATATTACAAAGTTTAAAAAGGCGAGAAAGGAGAGAAAAAACAACACAGGATAATCAGGACAAATTAAAAACACACAGTAACTTAGATAGACTGGAATGTTAGATGAAACCCCTAATATATCAGTTATCACACAAAATGTACACAGACTAAATGGTCAAACTGAAAGACAAAGATGGTATCTCTTGTCAGTGGAAAAATATAACTTTTCATCCAAATAAATGACTTTCTTACAAGCATGTTTTTGGTCTTTGTCCATCTCTCTGTCACCACACAGGGAGAAGCAACCTACCTGCAAATGCGCTCTCATTTAGCTGGGAACGTCTGATGATTGTCACTGATAGACTGTTTTCCTTTGCTACTAAAAAGTTAGTTCATTCAGCTAGACAAATTCCCTTTCTAAAAGGAAGGTTATCGCTTCTACTTGTCAAGATCATTTAAATAATGTGGTTTTAAAATGAGACCTGACCTCCTTGCAATTTCCCTCTACAGTTCCCACACCTTAGTCTATCCTTGCCTCTGGAATAGTGGTTAATGTCTCAAGTTCTGCCTGAGTTTGAGTCCTGACACTTAGTCCAGATGTGGGACTCAGCTCAGGTTGAAGAATTCATTTCATCCCCCTGGACCTCTGTTTCCTCATCTGTAAAATGGGATAATGGTCCCTACTTCAAAGGGTCACAGAGTGGATTAAATAACCAAAAGCACACATCACACTTAATGAACACAGTAATTATTAACTATAATGTGGTCATTTTATTAGTGCTACCCTCTCCCCTTCCTGATCTGGTCATTTCCTCCCCATCTCCTGTCAAGGTTCCGCTCAGAAACTACTGGGAATTCCCTGGCAGGTCAGAGGTTAGGACTCCAGCCTTTTACTGAAGGGGGTATAGATTCAACCCCAGGTCCTAGAACTAAGATCCCACAAGCCACATGGCCAAAAAAATAAATGAGAAACTACTCCTCCCGGTGACCCCTGCCAGGCCAATCACCCCACCTCACGCACACACAAATGACAGCTCGACCCTCATAATCCTGTGCTGCAGACGAGTGTCTAGAGGAATATAATTCACTCACATTGGAAGCAAAAGGCCCACAAGGGTAAGAAAGGGATGATATATGTTCCTCTTCCCTTGAATCAGTGCCATGGAGTCACATCTTACACATGCAATCGTAAAGTCAAGTCACAGCTGGGTAGTCAAAGTGTCCCTTGACACACGTTTGGTATACACACCCCGGCACCAGGTCTTGCCCACCAAAGGTGGAGACCCACAGGGCCAGGCAAAGAACGGACCAGAGGAAAGTCTACACACCAACCTGTGGGCTTTCGAGGTGCTCGCTTTTGCGGGGGCACCAGTCAACCCCAAGAAGCAACACTGGCAGCAGCAGGGAACGAGAGCCCAAATGTAGGGGCGAGAAGCCCAAGGTAGCATGACTTACTTTGCTCTGTCCCTGACACCCTTCCAGTCCGGTGGCACAAGCAGGGTGGCGCTCAAGGAGAGGACAGGGAGAAGCGGAGCTGCATCCTACGAGGGGAGGAGCCCCTCCTGGGACTCAGCTAGGCGTGCGTGGGGGAGGCTGCCGTGCAGATGACCATGGGGGCCCTGCTTTGTGTCAGGCATTGAACAATCCTGAAAACACTGTGTGGATCAGATGGTCTGTTTCATCCAGTAGATTCCACTATCCTCCCTGAAAACCAGTGGGGAGTGGATGCTTCCGGGGAGAGGTCTCTCCACCCTCTGTGCCTAGCTCGTGCAGAGGCTCATCCATGTGTGTGGCCCATGCAAGTGGCTAAGGAAAGGAGAGAGCATACCTGCCCACAGTGAGATCACAGGAGCACACATGCCCACCTCTGAAGACACGCCTGCCTCCTGCTGTTCTGGACCTCACCTCCACTTGGGGAACATCATGGTCAGAAACGGCCCTGGCGGCCTCTTCCATGTCCACGCACGCAGGAAAGGCACTCTGTGCATCTGTGGTGCCCTGAGCCACCCTTGGTCAGCCACAGTACTCACTGTCACACTCTGGACCTTGAAATGTCACAAGCCCTAGGCAGCTCTCTCTTAGCCCCTCTCTTACTGGAAAAGGAGGTTGTCCCATGAAGGTGCCCAGGTGCCTCTGACCACCCCCCCTCCTGAGCAGAACCCGCAGCACCCCTACACCCTGGGTCAACAGCGCAGGGGAGGTGGGGGGCCTCCCGCATGGCCAGCCCATTGGCCCAACAAGGGGTCAGACTCGCCCTCCTAGAGAGTCACCCAGGCCTGGAGGGTCAGGAGTCAGATCTGCCAGCCAGCAGACCACCTGCCGTGCAGAAAATGCACCACACCACACAGCCAGGACAGGCAGTCTCCCCTTCTCTTGGCATTAGAGCTGCTAGTAAGCAAACTAGAGCCAGGAGGGGCCGTGTGAGCCCATCAGATTAACAGGATCAGAAGGAACTTGGACATACAGCGTCAGCCGAAGTGTACACCACCTTGAAAGTAGACATCTAAACGCACACGCCAACATTTACAGGGCACTTCGGCACAGCAATCGCACTCCTGGGTGCAGATGTTGTTGGAAACCTAGTCAGACATGATTACAACCAAGGGGCTCTGGGAAAGGCTTCAGTGCATCCAAGGTGCAGGCTCCAGTCTCCCCTCCCTGCCTGCCCATGATATGGTGAGAGAGGTCCCGTTTGGGGTAGATTGGTGCCCTCACCTGGGGTTCCGGAAACGGTGCTGGCTGACTGGTACAGTTCCTCTACAATTGGGCTGGCAGGAGCTCCAGAACGAAGCCCCTCTGGTGGGATGGCCTGGACTCCCCAGGCTCCCCAGCCCCGAGCGGGATGATGGTTTGGCTGCAGGTACCGGTTGGGCCAGGGTAGCAGGGGCACCCATAGCACCGGGTGCCTCCCCAGAGTGTGAAATGCAGGAGGTGGCATTTGGAGCAAATCCTCTTGACAGAAACTTGCCCTGGGTCCAAAATCATCAGTGAAAACCCAAATGGTGTAAGTCTGGCCACTCGTCAGATGGCTGTTTGTGCAGGAAACGTGCAGTGAGTGTTCACAGTAAGACTGTTCCCAGAGCTGCGTGCGGGTCTCCAGATTCCCGGAAAGTGACGGCTTCGCTGGAAGTGAGGTTATTTTCGAGGAAGGGAAGGGATTTAGTGATTGCTAAGTACTCTGGTTTTTAAAAAATTCCAAAACCCAAAATTCCATACAGAGATCCAGGTAGAAGTTAATGGTTTTTCCCAAGTAGCATGGACAGTTGGAATAAAGCATTTGGAGGGTGCCTGGCTTTCCTGTGACTCAGTCGGGGCTGGCACTGCCACAGGCCGGGAGGAGGCCCGGAGGAGGCTGGCCAGCAGATCCCCACAGCTGCCCAGGCCCCGGCCACCGCAGCACCAGGAGGGGAAAACAATGGAGAGGGCCAGGACCCTCGGAGACCTTACCAAGACTGGGGAGCCGGCCGAGAGGTTGTATATTAGCTCCAGAGCAAAGCAGAGCCTGGTGTGGAATTTTAGCCAAATGGTAACTTTTTTTTTTAACACATTTAAAATGAAACCCTTCTCTTGCTCATTTCTCAGAACTGTTTTGTCATCAACAGCCTAAGCTGCCTGCCCTCTCCCACCTACTACCTCGCCCACTCAGTCCTGGTTTTCTCTAAAGTCAGTTCTCCACTGGGTTTACCCCATTCCCTACCCCTGCCCCTGAGAGCTGGGCAAGCAGTTTTCATTTTTCACAGCACAAGGGCACCGAGAGTAGAGTAGAGCATGCATGGTTGGTGCAGGAAACACACCCTGCAGTGCAGAAGTGCCCCTGAGCCAAGGATGTGTCTCCTGGGTGACCAGGGTCCCTCAGCTTTGTCCTGAGAAGAAGCGTCTATGCTTTTGCTGTGGTGAACCCAGGGATGCCCATATTCAAGTGCCTAAAGTGACATGATGCCTCCTGCCCAGCGTCAGACCCATTTCCTGTGAACTGCAGTTTCTGATTCTCAAGTAGCCCTAACGAGGGAGCCCCTGAGAATGTTTGACAGAACTCGAGTGGCCACACAGAGCACATCTGCTGCTGTTGAAGGACAATCCCGTGAAGGATGAGGGTGCTCCACGTCAGTGCCAGTGATGACATGGAGGACACTGGAGCTCTGGGCTGACAGACACACTTGGTTGTAACAAATGACTTCAGCAGAGGCAGATTCAACTCTTGTCCTGGGGGAGGGGTCTTGTCCAGAGTCTGTGTCCCCAGGGACTTTCCAACCCCCACTACCACACAGAGTGTGGCACCCAATGTGCAGCCGGTTCAAAGCAGGACAGCCTGTGGCCAGCTCTGCCTCAGGGCTCCAGGGGAGACACTCACACACTTGCAGTGTGCACTTCACTTCCGTGTGCTGAGTTGTTGCTAAGTTACCGAATACATCAGGCTGCATGACATGTGAACTTTTCTAGACTGATCAGGGTTCCCTGAGCCAGCTGTCAGAACCACTCTAAAGGGTGGGGGCAAAGACATGGCTGAAGTTACTGGGGGCAAAATAGATCTCTCCTTCCTTCTTTGTTTTGTTGTTGAATAACAAGAAATCTCCAGACTAACATCCATCACTGTTATAAATATCATGACAATTAGGTGACTTTTTTGCTCCATGAATTCCCTTTATCTTACTCAGGAAGGTAAGGCTGGCAGTGAGGCACGGGTGGCATGTCCTCACTCAGCCTGCCATGTGGTATCAGCCATGGGTGGTGGAGGTGGCACAGAGGCTGGGTAACCCACATGCCACGGCCCCTAGCACAGCTTGCCCGGAGGGTCTGCCCGGGACCGGCCAGCTGCATTGTGCTCTGGGTTCTGGGAGCTTCGCCCTGCAGGCTTCACTCTGAAGGACGCTGGTTCAGCGATGAAACATCAGGTCTGTGCTCCAGACATCAGTGAGTCATGCTGCTGCTGCTGCTGCTAAGTCGCTTCAGTCGTGTCCGACTCTATGCGACCCCATAGACGGCAGCCCACCAGGCTCCCCCGTCCCTGGGATTCTCCAGGCAAGAACACTGGAGTGGGTTGCCATTGCCTTCTCCAAAGCATGAAAGTGAAAAGTGAAAGTGAAGTCGCTCAGTCGTGTCCGACTCTTCGAGACCCCATGGACTGAAGCCCACCAGGCTTCTCCATGGGATTTTCCAGGCAAGAGTACTGGAGTGGGGTGCCATCGCCTTCTCCACAGTGAGTCATGAGCACTTAGTAAAGCACTCTGCCCCTGTGTCTGACACCCACCTGCTGGCTGTGGCTGCCTTGGGGACTGCGGGACCCAGACCCTGCACATCTGCCCATGGTGTCCCCACAGCCCCATGGAGCAAGAGTCCAGCACTCCCTCCCAGAGCTGGCACTTCTGCAGTGGGGCCAGTTCATGCTGTTGCCTAAGTTTGGCTTCCACCCAATTAATGCCCTCCCTCCCCACTGCCACCCCGCTCCGCTGTATCCTTTGTCCCTGCTCTGCACTGTGACAGCATGCAGTTGAGGGCTCTGTGTATCTGTGTGTGCTGGTGTGCCCCACACTGGACTCATGTCCACAGACCAGTGGGGGCTGGGCCGGGTGTGTGACCCACCATGGGGACATCTACTGAGTGGGGTGGGGGAATCCCAGGCCCAGAAAGCCCCCAGGGGAGCCCTGGCTGGACTCAGAGTCCTAAAATCCAGGAGAGTAAAGCAGCTTCTTCTGGGGCTGGGAGGCAGGAGGGCACATGACGAATTAGAAGTGAATTCTGGAAGAACCCCACTGAGAAGACAAGGAGAGCGTTCCCCAGGGTCACAGAGCACATTAACTATCAGTTAAGCCAAGAATTCAGATCCATCAAAAAAATTAAATAAGAATTTCCATATGATCCAGCATTTCATTTCTAGGTATACACCCAAAAGAACTGAAAGCAGGGTGTCAAAGAGAGGTTTGAACACCCCTGTTCATAGCAGCATTATTCATAATAGCCAAGAAGTGAAAGAAGCCAAGTGTCCATTGATGGGTGACGATAAAAAAATCATGGTCCATCCACGCAGTGGAGTATTATTCAGCTTCAAAAAGGAAGGAAATTCTGACACATGTTACAACATGGACAAACCCTGACATTACACTTAACGAAATAAACCAGTCTTACAAGGACAAATTCTGTATGATTCCACTTATATAGGCAAATTCACAGAGACTGAGAGTAGCTTCTGCAGCTGGGGGAGGGGGCTGTGAGTGTGTGTTTACTGGGAAACAGAGCATTGTTTGGGGAAGATGACAAAGTTCTGTGGACGGTGGTGGTGGGTGCACAGCAAGGTAAATGTACCTGATACCTCAGGCAAATTTTATGCTGTGTGTATTTCACTACAGTAAAAATGAAAACATAAATAAACCAAGAGCCCAGACAGAGCCCTCCCACCTCAGCACAGTTCACTGGCCTCTCCTGAGGACTTCAGGTTCCAAACCCGGAAGCCACAGCTCCCACACAGGCCCCACCCTGCTGTCATGAACCTGCTCACGTGGGGATCTGGGCAGAATTTCCGCTGTGTGGTCAGAGGACCACCTATAGCAGAGTTGTCTGGGGGCCGATTTACAATGCAGATTCCTGGGCACTGTTCCAGGCTCTGAATAGATCTCAGGGTAAGAGGGGTGCAATTACTTGTATTTTAGATTCTTGTGGCAACATGGACGTGAAAACAGCACAGAGGGCAGGTCAGTCCTTCACCCGGAGGCCGTGGATCGTGCTTCAGAACGTTGATTCAGAAACCAAAACACAGCAGAAAGCTCCGGCTGAATTCCAGAGAGGAAAGCCACTTGAAATTGATTTTCACAAGCATTTCTTATAATATTTCATGCCCCCAGATCTCCACACTGTAACAACCTGTGTAAAAGGTGTTAGTCTAGAGGTGATCCACAAATAGCCACAAATCCAGATAATTTACAGAAGCATGGAGCCTGACAAGCAGGACCAATAAACCTTGCCTTCACACTTGCTGGGAGGCTGCCCAGGCAGCTGGTGCAAAGTTGGGGTTGGCAAAGGCCCTGAGAATCCTGGTCCCTGGGGGGCCCATGTGCTGCCCCCAGGCTCCCATGCTGGCCCCAAGCCCCAGCTCCTCCCCGGGAAGCTTGCTGCCAGGTTGTGAGGTGTTGAGTTCTGCCTGATCAGGAATGAGCTGACAGGGCATCTGCCGGGAGGAGGAGGAAATGGTAGGTGAACAGCTGAGAGGTGGTCAGCCAATGGAACCAGCCTCAAGGGCCATGGCCAGGCCTGCGGATGCCATCCAAGCAGACACTTGACCAGGGACAGAGTCTCCCACCCAGAACCCGAAGTCCAGAAGACAGCAAGCAGGCCCTGGGTTCCAAACCCTGGGGGATGAGGTGGGGCAGTGGTAGGCGGCGATGAGGCCAGAACTAGGAGCAGACTCAGAGGAAATGCAGGAGGGCCCGGAGCCTCCCAACACCAGGCCGGGTGGTGGGCCTGTCAGGGGCAGGGAGTGCAGTCACAGGCCCAAGTCCTGCTTCAGGAGCCATCCTCCTGGGAGAGGGGTGTGCCAAGGCCAGCCCAGTGTGCTGCTCTGTGGGCTCCCTAGGGGACCCAGAGGGGAGGACTTGGGAGCAACTATGGCCTCTTCCTTCATTTTGAAGATAAGGCCGCAGCTGGAGCCCCCAGCCCTCGGGGCTCTCCCAGGGCTTCAACAGAGCAACACAGACCCAGAAGACAGCAGGTCCCCGGGGAAGAGGGGCATTAGCAGCACGTGACCACAGAGGTAGAAGGCAAAAGAAGTCAGGATCTCCTGCAGCCTGCTATTTTGGGAAGACTGCCTGGGATTTGCCTCCACACAGACTAGTGGGGGAGTGAGGGGAGTGGGCTCTGAGGGGAGTGAGGGGAGTGTGTTCTGAGTGAGTGTGAGGGGTACCTGCACAGCAGAGGAGTGAGTGCACGCATTATGAGTTCTAGTTTGAAACTTCCCGAATCACTGCCTCCTAACTGCAACCAGTGATCAGTACAATCAGCTTGACTGTACAGTCAGGCCACTCCCCTACAACGTGACTCACTGCTCCCCCAGGGGTTCAGGTCACTTAAGGGTTAACTTTTTTTTTTCTTTAATCTTTAAAAAGGCAACAATGGCATTTCACCAATGCCGGAGGAGACAGGCTCTAGCCTGGAATTTAGGGTCACCGACAGGAAACCATGTGAAGACAGCCACCAAGTCCAGCGTGGGGACTCCTGCTTTCATCATCTCAACCCCGTCTCCCATCAGCAGGAATGGCCTTGCTGGGCCACACAGGCACACACGTGAGGCTCAGAGCTTAGAGTCTGGGCTCAGAGGCAAAACTAACCTGTCGCACTGCTGCATCTGATCCTGAAAACAGGTCGGAAAATGTACAAGACGGGACTTGACATGTAATGGATAAATGGCCAGAGTAGAGGAGGGGAGACAGAGGTTTAAGCCCCCTCATCAGAGCCAAGGCAGCTGGATTCAACACGTGCTCTCCTTTTTCTTCTCACTGCTTCCCCAGGACCTCAGAGAGCCTTATACACTAATAAATACTTAGTCACAGTTTAGTCTATTTATGGCAATATTGTGCCTGGTTATCAAAGTTACTCACAGCCTAATCGACAGACAGACACAGCTGTAGGTGGTAGCACAAGGTAGTTCCCCAGGGGTGGAACCCATCCTAGACCACCCCAGAGAGCACCCCGGCTGGACACTCAGGGGTCTAGCCTCCCCCACACAGGAGGTGCAAGCCCAGGTGCATGGCCTGAGCCCTATGGTCCAGACTGTGGATCATCCACCCCTTGCCTTCTTCCAAACACCACTCCTCTTGACCCAAGGTGTTTGGAATCCTTTCTGGGAGCACAGAGCTTTCATTCCACAATCAGAAACCAAACATAAAATGAGAATCCACCCACAGAAAGCAACACCTTGGCTTAACTTCAAACTAAAGTGTAAATGACGGGTAGTAGACTCCTCACAGCTCAACAAAGTCTGAGCTTCTCTTTCTGTTAAGGCCTTCAGGGCCTCTTCCAACCCTTCCCTGCTCTGTTCTTCACTTTGCACTTTGGGTTGAACTGCTCCTGCCTCTTGTCTCCCCACTTTGCCTCTGCACCCCCATATGTACCCCCTCGGCTCCCCTCTGCTTCTCCTCTGCTCCCACCTGCCCCATCTCTGCCATCTCCCTCCCACTGTATGCAATCAGCTCTCCATGCCTCTCTCCCCAAATACACTGGTTCTTCTTGGAACCCTCTCCTGCTTCTCCCATGCCTAGCACATGCCTGGCTTCTGGTAAATGTCTGCGAGGGAAAGAAGGGAGGCAGGCAAGGCAGAGGCCCAGGGCCAGATGCTATCAGAGGCTTCAGGAAGTTAGACAGCTAACACACACAGAAACAGCAGCACCCTTGCTCTGGCTAAGGATCCAGACTGTCTCACTGACGCCAAACTGCATAAGGAGGACTGGGACCATGAGCCAGCACAGGTGCCACAGCTCAGGGACGGCCGTGGGCCATTGGTGTGAGCACCGCCTGGAGGATATGTGGGCTGCGGGGAGAGCCCTCGCTCCTGGCCGGCTCTCTGCCCCCCTCCCCTCCCAGCTCTTGGCAGCTTGGTAGGGCAGGCATATCCGCTGGGATTTATTTGCATCCACTTTGGAACAAACGGATTTCTTCCATATTTATATCATAGAATAAACAGAGATTTTCCTGATCAAAGGCTGCCCAGGCCTGGAGACGATTACCAGGAGTGTTTTCCCAACTGAGTCACGCCTTGCATTCGGGACACTGGCTCTGTCTGCACGCAGCACGTGATGCAGCTCAGTGACCATCGGGATATTCCAGAAAGGAACAAGGCTTCACACCCTCCAGGGTACACAATCCCCACTTAAAGAACAAATGGAGCACCCAGCTGATGGAGTCAGAGCAAGCACCCTTGATACCATCATGCATGCCCCCCAACACAGCCAGTATCCTCTCCAGGCAGCCCATGAGGTAAACAGGGGTGGAAACCTGGCCTGGTGACACCTGCCAGGCCTCAAGTAGAGGAGAAGATTTGAAGCCATGGCACAGAGCAGCCCTGCTCTGGGTCACAGGGGGAACAGTGAGGCTGGTTTACAGAAATGTTCTGGAGTTGCACTTCCATCAGTAACGAAAGGGAGAGCCCAGAGTCAGTGCCTCGTGATGTGGCGGTTGGGGCAGAAGGGAGGAGAGGAAGAGGGGCCTGGAAACCTGACCTCCATTCAGATGGGGAACTGCTTTTAGCAGTCAGGTACGGAATGGATGGCCATTCCCAAGCCATTTCCCAGCACATCCCAGGAGCAGGGAGCCGTGAGGAGATGGCCCAGGAGGCTGGGTTGCTGACATCTGCCAGGACAGCTGGCCGGCTGGCCAGGGAGTCCCTCAGTCCTGATGGACATGGTTTTCCCCCACCCCCTGACGGTGCCCCCAGCCCTGCCCCAGCCTGGGTCTCTGACTCTTGATGACAGATTCCTCATCATCTTCTGAGAAGCAGCCTTCAGACCCATTTGTATTTCTTCTGGAAACTCTTCAGATCCTTGGCCCTTTATTTCTGCATAATCTATAAAAGTTTTGGTCTGAATATATACATCAGGTATCTGTGCACCAGACTTGACCTGAATATCTACGTCTGTATAATCATCCCAGTGCTGCTGTAACAAATTCATCAAATATATTAAGATGACAGGAGCCGATTCTCTCATGGTTCTGAAGGGCAGACATCTGAATCAGGTCTCATTGGCTGAACTCATGGGTGGTGGGGCAGGTTCTCTCTGGAGGCTCCACAGGAGAATCCATCTCCTACCATTTCCAGCTTCTAGAGGTGCCACAACCCTTGGTTCAGGGCTCAACCTGACCTTCACTTCCATGGTCACGTCTCCTCTGATTCCAACCTTCCTGCCTCCCTCCTGTAAGGAACTTATGATGACACTGGTCCACCCTTTCCAGGAACAGCTCATCTCAGGAGCCTTAACTTCATCACATGTCCAGGTCCCTTTGGCAAGGAGGTGTCCCGGGCATTCAAACGCAGGCATCTCTGGGGGGGAGGACTACCTTCTCCACATGCAGTACTGCCTCCTAGCCTGATGCACATCTTGCAACTTCTGCCTTCATGTCTTTGCTACACAACAGCTTAATTTTTTACACTGCTGGATGCATTCATCTTGTCCTTTATGGACTTGGAACTGGGGGTAGTAAGCCTTTCCTACAGTAGAATTATGAATATATTATATTTTCTTCTATAGATTTTATATTTTGTTTTTATATTTTTGCCATTTCAACCATACAGGCTTTATTTTGCACATGAGGTAAGGCTCCAGCGTTTTTTTCTTCCAAAAGGTGAATTAATTGTACTATCAGTATTTCTGAATGATCTTTTCCTCTGTTTGAAGTGTTTACAAATTCCTAAATTCTCATTTAAAGGGCCACATGTTAGACTCTATTTTCTACATCGATTTACCTGTCTCTGCACCATGCTTTTGAAGTACCATTGCTTTGGAGTGTATCTTTTTTAAATCTTTAACTTTATACTGGAGTACAGCTGCTTAACAATGTTGTGACAGTCTCAGACGGACAGCAGTGGGATTCAGCCACACATATACACGTAACCATTCTCCCCCAAACTCCCCTCCCATCCCATAACATTGAGCAGAGTTCCCTGTGCTATACAGCAAGTCCTTGTTGGTTATCCATTTTAAATACAGTAGTGTGTACATGTTCATTCTAAACTCTCTAACAATCCCTTCCCCTCTGGCAACCCTAAGCTCATTCCCTAAATCTCTGAGTCTGTTTCTGTTTTATAGATAAGTTCATCTATATCATTTTTTTTAGATTCCACATATAAGGGATGTCATACGATATTTCTCCTTCTCTGTCTGGTTTACTTTACTCAGTATGACAATCTCTAGGGTCACCCATGTGGCCGCAAATGGCATTCTTCCATTCTTTTCAATGGCTGAGTAATATTCCATTGTGCATACATGGACCACATCTCCTTTGCCCATTCCTCTGCCGATGGACATCTTGGCTGCTTCCACGCTTTAGCTGCTCTAAACAGTGCTGCAGCGAATGCTGGGGTGCATGTATCCCTTCAGGCCATGATTTTCCTCTGCATATGTGCCCAGGAGTGGGATTGCTGGATCATAGGGTAGCTCTAGTCTTAGTTTTTTAAGGAAACTCCATATTGTTCTCCATAATGACTGCACCAATTTACATTCCAACCAATAGTGTAAGAGGGCTGGGGTTATTTTAATAACTGGAAGGGCAAGATTTTTTCCCTGACTTTTTCCCCAGTATCTTCTAATGCCTCTCTCATACCCCATTCACCACTTGTAAATCCCAGGAGTTGTCACTGGACTTCCCCACTCCAGCTCTGTCTTCTAAATGGTTCTGTCTTCTCCTCACATCTGTTTCTCTCGTTTGTGTCCTTAGATCCTTCCTTCTCACTGACTTTGCTAGAGTTTTTTCTGTGTAACTTACCCAATGAGTTCATTTATTTTAAAGGCTATATTTTTTCATTTAAATAAGATCCTCAGGTTCAATTCCAAATCCACTTCTCCTGTTCCGGTCTTTCATTCTAAGTCCTCCCTTTATATTTCATAATTTTAAGTAAATATATTTATTTCATTTTGTTCTGTTATTTCTAGTTGACAGAGTGCTAATTCTAGGTTGGTTAGTTATTCCTCAGGAGAGTTCATTTCCTAGTGTGGTTTTTTTCACTATGTGCTCATCTTGGGCATAAGTTGTTTTTTTTCTGGGGGTGTCTGGAGACCCTGCATTCACTAGCCCCCTGGCCTCCATTTTACCCAAAGTCTCATCTGCTTGACTCCGTGCCATGGAGATAGTATAAACACAGTTCCCAGGCCCACTGCTGGTAAGGTTTGAGCTCATTTTGGGGGACAAACTTCCTGTTCTATTCAAACCCCTGGGCAGAAAGGGAGCTTCTTCCTCACTGCGAACTTCACTTGTCTGTTATAAAGTATTAAACAATGGTTAAGTTTTATACATCTCGCTCCACACCAAACTAATAAAAGCTGAAAAAAAATTTACAGACATAATTCAACAAAAATCAACTTTTGAATTTGAGTTCAGATATGTGAAGACAACTGTAGGCCTGAATCTCAACAGTGTTTAACAGTCCCACGTTCTAATCTGTGTGAACTGTTCCTCTCCAGCACTGAACTTGTGTAAAAGGGTGTTGGCAGCTCTGGTCACGTTTTTCCTCACGTCCCCAGGCCAAGGGCAAAGGTTTTCAATCCATGTCTCCTTTGAGCTTCATGGGAGGGCTCCATCTTTTACCCCAGCAACCCTAGAACATGTGCGGCTATAGGTGCACGGGTTTTGGGCACCCTGATTACCAGGGACATGCAGACCTGCACCAAGAGAGCCCAACTCTGTTCCCTGGCAAGGTGGTGCCATGCTGTGCAGGGAGCTCCTGTCAACAGCAGGCCCTGGGGTGGCCTCGGGATAGACCTCCCAGCTCCACACCACCTGGGGTGAACTCTCCGGGGGCATCACTGACACAACCAGACCCGCCTCAAATTCTTCTAGCCAGATGCCATCGGAATGGGCTGGAACCCCACACAGAGTGGCCGGCAAGCAAAGGTGCCAGGGAAATTCCTTAGCAGATATGAATTAGGGATAAGGAGGCTTTGGGAAGTGAAAGAGGGGGAGAAATGGGGATGCTGCCCAGGAGCCCTGCCCCAGCCAGCTGACTTCCACCTCCCATGGGGGCAGGGAGCCCTGACCACCTGCACCTCCTTGAAGCCACATCAGCCTAGCAGCCATCAGGCCTGACCCCTGGAGCAGAGGCGTGGGGGACCCCTGGGTCAGCAGAATGGAAGCTGGGGCAGCAAGCATTGTAGGAATTACTTGGATTCCTGTCTGAATGTTAAGTAGATCCTAAGGCATTAATAAGATGTTTACACAAGGATGGATAAATAAAGATGCTCACTGCCATGTGGTTTGTAGTAGAAAAAAATCCAAACTACTTAAACCCATCAATTAGGGATTTATTAAATAAATGCTGATGCATTCAAGCAGATATGTTTCTTCTTCACTCTGTACCCCAAGCCCACCCAGCACAGAGGAGCAACCTCCCTCCATCAAGGTTTGCTGAGAGAAGGAACACAGAGGGAGGGGCCCTCCTTTGACGCCACCGACGCGCAGATCCCTGGGAGCCCTGGCTGAAACATCCATGGGCTTTCTCCCCAGGGAGCCCACCGCGCCCATTGCCTCATAAAGCCCCCATCCACCCCAGGGCACCTCTGTCCACCGGGTGTCTGCTTTGCGGGGGCCCTGCAGACCTGCTGACGACGTGTCTTAATTCACTTAATCCTTCCTTGCTGAGCCGCCGGGCAGCCTTCCAACCTCACTTACAGAGGACCAGGACACCAGTGAGTCTGTGTTCCAGCCACTTCCATTTGTCCTGAAATTTGAATCCATTCTTGCAAGATAAAGGTTTGTCACCAGCAAGAACATCCAAAGGAAGGAGGTACAGATGTTTTAAACTATTCAAAAAATGCTTTGATAAGTGGCAGCGGAGCTTGGGTGGGTGAGCGTGCGGAATGCAGGCTGACTCACTGCCGTCCTGGGTCGTGTGAGTCCTGACGAGTTTGTGACACTGGGCGGGCACAGCTTAGGTGGCCTGGACATTATCCCAGCTCCAGGCACAGAGACGTCACGGAGCTCAGCACAGAGCAGACCTGTGGGCAGCGGGTGTTAGCCGAGCCTACTGGCCCTGGCTAAGAGCACCAGAACCCACCATCCACAGCCCTGTCCTTTGGTTCACATTTACAGCCAGGAAGGGAGCTGAGCAGGGCAGAGAGGTGACTGCTGGGAACAACCAACCATGGACTTGGTGACTTAGAGCCACACAAGTTGACCTGAAGTCAGGGGGTCCCAAGCCAGACCCAGGCCTCATGGAGCTCTGGTGAGGGGCTGGGGGCCAGCTCCCTCTGGAGGTTCTGGGGGGAGAGGTTGGGGAGTCTGTGCTCCTGCCCCTTTGCAGCTTCCAGAGGCTCGGGGCCCCTCCCTCCATCCTCACAGCAGCAGCACACAGGCCACCAGCCTCTCTGGCCCCACCCCTGCCCCTGTGACCACATCTGTCCTGCTCTCAGACCTCCTGCCTCCCCCTTGTAAGGGCCTGTGATGACACAGACCCACCTGGATACTCCACCTCAAGGCCCTTAATCTAGTCACACCTGCAAAGACCCCATCTCATATCCATGAATGCTGGGGGTCTGGATGTGGACATCCTTGGGGTCTGCTACCCCGCCAACCACCGAGGCAGCACCTCTGGAACCCTTACCCTGTGTGGAGTGCAGGCCGGCCGAGCACTGGTGAAGAAATGATTGAGAGGTGGCAACTGCTGTGGCCGGGGAGGCCCATGGTCAGGGAGAGGGGAGCACAGAGGGACCCCGGGTCCCCGAGAGCCTCCCAGTTCTAAGCTGGAATGGCAGGCAGGCCGAGTCCTGTGACATTACAGCGAGGGAGCACGAGCCAGCTGAAGTCATCGGCAAGGCTGTGCTGTGGAGGGTAATTTCCAAAACATGTGGCGGAGAGTGATTGCGAAGCATCGGAACTCCGGGCCACGATGCAAAGCAGATGGAGAGGCTGGATGTGTTCTCCCAGCTGACCGGGCCCTGCAGGGCTGAGGTCAAGCTCCACTGTCCTCAGCTCCCCTGAAGACGGACAGGAGCCAGTGGGCACCGTGTCCTGCCTGGCCCAGATGTGCCATGTGTGGGCAGCTGGGGACTCCCAGCCACCCATGAGGAAAGGACCCACCCCCAGGAGGTCACAGAAGTGAATCCTGACCTCGGCTATGTCCAAGGGCAGCACATGTGCCCGTCAGCAGTGGACAGGGCAACGGTTGAGCCCTGTTCCACGCGTCCCTCCTGAATGGAATGTCCACCGAGATGCCCGCTGGACACAGCTCTGCCTTCCTAGTCCACTTTCTCCCACCCTGCCAGCCACATCTGCACCCAGCACCGGCGCCCCGCCAGCCACATCGAGCCTCGCCAGCTTCATCTCCCAGCATCTGCACAACACTCGCATGGGGGTGCGTGTGGTGTTATCCATGGAACTGTGGAAACGTGAAACCACACTTCCTTCCTTGCCCAAGGGCCAGAAGGCCCAGGAAGGGTGGTTAGGGAAAGCCTGCCCCCGGAGGGGAGGGCTGGGGGCACTAGCTGGCCCCCGTCTGCCTCTGGACGGGTCACAGGCTTAGCAGACACTCCAAGCCTTTGTTTTGTTTTGCCTTCTTTTGTTTTGCTTTTCATTTTTTCAACAGTCTCTGGCTGAGAAAAGTGGTCATTTTTTAATTTATTCAACAGTGTAGGATGACGTGTGTCAACTTTTCACTTTACAAAGACTCAACCCAGGATGACCCAGACAGCTCCCCAGCAAGCCCTGTTGCAACGCCTGTTGTGAAAACACGAATTTGTTCAACTCGACTGATGTATTAGGGAACAGTCTGAATATAAGACAAATTGCTTGTCTTCTTATGTGTAATTTCATCTGCCAAGAAACACTGGGGAACTCAGATACGCCACTGAACAGAGCTGCACACACCCCACGCCTAGGGCCCCTCACTGGGCATACCCACTCCTACCCCAGCCAGACCCCTCCGGCCCCTCTAGGACCCCCTTCCACTCATGTCCCCTGCAAACTCTTGCCTTGACACACGCAGGGTCACCATGGTGGCAACGTGTTCACCCACTGAACCCAGGAAGCGGTGCCCTTTTATTGGGCTTCCATCTTTACTTGTCACTGATAAGAGTTTTGAGGGCTGTGTCCCCAGTGCCAGCTTTCCCACAAACCCTGTGGTTTTTACTGTGTGATTTTACAGGATGTGTTGATTTTTAGGAATGCACACGTTACATTATAGCAGAATCATCCATGTTATGTGTGATGTGCAGTTTTTCCAAAGAACACCTTTGCCTACTGCCCAGATTTGGATCACATATGACTGCCACAAGGCAAGGACTGGACTGTGGCGAGTCTCAGAGCATCAACTCCTTATCCCATGACTGTAACAATCCTTTAAAATCAGATGGACAACTGTTTCTCACTAAAGAGAAAGCTACAAAAATGTCCTCCTGCAGCACAACAGGGTTTTGAGTACAAGAATTCAGCTACCAAATTGGTAACTTTTTCAAACCAAAGAACTTAAGGCTTCCCTCAGAGTACTTCAGTGGCTGGTTAAGCAAACCTTTCAACTGAACAAGAGTTTACTACTTATCATCTGAGTGCTAAGCACTGGCCATTAAACCAAACAAGGCTCTAGACTGAGCAACAGAAGCTTGATAAGCTGCTATAATACAACACAGCACCCTCAACAGTAAATTCAAGTCAGGGATGAGCCCACCTTCCCTGCTGAGTCACAGGCTCACAGCTCAGCACAGGAACACAGAAGAGAGAGCAGCTGCAGGTCAGAGGGGGGCCTTCTGCCAACCAGACGCTGCCCACAGCTCTGACAAGGCAGCCTGAGGTTAATCCCATCGTTTAATTCAAGGACTCCTAGGCTCAGAGAGGGCTGGTGACTTGCACAAATGCGACCAGCAAGTGGAGGCATCTCTTGCTCCCAAGGAGGTCTCCTTGGAAGGAGTGCCAGTGCCTTTGGATTGTTGGGGATTTCATACTCTAGTGGTTTATTACAAATTGTTTGTATTAACTCATGTTCCTCACTGTTAACCATTTAGATGACAGATGTGAGCACACTGCCAGTTTTAGGAGCAAAGGTGTGTGTGTCACTTACTCATCTTGGTGCAAGGCCTCCAGCAAAGAGAGGGGCTCTCTCCATTCTTTATTCCACCACCTTGTGACCCTGACTGAAGCCTGAGTTTGGTCAGAGCGCAGTGATGCCCTGACAGCAGACAGCCTGCCGACCGCCCCTGTGCCCCCAGCTCACTGCCCTCAGCCGTGTTTCCCTGCAGCCTGGGTGAGCAGAGCAGGGACAGTCAGGGAAACGGGGAGGCAGAGGCCTCTGATAGGCCCTGGTGCGGGTCCTGACTCCTTCGTGGGCAGTCTGCCCAGCCCCCTGGAGCTGGCAGGGCTTCCCAGCTGGCACTAGTGGTAAAGAACCTGCTTGGCAAAGCAGGGGACATGAGGGACACGGGTTCGATCCCTGGGTGGGGAAGACCCCCTGGAGGAGGGCATGGCAACCCACTTCAGAATTCTTGCCTGGAGAATCCCATGGACGGAGGACGCTAGCAGGCTCCATAAGGTCAAAGAGTTGGACACGACTAAAGTGACTTAGCAGCAGCTTAGGAGTAAGCATTGCTTCAAGTAACAAAATTTTCCACCTAAACACAGTTTTGATTGTCACCAAATCTCATCGTCTTCGTCTCAAGTATAGAATCCGAATCAAAAGGAGACCCACCCTCACCCACAGCCTGAATCCATCTGGCACTCTCAATACACACAGAAACTTGGTGAGGGGGACAGGGTGACCCCAAGGCCTCTCCCACTTGTAGCCTAGCATGTACTGTTTTACACACTTCAGTCTTTCTAATATTAACCACAATTACTGTCATGTCTGAATACCCCTGGACTATATATCTCACTTCTATCTTTAGTTGTAAGCTCAAATACAAATATTGAAAAATCAACTTGATGTGAAAAAATCAGAATCAACTGACTGAATAGAAAGCAATCAGAAAAAAAACCACTGAAAACAGGTGAAACAATTACATTCTAACTGGATTCAGAGATCCTCATGGAGTCATCACCGAAGTCTACTAGAAATTCAAGGAAAAAAGTAACACCAAAATCATACAAACTCATTCAGAAAATACAGAGAAAGGGAAAGGGAATGTTCTCTTACCCACATTATGAGGCCTGTTACTCTGACACCAAAACCAGATGAAGACCCCTCATGAGCACAGACACAAAATTCCTTAGCAAAATATAAGCAAACCATTTTCAGAGATGTATGAAAATAATAGCACATTATTACCGAGTGGGATTTATCCCAGGAATGCAGGTTCATTGAACATTTTTAAAATCAATCAACAAATTTCCCCATTTCAGGCAGAAAAAAAGAGACAATAAGATCCTCTCAAAAGATGCAGTGAAAGCTTTGGACAAAACTGAGCAACTGATTATGATTAAAAAAAAAAAAAAAAACTCCAAGTCAATCAGAAATAGAATAGAATTTCCTCAGTCCAATAAAGGGCATCTGTGAAAAATCCAGAGAACACACAGGCCCTAATGATTAGATATTGGGCTTTCCTCGTTAATGTGAGGTACAAGGCAAGAATGGCCACTTGTCTCAATTTTACTTTAATGCTGGAGGTCCAGGCCAGAAACAGACAGACAGAAAGAAAGGCAGAAACAGACAACGCAGAAACACAGGTCAGAAAGGAAGAAGTAAAACTTCTATTCTCATAAACAACAGGGTCCTAATGTAGAGCACAGAGAACGTTATTCAAAATCCTGTGATAAACCATAATGGAAACAAATATAAAAAGAATATATATGTATAAACTGAACCACTTTGCTGTATAGCAGAAGTTAACACAACATTGCACATCACCTACACTTCAATTAAAAAAAAAAAAAACCTTCTATTCTGAAGCAATGTGAATGTCTACCTAGATAACCCCAAGGAATTAAAAGAAAAGAGACTAGAACAAGAACGGAGCTGGGTGTCACGATAAAGGTCAATACTGAATATCAATCACGCTCCTCTGTATAAGGTCTGTATAAGCACAACTGATTGGAAATTGAAGAAAAAACTTAAATATCACTTACAATTGAATCTTCAAATGCTTAGAGAAACATTTAACTGCGTGCTAGCCCTGACAATGAGAACTACAAAGCACTACTGAGAGCCGCTACAGGAGAACTAGGCATTACAGAAGCAGCAGCAGACTGTGTTCACCAATCGGAAAAGTCAACACAGCAAGATGGCAACTCTTCCCAAACTGGTCCATAGATTCATCCCAGTCCCAAACAAGGACAAGCAGATTGTTTTTGCAGAAACTGACAGGCCAACTCTAAAATTTACATGGAAATACAAAGAATCTGTAATAGCCAAAATAACTTTGAAAAAGAAGAACAGATTTAGAAGACGGTATTTAAGGCATACTATGAAGCTGAAATAATCAGGACAATGTTAGTGTGAAAACAGATATCCAGGTCAAAGGGAGAGACTCAGAAATAGACTCAAAGGTAAGCAGTTGATTCATGTTCAAAAAGGTACCAAAGTAATTTGAAGGGTGGGGGTGGGGAGAATAGTCCTTTCACCATCACTGGTGACACAAATACATATCCATATGAAAATATATGAATCACAACCTTTACTTCAGAGCATATACAGAGATTATCTTGAAATGGACCACAAATCTAAATATAAAAGCTAAATTAACAAAAATTTAGAAGAAAACATAAGAAAAATTATTCATGACCTTGGGACAGACAAACAGTCCTTGAAGAGGACACAAAAAGGCATGAACCATAACAAAAATTGATAAATTAACCATCATAAACTTCTGTTCTTCAAAAGATATTATGAAGAAAATGAAAAAGCAGGGCCAAGACTGGGAGAAAAATATTCACAAAACATATCTCATCAAGGATTTGTGTCCAGACTACAGATAAAAGCTCTCAAAACTCGTTAATAAGAAGAAAAATACCCCAATAAAAAATAAGTAACAGATTAAAGTAGATACTTCATCAAAGACTGCAGATAAGCACATGAAAAAAATGTTCAAAATTATTAGTCACTAGGAAAATGAAAATTAAAACCATAATGTGTAAAATGGCTAAAAAAATGTTTAAAATGTCTGACAGTACCAAGTGCTGATGAGGATGGGGGACAATGAGGCACCCAGGTGACACTGTGAGGGGTGCCCTCCCCAGGCTCATGCAGGTCTGGTCAACGGGGACCCCAGGAGTGGGCTCACTCACCTCAACTTCCTCCCAGCTCTGACACCCAATCTCGGGAACCTTCCTGGTTGGAGTTCACAGCGGGCAGCCACGTTGGAAAACACCTCGGCAGCTGCGTATGAAGTTAAGCCTACACTTGGACGGGCTTCCCTGGTGGCTCAGACAGTAAAGAGTCTGCCTGCCAATAGAGGAGACTTGGGTTCGATCCCTGGGTTGGGAAGATCCCCTGCAAAAGGGTAGGGCAACTCACTCCAGTATTCTTGCCTGGAGAATCCCATGGACAGAGAGGCCTGGCAGTCTACAGTCCATGGGGTTGCAGAGAGTCGGACATGACTGAGCGACTAACACCTCAGTTTACACTTGTCTAAGACCCAGCAATTCCATTCCTAGGTACTCACCCAAAAGATGAAAATGACAAGTGCACACAGGGGCTTGTACCTGGAGGCTCACAGGAGCTTCATTCATCACAGCCCCAAAGGACAACAAAAAAAACAAATGTCCGTCAACATTAAGGTGTTAGTTGCTCAATCGTGTCCAACTGGACTAACTACAGCATGGACTGCAGCCTGCCAGGCTACTGGAGTGGATTGCCATACCCTCTCCAGGGGTTCTTCCCAACCCAGGGACTGAACCAGAGTCTCCTGCATTGGCAGGTGGACTCTCTATGTATGAGCCACCAGGGAAGCTCATCCATCAACATGGGGACATGCAAAGAGCCAAACACCGGATGCTGCCGGTGATGATGGGGGATCAGCCTCTGCTAAACAACACTATGCAGATAAGTATCAGTAACATGAAGCTTGTGAACGAAGCTGAATGGACATAAAGTACGTAGTGGATGGTCCCGATTACTTGACAGTTTAGAAAAGACCCAGAGGACCCAGGTTAGGTGGGGCAGTAGACTGGGCTGATGAAAGCGATTTATCTCGATTGTGATGCAGGTTACATGCATGTATAAATTTGTCCGAACTCATCAACATGTAACATTCAAATGATTAAAAGCATTTAACATGAAAAATAAAAACTAAGAATTTGAAAGGACTCAGAAGTACCTCGGAGGGTTCCCATTAGGCAAGGATGGATTGTAGTACCAAAAATATGAAGATGCATGGATTCAAGTGAAGCAGAATACGCACAACCCTGGCGTGATCATCACACTGATGCATGTGCCTAGCTTTTGGAAGCTGCTCACTCATCAGGATGAATGCTTGGTTCCTCTCAACCTGCTTTACAGGATCCTGTGTGAAGCAGGAAAGTCCTAGAAGCAAGGAACCAATGCTAGACTCAGTCAATCCCAGATGAAGCCTTGGACCTGGGCTTGCTCACCAGCACTGAAGTGCCAGGCAGAAGGCAAGTAGTTCTTCCAGAGGACAGAGGGACCCCAACATCGCAGCCCGCTGGGCAATCCATGCTGAGGTCTGCTTTAAGCACTCAGGTGGTGGGCATGGCGTGGCACGGGTGGGAGGAACTGAAGAAGCAAAACCACACAACGTGGATAATTGCTGTGGCTGGCCACAGGGCTGGGGGTTCTTTCACACTGTTTGTTTCATTACTGTGTGCAACTGAAAACAGGGCAGGAAACAGCTCTGGTGGGGACAAGAGGCTCACCATAGCTCTACATGTTTTAAGGAAACTCTAGCACCCCATGGAATAAGAAAGAAAAGGCGTATTTTGACAAAATAAAACCCAAATTATAAAGAGTAACCTTGACCAAAGCCAGGACCTAGCATGTTAATATTTACATAGTTACATCAGAACTATGCAATTTGGTGTTGCAACTGCTTTGCCAATTAGGGATTAGGAAGGCAGGACTTAAAGGTTACCGAACAACAGACAGAATGATTTATTATTCTGAGGTCACTGGAATAAAGTATAGATATACTTAAACATTTCTGGAATTTCACCTACTCACTCTCACACAGGCCCAGGGCCAGACTGGAACAGACAGGCCAGCACCACGATCCACAGCCAGACGGCAAGGGCCATGCGGCCAAAACCAAATCCCTCTCAAGCACAAATCCATCCTCTGCTAGCAGATCCCTGAGCTAAGTGCATGCACCCACCCAATGGCCATGATCAATAGTTTCAAAATATTCAGCCTGTGAGGTGGCTTTGGATGCATCAAATTAGCTTCTATTCTCTGACTTTTTACAAATCTCTTTATTAAACTCTCTGAATTTGACACTTAGCACAGATCAATGTGGGGCACACAAGAGGCATCTGGTCAACAAAGGGCGGGGACAAAGCATCCACACCTTATCCTAGGGCTTCTCCAGAACCTCAAAAGGTCCCAGGAAGGCCAGCCCATGCTACAGCCACGTGGTTGCCACGGGAGACTGCCTTGGCACTTCAGCCTGGCCTCTTTCTCCCTGGAAGAGGTCCCTGTCCCCAGATCCCCCAGGAGACATGGCCGAGCATCCGCCTTCCATTTCCTCTCCCTGTACCTTCTGCCCACCCAGAGCCAAGTACAGAGGGCGCGTGGGAACCTTCTGTCCTCATCCGTGAGGTCCACCCGGAGCCGTGGTGACTCACAATTTCTGGCGGATTGGATGCCGCCAGCCCCGCCAGCCCAGCTGAGCGCTCCATGGACACAGGGCGGCGCCTGCCCTTGGGGGGTGGGGGGAGATGCCTCCACTCAGCTGCTCACACTGGAGCAGCTGGGAATGCCCAGCCTTCTGCCACTGATGTGTTTTCAGGTGACCCTAATAACTGACACCTGACTGCCTTCCCCAGCTGCCTGGGGTTTGGGGGAGCCCCCTTGGCTTACTTTCCCAGCCCTATAGCTAGTAATGCCTCCCAAAAGGGCTGATGACATCACTCATGAAATGGAAGCAAAGCTCAGAGGCACAAATGAATTTATCATCTGCCTTTTCTATGACTTGTGCGAGGCAGAGGAGGGGGCCTTGAGCCCCGTCTCAAACCCTGGAGGCACCGCCAAGAAGGGACGCCCAGGCCTGCTCCACCCCCTCGAGGATGTTCATCCTCAGAGACCATAAGGCCAACCTAGTGCTCCCTGGAGGTGGGAAGGCTGGAGAAGGGAGGGGGAGTGGGGGTGCACGCCCCACCCACCTTCCCAGGGCTCATCACCCACATGCAGCCAATGTCTTCTCCCTCCAGAACCCCATGTGGTTAAGGGGCTTCTCAGCTCTGTTGGTGGGAGATCCAGGTCCCTGTTGCTGAGCGGCCTCCCCAGAAAGGACTGCTTCCCAAGCTGTGAGAGGCTTGGTCAGGACAGGCAAGCTGTTCTTCAAGCTGATCTCAGCATCCCTGCTCCAGCATCCCCCCACAAGCTCAGTTAGAACAACTAGGGGTGTCCACACCCACCACCCGTGGTGAGCTGTCTTCCCTCACCCGCGACCACTCTGATGTTTCTGAATTAACCAAGACCAGAGTTTAGTGACTGGGGCAAAACTGCCTTCCTCAAAGTGCTCTCCAATTGTGGGGAGATGCTGGGAACAGAGCACCCGCTCCCACGTCCAGCTCCTCTGGCTGGCCAGCATCTTCCCTGGTGGGTGGAGGCTGCATGCTCAGCAGGCGACAGCTCCCTGCACTTGTGTCTCCATTTCTGTGTCCTGCCCTCTGTGGAAATCACATCTAAGCCTGGGTCCTGGCCCCTGGCAGGGGCAGGTGTCCTTCATCTCTGCACACGGGGTGTTTGGTTGTTTTGAGCCATTTGCTTGGAAAGGAAAACAGTGACTGGGAGAAAAGCTGATTCCCACAGCCCGAAGGCACTCTCACTCCGCTTTACAGAGATGAACGTGCTGCGGGCTGCTCAGTCAGGTGCCAGGGTTCTGGGCCAAGGGAGCCTGTGCTGAAGGGAGGGGGCGGGGGACACAGGAAATGGAGCGGTGAGTTTGAACCAGGCTCCAGCCGAGCGAAGAACTGACATGAAGGCGTGGCTGCACCGCATCCCCCAAGCCCCTTAGCTTCCACGAACCTGATACACATAAGCCTCTGCAACGCCTTTCCTCCTCCATCTTTCCTTTACTTTCTCGACAACTTGGAGACTGGGGGAATGTCACCACCATTCAACAGCTACAAGCATCAGGAAAACCTGCATAGACGGGAATGGACAAACTCCTTCTGCCTCTCTGCCCTCGCTGCCAGCCCTGCAGCGTGACCTCTAGCCGCAGAAAGGCAGGTGCAGTGCCAGGCGGCTCAGCCCCTCTGTAAATCCCCATTGCCTGCATGTGTGGTTCTCTGAAACCTTTGAAACATGGGCAATGTCTCCCTGGTTCTCTCATTAGTTAATGAGTGAAATAAAATCTCTGATGTGTGCATTTTGTACTGGTTACAGTCAGATATTTATCTTCTTTTTAAAATGACCCTTACCCACTGGGGTCTTACTGTCAGGAAATGGCCAGTGCAGCCCTGAGCCCAGATCGGCCCACTTGGCACAGAAGAGGACAATGAACCGGTCTGGTGCATCGGTAATGTGCCGACCATCTGCATTTCATTTCATCCTCATTCCTCAGACGAGGAAGCTTAGGCTCAGCTGTATATAGAGATTAACTGGAAAGTGAACCAAATGCAGACTCTGCTCCTAAATCCATTACTGGCCCCAAAGCAAGCCCTCCACCCAGCACAGCCAGACACTGGGTCCTCCCTGCTGCCTGTGCCTGTGGCAGCTGATATGGGGCCCCATCCCCAAGGCCTTCACGCCTCTGGGCCCTGCTGTGAATGGCCCTCAAGGAAAGTCCAAAGGCCCAAAGGACTGCCCAGCACTCTAGAGAAGACCCCCTGGAAGAAACACACCACCTCCAAAAGCCCTAAAGCAACTTTAATATAGAGATGCCGGTCAGTAACTAACTAGCCAGCCACAGAGAAAAACACATCTACAGGTGTGGTTTCCTAGAAAACAAGGAAAAAGGAAGAAGAGGGGTGAGCTAGGCTGGGAGGGAAGGGGAGGGAGGGGGAGGGAGGACCCCTAGTGACTGTCCATCAGTGGCCTGGGGATCTGGCTCCTGGTGTGCAGCTGAAACACACTGAGACTTTAGTTACTAGAACCCGCCCTGCACCCTCAAGAAAGTTCTAGACTTTAATGCTATAGACATCCTCTAGGGCTACAGCTTACAGTGCAGACTCCCAGGTTCTGCCCATAGGGATACCGGATCTGATCTTCTTGGGGGCCCAGCAATCTGTATTTTTGATGAAACTAGCTAAGGTAAATCTGCCATCCCCAGGATGGATAAAGGACTCCATGACATTGAGTGGGAAAAACACTAAAATCTTCATTTTTTTCTACCCTTTAGTGAACTAGAGTGTTTCCTTCAAGTATGAACATCGGTCTCCACGTGCAGTAGAGCCCATGGTGCCAGTGGGGCAGGGTGTGCTCAGCATGGCATCTGGGCCCAGGGGCTGCTGGGTACCACTCGGCCCTGTAAGAACTTATGAATCACTGGGTTTGCTCTACTGGGAATCTGTGCTGTGATAGAGCTAGGCTCCTTGGTATGTCCAGAAGAGGTTTTTACTTTATATGTTTAAAAGTCTTTACAATGAGAAAGGGTCCAGCACCCTAGCAGTCAGGGGCCCTTATCTGGGCCGGGACCACCCGCAGCACAGCCCAGGAACTGAGCTCCTGATGAGGGAATGAAACCCCCACCTTGGGTGGAACTACTCGTGTAGGAGCAGAGAAGGCCTCTTCCCCACAGGAACATGGCAGCTCAGAGATGGGTGTGGGGAAACTGGCCCTGAACACGTGACCAGTCTCTCAACTGTGATGCTGGGACAGGCCACCAGGTAGCACGACATCATCCACAAGGGCTGGTAGCTTCAGAAGACATACCAGAACTCACCTCTGACCTGGCTGCAAAGGAGGGCAAAGGCCTCTGCATCCCCAAGCATAGCCTGTCAGAGCCTGTCAGCCGGAGACTGGGGCCCAACCAGAGAGGTCAAGGGTCTTACTGAAGGTCACAGAGCAGGACATGCACTCAGAGCCTGCAGCTTCCCTCCCTTTGACACCTGTCAGTGCTCCCAGCAATAGGGTTCCCCAAGGCCGGGAGACCTGCTCTGGCCACCAAGGCATAGCTGCGCCCTCTGGCCAGACTGGCTCTGCCTCTCTTGGCCTCCGCTGCCCGGGGGGCCCGGGCTGCGTCAGAATTCAGGAAAGACAACAGGCTACTCCCCACCAAGGGCTTCACGGCTGACCCACCATGGCGGGGACACACCTCACCCCAGCCATCTTCCGGATGACCCAGGGTGGACCCCAACTCGCCTGTGCTGAGGAAGGAGGGTGATGAAGGCCCCCAGAACGTGTGGCAGCCGGTCTAGTCATGGGGAGTGGGTAAGTGTGTGGCCTCCAGAATCAGTGTCAGGTTCAAATCCCTGCTCTGCCACTCACTGGCTGTGTGACCTGAGGCCAGCAGCTTTACCTCTCTGTGCTTCCCTTCCATCTTCTGTGTCTGGAACACATTAGGTGCTCAGTATCTGCTGGCTGGATGCTAAGTGTGCACCATTGATGGGAACAGCCACGAATGTTACTATGCTACACAACCTTCAGAACACTCGCCCACACAGTCCGCATTATGACTGGGTAGGTTACTCATCCGTTATCAAGGCTTAGCGAGACGGGGTCCCCGGCTCCAGCTAGGTCGAGGTCTTCCTGGAAAAGCCCCGCCTCCCCTGGGGTCTGACCAGCCTGAGTTCCCAGAGCCGCCTCGTGACTCAGATGGACTTAGTCACTCTCCAAGTGAAAAAGATTAAAGGGAGAAAACAAGAATTCATGGTGCTTTTTCTTTGGTTTTCCCCTTATTTAAAACTTTACTCTTTCAATAATGACAAATTCACAGGAAACTGACATGTGCAGGAGGGCCCATGTCTCCTCTCCCACTCCCAGCTCCCCTGCATTAACAACCTGTACACACCTAGGAGGCGTCGTTGCTGCCAGGCTGGCCTAGGTCTCACACGTGTTTGGATTCCGTCAGCTCAGCAAGCACATGTGTGTGGGTGCATGTGCGCATTTGTGTGCTTGTGTGTGAGCAGCTCTCTACTCACAGAGATCATTCCTTTTCACTGCCAAGTGGTTTTCCATGGAGGTGAAGGACACAGCTGTGGTTTCCAGCTTGGGCTGCTAGAAGTACAACTGCTGTGCATGTTCTCCTGTGAAGACAGGTCTTCATTTCTTGGGGATATAAACGCCCTGTGTCGTTACTGGACTGCATTTTCACTTTTAGAGGAAAGCGCCAAACCATTTTTACAAGGGCTGTGCCATGCGGCACGCTCCCAGCAACGGCCGAGACTTGGTTCTTCCCCATGCTGCCGGAACCCGGTGTTACCAACGTGAGGACGCAGCTGTTCTGCCAGGTGTGCGGCATGTCTCACTGCAGGCCTAACATGCATTTTCCCAGGGACTCATGATGTTAAATGTCTTTTTGTGTCCCATTTGCCACATCTCTCGGATGAGGTGTCTGTTCATGTCTTTTGCCCATTTCAAATTGGGTTGTTTCTTACTGTTGACTTTTGCGAGTTCTCTGTATATTCTGGACCCAGATCCTTTGTCAGCGCTGTGATTTACAATCTTTCCTCAGCCTGGGCCTTGTCTGTCCATTCTCTCCACAGCATCTGTCAATACTCTGACCAAGCCCGTTTGATCGGGGTCAGTACCTTTATGACAACCCTTCGAGGGGCTGTGCTTTGCAACATCAGGTCTCAGAACTTCACCTGGCCCAGGTCCTGAAGATCTTCTCCTGTTCCTTTTTTCTAAAGTTGTGTCATTACCCGTTTTACCTTCAAGTCCGTGACTCACCTTGTGTTTACTACAAGGAATGCATGAACCAGAGGGGCTCTCAGAGTGTAGATCCCAGACCAGCAGGAGCAGGACTGCCTGGGAACGTGTGAAACATGCAGGTTCCTAGGCCCATGCATGCCAGCAGGACAAGACACCCGGAAGGGGCTCCTGCTCTGTTCCCCGCCACCAGCAGTTCTCATGTACCAGGGCTGAGTGGCATCCCACTGGGTGATTTCACAAGGGGCTGGGCTCAGACATCCTGTGAGAGCTACTTCCCACCCTAAAACGTTAATGTTCCACGTGGTTTCTTCCTTGGAGGGTGTGTATTTCATAGCTGAGTGGGGAGGACAAATCAAGATCACTAACAAGAGGATCGAGGCCATGTGATGTGTGCCTTGGGGACACTGTATTATGGCAGAGGGTTTTCTGGATTCACCCCCACATGGGTGGCCACCTCTCAGGACACCTGTTCACATCCACCAAGTGTATGCAGGTAAGATGGGAACTCACTGATAAAGCCCCCAACTTAGGGGTCAGGAATGTGAACACAACACCCACATGACCTGATAGGTCCAACATCAGAGGCTTAGTCCCCTGCCTTGTATGAAGACCCAGAGGTTATGCGTGGCCCACCTGGACAATCCATCCATCTCCATCTCCAATCCTTTATCTAATCACACCTGCAAAGTCCTTCTGCCATGTCAGGTCACATATCTGCAGTTCTGGGGATCAGGATGGGGGCATCTTTGGGGGCCACTTTTGGGGGCCCCCCAGTCACCTCATCTTAAAACACAAGACCTTAAAACATGAGACCTGCCCTCAAAGGCCCAAGGGGGCAGAGGCGCACAGGACATGCACACTCTGTGGGCCTGGCAAGGTGAACACAGCAGCAGTAGTAGGGACCACTGCCAGATAGAGAGCAGTGGCCACCTGGTGTCCACTCTCCTGGCTGGTAGGGCACTCTCTCTGGGTCTGCTCAGGATAAATGGCCCCCGGGCACTTAAGCAGGATGGGGAAGAGCCTCAGGCCAGCCCTGCCTGCCTGCCCACTGCAGAACAGAAGCAGCCGCAGTAGAGTCAGAGGTGGGGGTGACGTCCTCATTAGCCCAGACGGGAGCAGACTGACCGTGCACTCCCTGCTCTGGTTGTCTGCTAGCTGGGTTTCTTTTTAACAGGAAAAACTAACTTTCCAAGAGAAATGAGTTAAGCAGGAGGTCACAAACAAATGCATGCATGAGTATGGGGACCTGGCAGTGGGCCTCAGACACCTGACTCCCCCGAGAAGGCACCTGGCCTTCTCATCCAGCCTCCTCCATGGGCGCTCACTGTACTTGCTGTCCCTCCAACAGAGGGACACTCCTTAGAAGCCCCAACTGCCAAGGACTGTTCGTTAGTTGTGAGCAGGGGAGGCGCCGGGGGCAGGGCGGTGGGGGACGGGCTCGTAATTCCTCTGCAATGCGCTGACTTCAGAGGTGCGAGGGCACATGGTGGGGGCTGGCGGGGGCTGGATCCCAGCCCGGCACTGGCACCCATCCACGATGCTCCCTCTGTAGGGACCCACCGGCCAAGAAGGAAACGCACTGTGCTGGCCCGAAAGTCACCAGATGTGGGGAGGCAAGAGATTCTGGTTATTAAATCCTCGATTACTCAGAGGGGGCTGACCTGGGAGATGACTTCCTCACAGACTCCCTGAAACCAGCCTGCTGGGCCTGGGTCCAGACCCCGCCTGCCTGAAACTTGGCCTGGTCAGCACAGCTGGGCCTGAGGACGTGTCTTTCCATACACATACACATACACATACACATACACATACACATACACACACACACACACACACACACACACACAGATTGGTGCAAGTCTTGCCTTCTGAGTGTGCCTGGCCTTAGCTTCCAGGATCCACTTCTCCCTTTCAACTAAATCTGCCACCACACAGCTCACTATCATCCCTTACCTAGCCCACAGCAGACATCATCAATCAATCACCAAATCCCAGTCAGGGCTTTGGAATCTTTTATAACATAGTGCTTTAGGCAGGTCCAGCTGAAATGACACATATTCACTTATCTTGCCTGAGGTTGCTGTTTGCTTTTGAATGCACACTTCATATACTATTTTGAAAAAGTTCCCCAGGGTCCCCTGGAAATCCCTTTTGCACTTTCAGAAGTGGAAATTCCTCTCCATGTCCAAGTGCTGAGGGAAGCCAGCAGAGTCCCATGGTTAATGGTGAAAGCTGGCTGGGCTGTTAACTTAGCAAATCTGGCGGAGATGGCCACGGGTCCTGAGCCTTCTGTGTTCATTTGTCACAACACGGAGAACAGGGCAAAACATGAGGTCTCCATGAGAAAACATGAAGCGGTGCCCTAGATGAAGCTGGAGGCTCCTCCTAAGTTTCTGGATGCCTTCAGGGGCTCTGGTGGGAAAGGCCAGGGGTCTCACCCAGAGACACAGGCTGCCACATGGATGTGCCTTGAGGATGTGATGCTGAAGGAGGCGGAGAGACACAAAAGCCAAATACTGTCTGATTCTGTTCAGGGGGAAGGCCCAGACTGGTAAATCCACAGAGACATTGAGAGGGTTAGGGGCTCCAGCCACTGGGGAGATACAGTGACTGCTGATGGGTTGATGAACATATTCTGAAATTGTTAGTGAGGCTACTGCATCACTCCACAGACTGACGGAAACCAGAGAACTGTACTCTTTAAATGAGTGAACTGTATGGTACGTGAGTTACAGCTCAAGCAATCTGATTTTGTTTTTCTTTACAATTACATCTGGGAGGCAGATGACCCCTCTCCAGCACAGCCAGGTTGCCAGCAGGCTCAGAACTTCTGGCCAGGTGGCCTTGGCAAGTGTCTTAACTGCCCTGAGGTCCAGCTTCTGTGACCATTGAGGGGGCTAAGATAACTCTCCCTGTGGAACTATGGGGCCTCTGATGAGGATGAAAAACCACAACAGCAACAACCTGGTGCTCAGGAGCAGGCCTGATCCCAGAGTCAGAGGGAAGGCCCCTCTGACCACTCCTAAGGGCTGTGCCCACCCCTCGCCCCCCATGGGGCAGGGTCCATGGCTCCCATGGTGGGAGAGCAGCTCTCTGCAGAGAAAGGGAAGCAGGCTCCTATACCCCCATCCACAAGAAGCCAATGCAGTATGTGTGGTGGGGGCTCTGGGGAGGAGGAACAGTGCCCCAAACATGGGTGGAGAACACCCAGCAAGGAGGTTAAAGCTGGTCCCCAAGAGAGAAGTGAGGGTGGCTTTGAAACTTGCTCAAATGAACCCTTCATGGACCCTCCCCCTAACAGAAAGTCCCCTCCCAGAATTCCCACAAACAATCCAGGACCATCTCTGCCTAGCTAGCGCTCAGTGGATGCAGGTTTCTGCGGACACACACACAGTATGTGGGAGATGGACTAAGAAAGGCTTCCTAGAGGCTCACATTTCCATCTATTTCCCCAGTAGATCACATCAGTGCAGATTCATCAACATCCTAGGCTCTTTGCATTACCTACATAGTAGATGGTAGATAAATATCTAACCCTGTTAACTGCTGGATCTTAAACACATAACAAGTTCTGACATCTTAAAAGACCTCCAGCCAGGCCTCACCTTCTATTTTCCTGGGCGGCATTCAGTTATACTGGAGAACAACAAGAAGGGGTAAATGACTTAAGCACAAAATGTGGGACTTAATGTTCAGAGCCCTGCAGTTAATAATCCTGCCACTCACTAGGTATGTGTCCTTGGTCAGGATCTTAACCTCTCTGAGCCTCAGTTTCCTCATCTGAAAATAGTAGTTGCAAAATCAAATGAGATAAGAAGAAATAAAAGCATAACATACTTAAAAAGCTGCAGGAACACTGTGTACTATTATTACTGTCATCATTACTATTACTGTTACTAAGTCACTAATATTGTTACTATGTTATTATCAACTGTTACCATTCCAGCTCTGCAGGCAACAGTATTTTCAAATCTTCTCTTTCATCTCTTTACCATTTAAGAGGTGGGGTTTTGTATTTTAATTTAAAAACTAACAGAAAACCCCCCAAACCCACAGCAGGGGGGGGCGGGGGGGGGAAGGGAGTGGGGGAGAGAGGGAGTGGGGGAGAGAGGGAGTGGGGGAGAGAGGGAGGGGGGAGAGAGGGAGGGGGGGGAGGCACCCTTCCCTGCTATGGAAGCCTGTCAGTGAGGGTGGTGGGTGCCGCTGCATGTGTGGAGGTGCCCCTCCAGGTGGTTCAAAAACTCCGCATGGAAACCACGACTGTCACTTTCACTGGTGGCTGACTGTGTAATGGGAAACAGACACATCAAGAAGCACCAGGAAGCGAAATGTTTTGAAACTTGCTCAAATGAAGCCATTACCAGAAGACGGGTCCCCCCATGTATCATAGCATGGTTTGTTATCCACAGTGCAGACTGGTGACAGGTTATATGCCACTGACTGAGAGGACCCCATTCTCCCCACTGTGGGTTGGGGGACCCAGCCCCATCTCCACACTTTCTCACAACAGCCATAATGAGATGCACATTGAGCATAAAGTGTCACTAACTAGGCTTGTCTGCAGCACATCCAAGCCTGGGTGCCGAGACAGAAGACAGTTACCAGGGACGCGACAGAAGAAGAAATCTGGCAGCGAATAGAAGGCCTTAAGGAAGGAGGGAGCCCTGACTGTGTGGTCAGAGCAGAGACAGCAGGCGGACCTCTACCCACCAGACGAATCTGCCTCTGGGCTCTGGCTTTCCGGCCAGCACTCTGAGTTGTCAACAGGAAAGCAGAATTCTTTGTTTCGCCGTAAAGATGTTTCCAGACTGCATTTGTTGCCACGACTTGGTTGCAAGTCTGAACGCATGAGTAATAAGAAGACAGGGATGGCTCTCAGAGCAGTACACACCAACTCCTCATGAAAGCGCTGCGTTTCGGACGCCCCTGCCGGCCCCTGGGCCCCCCCGGCGGCACTTACCCTGGCGGCGGCCGTGGCGGGTCTGCCGCGTGTCCTGCGGGCGGCTGTCGACGTGTCCTCACGACTCCGCGCGCCCAGGTGCCGACGGAAGCCACGGGGTGGCCGGCGCTGCCTCTCGCGGCCGCTTCGCCCTCGGCTGGGAAGTCTCCAGTTCCGGCGGTCTGGGATTCCCTCTCCGCCCCCCACACACACTTAACCCTGCTCGTGCCTGGCGGGTCGCACGAGCCGGGCCGGGCTTCCCTCCCGCTCCTGCTTCGTCAACTGAACCCTGTGCAAGCAGCCGGAAGATGCTCCTCCGCAGAGCTGGCCGGTCTCTCCACTCTCTAGACTGGCCCCTGGGAGGCGAGGGCGCACCTGCCGCCGGGGTTCCGGCCCGCAGGTCTGGGGGGCGGGGGGAGGGGGCGCTGTCTTTGGCAGGGCTTCTGTGGGGGCTTCCCTTGGAGCGTGTGGCGGTTCAGACCCGCCCCTGGGCGCGGAAGGGTGGGAGAAGCGCGGCCCGTCGGCCCCCAGCCTCCTCCCGTTCCCCTCAGATGTTCGGCTGTCACGCTGCTTCAGGCCCGACCTCGTCCTGTCAGAAGTCAGTGGCAGCCCCAGCCAGTAATCCCCTGGGGGGACTGTACGTGCCCGCTGCGGGGGAGAGGGCGAGGGTCGCCTCTCCTCCGAGCTGCGCACCCCGCGGCGTCCCGAGCTGCCCGTTCTGTCCTTTCACCACAGTGTCCGCCGCTGTCGTCAGCCACCACGGAAACTGACTCCGAGAGCTTAACAGGGCCATTGCTGACCCGAGACGGGTCCTGAGCCCCCACTGCCCGCCAGGCGAGGCTTCCCGGCCGGAGCAGGAGTGGAAGCCGTCAACTACAGCCCTCAGGGGACAGCAGCCCCGGGGGAGAACACCCCGCCCTCAGGGGACCGGGCGTGCCCACGCACGCATGACACGCACGTCTGCCACAGACATGCCCACGCACGCATGACACGCAGGGGCACGCACATCCGCTTCAGACGTGCTCACGCACGCATAACACGCATGGGCACGCATGTCCGCCACAGACGTGCCCACGCACGCATCGTGTTTACGCACAGGCGAGACGCGTGACACGTTTGCTCACGCATGCCCATTCACACGCGCTAAGGCACTACAGGCGCTCACGTTCTTACTCCCTTCTGACCGCGAGGACCCTGTGAGAGTGGTGGTTATAATTCCTGGTCACACAAGGGTCCCGTGATCCTTCCGAACGGTCTCAGGAACCCTCCCTTCTTGACTAAGATTCCATAAGGACCCTCGGCAGCCATTAGACTGGAAGCCTGAAAAGACGCCTCCCCAATCATGGTTCTGATTCCTGGTTCCAGAGCTCTCCTTAGGTGGAGAGCTCCAGTCCACAGGGCGAGGCCCCTGAGGTCTCCTTCAGTGGCTTGCCCTGCTCCCAAGTGGAAGAAAGGGGTGAGACCCACCCCCTGGCGCCTGAGAGGCAGCCCTGCATAGAGGTCTGTTGGACTGCCACCTACAGGCCTGCAAGCCTTGTGCTTGTTCAGTCTTGAGACCCAAGAAAGAATCGAGAGTCAGCAACAGACATCACTGGTTTAATGAGTAGGGGGCGCTTACATGTCTAATCAGGGTCTGGGAGACACCCCAGCATGTGGGCAGAGGGCAGGCAGGACCAGGTGGCAGGCTTCACTCCCAGGGAGAAGGGGAGGTTAGCAGTCATAGGGGGAACTGATGGGCTTATTGGTTACCTGCAGAGGGGCATTAGAACAATCACCTTCTGGGACCTGGGGCAAGTATGCAGGAAGCTCAGGCCTGTGCATAGGGGGCAGGTAAAGCTGGCACTGGTTGGACTAGGGATGGCCACCATGTCAGGTCAGGCCCTGACTCTGCAGCCAGCTGCCTGGTTCAAACCTGATTCCACCATTTGCTGGCTGTGCCGCTTAAGGCAAGTTGCTTAACCTCTCTGAGATTCAATGTACAAATACACGAAATTCAGTTGATAATGGTACCTCTTTCGTGGGGATTATGTTCGGGGTTAAATGACTTGTAGCACACGGAACATTCTTGGAAGTGCTATTAATATCACTGGCATTCAAAGGAGAGATTCCCTCATCTCCTGGTACTGATGCTCCCTGAGAAGCCCTATAGTTTGAACACGAAAGAGCTGGCCCTGGGCACTCAGACATATGATGACAGTCAACCTGCTGACATGTCTGCAGCCCTGAAGATGTTTCAGACATTTGCTGCAGTCACTCCACAGGCACTCCTCTAGGGGAGGAATCCCAGATCCAGGAAACATGTTACAAGGATGGTAAATAACTGGAAATGAAGGGTCCCCAAATCGGAGCGGTGGTGGGGGGCGGGTGGGTAAATTAGGAAACATCAGGACATGGGTAGCATGGTGCTCATGGGGTGATGCTTGAGTGGCTGTTGTTACCTTGCCAGGTTTGTATCTGAATATATGTTTTAGATATAAAATTAATATACATTAATACATATATTCAGAATTCTACCTAGAATAGACAATTGTCTATTTAGTCTATTGTCCAGAATAGAGGAACAATGCATTAAAATGAGTAGAGGTTTTAAATCATCTTAACTGATGTCTAAGACATTCAGTCCTGAACTGGTTGGGGGCGGGGAGAAGACTGAATAAAATACCCCCCAAACTTTAATCTTGGTGTCTGGGTGGCAGAATTACAGGTGGTCTTTACCCTCCTTGTTCTTCCTGCTGTTCTGTATTGCTAAAGCTCTGTACAGTGAGCAGGACTGAATCCCAAGACAGCAGCTATTTCGGGTGGAGTGTCCAGGGAAGGCCCCTCCAAGGAGTGGCCAGGAGGGAGCTGGGACATAGCAGGCTGAGTGTGGCACCTGGTCAGGTTGGCGAGGCACCTGCCCGGGGCTGCTGTCGTGATTCAGTCAAGCGTTCACCTGGGGGCTGGGTGGAGGCCCCTGGGGGATGTGGGTGGCCCTGCCATCAGCTGACTTGAGGTGGAGATCCCCCTCCAGGATGGGGCGAGGCTCAGCCACGTGGCTGAATGGCTTTTGGAGAAAAAGGGGGGTTTCCTCAAGGGAGGAGAAATCCCACCTTTGGGCTAGGGTTGTTAGGAGCAGCTAGAACACCTGGCTGTTCCCAGGTGCCAGCCCACAGCTGTGTGCACCGGGCCCTGCAGTCTCTTTCTGTATAAAAACGGCACACAGCTTCCATCCCTGGGAGAGCCCTGCCCAGTGCCAGACCGGACCAGTCTGTGAGTTGCTACTGTGTGAAGGGACCTCGTGAGTTAATAAAGCGCAGTGGTCCCCTTGGGGGTTCCTTCCTCATGACTTCCGTCCAGCTGGGCAGCTGCGCTCTGGGCAGGTAGAGCCTCTGTGGTCGTTTACAGAATCAGTGAACTGCCCTGTTTGTGGCTGCTTCTATTTTAAGAGCCTAGCCGGGCACCCTGCCCTCTGCACAGTGTTTCCTGGGGCACTTTTTCCTGTGGCAAAATGCGATTAAACATAAACCATTTCAGGTTAGACCGCTGTGTCCAGGAAAACCATTTCCTAAGATGTGGACTGCCTGATGTGTGGGAATCTCCTTTTTAACCAAGTGCTCTATGTTGTAAACAAGGCCTGAAAACACTTTACAAGCATCAGACTGGCCAGTGTGAGCCAGCGGTTTCAGCCGCGGCCGCATTCTGAACATCCGAGTAGGTCTGAGCCTCCACATGGGATGTGTCCCAGAAGCTGAGCGGGTATCTGGCTGGGGTGGGCACTGGGGGCTTCCGGCTCTATGCGCCACTTCCAATGTGTGGCAGAGGCTCAGAACCTCTGGTCTACCCATAAGAACTCTGATTTAGGCGTTCTCAATGAAGGCTTTTCCTTCATGGGGCAGACACAAGCAGGCCCCCTGCTAACAGCTTGCCCTATCTCGGGGAGGAGCTGAGACCCAAACATGGGCTCCCAAGCTGTGAAGCTGCTAGTCTTGTTGTCAGGTGCTAGCTGGCTCAAGGCCCTGCGGGCAGGAGTGGCCCCCCCAAGCAGGTCACCAATGCTGGTGGGAGTGCCGTTACCCCAGGGTGAGTAAGAGGGGCCCTAGGCAGGGAAATGAGACGGTTTTGTCTGTCCTGGGCGCACCCCCATGTCTATGGTCTGTGCAGGTCTGTGTGCGTGTTCCAGTCACTCCTGCTGAGTCTGGTCACTGCCACACTCGGCGGCTTCTCTCATGCTGTCAGCTGGCCAGGCCTCTGGGGAGGGCTCAGCTGGGCAGTTTTCACTTGGGCTGGGATATGAAGTTGTGGTCCCATGTCAGCTGGGGCCACGGCTGGACTGGGCTGGGAGGGTCACTTCCCATGTGGCTCCAGCGCATGCTGGCATGTGGTGTCTCTGCAAATGGCCCTCTCTGTGGGGCTGCCACCATTCAGGAGGCCAAGGTGGAGGCTGCTGAGCCTTTTAGAGCTTCAGTCAGCTCCACCGTGTGCTCTCGGTCATACAGACCAGCCCTGATTCTGCATGGGACAGGGATGCTGACCAACAGGTGGGGTCCATGGGACCACCATGGAGGCCAACCACCACAGTGCCGTCGTGGAGGGTGGGTTGCGAGAAAGCAACGGGAGGGTCCAGGGAATCACACTGACCAACCTGAAAGTGACCAAATTAGACACGAGGGTGATCGGTGTTGAATCATGAAAGGTCAGATAACAGTGAGCTTGCAGAGCCTAACTCAGACTCCACGAGCCAGTCTTAGCCCTCCCACTTACCGTGTGGGATGGGTTGTGAGCACCACAGAACTCCCTTGGCAGCAAAATGGGGACCACACGGTGCCTGACCCCCTTCTACTCCTATGTTTTGGAGATGGAAGGGGTGACAGAACAGCAGAGTGCCAAAGGGTGATGCTGTTGTCATTTACTTACTGTAGTGAGTGACAAGGCCCTTTAAACATGTGCAGCTTTGCTGTGATAAACTCACACACTGTACGTGTGGTTCAGTGGTCTGGGTCTGCCGTCACCACGAGACTCAAGCGGACATTCGACACCTGAGCAGGTATTTTCAGGCCTGAAGAGAAATACCAGTTAAAGTGGCTCCGTAGGGAACTTCTTGCCCCTGGAGGTACACGGAAGCATGAAGCTTGGGGTTAAGTTTGTTCTACTGGTCCCTACACTTTTCCTGGCCGAGGAAAGGAAGGGATGCCCATGGTGGGAAGCCAGCAGTGCCCAGGGTTGGGGGAGGCTCCCAGCCTCGAGGGAAACAGGACAGGGCTTCTGGTGCTTTCTGCTCTCCCACCCGCTCCCTAGTCCTCACTCCTGGTCCCCCAGATGGCCCTGCATCCTCCACCCACTAGATATCAGTAGCATCCCTGCCCACCCCCAGCCAGCTTCCATCTCCCCAGTGTTCAGACACTGACCAACGTCCCCTGGAGGGTGCAGAACCATCTCATTGAGAATCATGAGGTCCTCCTATGACCCACCCTTGTCCCTCCATTCGCCAGTAAGGCTCTGACACCCGTGGCTTGTGAGTGAGAGGACTCCACCAGCCCCACTGTGAGCCAGGGAGGAGCCAGGGACTGGGCCGGCACTCGGGTGATCCTGGGCCCTGGGGCCTAGTCCCGGCTGTAGAGAAGCTTGGGAACAAAGCAAGCTGCACCAAGTGCACAGGGATCCGCCTGCAGAGCTCGTGATAAACCCAACGAAGACCAGACCCAGGCCAACAGTCAGCTACGCCCACGGCGCTGAGATCATCCTCCAGTACTCGAGGGGGGAAGCACGGCAGTGATAAGCTGGGTCTGGGCTTTGGGGTCCTGGAGCAGCCCCAGGCTTTCCGGCCTGGCCGGCAGGAGTCCTCACTAGGCAGGCCGCCCGCGGGTGGGCGGAGAGAGCCTGGGACTCCACCGAGAGGCCTTGCCCCACGCCCACGCACCTGGCCAGGAGCCAGGGCCCCTGTGTGGCCACACCCGGAGGTCCTCGCAGGGAGCAGGGCTGGTGCTGGGGCGGCCAGGGCGCCGGGCCCCGAGGCTCACCTCGTCCGGGGGACAGCACACGGAGTGTGCTGAAGACCAGCCCCTGCCGCCCACATGCCAGGCCAGAGCCCCCATCCCTCCCACCTGGCCCTTCAGCCACCAGTGCCCACAAATCGCGGAGTTGATGACTAGATGGAGGACAAACTCTGGTTTTGTGAGGCAACAGCTTACGTAACTCTGGGGTCCTTCTCAGGAAAAGCGGTCCCGGAGCCCAGACTGGCACAGCAGTGGGCACCCTGAACCCCAGGCTGGCACGGCAGTGCACACCTGATGCTGGAGATGTCCCAGAGAGCCACTGGTGAGTCAGGCCTGGGCGCTCAGACCCTCCCTGGCCGCTGCCCCCACACCCAGCACAGCTAGCAGTGCTCAGTACTACCAGAAGAGATAGCAAACCCCCATCAGCACGTCCCACCAAACCCAGATGCTCCCTCTCCCCAGCCTGCTGCCCTGGGGCAGGCCCCAGACGAGCCGGAGCCGCTGCTCTGACGGTGCCAGGAAGGGAGGTGATGTGGGGGGTGGAATGGTGATCATAACCAAATGTAGCTGAGACATCGCCGAGCACACTTTGCGGACGATCACGGCCAGGGGAGCGCAGCCTCAGAGGCCGGGGCAGGGTGGGGGTGGGGGACAGGAGCCCCTGCGGGCACCTCCCGGGGTCAGCAGGGGCTCAGGTCCAGCTGGGCAGCAGGGCTGTCTGCAGCCAGTCCTCCCAGCTCTGCCCACCTGGGTTTGCAGTCTGGTTCCAGGGTGACAGCCGAGTCCTCCTGGAACCCCAGGCTGCCATCCAGCTGTGCAGGCGAGCCAGGCTTGTCCAGTTCTCTCTTCCCTTCCCTACCCCACCCCTGGCCTCCTCTGGGCATCACAGACCCCCCGCCAACCCTTGACCCTCTGCCCCTCCATCCAATGAGAGGGCAGCTGACCTAGAGACCCGGCCTGGGCACCCAGCGGCTGTGCTCACAGCAATGACGCTCCCTCCTGCTGGTGCAGCGCCCGGGACCCTCTGCCTCACCTCCTCCTCCCGCAGCCATGAGGAAGAGGAGGAGCCAGGCCTGAGCCAGAAACGCTCCAGGTGAACCTCACTCCTTGCAGAGCCCACCAGCTCGCTGCCCCAGGGCTTTGGGTGTGCATTTGCAGGGTGTGCATTTGCAGGAAGGCATAAGCGAGGGCGGGTGGAGTGCGAGCCGTGTCATCTGGCGCTGTCTTAGGACAGGGCAGTGGGGTAAGGGGTCTTTGATGCCACTGGAGTGGGAGCCACAGCCTGACCCACCTCCCAGTTTTCTTGCAGAGAGATGGGCAGAGAGGAGGAAAAGGGCAAAGAGGAGGCATGGCTCAGGGACGCCCCACTCCGCCTCTCGTCCTGAACAATGGATACCATTGCCGCCGACTCCCTCCTCTAAACCATCGGCTCCGCTGTCTCCAGCTTCCTCAAGAGGGTCGCCAAGCTTCTCAACAGCCCCTGGGCCCACGGGAAACCGCAAGGCTAATAGGGCAGCTGGGTCCCGAACGGTGGTGCTGGGGGTTCTGCTCCATCCTGCCTGGCATGGAGGCCACGCCCCGCCTCCCGGTGCCCAAGGTCAAGGACAAAACAGAGTTCCCGAGTTAGCCACCTCTGGACACAGAGGGAGGGGCTCCCTCCGGCCCCTGTGTGGATCTGGGCCCTTTATTACCCCCTGCCTGGCGCAGTTTGGAAAGTGGAACCCGTGCCAGGGTTACTGCCCAGCGACTTCAAACACTGGGCCCTGTGGGATGGCAGGAGAAAGGCCCTTCTGAAATGAGACTCGCTGGGGCCCAAGGAGGCCTACCCAGGTGAGCAGGGGGTCTGAGTTTCGAGCCCACCCAGGCGGGTCTGAGCAGAGGCCTCAGAATTTCCTGGCATGTTCATTTGTGCTGCAACCAGAGGGTGTGTGGGGGTGAGAGAAAGCAAGGGTTGGGGGGACCTTTCAGGGAAGATTGTGTAACCAGCGTACCCCTGGCCACGTTTCCTGGATATAAAATAAAATCTCAAGCCGACGTGTCTCTCGGTCCCAGCGAGTCGGGGAGCAAATGATCTCCTGCCTGTGGGTTGCTGGGTTTGACCTGCTAGTATTCTGCATACATTTTTTTTCTCTGAGTAAGATTGTTCTGTGATTTTCTGTCTCTACTTTATCTTCCGAGGTTTGATGCCAAAGATATATGAGCCTCATAAAATGAGATGGGAAATGTCCCATCTTATTTTCTGGAAGAGTCTGAGAAAGGATTGGATAAGGCCTTCTTTGAGCGTTTGGTATAACATTCTTCATTTTGGCTGTTTTCTCCCACTTTATTTTCCAGTTCGCCAGTGATCTTCACAGCTCTGCCTGATACCTACACAGTGAATTCTCAACTTTGATTTTTCTATTAAAGTTGTAGAATGACCGTTTTGTACTTTGAGACAGTCCCCAGGTCAGTTTAAATCCTCCCTCTGAACAGGTAAGCAGGTGGCAAGCCTGGGCTGAGGGCCACACTCACGGCCCGCTGTGTTGGTTTTGTCTGGGCTGCTTTTATCTGATAGTGTGCGGGGCAGTGAGTGTGCAGAACTGCTTGTGGATGGAACTCCACGTTACCTTCCTTTCTCTAGGATCGTGTTTGCTTCAGTAGGCATTGGGGACCCAGCAACTCAAGACCTGGGCAGCCCCGCTCTCCAAGAGGAGGCCCCACCCTGCACCCCCTTCCTTCCCTGCCTTCTTTTGGATCCACCTGGTACTTTTCCTCACGGCAACTCCCTCCCTATTAGTTTGGAAGCTGTAGCTACTGCCCCTGGTCTTTTAATGGATGGGGAATTACAACGTAATGGATTGAATTTATTAACTTCCTGCCATCTTTCTGAAAACTCTCTCCAGCACACTCTTGTTATTGTTCAGTCACCCAGTTGTGTCCAACTCTTTGTGACCCCGTGGACTGCAGCACACCAGGCTTTCCTGTCCCTCACTATCTCCCAGAGTTTGCCCAAGTTCATGTCCACTGAACCAGTGATGCCATCCGACCATCTCATCCTCTGAAGACTTCTTCCTATACACACGCTACTTCTTTCTTTTCCTTTTAAGCCCCACAGACATTACTTTCTCCTGTGCAGTCCATTTTATGGACAACTCAACACATTTTACCACTTTCTTCCCCGCATCTCAGGTCTTCCATCCGGGCCCACTTTCCTTCTGCCAGAAGTGCAGGTTTTAAAATGTTTTAGTGCAGGCCTACTGACAGCACATTTTGGTCCTTTGTGTGCTTTATTATTTTTAAAACAACAACAACACTTTAAACACTTAACACTGGTTAAGAATCCACCTGCCAGTGTAGGGGACATGGGTTCCATCTCTGGTCCACGAAGATCCCACGTGCCGCAGAGCAACTAAGCCTGTGCTCCGCGACTACCAGGCCAGCACCCTGGAGCTCAGGAGCCGAAACAAGGGAAGCCACTGCAATGAGAAGCCCGAGCACCACGACTAGCGAGTGGCCCCTGCTCACCACAACTAGAGAAAGCAATGAAGACCCGGTGCAGCCCAAAACGGCGTATACAAAACAGCTGCTACCGTTAGAAAAATGGTAATAAGGAGGCCTACAGCACGTGCAGTGCGTTGGGCCCGGCTGCCCTCTCAGCGTGCCTTCACGACTCCTCCACTTCACAGCCCGTGTTGGTGCTTCCTTCCTTCCCTTTATGGCCGAGTGACGGTGCTGCCGTGCGGGTGGACCTCTGCTGAGGGATGCTCAGCAGCTCCCAGCCTCTGGCCACTGTGACTAGCGCTGCTGTGCACGTGTGCCCATGTACAATGCATGGTGTCCACTCTCCCGGGTGTGCCCCTCGGGGTGGAACTCTGGCCAGACGGGCACTGTCACCTGCGTTGCTCAACAGCTGTCCTACTGAAGGCCCAGCTCCCCGTGGATCGTCCCTCTACGCCTCTGCTTTGGACGTTCGCTCCCCCACCTTCCTCTCTGGCTGCTTCTGCGTCGTCTCCGTCTTCGAGGTTCTGCACGTCCAGGTGTGGCTTTGTCTGTGTTTCTGCTCGGGATCTGCTCTGCTTCCCGAATCCCCTCACCGTCACCTCCTTCTGTTCTTTCCTCTGGGATCAGACACGTTACCTGCACCAGCTCCTTCCTCCCACTTCACCCCTCAGGCCTGGCCTCCGAGTGCCCGTCCCTGGAGGGCAGATGGGGACGGGGAACACAGGGGTACTGTGCCACAGCGGGCGCCGCCCCGGACCACCCACAGCCCACGGCAAGCCTCGGCATCATCAAGCCCAGGACGGGGTTGGGTGGAGAAGGCAGGTCTGAGGGGACACCCAGGAAGGCTCCCCGGCAGCAGCGCCGTGGCCATGTTCCGAGTCAGTGAGCACAGCTGCTGTGGGGTCTTCGCCAGCTAACAGACGACAGGGGCAGAGCAGGCCAGACCCGCTGGCCATGGTTAACACCAACCCCCTCATGGGCTTCTGTGTGGAACTCCTTTCCTTTCCTGCCCTTCTCTTTCCTGTTTATACACAACACGGCTCCTTCAGACACGACTTCCTCCAAGGACCCCCCAGAGATGGAACATTCTGGGGCTGGAGGAGGCCATGTCAGGCCTGGGGTGATGCTGAGCGCCCAGAGGAGGAAGAAGCAAGGCTGGCTTGGTTGGGGGGTGGAGGGGGTCGGGGAGCGGAACGCTGGTGTGTGGGGGGATGGTGCGGGGGGGGGGGGCGGTGTATGGGGGATGGCGCTAGGGGGGGCCGGTGTGCAGGGCGGGGAACGGGACGCCAGTGTGTGGGGGTGGTGCTGGGGATCGGGGTGGTGATGGGGGGCGGGGTGCGGGGGGGTGCTGGGGGGTTGTGGGGTGGTGGTGCTGGGGAGGGGGGGCAGGGTGCGGGGCGGGGGCCCGGGGGTGGGGGGCGCCGGTGTGTGTGCGGGCGCCGGGGGGTGGGGGGCGGTGCTGGGGGTGCCACCGGTGTATGTGTGGGGTGGTGCTGGGGGGGGGTGCCGGTGTGTGCGGGGTGTTGCTGGGGGGCGGTGCTGGGGGGTGGTGCTGGGGGGCGGTGCTGGGGGGCGGTGCTGGGGGGCGGTGCTGGGGGGTGGTGTGCCGCCGGTGTGTGGGGGGTGGTGCTGGGGGTTGGGGGGGGGCCGTGTGCGGGGCGGTGCTGGGGGTTGCGGCCGGTGTGTGGAGGGGGCGGTGTGGGGGGGCGTGCCGCCGGTGTGTGGGGGCGGTGCTGGGGAGGAGGCAGCTCCCAGGAGGAAAGACTGCGACAGCTGCCGTGGTCATAAATACATTTATTTCATGTACTCCATTAGAAACGCACAATTATAGCGCTGAGCGCATCCATCCCCCTAAAAAAGTAGGTAAGCAACGTCTCCATCAAAATCATCAGTCGTCTCCTGTGAACATCTATCCTTGTTACACTGAACAGATCACACAGCAAAAGGTTTCTGCTACTCCATTTTTTTTTCGATTTTCTTTTTTGTTATAAACACCATAGCAAATTAAAAAAAGCTGTTTAAACAGAGAAAAATATCGCAGTTCTTGATTTCCAGCGTGCACTTGACGCAACCGCACTGTGCTTCCCGCTCCTTCCCTGGACGTTCCAGGAGATCAAAAGAAACAGGGTCTCCGGGCGAGGGTGGCAGGGGCTACCATTGTCTTCGTTTCCCAGGGCACTCTCCCCATGGACGGGTGCTCGGATGCACTTCAGCAGCACGCAGGCAGGCCCCTCCCGTGCAAAGCCTAGGGGCGGGCGCGTGTGAACGGTGTAGGTGGCAGGGGCCAGCGTGCAGGGGTCAGCACGCAGCGGCGGCGTGGCTTGGGTCTGGGCGGGTCAGCAGCCTCACTGGATCTGGATGGCCCCGTGCTCCAGCTGCATCTCAGGCTGCAGGGTGGGCTGCAGGGCGTCAGCCGCCTGCAAGAGGGGAGAGGGCTTTCCATCAAAGGGCCCAGGCCACGCCCGGTCACAGACATGCGTGGTTTTCAGGCACAGAGTAGAACACACACCTGGGCTGGTGGCCCAGGCACTGACAGACCCGGGGACGCCAAGGTCCCTCTGCAGGGCCTCCGCTTTACCCCCACCGGCCCACCCACTCACCCCTCCCACAAGTGCCCCAGCACCCTCCCCCCCAACCAGCACTGGGTTCCATTCCCACCCTGCTTCTCACTGGGGGCACCCTCCAAGTCGTCAGCATATTCACAGGTTTACGATAAGTCAAAGGGAAAAATACAGTCTTAGAGTAAGTCACTGACCACGCATCTCAGCCACCAAGAATGGGGCCCCCAGAGAGAGACGGTCTGGCGGTTTTTGGGGACTCCCTAAGCCACTGGCCAAAGGCAGTGGAGGCGGGCTCCCCTGGCATGAAGTTTAGCTGGGTGGCTCCTGGGGCCACGCAGGGGAGGCAGAGGCCCCAGTGGGGCTGGTGCTGCTCCTCCGACTGTGGCTCAAGACTGTGCTTTCTCAGTGCAAACATCCCATGGACATAATAGCGTTTCCCGATAGTGGGGGTGGCGGGAGTCAGGGTGTCTGCCCGCCAGTCTGAGGGCTCAGCAGAGGGCTCCTCCAGAGGGGCTGGGTTTGAGGACGCTCAGGAGAGCATACCTGTGTCACCCCCGCCCCAGCAGTCTGAGCCTGACCACACCCTGACAGACCCCGATGATTCTGCCTGTCCTACGGGCTTGGGCACCACACGGGAGTCCAGGTCTGGCTCCCCCAGACCCAGGGGAGGTCATGATGGTCTCCTGACCAAGCACCATCACTGGGGGTTACAAACCCACACATGGGCCTGCAGGACCTCGGACCCTGGGCTGGCCCTGCCCCAACACGAGGAGCAGCAAGGCCTCAGGTGTACTTGATTTGGTCTCTAAACTCATAGGTAAACATGTGCCTGAGAGCATCTCAAGAACTGGTTTCAAGCTGGTCCCTGGGCCAGGAACCGACTTCTCACCTTCACACTTCCAGGCACTTACGAGAGACAGAATCCCAAGTGAGCACCTAGGTCCACACGGGCACCTCTCACGGTCACTTACCTTCCTCACGGAAGAAGGTCCGAGGTAGAAAGGCCCAAGCGTGTCCACACCTGCAGGAGCCCCGGGCCCTGTGCACTTCCCGAAGGGAGGACCCACCTGGGCCGCAGCGGTGTGGTCGGTCACCGGCGCCAGCTGGACGTACTGGACCTGGATGTCGCTGCCCTGGAGCGGCGAGCCGTCCACCCCTGTGGCAGCCGGGTCCGAAGAAGCCACTGCTATCAGCTGGGCCCCCTGGAGCACCTTGAGACACAGAGAAGACGCACGTCAGCACAGAGGACAGGACTGAACGACGGAACAATGATTCAAACGTGCAGCCGCATCCTGGCAACCTGGAGACTTCTAGACCCCCAGCCTGGAGTCACCCTGGCAGGAGCTGGGGCAGAACAGCATGCGATCGCCAGGCCCCAAATCCCACAGCAACCTGCCTGAGGTGTGGGGGACCGACAAGCCGCCGAGTGGGCAAGAGTCAGGCAGTGCAGACGTACCGCGCTGGCATCGCTCAGCTGGCACTCGCCCTGTGCAGGGATGCTCTGTGAGCCGGTCCCCCTGGCTGCCACCCCTGTAAGTCTCCTGCCCTGACCTTGCCCCCTGCGGGTCCTGGACTCAACCACACGCGTTAGGTGCTACGTCATTGTCCTGGTTTTGTTGTTGTTGTCCTGGTGAAAGATCCCTTAATAGATGAATTTAAAGTCAAGTCAAAAACTATCTTTTAATGAAACTTATGAAATCATGGCACTCTGGTCCTGGTGACGAGCTGCCACCCCTACAAACGAAAGGCATCTATGGTACTCTAACAGAGAGCTCTTCCTCTTGGCACTGCCAATAAAGTGACTTTTCACACGATCTGCAAAGCTGATTAAATCTTAAGAATTACAAAGTCAGAAACCCCAGGATCTAAACATGCAACATTTATAATAAGGAAGGCAGGCCCATTACCAGCCTAGAGGGTAAATAAAAATAAAAATAGTAAAATGTTCTCAACTGGGAATTCATTCCAAATACCATGCCCTTGAACATTCCCACGCTGGTTTGGTCTTGATAAGCAACTCAGGAATGAGTTGAACCCTTACCTTGTGGGCCCTCCAGACTCTTCCAAGAAAGCCACTCTCGGCACCATCCTCCACCCCCAAAAAGTTCAGGGAGGGGTCTGTTACCCAGGTTGGGGGGCGAGGCCAGCGATGGAGACAAGCATCTCCTCCGGAATAGCGGCTCTGACTTCCTTGAGAAGGAGGACCTGCTTCTCACCTAAGACGAGCGAGCCTGGAGCAAAGGCACCAACCAGGCCGGCCTCCGATGCTCTACCAGGAAACGCCCAGTGTCCCAGCCTCCAGGGCTGCTCCGCCCACCAAGCCACCTTCTCATCCCAGGTTTCAGTTACCCGCGATCAACCGCAGTTCAGAAATATTAAAGGGGAAATTCCAGAAATAAACGTGTCCTAAGGTTTGCTGTTTTGGGCTGCGAGAGGACACCCTGCACCATCCTGACCTTTGACTTTGTGCCTCCACCCCCCGCCTCGTGAGCCCTCAGTGGTGTCTCAACTGTCGAGGGGTCACAGGCTTCCCCTACTTCATGAGGGCCCCCAAGCCCCAGAGCAGCAATGCTGGCCACATGAGGTTATCTCACTGGACCTGATTTACAGATTATACGTCACACAGGTGTGCACGCACAGGAAGAACACAGCACGGGTTAGGTACTATCTACTGTTGTGGGCATGCTCTAGGGGTCACGTGACACACACCCCTGCAGGTAAAGAGGGGCGATGACAGGGAGGATGGCCCCATGAGGAGCCCAGCTGTGCCACCCGCCCCTGACTTAAGAACATGTCTTCTCAAAGCTGGACAGGTCTGGGACAGGAGCAGGCTGTGGGGAGTGGTCAGGAAGCTGGCTCTGCGATGCTCCCCACCCCCACTGGCCCTGAGGCTCTGGCAGGAGCCCCCAGCTGGAAGCTAGGATACCACAGCTCTGCCAGGAAGCGCACCCAGCCCAGCATGGGGCCTGCACAATCCCACAAAAGACAACCCAAAGGGCCTCAGGGAGTTCTGTAGCCCGGGCCTCTCCGGAGGGAGGGGTAGGGGTGGATACCCCACCAACAGTCACAGCACCGGGAGCAGGGCGCTTCTCCTGGGAGGATAAACAGAGCAAAATGCTTTGCAGGCCAACTGCACAGACACCGCGGGCTGGGCCATGCAGCCTCCCGAAACTTGGTCCAGCGGGGACGGGACGTGCTGACCTGGATCCTAATGGGTGACGAGGACGCCTGCTGACGTCAAGTCTTTAGCTCAAAGCAGCAGGGTCCCCGCAGCACCCAAGGCCATGAACCCACTGGACACCAGCCAGGGGCCTCGCTCTGGCAGGGGACCAGCCCGCAGTCAGAGGTCCTGCCGGATGGCGAGGGCCCAGCACACCTGGCCCGGCTCCCATGTCTCCCAACAGCGAGCTGTGACTCCTTCCTGCTTGCAGGCTGTAGGGTGGGGAGGGGTGGGGGCTGGGCCCTCAGGAACATCTAACTGGGCAGCAGCGAACTCCCAGGACAGCAGCCAGGAGCAGCACGCCAGGCTCTCAGGACTGGAGTGGGAGCCCCGGGGCTGCGGAGACACATCTATGTGGACTCGGGTGCGGCTCACACCACCTGACTGGCCTCAGTTGCAAGCTTCCTGCGTGTTTCTGGAGCATAGCCCGTTACTTTCAGACCAAAGACAAATGGCATGGGGCTTGGATGTGGAACAGCCGACCGAGGGATCCCTGGATCTACCAGCACTGCTTTTCTGGAGTGCGCACATCTGGTTCTCCTCTATATTCTGCCAATTCTGAAACTCTGTTTAATACCCAACGAAGATAATGCGAAACTGGTGCAAACCCTAAAATAAATGCAAGGAACCCAAGGACTTTTCAGTAATATTTAGAAACAAAATTCTGAACCCAACCAAGAACCCACCCAGACAGACACACACCCAACCCCAAAACACAAACCAACCATAAAACCCTCAAGCACTCAGAAGACAGGCTTTCAGCTTAGATGTGTGGCCAGAAATAGGCCCAGACCCCACACCTGAGGCTGCCTAGAGGAGCCAAGGTCACCGACCGGTGTCTGCGTTTCTGCTTGAACCCCTCTGGTTAAGGTAATGCAATCAACTCAACCAGTGGACTTCTCCAAATCTGGATGTTAATTCAAAGAGCAGCTTCTCCCATGACAGAAAGACGAGGAGGTGAGAGGAAGATGCCCCAAACTGACAACTGGCCAGGAGACCCAGCAGCACAAAATCTATTTCATATGTTCGTACAGCAAATGCCAAAAATAAGTAACGATTCCTAAGCCTCTAAACCTGAGGATGAGAACACGAAGCCCCTACCTTGGATCCTACTTTGAGTTCCTGCCCAGGGTGGTCAGACACCACCACAACCTCCAAGGAACCCCAGTAGACACAGACAGAACCGAAGAGAGCTGAGCAAACAGTACTTCCTACATGCTCCTGGGGCCCACAGCACGAGGCCCAGCCTGGAGATTCCTCACAGGAGGAGTCGGGGCTCCAGACCATAGATCCAATGCTTTAGGAAAGATGCTACAGCCAGCTGCCAAGCGGGCGCTTCCATAGCTGACAGGCCAGCAGCAGAAACCAGATTTATAGCCCGGGCGACGGGAGATGCCCCGGGGACCCGGTCTTGGCACCACAGGGCAGGCGGCAGGACAAGCAGCCTGTGCCCTCTGCTCCATGCCTCCTTGCAGCATCGGAGCCTGAGCTGCAAACACAGTCTGGGGGCAGGAACACAAAGCCTAGAAAAACACAAGAAAGCAAAAACACAAGTCTGCAGACACGTGGTATCCAGCCCACCACTTCAGAGGCGGCGTCCTTGGGAACAACTCTTAACCATGAGACTGAAGACCGTCTGGTCAAGTGGGGGGTCGAGGGGGAAGAGGGTGGAACAACTCAGCCAGAGTCAAGTCCACAGCCGCCACCTCCCCATGGGCGCCAGGCCTCAGTCAGGCTTCTAGAAGGGGCAGGTGGGGTGGGTAGGGAGTGGGTGAGATGGAGCAGGAAAACAAGACAGGCTTTAATTACACATGTAAGTGATCCACCCTGTCCCTGGGGAAGGGAGAGGGTGCCCACTGTCACCCTCATGGCTAAAATGCCCACTGAGGATGCGGACGCCCAGGAAGCAGAGCTCAGGCCTCCCTCGCTCCCCTGCCCTGCAACTGTGTACTCGGCTCCTACCATTTCCTTCTTTAGTTTGGAAAACTCACTGCGCAGAACCACGAAAATTACTGTTGGGTTTACTGTGATGGGACAAAAAAGAACTTCTCAAAGACGTGGCGCAGTCTTCCTACCAAGTTTAAGTCAGCAGGGAGCACCCAGCAAATACCCACTGAGCGATGGCCACTCGGTCCAGCTCCGCCCTGGCTGTGGCGCCCCAGGAGCCTGCCCCACCCTGCCAGAAGACTGCCCAACCCCTCAGGAGTCTGCTCAACACCCCCTAGTCACCTGCCCCCGCCCCTCAGGAGGAGCCTGCCCACCAGAGGCCACGTCTGACATCTGATTTGACACACACAGTCAAGCAAGTCTCTGGGCCAAAGCGGCCTGCACCCCGTTCTGCCCCTGAGCAGCACTGTCCTGGGTCCCACATCCCTCCTGAGGCAGACAGGTGCTCTGGAGTCCTTCGATCCCAGAAGCCCAATGATCCATCATGCTAGCATGTGGAGACGGGTTAGATGAGGCCATGGGACGGGGCCCGTGAGGGCTCAACGCTCCCCAGGAGGAGGTGAGACACATCGAGGAACCACGTGGAGACATAACCAGCAAGATGGCCCTTGCCAGCACCCTGGTGTCGGGCTCCCAGCCTTCAGCCCCGTGGTGCACACATCTGCACCTCCCCAACGGTACCCGGCTACAGCCGCCCAATCCAGATGGGTGGCAGGAGACAAACGCCCCAGGCCTTCCCACGTCCTGCACAGGGAACTGGGGGCTGCGTTGAGGCAGGGGTGCCACTGGAAATAGCAGGCTCACACGAGAGTGCAGCCGACTACCAACGACGTGTCTGTCTGCACATTGAGCACAGACGCCGCCCTGCTGCTGGCGTCAGGATGACACGCACACGACTGTGGCCGTCATCCAGCTTGCTGTGAGCAGACAGGCCCTGCACGCCGCTGAGACCACCAGGCCAGTGGGCTTGCAGGGGAGCAGGGCCTGTAGGGGTCCTGGAGCCGCAGTTCAAGAGCCGCAACCTGGACACAGGGCACAGGTGTCCTTGTTTGTTACCCCGCGCACCCCTTGGCCTGGGAGAAAGTGGGGACTCAGGCTAACTCACAGGCCCAGGACCACAAGCCAGAGAAAACAAGCAAACACAAGAGGCTTTGAAGGCACTGGGCGACCCCTTGAGGCCGCCGGGCACACCACTAGGCCAGAGCCAGTCAGGAGGGCGGAAGCATTAGGAAGGGTCAAGCAGGAGAACACAGATCAGACAGTGGGAACCTCAGCACACCAGGTGACTCTAGAGAACTCTCCCTCTAAAGGGTACTCTCTCTCCACCAGCCTCCGTGAAGAAAGGGGTTTGAGCCTTTCTCTCTAGCTCTTTGGCTTCTCTCCTGGCCAAACACCTGCCCATCTCTCCTCATCTACCTGGGGTTACCCTCTAGCTCTGGGGAGCTCTACTCAGATGCTAGTACAGCGGTGCCCCAAATGTAAGACCCCCCAAGCAGTCACATCCTTAACGCTGACTTGTAAGGAGCCCCCGCTTTCCTTTCTGTTTCAGCCAAACTCCGACTGCTGTGCCAGTGTCCCTGGGTGGCTCCCCAGCCTCTCGGAGCCGTGTCTAGAAGGCCTGTGCAGCTAGGAGGTTCCTGCCACCCTCCACAGGTCAAGCCTCTGTCAGAGGTGTCTGCTCCAGAGTCCACGTCCACTCAAAGCCGTACCACTCACCACAAGACAGCCACCCTCAGAGTCTGGGCGGGCCTTCGCTGGTCAGCACAGGTATGTGTGTGTCCATGCAAGCACAGGTCACATGGGAACATTATGGGGACACGGCTGACAGCACCTGGGCCAGCTCAGGGGCAGACGGGAGGCAGCACTGACGCTCACTGCGGGGCCGCTCAGTGAACCGTCTGCTCGGTTCACTGTGGGGGTCAACGTGAAACGTCAGCCTGTACTCTTGACATCAGTGACTGTGTCTGTCTACATGTCAAAATAATTCTAGATCAGTTTTCTACCCTGAACGCTCAGGCACCTGTCAGTTCAAGGGTCCTTCCACCCCTCCCTCCCTCATCTCTCACACACAGTACCTGCCAGGTGTGCCAGACACTCTCCAACCCAGTGGCACGTCACACCAATTTCACTTTACTTGGGGGCAGGACATTCATCTCAGTACCTGACTAGAGGAAATGCAGCAGGAGAAGCCACCCTGATTCCTCGGAACCTTCTGGGCCAGAAGTCGACCTCTACTGTGGAGGCTCTGCCAGATTCTGAACACGACTTCCCCAGGGCCCAGACTGGGATCCCGCCCACCAACCTCAGACTCCAGCCCCATGAGAGCAGCGGCTTTAGTCTCATGCCCAGGCACCCTGATCACACTGCGCCCTGATTTCTAGGGGTGCGATTCCTCACACCCACAGTGAAGTTAACCTCAAGAGAACTCCGAGGTTCGCTCACAAAGTGAGGGAAAAAGTGGGAAGTGGCGCTGTGCTTGGAAGGCCGCTCTATGCAGTAGCTCTGCTGCCACATGGCCCGAGGGCACCCTCATGCCCCGGCCCTGTGAGAACTCGGCTCCCACTCCACAGGTCCTCGGGTGCTCCTGTTTCCCCTGGCATGCAGCAGCCCAGTGCCAACTCCAGACCCCGTGTGCCCGAGTCCACTGTCTAACCTCGATGCTGCGCGCAGGGCAGCCATCCCCCTTGAGACTGCAGCCCCCAAGTCCAGACACACCAGCGCTAAGAGGATAGAGAACCGTCCTCCAGTGTCTATCTCATGGATGGTCACGGTGCCTGGAGTCTGCTGGGGAAAAAGCTGGGGCCAGGCAGACAGGAGGGACACGTCCCCATGGCATCTCCCATCTCCCGTCCCCTTGACTGTAAAGAAGTGAACCATCTGGAGAGACAGCCAGCACTTCATGGGGCAGCTCCATCAGAGGGCTTGGCGTCCATCCACCCTCCGCCAAACCAGAAATGGACAGAGTCAGCCTGTGGAGCAGGAGGGGAATCTCGCTTCATCCTGGAGGACAGCAGCTCCCTGACGGCATCTGAAGCAAAATTCTTGGGGAAGCATCCTTAGCTGCTCTGTGCCATCACCCAAACACCAGGACACTGGCCCAGCACTGGCGTGGCTCCAAATTGCCAGCAGGCCCCTCTCGGAAAACAGGCAGGGACAGAAGAGCTTCAGAAGACTCCAGAGAAATCACCAAGCCTTCCTGTGTAGAAAAAGCTTTATAACTTGGGCCGCACTGAAAACAAATTTGGAATGACTCAGAAGTCACCATTTTTCAGCCTACTGAGCTGTGAGTTTCAGGTAAGCTCTCCTCTGTACGTTTCCAGTTAATAACTCATGTCTAAAATCATCAATGGATATATGATACGTTTTTAAATGGCTTAAAAACAAAAGTGCAGCAAAATGCCTTCAACCAACAGGTATCTTACAGTTAACTAATGCTACTACACTCACTCACCAACAAGGAATTACTGAGTGCTGAAAAGTCACACTACAGTGGGTGGGTGAAGAATAGAAATGAATAAATAAAGTTTCGATCTAATGGAATCAAAGCTATTTAATTGAACATTTCAAACATATATTTGAAAATGATAAAATGGGTCAGAAACGACTCTCCAATTTGAAGGCCTGTCTCTCCTCCCTTGACCGGCTGGAGTCAAAGCCTTTGAGGTGAGACTTGACCAAAGGGGTTCAGGGCCGTGGGTGATCATCCAACAACAGGAAGTGCCTTGGCAGTTTTAGCTACTTGGTCTCAACCAACATGAGCCTCCAATGACAACGTGATTCCAACAACCTACAATACCGGAAGCATGTACACAAGTAACTACAACACGCAACTTCCTCTTAAAAGCATTACCATACATTTCCAGCCCAAATCTCAATCAACTTCTTCCTGGCCTTGTCCAGCCTGAAACCATCTTGTTCAGCACAACTCCAGGGACAGGTGACAGGCTTAGACTGACGTGCCCGTGGCACTAACTAGTTACTCTCAGCCTGAAGCTGCCTTCCCTGCTGCCCACAGGCTCAGGAGACACTGAACGTGAATCCTAGGCGCTGGGTACCCTCCCACAGCCCCAAGCCTCCTTGGGGACCAGGATTTCTGAGGAATGGAACTGGGACCAGGAGACCAGGGCCGACGGTGCCAGCTGCCTCAAGCAGGGTGACGGCCCACAGCGCCACACTCAGCGAGACAGAAGACACAGGGCTGCTTCTCTGACTTCTCCAGGATATTTCTGGGAAGCAGTCAACACCAAACTTTCTCTGCATCTGACCTTTTATAGATTAAACTATATTTTCCACCGTTTCTAGTAGAGAAGGCTTTTCCAAGAGGGATTAACCCCAAGCTACCTAGGTTCTCCAAGATGTGTGTCTGCATTTTGGCAGGAACATATTTTCTTGAAGGAAACACTTTTCTTAGAAGTGAAGTGACAGTGTGTGCTGGTGACAAGGTGTCACAGACCATTAACAGTGGACTGGAGCCCCAGGGATGGCAGAGACTGATCCAACGCCATAGATAAAGGACCCTGCACACACACCATACCACCCCCTCACCCCCCCACCCACACACACACAGCCCTTCCTCTCATCCACTCCAAAAAAGATCTACACATAAAATGTTGGATACTTCCCATCTCTTCTAATCTTTTTCCCAGCTGGGTGTATAAGGCCTCGTTTTACGGAAAAAATTCTGAAAGTTACTGAAATTCAATTTTAAGTTAAGTATAAGGACGCACACAAAAGCCAAAGGTGTCGAGAGAGGCTTTAGAGTCTCAAGAAAGCCAGAGCTGTTTATCTAGATCCTGAGGAAACATCTCACAGGTGCAAGACAAGAGGAACGTGGACACATCACCATGCGGCCTGATTTTCTGTAAGCCACGTGAACTGTGCGTATGTGTGTGTATACATGTTTGTGTGTGTCTGGCATATTCATCACTACAGAGATGGGCTTACCAGAACATACCCATCTCCCAGGTTTCCAAGTGTCCTGATGTCATTCAGCCTGCAGACACACATAAACCTTTTTCATACACATTTTAGATTACATTAACCACACTGTAAAAAAAAATAAAAATCTTCTACCAAAATACGCATCTAGTTGAAACAGTATCAAACCATTTCATTGTTCCCAATATAAAAAGCACGACTAACACTGCAGTCTTTAAAGATTTCTCATGTGGCAAAAATCTCCAAAATATAGACAAAATCGGGCCCGATTCAAATGTTTCAACAGATACGATGCTGCCTGATGACAGAGTAGAGACATCCCACTAGGTTATAATCGCCTGACCCACAAATACCCCGGCTCCATAACCAGGCGCCTGCTGAATGCATGGAGCCACAGGCGGGAAACAGCCTACGGATCTGCTCTCACCTTCCTCACACACCCACAGTCAACAAGGGGGCTGACTGACACGACAAAGGCGCCAGCGCCCTCCCAGGAGCACACGGTCCTTGGGTGCTGACGAGCCCTGCAAACAGAGGCGCCTCTTCCCAACAGTCTGCTCAGGAGCACAACCTTTAGTCACATGAATAAATGCTGGGGTCTTTGCTTTGTTTTCTTAAAACTCCCCCCAAACCAAGATGAACAGAATGCAAAACATACCCCAGAAATTGTGTAACCCTAGATTTTTTTAAATCTCAATTTTTTAATGCAGAAAAGGACATCTTAAGACTAAAGCAAAGAGGAACTAAAGAGACTCTTGATGAAGGTGAGACGAGAGTGAAAAAGCTGGCTTAAAACTCAACATTCAAAAAACTAAGATCATGGCATCCAGTCCCATCACCTCATGGCAAATAGATGGGGAATCAATGGAAACAGTGAGAGACTTTATTTTCTTGGGCTCCAAAATCACTGCAGATGGTGACTGCAGCCATGAAATTAAAAGACGCTTGCTCCTTGGAAGAAAAGCTATAAGAAACCTAGACAACGTATTGAAAAGCAGAGATATTACTTTGTCAACAAAGGTCCATCTAGTCAAAGTTATGGTTTTTCCAATAGTCATGTATGGATGTGAGAGCTGGACCATAAAGAAGGCTGAGCACCAAAGAACTGATGCTTTTGAACAGTGGTGCTAGAGAAGACACTTGCGAGTCCCGTGGACAGCAAGGAGATTAAACAGTCAACCCTAAAGGAAATCAATCCTGAATATTCACTGGAAGGACTGATGCTAAAGCTGAAGCTCCAACACTTTGGCCACTGATGCAAACAGCCAACTCATTAGAAAAGACCCTGATGCTGGCAAAGAATGAAGACAGGAAAAGAAGGGGATGACAGAAGATGAGATGGTTGGATGGCATCACCAACTCAACGGACGTGAGTTTGAGCAAGCTCCCAGAGATGGTGCAGGACAGAGAAACCTGGCGTGCTGCAGTCCATGGGGTTGCAAAGAGCTGGACACAACTGAGCGACTGAACAACAGCAGTTCAAGAAACTCTTAACGATACACTCTAATAATAAAAAACGCACCCAACTTCACCATCAGCCAAGTTGCCCCAACAACAAAGCACACAGTTAATAGTCGTGTCAAGTTTCTCAATGTGGATTTTATGCCACTCGGGTGGGTGGGCTGAGGTTGACACTAGGGCTGACAGGATAACCACCAACCCACCTGCCTGAGCAGGAAGCTCACTTTCAGGGCTTATGGTGCGTGAATCACCCAGCAACCGTCTCCATGGGAATCTGCCAGGCCTCTCCTGGTGCTCGGGCAGGACCCTGCCTCTATAGGAAGGAAACGGCCCTGCCCTTCAGCAGCTCACGGTCAAGCTGCACAGGGCCCAGCGTGGGTGCTGAGAGATGCTGCATGCCTCCCTGCCAACCACCTCACAGCTCGTCCTCCTGATTCAGAGCAGGACACGGACAGCCCACACTGGCCTCTGGAGGGTGGTTACCTCAGGGCCTGTGTGTCTGCGTCCCAGCTCTCAAAAGCTGGCCACATCCCCTGGGGGCCTGGTCACCATGCTGTGAGGCCCCAGGCCACGCGGGGAGCCTGCATGAGGACCAAGGGGTTGGGGGGACAGCCCAGCTCCAGCCCCAGGAGAAGCCCTAGACAGAGCAGGCCCCGGGGCCTCTAGATGGCCTGCGGACTCCACAGTTCTGCATAGTTCACATCAGGTGAGCTCAGTGAGGGTTTCTGTGTCTTTTTCTCAGGACCAGAAGAAAATGGCAGCAGTTAGAGTTTGACAGAAATAAACGGGAACAAAACCTGCCTTATATTGCAGACAGAGACTGCACAGCAGCCCAGGGCCCCGCCGTCCACAAGCCCCTCCCTGCCTGCAGCAACAAGAGCCGGGACCCACCACAAGTGAGCACTTACCTGCCCATCCTGTCCCACGTGGTGTATCTGCAGATTGCCCTGCAAAACAGATGAAAAAAAAAGGCAATCAACGACAATGCTTCAAGACTCAAGAGACAGAGGCAGGAATGTCCCCAGGCCGTTTGTGAGAATCAGCAGGACTGTTAACATCCATTCTACAAAAACACAATCCTCCATAGCCATAAAAACCTCAAAATGTTTAAGCTACATTTACAAATACTATTTTTTCTTACAAAAACAAAGCAAACCAATTAGAAAACATTGTACCTAACCCCCAACCCTGACTCCAAATGAAAATGTTATTTTCTTCCAACTTTTTACTTGGAACCAATCTTAGACTCACAGGAAGAATTTAAAGTGGCCCAGAGAGGTCCCATACTCCCCCGCGAGACACCTGACATCACGTCGTGGCATCACTGCAGCCGGGAAACCTATGGGGCACAATGCAGCTAACCAGACCACACGCACGCCGGGACCTCATCAGATGAGATCCATTTTCACTGGTTTAAAAAAACAGCTGCTTTAAGTCTGGTAGGCTCTGCTAAACATCTCTCTATGGATATCCTGATTTTGACAAAATAATTACCTAATTTTTAAATGAACAAGGTAAGGTTTTAATGTGATAAGAAGACTAACTGCATGCTGTAACTTATTACAAAGTAATCATTATACTATCAGCAATTGCTTCTAATTCAGTGCACCCAATTCCTAATGGAAGCAAAAGACACTAGGTTCTATGGACGAAGGATTCAGTTAAGGAAACTGGAGGAAAAGTGAGTAAAATTGATAATAAATACTGCAATTCGGAAGTACTCTAGTGAAGTTTTAGCAGACAGTATTAAAAGCAATGCATGTTGCTTCCTCCTTTTCCCACCCTTGCAGATTTCCTTCAAGAGCCCCCATTGAGGGAAGGGGCAAGGCAGGTGAGCTGGTGGATGCCCGGCCCTCTGTGGGCATGGCCTCTCACCCGTGCCCAGTGAAGCGATGCCCCCAGACGCCTGGGCGTGCCCCCACTTAGCCTGCAGCCTGCTCCCCCACCCCAGCTCCCACAACCTGCTGCTCTGTGTGAGATCACAGACACCCCCTTAAGAATGTTGAGCCAGCAGGCCCACAGGACTCTCCCGGGACCTGGGACCCAGAGGTTGGGGGGTAATAGCCCTGAAGCAGGAAGCAAGCCCATCCCTCAGCTCCACCCACACTGGGCACAAACGTCAGGGTGTGGGTCCAAGCTCATGGACAAGGTGCTGGGAACCACACTGGCCAGAGTGGACAGCCCCTAGCCCCAGTCCTTCAGCCTTGCCTTTGGGAAGAAGGTGGGAGTCAAGCTGACCTTCCCAAGCCAGGCGCCCCGTGGCAGCCGCCACACACACAGAAGGCAGGTGTGCACCCAGAAGCCCCCACCTCCGTCCTTACTATGGGTAGCAGTAAGGAGGACACCAGTGGGGAGAGGCCAGAGAAAGCTGCTAGGCGGCTCACAGGCCTACATGTACTCTCTCACAGGACTCCCTCCCCCTCAAGGCGGGCACCAGCCCCCTGAGCAGAGGAAGCTGAGACCAGTGAGGAGGACGGTGAGGCCGCAGTCTGTGGCAACCCTCTTATGCTCCTCCCACCCCTGGGCTGGAGTGCAGGAAGGTCTGTATCTCAGGCGAGACAGCGGTCCAGGGTGCAGCTCACCAGGAGCAAAAGCCTCCATACAGTGTCCAGAAACAAACCCTGACGGCCACCAGAGCAGCCAGGGCAGGAAGGCCCGGAGGGCAGGCAGGCCTCAGGTCTATGCCCCAGAAGCGCGCATCAGGGGGTTGCTGCCGGGCACCCATGTTGCCCAGGGCAGCCCAGTGGTCATGCACACTGCAGGGGTCGGAGTGCAGGGGGCCTGTGGGCCCCGGGCAGGCTGGCGGACTCACCTCACTGTCCTGCGTGATCTGCACCTGCTCCCCCTGAGGCACCTGGGCGATGTGTAGGTGGCCCTGTGGGATCCGCAGAAGAGAAGACACAGGAAGCATCAGGGCAGACAGGAGATGCTCGCCCCTGACTCACCCTCACAGCTCCGGACAAGACAGTGGAGGCCGGAGCCGCCAGGGTCACAAAGCACTGTGTGAGCTACTGACCCGCCCCCCAAAGGACCACTTTAAGACCATAACACTAACATTTTGCAGTCATTCTTAAAGGGGCAATGAGGCCTAGAAAAACTCTGCTGAATCTTTAAATATCACTAAACGAGCGAATTTAAGAATGTGAAGGACACACAAAAAAGAGGAGAAACCAAAGTTTTCCAGAAAACTGAAGTTTTTGGGTTTTTTTTTGTTTGTTTTAATTGTACTATCAACCGGGAGGGACCAGAAACTGTGGACTTTCAGGCTAGTAACCTGGAGGTACACGAGGCCACACAGCAGCATGACTAGAAAGGTGAGTGGCTGTTGTTCATGTATCCACACAGAGAACAGGTCAGTCAACTCTTTAGATCAATGACTATGTAAACAACTGAAGTAAACATTAATAAATATAGTTCCAAAGAATCCAACTAAAATGTTTGCAGGTACAGGCAGACAAGTAATTACTGTAAATCTTAACTTTGCTCAATGAAACGAATATCCATTATCTTATTTAAAATTCTACCTTAATCAAAATGGGCCTGAAAATAAACCACTGAAGATTTCTCTGTGGCGTTCATGTTGCCACGTCTATATAAACCCTGAATCACAGTTATCTACTCTGGAATTCTTTCAGAGAGCTTCCTCACTAACAAGCTAAGAGTCACTGCCTCTGGGACCGTCAGCTAAACAAAGAACTACTGTTTATAGCTGCTCTGTCTTCCCTGGAAGAAGACACGCCCCTCCCACGTGCCCCCTGTGCTCTCAGGAAGCTCTCCCTCTCCGGATGGTGCGTGGAGCGCAGCATCTAACCAGGTGTCCAGGAGGCTGCCCTGCCATGAACCCGCCGGTGAGAAGGCTGGGTGACGAAGCACCCCCAGGATCCTCAGAGAGTTCCTGCCTGCTCTCCTTGGCCACAGGACCCACGAAGGTTTGGGAGGGATGTCCACCTGGGCCAGCAGCGCACGAGGCAGGGCCAGACGGGCTGGGTGAGCTGGGCACCACGCCGAGGGGCACTTGTCATCCGATCCAAAGAAGCTACACGCTAAGGCCTCCAGCTTCCTCCGCTGGCCCTCAGTACAGGGTGCCCGTGCTTCTGAGCTGAGGAAATACCTAGGACACATCATGGTGCCCCCAGGAGGACGGGCAGAAGTGCAGAGTTGCAGGGACCACAAGGGGTGGGTATCTGTGAGCTGTAGGAGGCCTACCCTGACTGCTTCCGCTTTGATCTGGCACTGGACCCCTCCCCTAAGCTGTCAGGGGGGTCCAGAACCGCAGGGAAAGCTGGTCATGCCCCAAACCCTCCCCTCCCCTCCCGCCCACGAGGCCAGACTGGCGAGAAGTACGTACTACTTGGACCTGCCCGTCCTCCCCGATCTGGTGGATCTGGACCTGCTGGGCGTTGGCCAGGGCGTAGTGCAGGGCCTGTGGGGGCGGCTGCTGCAGCTCGCTGGCGGGCGGCGGCGTGCTCATCATGGTCTCTGCAGGGAGGTACACACGGGCCTGAGAGATCAGCCCAGGCTGAGCCCGCCTCTGCCTTCCCCTGCCCCCACAGGGAGGAAGGGGGAGCCCGCCATCCTGGACTTGGCAGCTCCTGGATGTGCAGGGTCACGAGCAGCAGCTGTTCATATGGCAGAGATTTCTGACCTGTGGACAGAGATGAAGACCCGACCACCCCTGAACAGGGACGGTTCCCAGCCACCCACTGGGTATAAGTGAAGCTCCTCAGATGAAGCAACAAAAATGAAAAACAGGAAGAAAGTAGACACTAAAGTCTGTTTCAGACCAGCCCAAAGTAGGATTGGTCCATGGATTACTTGGGGGAAAAGTCTCACCAGCTCAATTAAAGGTAAACTTCTCAATAAAAGTTTTGTTGTTGTTTAGTTGCTCAGTTGTGTCCAACTCTTTGCAATGCCATGTACTATAGCCTGCCAGGCTCCTCTGTCCATGAGCTTCTCCAGGCAAGAATACTAGAGTGGCTTGCCATTTCCTCCTCCAGGGGATCTTCCTGGCCCAGGGATCGAACCCAGGTCTCCTGTATTGCAGGCAGATTCTTTACTGCTGAGCCACCAGGGAAGCCCAATAATAGTGTACTTTCCACGTTTAACCCAAAATGAGATGTTTGTTTTCATGTGTATCACTTTTAATCACAATGCTATCTCAACCAGGAAAATTTTCTTATACACTTACAACATTAGGACTCAGAAAAAATTTTAATTATCAATGTACACACATATTTTTGTTGTAAAGAATGGATTAGGGCTTCCCTGATAGCTCAGTTGGTAAAGAATCTGTCTGCAATGCGGGAGACCCTGGTTCGATTCCTGGGTTGGGAAGATCCCCTGGAGAAGGGAAAGGCTATCCACTCAAGTATTCTGGCCTGAAGAATTCCATGGACTGGATAGTCCACGGGGTTGCAAAGAGTTGGACATGACTGAGCAACTTTCACTTTCTAAGAATGGATTACTCAAAAAACTTCTAAAGATAAAGACAGAGTGAAACTCCTTGAGAAGTGGAATACAGACATGAATGGAAGGACACAAAAAATATAAAACATCTGATTCTCGAAGAACAGACTTTTCATGCACTTTTGATAGCTGAGTGGTGCATATCAACCTGACATGGTATAGACTCCACTGATTACCTTTTAAAAACTTACAATATAACAGCATTAAAATGTTAACACACGCAACACATCAGAAACCTGTTACTGAGCTAACCATGCAAGCAATAGCTCCCCACAAGCATGCAGCTTCTGAGAACCCATTTAAATCCATGTTTTATCATCTATATTGATATCAAAATCCAGTGCAAAAATGGGCCTCAGTTACTTGCTTGCAATCCAAGAACAATCCAAGAGCTACAACAAGTGACCGGAGACAAGGTTTCCTGCTGAGGGAAGACCTCTCCCCGCTGCTCCCAACAGAGAGACACAGAAAGGGCAGCCTCTCATAGGCCTTGCCCCCACTGGCTGGCGCTCCTCCACATCCGGAGAGACACAAGATCGGGAGCTGGTTCCCTGAGACCCTCACGTTCTGGGCCCTACACACATGCTCCCCAATGAGAGATGCAGGGAAAGCGCTGGGGGTGTTTACACAATAAAGGGCAGCCCCTTAAACTCAAGCACGTATAAAAATTCACATAGTGTGGCCAGACAGGAGTGTGAAACACAAATGTTTTAATAAATTGATATTTTAAAAGTCCCTTGAAACTAGTGATGTGGTTTGTGCTCAAACTGGCAGTACTAATCCAGCTTTAAATAGAGTAGCCTTGGCTCAGATGCTCACGGACAGCATTTACTTGTCAGTTCCTCTCTGTGTGCTGATAATTCAGAAGTAAACAAGACAACCCCAGCTGGAATTACTACGAAGCCCAAATTTATGGAATCCTGGCTGAATGACATGTTCCTGGATTATGTCTGTCACCAGAAGAGCCTTAGGTACCAGCTTCGCTGTCTCAGGCCTCAAGTACGCAGGAAGATCAGTACAAAATCCCAGAGGCCCTTCAACCAACCACCCTGTGCGTATCAAGTTTGAGCCAAGTAGGCAGTAAGTTAAGACAGAGAAACATCAAGTCAACAGGAAGTTACAGAAACTGACAAAAGAAGAACGTGCTATTCTGTGTTTCTCTCAAAGCTCTAAGGGCTCCAGTGCCTGAGGAAAGGGCCCCCTCTGGCTCCCAGGAGACCAACCTCCCGAGAGCAGCCTGAGCCCACCCCAGAGGCACAGCATGGAGAGCTGGGTGGATGGAGGTGGCAGCGTGCCCTGTAGCACCAAGAAATCTGCCTCCGAGACCCAGAGGACAGCTGACCCAGCAGGATGATGGGGGTCCCCTGCCCCTGAGAAAGCTCCGGTCACCCCGGCCACGGAAGGTGCTGCTGGACTCTGCAGACCTTCCCAGGGCCGGCCAGAGTCCATCCCAAAGGACATGTCCTGAGAACCGGAGCCTGCCCAGCATCGGCACTGAAGAGCCTGTTCGCCACCCACAAGAGGACACAAGGCTAACGGCCGCATCGAGCTGCTCAAACCCACAGCCTCTCAGGAGGAACACTACCGTGTTTATAAACAGAGAACAAATGAACCGAAGACACAAAAGTGCCATTAAACCAAATTACTGTCATTCAGCTGAAAGAAACACTACTAACTGGAAGAAAAACATTTAAATAAGTGAGCGAGAGTAAAGATGAAGCATGCCTGAGGGGCAAAGGGAGCTTTAGGACCCAGCCCAGCCTCCCCCACCCCGGCTCGGACCTGGTCCAGGCTGGCTCAGGGCCTCACACAGGTGCTAGCTGGAAACACGGAGTTCCAAGACTGCTGCCCAGATGGGGGATCTCAACACCATCCCGAGGGGTGGCCAGAGAGCTGGCCACAGGCTAACCTGCCAGAGGTCCTGGACGAGACCCTTGTGATGCTGCCGAGCCCAGGAGGCTCCGCTCCTTGGCACTCGCACCGGAGCCTCTCCCAGGGCATGAGCAGGCATGGCGCATGCTGCCTCTGATGGCCCCGGACCACCCGCCTGGCTGCCCACTAACCTGAGGCTCCGTACGAGGACGAGGATGGCGTCCTCCTGGAGAAGCTCTTGACGGCCAGGCTCTGGCCTCGCTGTTTTCGCCGCCAGGCTGTCCGACACTTGGAGTCGATACTCTGTTTGATTCGATACCAGTCGGATTCTGTGATTCCAAACTTATAGAAGAGGTGACCTGCAGAACACACCCGACGGGAGGAAAGTGAGGCGCGGCCTTCCGCCCAGCTGTGGTCAAGGCACGGTGGGAACAGAAAGCCTTAAAGGCAAGAGCCACCTCGGCCGTGCCTGTCATGGGTGACGACGGCTTTCCATTCATTTAACTTTATCTTTTTTGCCCTGATCCCCTCACACCAGAGGGAGACAAGCTACAAGCTGGAGGTGAGGGTTCCCACAAGCATCCTGGATGCCCACGCTCCGACTGTCCACCCAGATTTCATACACGGCCTTCTGGGTCCCAAGGCTGAGACGAAGTCAAGGGTCCTGAGAGCTTTACCGAAACTGCAGCTTGTCACCCCTATTGCGCTGCCCAGCCGCCTCCTTCCCTGCTCTCACGTCTCGGCTCCAACGTGATCTAAACGATCCTCCCCTCAATCAGCCCACTTGACCCCAGAACCCTCCCAACTGCCACCCCCTAGATATTGATGATATTCACTTCGTTTCCTCCACAAACACAGGGGATCTTTGTTCTGCTCACCCATGCCTGCCGAGAACCCAGAACGTCCAAGCAAGGACAGACACATCAATGTTTGTTGACCAAACGCTGATTACAATGCATCTGAAGACATTCTTCTACAGCTATTTGAGTCTGAGGCTTATGGGAGTTCCCCTGCCTCCCCGTCTGCCTCCTCAGTCAGAACAGAACTCCCTAAAGATAGAGACCAGCCCCCTCCCTGGAGCCCTCACACACCCAGCCTAGTGGGCATCACGTCCACTGACCGCTGGCCAGGTAGGCAGGGATATCAGGCTGCAGCCCACCAGCACCCTCGCTGGTGGCCCCTACATTACGGCAAGTTCTCAGTGTGCAACACGGGAATCTGAGACCCCCTTCCCACAGGAGATCCTGCCCTGCCAGCCTGCCCACCTCTCCGTGGACCACCTCATCTCTTCCTTGTGCTCAACTGACAGAAAGTAACTGTCAGGAACGTGCGAACCACAAGAAATGCTTTTCACCAGGGTGACCTCCTGTCTAGCTGGTCATGAAGCTCCATTGAATAAAGAGAAAATGAGTGGATGAAATCCAAAAATTTAATAAGAAGAAGATTAAGCTGAAAAACTTCCTGTTTTGACTACTAAGAGCACCAAGTCTGGAGTATCTGCTGAGAGAGAGACTGATGTCCGAAATCTGAGATCTGCTCTATGGGAATCACACAACCTAGAAAGAATCAAAACAAAGGAAGTGTCTGTTTTCTTAAGTAAACTATATTTTCTTTTGTCAAAACACCTCTTGACTTTGTGAACACAAACTAAGACATTTTTAACTCTAAACAGAATGACAACCAAAATGTCTGCAATCTTGATAAAGAGTAACGGGGTTAAGGAGGGCTGGGTTTAGGGGGTCGGGGAGAAGCTGAACCACAGTGGTCTCAGCCCCACACTGTCACCCTGCAGGGAAGGAGACACACGAGGGCCGCAGCACCTCCGTGCTGGTTTCCAGGTCATCTCTAACCAGAGTCGTCCCTCACTGTTTACAAAGGGATGGCTCTAAGTGCAGGGCAAGCTCACAAAGTCCCAGCCAGTTATTCACTTGAGCAACAAGAGAACCCAAGTACCGGCCGCAGTTATAATAGAACTCAAACAGTGACCGAGTCCAACTATTGGAACTACAATCGTATAGTCACTGGGGACTGACCACTAAATACAGTCATACAGTCACAAAAAGAGCCAGCTACTGACTACAGCCGCGGAGGAGCCCAAACACACGCAAAGAACTGAGGACCGCACACATGTCCACCACCTCGTCAGGGGCCTGCTCCAACACCAACGGGCCCCTGCAGACCACCCTCTGGCCCCTCATGCCTTCCACACAAGGAAAACACCTTCCAAACGCCTCGAGGATTAACAAGATTATGCAAACTTTCACACCTTGTTACTAACAGAAAAGAATATGCACAAGACACAGGAGGGTATACAAATATAAGAAACAAACGAAAACGTTAATACTTAAATTCGACTTTGTAAAAACCAACCTGCCAGTTCAAAACCTGGCTTACGTCCTTTAAAGAAAAAATACACATTCTCATAGCTCTGCATTAACCATTTTAAAATGCTGCTAAGACATCTTATTACATAGTTCCTTCCAACAGTGACTCAAGACTCCAGCTCTATGGCAGATGCCCCCATGACGGCTGCCAAGAAAAACTGATGAAGGAACCAGCAGCACTGATGCCCCCTCACCCAGAGGCTTGGCTCTGCCCCGGGAACCGAACAGGGCCGGGGCCGGGGGCGGGGGGGAGGCGCTGCACACCGATGGCTGGCGCCACGGCAGGGCTTCCTCTCACTTTGCCAAAGGCGTCCCTCATCTTTTCTGACAGCTCTGAGCAACCTCAGCTGAGTGAAAGGAGGAGGGAAGCTACCATAATGAGTGATAAAAAGATTACTTTGAATTAACTGCTTTTCACACTTGCTGAAGCATTTTATCTCAAGTCATTTGATGCTCCTAAGAAAACTTCATGAAATAAGAACGCCACTATCCTCACTTCAGCTCCAAAGCTGAGTTATCAGCGAGGAGTGAGAACCAGCCTGAAAATTCAAGCCTTCAGCGCCCACCCACGTAGAGAAGAAATGGCCACAGACAGCCCAGCAGACCCTCCCCACCCCAGCACCTCAGGACTCTGTCTCAGCGCTTGGTCTCAGCTGCAGACAAGCCAGCCAGCCCCTCAGCAGCTGGTGGGGGGGGGGGGGGGTGGACTGCAGCAGGCCAGCCCCACCCCGCCACGGGCGCCCTGCACCTTGGGGTGTGAGGAGAGCCTGCTCCAGGGTGCCCTGAGAGCCAGGGCCCCACCTGCCTCTGCTTCTCACAGGCTCCCTCCCCCCACCAGCCCACACTGACCATGACTTCCTCCCAGCCCCCAGAGAGGCATGCTGGGCTGGGCCTGGAGGAGCCTGATCTCCCACGGTTCCAAAGAACCCAGGCCCTGAGCACTGTACTGAAACGTGCCCCAAAGTTCGTGTCCACGCCCAGGACCCAGAACATGGTGATGCTCCCTGGACACAAGGTCGCTGCAGACATGAGGAATTAACCACGGAAGCGGTCACACTGGAGTTCGGTGGGCTCTGAGTGCAGCAGGACAGGGCCGCCAGGAGGAAAGGAGAGGGACACGCACAGGATCACACGGCCGCGTGATGACAGACACTGACTCGTGCTGCTACAAACCACGATGGCCACGGGTCACAGGCTGTGAGCCTCCACCACAGACAAGACAGACCCACCCCCAGCCCTCCCAGGGAGGCTGGCTCTGCTAGAACCATGATCTCAACCTCATGGCCCCAGACACGGCCAGCCTGTCACACACCAGAGAGGCCAGTGTCAGCGGGGCTCTGGGTCCCTGTGGACCATCAGCAATACCATCTCTGCCCCAGGCTGCCTCAGGAAAACCTGACGACAGTCCTCATGGACACGTGACTCCCATCTGTGCTGCTAAATCACATCTCCTGGTGCTGGGGTCTCTCCATGTTGGCCCCCTCACAGCCGTCTTCAAAGACCTGTTAGCTCAGGGCCCCGGGGAGCATGTCAGCCTCATCTCTAGTCTCATGAGATCAGCCAGAAGGCTCCCGCAGCCTGAGCAGATGCCTATGTGACTCACCAGTAAAGCCCTGAGAACTAGGCCACAGCGCTATCGGTTCAGTGGGGAAAAGGCAACTGCTCTGTCTTTAGATCCTAAGCCTCACGACAACGTGGCCAATTTCTGTACATTTACAATAAAGAGCTCCTTTTTGCACAGAGCACGTGAACTGTATGGCTGGTCATCCCAGCTTCTGGGAGCCCGTTAACCCTGGGAAGCCTGAAGAAGCTGGCATCTCGCACGTTTCTCGCTCAGTAACCTTGCTCCCTAGCTCAAAGAAGCACTTGTGTTTCAAATGCTGATTTCTCCCCGCCCCTGGAAGAAACCAAGCAAGGAAAATACTTCTGATAATCAGAAAAAAGAAAAAATGTAAAACCCAGTCTTGTCCACAGTGAGGCGGGTGTGGCTGGTGGTGGGGACAGTGGGTTCCTGACCCAGGAGGTGGCTGGCATGGCCGAAGTCAGAAGTCTGAGAAAGAAACTGCAGGAACTTCCCCGGTGGGCCAGTGGTTAAGACTCCACACTTCCACTGCAAGGGGCATGGGTTCGATCCCTGATCAAGGAACTAAAACCCCACATGCCAAGCGTGGCCATAGAATTAAAAAAAGAAAGCTAAGTGTAAGCTAAGCTAAGTGTGCATGTGTGGGGCACCCGCTCCTGACCAGCTCTGACCCGGAGCTCTCTGCACAGCTCCCCGCCCGCCCGTGGGCCCACCCTTCTCCCAGGCACAGGGCACCCCGCTCCTGACCAGCTCTGACCCGGAGCTCTCCGCACAGCTCCCCGCCCGCCCCGTGGGCCCGCCCTTCTCCCAGGCACAGGGCACCCTGCTCCTGACCAGCTCTGACCCCTGGAGCTCTCCGCACAGCTCCCCGCCCGCCCCGTAGGCCCGCCCTTCTCCCAGGCACAGGGCACCCCGCCTCTGACCAGCTCTGACCCGGAGCTCTCCGCACAGCTCCCCGCCCGCCCCGTGGGTCCACCCTTCTCCCAGGCACAGGGCACCCCGCTCCTGACCAGCTCTGACCCGGAGCCGCCCCACCCCACCTTTAGGGGTCCCCCAGTGCCCGCCCCCAACAGAGCCCTCCCCCGACGGGACTAGGGGTGGCACTTACACCGGATGCCGTAGATGGTCAGGGGGTCGAGCTGCTTCTTGCCGTGCTTGCCCTGGCCCGAGAGGTTGGAGACGGCCTGCACCTCGCGGTGGAAGAGGTAGTCCAGCAGCGTGAGCGCCATCTTCTCGGCCGTGCGGCAGTTGGTGCTGATGTGCAGCATGTCGGAGGGGATGATGGCGCAGCGCACCCGCATCTCAGGGTTATTCTCGTCCCCCAGCCATGTGCCGTTGGGGTAGTCCTCTGGGAGACAGAGGGGGCCGGGTGAGCCCCGCAGCCCACGCCCCCAGCTACCTCGAGGGCAGCCTGGGGGTCGAGCATCCGGAGCTCAGTTCACTGGGGAGGACCTGCCCTCTCGACCTCAGTGAGGCAGCCTGGGATGCTCCCAGGACGGGCAGGAAACCAAAGGAGGAAAGGGGGTGGTGGGGCATCAGGGCGGATGGCACCCCCTCCGCCCGGCAGGAGCCCACCTGTCTGCAAGCCCAGCAGCACCCCACCAGCTCCGTCAGTGATGAGGGACGACGCTACACCCTGACAGGGGCCGGTGTCCCCAACACGCCTCCCCCTGTCTGTCACAGCCTCCTGGGAGTTGCAGGATTGACTAAGTGTGGGAAAGGGCTTAACGCTGTCAAACAAACATCAACTTTAAAAAGCCTCATCTTCTGGCCGAAGGAAACTCCACTTGGGAACGCAAATCAAGAGAACGCTCGATGCTGCTCGCACGGTGGCCACTTTCCAAGCACTCCTTCTGATCTTCATGTGGAAGCAAGTTGAGGCGCAAGGCGGCCCCTGAAAGCACCCGCACTTGGGGGCAGAGTGAAAGGAGGGGGAGTTAAACCTCACAGGGGACCCGGCTTCCTGCAAAGGGTCGCCAGGCCAGGGGCCTTTAAGTCATGTTCTAGCCAGGGTTGTCACTGTTTTAAGATTTCTCATGAGATTTATTTTGAAATGTCCTGATATTTACATTCTGGCCTCTATGCACAAAAAAAGGCCCCACAAAGGGCAGCCAGCTCGCCTGGCTTTGCCACAGGCCTGGAACAGAGCACAGGCCAAGAGGCCGGCTGTCTGGGACTCGCACGCTCTGCTCTGCGAGGGCGGCCTCTCCAGGCCAGGCTCCTGAATCACGCAATTTCCTCCAACACCAGGCAAGGCTCAGCAGCCCCATCATGACGACCATGTCACCCCTGGGCCAGCCGGCCACTAGAGGGGTGAGGGAGGCTGGCTCTTGACTATGGCTAAGGACAGAAAACAAATCACATGTCTGACTTTTGGAACTCAGAGTAAGAGATGAGTAAGAAGAACCACTTCTCAGGAACAGGCTGGTTTGGAGGCAAAGATGGGGAGCCAAGAGCAGCTTTCTGCCATCAGCCACCTGCGGCATTTACCTGACCACAGAAGAAGCAAGTGGACACATGATCCAAATGTGATGCGAAGGGACTTCTAGAGGCACTGGCTCAGGCACTGCTGGAATGCCCAAAAGGCACCAGCTCCTAGCGAGTTTATTAACTTATCTACAGAGAGTGGCAACTCTATGCCCAGCACTGGGTCTAATGCTCAAGATTTAAACCCTCAGTGAACCTAGAATGACAGGCTTAACAACACCAGAGCAGGACTGTCCTCCACCCACAGCCATCCAGCCACAAAGCAAGTAGGGGCAGGACGGGGGAAGGAAGCGGGGAGAGAACTGGAGGGGTCACTGCAAGAGGGCGCCCTGCAGGCCGGTGCAAGGACATCGGGCTGCAGGCTTCAACCCCAACCTCCACACCGCCAAAGACCCTGCAGTTTTTCTCAGGAACAAGTATTATGAACTCTGTGTAGCCAGCTCCTATGTTTAGACAGTATTTTTAAAGCAAAGTAGACACTGGACAAGATGTCAGTGTCATTTTCCAAACGGAGTCAACATCATGTCAAAGTGATGCTGCGCCTGTGCACAGAGGAGGCAGGACAGCAGGGGAGTCGGAAGGGGGCGCTGGCAGGGGGGTTCTGACTCAGCTTCTCCGTCACAGACTCCAAATGACATCAGCTTCCCTGGGGGCTGCCTGCACACACACCCCTACTTGGCTCCCCAGAGCCTGTGTGCGCGCTGTGTACGTCCCTGCTGGACCCGCAGACCAGAGGCTGGGGAAGGGAGAGGACCAGTCCTGAAAGCCCCCAGCGAGAGGTCCGCTGGTGCCCTGGGCCGGTGCTAGGAGCGCCCACCTGTCCAAGCCCCGGACCTGGCCCTGCTGCCTCAGTGGGGATGCAGCAGAGGAAGGGCCATCCTCCTTCCAGACGCCACCCACCAGGAGCCACCAGGCTCCAGTGATGACGGAGAAAACAGGCCAGGGCCACACCACACCGTCCCCCACACACACAGACACAGGACACAGAGGGCAAGAGGCAGACACTGTCCAGCTGACCTGAGAGGGAGAAACGAGGACGTGACCTCATCTATTAAACTGAATTCTCAGGAAGGCAAAACACCACGTCCAGTGAATGAACAAATTTACAAACCAAAACTAATCCTGGTTTTCTATGTAAATAATAATCACCCATCATACTGCCTGATGGAAACTACCCAGGCTTCACAGATGAGCTCTGGGAACCCTGTGGCCGACGCGAGCACGGGAGGACATGGCGAGGAAGTGACCGAACGGCCACCGTGAGCGCAGGCGTGAGGCCGCATGCTCGGACCCACGAGGGCTGTTTCCTCATCCAGCTCCCTGCTGACACGTGGCCCCAGCCCCGGAGGTGGCACATGGGCCACAGGGCAGCTACCAGCACACTCTGGAGGATGAAAGACGTCACTCCAAGCTCCTCCACGAGTAGAGTGCACAGCACCCTCCACGTTCCCTGGCCCAGATGCTCTGTGCTCACCCGGGGTCACCCGTCACAACTGTCGACCCAGCCCTGTCTCACCTCTGGCCCGACACGAGGCCAGACCCTAGCCTGACAGTGGCAGTGAACCGTGCCTTTTAAATGTAAAACAAGATGGAGCACCTGCCCACATAAATATGTGAGAAATCTGCCTTTTGACAATTCAAAAAGAATATATTTATTTTGCTAAAATAGCTTGGTCCAGTTTTGGCAGCTGAAACAATAGATTCTAGTAGCTCTATTTAAAAACTACCAGTTGGATTTTAAGAAAAATAAACTTGCTTTCTACTCCAATCATTTAAATCTTTAATTAAATTAACTGACACATCTGAAAAACCTATTTGAAGAAAACCCTTCAGCAGTAATTTGAACTTTCTAACCACTCAAATAGTTGAGAATACAAATATGTGTTTCGAGGCTCTATTTTAGTTCCAGGAAAATGAAATGAGGAGAAAGTGATGAAATAAAGAGGATGACTGCATTCTCAAGGGCATCAAGTGGAAGCAGAGAAAGCAGCCAGCTGTGTCCCCACGTCCCCACCCACTGACGTGCACACATACATGTGTATATACACGCATACACGTGTGTACATCATGTGAATACAAAGGCCCACCTCCTGAGGCGGTGGCGCACACCCCGACACGTCTGCCAACACCAGGGAGACGTGACTCCAAGCCGCCCGGCTGTCCCTGGACCAAGGCGTGCACACCCCTGCATCCCTCTTCTTCAAGTGTACAGCTGATCACGTGGGGTGGACAGGATGGTCTCTAACCTGTGCCTCCTGCAAGCCAGGACTTCACATGCATTATTGCAACTCAGGGACTCCAAGAAAATGCCCCACAAGGCGCCACCCCGCCTCGAAAGCAAAGGGCCACCCCCGAATCTGTGGACCGTGACCTGCATGCCCTTCCCATGTCTCATGCAGGCTGGGAGGCCACCAGCCACTCCAGATGCCATCTCCCAGCCAAACCCAGCCTGTCGCCCGAACTCTCTCCAAAGACGCCAGGGGTTCACCCATGGGGTCGCAGAAGCCTCTAAGTCCTGTGCAGGCGGCTGTGATGAGACAGCAAGATCCCCCAGACACCCTGGGTTCCAGTCCCCCTCAACCCTCACTGATGACTGGCTCAAATTTCTACAGCCACAAGAGGGGACCAGGGACACATTTCAGTCTCCAGTTAAACGATGGTGAACTAGCTGAGAGGGGGCAACCTTCCCCATTCGCCACAGGCTTCGGGGTGCATGGGTGCCCATGTGGGACCTGGGGAAGGTCACAGCAGGTCAGGTCCTCAAGGCAGGCCTCTCGCCTCTCCAGGCCAGCCTCAGAGGACGCCCTGTGTCATGAGTGGGTGCTGGGCTGCACTTCCACCAGGCTTTCAGACAGGCTGCCCCAGCTGCTTGTGAATTTCTCTGTGTGTTACATGTAGGCTGTGGGGGCACTGAGGGGCCTGGGAAGGGGCTCAGAGAGGTTTCCAGAACCTGCTTCATGGGCTGCTTCCCAGCACAACCACACACTACCCTTCGTATCCTATGCCGACCCAAGTCCTTCTGAGTGAAGGTATTACACCTTTCTTCAAGGGTCCCGAACCACCTGCTCCTCCCAGGCTTCATTTCCTTGCCACACCCCTGCCCCAGCATACCCCAGGAAGGTGCATAAAATCATTTCACTGACTTGGGGCTTTGCAACATGCACAGGCTGATTTCTGACAATAATTCAGTTTTCATCAAGCTACTTCCCTACTGAAAGCAAGTTCCAAATATCTTATATGCAGGATTAGTCCAGCTCTGTAAGAATTATCAAATGCATAAACAACAAGAATTAAAACTCATCATTACGAACCTAATGAAAGCCCTTCATTAAAGAAGAGATCCCATTTTCAGTCCATGCTGGCTAGTCTGTTTCCCTACCTCAGCTTACCTGCTTCGTCTGTGAACTAAGAGACCTAAACCTGTACACGCACTGTCAGTACTTAACCAAAGACAGGAGTGAACACCTCTCTGCCAGGGGGGTGGTGGAGGGCAGGAGCTAAGGAGTAAGCCTACCGCTCACCACCCCTTTCCCATCTAGCACTTCCCTCTGATTCAAATGGAGCCGGAGCTGCGGCAGCCAGAAGTGCCAAATTAAGACACAGTAGACCCCTGACTTCGTGACATTGTACAGGAGACAGGGATCAAGACCATCCCCATGGAAAAGAAATGCAAAAAAGCAAAATGGCTGTCTGGGGAGGCCTTACAAATAGCTATGAAAAGAAGAGAGGTGAAAAGCAAAGGAGAAAAAGAAAGATATAAGTGACTGAATAAAGAGTTCCAAAGAATAGCAAGAAGAGATCAAGAAAGCCTTCTTCAGTGATCAATGCAAAGAAATCGAGGAAAACAACAGAATGGGAAAGATTAGAGATCTCTTCAAGAAAATTAGAGATACCAAGGGAACATTTCATGCAAAGATGGGCTCGATAAAGGACAGAAATGGTATGGACCTAACAGAAGCAGAAGATATTAAGAAGAGGTGGCAAGAATACACAGAAGAACTGTACAAAAAAGATCTTCACGACCTAGATAATCACGATGGTGTGATCACTAATCTAGAGCCAGACATCTTGGAAAGTGAAGTCAGGTGGGCCTTGGAAAGCATCACTACGAACAAAGGCAGTGGAGGTGATGGAATTCCAGTTGAGCTGTTTCAAATCCTGAAAGATGATGCTGTGAAAGTGCTGCACTCAATATGCCAGCAAATTTGGAAAACTCAGCAGTGGCCACAGGACTGAAAAGGTCAGTTTTCATTCCAATCCCAAAGAAAGGCAATGCCAAAGAATGCTCAAACTACCACACAATTGCACTCATCTCACATGCTAGTAAAGTAATGCTCAAAATTCTCCAAGCCAGGCTTCAGCAATACGTGAACTGTGAACTTCCTGATGTTCAAGCTGGTTTTAGAAAAGGCACAGGAACCAGAGATCAAATTGTCAACATCCGCTGGATCATGGAAAAGGCAAGAGAGTTCCAGAAAAACATCTACTTCTGCTTTACTGACTATGCCAAAGCCTTTGACTGTGTGGATCACAATAAACTGTGGAAAATTCTGAAAGAGATGGGAATACCAGACCACCTAACCTACCTCTTGAGAAATCTGTATGCAGGTCAGGAAGCAACAGTTAGAACTGGACATGCAACAATAGACGGTTCCAAATAGGAAAAGGAGTACGTCAAGGCTCTATATTGTCACCCTGCTTATTTAACTTCTATGCAGAGTACATCATGAGAAACGCTGGACTGGAAGAAACACAAGCTGGAATCAAGATTGCCGGGAGAAATATCAATAACCTCAGACATGAAGATGACACCACCCTTATGGCAGAAAGTGAAGAGGAGCTAAAAAATCTCTTGATGAAAGTGAAAGAGGAGAGCAAAAAAGTTGGCTTAAAGCTCAATATTCAGAAAACGAAGATCATGGCATCCGGTCCCATCACTTCATGGGAAATAGATGGGAAACAGTGGAAACAGTGTCAGACTTTTATTTTGGGGGCTCCAAAATCACTGCAGATGGTGACTGCAGCCATGAAATTAAAAGACGCTTACTCCTTGGAAGAAAAGTTATGACCAACCTAGATAGCATATTCAAAAGCAGAGACATTACTTTGCCGACTAAGGTCTATCTAGTTAAGGCTATGGTTTTCCTGTGGTCATGTACAGATGTGAGAGTTGGACTGTGAAGAAGGCTGAGCGCCGAAGAATTGATGCGTTTGAACTGTGGTGTTGGAGAAGACTCTTGAGAGTCCCTTGGACTGCAAGGAGATCAACCCTGGGATTTCTTTGGAAGGAATGATGCTGAAGCTGAAACTCCAGTACTTTGGCCACCTCATGAGAAGAGCTGACTCACTGGAAAAGACTGTGATGCTGGGAGGGATTGGGGGCAGGAGGAGAAGGGGACGACTGAGGATGAGATGGCTGGATGGCATCACAGACTCGATGAATGTGAGTCTCAGTGAACTCCGGGAAATGGTGATGAACAGGGAGGCCTGGCGTGCTGTGATTCATGGGGTCGCAAAGAGTCGGACACGACTGAGCGACTGAACTGAACTGAACTGAACTGAGACCCCTGACACCTCCAGATCTATCAGGGAACAGCACGGCATGCCAATCCACACAGACCACGTGGGATTTCTAAGAAATAACCATTATGAAAATCCGTGGCTGTCTGCAGTGAGGCACAGAAGTACTCTGGTAAGAAATCAGAGCATATGTCCAGTGCAGCCCTGGGCTCTTATCAGAAGGAAGAGGACTCTGGCCCCTCAGCGCCTATGAGCTAATGCCACTTCTCCGATAGGCACTCTCCAGGCCTGGCGGGTCAGTCCAGGGAGGGTGTGGCAGGGAAACAGCTAATCCCCTGCTCAGGGCATCTGAATCGCTCAGATGTTGACCAGACAGCCCGTGGCAGCTCCACAGGACTCGTCCTCGCCACTTAGGCGCACGCGCCATCTCTGCTCCGTCTTCACAAACCCCAGGCCAACCGAGGACACTCAACCTGACACTCAGGACACTGCAACTGCGGGGGGACCTTCCAGAGGACAGTGGTAACCTCCTACTCAGACCCCCAGAAAACCTGTACTTTTTCCCTATAGATAGTAATACTAAGAAGCTCAAACTGTGATTCTTTTATGTACATTCACATCTGACTCACATTAATCATACCACATTAAGAAACAAAAGAAAATATCTTCTGTTTTTATGATAATCCCAGACTCCCCCAAATGACCCCATGTCATGTTTGGAGCCGATGCCATTTAAACCAAACAAATCAGGTCTAAAGTAAGTAGCCAGATCTAGGGAGGTTAATTTACCCAAAACCCACATGGATGAAGAATAAGAACTTTCTCTGCAGCTGTTGCAAGTGTAATTTTCATTCGCCGTCCACCAGGATGAAGTCAGGAGCACCTCTCTTCCTCACATTCAGTAAGTCATAGAGTAGCACCCCTGACCCAGCAATTCCACTCCCAGGTATCAGCCCCAGAAAAATGAAAACACACGCAAAAACCTGCACACAGATGTGCAAAGCAGCACTGCTCACGACACTCAGAAAGTGGGCACAGCCCCGGTGCCCACTGACGGGTGATGGACAAACAGCACGTGCCTCCGTGATGGGCCGTCATGCGGCCAAAAAGAAGAATGGAGCACCGGTGCGCGCCACAGGAGGGTGCCAGTGCTTCCCTCAGGCGAAGCCTGCACGACCAGCAACCCGAGACAAGAGGCTGGTCAGAGGCGGCGGGACGGAGGACGGGGCACGGGGTCCTGCCATGCGGTCTCTCTGGGGAAAACACCCCGGACTTAGACGGTGGTGCTGTGCACTCTGTGAACGGACTAAAGCCTGCCAGCACGTCTGCTTTAAGATGGTCAGTTTCATGGAATGGAAACCTTCTGCCCGTGCCCACTCTGACATCTCAATCCTGCAACTTCTGTTAGAGTTAAAAAGAACTTTGTTTTCAACATTTTAATGTGGTAACAAGTCTTTCAAATGGGACAATCTTTGTCTGTAGAAAAATCTACACTTTTAGGAAAAAATCAACAATTTGGACAGAGGAGCAGAAACACCCCACTAGCCCTCTCTAGTTAACAAACTACAACTTAAGAACTTGGTGACACGATGCTACATCTGCCGAGTAATCACATCTCTTTCCAGGCGCTGTCATAAGGCCTGTTTGGGAAACATTAACTCAACCTTCGAGAGCAGGATAGAGCTGCCAGGCGGCAGGAACTCTCTGGAGCACAACCAGGCCACCTCCCAGACCCAGGGCCAAGTGACAGTGGACCCCAGACCCCACAGGAGAGAGGACGGTCCCCCTACATCACATTGGGCAGGGGCGGCACAGCTCCCAGCATGGCCTCGACCTGGACACACAGTCCCTCTGAATGGAAGCCTGACCCTTGTCAGAGACACAGGACAGAGCTGTGGTAAGACAGGTGAGCCGACCACCAGCTATCAAGTCACAACTGCCCATCACCAGAACCAGATTCAGCTAGTGAAACTGATTGAAAACGATTATGTAAATCAGTATTAACATGGAGAGATTTCTACCATGCAGTGAGGAGAAGCAAGTTATAGGATGGTAAATACAGCATGTGATTTGTAGAGCTCTCTGGGCCAGAAATGTTTCCAGTTATTCTCACTTCCTTCGTCATTTTTATATTTTATCATCTTTCAAAAGCAATAAATATCTATTACTTTTCTAAACAACGGGGGGGAAAAAGCCTGAGCCCTGTGGGCATTTCACTCTCCACGTGGTCAGAAATTCACACATCACTGCCAGTCATCCCTCTCCGTGGTCGCCAGTGAGCAGTCCACGTGTCATGGGCCCTGCGGCTCCAGCCCATGCTGTTCAAGGGCCACTGCACACCCGTTACCTCACGTGTGGAGAGGACGCACCTTCCGAGTTCAGGGTGATGAGGGTGACGTTGTTGCCGATGTTCTGGCTTCCTGACTGCCCGCAGTTGGAGACGGAGTCGCTGGCCTCAGACCCGCTCTCCCCATCCTCATTGTGGCTGTCCTCCTGACCCGGCACCTTCACCACGATGGTGTTCTGCCGACGCCCGGGCACCGCGCTGCGCGGAAACAGAGACACCAGCAGCGTGGTGAGAGCACGCATGGCAGCACGCGGAGACAGTTCTGCACGCACGCTCCCCCTCGCATCCCAGAGAGGCGTATCCCGGCACGCGCGCCGCGCCACCAGCCTTCCCGCAGCTCTTCCTGCTCACGGTAACAGCAGGAAGCAGTCTGCGGCTCCAAGAAACTGCACGAAACTTGAAACGTTTAAAGAAGTGAAATCGCAACAGGCTGTGACTTGAGGCCGGGCCTCCCATCACGGAGCGGGCCCTGCACAGCACTGCTGTCGGGGTCATAGAGACTTCTGGGAAAGCGTCTGCAGACTCAGATGACAGCCCCGAACTGCTCCGTCCCGGGACATTCTGAACAAGATGGCCCGGGAGGACGCAGCTCTTGCTCCCAACTGTCCCCCGCTGACAGAAGCCGCTCGAGCGGGCTAACAAAGCCAGTCAAGAGCCTCCTGGGGGACCCTCTCACCACCACAAGGGACCCTGATGTGGAGCAGTGAGACACCGCCAGGAAACCAGACCACCACAGCTCCAAAACATGCTCAAAATAAAAAAAAAATTTATCTGGAGACATGTGACCCTTCGACTTCCTTCAAGAGACGGCTGCACCCAGGGAGGGGAAGCAGTGAGAGGTCCCTGCTCGAGGGGGCTCCATCCCGGGGGTGGGGGTCGGGGCTCCATCCCGGGGCTGGACCTCACTAAATGCTCTGGACCTGCCATGACCGCCACCCTCGCCAGGCCCGTCTCATGGGCTGTCTGCTCTGTGGCCTTGGCCCCGTGTCTGCACCCACCTCCCTTGGCCGGGCTCCTGGGGGCCTGGGCCACAAGGAAGCAGCAGGACTGCTGCAGGAGGGCCTGCGAGACTCGCTGGGAAGCAGCATGGCGGGGCCAATGCCACGGGGAGGGGGGGCCCTGTACATGAGGGGCAAAGATGCCCGCCACGCACCCTCGCCTCAGCTTCAGGTTACAGCCAAAGCGTCTCCAGAGAAAGGAGTGGAGAAGGCACCACCTCTACATGCCTCCACCACTTTGCCAATGAGACGGGGTGTCCGCCGACCCGACATGCTCGGACAGACAGACAGACAGATGGGAGTGAGGTGAGAGGACAGGGCGCGCGGACCACAGTGAGCACACAGGGCCCGAAGACACGGGCGACCTGGACGCCGCCCCGTCCCCGGGGCCCGGCAGTGGTGGTGAGAGGTGGGGGTCGTGCTACTGACTTGCTAATGACATTTTCCAGGGGCTCCGGTGCCCTGCCGCTCAGGGGGTCTTCCATCTTGGCTACAACGGCGTTCTGCCGATCACTGTTGAGAATTACTGTAGTCTGGGGGACGACGCTAGGGAACAAAAGAATCACAGAGAAAAGAAGACCTTAACACGACAGCGTTCATGGAGAGCAGAGTCATCAACAGTCAGCGCCCCTGCCCTGCTCCAAGCAGGGGAGGCCCAGCAGGGCTCCCGACGTACATGAGCAACACCGGCAGAGGGCCAGCTGGGGCGGTGGGGGCTTCTTAACAGAGTCTAAGCCTGCTCCTAGTTGGTACCAGCAGGAGAAGTGGCTTAGGAACGTTCACATCTTTACGGAGAAGAGACAGGTGTCACAGCTGTCACTCTACAGTCAGGGAATTCCCTTCTGAAATCTAGGCTTTCAGTCCCTTGCCAGGTGAGAGTGCTGTGCGCAAAGGGACAAACCTTTGTAGCAGGGGCCACGGGTGACTGCACAGCACTGACCACAGGGTTCTGCCAGGCCAGTGCAGGACCCACAGCCCAAGGCTGGAGACTGTGCTTTGAAGAAAATCGTGCTCAAAGAACTGTGCCCTGACAGGGGCTGTTCCTCAGGGGAAATGTGTGTTTAAACACGTGGGAGACACAGTCGTCGAGACTTCTTGCTCCTGAGACCTCCAATCCTCGGTGCTTCTGGCCACGCCTTGTGCAGAAAGAACAGGTGGTCAGGATGCACAGCTATGTCACCCGGGAAGAAAGACATCCCTAGACCTCACCCCAAAAGATCAGCGCTGGGAAGACCCTGTTTTTACAGGCGGAGCACTCACATACCCCAAAGCATCCATGAGAACCCCACCCCACAGTCCCAGACACATACTGTCAACACTCCCAAAATCAGAGGTACAGATGGTGCCATTTCCTGCCACTTGACGCAATGAATCACAGGACCATGGGGTGTTTTCCTAAAATAAACCACAGTCACTGTGCTCCATTCACAGCCGTTACCATCTTCTCAGTTATTCTACTCAGTTGTCAGTGACACCCAGGTAATCCCCCAGGCCCTGACAACCCACCCACAGGTCAGCATCATAGGTGGCCAGGTACCGAGGTGACATGTACGGGCTCCTATGTGACGGCCTCAGCAACGCATGTGTCCTAACAGGAGATGGGATTTTCCCAAGTGTGTTCCCGGAAGGCTGCTGTCACCCAGGTCCCCACACAGAGACACCCATCTCCTCACCCCAGTGGCGTGTGAGCCCTTTCACGGGCTGAGAGGTGAGCCACAAACAACAGGTTAAAACAGGCTCACACCAATGTCTGGTAGAATCGTTTACTAAACGGGCCTCTGCTTCCCACAAGACCTCAAGGTAGAGGGAACACTAGTCTGAGGCAACCGCTTCAAGCTGGAGCAGAGGCAGCCCAGGGGCACCTGGCTCCGTAGGTGTGCAGGGCCCTCAGTGACTCAACCCCCTGAGGCCCTCCTTCCAGAAGGTACGGCGTCCTAAAGATGACCCCTAGGACAGCACCTCTGGCCAACGTGGTTGCTCCCTCTCACAAAGCCTCCCCTCAACCACACCAAGAAGCCCTGTCCACCCAGACGTGAGATAGGAAGCGCCCTGCGGGGGACACTCCTCACCACCTGCCTTCCACGAAGTGCACATGAAACCACGACTGCGGGTTTCAGCGCCCAGACAGTTGAACGTAATCTGTGGTGACGGACTGCTGAGGCTGCCGGCACGCACGGGAGGCAGTGAGGAGCCCTTCACCCCCCACACCCTGATCTACACAAACAAAGCTCCTCAGGACTCAGAACTGTCAAATCTGAGGACAGAAACCGAAGCGGTGCTGAGCCCTGCTTCATTGTAAGTGACGGATTACTCACACTAGCCAGAGATTCAGGAATTAACTCACACTAAAGCCCCATCCATCTCGGGGGGGGGGGGGGGGGGGGGGCAGTGGGGGGTACATTCACAATACTGCATTGTTAAGAATTAGTTGTAAACTAGTAGTAACTTGCATGGTTTTCCTCAACTGGGTACTAATAACTATAAAGAGTTCTCAATCCAGAAGAGATTAAAAAAAAAAACCCTCAGGACTTATGGTTACAAGAAATACATTTCTCAGCTTCAAGTTCTATCTGTATTTCCATTACTAAGGCGTGTAACAACCTGGTTCACGGGATAAAATTTTGTGAAGAAAATGAAATGGGAATGAAAGTCCAAAAAAGCAAAAGGGACAATGTAAAATTTGACTGTCTAAAGGTTATTCATGGGATTTTTTTTTTAAAGGATGACTGTACTTGGATTATAATGGAAACATTTAAGAAAGCAATGAATCAGTCTGTTTTTAAATATCAACATTAACATGCCAGACAATATACCCTTTCCACTAACGGAGTTATGTCAACCTCAAGCTGTACAAAATAATACTTTGGTTTTCAGAAACTATGCAACATCCACATGACACCAAGGAAGCAGTAGTTATCCTGAGGAGTGAGTGTCACAGCACGTGAATGTCCTGCCAAGGAGTCACAGCCCCAGGGACCAAGTCAGACACAACCTGGGGGGCTACTGGGAAGGGGGCTGCAGAGGTGATTAAAAGGCCCAGCTTGTTGGCATTAGATTAACCAAGGAACAGATCATCGTGGGTGGGCCTGCCCTGATCAGGAGAGACCTATAAAAGGAAGTTCAGGCTTTCCCTGGTCTTGGAGATGCCAAACAGCTCCTGCTCGCAGAGTCCCTGCTGGAGATGAACCCCTTCCCCGTCCTCCTGCCCCAGACTGCACACACACGTGCCTGGCCACCCCCATGGCTGTGTCAGCCAATGCCGTGTAGGGCATAAGCCTGGGCCCGAGTGTGTGCCTAGGGCATGCACGCTTGTTTAACCTTTCGCAGACTTGGTTATTACACATAAGTTGCCATGGACACTTGTGTGGAGGTTCTGTGTGAACACGAGTTTCCACTTCCCTGGCCTAAGCACCCGAGGATGTGCTTGCTGGGCTACTTGGTGAGGACAGGTTAGCTTGGTGGAACACCCCCCCCCGCCGCCGCCCTGCAGCAGAGTGGTGGCCACGTCCACATGCCCACAGCGGCAGTGGGAGGCCCGGGGGCGCCGTACTCGCTGGCGTCGGGAGGGCCCCTGGGGAGCTCTGCGGTCTCCTCGCCACGTTTCCCTGCTGGCAGACACTGCGCAGCGGCTCTCCATGTGCTTACTCACCATCCACACCTCCTCTTTAGTGAGATGCCGGTTTCTGCTTTTTGCCCGACTGTCAAACTGGATTGGCTGGCTTTTCACTGTGGAGTTTCAAGAGGTCTTTACCCTGGACATTCCACTAATCTTTTATAAGATGTGTGGTTTAAAAATACCTTCTCCTAATTGGTAGCCTGTCTTTTCAGCTCCCAACAGGTCCTTCATGGAACATAAACTTTTAATCTTGATCAAACCTAATTTATCTTCTTTTTTTCATGGATGGTTCTTTTGGTGAAGTCTCAAAAGTTCTCTGCCCAGGCCCAGGTCTCAAAGGTTTTCTCCTGTGTCTTTATCCCAAAGTTTTGGAGCTTTACATTTTACCTTGAAAGCTATAACCCACTCTGAATTAATTTTTGTTCACGGTGAGGTTTCCACCAAGGTACATTTCTTTCATCTTTCCTGTGGACGCCAACTGCTCCAATACCATTTATTCAAAAAGCTGTCCTTCCTCCATCAAACTGCTTGTGCAGCTTTGTCAAAATCTAGCTGGTATATTTGTGTTGGTCTAACTCTGGGCTCTCAAGTCAGTTTCATTGATCAATTTATCTGTCCCTGGGTTATTCTGGTTTTAAATCTTTATGTGTTCAATTCATTCCCTCACAGTCTTAAACCATTACTACATGTTTACCTAGAACTGTATGTCTGCTTTAAAGTTCCTGTTAAATGAAAACTTAACCAAAAGGGAAATGGCTAGACCCAAAGACCACCCTGACTGTTTTAATTCTAAGATTAGGCTAATTTGCAAGCTGGACATTCTCGCCCAGTTTTAAGATTACACTAGTTACTAGCTGAGTACTCTTGCCTAAGTATACTCTCATTCATCCCACAGCATGTGACCGAAGGCCGCCACCCTGCCGGAGAGTGACTGTGAGTGCAGGACCCCCGCTGCTCTTCAGGGCAGTCACACGAGGGCTGCACCTCATGGGCAGGAGAGGCCCAGAACCCCGCCCGAAAGGAGGCCTCACCCTCACCCTCGACGAGCAGCAGACACTGCAGTACCTTCCATGCACACACAGGCCGACATCCAGTCCAAGGTCACATGATTACTTAGTGGTAAAGTCAGGTTCGAGTCCAAGTCCTTGAGCAGCAGAGCCAACCTTCCTGACCAAAGTCTGTGGAGTGGGAACTGTACCCCACAACTCCCTGAACCTCAGATTCTCGTTTTTTAACAGCTTCTCTGGGTGATTCTGATGGGTGTGCAGGTTTCAAACAACCCCAAGCACAACAGCCCTGGTCCTGCTGCGGCCGCCGGGGCCTCCCCACAGCCTCCGTGCTGTGCGTCTGCTCTGTTCAGTGACTATCCCAGCCGCCCAGAGGGACGCCCAGGACACCGGCAGTCCTGTGTGGTCGAGGGGCACCCTCAGATCCCAGTGGTGTTCCCAGGCTCACGCGGCTGGTCTGCACAGTGGAAAGAACAGAGCAGGCGTCCAGAGATGCAGGGCTTGCAGCACAGGCCAGGACACTGTCCTCACTCAGGGCAGCCTGCGCCCTGAGCTGGCACCTCAGCAAGCGTGAGGCTGGCTGACGCGGGACACTCGCCGAACGACGAGCATTAATACTAGTGACTTCTCGCCTCCTGGGTTACTCCTCATAGCAACCCTCCCTTATGATTTTTATTCCCCTTTTACTGTTGAAGAAATTGATGTTTAGAAAGGGTAGAACCTGCCCGAGGTCTCACCATTCACAGGCAATGGAGCCCGGATTCAAAACCGAGAATCTCTCCTGTCCTTTGCCACTTGCTGGTGGAGAAGAGAAATAATCGTTTCAATGACTGCTACCACTCACCTTGCAGTATTGGGGATTTTAATCACTTTGCTTTGATGGATTTGAAACCAAATGTCTTCAGCTTTCAGAGGTGTACTGGCAAGCATTTTCCAATTACACTTACAAAGTGGCCCCCAACTTTCCCTCAGTGTCAGGAAACTGCTCTGTGAGCAGGTCAGAAGGTCCTGAGCTGCTGTCCTAAAACAACTCATCAGTCCCACCAAGTGACCACCGTTTGAATGGACACTGTGGCCACCATCAGGGGACAAGCAGCCATGGGCATGGCTGGGGTTGGGAGGCAGGGGTTAAACCCACCAGCGTTCCTTAGGGGTCCCTGGGAAGATCAGGTCTATGTGAGCAGCACAGTTGCCCCTTATTTCCAGTCTCCAGGGAGCGAGGAGAAAGTAGGCAGGCCCTGACAACGCGTTCTCCAAGCAAACACTCAGGAGAGGAGTCCAGCTGCTACCCACAGCAGATGCTCTAGGGTGGGGCTGAGTCCCAGGACAGGCGGCTATCCTCAAGTGTCCACAGCTGCGCCTCCACACAGGCCAAGGGCACTGCTGTTTGGGCAGAAGCTTCATACCTCCCACAGATAAGCTAGGTAACTTCAGTGTCCAAAGGCCAAGTCCTCCAGACAGTCCTCACCACACAGGCCTGGGGAGCCCAGGCTGCAGTGTCTGCCTCAAACCCCACCCCCTACCTTCAGGACCGAAACCACACTCGGCACCAAGGTTCGCAGGGACCTGCTGCCCTCGGCCTGGGGTGAAAGCAACACTCACGCACTCAGCTGCGGGAATTGTTCTGGCTTATACCTGAGTCACCGTGACTAGCCTGTGTGTGGCCCACTGCCTGCTTTAATTGGAGAAGGAAATGGCAGCCCACTCCAGTACTCTTACCTAGAGAATTCCGTGGACAGAAGAGCCTGGTGGGCTGCTGTCCACGGGGTCACACAGTCGGACACGACTGAAGCAACTTAGCATGCGTGCATGCCTTGGAGAAGGCAATGGCAACCCACTCCAGTATTCTTGCCTGGAGAATCCCAAGGATAGAGGAGCCTGGTGGGCTGCAGTCTATGGGGTCATACAGAGTCGGACAGGACTGAAGCGACTTAGCAGCAGCAGCCTGCTTTAATCCTTCGTAAAAGGGCACCCTGACTGCCAGTAGAGAACACCTATGTTGAAGACGAGAGGTCTCCTTCCATGATAAGCCCGCCTTCCCTCCTCCCCCAAGTGCCAGAGTGTGTGTGCATGCTGGTCTGCTGCTCCAAAACCTTGAAGGAGCGAATCCCTGACTTGTCTGATGCTCTCTGCTCTGATAAGATTTAAAACTGCGTTTTCTTCTTCAGAGCAGTTCCTCAGAGTAATCTGAGAGGCTGTCTTCTGGGCTACAGTCCTCAGTTTGGTTCAGATAAGATTTCTTTTCTTCCTATTATAGATTGTCGATTGATTATCGTGGTCAGCACCCGGGTGAGGCGGTCAAGTCAGGCATTATTTCTGCTCACACGGTGATGCCCAACTTTGTCAACTGTGATGGGGGGAGTTACAGCAGAATCTTGAAAAATATCTGGAACAGTGCTTGCCTCCCTCCCATCTACATTATACTCTGCTGACACTGATCCTTCTGCAATTCAAAATAATCACTCATCCAGTTCAATCCCTGATTGGGAACTAAGATCCTGCAACCCACGCAGTGTGGCAAAAAAAAAACAACAAAACACTTCTATTTTTAGTTTTGAGTATGCAAAGAAACCTCTGATTCATTACAATTGTTTCAAAATTAGAGGAATACATTAAAGCTTTATAAGAAATGCTTAAGCTTTTAAAAATAAAAACCTGGTATGTGTCCATTACATCTCAATAAACATAAATAAACCATTTATACATTAAGAAATAAAGAATAAAATTTGGTTGCTTTTAAAGGAAACACAAGCATTTTTCTAGTTAATCAGTATGTTCAGTTCAAGAGAACAGACTAGCACTAACCAGCTGGCTTTGGGTCGTTCTCGAGGAGTCTGGCTCCACAGGACATCGCTGGGCACCAGGGATGCTCCCTGGGTTCTGTACTGCACAGGGGCACTCATGCTGGCCCCTCAGTGGGCACCCACCAGGACAGCACCCGAAGTGGGCCTGCACCCCAGGCTCAGCTCAGTCCTAACTACTGCACATCCTTCAAGTGGCTGTGTCTGGCATTAAGTCAAAGTCACTGAGTTGTGCCCGACTCTTTGCAACTCTCACGGACTATACAGTCCACCAGGCTCCTCTGTCCATGAGTTTCTCCAGGCAAGAATACTGGAGTGGGCAGCCATTCCCTTCTCCAGGGGATCTTCCTGACCCAGGGATCAAATATGGGTCTTCTGCATTGCTGGCAGATTCTTTACCATCTGAGCAACAGAGGAAGCCCAAAGTCTGGCTTCAAACAAGCGCAGAAAGGTTGTTTTACACTAGTCCACATAAACATCCTTGAACACACCCTTGGACCCCTCCAGGTCTCACAGCATAACGGAGGCCAATCTTGAAATGCTCATGGCAGCACGTGAAGGACGGATAAGTTGTCACATACTGAGTCACGCAGCTCAGCAAAGGAAGCCTCAGGTCCAGCACTTCCAAAGCCAGCACAACACGGCCTCAGTGTTAAAGCCTCACACTGCTATGCCTAGAATCACGATGAGTAAAATCCCAATGTGTGGTACACTCGCAAGAAAGGAAAACAGGCACCCACCTAAGAATTCAAGTCCACTTTCCTTCTCCCTCACAGAACAGCACTGCTGGATGACACACCATCCAGGCAACCTCACAGGCGGGTTTCTTATATTAAGCTTGAGCATCAAAGAAAAAGGTTTTCTTTCTTTGTCTTTTTTTCTTGAATTTATTTAAAGAATCTCATTCAGGTATAGAATCTGAAAAATCTGAATCTAAAAATGCCAACTGAGTTGGCAGCAGTCCACTGGTTTCTATGCTCCGGGGACCCAACAGAATAAAAAAATACTTCTCAGAGCTGATACCAGTCTAGTCTGGGCCCACTTACATTAGAAGTAGCCCACAGGTGAGTGGGCCTGGGGCTGTTCTGGGCCCACGTGCCTCTCGAAGAGGACGGGCCGGTGCAACTGCGGTGGACGCCTCCTCACCCACCACCCAGAGCCTGCCCCCAACTCCTCAGGGTGTCCTCACTTGTCCTGGAAGATGGTGACCTGCCCAGCCACACTCTCCACCATGCCAAGGGGCCTAAGGAAACTTCAGATATGTTTTAAAATACACGATCTGGATATAAAATAATCCAGGATTTACATACTTCTTTTATTTTAAATATCTGAGGCCCAGAGTACTTGGAGAAGTACTTCATTACTCAGAACATTAAACAATTTTTAATTGGTTTTGGAGACTTCCTTCTCTGCGCTCCACTACCCACACTTAAGACTACATTTCTCATTTACTCATGTGTTTATAAATTAGTCACTCTCTAATTTAAATTTATTCTTTTTCATTGATGTACTAGGATTAAACTCTTGTCTTTTACTTCTCTCCAAATTTTCTTGTTAACAGCTTTCAACTACTGGCAGTTTTTTTTTTTTCTTTTTTTCTTTCCTTTTTAGAACTTACATGGAGGGAAGTGCCAGATTTAATGTCTTCTTTAAAAAATCATTCATATGCAACCTATTTTAAACTATACCTAAGAAAACAGAGAAATGACCTTTCCTTCTGTCAATCTCACATTAATAGGTATAAGTAATGGTTGTATTAATGATATTAATAGACCTGCCAATAAGTATATTCAATAATATGCTAATGTGACAATATGATTCTTTAAAACAAGAAAAGCTGAGTTGTGTGAACTAGATTACACACCTGAGTCCGCATGAGGAAACTACTCTTTTGTTACTGTGAATGCACACAGAGAGCAGCTCACAGGCCTCTGCACAATCAAAGCTCCTCCCCGCAGAGCAAAGCACGGGAGGCTCTGACCAGGAAGGCTGCTCGCGGGTCTCCTGGAACGCTGGGGAGAGAAGCCTGGAAATGCCTCCCCGAGTCTGGCGGGCGTGGCCACGGCGGTCCCTCACTGGCCTGTGGGAGGGGCCAGGGCGGGCAGTCCTCCTTTCCAGGCTGGGCAGTGTGGACGCCGAGCACAACTCAGCACAACTGTACAACACGCCCCGCCACCCCTGTGTCGCCCATGGCAAGTGGAGGGGGGCGCCCTGTCCTCCTCCCAGGACCTGAGACCAGGGCAGCCCAAACCAGTGGCCTCGGGATCCACACACAGCCGCAGTGGTACCTACAACCCCGCAGACTCGTCCCCGTCCCGTCCCATGGGACCACACAGACCAGAGACGGGGAGCCTGAACATCGTGCCCCTGTCCCCAGGGACAACCTTTCCCCACACGGTGACAAAGCGACAAGCCACCAGGCTGTCCTCACTCAGGGCAGGAAACTTGCCTTCACTCTTGCCTCAGCTCTCAGAGCAGCTATCCTTGAAGGGGGGCCTGAGGGGCAGAGACCGAGGGGCTGACAGCCTGTGAGGACGAGAAGCCTAACACCACCTCTCTCCCCACACCCACTGCCAACATCCCAGACATTCAGATCGAGAATCCGGCTTATAACTCGCTGAGCCCAGACTCACCATGTTTCACATTCACACACAAAATATTTCTGTATAATTTTAACATAATGTGAATTTTCCAGAAATTTTACTATCATTTGAGTCTAGAAAGAACTGTACGTTGTTTTACTTGTCACTTTAACAGGAACCACCCTTTCTGTAATATTCCACCACCAACTGGCATCCCAGTTCCAGGGCGACAGCCTCCCGGCCGTCAGCTGACGTGGGCCTATCCACGGCCTCCCGACATAGCCCCCAGCCTTCTATGCATTATGACATGTGGTACATTATTATACGTTATACGCTCCCATCCTTTAGTTTTTTAAATTACGAGTTCTATTTTCTAGACATTACATCTTAGGGTAAGGGGTCATTACAAAAAATTTTCCTTTAAAACGGCACTGGTCCTGGCAAGTCTGAGTCTCTCTGCAGAGAAAACACGCTCCATCAAGTGTCCATGGGGAGAAAAGACACGACTGACCATCAGGACATGGTATAAACACTGGGTGAAACAGCACAGACCACCTGGCCTTCCTCTGGGGACAGAGACCCCTGGGGCCTCCCCAACCCTGGCTGGAGAGCAGGTGTCGGGGCCATTCTGTGTCCCCAACACACCATGACACTTCTGAGAGTTACAAGGGCCCACACTGCAGGTGTTGTCCACAGCCATCCCAGGCAAACCAACAGGCAGCCACTGGACGCTGGCCCGTCCATGAATGCCCTTCCCCAATCCCACGTGCCCCAAAAAGCACTGCCCCTTCCCCAGGGGGCAGATGGGGGACCCGCAGACAAGGCAGAACCCTGGCCGGGGCCCCTACTCCTGAGCAGCTCCCCCCCCCGCCGCCTCTTCCGCACTCAGCGGGAGGCAGCAGGTGGCCCAGAGACCCTTGGTAAAGGTCCCAGCTCTCATCAAGCACAGACAGGTGTCACCACCACCACCACAAGACCTCTCCGCAGCCCCTCGTGGGAAAGGACAGCAACACCAGCAGGATGGACGGATGCAGCCACTCCGGCCGGGGCTTCCACTCGTCTCCGCGGCTTGATGGTGCCCGGGACCAAGCACAGGCACCCCGATCAAAGGCAGGGACACCCCCACATCGGCCCACACGTTCCCAAGTCTCTGATTCCAACAGTACCTGAACTACTGCACATCCCACTACAGTTAGGCTCTAAACAGAAGAAAACCAAGAGGCACAATAAAAGATACAGGCTTGACTGGAAAGTCTGATACTCTCAAGTGAAATTTATAAAAAGCTATCTCTGAAGAAAGACAATCTCTCAAGCCTAGCCAGATGGAACAGGAAAAGAGAAGAAACACACGTCCAGCTTCAAAGCCTGGCGGGCCACTTCCAAAGCAGAGATGCCCAGCTCATGCCACGAAGAGGCTGTGAGGACGGCCCAGCTGCTCGGAAAAGGCCGTGTCTCGTCCAGGTCTGACTAGCGTCCCACCCTGAATGCCGAGGGCACAGCCTGGGGAGGGGGCTCTCACCATCGCACTTTGTTGCAGGTCTGAGTGGCGCCGAGGGGTGAGCCAGCCACCATGGGCACCTGGATGGGGCTGTGCTGCTTGTTGGTAACCAGGTCCAGCTTCTCTTCCAGGGATTTACACGTGGCCTCCAGAGCCTGCAGCTTGGCTTCAATGCTATCCAATCGCAAGCAGATTGTCTGGTTAATGGAATACAGGAATGACTGCAAGAGAAAAACAGAAGAGCTTCAGGAAGGGCCTCTGGAAGTCCAGGCAGACAGTTCCAAGAACACCGAGCAGCTCTCTCCCACACTCGGCTGCATCTGTCCCCACAGGACGAGCCCGGCACTCCAGCTCCACTTGTGAGCAGCAGCGTCTCAGGAAACAAGCTGGACCCTGTCCACTCATAGCATGACTGACTCTGCTGGGAGCAGCTGCAACTCTCAGTTACACTGAGATCCACAGAACACAGAACCTAAGTGAGCTTTATGACGTGAGTTTATTAATCAGTAAACCTACACGTAAAACTAGTCAAATGCATCTATGAAAACAGATTACACCCAACATAAGAGCCCAGAAACCTGCCTGCTCCCGGGACACCCACCGCCCCAAGGTGAGGGGTGGTGCCGCAGCTCCCGCGTGTAGAGCGGCACAGCTGCCACCTAGTGGCTGTTCGAAGAGCCGCCGCACCTTCCAGCGCTGTCACCCAAGTCCCGCCTGGGACCAAGGACCGGCTCAAACACCAGGTGGGAAGCTGCCGCCTCCCCCAGCAGCCACTCCTGCCGTGGGTCAACAGGGACACGGAGCGACGTGGGGTGTGCCCCTGCTGGCCTCGCAGCTGACACAGGGACGAGGCTGCCAGGCGGGAGCCAGCCCGTGATGGCTCAGCTCAGCTCAGCAGAGAGGCAGTGTCCAAGGCTCCTCTGATGTAAGCATCGTGACAACCACTCACCGGTAGCCGAAGTCCCAAGGTCAAATCACTAATGACCCCCCTATTTTTTACAATTTGAAGACATCAACCGTGCGGCTCCCCAATTCTCTAAACAGTAAAACTTCATCGTCTTAATCCTGAATTAGAAATGATTCCGCCTGGAGTTTGGATGAACATCAGTTATTACATACCAGTAACACAACTTCACAAATCAATAAAGCAAAGAAAGGCCGAGAATAGCACTTTTAAATAAGTCTTCTAGATACAAGTGAGATTAACCAAGAATCATCCAAATCTATCCTTTTAGCAGAGCTCTGGCAACCTGGCGAGCACACTTTCCCAAGGACGTGAGGGCAGGTTCCAGCTGCAGCCCGAGGCCCTGCTCACCGGCCAGGGACGCGGCAGGACCGCTCTCACTTGACCTTGTCCACGTCTGACTGGTATGCTATTCACCACACAAGCCTCTTCTGCGATGAGATTCTCACTGCATTTTATTTTTAACTATATAATGTAGGGTTACTGAACCAGTGGTCCTCTATACATTTATCTGAAATAGAATTTTAAGCGGATGTGTCTTCACCCACTAGGTTAAGGTCATGCTGCTTCTCCATGTTAACAAGATGACCCAGACGTTTTTACACAGAAGGCCCAGGTAAACAGAGAATACAGCTGTACAGCACAGGGAACTTTACTCAATACTCCATAATGAGCTGTACGGAAAAAGAATCTAAAAAAAAGTGGATACATGTATGTGTACGCTTTGCTGTACAGCAGAAACAAACACAATATTGCATAAATCAGCTAAAAGTTCCTTGGGTTTTCCTCTGCACTACAATCCTAACTTCTCACAGGAGCTGGCGTTCATCTCTGTGGCTCTGCAAACAGCAGACCCAACAAATTAAGCCAAGAAACAGCGATCGCCCACTGACTGAGCCAGTGGTTTCCAAGGCCCCATCTAGCAAATCGTAGAGTTTAGGTACCCTAAACAACAGACACACAAGTGCTTCATCACTGGGGGAATGGTGTGCATTCCCTCCGAGCATGCGAGGTCCATGGGTCTGTGTAGGAAGAGGCCACAGTCCTGGTTTATTCCCTGTGAGTCTTCAAGGGGAAACATTCATGGCTGTTCGCGCCTTGTGGGGGATTGAACAGTGACTCAGAGAAACGATATGTCCACATCCTCAGCCTGAGGACCTGTAAATGAAGTCTTTCTTGGAAACAGGATCTGGGCAGATGTAATCAAGATAAGATGAGGTCATCCTAGATGAGGGTGGCCCTGTCCTTGTAAGAAGCAGAAAAGCAACGGAGACTTGGAGGAGGCCATTGAAGATGGAGGTGGAGACTGGAGGGACATGGCCTCGAGCCCACAGATGCCTGGGCCCCCCCGGAGCTGGAAGAGGCAGGAGGGACCCTTCCTCGGAGCCTCTGAAGGGAACTCAGCCCTGGGGAAATCCTGATTTCAGACTTCTGACTTCCAGAACCGTGAGAAAGTAAATTGGTATTGATTTAAGCTCCTCCTCACCCCAAATTGTGAAAATGTTACGGCAGCACCATGTCAGATATAAAAAGCCACATATATTAATACTCTCACCTTTATAGAAGGGTCCTGGCAATTGATCTCTAGTCGCTGGCGTTTCAAAGCTGGTTCATCTTCATCTGTCACTACATGATTCTCCAATACAACTGAAAATCAGAGACAAAAAACACTTCAGTACTAAAGGTTTAACAGAGCTGTTTCATGTTAAGACAGTAAACCATTCCAACACCTTAAACATAAAGGTGTCACCTAAGGTTAAATGAGAATTAGCACAACCTGTTTCATATTTTACTATTTACAGATTTAACTTAAAATTATCAGTCAGGCAGAAAATAGGCTCTCTCCTTAATCTCAAGAAAAACTGAGATATTGGATAAATTATCTCCCTAATGTGCCAATGAGTTGATACTAACACTGAGACTGCAGGCTTCTTACTCAAGGCTCTATCCAGCTACCCTTTGCGACAGAAACCAATTGCTAATAACGACTTCTTCCCAACTTTAAAATAAGGTCTTGTCAGCCAGCCACCTCATTCCAAAAGCAAAACCACTCTCAGAATACTACATCTTCTCAAGTGTTGGTCATCCAACTAGTCTCAAATGTAACACACTAAGTTTCAGGGAAAGCCACTCCCCCGAAGTGTGTCTGAAATGGAGGTCTCCCACCAGCACCTTCCCAGGGGGCTTCACGACTTCTCCACTGATAAGTCACTTGGCCCAGGTTCAGGGCTGACACAATATGGTCCCAATCCTGATGTCTTTACATCTATACTTACCAGGTGATTTGTCTCAAAACTCTAAAATGTAAAGATACTGAACAGACCTGAGACACTAGCAGGAACCCTTCAGGAGTCCCAGGGAGAGCACTAAGCTGCTCTCCAGAGGTGGAGTTACACCTAAAGCTCTACCTGACAGAGACCAGCCACAGGCCCGCAAGGCCAGAAGCAACCTGCTTGCCAGAGGGCTCTGCGCCTCGTATTGTGCCTTCACACCTCACACGCCTCCGTAAGATATGCAGGAACAAGCTCTCACTTAATTAAGTTAAGAGAAAGGAAAAATCCAAGCCTACACGTGTTGTGGTAGCAACACAGGTTCTTAAACCTTCGCTGAAGCCTGATTACTCCCACTGGAAGCTGGTGATTAAAACAGGACTGGGAGGATGAAAAGGCTCTGGAAACCACTAATCTAATCCTTTTAATTTGCTGACATCAAGTCCAGAGAAGTTAAGTGACTTGACCAGGGACACAGCAGGTTTCCTCTTCCTTGGCAGAGTGAAGCACCTCAAGGTGACAAGCTGGGGGCAGCAAAGCACATGAGGACAAGGAGACAAGCCTGCGGTGGCAAAAGGGGCACACACCTCGGTTCCACTTTCTACGAGCCGTGGGGCTCCTAGTTCATTCTCTTCTTTGTCCTTGAGTTTTACAATTCTGCATGCACTTCTTTTGAAATTAAACAAAAAAACTCAATGTTCATTTTAAAGCCATCACGGTCACCTGGAATGGCAGACCCAACAAAGGTTACCATCGTGTCTGTGTATGCAGATGGGCAAATAGACTGGCTACGGGGTACACACACAGTCACAGGAACCTAACTGAGCACGCTGATTTCAACAGGAAACCAAGAAAACATGGAAGGATGCATACGCCAAAAACTCAAACGCAGTTCTCTTGCTAGAGTTATGGGAAACTTCTACTTCTAGTTGCTTGACAGTATTTTTTAATTTTACAAAGTTTACATTTTAGAGATGAAAAAAATATTTATCAGTCTTAAACTCCCTCCAGACGTAAATGTGGGGGTACAACACAGTGCCTGCTGGTGCAGAGGGGGCCCTGGGGTCAGAGATGGCAGGTCCCCTGTCCTCAGAGAGCCCTCCCTGCACACAGTAGGTACCCATTACACAGCCATGAGCTGTAGTTAGCAGCCATTTAAGGAAGCTACATGGAACAAAACCAGGATCAAAAATGACTCCTCTAATCCTTCTCTGGACTGAAATCTACACAGGGAGAAAAAAAATTTTTTTTAAACAGAGGGAGAATTTACTTGGGAAGTAAACTGTTAAAATTTTAGTAGTTTCTAAAAACACTTAAAATTTATATAACTGGACCATTTTTCTTTTATTATTGTATTGCAGTGTGAGTGCTTTCTAAAGAAACTGTCTACCCAACAAAATGTGACCAACTGTTATTAAAACTGTGATGCCTGGAGACAGTGCTGCTGTGTTTTCGGTTCACTGGTATATGAGGAGAGCAACAAATGAGGTCAAGGCTTCACATTCTCGCTCCAAACAAACCAGTTCGCCTTTTACAGAGAAATCTGGGGTTAACAGCTAACTTCAGATGCCCTGACTTTGCTCAAGGATCTGCCAAGTTTTTGACTGTTTCAGTTACCAGGTGACAGTACTTCTTATAAACAATTCAGAAGCAAAATTAGGGAAAAAAAACAGACTCAGTTCAGTCGCTCAGTCGTGTCCGACTCTTTGCGACTCCATGAATCACAGCACACCAGGCCTCCCTGTCCATCACCCAAAAAACTGACTAAAGAGTAGCATTTCTGAAGGAGTACCTCCATATCTTCATGATTGCTTGTTAAAACCTAAAATTACATGCGCTGCCCATCGTCCATACATAACTAATTTCCCAACTAAGCTTCTTCAACTAAGAGATCATACAAGATAGACATCGTCACACTTTGAGATCCCTGAAAATCTTCTCTTCTGTAGGGAAAACAGGCAGCATTTCGATACTGCTATTCCACGAAGAGGGCTTCCCAGGTACTCAGTGGTAAAGAGCGTGCACACCAATGCCGGAGACTCGGGTTCAAGCCCTGGGTCGGGAAGATCCCCTGGAGAAGGAAACGGCAACCCACTCCAGGACTCTTGCCTGGAAAATCCACAGACGGAGGAGCCTGGCAGGCTATAATCCACGTCCAACAAAAGAGCCGGACATGACTTAATGACTAAACAATTCCACGAAGAATAACCGGGCAACCAAAACAATTTCTGTGATTTAATTATGTATGCTTATTGTTTTAAACTTAACAGACATATTAAACACATAAAACTTTATGGAAAAGAAAAGAACGCTAAGAAACCTTTTTACAAAATAAAAGTGCTGACAAAGTGTTTCATAAAGTTCTTGAAATCAAGAGTTCCCCTTATAAAGGGTCTAGTATCTAGTTAAGATTCCAAAGTAGCTGAGCGCCTTGACCGTCACTAAGGAAGATCACCAGCACTGGCGAAAGTGCAGGAAAAAGTCCTCTCTCAGAATAAGCGCGTAGTGTTTCTGGGACGCCCATCAACATCGTATCAAAACTCTGAATAAACACAGCAGCTCTGCTTCTGGGAACTCACCCTACAAAAATATTAATATCTGCCACGATACACAGCAAGACCTTTACTGCAGGGTGTACACGGAAGAAAAACAGTGCAAACCATGCGAACGCCGTTTCCAGGGAAGAAGCGGATGCAGGCGGGAGCAGCATGCACGGGACACCTCGAAGGCGTGCACACACGCGACAGATGCTCTGCAGCTGCAGAAGAGGCGCGGACGGGACCATGGGGACTTGGGGGGTGCTGAGGGACCACGGAGACGGGCGTGGGGCTGACGGGCTCACGTGCTCTGAGGATGCCCTCATGTTTCTCTTGCTTTACTGAAGGAAAGGAAGGGAAGCTTGTGGAAGATCCTTTGGGTTTTTCCCCCAGACTGCCCTCAACTCTGTACCTGGGTGGCCGGGACTCAGCTCCTCGACGGCGATCTGCACCACGTCAGCCAGGTCCTGTTCTGACATCATCCAGGACGCGAGCAGAGTGGCCGGTGGTTGAGCCGGAATCAGACTCGTGTAGGACGACGTTCCTGCCACCTAGAAACAAGAGCAAGACAGCCAAGCGGGAGATGAACGACCGTGATCTTGAAATGATGGAAACTTAGGCCATGCTCTGCGTCCACAGGTTCACCAGGAGCCTGTGGACATGTCCAGTATGAGGCTCTTCTTGCCTCAAACCATCAAAATGTCCCTTGTTACTAGACGAGCCCCTACCCAGCCAGCCCCTGCCCATACCCCCTCCCAAGTCACCTTCCTAAGACAGCCTCAACACGTCACCCCCAAGCCAGATGTCCCCAGACCCTCTTCCTGCCCACAGAACACGTCCTGTCCCTCACCTGCCCCTACCAGCTCTCAGCTCCACTACATACACCACACTCCAAAAATCATGGCAAACACACCTCCAGATCCTACCCAAGCAGACCTGTCCATCAAAGCTGTCCCCTTGCTGGTTCCCACTCCTCACACGCCCTCCCCTCAGGCAGGCAGAGCAGAGGGCCAGTGCCTGGGAGGACTGACCGCAGCACCAGCACCCTGCCCGGGCCGGGGCCTGCCCCACCGCTGTCACCCCGAGACAGCATCGCGTGTGCAACACAGTCCATTCCTTTTTTCCTGCCCTGAAACTCTCCGATTAGGCCCGGACACACCTTTCCCTAAAGAGAAACGAGGCCATGCCACTCCAGATACAACCCACTGACACAGGTCTAAATGAGGTACTTGCACACTGGGTGCCTGGAGGTCAGGAACCAATGCCACTGGAATACTTGTATCATCCTACACTTTGTATTTTAATCACCTGTAAGTAAACGCTTATGACACAAGCAATCTATCCTGCCCAGCTAGACTTCTCGTTCCCTAGGGCGGACACTGAGCACCCAACTCTCCAGGACAGCATCACTCCCCGCCCCCGCCACACACACACACACACACACACACACACACACACAAACACCACACACACACACCACACAACACACAACACACACAGACACACACACAACACACAACATAACACACACAGACACGCACACACAGACACACACACCACACAACACACACCACACACAGACACACACACCACACACACCACATACCACAGACACACACACACAACAACACACATAGACACACACACACAGACACACAGCCCTGAGGCAAGTCTACCCTGACTCCAGGCAGGAGTAGCCAAATCAAGAGTCTTAGGTCATCCACTTCCAACCAGGAGTCTACTGACAGCTCCTTTAAGTGGCCAAGTTCCAACAGGCATAAAATTAAATTCATAGGTTCCACACATGTTCTTAAACCCTATTAATTCTGATTTAAACTCTATAGCTTAAATGGCAGCAGCTCCAGAATTTCTTAGGCACAACCATTTGTAGGAGGAGGATGCATTCAATTTGCTTTTTTCAAGAAATATGCTATATGTGCACAGACTATCTCTGGGGTATAAAGATAAAAGGAAATTCTATTTGCTTTTACCATGTACACGTATCACCTTCTCAAAAAGTACTTTTTAAAATGATCAGACAACTAAATACTGAGGCATCTGTCACAGGGAAACCGTCACTCCGACCCCCTCGTGCATACCGCTGCTGCCTCACCAGCAGCCCCAGGCCTCAAAGGAACAAGCTGGGAGACCTGGCGGGCCCACCAGGGTCTGTCTCCCTGAACCTGTGTCCCCTGAAAGGGATTTCTAAGCAGATTAACTGGTCAGCACGAACACCAAAGCCACTCATGCTGTCGACTCGGTCAGGGATGCACTGAGCCCCCTTCAAGCAGGCAGTGGTCCTCAATTAGGTAACACCCTCTCACCTCAGTCTTTGAACTGATGGGTTTAAAATGTTTTAGGGTCACACACTGCTTTCAGAATCAATTTTTTTTTTAAATTACAGATCCTCTTCCAAGAAAAAAGCACAGACACTGCCAAGTTCCTGAAACTCACAGTCACATCACAGAGACAGCTGGTAGCCAACCAGTACCTGCTTCTCCACTACACTCAGTGCTGTAGGAATGCGAATTCAAAGGGCACGTGGCCACCTCCTGTAGCGCGCCACGGCCACGTGACCGCCCCCGGCCACTGGAGCGTGAGCGAGCCAGTGCAGGGGCAGCCCCTAGACCCTTTCCGCGTGCCCTCCCGCTGCTGCCTCCCTGACCACTTGCCTCCAGGACTTTCCTGATCTGAAGGAAAATTGCCAGTCACCTGCTCTAAAAACAACATATTCTGGAATCTGTGGCATGCAGCCAGGCTTAACCTCTGAGATCCACCCTGAAGCTCATTCACGATGGCCTGGTGCCTCAGGTCCCAGGTTAAATACCTGTCTCTCACAAAGAGCTAGTGGAAAGTGTTCACGTGCCAGATTTGAGCCTTCCCTGGTTTCTGGGGGCTCTCTGAGTGGCTTAACACTCCAAATTAACCATAAAATGCTGAACCCGACCCTCATCCAAATGAGGACACCACACATGATCCAGGGTGTTTACTCAAAATGATTCTGCTGCCAGGATAGAGTCATTTAAAATTCTGCTAACTGTGATGGTTTCAAAAAAAAAAAAAAAAAAAAAACTACGGCAACAAGCCCAAGAAAACTGGAACAGAACAATGCATGCAGTTGCCATTTTGGCAAATTAAATTTGCCATTTCTCAGAAGTCCTGGAGATAGTCCAGTCTTAATATCATAAAGCAGCTGGACTGTGATTAATGTTCAATAACGTCTCTAATGGCAACGAGAAGAGAGCATCCTCCAGGGTGCACACCAGCCAAGTCAACAGCCCAGCGCTCAGTCACCAGGGACTGTACAGTAAGTGACGTGAGCACCACAGCCATCCATGTGGATGGGACGGTCTCCAGAGCATAACACTAACAGAAAAAAAGGATCAAAGGAAAACCACAGGTATGTACAGTCATGCGTCTGTCTGTGTGAATGCACACGAGATGCTCTGGGATGACACATATTGAACCAAAGCAACCCACGAGGGAAGAAGGGCAGGTAATACCAGCTGACCTTCAACCTTTATCCTCTGGACTGCTGAGCCTGCTACAAGCACATACTATTTATTGTGCTTATTACACTGGAAATAGTTTCTCTAAAACAAAGCAGTAACTACACAGATGAAGCCAACCACATCAAATCTGGATAAAAACAAGGGCGCGTTCTTCCACCCTGCCTCAAATCCCCCTCCCGGCCTGCACGCATGTGCCTCTGCAGCCATGACCGCTGGTGCCCCTGCCCCTGCCCTGCGGGCACTCCTCCTCCCAGGCTAGGAGGTCAGGCTCTCTCTCCCTCCAGCTTGGCCCTGGGCCTCTTCTCACTGGCGCTGAAACACCGTCTCCCTGCCCACAGCACACAATCAACTTCACCTCCAACCTGTCCTGGAACTTTGCATCCTCGTGCCAAATGGCCTCCGGGCCATCTCCTCTGGGTCTCTAGTCTCAGTGTGAAGAGGCCAAACTGAACCCGCCCCTGCCAACACCTCCAGACTGCCCACCCATGCGTGGTTCTCCTCCTCTCATCGGACCTGCAGGCAGAACTTCCCGCTGCCCTCGTTCCGGCCTCACCAGCGCATATCTGGACCCACATGCTGGCCCTCCCTGGGTCTCCCTGCTCTGCCTTCGCCCAGAATCGCCACCAGTACCTGTTTAAAGGCTATGGGTCACGTGAAAGCCCATCTCAGCGTCCCTGTCTGCTCAAAGCCCAACAAAGGTTTCCTGCTCATTCAAGGTGTGTGCCTGGCACCAGCTAGGCTCCCTCTGTGCCCGCAGGCTCCACCCGAGGTTCCTCACTCTGCCATCTGAGGAGGCTGCCCCAGCCGAGTGGGCACACACCAGCCCAGCCCTCACCCTCCACTGTCTGCCTATCCTTCTGCCCAGTCACACCCCACCCGCCGCGCCTACCAGCAGCACCCATCTCCCAGCTGCCCGTTCCTGCTTCATCACAAAGCCCTGCCATCTAACCTGCAACACCGGCGAGGCATCCGTCTGGTTTGGCATCTGTCTCCCCTGCTGAAGACAAGCTCCTCTGGGCAGGAACCTCACCACCCCGCTCAGTGCCCCGATGGGGCCTGGCCCGCCATGTACATCAGTGTGGTGGGGCTGCGGGGGAGCCCTGGGGAGACACCCCGCTGCCCACCCAGCACAAAACTCTGGAGGGCGGCATGTCTGCTGACAAACCATGCAGTAAGGTCTGCAGAGTTCTCGGCATTAGGCTCTCATTCCAATGACTGAAGTGTAACTAAGTCACAGACCTGTTTAGCTATAACAGTGAATTGCACACGAACGACATGTTAGGTTTCAGAGTGGAAATACAAGCTGCTCGCGGGTTGTCAACAATAGACAGGAGCAGTTGTTCGTTAGCAGAAACACAGAATGGTACATTTAGTTTCAATTTTTCTAGTTTTTAAATATTTTGGACACCTGTATAAAATAAAACATCAAGGCCACTGAAACAGGGAAAAAAAGAAGAGCTACTGTCATTGAACACGTGACTGAGCGTCAGGCGTAAAGGTGAGAAAAGGCAAGTCTTCAGCCCAGCAGCACTTGCCACGTGACAAAAAGGCATCAAGAAAAAGCAGCCAGGCAGAGCCTGCTGCGTCCACCCTGGGTTTCCCCAGTCACCACGAGAACTACATCACACAGTCATCCCAACAGGGACATCACAACATCTGGGGTTTTTAGGGCAGACACTGTGCAGAGCTGTTTCTCCCACTGGTCCCTAACAAGTACCTGCGGACCCTGTCCGTAGGAGGCTACATCTGGGGAGGCGCGCAAGGCAGCTGCTGTGACCCCTGGGTGGTGACCTGGCCCTGCTCCACCAGAACCGTTTCCCAGCCATCAGCTCCCTGCAGAACAACCGTGAAGAGACACGGCCCGCATGCCCTGAAGTCACAGGTGGAAGTGGGGTACCCTTGGCGAGGCCCTGGAGTCGCCATGCCAGTCCGACCTCCCTTTACAGATGCCAAATACTTGGACAACAATCCTCAGAGGTCCAAGAGTGTCCCTGATGAGTATAAGAGACAGAAGACCCCAAAGACAAGTCTTGGAGAGGAGGAGTCGTGGGATCCGCCAGCCCCAGGCTCGACAGCGAGCCCACCCCCAGGTCCCAGTCCCCCAGCCACTGTCCCACCTTGGCACCAGCTCTGCTCTGCCCACCTGAGCAGCAAGGCCAAGTTCACATGCCATGAAGACCGGAGCAACAACCTCCATCTCCTCCAGAAAGTGGCCCAGTGGTGCCCAGTTAAAAACCTCAAGCTCAGAAATAGGGCCCCTCCAAGAGAATAAAGACCATTCCACTCAGTCAGACCTGTCTGAATACAGATGTAGTAATAAAAATTAATTAAAAACCAGAATGAAGTAAGCAAAGAAATCAACTCTTATTAAACCAAAACATGTGAAGAAGACTCAGCTTTGGCAGGGGGAAGACGCAAAGGAGAAGTAGGGAAGAAAGAGAAAATGTGACTATAAACGACCAGTCGGGTACTAGGTCATCAGGAAGAAGCACTGATTCACAGGAACATCCAGGCCACACTAGCTCTTCAAAATAGGCCCTCTAGAGATGTTTAAGTTTGAAATTAGAAGAAGGTCAAACTAGCCTCAGACAGCAGGTCCTTCCCCCTACAATTATATTTTATTAAACTGGCCACTTCTAGTCACACTTCCCAAAATGGATAAACCTCCTCAAATACAAACCACTAATGCAAGAAAGGAAGCGGCCGGCTTTAAGCTGCTCCCACAGCACCACTGTCCTCGGTCAAGACGCACTGCTCTCAGCAGGCCCTCCCCTCTGAAAGCTGGTGAGCTCGTGCTCATGGACGTGTGTCTAACAACATCCCCATCTCAGAGATTAGAACAGAAAATGTGTGAACACTTTATTCATCTAAAAATTACAAAAATCAATACAATACATTTTAACACAAAAAACTTTTTTTTTAAACCAAAAATTACTAGAGTTTCCAAAATAATAAAAGCAAAACCTTAGCAAGAAGAGAGACCCAGTTTTGCATTTCTACAAATTTCTTCGATGTCAGACTTACTGGAAAACAACTAGGTTCTCCCATCTGTTGCTGCAGAGAAAGAGCCGGCCCCACCAGAGGCGCAGCTGGGAGAGGGTGGTGCACCTGAGCAGCGTGTTCAGGTAGCTGCAGAAACGCTCTGTAATCAACCCCAACACACTCATCAAGGGCTTTATTTCTCCCTGAAGGCAAGCTGCAGCGAGGAATCTAAAACCTTACTGGTGAACTTTTCTTTATGTTATTACTTCAAAATCCACTGATCTGTCTTGCACTTGAAATGGACACTGACCCAGGTCTGATTTGGTCATCTGGAAAATACTGGCTCACTGAGTTAGGCAGATCTTCCAAATGTTGTTTATGACAGATTATCTAACGCATCACATTCCTTAGTATCAGCACTGATCTCATCAGAAAAGTCTTGACATATTAGGAAGCTGCAGGCTCATAGTGGCAGACAAAGCTTTCCGAAATTCCAGTTCCACTTGGAAGCGCAAATGTTACCACTGGCAGTAGGCTTAGCTGCTTTCCTTGCAGTCACAGGCTAACTGGCTATTTAGTAAGAAATACTGGTAACATGTCAACTAGTCTGTTCCAGTGGTCCATGAAAAAGAGCGGCCGGTGCAGCTAACAACCCAGGCAGAAGGGCCTGTCCTCCAAGCAACTTTCCAACTCCAAAACACAGAAGCACTCTCCACACACACCCTGTTTTGTTACAGAGTACTGAAAGGGGCTCTACTCAGGGTTGAGACTGAACAAAATGAATGATTTTTATTGCTTCATCAAGGACATTCTTAGGTGAGAATGGCTTTTCCGAATTGCACAGCAGTGAAGAATCCCTGCAGCTCGGCGACTTGGTCTAAATGTCAGCAAAAAAAGGCAAATGACCTCTTGACAATCATTATGAAAACTACTCTCACAGCTGGGAAGGTCTCCAGGACATCCCCAGGGTTCTGGGGCCCACACTCTGTCAACTACTGCCTTCAGGAATTACAGCTCTAAAAAGAAAGCCTAAGAACCACACACACGTTACAGTGAATTTCAGGTAATGTCTGCTATAAAATAGAAACCATAAAAGCAATTAAAAGCAACTCTTACTTGATTCACTAACTGCCAACAATAAATGTAAATACACCACAGAAGTCTACACATATCTTGCAATAAAAGCTTTGGCTTCTACATACGTAATGCCCTAAAATTTTAATTCTTCCCTGGTAGCTACTGAACAGCTTACACTGTGAAGTATTACTCTGATAACATAAAATATGACATCAGCCAAAGATGCAGGACTGTATCAACATACCGAATCTGTAGGCTTAAGCACCTGAACCTCATGACTTTTTTCAACAGTAAACCCTACAGCACTGCAGGAGCTGCAGGTGGTTGAATCCGAGGATGTAGAGGCATGGATATGGACAGCCTACTGCAAGCTACACTCTGATTTTCCACTACATGGAGGCTGGCTCCCCAACCGCACATTGTTTAAGGGTCAACCACACTTTGATAAATACAAGGATCCACCACTGAACAGAAGCAGCCCCCCAAAATAACCCTTACCCGAGCCAACAGGACTATATATACTAGTGAGTGACCTCAGAGAACTTCTCATAAACCTAGCAAATGCCCCCAAGTAAGGTACTGTTTTTCTCTGGGTCCACAACTCTAGCACTTCACAATCCCACCACATCTGCATGTGCAACCAGTGGCCTGTGGAGACCTTAGAAACAGCCTGGCATTCTGCCTCTTACCTCTACTCACAGTCTCCCCTCCCTCTCTCAAACAGAGCAGCAGGTGGAAATGATTCAAGGCGATTTCTGTCAACAATAAACATGCAAACTTTTGATGCCAGTAAATTTGCAGATTCTAAGGAGTATGGTGCCTAATTTGTGATCATACTGGCCAGGGCAAATATTCTTGGGGAAAATATATCCGAAGTTACTAAAGAACTTTGCTAAAAAAGAAAAAAAAAAAAAAAAAGGACATAACGGGACATCCCTGGTGGTCCAGTTAAGGCTGTGCACTCCCAGTCAAGGGGCACAGGTTCTACCCCCAGTTGGGGAAATAAGATCCCACGGGCTGCACTGTGCAGCCAACAAAAAAAGGAGTGGACATTACTGGGATAATTAACAAAAAGCAAAATCTGAACTAGACCTGTTGTTTAGGTAACACAGCTGCATCGATGAGGCTCCTAATTTTGAAAACCGTTGCTGTTGTTCAGTCACTAAGTCGTGCCCAACATCAGCTTCAGCATCAGTCTTTCCAAAGAATATTCAGAGTTGATTTCCTTCAGGGCTGACTGGCTTGATCTCCACGCACTCCAAGAAACTCTCGAGAGTCTTCTCCAGCACCACGACTCAAAGCATCAATTCTTTGGCGCTCAGCCTTCTTTATGGTCCAACTCTCACATTTGTACATGACTACTGGAAAAACCATAGCTTTGACTATACAGACCTTTGTCGGCCAAGTGATTTTTTGTTTTTTTTTAATTCGCTGTCTAGGTTTATCATAGTTTTTCTTCCGAGAGGTGTCTTAATTTCGTGGCTGAAGTCACCATCCGCAGTGACTCTGGAGCTCAAGAAAACAAAATCTGTCACTGTTTCCACTCTTTCCCCTTCTATTTGCCATGAAGTGATGGGATCGGATGCCATGATCTTAGTATTTTGAATGCTGAGTTTTCAACCAGCTCTTTCACTCTCCTCTTTCACCCTCATCAAGAGGCTCCTTAGTTCTTCACTTTCTGCCATTAGAGTAGTATCATCAGCATATCTGAGGTTATTGATATTTCTCTCGGCAATCTTGATTCCAGCTTGTTGATTCATCCAGCCCAGCATTTCACACGATGTACCCTGCATATAAGTTCCATAAGCAGGGTGACAATATACAGCCTTGATGCACTCCTTTCCCAATTTTGAACCATTCTGTTGTTTCATGTCTGGTTCTAACTATCGCTTCTTGACCTGCATACAGGTTTTTCAGGAGACAGGTTAGGTGGTCTGGTACTCCTATCTCTTTAAGAATTCTCCACAGTTTGTTGTGATCCACACAGTCTAAAGCTTTAATGTAGTCAATGAAACAAAAGTAGATGTTTTTCTGGAATTCCCTTTCTTTCTCTATGATCCAATGAATGTTGGCAATTTGATCTGTCTCCTCTGCCTTTTATAAACCCAGCCTGTATATCTGGAATTTCTCAGTTCATGTAGTGTGGAGAATTTTGAGCATTATCTTGCTAGATGTGAAATGAGCACCAACGCAGAGTAGTCAGAATTCTTTGGCATTGCTCTTCTTTGGGATTGGAATGAAAACTGACCTTCTCCAGTCCTGTGGCCACTGATGAGTTTCCCAAATTTGCTGGCATATTGAGTGCAGCACTTTAACAGCATCATCTTTTAGGATTTGAAATAGCTCAGCTGGAATTTCATCACCTCCACTAGCTTTGTTCATAGTGATGCTTCCTAAGGCTCACTTGACTTTGCACTCAGGATGTCTAACCTCCAATGTGATTACCCAGGTCATTAAGACATTTTTTATATAGTTCTTGTGTATTCTCACCCCCTCTTCTTAATCTCTTCTGCTTCTGTTAGGTCCTTGCCATTTCTGTCCTTTACTGTGCCCATCCTCGCATGAAATGTTCCCTTGGTATCTCTAGTTTTCTTGAGATCTCCAGTCTTTTCCATCCTACTGTTTTTCCTGTATTTCTTTGCATTGTTCATTTAAGGACTTCTTATCTCTCCTTGCTATTCTCTGGAACTCTGCATTCAGATGCCTCTATCTTTCCCTTTCTCCCTTGCCTTTCGCTTCTCGTCTTTCCTCGGCTATTTGTAAGGCTTCCTCAGACAACCATTTTGCCTTGTTGCACTTCTTTTTCTTTGGGATGGTTTCGTATCTGCTTCCTGTACAACGTTACATACTTCTGTCCATAGTTCTTCAGGCACTCTATCAGATCTAATCCCTTGAATCTATTTGTCACTTCCACTGTATTTGAGTTAGGTCATACCTAACTCAAGGCATCTGAGTTAGGTCATACCTAACTCAAGGCATCTGAGTTAGGTCATATCCGAATGGCCTAGTGGTTTTCCCTACTTCAATTTAAGCCTGAATTTTGCAATAAGGAGCTCATGATCTGAGCCACAGTCAGCTCCAGGTCTTGTTTTTACTGACCATATAGAGCTTCTCCATCTTCGGTTCCAAAGAACATAATCAATCTGATTTTGGTACTGACCATCTGGTGATGTCTATGTGTAGTCGCTCTTGGGTTTTTGGAAAAGGGTGTTAACTATGACCAGCACGTTCTCTTGATAGGACTCTGTTAACCTTGAACACTGTACTGTGGTTATATAAGAGAATGTCCTTGTTTGCAGGAAACAACCACTTAAATGTTTAAGGTTAATGGGACATTATAGCTTAAACTGTTTTGGGAAAAAAAGAAAAACACTCACACACAAACACAGAAGAGTTGCAGAGAAGAGAAAGGATAGGGCAAACATAAAGTAGTAGCATCTGAGGCCCTCAGAGAAGACTACATCAGAATCATTTGTACTATTCTTACAGCTTTCAAGCCTGAAAAAAATCCAAACCCAGTTCCTATGAAGAGTTGCTAAGGCCTTTTTTTTTTTTAAGAACAGTGCTAAGGACAGAAAGATGCATTCTCATCTGACACCAATTATACTTGAACAGGGCTGCCTCTGACTTTCCTCTCCATGTAGATTTTTCCAAAATAAAACCTCCAGGCCCTCCAAGTCAATGGTGACGGGCACAGCTGCTGGAGGAGTGGCCTGTGCAGAGAGGGGCCCAGCGGGAGCACCCTTCACCATCAGCTCGGTGTTGCTGGCTCCCCACCTGGACATTTTCCACTTGCATTAGCACGGTGTCTGGAGTCACAGACCACAGTCTGAGAGGCAGGCCCCCACCAGCAGTTAGTTTTTGTAGAAAAGTTTTATTGGAAAACAGCCACGTCTACTTTGGCTTCTACAAAGGCAGAGGTGAGCGGTTGGGATAGACCCCAAAGCCAGAACTGTTTACTCATCCAGTCCCTTACAGAAAGTTTGTGGACTTCTCTGGAGCAGAGCGTTTAACATCAGCAGTGGCACCTCTAGACTCTTGAAACTGCCTGGAGACTGAGACGGGGTATAAACAAACAGGAACTTTTACTGAGAAGCAGAAAAATGATGGTGGCCTCCTGAGGGTGCTCCACCCTGAGCTGACTCTGCCTGCTTCACCTACTACTGGCTGGAAGGAGCGATTTCTGCTTCAGCTTACAGCACATCTACAGAAATCCCAAGGAGGCAAAGCAGGCTTCCTGAGCTCTTGAATGATCCCAGGAGAAGCAGGGAGGACCAGTGAAACCAGGGGACTGGAGTGTTTTACTGACACTTGGCATGGAGGGCGCCCAGGCAACACTCTGCTTTCATCCTCCTGTACCCCTTCAGCCTCTGCTCTCCTAACACAGTAGGACTGCACTTTATACACATCTGAATTACACAGACTTAAATCACACAAGTTTAAAATAATGTAAAAAATATTAAAGCCCTTTTTCTTTCAACAAAAAAAAGTGTTGTTAGTTGAATCCCACAAACCTTAAAAAAATCCATCAAGTGTTTCATTTCAAAACCAGAAGGCCACATCACATAACTACAAACTGTGTTTGCACCTCTTCGCTGGTGAACAGGACACCTAGCCTTCTAGGACGGATTCAGTCAAAATGGTGGTTGGAGAGGTCGTGAATTACGCGGTGTGTTTGCGGAAGATCCCAGCAGAGAAGGCAGCTTGCCACAGCACCTGATCCTGAGGTCCACCCTGGCTCCAGCCGTGAGCACTTCCAGGACGGTGTAGCAGCAGGCAGTCCCGTCCTGCAGCCCACCTGCCAGTGCAACCACAGGGTGTACCTGGCGGTGACAGCTGGCACCCAGCCTGAGTTGTCCCCGCTCCATCCAGGAAGATCAAGGTGCCCGGGGCTCTTGCCACACTCAAGGGACACACAGTTCACACCAACAAGGAAATACCAGCACCAAGTTTTCCCTGCCAGTTTATCCAAACCCACTGCTACTTTAGAAAGGTGTAATTCTGCTTCAAGTTATTTGATGACTTTCCATCGTGAAGAGGAAGGAAAAATCACTAGAGACCAGAAGCGGCATTCTTTGCAGCACACAATGTAAATCTTTATTACAAAAGGTTTGTCAGTACAGGGCTCTGCCCCAAGCCACTCAGCGCAGTCCCCAGCTTCTTGACACCACTCCACCCCCACCCACCCCTCCTACCTGGGCTCTTCCTGCCCACTCAGAGCATTCCCCGCACTCAACTACTCTCAACGCTAACACAGAAGGACTCAGCGCAAGGCAAGTATAGTCACCTTCCACAGACACTCCCCTCACCTCTCTACCTGTTCTCATCTCTTCACTTTCTCTGGCCTTTGCTGATGGATTTCATTCGTCCACCACCTATGTACTGTCAGCAATCCAAACTTATGGGTCACCTGTCTGGGGCAGTGGTCAGCACCATCACCATCCCCCTACCCCAGTATGAGGGTCACTATAAAGACAAGGCCATCTTACTATTCACCCCACCATGAAGGCAGGTGGTCCAAAACATAAAATCAAATTGGACGGTCCTTGACAATGGGTAGATGTGAAAAACACAAAGAATTTAATTCAAAAATGGAATCATTTCAGGTGACTTCCACAATGCTTCGGGTGTGCTATCTGCTTGGGAAATTAAGGTTTCCATCGTGGTTTAATTCAAAAGCATCCACAGGTTTCAAGCAGGGGCAGGCTCTGGGTGGTCATCCCAAGCTCAGCCTCCTCTTAGACATACCCGGAAGACGTACTATCATGGTGAAGGGACGCTTGGCTGGGGCAGCAGGGTGGGGGATGAGACGGGATCAAGAGCACGCCCTCTAGATCTGAAGACAGCCCCATCTTCCCAGGAGGTAGGCCAGGCAGACAGAGCCGACAGAAAGGCAGATGGCATGAGATGAGATGATTAGCTAAAGTTCTCATTTTAAACTGGTTTCACAAACTACACAAAACTGAGAAACCAAAGGGCTGAGAATTCTTAAAAGTACTCTGAAAGGAGGGTTGATGCTAGGAGTCTATTCTTCTGAGCAGTTAAGTGAGCTCCAGGTTCTATCCCCAAATAAGAAGCACGTGTCACTTTTTAAAAGCAACTTGCAACCACAGGACCCAACAGCTGCTGTCCAATTCCTTTGAACACCCATGAACATTTCAGAATAGTTCAGGGCACCTCCAGTGAACAATTCACTATGTGCTTTTGTATTTCTGACCATCAAGTATGTGAAATCAGAGGACACAATAATGATCTTTATCCTCCTCTTGGAAAGGGAGGGCTTTTTACACATTTTTCTAAGACATTCTCAATAAGAACCTTAAAACACATTACCCACAGAACTCCTTTCTTTAAAATAAGAAAATGCTTATTTTTTCCAGATTTAAATAGTTAAAAGTGGTAAAGTCACAGGACATTTTAAAGTCAGTCTGGCATTATGACATCATGTATTTAACTGTACAGCTAAAGTCTTCAGGATTTATAGTGTAGATGAGATCATAAGGGAAAACTAAGGCTAGTAAGCTATAAGAGTGTTATCAATGAGCTGTTTACACAGACTCACCTAGAGCCTGCGCTGCTGCTGTTGTGTCCGACTCTGTGCGACCCCATAGACGGCAGCAGGCTCATTTAGCACCCACCAAACAAGGCTGGTGGGTCTTTCTCTCTTAGCTCCTTGTGGGCCATCGAGCACAGGAGTATTTCTTCAGCAAGTGCATGTACTATACCTGACGATCTGTTAACTTGCAAATTCTGAATCTTTCGCTATCTTTCCACACCTGGAACGTTTCTGAGGCACACTAGTCAAGATTCTGGCGCACGTGCCTCAATTTGGGTTTTCTCATGATTAGACTTCATGTATGCATTTCTGTCTCAATGCATATCGTCAGGGAATGTGATATGATTATGTCTTATCACTGGAGATGCCAGGTTTTCCCACTGTGAGGTTATAATTCTTCCTTTGTAATTTATAAACATTTGGGGAGAGATGTGTAAACATCCCAAATTGAAGAGACTAAAGGAGACATGACAACTAAATGCAGAGTGAGGTCCTGGATTAGATCCTGAAACAGAAAAAGGACATTAGTAGAAAACTGACGAAGTTCAGCAAAGTCCACATTTCAGCTAAAGGTACTGTGACAATGCTAAGTTTCTGATTTTCATGAGAATATCTGATAATGTAAGGCGTCAATGTTAAAAGAGACGTGGGTAAAGGGCACAGGGAAGCTCCTGAACTATTCTTGTGACTTTTCTGTAAAGTTCCTTCAAAAGGGTAAGTTTATAAAGCTGCAGATTGATTCCATACATCTGGACAGGGCTTGAGAGTCCATGTTTCTCACAAATGCCCAGCGATGGCAATGCCTCCACTAGCAAGGCCCTGGCAAACACAACTGGTGTATTTCACTATTCACAGCTTTCGAAGGACAACCAACTAAAATGCATCAAGGTTACACTTCAAGCACAGTAATCACCGCTTGCCTAGAGGCAATCCTTAAACTCTGGCCCAGTGATACAAGACAAGCCCCCTGCAGAGGCTAAAACCACAATCTTTGCTCTAACACCGTCTGTGGTTGGCATTCCCCAGCTAAGCCTGGCACCCTTCCATGGCTCTGGAGCCAGGAGAAAATCCAGTGGGAACACACACCATCCGCCCACAAGTGCAATGCGGAGGAGCCCAAGGGGACCAAGATTTGGCCAGTCATCCCGCTGCCACTGGGCATCCGTTACCACAGTCAATGGGAGGCAAGACAGCAGGGTGATGAGAAGGGATGCTGGAATAGCTACTCACACAGAGCGACTGGCCTCAGAGGTGAACTCTGCTCACCCCATTAAAGTGACTTTTAGTATCATATAATAAATCCATAAGAAAGAACATAAGATGTGCAAGAGATTCTGCAAATTTCTGGCAGACCAGGAGGATTAATGGGGGAAGAGGAAACAGTAACCGGAGCACACAGGAGTGGACACAACAAAGGGGGCCTCCAAGCCTATAAAGGCTAGGACTCCAAACCAGGAGAGGGTGAGGGTTGTGCCTGCACATGGAAGTCAGGTCCCTGTACGAAGAGCTGTACAAGGGCCGTCCCTAGACCAAGTGGAGCAGCCCCCAGTCAAAGGCATCTTCCTTAAGCAGAGAGGCCCAGAGAAAATCTGCCTTCTGGCATTTGAGGTCCCAGCACAACAAAAAGTTCCCCAAAACCCAATAGGAAACCTGCACATTTTCAAAAGCAGTCCCACGGGGGAATTCCCTGGTGGTCCAGAGGTCAGGACACCATGCTTTCACTGCTATGGGCCCAGGTTCAATCCCTGGTTGAGGAACAAAAATTCCATAAGCCACCATGTGAGTGTGACCAAAAAATCAGCCCCCCAAACTCATGAGTTCTCTGCCTGCTTCCTCTGGCCTTAGACAACAATAATTCCAGTATTTGAAGAGTACTTGCCACACAAAGCAAGAAGCCCGTCTTTTTAAAAAGAGGAAAAGAACAGTGACACAACAGAACACAAGAAATCAGAGAACAAAAGGGAACCAAAAAAACCCTTACTAGTATCCCCAAAGTCAAGGAGAAAAATGCATTCATCAAACAATACATTATTATGAAAAAAGAACATTATAAATCCTTAGAAATTAAACTTTGATTGTGGAAATGAAAAATTTTTAAGTAGGACTGGAGGATAAATGTTTCTATCCCAGAAACAAGAATAAGATGACACAGGAAGAAGATAATGACAGAAGATTCAGAGGGTTAATCCAAGATGTCCATCATCAAACTAACAGAAACTCCTAAAACAGAAGAGTAAAAGCAGAGCTGGAGAAGGAAATAGCAACCCACTCCAGTATTCTTGCCTGGAGAGTCCCACGGACAGAGAAGCCTGGTAGGCTACAGTCCGTGGGGCCACAAGAGTCGGACAACTTAGCGACTAAACCACCACCAAAAGCAGAGCAGAAGACATTCTCAAATGACACAAGACTTTCAGATTCCAGAGCTGAAGGACAAGTCCCCAGAGTCAGAAAGCAGTCAGAGTAGGACTCTACACAGTTTTCGGGAATTCCGGAAATGTCTTAATACCAAAGAGGATCCTGAAGAGTTATCCAAAAGGAATAAGGCTACTTGGCAGTAGGTTCTCACTGAAATAAAGGAAGTCAAGATTAAAACACGAGACCTGAACAAACTCAGTTGTATATAGTAAAAAAAAAAATGTCAAGATGATACTGGTGCTGGTCTAAGGAGTAAACAATCCAGATTAGAAAAAGACCACCACAAGGCTGGGGAGAGGGGGATGGTAAGAGAGATTTAGTGCCATCCTTCAGAATCTAAAACAAGGTAAAGTGGGACTTCCCTAGCAGTCCAGTGGTTGAGACTCCATGCTTCCATTGCAGGGGGAACAGGTTCAATCCCCAGAGAACTAAGATCCCACATGCCTCGGGGAATAGTTAAAAAAATAATAAAAGGTAAAGAGTCAACAGGAACAAAAAGTGCAAAGAAAAAGAAAGGCCATCACAAACAACAGAAAAAAGCAAAAACCCGTATAACAGGGGAAATAGACTACCTAGCTGTGAATATCTGCTTAGTTATAAACAATCTGAACTGAACATAGTGATCAGGGGATAGAGGTGAGACGCGATATGAAAAAGTCAGTCATCCTATCTGTTAACAGCAAGTCAGGAATGTATAAAACCAGTAAAGTGCCAGCTTATTATTTATAGCAACGAAGAACTTCCTCATGAAACAGCAAAAATATAAAGTCTTGGAGGAGTGGAACTGGGAGGTGGGGTGGGGGCTGTTGTTTTATAGTCTTCCATTGACACTTTGCGGCATTACTTTATTAAAGTATCAAACGTGTGCAGTTTTTTCAGAACATGGACTTGGGACAGATCGCATTCAAACCTGGCCGTGTGACCCAGGGAAGCCCCTTCCCTCCGTGGGCCGCAGCCACCTCCCTGTCCCCCTGACCCGACCGCCGCGATGAGAAGCGCTGGAAACGCCGGCGGGACTGGCCGCAGCACTGGACCCACACACGGCATCAGCTTTCTCAAAATTGGAGCCGTGACAGGACCCGACGTCCCAGGAGGAAACGCTTATTTTAATCGCCAGACAAGGGGGGGCAAAGGAGCTTTAAACACACGGAGTTAACGTTACCGGCGGCTCGAAGATTCCGAGCACCGGGCAGGGGTCCCCAGGGCCGCTCCTCACTCGGGCCCGCCGCCCGCCCAGCGAGAACAGCCGCCTCCCGCACTTCCGCCCGCAGCCGCTGTCCCCGCGTCCGCGGCCGCCGGCCTCCCGGGGGGGAGCCGCCTAGCCGCCTGCCAGCCCGTGGCCTCACGACCCGGAGCGGCTACACCGCAGCAACAGCAGCGCGACCCCACCCCGCCCGCCCGCGGCCGGACGCTGCTCTTGCGGGCCTGGTCCCGGAAGGGAGGCCCGCTCCGCGACGGACCCCGCGCACCGCGACGGCGGGGGCGGCGGGCCGGGGGATGGGCGGCCGGAGCCAGGTGCGGGTGCGCTGAGGCGCGGCGGGCAGGCGGCTTGACAGGGCTGAGACGGGGGCGCACAGGACGGCGGGCCGTTGGGGCCGGTGGCCGTGTCGGGGGGGCGGGGGCGGCGGCGCGGGCGCCGCGGCCGGAGGAGGGCGCAGGGAGGAGGGAGGAGGGGAGATCTCGCTCTCGCTCTCGCCCCGCGGGAAGGGGGAGGTGGAGACGCGACCGGCTGCGGGAGCTGCAATTACCGTGTGGGCTGCGGAATTCTCGTGGTGTTTGTCGGGGAGATGCGATAATGGCGTCCGTCCTCGCGAGAGAAGCCGCCGCTCTGCGCAGGCGCCGCGAGTCCCTCCCCGCGGCCCTCCGCCCTGCACCATCTGCGCAGGCTCACCGGGAGGAGGAACGGGGACGGGGCAGGGCGCGAGGGCGGGGCCTGCTGCTCGGAATCTCCCGCCCGCGCTGGGCTGGCGCCGACGACCGCCGGGCATGCGCACGGGTCCTGCATCCTCGCCACAGATTGGCCTCCAAACTTCTTACTTCTCTGTCACGCGTTCAGGCTTCTCACTAGCCCCTGAAAAGTCGCGTTGGTGGACCGTTCGGGGAATTTGCATTTTCTTTGAGGCCTAATGAATAGGAATTAGCGCCATAGACGACTACATGTCCCGGAGGGCCCTGCGCAAGCCTCGAGCAGTGCATTCTGGGACTCGTGGTTCCTGCGTCTGCGCGAAGCCTGCTGGTACTTGTGGTCCCATCCCCCCCGACCCGTGCCAGCGCATGGAATGCTGGGACTTGTAGTTGAGGTGTGCAAGGCCGCTGCACCGGGCGCGGCTCTGGCCACTGCTGCAGCGGGGTTCCCCTGAGTAGCAGGCGAGCTCAGGGGTTCCCAGGTTCGTCACAGGTTCAAAGACACGCTCCTAGAAAAATATATATTAATTATATGTGATATATATTTTATGTGTAATTGATGTTATGTATTGTGATGTTTGTTATGTATCCTTAGAAAAGGCAGAGAGGAACCAGAGATCAAATTGCCAACATCTGTTGGATCATACAAAAAGCAAGAGAATTCCAGAAGAATATCTACTTCTCCTTCATTGTCTATGCTAAAACTTTTGACTGTGTGGATCACAACAAACTGGAAAATTCTTATTAAGTGACAGTGAAGTCCCTCAGTCGTGTCCGACTCTTTGCAACCCGTGGACTGTAGCCCACCAAGCTCCTCCGTCCATGGGATTCTCCAGGCAAGAATACTGGAGTGGGTTGCCATTTCCTTCTCCAGGGGATCTTCCCAACCCAGGGATGAAACCCAGCTCTCCCACATTGCCGGTAGACGCTTTAACCTCTGCACCACCAGGGAAGCCCTTAAATACAAGAATACAGTCTCTCAGAAAACCTCCTATAGAGACACAGAACTTCAGATCCAGGTACTAACATCAAAGATTTCAAGGGAGGAAAGGAAGCCAGGTTGAAAGAAGAAGGGGGAGGAGGCAGGAGAGGGGGGGACGAAAGGGGTGGCCTTACAGACATCTCCTGCCACCTACAGATGCCCAGGTATTATGGGACTTTTCCCTGGCCTCCAGAGAAGGGAGGACTGAAACTCGACCCTACCAGAAATCAGACCAGACCAGAACCAGAATTCGAGTTCTCTGCCAAGAGGGGGTGATCAGTCGCCAATCCTCAGCTCAGGCTGAGGGCCCTTTGACCAGATTCCTGTGTCCAGGCCCGGGGGAGTAGAAAAACAGGGAAGGATAGGAAGGGTTAAGGAGACGAAAGAGAGAGGGAAGGGGAGAGTGGTCAATAAAATTCTTAAAGAGATGGAAATACCAGACCAACTTACCTGCCTCCTCAGAAACCTATATGCAGATCAAGAAGCAACAGTTAGAACAGGACATGGAACAATGGGACTGGTTCCAAATTTGGAAAGGAGTGTGGTCAATCCTGTATATTGTTACCCTGCTTATTTAACTTACATGTAGAGTACATAGTGCAAAATGCTGGGCTGGATGAAGCACAAGTGGGAATCAAGATTCCTGGGAGAAATATCAATAACTTCAGACATGTAGGTGACACCACCTTTATGGCAGAAAGCAAAGAGGAACTAAAGAGCCTCTTGATGAAAGTGAAAGAGGAAAGTGAAAAAGCTGGCTTAAAAGTCAGCATTCAAGAAAGGATCATGTCCTCTAGTCTCATCACTTCATGGCATATAGATGGGAAAACAATCGAAACAGTGACAGATTCTATTTTCTTGGGCTCCAAAATCACTGCAGATGGTGATTGTAGCCATGAAATTGAAAGACAGTTGTGCCTTGAAAGAAAAGCTATGACAAACCTAGGCAGCATATTGAAAAGCAGAGACATCACTTTGCCAACAAAGGTCTGTCTAGTCAAAGCTATGGTTTTTCCAGTAGTCATATGTGGATGTGAGAGTTAGATATAAAGAAGGCTGAGCCCTGAAGAACTGATGCTTTTGAACTTTGGTGTTGGAGAAGACTGGTGAGAGTCCCTCAGACTGCAAGGAGATCAAACCAGTCAATCCTAAAGGAAATCAATCCTGAATATTCACTGGAAGGACTGGTGTTGAAGCTGAAGCTCCAATACTTTGGCCACCTGATGCAAAGTCCTGACTCATTGGAAAAGACCCTGGTCCTGGGAAATATTGAAGGCAGGAAGAGAAGGGGATGACAAGAACGAGATGGTTGGATGGCATCACTGACTCAATGGACGTGAGTTTGAGCAAGCGCCAGGAGATGGTGATGGACAGGGAAGCCTGGCGTGCCGCAGTCCATGGGGTCGCAGAGAGCTGGACGGGACGAGCCATTGAACAACAATGTATTGTGTATAGAATGTCCATATGTAATGATGCAGTGTTATTTATATATGATTATAAACACAATATAAATATGGTTGTATTGTATTTAAAGAGCATAAAAGCATGTTTGTGGGTACTATCAGTCCCAAACTATAGACAATTCTCAGGAATGTTATTCCTGCTTACTGGTATTGCTGGGAATATCACTGCTTTTCATTTTTCTTCTTTACGCTTGCCTCTGTGTCCTGAGTTGTTGCAGTTCAGTTCAGTTCAGTTGCTCAGTCGTGTCTGACTCTTTGCAACCCCATGAACTGCAGCACACCAGGCCTCCCTGTCCATCACCAACTCCCGGAGTACACCCAAACCCATGTCCATCAAGTCGATGATGCCATCCAACCATCTCATCCTCTGTCACCTCCTTCTCCTCCTGCCCTCAATCTTTCTCAGCCTCAGGGTCTTTTCAAATGAGTCAGCTCTTCACATCAGGTGGCCAAAGTATTGGAGTTCCAGCTTCAGCATCAGTCCTTCCAATGAACACCCAGGACTGATCTCCTTTAGAATGGACTGATTGGATCTCCTTGCAGTCCAAAGGACTCTCAAGAGTCTTCTCCAACATCACAATTCAAAAGCATCAATTCTTCAGCACTAACCTTTCTTCATAGTCCAACTTTCACATCCATACATGACCACGGAAAAAACCATAGCCTTGACTAGATGGACCTTTGTTGGCAAAGTAATGTTTACAAAGAGCTAAAATTCCTTGGATCCTCCAAACATGAAATGGTGGTGCTATTTTTTTTATTTTTTTTTCCAGAAAAGAAACGATTTACTGTGAGTTTCCTGCCCACCTCTCTTTTGCCGATAATAAAATGCTACTCAAGGCAGTAACCAGCTCTGGAGCCTTGGGCAACCTTGTTGGGGCTCTTCCAGAATTAGCCCTCAGGGATCTTCTGAGACTGGTCACCAGATTCCTCTGCAGGAAAAGTGCCCTCAAGAAATTCCAAAGAAAGTTAGAGCAGGGAAGATCGTGGTATTGAAATGAGATCTGTCCTATTCAGAAGTGAGGAAGAGTCCAAAGAGATTGGAAAGTTGCTCTGCAAGGTTACAGAGCTGAGGAAAGATGAAAGTAGGGTCCTGAATCCACAGCACTTGAATCTGGAGTCCAGGGTCTGCTCACAGTGGGGAAAGGGTTTCTGAAGCCAACCACAAAAATCCCAAGAGAGCTGTGCCTTCTGTCCCCACCTCTTCTTCAGTCACAACCAGCCTGAACACTTAACTCTAAAATTCTTGCAAGGATACTTGTATATCTGACTAGAAAGCAGATGAATGTAAGATGATTTTTTTCCCACTGTTTTAAAATATCACCAAGTCCTCATCTGCAGCCCCCTTTCAGGTGTGGGCTTACCTTCTCCTTCCTTTCCAGGAAACTGCTCAGTCATCCTGAGTCACTTTTAAGTGGAGCAAAACAGTAATTGTCCTTAGGCTGGAGTGATAGACTTCTCTTTTCTATTTTTGATGTTTCTGTTTCATTTACTTTTATTTGGGCTTCCTTGATAGCTCAGTTGGTAAAGAATCTGCCTGCAATGCAGGAGACACTGGTTCGATTCGTGGGTCAGGAAGATTCCCTGGAGAAGGGATAGGCTACCCACTCCAGTATTCTTGGGCTTCCCTTGTGCCTCAGCTGGTAAAGAATCCATCTGCAATGTGGGAGACCGGGGTTCGATTCCTGGGTTGGGAAGATCCCCTGGAGAAGGAAAAGGCTACCCACTCCAGTATTCTGGCCTGGAGAATTCCATGGACTCTATGGTCCTTGGGGTCGCAGTGAGTCAGACAGAGCTGAGCTACGTTCACTTTCATTTTCACTTGCTGCCCGGGAACTGAGACAAACAGAGGTGTGCAGTATTGACACCTAACTGATTCACCATGGCCTTTAAAAAACCAAATAGCTAGAAATCAGCAAAGACCACTGCCTACCAATGAAATTCACTTCCCTACCATAAGGGACCCTTCTCCTTGCCATCAAGCCTTACTAGAAAATGATCCAGGGACTCCCCCCGACCCGGCCGCCCAGTGGTTAGAACTCCAAACTTTCACTGCCAGGGGCCAGGGTTCAATTCCTGTTTGGGAAACTAAGATCCCACAAGTCTCTCGGCCAAAAATAAATAAATAAAATAGAAAGAATCCAATCCAAGTTTCCAGAGTTAACTAGGCTGAAGACAGATTGATGGGAGCTTTACAGAAAGAGAGTGAGGTGCACGCTGGCCTGGATGGCCCCAGAGATGGGGGGCCCATGTGGATGCACACGTGCCAGGCGTTTGCAAATATCTCCCTTGTTTGAAACTGTGCAGGGTCCACTTCAGGCACACCCTGGAATCCTTGGAAGCATCCTGTTCCTGAAGATGCACCCATCAGGGAGAAAAGTAAGTTGTTTATGAAGCTGTCAGTCACCCAGGAAAAGCCTAGAAGAGAGTATAAAGTCCACAGAGCAGGGCTGTGAGAGCAGGCTCGACCTGGGCTTGGAGTCCTCGCTCTCCTGTGACAAGTCAGCCGCCTCCTCTGGGAAATGGCATTTCAAACCCACAGCTCACGGGCATGTTGGGAGGATTCAGGGAAGCAGAGTTTGTCAAGGGTTTAGCGGAGGGTCTGTCTCAGGAAATGGGCATATTACTGTGTGTTGAGTTACCTCCCCTAGGCCAGGCACATGATTATAATCCCATTTCATTGTGCAGGATGTGAATTTCAGAGAGGTTAAGCAACATTCTTAACCGTAGCATGGCAGTGCTATTGCTTCGAGGAGGAAGCTTATGAGCTGTGGCAGGAAAGGTACTTAGGATGTGGGATGTGGAGGTCCCTGTCAAAACTTGCCAAGGGACAAGTTTTGTCTTTGTCCTAAGATAACTCGAAGCCTTTATAAGATTTTGGGACAAGGGTGAGTATGATGAGATTTGCATTTTCAAAACTCACTCTGGCTAGAGTGCTGGAAAATGAGTTGGGGGTGGGGAAGAGGGGTCCTGAGTGGACTTGGGGAGAGCAGTGGAGGCTGTATTAGGGGTCCAGGCAAGAGATGATGGAGACTTGGACTAGGGCGGTCACAGTGGTGGTAGAGAAGCAGGGGGGACAGAATCAGAAGATTCCAAGGGGTGATTCAACAGGACACAAGCACAGATCTGACCCTCGGGTGGGTGAGGGTATGGGGGTAGAGCGCTCAATGCCACCTGGACCTGCAGATGTGAGACTTGATGGATGGCTGTGCTGTTCCTGGAGCCTGCCCAGGGCAGTGCCACCCTGGGGCCCCTTCTGTAGTTCCTCCCCCTCGCCAGACATTGGCAAGAAGAGACCTGGTTTGGGGTGAACTGGGGTCCTGGGAACAGAGCTCAGAGACGATCCAGGGGAGTGGGAAGGAGCAGGATCCAGCATGCCCTGTAGCTCCACCCCCACCTGGTGGGGAATTCCACCCAACCCAGGACAGGCAACTGCCGCGTGTTCTGAGCCATGAAGAAATTTAAGGAAGTATCATCAGTAAAAATTCGCTTAACGTAAAATTAACCATTAACCATTCAAAGGTGTACAACCCAGTGGCACCAAGTGCATTATTCACGGTGGTATGCAACTGTCTGTGACTGGTTCCTGAATGTTTTCATCACCTTTCCCCGTTACCTGCCTCCCTCCCCCCTCCTCCCCCAGCTCCTGGCAGCTGTCTGTCTGGATGTTTCATATAAACAGCATCGTACATATGTGGCCTTTTTTGGCTGGTTTCTTCCATTCAACACAATGTGTTCAAGGTTCATCCTTGTAGCCTGTGTCAGTGCATCCCTCCTTTTTTTTTTTTCAATTACTAAAGTTTATTTTTTAGGGAAGCTTTCAGTTCACAGCAAAATTGAACAGAAAAGTACAGATTCCCCATATACCCTCTGCCACATCCCCAACCTCCCCCTGATATCAGCATTCCTTCCAGAGCCAGAGTGGTATATTTGTTACAGTTGATGACCCTGCATAGACACACCATCACTGCCTGGAGTCCTGAGTCTACATCAGGACTCACTGTTGGTGTCCTGCAATCTATGGATCTGGACAAACATGCAATGACGTGTGTCCCCCTTTATAGTCTCATACAGAGTAGTTTCACTGCCCTAAAAATCCCTAACTATATGATGTTACACAAAAGACAGCTTGTTGGTTATTTCCTTCATGGATATTGTACCTAAAAAGTCATCAGCATCAGCATCAAGTCCAAGGTCATCTAGATTTTCTCCCATGTTACCTCCTGCTAGGAATTTCATAGCTTTGAATTTGCATTTAGATCTGTGATCTATTTTTTAAATCTATTTTTAATTGGATGATAATTACTTTACAATGTTGTGCTGGTTTCTGCCATACAACATGAATCAGCTATGAGTAGCCATATATTCCCTCCCTCTGGAACCTCCCTCCCAACCCTCCCACTCCACCCTTTGTGATCCATGTGTCCGGTTGTGTTAGCACCAGTTGTTGAAAAGACGATCTTTGCTTTGTTCCACAGTAGAAATCAATTGACCAGTTATGTGGGTCTATTTTCAGTCTCTAAATTCTGTCCCAATGATTGATGTGTCTCTTTTCTGGCCAATACCATGCTGTCTTGATCACCATAACTTCATTCCTTTGAACGGCTAAATAACTGCATTTATATCACTTTTGTTTATTCGTTCATCCACTGATGGGCCTTTGGGTTATTTCTATCTCTGATTGTTATGAATACCACCCCTATGAACTCGGATGTACATTTGCGTGGTTTTATGGTTTCATACCTCTTGGATGCATACCTAGGAGTGTAATCACTGGGTCACACCAGGTACAACTCTCGATTTAATTTATTGGGGGACTTGCTTCATCTCCTAAATGACACTCCTCATTGTTTTGGGTGAGCAAATGCTGACTTGCTGATTGAGAGAGGCCCACTTGGAGGGGAGCTGACAGTAACCCCTGGGAGCCACAGGGGTGTGCCATCTTGAGAGTGGGTCCTCCAGCCCCAGGTGAACTCCCGGTCTGATGCCTCTTAGAGCAAAGAGAGCTCTTCCCACAGAGCCCAGCCCAGACTACAGGTGTGTGAGCTCAATAAATGATTGTTGTTTTTAGCCACTGTTTGGGGGTGGTCTGCTGGGCAACAGCGCATCATTGGGATCTAGAGTCTATGCACACCTTTTATTCCAACCAAAGATCTCCTTGGACCTGGTAAGAACATGGAACAGATGATTGACCGTCTACCTATCATACCGCATACAATGATTGTGCACCTTATGTATACGCCTGTGGAAGTGAAGACTAGTCTTGTGGTGGGGCCCAAAGAGATAAAGAGCTCAAGGCCACACACGTGAGCACTGTCTCTGCCTCTTCCTAGCGAGGGGACTTAGTCCTGTCACCACGCTCAGCTGCAGGTACGTCATCTGTAAGGTGGAGACTAAGTCAGGGCCCTTTGGAATACACAGAAAACAAATTAAACAAGCTTCAGAAATGGAAATTATTGACGCATACCTGAAAATTTGGAAACGGACTTTAGGATATAGCAACAGGAACTGCTCGGCTGAAGCAGTGTCATTTTCTCTGCGTGTATCTCTCTCATTCTGTCTTTGTCTCTCCCTCCCCACCCTTCCCATCTCGGGGCTCACTCTTCTCTCCATTCTTGGATCCATTCAGGATCTCACAATGCGTCTGTGAGCTGTTTCATAGCGCCCAGGGACAGACAGGGCCTCTCTCCGACAGCTGCAGCCATTTCCAGGGCTGACAGGTACTGGCCAGCTCAGGTTACCTGTGAGCCACTTTCCCTCTGATTGGCCAAGCCTGATATACACCAGGGAGCGAGGGAGCTGGCAGGGGAGGGAGTATCCTAGGGAGAACCCTTAGGTACTGTTACCAAAGGAGACGCGGCCAGGCATGGGGGAGACATCAAGGCAAGGCATGGGGGAGACATCAAGGCATTTGCCCCAGCACATGTCTCCCTGGGCTCAGGAGAGACCCAAGGAGCAGCCAAGCTCCAGCTGTGATGTGAACGACGCTGAGGTTTGTCCAGCAGAGGGGAGGCTCTTTTCTCCCAGCAGCTGTTGAGTCACTCTTTCCAGAAAGAGAGGCTTGAGAGCGTCTCAGGGGTGGAGAAGGAACTGGTTCCCTTGGGCTCCCAGGCAGCCCGGCTTCATTGTTTTCATTTGACTCAAGGCGCAGAGCAGCGAAGCCAGACAGGTGATGACCATCAGGGCAGCACTGTGGTGTGATGTCCCTGTAAACGTGAAATTTCCACTACAAAGCATCCCCTCAGGCGCTGCAGATCTGGAGACAGTGGGATCCATAAAATCAGTAAAAATGCAAGCTGAAAATTGTGGTATAAACAATCCAGTGCAGAAGCAAAAGAAATTACTATGAATAAAACATATTGAAACATCCATGTGTTCTCAAGATTCTGCCCAGTGTGAGTTTTTTCTGTTTACTTTTTCTTCCTTTCTCCTTTTTGACTAAAATAGAATTCCTTTATGGACAGTGTTGGCTTCCCTGGTGGCTCAGTAGTAAAGACTCTGCCTGCAGTGCAGGAGAACTGGGTTCAATTCCTGGGCTGGGAAGATCCCTTAGGGAAGGGAATGGCTACCCACTCCAGTATTCTTGCCTGGAGAATCCTATGGACAGAGGAGCCTGGTGGGTTACAGCCCTTGGGGTCGCAAAGAGTCGGACACAGTTGAGCAGCTATCACTTTCACTTTTCACTATAGACAGTGTAAGTATCTGCTGGGATCTTAAAGCACTTTGGAGAGCACTTGGTTGCATTTAGGAGCAAATTTGAACTTCTGTCATTTAAGCACTATTTATAAAGAGTAATGCCAAGAAATTTGAGCAGTCTTATAGAAAATTTTTCTCAAAGAAAGATTATTTTATTTGATCACACTCATTTCAGCAAAAAGGTTTGGAGTCTACTCCTCCAATGCATGTGAAATTATGTATGAATTATATCCATACATCAGGTTCTAATGTACTGTGTCCTCTAAGAAACATATGGAAAAGAGAAATTATAAAAGGTGAGAGAGGAAATAAAAATAGAAACTTCAGTTTTTCTTTCTGCCCTTTGAAAGATGTGATTGGGGAGGCCTAACAAGTCCAAAATCTGATGGGGTGGGCAGGGGAGTGTGGGGTGAGGTCCAAAGACAGAACATCTGCTTGCCCAGGGGAATCTGTCTGTTCAGTTAAAGCTTCCGACTAATCAGACAAGGCCCACTCATACTGTGGCAGATAACCTACTTTACTCAAAGTTTTACATGTTAATCACATCCAAGAAGACGCCTATCCTGAAATATGCGGAATAACGTTTGACCCAATATCTGGGCATCACAGCTCAGCCAAGCTGACACAGAATTCACCATCACAAATCCATATGCTGCTGCTGCTAAGTCACTTCAGTCGTGTCCGACTCTGTGCAACCCCATAGACGGCAGCCCACCAGGCTCCCCCGTCCCTGGGATTCTCCAGGCAAGAACACTGGAGTGGGTTGCCATTTCCTTCTCCAACGCATGAAAGTGAAAAGTGAAAGTGAAGTCGCTCAGTCGTGTCCAACTCTTAGAGACCCCATGGACTGCAGCCTACCAGGCTCCTCCACCCATGGGATTCTCCAGGCAAGAGTACTGGAGTGGGGTGCCATTCAAATCCACATGAGGACTCGCCAATTCCTGCAGAGAATTATAGTCCATGAAGCCCACTGATTAGTGTTTTATGTGTAAAGGAGATGGCCAAAAATTAGCAGGTGTTGAGTTGGATAAATTGAGACTCTTTGGCTCAAAATATAGATGAGTGGATGAAAGTGGGACTTGGCACAATCTCTCAGGTGAGCATCATGACATATGGGTCAACAGCGTCAGTGCTTTTCTCTTTTGACCCGTAAACGTCAGACCTAGGAATTCCATTCAGAGATGTTCAGTGCAGTGTTACAGATAAGACCAAAAAAAGTGCATCTGGAGAGAGAGAGACGTGATAAATTATGATAAGTGTTTTAATGAAATGCTGTGTTGAAATAAGCTATATACACTGATGGAGAAAACTATTCATGACAATAATTTTAAAATTTTTATTGACATATAGTTAATATACAATGTTGTGTTAATTTCTCCTGTACAACAAAGTGACTCAGTAATACAAATACATACATTTTTAATATATTTTTCCCGTTATGATTTGTGCATGTGTAAGCGCATGCTAAGTTGCCTCAGTTGTGTCTGACTCTTTGTGACCTTATGGACTGTAGCCCACCAGGTTCCATGGGATATCTCTTGACAATTACTAAGTGGCTAGATACATACCTTCTACACAGGATATGGTTATCTCCTGTATTTTATTTTATTTTTTTATTGCCTGGCCGAACTGTGAAGCTTGGAGAATCTTAGTTCCTGGACCAGGGACTGAGCCCATGCCCCCCGCAGTAGAAGTTCAGAGTCCTAACCACTGGTTACTGCCAGGGAAGTCCCTTCTCCTGTATTTTAAACAAACGCAATATACACATATATAGGCTTATATATATGGAAATTTCTAGAAAGAGGGACAAGAAACTGCTATCAGCAGTTCACTCTGTGAAAGACAGACTTTTCACTTTTGAAACCCTTAAAATGTTTTCTGTAACATGCATGTATATGGCTTTTATGTATTTTTTTAACGGCAGAGAGTTTAGCTCCTACTATAACAGCAGTTGAATTGGTGTCTGAACCAGCCGTGAGGATGTCCAGGACAAGCTGAGAGTGAGGATGTCCACAAGGTACTTTCTAAGTGAAGCAGGGCTCTGCCATGTGGCTGCAGGGAGCAGGGAGACCCCAGATCCATAGAGACAGCCAGGGAAGAGGTCTACCTATGGTAGGGAGGCTGAAAGTGGCAGGGCAGCTGCGGGTGCTGAGGACATGCCCCCAGGAGCCAAGGGAGTGCTCAGGGTGTCAGCTGATGGATTTGTGATGCCAGGACCTGCTCCTTCAGGGCACAGTCAGGTCCTGCAGCTCGGTGCTCAGCACACAGTAACTAATGGGAGTGGTATCATCTACGCACTTGCCTTGCATCAGTTCATTCAACTCTCACGGCAGCATAACAGAGCACCTACTAGTGTTTCCCCCTCCACTGAAGCAAAAGTCAGTGAGTGAGTGAGTGGGCGAATGAATGGACGAACGAAGCCACCCAAAGGTCGGGACGTTTCTAAAATGACGCCACAGGAAGAAAAGCATCTATGTTCGAGAGTTGGTTTTTGTTGCTTGCAACCCAGGCAATTAACTCATGGGCACGTCAGGGAACTGCATGGAAACTGCAGACCCAACTATGGGTCCAATCAGCAGGTTTCTTGGGCCCTTGGGAACACCAAGTGGACTCAGAGTTCAGGACTGCCATCCTGTTTCCAGGTCAAAGAATCCAGGATTCTAGGATCAGTTACGACTCACTCTCTTGAAGCTTATATGTTTAACCCCGCCCCAAAATTTTTACATAACTTTCCATCTGAACCCTGCCATCTCCATTTCACAGTAGGAAGTATCTGGGGGAATAAACTGCTGTATAGTCCAAAGCAGGTTTTTTGTTGTCTGGCATCTACAGATATTACAAGTTGTGTAGTTAGGATAACCATCTGACTTATTATCCGAATGTGGACATTTTGAGCATGAAAAGGGGCATGTTAATGTTTATGCTGAGACAGGAGGCAAAAGCTAGAAGTGTCCCAAGCCAAGCAGGACATCGTACTTTGGGGAGAATGAATTCCTATCAGATCATTCGTTTCATGGACACAGGACGGGCTGCTTCCCAGGGGCCCTGGGCAGAGGGGCCACCTGCTCCCCTGCCTTGTGCACAGGCAGCTTTGGCAGATTCCCATCCTGCCCCTCTGACCCCGCCGCTCCCTGGAGACACACCGCAGCTCTGGGCCGGGTCTCGAATGGCCCGAGGCTGGAGGGACCCGCAGCCAGGGTCACACCCAAACCGGGACTTTGCTCTGGTCTGTTTGCTCTGGTCTGCTCCCTGGTCTGGCAGCAGGCCCTTCACAAGCTCCCCTCACTCCCTGGCACCCTCACCCCACTGTTTATCCGGTCAAAGCACAGTGACCCAAGGGGCTGGCCATAGCAAACGTCCCCAGTCCCAGGGCACCCTTCCCTAAGCCAAACCCCACGTCATCCGATAAGTTGGGGCGGGCATGGGTTGAAATTTAACCATCAGTGCTTTGGGTGAGGTTCTACAAAAGAAATGGGCCACCCCCACCCCACCGCTCGGCTGTCCTGCCTGAAGTGAGGGCAGAGAGTGGGGAAACCCCCTCTGGTTGTTGGGTCCCCCGGGAACAGAGGCAAGATGGTCAGGCCCCCAGTGCTGGGCTGGAGTCATCTGAAATCCTCAAGCCTGTCTCTCCTGGCCAAGCAGATATGGGGCACCCTCCGTAGCCACTTGCTAAGGCCAGCGCGATGTTGCTCACAGGTTCCCTGTGCACAGAGAAGGAGAAATGACGCTTGTAAGTAGAGCCTCCGGTCTCCCAGATACAGACTCCCGCGCTGTGTGTCTCATGTTATGGCGTGTTTCAAAATAGGAGATGGTTGGAGCCAGATGGCTTGGGTTCAGATTTCTACTCCGTCTTTCCCGTGGGAGACATGGGCTGGTCCTTAACCTCAGATCCATCAGGGGGGTGAGATGCTTAAAACAAGGAGGGAGCAAGTGACAACCCCCTCCCCCCAACAAGACAAGCTGTTATTACTCAATATTCTGCCCTTCCAGAACGAGCCATACCGGCCAGTCATTAGGGCTCCAAGCCCCAGCAGAGAACATCTCAGTAAATTTGATAAATAGGCCGCCAGCCAGTTCCGTCCAGAGACTGGCCCAGGTTAGCCTCAGCCTAGAGGTGGTGTCCTTGGTGTCCTGTGACCTTGGACTTGCCCCTCCCTCTCTCTGGCCCTCAAGTTCTTCCTGTGTCAGATACAGGGCCTGCAGGCACCCGTAAGTTCACCTCTGACATCAGTATTCCACACTTTGCAGGTTAGGACATTTGGCAGAGCTTGGGCTTTGGAGCTAGCCTCCGTGTCGGGCATTGGTGACACTTGTCAGTGGGGAGAGCTGGCAGGTTGTTTCACCTCCCCAAGCCTCAGTTCTCTCATCTGTAAAACAGGATGATGAAATCACACAGGGGGCCACGTGAAGATGAAATGACTCAAGCAGGATGCCTGGCACACACTGGACCCTTAAAAATCCTACATTAGTTGCTCAGTCATGTCCGACTCTTCGTGACCCTCTGGACTCTAGCCCACCATGCTCCTCTATCCATGGGAGTTTTCAGGCAACACTGGAGTGGGTTACCATTTCCTTCTGCATGGGATCTTCCTGACCCAGGGATCAAACTCACACATCCTATGTCTCCTGTATTGCATGTGGATTCTTTACCCACTGAGCCATCAGGGAAGCCCAAACATTCTTACTTTTTCCAATTTTGCCGTGGGTCCACACCTGAGGATGATACCAAAATCCCCATCTCTCTGCTGTCCTCAGTCTCTCCTGGCTTCATACTCCCGCCAGCGCTGTGTGATAAGTACCATTAAGATCCACCTTTTACAGGTGCTGAAACTGAGACGCAGAGAGGTTAAGGAACTTGCCGAGGGGCACACAGCCAGAGTGGTGGGGCCAGGACTCGGGTTCAGGTGGCCTGATGCTCTTCATGGTCATCGAGTATAAAACAGGAGCCAGGTATGAAGACATCCACAGTTACGTGAAGAAAACCAAGGCATAGGTCCACTTTGTACTGAGCAGTGCTTTTGCTCTTTTGAGAAGCCTTGAGTGTGGAGCTTGGAGGAAAGTGCCAGAGGCTGAGCTCTACATTAGCCCGAGCGGCTGCCTCTGGGAATCCAGGAGGGAGGGTCTTCCTCCGTGAGCAGACCCTTCTATCTGGTTTGAAACTTGCAGGGAGTCTGGGTGGGGCCTGGCGTTCTGCATCTGCAGCCAGGCAGTGACCCATCTTGTGTGCTTGCTCAGTCATGTCAGACTCTGCCACCCCGCGGACTGTAGCCCATCAGGTTCCTCTGTCCATGGGATTCTCCAGGCAAGAATACTGCAGTGGGCTGCCATGCCCTTCTCCAGGGCACCTTCCCAGCCCAGGGACTGGACCCGCCTCTCTTATGTCTCCTGCATTGGCAGGCGGGTTCTTCACCACTAGCGGCCACCTAGGCTGGGGACCCCACCTTGTGTGCTGTGTAACTGAAAGCCTGGGGGTTGCGTGTGCCAAAGCTTCTATTCCAGGCCCTTCTGAGCAGGGTTTTCCGTGGATCCTGGGGACTTTGGTTTCCCGGAGGACCCTCGGGTTTCCTGTTCTCTGACACTTGTCGCAGCCCCCATGGGTCCACAGCCCTCCTCCGCCTGCCTCCTTGGGCTGGGCTGGGCTGGACCCCCGCCCCCCACCTCCCCGGCACAACTCCCTGTGACTGCGCTGCGACAATGACCACAGGTCAGAATGACTGCGCACAGCCACAAGGCTCCCCCGGAAAAGGAATCGGTCCTGGGCGTGGTCCCGGGGAGGAGATGGAGCGAAGGCCCCGCCTATAAGGGCGGGGTTACGAGGCCGAGGGTCAGGTGGTCCCAGGCTCCACGTGGGGCCAGGTTCCCCAGTGCTGGCTCCTCTGGGACCAAGTTTGCAAGTTTCTTCCTCCTCACTCTGAGGCTGGAACGGCGCCCATAAACCATGAGGGTCCCCTCTTCCCTGTCTCTGCCCCCAGTGCATCCCGTCTGGAAGGGTCCAGCCTCCGTGCCAGGGGGCACCCGGCAGTCCCCCATCAACATCCGCTGGAGGGACAGTGTCTACGATCCCCAACTGAAGCCCCTGGGGGTCTTCTACAAGGCGGAGGCCTGCCTGTATGTCTGGAACACCGGCTACCTCTTCCAGGTGGAATTTGACGACTCCACAGAGGGGTCAGGTGAGCCTGAGAGGGGGTCTGGGCCCCTTGCTCCTGTGAGTCCTGAGAGTGGGTCACAGCAGAGGGGGGAAGGCTGAGGCTGGTGGCGGGGATGGACAGAGTGATAGTCACTCTAAAGCTGGTGATGCTGACCAGCTATGTTGGTGTCACACCACTGGGGGATGAAAGGGAACAATGCGGTCCTCCCCTAGGGGTTACATTCCAGGGGCTGGAAGGAAGAAACTGGGAGCAAATAAAACATAAATACATTGCACTCTGAGGAGAAGAGCAGAGTTGGGTGGAGGAGAGAGGCATGGAGGTGGGAAGTCCTGGAAGGAGAGGAGGAAGAATTGTGGCCAGGCGTCCAGGGTCTGGGAACCTCATTGGTCCTCACTCAGAGTGAGATGGGCAGTGACGTGGCTGACATCCAGCTGCTTCAGGAAGAGGTGGGGAGCAGGGTCGAGCAGGAGGCTGTGTGGAGTGCTGGTGATGGAGGCTGCGGGGCAGGGCTCAGCATCCTCCCAAGAAATCTGGTGACCATCTCACTGAAGCCTCACTGGGATGCCTTACAAGTGTAGGGTGGGGACTCTGAAGGTTTGGGAAGTTTCCTTCCACTGCTGTTTTACTTGGCAAGATTGGCTGTACTGGAATTTTTTCAGCACCTAGACACATCATCATAAGCCTTATTTACGCTGTGTTCTCTCTCTGGGAATAAGGAATTTATGACAGGCAGAGGATGCTCATGTGACGAGCCCCCAGTGAAAACATGGAGCATCACGTCTCCCATGGGCACCCCTGGTGGGCAGTGCTCCACATGTGTTGTCATAGCTTGTTGCTGGGATTCAGGGCATCCCTTGTCACTCCAGAAAGGACCCTGGAAGCCTGGTCTCCTCCAGACACGGCCTCACCCTATGCTGATGTTGCTTGCATCCTTTCTCTGTAATACGTCTTAGCCATGCTTATGACTTAGTGTGCCAACTTTTCTCTGCCTTTGTTGGTCTATTCCAAGACTAGATTCCAAAGGAGCAGCTGAAGTTGGCTTTTCAGGTTTAATATGCTTTGTATTAGTTTTGTTTTCAATTTTGTGCAGCAACTTTAAAAAACAGACTCTACCTGAGTTCTGGGAGTTGTCCTAGGGAACCGTCAAACCTGTAGACCCCCAACACAGCCCCCAGACCCAAGCCCTCTCCAGGCCAGCCCTCGGTCCACCTCCTCCCATACGCCTAGTAGTCTTGTTCACTAACCCATCACCCCGGTGAGGACGTGAACGCCACAAGGGGAGGATCACTCTTACTGGACACTGCATGTGCTCAGTAAATTGGAGGATAAACCATGAATGAAAAGTTAAAGGTATGAATGAGCCAGGCAGAGGGACTGGTCGGTGAAGGAAGGCTCAGCCTGACCCTTCCCGACTGTGATGGACCGATGGTGCAACAGGGGATGGGAGCCCTTTTCCCTGTGCTGGGCCCTGTGTGCTTCTCACACATCGTGACTCAGTTTTCTACATGGTGTCCATAGTGTATATATGTCAATCCCAATCTCCCGATTCATCCCACCTCCCCTTCCCCACTTTGGTGTCCATATGTTTGTTCCCTCTGTCTGTGACTCTTTTTCTGCTTTGCAAATAAGATCATGTACATCATTTTTCTAGATTCTACATATATGCGTTAGTGTACGATATTTGTTTTTCTCTTTCTGACTTGCTTCACTCGGTATGACAATTTCTGGGTCCATCCACATCTCTACAAATGGCACTATTTCATTACTTTATATGACTGGGTAGTATTCCATTGTATATATGTACCAAATCATCTTTTTCCACTCATTGATCAATAGACATTTAGGTTGCTCAACACAGCATTTTTTTTTTTTTGGAAATATATTTTGGAGTGGCTTTTTTTTTTTTAGTGCCTTCCATTTTATTTTTTTATATAAATTCATTTATTTATTTTAACCGGAGAATAATTACTGTACAATGTTGTGATGATTTTTGCAGTACATCAGCATGAATTGGCACAGGTGTACATGTGTCCCCCCATCCTGAACATGACATCCCACCTCCCTCCCCACCCAATCCCTCTGGATTGTCCCAGAGCACTGGCTTTGGGCACCCAGCCTAATGCATCATCAGCACAGCATTTTTAAAGGCCAGGTAAGGGAGAAGTGTCTCAGGGTCTGTGATCAGCTTGTGTGCAATTCTCTGATCAGCTGGTGATGATAAACCCTTAGGCTCCAGCAGGTCTGGGAACTGTGTGTTCAATTCAGTTCAGTCAGTACAGTTGCTCAGTTATGTCTGACTCTTTGCAACCCCATGCACTGGAGCATGCCAGGTCTTCCTGTCCATTACCAATTCCCAGAGCTTGCTCAAATTCATGTTCATTGAGTCGGTGATGCCATCCAACCATCTTACCCTCTGTCATCCCCTTCTCCTCCTGCCTTTAGTCTTTCCCAGCATCAGGATCTTTTCCAATGAGTCAGTTCTTTGCGCCAGGTGGCCAAAGTATTGGAGCTTCAGCTTCAGCGTCAGTCCCTCCAATGACTATTCAGAACTGATTTCCTTTAGGACTGACTGGTTGGATCTCCTTGCAGTCCAAGGTACTCTCAAGAGTCTTCTCCAACACCACAGTTCAAAAGCATCAATTATTTGGCGCTCAGCCTTCTTTATGGTCCAGCTCTCATATCCATACAAGACTACTGGAAAAACCATAGCCTTAACTAAACGGATCTTTGGTGGCAAAGTAATGTCTCTGCTTTTTAATATGTTGTCTAGTCATTGATCTGTTGCTTTTCTTGGTCATTGCTTCTCTTCTAAGGAGCAAGCGTCTTTTAATTTCATGGCCGCAGTCACCATCTGCGGTGATTTTGGAGCCCAAGAAAATAAAGTCTGACACTGTTTCCATTGTTCCCCATCTGTTTGCCATGAAGTGATGGGACCAGAGGCCATGATCTTAGCTTTCTGAATGTTGAGCTTTAAGCCAACTTTTTCACTCTCCTCTTTCACTTTCTTCAAGAGGCTCTTTAGTTCTTCACTTTCTGCCATAAGGGTGGTGTCATCTGCATATCTGAGGTTATTGATATTTCTCCCACAATCTTAATTCCAGCTTATGCTTCATCAAGCCCAGCGTTTCTCATGATGTACTCTGCATATAAGTTAAATAAGAAGGGTGACAATATACAGCCTTGATGTACTGCTTTCCCTATTTGGAACCAGTCTGTTGTTCCATGTCGAATTCTAACTGTTGCTTCCTGACCTGCATACAGATTTCTCAAGAGGCATAAAATATGAAAAACTCCAAAGGTCACTTTGGACTTTTGTGTGTGTATTGTTAAGATACATTTGACAAAATAATTCTGATTCCCCAGGGGAAAGGAGCTGGTGGTTGAGCTTGGTACTCACTCTGCTCCCTGGTTGGCAGAGCAGCCAACACCCTGACCGAGATCCTCACCAAGATCACATGCCGGGGACGTGTGAGTCCAGGGGAAATCTTGGTACTGTTTCTCGAAGGGGGAAGGTGTGCTGTACAGACAGACATGCAAACACTCCCTTTCACAATCACTCCCATTGGATGAATGACAGCACGCCACAGACAGACCCCACAGTGGAGGCTCTGAGCATCTTCATTCTATGTAAGGAGGAGGCTGGGGGCAGGGCCAGAGGGGTCTGGTTCAAGTCCAATTCCCCCTGATCCTAAAGCCAGCATTGCATCACTGTGTCAGCTGAGTACTGACACGTCCAGGCACGGCTGGTCAGAACCCTGCCTCCCCCAACTCTTCCTTCCTCTGAGCGAATTTTTTCCAGGAGAGGGATTCCCAAATGGGGGACGATGGCGCCTGCAGCATGGGCCGTCCCCCGGCAGAGCAGCACAAGGGGCAGCACCTCGATCCCCGCGACTGCCGCGTCGGGCCCCCGCTGATGGTCATCACCCTGTTTCAGTCACTCGTGTGGGGTGAGCCTGCCTGGAGCAGGAGAGAGCCGAGAGGGGAGGACCCCAGGGGGTACTGGGGAGGAGAGAGGCACACTCCCCAATTCTTCTGGGAGCCCCCACCTTGCGGTTGAACCTGGGCTGACCCTGGCCCCCCTGATTCTGATCGCTCTCAAATTGAAGACTCTTGCACCCTGTTGGAGCCAGGCCTCTGCCTTGACCGGGTCCTGACCCCCGGTTTCTGGCTCCTCCACTCCTTCTCAGTCTGGCTTGAAGGGCCCCACCCTGTCCTGCCACAGACCAAAAGAAATATCTGGGTGTCTCAGCCCGGCCATATAAATTAGTTGGATAATTCCCCCCGTGGCCTGTGTCCACACCCACCAATCTGCTTTCACTTTACTTGTCATTTTCCCCAAAGCCCAGTTTCCTCTGCCTTTCTCTCCTGCTCAATTTCACATGCTGCTCCCGCCCTCCAGCCTTGCGCCCCCTCAGTTCAGATTTGCTGTCTTCTTTGTTCACCTCGAATGGAAATTGGGAGCTGCCTGGAGCAGAGGAAATGGAAAATGCAGCTGAAAGACGGGAAGAGCTCAAAAAAGTTCTGCAGTAAGAAAGTGAAAATCATTTTCTTGGGAGTGAGACACTGCCGTGATTTTTTTTTTTAAACGCATAGACAGAAAGGGAAAGCCTCGGGGCAGGAAGGGAGGTGAGTGGAGAAGGACTTGGTGCAGAAGTGACCATGCACAAAACGTTCACGTTGGTCAGGTCACGCCAGCAGGTCAGCGTAGGAGCCCCAGAGACTCAGAGCTGAGGCTGAGGGCGCTGGGGTTCCACGGGGTGAGGGACAGGCATGCTCGAGATCAAGGCCCGCCAGCAACGATGAGCAACAGAGCTGGAGCCAGGGGTTCTTTCCAAGGAATGTGCGGCTGAAGGCCAGAGAAGGAAAGCTGCCGGGAGGGAGGAACACCGCGCCGGCTCCAAGCAGACTCGTGGTCACACCCCACAAGCCCCTCACAGGCCAGGCCCCCTCATCTCAGCTCCCGAGAGACCCTCTTCTTAAGAAGTGACAGCGCCACTTCTACCCGCTAGGCAGTATAGGTGCAGAAAATGGGGTTGAAGGTCAAGGGCCAAAGGCCACAGGTAGATCCTGCTGCTCCGCTCCTTGTGGAGGCGCCTGTGTTCTCTGAACCAGGTCCTAGCTTACCACCTGCAGTGACTTCTCTACCGCCAACAAGTGCATTTGAATGCCTGTTACGCGAGTGTTGGAGAAGGCAATGGCAGCCCACTCCAGTACTCTTGCCTGGAAAATCCCATGGACAGAGGAGCCTGGGAGGCTGCAGTCCATGAGGTCGCTGAGGGTCGGACACGACTGAGCGACGTCACTCTCACTTTTCACTTTCCTGCACTGGAGAAGGAAATGGCAACCCACTCCAGTGTTCTTGCCTAGAGAATCCCAGGGACAGGGGAGCCTGGTGGGCTGCCGTCTATGGGGTCGCACAGAGTCAGACACGACTGAAGTGACTTAGCAGCAGCAGTAGCAGTATGTGAGTGTGTGAATCAGGGTGTACTTTTCAAGGCATTTAGTTCCACCTGCCCCTGTGCAGGAGGCCAGGGCGGCTCTGCCTGCCTCATCCTCTGCATCTCCAGCACTTAGCAGAAACTGTGGCACATTGTAGGAACTCAGTGCATATATGTTAATGAATGAATGATTTTCCCTTCTTATGCTCTGTGGCTGGCCGAGCCCCCTCTGAAGGACACTTTCTTAAAATACATTTATCCCTCAAAGTCTTTACATGCAGGTCCTATCTTGGGGGTAATAGTGGCTGTTTCTGATGACGGCAAATCTCCACCTTGATGATGAAGATGGCGACCATGATGTTAATAATAACAGTGAGACAGTAACAATAACAGAAGGTGCTCCCACTGCTGGAGCTCCTCCCGGTGCCAGGGGCCAGGCCAGGAGACATTTTGTAAGGGCCAGCCGCGTCCTGATGGGGAAGGCGTCATCGTCATTGCGCAGATGTCAGGTCTGAGGTGCAGAGGAATAAGACCACTGTGCAGAGAGACGCTGCTTGGAAGCAGGGGCTGTGCTCACGCTTGCCTGGCTTCAGACCCAGAGTCGATATGCAGTGATCCCAGAGGTTAGGTCCCCAAGAGCAACCTGATCCGCCGCACTTCTGGATTTTGGAATTCTGGGGTGGGGTTTGCCCCTCAGTGCTGGCCCCAAGTTGTGGCTTCTGCTTACCTGGAGAGAATGATAAAGACCTCCCTGATCCAGAGAACACTTGGAGCATCAGATCATCAGATGCGCTAAGATGTTAAATCCCAGGGGGGCGCCGAGAACAGGCTGATCCTCAGTGCCACTGAGTTATTTGCAGTTCTAAGTATTAGTCGCTCAGTTACGTCTGACTCTTTGCAATCCCATGGACTATAGCCCGCCAGGCTCCTCTGTCCATGGGATTTTCCAGGTGAGAATACTGGAGTGGGCAGCCATTCCCTTCTCCAGGCAATCTTCCTGACCCAGGGATCGAACCTGGGTCTGCCACACTGCAGGCAGATTCTTTACCATCTGAGCCACCAGAGAAACCTGGCCATTCTAAGTAGAACATCTCAAACTGATACCATTGAGTTATTTGCAGTTTTGATTAAATAGAACATCTCAAACTGATACCGTTGAATTATTTGCAGTTTTGATTAAATAGAACATCTCAAACTGTTCTCAGACTTATTTTAAGCCTTAAAACAACTGTGCCTGCCAAATGGCCTGTTTATCCTGGTCAAAGCACCAAAGTACTAATAGATGGCTGTTATCAGCAGCTATTATGAGAACAGAGACAGTAGGTCTGGGCTGGGAGTCAGGCTCCAACATCGCTGTCCTTGGGGATGCAATTCCCCAGCTGTGTGTTGAGCACCTGCACCTGGAGCCTGCGGGGGGCGGGGAGGGGGGGAGGAGAAGATGGGAGTGGGCGGAGGATGCATGGCCTCCAGTCTGTGAACAGTGGCACTGCTGGTGGAGTCTGGGGCTGGCAAACTAAAAGCCCCCTTGTCACAGATCGGGCTCATCTTTTCAGCTGTTTTCTTGAAGGGAGTTACTCTGACACTGTCATTATGAAAAGTCACTAAGATTATTATTATTATTATTATGGTTTCCAAGGCAAACCATTCAATATCACAGTAATCCAAGTCTATGCCCCAACCAGTAACGCTGAAGAAGCTGAAGTTGAACAGTTCTATGAAGACCTACAAGACCTTTTAGAACTAACACCCAAAAATAGATGTCCTTTTCATTACAGGGGACGGGAATGCAAAAGTAGGAAGTCAAGAAACACCTGGAGTAACAGGCAAATTTGGCCTTGGAATGCGGAATGAAGCAGGGCAAAGACTAATAGAATTTTCCCAAGAAAATGCACTGGTCATAGCAAACACCCTCTTCCAACAACACAAGAGAAGACTCTACACATGGACATCACCAGATGGTCAACACTGAAATCAGATTGATTATATTCTTTGCAGCCAAAGATGGAGAAGCTCTATACAGTTAACAAAAACAAGAGCAGGAGCTGACTGTGGCTCAGATCATGAACTCCTTATTACCAAATTCAGACTCAAATTGAAGAAAGTAGGGAAAACCGCTAGACCATTCAGGTATGACCTAAATCAAATCCCTTATGATTATACAGTGGAAGTGAGACATAGATTTAAGGGCCTAGATCTGATAGATAGAGTGCCTGATGAACTATGGAATGAGGTTTGTGACATTGTACAGGAGACAGGGATCAAGACCATCCCCATGGAAAAGAAATGCAAAAAAGCAAAATGGCTGTCTGAGGAGGCCTTACAAATAGCTGTGAAAAGAAGAGAGGCGAAAAACAAAGGAGAAAAGGAAAGATATAAGCATCTGAATGCAGAGTTCCAAAGAATAGCAAGAAGAGATAAGAAAGGCTTCTTCAGTGATCAATGCAAAGGAAAAGAACAGAATGGGAAAGACTAAAGATCTCTTCAAGAAAATTAGAGATACCAAGGGAACATCTCACGCAAAGATGGGCTCGATAAAGGACAGAAATGGGATGGATCTAACAGAAGCAGAAGATATTAAGAAGAGGTGGCAAGAATACACAGAAGAACTGTACAAAAAGATCTTCATGACCAAGATAATCACGATGGTGTGATCACTCATCTAGAGCCAGACATCCTGGAATGTGAAGTCAAGTAGGCCTTAGAAAGCATCACTACGAACAAAGCTAGTGGAGGTGATGGAATTCCAGTTGAGCTGTTTCAAATCCTGAAAGATGATGCTGTCAAAGTGCTGCACTCAATATGCCAGCAAATTTGGAAAACTCAGCAGTGGCCACAGGACTGAAAAGGTCAGTTTTCATTCCAATCCCAAAGAAAGGCAATGCCAAAGAATGCTCAAACTACCGCACAATTGCACTCATCTCACATGCTAGTAAAGTAATGCTCAAAATTCTCCAAGCCAGGCTTCAGCAATACGTGAACTGTGAACTTCCAGATGTTCAAGCTGGTTTTAGAAAAGGCAGAGGAACCAGAGATCAAACTGCCAACATCCGCTGGATCATGGAAAAAGCAAGAGAGTTCCAGAAAAACATCTACTTCTGCTTTATTGACTATGCCAAAGCCTTTGACTGTGTGGATCACAATCAACTGTAGCAAATTCTGAAAGAGATGGGAATACCAGACCACTTGACCTGCCTCTTGAGAAATCTGTATGCAGGTCAGGAACCAACAGTTAGAACTGGACATGCAACAACAGACTGGTTCCAAATAGGAAAAGGAGTACGTCAAGGCTGTATATTGTCACCCTGCTTATTTAACTTCTATGCAGAGAACATCATGAGAAACACTGGGCTGGAAGAAGCACAAGCTGGAATCAAGATTGCTGGGAGAAATATCAATAACCTCAGATATGCAGATGACACCACCCTTATGGCAGAAAGTGAAGAGGAGCTAAAAAGCCTCTTGATGAAAGTGAAAGTGGAGAGTGAAAAAGTTGGCTTAAAGCTCAACATTCAGAAAACGAAGATCATGGCATCCGGTCCCGTCACTTCATGGGAAACAGATGGGGAAACAGTGGAAACAGTGTCAGACTTTATTTTGGGGGGCTCCAAAATCACTGCAGATGGTGATTGCAGCCATGAAATTAAAAGACGCTTATTCCTTGGAAGGAAAGTTATGACCAACCTAGATAGCATATTCAAAAGCAGAGACATTACTTTGCCAAAAAAGGTCCATCTAGTCAAGGCTATGGTTTTCCCTGTGGTCATGTACGGATGTGAGAGTTGGACTGTGAAGAAGGCTGAGTGCCAAAGAATTGATGGTTTTGAACTGTGATGTTGGAGAAGACTCTTAGAGTCCCTTGGACTGCAAGGAGATCCAACCAATCCATTCTGAAGGAGATCAGCCCTGGGATTTCTTTGGAGGGAATGATGCTAAAGCTGAAACTCCAGTACTTTGGCCACCTCATGCGAAGAGTTGACTCATTGGAAAAGACTCTGATGCTGGGAGGGATTGGGGGCAGGAGGAGAAGGGGACGACAGAGGATGAGATGGCTGGATGGCATCACAGACTCGATGGACGTGAGTCTGAGTGAACTCCGGGAGTTGGTGATGGACAGGGAGGCCTGGCGTGCTGCGATTCATGGAGTCGCAAAGAGTCGGACACGACTGAGAGACTGAACTGAACTGAACTGAAGATTATTTTATCCAGGGTGGCTGCCAGTTGTTTTAAAACAACCCAGTTGTTTTAAACTGAGTTCCTAATTTTGCTAAAGAAAGGACAAATGTTCAGCTTGAACTCCTCTACAAAAGCCAAGGGCTGGACTTTCAAGCAGGCCTGGGTTGGGGTCGCTGGTGGACCTGGCGCAGGTGACTAGGCTCCTGTGAGTCTCAATTTTCTCATCTTGAAATTGGGCCAGCAGTGGCTGTTTGCAGGGTCATTGTGAGGGACGGTCACTGGGGAAGGTGGGGGCTGTGCACGATACTTAGTGTATAGCAGGCATTCGGCAAAGGCTGACTCACCCGTGAATGGCACTTGGAGCACGGGCTGGCTGTCCACCAGGCCTGACAGGTGGGGGTGAGCAGTGCCAGGACACAGGAGATGCTGACCATTGAGAACCGACGGGACCCTATCTTCAATCAGCCGCATCATCCCATCGCAGAGATGAGTGCTGTAGCTGCTTACTCTGTGTCCTTTGGTGCTTCCAGAAGACCAGGAATTCTGCTAAGAAGTTTGTGTTTAATCCTTGCAGCATCCCTATGGAGTAGTTGCTAGGATCCTCCCCATTTTACAGGTGTGGAGACTGAGGCTAGGAGCAGTTTGGTAACTGGACCGAGATCACTGCGTTTGGAGGTGATGGTGCCAGCACCGACCCAGTGCAACCCCCCGTCCACTGCAACAAAGGACCCTGTTCTCTGGTTTTGAAGTAAAGACACCGGTGCCCGGCTCATAGCTGTCTGTGCCCATCCATCTACCTTTACAGACATGGTTCCAGAGAAGGAGGAGGAAGAGGCTCGAGGTGTAGAAATGGGACACCCAAGCTTGTACCGGAGCAGCTCCTATACCAGCCAGTGCTGCTTCTCTGCTGAAATGCATGTGAAGGAGGGAGGCCGACAGGCATCGCAGTTACAGGCTCCCGCTGCACCTCCACCGGCCGGCCACAGGGCGCCGCTGCAGCCCAGCCCAGCACCAACGCTCCTCACACGGTGCTCTGCTCCCAACCCGCACCTGCAGGTCGCAGAGCTGGCAATGGGCAGCAGCCGCGGGGTGTGCTTGGTCCCAGCCAGAGGTGGCCACCGCCCACTGACAGATGACCAGGTGTCGGGGAGGAGAGGCCCCGCCGCCGACAGGAGCTCGTCTTCGCTGTGGCCCGGATTCCAAAGCTGACCTCCGTCCAGTCTCTTCCTTAAGTGGCTGCCTCTTTGGGAAGCAGGCAGGAGGGAGGCCCCTTGTGAGAGGCTAGCCTTGGAGGGTTCTGTGGGCAGCTGGATACGGAAGGCAGGGGAGCAAGTGGGGCATGGGGTGGGGAGCAGCCGTGGGCCGTGGGCCCTGGGCCCTGGTCCAGGCCTGGCTGGAGGACGACCTTGGGAAAGTCCTCACCTGCCAGAGGAGGGGGTAATGCCCATGCCCAGCCCCCTTCCCACTCCCCACTGTCTGCTGGTGACCACCAGCATGCAGGGAGTTTTCTACAAGGTTAGTTTTGGCCAGTCTAGCCAGTGCCAGCTCATGGTGGGTTTGTGCCTCGTATAGTTGGTGTCGCTCTCTCTGGAGAACTTACGTGGTGTCTCCAGAGTTCTCAGATGCTTAAGCTGGAAGGGACCACCAGGACCACCTAGCTAGGAATCTTTTCTTCTTTAATCAGTGAAGAGGCCAAGTCCCTGAAAGGTGGCACGGTGTGTGGTTGCTGGCATCATTGTTGTCACCATCTGATGACTGCACATAAAGAGGCCATCCTGCCAACACTGCTCTTCTCACAGGTGGGACAGCTGAGGCTCCAAGAGGCTGAGCAACTTGGTCAAGGTCACACGGCACATGCACGGGTTAGTGCCTTTTGGTGACCCCACGTGTCTGCTGGCTAGGGCTGCCACCTCCCCTGCCATCAGAAATGGCACAAAAGTCCCACCACCGGTATTGGCGTAATTTCCTTAGGTGATGTTTTGTGCCCAAGGCCTGGGTTTGGGTTCAGACCTGATGTTGAATCCTACCTCTCGTCACCAGGATAACCGGAAACCTCTTTGACCTCTCCTAATAAATTGAAAAACTACACAAGGAACTTTCCTGGTGGTCCAGTGGTTAAGACTCTGAGCTTCCACTGCAGGGGGCATGGGTTCGATCCCTGGTCAGGGAACTAGGATCCTACAAGCCAAGAGGTGCAGCCAAAAAAACAAAAACTGTGCAAAACTACAGAAGCCGGTCAGCTCAAGTATCCTGACTCCTTGAAAGAAAACACCACCCCTTTGTATTTCCAGCCACAGAAAACCCAGTAAAGTCTTGTAATCTGATCCCAACAAGGAGGTTCCCTGCCTATAGAAAGGCTCCTCCTGACCCGCTGACTCAGGCTTCATGATTTACTGTGTTTTTACATAATAACTTGTGGAGCAAAGAGTTCCTTCTCTGTGTGCATTTAAAGTGAGATAGAATGTGTGTGTTCAGGAGAATGAAGTCATGGGCTCTCATGACGAGGTGCCCATAGCAATGTCCTGGAGCTGCGTGCTCACTTTCAAGTGAGCGCAGATCAAGCGCAGAATCGTGGGCTGAGTCTGTTGTCTGGTTCATGGTTCAGTGCCTTCTGCTACCAACACCTTCAGAGGCAAAAGCATTCAGAAAGCACCCTGAGCCCAGTAGTATCTGAAACTTGCAATAGCATCTGTTGCGTCACTAAATATTTTCCCTGCTTTTGCTGCATGGAGGAGCTGATACCAGCAACCCCTCACCCCCACCCCACACTCTGCCAGTGTCTTCCAGACTCATCCCAGGATCCCAGCGTCCCAGGGCACTCACCTCAAACACGGGTGGGATGTCCAGCAGTTACCATTACATTCTTGCACTTGGTGGTGGAGCTCTGTTAGGAAAGCGCAGCTGGAGACGGGCTAAACCCTGTGCATCCGAGCCCTGCCCCACCCCCGTGAGCTCGTTCACATGCAGGCTCCCAGCCCCGGCCCTGGACCTCTGGGGCCCACAGTTCAGGGATGAGCCCCCGTGCGTCACGATCACAGCTCTTGGGGAGGCTCTCCGGGGATCTGGAGTGACTTAGACAGTGGTCATCTGGTGAGGCTGGACCGAGCAGGGGCTGCCTGGAGATCAGCCCTGGTGGGAAAGTAGTGCCTTGTAGCTCAGAATTTGTGTATTTAAACATCTTGCTCATTGCATATTAGCTTATGAAATTATTTGGTGATAGAATTCTGTCTGCCATTCTTTCATTCAAAAGACATCTCTCTCTGTCTCTCTTTTTTAACTAAAGGCAAGTTGAAAAGTCTTACAGGACTGGCACGCATCTCAGAAACGGTTTTTCTTGCCTTCCTGCTGCCTGCCTGACTGCCATCTGGTGGCAGCTCCGGACTCTGCATCTCTCCCGGGTTCCCCATGAGTCACTGGGGCCCACCGGGGCCAGGTGACTTGGGACAGACAAGCTTCCACCTTTCAGCTTGGGGTTTCAGCAACACGGATCTCTCAAGAGTGACAGAGTGTGACCTCAGTGTCGTTGGGGTCACAGCAGCTCCACAGTCTGACAAGCAGACTAACACCATGTCCACGGCTTCACTTTCCAGGAATCAGCGGTGGCCCCTTGGAAAACCACTACAGACTAAAGCAGTTCCACTTCCACTGGGGAGCAGTGAACGAGTGGGGCTCAGAGCACACGGTGGACGATCACGTGTACCCCGCAGAGGTTCGTAGCAGCTAATATGTGGGGGCTTCCCGAGGCCCTCGGTCACCTGAGGTCAAGTGACCAAGCATCCTGGTTGCTCAGAAAGGATTTCCTGGGACATGGAACTCAATGCTCAAGCCAGAGCCATTGGCCACCCCGTCCATTCACTCTCAGGACTATCCTTAAGGGGCGAGTAACGTTAGCACTTTCACTGAGTGAAGGAAGAGACTGGGGTTCTGAGTGGCACTGTAACTTGCCAGAGTCAGAAGGCTGGGTTTCAGGAGACAGTCTGTGCCCTTAGCTCAGCCTCGCTTGAGGCTGGTCCACTGGGGACAAGCTACCTGTCCTTAGAGGCATTCGAGGCCTTTTACTGAGAATAGAAAATCTTTACAATAGAAATTACCTCCTTAAAACAAAGTGATATTTGGGGTATTCCAAAATGGGAGTCAGTAAAGCAAAGGAGCAGAGACAAAGGTCAGGAATTGAGTTTGAGGTGGTAAGTGGGGCCTTATAGATGCCCCCCAATATTTTATTATGAAATTTTTCCAACTTACCCCCTCCAAAAAAAAAAAAAAAAACTGCACAGTGAGAACCTGTAAGGGCGCTTACCATATAGATCCTGTGTTGATATTTGCCGTGTTCACTCTATTTCACCCCCATCCACCCACCAACCACCTGGCTTTCTGATGCATTTCAAGTTCTGGACTGTCTCTGTCGCCATCGTTATGGAAGTAATACTATAGAACCAGAGTCCAGTCAGACCAAAACCTAAACATTGCTGTGATCACACAGCCAGAGGTGGCCTCTGGGGACAGTTGATAATTAGGAAGTGACATTATCGCTCAAACAGTTAGTGGTTGTTACAACTTCCCTGGTGGCTCAGAGGGTAAAGTGTCTGCCTACAATGTGGGAAACCCGTGTTCGATCCCTGGGTCGGGAAGATCCCCTGGAGAAGGAAATGGCAACGCACTCCAGTACTCTTGCCTGGAAAATCCCATGGACTGAGAAGCCTGGTAGGCTACAGTCCACGGGGTCGCAAAGAGTCGGACATGACTGATCGACTTCACTTTCACTTTCAAAACTGCACACATTTTTACAAATATAACAAAAATGAAGGAATAGCGGCTTGTAACACACCTGCTTTCAGCAAGCCACGTTCCTCTTAATAACTGTGTTCCTGCTCCTTGGTCTTCAATGAGCAGCTATTTCAACAGAGGAATTTGCTGCAATGGGCTTATCTATGAGTCGGACACGACTGAGCGACTTCACTTTCACTTTTCACTTTCATGCATTGGAGAAGGAAATGGCAACCCACTCCAGTGTTCTTGCCTGGAGAATCCCAGGGACGAGGGGAGCCTGGTGGGCTGCCATCTGTGGGGTCACATAGAGTCGGACACGACTGAAGCGACTTAGCAGCAGCAGCAGGAACCAGATCAGAGCTTGGGACCCACCAGAGCCTGACTGTCCCTGTGTCAGGTGGGCAGGGGCTGTGAGGCCGTGCTGGCCATGCCACTGGCCCCGGTTGGAACAGGCCATTTCCTATGGGGTTTGGAAGGCAAGGCCAGCCCCCTACAGCAGGGTCTAAGAAGGAGGTAGGCTCTGGGCGGGGCCCCGAGATTTCTTCTATTTCTGGAAGACCCTGCAGGACAGTGGGTAGGGAGTTCCAGGTGAGACATGGGAGGACAGAGGGAACCCACGCCACCCTCATGGTCCCCAGTTTGTGTGGTCAGGAACAATGGGACTTGTTGGCAGTGAGGTGCCACCTGGGCCCAGCACCCCAGCAGGGCCCCCCACGTCCTCGAGTCCATCAGCCGACTGGGGGAGGGTCTTGCCGAGCATGAGAGGCTGGAGGCCTCTCTGGGCCAAGTCCTCATGGTCTCAAGGCCTGGGTCAGGGTTCAGAGAGGCCTCCACCACCGCATACGCTGCAGCAGGAAATGCTAACAGGCCCCGTCCTGGTTCCATCACGCAGAGCCCAGGGGTCCTGGCTCTGCCTCCTGCTCACCAGCGCCCCAGGTGCGCCCATTCCCCCAGCCACTCCCTGCTGATTTAAATCCCTATCATCTGGCCAGCTGTGATGCTGAGTTCAGACTTAGGAAAACCAGTGGAAGGTGTGAAGAATAAGGAATTCAGGAGAGGGTGACAGAAAAAGTGCCATTTGGGTGGTGTACTCACATTTAAAATTATCCTGTATTTATCCGAAACTCAGATTCAACTGAGAGTCCTCTGTGTGATCTGGCAGCCCTGGTTCAAGGCTGTCCGTGTGTGCGTGTGCTTAGTTGCTCAGTCGTGTCGGACTCTCTGCCACCCCATGGACTGTAGCCCACCAGGCTCCTCTGTCCATGGGATTCTCCAGGCAAGAGTACTGGAGTGGGCCGCCATGCCCTCCTCCAGGGGATCTCCCCAAACCAGGGGTCGAACCCAGGTCTCCCACATTGTAGGCAGATTCTTTACCATCTGAGCCACCAGGGAAGCCTGAGCTATCTGAGTGGTAGCAAATAACCCAACCACCCGTGTGTGTTTGACAGAGTTAAAGTGAGCCTCCTTTCTTTCCCCCTGAGAACTAAGGCTCTGCTTTCCGGGGTTTGAGTGAGCCTGGTCTGGGCGAGGTGGCACTAGTGGTAAAGAACCCTCTTATAGGAGACGTAAGAGACACGGGTTTGATCCCTGGGTGGGAAGATCCCCTGGTAGAGGGCATGGCAACGCACTCCAGTATTCTTGCCTGGAGAAGCCCATAGACAGAGGAGCCTGGTGGGCTACAGTCCACAGAGTTGCAAAGAGTCGGACATGACTAAAGCGGCTTAGCACCCATGCACGCACATGCACAGGCTGGGCGACCCGGCCTGCAGCCGTGAACTCACAACAGCCGCACAGAGAGGAGCGAGGATTCGCCTCTGGCCTCTGCTACCTGGTGACGGGGGACTCTCTCCTTCTGGGCTCCAGCTGCACTTGGTTCACTGGAACGCTGTGAAATACCAGAACTACACAGATGCCGTGACGGGAGCGGACGGCTTGGCCGTGGTAGGCGTATTTTTAAAGGTAAGTGGGTCGGGGCGCATCTATCCTAGTGAGACCTGCTTTCTAGGCATGGTCTCCTTAGGATGACATGTGCTTGTCACCCTGTCCCCGGCCCTGTCATGTGACCACTCCTCGTGCCACGCTGTGCAGCTGGGGGCCCGCCACAAGGAGCTGCAGGAGCTGGTGGCAGTCTTGCCGGACATAAAGCACAAGGTAAGCTGCGTACTTTGAAATCAGCATAACCAAAAGAGCAAAATTGCTTAGAATAATGGCTCCTTTGCAAAGAAAAACAAATAAACAAACTAGTTGGGAGAGAGGAGCAGTACTGAGGGAGTCAGTCCGGTCCTGAACCTGGGGCTCCCTGGGGCTGATGCCAGCTGTCTCCAGCTGGCTCACCCACTTGAACCTGTTCCTGTTATTCCCAAGTCCTCCCCATTGGGTGTAACAGGGTATCCCAATACTCAGCCGCTCAGGCATCAATCTTGAAGATTTTTGCCTCATCTGCCGCCAGTAGTTCTATTAGTTATATAGTATTTTTCATGAGATTAATCCACTTCAAAATTTTTAGTCTTGTCCCAGGCAACAACCTCAACCAAGTGATAATGTTAGTTTTAAAACCAATTGAAATGAATTCCCAACTATGGCCATTTAAGAATGTCCACCAGCAAGCCACCTGGCCTCCTTAGGGTCAGCCCCATCCTGGGAGAAGAGGGAGGTGGGGTGAGGGGGTCCCATCCGGACCCAACACAGCCCAACAGACAGCACGGCCAGCAAGGTACCAGCTGAGAGAGGACTTTGATGGAGAAATGGAAATTCCTATACAACCTGCAGTTTATTTGTTCAGTGCCGAACAAAAGAATTCAGAGAGGGAAGGAGTCACCACATGGTCCTTGGCCGTGGGGACGGATGGGGCTCTGACGTGTCTTGACAATGGCCAGAGTGACTCCAGAGGGGAGCTGGGGACCGGCCCTTCCTCAGATGCTTTTCGGGGCTGTTTGATCTGTGCTTCACACTCCCCTTGATGTTGGGCTCCTGGGACCAGAGCAGCTCGCTCCCCCGCTGCCCATGTGCCAGCTCAGGAACTCGGCAAGGTCGAGGTGCTGGGAGCCTCCTCCTTGCTGGTCTGCAGCCAGAGCAAACCTGGACTGTTCCCTGCAGCGTCCACCCCTGAGGCGTGGGCCCGCCTCCTGGTGGGAAAGAAAGAGCTGCTGTGCGGTGCTGTGTACTAAGGGCACCACGCTTCTCCAAAGGCTCTGGGCAAACACACAGGCGAAAAGGTGCCAGAGGGGGTGAGGGAGGAAGCTGCCAGTCCAGTTCTGGTCCTGATGCTTGTCCCAGGGCCTCAGCTGAAAAATGAGATTTAGAAGCTTAGGAGAGAAATGCCCCGCCTTGGAGGTCAAGGGTCTATGCCTCGTGGGTCAGGAGAGTGACAGCTTGAGTCATCTGTCAGTCCGCACTCCCTCCTGGTTCCCCAGCGTCTGGGTGGACTTTGCACACTGGTGGCAGTAGGGGTCACCTCCGTGAGGTCCAGCTCTGAGGGACGGGGCAGGCCTCCTGTAGCACCTGAGTCCTGCCGCTGTTTGGTCACATGGCTTTGGAAAGGTCTTTTCTGTCTTAATCAGTGAAACAGACATAAAGGCTGGTTCTGGAAATCCAAGGTGAGCGCCTCAGAGGCCATCGGACAGGTCAGCACCTTGGGACCAGGGTCTAGGGAGAGGAGGTCTGAGGGGCTTTGTCTTTCCCCCCACACCTGCTGGTAGGACTTTCTGCATCTTGTCCTGTGTGCATATGTGGCCTGTGCCCTTTAAGAACTGAGTAGAACATATGGGGGAATATTGCTCAGCCAGGTAAAGGAATGAAGCGCTGACACCGGCTACAACGGGGATGGACTTCGAACACGTCATTCTGAGCGAAAGAAGCTGGATGCAGAACTCCCCAGGTTATGCGATGCCACCTCTAGGAAACATCCAGAAGGGGCAGATCAGGGAGGCTGTGGCGGGGTGGAGGTTAGGGGACGTGACAGCTTAAGAGTCTTTACTGGGGCTCTTTCTCTCTGGAGCTCTGTTTTGACAAATGTGTTCTAGAATTGACTGTGCTGAGGGTTCACATGTCTGTGAACATGCAGCCTTAGGACTGTGCACTTTAGATGGGTGGGCACCACACTACGGGAATGTCGTTTCCGTGACGCCCTTTAAAGTCGTTGACTAGACACTGGTTACAAGCCATCTGCTGTCGCTTTCCTCCGTTAGAAGTGCGTTCCACAACGGCAAGGAGTGGGTCCACCCTGTGTGCTCCGGTAGCCCCAGCAGCTAAGACGGGTTTACCGTGGGTGCTCATCGACTAGCTGAGTGGGCAAGTGACATGGAATCCCTCCAGTCACTAGGAACCTGGAGACAAGTTTCTGTCCTTTCTAGAGCATGGAAAGCAAGCCAATGTGAATTCTGAACACGGGGCTCCCAAGCATGGTATGAGCTGACAGAGCAGCCTGGAGCACTAGGCTGTCCTGGTCCATCAAAGCCCCCCACCGCCACCGTGAAGAGAAGGAAAATCCTGATACGCATCAGGGAATCCGGCCAGAGCAGCGTGGCCTCCTGCACATGTGTGATTGCATGACTGTCGTCAGGGAGGGCTGCTTTAAAGAGAGGATCAGCGGTCTCAAAAGTGTGATATTTTCTGGTGTAGCCACTACAGAAAACAGTCTAGTGGTCCCTGAAAAATCTAAACATGGAGTTACCATGGGGTCCCACATTTCTACTTCTGGTATATCCTCGAGTCATTAAAAGCAGGGACTTGAAGAGATATTTGCACACTTGTGTTTATAGCAGCTTTATTAACAGCACAGATGTGGAAGCACCCCGAGTGTCAGTTAGTGATGATGGACACACAGAACATGGTCCATCGGCACAGTGGAATATTACTTGGCAGTAAAAAGTGGGAAATTCTGGGACTTCCCTGGTGGTCCGGGAGTTAGGACTTCAAGCTCCCAAAGCAGGGGGCCCAAGTTTGATCCCTGGTCGGGGAACTGGATCCCGCATGCTACAACAAAGAATTTGCATGCCACAACTAAAGATCCAGCATCTGGTGCAGTTAAATTAAAAAATAAACAAATATTTTTAAGAGGAGGGGGGATTCTGACACAGGCCTCAACACAGATGGTCCTAGAGGACACTGTGATGAGTAAGATAAGCCAATAACGAAAGGACAAATCCCATATTATTCCATCTATACGAGATCCCTAGAGGAGTCACATTCATAGAGACAGAAAGTAGATGATGAGTGCAAGGGGCTGGGGGAGGAGAGGAGAGCTGGAGAGGGGAGGAGAGCTGGGGGAGGGGAGGAGAGCTGGGGGAGGGGAGGAGAGCTGGGGAGGGGAGGAGAGCTGGGGAGGGGAGGAGAGCTGGGGGAGGGGAGGAGAGCTGGGGGAGGGGAGGAGAGCTGGGGGAGGGGAGGAGAGCTGGGGGAGGAGAGGAGAGCTGGAGAGGGGAGGAGAGCTGGGGGAGGGGGAGGAGAGCTGGGGGAGGAGAGCTGGGGGAGGAGAGCTGGGGGAGGAGAGCTGGGGGAGGGGAGGAGAGCTGGGGGAGGGGAGGAGAGCTGGAGAGGGGAGGAGAGCTGGGGGAGGGGAGGAGAGCTGGGGGAGGGGAGGAGAGCTGGGGGAGGGGAGGAGAGCTGGGGGAGGGGAGGAGAGCTGGAGAGGGGAGGAGAGCTGGGGGAGGGGAGGAGAGCTGGGGGAGGGGAGGAGAGCTGGAGAGGGGAGGAGAGCTAGTGTATGGTGGGGACAGAGTTTCAGTCTGAAATGCTGAAAACCTTCCACAGGTGATGGTGTGATGGTTGCACAGCAAGGTGAAGGTACTTAACCCTGCTGAACTGTGTGTTTTAAATGGCTAAAATGGCACATTTTGTGTTGTGCATGTTATTTGACATCAGCCTTGAAGACTGTGATGTTTTCACAGCCAAGGTGTAGGAAACATGAGTAGCTTTAAAAGAAAACAGGCAAACCTGCGTGGACAACCCTGCTCAATGCGGAAGGCCATGTCCTCTTGTTACAGTTTCCAAATGTGGCGCCGCGGCCATGGCCTTTATCCCAGGGATGCGCTCTGCTCCAGGCCAGTCACTGAGATGAAGCCTAGCGCGGTGCCCCCTTTCTGGCCTCCTCCACCCACCTGACAGCGCACGGTCTCCTCCCCCAGGACGCGCGAGCAGCCCTGGGCCCCTTCCAGCCCTCCTGCCTGCTGCCTGCCTGCCGGGACTACTGGACGTACCCAGGCTCCCTGACCACGCCGCCACTGTGCGAGTCGGTCACCTGGATCATCCACAAGAAGCCCATCGAGGTGGCTCAGGACCAGGTGAGTGGCACCTGTATCCGGCGCGTGGGGCTTCATGGGGATCCCTCTGTTTGGGCAGTTTCACCGAGACAGTGTGAGCGAGCATTGTGGGGTTTCATGCTTTGGTGCATTTTTGATGTTCCTTCACAAAAACAATTTCCAGTTGAAATAGGAGCTCGGGGGGTTGAACAGAAGTTCCCAGTATTGCAGCTCTTCTCCTGACCTAGAGATACTGGTGTGTGAGAGGGAGATGGAGATAGAGACAGAGACAGAGAAGGGCGAGAGACAGACAGAGGAGAGAGAAAGAGAGACAGAGACGAAGGGAAATAGACAGAGAGATGAGAAGGGGGCAGAGGGCGGTGGACGAAGGGGAACAGAGGCGGGGACAGACAGTTGCGCTGAGCACCTTCTAATCATAGTGGTCAGCCTCAGGTGTGGCGGGCTTCCCGGATGATAGTCGCTGGGGCAAGGCCGGCACCTGCTCCTTGGTCTCCACTGGGGTAAAGCAGCTTTACAGAACAGAAGTGATATTATCATTGGGACATGAGTCCTTGCTCATTCAGGGACCTCTGTGGGTATTTGCAGATGAGTAAATTAGGCAATAAAGGGGTGTCATAGATGAGTGCTGGAGAGCTGTGAAAGAAGTAGGGTCACTGCAGGAAAAGAGGAGGATAAGGGTCTGTCCCACTTCTTTGGCTGATAGAACAGTAAGAACTCACATTGTGATAAGAAGTTATAGAATATAAACGGCCAGAGAAAATTCCAGAGGGGTCGGATCAGTCAGCTATTGCTGCAAAATGCCATGTAACAAACCACCCCCAATCTCAACAGCTTAAACAGCATTTATTTTTCCCTACTCACAGATATTTGGGACCTAGGACACTGTTTTAGCTGAAGTTGGGCGTTGGGTCAGGCCGTGTCTCTCACGGTTCTTAGACCAGTGGCCACCCAGGGCTGCTTCTCATGGCACAAGATAGCAATGAAAAGAAAGGCCAGCTCACACAGGCACATTTATGGCCTCTGCTTGCGTCACAACTGCTCCTATCCTGTTGATGAAAGCAAGTTATGATGGCCAGGCCAAGGCCAGAGGGGCAGGGAGGAGGCGAGTACCTACTTGCTGAGTGATGCCCTAAGCTGTCACACAGAGGTGCACCAAAAAGCTAACCCTGGTTATCCCAGGGTCACAGGTCTGCCGTGGTTCTTATTTTCTTTCTCTTCCTGTATTAAATATTGTGTGTCTGGGTATATGTGTGTGTGTGTTAGTTGCTCAGTCATGTCTGACTCTTTGTGACCCCATGGACTGTAGCCCACCAAGCTCTCCATAAAATTTTCCAGGCAAAAATACTGGAGTGGGTACCCATTCCCTCCTCCATGGGGATCTTCCCAACCCTGGGATCAAACTCTGGTCTCCTGCACTGGCAGGCGAGTTCTTTACAGTCTGAAGCAGTAGATATTACTCATATACTTTTTTTAAGTTGAAGTATCTTTTTCTCCGGGAATGTCCAGAATCTGGAGAAAGTCTGTCTATCCAGAGCAGAGTTCCGAGATGACAACTGTGCAACAGACATGCTCCTCTGCCCAGCCTCTGCCCGGGACAGACATTTATAATCGATCACAGCAGCATTCACCACCTTGGTTTCAGCTATGCACTTCCTGAGGGCTCTCGATGAGCACTTGGATGTCCTTCCAGCCTTTTGCTTCTGTAAAACATCCTCTTATTTAAAAGTCATGAGATGGGACTTCCCTGGTGGTCCAGTGACCGAGACTCCACACTCCCAATGCAGGGCGTCAGGGTTCAATCCCTGTTCAGGGAACTCAATCCCACACGCTACAACTAAAGATCCTGCATGCCGCAACAAAGATCAAAGATCCAGCAGGCCGCAGCCAAGACCCAGTGAAGCCAAATTTAAAAAAAAAAAAACCTTGAGAAGATGCTGTTGTGTGTGTGTTCAGTTGCTTAGTTGTGTCCAACTCTTTGTGACCCCATGGACTGCAGCATACCAGGCTTCCTGAGGTGATGCTATTTGCTTTGAAAGATTAAAGGTGAGATCACCAACCTTCCCACAGAATAGAACTGTTACAGACGTGGTTGAAACTGGCCACCCTCACCAACAGCCCTCTGTTACTCAGCAGATGTGTGGTAAACACCCATTAGGAGTCAGATGTTACAACGGAGAGGGTGGGCAAGTGGGGGGCGGGGGGAGGCGACACAGCGCAGTGGTCATAGTCTCTGCACGCCGCTGCCCAGCAGGAGAATAGCAACCTCAGTCGATAGTTTCAAGGCAGGGTGGTGAGTATCACATAAAAATGCAGGGTGGGGTTGGGCGGCTGTAGAGGCAATATGAGCACCCGCTGGATGGCAGGAAAGAGCCTGAAAGGACATTGCTGTTCTGCCGTGTTGTTTTCATCATACAGGGCCGTCCCCAACTCAGACTGGGAGGGCCCTGCACCAGACGGGACAGGCACAGGGGCCGGTTCACCCCGTGCCTGCCCCCACTTTACATCGACACCCTCCCTTCCAGCTGGCCGCGTTTCGCTCGCTTCTGTTTTCTGTGCCTGGTGAAGAAGAGAAGGCGATGGTAAACAACTACCGCCCACTCCAGCCCCTGATGAACCGGAAGGTCCGTTCCTCCTTCCAGGCCACTCACGAGGGAGCAAGACTCTAAATTCACTCTGTCCACGCTAACAGGTAGAACTGACTTTAACAAGAGAAAGTATTGTTTCCTGGGCTTCATGGTCCCATCGTGTGTAACCTTTGAAATTAAAAAGAAAGCAAAAGGTTATGATTTCCATCAAGGTACTTGGCAGTTGCAAGGGAAAAAATGGCTTCAAAGAAGCTTGAGCATCCCAGGGAATGGAAGTCTGGGACATGGGATCTCTCAGAGGACTCTCAGCAGTGCCCAGGCCTCAGGGGCTCTGCCAGCCCCACTGACCGAGGTCATACACCCTGCCCTCTCTTAGGTCCACAGTGTCTTCTTTCCAGACAGCCAGCACTTGGCAACACAGAGCCCGGGACTGATGTCCTTCCTTCCCAATTCCAAGTTCCTAGTGTGCCAGTGTCCTGGGCTGACCGATGATGCAACCAGTGACCAACACGCTGTGGGTGCGGGGTACCCAGCAGGGCCTGCCTTTCTTCCCACAGTGCTGAGACTGGAAGTCCAAGGTCAAGTGCCAGCTTGGCTGGGTTCTAAAAGGGTCTCTCTTGGCTTCTTGTTGTGTCCTTGGGTGGGTTTTTTTTGGTGTATGCACACCAAGAGAATTCTCTCTCTTCCCCTTATTCTTTTTTAAATATTTATTTTCTTTGTTTATTTATTTGGCTGTGCCAGGTCTTAGTTGTGGCACTCAGGATCTTTGGTTGTGGCGTGTGAACCCTTAGTTATGGCATGTGGGATCTAGTTCCCTGACTGGGGATCGAACCCAGGCCCCTTGAATTGGGAGCGTGGAGTCTTAACTGCTGGACCACCAGGGAAATCCTTCTTCCCCTTCTTATAAGGCCACCAACCTTACCAGGTTAGGACCCCACCTGTAGGACCTCACTTAAGCTTAAGTACCTCCTAGAAACCCCTTAAGTACCCCACACCCACAGCTTGTTTGTCCCCAGCCACATCATGAGTCACAGCAGCCCCAGGACACCGACACACCAGGAACTTGGAATTGGGAAGGAGGGACGTTAGTCCCGGGCTCTGTGTTGCCAAGGGCTGGCGGTCTGGAAGGGCGAGGACTTAGGGCCTCAACATGTGAATGCAGGGGACGCAATTCAGCCCATTAGGGTCACAAAGTGCGCTGGCGGGCGGGGCGGGGCGGGGGGGGGGGCTTAAAACCTGCAACAACGGAAACGTACTGAGTCAGAGTCTGGAGGCCAGAAGCCCAGCTGAAGGTAGGGCTGGCTGCTCCAGAGTCTCTAGCCACCTCCGCCGTTTTCCAGCTTCCAGAGGCCTCTGCTTCCTTGGCTGGCAGCCCCTCACCCATCTTCAAAGCCAAAAGGAGTTTGACAAAGTGTCTGCTTGGGACGTGTCGCCATTCAATTGTGGCCGTTCTGCGGGGTGTGTTGTGATTTTTCACTGTGGGTTTTTTTTTTTAACTGTGGTAAAATCCACATAGCATAATGTTACCATCCTAACCACCCTTTAGCGCACAGCTCGGTGGGCTGGTGCGTTCACAGTTGTGCAGCCATCACTGCGGTCGGCCTCCAGAACTTTCTCACCTTCTTAATTTATTTACTAATTTACTAATGTATCTGCCTGCGCCAGGTCCTGGTTGTGGCACACGGGACCTTTGGTTGCAGCCTGGGAACTCTTAGCTGTGGCGTATGGGGTCTAGTTCCCTGCCCAGGGTTCGAACCCGGGCCCCCTGCACTGGCAGCAGAGCCACTGGAGCACCAGGGAAGTCCCCTGTTGATAAGAATTTGACTGCTATATGAGCCAAAGATAAATGGAATCATGCAATGTTTGTCTTTTTGTGTCTTATTTCACTGAGCATCATGTCTTCAAGATTCATCATATGGTGGCAGGTGTGGGAATTTCCTCCCTTTTTAAGCCTGAATAATATCCTAGCACGACTGAGCGGCTGAACTGAACTGAATATCCTAGCTGATAATGGTATTTTTATTTTTTGTAGCATCGCACACATTCCCCTCTGGTAGAGATGAAACTCCACAAAAAAACTTCATCGTGTCATCTTCCAGCTTTACCTGACTCTCAGGTGAACACTGAAGAACAGCCCAGACAAGAAGGCAAACATTCATCCACCTAGCAAGGTGCAGTGATACCCTCCGTTTCATCTGGGCAGATAAAGAATAAATAGACTCATCACAGTCCATGAATAGCCTCTAAGATCAAGGAGAACCTGTATTATGGATGTGGTTTGTTTTGGCGGAGGTTCAGGGTTTTTTCCCCAATCACAGAACTTCCTACAGTGTCAACAATTTATAGTCTGGCCGTGGGCTATTCCATGTTCTGGCACCCACTACAGAGAAAACAATCCTGAACTTCCTTATACACATTTTTCCTGAAAAAGTGCAGCTGCTCGTCAGCGCCCATCAAATGTCAGTGCCGAGCAAAGGCAGCGCAGCAAGCTTACCGCCAGTTTATGTGGGACACGGTCACTTTTCAGCACAAAACAGGACAGTTTGGGTGCATTGGTGACAGGCTTGAGTGCAGCTGCCTTGGCTGGTGCCGAGCATTGGGTGTTGGGTGACTCCAAGGCTGCAGACCTACGGTATCTAGCAGGGAAGGGGATATTTTAAAGTTTGGTTTGGACTCCAAATTGTTTCTTGTCTTTTGGGAAACTGTAGCCATTCTTGAGTCTCTAGCCCATCAGGAGAGTTTCCTATGGTCGCCAGAACAAGTTCCACAGATCAGGGCCCTCCTGCCCGCCTCTTGTAAGGGCCCTGTGGGGACACTGGACCCATCCAGATGCCAGGATCATTCCCGCCTGGAGATGCTTAGCTCAGTCATACCCATGGAGTCCCTCTGCTGGTTAAGGCCACACGTCCACAGGTCATGGGACCAAAATGTGGACACGCTCTCTGATTGTGCAGTGTTTCAGAGCTCTACCATCCTCCAGGGAAACCCTTGGATACAAGTAGCCACTTAGTGCTTAGAATGTGTTCTGTGTGGTTGCGGACTGATTCTTTTTGGCTGTGCTGGGTCTTCGTTGCTGTGTTTGGGCTTTTCTCTAGTTGCTGTAAACGGGGCTGCTCTCTAGTTGCAGCATTCAGCCTTCTCCTTGTGGTGGCTTCTCTCGGCGTGGCTCTCGGACTCCAGAGCGCAGGCTCAGTAGTTGTGGCTCATGGGCTTAGTTGCCCCATAGCATGTGGGATCTTCCCAGGCCAGGGATCGAACCCTTGTTTCTCTGCATTGGCAGGCAAATTCTTAACCACTGTACCACCAGGGAAGTCCCAAGGGACTGAATTTTAATTGTACATACATTTAATCAATGAGAATTGAAACATCACATGTGAGAGGCCAGCGGCCAGCATGCTGGACTTGATGTGAACAGGTTTGTGCATTTGTATGTTGCATCCCATTTACAGGAAACACTGTGCTGTCCCCTCGGCAGCTGAGGTTTCCGAGGCTCTTTCAGGAGCAGGTGGTGGCGCAGGGCAGGGTCAGAAGTGCTGGGATGTGGGCTGGGGTGCAGGGACTGCAGAAGGATGGATCAGGGACATTGGTCACTCAGTGGCAACTGAGCAGTCAGCCCTCTGTTCACATCCTTCCTCAGCTACGCAGGCATCACAGAGTCACTGCCACCAGGTACCCAGCGCCACCAGGAAAGGTGGCCTCTGTTTACTGAAGGACACAGGTAACTGTTCTCAGATAAGATGGTTTAAAGCAAACGTGGCCTTACAAGGATCGAGTTGAGTGGTGATGCTGGTGAAAGCAGATTGGCTTGAAGAGTCAAAACAGATGCTGAGAAAGAAACAAGATCAAAAAGGACATGTTTCTGTCCAGCCTCTGAGCCGACGTCCCCACTCAGTTATAATTGATAATTCAAAGGCGTTTGTCCAACAACAGGGCTATCAGCACCCGTGACAGTGACGCAGCCGGGCCGCCTTCCCGGCCGGGCCTGGGCTAGGGTTCTCATGATGTTCAGCCATCCTCGTCCCCGCTGCGTGTCAGAACCACATGGGGGTGCGGGCCTGACCCCTGGTGCTTGTGGTTCCCAGGGTCTGAGGAATGATGTTTTCAAAAAGCTGCCCAAGCAACTGGGTTGGGTGGGCTGGGATAAGGTCAGCCCACTTCCATTTGTTACAAGAAGCTCTGTGAAAGTTCTGTGGGGTCCCCCCACAACGGGTTTTAAAGGGGAAGCTGGGCTCGCTGGGAATGTTGGAGGCAGGAGGCGATGGAACCGGCAGGAAGCCTATCTGGATTGCAGGCCGCTGTCGGGCCAGGCACAGCCTTCCACTCCTGTCTCTATGATGTGTGCGACCGAAGGCGAGATACAGCCTCACGGAAGAAACCCGAAGCCCTGAACTTAACAGTCTCATTGTATAATGACCTGCGGTTTTGCTGTGATGGAAACGCCGACCCAAAGGCATGTATTCAGGCAGCCTGCAGTTTATGAGGGTGGGGTTCTCAGGATGGTGGGAGGCAGCACAGTAATTGGAGGGGGTCTTCGGGTTGGGAGCTGCGGTTGATAGCAGCTGTGTGTCAACAGTCCACAGGCCATCCGTTCCCACGGAGACTTCAAGACAGAGAAAGGCTGGTGTCCAGAGGGGCCTTGCTGGAGCAGAAAGGACCACGGGGCCCTGAGCTGGACAACGCCCACCCCTTGGTGACATCCTGTCCCAGCAAGAGCCCCGAGAGCAGATGGGCGCTTTCGTCTCCTCTTTCATGTCCACGCTGGGCCTTCCTCTGCGCACAGAAGTCTTAGTCTCCCGGTAGGTGTTCTGCTTTGTAGGTTATTTTAAATCTGGCATTAGCCCTGGGACTCTGAGATTCTCCTGGGTACCACACAGAGCCCGGACGCATTGAGCGAAACCACAAACACGGGGGAGGAAGGATGTCTGTCTCAGCCCTCAAAGCCACGGTACAGAAAACAAACACAGGTCCTGCCACTCCCCGTTCTGAATGGCGGCCAGATGCGGGGCCGAGGCCAGCGGGTCTGCGGGACCTGCTCGCTGTGAGGTGACTGTGGCTGAGCTTTGTGCCCTGGAATTCAGGGCCAGCCTTTAACTTCAAAGCTTCCCCACTTTACTTTCATGTTATTTTCTCGTTTTGTCAAAGTACAGATGTGGACCCTGCCCACACCCACTCCGTTGTCCATTCTGTGCCAACCGGGAGTCCAGACCCTTCCCACGCAGCACCCCCCTCAGCATCCCTGGAGGCCCCACTCCCACCTGCCTGGTGTCGGCTCCTCCTCCTCTTCTGGGTCACCTGCTCCCCAGAGCTCCCGACCGCGCCTGGTGTGCCCCCTGCACACCAGCAAGAGTGAGGCTCCTCCTCTGTGGGGCTCATCCCTCCGCCCACCCAGCACTAGGGCCAGCCTGGAGGGTCCCTCGGGACCCCCGTCCCTTCCTCCCGTGTGCCAGGCATCCGTGGGTCCTGATGGTACAGCCCTCCCTGCCGAGCCTCCCATCCTCCATTCTCCATGTCCGCACTACGCCCCAGCCACCCCGTCTCCAGACAGCATTATGTCGCCAGCCCTCTGGCTTTGCCATGTCCAGCATCTCCCCCAACCACCCGCTCTTCTCTTGGCAGAGACTTGGGCGGGAAACAGCAACTTGGCCATCTCTCCTGCTTCCATGTTCAGGACCACGGCTTCTGCTAAACTTAGGAGGAAGCACGAGCTCCATTCCCCGCGGGTCTGGGCTACAGCCCCACCCAGCTGGGGTTGCTGTGCCCCATCCGTGGGCCTGGGCATCAGTCAGTCCCTTCTCCTCCGCAGCCTTGCCCGGAGCACGGCGTCCCTGCCTCCTCACCCTAGCCGCGCCCTGGTACCCTCGCTGTTCTCACACTGGCACCTCGTTCCCAGCTGTTTTCCCGAAGGCGGTCGTCTTGCTTGCCTGCTCTGAGGGCTGAGTGAATACCCGCTGGGCGGACACTGCCCGAGGTGCTCTGGCTCCAGGTGCTGCCGGCCACCCCGTCAGCTGTGCCCGCTGCCCCGACCCTGGACTGCTGCCCCCTCCTGGGAGCGCCCTAGCCCTCCAGCTCCGCGCCTGAACTTTTCTGCATGCCCAGGCTCCCCTCCTGTGATGCTCTCCTCCATCACCCAGCCCTCAGTGCCGGGGGCCTCCCACCCGTGCGCGCTTCACCTGCATCACACGTTCTCGGGGGCTTACAATTCGCCCACAGGCCTTGGGTCCTCGGACAAAAGTTTTGTCCTTCCAAAGTCAGCTGTCATGGCATGTTAGCTGAGTAGGTGGAAGAAAGTAAGGTATTAGATGTTTCAGATCACCAGAAATTCACCTCCAGTCAGGGGATCTGGTGCTTATAACTTGAGAAGTCCAGAGAAAGCAAGCAAAGTGCAGCAGGTGGGAAGGAGGTGTGGAATCTTCATGAAGCAGGCGTGGGGCAGGCGTGGGGCAGGCGTGGGGCAGGAGTGGGGCAGGGATGGGGCAGGAGTGGGGCAGGCATGGGGCAGGGATGGGGCAGGAGTGGGGCAGGCGTAAGGCAGACGTGGGGCAGGTGTGGGCAGACGTGGGGCAGATATGGCACAGGCGTGGGGCAGGTGTGGGGCAGGCGTGGGGCAGGTGTGGGGCAGACATAGGGCAGGAGTGGGCAGATACGGCACAGGTTTGGGGCAGGCGCGGGGCAGGTGTGGGGCAGACGTGGGACAGGTGTGGGCAGATACGGCACAGGTTTGGGGCAGGCGTGGGGCAGGTGTGGGGCAGACGTGGGACAGGTGTGGGCAGATACGGCACAGGTTTGGGGCAGGTGTGGGGCAGGCATAGAGCAGACGTGGGACAGGTGTGGGGCAGACATGGGGCAGGCGTGGGGCAAGTGTGGGGCAGGTGTGGGCAGATACGGCACAGGTGTGGGGCAGACATGGGGCAGGAGTGGGCAGATACAGCACAGGTTTGGGGCAGGTGTGGGGCAGGTGTGGGCAGACATGGGACAGACATGGGGCAGGTGTGGGGCAGGTGTGGGGCAGGTGTAGAGCGTGCCTGGTTCACCATGGAGAGGCAGGGAGCAGCCACACTGCTCGGCCCTCACAACAGGTAGCATCGTGTAGAGGAATTAGCAACATCCTCCCAGAGGTTTCTGAAATGCAGAATTGAACTTCAAGCCCCCGAAATCTGCCTCTACTGCTCCACCCTGCCGTTCCTGCCCTGGCGTGCGTGGCGCTGTCGCCTCAGCCTCTGTGATGGAGCTGGGAGGAAGGGCCAGGTAGCCCAAGTGAGCAGCTCTGAAAACCGTGGGGACAAAGAGCACAGGTCCCTCCAGAAGCGATAGGATCACAAGAGCAGCCTGGACCCCGGCCCTGCTCAGCACAGCGTTGGGGGTGCGGGCTCAGTCTGGGGCAGTTTCATCGTGAGAGACAGCCCGGCTCAGGTTCCCTGACCCACAGGTTGGGTCACACCTTGGGGGTTCTGCAGTAGAAAGGCCCAGCTCCCGCGTCTGTGGAAAAGTTCAAACGTGCGTCAACAGGAAAGAAAGGTCTTCTGTTTCCGCCGTCCTTAAGATACACTCACTAACCACCACATTGAAGATAAAAGCTGTGTATTTTTTCAGTGTTGAGATTATTCTGTCAGAATTTCCTCTGTCAGTCAGTGAGTTTGTTTTATTTTACTGGAATTGAAATAGGGAAATTATTTTTAAGCAAAGAAATTAGAAGAAACCATCTAATCCTTTTTACTGAACTCTGGAAATCCAGACAGGGGCCACCCTCCAGATGCGCTAGCTCCCTGAACACACAAACACAAATCAAAAGTGTGACCATCGGAAACAGGCCTGACACTCAGGCCCCACTTGCCATGGTCTCTGCCTCGTTCCATAGTTTGTAATGACACACAGCGCCACTCCAGTCTGACACCACTGTTTATTGAACACCCCCCGGCCGCGTGTACCCATTAGTGGGCAAGACTGGGAATGTGGGTGGCGAGATGCCGAGCCGAGACCCCAGCCCCCATGGTGTCTGCATCAGCAGGGGAGTGATGATGGTCCAGTGATGATGGGTGGGGCGGGCCCGGCGGCGGCAAAGCGCCAGGTGGCCGGGGCTCTGGGAAAAGCACCATGGGGCAGGAAGCCCGGTGCCCAGTCAGGGTGGGTCTCACTGAGAAGCTGACAACGGAGCAAAGACTTGCACGAGGTGACGGGGTGGGCTGTGCAGATACCAGGATGGTTCTGGAAATTTCAGGAACAGCAGAGGCCAGCGTGGCCAAGATGCAGTGTGTGAGGGTCACAGTGGCAGGAGAGGAGGTCAGAGACTGACCAGACAGCCCGCAGGGATGGGGGCTTTGCTCTGAGAGGCGTGAGGACAGCTACGGGGCACATACACGTCTCACCCAGCTTCTCAAAGAGGGGAGACGTGGGGTGACAGACAAACCCCAGGTGGAAAGCCCCCCGAAGGGGGAGTGAGAAGTGCCAGGTGCAGGACACACTTGTGTCGTGATCTCCAGCCCTACCAGCTGGGGGTGTGAGAGAAAGCAGGGCATCAAAGATAAGGCCAAGGGGACTTCCCTGATGGTCCAGTGGATGAGAAGCTGTCTGCCGATGAAAGGGACATGGGTTCTATCCGTGGTCTGGGAAGACCCCACGTGCCACAGGGCAACTAGGCCCATGTACCACAACTACCAACCCTGCGGACGCTACGGTCCGTGCCCCCAACAAGAGAGGCCACCGCAATGAGAAGTCTGCAAGCAATTAAGATCAAGCACAATCAAAAATTAAAATAAATAAATATCATTAAAAAAAAAAAAAGAATAAGGCCAAGGGCCTTGGTGCAAACAGCTTGGAGGATGGAGTTGCCCTCAGCTGAACTGGGAGGCCGAGGTGGAGAGGCTCTTGGGAGGTGAAGGAGAAAGCTGATCAAGGCTACAAATCTCCCACTCCCTGCAGCTCTGGAATTCTTGCTCATTTTCTTTCTTTCTTTCTGCCACACATGTGGCATGCAGTCCCCTGCAGTGGAAACATGGAGTCTTAACCACTGGCCCACCAGGGAAGTCCCTTTGTGGTCATTTTAAGTTTCAAGAGCTGTGCTTTTAGCCTTAGCCATCTTGTTTCTCCATTACCCACGTAGTTTCTAGAACCTAAAAGGGGCAAAACCTAAAGCAGGGGCATACGCTGAGTGGAGGAAGAGTCTCAGGCTCTCAACCAGCAGGGCAGCCCCACGGGCCACGCAGGAGCCCAAGTGCTTTGGGGCGACATGGGTGATGCCCCCAAAATGGACTGCTTGGCAATTGGACGCAGGGAGGAGGGTCTCATCCTGGGGCATCTGGGATCTCCCAAGGGAGCTGTCCAGTCACATGGGTGTGAGCAACAGAGACAACTGAGGACTTCCCGTCACCTTGTCCACTCGGGATGGAATCACAGACAGGCCAGGACAGATCATGCCGGAGTCCTTCCTGCCTGCCCGAGCTGGCCACGAGGAGTTGGCTTAGCGCTGTGAGCCACCTCATCCTCCACGCTTCACTCCAGATGTCCCCGAGGTGGCCAGTCCGAGGAGGGAGGGGATGCTGGGTCCCGATGACCTGCAGGCTCACATCAGCGTCTACAGGACCCTAGTGGAGGTCCCGGAAGGACAGCGACTCACCTGTTCTCCTTACTTCCAGGTAGAAGCTGGTTCTCTAGGGCACTTTCCCCAGCTGCTGCGGCTCTGGGCCCCGTCCCCTCCCTCTCTCAGGAAAGGCTGGGCTGCCCATGGAGCTGGTGTTGGTGTTGAGAGAGAGGCTGGCGGGGGACACAGTTCACCAGCTGGGTGGGCCTTCCCTATGCCTGCACAGACTAACGAAACAGCGAGACCCAAGGGGGCCCCATGTGGAGGAGCTCCACCTTTTATAACACCTCACAGTGGTTTGGGGCCACTGAGACCGTGTGCCACAACCTGTAGGCTTTAAACACCTGAAGTTTGTCCTCTTGGGGTCTGGAGGCTTGCAGTCTGACGTCAGGGCCGAGCCCCCTGCAGCCTGAAGGGGAGGGTCCTTCCTCCCTCTTCCGGCTCCCATGTCACTGGTGGCCTTGACTTGTAGCCGCATCTGCCCAGCCTCTGCCTCCACCAGCACCTGATGTCCTTCATCACGTGGCCGTTTCTTACGAGGACTCCAGTTGTATGGGGTTAGGGGTCACCTTTCTCTGAGATGACCTCCTCCTAACTAGTTCTACCTGCAGTGGCCCTGCATCCAGAGGAGGTCAGGTTCTGAGGCTCTGGGGTTAGGACTGCAGCGCCCTGTTTGGGGTGGGGGACACTCTTCAACTGTAACAGTGGGCAGGGCAGCAGCACATCCCAGAGGAGCCCCCCACCCCAGGGTGGGGCAGGAAGGGAGCAGAAGTGTAGACTGCATTTTATCCGCGTGAAGAAATCGGACTAGAGTCCAGTGGCCAGTCCTCTACTGGTCAAGCCAGGCGCCTGGAGCAAAGACCGGGAGGGGGACTCTGCATCGCAAACCCAGATGTGTGGGGATAGGACCCGGATGGGTGGCCAGGCCTGACCAGGGGCCAGAGCTCGTCACGGGGTGGCCGTGGGTGGGCCGCATGTCTCCTCTGACACCAGCTTAGCTCTGCCCAGCAGGTCGAGGGCAGAATCGGGGCACCTAGCCGGCCAGTCTCCAGGCCCTGGAAGGTCACTGTCTCACCTTCACACCAGGCCACCAGCCACAGCTCTGTCAGGCATGCGGGCTTCACCCTGCTACCTCACCCACCCTGCAGAAGCCAGAGGTGATGCTGCACCCTGCGTGGATGGGGACCCCGAATCCTGGAAACGGAGTTGCATTTCCCACCCCCCACCCCGAAGCTCCATTAGCCTCTCCATTAGACGCAGAGTTGGGGTTTGAACCCAGGGCTTCTGACTGTACGCCTGCATGTTTTTTGTGTGTTTTTTTTTAGGTACAAATCCACATAATATGGGCTTCCCAGGTGGCAAAGTGTTAAAGAATCTGCTTGCAATGCAGAAGACGCAAGAGACATGGGTTTGATCCCTGGGTTGGGAAGAACCCCTGGAGAAGGAAATGGCAACCCAGTTCAGTATTGTGGCCCAGAGGATCCCATAGACAGAGGAGCCTTGTGGGCTACAGTCCCTGGGGTCTCAAAGAGTTGGACAGGACTAAGAACATAAACACACCCCCACACACACATAATATGAATTTAACCATTAACCATTTTAAAGGGAACAGTTTGGTGGCATTTAGGGTGTTCACACTGTTGGGCAAACTTCCCCATCATCTGGTTCCAAGAAGTTTCATCACCACAAACTTGCTGCCATTCACTCCCACGCCCCTCTCCCGCCCCAGGTACCTCCAACGTACTTGGTATCTCTCCAGCCCCAACATCCTTTGTCAGTTCATGTAAATGATACCAGACACTCCCAGGCATCCAGCCATTGCACTGAGCGGAGGGTTTTCACAGTTCACCCACATCATGGTAGGTCAGTGCCTCACTCCTTTTTATGGCTAAACTGGACAGTCCCTTGCGTGCATGGACCGCCTGCATTTATCCATCCATCCATCGATTCACTGATGGCTAGTCCTGAACCCTCAAGCCCTGTTTGCCACCACAGTATTGCTTCTCTAGACCCCTCAACGAGCAGGGCCAGCCTTCTGAGCACATCAGTCAGACCCCACAGTGGCTGCCACAAGCCTAGAGCCTGGCTGCCAGGCAAACTCTTGATGTTTTCTTTTTTTAACTTAGTGGAGAGCACCATAGAAAACCTAGCTTCAGTGTCCCCAGCTTTGCTTCTACCTTTACTCAGAAGTCCCCAGGCCTTGGTTCCATTCAGAATTACAGACAATCACCATGTCCACCCTGTGAACTTCAGAAAATTGGGTGACCTTGCTGAGCAGCTGGAGGGCGTTGGAAAGCCTGTGTGAGGAAAGTCACAAAGCCTTCCCTCCACAAGAATGGGGGGTTTCCAATGAGAGAAATGAAACTTTCAGGAGCCCCCAGGAGAGCTAAAATAAAGCTACTTGTGGCCAGAAGAAGTCACACCCATCAATCTAGTCAGGAGGGCAGGTGGCCTGGTTGGCTGAGTGGGAGGTCACAGCATCACAGCTACGATCAAAGGCCCACAGTGGGTCTGAACCTGGCTGACCATTCAGTGTCTTATAATAAGCCAGTGTCTTGTTCCTCCAGCCACAATCGGGGTCAAGCTATGGCTGATGCAATAATTAAATGACACAAAAGATCTTCAAGTCCTGGTTTGGGCTCAACAGTCAGTGTGACGGAGATGCCACACACGTGTTGGGGAAACAGAACTGAAGTTCTGAACACGTGCAGACAGGAAAAACTAACAGAGGAGCACCACCAAAGCATGACTTTTAAGAACGAGTTTCCTAAAGAGGAAAAGACACTTGCTACATGAAAAGGACACAAGCCTGAGTCCCATACGACTGTGGACAGACATAGCAGGGCAGCCGCACAAGGCAGGGTGGCTTCCACATCAGTGAGGGGCTTATTGGGTACATTTTTTTCCAGGAAAAAGAGTGAGTTGAGAAAACGATCCAGGCCCTAGTAGGAGTATGCATATTCAGGCCATCACCCTTGGGTTCTACAGAGGAATTACAACCACAAATCTTGAGTGGTAAGAAGTCTGAGACTGTAACAGCAAGCAAAGACCCATCCATTTACCCGCGTCCCAGCCTTCTGCCTCCTTGCCACCATCCGCGGTCGCTTCCAGCGAGACAGAGGGATGATATAGGTCAACCTAGTCAGAGAGGGAGGCTGCTAACTCTCCCGCTCCCTGAGAGGCTGTACACGCAGTGTCTCACTTAAACTTGAAACAACATGAGAAAGAAGCACCATTATTCCCCTGACCCTGGTGCAAATGTGGAAGGAGGGCTCAGGCTGACCCCTCACCCCCGCCCCCAGAGCATCCCCTGGAGCCTGGGACACCAGCCCATCCGCACATGCGAGGAAGTGCAATCCTGGACCAGCTGTCGAAGCAGGAGTGCCCTGAGTGCAACCCAGGGGCCCGGGCAACTCTTAGACCTTGGGGATGCCCTGCCTGTCAGAGCGCAGGGTCTGTAGGTGCCGCAGAAAGTCACTCGCTCTCAGTGTCTGTTTTGTGGGTTGTATGTATCCATAGAAACAGCAGGCTTTAGGAATTCTCTGGTGGTCCAGGGGTTAAGACTCGGTGCTTTGACTGCTGGGGCCTGGGTTCGATCCCTGGTCAGGAAACTAAGATCTGCAAGCCACATGGCACAGCACTCGCCATCCCCCAAAAAAAGAAACAGTAGGATTTGCTTCCAGTGAAACGCACCTCCTGATGACTTTTGCTTGGAATGCCACTTGATGTTGACTCCACTTCCGCTGATTAAAGATTTTTTCAGGCCATTCAGCTCTCTCCAACTGTTTCTTTCCCAAGATGAAAAATTTCAGAGATTGTCCGTCTCCACAAATAGGCAGAGACCAAGCCAGACAGGCAGAAAGGCGTCTTCACAGAGGCTCACGTGTTCCCTGAGGAAGATCGCAAACCAGGGCAGGAGAGAAGGGTGCAGCTGGGTTTCGAAAGGAAGGCTGAACTACAAGGCTCCTTCTGTGCTTGTGACTAAATTTTCTTTCAGTGTTGGGAATTTGAAACCGAACTCTTAAACAAGATTCACCATGTAAAGAGAGTATGTTCCACTGTAGATAGTTTAGGGACAACATAGAAATAGAAAGAAGAAGAGGTCAAACAGCAGGTTCACCCCCCAACCCAATCTGAAGGTGGCTGCTGTTACCATTTTGGTATAAATTTATTTGATTTTTCCAGCCACTTTATAGGCACTACTACTACTAGGGGTTGAGTTGTTCCTTTGGGATAGACTCTGATCTGAGCACTTCACGTATATTAGTTCATTTGCAGTGGGTACTATTATTTTCATTTTACAGAAAGTGAAAATGAGGCCCAGAGTGGGGTAGGTCTGCCCAAGTTCCTTCAGCAGGTATGCAGCGGGCCCAGGCGGGGACTCAGGCGGTCTGACCTTCAAGCCATGGTCTCTGCCGCTGCCGTGAAATCGCCTTCGCATATTCTTTGCCCCCAGTTTTATTGACATATAACCTGGTGTGCGTTTCAGACATACAGCATAATGATTTGATACGTGCTTATTTTGCAATGTGATGACCACAGTAAGTTCAGTTCTCATCTACCACCTCACATAGCTCCACCCTTTTTCTTGTCATGAGAACTTTTCAGATCTACCCTCTGAGGAGCTTTCAAGTATGCTGCGCAGCGTTATTAACTATGGTCGTCAGGCTGTACATTAGACGCCGTCCACCCCCCCAACTGGGACTTATCCGTCTCATAACTGGAGCTTGTGCCTTTATCCACCGTCACCCGCTTCCCCAATCTCTCCCCATTTTCTGAAGCCCACATTTTGCCATGAGGAATCTGAAAATTCACTGAAGGTTTGGAAATAACAGGAGAGAGTTCAGAGAGCCGGCAGAAAATCTCCAAGGCAGCTCCTACACTGGCTCAATGTCCAGCCTACCCTTCCTGTAACAGGCTTTTCTCTCCCAAGGCTGGACCCAGAGCCGCAGAGCCCCCAGATAGGAGAGACTTCCCCAAAGGGGTCATAGTGTGCAACCCCTGACCCAGAGACACAGCTCCTCCCATTGAAGTGTGGGGACAGGTCCCCACTGGGCTCAGCTTCTCCAAGGCCAACACTCCCTGTTCTAAGAGGCCCTGGGAAAGGCTCCTCCGCGGAAGAGGCAGCGACCTTGGGCCCAGATTGCATCCTGCAGCTGAGAATCAAACTGCTTGTTCCTCCAAACGTGGCAGCTCTCCCAGAGCTCAGCACGCACCTGGGCTCCACCAGAGCACCCCCAGGGCCCACCAGATAGGACTCTGGAACGCTGCACTCCATTGTTTCTCTCATCTGTATATCAAGAGTGCATTGTGCTTAGAGGTGTACCTCCGAGTTATTAATGGCTACACTGGATCCCACCACACGGATGTAGCAACATTTACCAAAGCCAGGCCCCAGGAAGTTTGGATTATTTCCACGGTTGGTGACTCTGTTCTTAAAACTACAATAAACAATCATGTAGCCAAAACTCAGCACAATCGTTACCGCCTTAGATCTATTTCTGCAAGTGGAATTACAGGTCAGGTGAGACACATGGTTTTAAAGTTTTTGACTGAAACTCCCAAGCTCTCCCTGTAGAAATGCCCAAGTTATTCTCCACCCATCCTTGTGAGAATAAATGACATAACTTTTAAGAAACCGCCAGCTAGCACTGAAAAGAGTGGGCTTCCCTGGTTGACTCCGTGGAAAAGAACTCGCTTGCTAATACAGGAGACCCGGGTTTGATCCTTGGGTCTGGGAGATCCCTTGGAGAAGGAAATGGCAACCCACTGTAGTATTCTTGCCTGGGAAATCCCATGGACAGAGGAGCCTGAACAGCTTCAGTCCATGGGATTGCAAAGAGTTGGACACTGAGGGACTAAAACAACTGAAGAGCACCACAGAGTGAGCAGAACCTGCCTGCGACAAGAAGTTCCTTTGCTGTCCACCAGATGGTGCTGTTAGCTAAGGTTTTTGCATCCTGCACGCCAAGTCTCCTATCTGCTGCGTCTCCTGCATTGGCAGATGAGTTCTTTACCACCAGCTAAGAGTTCCAGAAAAACATCTATTTCTGCTTTATTGACTATGCCAAAGTCTTTGACTGTGTGGATCACAATCAACTGTGGAAAATTCTGAGAGAGATGGGAATACCAGACCACTTGACCTGCCTCTTGAGAAATCTGTATGCAGGTCAGGAAGCAACAGTTAGAACAGGACATGGAACAATAAACTGGTTCCAAATAGGAAAAGGAGTGTGTCAAGGCTGTATATATGTCACCCTGTTTATTTAACTTCTATGCAGAGCACATCATGAGAAACGCTGGGCTGGAAGAAGCACAAGCTGGAATCAAGATTGCCGGGAGAAATATCAATAACCTCAGATATGCAGATGACACCACCCTTATGGCAGAAAGTGAAGAGGAACTCAAAAGCCTCTTGATAAAAGTGAAAGAGGAGAGTGAAAAAGTTGGCTTAAAGCTCAACATTCAGAAAACGAAGATCATGGCATCCGGTCCCATCACTTCATGGGAAATAGGTTGGGAAACAGTGGAAACAGTCTCAGACTTTATTTTGGGGGGCTCCAAAATCACTGCAGATGGTGACTGCAACCATGAAATTAAAAGATGCTTACTCCTTGGAAGAAAAGTTATGACCAACCTAGATAGCATATTCAAAAGCAGAGATATTACTTTGCTGACTAAGGTCCGTCTAGTCAAGGGTATGGTTTTTCCAGTGGTCATGTATGGATGTGAGAGTTGGACTGTGAAGAAAGCTGAGCACCGAAGAATTGATGCGTTTGAACTGTGGTGTTGGAGAAGACTCTTGAGAGTCCCTTGGACTGCAAGGAGATCCAACCAGTCCATTCTGAAGGAGATCAGCCCTGGGATTTCTTTGGAAGGAATGATGCTAAAGCTGAAACGCGATTAGGGGCAGGAGGAGAAGGGGACGACAGAGGATGAGATGGCTGGATGGCATCACTGACTCGATGGATGTGAGTCTGAATGAACTCTGGGAGTTGGTGATGGACAGGGAGGCCTGGCGTGCTGCAATTCATGGGGTCGCAAAGAGTTGGACATGACTGAGCGACTGAACTGAACTAACCTGAAGGTTCTAGATTTCTGGTAAGGGAAGTCTGAGGAACATTCACACACACATAGACAAATCAAGTTTACCCTTGGAAATCTAGTACAGTCTCATACGAAAACCAGGTAGAAACTGACAGTGGTGGCACAGCTGCCAGGAGATGGTGGAAACACCACTGGAGGTTGTCACCATCCAGCTGTTAAGCCTTCTGCAGGTTCCCAGGAGCCCCCACGGGAGACACCGACAAGTCCACATGCTTATCCCATCCCTCCCATCTCCCTTGTTCATTCCTACTCTAGGAAAGCTGTCGTGGAGTGGCCTGGTTCCTTCCACCTGGTTCTCTGGCCCCTTAGAGCCCTGGGCTTATCATGGTTGTTAATTTTACACTCTGATGTGCAATTATTGATTGCCTGTCTATGTCTGGAGGAGGTGCTCCAGGAGGTGCGCCAGGAGGTGCCTGCTATGGGAGTACAAGGTGGAGGAGCTCGGGACCTCTCCTTAGAGCATTGCAAATAACTGCCATCCTCGTGAAACAAATTTAGTGACAAATAAACCACAAGAGAGGTGACAGAATGAGCACCACGTAGGTTCAGGGCACTAGTCAGACAAGTCCCGTTTTCCGCTGAGACTGTTTGCTCATCTACAGTAACATCAGCAGCTCCTCTATTAAATGACACTTTGTACACCAAGGGCTCATGCCTGATAAAGGCTCGGAAAGTTTCCTTAGCTTTGGTTGTCTGGTCTTTGCCAAGCAGCACCCTCTAAAAGGACAGTGGGAAGAACAAGAGCTGAGAGGTTATTCCTGATTCCAAGTCACTGACTTAGACATCTTGCAAGCTAATATTTGTGCTGTGTGATCTCCCAGCTGCCAAGGCTTGTGGAAGTGTTTGGCTGTAACACTGCACAGGAAGGGCTGGCCTACTGGGGAAGGGGGCAGCGGTAGGGGGGTGGGATGTGGAAGGTCCAAATGATATGCCTTGGCTAAATCCCCCTGAGATGGGATTCTAAATTCTTTCTCTGTGCACACATCAATTTCATCAGCAAGCATGTCTGACTCTTTCCTGCTTGCAGGCCTGTGGTGACTGGTTATCTTGCATTTCCCCTTCTGACTCTGAGCACTGGTTACCTGTTGCCCCTCCAACCCAGGTGCCTCTGGAGTCCTTCAAGGCTAAGGCCCTTTCACCCTACAGACCGGGCTCCTTCAGGAAACCCTCATTTTGTCAGTGTAACCGAGCTTTCTGCAGAGTCCGGTTTTCCCAGATTCTTTGTCGCTGCTCCTCCAACCCATGAGCCCTTGAACGCTGCTCACTGGCAAAGCGGTTCCCCCTGCGATAGAATGAGAATTTCCGAGCCCAGGAATAAATGAGCTCAGATGCGGCCTCAGCGTGACCCTCTTCTCTGAGATTGTGCTCCCTCAGCCCTGGGATTTAGGGTCTCAGGCCCAGCCTGGATCTCGAGAGCTCACCACCCCCTCACTCCCCAGAGGCAGTTCTGATCATCTTAATATATTCCCCAAGTCCCCAGGATGAGCGGACCAAGCGGGATCCTACCACTTCGGGCCTTGGGCACCCTCCAGGGCGGCAGGCATTGCCTCCTCTGACCGAGCCCCCAAGGCGCCCCAAATCCCACTCATCCTCTGCGGTGGCTCCAGGTTGTCGGCCCTGCTGTAACCCACCCGCTTCCGCTCGAGCAGCGGGGGTCCCCAGTGCACGCGGGAGGGGGGCGGCGATGACCACGGGGCTACTGTGGGGGGCGAGGAGCCCAGTGCTCCGCTCGCGCGTGCGGCGGAGCCCGGTTTCCCGGGACCACGTGGGGCCAGGACCACCAGCCATGCAGGTCACCGCGTACTTCGCGTGCGCCAAGTTGGGGCGTCCGGTTTTTCTCAACGGCTGCGGGGACCACACCCCCGGGGCGAGGCGCGTCAACGACGGCCCGATGGGGCGGGGCCACCGCGGTTATAAATGGCGGAGGTTTCCTGGCTGCTGCAGCGACCGCGCTGGGAGAGCCGGTCCTCTCCGGTGGGCGGCGCGCGCCCGGTGTCCGGACTTTCCCGGCCCTGCCCGGCCCGACCCTGCGCGGCAGCATGGCGGGCTCAGGCCCCAAGCGGCGCGCGGCGGCGGCCACCCTCCCGGCGAACGAGGAGGAAGAACAGCAGGCACGGGAGCGGATGCTGGCGGCGCGGGGCGCGGACGGCGCGGGGGGCGAGGTGACCCTGCAGCGCAACATCACGCTGCTGAACGGCGTGGCCATCATCGTGGGCACCATCATCGGCTCCGGCATCTTCGTGACGCCCACCGGAGTGCTCAAAGAGGCGGGCTCGCCCGGGCTGGCGCTGGTGGTTTGGGCCGTGTGTGGCGTGTTCTCCATCGTGGGCGCGCTCTGCTACGCCGAGCTGGGGACCACCATCACCAAGTCGGGCGGCGACTACGCCTACATGCTGGAGGTGTACGGCTCGCTGCCCGCCTTCCTCAAGCTGTGGATCGAGCTGCTCATCATCCGGCCCTCCTCGCAGTACATCGTGGCGCTCGTCTTCGCCACCTACCTGCTCAAGCCGGTCTTCCCCACCTGCCCTGTCCCCGAGGAGGCTGCCAAGCTCGTGGCCTGCCTCTGCGTGCGTGAGTACTGACCGGGCCCCAGGACATCGGCGGGCGCGGGGGAGGGTTGGAGTGGGGGTGGGTGTGCCGAGCCGTGGTCGCCGCATCCTTGGCCCTCCCCGCATTCCTGGACCATCCCTACACCCCGCGCCCCCCGACCCCCGCCCCGATCCGACCCCGCAGTTCTAGACTGAGGGCAACGGCCCCAATACCCACGTGCGTTTCATTCATTCTTTTCCACATCCCCTTGAGAACTCCGCAGTGAGTCACACAGCAGGGTCCCCGCCCTGAGCCTCTGGCCAGTAGCGCCTTCCCACTCGGTCCATCCGGAGCCTTGCTTAAGCTGACCCTTACTTACCTCCTGAGAGGCACCCACGTGGAGTACCTGAGAAGCTTGTCTGTTTCTTGTGTCCTTTGACTTCCCCAAGCCTTACTGTTTGTGGAGAGAGATCGTAGTTAAAAAAAAAAAAAATCAACAAACGTCATTCAAACATGCTCAGTCAGGAAGGGCTGACTCATACAAACCCATTAATAGTAAAATTGTGCATGGGCAGTGAGTGAGTTGCTCTTTTAGACAATGGAAGGTTGCATCCTCTAGCCAGTCTTAAAAGAGGGGTGCTTAACTGCATCTTAAGTGTGTGCAGGGTGGGTGCTGGCTTTGGGATCCCAAGCTGTGCTGAAATACAGCCACTGGGCACAGCCCAGATGTTGGTGGAGGAGGTCCCAGGATGTTGGTGGAGCAGGTCCTGGTATGTTGGTGGGCTGTTTTCTGGTGGTATTTCAGGAAAAAAAATTTTGTACTGAAAGCCACACGATTATCGTATCTTTGTCTGTGGCTGCAAACATCTCGGGAGACATGCAGGGTGGAAGTGTCCGGCCGCCTGATTTGAGGCACTGCCTAAACCTTGAGGTGCACAGAGGTGTGGGGCCAGCAGGGCTGGTTTCTATCCAAGCCCCGAGACTCAGGGAGCCGTGCCATCGCTTGGAGCGGCTTTTGACCAGCAGTACACGCTGGCGCTGTTGGAATTCTGGAGCCTGGGCACCAGCTCACTGTGTGTGTTGGGTGGGGGGCTTTCAGAGGCATACTCTGGGAAGTGGTGTCCCTGGGAGACCTGAGACCGCAGAGCGGCCGTGCCGGGGGAGGAGGACGTCTTGCCTTTGAGGGGAATTTCAGCAATGAACATCTCAGCTTATAAAAACCTTTGGCCCAAATCTCGGAACAGTCACAGAGATAGTTGATCTGCCTGAGGGCGGGGGAACCTGTGGCTTCCAGTGGGCTTCTCAGACGATATTTTGCGCCGAGTGAGGAAAATCCACTCTTTGTTGACTTTCTGTCAGTAGAATTTTCATTGTGCGATTTTCATCGTTGCTAGGTCTTGTTTGATGTTTGGGCCCAGGATGTGATGATATAACACTGCCTTCAAGGGCCTCTCTGTGATCTTGGAAAGTGGATCCCTCACTTTCTCAACCTTTTGGGTTTAAGCAGATGAAGCTGCGGGATGGATTCTGGAGCAGCTGTGGCGGGTACGCCCTCACCAGGACTCCCGTGGGCGCCAAGGAGGGTCACATAAGTTCCACTCCTTCTGCAAGCGTGTCCATCTCTGCTCTTTTCCTCTGAACCACCCTTGCTAGTGTGTTGTGTGTGTGTTGTATTTTCTGGTGAAAAGGAGATTTTCAGTAACACAGGGATATGCTGTCTGAAAGAGGGAGTGCTAGTCTAGAGCCTGCCACATCTAGAGGGGGATGAGGGCTTGTCCGAGGCTGGCAGGAAGGTTACAACCACCCAAGAAAGGGTCTGCTCTTGGGCACATCTGAGATGGCAGTGAAAAGCCACAGTTTCTAATTGTTGTTTGATTATTGCACACAGGCCAGGTTCTAGAACTTCTCCTCGAGAGGAGAAAGGGCCCTCCACCACGCACTCCCTGAGCGCTCCCCTTGTGGCAGCAAGCCCATGCGCCCCAGCCCAGCAGCCCAAGGCCTGAGCCGATACCTGGTGAACGGCCCAGGGGCCCACCCTTTGAACAGCATGTTGTGGACCCGCAGTTTTGCCGGTTGTCTTTGCTGCCCCAGGCATGCCCCAGGACAGCTGGCCTCTATGCATGGTGGCTTGCACTGGCTCTGGTCCTTAGAATGATCCTGCGGACAAGATAAATGGGGGAAGGTCCCTTTTCTTGTAGGTCTCACGTGGAAATGACAGCCCTTTCATGGTGCGACCTTGGGTTTTCCGTCTTTCTAATGAGTCGTGAAGGTGAATAGCCTGGGAGTCCGCTGTGTTTGCAGGGGTCGTCCAGCGCTTACTGATGGCACCTGAGATTCAGGTGACCCTGGGTTTTATCAGGGCGGCAGAGGTCACTCAGGTGAGTGACAGGATCTCTCCGGGCCAGACTCAGAAGCTGTCTGAGTTGTGGACACAGAAGGTGACCTCAAGTCGCCCAACCTCCCCCTCGCCCTCTCCCACAACCCCCTAGTTATCACCCATCTGGTGGAACCTGGCAGGTCTGCTGGTGGCCGAGAGCGGGACTCTACGTCCGCTTCCAGCTTGGTGGCCCTTAGTGGGCCTGGAGAGCACAGCTTCCCTCCTTCTCCCAGGGGTCGGGTGGGGTGCCAAGGCTCCCCTAGGGTGAGGTGGCCCCTCCACATCACCCTCCCTGGGCAGCCCGCGTGGAGTGGGAGTGGGGTCCTCAGCTGTTGGCCTCTGGGACCCATGACCTGGGGTATTTTATACTCGTATCAGGTGAAGAGCCTGCATTCTACATATGGACAGACTTGGGTTCTGTTTGAGAGAAACTCACGAAACCTCCCAGCCTGTTTCTGCATCTGTGACTCTGGTTCCTGGTGTTTGTGGGAACTCTGCCATGACGGGTCTAATGCACGTGGCACCCCACACAAAGGGTCACACCATGGCCGTGATTGTTCTCGCCCTCCATGTCGAGCTAGAAGCCATTCCCTGCACCCCCTTTTAGCGTGGGGGGTGGCAGCGTTTCAGCCCACCCCACCGGCGGCCCCTCCCAGCACTGGGGCAGCCGTTGCTAGCTGGCTCCAGGGCAGGATGGTCAGTTGAGGTCCCCTCTTCCTGGCAGTGAGAGACCCCTCCTGGTGTGTCCACGACTGTGTCCCTGGGCCTCAAACCAGGCCTGTCCCAGCAAGGCCAGCACACCATCCGCGGCCACTGCAAGCTGTCTGGATGTCTGCCAGCTGCCCAGCCTAAGCCCCTCGCCTCGCAAAGCAGAGGCTTCTGGGTGTTTCCAAGGAGCTGGCAACCCTGGGATTGCAGGCTGTGAGCTGAGTGCAGACGACAGCCGGGTAATTAGCCCTGAAATCCGACTTTGCCAGACAGACATGAAAGCGCTCCGGCCCAGTCACGGGGCACAGCGGGTACTCAACAGAGCGCGTGACCCGAGGGAGGCAGGAGACGGCATTTCTGACCCCTTTCCCCTGGGCCACGGGCCCCTTGATGATCCCTCAGTATGCAGACCCTGCCCAGAGATGTCCACCCTAAACCTTCAATCTCAGGTTCCCAGACCCCCGGAACCGCTACCCCTATCTTGACAGAAACGCCCAGCATTGAGATCTGCCATCCCCCCACTTTACAGCCAGGGAGACAGGGTGTCCTCGTCCCGAGCTGCCTCTGTCACCCGGCGTGGGGACGCAGCCGTGTCTGTGGTGAGGGTGGAGGGTGCCGGGGTCTGGGACAGTGGCCGTCACCATGCCTGGTCATCGGGGGCAAACACTAGTGGATCTGAGGTTTGTGTCCTGGACTCCCTGGGAAGCACTCCCCCCATATCCACCCCTCACGCCGTACCTTCCCCCACTGTGGGGAGTCAGACCCCTTACAGGGAGCTGTCTAGGAAAACACCGTATTCCTCTCATGACCTTCCCTTTGCAAATGACCTTCCAGAGCAGGTGGCCAACAGCTGCCCCATGGGCTCCAGCTGCCCCGTGCCACGGTCCCTGTCCTGTGCCCACGCTGGCCTCCAGTACCTGTCCTCTCCTTCCGTGAGAGGTGCCAGGGACCAGGCATGCATGATTCCACCCCCAGTTGGTGTGACCTTGCTGGGTCTGGATCATTGACCAGGGGAGCTCCCAGAGCACATCTGACCCCCCACCCTCCAGTTTTGCCCCTTCCCTTCCCCACAGTGGGACCACTGCTCCATCCAGCAGTGGTTCTTGGCTTGTGGTTGGGGTCCTGTCTGCATCCTGGTGGCAAGCCCCCACCCAACTCTTTCCTTAGTCCTGGAGGAGTCCTGAATTCTTGCTTGGGAGGGTGGGCTGGTGGGTGGCCTTGACACCCTCCTATGCCAGAGGGAGGGGTGTCCTACCCCCACCCCGGTCCATCCAGACCAGCCTCCAGGCAGGGGCAGTTTGCTGGGCCCCATCCACCCCACCCCTGGGGGATTTGCCTGTTCAGAAGCCTCCAGCATGCTGTAGGCAACCCAATCTGCCCTCTGAGTCACCCTGACCTTGGCTGCTGGCTGACAACCCAGAGGAGAGTCACCCCAAGTGTAGCCAGTACAGACCGAGGCCTCTGCCCAAGGCCGGTACGGGATTCAGCCCTCAGCAGGGACACAGGCTACAGGGCTGGGTCTTCTTCAGCTGGTCCTCGTCAAGGACATCCTGTCAGCCGAAAGGCTCCTGAGGGCCCTGGCTGTGTGACCCAGGGCTGGGTGCTGGGCCTCTCTGGTCCTGGGTTTCAGAACCTGGAGCAGAGCAGTGCAGGTAGGTTGTACATGTGGAGGATGTGTGAGTTCTGACCCATCACAGCAGGGGTCCAGTTTTGGAAGGACTGGCCAGGCAGGAAATGACAGAGCCGGTGTGCCTGGCAAGGGGACCAGGAGCTCCGGCCCCACTGGGCACAGGGAGGGGCTGTCTGCTCAGGGGGTCTGGTCAGGGAGAGAAGCTCACCAGAGTCTTGACAATCATGCATTCATTCCCTGGGTTGTGGGCATGAGTCGGGGGGTCCCTTGAGGGTTGGTGGCTGGCCCATCATGGGGGACCAGGGGAGTGTCCTCGGGTCGTGTGGGCAAGGGGCCGTCTGCCTGCACTTTGGTGCAGGGTCCTCGGGCCCTGAAGTCAGCCCTGTTTGGTCCATGTGAGGACTCGTGCTGGGTGTCGAGGCTGAGGCAGGGGAACAGGTTGGGGACGGGGGCGGCCTTGCTGGGTGGCAGACGCGCATGAACGGGGGTGTTCACAGTGGAGGGCAGGCTACTTCATCGTGCTTCCCCACATCCTGCTCAGGATCCCTGCCCCAGGGCCCCCACCAATGTGACAGCCTGCTTCAGAGTCAGGTCAGAACCAGCTTGGGCTGGTCCCCTCCCCTCCAGGGATGTCGGCAGTGTGTGTGTGGTGGGGCCCTAAGGACTTGGCCCAGCTGATGGGTCCCCACCCGGACTGCACGTGGGACCACCTGGTTGGGAGGTGTGATGCCCAGGCCGCCCAGGCTGACCAGGTCTGCAGTAGCACAGTGTGGGAGCCTGTCACAGGCACCGGTGCTGAAGACCCTAGGCAAGGGGCCGCCGCACAGGAGTGGGGCTCGGGAGGCCTGGATGTCCTCACCCCCCTCCCCTAACTAGCAAACTAGGTTTCGGAGTGGGGGCCGTGGGGTCCCATCCCCCTCAGGTGCAGCGGGTTTGCAGTGAGGTGGGGCTTTCCAGACCATAGAGGTGCGAGCCGGGGATGGATACTAACTGGAGACACCCGCACACACAGCCTCGGCTCCTTAGCACATCTTCACTTGGCCGTGACCGCTCAGTTTAGTAACTTGCAGGCTCGATAGTCAGGGCCTGCAGCAGTATTCCCAGTTAGCTGATGAGGAAATACAGAGGCTCAGACCCACTAAGTCACCAGCCCAAGATCACACAGCATGTGAGAAATCAGGACCAACTTAGAAGGGCTCCTTCCTGTGGCTCCTGGGTGTTCTTGGGGTTGTGGGAGAGGCTTTGGGAACCTCTGTTTACTCTGCAGGGCTCTGCTTTGGAAGAACCCAATAAAATGAGATGTGGCTATATGTGGAGTTTCCTGCTAACTTCAGAGCTTGCGTGTCAGCAGATCTCAGACTGGACTGAACCTGCCTCTTTCTGGTGTGTTTGAAATGAAGCGTCAGTCCCGGTTTCAGAGGCTGGCTGAGACTTCTGCCTCTGAGCAAGGGTGGGGGAGCTCTGGCCAGGTGTCACCCAGCCCAAGTTAAAAATGGAAAACACGAAACACATGTTCCAGGGCTGGTCGCATTTGAAAATGTGACTCGGCCTATTAGTAACTGTTTTCATAAGAAATCAGTGATCGACAAGGGCTGTGTCCCAACTGGACTGCGGTTTTGTGTTTGCCTGCTCCTGCGTCCACGGCCTGTCTCTGCAGAGATTGGACATGGGAACTAGATGGAATCCTGGGTCCCATCCGAGCAGCCCCTGCCCCTGGAATTCCCTCATTTTCATTCAGTGCTCCAGACTCTGGAAGCTCCGATTTGAGTGGCCAGTGCCGGGGTCATTGGTGGTCCTGGAGCCGAGCTGTCGCCCTGCGCAGAGTCTGCACTCAGTGCCTCTGGAGGTGAGGCTGGCCTCCTCAGATGTTTGGGGTATGGGTGGGTCCTGGGCATTCACTCTCTTGGAGCCAGTAAAGGGGAATTACACGTCGTGAAGTCAGCTGCTGGTTCTCCATGTGGGTCCTCTGGACAGCACCAGAAATGGTGGGTTCTTGGGCCTGCCCAGTCAGATGCTCTGGGAGGTGGTACACTCAATGGGAGACCAGTCTGTTATTGGGTGGGGGGGAGTTAGGGCAGGAAGGGAAGAAATGCGGGGTGCAGGGCGCAGGCCACCATGGAGGCTGGGCCTGGGGGTGAGGGGGCTTGCCCCAAGCCCAGAGGACGTTAGGGAGTCCAGGACCAGAGCGGAGGGGCTGGTTCACCGAGTACCCTCTGAGCCCTGGGTCCCTGCATGCCGAGTGGATTTGGACAATAGGGTCAAGGCAGGACACACACCCCAGAGCGACTTGCTGCTTTTCCAGCAGTCAGCCCCACTGCCAGCCACTCTCCCAGCCGCCTTGGCCCACCTGCAGCCAGGGCTCTGGGTCCAGATGCCCAGTGAGTGAGCCTGTTTGACGGGTAGAGGCTCCGACGATGGGCAGGCTGGCTGCCTGGGCCTGGGGCTCGTCCGGCCGCGGTCATAGTGGTCAGCACCTGCTGCTCTCTGGCCCGGTACCAGTTGCTGCCCCAGGAGACCAGCTGGCCTGGCTTCCTGCAACCCGTGTGGCTTGCCAGCCACTTCCTCTCCCATCTCAGGGCCCACCGAGGGCTGTCTTGGGGCGCTGCTGGGGGCCTGCCAGCAAAGCTCTGATAATACGGTGCTCATCTCCCTGGCATCTCAGCCCCTCCCACCTGTGTGGGGCCTCAGACTGTCTTTTCCTCAAGTGTTGGTCCTTTTTTATCAAGGATCCAAAAAAAGGCACCTCTTTCAAAGAGACTCACTGGCAGCTTCTTGCTAGTGAGGTTCCAGGCTCTGGTCCATGGGCCCTTCATCCTTTCATTCTGGGGGTTGGGGGTGGATGGTCCCTGCAGACCTGGGGACAAGGGAGGGTCCATGGCTGCAGCCCCCTTACAGACATGGGGACGGTGGCTGAATTTTCTGATGAGTGGGGGCAGCCAGTCCCCAGATGCTATGGTTCTGGATGGTTCTGTTGCCTGCCCACGACCTTGCTCTGGTGTGTTTGAACTCTGGCAGAGGCGGTTAGGGTGAGGGACCCTGAGGGCACTGAGTGCGGTGTAGACAGTGGATGCTCATACTTCGCCCCAGCTGATAAGGTTGTTATTTTGTTATTGGCATGCACAGAATCCAAGGGCAGCCCTGATAAGGCTCATGAGAGTTTTACCCTCAGTCAGAGAGGGAAATGGGTTTTGGTGTGTTTTGTTTTGGTGTTTTTAAGTGAAACACTGTGTTTCAAGTCCAGCATATACTGGGAGGCTTGCCCCCAGTGGCTGACAGCAGACAGCCTGTGTGTGAAGAGTTATCGGAGGTGGACCCTAGGCCTGGAAAGTGAGATAACCGGTCAGGCCGGGGTGAGAGGTCAGGCTGAGCAAGGCTGGGCAGAGCCTTTAGGTGCTGCTCAGATAGATAAGTTCCCTGGTGCACGCCTCCCGTTTGTATGCTCACCCTGCTCAGAGTGCCTTCTACCTGCAAGTCGGCATCGCGGGTGGGGGTGGCTGGCAGTCTGCGGACAGGACTCTGAACTCAAGCCACCTGGTCGGCCAGGTTGCAGCTGGAGTTGACGCTCCTGGTCAGGCTGTAAGCGTGACCAGTGGTCCAGGCGGCCATGGGTTGCGAGCAGCCCCCAGGCCGGCCGGGGGTGTCCCTCCCTCACTGGGCAGCATGTCCTGCCCTCCCAGACATGAGGATGGGTGCAAGTGCAAGTCTGTGAGTTCGTTATGGGGGGATGGTGACTTTGCAGGAGGTGGCTGGCCCACTAGCGGAAACCTGAGGCCCCAACCCCCTTGCAAGGTAGAACTGGGGCACCCCTGCAGGGCAGCAAGGTGGCATGTCACAGCCAGACAAGGCCAGGACAGACCCGGCCCTGAAAGCCTGTGGGACCAGCCACCAGGCCCCGCCTGCCCTGCCATCTGCCCACAGCCCACAGCCGCTCCTCTCCCGAGCCCACCAGTCTCTATCTTCCGGCCCCAGCTGTTGCCTGGTGTTTATCTGGGGGTTGTCAGCACTGGGAACCCCAAGGGGGCCGGCTTCCAGCCAGTGCCTGCCTGCTGGTGCCCTGGGGTGACTGTGCCCCCTGCCCTGAAGCACAGGTGGGGGCTGCCCCTAACCATGGTGGTGACAGCAGAGACCCTGGTTCCACCCGGATGCCCCCTCCATCCTGTGGTGTGGAAGCTGAGGCGCCTTGCTGAGGTGATGGACTTAAAGCCAGGGCAGCCAGAGGCCGACCCAGCTTCCCAGACGTCCTCCCAGCCCTGCTGTCTAAGGCTAGGATGGAGCCCGGTATAGAAGACATTATGAGGAGTAGTAAAGCATTTACTTATCGGCCAAAGTCAATGAACATTAACGTCTCCTATGTTTTTATTCTTTTTGTAAAAGAAAGGAATATTACAGAGTCCCCTTTGTCCTGGGATCCAGCCCATTTTCCTCCCAACCGCAGAGCCTCCACTGTCTGAGACAGAGCTAAGCTCAGGGTCCACGGGGCCCTGGGGTCCTGGGGCTGGGCTTGGCTAGCCACACCCCTTTCCTGGGTCCACAGGGGCTGGGACGCCTGCAGGGTAGGGCTCTGGTTCCCTGAAGGGGGGCCCTGGGGCTGGGCTTGGCCAGCCACACCCCCTTCCTGGATCCTCAGAGACCTCATCTGTGGGGTGGGGAGGGGAGCTCCCGCTCACCTTGGGGCGGAGACCCCAAACCCGCTGAGGTGTGCGGAGATGACAGCAGCGAGGGCTGCTGGGCAGGAGCGCCGTCTCCCCCTCCCCGTGGCTCTGGCCACGCCTCTTCCCCGCCCCGCCCCCCGCCTTGCCCGCCCCCCTCGCCCCGCCCCGGCTTCCGGCTTCCGCCCTGGCCTGGAGCATGAATGGAGGAGTGATGCAATCTGCCAGCCTCTTGCTGCATACGGAAACCAAGGCCTCAGGGTTGTCACTTTCCATCTGAGGAAATGTAGGACTGCCCGGAAAGGTCCCTCCTCCCCCCACGCTTCCTCGCCGTCTGCTGTGCCCAGGCTCCTCGGGCCACTGGTGGGCGGGCACTTTGGCTTGGCCTCCCAGGGCCCCCTCACCCTGGGTCCCAGCCACGTGGTGAGTTGCATCATCCTGGATGCTCAGGAGAAGGAATTCCCTGCCGCTCCACCTCTCCCCACCCACAGAGGGGGCGGGGTGTGTATCCGAGGGGCCCCAGAGTCCCAGGTCTGCCCCTGTCACAGAGGATAGGGGTCCTTTCTAAGCCTCTGGCTCCTCTTCTGTGCTGGGAGTGGCAGTGCTGATGTGCGTAATACAGGACAGCTGTCTTGGGGCTGACCTGGAGGGCCTGGACTGAGTGTGTGTCCACCCCCGAGCCACACGCTGAGGCTCACTGGTGCTGTTTGCCCCTTGCACACGTCGGCCCCTTCATCTGAGCCTCTCCCAGCCAAGGCTCCGCTCCTGCCACTGAAGAGAGCTTTGGTGCCCTGGCAGGGACTCTGCCCCCACATTCTCAAGGCCTCACATGGGCCCCACCACCCTGAGTCGGCTGTCCACCAGCTTGCCTCTGACAAGTGCAGGACCACCAACTGGGAGCCCTAGGGGCCTGGCCAGCGTCCCCATGAGTGAGGGCCACTCTGGGTCCATTTGTCACAGCCCTCCACTGTCGTACCTGGTGTGGGGAACATCTGAAGGTTTCAGTTTAGGAGCAGGGGCCAAAGGCAACTGGTTTTAAGGCAGATTTTAACCCCTACTTTCTGGGGCGGGACAGACAGTCCTGATCAGCCATTGTGTCAGCCAGGCTTAGCACAGCAAAGAGAAAAGGACAGGGAGGGTGGCGTTTCGATATCAGTTAATTTCCGAGAGAGAAGCTGTGGGTAGGGGCTGGTCCTAACCAGAGCTCATGGGGCCATGTCCTGTTTTTCGCCCACCTGGACTGTCGTGTCTCATTTGGTTAATTAGCGTGGATTTATTTCTTTGGGGGCCTTTCTCTCACTTTGTAAAAGTACATGTAATTAATTTAGCTCGGGAGGGAGCCATGTGGCACCTGCCAGCCCAGGTTGGTTCTGTCTGGAGAAGCGCTGTGTGTGGGGCATGGTGGACAGATGTCCTTCCCATGGCTCCAGGCCGTCCGGTTAATGTTTGACTGCCAGCCCACCCAGCATAAAAGGCCCCACCTGCGCCCTGGCCAGCCCCCTGGGCAGCTGGTGTCAGCAGTGGCATGAGGCAGAGCCACTCTGAGAGCCGTCACGCCGGGCGTGTTTCCACGGGGGACGTGGTGGAGGAAGGCATGGGTGTTGGGGGCTGGTTCGTTCCTTTGTTTTCATCTCATCCACAAGGGATGCGGTGGAGGAGGGCATGGGTGGGGCTGGTTCCTTTCTTTCTTGTCATCTCCTTCTGTTTGCTTTTGAGTTACAGAGTTGGCTGCCTTCACGCCAGGCCCCTGAGCACTCAGCCCCTGCCCCCACTCAGGTCTGGGGTCTCCCCAGGTCCCAGGTGGGGCCTGCCTGTGTTGTTGAGTTTGTGGAGTCCGGCTTGCCTGCCCTGTGCCCCCGCCCCACGTCCCCACCCCGCCGCGGGGACTGCCTTGGGGTGGGGTCTTCAGTACCTGCCTTGACACCAACAGCAGAGTTGGCGCTGGTTCTCTGGTCTAACCAATGGGGCCCCCGGCTGTACGTCTCCTTCAGCACCCCCTGCACCCTCCCTCCCCGGCTTGTCAGGCTTAGGCCTCATGCGCTGTGTCCCCGGGGGATCCTCCGAGGACCCTCTGAAGAGAGGGTTCCCCCCTTGAGAGATTAGGGTGTCGGATAAATTGTGCTGGTGTCAGGTGGGAGCAGAAAGGTGACTGCGTGCACACCCCGCCCCCCCCCAACCATGGAAGCTTGTGCTTCTCAAGGGTGCCCCCTGGAGGGACTCAGGTGCAGGTGGAGGTGTTTTGATTCCCCGTGGGAGGTTGAAATCTGTCCATCAGGAAACACTACCTTATGGCAGCCTGGGGGCACCTGTGCTCAGCCTGTGGCCTTGGGTCCCCTCCCTTCTAAAGTCCAGATGGTCAGACCCAGGGAAGGGGCTGGGGAGTGCCTGCCCCTCTGCCCGCGTTTCCACAGCACTCACTCGCTGCCCTGCCTCCACAGTGCTACTCACTGCCGTGAACTGTTACAGCGTGAAGGCCGCCACCCGCGTCCAGGACGCCTTCGCCGCTGCCAAGCTGCTGGCGCTGGCCTTGATCATCCTGCTCGGCTTCATCCAGATCGGAAAGGGTGAGTGCGCCTAGGGTCGGGGGGCTGTCTCTGGACACCTGGCCCCAGATCCACCACCTTGGCTAAGGGGATTCACTGGAGTCAGTGGGTCGGGTGGTCCCAGGAGAAGCGCTGATGCTGAGGTAGGCCAAGTGAATGTGGTCACCAGCAAGTTGTCACGGGACCCTGCGGCAGCCACTGGAGCGGAGATCAGGCGGCGGTCATGGGGAAAGGGCGGTTTCCACAAAGTCCTCTAGAAGGGAGGGGACCATCTGGAGGAAAACCCGTAGACAGGAATTCTGCAGACGCTGCACTGCCTCCCAGGTTCAGAAAGGAATGGCTTCAGGGGGAGGATGTTTTCCACGGCAACAGAATTATAAACACGTTTTATGTGTGCAAGCTGAACAAAAGCGCTTTGCTATCCCTGCTGAAATCTGTGTTCACAGAAGTCCAGTCTCCTGCATTCCTCGTCAGTCTGCATCTTATCACACCAGCCAAGCGAGTCTCCCTCAGCAAGTCCTCCTTGGGAGACGTGACACAGTTCCCAGCGGGCCAGGCTGGTGGCACAGGAGGGGTTTCTGCTCCCTGGAGCAGTGGGAGAAATGGGTCCACCATGCAGACCGTGGTCCCCTGTCCACACAGGGCAGGCCTGGTGGTGACGGGGGTTGAGGGGAGAGCTCGGTGATGCGCCTGCTGTGTCAGGAGCGTGGCCAGGAGGTGTTGTTGCCAGTGCTGGTGGATCTTCCACTTGGGACCGTGCCCCCAGCCCCCGTGCCCTACCCAGGGCCCCCGGTGCCATGTGGATGCCCGCCCGCCATCCCCACCCCTCCCACGGTGGCCACCCACGTGGCATGATGGGTGGCCCACAGAGCTTATCCAGGGCGGGCGGGGGCAGGTGGAGTCAACCCCGTTTCTGAAGGGGGTGTCTCGGTGAACAGAGGCACAGCTGGATGGTAGGCCAGGCTGGCCATCTGCTCAGCTGCCGCAGGTCAGTGGTCCTGCGGGGCTGAGGTCCCCACCCCAGCCCCGTGTGTAAGGAGAGACCCTGGAGCCTCATTCTGCATCTAGGTGCCAGTAGCGTCGGGGGCAGGAGGTGGGAGACCAGCCTGTGTCTCCTGTCTTCCTGGGATCTCACGCCCCAGCATTTTCCTGAAGACAAGACTGTGTCTATAGCACGCTGGCCAGGCCAGGCTCCAGGTGTCAAGGGGGTGTGGTCAAGGCGGAGGGGACTCCCTGCCGTCTAGAGCTTACAGTGGGAACCGACAGGTGGGAGCAGAAACCCCTCCTGTGCCACCAGCCTGGCCCGCTGGGAACTGTGTCACGTCTCCCAAGGAGGACTTGCTGAGGGAGACTCGCTTGGCTGGTGTGATAAGATGCAGACTGACGAGGAATGCAGGAGACTGGACTTCTGTGAACACAGATTTCAGCAGGGATAGCAAAGCGCTTTTGTTCAGCTTGCACACATAACGTGTTTATAATTCTGTTGTCGTGGAAAACATCCTCCCCCTGAAGCCATTCCTTTCTGAACCTGGGAGGCAGTGCAGCGTCTGCAGAATTCCTGTCTACGGGTTTTCCTCCAGATGGTCCCCTCCCTTCTAGAGGACTTTGTGGAAACCGCCCTTTCCCCATGACCGCCGCCTGATCTCCGCTCCAGTGGCTGCCGCAGGGTCCCATGCTGAACCTCGGCAGGAGGGCCAGGACCCTTCAGGCGGGGCTCAGCACCATGGTGCCTGGAAGGCCGCAGGCCGCACTGCACTTGGAGGGCATGACCTGTGTCTCACAGACTGGCCCATGCATTGTCTCTGCTGTCCTTCACCCAGTGCCTGGCCCCTCCGGCCTGCCTGGAGCCCAGGGGTCCCGGGGCTGCAGAAGGGGCTGGGGTGTGGGGCCAGCAGGTCCGGTTGCAGGCCTCTGTGGCCTCATCCTTGATGCCGTGAGACTCACAGGCAGTTGTTGCCCTCCTTCTCATCCTCCTTCCCCAGGACCAGACCCATGAATAGAAAACTCGGATTGGGGAGGGTCAGCCCTGATGAGGATGGCTTTTCTGAGGCCCGGAGCGGGGGTTGGTGTGACCAGGGACCACTCTGCAGTCCTGGACTGAGATTGCAGGTGTGGGAGGGGCTCGCTGGGGGTGGGGGAGTTGGGCGTATGGGCCCTCGAGACCACTCCTAGCCTTTTCAGGAAGGGGGAGACAGATTATCTCAGATCCCAGCGGGCACGGCTCAGCTGGGGGAGGCCACAGAGCAGCAGGCCCAACGGCAGGGTTGGGAGTGGAGCCCTGAGGACCAGGGCTGAGCGAGAAGAGAAGCGTGGGCAGCTCTTTGTGTTTTTGCTTTTGTCTGTTGGCCGATTACCTATAGCACCTGCAAGGCCCTCAGCCGAATGTTCCTGGATTGGAGGGTGGGAAAGGTACAGAGAAGGCGAGTCTCTGGAGCCCAGCCCTGCCCAGAGGACACACGGTGGGACCTCGTGGGTGCGTGGATGCTGTGGCTGTGGTCACCCTGCAGATAAAGGGTGACCCTGCTGGAGGTCATGGGAGGGGACCAGGCAGCCCCGCCCCACAGCCCCCCCAGGAGCCCCGCGACCTCACCTGGCACTGGGCTCAGCAGGAGTCCTGGGTGTGGAGGCCACTGTGGACGGTCACCGTGTGCAGGGACATAAGCTCCCTCGGGTCTGCCCACCCTGTATCCTGCCCCAGGGTGGTGTCGGCAGGTGGTGGGGAAGGCCCTGAGCAGCTCTGCTGGTGGTTGAGGTCGGTGGGCGGGGAGCTGTGGGGCCTGGAGGAGACCCTCATCCCGGGAGGATCTGGGGCTCGGACCAGTCTCTCCAGGAGACTGTGCCTCCTGGAGCCTCACATCCTCATATGATAAGTGGCCACAGCAGCCCCAGGCCTGTCTTTGGGTCGTGGGCAGGTGCCTCGAGTAGCCTGTGAGCAGAGCTGCTCTCTTCAAAGTCGGGGGGAGACGTTTCGGATGCTCCTGGGCCTGACCACCCCAGTGCAGGACTCAGGGTGCCCGTGACAGAGGCCGTCTTAGAGGGGTCGGGACCACACTAGAACTGCAGGACGCTGACTGGGGCCCCAAGGCTGGGCTTCCGTCCTCCCCCAGCCACCCATGCCCCGGGAGACAGGGCCGGCGCTTGGCGGGCCAGATGCCCAGAGTAGCAGGTCACGTGCAGATGGGCCGCCTCAGCCGCGGTGGCAGGACTGATGCAGGCAGCTCACCCCCTCGGGTGCTCTTTGATGGTTTTTAATTGAGACCTTTCTGTCGGCCTGTGCAGCCCACATGCTTTGCTTGTGTGGCCCGCCCAGAAGAAATCAAAGGCCTGGCAGCTGGCTCTGTCTCCCTGCCGCCCCCACTCAGCCCTGCCCTGGGTGGTCAGCAGCAGGCCGGCGGCAGCAGGGCAAAGCCCTGTGCTGGGTGCTATTGGTGCTCGGGGGTCTCCCAGCCTGTGCAGTGGGCACGGTTGGTGCTCGCGGATTTGCCTGCCCGTGCAGTGGGGAGAGGGTCCTTTGAATCTTCATACCAGGGCAGCTCCTCCAGGAGTTTAAAAGATGGATGACACAGTAGACGGGCTGGCTGTGGGAACCGTCCCATCCTCGCCCCCCACCCCCTTAGGCAGAGCCAGAAAACAGGCACCGGACCCCAGGTGCCCAGCCCAGGGTGGGGAAACGGGAGAGAGGACCCCTGACAAGCCCACTGTAGATGTAACACCTCCCCACCCCACTCCACCCCCGCCAGGGATGCCTGGTCTGTGGATGGAGCAGAGGGCATAGCTGACTCTCGGCAGAGCTCAGCCCTGCAGCCAAGCACCTGCTTGCTCGGCCAGTGATGGAGAGGCGGGGTCCATGGCCAGGCTGTTTCACGTCCCAACCGTGCCCATGTGTTGCAGGGTGGAGACGGGGGCGTCTGAGCCCTCACTCTGCAGAGTGTCCTGGGGTGGCCGCAGCACAGGACACAGACAGGGCTTCAGACACTGCAGTTTCGGTCTCAGAGTCTTGGGCCAGCAGTCCCCAGTCCAGGCCGAGCTCCCTCCGCAGCTCACAGGAGGGGCCTTCCTGCCTAGTGCTTCCCAGGTTCGTGGCCACATCACACGGCCTCCATCCTCACGTGGCCCCCATGTCTCTTTCTTACAAGGACGCTTGGGGAATAGGGCCCACCTTAGTCCATGGTGTCTCACCTCGCGATCCTTGCCTTGATTACATCTGCAGAGACCCTTTATCAGAGCATGTCATGTTCTGAGGTTCCAGAGGGGACATGAACTGTTGGGGGTACCCTGTTTAGCACCTGGCACCACGTACACGATAACTGTGTGGAACCCCAAGAGTTATGGAAGGACCAAGCGAAAGATTCCAGCACAGTGGACGTCCCCCGCCCTGGTTGAGGGGGTGACTTTCTCACAGTCGGCCTCCCATCCGGGGAGGGGTTCTAGGGGCCGTGGCAGGAGGGGCGAGTCCTGGTCACGCTGAGGCCCTGGGATTTTTCTGGCTTTCTGCCAGCCGCCATCTCCAGACTGGCTGCGGGTTCCCATGCCCGGGCCCAGGCCCAGCCGTGGTGAGGGTGACAGGCCAGGCCGGTCCCAGGGGGACACAGAGACCTTGGTGAGCCTTTGTCCTCTGATCCAGAGGGGCTGGCGCGTCCCAGTGTGCACATGGCCCCTCTGAGGGTGGGGTGCCTGCACCCCCGGGCTCTCTTGGCTGGTTCCCACGGCCCTGTCTGCATGACGCAGGGGTTTGGGCTGCTTTTCCTGAAATGGGCTCCCTGGGGCCTTGTGAACACTCCCCTCCCAGTCCCCCTTGTTCTCAGAGGGATCCTGGCGGGCAGGCAGGCCTGCCTGGTGCCCAGAGCTGCCCAAGGGCCAGTGTGTGGCTGTCTGCTAGCATTCACCTTCCTGTGGCCCTGTGAGGTCTGCAGAGAAGCCCCAGAGAAGGAGGGGCCCAGGGGACCCCACTGAACTGCTGGAGTTCCCACACCCCAGGCCCCACAAGAGGGCCTCCCCGCTTGTCCGCCCTGGTGACTTTCCTGTCTGCCTCTCGTGGGCCTGCGGGCCCTGTGAGGACAGAGCTGGAGTGGGGAGCTCCGTGGTCATGGGCAGGGGTGGGGGATCGGCACAGTCATTTCTCTCGCGTCTGTCTGGTGCCTGGAGCTCTATGTTTACACAAGACTCGCACTCCAGCTTGGGGTCCGTGGGAGCCCTTGCACGTGGCCCAGACACCTGCCATCGCTGTAGGGCAGGATCCTGCCCAGCAGCGTCTGCTGGGGGAGCCTCCTCGTGCCCTGTCCAGCGGCACACGCCTTCGCCCACCAGGTGGCCCCCACCCCGCCCTTACCCCCATGACAGCCCCAGGTGTATCTCCGGTCAGCACCATGTCCCCTGCTTGCCGGGGCTGGTGGGTGGCTGAGACCACTGTGTGGAGTCTGGGTTCTGCCCTCCCAGAAGGGCTACCCCATGTGTGTCCCCTGCGCTGGCCGCTGGCACTGGACAGCTGCCTGCACACATCACCCCGTGGGGCTCTGGCCACCTCACTCGGCTTTTTGCTGTTCTGGAGACAGGCGGGTGGCCCCCCTCAGCTCTCCAGAGCTGCGTTGAGAGCCCCATTCGTGACGGGATGTGTGGAAGGCGTGGGCAAGTGGGGCCACTGTCCCCTCGCAGCCACCCCAAAGCTGTGCCCGTCTTGGGGGTCCCCGGCCAAGTGCCGTGTGGAGCCAGCAGAGCCGGCGCCTGCTCCAAGGCGCCCGTGGGGAGGAGAGCAGCGATCGGACAGCATTTGGTTGGGTGCCTGGTGCAGCTGCGGCCCTGGTCTGGGAGGCCCTCCGGCAGACAGAAGCTGGACAGACCCAGGGGCTCCGCTGAGGGGGCCTGTGTGCGTTCACTTGGGGCAGTTCAGTGGGAGGGCAGTTCAGGTGACGGGGTAGGGGCAGTCCAGAGGGGCTTGCAGTAGTGGGTCGGAGCCCAAAGCTGCCAGATTCCCAGCGGAGCTCCCCCCAACCCCCATGCTGTGCCAGGAATGACGGGGTGGGGGTGGGGATGTGGGGTCTGGGATGCAGGGATGTCCACTTTCCTCCAGGGGAGTTGGACACTTTGTAGACAGGGAATGAGGCCCCAGACAACCCAGGAGCTCCCCGAAGGATGGCCCAGCTACACCTGTCCTTCAGAGGCCTCTGGGCAGCCCAGTGAGATTGTTCAGTCTGAGTTCGGGCATAGCCACTGTGTTTTCTTGGGGTTTCAAGGCTACAAGTCACCCTGTACATCCAGGAAATTCTGGGGACAGAAATTCCATCCACCGTCTCGGGGCGATGATGCTTTCACGTCAGGACACCAGGCTGGTTGTCCACAGAGCTGAGTAAACCCTTGATGAAAACAAGCTTCCAGACATCAGGGATAAAAACCGTGGTTCTTACTTGAAAACCCAGCCTGTATTTCAAGCCTCGAATTTCATCCTCAGCAAAAATAGCAGCTGCTCTGCGTAGCGGTGTCTCTAGCCCATAAGTGCACGTGTGTGTGTTCCTGGGTGTGCACCCACGTGCACACACATGCAGACAGTGTCACTGCTTCAGGGTTGTGCTTGAGGTGGGAGCCAGTTCTAGCAGATGCACCAAGCTCTATCTCACAGCCTGTGTGCAAGGAAGCTGCCCATGAATCCGCAGGAGACAAGGAGGCGTGTCCTGGTGGGGAAGTGGCGCAGGTTGAGGAGAAAGGCAGGTTCGCTCCTTGGAAGGAGCCCTTGTTGGCAGAGACCTTTGATGCCCTAGAAGCCAGTGGCGGCAGCAGCAAGGCATGTGGGGGTACGGGATCTGTGCAGACCGGGGATGGTGGAGCCACTAGGGGCTCCCCTGGGCTCTTGGGAGCAGCTGCAGAATTCTGAGAGCAGCGGGCGCCTCATGGTCCCAGAGCCAGGCCCCTGGCAGGTGGCCCAAGCCTCCATGTCCCTGATGGTGGGACAGATATAAAGGGATGTACATTCCAGAACATTGCGTGGGGACTGGCCAGGCTCTGAGTGCTGTGCTGAGGTGCACTGTCCAGCTCTCTGCGCCGCCCCCGGCCCTGCTGATCACCCTGTGACCGGGCAGTCTCGGGACCCAGGCATCCTACTCGGATCACATGTGGGTGGTGGGCTGGGTGAGGTGCCAGCCGCCTCAGAGCCCGTGCTCATCACGAGACCGTGGCCTCATCTGGTGGGCAGAAGCGGCCATCCCCCATCCATCTCCCAGCTTAGGCTGGAGGTGAAGGGCAGACAGTGCAGGCATGCGGACCCAGAAACAGGCACTAAGAGTCCACCTCTCCCCTGAGGAGCTTACTGGAGGAAATGGGTGCTGCCTGGAAGGAAGTGCAGGCTTTAGCTGAGTAGAAGGAGGGGTTCACGGGAGCCTCCCAGTTGTGCCCCAGGGGTGGCAAGGCAGCCTCTGTCTCCCCATCCCCTGCTCAGACCCTCACCTGCAGGTGAGAGATTGTCCCTGTCTCAGTTTGACGCTCAGCTCCTCCAGCTCCGTGTGCCCAGCACATTGACTCTGCTCCCCTTAGCACCTCTGCTTCTGTTGCAAGCCTCTCCCATGAAGGTGATAGTCGCTGAGGTGTATATCAGTGCCACCACCACCCCCAGAGCTGGGGAGCCAGGAACTGACCCCCCGTGGGGACTGGCTGACCCCTACTGTGTCCGCACCTACTGTCAGGCTGGTGCCTCATTATGAAGCAAGTCTTTCCGGCCCTGGGTATGAAGGGGCCGTTTCACCGATTGTGTAACAGTCCAGAACAGGCAGGCCAGACACCGTGCTGGTAGCCAAGAACCCTTCTGAGACCCCCATGTTTCATGTCTATTGTGCCAGGTTGAGGGGGGCCCCTGTGAGACGTCTAAAGGAATCTGGATTTGGCCTCATTTAGGAAAAGGGAGGGATGGAGCTGAGGCCAGCCTGGTTTCCTGGGGCCCTAAATCCGGTGACACGTGTCCTTTTGGGACGCAGGAGTCATAGCCAGAGGTGCCAGCTGATGGTGGGGCAAAGGTCGACCCGTGCGGCCACAAGCCCAGGACACCTGGGGCCCTTTAGGGTAGAAATGGTCAGCTGAGAAGCCAGCCCCCTTGTGTCCAAGAGCCCGTATATCCATCTGGGTTAGAGAGCAGCCCACCGTCCTTCCCCAGCTACAGCCCCTTGGGTCTGCTGCGTCCAGCCAGGGACAAGGGTGAGAAGCCTGGGTTTACAGCTCTGGGCTCCTGGTGCTGAGGGGGAGAGCAGGTCTCTGCCCCAGAGCCACGTCACGGGGTGTCCTGTCCCCCAGGCACAGACAGGCAGGGGTGCTCAGCACAGCTAGGGGTCTGCAGAGCCACCAGTCCCATCTGGGGGTCCAGAGGAAGGCCCTGGGGGCTGCGTTCCTCACGCTCAGGGCAGAGCCGAGCTCCCTTGGCCCCCAGGCCCTTGGCCCCGGGTGGCTCACAGGTGCATCTCATCTGTTGCATTTTTGTCTGTGACCATGTTTTGCTCCAGGAACATTCCGGAACTTGTGGCTTGCCCTCGGTGCCACGCTGTCTAACCCAGAGCTCCTTTCTGTCTGTTTGGCCTCTGCCAGGTGGCGTAGCCAATCTGGATCCCAAGTACTCCTTTGAAGGCACCAAAGTGGACGTGGGGAACATTGTGCTGGCGCTGTACAGCGGCCTCTTTGCCTACGGGGGATGGTAGGTTCTAGAACGCCTGGGCCCCAGCGCGCCCAGAAACCCACATATCTTGGTCGGCCGTGGTGATTCTGGAAACAGGAGACCCCTCACATCCCAAGGAAGCACAGAGGGGCCCCCATAGCAGCCCTGGTGCTCTTCTCGGCCCCCAAGAAGGGGCTCCCCAGATAAACCTCTAGGGACACTGCTGACCCTTTGGAGACTGTGCGGCTGCCCGGGCGCGTGGGGAGGGGCAGGACCATCGCCATCTCAGTAGGGGCCTGGGGGTTGTGGGGGTCCCCTCTCCCCACCCAGGGCAGCCGGGAAGGGTCCCATGGAACCTACGTTCTTTTGTTCCGATGACAAAAGAAATGTATGGTAAAAGTCTGCTCTCTGAATTCTAGGAATTACTTGAATTTTGTCACAGAGGAGATGATTAATCCCTACAGGTACGTGTGTGAACAGAGGTGTGTGTTTTCATCATTTTCACCTGAGAGGAGGAAGAAGCCTCGCTGTATCCAAGAGCCCATTCTTGGGCCCAGCCCAGTGCAATGCAGGGAGGGTCCCTGGGGTTGGGCTCATGGAGGGCAGGAGGCCTTGAATAGCATACTCCCACAGAAAGGGTAGGAAGCCCACTTCACAGATACGGGCTGGGTTGCTGGCCCACATTTGAACAGCTGCCCTGCCCCGTGCACCGCCTTCCAGCCACGTGCCGCTCCCCCGGCAGTGAGGTGTGGGCTCAGCCACTGAGGGGTCGGCTGGCCCCGTGCTGGGCCTTGTTTTGTTGACTTGCCCACCCGGTCCTCTCAGAAACCTGCCCCTGGCCATTATCATCTCACTCCCGATCGTCACCCTGGTGTACGTGCTGACGAACCTGGCCTACTTCACCACGCTGACCCCCGAGCAGATGCTCACGTCGGAGGCCGTGGCCGTGGTAAGATGCCAGTCCTGCCCTCTGAGCTCAGACTGGAGCAGAGTGGGCCTCTCCTTTGCAAACCACCCTCCTACCAGGAGGGGTTGAGCTGGTGCTTTGCCAGGCCTGCCGGGCGTGCAGGGTGCTGGCTGCGCGTGGGGGTCCCAGGAGGCTTTAACGGCGCTGGTGCTCAGGCTGCCCGGACGGTTTTAGATTGGCTCAGCAGTGCTGGTCCTGGCACCAGCTATTTTTAGAGATGAGGGGCTGAGTCCATTACACACCTCTAGCCCCACCTCAGAGGCTGGTCCACCATCTGAATAAATACTGAGCTCCTTGGGGAGGGTCGTGTGGATGAGGGCCGGGGGTGTCTCAGGAAGGGACTGCAGGGCGGGGGCTGTCCTGGGGGCAGGGCTCACGGTCCGTGTCCATCCAGGACTTCGGGAACTACCACTTGGGCGTCATGTCCTGGATCATCCCTGTCTTCGTGGGCCTGTCCTGCTTCGGCTCCGTCAATGGGTCCCTCTTCACGTCCTCCAGGTGAGCCTGGCCAGGGCGGCTCTGTCATGCAGGCCCCGCGGGGCCAGAGCAGGACAGGGTGTGGGTCGCCACTGCACACAGCTTCCTCACATGAGTTCTCAGGGTTCTCTTTCTTGTTACTTGTAATAACATAGCTGTCAGGATGTTCACGTGACTCGGAAATAACCCCCATCCCTGCCTAGAGGTGACAGAGCTACCCTGTCCATCCAGACCGTCGTGGGTTCATCTGGACCTTGCTGGGCCAGGGCTGATGGGACCCCTCAGCAGCCGTCCTCGAGGGACACCGAGGCCCACGGCACAGGCCCCTCCACCCCCACATGCCCGGGTCCCTCGGCTGAGGCTGACCGCCACCCCTCTGTCCACAGGCTGTTCTTCGTGGGGGCCCGGGAGGGCCACCTTCCCTCCATCCTCTCCATGATCCACCCGCGGCTGCTGACGCCTGTACCCTCACTGGTGTTCACAGTGAGTCCCCGCCCTCCACGTAGGGGGTCACTGGCAGGTGGAGGACAGGCGTGTTCCTTGGAGATCACTGGGGGCTTTGAGATAGGGGGCCACGCCCTGTCTGGGGACCCCTGGTGCTGGTTCCACCCGGTGCCAGCCAGCCTGAGGATCAGGCTGAGACGAGATGTAGACAGGTGAGCGCAAGTGAGTACCCTTCATCACACGTGCCCCTGGATGCCAGAGAGCACAAGATAGTGTTTTGTTTCTCCAGAATTAATACACGGTAATTGTTTAAAAAAAAAAATCTGAAATCAGCATAGAGCCACTTGATGCCAAACGTCCCGACCAGGGTAGGCGTGGCCTCTGCCACCTCCGTGAAGCCCAGGGCTTCAGCCACCCTGCCATCAGCACGTCCCTTTGCTCTGAGGACCTTCGCGTGGTGCAGACCACTTATTCCGCTAAGACAGGAAGGGGTGCGTGCGGTCATCCCTCCCCACAGCACGTCCTGAGGCTCACAGCCTGCCCTCTGCTTGCAGTGCGTCATGACCCTGCTTTACGCCTTCTCCAAAGACATCTTCTCCGTCATCAACTTCTTCAGCTTCTTCAACTGGCTCTGCGTGGCCCTGGCCATTGCTGGCATGCTCTGGCTTCGCTACCAGAAACCGGAGCTAGAGCGACCCATCAAGGTGAGGGCTGGGCGTCCACGCTGTCCCCTCCGCAGACAAGGGCTCAGGGCATCTTCCCCAAGGGCACCTTGATCAGTGCGTGAACACCTTCTGATCTGGACGAGGGACTGAGTTTGGTAGACGACTGTTGATGGCCAAGTGTGTGATTCCAGGTGTTGGGGTTCATTCAAGATCACAAATGACCCCCTAAAGCTCTGCTCTCCTAGAGCTTGTCTTCTGCCAAAAGAAGAGGGGCAGAAGACGGCTGCCACGCCAGGCGGGTGTGGGGGGGAAGGGGACCGAATAGCCTGGGACAGCACTGAACTGCCTGGCCGAGGGGGTGGGGAGAGTGAGGATTGCCACGCTGTCTGGGGAGGGCCAGGCGCTGGCGTAACCAAGGATGGGGGTGCTGCGACAGGCTGCAGCGTGGGACATGTCCCCCAGCTTTGTCCTCAGTTGGTCCATTCAGACTGTCTGCCCCCTGTCCGCCTAGCCTGAGAGGGCCTTCTCCCTTTCCTTCACTTGGTAATGGGGGCAGCTCCCCAAGGGCAACTGTTTTTTTGCACAGAGAGGGCCACACACCTGCCAAGGCCCTGGCGAACACATTAGCTCTGTCCCCCAACGGTGGTGTCGGATCGAGGGCGGAGCCCCTCTGCAGCTGACACAGGCCTCTTGCCTGCTTCCCCACCTAGCAGTCCTGCAGAGGCCAGGCCTGGCCTTCCTGCCTTGGACAGGTTCCCCGGGTGCCAGGGCGACCTCAGTGCCCTGGTCCACCTGGCTCCCTGCTTGTGGGGGGTGCTGTCCCCGTGAGGCCAGCTGTGGTACAGGCAGTCTGGGCTGACCTTATGGGACCCTTGCTCTCCCCAGGTCTCTTGCCAGTGTGTAGACAGAGGGTGGAGTCCGTGTGTAGACAGGCCTCCTGGCAGAAGGCACAGTGTTTGCAGAGGGGGACGAGTGTCCCTGGGCCCCTGGCTGTGTGTGGGTGGGGCTCTCTGCCCTGGCTGCGTGTGGGTGGGGCTCTCTGCCCAGCGGCTGTGTACCTGTGGTCCAGCCTGTCGACAAGGGCCCTCAGAGAAGGCAGGCACACCTTGCTTGTTAGTGGTGGCCGCAGTCTTCCCAGAGGTGTCACCCCCCCATCAGGCGACCGTGGTGGGGGGCAGGATTCCCTCCTTGTGATGTGGGAACCTGGGAGTCCACCCTCCTCTGACCTTGAGAAGCCTGCTTGTTCCTGCTCACCCGCCGGCTCCTGCTGGTCTTTGGGTAATTACTGCCTGCTGCCCGGTGCTGAGCTGGGTAAACGGAGAACGCGGCAGGGTCCGGTTCTCAAGAGGCCAGTGCAGCTCAGGGAGGCCAGCCCGAGGGAACCTCAGGCCCTGGCAGACAGCAGAGAGGCTGCTCAGGCAGCATGGTGGCCCTTTTGGATCAAGAAGGCTCAGCCAGGCACAGGGCTCTCTGGTGGTCTGTGGGAGAGGCCGGGTGCGCCCCGGGGAAGGCCAGCTTCAGCAGGGGTGGAAAGAGGGCTCCAGGGGTGGCTGGGTCGTGGCAGGTGTGGACGGGAGGAGACACACGGAGGAGACTCCAGGCTCCCCAGAGTCAGCTGCAGCCCCCCGGCAGGTTCATCTGGCCCTCCCAGTGTTCTTCATCCTGGCCTGCCTCTTCCTGATCGCCGTCTCCTTCTGGAAGACCCCCGTGGAGTGCGGCATCGGCTTCACCATCATCCTCAGCGGCCTGCCCGTCTACTTCCTCGGGGTCTGGTGGAGAGACAAGCCCAAGTGGCTGCTCCAGAGCATCTGTGAGTGCCTCCCTGCCTGCCGGGCCTCCTCCGTCCCCCGGGGGTCTGTCCCGCCCACCTGGCTGTGCTCCTCTGACCTCAGTCCAGTGGCCAGGAGCAGCACAGCGGGCAGTGCCCCCCGCCCTGGGTCACTGGCAGGAGTGGGGGCGGTCCGCATCAGGATGTGCGAGGTCCTGGCTGAGGGGCCCGCAGTGGCCAAGCCAGGCCTGTCTGGCAGTGACCTGGCCCACGTATTTCAGGATAAGACGCTGAGCCTGGCACCAGCTAATCTCAAAACAAAGGATTCCAGAAAACCAGGCTGCTCTTGCCAAGTAACAAAAGCATCCCCCCCCCCGCCCCTCCCCGTCTGCCGCCAGCTTAAAGCCAGCCGGCTGACCTAGAAAAGCAAGGGAGGAGAAAACGGGATCTCTCAGAGCGGTCACGGGACTTGCTGACAGGCCTGTTCAGGACCTGCGCCGAGACCGCCGTTAGAACGACAGGCTCCTGGGTGGGCTTAAACAGCCCCCAGGGAGCCGTCCCAGAATTGCTGGCCAACTGCCTGGGGCCCAGGGCACTGTCTGTCAATGAAATGATGTTAGTGGTCGCACACACGCAGGGCCCCTCTGTCCTGAAATGCCCCCCTAGTGATGCTCGCATCACCTGGGCCATAGCACACACACCCGCCTGCTTCAGCCCCTCTGAGGCCTGTGGTGGGTGTGCGGGCAGCCAGGCCCATCATCCTGTTATGGGTCCCGGGGTCTGAACTGGGGTGAGGGGTGGAGGCAGCTCACTTGCTGCCTCCATTGCTAGGATCCTCCCTTGCTAGGATCCTTGACCATCCCCGCCACCCTCCAGTAATAGTCCCAGCAGATAGCCAGGGGCGCAGGCCATGCCCCACCAGCAGGAGGCCTGGGGCCTGATGCCCACACGTGAATTCCTGGCTTCTCTTACAACCTCGGCACTCAGACAGCAGGGCTGGGTGAGCCCACGTCCCGTGCAGCCTTGACCCTCAGGCACCAGGCCAGGGCACCCGAGTAATGCCCTCTCTTCCCGGCAGTTTCCACGACGGTCCTGTGCCAGAAGCTCATGCACGTGGTTCCCCAGGAGACGTAAGCGACCAGAACCAGGAGGCTGCCCTGAGAGAACAACTCGGTCCCACCATCCAGGCAGCTCTGCCGGGGGCCCCCGCTGTCCCTGCCCCAGGGGGCAGCCAGGCCACAGTGAACCCTGGTACGATTTTAGTCCCTTGAAGGCGGACGTCCGCGGATACCTCTCGAGTGTGGAGGCAGGAACATCGGACCAAGGAGGCCGCGGGCTTCCTCCCGAACTGGGCCTCCTCCCTTCTCACCTTCGTTTATTTGTATTATTTTTTTAACTAGTCTTGGGTCGGGTTAACATTACCAAGACAATTATTTTTTTAAGAAATGGGATGGAAAGGTTTTCTTCCCAGACGCTGTCTGCAGCACAGCATTCTTCCGAGGGGCCAGGTCCTGTCACCGGATTCCGGATGGTGGCCTGGACACATGTGCTCGGCTTCCCTGTTTCTCCGTTGTTGTAGATGCAGTGACTTTCGTGAAACTAACCTCCGGGCTTACGTCTCATTGCCTTAAAGCCCTGCGCTAGCTCCCTACCCTCCCCCGGAGAAGAGAAAGAACGCCTAGAGGCTTGTAGAAGCAGGGCCTTCGGGCTGGTGGACAGCGGTGCCTTGGCACCTGCTGTGGACAGGGGGCTCCAAGCAGAGATCAGGGGCAGCTGGGCCTCCCGTCAGTACATGCAGTTGTGGGGGGTGCGGGGGGCTACACCCTGTCACTCAGAACATCTCCAGGGTCCTGTCTGTACACCCAACCCTGAACGCCAGCCTGAGCAGAGGCCCGAGGAGTCCAGTGGCTCCTGTGGCAGATGGTGGGCAGTGCGGCCTCAGGCCTGTTCTGCATCAGTTTTGCAATCAAGCTCTAGCTCTTTCAAAGCCTCACACTTGAAATCTGTAAGCAGACACCTCGACCCCTCAGGGGCTTCTCATCTGTGTCCCATGAGTGCCCCCCTCCACCCCGGGCCTCAAGGGCTGGGTTGCAGCCCTGGCAGCTGTCTGGGGTGCTCCCAGCTCCTGGCCAAGGCCCCGCCCCCGTCACCTGTCCCTGGCGCCCAGCCTCAGCACCCCGGCTGCACCTGCTCCGGAGGCTGCCTGAGTCCTGCTGGGGCCAGCACGCACACCCGGCCTCCCCCAGCCCCGACAGGAGGCTTTTGTTGTAGTTCCCATAGCGTTCTCCCCTGGAGGCAGCCAAGGCCCAGAAGCTCATCTGGTGTTGCTGGGCAGGCTCTCTGTCTTCCACGGAGCCTGCTTGGGGAGCAGTGTCATCTGCGGTCAGTTTCCCTCTAGGCCCTGCCTTGGCCTATGACCCCTGATCTCACCAGGGTGGGGTTGAGCTGAGCCCTTGGGCCTCGTTGCTCAGCTGCAGCCGAAGAAGCTGCTGCTGGTTCCCAGGGGCCACGTGAGCTCCACGTGGCCAGTCCAGCCATCACCCACCTGGGCTCTGGGGCCCCATGTGGTCCGATAGGCCCAGAAAGAACAGCTTAGGGGTGCCCATGATGGACATTGAAGCTGAAGTGGAGGCAGCCAGATGTCCAGCCCTCCCTCCCCATGCTGGTCAGGAGACTCTGCCAGCCTGTAGCTCCCAACATAGCATCCACTGACGTCTCCTCACCAAGCGAATCCTCCCAGGCCACGGTCTGGGGCCCGGCTCAGCGTCTGGAGGCAGAACATCACCGAGGAAGCTGGAGGCCTGACGTGAGACTGTTGGGGCCTCAGTTTTCTTGGGTATACATGGGGCACTGCCCTCTGCCTCTCCACGGGGCTCCAGCAGTCTTGTGGCAGATTTCGGCCTCCTCCCGCGGGGCCCTGGGGGCGCCACTAGGGTTACCTCGTGGTCCACCACCAGCTCTTGATGTGACCTGGTGGTGGCCTCCCTGGGATGTGTGCCTGGGGGATGGGGTACTGTCACCCCTGCAGGGGCAGGGGGCCCTGAGCTCCCTTTATACGGAAAGACTGGGGATGTGGCTCCCCAGCATCTGTGAAAGCAGGTTGGGGGCCTGGGCTGCATTCTTGGGGCTCTGGGACCCGGGCACCCTGGTTCTGCCACGTTGGCCTTCTGGGCCAACTCCACTCCTGATCACACTACTGACAGGTGTCCTGAGCGTTCCTGCTTGTGGGTTAATCTTTTTTTAAGCCAGATTTTGGCATAACAGGCGCGTGTTTGTCCAGCCGTTGTGCTTCACTTCACCCTCACGTCTCCCTGAGGAGGGCGCCGTGTTTATTTATTGTGGGGCGACATGCAGCCGTGCTGCCCCTTGGGTTCCGGCTGTGTCAGCCGCCAGCCACGATGTTGCGTGTATGACTTAGCGCCTTTCTCTGCTATTAATGCTGTTAACGCTAACGTGTTACGCTTAGCTGCTTTGGGATGGGGAGTTTTGTGTTTTGTTGGGGAAATCTGTTTTTTAAGAATTGGAATTATAAGCACTGCTGATGGTCTTTTGTCTTTTCTTCTGCGCCAAGTTCTGGGTGAGGGAAGTTCCAGGAGGAGGGTGGTGATCACACAGCTCCTTGCCCGGCTTATTTAGTCACTGCACTCACTCAATTCACTCATTAACAGGTAGGTGAGCAAGGCCAGGGAGGAGGCAAGGGCACTGAGCTGGAACTTGGAGCCACTTCTTGGGAGAGGCATTGAAGCCGAGAAGAGGAGAGCAGATGGGCTTGGCCTCCTGGCACCTGCAGGCCTTTGGAGTCACCAGGCAGGGGTCAGCAACAGGGGGAGGCACATGCCAGCTTGGGGTCAGAGGGAAGGACAAGCTTCCACAACACAGCCTCAGGATGGAGCAGGGCCGAGAGCCACGCCAGCCTTCACTTGTTGATGGCAAACTCCATTCCTCGCAGGGCCTTGCACAGCCAGGGATAGGTGTGCCAGAATGGGAAGGGCACCCCTGGGCTGCCACAGCCTGTCCATGGCAGCTGCTGAGCCAGCTCCGTCTGCTGGGATGTGGGGCCTTGGGGGGCCTCTGCAGTGGTGCTCCTTGCAGCCCCTGGGTTTGGGTCCCGGTGCTGCCCTCAGCAGGTCCGCTGCGCATGCCTTTGTCCATCCTGCAGCCCCTCAATTGCTCCAGGGGCCCAGCTGGACAAAGTCCCGGGTCAGCTCTGTGAGACGTGGACACGTGCATTAATGTCCCCTGTCTGTCCCAACAGCAGCAGTGAGGGGAGGACGTATGCCTGCCACGGCCGCTGATGGAAACGGGTCTGGACACAAAAAGGATAGGTCTCAAACCAGCCCAAGTGAATTGCCTAACACACTTGTCTGAGCAGAGCTGGCGGGTCTGGGTCCTCTGTGGGCAGGGAGGAGAGAAATGTCCCTTGGGGGCTGGGAGAAGAACCAGGCATGTTCACCCAACAGCCTGTGTCGCTCAAACCCTGGGCACCCAGGCACAGAGAGGATGTTTATTTGGAGAAGGGGAAGAAGGTGGAGGAGTGCTGGCTCTTGCAGGAGACCTCTCTCTTCGGGGTCCCCATATTCTTGGGAAGGGGCTGGTAGGGTGGGGGTGTGGGCAGCGAGGCAGGAGCCTCTAACATCAGGGGTTAGCCAAAACCACCACGAGGGTGTGGGATCTCGCCTGGCTGTGGGGATGGGGGCCAGGCACACAGAACTGGATCCCAAGCAGAGTGGAGGGGCCCAGGGGGAGAGCTGGGAAACCAAGCCGTCATGAGCTCCCGGGGAGCTTCCACCTTGTGCCCACCTTGTGCTCCTGCTTCGGGACAAGACCAGTTCTTTGCATCTTAAGCACATGACTTTTCCCCGGCCTCAGAAATGGTGAAGGGGAGGCAAAGACCTGGAGAGAATACCCCTACCCACAAAGGGGCTCTCTGTACTCAGGAGTCTGCCCCAGGCGAGCAGCTCCTTGTGGCCCCAGGACCTCTGCCCTCCTGCCAGAAACTGCTCCTTAATTCCTCCTTGTGCACGGCCACGTCACACAGGTCCAAGCTGCAGGCCCTTCTAGGGGTCCAGCTCTGGCAAGGCCCAGATCTCTGTCCTCCAGCCAAAGGGTGACTTAATCCTGCAAGTAGGAACACAACTGTAATTAACTAAAACACTTAAGTTTAAATCACACCAGTGCCCCGGGTGATCAGATCTTCACAGAACTCGTCTCTGCCCGTTTTCCCGGAGGAGAACCTATCCTCTCTGGATCTAAGATGGTCATGGAAGTTTCCCTCGTAGCCCTCTGCAGGCTGGGTGGAGGGTGGCACATGTGCCCCAGAAGGGCTCTTACCCACCTCCTCCCCAAGAAGGAGGGCTCGGGGCCCAGAGTGGCGTGTGCCTGCCCCTGCCCACCTCTGGTCCCAGCCCTTCCAAGCCTGGGCAGGTATTGGCCACCAGGCACTCTGGGCCCTAACGAGGGCCCTGAACTTGGGAAAGGGATGTGTTTAAGGCAAGGTCCTCGGGGCTGACGACCTCCGGGCCGAGACTGCAGGCTGGGCTGCCCCTCACCTCCGGGAAGGTTCCATCTCACGTGCCTATACGGCCGCAGAGGCTGGCTCCTCCGTTGCCACGGCCGCTCTGTCGCGGTTGCTGGGGGAGCTGGAGGCCGCCTAGACCTGACCTCTACCCCCGCCCGTTCCTCTAGCTGCCATGATGTGCTCCAGACTCTGGCGGTGGTCCTGGGACAGCATGCCTGAGTCTCAAGGAGCCCTGGGGGTGTGGGCTGAGCCCCTCCTGTTCCAGAAGAGCTGCTCCTGTCCTATTTCTGGGCTGTGGACCCCACAGGGAGGGAGCTGACACTCAGGAGCTAGATTTGGCCTGAGGAAGGAGGTATGTTGGACAGTCACTGCAGAGAGTCCCTGACTGAAGGATGGGCCCGTGTTTGGGGCAGGGTGGGGAGAGAGGGGAGGAGGCCAAGGGTCTCCACAGGGAGGGGAAGAGGTCAGAGAGGGCTGGGGTGGGTGTGGGGTGAGGGCAGCCAGGAGGGCCGTGGGGAGGTTCCCCCCGAGGCAGCCTGTTTCAGGAGCCTCTGTCAGCTCGGGGGTGTGGGCAGGGAAGGGAGTCACCAGAGTCTGGTTATGAGCAGTTCGTCCCCTGGGTCAGAGGGCGAAGGACAAGCAGCCCCTCCGGCGGCCACATTTGGCCTTGTCACAGGGGAACAAGAAGTGTCCTCTGGTCTTGGGGGCAGTTCCAGAGCACGGGGGAGGGGCTGTCAGCGGGGTTTCTCCCGGACGTTCAGCCCCATCTTAATGAAGTCGGGCTGTTTTCTCCTGTGGTACCTGGCACACTGCCCCCACCCCTGCCGGCTCCCACTGCTTCCTGCTGCCCGACACCCTTCTGAGGGCCATGGACGTGCGCCTGGCCTTGCCACCTCTGTTCCCCCACGAGCCCCTGGGTTAACCAGGGCCACCTGTCCAGCGGTAGACAGCCCCTCGGCCAGTAACAGGTGCTGCATAGATTCCCAGGGTGATGAGTATGCCTGCAGGGTTGAAGTCTGACCCACCGCAGGGAAACAGGAAAAGGGTGCTGAGGCCTCCTGATCTCTTAAAACCGCCGGCAGAGCAATAGGAAGCTGGCTCAAGGGAAGGGGGTTCAGGATGGAGGGGACACATGTATACCCGTGGTCGATTCCTGTTGATGTATGGCAAAAAAAATTGCAGTTTTGTAAAGTAATTAACGTGTAATTAAATAAATGTTTTAAATAAAAATTTTCTAAAAAAAGAAACTGGCTCAAGCCCATGGTGGATGGAGACCATGGAGACCAACATAATGATGAGACAGTTCTGTGGTGGCGGTTGCACAACCCTGGCAGATGCTCTGGAAACCGTCGGGGGCCTTGTTCAGTGTGTGAACTATGTCTCAATAAACCCATCACCAAAAAAAAAAGGAAGAAAGAGATGGAAGACTTGCCTTATAAACAGCGTGAACCACTCAGCCATGTGTGGAATGGTGGATGCGGTTGTTGTTCAGTTGCTCAGTCGTGTCTGACTCTTTACAACCCCATGGATTGCAGCACGCTGGGCTTCCTGTCCTTCACTATCTCCTGGAGTTTGCTCAAGTTCATGTCCATTGATTCAGTACTGTTATCTAACCATCTCATCCTCTGTCACCCACTTCTCCTCCTGCCTTCAATCTTTCCCAGCATCAGGGCCTTTTCCAATGAGTCAGCTCTTCGCATCAGGTGGCCAAAGTATTGGAGCTTCAGCTACAGCATCAGTCCTTCCAATGAATATTCAGGGTTGATTTCCTTCAGAATTGGCTGGTTTGGTCCTTGCAGTCCAAGGGACTCTTAAGAGTCTTCTCCAGCACCTACCATTTTTACCAAAAAGAAGGAGAAAATAATATCAAGTGTATTTCCCTGAGTATGGAGGGTCTTTGTGGGTGGGCGGTGGCAAGGAGTTGTTGTTGGGGGGGCGGTGCTCCATCCTGCAGTAGTAGTTGCCCTGGTGCCTGCAGGAAGGGCCTTGAGTCCCTGGGGAAGGACGCCAATCTTGCACCCTTTGCACCTCTGGAGTTTTCAATCACATGGGTGATTTACACATTCACAAAAGCAGTACTTTCAAATTAGCTTTTAAAAACTCAGCAGGCTCCCTGGGATGCTGGCACTGTTCTGTGTTTAGATCTAGTCGCGTGGAAATTTATCCTGCTGGGCACAGAACATTCACACGCTTCCCTGTACGTGTTTTTAAATGTGCAGTGGAGGCTCGGCTGCCCGGCTGTCACCTGGATCTCACGGTGGGTCTTTGATGGGCCCTGCAGACCCCAGGATCACACCCCTCAGTTGGATGTGACTCAGAGACTATTGCATTTGAGACAAAGACCCGCCTCCATTAACACCCCCAGGGCCTTGCACATCCACCCCTGCACCTGCCCTTCTGACTTTACTGACCCAATGCCCCTCCCTCTGTACCTCACCCACCAACATGGTCTCACAGCAGCTGGGAGACCCCAGCCTTGCACCTGTTCCTCCTCCTCACCTGCAAATTCCTCTTGCCCCCCTACCCTAACACACAGAGCCCACCCTCTCTGGGCCCTGGGATCCTGGGGCCTCTCAGCACCTCAAGGTCCACAGAATATCATGAGCTGCCTGTTAGCATTTCTTTCCCTCACTTGTTGCTAAGAAAACGTGGGCAACTGGGGGCTCCCGGAGACGCACGGGTGGAAGCCAGAGAAAGGGGGTGAGCTACCCTGTGAGCTTCCCCAGGACATGAGCGCTGGCCGTGTCCATGAGGCCTTGTGGCCCTCCACTCTCCAGCTGCAACAGCCTGGGCAAGGCCACCTACCTCCACCTGAGCCTCGGTTTTCCCACATAGAAGGTGGGTGTGGGAGGTGGGGAGGGTTAAGGGAAGCGGGCAAGTCAGCGTCGCATCCGCCTTCCCTCTAGGACCCTGAGCCCACTGCTCACTCCAGAGACAGACGGGCCCATCCAGCACCTGCTCCAGGAGCAGCCAGTGGCTGGGGAAGACCCCAGGAAACATGTGGGGGGCCTCTGGGCACAGTGCCAAGAAGAGGCTGTTTTCTTCCCTGGGACGCAGTGTGAGTTCTGAAACCACTACTGCTCTGGAGGCCGCCTGAGAAAGAGGCCCGCACACACAGGCATGGTGCCCGAGGAGCGGGGGAGAGGCTGGCACAAGCATCCCTCCCCCGATGGTGCTCCGGACCATAGGTGTCCCACCTCCCGCGGTGGCTGCTGATCGCTCTCAGCTGGGCCTCCCCACTCACGCTTGGCCTAGGGGACCACTCACCCAGAGCTAACGCCGGCATCCAGTGACAACTGCACACGGCCCCGGTTGTCCCCAGCTGTTACCGAAATTGTGGCCCCTCTGTACAGTGCCGAGTCAGACCTCAGAGACCGAGTTTGGGGAGAAGTAGAAAATGATAGCTTTATTGCTTTGTCAGACAAAGGGGGCCACAGTGGGGTCCTGCTCCAAAACACTATGTGTGCTGACCCAAGAGGATTTGATGAGGGTTTTATAACAAAGATGGGCTCCCTGACAAGCTTAGGGTGCGGCAGGGCCTGCACGCCCTCGATCTCATCTCAGGTGGTGGTCTCCTCATCTCCACAGTTTCCTGGCTGCTTCTCCCTTGATTAGCAACTGTTGGAACCTGCGCTTTGGAACTCAGGAAAGGTCATGGAGGCCGGAGTCTTGCCTACAAGAAACAGGAGACGAAAGGCCCTCTGCGCCTGGGAGCCCCAGGGGACCCTGCTCAGTTTCAGGACAAGCCCAAAGCCTCCCCAGCCCCAGAGCTCCTGTGGAGTCAGCTGGGGCCTCAGCTGTGGCCAAGTGCAGCTCAGTGGGACGTGGAGCTGATAGGGGAAACACACTGACTGAGACCACCCACCCTAGCCAGGCACCATAGTAACTATTTGCATGAGTTATTTATGACAGTTATTTTAGGAAGGAACAGGAACTGACAAGCCACCACCAACCAGAAGAGTTAAGAAAAGGTCAAAAGGTGACACCGCGTGTCTAACCACCTCCCAAAATCCTCGCTGGCATCCATCTTGGCTGAGCAATGCTTGCGCCACCAGAAAGGACCCTGAATCAGAATGATTGGCCAAAGACAACCCAGAAACGAATCCATCACGTTTCAGCTTTAGCCTGAGACTGTGAGCCACGTGGCAGAGCAGTTCTCCTGGGTTTCCTTACCCTACTGCTCTCTGCCCAGGCGCCCCTTCCTAATAAGGTCTCTTGCTTTGTCAGCTCATGGGTCTCCTCAGTTCAGTTCAATTCAGTTCAGTCGCTCAGTCGTGTCTGACTCCTTGCGACCCCATGAATCGCAGCACGCCAGGCCTCCCTGTCCATCACCAACTCCCGGAATTCACTCAAACTCACGTCCATCGAGTCCGTGATGCCATCCAGCCATCTCATCCTCTGTCGTCCCCTTCTCCTCCTACCCCCAATCCCTCCCAGCATCACAGTCTTTTCCAATGAGTCAACTCTTCACATGAGGTGGCCAAAGTACTGGAGTTTCAGCTTTAGCATCATTCCTTCCAAAGAACACCCAGGACTGATCTCCTTTAGAATGGACTGGTTGGATAACCTTGTAGTCCAAGGGACTCTCAAGAGTCTTCTCCAATATCACAGTTCAAAAGCACCAATTCTTCAGCGCTCAGCTTTCTTCACAGTCCAACTCTCACGTCCATACATGAACACTGGAGAAACCATAGCCTTGACAAGACGGACCTCAGTCGGCGAAGTAATGTCTCTGCTTTTCAATATGCTATTTAGGTTGGTCATAACTTTCCTTCCAAGGAGTAAGTGTCTTTTAATTTCATGGCTGCAATCACCATCTGCAGTGATTTCAGAGCCCCAAAAAATACTGGGATAAGCTACCCCATGTCCGAGGTCAGGGGCTGCGGCCGAGAGTGCCAGGCTTCGATGGTGCAGGAGCAGCCAAGAGGAGCTACCCCCGGCCTGAGGCCAGGGGCAGTGGCCGAAAGGAGCAACCCCATGTTCAAGGAGCGGTGGCTGCACGGGTGCAGGAGGGCTGAGAGGAGCTACTCCATGTTCAAGGTCAGGAGGGGCAGCGATGAGGAGATACCCCTCATCCAAGGTAAGGAGAAGCGGCTGCGCTTTGCTGGAGCAGCCATGAAGAGATACCCCATGTCCAAGATAAGAGAAACTCAAGTAAGACGGTAGGTGTTGCAAGAGGGCATCAGAGGGCAGACACACTGAAACCATAATCACAGAAAACTAGTCAATCTAATCACATAGACCACAGCCTTGTCTAAACTCAATGAAACCTAGCCATGCCATGTGGGGCCACCCAAGAAGGACGGGTCATGGTGGAGAGGTCTGATAGAATGGGTCTCCTAGGACAATTCATTTCCCAGTGTTAGGCAAGAGCCTGCTCTCTGGCCCTAGAAGGGGTACCCCTTCCTGCAACAGGGCCACCCCAACAAGCCTCACATCCCTGGCTCGGAGGTGCTCCTGGGAGCCCACCCAAGAGGGGAGGGTCTCTTCCACCTATATGTTCCTCCTTTTGCAGTGGTCCACGTGGAATGTGGGGCTAGGGGCTGTGGGGGTTGGTGCTATGGGGTAGCCCAGACCAAACCCTGGGCACCCACCTACTAGAAGGGGCAGGGCACAGCCTTTGAAAGAATGACAGAACCCGAGGCCTCAATGTAAGCTGAGTAGAACCAAATGGGTCCAAGATGGCAGACAAGTCAAACTGAGGGACCTGGATGCTCGGTGCACACTTGTGACACATCAGTGAGGGGCCAGGACAGGTCAAGGTCAACTCGCAACGTACCCGGAGATCTCGACCCCTTCCCCGAAATAATGGAAATAATCCTCCCATTCACTAGTCTATAAATGGGCTCGATAAAGGACAGAAATGGTATGGACCTAACAGAAGCAGAAGATATTAAGAAGAGGTGGCAAGAATACACGGAAGAACTGTACAAAAAAGATCTTCACGACCCAGATAATCACAATGGTGTGATCACTCACCTAGAGCCAGACATCCTGGAATGTGAAGTCAAGTGGGCCTTAGGAAGCATCACTACGAACAAAGCTAGTGGAGGTGATGGCATTCCAGTTAAGTGATTTCAAATTCTGAAAGATGATGCTGTGAATGTGCTGCACTCAATATGCCAGCAAATGTGGAAAACTCAGCAGTGGCCACAGGACTGGAAAAGGTCAGTTTTCATTCCAATCTCAAAGAAAGGCAATGCCAAAGAATGCTCAGACTACCGCACAATTGCACTCATCTCACACACTAGTAAAGTAATGCTCAAAATTCTCCAAGCCAGGCTTCAGCAATACGTGTACCGTGAACTTCCTGAAGGTCAAGCTGGTTTTAGAAAAGGCAGAGGAATCAGAGATCAAATTGCCAACATCCGCTGGATCATGGTAAAAGCAAGAGAGTTCCAAAAAAACATCTATTTCTGCTTTATTGACTATGCCAAAGCCTTTGACTGTGTGGATCACAATCAACTGTGGAAAATTCTGAGAGAGATGGGAATACCAGACCACCTGACCTGCCTCTTGAGAAACCTATATGCAGGTCAGGAAGCAACAGTTAGAACTGGACATGGACCAATAGACTGCTTCCAAATAGGAAAAGGAGTATGTCAAGGTTGTATATTGTCACCCTGCATATTTTACTTCTATGCAGTGTACATCATGAGAAACGCTGGGCTGGAAGAAGCACAAGCTGGAATCAAGATTGCCGGGAGAAATATCAATAACCTCAGATATGCAGATGACACCACCCTTATGGCAGAAAGTGAAGAGGAACTCAAAAGCCTCTTGATGAAAGTGAAAGAGGAGAGTGAAAAGATTGGCTTAAAGCTCAACATTCAGAAAACGAAGATCATGGCATCTGGTCCCATCACTTCATGGGAAATAGATGGGGAAACAGTGGAAACAGTGTCAGACTTGATCTTTTTGGGCTCTAAAATCACTGCAGATGGTGATTGCAGCCATGAAATTAAAAGACGCTTACTCCTTGGAAGAAAAGTTATGACCTAGATAGTATATTCAAAAGCAGAGACATTACATTGCCAACAAAGATCCGTCTAGTCAAGGCTATGGTTTTTCTTGCGGTCATGTATGGATGTGAGAGTTGGGCTGTGAAGAAAGCTGAGCACCAACGAATTGATGCTTTTGAACTGTGATGTTGGAGAAGACTCTTGAGAGTCCCTTGGACTACAAGGAGATCCAACCAGTCCATTCTAAAGGAGATCAGCCCTGTGTGTTCTTTGGAAGAAATGATGCTAAAGCTGAAACTCCAGTACTTTGGCCACCTCATGCGAAGATTTGACTCATTGGAAAAGACTCTGATGCTGGGAGGGATTGGGGGCAGGAGGAGAAGGGGACGACAGAGGATGAGATGGCTGGATGGCATCACCGACTCGATGGAAGTGAGTCTGAGTGAACGCTGGGAGTTGGTGATAGACAGGGAGGCCTGGCGTGCTACGATTCATGGGGTCGCAAAGAGTCGGACACGACTGAGCTACTGAACTCAACTGAAAAGCTGAAAGATGGGGGAAAAAAAAAACGCTAACCACACCACATTTCCGGGCCACACTCGCCCCTGTGACAGCCCATATTCTGTTTGTGAAGTGTTTCTCTTTGAATAAATCCACTTCTTAGTTATCAGTTTGTCTCTCGCTGAATCCTTTCTGAAGTGAGACACCAAGAACCAGAGTTTCAGTAGGTCCTGAAACCAGGTCTGTGATCTCAGTTGGAAGACCGTGGGTTTTGGCTGGATCAAGTCCTAGCCACGTGAGTTAGAGCCCCAAGCAGGGTGTTGGCCAGGTTCGAGTCCCAACCTGAGGTGGACAGTTTCACTAGCATTCCCACCCATTTCTGGAGCTGGAAAGTCCATCCTCCCGGTCTGGCCTCTTCTCCATGCCTGTGTCTTTCTTGGCTCCTTCCAAAGGGAAATCTCTGTCTCTCATCAACCGCGAGGCACTGGGGACCACTCTGGAGCTCTGGCCCGTGGCAGTGTGTTTCCGCCTATGTTCTGATGCTCATCTCCTAGAGTGCAGGGCACCACAGGCCAGGGAAAGGAGGGGAATCATTAATTCTGCCAAGACGAACTAAACACCTCGATCCCAGGGATCAGGACCAGTTTAGTCAAGGTCTTTACCTGATTTTCAGAATCCTGCAGGCGGCACAAATTCCATTTGGCCAACTCTCCCCCAGATCACTCAATCCTCTTCTCTCTCCCTCGAGGGGATATAAGTGAGTTCAATTGTTTGAAAATGGTGATGCAGCACTTGCTGGAGCCCATGACTCACAGATCTGCTTCTGGGTGTGTACCCAGCACGGATTTCAAGATGTGTGCAGGGCATGTTTGAGAAGGTTCCGGTTACTGCAGCTCATACTGGGGACTACCCGGGGTTCTGTGAACCGTCAAGAGAGAGACTGTGGTGAGGTCACGTGTGGGTAGTAAACTGTGATGAGGATGAGGGGCCAACCACAGCCACGTGCAGCAGTTCCATAAACCCCGTGTTGGACGAGAGATGCCTGGACCTCACGCTCCCTGTGTGGCGGCGTCCCAGAAAGTCCGAGCCGGGGACACACCTTTGAGCCAGTGTCCTGGGGCTGTGTTCCACTTAGTGCAACCCAGAGGCTTTGACAACAGGAATCTATCCCGTTGAAGTCCAGGGATCTGAGGTCCACAGTCAAGGTGTGGGCAGGGCAGTGGTCCCCTGAGATGCCAGGGAGGGTCCTTCCTGCCTCTTCATCCATCCAACCTCTGCCTCCATCCTCACATGGCCTCTACCTGTGTCTCTGAGGCTATGTGCATTTCCCCTTCTCTTACAAAGACTCTTTCATGGGATTTAGGGCCCATCCTAGTCCAGGATAGGTCATCTTGAGATCCCTACCATAATTCCATCTGCAATGTCCCTATTTCCAAACAGCGTCCCAGCCTGAGGCTCTGGGTGGACATGGATGGGTGGGGCATCATCTTAACCCATGGGAGGTTCCATGGGACTCTGCCAGCCCTGGCACAACCCGCCCCATATACTGGGTGCCCCCAGCCATTGCAGGCAGACCAGGCTCAGTTGGGAGCCCTATTCAGCCCCAAATCTCCCTCACCTGTCACCTCCCAGAGTCGGTCACGTGTCACGTGCTCAGTGAGGCCTTTTCAGACTGACTTCTAACCCCTCTGGGTCACCTGTCATCCCAGGGCCCAGCGCCCTTCTCCAGGCTCTCCCTGCTTCCTGATGTGAAGATCTTCAAGCTTGGTCTGTATGGAAGTCCACCTGGAAACTCGACTCAGATGGTTGTGGGGGCAGGCGGTGGTGGTGTGGGGGTGAAGCTGGGGTCTCAGAAAACTTGATAACACCCCCATCTAGACCGGAGTCTTCAGAGCAAACAACCCTCCCTGCAAACAATGGCGAATGGAGAGCCAGGGGTGAAGCAGACAGACCTCCTGTCTCTGCTCCCTGCCCTCATCCTACAGGGTAACTGCCCCGGACAGTGAGGGCAAGGAGGAGGCCAGGGGTGGGAGGGAGGGGGTGCAGAGCTGGGCTACCATGGGCTTCTGGCTAAGATGCCAGCCTCTCAGCCTCTGTGTGCCCCCCAACATGAGGGCCGCCTCCCAGGGCTGACCCTGCACACTATGATAGCCTGCACTTCCATTTCTGGATTAGCATTGATTAGGTTAATTAATTAGCATTAAGTCAGAACCACAGACCCAGACAGAAATGGCCAGAGGGTATGGGACCCCACAGCTAGGATGACCATTCCACACTCTGCTCTTAGGACCAGAGCAACCTATCCTAGATGCCACTTCCTGTCACACTTAACAGACCCCCAAATCCATAAGACCCTGGTGGTCCGCCCCACCCCCTGCCTGCCCCTCGCTCACCAGGTTGCCCCGCCCCGTATACTGGGTGCCCCCAACCAGTGCAGGCAGACCAGGCTCAGCTGGGAGCCTTATTCAGCCCCAAGTCTCCCTTGCCTGTCACCTCCCGGGTCGGTCACGTGTCACGTGCTCAGTGAGGCCTCTTCAGACTGACTTCTAACCCCACTGGGTCACCTGTCATCCCAGAGCCCAGCGCCCTTCTCCAGGCATTTTCCTAGTTTTATTTCTGGAATAAGCACTCGAATGCGGCAGACTTCCACTAAAGAAGAATTTCTCTGTTTCCTAATTTACACCCAGCCCTGGACCTGGGTTCGGCCAGGTATGCCGAACCCAGGGGCCCAGCCTTCTCCAGCAGCACCAGAGCTCTACGGTGACCAGAAGCCAAGCCCTGGGTCTGAGCCTGGGGATTGTCCCTGGAGGACGAGGACCCCATCAGGTCACGTCGGATCGCTCTGTCCTGGTCGGTCTGGGTCTGCCCCGGGCCCAGGTGCCCCTCATTGAGGAGAATCTCCTCTTCAGGCAGCTTCGTCTCAAAGGACTAAGACCATCAGGGAATGCGAGCCCTTTGCTGCAGCCAGGCTGGGCAGAACTCCCGGCTCCAGCTCAGAGAAGACCCTCCAGGGAGCTTCCAGGCAGCCAAGCCGCAGTGGGGTCGCAGGTGTCCTGGCTGTTTTAACGACCCAGAATCAGAAGACAGCACTGACCACTTCTGGCTCCAGCAGGAGGTGAGTGCGAGCAGGTGCGGCCACCCCTCTCTCCATGGCCGCTGGGCTCCAGCCTGTGGCTCTGTTTGCCTGTCCAGGCCACCCTGGGCTGCGCTTCGCCTGGGTTGGAGGGCGCCTCCCCGGACCCTGGTCCACACAGGGACAGGCACCCTAGCTGTCCTGTGGGACTGCTTTCGGGGCGAGGCAGGGGTGGCCTGCCCTCAGCGTCCCGAGCTCTGGGCGGTTGTCATGGCTGTGTGGATACGGGTGAGCTCCGTCTGCCTCCGCGGTGCCCTAATGGTTAGCTGTGCTTCTCAGAACCAGCCCCGTGAGTCACCGTGCAGCTGAGCCACATGGATGTCGGGCTGTGGCCACGCAGTACAGCAGCTGCCACTCCCATGGGGATGTGAGAGGCGGGCTGGGGGAAGCTGTGGGTGAGGCCGCAGCCGGTCTTAGCATCAGCCTAGAGGCCTGTGAAGGATCTGGGCCTTGAGACCACATATTCCCCCCAGCCGGGTGTCCTGGGCTTAGATGACCCGGAGCTGGGGGGCTTTAGAACAACAGAAATCTCTTTCTTCCAGCCTGGAGACCAGGAGTCTGAAATCAAAGGGTCGCAGGGCTGGGCTCCCTCCACAGGCCTTTTGGAGACGGTCCCTCCTGCCTCTTCCAACTCCTAGGGGTTCCAGGCGTCCCTCCAGTGGTGGCCTCCTCCCTCCAGGTCCTGCCTCCATCATCACATGTCATCTTTGTGTATGCGCCTCAGATATAAGGACACTGTTCCTCGGACCACCCTAACCTCAGTTTGGACCTCATCTAAATTCAGCTGACTCTATCTGCAGAGACCCTGTTTCCAAGTCAGATCACACCTGTGTTTCCAGGTGGAGGTGAATTAGGGGGTCACTGTCTCACTGACAAACAAGGTGTTTGTCACCAGCTCCTGGCATGTCTGGTGTAGGTGGTCCTGGCCGCTCCCCTGGGGTGCCCCAGGTCAGGGTAGCCCTGCAGTCCTGACTGGACTCCAGCCTCCCACACCCCAACCTCATCATTTCCACATGGGTAGGTTTTTCCAATGGGGAGGAATCTCCCCTCCGGCAGGAGGATTATGTGGGCGCCACCATTCAGATGAGCTGGCAGACGACTGTTACCTCCCAGCGTCAGGCGTGTGTGTGGGTGCCCCTGAGTCCCTGCAGAGAGACAGTGACCTCAGGACATCTCTGTCAGCCTGGACACCAGGCGCGCTTTGTTTCCTCACCGTGGGCCACGTGGCCGGGCAAGGAGCCTCTAGTCAGAGGCAGACAGCGGCTGGGGAGAAGCAGCAAAAATGTCCCGGGGGGCCTGGGAAGGAGGGGCTGCACAGGAGAGGCAGGAGGGGTCCCCTCCAGACGCAGGCCTGGGCCTCAGGGTCCCCTCCTCGCCCGATTGTGTCCATTCCTTATGTCCTCCAGGGGCCAGAGCAATTGGCTGAGCAAAATGGCCCTTGCCCTGGGGAGCTTGGGGGAGCCCACTGCACCGAGCTTCTCGTCAGTCTCAGGCCATAAGCCACCTCTGTCTCTTCTCTTCCCGAGTTTCTTTCTTTGCAACAATGTGTTTTTTAAAAACTTTTAAATCGAGGTGTAGGGAGTTCCCTGGTGGCCTAGTGGTCAGCACTTAGTGCTTTCACTGCACTGGCTTGGGTTCCGTCCCTGGTTAAGAAACGGATGTCCTGCAAGCTGTGCAGTGGAGCAAAAAAATAAAAAAGGAATAACTCATGTAATGCAAAATCAGTCATTTAAAAAGTACAATTCAGTGGCATTCAGAAGCTTCGCAGTGCTGTACAACCAGCTCCTCTGTCTAGTCGCAGAACGTTTCCGTCACCCCAGCAGCCACTGCTGGTCACCCCCATCCTCTGTCCCAGCCCCTGCACTGTCGCCCTGGACTCGCCGCTTCTGGACGCTTTGCACACGCGGAACTGAGAGAGTCAGTTCCTACACAGGTTGATAAGTCCGGGATCCCCGAGGAGGAGAAAGGAGTCTGAAATCCTCAAGGAGGAGGAAACGACAAACATCTTTTTTTTTCCTCTACATTCCTTAGTCACATAAAACATTTGGGAACTGATGACTACACAACGAACAGCTCAGTTTAAACTCTGTACTAAGGATTTTATAACAACAGTGTATCCTGCTTGAGGACAGATTCTCCTTCCTGAAAACCTTCTGGCTAATCCTGTTATCTTAAAATGTAAATTATGGGCGTGGGTCTGGTAAAATCTTTACAACCTTGAGACATTCTTTTGACTTATTGTAATATCAAGATTGGAGAAATATCACTAACCTCAGATATGCAGATGACACCACCCTTACTGCAGAAAGGGAAGAGGAACTAAAGAGCCTCTTGATGAAAGTGAAAGAGGATAGTGAAAAGGTTGGCTTAAAGCTCAACATTCAGAAAACTAAGATCATGGCATCTGGCGCCATCACTTCATGGGAAATAGATGGGGAAACAGTGTCAGACTATTTTGGCGGGCTCCAAAATCACTGCAGATGGTGATTGCAGCCATGAAATTCAGTTCAGTTCAGTCGCTCAGTCGTGTCCAACTCTGCCACCCCATGAATCGCAGCACGCCAGGCCTCCCTGCCCACTACCAACTCCCGGAGTTCACTCAGACTCACGTCCATCGAGTCCGTGATGCCATCCAGCCATCTCATCCTCAGTCGTCCCCTTCTCCTCCTGCCCCCAATCCCTCCCAGCATCAGAGTCTTTTCCAATGAGTCAAATCTTCGCATGAGGTAGCCAAAGTACTGGAGCTTCAGCTTTAGCATCATTCCTTCCAAAGAAATCCCAGGGTTGATTTCCTTCAGAATGGACTGGTTGGATCTCCTTATAGTCCAAGGGACTCTCAAGAGTCTTCTCCAACACCACAATTCAAAAGCATCAATTTTTCGGCACTCAGCCTTCTTCACAGTCCAACTCTCACATCCATACATGACCACTGGAAAACCATAGCCTTGACTAGACGGACCTTAGTCGGCAAAGTAATGTCTCTGCTTTTGAATATACTATCTAGGTTGGTCATAACTTTTCTTCCAAGGAGTAAGCGTCTTTTAATTTCATGGCTGCAGCCACCATCTGCAGTAATTTTGGAACCCCCCAAAATAAAGTCTGACACTGTTTCCCCATCTATTTCCCATGAAGTGATGGGACGGGATGCCATGATCTTCGTTTCTGAATGTTGAGGTTTAAGGCAACCTAAAAGACACTTACTCCTTGGAAGGAAAGTTATGACCAACCTAGATAGTATATTGAAAAGCAGAGACATTACTATGCCAACAAAGGTCTGTCTAGTCAAGGCTATGGTTTTTCTAGTAGTAATGTACGGATGTGAGAGTTGGACTGTGAAGAAAGCTGAGCGCCGAAGAATTGGTGCTTTTGAACTGTGGTGTTGAAGAAGACTCTTGAGAGTCCCTTGGACTGCAAGGAGATCCAACCACTCCATCCTAAAGGAGATCAGTCCTGGGTGTTCTTTAGAAGGAATGATGCTAAAGCTGAAGCTCCAGTACTTTGGCAACCTCATGCGAAGAGTTGACTCATTAAAAAAGATCAGATGGCTGGATGGCATCACTGACTCAATGGACATGAGTCTGAGTGAACTCCAGGAGTTGGTGATGGACAGGGAGGCCTGGCGTGCTGCGATTCATGGGGTCGCAAAGAGTCGGACATGACTGAGAGACTGAACTGAACTGAATAACTAATTTTAAAAAGTAATATAACTCCCTTGATAACACTAGCAAGGGGGGCACTCTCCACCCCCCTTCTGATCCCTGTTTGTACTTTAATAAAACTCTTCTGCAATTCATGGGGCCGCAAAGAGTCGGACACGACTGAGTGACTAAACTGAACTGAACTAGGTTGGTCATCGCTTTTCTTCCAAGGAGCAAGCGTCTTTTAATTTCACGGCTGCAGTCACTGTTTGCAGTGATTTTGGAGCCCACATGTCGCATGGTTCTGATAGCTCATGGTGAACACTGTCAGATTCGTGATCTCCGAAGATTTAACTTCAAGAGATTTTGCAAGAAAATAAAGTCTCTTACTGTTTCCATTGTTTTCCCATCTATTTGCCATGAAGTGATGGGACCAGATGCCATGATCTTCGTTTTCTGAATGTTGAGCTTTAAGCCAACTTTGTCACTCTCCGCTTTCACTTTCATCAAGAGACCCTTCAGTTCCTCTTCGCTTTCTGCCATAAGGGTGGTGTCATCTGCATATCTGAGGTTATTGATATTTCTCCCAGCAATCTTGATTCCCGCTTGTGTTTCATCCAGCCCGGCATTTTGCATGGTTTTAAATAAGTTATTTTAACTGCATATAATTAAATAAGCAGGGTAACAATATATAGCCTTGATGTACTCCTTTGGAACTAGTCTGTTGTTCCATTTCAAGTTCTAACTGTTGCTTCCTGACCTGCAAACAGATTTCTCAGGAGGCAGGTAAGGTGGTCTGGTATTCCCATCTCTTTCAGAATTTCCCACAGTTTTTGTGATCCACATAGTTAAAGGTTTTGGCATAGTCAATAAAGCAGAAATAGATGTTTTTCTGGAACTCTCTTGCTTTTTTGATGATCCAGCAGATGTTGGCAACTTGATCTCTGGTTCCTCTGCCTTTTCTAAAACCAGCTTGACCATCTGGAAGTTCATGGTTCACGTACTATTGAAGCCTGGCTTGGAGAATTTTGAGCATTACTTTACTAGCATATGAGATGCGTGCCATTGTGCAGTAGTTTGAGCATTCTTTGGCATTGCCTTTCTTTGGGATTGGAATGAAAACTGACCTTTTCCAGTCCTGTGGCCACTGCTGAGTTTCCCGAATTTGCTGGCATATTGAGTGCAGCACATTCACAGCATCATCTTTCAGGATTTGAAATAGCTCCTCTAGAATTCCCTCACCTCCACTAGCTTTGTTTGTAGTGATGCTTCCTAAGATCCACTTGACTTCAGACTCCAGGATGTCTGGCTCTAGGTGAGTGACCACACCATTGTGGTTATCTGGGTCATGAAGATCTTTTTTGTACTGTTCTTCTGTGTATTCTTGTCATCTCTTCTTAATATCTTCTGCTTCTGTTAGGTCCATCCCATTTCTGTCCTTTATTGAGCCCATCTTTGCATGAAATGTTCCCTTGGTATCTCTAATTTTCTTGAAGAGATCTCTAGTCTTTCCCATTCCGTTGTTTTCCTCAATTTCTTTGCATTGACCACTGAGGAAGGCGTTCTTATCTCTCCTTGTTATTCTTTCAGTTCTGTTCAGTTGCTCAGTCAAGTCTGACTCTTTGCAAGCACACCAGGCTTCCCTGTCCATCACCAACTCCCACAGCTTGCTCAAATTCATGTCCATTGAGTTGGTGATGCTATCCAACCATCTCATCTTCTGTCGTCCCCTTCTCTTCCTGCCTTCGATCTTTCCCAGCATCGGGGTCTTTTCCAATGAGTCTGCTCTTCGCATCAGATGGACAAAGTGTTGGAGTTTCAGCTTCAGCATCAGTCGTTCCAATGAATATTCAGGACTAATTTCCCTTAGAATTGACTGGTTTGATTTCCTTGCAATCCAAGGGGCTTTCAAGAGTCTTCTCCAATACCACAGTCCAAAAGCATCAATTCTTTGGCACTCAGCTTTCTTTATAGTCCAACTCTCAACTCTGCTATTCTTTCAAACTCTGCATTCAAATGGGTATATCTTTCCTTTTCTCCTTTGCCTTTAGCTTCTCTTCTTTTCTCAGCTATTTGTTAGGCCTCCTCAGACAACCATGTTGCCTTTTCGCATTTCTTTTTTGAGGCAATGGTCTTAATCACTGCCTCCTATACAGTGTCACAAACCTCTGTCCATAGTTCTTCAGGCACTCTGTCTATCAGATCTAATCGCTTGAATCTATTTGTCACTTCCACTGTATAATCATAAGGTATTTGATTTACATCATACCTGAATCATCTACTGGTTTTCCCTACTTTCTTCAACTTAGTGTGAATTTGACAACAAGGAACTCATGATCTGAGCCCCAGTTAGCTCCTGGTCTTGTTTTTGCTGACTGTATAGAACTTTTCCATCTTTGGCTGCAAAAAATATAATCAATCTGATTTTTGTATTTACCATCTAGTGATGTTCATGTGTAGAGTTTTCTCTTGTGTTGTTGGAAGAGGGTGTTTGCTATGACAAGTGCATTCTCTTGGCAAAACTCTGTTAGCCTTTGCCCTGCTTCATTCTGTACTCCAAGGCCAAATTTGCCATTACTCCAGGTATTTTTTGACTTCCTACTTTAGCATTCCAGTCCCCTATAATGAAAAGGACATCCATCTATCCAACACCCAAAAGCACCATTTTGGGGTGTTAGTTTTAGAAGGTCTTGGAGGTCTTTATAGAACCATTCAACTTCAGCTTCTTCAGCATTACTGCTTGGGGCATAGACTTGGATTACTGTGATATTGAGTGGTTGGGAAATGAACAGAGATCATTTCGTCATTTTTGAGATTGCACCCAAGTACTGCATTTTGGACTTTTTGTTGTCTATGAAGGCTACTTCATTTCTTCTAAGGAATTCTTGTCCACAGTAATAGATGCAATGGTCATCTGAGTTAAATTCGCCCATTCCAGTCCATTTCAGTTCACTGATTCCTAAAATGTCAGTGTTCACTCTTGCCCATCTCCTGTTTGACCACTTCCAATTTACCTTGATTCATGGCCCTAACATTCCAGGTTCCTATGCAATATTACAGCATTGGACTTGACTTCCATCACCAGTCACATCCACACTGGGTGTTGTTTTTGCTTTGACTCCACCTCTTCATTCTTTCTGGAGCTATTTCTCTACTCTTCTCCAGTAGCATATTGGGCACCTACCGACCTGGGGAGGTCATCTTTCAGTGTCCTGTCTTTTTGCCTTTTCATACTGTTCATGGGGTTCTCAAGGCAAGAATACTGAAGTGGTTTGCCATCCCCTTCTCCAGTGGACATTCTGTCAGACCTCTCCACCATGACCCCTCTGTCTTGGGTGGCCCCACAAGGCATGGCTCATAGTTTCATTGATCTAGACAAGGCTGTGGTCCATGTGATCAATTTGATTAGTTTTCTGTGACTGTGGTTTTCATTCTGTATGCCCTCTGATGGATAAGGATAAGAGGCTTATGGAAGCTTCCTGATGGGAGAGACTGACTGTGGGAGAAACTGGGTCTTGTTCTGATGGGCGGGGACATTCTCAGTAGATCTTTAATCCGATTTTCTGTTGATGGGCGGGGCTGTGTTCCCTCCCTGTTGTTTGACCTGAGACCAAACTATGGTGGGGGCAATGAAGATAATGGCAACCTCCCTCAAATGGTCCAGTGCACACACTGTCGCACTCAGTGACCCTGACCCTGCAGCAGCCCACCACTGACCCACGCCTCTGCTGGAGACTCCTGGATACTCACAGGCAAGTCTGGGTCAGCCTGTTGTGGGGTCACTGCTCCTTTCTCCTGGGCCCGATGACTATAGTCTATGGGGTCGCAAAGAATCAGACATGACTTAGCGACTAAACAGCAACATGGATTTGTCAGTTTCTTTTATGTGAGTACTGTAAGAAGCTAAATAATTAAAAGCCTTACTTGTGATTTTAAAAAATAAGTAAACTTCACATTAAAAAATAATAAAATTTCTAATTGTTTTTCTTAAAATTAAAAATAAAAAAAAAACCAAACCCACCCAAGGATCTAGCAATGTCAGTATCTCCGTCCCCAGGAACTGAATTGGCTGGTGAGCCCAGCAGCTACCTGGGCATGTAACCATCACCTCCACCCACCCAGTCAGCTCCTTTCTCTTCTGGCCCCAGCTCCTGGAGACATAAGATTTCAACTCCTAGCTGGTATACAGACCATCCCTGAGAACGAAGTAACCCACATAAGGCCACCACATCAGAGAATCCGTAGAATAGGGTGACATGTGCCCTGGTTCAAACACCTGTGCTCCCTAGGGTCTGCCTGCAGCTGGCATCACAAAGGGGCCCTATAGGTGTAAAGGCCCCAGAGAGAGACAGGGGCAAGGGGGAATGAATGGATCGCTGTCAGCCAGGTAGGCCTGAGATGGAGACTAAGCTGTGTGGGCACCACCACTTTCCTCTTCTGTGTCAGGGACAGACGTAAATACTGGCTGTAATATAGCTGTCTTTCTCTGAGCCAGCATTTCTGTCTTGGCTATGGACATCTGGGGCCAAATCACTCTGTGGTTGGTGGGGTTTGGGGGGAGGGTGCCATATGCATTATAGGCTTCTGAGCAGCATCTCTGAGCTGCTCCCACTAGAGGCCAGTAACAACTCCCCGCCCCCCCTTCCAAAGCTGTGACAACCAAAAGTATCTCCAGGCACTGCCGAGCATCGCCCTTCCCCCATGCCTTTCAGGGGTTGATCAAAACTGCTCCCCAGGAGAAGCCTCTTCTTCATCCCTGTGGTGCCTGCGTCCTGCTTTGCACATCCGTGCTCTAACCCAGTTGCCCTCTAACATAGTTGCCCTCTCCAAGACCTCATTGCATCAGACCAAGTTGCAGACACCAGACTTGGCTCCTGGGTCCTCCCCACCCTGCCCTGCCCTCCCCTGCCCTTCTGTGCAGGGAGGTGACTCAGAGCCAGGTGGAGGTGGGCACCTGGGAGCCGCTCCAAGCTGCAGCGCTGGCCCATCGCAGCCTGGTCTCCGGTTACATGAGGGCTGGACTGGGCAGAAAAGACGGAGCATGTTCTGTTGAGAAAGAAGCCCCCAGGGACACGCTGGTCTCCTGGCATCAGTGAATCTGGGGGCACACTCCCCGCCCCGCCCCCTCACGCAGAGGCTGGTGGCTGATGCAAGATGCTCTCGGATTGCGCCGCCTCCCAGAACAGCCTTTCAAGTGGGAAGTGCGAGGGAACAGGCGGCTGCAGCGGTTGTGGAAAGAGCGGGCGAGAGGTGGCGCCGCCCAGCGCTCCGCTCGGTGGGGAGCCGGCAGGCGGGCTGGAATTCTGCGGGAGGGGGAGGAGGACCCTCAGAAGGAGACTGCACCCTCCTGGAGCCCCGAGAAACTGCAGGTGCAGAGGGCAAGGGGAGACCCCAGTGACCACGGGAGAATCTCCCCAGATGCCCTCTGTCAGGGAGGGGGCAGGTCCCCAGGAGGGACAGAAGCCCTGCTTCAGCAGCACCGGGGACTCTGGGTGGGACTCCAAGGCCCTGGGCTCAGCGAGGCTTCTGAGATGTGGGAGCAGGGTGGCTGCAGAGCCAGGGCGCCTTTGCCTAGCTGTGCCCAGGGCGGGGGCGCTGACCACACGAATGTCCTGGTGCCATGGTTGCCTGTATGAAGAACACGTGGCAATGGCAGGGGTTCCTGACCCCCACATGATCTTGGAGGTCTAAGGGGGGCATCCTGTGCACTGTAGGCTGTCGAGTAGCATGCGGTTTCCACCTCCCAGGTGCCACAGCACTGCCCCCAACAGGTGTTGATAGTCAAAACTGCCACCTGCCGTCGCCCTGCATCCTGAGGGTGCTTGCCAGGACACCCCTAGCTCTCTTCCCCTGCTCTGCCCAGCGGCCCTCCTGTCCAGTCCTGCCTGGTCTCGTCCTGCAGCTCTGGCGTCCAGTGCCACACCCACATCGCCCCAGCCCTCGGGCTTCTCCGCTGTGGCCTTTTTGGAGGCTGGCTGCCCTCGGCCTGGGCTCTGCCGCCCTTCTCAAGGTCGGGCTGCAGGGAAGGGGCTCCCCAGGAGTGGAAACTAGTCCCCACCACCACCCAACGTGAATACATATTCCTGGGCCAGGTGAGCTCATATGGGTCCTCTTGGAGGTCTCCCGAGGGGCTCCCAGGAGCTGTTCTGGTGTCCCGAGCACAGAAGTCTCCCTCTCAGTAGTCAGAGTTTCCCAGGAAGGTGGGGAGAGAGGGTGCTGCTTCCAGCTCGAGGCGGCAGGGACCCTGACTCCCTTCCTTCCCTCCAAAGTGAACCACGGGCGGTCGTCAAGGAAAGCATGACTCATCACACGTGCTAAGTTTGTGGGGGGTGCCCCTCCAGACAGTGGGTGTAGGGAGGGATTTGCAGGAGGGAGAGAGAATGGGCTAAGCCTGGAAAACAGCATCAGGAAGGGAGGGTCACAACTGAGGGCCAGGTGGGGTCACTGGGTGGAAAAGTCATGGGAGGGGACAAGGGGGAGGGGAGGAGACTCTGGCCAACGGGCAGAGGCAGCCCAGGGGGTCAGAGACCTCCTCTGGGAAGGGGAGGGAAGAGGACTTGGTTGGGTTGTATATTGAGGGGATCAGATACCAAGGTGGGGGAAGCTGGCTGAGCTGACTAAGCAGACTTCTTGCTGTAATCAGCCCCTGAGCGCATGCCCAAGGATGAGGCCTTGTTGAAAATGTGCTCGGAGGAACCTGCCTAGGGTCTGGTCAGGGGACAGCCTCTGTCTCCGAGCGGTGGGCATTCGTTACACTCTGCTGTCGTCACTACACGGGAGGATGTGAGACTCTGGGGAGGCCGGGTCACCTGCCCCAGGTCCCCATCACCGGAGCAGGCAGGCGGATGAGGCCAGCAAGGCCACGGGGGGCCTCAATGTGAACCATGAGGCATCGGCGTCCGGTGAGGAGGGACTAGGGGGCAGGTTTCTCTTTTTGCCCTGCAACCCCCATCAGGCCCAAGGATGTGGAATACAGAGGACAACTCCTGGTGGAGGCCCCTTACTCCACATCTCTTGGGGCTTTTCTGGAGTCAGAGTGGGGACGAGGCTTTTCTCACCTGTGCTTGAAGCTGCTGTTCTCCCTTCAGTTCCCCACAGGCAGGGGCTTGCTAGAGCAGGCAGTGCCCATGGAGGGCGGCCTAGGGGTCACCCTCCAAGATGAGGGCCAGCAAGGGCAGGAGCCAGGACCGCCCAAGGCAAGGGAACCCTGGGATGTCTGCAGAGGGTGGAGGAGTGGGAGCGGGGTCTGGAGGGGCAGAGAGAGGCGCCAGCACCCATATTCTCAGGCCCAGACAGCAGACTGGATTGCGACACCAGGGGCCAGGGAGGCCAGGAAGAGGGCTGCAGGAGGCACACTCCCCCGCAGGAGAGGGTGCAGGGTGGGCGAGTCCTGCTGGGTTCTGGATCGGGCTCCTGTTAATAGTCCCCAGCAATAGACTTCAAAAGGACTCACCTTGGGCTAGACAAGGCCGGGACAAGCAGAGACTGCAGACCTGTGCCCGAGAGGAGGGGTCAAGTCCTGGCCCACAGGCCCCAGGGCCTTGCTGGCACCTTCCCTACGCCTCCTCTGCCCTCTCCTGGCACCCAGGCCTGCCTCTGCTGGCACCTTCCCCTGGCTCCATGTTTGGCTAAGCTCCCTGGCAGCCAAAACAGGCCAGGATGAGGGAGGGGCCCTGTGATGAGTGAGTGATGGACACAGTGGAGGAGTGGTGGGGACACTAGTGGAGACATTTCCCACTTCCTTCTGTGGGTGGTGAGGCCTCCACTCGGGGCTGCCATGTACAGTGCCACAGTTCGTGCACTGCACAAAGCACCCTGGCCTGGATTTGCTCCAGCAGAGGACGGGGTATCCATCAGAGAGGCCATCCACGAGCCAAGTGTCCCTGTGGCGTTGTCCCTGCCCTAAGCATCTCCCCAGTGGGGAAGACTTCATGTTCTCACCAAGCCACTTATTTGCTCTAGCTATCGCCGTGGAGCAAATTGTTCACACAAATTCCTGTGCCCGATGTGTGCTGAGGCCAAACCTACTGAAACGTTGGAGTTTAAAGCAGAGAAAGGTTTATGGCGGAGCCAAGCAAAGAGACAGGTGGCTTGGGCCTTAAAAAGCCCCAGATTCTCTGAAGGGTTTTTGGCAAAGCATTTCTCAAAGCCAGAAGGCAGGTTGCAGGGTCTGTGGTAAGCTTGTGCACAATTCTCTGATTGGCTGGTGGTGAGGTAATTAGGGTAGTATCACAGAAGTTAACATTATCAGTTCTTAGGCTCCAGGAAGGAGCTCATGGTCATCAGGTAGTTACATCTTTGTAACCGTTTGGTGGGGGGTTATCATGTCTGCAAAACAACTCTGGAAATGCGCATCAGATATTGTTATCTATTCAACAGGTACTTCAGAGAGGAGCTAAAGCAGAGGATAAAGGGGAAGGCCTCTCCCCAGAGGGCCCCTGCTTGGTTACAAAATCAGCCCCAAGGTTAACAGCTTAGAACAATTTGTTATGAGGGCTCCTGGTTCCCTGCAGTTGGGCTCAGCAGGCGCTTCTTGCCTAGGGTCTCACATAGCTGCAATCGCGGGCAGGTAGACCTGGAGTCTAGAATCATCTGCTTCTTGGTCCTGGGCTGGTGTGGCTGGAGTTTTGGGGGCTGGGCGGACATCTTTCTCTCCATGCAGGCTTTCCATGGGGCTTCCCAGACCCTGAGGGTCTCCCTGTGGTCAGAAGCCTTACAGGGAAATTCTGGGGTCCAGGAGTGACTGTCCCAGGACAGGAAATGGAAGCTACCAACCTCCTATGGTCTGGTCACCACAGGCACCAAATCACTTCCTCCAGGTTCCCTGGAAAACTTGTCCCAGTTCCAAGGCCGCTGAGCAGGAAGAACTCTCTCTTACTCAGAAGAGGTTGGCCTTTTTGTTCTATTAGATGAGGCCTATCAGATTAGTTCTATCAGATTAGATGAGGCCTACCCACACTACTGAAGGCAATCTGCATACTCAGTCCACAAATTTACATGTTACTTTCATCCAAAGACATCCTTAGAGAAATACTTAGAATTGTGTTGGAACACAAAGCTGTGGCCCAGTCAAGCTGACATAAATAAGATTAATCCTCGAACTTTTGCTGCTTCTTCCAGCTTCACCCTGGTGGGCTCAGATGGTAAAGAATCTGTCTGCAATGCAGGACACCCAGGTTCGATCCCTGGGTTGGGAAGATCCCCTTGAGAAGGGCATGGCAACCCACTCCAGTATTCTTGCCTGGAGAATCCCAGGGACAGAGGAGCTTGGCAGGCTACAGTCCATGGGGCTACGAAGAGTCAGACACGATTGAGCGAGTAACACTTGCAGTTTCTTCAAGCTCCTGGGCTCCTGGTGTTTCCTGGCTTATGCTGTATCACTCCAACACCTGCTTCTGCGCTCACATGGTCCCTGGAAGAGTCAGCATCTGTGCGTCTCCACTCTGCCTCTTTTGCCTCTATAAGGATACAAATTAATTAGATCTGCAAAGACCCTGTTTTCCAATAAGGTCACATTCCCAGGTCTCCGGGGTCAGGACTTGGACATTTATTTTGGGGTGGGGGGGACACTATTCTGCCTCATGCTGGGTGAGGGTGGGCCCTAAAGCCAGTGACTGGCGACTTTGTGTGAAGACATGGAGACAGAGAGGAGAAAGCCATGTGAGGCTGGACAGAGGTTGGAAAGGTGCAGTTAGAAGCCCAGACGCCAAGGCCTGCAGGCCACCAGAAGCTGGAGGGTTAAGGAGGCCCTCTCCTCGAGGGGTGGCCCCATGTCTGACCTCTGCTTCTGTTGCCGCCTCTCCTCCTCTGACCTCCCATCTCCCTGATAAAGATCCACGTGATGAGATCGGGACCCTCAGACGATCCGGGGCCATGTCTCACCTCAAGGGCCTCACTTTATCCCACCTGTAGAGCTGCTTTTGCCACGTGAGGCCGCACATCCACAGGTCCCCCTGGTGCAGGTCGTGGTCACCCTACCCACCTCCCCAGACTCCTGCTGCTCCGCAGTGGCCAGAGTGCCCTTTCCCTAGGTGCCAGGCCCCTTTGTGTCACAGCCCGGCATACTGCCCTGGTGCTTAGAACAGAGTCCAAACCCCTCCTCACGTCCACTGCCCTGTGGGAAGCTGCCCTGCCTCTCCCCCAGCCCCCTCTCAGGGCACAGTGTGTCTGACACCAGGTCACCCCAGCAGGGCCCCTCCGGCCTCTGCCCCGCAGGAGACCCCATCCTGCCTACCGGGCTGGCCTGTTTACTTCATTCACACACTGCTCATTGCCCCAGGTTACCTGTGGGTCCGTGCACCTGTTCCTGTCCGTCCCCCTCTGAGGACCAGCTGTGAGTTCTGTGAACACCTCGGCCTCTGAGTGCCCGGAGCCCGCGGACCACGCTGGCCAAGTGTTGTAAAGTGTCGAGGGATTCCAGCAGAGGCCGCCCAGCTCAAGCCGGCCCGTCGCCGGTCTTGGCACAATGTGCCGTCCGGTCCTTGGCCAGTTATTCAGACATACAAAGGGCTCTTGGCCTCGGCTGGGGACAACAGAAGGGGCAGTGTTGGCGCCGGGGCCCCAGGTCTCAGCCCCTGGAGTTTCATTCTGCCGCTTCAGCAGAAGCCATTCCCGCCAACTCTCACCAACGACCCAGAGAGGGAGGCTCCTGCTTCTCCCTTGTCCCCCCCGAACCCTGTGCCATCTGGGAATCTTGCTCCTGTGACCTCCACTCCCAGATCCCAACTTGGCCTTGGCTACCGGCAGCGGACGATAATATTTATTGGTGGGGTGCCACGGCCTGGCTCAGCTCTGTGACTGTGAGACAAATAACACCCACATCTTGGCAGCAGAGTGTGGCCTGTTCCTCCTGGGTGGGAGAGCCTTGGGGAGCCAGAGGGTGTGATGCTTGGAGACCAGTGGCAGCCAAGCCCAGGAAGCAGCCACGGCCAGGTCCCAGCACATTCGCTGTGCCTACCCCGAGGCCCAGGGCCCTTCACACAGTCTGGCGTGCTTGTTAATTACAGCGAGTTAAAAGATTATCTCTGGAGAAAGCACTGTTGCAGGATTTTTGCTTACGGCTGAAGAGATGTGCTCACCAGCCAACAGATGGAAGGCCAGTGAGGCGAGTCTTCTCTAGGTTCTGCAGAGAAATGGAAAACAATGTGGAGATCTGGAGACCCCAAGGTGCCCAGCAAAGAGGCCAAGAGCAAGCTTCCATGGGAGAGGGTCCAAGGTGCCTGTAATGATCACATGTAGCCTCTGAGAGGCTGGGGGCTGCTGTGGGGGTCTGCCATCAGAAGCCCCTCACCCACACTCCCCACTCACAGTGAGCATGTGACATGTTTCACACAGCGTATTTCTGCCTCCTCATTAAGCCTCCTTTATGGCGCAGGGTGGACATTTGAAACTGACCCGTGACTGCCTCGTGGATGCAGGGACCTCGTGTTCCACCAGGGACCACGGCCTCGGATGCTCGGGGCATGACCCGCTCCCCTCTCCTGGCCTCGTTTGTTGAAACTTGCAGGATCCTATGTGCTAATTCCCAAAGAATGAAACAGCCAGAGGGACCCAAGAATGCTGGGCTCTCGTTCCAGTGGATTAACGGCCCATTCAACCCGACCGGACAAGTCTGAGAGGCTGCTTCTTTCCAGCTTCACGCCCCTGCTGGTCTTGGTTCCTCTTGCCTCCCAGGCCTGAGTCCCAGGTTGGAATCAAGGAAAGCGCCGAATGCAAACGTGTGGGCCGTGCAGGACAGGAGGAGAGAGCGCGAGCAGTGCCTGACACCGCACTCTGGTCCACAGATCCATTCGGCTTTTAGAAATGAAGCTGAGGAACCATAGCTCCTCAGGGCTGATGGAGACAAATGAGGGAGAGGGGAGGGTGTGGATGAGAGGGGGTTGTTCCACTTACCGTGTGTGTGTGTGTGTGTGTATGTGTGTGTGTGTGTGTGTGTGTGTTTCGTGTTATAAGCACATGAGGCCAACAGCAGGAGGGCGTCTGCGAAACAAGAAAAGCCTTTGTACCAGGCCTCCTGCTAAAAGCTCATGAACATGAAATTCACATAAGAAGCAACAGAAAAGTGTCAAGGTCAAATTCCATACACAAGTTACTGCAAGAAAAACAAGAACAGGCAGTAGAGTGACACTCCTACAGAGGAGAAGCGAGAAGACTGAGAAGGAGGCATCTGTAAAGAGATAAACCCGAAACTCGCCGTCTCAAAATGAGCTAAAAAGTTTCACACAATGATACAAGGCCTGAGAAAAACACCATTGTAAGTCAATTTTTACAACTCACAAGTGAGAGACTCAAGAAAAGAATTTAAAACAGGAAAGAAACTTCCTTGACAGGCAGTACAGTGGACAGGACTCCTTGCTTCCGAGGCAGGGGCCAAGGTTCTACCCCTGGTTGGAAAATGAAGATGCTGCATGGCCAAAAGAAAAAAGAAAATAAAAAATCATTTCCTACGTGAGGACTAAATTACGAGGAATCCAAGAGTAAATAAACACAATAAATAATGCTCTAAGAGAAGTAGAAGGTAAAGAGAAGTTTTTTAAAACTGAAAAGGAAACAAAGATTGTGGGACAAATTAATTAAGGGACATTCTAAATTTGTCATCCCAGGGGTCCTTGAGACCCCTAGTGAGCTCCTGGAGGAAATGAGGTCTCTCAAGCCACAGAAGCTGGCTTTTTAGAATATACATATATTTTCCAGATTCTTTTCCCTTGTAGGTTATTAGCGAATACTGAGCACAAAACTCCCCGTGCTATAGAGCAGGTCCCTGTTAGTTGTCTATTTTAGCTCTGGTAGTATGTTCACTTTTGCTCTGCATTCCCTGTGCAGGGGGCCTGGAGTTGATCCCTGAGCAGAGAACGAAGATCCCACGTGCTGCAAATGCAGCCAAAGAAAAGAAGACTAGCCTCCATTTTTTAAGCAGTTAGAGGTTCCCAGAGGCCCCATTCAGCCTGCACCCGGGGAACTCTGGGCCCCACAGCCCTGCACCTATCACCATCAGGAGCCCACACGGGCGTGTCACTGCCACCCAGGCCGTTTACCACCAGGTTTGGGGGTAATTTCTGCTTCACTGCCACGTGGTAGGAGAGGGTTTGCTGGGTCTCATTGTCCTGAGTAGATGAAGTGAGAGTGGGGTAACCACAGGAAACCGGGAGAAGGGATGGTCCCTGAGCCAGGGGACAGCTGAGCAGGAGCTGGCAGCTGCCACAGGTGTCACTGTGCCCCCAACCTCTGCCGGGTTCGAAATCTTCCCCGGGTGAAGACCCTGCAGCCTGGGGCCTGGGATCCCAGGTCCTGGCTGCAGACTCAGCAGCTCTTTGTGCTGTGTCCGGAGGTTCCTAGATTTACAAAGTAAAGCCAGGGGTATTCTGCAGGGCCAGCATGGGGGAAGGGAAATGGAAAGATGACTGCGGGGGCAGCTGTGCGGAATGAACCGTCTGGGGCTTGGGGAGGAGCAGGGAGGAGAGGGACAGCCGTGGGCACAGAGCTCACAGGTGGAGCCTCTGCCCCCAGGTGGGCACGGGACACAGCCCCTCAGCCTCATCACCTCCCCAAGCCCCACCCTCCCAGGTGTGCAGGGGTCTCTCTCGGTTTTCCCACCCCAATACTGTTCAGAGGGCACCGCAGAAAGACTAGGAAGGAGATGGTCCAGTCTGTCCAAGTTTGAGCCACCCAAGTGGCTCCGAGCCAGGGACTCAGGGACGCGGCCCCGCGAGGTCATTGCGGCTTCCACCGCGGTCACTAATTCAGAAAAGCAGTGCTCCTGTCATCCCTGGCTTTGGCCTCATTTCACAATCACAATGAAGTCAGGATTGAATGGATACCGTGGCTAACGTCCTGGCGCCCTGCGGCTGGTGGCCCCCAAGCGAGCGGGGGAGACCAGTCACTTTGGTGCCTGGTGGGGATGTTTTGATTTCTGCATCCCTTACCCCGGGGGTTGTTCTGATCCCCTGGCCAAGGCATCGAGGTTACCCAGAGACTCAGCCTGAGCAAAACTTACAGATTCCCTCCCGTTTTCTAGAGTACAGACCTGTCTTGCTGCATGCAAGTGAGTCTCAAATGACGCCCTGTGTCAGCGCTCCAGCTGTGGGATTCAGGGGAGACTCTGCAGGGGTGGGCAGGGTAGAAAGGGTCAGAGTCACAGGAGTGACCTCCAAGCATCAGGACTCTAAGAAAAGCTTTAATCCCTAATACCACCCAAGACTCGAGACTATTCCCGTTCTGGAAAACTCTGCATCTTTGCATCTCTGGGAGCTGAGAGGAGGCCAAGGGGACCCCAGAGGGATGGATGGAGGCAGGCCAGTGTGGGGACTGCTGGGAGCAGGCAAAGCAAGGTCCAGCTCTCTATCTGGAGCCCTGAGGCATTTCAGAGACAACCTGGACTTTCACTCAAGGGCGTGTTTTCTCCCCAGAGCAGCAGTGGTGGGATCTGGCGGTGGGGGGGCGGGGGGCAGGGGTGTGTGCGGTGCACCCCTGATGGGCACGGGGTGCTTTACAGACCACATCCTGAGACGCGAGTGGCCTCTAAATGCAGCATCATGACCTGCGTGAGATCCTGAGCGGGACCAGGCATTCACGGGGAAGCCAGCTGGATCCAAACAGCATCTGTAGTTGAGTTGATGGTCATGTACCTGTGTCCCCGTGTTGGTTTCTCCATTTCTACCGATTTACCGATGTCCTGGAAGATGAACATACAAAAACTCAGAACAATCTTTGCAACATTTTTGTAAATCTAAAAGTATTTCAAAAGAAAAAAAAAGTGTATCTGATTAAAAAAAAAAAAGTAGGCCAAAGGTGAAAGCAATAGGTTTGGGAGGGGAGAGTGCAGGTGCAGGGCGGAGGGCAGGAGGGCAGGAGGCAGGGCCGGGAGCCCATTTTAGACCTCGTGGGTAGAGTTGCATGGGTTTGAGCCCCAGAAGCAGAGAGGCGTGTCAGCTCTTGTTCTCCACACTTTGATGGTGGAGATGAAGGTTAACATTTTAAGAAGGAACAGTTGGCCTCCATCCAGCCCCGGCTGGGCTCTCCTCACCTGGGCAGCAGGGAGGACTGTCCCGGTGCCTATCTGTTTTCAGAACAGTTGAGCAAACAATCATTTACAGGTTTCCATGGACGCCTGAGGACACTGGGCAGCTGACACTAGGGATCACAAACAATTCTTTCCACCATCTTTCCACTCCCCTGGGGCCCCAGGGCTCGGGCCGGGCCTTCCCCTGTGTCCTATATGTGTGAAGGCCGGCAGGCCCTTCTGACCTCAGTTCACCCTGTAAAATGACCCCAAAGCCGCCATGGAAGTCCTTCTTAAAAACGCACCTTCTGGGAATTCCAGGCAGTCCAATGGTTAGGACCCTGAGCTGCCAAAGCTGATGCTGGGGCCTAGGTTTGACCCCTGGTCCAGGAACTAAGATCCCACAAGTCACACAGCGCAGTCAAAAAAACCTACGTTTCTCCTAACACATTGGGGAGGTGAAAGTGAGTTCTGAAAAGACGCTTTTCCCAGCCACCTCCAGTCCAGCCCCTCCTGTCTGGTCCCTCTTGGCAGCCTGCCTGGGGACCGGCCACCTTCAGTGTGACGGCCACGAGGGACACAGTTCCAGCCACGGAAGGCTGCGGGTGCTTCTGTTTCTGATGCCAGGAGATTTCCAGCAGGCTCTTCCCTGATGCCACGCGGGGATCATGCAAGGCCATTGTCACGTGGCCGGAGGCCGTCAGTGGGGAAGGGCTGACCTCTGGTGACAGATTCCAGTATTGCATTACTTCATGGCAAATAGAAGGGGAAACAACAGAAACAGTGACAGGCTTTATTTTTCTTGGGCTCCAAAATCACTGCAGTTGGTGACTGCAGCCATGAAATTAAAAGACGCTTGCTCCTTGGAAAAAAAGTTATGGCCAACCTAGACAGCATATTAAAAAGCAGAGACATTACTTTGCCAACAAAGGTCCATCTAGTCAAAGCTATGGTTTTTCCAGTATTCATGTATGGATGTGAGAGTTGGACTATAAAGAAAGCTGAGCACCAAAGAATTGTTGCTTTAACATTGAGTTGGTGTTGGAGAAGACTCTTGAGAGTGCCTTGGACTGCAAGGAGATCCAACCAGTCCATCCTAAAGGAGATCAGTCCTGAATATTCAATGGAAGGACTGATGCTGAAGCTCCAATACTTTGGCCATCTGATGCGAAGAACTGACTCATTGGAAAAGACCCTGATGCTGGGAAAGATTGAACGTGGGAGGAGAAGGGGGCGACAGAGGATGAGATGGTTGGATGGTATCACTGACTTGATGGATATGAGTTTGAGTAAACCCCGGGAGTTGGTGGTGGACAGGGAAGTCTGGTGTGCTGCAGTCCACAGGGTCGCAGAGTTGGACACAACTGAGCAACTGAACTGAACTGAACTGAACTGAATGCTCCTCCCAGCTTCTATGCCGTCTGTGTGCCCCACGGGAGCCGCAGGCCCTTCCTATCCCCGGGCGCCTTTGCAGGCTGAGGGTGTATGCTGAGGGGTGCCCCTCAGGCCCCTTTCACCTGTGGGGACTGTGTCCACAGCACATGTCTAGGGCCTGGCTCCCTGGGAGCTGGTGACCCACTGGGACCACAGGGCTGCTCCTCAACCCTAAGGGGGCACCGTCTGGTCTCACTGGGCCCAGCTCTCTCAGTCTTTGCCCACCTCCTGTCCTTCATCCCCAGGCCCAGGGGGAGGTCTGGTTGTCTCTGGCTCTGTGACGGCCAGGAGGTGCCCAGCCTTGGACCAAAGCGGTCTGGTGCTCAGACAAAACGAGACACCCCCTTCTGCTTTCAAGAATATCGTCACCAAGTTGTTATTATCATCCCCAAGAAATGCTAACAGCAGACACTTCGATGCATCCTCTTGTCAAGGGTCAGAAGTAAGGAGGAGTTAGCCATGGAGAGGATGCCTGCTTCACATCGTACCTGGTAATTTTTTTTTTTCCACACTATGAGGCATACGAGATCTTAGTTCCCTGACCAGGGACTGAACCTATGTCCCGTGCAGTGGACCGCCAGTGCCTGGTAATTTTTAATGTGGCAAGCCTGGTGACCAGGTTTTCTCTCTTTTTCGCTTGTTCTCTTATTACTATTACTGAACATATACCAATGTGAACACTTCCCTGAGTGCTGTGGGTGGAGCTGACTTCCTTGTGGCGTGCCTGTAGTCCCTGCTCACCGGTGCAGGCTGGGAGAGAAGTTTCCATGTCTTTATCAGGGAACCTCAGAGATACCCCAGGAAGACGAGGTCTCCTGCCAGCCAGGAAGCAGCTGTTATCAAATTGAGTAACAGCTTGGTTTACAAGTGGGTTATAGTGGCACCATGAGCCTTAGTGCCACAGGCTCAAGAGTGCAGGTTCAAGTCTGTGTCCCAGAGACAGTACCCTAAGCCTACCTTCTGGGAGGAGGGCATTGGCTCGCGAGAGCCCACCCACTGTACCCTGGCTTCTTCACAGCATCGCTCCTACAGGTTCGCTTCTCTTTGCGGATGAATGGATTGTAACATTAAATACACTGGGCCCCTTGGTCGCTCAGATGGTAAAGAATCCGCCTGAAAAGCAGGATATGCAGGTTTGATCCCTGGGTTGAGAGGATCCCCTGGAGAAGGAAATGGCAACCCACTCCAGTATTCCTGCCTGGAGAATCCTATGGACCGAGGAGCCTGGCGGGATACAGTCCACAGGGTCCCAAGGAGTCAGGCACAACTGAGCGACTTTCGCTTTCTTTTTATGTATTTTCTTTTAAATACATTACTGTAGGGGAACAAAATTTGTCACCCAAAATGTCTCTGGCCTGCAAATCACTTCAAATTGAAGACAATCAAGGCCCTAAAACCCTCAGGAAGAAACTTTGACCTTTCTCCAACTGCCCAAAGGATTTAGATAGAGGGCTTGTTCCCAGAATAGGACTGTCAGTGAAGACGTCTACGAGAGTATGGTTGGGCGGGGCGGGGGACTCGGCGGGGCCTGCCATCGGAGCCCACTCCATGTCCCATCATCTCTGCTGGCCCAGCAAACAGTCCAGGTGAATGATCTTCTGCCCCTTCGATGTCCCAAACCACTCCACTCATCATCCTATTCCGTCTGTAGCTGAAAGTGGTATTTAAGATGAGGGTTTTAGCCATTTTGGTGAGTTGTGCAGTTTTTCTGGATCTCTCCTATGTACACATGTTATTAAACTTTGATTTTTCTCCTGTTAATCTGATCCATAGACCAGCCAGAGGAAACTGGAGGTTATGGAGGAAAATGTCTTCCCCAACATTACTTATGTAAAACTATGCAACACCTCCTCACCAGCCTTGGGTGTTAGTGTCCTGGGTCTGATCGGTGTGTGGGGTGTCTCCCAGCTGCTGTAACCTGTGTTTCCCTGATGACATGTGATGCAAAGAATCTGCATTATTTATCAAACCATTAGTTGATGGTGTCATCCTGGGGAGAGGCTATTTGAGAGGCTGGGATGGCAGACATTTCAGTGGGATTCAAGCACTTAGAGTGGATTTCCACTTCGGAGGGAGGGTCCAGGTGGCAGGAACACAGGGGCCTTGCACAGCTTCACAGCAATGCCACTGGCATTTGCTTTGATCAGCCTCCACCTGAAACCGTGTTCCTCAGGTTGGGACTTGAACCCATGGGGCTGGGACTCGAACTGTTACAGGAAGGGGGACCCCTTCTGGAGCTGGAGAGCAGGCCCTTGTCTAACACTGGGAAATGAATTGTCCGAGGAGACCCATGAGCTGACAAAGCAAGAGACTGTTGGGAAGAATGCCCCGGCAGGAAGTAGCAGGGTAAGGGAACCCAGGAGAACTGCTCTGCCGCGCGGCTCACAGTCTCAGGTTTTACGGTGATAGGAGTAGTTTCTGGGTTTTCTTTGGCCAATCACTCTGACTCAGGGTCCTTCCTGGTGGTGCACTCATTGCTCAGCCAAGATGGACGCCAGCAAGAAGGATTCTGGGAGATGGTTGGACACATGGCATCTCCTTTTGACTTTTCCTGAACTCTTTTGGCTGGTGGTGGCTAATAGTCCCTTGGACTGCAAGGAGATCCAGCCAGTCCATTCTGAAGGAGGTCAGCCCTGGGTGTTCTTTGGAAGGAATGATGCTAAAGCTGAAACTCCAGTGCTTTGGCCACCTCATGCGAAGAGTGGACTCATTGGAAAAGACTCTGATGCTGGGAGGGATTGGGGGCAGGAGGAGAAGGGGACGACAGAGGATGAGATGGCTGGATGGCATCACGGACTCGATGGACGTGAGTTTGAGTGAACTCCGGGAGTTGGTGATGGACAGGGAGGCCTGGCGTGCTGCAGTTCATGGGGTCGCAAAGAGTCAGACACGACTGAGCGACTGAACTGAACTGAACTGAACTGAATTAGTTCTGTGTTCCTTATCAGGACCTCTTGTCATAAAATAACTCATGCAAATGGTTATTATGGTGCCTGTCAGGGTGGGAAGTTTCAGTCAGTGTCTCCCCCTAACAGAACCTGGCCAAATCCCACTGTCTTCCGAGATCATTTACCTGGTTTTAAGACTTAATGGCGCTCAGGTTCTTGATGTCTCCTCGGAGAAAGAATTCAGTGAGAGACTAAGTCTTAGGTAAGGAGTGGATTTATTTGGAGAGAAACACGTTTCAGGACAAGAGTGTGAGCCCTTGTAGACCAGCCTCCAAATATGGTGTTGTTAACTTTTATAGTTTCATAGGCCAGTGAGTGGGAGGATTATTCCAACTATTTTGGAGAAGAGGCAGCGATTCCCACGAATTGGGCCACCACCCACGTTTTGGTCTTTGACAGTCAGCTTTGGAACTGTCACAGGGCCTGTGGGTGTGTCATTTACTGGTGTGTTACAATGAGCATATAATGAGGCTCAAGATCCAGTGGAGGTCATCTTGTCCACCATCTCAGACCCATTTGGTTCTAATCAGTTTATGTTGTGTCTTCAGACTCAACATTCCTTCATTCTTTCAAAGGTTGCACTTTGCCCCTGCCTTCCTGCTTTACACTCATTTCCCGAAGAATCTACTTGTTTTGTTTTCACTCAGCCGCAGGGGCTTCTCAGGTGGCTCAGTGGTAAAGAATCCACATACCAGTTGCAGGAGATGCAGCTTCAATCCCTGGGTCAGGAAGATTCCCTGGAGGAGGTCATGGCAACCCACTCCAGTATTCCTGCTTGGAGACTCCTATGGACAGAGAAGCCTGACGGGCTACGGCCCGCAGGGTCTCAAAGAGTCGGACGTGACTGAAGCAACTTGGCACACACACGTATTTTCACTCTCAGCATCAGCAGTGCTTCCAGGGCCCATCGAGGTGGAATTTCCCTCTGCCTACCCCAGGCCTTCCTTCTCAGGCCAGAGCAAAAAATACTAAGGAAGGAAGGGGGCTGGAGAAAGAAAGGGAAAGAGAGAAGAAAGGGACGAAAGGAGAGGAAAGGAAAAACTGTCTCCTGCCACTCCAGTTCCATGGGGATCAAGCTTTTGGCAGTCGCCCACCAACAGAGCTGGGTGGGGGGCGGCGGGAATCAGGTGGAGAAAAACAGGAAGTGCTCTGTGATGTGGATGCAGGCCTCCCAGACAGCTCAGTTAAATATCTAAGGAAAACCTTCAATGACCCTAGATGCTCACATCTTGTCCTACATAGAAAAGCACAGTAAAACCATTAACTTGAGGCGGCTCTCCTCTGTGATTAGCCGCAGTCTTTGTGTGCTTGATTACACGTTTTTCCAGTAAAAAAGTTCTTATATGTCTTGGCCCTTCCCTCACCTCTTTGGAGCAGTTCCTCAGGGCCCTGTGAGAGAGAGAGGGGTGTAGTCCTTAGGAAGGTCTCCGAAAAAAGCTTTCTTTTTATTTTTTAAATTATGAAAGTATGATAACACATTTACAGGAGACTTGGGAACTACAGAACAAAGTCATGTGTAGTTCCACTGTATATTACAGTTATTTTTTTAAGTAGGTGAATTAAGATTTTTAGTTGGAGTTTGAATATCAAACTCTCAAAATTGATAGAATGAACACACAGAAAAGTAGGATATAGGAGACCTTAAAAGCACTACGAACCAATTCAACAAAATTAAGATTGATGCAATTTTCACAAAAGCAGCAAGATACAAATTCTATTCAAGTTCCTATAAACTATAGACTAGGAGACACTGGAACATATCCAGGGACATAAAGCAAGGTGCAAAAATTTCATGGTCTATAGGTGTTGAAATCATACAGAGCCTTTCTGTTATCACTGTGGAATTATGTTAGAAATCAATATCAAAAAATAAGTGAAAATGTTAGGGGAAGCACACTGATTAAACCGCCCACCCTGGCCAGGCACCATAGTAACCATCTGCATGAGCTGTCTTATGAGAGGAGATCCTGATAAAGAATACAGAACTAATAAACCACCACTAACCAGAAGAGTTCAGTAAGGTGAAGTCACTCAGTCGTGTCCGACTCTTTGCGACCCCATGAACTGTAACCTACTAGGCTTCTCTGTCCATGGGATTCTCCAGGCAAGAATACTGGAGTGGGTTGCCATTTCCTTCTCCAGGGGATCTTCCCGACCCAGGGATCAAACCTGGGTCTCCCACATTGGAGGCAGATGCTTTAACCTCTGAACCACCAGGGAAGTCCCATGGGAGAGTTCAGGGAAGGTCTAAAGGAGACACTGCATGTCTGTCCACTTCCCAGAATCCCTCTCGCTAGCATCTATCTTGGCTGGGTGATGCATGCGCCACCAGGAAAGACTCTGAATTAGAATGATTGGCCAAAGACCACCCGGAAACTAATCCCATCACCATAAAACCTGAGACTGTGAGCCACACGGCAGAGCAGTTCTCCTGGGTTCCCTTACCCTACTGCTCTCCACCCGGGTGCCCTTTCCCAATAAAATCTCTTGATTTGTCAGCACATGTGTCTCCTCCGACAATTCATTTCCGAGTGTTGGACAAGAGCCCAGTTTCCGGACCTGGAAGGGGTCCCCTTTCCTGCAACAAAAATAACCCACATATTTTCAAATGCAATGTGACATTTACCAAGAAATTTTGGATTTAGTTGTTGAAAACCTCAATAAAGTTAAAAGACTAAAACCACAGAGGGTGATTGCAAAGAAGAAAGCATTTATATGAGAAATGATGTCAAGGGTACTTTAAAAACTCCATTTTTGGAAATAAAACTTAACTGACAACTTTTTTTTTTTCATGAAGTCTTTTTTTTTTTTTTTAGTTTTTTATTTTTTAAATTTTAAAATCTTTAATTCTTACATGCGTTCCCAAACATGAACCCCCTCCCACCTCCCTCCCCATAACATCTCTCTGGGTCATCCCCATGCACCAGCCCCAAGCATGCTGTATCCTGCGTCAGACATAGACTGGCGATTCAATTCTTACATGATAGTATACATGTTAGAATGCCATTCTCCCAAATCATCCCACCCTCTCCCTCTCCCTCTGAGTCCAAAAGTCCGTTATACACATCTGTGTCTTTTTTCCTGTCTTGCATACAGGGTCGTCATTGCCATCTTCCTAAATTCCATATATATGTGTTAGTATACTGTATTGGTGTTTTTCTTTCTGGCTTACTTCACTCTGTATAATTGGCTCCAGTTTCATCCATCTCATCAGAACTGATTCAAATGAATTCTTTTTAACGGCTGAGTAATACTCCATTGTGTATATGTACCACAGCTTTCTTATCCATTCATCTGCTGATGGACATCTAGGTTGTTTCCATGTCCTGGCTATTATAAACAGTGCTGTGATGAACATTGGGGTACATGTGTCTCTTTCCATTCTGGTTTCCTTGGTGTGTATGCCCAGCAGTGGGATTGCTGGGTCATAAGGTAGTTCTATTTGCAATTTTTTAAGGAATCTCCACACTGTTCTCCATAGTGGCTGTACTAGTTTGCATTCCCACCAACAGTGTAGGAGGGTTCCCTTTTCTCCACACCCTCTCCAGCATTTATTGCTTGCAGATTTTTGGATCGCAGCCATTCTGACTGGTGTGAAGTGGTACCTCATTGTGGTTTTGATTTGCATTTCTCTAATAATGAGTGATGTTGAGCATCTTTTCATGTGTTTGTTAGCCATTCGTATGTCTTCTTTGGAGAAATGTCTATTTAGTTCTTTGGCCCATTTTTTGATTGGGTCGTTTATTTTTCTGGAATTGAGCTGCATAAGTTGCTTGTATATTTTTGAGATGAGTTGTTTGTCAGTTGCTTCATTTGCTATTATTTTCTCCCATTCAGAAGGCTGTCTTTTCACCTAACTGACAACTTTTATGTTGTGTCTTTTACTTTCAGTCAACAGAAATGAGGAAAAAAAATACACCAAGCATGCAGATGACACCACCCTGATGGCAGAAAGTGAAGAACTAGTCTCTTGATGAAAGTGAAAGAGGAGAGCGAAAAGTTGACCTAAAACTCAACATTCAGAAAACTAAGATCATGGTATCCGATCCGGTTACTTCATGGCAAATAGATGGGGAAACATGGAAACAGTGAGAGACTTTATTTCTTGGGTTCCAAAATCACTGCAGATGGTGACTGCAGCCATGAAATTAAAAGACACTTGCTCCTTGGAAGAAAAGCTATGACCAACCTGGACAGCGTATTAAAAAGCAGAGACATTACTTTGCCAACAAAGGTCCATCTAGTCAAAGCTATGGTTTTCCAGTGGTCATGTGTGGATGTGATAGTTGGACTGTAAAGAAAGCTGAGCACTGAAGAATTGTTGCTTTAACATTGAGTTGGTGTTGGAGAAGACTCTTGAGAGTGCCTTGGACTGCAAGAGGATCCAACCAGTCCATCCTAAAGGAAATCAGTCTTGAATAGTCATTGGAAGGACAGATGCTGAAGCTGAAACTCCAACACTTTGGCCATCTGATGCAAAGAGCCAACTTATTAGAAAAGACCCTGATTCTGGGAAAGAAGGACATGAGTTCGATTAAGCTGTGAGTTGGTGATGGACAGGGAAGGTTGGTGTGCTGCAGTGCATGGGGTTGGAAAGAGTTGGACATGACTGAGCGACTGAACTGAACCGATGAGATATGAATTGGGGTGAGAGCTGACCCTGGATCCCTTAGAGGGGATGTTAAGGAGCAGAGTTAAAAGTTTGCAATGTGAGGATCAAGCTTGCCATCAAAGCTGCTTCACAAGGTAGGTAGGACGGGCATCTTATTCAAAGGGCCCTACGTCCCATTTACTCACTGGCCCTACATTCCTCTCTAATAGATCTTTCTTGATCTTCATTTTTTTTCTCTCCCTTGAGTTTTCATTTCAAATGTGTGTGGTTCTTCATCTTTGGGAACGAATGGTCTATATACAGGTCATTACTGGGAAATATTTAACCAACTGAAACATACCCTCACTCTGACCGTGCTGGACAAACGTTCTCTGCATTAAGTTGTACTGTCACTTGGGGAGTTTTACTCCTTCACTGTTTATTCATAATTTATTAACGTTTAACACAGAGAGCAACATTTTTGTCCTGGGGATACAAAGAGGAGTAAGACACAGCCTGAGGAGACTGACATCTAGTGGACGAAAGAAACAGTACACAGATGACTGATGCAATAAGCTCTTAAGTATGCTCATACAGATCGAGGAAATGCGTTAATGGAAAATCTTGATTTTCTCGGAAATCAGATAACATGAACATTACTCCTGGCACGCCTTTGAAATACCAAGCAATGTGTAATCAATTCTCCTATCCGGTTTCTAAATGCCTCTAACAACATTCCAGCCCTCAGGTAGGTGTTGATGTATAAGTTCTTTGTTGCATTTTACGTATTTTCTGTTAATTGCATCATTCACGAATGTGGCCCCAGATGGGAGGATGCGCCTGCAACTTGGGTTTTTGAGCTTTGTTTCCGCGAAGGGTTTTAGAAAGTGGCCTCCTCCCAGATGGAGAAGGTACTCAGAACAGTTCTTCTGGAGAATTAGGAGGGTTAGTGAATGCCATCTGTTTTCAAAACCTGGCAGCTGAAACTTAAGGGGCTACAGCTATGAACCCTGAGCATAAGTTGTTGACTGTGAGATGGTCAAGCTTGAAAGCTGAGCTGGTTTCTGGGTCAGGGAGGATTAAAGGGCCAGAGACTCAGAATTGTTGTGAGGGTGATATTGTTGTTGCTGACACTAAGTGGTGTCCGACTTTTTGCGACCCCATGGACTGTAGTCCACCAGGCTCCTTCTGTCCATGGGATTTCCCAGGCAAGAATACTGGAGTGGGTTGGCATTTCCTTCCCCAGAGACTCAGGGATTGAACCCACATCTCCTGCATTGGCAGTGGGATTCTTTATCACTGAACCACCTGGGAAGACCATGTGATGTTATAGGGATTTAAAAACTCAAAAACCACCAATATCGCTAACTATGTGGTCAAGTTTTACCTTTTTAAAAACAAATTTAACCTTAGGAACAGATGTGCAGTTTCACAGACCGCATGTCCTCTAGGCTGGTGCCTCTGAACCCCATGTGCGGGGGAGCTGGCTTCGGGCTGCATCTGGGTAGTTTAGGGGATACAGTGGCTGGTAAACAGATGCCCGGCTGCAGGCTCACAGGGCAGCGTGCAAGATCCTCAGCTTCCTCACACCCTGCTTGCTCCCAGACTCGCTGTGACGCTGCAGTTAGCACAGCCACAGGGCTTTGTCTCCTGTTCCACTTCCTGCACTATTGCCTGGCAAAAGCAAGGATGAAGCAGGCCCTGCACTTGAGAGCCAAGCAGCTGAGTGAAACTACAACACAGAGCTTTGCTTTTCTAAATTAATTCATTATTGATGTTTGGCTGTGCTGGATGCTGGGTTTTCATTGCTGCATGCGGGCTCTCTCTAGTTGCAGTGATCAGGGGCTGTCCTCTAGTTGCATCTGTGCAGGCTTCTCATTGTGCTGGTTTCTCTTGCTGCAGAGCATGGGCTCTAGAGTGAGGGCTCAGTAGCCGTGACACACGGGCTTATTGTCCCACAGCATGTAATCTTCCCAGACCAGGGATTGAACCTGTGTCCCCTGCATTGGCAGATGGATTCTTAACTGCTGGACCACCAGGGGAATCCCAGATCTTTGCTTAGTATCAGTCAGCAGGGAATTCCCTCCATGCTAAGCATGCTTGTGAGTGGAAGAAGACTGTGGGTGAGTTTGGGGTTTCCTTCATCATACATGCCTGCATTTTCCAAATTTTAAACTTTAGTGTATATTAATGACACACTGAAAAATACCATTTAAAGACTGAGCAGTGCTACAGTATGGTAGACTAGGTTATTTGGACCAATCCTCCTATTCAAACTAGAAAATGAGGGATTAACGATGGAAGACTCATCTTCTTAATGGCACTGGAAAGCTAACAAGGAGTCAAGTATCACCAGATGGGAACCTAACCAGGAGTATATATGAAAACACTGGGGAAAAAGAAAAAAAAAAGAAAACACTGGGGTAGAGGCTGGGCTCAGTGATGGGTCTCTTCTGGGCACGAGCAGGCAGTGCCACACTTTACTTCAGTCAGTTCAACAAGCTTGAAGTGCAAGGAGTGCTGTTAGTCGCTCAGTGGTTCCGACTCTGCAATCCCAGGGACTGTAGCCCGCCAAGCTCCTCTGTCCATGGAGATTCTCCAGGCAAGAATACTGGAGTGTGTTGCTCTCCTCCAGGGGATCTTCCCAACCCAGGGATCAAACCCAGGTCTCCCACATTGCAGGCAGATTCTTTACCATCTGAACCACCAGGGAAGTTCTGAAGTGCAAGGAGAGCTCAGCAAATCCTCGGGGGCAGAGGGGTGGATCTCAGAGAGATACCCTGCAGATGAGCAGAGATTCCCTGAGGATCCTGACACAGCAGAAGTAAGCTAGCTCCCCAGAACCCTGGCAACTGGGGATGTTACCCCAGTGCCAAGCAAGGTGGGAAGGCAAGGTCCCTGAGACGCTGTGACCACATCCCAGCCTTTCCTTGGATTTTCAGCCTCAATTTGCATCACCTGGATTGTCCAAAAGACAATCTGGACTGGATGTCACGAGCTGGCAGTGCCCATGGCTGTCTGGCAGCAGCAAAAGCAATTCCCCTTGGGAGAAAGATGCTCTGGCTGAAGTCTTTCAAAGGTCATTCACAAGCAGTTCTTCAAGAGAGAAGCAGCGTCACTGCAGCACAAACCGATTGATATACTTCCTCTAAGGACGAGACACGTTCGAAAATGTCTGCAGGGAACTGAAAGCTGCAAAAGTGATCCAGCAGATTTGAGAAAAATGGAATCTTTGAAAATTACTAATCATAATCAAGTTATATGGACAAATTAGACAGATTTGATGGGGTTCAGCAAACAATTCATGAACAAGTAGGAGGAATTTTCCAGAAGGACAGATTATCCAGAAGTGCAGCACAGAGGGACAAACAGGGAAAATGGGAGAAATGAAGAGAGGTTAAGAAAGCCAAAGGAAAGGAGAAGGGAGCCCCACAAGAGAAAGGAGCAACAGCATCTCCTGAAGGGAGGGTGACAGAGAAATCCTGCCATGCGTGGCTTCATGGGGACTGGTCATTTCCAAGCAAGGTGAATAAAAAAGCATATCTTAGTGAAAAGGCAGGATAATAGAGAGGAAGGTAAAATAAAAAGGGTTAGAGAAAAAGAAAATTACTTTCCAGAAGGATCTTTAGAACAACTCCAAATATCTGGAAACAAACTAACACACTTCTAAGCAACCCAAGGGCCAAAGAAGAAATCAAAAAGGGAATTAGGAAGTATCTCGAGCGGAATGAAAATCAAAGCACAAATATTAAATTTTGTAGGATGCAGCTGAAACAGAATTAAAGGGAAATGAAGAGCTCTCAAATCAATGAATTGATTTGCCAATAAATAACAAAGAGATCTCCAAATGTTTGGAAATTAAACACTTGAATCCTAGAAAGGAGAAAATTTTGCTATCACCCATGATGAAGCAAAGAGTCTGGATTTACCCGTTCCCCTCAAATGTCTAGAAAACCAGACAAAACATATGAAACAAAGGTTTTGAAGCCACTCCTTCCCTTCCCTTCCCTCTTCCCCTTCTCCCCCATCCCCTCCTTCTGTCCTATTCCCAGCTTAACTGCACAAAGCATTTGAGGAATGCCATCAGGCTTGTCTCATTAGAACAAAATCTCCTCGAAGCTGGTGTCTGGGTCTTGTTTTCTATCTCATGCGTGCAGGTACAAAGTCGCCAAGTTGTAGTAACCAGTGAATGTTGTTAAATGAAATGACCATCTGTCAGTCCACAACCATTGTGACCCCACTCTGAAGCACACAGAATCTCTTAAATTTGTATTTTCCTTTTTATTACTCTAAGGTTTTGAAAAATTGTATTTCATTTGATTCAGGAGTTCTGTGCCGTAGGTGGGCAGGTTTAAGATGATCACTTTCCAGGTGGTTAAGTACAGAGATCCACTTCATCTGTAGCTCACTTGGAACATCTCTCCTGTTATGCTGATTGTTCCTGGGAAGGATGATTAGAAGTTAGACGCCTTGTTCATCTCTTTTTCTCTTCTGGATTTCAACTTGAAGACAGCAGAGGGCGCCTGACTACATGAAAGGTACGCTCTAAACATTAGATTTAAGATTATTCATTAAAGTTTCAAAAATGTGAATTTCACTAAAATAGGACTTTGTATTTCATCTACTATTTTTGGATTCTGATCTCATTTTAAATGTTCTCTTCTCCTTCTTTTTTGGTAATGAGAGTTTCAACCTCACGTAAATCACCATGACACTATTAATTCCAAGAACCTTCCAATTTAGCTTCACGATTCTTTCAGATAATGTAAGTATTGAATCCTGCATCTACCAGATCCTTCAAAATCTTCAGTAGGGAATAGGATCCCCCTTTGGTAGCTCTTAAGAGGTGACCACTATAATGTGTTGCAAACAGATGTGCTGTGACTGAAGGGCCATCTTGCTTCAAGTGCATTGCCCCCAGATTACCCAGTTCTCGGAAAAGGATACAAGGATTAGGTACGTTCTTAGACATATTGCACTAGAGGGAATGGAACAATTTCCCTCTGGCAGTATTGAGGCTTTGACCCCGTGTTGCTCACCGTTGAGGGTAATTATGTCTGCAGGCTCAGGGGCCAGGTTCCTGTCAAATTCTGCATTCCCTTCTGACTGACTTCTAGCTGGTTCTTTTCTCTGGCATCTGGAATGTCCTCCCATTCTCCTACCATCAATGCTGGAGACAGCAGCAGCCTGAATCCTAGTCTACCCCGCCCTCATAGTTCCCCAGTTATATTTTCCTTCCTGAAGACTAGGTTTATGGACAAGGCTTGGAGCTGGCTGAAAAAGGATTCCTCCCTGGCTGCTCACTGATTAATAAATTGATTGGATCTAAGTTGATTTCACTACCTATCAGGATTCTAGGACTTCTTTGGCAACCCACTCCAGTATTCTTGCCTGGATAATCTCACAAACATCAGAGGTTGGTGGGCAGAGTTGGACACAACTGAAATGACTTAGCACAGCACTCATAATCAACAGAAATTGATAAGAAGCCAGAGAAGGTTCCCTTGCTTGCTCCCAGACAGGGGATGGGGCAGGTGAGCTGGTTTTATACAGGTGAGGGTAGGGTTGGCCCAGGAGTGGGAGGTGGTGGCTTGCTCATTCCCTTAGTGGCGCTGTGTGCAAGGATCATGTACAGTAACCATGCTTTCGTTTCTGACTTCTCAGAAGTGGCAGTTGGGGTTTTTGTCTTTTTGTATCATGCTCATAATTTGCCCCAACTGTGCATGCATGCGTGCAGTTATTTTTAATCCCTTATAGTTTCTTTGCATTTTGTTTATGGAAGAGGCATTTGTCCAGGTGCGAGCACTGAGGAAAGGGTTCCAGGTCCCAGCTGGTCTTAATTTAAGGTTGAGTCTTGTGGTGGTTCACTCACAAAGCAGGAAAGATTATTTCCTTGTTTATGCTTTCCCTTTGCTGCGGGTTTACTCGTCCTTATCCTTAATTTGTTCTATTTCCTGATTTTGAGCATGAAATTATGCCTTCTAAGCAATGAGAGGCATTTTCACTCTGCTCTGTCCAAACCTTAGCAGTCCACGTATTATACGTGTTTTTTCGCATTTATTACGTTTAGTCAAACGCTAGCGGGCAGTTTTGGTTTTCCAGACTTGGAAACTGACTGCTCTTGGAGAGGGGTCATTAGCCCTGCGCCATGATGGAGAAAACAAGTCCCCTCACACAGTACACTTGAGGACAGTCACCTAGAAGGCGGATGGGCAGGGCTGTTTTTCTTGCTGAGCACAGTATCCTCAGCCCCTAACAGTATCTAGCGCGTTTAACACCTTCGCTCGGGGTCTGCGAATCCTTTAAGTGCATGACCGTCTCTCCGGGGCAGGAAGCCACAACAATCATTTAATTTGCACAAGGGTTCGTGTTACCAAGTAAGCCAACTAAGTCACTGTGCACGGGGCTCAGCATTGTTGAACACGGCGGAGCGACAGGCGCCGCGTACCTGGTACAGCTGAAGGGGGAAGGGGAAGGAGCGCGGCCTCGCTGGTTCTAGGCGGACACCACCCCGAGCCGGAGGTCCCCAGGCCGGTTTGTATAGGCGGACCAGGAAGGACTACGGAAGGAGCCATCCCCAGGCGCAGGCCCCACCACCCGCCCGGACAGGCGCGCGAGGCGAACCGGAAGTGACGCGCTCTCTGCGCGCCCCATACGTATTTCCTGCGCGCCGCGCACCACGCGCCGCTAGAATCTCACAGGCGGTTCAGAAGGCTCCTTGGACCCGGCGCGATGGGCAAAAAGGGCAAGAAAGAGAAGAAGGGCCGCGGGGCGGAGAAGACGGCCGCTAAGATGGAGAAGAAAGTGTCCAAGCGCTCGCGGAAGGAGGAGGTGAGCGGGCCCGGGGGGGCGGGCAAGCTTCTTTCGTCCGGGGTCGCGGGCGTATCCGGGCCCCCACTGTGAGGGGTGCTGGCAGCGGCCGGGCTGAGCCGGAGCACCTCTGCAAGCCTTAGTCCTCGGCTTTAAACGGGGCACGTGACCCTCAGGGCAGCCCTGAGCAGTGAGCATCAGTGGAGTGAGTGGGACTGTGGGAAGTTCCATAACAGTTGATGGCGACCAGGGGTCTTTCTCTGTGTCTGTCCCTGTCTCCCTTTGTCTCTCCCTTCCTCTCGCTCCCTCCCTCTTTCTTCTCTTACCCTCTTTCTCTTTCCACATCTTTAGCAGGGTCTGCAGATGGGTCAGTGCTAAACTAAGAGGCGAGCGCTCTGTTCCTAATTGACTGTTGCTCAGGGACTCCCTCGGAGAAGGCAATGGCACCCCACTCCAGTACTCCTGCCTGGAAAATCCCATGGACGGAGGAGCCTGGAAGGCTGCAGTCTGGGGTCGCTGAGGGTCGGACATGACTGAGCAACTTCACTTTCGCTTTTCACTTTCATGCATTGGAAAAGAAAATGGCAACCCACTCCAGTGTTCCTGCCTGGAGAATCCCAGGGACAGGAGATCCTGGTGGGCTGCCGAATATGGGGTCGGACACGACTGAAGTGACTTAGCAGCAGCAGCAGCAGCAGCAGCAGCAGCAGCAGGGACTCCCTAACCCGGGACAGTTTATAATGGTTAACGAGTGTTTGCTGTCTCCAGACTTTGTGCTCTCTGGGCTTTCTCACAGCCAGTTGAGTTAGGTAGCTTTGGCATCTCCACCTGACAGTCAGGAAATCAGAAGCTAGCAGGTTACGCAGGTCGGCTGTGAGGTGGCCGGGAGCTGAAATTTGACCAGACATCTCACATCCAGAGCTCTTGACCACATACCCTTGTCCCTTTTCTTCCTAAGGCATTCGTGTGTCCATTTCGTTATCTATCAAATAATGAGGTTGGGCTCTTTTCTCTCTCCATCTCCCGTCATTTTTCAGCTAGGGTAGGGGCAGGTGGCTAAGCCAGCGGTCTTTAGGGACAACTTAAGAGTTCTGCTCTGCACAGAATTCATGTCTCAGATACCTGGTGACATCTGCACACAGGTGGCAGTCACACAGATTGATTCCTTCCCTTCTGCATGGTCCTGCTGAAGCCCCATTTCTTCACCCTGCCTGGGCGCCCTGCATCTCCTGGGCTCTGCCTCCTCAGCAGCTCACTCCCCAAAGGCTTGCAGGGAAGGTTTTTAAAGACAGGGTGAGGGAAGGGGCTGTCACAGCATCAGCTCGTGGACATTCTTCTGGTTGGTTGATGGTGAAGTAGTTGGAAATCAACGTCCTCAACCTTCTGATTCCAGCTGGTCTGGAGTCTCCATCCTTGTGGGCAGCATGTGGTTAACTTCTTCCACCTGGTAGGGGTTTCGGTATCTGCAAAACAGCTCAACGGACATAGCTCAGAATATTATCTGTAGGCCTTGGAGAGGAACTAAAAGTCCTGACTTTAAGGCTAAGTTACTTTTATTTTGTCTTGCTTGACTCTTTTCTGCAATTTCCCATGCTTCTGATTAAGTTTATTCTTTGGAACTCGAGAAGGCCTGGGACGCCAAAGTTTTTACAGACAAGAGGTAGGCGGGGGACATGGCGGGGGTGTGCGCTGGGGTGGGATGGGGTGGTTCTGTCCCAGGAAGACCCCAAAGACCCCGAAGTCTTGGTTAGAAGACGGCAGGGCCTGTGCTTCTAACGAAGGGGGCGACCAGGCCTGCTCCCAGCCAGAGACATCAGGGTCGCTCCTGCTCTCTAGTGACAGGGTGTTCAGTGCTTCCTGCTGGCCTCGCCCGGTGTGCATCAGTACCATGACTGATACTCGCCCCATGACTGACACAGCAGCTCTCCCTCCAGGCCTGCTTGTTGCAACCACGCCTCCCTCCCACCTTGATCCCGTCTTCCCTTCCGCCTTAAGGAAGGTAATGACACTGGACTGGAACCTGAGTTCATCAAGATTCCAGTAGTCCCTCGTTCACCTGTCCCTTCCTGGAAAGAGCCAGTGGTTCAGTAACTTGTCTTTAGTACCTAAAGGAGCGTGTTTTGCACTTGGGACTTGGAGTCAGCAGGTCAGCTGTTACACAGAAGTAATAGGATGACAGGTATTTCTGTGGACTTTTGTGAGGGTGCAAATTAGTAGAGTCAGTACATGCAAGAATGGCAGATAAAACATAGCAGTTGCACACATAAAGATTTAGCTTGGAAAAATTACCCCCAGCTCTGCAAAGACAGGTCCTCCAGCAGCCATGGTAGTAGTGCTTGTAAAGTTTTGGAGTTGAGTCAGATGTTCAGCAGCAGCGGAATGGGTGGTGAAGCCGTGTGGCGCTGCCACCGTGACAGCGAACAGACTTGGGGCATCAGGCTGCTCTTTCAGCAGGGTAAAGCAAAGAAGCAAGTCGCAAGGGAATATTCAGTGTGATGACATTTATATGGAATTGGAAAACCTGAGACAGTAATGTACAGAGCTTAGGGATACATTAATGGGTAGTGAAAGTATCTAGGGAGATGCCTGAGAGTCAGGAGCCCTTAGTTCCAGACAGTGGCTGCTTCTGGAAGGTGAAGGGGGTACAGTGGGGGAGGGAGGTTGCCGGTGGCTGTTCAAGCCCAGGGCAAGTGATGTTCCGCTGAAAGAAGCCAAGAGGGAGCCTGGGCAGCTGGAGAGTGAGGAGGTGGGGTGAGACATGAGGTGGGCGAAGGAGGAAGAATGGCGTGGAAGTATATGTAGGCGCGGGAAGGACGCCTCACCGACTTTGAGGCCCTGCGGAGTGTGGAAGCTGAGGGAGAGCCGGTGTGAGGTGAAATGGGGAGGAATGATGGGGGACAGATGCCAGGTGTCAGCATGAGCCAGGGGCTAGGATGAGCATTGACGGGCAGGTGGGAGACTTTCCCGTGACAGGCGGGTCAGCATCCCTGTGGGCTGGGGGACACTAGCGTAAATGCAGGGACTGGGGGTGGGAAGTCTGAGTTCCAGCACTGCCCAGGCGTGCACAGAAATAGGCACCTAAACCTCTAAGTCTGTAGTTGTAACAGTGGAGATGTTCTTACACAGGTTGGTTGCAGCTGGTAGTTGACGAGCCCCCCGCAGTGTGCAGGCACATGTCAGTAAGCAGACTGACATGTCTGGGTCACGTGGAACGTACATTTTGTTATGTTGGTAGAAGATGGAAACTAAATAAATGAACTTAGAAATGTCAGACCCTGCTCTGTGGACAACAGAGCAGGCTGGTGTGGTGGCCCGGGGCCTCGGTTTCAGCGGTGATTGGAGGTATTGGTGTGAAATTGGGTGGGCTTGTCTGAGAAGCAGGCCTTTGGTGGGTGTGGGGAATGAGGGTTTGGACTGAGATGCTGTGTGCCGTGTGCCAGAAGCTCAGGTGCTGAGTGTTTGTGCCTGTGTTAGGTTCTGTGACTTTTAAGTGGAAGGAACAAGGTCTAATCCGGTCAGGTCAAGGGGTCAGGGAGAGCAGACCCAGGCATTTGGCCATGTGTAACTGCTTGTCTGTCTGCAGGAGGACCTGGAAGCCCTCATAGCCCACTTCCAGACTCTCGATGCCAGAAAGACTCAGGTCGTGGAAACACCCTGCTCGCCTCCTTCCCCACGGTAAGCAAGCTACAGGGTAGCTTCTGATAGTTTTCTGGTAGAAACTGGAAAGCTGCTTGAAACAGGCACCATGTTTTCCTAAGTAACTGGGCACTTGGGCATTTCCATCATTAGAAGCTACTAGATGAGCTCCTACAAGACAAGACGCTTTTTTCACCTCTGCCTCTGACGAGTGGGAGGGAGGCAGTCCAGCTCTGTTGTCACATGGAAACACGGAGAAGAGGTCCGCCGGCCCTGCTGCTCATCAGGGAGGTTATGTGGGTTTGAAACCCCACCTGGTGACAATCTGTGTTTGAGGGTTTTTTTTTAAAACAATGTTTTATTAGTTTCTGCCACACAGCAAAGTGCCTCGGTTGTACATACATACATGTATGTTGTTGTTGTTTAGTTGCTAAGTCATGTCCAACCCTTTGTGACCCCAGGGACTGTAGCCTGCCAGGCTCCTCTGTTCATGGGATTTCCCAGGCCAGAGCAAGAGTACTAGAGTGGGTTGCCGTTTCCTTCTCCATGTGTCTGAAGATTTTAAAGGGTCCTCAGACGTACAAAAGTTAAAAAATCACGATGCTTTTCACTGTGCTCATTCATAGCGCTTCTGTGTTCTCATGTGGAAAGCATGACCATTAAACATAGAACTGTAAGCCATTTCAGATGGGTTTGTAGTTTATGCGAGGAGCTCCAGTGTCTTTTGTAGGATTTCAGACCCAGTGGAAGGAGGAGGAAGGAGCAGGCTGTGGTCTTTCCCTGGCTCCTTATCCCTTCGTTCTTGCCTCCTCAGCTCTTGAATGCCCGCAGTCCTCTGGTTGGATGCAGGACCCAGGGCTCCGTCATTCTCATCCCTGCTCCGGGCAGAGTATGGCCAGGACACAGAGCACCTTGAGCTAGGAGCCTGGGAGGCCAAGTGACCCTGGCGAGGAGATGCATGCCCTTCAGAGAAGGGGAAATGCCTAACCTCCCGAGCATCCAGGGCTGCCTTGTTAAGCTGAGAAATGATTTGCTTTATTTCCTTCAGGCCTGAGTGGAGGCCTTTGCCCAGCACATCAGGAAGGGAGGTGGTGGAGTGTCCCCTCTGCCTCAGTGGGGTGCAGGGCATGGCCTGAATCCCACGACCTCGCCCCGGCATGTGGTCTTTACCTTTCAGGGTCAGAAGCAGTGTGCTCACTCCTGAGCGGACACCAGGGGCTTTCCCTAGGCTCCCAGAGGTTCCTCCTGTCCTTCAGTTCATAAATTCCCCTGGGAGTCACGCTTTATTTTCATTTTATTCATCATGTTATCTTTGGGTCAAGCCTAAGGGTCACATGTGGTAGGTGGACATGTTCATCTGAATTGTTGAAGCAGATAAATCCATGAGATCGTGAAGTCTTTACCTGTGCAGAACCCCTGAGGGAACTCACTTTGAATGTGGGTTGATTTGGTTCGATTTTTTTTGGATGACATTTGCCTTAAAGTATGTTGCCCTAAAAGTCAGGTGTAATGTTCCAGTATAATTTGAAACCTTGGCAGTGCCCTAGGTCACCAGGTCACTGGGCAGCCTCCTGAAGGAAAAGGACAGGTGTTAGAGCTGAGATCTGCTGGGACACAGACCTTTCAGGGGTCACTTCAGTACCGTCTCACTTCCTTCCACTCCATTGAATTACAGGAAAAATCTATGAAAATCACCAAGTTTAAGTGTGTATATCCCCACGTCTTTGCTCAGAGATAATTTAATGGGAGCGTGAGGGCGAGGTGCTCGGTTGTACTGGAGACCAGGGTGCACTATTTTGACTTGAGGGTTTGACTACAGTCTCTCAGCCTATAGAATGTCTCTGTATATAATAAATCCCCAGTTAACAACAACAACAAAAAAACAGTTTTCCCTTTCCCTTTGAGAAGCACCGTTTGGCATTGATGTGGTAGAGGACACCTCGGGAACACTGCCCCAGAGGCTTCTGCACAGAGAATGTTTTCCCTCCCTGTGGCCATACCGTTCAGTGCTTCCTGCTGAGATGTCAGGGTGCACTTGAAATTCCTGCAGAGCTGTTGCCTCGTCCTCACGTGTGAAATTAAGCAGAAAGGTGTTTGTGTTTTCCACATGGAAGCAGTCTGGGATGCATACTGAAACGCTTGAACAGTGGACCCCTGAAGACAGTTCAGTTGTGATGGAGGAGGACAGAGCTGTGAAGGAGGACGGCTCTGGGAAGAGTGGCACAGGCGTAGGCCCGCCGACTCCACCCCTCTTGATGATTTGTAGCCAGATGCTGTGTGAGAGGCCCTGGCCCCTCCTGGGAGGCTAGCCTGGGTGTCAGTGTCCTGAGGGTGAGGCTGCCATTAAGGGCGGTGGCTCAGCTTCCGTCCTCGGCCCGGGCTCCTCTTTCCCAGAAGTTCAGGACAGGCTGGTCCCCGGTGGTGCAGCCTGTGGAGGGAGGGAGACAGGCCCTCAGTTTGGGCGTCACGTGGTTTGATTATTGTGTTGAGCTGCTGCTTGTGTCTCTTGCAGGTTAAATGCCTCCCTCTCCGCTCATCCTGAGAAAGATGAATTAATCCTTTTCGGAGGTGAATATTTCAATGGCCAAAAAGTAAAGTATATATTTTATTCTTTCCCTTCAAATTTTCATGAGTCTCATTTAGAGGAAAATCCCTTTTAGGCAGTGATGTCAAATACCCATTGGTCCTTTAACTCCCCCTCATGTGTCCTGCCTCCACACGGCAGGACAGGCCTGGGGTGTGGTCCTTGACAAGCCACCAGGGTCCTTGTGGGCCCTTGAGGGTCACAGCTCTCCCTGCCTGCATGAGGTGGGCCACGCCCTGCTGTCCTTCCTCACGATAAGTTTCCAGAGGTATTTGAATAGGCAAAGTGCTGATACATGGTAGAGCAATTGATAACATCATAAAAACTATAAGTTTTATTTTTGAGCAGACCAGATAACCCCGTGTTTCAGAGCTACAGATGAAATAGTTCCAGAGTCCTGAGTTCAGCTTCCCTGCGTGGCGGTCCAGAGGTGGTCTTTGTCTTTGTGTCACCATCCTGGAGGGTCCAGGGACTGGCCTTAGGAAGCACACTGCCCGGGGAGAGCTAGTGATTGAGCTCTACCTTCTGCTTGCCTTTGCTTGTGTGGAAGCATTGTTCGCGATGTTCCTCTTCCTTCCTGCAGACTTTTCTATATAACGAACTCTATGTCTACAACATCAGGAAGGACAGCTGGACCAAAGTGGAGATTCCCAACCCACCTCCGAGGCGCTGTGCTCACCAGGTACGTGTCTGTGTGATCTTCGGCCTCCTCTCTTCTCATGCTGGGGTCCTGATGCAGGATTCCATGACGGACTTTCGAGCTGGCGACCTCCTCACTCTGCTGTCTCCGCCTGGAACGTGTTTTTCCTATTTTTCGGCTGTGCTGGGTCTTCATTACTGCATGTGCTTTTCTCTAGTTGAGAAGAGCGAGGGCTGCTCTCTAGCTGCGGTGCGTTCTCGTTGCGGTGGCCTTTCTCATCACAGAGTAGAGTCCCTAGGGCACGCGGGCTCATTAGTTGTGGCGCACAGCCACAGTTGTTCCGCGTCACGTGAAGTCTTCCCGGACCAGGAATAGAACCCATGTTCCTTGCATTGGCAGGCGGACTCCCACCCACTGGACCACCAGAGGAGTCCTCTCGTTCATTCTTACAACTATGTGAAACAGTGTTGGGGCTCAAAAGGTAGTTTGAAAGAGTGAAACCTCTCCAGTGTCAGCCTCCCAGGGCGTGACTGAAACATTCCTCCACACTGTGGTTCTTCTGATTCAGTGCTCAGAGGTAGCCTCCTGATTTGAAATTGGGTCCGCAAGGGGGACCTGCCTGTCTGAACTGCATCGACGTCTCATGCACAGCAAGGCTTGCAGCCATTTGGACTGGTTCATATTTTGGAAGAGAAGCGTGCACTGCTTTTTGATTTAGAACCTAGATCTTAGTAAGCCTGGGTTTTAATTAGTAAATGGCTCTTGATAAGTTCAAGTCCATTCACCTGAGCCTACTCCAGCTCTGAGAACGTGTTCACCCAGGCCTCCAGGCTAAGCATCGAGTCCTGTCCTGGTCCAGCAAGGAGTACTCTAAGTGCCCCCACCCAATGCCCGGCCAGTTCCCGGGCCCCAGGCGTGCAGGCTGAGGGGCTTCTTTGGTGGTGTTTTATCTGTTTCAATTAGTTATTAACTGTCCTTGAAGAACTAGTATCATAAGAGTCTTTGAGATTTTATTTCAGTCATTTGGGCAGGCTCTGATTCATATGCATATCTTGTGAGTATTTTTTGAGTCTGGGACTTAATATTATCCCTGTAGGTAAGGTTGGCTTGCTATTTACTCTGAATTTTCCAACAAATCAGAGCTATGGGAAACAGAAAATAGGGGGTGAAGTCTTCTGCCTAGAGGTCATTACAGTTCAAATTCCACTGCATTATATTTTGAGATGTAAAAATTTCCTCATTTTGGACTAGTTTATTGAATGTGATAACAGAAGCCACGTTCTTTATCTTCTCTTTAATCAATCAGGGGCAGAAGGAGTAGAAAGAGAAAGCTTATATGTGCACCCATCATTCTGTCATTTCTCTGAGATCTTAGATTTTTGGGGGGTGAAGTTTATTTTAGCATGTAATTTGAAAATTTAATGCCATTTTCTAAAATTAGTACAGCTGGTGAGAGAAAGGAAAGGGCCCCAAGGCCCCTGAAGGTGTGCCCAGCAGCCTCATGGACCTCACTCGTCAGGTCTTGCCTGGTGCTCCCCTCCTGGGACCCTCCCTGGGTAGAATATTCAGATGCTCCTGTTGGGGTGGACTGAGCAGGACTGTTGAGAGTTGAAGGGTGGGGGAGGAGGGGTTTGGGCGCAGCTGAAGTTCTCCTCTTCTTATTCATCTGATGGTTTGTTTTTCCTGAAGCAATAACTCACTTGAAACAAAATGCGTTCTTGCAAACAGTAGAACAAGCAGTTCCCTATGGTTTTAAAAAAGTCACCTCTGTTCTCGTCAGCCTTTGTGTGTGCGTGAGCAGTAAGTAGTCGGTGTTTACAGAATGCCTACTCCTGGGTGATTGGCATTGTGCCCACGGTGCCCAGGGGAGCTGCAGAAGGCATTTCCTTGCAGCTCGGTCACAGCTCTGTCTCGTTCCACCTGAGCAGCAGGGGAGGCTTGTTCACTGGGAGCCGAGCACCTTTCACACGAGAGGTGCGCTTCCAGGGCTGAGACGCACCAACGAGAAGGGCCCGTTTGCCACTTCTTATTACGTCCCCTGGGCTCTGCTTTCCTTGGTCCTGGTGGCCTGGCAGGTTGTTAGGACTTGGCTTTCACAAAGCGGGTGCATGTGGCTGACATCACAGTCTAGTCACCGAGTCTGTATGTTGCTTTGGACTCCATTGTGCCTTTTTTTTTTTGGCCTTTGGAGGGAGAGTTGTGACCTTAAGGTTTTCTGGACATGACTTTATTCCATTGAAGACAGTAACACAGAAACCCAAATGCTTGGGAAGCGTACAGCCTCAAGTGACACGTAGGAAAGTAGACACTGGTGGGGGAAGCCCCGCCTCGGCCTGGGAGCAGAGCTGTCCTGCTCTGGCCACTGGACGGTGTTCGACCTTTGTTAGGTCCAGGGGACATTGGCCGTCAGTCCATCTAAACCATTACTTCAAAACCACTGTGAGTGTGTATATGTGTGTGTGAATATATGGATGTAAAGGAGTTTATTTTTATTGCTTTATTTTCAAATACATAAATTAATCACTCCAAAGTGGGCCAGGGGGCTCAGTGGTAAAAAATCTGCCTGCAGTGCAGGAAACACAAGAGATGTGGGTTCCATCCCTCATCGGGATGAGGAGGAGGAGATGGCAGCCCACTCCTGTATTCTTGCCTGGAGAATCCCATGGACAGAGGAGCCCAGCAGGCTACAGTCGATGGGGTTGCAAAGAGTTGGACACAACTGAGCGCATGTGTGTGGGTGTGTTCTTTCCGGTTGATGCATTATTTGTAATGCTATCCCAGGCGTTAAATAGCTTCTATAATGAGATATTTCAGGACCACATTGGATCGCATAGCATGACTATACCACCCAAACTTCTTTAAACTCAGAAAAATGTGTTAAGTTTGGGCCTAAGCTAATTTTCATGTCTGGTTTGAAGATTTGAAATAGTTCCTTACAGTCACGGTTTTAGAATCACGGGAAGCTGATGTGTCTTCTGATAGGTCAGTGCTGAGAGGATGCACAGAGCTGAGTGGAGATGGCGTGGGGGGCCACATCACCCCGCGTGTGCCACAGGGCCCTCCAGTTCGTCCAGGGCAGGGGCAGCATGGTGATGGAGCCACAGTTTTCCGGCATTAAGCTGAGTTAAGCAACAGCCTGTGCTGCGGCAAAAGCCTGGGGTGCTCCGACGGTGCTGAGAGGCGGCATCCTGGGAACCACTGTCTGACCGCCCAGTGTGTGCTTGTCCATAGAGGTTTGCCAGGGCAGGAGGCATTCACCCAGAATGCTTGGTAGTGCCTGGCGTCCAGCTGCCCCAGCCCACTTCTGCCTGGCCAAGCTGTGCCTGCTGCCCTGGACACTGCTTCTGAGCCCCTGGCCAGGAGCTACTCAGCCACTTGGTGTCAAGATGTGTCCTGTGGCCTGCTTTGCTGCCAGAGCCCTGGGACTGGTGACACCGAGGCAGGCTGGCTTGCCGTCTGCCCGCCCCCTACAGGCATTCACTGACTAGGCAGCACCCCCACATTTTTGGGGTACTGGCACAAGTGATTTCCGTGGAGTCTGTCCCCTCACATGATTCACATAAAAGCAGCCAAGTTGAGACTGTCTCCGCAGCCGTGCCCTCCCTGGGTGGGGGGCACTCCAGGGAGGAGTTCTCCAGGGAGGGGCTCCATTGGCCACTGGCCTCCAGTGACTTTGTAGCTCTGTCAGCCCAGGCAGTCCTGCATGGTCCTGTGTGAGTCCTGGGCCTTCAGAACCAGAGGGGCAGGCCTTTGAGGCTGGGGTGTGGGCTTGGAACCGAGTGACCAGGGACAGGTCTCCAGTTGGACTGAGAGCTGTCTGGCTGTGCCCTGACCCATCACCGTTCTCTCAACAGGCTGTGGTGGTGCCCCAGGGTGGTGGGCAGCTGTGGATCTTCGGTGGGGAGTTTGCCTCTCCTGATGGAGAGCAGTTTTACCACTACAAGGACCTCTGGGTGCTGCATTTGGCCACCAAGACCTGGGAGCAAGTCAGGTGAGTGCTGGGTGATGAGCCCAGCCCCTGGGCCTGCTCCTGTCCCCTGCCAGCATCTGGAGTTTGTGGCACGTGGCTCTGGGAAGGTACATTTGTGCAGGCCTGATGGTGGTGGTGGCGGCACGTGGTGGGGTGTCCTGCAGTGACCTGCCAGGCCGTGTGTGACGTGAGCTGTCTCGTGGCCTTCAGACTTTCCAGCTCTGTGACAGGTGTTAGTTTCAAGGAAACAGGGAGGCCCTGGGGATGCACAGTCACTGCCCTTTGCAGGGCTGCCTGTGGCCACGGACTCCAGTCCCAGCTGAGTGTCCCACTCGAGCTGTGTTCTGCTGCTGTTAGCTCAGTGACGCTTGCAAAGCATTTGAAGCCTCCGTCCTGAGTCAGAGGTTGTTCCTGCTAAGCAGGTCTTTACTTCATTGTTGATTGTTGCTGAAGGCGGAGAATTCTGTAAGAAATGTGGAGGCTGCGCCATGCTAATACAGAGGTGCAGAGACAGCTTGGCCTCTCTGTTCCAGCCTGGGTAGAGTGGTGTGGCAGGGAAGGTGGTAGTGCTTTATTTTCTGTCTTTTTGTCTGGTGGATTTTTTCCCAGGCCTGCCTTCTGGGCCATGGTCTCTGGTTCTCAGTGAGATGAGCAGAGGGGCAGAGCTGTGCTGAGCTCTAGGAAGAGCTCAGTGGCAGGGCGCAGCTGTGCGACTGACCGGAACCCTGGTCCCTGCAGGGTGGATGTCAGGGCATGGAGCCTGTCTCCCTGGCTTCGCGTCTTCCTCTGTCTGCGTCTGCTCCCATTGTTATGGCGCTGGGCTGCAGCCCCCGCGCTGCCCAGCCTGGCGTGGTCCGTAAGACGGCCAGGACAGCGTGCCTCATGTGGCCTCTTCTCTTGCTGTTACAGGGTCTGCGAACACCATGGGTGGAGGGGGCAGGTGTCTTGGGGAGGGGTCCTCCGTGAGCCACACTCCAGAAGCCACAGGAGAGGGACTGCCCGAGCATGGCAAGTAGGAAGCCTTCTCGGGGGGGATGACGCCGCCAGGATAGTGGGGAGTCATGGCAGCTGTACAGCAGAGAGTGAGCTTGTGTCCAGAATAGAGACTCTCTGTCGAGCGGCCAGTAGCAAGCTCCTGGATGTGAGACAGCAGGCTCGAGGGCTCCCAGAGCAGGTTGGGGCAGTCCGGTGGGGTGGGCGGAGCAAGCAAGGTCATGCTGGCCAGAGGGTCGGCAACTTCCTGTTGCACGCCTGCCATCAACCCCGTTCACCGTTAGGAACAGACCCTAAAGAAATACTGCTTTTCATTTCATACAGGAAAGCGTATATGGAAATAAAGTATGTGCAGGAAAAACCAAGATGCAGAGCAACCCGTGCCTGAGTGTATGTGCACACAGGTGCCTGCAGAGGGGGCCAGAGAGAGGTGCAGGCCCATATGTGTGCATACGTACACGCACAGACGAGTGCCTCTGTATACACACGGTCCAGAAGGGTCTGGATGTTTCCAAGTTTTCTTCTGACTCCTGGATCTTCTGTTTGCACCTGTTCTAGTATCACGCTCCATTTTAATTGCTGTATGGTTTTGTAGCCAGAAGGTTTTTCTCATTTACTTGAAAAATTTTTTGCCGTGCACTCGTTTTCATAAGAGCTTTAATATCAATTTTCAGGTTCTGTCCTTAACCATTCTAATGGGATTTCGATTGGATTGCAGTTTGTAGATTGCACCTAGGGAGAATTAACACCTTTCTAATCCTCAGGGTCCCCCTCCCATGCCACACCCCAGGAACGTTTCACATACCCACCCTTAGGAGTCTTAGGTGACTGCTGGCAGCTTCTCTGTAATTTTTTCTTACTGACTAAGAAGCAAAGGGAAGGAGCTTCAGCCAAAATGAAGGCTGGTTTTGCTGTTCCTAGGGAATATCGCTGAGCCTGGGGGAATCCACACGGTGTGGGCTCCAGTCCTGGGAAGAACACAGCAGGAGTTCACTGTGAACTGAGTTTCTCTAGACTCCAGGATTTGGCCCCGCTCTCTAGGAAAGCATTAGAACGCCTAGAAAAGTTTCATTTTCTAGGAAACGTTTTTTACTCTTGTGGGTGTAGTTTGAGGGAAAGAGAGAGTGAGAAAAGTCTACCCAACAGTGAAGGCCGTAGAGGCAGGGTTATATCAGCACTGGGGTCTGTAGAACCTTTCTCAGCTTGTGAATTAGGGTTTATGAAGCCGTGCTTTAGTACTGGCGTAGGGGCTGATCCACGGTGCTCTTACTGTATGAAACCTGGACATTTCCCCCAGTTTTTCTTGAGCAATGGCACCAGGAAGTTGACAGCTAAGTGGATATTGTGCCCGAGCTCCTCATCTGTCATCTCCACGGGGCCAGTAGCCACTGCCAGACCCAGCAGCATCTCCATCTGGAGCTTGATCCTGGACTTCTCTTCATCCACTTTGGCCTCCGTGTCCTCATTGTGGGTCCGCAAGGAAGGGAACCTGCCAGCCTTGTTCAGGCCTGGGCCCCACATTTGTGGGATCTACTTGATCAGACTCTGAAGGCAAAACCACATCGTACTTCTTGGCCAGCTTCTTATTCCTGTTGAATTCCTTCAGTGCCTGGATGTCCATGTGGGGGATACCACAGCCTTGGCCTTATCACAGTGCTGCTGGTCCCCAGAGCATTTATGGAGAATAGGGGCGGGGAGCGGGCTTAAGCCTGATGGTCCTGAGAAGCGTTTGAGGGTCATGGTTCTTTTTGTTGTTGTTTGGGCCACACCACATAGTGTGGGATCTTAGTTCCCTGACCATTGTTTGAACCCATGCCCCTGTGTTGGGAGTGCATAGTCTTAATCACTGGACCACCTGGGAAGTCCCTTGGCTTTTTTTTTTTTTTTTCCCTTGGCTTTTAAGCAGCCTTCTCTGCTGGGAGGCAGGGTGATTCCCAGATGTCCGTTTTGTCCTTCCTGTTTGCCCTGCCCATGTTTCTGTAGCACGTTTACGAGTAGCCCCTTTGGAGACTTTGCTGTCTCTTCCTTTATGCATGCTCTCCATTCTAGCAACGTTTAATAGACATCATGATAGTTTGAAAACAAGAGGAAAAGTCCTGGTGTTACTAATGTCAAGGAGACCAGAGCTTAAATGTCAGCATGGCCTCCCAATTTATGTTGGGCAAGCGTGACCAGCTTTACCAGATGTTTCGAGAGTCCCTTCAGTCTCTGCCTTCGGTGGTAGGTGCCTGGACAACTGACCTGATTTTAAGATTCTGTCTACTAATCCTGTTCTTACTTTCATAGCATACAGCCTCTCTCCCTATCCTCAGCTGCATTTCCTCCAGAAAGTAGGGGAGAAGAGTGGGCTGTATTCTGTGGACATGCAAAGGCAGGAGTCGACATTGACCCGCCTGCCCTGTCTCCTGTCTTTCCTGGAGGAAGAAATGGCAATCTGCTCCAGTATTCTTGCCTGAGACATTCCATGGACAGCGCTACCTGGCAGGCTATAGCCCATGGGGTCGCAAAGAGTAGGACACTGCTGAGCTGCTGAACACCTGTCTCTCACAGCACAGACTTCTCTGTGGCAGTTTCTTATTATACGAACACCCCACTAATGGGGGTTTTAGTACTGATCGTAATAGTTAAAAGAAGGACACAGCTCTGATAGGCTGCCTGGATTCTAGAAACTGCTGCTAATTATTCTGTGCAACGTGATTAAATACTTACTAACTTCCCAAATCTGTGTTTCGAGTGGCGCTTGGAAAAGAGGGGCCAGATTCTGAAGGTACGTGTTTGGTTATGGGGGAGATGCTGTTGCGTGCGGTTTGAGTCTGGCTTCTGGCCATGTCAGAACCAGTCTTGCAGGAAGGTCCCTTCTTTTTCAAAGGATGGGCTGCTAGATCAAGTTACCCATCAGCTCAGCCTGTGTGGCCTTGAATCTCTGGGGTTACAAGAGAAATTTTTCCTCTGCTCGGTAAATGTCTCAGGAACAGCGTGGTACTATGGCATATCTTTTGTAAGGGGTAAACTTTAAAATAACTCGGGGACGCATTTGCATACTGAGTGCCTAACGCTCTGTTTGTATCCGAAGCCCATGGAGTTACTTGATGTGTGTGCATTTTCTGTAAATGTCACTGCAGCGGCGGCTTGGAAAGGGCCTGGGTGATGCTGAGTGGCAGCGTGCCCTGCCAGAGCGCCGCACCACATGTAACTCGGATGTGCTGAAAGCTCTCCCTCCCACGTCAGGACACATGTATTTTTGTGCTGCTTATAGATCTGGCTGAGTAGGACATGTGAATTTTTTAAGACTCCGTATTTAGGAGTGACGGCAGTTGAAAAGTGCCTGTTGAAGATTGAAATATAAACAGGTTTTTTTGGGTGAGTTTATTTTTCTGATGGGGTATATAGAGCCTTTTTATAGAAAAAAAATTCCCATTTTGGTTACAAAACACAGCGATACTTGGCTACTGCCAGGAAAGTTAATTGAGTCCTCCGTGCCTGGCCCACGGAAGGATGACACTCCCTTCAGATTCTTGGGCGGGAGGCCCTGACCTGGCCACCCTGGGGGTCATCTCGAGGTGGCTTGGCTTGCTGGCACTGTTTCCGTAGGTCACTGGGCCTCTGCAGTCACAGTTCCTAGAGTTAACACTGGGAACGTTTGGGCTCTCCTGTGTACCTTTTCTTGAAGTAGAATTGGAAGCAAACCTACTAGCTTTTGAATGAAAACCTGTTCCCCAGGTTGTATATTTGTAAAGTGCTATAACAGAAAGTTTCTCAGAAAGGGAGTCTGCTGCGCACCCAGCAAGGTGGTGTTCTTCTCATTCACCTTCTCTGTTGTGTAGGTGACTGTATGTTGGGGCTCATCACCGTGGCACCCAGCATGGGGGCATGGGGTGGTGCAGCCGCTTCCACCTGTGGCCTGCTCCGAGGACAGTGCTGCTTCCTCTTTGCAGAGAGCACAGGCGTGGACCTGTGGTGTCTCGGCCTGGCACAGCTCCTCCTTCTGAACCTTGTCCTGCTGGTGTTTTTTATCACAAATTTACATGAGAAAACATGCTTACTCAATTAGTGGGTGATAAAAAGCTATGAGGGAAAGCAGATACGTTGGTTGGCAAATTCAGCTTCCAAAATCATCTTTGTGGACCAAATCAAGCAGGATGAAATTGAAGTGGGGCTGAATTTTCCTTGTAGGTTGCATTTGGAAGAACTACCCTTGCTAGAAGGGAAGAAGGATTTAGTAAGTTGAAATCCTTGTCGTTGTCTGCATATGGTGACGCTACCCCAAGGCTGATGCTTAAAGATTGGATTAGCAGGATATAGTTGACAGGGACAGATAGCTTTTGGTTGACTTTCCATGGCTGAGTACATTGGTCCGTTTGAATGACATGTTAAAAGGGATGTTAGTAAACTGGGGTTAGGAGAGAGAGACTGGGATGGTCAGGCATTTGAGGAAAGATGAGAGAAAGGGATTTGTTCTAGATTGGAATAAGGAAGGACCCTGGGGGTCCTCATGGCCACATGTGATGAGTCATTCATCTGAGATTTGCTGGTGGGGAGATGCTGGGTTGGGCAGCTCAAGCTTCTGGTTCATTTTGAGAGTCTCTGTTGTATCTTTTAGGGCCTGTGGTTTGGGGGAAAGCTTTGTAGAAAAAAGTGGAAATCGTAGAGAAGAGCTGGACTGAGGGGCTCAGGTTGTAACCATCCTTTGTAGCCTGGACTTGGTGGTTGGATTGTGTAGGTCAGAGAGCTGGATGGAGACAGCACCAGCGCAGAACAGGGTGAGCAGAGGTAGTCTGGCAGATGGGCCTGGCTTGACCATGCCGGTGCTCTTTAAATGGGGTCACTTGTTTACTTACTCTTGAGTTTTAAGTGTTTGTGTATTTTGGATAACAGTCGTTTATCAGGTGTGTTTTTTGCAAATATTTTCTTCCAGACTCTGGCTTCTAATTCTCTTGATACATCTTTTGCAGAGCACAAGTTTTAAATCTTAATACAGTCCGGCTTGCATGCATGCTCTGTCGTGTCCGACTCTCTGCGACCCCACAGACCATAGCGCACCAGGCTCCTCTGTCCATGGGGTTCTCCAGGCAGCGATATGGAGTGGGTTGCCATTTCTTCCTCCGGGGGATCTTCCCTACCCAGGGATTGAACCCGTGTCTCCTGCATCTCCTGCATTGGAGGGTGAATTCTTTACTGCTGAGCACCTTGGGAAGCCAGCTTATCTGTCAGTTATTTTACATGCAGGCCTGTGATCCATTTTGAGTATTTTTTGCAAAAGGTTTGCAAAAGGACACGTAAGGCTTGTGTCCAGGTTCATTCTTTTGCATTTGGACGTCCAGTTGATCCAGCACCATTTGTTGAAGAGATTGTCTGCTCCATTGTATTGCCTTTGCTCTTTTGTCAAAGATCAGTTGACTGTACTCTTAAAAAGTTGATTAGTGAGTTTTTGGCTGTGCTGAGTCCTTTGCCGCACGCAGGCTTTCTCTCGTTGCATCGAGCGGGGACCAATTTTCATTGCGTTGCGCAGGCTTCTCATTGCAGTGGCTTTGTTGCGGGGCACGGGCTCCAGGGCGAGTGCGCTTCAGCAGTTGCTGCGCGTGGGCTCAGTAGGTGTGGCACGTGGGTTTAGTTGTTGCCCCATGGCATGGTCTTCCCTGAAACCATAGCAGGCTGACTCAGCCACTGGAGCACAGGGAAGTCCTGGCTGACTGTACTTAGGAAATTTATTTCTGGGCTGTCTTTTCTGTTCCACTGACCTACTTGTTCATTCTTTCACCAATACCCAACTGCTTTGCTTACTGTAGCTTTGTAGTGTAGTCTGATGTCAGGAAGTCTGGTTCCTCCAGCTCTGTTTTTCTTTCTTGGGATTGTTTTGGCTATTTGAGGTCTTGTGTGTTTTTATACAATTATAAAAATCTTACTTCTTTGAAAAATGCCATTGATAATTTGATAGGGATTGCACTGAATCTGTAGATTGCCTTGGGTAGTATCCTTTTTTTGACCACATTGATTCTTCCAACATGGTATATCTTTCCATCTGTTTATATCGGTTTCAATTCCTCCCCCTCCCCCACATCTTCAGTTTCTTTAATCTCCGTCTTATATTCTGAGTACAGATCTCTTGTCTCCTTAGGTAAATTTATTCCTAGGTATTTTATTTGTTTATTTTTTGATGTAACAAATGAGATTTCTTCATTAATTTCTCTTTCTGATCTTTCACTATAGTATATAGAAATGCAACAGGTTTCTGTGTATTAATTTTGTATCCTACAGCCTTACAGAATTCACTGATGAGCTCTAGTAGTCTTTTTCTTTTTTTTTCATAGTTTTCTGTTAGCATGTTTAGGATTGTCTGTATATAGTTGCATGTCATCTGCAAACAATGACAGATAATTACTTCTTTTCCAATTTGGATTCCTTTTCTTTTTCTTCTCTGATTACCATGGCTAGGACTTCCAAAACTGTGTTGAATAAAAGTGGCAAGAGTGGACATTCTTGTTCTGTACCTGATTTTAGAGGAAGAGCTTTTAGCTTTTCACCATTGAGAATGATATTAGCTGTGAGCTTGTCATATATGGCCTTTATTATGTTAGGTTCTCTCTGTGCCCACTTTCTGAAGACTTTTAGTCATAAATGGGTGTTTTGTTAAAAGCTTTTTCTGTGTCTATTGAGACGATTATATGGTTTTTATTCATCAGTTTGTTAATGTGGTGTATCACACTGGTTGATTTGCAAATGTTGAAGAATCCTTGCATTCTTGGGATAAATCCCACTTGATTATGGTGTGCGATCCTTTTAATATGTTATTGTATTTAGTTTGCTAGTATTTTGTTGAGAATTTTTGTGTCTGTGTTCATCAGTGATATTGGCCTTTAATTTTCTTCTATTGTATCTTTGTCTAATTTTGGTATTAGAGTGATGGTGGCCCCATAGAATGAGTTTGGAGTGTTTCTTCCTCCGCGGTTTTTTGGAATAGTTTCAGAAGGGTAGGTGTTAACTCTTCTCTAAGTGTTTGGTAAAATTTGTTTGTGAAGCCATCTGGTCCTAGACTGTTTGTTGGAAGATTTTAAGTCGCAGTTCTAATTTCAGTACTTATGATTGGTCTGTTCGTAGTTTCTGCTTCTTCCTGGTTCAGTCTTGAAAAGTTAGAACCTTTCTAAGAACCTGTCCATTTCTTCTAGGTTGTCTTATTTTATTGGCATGTAGTTGCTTGTAGTAGTCTCTTGTGATTCTTTATATTTCGTGATGTCAGTTGTAACTTCTTTTTTGATTCTAATTTTATTGGTTTGACCCCTCTCCCATTTTTTTTTTTTTTTTGGTGAGTCTGGCTAAAGGCTTGTCAATTTTGTTTATCTTTTCAAAGAATCAGCTTTTAGTTTCATTAATCTTTTCTGCTGTTTTCCCTTTTATTACATTTGTTTCTGCTCTGTTCTTTATGATTTTTTTTCCCTTTTGCTAACTTTGGGTTTTGCTTCTACTTCTTTCTCTAGTTGCTTTCAGTGTAAGGTTAGGTTTATTTGTTCAAGACTTTTCTTGTTTCCTGAGATAAGATTGTATTGCTGTAAACTTCCCTCTTAGAACTGCTTTTGCCATGTCTCATCAGTTTTGGATTGCCATGTTTTTGTTGTCATTTGTTTCTAAGTTGTTTTTTTTTTTAATTTGCTCTTTGATTTCTTCAGTGATACATTGGTTGTTTAATAACATTGTTTAGCCTCCACACGTTTGTGCTATTTAAAGTTCTTATGATTGATTTTGGTCTCATAGTGTTATGGTCTGAAAAGATGCTTGATAGGATTTCAGGTTTTCTTAAAATTACTGCAGCTTGCTTTGTGACCCAGCTTGTGATCTGTCCTGGAGAATGTTCTGTGTGCACTTGAGAGGAATGTGTATTCTGCTGCCCTCAGGTGGGGTGTTGTACACATATCACTTAAGCCCGTCTACTCTAATGTGTCATTTAACACACTGGGGGATTTCCACAGAAGCTGGCACCTGTGGCTGGCAGTTTGCTCCATTAGTGAGTTTTGTAGGCAGTTGTTTGTTTATTTGGCTGGCTTGGGTCTTAGATGTGGCATGCGACTCTCCTGCTGCGGCGCATGTGCTCCAGAGTGCATGGGCCTCGGTAGTTGTGGGACCTGGGCTTAGTTGCTCTGCGGCACGTGGGATCTTCCCAGACCGGGGATCGAACCTGTGTCCCTGCATTGGCAGGTGGATTCCTGTCCACCGGGCCACCCAGGAGTCTCCCTTGTGAGGCTTTGATAAAGCAGTCTGTGTCTGTATATTTGCAAGATTGTTTCACGTTGCTGGCGTCTTAATTTCAAGTGCACGTCCAATATCCTACATTTATATTCTCCTCATGATTGCTGAGTTTGGTGTCATATTTGTGTGTGGGTCATTTCCTACCTTTACTGTGTGTTTGCCTTTACTGATGAGCTTTTCTGTTCATAATTTTCTTGTTTCTAGTTAACGGCCTTTTCTGCTTAGAGAAGTTCTTTTAACATTCATCGTAAAGCTGGTTTGGTGGTGCCAAACCACCTTACCTTAGCTTTTGGATGGCATCTCTGACTCGATGGACATGAGTTTGAGTAAGCTCTGGGAGTTGATGATACACAGGGAGGCCTGGCGTGCTGCAGTCCATGGGGTCACAAAGAGCTGGATATGGCTGAGCAACTGAACTGAACTTGCTTGTCTGTAAAACTCTTAAAAAAATGTTTGTTTATTGGGCCGCGCTGGGTCTTTGTTGCGACATGCAGGCTTGGATGCTTGCTGCTCCTTTCCTCGTGTGTGCTGCCTGTTACTCCCTGGATACAGGGTGTGTGGATGTTGTGGCCCCTGCACACTCCTGGTATGGCGGGGCAGTGGTCAGTGCCTGCTTGTGGGTCCCCACAGTGGTGGCGGCCGCTGGGCCCATGGGACAGTAGAGACAGTAGGGACAGTGCTTGGTGCCTGCTCCCGAGTCTCTTAGCGCTGGCAGCCTGTGAGCTCCTGAGATGGCAGGGACAGTGATTGGCGCCCAGTGCCGCCTACGCGCACTCCCCAGCTTGGGGGGCAGCACTTGTCACATGCTTGCGGGTCTCTTGGCGGTAGTAGGGGACTGTGTCCTCCTCGTACAGTGGGGGCAGCGCCTGGTGCCTGCTCATGGATCTTGTGGCGGGGGCAGCCCTTGGGGCCTGCTCGTGGGCGTCTTAGCTGTTGTGATGCCCATGCGTGCCTTTGGAGTTCATGTAGGTGTGACCTGTTCCCTGAGAGTATGTGTGCAGGGAAGGAAGCTCTGTGGTGGTCCTGCCCCTCCTCTGTGTGCCCCCAGCAATGGTACCTTGCATCTGGTGGGCCCAGGCTTCTTCCCAGTGCACCCTCAGTGGCCATAGTCCAGCCTATTCAGGCTGTCTCTGTGTAGCTAAGCCCGATCCTCCCCCTGGATCTGACCTCTGATGCCCAGGCGTCAAGCATGAGGCCCCCGCACACACCTGTGGACAAGTGTCTGAGGCTGGGGAGCGCAGAGTGGCAGTCCCCACTGTCCGTGCAGGTCACTCTGTTGTGCCTTCTGCTCACTGGGTCCTGTCCTCTTCTCTGAGGCTCCAAAGCCCCTCCTACGTCCAGGTCAGCCTCCCTGCCGGTGAGGGGCCTGCCCCGGGTGCGGAGCCTCTCCCCCTCCTCAGCTCCTTCGTGGGTGTGGGCCCCCTTTCACGTCTGTTCAGTTTGTTCACTTTTTTCTTTTCTCCTGCCTGGTGATGTGGAGGTTTTTTTGTGATTTTGGGAGTCTGAGGTCTTCTGCCTGGCACTTAGTAGACGTTCTGTTTGAGTCGTTCCACTCGTAGACATGCTTTGATGTGTTTGTGGGAGCTCGCGAGCTCCACATCCTCCTCCTCTGCTTGCCAAGTGCCTATTTTTTGTGTGTTTTCAATTTTAGATCACCAGGTGGTCCTTCAGGCCGGAGTGGACATCGGATGGTGGCCTGGAAGAGACAGTTAATCCTTTTTGGTGGCTTCCATGAGAGTACAAGGTCAGTACCAACAGGAAGGTCCTCTTTCCTGGTGCAGTAAGGAGGGGGCTCTCTGGGAAGAGCCGCTTAGAACACACGTGCAGGACACTGCCCATCCCTTCAAACAAGGGCTGACGGCATGGGCACATTGCTTGGGCAGTCGCACAGGAGGGCCCTGAGCTTGGTTTACTGCTCTGCTGTCCCTCTTGTGGAATTCTTCATCGTTGTTAAAATGACTGTTTATGAAGTGTTTCAAGAGTACAGAAGAAATTTAAAGTTTTCAGAGAGATAATCTGTGTGGTCACCATTTGTATCAAACAAGTCCGTTTGACCTTGAGAACGCAATTACAGTTTTTATTTATCCCACGTGCAGAACAGAGTTTTTTTGCTAGATATCTGCCATGTGAAATCGGAGAAAACCGTGGAATGTGATGAAGTCTTCTAAGAACTGAGCCCCCGGCTTCCTTAGTTCGCCTCCTGAAAGCCTTGCTCCCACGGAAGGGTGCGTTTGTGTGGTGGGCGCAGGTCGGAGAGCTCACGTGTGCTCCCGTCTCGTTCCCAGTGCCCTGCTGTGGATGGGGCTCCCGGGGCCACAGTGGCCTGCATGTGGGCGCAGGGCCCCAGACCAGGGCGACCCGAGTGCAGTAGGGGCGACAGGAACCATGTCCCACAGGTGGAGCTGCTTGCTCCTTCCACGTGTCTGTGTGTCCTTCCTGCGGAAGCAGGCCCAGCTCTCATCATGTGACTCTGACCCGAGCCCCTTGCCCATGGCTGCCTGTGACCTGCCTTCAGGGCACCATTCCCCCTGTGTGTGACTTGGGCAGACCCACTGTTCCCCATTCGTCTGCCTTCTCAAGGCCCCATCTGTGTTTTGAGTGCTTTGCCCCTGAAGTCCCAGGAGCGTGCTTTGAGCTGGGCCACCGTGCCTTTTGGAACGCCTCAGAAAGTACAGTGTGTAGGAAAGGTGCCTTTAAGTGAAGTTCACGTGTTCATGTTGCCGCCTCTTTGTTTTTGTTCCTGTGTTGCAACAGAGATTACATCTATTACAATGATGTGTATGCCTTCAGCCTGGACACTTTCACATGGAGCAGGCTGTCCCCATCCGGGACTGGGCCCACACCCCGGTCGGGCTGCCAGATGACCGTCACCCCTCAGGGCAGCGTCCTCATCTATGGGGGCTACTCAAAGCAGGTAAGACGTGCGGGACGCAGGGGGCTTCTGCCTGCCGTGCTTTCAGTCTTGCCAGCGGTGAGAACCTCAAATAAGACTGCACCTTAGTTTAACGTGAAAGTCTTTTCTGTTGTTTCGATGAGACGTGGACAGGGGTGTGTGCTCTGCTCCTCTGAACACACTGAGGTTCTGTACAGCCTTGCTGCGTTCTCATCCATGTGCCACGAGGTGCCCTGCCCTCCTCCTCCCGCTCTGCCCCACCCCTCCTAAGCCAGTGGTCAGCGCTCGCTCTGGAAAGGAAAATAGACAGTTCTCTGTAGTTGTGACCTGCCCGGGTCTCATCTAGACGTGAGAGACGTGGGCTGTGGCCAGGGCTGCCTGTTAGTCACAGCAGATGCTCCACAGAGCCAAACAGGATGACGAACGGTAAGCCGCATTAGGCTGACCCCACTTTAATCAAGACAGGGTCTCATTCCCCACCGCTGCTCTTCTACAGCTGCACAGCCAGCCAGGGGGCGGTCCTAGCACCACGACTCAGAGCCCACTGATGCCAGGCCTTGGCACTGGATGGAGTGAGAAGCTGGTCTGTTTGCCTTCATGGGGGTTTACCAGAATTGATGAAAGATGCAGGTGTGATGGTGTGGTTCGTCTGGCTGGGGACACAGGAGCGGCGCATGGCTCCTCCTGCCTGGGTTACCACCAGCTCTGGGTGTCTGGTTGAGCTGGGCAGCATCCAGGGAGGCGGCCTTTACCAGCAAGCCCTTAACTCATGGGGATCGACCTCTTGGTGGCTTCTGTGTTCCACAAACAGTCCATCTGGAGACCTCAGCCATCATCACCCCGAGTTCTGAAAAATTCCTGCCGTTGTCGGTCCCGCAGAACCAGTGTGAAGTGGTGCTAAAGACTGACCTCTTGTTGCCAAGGTGCTGAGGGCGGCCTCTGGCCAGCGGTCATGCTGGCAGGCAAAGGAAGGCCCCATGTGCCTCACTCTTCCGGACACAGAGCCAAGAGGCAGTCCTGGCAGGTTTATAGCAGTGCGTCCTGGCCTGTCCAGACGGCACCTCCAGCGCACACAATAGGGTGGTTTGTCCACCTGCTGCGAGGCGGCCCAGCGTGCCCTTGACCTCCCTGGTGTCCCCTGTGCTGACCGGGCCTCCTGCTCTGCTGTCAGGCTGCCACTGTGTCTCAGTGCTCAGGCCAGGAGTGCTGTGGGGGCCCTTGGCCCCTCCCCGGCAGCTCTGTCTCCCTCAGCTTGGTGCCCCCGTGCCCCCGCTCCAGTCCTCCCCCAGCGCTGCTGGGAGCCCTTTCTCAGAGTGGCCGGGAGCCCCGTCTGCTGCAGTGCCACCCTTGGAGTGCCGGAGCATGCCCCCTGCTGGGACAGGCGCACCGAAGTTGGGAGCCTGGCCAGGGCTGTCTCCTGCTGACAGTTGAAGGGCCTGGCTCTGAGTGTGAGGCTGGGGCAGCAGGAGACTCAGGACACGTGTCCAGAGCTCGTGGTCCAGGCAGGAGGCCGTGGGGGTGCGTGCACAGGCCGTCCTGGGCTCTGGGGTCACTGACGGTTGTGCTGTGACAGCTTAGCGCTGTCGCACTTGGCACACATCTCTTAGGTGTCCGTATGAGCAGACGAAGGAATCGTGTGTGAAGTGCACGCCCGAGTCACCACTCTGTGGGGTCAACATCCGCTCACCCTTGAGAATAGCCGAGACCCCAGGTGGATGCGCCACAGCCCCGGGAGTCATGCCCAGCCCGTGTCCTCCAGTGGGAGGGCTGAGTGTTGTGCCAGCGTGCTGCGCGTCACCGGGAAGGACAGCACAGGCCACCACGAGAGAGGCCAGCGCCCGGTGACCTCCAGTCACCCCCGTGAGGATCGGGGGTGGAATGGGGGCGTTGCAGACTTCAGGAGGAGCCCTGATGGCTGCGGCATCCTTGCTCCCCGGCCGCTCTGTGGAAGCCATGGACCCGGCGGGCAGAGCGCCTGCTTGGGAGGGGCTCTGGCTCACAGGCCACAGGGGGCGTATTTACACGTGATGGTGAGGAAGACCCGCTCCGTTCATTGGTCTAGGAAAGATGGTTGCTGTCAGTGGAGCAATACCATGGATACCGCAGGTGTGGGGGGACGAGGGGAAGGGCTGCGCTGGCTGTGACTGGTTTCTAGTAACCCGCCTGCGGCGCTGACTTCCCCTATGTGCCCCCATGGGTGAGGCCTCGGTGTGGGCTTAGCTCCTGTGAGTGGGGGGCGTTGGCCTGGAGGGTGGGCCTGGGAGTGGCAGCCACTTCCTGGTCAACCTGCAGGACGGGAGGACTGTCCGTCTTGGGGGCTGTGGCACACAGAGGCTGACCGCCTGACTGTGAGGGTCCCCGCGGACGAAAGAGGAGGCAGGGTCCCCGCGTCATCCTTGGTGCTAGGACGCTCAGGCCACAGTCTAGTCAGGGAAGGTGGATTGTTTTGTTTTCCAAAAGGAAAGTAACTTTCCCCTTTACAGTAAACACAACACGTACTCATTAGCAAACAAGGCAAGATGAATCGTGCACTTCGGCTGAGAGAACAAAACCATACTGCCCAGTGATAAGGCCTCGCACCCAGACCTGGGATTCTAGGACTGTCCAGTGAAGTCACAGGGCTCTGTGGGGAAGCGGCCGATTCCAGAACTGGAGCAGGGAGTGTGTGAATGGTGCCAGAGCCCAGGAAACCCAAGAAATCTGCGCCAGTGGGACACATCAGGGGCCTGGGACCCGTCCTAGAGGGTCCCCAGGGGCAGAGCTGGAGGCGTGTGAGCAGCGGAGTGAATCAGGTGGTGTCAGACTGTAGTCCAGAGGAGACGCGATGGTGCACGGGCGCATGTGATGCCAAGCCAGTGACTGAATGAGTTCATACACGGGGAGGAGAGGCAGACGCCCTGCACACCGTCCCACCCCAAGGAAGACCTGCCACCCTCCAGGAGGTGGAGCGCGGCCCCCGGCCCCTGTTAGAGGGGCTGCACAGGGGGCACTTTCCCCCCGAGGACAGCCTGGAAAGTGGGGGTGGGGGCAGTGACTGGACCACGGAGAGACCCGGTGAGCACCTCAGCCAGGTGGCCCAGGTCCACGTCTGCGGTGGCGGTCACGGTGACAGCACGTACCCCTGGTAGGGTGGGATGGAAGGGCACTTGACCTCTGAGACCCCACCTGGAACCCACAGCCTGTCCAGTCATGAGTACAGTGTCGGCCGGGTCCCAGTGGAGGGCACTCTACAGGACGCACAACCAGCACTCCTCAACATCAGGGTCACCAGAAACAAGCCAGTCTGAGCAGTCTTCATGGCCCAGAAGGCCCAAGGACCCACAACAGCCTGGTGGGCTCTGGGACGGGAGAAGGACTTTGGGGAGAACAGGAGTGTGAGTGAGCCATGGGCTCACGTGTGGCTCGTTGATGGTGCCACACGCACCACGAAGTCAGGGGACCAACAGGAAGGAGAACAGTGCTGGGCACATGGGAACTCTCCGTGCCAGCTTGCACGGTTTTCTGTACATGTAGAAATACAGCTCAGGTTTTCTGTAAACGTAGAAGTACTCCGAAGTTAAGAGTCTATTAAAAATCGGGAGTTTGAAGGATAAAGACCTGGAAGCGAAAGCTGGTGCCCCCAGCAGCTGGAGCCGCCGGGAGAGCCAGTCTGCTAGGTCGCCGTCCCGACACCTGTGCCCTGCGGGGAGGTGCAGTGTGCACACTGGGTGTGCTCTAGAGAGCCACGTGTCTGACTGGGCCGTGAGCCTGGTGTGAGGCAGGCGGTGCTGCTGAGAGCTCAGCGAAGCTTTCAAGCGGCTGGGCCGGTGTCTGCAGAGTTTCATCCGGTCCTTGGACCACAGCTTGAGTCCCGATATTCAGAGGTGACGGGGATGGAGGGCACGTGGGCTGGAGGCGGAGGGTGGCCGTGTGACGACAGGAGAGGTCCCCGTGCCAGCCCGTCCACCCTGAGCAGAGGGCTCTGTGCGGATGGGCTTGGAGGGAGCCTGTCGTGTTTCAGATTTTGAAGCTGATCTGAGTGAAGGCTCCCGAGTCGCCTCCACAGGACCTGGGACCGCGAGCTTGAGGGGCCGTGCATGGCGTGGTGTGGCACGTGTTCTTCTCACGGCTTCCTGTTCCTTTTGCAGAGAGTCAGGAAAGATGTGGACAGAGGCACCCAGCACTCTGACATGTTCCTGCTGAAGGCTGAGGAGGGGAGAGAAGGTGTGTGCGCTGTGCCAGGACAAGCTACGTGGGCAGCTGTGTGTCGGTGGGAAGGCGGGCAGAGGGTTTGGGGTTGGTGGGGAGCCCCGGCACGTGCCCCCTCGGGAGGCCAGCGGACACCTCGCGAACGGCTCCCACATGCCCTCTGGGGCACTGAGGATGCAGAGTTAAAACCCCGGTGGTGTCGGTTGGTCCACGGTGCCTGTCGTCTCTCTCTCCTTCCTGCTCAGTGGTAGGACGGAGACTCCCGGAGGTCTTATGGTGGGATTGAAGTCACCACTGTTCTTTTTTGTTAATTGAAGCACAGTTAACACCCGGTGCTGTGTTAGTTTCAGGTACTCAGCAGAGTGATGCAGTTATATCTAAGCGTACACGTTGCTTTTCAGACGGTTTTCCTTACAGGCCGTAAAATGCTGAGCGAGCTCTTGTGCGCCACAGTAGGTCTTTGTTGATTTTACACGCAGTGACGTGTTTCTGTCAGTCCCGTACTCCTAATTCCCCCCCACACCTCCGCTTTGGTAACCCTAACTTTGCTCCTGTGTCTGTGGGTCTGCTTCTGTTTTGTGAGTGCACTTGTATCCTTCTTCTTAGATCCCACACATGCATGGGATCCTGTGGTATTTACCTCACCGAGTGTGATCACCTCTGGGTCCATGCAGACAGCATTATTGCATTCTTTCTAATGACCGAGCCATATTCCATTGTGAATATGTATCGCGTCGTCTTCATCCATTTCTTCTGTCAGTAGTCATGTAGGTGTCCTCCCGTTGTTCATTATTTAAAGCTCAAAAACTAGTGATTGGTGAGAGAAATCATTGCCTCCTCCCCCACCCTACTGCCATCCCCCGCACTACATATGAGTCTAAGTTTTGTTACTGCTATAATAGTGCTTTATACTGGCTTTTCTCAAAAAAAAAGAAGGGGGGGGTGTTAGGGAGGTGGTTGGCTTGCATGGTGCCAGTGGTGGGCGAGAGGCCTAAGGGGATGGGGCCTGTCTGGCCCTGGGCTGCTCCCTGCCCTGGGAGGGGCGTCTCTGTGGGGCCAGAGGCCTGCTGGGTAGGGCCTGTCCTCCTCCTTGCTGTGACGCTCTTTCCGTACAAGGTGTTTCTCAGGTGCAGGGGTGATGGGGACCTGGAGCCAAAGAGTAGAGCCCCTTTCACCCGTCAGCGCGCCTGCACTTGAAAGGGCTGTGTTCTCGGCAGTGGAGCCCTAGCCCTTTCATAGTTGGGCGAGCACACCCTGCCACCCTCACCCCATGCGAGGCACGCTGACAGCCTTCTCTTATTTAAACACTGAGACGCTGGCTGTCATGAGTGACCTTCTGGCCCGCTGGTGCATGCAGCTGGGGTCGCACCTCCAGGGGGTGCTTGCTGTGGGTCGCTTCATTACAGAAGACATCCCTGTCCTTCTCTAAATGTGCTGGGGAGACTCCCTCACGTACCACGCCCAACCCCCTCTTGAGGGTTATTGGCAGACCCAGTGCCCACTCAGAGGGCAGGACTGCAGTGCTGGCCCGCCCCAGGGCATGGTGTGCGGGTCCCAGAGCCAGTGGGCCGGCCTCCTCTTCACCCCTGCCTTCACAGCTCCGCTGCCCAGTGCCCTAGGCGAGTGTCAGGAGGTTGTGTGGACGGGTGGCTTCTGTGTAGACCAGCCCTTGAGGACGCACGGCCTCCGGGGCGGCTGGCCCAGGAGCCACAGACCACGGCCGCGCCCTCCTGCGGGTCCATGGGTCCCCGCCTCCTCTCCTTGGCAGGCAAGTGGTCGTGGACACGGATTAACCCTTCTGGAGCTAAGCCCACGCCGAGGTCTGGATTCTCGGTGGCTGTGGCCCCAAACCACCAGACGCTGCTCTTCGGAGGGGTGTGTGACGAGGAGGAGGAGGAGAGCCTGGAGGGGGACTTCCTCAACGACCTGCACTTCTACGACCCCGTCAGGAACCGCTGGTTTGCAGGGCAACTGAAGGTAGTGTGGGCCCCCGGCCTGCGACAGCTCCCTCACCTCAGGGCCTCCCCTGTCTCTGGGTCTGCTGAGCTCTGTGGAGCCATCGTCACCGTCTTCCGCATCACTGAAGGCGGGGACCAGGTCGCCCCTGCCCTTGCTGCCAGCACAGGCCGGGAGTGCGGCTCGGGCTGCTGTCCCGGGGCTCGGCTCCCTGGGGCTGTGTCAGGTCGGGGGCCTCAGAAACAGGGCCCTAGGGCCACAAAGGGGGACGGTCCACCTCGTGGGGAAGACTGGCTCCGGACGAAGTGCCCTGGCGCCTCTGACAGGGGTCGGACGGCGTGAGTGCTGTGCTCTGGCTCGTTCCTCCGAGAGGTCACCCCGGCGAGGGGGTGGCCTGGGGCAAGCCTGGCGGGGGCAGGGTCCTCTAACGCTTGGGCACTTGCCACATCATGCTGCCTGCTCTCCATCCACAGGGGCCCAAGGCGGAGAAGAGGAGGCGCAGGCGGGGCAGAAAGGCGGAGCCCGGGGGCGCCGACAAGCAGGCGGTGAAGGGGCCCGGTGCCCAGGAGCCCCTGGAGGTGGTCAGGGAGGTGGTCTCAGAGGACGGGACCGTAGTCACCATCAAACAGGTGCTCGCCGCCCCGGGAGCGGCAGGACAGCTGGAGTCGGATGACGACGACGGCCCCGAGGAGGCAGCTGTTGCCCCGGTGGAGCCCAGCCCCCGCTCCAACGCCATGCTGGCCGTGAAGCACGGGCGCCTCTACCTCTACGGCGGCATGTTTGAGGCCGGCGACCGCCAGGTGACCCTCAGCGACCTCTACTGCCTGGACCTCCATAAGATGGAGGAGTGGACGGTCTTGGTAGAGACGGACCCAGGTGAGGGGGAGCGCCGTCCACCCCACGCCCACAGAGAGTGCTTCCAGGCCCGGGGAGGGCGCAGGCTCACCCCAGCACCACTCGTGAGCCCCAGACCAGCCCCAGGCAGCATGGACTGGACGCCTGTTCTCCCCAAGGGGCCCTGTGTGCCCCGAGTGGACCCTCCTCCCCACCGCCCAGTCACACCACAGGCAGGCTGCGTGGACATGGTCACTGCTCCGTCCTGAGCTGAGGCTGAAGTACCTTCAGATCCACATGTCTGGGGAGAGGCTCGGAGTGGCTGTGAGACCCTCCTGTCTCGGAGCACAGCCTCCCCACGGAGCCCTGCTGTGAGATGCAGGGATGAGGTGTTGACCTGGAGCCCCAGACATGCTGGGTGGGCCCCGCGCTCACATCCCGGTATTTAGACAGAGGGTGGCATCCTCGAGGCAGCCGCACCGACACTGGTTCCTCCCTTTTCTTAAAGAATCTCAGGAGTGGCTGGAGGAGACTGACTCGGACGAGGACAGCGAGGAGGCCGAGGGTGCTGAGGGCGGTGGGGAGGAGGACGAGGATGAGGACGAGGACGAGGAGGAGGAGAGCAGCGAGGAGGGCGGGGGTGAGTGCCGGGGGGTGAGGGGCACTGGGAGGAGGGGGAGGGGAGGAGTGGGGGCCCTGGGGAGGGGCCAGCTCCCTCTGAGCTCGCAGCTCCTCTCCTTTTCTTTTTTTGGTAATAAGATTTTAAAGTTTACTAAGTTTTTGTTAAGACTTACTTTGCTGTGTGGCTTAGATGGTAAAGAATCTGCCTGCAATGCAGGAGACCCGGGTCTGATCGCTGGGTTGGGAAGATTCCCTGGAGAAGGAAATGGTAACCCACCCCACTGTTCTTGCCTGGAGACTCCCATGGACAGAGGAACCTGGTGGGCCACAGTCCACGGGGTCTCACAGAGTCGGACACGACCGAGCAACTAACACTTTCTCTCACTTCTTTTACTTTACTGTGTAGGTGTGCCCCCGAGGCAGGCAGCTGGGGTGTGTGTTTCTCACTGTGTGGAGGGTGTGTGAGCACTTGCTGTGCTCTTTCCTCGTGCAGTCCTCTGTGGACGTGGGGTGCTCACACGCTCGCTCTGCAGGACGTAGGCCCCTTCCTCACTGAACACGTTTCTCTCTCCTTCCCCACCAAAGAGGAGCACCCCTCGGTGGCACCTGGCGAGCTGTTCGCAGACTACCTGCCCAGGACGGAGCAGCACTGGCTGAGGTGTGCGCGGGACGATGTTGGGCCCGGCGCCCCGGAGAGGAGGGTGCTGAGGGCCGCGCAGGCCCTGGCCCAGGCCTTCTACGACAGCTCGGCCGGAAGATGGACCGAGGGAGGCACGGTTCCCTGCGGCTTAAAATAAACTGACCTGGCCTGAGGTTGCTGTCCCTCTTCTGTGCCGCACGTCTGGCTGGGCCTCTGGCAGGTCGGGGCCGGACTGAGGGTGAGGGTGAGCCGCGCCCACGGTGCAGCGCCTGGTGGGACGTGGGGCTCACAGGGCTTCCCCTCAGCAGGAGCAGGAGTCCAGCTCTGCCTGACTGCACGGTCAGCCGTCTCATTCGTGTCTAAAAAGTGCGGCAGCTTTCGACCACTTGCTGTACAGTTTTCTTGGTTCTTTGGAAAATAAAGTGCCTGTCGGTGGGTGGCCTGCTTGCTGTGCTCTCGGGCCTGGCCTGGGGTCTCCTGGTGTGTCTGCTGTGTCAGGCTTGCCTGGGCCCTCCGTGGGCCTCCTGCCTGCTCCATGCTGTGCTGACTGGCTGGTGAGCCCACCTCCCCTCCCCACCTTCGGATGGGCTCCACTCCTTTCTCTCACTGGCTCCCCAGGACGGAGAGCGGGCTCCCCAGGGTGAAGGGGGGCTCCCCAGGACAGAGTGCAGGCTCCTCAGGGTGGAGAGGGGGTTCCCCAGGATGGAGTGGGGGCTCCCCTGGGTGGAGGGGGGCTCCCCACAGTGGAGAGGGCTCCCCAGGAAAGAATGTGGGTGCCCCAGAACAGAGGGGGGCACCCCAGGGTGGAGAAGGGGTGCCCCAGGGTGGAGAGGGGATCCCCTGGGTGGGGCGGGGGTGCCCCTGGACGGAGGAATCTCCCCTTGGATTGAGGGGGAACTGCCATGGACAGTGAGGGGACTCCCTTAGAGGGGGGACTCCCCTGGGTGGAGAGGGGTGCCTTGATGGAGATGCGGTCCTCCCCTGGAGGGGCTCCCTGGAAGGAGTGCAGGCCCCCCTGGAGGGGACTCGGGATGCCCCTGGATGGAGGTGGGTCTCCCCTGGAAAGATGGGGCTCCCTTGGATAGGGTGGGGGCTCCCCTGGACAGAGAAGGGGTACCCTGGGACAGAAAAGGGGCTCTGCTGGAGTGACAGGAGGCTCCCCTGGACAGGGTGAGTAACCTAGGATGAAGGGGGACTCCCCTAGACAGATTGAAGGCTCCCTTGGACAGACAGAACTCCCCAGGATGGAGTAGGAGCTCCTTGGGATGAAGAGGGGCTTCTCCTGAACGGAGAGGGGCTTCCCCTGGAAGGAGAGGGAGATTCTCCTGGAAGGTGAGGGTTCTTCTGGAGGAGAGGGGCTTCCCCTGGATTGAGCTGCGGCTCTCCTGGATGACATGGGCACTCCTCGTTTGGAAGGAGAGAGGATTCCCCTGGAAGGAGTCGGGGGCTCCCCTGGACAGAACAGGGGCTTCCCTTCAGGGGACAGGGTCAGTGCCGTGTCCTGCTTCCATCGCCCTCGTGGGGTCCTCCTGTTCTGGTCTCCTCTGCCTGGCCTGGCTGGCTGTCCAGCTGCTCCCTTGGGTGGCCAGCACCCTAGTGTGTCTGTGCCCACGCCTGCACACCCCCACTGCTGGGGCACAGTCTGTGTCCCGGAGGTCGTGTTCCCAGGTTCACGCGCATGCGGCGTAAGTACAGCTTCGTCTCTGGTTTTACAGAGACAAAGGCAGCTGCGCTTGCTTCCTTTCCGGCTGAGTCAGAGACATGGTTGGTAACTGGGGCCTGTGGTTTCTCGGTCTTGCTTCCTGCCGAGTTCCTGATGTGGGCAGCTCTGGGCAGAGTAAGACCGACCAGCCTGAGCCTGGCTGCCCGTCACTCCGCCCTTGTCTGGGCTCCTCCTCTTACCAAACTACCTGGTAGAAAACCCTCGTTCCCCCATGAGGCTCATGACGCTAGGACGTAAGAGCTGGGTGTCGTGAGCTGACCGCGTGTGGCCGTGGGCAGAGGGGTCGTGATGTGTGGGAGGCACTGTTGTGTCAAGTTTCCGAGACAAAAGCAGGAAGAGCTGGAGGCGAGCCCTTGGGTGAGCTGAGCATCACCCAAAGATGGCCTCTGCCCAGGGGGCTGGGGGGACCCGCAGGGTGGGTCCTGCTGCTGGGTCAGGAAAACCCAAACTAAGAAAGGGCGAAAGACAGAAACAGCTCATTTCACTCTCCCCAATATTCGTCTGCCTCAAGTCCGTCACGTCCCGGGCTTGTTACCTGGACCTCTCCTCGGCTCTTGGGAGTGTCCTCTTGGGTTTTTAAGTGGGGTGGCCATATGACTTACTGTCCAAAGTGGGGCTCTAGAAACAAGGGAGCCGTTTGATGAGCAGGCCGGTGCGCTCTGCACACTTTCCGGGGAGTTGTGGGCTTCATGAAGGTAGGAAAGTGGAGAGTGCCCTTATGCTCCCACAGAGCCCTCATGGAGGGCGTCCAGCAGGGAAGCGGGCCCACGGTTGCGTTCCTGCAGCCACGCTGAGCTATTCTGCACAGACCCCATCTTCCCCGTCGGTTGTTTGGGTGCAGGTGCGGCTTCCAGCCTGAGGGCAGCCCCGCCCCGCTCTCCACAGCCCAGCCGAGCAGCCCAGGTCTCTCGGTTTCTCTGCCCTGGTTTTCACATCTCGAGCTCGGAAGCAGCTGTCAGGGGACAAGATGCCTCTCGCGAGGCTGCTCTGGGGTTAATTAAAGCCTGCCAGCGCTCCTCACCATCGGGGCCGCCACTGCGCCCGTTCTTCCCTGGCCTGCGTGTCCACCAGGGACATGCCCAGCAGTGGCGGGCCAGCCAGCCTGGCCCGGAGGGAGCCCGTGGATGTGCTTGTTGGGAAACCCAGGGTGCCAACAGAAGGCCGGCCGGCCAGCCTGCGGGGCAGTCCAGTCTTTGACCACCGTCTGGAAACCGGTTAAAAACTAGCTTGTGGAGCCCATCAGCCCCAGGGTATGATGGTCTTGGCGGAACCCACCTGGGATTCCCCAGGTGCAGGGAGATGGCAGCCGTCCAGGTGGGCACTGCTCCGTTTTTAGGGGTGCTGCCGGCAGCCGGACGCAGGATGGGATGCCAGCCTGCCCCCGGTGAGACCCCTGCCTCGAATGATGGGCGTTTGTGCTGCCACTGTTTTGCACGTGGCTCAGGGTGTTTGCATGTGAATGAATATGTGCCCTGCCTGTGCGGGTACCATCTGTGTCCTGCAGTGCCCGGAATGTACCAGAGGTATCGGACCTTTACCAAGTGCTGCGGACGGAATCACAGGACACACACCCAGCACGGACGACGCGTGGAGCTGCGAGGAGCAGGCATGTTTATTTGGTTCTCTCCAGGGCTGCGGCAACCACGCGGTAGTAAAAAAAAAAAAAACAAAGATGTACAAAAACATGGAACATCCCTTCAGAAAGTAACAGCAGCAAAAATGTATCTTCTGCAGATCCTCCCTCCCTCTCCTGTGTCCCCCACTCCCCCGAAGAAGACCCCCAAACTCAACCCAGCTGGGAAAAGGATCAGGGGGTGAGTCTGTAACAGGAAAAAAAAAAAAAGAACTGAATTTAACTGGAACATGCTCTAATCTTTAGTTTATTTCTGGTTAAAAATATAGCAATCCAGTGCAGTGTAGTAAAGAAATCTGCTCGAAACGTAGCAGAGAGACAGCTGAACAGAAGCAGAGCAAGCAGAGCCCACGGGCGCCAAGCCCCGGGCCTTCCCAGGCTGAGCGCGGGCCCCACACACGCATCCGCGCACACAGCCCGCCAGGCGGGCACCCAGACGGTCTGGGACCTTGGTGTTTAGTTTGGACGGTGGACAGCGCTGGCGGCAGACACACCAGAACCTGGTCTCGAGGGGCTGAAACAAGTAGGTTGCATATTCTGGAGGTGGATATGTCATGACTGCTTAGGAGCTGTCAAGCCCCCCTGGGTTGCGACCACATTCCTGTCCTGGGACCCGACCAGCCCCAAAGTGTGCGTGAGGCATCTAGGAGGAAAACGCGTGTCTGCCGGGGCAGTGGAGGCAGGCACAGGACGAGAATGTGGAGACTGCGGCCTCAGAGACAGCCAGAGAGGACCACGTGGCGTGGGGGCCGACCGGGCTGTGGACCTCGGCAGGAGCCTGGACAGGCATCTTGCGCCTGCAGTGCACGAATGCCACGTGCTGGGGCCTGGGCCCAGTGGCAGGCTGTCCCCGCGAGGTCTCATCCCCGTCCCCAACCACAGTGCTACCCCTCTCCTGCCCCCAGGGCCAGTCCCCTGGACACCCACTGCGCAGCAGCCCTGGGGGCCTGGGTCGGTGGGGGAGGGAGAGACAGTGAGAAAAATAAGAACTTGGCTGTAAGACTCGGTGTGGGAAGGTGGCCTCGTGAGGAGGGCCGTGGGGCAGTGCCAGGGGCCGGGGTGTGATGGCTTCACGGGCAGTAGAGAGGGCAGATGCCTGCCCCCGCTCTTTGTGTGCAGCAGAGGTCTGAGACAGAACAAGGCCCAGGGGGATGCCCACGCCTGTCACCTGCTCGTCCAGAACAGGAACGCAGGGTTACTGGACTCCCTGTGTGCGGCCCGTCCCCAGCCGCTGGCCCCCGCCCCCGTCCCCCAAGGCTGGACCACCCGATCCTCCACCCAGGCTGCCCCCTCCACGTCCCAGATGGAGTGTGATGACGACGACGATTTTTTTTTTTTTTTGCCGCGGACTTGCCGGGATCCCTTTTCTTTCCATGTCAAGCTGGAGGGTCGGCGTGCTGGCCTCCTTCTGCCATGCCACACAGCAAAGTGTTATACAAGCAAGGAACTGTGGCTAAAATCCAAAAAACATTACCCAGAAAAAAAGGCAAACTGTGAGTAATACCCAATCGTGTGGTTCTGTGAAAAGACTCGGAAGTTGTCATTGGGTGTCCAAGCGACGAGCCTTCCCTTTTGTTGTTTTGCTTTGAAACATCTCCCGTTTGTACCCCAACTGTTTTTTCCGAACGTGACAATCTCCTCAGATGAAAAAGTTAATAAACAAAATGGCGACTCCGATGTTTAGCAAGATCACCATGGCAACCAGGATCGGCGCAGAGCCCTGGAACAGAATGAGAAAAGGTGAGGTGAGCCTGTGGCCACTCCCCTACTCCTGAGCCAAACTAGGGGTTCCCAGGGGACTGGGGTGGGGGAACGGACATGGATCGCTGAGGAACCAGTCAGAGGCTCCCATGAGCGTCCAAGTCTGGACTCTGAAGCCCTTCAGGCCTGCACCTCTCCTGCCCCGAGTCTCTGAACACAGTCGCCCCCTGGCCTACGGCGTCGCTGCCTCCAGCTCTGCACAAGCAGGCTTCAGAAGCGGCCCCTCCACCCAAGCGTGGCCCCAACCCAGGGAGGGCGGAGCTCTCCCAGTCCTCTCCACTGGCTTGCGGTGTGCAGCCGCCAGGAGCCCCCTGTGCAATCCTGGGACACGAAGCCCACCAGGGCACAGGGACCCCAGCCCTTCCCTCCCTGGACCCTCCATCCTCAACCCTCTGCAGGCCCCAGGGCTGTACAGGGACAAACGGCTGCCCCGGCCACCCCAGGTCTCTGCAGGAAGCCCTTCCATGGAAGGGTTTGGCAGTGGTGGTGCTCCCGTGAGTAGCTTTGTTTTAAAGCACCCAAGATGCGCTTTAAGAGGCTCCCGCATCTCCCACCATGCGCACTGCTCGGCTTTCTAAACTAGCTGCGTGCATGCGCACACACCACGCGCATTTCTGGAAGAGGCCTGGGCGCTCGGTCCGCGAGGACCGCCTGGGCTCAGAGAGGGCGGGCATGCCTCAGGACAGCCCTCCACCCGGACACAGGCTCACACTGGCTGCTGGGGGCTGAGCACACTGCGAGGGGCCCTGAGGGCTGGTCGCATGGGGCGTCTGTCAGCCACTGGGCCGTGGTCAGAGAAGTTTCATGGGTCCTGCCTGCCGCCATGCGGTGGAGGAAGCAGGGAGTGTCTGCCTCCAGGTGGGAGCCAGGGGTGGGGGGAACAAGGGACCTGGGGAGGTCCCTCTGGGGTGCAAGAGCCCCAGCGCTCAGTCTGGCCCAGGCCTCTGTCCTCTCCTCCAAACCGCCTGCCCTCCACAGGGGGCATGCAGGAGACAACGTGGACCTCACAGCTGAGCAGGAGGTGCCCCACCCCCCACAGGGCCTGAGGATCCTGGGTCACAGCCCCGCCCGCGTATCTGACCCCACGGGCCTGAGGCACTGTGTCCATCTCACCCATGTGGGAGCGGACATGCCTGTGTCTCGCCTGCTCTGTCTGGCCTCTGGGTTTCCCTCCAGGACACAGAACTTTCCTTAAAGGACAGCAGGGGGAAAGGTCTGAGAAAGCTGGAGGAAAGGTTGGGGTGGGGAGGCGTTCCAGGCTGCCCAGTTCTTTTAGGGGAGCTTTCAGAACCACCCAGGCGCTTTTGCTGGAAAGATGCCCCAGGGGAGCAACCCTCGCGTGGACCTGTCAGAGGCAGTTCCGGAATTCCCGTGGGTGGGCTTTCAGCAGGGGAGGGTCCTGAGAGCTGGATGGGCGGGGTCGGGCTCTCGCCCCCACCCTCCATCCCTGACCCCACCCCGGTCGGCTGGTGCCCACTCACCGTGCTGGCCTTGAGCTCGTCCCCATTCTCATCGTCAGACTCCAGCGCCACGGGTGCGGACCTCTGGGGCGGGGAGAAGGTCAAGTCCCAGCGCAGCAGCCGCGGCTCTGCGCGGTCCCCCAGCCTCAGGCTCTCCAGCCTCTGCACTGCGGGCTCCGCGCAGGGGGCTGGCCTGGCGTGCTCCTTGTTCTGGGACTTGGACCGCAGTCTCTGGGCCCCGAAGGCCCGGTCCTCCGGGCGGTGGTCCTCCCCGGGGCCCCGGCAGGCGCCCCCCTTGCTGTAGCGTCTTTTCGGAGGGTGCACGTCTTGTGTGTACGAGTCCATCCTCAGCAGGGGCTTCATCTCCATCTCGTAGTTGCTCAGTTTCTCCTCATCCAGCTCCAGCAGCTTGGGGCCCCCGGGGCCGGGGTTGCCGGCCCGGTGGTGGGAAGTCCAGGAGAAAGTGGTGGGGGACTCCGTCCGCCGCTCCCGAGGCTTGGGGTTGCCGGACTGCTTGTGGCCCACGCCCCGGGTGCGGAAGTCATCCGCCGGCTGGCCGCTGCGGAGGACACCGCTGCGGATGCCGCGGGAGGCCCCGGCCTTCTCCTCGGCCCAGCTGTTGCGGGTGTAGTCCCCTCCCCTGCCCTCCAGCAGCATCTGGATGTCCCCGCCCCGCTCCTCGTCCACCGAGACCTGCCGGGAGAAGTGGGCCACCTTGTTCCTTGCGGCGGGGGCTGGGGGTGGGGTGGCCGTGGGGCTGGCGGGGAAGCTCTGCAGGGGGCTGTCGTCGGGGGTCAGGTCCGAGGGGGTGGTGCCCTTGCGGTACAGCTCGGGGCTCTCCTGCTGCGGGGGCGTCCCCGTGGAGGTCACCTCGATGTCGTCGCTCGAAAGCTGATGCTTCGGCCGCTGGTACTCGAGCCCTGCCCAGGGGTGGAGACAGATGTGGGTGGGCAGGTTACTTGGGGGTTCTGTGCTCAGGCCTAGGGGGGACCAGGATTGGGCCAGGTGGCACTCACTGCCTGCCAGCGGGTGAGGGGCAGAGAAAGTGGGAGGACAGTGTTCTCAAAGTCCCGAGGAGACCCCCATCCCCATCTGTGGCCACTATTGAGGGTGACCGGATCAGGATGATGGGGTGGCCCCCAGCTGCAGAGGTGACCCGAGGCCCGATGTGTTCCTCCTGAGGACAGAATGTCTTGTGCTGGGTGACCCTTCCGCAAGGCAGGATGTGGAGCTTAAGTGACAGTCCCACTGCCCCTGCCCCCATCCTGGGTCCTGGGGTTCTCCAGGCCACTGTGAAGGCAGGGCTGAGAGCAGAGCTCCAGAGGGTGGTCCCAGGACGGATCCGACCCCAGCACCTCAAGAGCCTTCCAGTCGCTCTGGGAAGCGTGCATCCAGAGGCATGATCCTGAGCTGCGTGAGGAGGGTGGGGGCTGGGCTGCCAGGACCTCAGCCTCGGCAGACCCTCGGACCAGTCACCCCCTGCTCTCGAGGAGGGAGGAGGGTCTCGGGTCTGGCTGACTCAAGGGGCTTCTAACTCCTTTCATCCCTTCCCCGCTCCGAGAGCACAGGTGGGCACCCCGAGTGTCTCCGAGCTTCACTGCCCAGCTCGGCCACCAGCTCGGTCATGTGTGGCTGCTGATGTTTAAATGTGACTGAAGAGCAGGCCAGGGGCTGCAGTGGCCACAGTTCCTGCGTGGAGGGCAGCCACCTGGTTGGGCAGAGCAGGGACAGAGTTTTAGAACAGCCCTGGGGGGCGTAGAGCACACCGGAGTCTTAGGGGTGAAGCAGGCAGGAGGGATGCGATGGGCTGGCGGGGGGCTCTGGGGCACAGCCCATGGGAGGCATCCAGGGACCCTGGCTGAGCAGACTCACCGTTTTCCCGGTGCTGGAAGGAAGGGGAGAACTCTTTGGCAGTGATCCGGGCGATGCGCGCCTCCTCCTGGGCCTTCTGGGCCGCGGTGAGGGCTGCCTCCGCCTTGGCCCGGGAGTGAGAAGTCCTGGGTGGGGGAGACGGGAGGGCAGTGAGGGCCTGGGATGGGTCAGGACAGGGTGCCTGACACCTCGCTCACCCACACGGTCCCACCAGGGCCTCGGTGCCCTTCAGCCGCTGCAGGCACGGGGCAGGCCACACTCGAGAGTGGAACCTGGCCTGGGACGGGCCCAGTCCTGCCGGAGGAGTGTCCCTCCTCTCCGGGTCCTGGCCACAGACTAGACCCCTGGCTGACTCGTCTCAGCCTCCAGGGGTGGGCCGGTGCTCAGTGTGGCCCTGACTAGAGACGGGGGTTCTGGGGGTGGCTATTCCCTGATGGACAGGGAAGCCTGGTGTGCTGCACTCCACGGGGTCGCAAAGAGCCGGACATGACTGAGCGACTGAACTGAAAGGATGCCACTGCCACCAGTGCGCAGAGTGGGCCGTGCTCCAGGTGGCCGGCCTGGAGCAGGAAGGGGTGGGGCCCACCAGCCTGGCTCAGAGAGGGTGCCAGGGCCCAAGGAGTGTGGCCTGCCTGCACACCAGCTCTGACCTACCCCAGGCGACTGCTTAGCCTCCGTCCCACCCTGTGTGAAGGGCCCTTGTTCAACCCAGCTGAGCCAAGGGCTGCACGGCTCCTGTTCCCAGGACACAGGCCAGGATGGGTGTGTTGGCCCCTGGCCCCCAGCCCAGCATTTCTTCCCCCAGACCCTATCCCGGCCACCACAGTGCCTCCACAGGCTGGTGCCTCCAACCCTGTGGATGTGGAGGAGACACATCCGGGGGTTCTGAGAAAACCTCCCCAAGTGGGTGGGAGCCATGGTCTCCAGGCGCTGAGAGAAGGCGAAGCCCGACTCCCCTTAGCACTCAGGGTGACGGTTCTCCGCAGTCACTTGGATTTGGTGATGGCACCGCCCTTGTGTGAGGGCACAGGCCCAGCGTGGGGACCTCACACCCCAGGGTGGACACGGGAGCCACGACTCCAAACGAGCTTGATGTACGGCCCAGAAACTTAAAGCAGGACAGCCTCCGGCCCAACGCTCAGACCTGTCCCTCCCCAGCTGAGTCCACATGAGACACGCAGGGGGCAGGGCTGGGTCACTCAGATGGAGGGTCTCACCTGCCTCTGGGTTCCACTTGTTCCTGCCTCCTGTCCTGGCTCCAGGGGCCTGCTTCCTAACCGCCAGTCCCCCGAGACGATTGCAGTCTGACCCCCCAGGGGCCTCCTCCCTTCCCCGGAGCGCTCTAAACAGCCTGGCCACACACCCCTCAGTGCCCATGGGACCCGCTCCATGGGGTCCACCAGGAGACCCCTCACTCTTTGCAAGCCACAGGGTTCTGTTTTTTCTCAGAATGCCCCTGTGCTAACCAGGACGAGTTTACAAGAAGAGAACAGGGTGTGATGTGCCCAGAGAGTGTGTATGCCATCGCACGAGCAGGAGTGCAGGACCCAGAGCCGCCGCCCCCAGGCCCCTCGCCCGCCAGCCTGCTGCTTCACCTGGGAGTGGCCGCTAAGGCGGAACTAACCGCAGAAGCGTAGAAGCGCAGTGCCAAGGAAATTCTTCCCTTCACACGGTTTCTGAACAACGGGGAAAGACAGCGCCTCTCAGTGTGGCGGCTGCCCGGGCCCCTCGGCATGGAAGCAGAGAAGCAGCGCCCCGCGGACGATCCCTCGGGGAACCCGTGCTTGTCATCATGACAGACGAGGGGCAGGAAGTCCGGGGGTTGGCAAGCCAGTAACGCAGCACCAGTTACGAGCACGGAGCTCATCGGTGGTCATCAGTTGATAAGCCGTGGCTGCAGCCCACGGGCTCCCATGGGGCGTCCCCCACCTGCACCCCCGAAGGCACAGGGAGTGTCTGCGGCCCTCAGGGGCTGTGCCGTCCGCGCTGATGGGGGCACGGCTGGCCGAGGCCCGTGTTCACTTTCAGAACTGGCAGGGTCGCGTCAGACCCAGTGAGGGTCACTGTGAGGCCCCGGCCGCCCAGGCCCATCTCGGGGCCAGGGCCCTGGGGACAGAGCAGAAAGAACCGAGGCAGGGTTTCCAGCTGCGGGGGTCCCGCCTCCCCGTCCTTCTCTGTCTGTCTGCTGCATGGGACCCGGTGAGCAACTCCTACACGGACACCCCGACCTGGAGACCCGGGCATTCTGAAATCGTGTTCGAAGTGCCCCACCTGCTTCTTCCTTACCCCTAGCAGGGGCCCACGGTTTTTATCTGACCCTGTGAGGCCCCACAGCCCCACATGCGCTGGACTGGACACGGCCCTTCCTGGGCCAACGGTGTGATCTGGTTCCTGCAAGGCGGCTCCCACAGCTGAGAGGGTTGTGGTCGGGGCAGGACACCACCTCCCTTGGAACCTGCCCGTGGGCCGAGGCTCGGCTTAGCTGATGCTGCGGCTTCTCCAGAATGTGCCAGGGGCTGGCTTTTCTAGTAACACTTTATTGAGCTATAACAGAATGTGTATATATATATTATATATATAATAATGTATATATGTAATATATATATAAAGTGAAGTCGCTCAGTCATGTCCGACTCTTTGCGACACCATGGACTGTAGCCTACCAGGCTCCTCCGTCCATGGGATTCTCCAGGCAAGAGTACTGGAGTGGGTTGCCATTTCCTTCTCCAGGGGATCTTCCCGACCCAGGGATCGAACCCGGGTCTCCAGCATTCCAGGCAGACGCTTTAACCTCTGAGTCACCAGGGAAGTCCAAATAATAGTGTGTATATACATAAAACAGTGTGTGAATATATTTATCAGTGTGTATTCATATACAATAGCATGTGTGTGTGTGTATATAATAAGTACTGCAGTGGTAAAGAATCTGCCTGCCAATGTAGGAGACGCAAGAGATGAGGTTCAGTCCCTGGGTTGAGAAGATCCCCTGGAGGAGGAAATGCAACCCACTGCAGTATTCTTGTCTGGAGACTCCCATGGACAGAGGAGCTGGTGGGCTACAGTCTCTGGGGTCACAAAGAGTCGGACACAACTGAGCACACATCCACACACACGTGTATGTAATGTGTCTATATATAGTGTGTGTCTATATAATCACTGCAGAAGGCGATGGCACCCCACTCCAGTACTCTTGCCTGGAAAATCCCATGGACGGAGGAGCCTGGTAGGCTGCAGTCCATGGGGTCATGAAGAGTCAGACAGGACTGAGCAACTTCCCTTTCACTTTTCACTTTCATGCACTGGAGACGGAAATGGCAACCCACTCCAGTGTTCTTGCCTGGAGAATCCCAGGGACGGGGGAGCCTGGTGGGCTGCCATCTATGGGGTCACACTGAGTCGGACACGACTGAAGCGACTTAGCAGCAGTGTATACACATTAGTGTGTGCATATTATATGTTAGTGTATTATTTAACAGTGTGTGTGTGTATATATAATTGTGTATAAAAACTAGCATGTGTGTCTGTAATAGAGTGTAATAGTGTGTGAATATGTATGATTGTGTGTATGTCTGTAATAGTGTGTGTATAAATATAATAGTATAGGTACGTATATAAAAGGGCTTCCCTGGTGGCTCAGTGGTAAAGGATCCGCCTGCCAAAGCAGGAGACGTGGGTTCAGTCTCTCTGGTGGTAAGCGCCCCTGGAGAAGGAAATGCAACCTACTCCGGTATTCTTGCCTGGAAAACCCCATGCTTAGCGGAGCCTGGCTGGCTACAATCCTTGGGGTCACAAAAGAGTTGGACATGACTTAGTGACTAAACAACAATATGTCTATAATAGTGTGTGACTGTGTAATATGTACACGTGTGTATGTATGTGTGTATCTGTATGTATCTGTAACAGTGTGTGTGTATATGTAATATTGTGTATCTATAATCCCATGTATACACACACACACACACAATGGTGTATATATAAAAATGTGTGTATATATGAAATAGGGTGCATATGTAATTGTATATAATAGTGTGTCTCTATAATAGCTTGTGTATATATACCTGTCCATATAATAGTGTGTGTCTATGTGTGTCTGTATATATAATAGTGTCTGTACACATATACATAGTTAAGTGAAAGTGAAGAAAGTGAAGGTGCTCAGTCATGTCCGACTCTTTATGACCCCATGGACTGTAGCGCACCTGGCTCCTCCGGCCATGGGGTTTTTCAGGCAAGAAGCTGGAGTGGGTTGTCATTTCCTCCTCCAGGGGATCTTCCCGTGACCCTGGGTCTCCTGCACTGCAGGCAGACTCTTTACCATCTGAGCCACCAGTGAGTCCCATATACACACACACACACACACACACAATGGTGTATATATAAAAATGTGTGCATATATGAAATAGGGTGCATGTATAATTGTATAGAATAGTGTGTATCTATAATAGTTTGTGTGTGTATGTGTGTTTATAATAGTGTGCATGTCTATAATACTGTGCCTATATAATAGTGTGTGTCTATAAAATTGTATCTATATAATAATGTCGGTATATATAAGAGTGTATCCATATAACAGTGTTTGTATCTATATAATAGCGTGTGTATATATAATAGTGTGTCTACCTTATCTAAAATAGATAGCCAATGGGAATTTGCGGTATGGCTCAGGAAACTAAAACAGGGGCTCTGTATCAACCCAGAGGGGTGGGATGGGGAGGAAGATGGGAGGGAGGTTCAAGAGGGAGGGGACATACATATACCTATGGCTGACTGATGCTGAGGTTTGACAGAAAACAATAAAATTCTGTAAGGCAATTATCCTTCAATTAAAAAATAAATTAAAAAATAGTGTATACATGTGTGTATATATACGTGGATATATATTATATACACAACTATTATATACACGCACACTATTATATATAAAATACTGTGTATCTGTGTAATAGTGTGTTGTATATAATCTGTATGTAACAGTGTGTGTGTATAATAGTGACCGTACATACCTAATACACACAGAGATAACTCGCCCGTCCGAGGAGTGCGATCCGGTGGCTTATCTAACATATATGTAACAGTGTGCATGCGTAATAGTGACTGTACATACATAATACACACAGAGATAACTCGCCCGTATGAGGAGTGCAATCCAGTGGCTTTAGCCCATCTGTGGAGCTGCAGTACCACCACTGCAGTCAGTCTTAGAATCTTCTACTCACCCCCAAAGACCCTGCTCCCTCCATCAGTCAGCCCCGTCTTCCCCAGAGCCTCCCACCAGCCCTCGGTGGTCAGCAGGGTTGCCCGCTGTGCACGCTTCACGCATGCTTGAGTTGACTGAGGGAGACGCACGTCACAACGGGCGCCACCTGGGAGGTCGCGGGGCAGGGCCGTCGAGCATGTCCACAGGCCACGCAGCCACCACCCCTGTCCAGTGCTGGGACCTTCGCACCACCCTCAAACAGCCCCCTCCCCAGGGCAGTCACTCCCACCTGCACCCCAGCCCAGCACCAGGGGTCTGAGCCTCAGTTCAGCCCCTCCCATCGCTGCGTGGAGACGGGGACCCCCTCCTGGGTGGAGCAGCGGGGCGAGTCCCGGGGCTGCTCCTGGGGTCTGAGGGGAGCGCCCCGCCACCCTGTGCTGTCCCTACTCCCGGGGACCCGGGGTCGTCACCTGGCTAACGAATGTCCCCCAAGCTGGTGACGTCCACCCTGAGCCTCCTGAAGGCCCTCAGACGTGACGTAGGGACAGGCCTGGCCCCCAGGGTGAGCGTGCTCCTGTCACAGACAATGGAACCCTGAGAAGGAAATGTGTGCGGGTCGTGAGCCGAGCGGGGGACGTGCCTCAAGCGAGGAGGCTGCAGGACAGGAGGTCCAGGAGGCTGAGGGTGGGGACAGGGCTCGAGTGTCTCCAGGTGCGCCTGTCATCGGAGCAGGTGTCCCGAAGCCCTAAGAGTGCCAGGGACAAGGTAGGTAATTGAATTGTTAATCCCACTGGGGGTTGGAAGCAAAGAAAAAAGTGCGGGAGACCCTGTATGTTCACGTGACTCCAGAAAGCAGGTTTACTTAACCCCAAAACCATGTAATAGGAGGAGGAGACACACCCCAAAACTGGTGGCACCGTTGTACTACAACCACTGCAGTCAGTCTTAGAATCTTCTACCCACCCCCGAAGACCCCGCTCCCTCTATCAGTCACCCCCACCTCTCCCAGAGCCTCCCCACCAGCCCGTGGTGGTCAGCAGGGTTGCCCGGAACAACGGTGGTGGCATGAGCTCTGCACCCTGCCCTGGGGGTTTAGGCAGTTACTGCTTCCTAGGACGTGTTCATTACAAACAAGGGTAGGAAAAGGTGACATGATGCTGAAACCTGGGATGATTTCCCATTTTTAGCATATGTTACCACCTTTTCGCTCATTTCCAATGCCCCACAACAGTCCTGGATTGATCATGCAGGGACAAGAAGACTCCCCTACCCAACCTGGAGGAGAGGTTGATGATGTTAGCCTGATGTCTACTCAAGAATGAAGAAGAAAGTGGTCTTTTTCTCCTCCCCACTTTTCCTTGATTATAGAACTGCAGCCCAGCTTCTTGCCCACCCACCTGTAAGCCTCCTATTCTAATAAGTCGCTTCTTATCTATGGCGTTGTGTGCCTCTGCGCATGTGCCAAGTTGCTTCAGTCGTGGCTGACCCTTTGTGACCCCATGGACTGTAGCCCACCAGGCTCCTCTCTCCATGGGGATTCTCCAGGCAAGAACCCTGGAGTGGGTTGCCAGGCCCTCCTCCAGGGCATCTTCTTGATCCAGGGATGGAACCTGAATCTCTTATGTCTCCTGCATTGTCAGGGGGGTTCTTTACCACTAGTGCCCCCTGGGAAGCCCTATCTATGACTTTCAGTTCAGTTCAGTCTCTCAGTCGTGTCCGACTCTTTGCGACCCCATGAATCGCAGCACGCCAGGCCTCCCTGTCCATCACCATCTCCCGGAGTTCACTCAGATTCACGTCCATCGAGTCAATGATGCCATCCAGCCATCTCATCCTCTGTCGTCCCCTTCTCCTCCTGCCCCCAATCCCTCCCAGCATCACAGTCTTTTCCAATGAGTCAAATCTTCGCATGAGGTGGCCAAAGTACTGGAGTTTCAGCTTTAGCATCATTCCTTCCAAAGAAATCCCAGGGCTGATCTCCTTTACGATGGACTGGTTGGATCTCCTTGCAGTCCAAGGGACTCTCAAGAGTCTTCTCCAACACCACAGTTCAAAAGCATCAATTCTTCAGCACTCAGCCTTCTTCACAGTCCAACTCTCACATCCATACATGACCACAGGAAAAACCATAGCCTTGACTAGATGGACCTTAGTCGGCAAAGTAATGTCTCTGCTTTTGAATATGCTATCTAGGTTGGTCATAACTTTTCTTTCAAGGAGTAAGTGTCTTTTAATTTCATGGCTGCAGTCACCATCTGCAGTGATTTTGGAGCCCAGAAAAATAAAGTCTGACACTGTTTCCACTGTTTCCCCATCTATTTCCCATGAAGTGATGGGACCGGATGCCATGATCTTCGTTTTCTGAATGTTGAGCTTTAAGCCAACTTTTTCACTCTCCTCTTTCACTTTCATCAAGAGGCTTTTTAGTTCCTCTTCACTTTCTGCCATAAGGGTGGTGTCATCTGCATATCTGAGGTTATTGATATTTCTCCCAGCAATCTTGATTCCAGCTTGTGTTTCTTCCAGTCCAGCGTTTCTCATGATGTACTCTGCATAGAAGTTAAATAAGCAGGGTGACAATATACAGCCTTGACGTACTCCTTTTCCTATTTGGAACCAGTTTGTTGTTCCATGTCCAGTTCTAACTGTTGCTTCCTGACCTGCATACAGATTTCTCAAGAGGCAGGTCAGGTGGTCTGGTATTTCGATCTCTCTCAGAATTTTCCACAGTTGATTGTGATCTACACAGTCAAAGGCTTTGGCATAGTCAATAAAGCAGAAATAGATGTTTTCTGGAACTCCTTGCTTTTTCCATGATCCAGCGGATGTTGGCAATTTGATCTCTGGTTCCTCTGCCTTTTATAAAACCAGCTTGAACATCAGGAAGTTCACAGTTCACGTATTGCTGAAGCCTGGCTTGGAGAATTTTGAGCATTACTTTACTAGCATGCTGAGCAGGCTGATGCATGAGCTGATAGTGGGGTATTTTAGGGTCAGGAAGAAGGAAGGACGCGGGGTGAGCACAGAGAGGGTGCTGGAGGGCCCAGGCCGTGGAAGGACTCTGAGCTCCCCGGTGCCCAAGGTAGGCTTGAAACAGCATTGATCCCATTCAGGGGGTTTGCCGGACAGAATCAAAGCCTTGGCTCAGGAGAGAGGTGGCCAGCCTGGGCTCTGGGCCTGTAGGAAGCTTCTTGGCTTCCAGGCTTCCTCAGGGCAGGATGGGGAGCCACACAGGCTGAGCCCAGCACTAAATGTGGAAGGCTGGAATGACCCAGAGACCAGCACTGTGGGCCTGGAGGGGACAGTGCGCGTCCGTGAAGGTTTGGTGACTCCGAGTCGACATCCCTCCCCAACCCCCCCAGGGAGTATCCCCTGACTAATGGCAGGTCCCCACACTCACTGACAAATGCTGATGCTGGAGCCCAGACCCCCCCATCCCTCCCCAGGGATGGGGTGGCAGGCACAGGACCGAGGGGGCCGGTGGGCAGGGCAGGTCCCTAGGCAGTGGCAAGGCCAGACTGCGGGCCACAGGGGGATGTGGAATCGAGGAGGGTTTGTGCACTGTGAACTAGTGGGGTTGCTGGTTCGTTATTAGAGGAATGATGTGAACTTTACTGTATCAGCGCCCACTTTGAAGAGTTCAGTGCAAATCCCCCCAAAGGTCAGGCCAACAGGTGTCACCTAGCGCATCTCTGCACACACATCCTGTGTAAACACGCGTGTGCCGTCCCCTCTGTCCCAAGGGAGACGTGGCTCAGACACGACAGCAGTTCTGGGGACGGACTCATCCAAGAGGCTGATGGAGGCCCAGCTTTCATCAGGCCCAGCATGATGGGCTGTTTCCCTGTTTATTCTGAGCCCGTGGAACTAAGAACAAGCACCTCCTGCCCACCCTCCTGGGAGGCCTGGCTGGATGGCAGGAGCTGGGTCCCCGTCCTCAGATGGCCACCTTGGCCCTGGCCTCAAAGCCAGCATGGTGGGTGTGGCTGAGCCCCGACCCCCATATCCAGTCCCCCTCATGGTGTATTTGGTGAACACCCCCTCGACCGGAGGCTCCCAGAGAGGAGGTCCCGCTGTTCCCACCTGCTCGGGAGCACACACACACACACACACACACACACACACACACTGAGAGGGAGGGATGGGAGACATCCCAGAGGGGCCACGGTCTGGTTCCTGCCGCTTTGCTTAGTAAAAACACACGGACATTAATCCCCCAACATCATACGTATATTTACACATATACGTTCACACATATATAAAAAGAACGTGCTGCGGCAACCCTAAAATAAAATTAAATCAAGCAACTGCATTTAATAGAGAAGAAACCTCCCAAGGCATCGCGAAGGTTCCCCGGAAGTGAGACATGCAGGGCTCTTGGCTGGTAGTGAGGTGACCTGCCCTCTGGGGACACTGAGCAGGGGTCCGGCCGGTGCCGTGAGCCGGCTGGGGAGTCCTGGGTCCCCACACCCTGGCAGCTCCACCTGGTGTCCTGCACCTCTGCCCCCTGCACCCCAGCTCCCAGAGAGGAGCGCCAGGCATTCCCGCCAACCAGGGGGACAGCAGCTCCCAGACACAGGGCTGCACAAGACAAGGCCACAGGTGCATCAGACGGATGGACACACGGGTGGGGCGTGCAGTGACCTGCCTGTGCCCCCCCAAGCTCTGTCCATCTGGGAACTGGGAATGTCACCTTATTTGAGGGGGGGTGTGATAAAACCCCAAACGGCCAAGCCCCTCCAAGTGTCTGACTCAGCAGGTCTGGGTGGGCCTGGGAACCTGAACTTGTCTGCAGTCAGCCCTCTGCCCCCGGCTGACACCGCAGTGAACCGGTTTGTGTTCCCACACCCCAGACTGAGGCGTGCCCACCCCCCAGGGCTGCCCTGGGCCCCCCAGCTCACTGTTTGCTCAGGAGGAGGTGTGTGGTCCCACTCACAGCCGCCAGCTCCCATCCCCAAGTCCAGGCTTGACTTTCTCATGCCCGGATTCAATTCAGCACGTGCTGAGCGCCTGCTGTGTACACGTGGGGACGCCCAGGGGTCAGGGGTCCTCTGCACACTGTCGTGGGCCCTGTTGGCCCTGGCAGCTAGCTGGCTTCCATGCCCGTGGCGACGCTGAGGCCAGTGTGTGGGCTACTCCTCACTGACCAGTCAGGAGACCGAGGCACAGGGATCTGGGCGCGCTCTGGGGCCCAGGGCTGGGACAGGTACACACACTTCTCCAGCCAGTGAAGGACCGCCTTTCAGAGGTGGAGACGTGCCATGAGCACATTCAGGGGGAAGGCGCCAAGTGGAAGCCAGGTGTTAGCCCCACCCACCCCACTCCTTCTCCTGATGGCCTTCTTGAGGGCCCCCAGGAGCCTCTGGAGCCCACCCACATGTGATTCCAGCCAGGATGGCCGAGCTGAGCATGAGGCCCTCGGTGCCAAGGGCTCCTTCACGGGCCCAGAGGTGTTCTTGGGCCCAAGGAAGAAGGATCGTGGCCCTGCCCGCCCGACAACCTGGGGCCCTGCCCTCGCTGCCCAAGGCCGTGACCGAGCTCCACGTTCATCTCTCATCCCCACGGCCCCTGCACTCTGGCCTTACACTGTCCTCCCAGCAGGTCTCTCTGCAGACGGCATCTGACCTCGTCACCACCACCTCCCCCCTCTGGTTTTATAACAGTTTAACTGAGCTTGATCCATGTCCCTCCATGACTGCCTTCACGGGCTGTCTTCTCCATGTATGGCATCCCCTCCCCCAACCTCTGTGAGGGCGCTGTCCTTGGACTCAGACCACACCTATCTAGGATGACTACGTCTCCAGACCCTCACTCTGGTTGATCTGCTTCCCCAGAGAGGGCTACGCTGCGTCTCCAGGGTGTCTGCAGATGGAGGTGACTTCTCAGGGGTACCACTCAGCCCACCCTGGTGGGCAGGATGCCAGGCTGGGGACAGGGGGTGGAGGAAGGGGAAATGCTCCACTGTCCCTCCAGCCCCAGCCCTGCCGGCCCCCCCAGGCCACAGGATCTCTTCTTTCTAACTGTTGTGAGCAAGGCCGCCCCCTGCCTGCAGGAGGGCAGAGCCAGACCTGTATCTGTCCCCACCTGCACGCGGCCTGAGGCGTGTGGGCATCTCTAAGGGCAGAACCCAGGGCTTAGTTCCCTTGAAGAGAGGCTGGCAGGGGAGAAAGAAGGGGAGACAGAGGCGCACAAGCCTTCCTTTCACAGGCAGGGCCAGTGCAGTAACCCTTTGCCTTCGCATTGTTAGGTCCTTGCTAAGGGCTTCCAGCCAAAGAGCAGTGCATCCCTATAGATGGAAACGTGCAAGGCTGTGTGCACGCCAGTGAGAACGCAGTCCCAGGCATGGACGCTCCTCCAGGACGACCAGGCTAAAGGCAAGTGGCTGAGCCCCGAGCCCCGAGTGGGCAGACACAACAGAGGGGGCCCCCGCACTGCGTCACCAGGAGACAGGGTGTAGCAGTCAGGCCCCTGAGCAGCTGGGCTTCGTCTCCTTCTGACACTTCAAGCTAACAGTAAGGCAGAAGGGAGGAGCTGGGCCCTGTTTGAATAAAAGTAAGGATATTTCTGGGCTCCTCATCTTAAGGATATTTCACCCACATATTTCTCATTCTCAGGGTCAAGGAGATCTCCCAGACTACACATGTGTGGAGATCAGAGGAGGGAGGGGTGTCAAACCAAAATATGTCCCCGCCAACCTCCCGAAACCCTTGAGCTGGAATCCATCTTGGGTAAAAGATGCACGTATCTGGGAGGGCCCTGGGTCAGATCGAATATGGACATGAAGCCAGACAATGCAAGATGACTGGCCAGAGAACGCCTGGAAACTGCCCACCGTGTGAGCATTTAAACCATCCCCAAAGTGCAAGACTCCCTGAGCCTGCCCACATATCCTTCTGCACATTTTACTTCTAATAAACATCCTACCTGTTTCACAAACTTTCCTTCTCTTTGCTGAACATTTTCTTTAAAGAAGAGAAGATCTGGAGACCCACTTCTAGCTGCCAGTCTCTGGTGGCCTAGTGGCCAGGATTCGGTGCGCTCACCTCCGGGGCCTGGGTTCAATTCCCCGTCAGGGAACTCAGATTCCACTTCAAGCCGCCACAAGCTGTGGCCACCCTCATCTCACAGACAAGACGACTTGGGGCCCCAGGGGTGGAGAGGCTTGCTTGAGGTCCAGAGGGGTGGTGCAGAGCCCAGGGTGCGTGGGATAGGTCAGGGGAGGACCAGACTCCTGACCCCTCTGAACAGAAGCCGCATCCAGGGCCTCGTGTGGCCCCGTCAGCTCCCCACTGGCTCCCATTCAGGACTGCCCTCATGTCATTTTTCCCTGTCCACACCTTCGGATCACAGAAGAGAGCAGAGACGGGGCAGAAAATGGAGAACGGAGGCTTTTTCACTAGGAGTGGCGCCGACCAGAGCCTGCTGCCCGATGGGGACTCCGACGATGCCAGCCAGGAGCCAGGCTGTGGCGAGCACCGTTGGGGGGGGCATCAAATCCCCACATGACCCAGTTCACAGGGGAGAGAGCCGAGGCAAAGGACACCCAGCATGGCTGGGTGGCTCTCAGCCCCCACAGCCAGGTGTGTTACAGAGAATACTCGTATGTTGTAGGCACTGAGAACACGTGTATGCTGACTCGTGTCCTCCCAAATACACACGCTGAAGCTCTAACCCGGGCACCCTCGAGTCTTTACTGAGGTCATCGAGTTAAAATGAGGTCACTTGGGTGGCTCTGATCCAGTTTAAACCCTTAAATCCTGATGACCGGTTTAAGAAGAGAGACCAGCACACATACAAAGAGGGAAGGTCACGTGAGGACGCAGGGAGGAGGGAGGGTCTACACGCCAGGGAGAGAGGCCCCCAAAACCAGCCTGCCCAGACCTCGATGTCAGACGTCCAGCCTCCAGGACTGGGAAGGAATAAACCTGTCATCTGAGCCCTGTCCACTGCCTCAGTCCATCCACACAAGTAAGGCAGGGGACCGGCAGGATCTTCAAAGAGGATTCAAGTCAAAACAGGACAGTAGCTGGGACTTCCTTGCTGCTGCAGTGGTTAAGACTCCACACTTCCAATACGGGGGCCCTCGGTTCAATTCCTGGTTGGGGAACTAGGTCCCGCATGCCGCAACTAAGGACGCTGCACATTTACCACTCAGTGCAGCCAAAAGCAAAAGCAAACAGACAAAAAACAAGCCGGAATAAAACAAGTCCCTTATTGCAGCTATCTTAATGGCATTTTCTACTGAAGCCAGGAAATTGGTAAGGGTCTGTACTGCCTGAATCCCACCTGAGGCTCTGAAAAGGGTATTTCATCTGGTCAGACCCAGTTAGAACGTCTAAGATGAGTAGCCCAGAAAACCAGGGAACATTCTGGATCAAACCGTGACAGCTGGCCTCTCTTCCTCCTGCCATATTTCCCCACTTCCCCCTCCACCTCTTTTTTTTTCTATTAAAAAAACCTTCAAAGGAAGAGAAAGGAGAACTCAAAGTGATGAAGGAACCGCTGTCCAGCGCACTGGCAGGTCCAGCGAGGCTGACTCACAAAGCACAGAGCAGATGGGGGTCCAGATGCCGCACAGAGGGACATCCAGCCCCAGCGCTGAGACGAGAGGGGCGGGGGAGGCCCTGAGGTCACGGGTCTGACACTGAGACCCCACCCGGAGAGCAGCCTTGGGGTCTGTGGGAGATCCTGGGGCTGCAGTAACAAGGGACCACCAACTGGGGGCTTAAAAGAGAAACCCATTCTCCCTCAGCTCCAGAGGCCCGAAGTCCACACCCCCGAAGCCCTGGGAGAAACTGTTCCAGGCCTCCCTCCCAGTTCCTGCAGGGCTGGTGGCCCCCGGCAGTCCTTGTCGTGGGGCTGCACTAGTCTCTGCCTTCATCCTCCTGTGGCCTCTTCCCGTGTCTATGTCTCTCCTTGTCTGCTTCTTATAAAGACACTCATCATTGGATTTGGGCCACCCTAAGCCAGAATGATGCCATGTCAAGATCTTTAATTACATCTACAGAAACCCTTCTTCCAAATAAGGGCATGGTCTAAGGTTCCAGCTGGACAAGTCTTCTGGGGTCCACCATCTAGCCTACTGCAAGGTATTGCTGTCACTGTTCAGTCATGTCCGACTCTGTGATACCAGGGGCTGCAGCACGCCAGGTTTCCCTGTCCGTCACTATCTCCTGGAGTTTGTTCAAACTCATGTCCCTCCAGTCGGTGATGCCATCCAACCATCTCATCCTCTGTCACCTCCTTCTCCTCCTGTCTTCAGTCTTTCCCAGCATTAGGGTCTTCTCTAGTGAGTTGGCTCTTCACATCACGTGGCTGAAGTATTGCAACTTCAGCTTCAGCATCAGTCCTTCCAATGAATATTCAGGATTGATTTCCTTTAGGATTGACTAGTTGGATTGCCTTGCTGTCCAAGAGATTCTTAAGAGTCTTCTCTGACACCACAATTTGAAAGCATCAATTATTCGACACTCTGCCTTCTTTATAGTCCAAGTCTCACATCCATACATGACTACTGGAGAAACCATAGCTCTGACTATACAGACCTTTGTCAGCAAAGTAATGGCTCTGCTTTTTAATTTGCTATCTAGGTTTGTCAAAGCTTTTCTTCCACAGAGCGTCTTTTACTTTTGTGGCTGCAGTCACCGTCCTACAGATGAATATAGTCCTATAGTCACTATAGGGTATTAATTCTCCACTTCTCTGGAACCTTTGATCTCAGGCCAAAATAACTCCCAGAAAGTGACCCCACCCTCCACCTGCCCCTCTAAGAGCAACCCAGGTTTCCCAGGACCCCCATCAACTCCCAAGAAGGTGTGACGGGGGTGAGTGTTGGCATCCAGGCTCCATCCACCTCCTTCTCCATCTGGGGCACGTTATGCCTCTCTGGGTCTCAATGGAAAAAGGTACAGTAACAAGGATCCTGTGGGATCTCAGCAAAGGTCCCTGAGACAAGGCGTAGATGGCACACAGCTCAGCTTTCCTTATTAGTGGGTATTTCACAGACGAGGTTTGCACTGTGGTGTAATTTATGTATCATAATTATGACAGAATAATTTCTCCTATTTAATGGTGCAGTTCAGTGATACTCAGGGTACTTAGAGTCCTGTAACTGTCACCATAACCGGATTTTACATTTTCAGCGCCACTAAGAAATCTCATCCCCATTAGCCCTCACGCCCGTTCCCGGGCTCACGGCAGCAGCCAGTCGGCTGTTCCGTTGTTGTTTTGATGGAAGTATTTCTCTGGGAAGGAATTAAGGGCCTGCGCTGGCAGGGGAAGGGCGGCTGTGTTTGAACTAGGTGCAGCTAGGGGCTGGGAGACCGGGGGCAGGGCCTCGCTGCAGCCCCCTTCCTGCTCTCCACGGTGCCTGGCCGCTTCTGAACTTCCTCTGTTTTGGACAGTTCCTTTCTCAGGACTGTCCTTTCACCAGGACTTCCTGGTGGCTCAGATAGTAAAGCGTCTGCCTACAGTGCAGGAGACCTGGGTTCACTCCCTGGGTCGGGAAGATTCCCTGGAGAAGGAAATGGCAACCCACTCCAGTACTCTTGCCTGGAAAATCTCATGGATGGAGGAGCTTGGTGCAGGCTACTGTCCATGGGGTTGTAAAGAGTCAGGCACGACTGAGCGACTTCACTTCACTTTCTCAGTTAGAAAATACAACAAACTCTGTGGATGGCAGAAACCAACACAATACTGTAAAGCAATTATCCTCCAATTAAAAATAAATAAATAAATAAAATACACCAAAATCTAGAAAACCACCCTCCTGGATCGAAAGAGGAAATGGCAGAGAGGAGGGTAAAACAACCCAGACACAGACACGCTCTCCGTCACCGCCAGACACGCCCTGGGAGAGCAGGGCTCGCTTGTCTCCTTGCTCCAAGTGGGCTGACCGCCACACACTGGACACGTGGGGGCACCAGGGACTCTGAGCACAGGGGCAGGACCTGCCCTGAGGGAGTGGATGGCCTGATGGGGAGGCTGGTTTGGACACGGGCCTCCCGAAGCCTGAGAGGAAGGAGCTGGCCAGGTAAACAATCTTGGGATGAAGTCGCAGTGAGAGCCAAGGCCCGGGGCAGGGGAGCAAGCTGTGTGCTGGAGAAGCTGGGGAGGCCGATGTGGGTGTCTGCCTCACAGTGGGGCAGTGGGACCAGCCCGGAAGATGAAGGTTTAAAACCTCCCAGTGCCAGGCTATTACGGCTGGATGCTCTCTCTTTAAAAAAAAAAAAACACAATACACACACATACACACACACACACACACACGTGTGTGTGTATATATATAGAAATGTGATTTCTTTTTTAAAAAACGTTCAAATAAAAACTGTGGAGAATGAATGTAAATTCCCCTTCCACCCTCCCCATCTACTCAGCGCCACAGTGCTCAGTAGACAGCAGCTCTGTTGTGTCCGACTCTTTGCGACCCCATGGACTGTAGCCCACCAGACTCCTCTGTCCATGAGATTCTTCAGGCAAGAATACTGGAGTGGGTAGCCATTCCCTTCTTCAGGGGATCTTCCCGACCCAGGGATGGAACTCGAGTCTCCTGCGTTATAGGCGGATTCTTTAGTGCCTGAGCCACCAGGGAAGCCCCCAGCCCCACAGGAACTACTGTTAACTCTGGCCAACGCCCTTCCAGCTCTCTTTCTACATAAAGGGATCCCTTGCTTCTCCAAAGTTCACTTTATGCCACTTTGTTTTTAGGAAAAACCTACGTTCATCCCTGTTTTCCATCATTCATATGAGAAGAGAAGAAAACTGAAAACAGAGTTCAGGGCTGGCTCTGCGGCGAGAGGGGCCAGGCCCCTTCCCCGGGAGCCACAGCCAGAGTCTCGGCATCAGCCGCCGGCACCGTGACCTCCATCAGCATCTGCGGGGTTCTCTTAAAAACCATAATTTGATTAATTAATTAATTTTGGCTGTGCTGGGCCTTTGTCTGCTGCACGGGCTCTTCTCTGGTTGCGGCAGGCAGGGGCCCCTCTTGAGCTGGGGTTGCAGCACGCAGGCTCTAGCGCACGCGGGCTTCAGTAGCCGTGGCTCACGGGCTTAGCTGCTCCGCGGCAGGTGGGATCTTCCCCGAGCAGGGGTCGATCCCGTGTCTCCTGGACCAGCAGGCAGACTCTCTACCCCTGAGCCGCCCCGGAAGCCCCTGTGCTTTGCCTGGACTTTCTTGTGCATCTGAGAGCCGGATGTGTCCCGAGGTCCTTGTAGTTCAGTCGCTCAGTCGTGTCCACCTCTTTGTGACCCCGCAGACTGAAGTCCTACTTCTTTGCTTCACACCATTCCGGTTCAGGAGAGAGTTCGCAGATGTGCTCTGCTTTCGGATAGCGGGGGAAATCCGCACGCACAGGCACGCTCATTTGAATACAACTGGGGTCACACTCCATGCACTATTTCCTAAGACTTGCTTTTGCCTGTCACATGTCGCACACATTTCGACGAATGAGTTCCCCATGGTTTTCCACACCGTTTCTGAAGCCTGTACGGGCTCCCACACTAGGAAGTCTGGACACTGGCATCAGCCCCGCCCTTGACCTGGTTCTGCCTCTCGCTTCTTCCGTTGTTTTCGCCTTCCACTGTGTCTTGGACATTGTTCCACACCAGCAAACGCAGGCCTTTCTTGTTCTCTTTCGTGGTCCTTGTGCCAAACACACCGGGCCTGCCCCACTGACAGATGGGTAGGCTGCTCTCTACTCTGTTTTTTTTTTTTTTTTTTACAAATCAAGGGCCAGTGACATCCTTGTGCCTTTGGTATTGACACACAAATCCACCTCCAGGACACATTTCCAGAAGCTGGCTGCCCGTTTCCGGCATCTCCAATTCAGTGGGACACTTTTTTTTTTCCTTCCCAAGCTGACAGGTGAAACAATATTATACCCTTGTAGTTTGAATCTGTACTTTGGTTATTAACAGTGAAGGTGAGTTTGTTGTTCATTTCAGGACCATTCGTAAAGATATGTCGAGGTTGCCAGCACCATCCCCTCTCCCCATTTCACAGGTGAGAACACCAAGGCCTCTGCAGGTAGGACCCTGCTGGTACTGCTGGTGCGTTGACAAGCCCACCTGCGGTCTGAGCTGGGCAAGCCCAGAGAGAAGGGCCATGATCAAGGGGGTGGGGGTGGGGGTGGAGGTGGGGGAGGCACACCCTAGTTGCCACGGCAACCCACAAGCTCTCCCGCTCATTAGAAACACAAGTCTCTTGAAGAGTTGATTTTCCACCATCATCTCTCCCTCCTTCCTGCCACCTCCCTCCAGGCTGCAGTCTATGTTTAGAGCAAGCACCCCCCTTCTCCTCCCTCACCCCGCACCCCAAGCCCCCGCACACCAGGAATAGCAGGCGAGCTGCCACCCCGTGAGTAGCCTATATACCCACCCAGTGAGGGGAACACGGCTGATGCCAGCACTACGTTCCAGCGGGCAGGCCGCATCTGCCAGGGGTTGTCTGTGCGCCCAGACAGGGTGGGGGCCAGGGAGGGGGCTGGGCAGGGGGTGGGACAGAGGGAAGGGGACCGGGGTAAGGCCCCATGGAATCCACAGTCACTTAAAACCCAGTTTAAAAAAAATTTTTTTTTTAAACCAGTTTAAAAGGAAGCAGGTCCCTGCCCTCTTTGGTTTGCCTACTTACTCCCTGAAACTTGAAATAACTCAGTTGTGTTCAGCTTCACAAGGCACCAGATTGTCCACGACATCTGGACTGGGCCCAGGACTCTGGCCCCCACGGCTCTCCAAGAGCCCTGAGGTGGCCTGCCCTGTCCCCCACCAAATTTCTGTGACCCGGCTCAGCTCAGCGTGGCCTGTGTGCCCAGCCCGACATCCCCAGTCCCACGGAGCAGCAAGCAGTGGTGGGACGTGGGCCCCTCACCAACAACACTGGCCACACTGTGGGACTGGAAGGGGAGGCGGGGCCAGGAGAGGTCAGGGGGCAAGCGGCCACAAACTTGCCCCTGGGATAAAAGAAAAGACCTACGCGCTGTCCCATCGAACTGCACTGAGTCAACACAGACGCCAAGGGTGAGGTATGTCAAGATGGTGAGGCCAGGCATCAGGGCCCTTTGGGTCAGGGAACCCGGATGACCACACTACCTACAGCCCACCCAGTGCCCTGCTTACCCCATGGCCCCCTCTGTGATGGCAACACTGCCTCCCGACTCCAGGAGGGCCAGGACCTGATCACACTGGCCCTGGGATCTCTGACCAAGGTGACTTCTGTGGGGAAGTCCTTCCTGCACCCCCCACCCTTTCCCCTTGGCACTCCGGGCCCAGATCCTGTTCCTGCCTCAGCGTGGATGATCCGTAAGCAGCATCTTCCTTCTTCCTTCCAAGTACCAAGCACAGCGGCAGGGGGCAGACCTGTCCCATCAGGCATCTGGGGACTGGACAGATGGTGGATGGATGGTGCAGGAGAGTGATTCTCCAGGAACACTGGCTCCCCAACCCTGCCCCATTCCAGTCCCTTGAGAACGGCTGTGCCCATTTCCGGCGTCCGTCTGGGGCACAGAGGTATCTCAGGAGACACTCTCCTGATGAATGAGCGGATGGAAAAGAGGGTGGAACGGTGTGGCCAGCAGGTGGATGGCACTGTGGATGAGGGATGGGCCTTCGTCCAGGGTCTACCCACGGTTCCAGCACCTGGCTGTTCACACCGCAGAACCCATGGGCACTGCTGGCTGGTTGATAAACAAAACCAGGCCAGTGGGCCAGCCCTGCACTGAGATCCTGGGGATGTTACCTGTGGGCTCCCTCCTCCAGGCCTCAGTTCCAGGAGGAGTGGAGAAAAAGGCCGCTCAGAGGTGCTGCCAACTTTCTGCCAGGTCCCTGTACCTGGGCCCCCGTGGGTGCAGCAATCACCCACCCGTGCCCATTCAGAACCCCCCCTCGTGATCCCATCACTACCTTTGCTCCTGCAGAGTGACAGCAAGTTCGATCAGGGCCTCAGGCTTGTAGGACTGGCTGCCAGTGGTGGGATGGGCCTCACTCAGTCCCTGACTTGCTGTAGGAAGTCCCCACAGTTCGGGAAGGGCTGAACTACGCTGGTGAAAGAGTCAGTTGCTCAGTCGTGTCCAGATCTTTATGACCCCATGGACCGTAACCCGCCAAGCTCCTCTGTCCATGGGATTCTCCAGGCAAGAATGCTGGAGTGGGTAGCCATTCCCTTCTCCAAGGGATCTTCCTCACCCAGGGATCAAACCCAGGTCTCCTGCACTGCAGGCAGATTCTTAACCGTCTGAGCCACCAGGGAGCCGTGCTGGAGGCAGAGCTAAGGGAACAGTTCCCACAGCCTCCAGGACACGAGGCTGGGCTCCACATGTAGCTGGACTCTTGCCGTGTGATGCTGGCCCCCCATTTCCTCCGCTGTTTGCTCCTTGCCCTCCCTCAGACTGCTCCAGGTCCTCTGCCTGCAGTGGCACTTCCTACAGGAAGTCCTCCAGGTCTCAACCAGCTTCTCTGAGCCCCAGAGCCCCTAAACGTAAGCTCCTCAGCCAGAGTGAGCACACGAAGGCCCCTGCAGAGCCGGGAACAGGGTCGTGCCCTGGATCAGCTGCCGGTCTCACCACGAACGTCATTAATCCTCCTCCCTCTGCGCCATCCAGCCTGCCCCCCTCCCCCGGGCTGGTGGCTCTCAGGCATCCAGCCTACCGGTCCCAGCAACCCGATGCCCCGGACTTTCCACGCAGCATCCATCCCAGTGGCTGGTGTGAGGATCACCCCGCTTTACAGAGGAGGACGCTGTGGCCCAGGGGAGGTTGATAAGCTGCCTCGGGTGACAGACGGGGCAGGGGGTAAGATCCTGCCTGCTGAGCTCAGGTGCCCGCTCCTCCCACTCTGATGAAGCTCCAGTCTGGGCACAGGCTGCTGTCTAACAGTAACCAGTCTCTCCTTTTTTTTTTTTCAGCATCTCCCAAGTCAGGTGTGGGTGGAACAAGACACCTGGTCTGGGCTCGGAGCCCCACCCTGCAGGTAAGCATCCTGGATTGGGAATCTACTCACTGACCTGACATTTCCTGCAGGTGTGCAGGGGGGACCAGGGGCTTTCAGCCAACTCCACCCGGGAGGACCCAGGGCGGACCCCGACCCTGGACTGCAGACATCCCTCGTCCCATGGGACATGAGGCAGGAGACGCCAGCAGCACCTCAAGGCTCTGTGCGCCCAGCTGGAGAAGCTGGGGGAGATTTAAACTGGGGGAGATTTCGTAACTAATCGTCAGTTCTCTGAAGGCAGAGCTGCGCAGGCTTAAGCTCGTGGGACCTCACAGAGGATTAATGAGATGTTTGTAAAAAGTCTGGAGCTCCCGGAGGCCAGATCCCGGTGAGTGCTAGGAGGAACCCCGCCCAGTGAGGTGGCCCGAGGGGGTGGGGGCTGGAGGCCTGATCCCAGGGGAGGAAGGGGAGGAGGTGGCACTGGCGTCTATCTCTTTAGGCGGTAATTTGAGTGCACAAGGGGCTCAGCACTGGCCACGAAAGATCTCTTCAGAGATTGAGCCCCAGTCACTGCCAGGAAGGGAAGGACAAGATCTTGCCCCCTCCATCGGGTCTTCCGACTCTCCCTGGATACTGGGCAGGGCCAGCCTGACAGGCCACTCTTCGTGAAATGAAAGCCCCCGGCCCTCAAACAACAGACAGGGAGACGTTATCACCTCCTCTATGAAATTAAGTGGGATGAAGGCTCAGCTGTGCTCACCAGCTCCCCACCCAAGTCCCACCAGTGGGGCCCGGATTTGAGATGGACCAGAAAGGGTGTGAGTAGATACCTCACCTCCAAACACCTGTAGAAGGGGTGGGGCTCGATGGGACTCCAAATCCTGGTGTCCACATCAGAGAATGCAGCATGGTGCTGGAGTAAGGCTGCCCCCAAGTGCCAGGTCAGCCCCGGCCAAGGCCCAGCTCTCATGCGTTCAGGCAGCAAATGTGGGGAGTCTGGGTGCAGACCAGGAGGACTTTCTGGAAGAAGTGCCACTGCAGGCAGATGACCTGGAGCAGTCAGAGGGAGGACAAGGAACAAACATTGGAGGAAATGGGGGGCCAGCATGCTCCGCTCACCAGTGCACAGCCAAAGAAAAGAAACACCCAAAGCAGGGCGGACAGAGCCTAACACTCCACTCGTGGGCCAGTACCCGTGGAGCCAGAGGGTAGTGTGGCACTTGTAGACAGAGTCAGAGGCCCCTCTTAGGGCAGGGCACTGGCACTCACAGCCCACCAGCCAAATCCAGCTGATGCCTGGAGCTGAGAGTGGGTTTTGCGTTTTCAATGATTTTAGGAAAAATGACTTCCTCACTTGCTCCTTGGAAGAAAAGCTATGAGAAACTTAGACAACATATTAACAAGCAGAGATGTTACTTTGTCGACAAAGATCCATACAGTCAAAGCTATGGTTTTTCCAGTGGTCATGTATGGATGTGAGAGTTGGACCATAAAGAAGGCTGAACACCAAAAAACTGATGCTTTTGAACTGTGGTGTTGGAGAAGACTCTTGAGAGTCCCTTGGACTGCATGAAGATCCAACCAGTCCATCCTAAAGGAAATCAGTCCTAAATATTCATTGGAAGGACTGATGCCAAAGCTGAATCTCCAATACTTTGGCCATCTGATGTGAAGAGCTGACTCATTAGGAAAGACCCTGATGCTGGGAAAGATTGAGGGCGGGAGAAGAAGGGGACGACAGAGGACGAGATGGTTGGATGGCATCACTGCCTCAATGGACATGGGTTTGAACAAACTCTGGAAGATGGTAAAAGACGGAAGCCTGGCACACTGCAGTCCATGGGGTCGAAAAGAGTCAGACAGGGCTGAGCAACTGAACAACAGCAAATGGTGGTCCAGCGCTAACACTCCAAGCTCCCAGTGGAGGAGGCCCGAGTTCGATCCCTGGTCAGGAAACCAGATTCCACATGCCGAAACCCAAATCCAGTGCAGCCAAATAAATAAGATAAAGACAAATATTTTTTTAAAGAATTTTTAAAAAGAGATGATTCTATGACAGGGAGCTCAGGGCCGCCAAAACCTAAAATATTTACTGTCTCATCCTTTACAGAAAAGCGTGTTGACACTGATGGAGGGGAACTTTGCAGGCCAAGGACTCACACCACTCTAGCTCTGAGGCCCTGAGATGGAGGTGCCTGGCTCAGGAGCCCAGCTGTCACCACGAAGGACCAGGACTGGGTTCTCCATGCAGGTGTGGGGGTAGTGGTTCACGGGATGCCTGGGGCCAGGGCCGACCGTTAGATCTAACCTCAAAGCCGAGGATGGAGCCACGATGACCCAGCTGCCAACCGGGGATGGAACATTCTGGACAAGAGACAAAGTGCTTTGTCTGAATAGCCTCAGGAAATGGAGGAGTGTGGATGTGGTTGCTGGGGTGAGCTGGGCTGGGCAGGACGCGGAGGAAACCGGACTCGGGCAGGCAGGTGCAGTAGGGGACAGTTTCAGAGGCTGGTAGTGGACCAGCCTGTGTCCCGTCCCCTCTGCCCCCAGCTTGGAGCCACACGGGAAGACGTGGTGAGTGCTTAGCATCAGGGGCTCACAGGAGACCGTTCCCACAGTGGCCAGGGATCAGCCTACAGTCATTATCATGGACACAACCTCACAGCAAGGCCCAAGCTCAAGGCCCAGGGAGGAAGGGATCTCTACCCTGACCAGCAGGAGGGAGAGACCACAGCCCTTGCCAGCCCTGACCTGGCTTTTTGGGCCAGCCCCTGAGGTGAGACAGGAGGTTCCAGGCAGGCCCAGGGTCCAGGGAAGGGTTCCCTGAGCACTCCCTGGGGAAGAAGGGTCTAGTCTGACCACTCGCAGTGAGCCCCTTACCTCCTATTGAAGACAATGCCTGTCGGCACCTGCCCCTTGTGGGTATAGACCCAAAAGAACTGAAAACAGGGTCTCAAAAGGGTATCTGCACACCCATATTCACTCCAGGACTATTCACAACAGCCAAAACATGGAAGTGACCCACATGTCCATCACTAGACTCGTGGATAAACAAAAGGTGGTCCACCCACACAGCGGAGTATCATTCAGCCTCAGAAAGGAGGATTCTGACACACACCACCACACGGATGTACCTTGACCTTAGGCTCAGTAAAATAAGCCGCATGCAAGACACTGTACAACGCCACTTTCGTGAGGTTCCAAGAACCACCAGGCTCACAGAGAGAAGAAGGGCTGTGGCTGGGAGCTGGGGAGGGGCTGCGGCTGGAGAGGGGATTGGGAAGGGGCTGGGGAAGGACTGGGGATCCGACTCTTGTCTCTTTCGTCTCTTGCACTGGCAGGTGGATTCTTTACCACTGTCACTACCAGGAAGCCCATACTTCACGGTGGTGCTACTGGCCAAGAATCTGCCTGCCAGTGCAGGAGATGCAAGAGACGCGGGTGCGACCCCTGGGTCGGGAAGGTCCCCTAGAGCAGGAAATGGCAACCCACTCCATTGTTCTTGCCTGGGAAATCCCATGGACAGAGCAGCCCGGCGGACTACAGTCCATGGGCTCACAGAGAGTCAGACACGACTAAGCGACCTAAGCACAGGATGTTATGTATGTTTTACAAACTTTTTTTACATTAAAAAAAAAAAAAATGCTGCAGGCACCAAGGGCCAGAGAGGGTGAGCAACTCACTCTGGAGAGGTTCACGTCCACAAGTGGGAGCCCCAGTCTGCTCCCACAGCCCCTCCTGGTGTTCCTCCCACCCCCTGCCCAAACCCATGACAGACGGTCTGGATCACTGACAGGGCCCTTCCATTGAGCCCAGACTTGGCCTCAGAATCCTTCTCAACCCAGAGCCCAAGGGCGGCTTCTGCCCATCAGACAAGGTTGGGGGTGGTGCTCACCCCAGGGCCTCACAACTCATGCAGCCCAGCACCAGGCCCCAGATGCAGGGCAGGCCATCTCAGGCCTTGGCTGGGCCCCCTGGCTGGCCAGATGCCTCTGCCAAGGCCAGTGATGACCGAGGTCACGGCCACGGTGGCACCCTGCCTGTGATCGCGCCCTTGTTCAGCTACTTCACACAATTACTGGGCCTGTCAAGTCTCCTGCCGGGCAGACAGCTAACAAGGGCACGTTCAGTCGGAAAGGGCAGGAGCTGGGCTGCGAGGGGGCAGACGCCGCACTCCAGGCCGGCAGCCAGCCGGGCTCCCAGCTGCCCGCCCACCAGGCTGGGGTTCAGACTCCCACAGACTCTGCCAGCAGCCACCCAGCAGCTTGTCCAGCTTCCCCACAGTGGGAAACAGGGAGCACAGCCCTGCAGTACCCTACCTCCCTGCCACCAGTGCCCCATATTTGGGGTCAAGGGCAAGACCCTCTTCTCACTGTCCTCCCTGTGCTCAGGGTCTGTGTCAGAACCCACAGTGGAGAGACAGAGCAGGGGGAGACACAGAGATGGAACCCCTGTCCCAATGCTTTTGGGAAAAAGGCAAACAGAGAACTCTCCACCCAGGTGTCACGTTTGAGGTTCAAATCATGGCCCCGCTGTTGAATTGCTGTGACCCCCAGGAGGGCACTTTCACTCACTCTGGCTCATTCGTGAAGTATTTGCTGAGTATCCCCTCAGTGCCAGGTTCTCACCTGGCCCTGGAGATGCCAGTCAACAAACAGGCAGCGCCTGGCACCCAAAGAGCAAGAGTCTGGGGCAGGTGGGGTGGAGAAAGCCAGGTCCCACCTCCCTAATGTGGGCAACATAGGGCGCACCGCAGGGCCTGAATTCTGGGGCTCAGGGAAGGCTGCACAGAAGAGTGGACGCTAGGTCCTCAAGAATGACCTCCCTGTGACCAGGTGTGGCTGGGACGGCTGCTGCCCACCCAGGAACCACTGGCCCCACTCCTGCACAGCAGCGCATGGCTGCCCAGAATAAGGACTACATTACCCAGCCTCCCTTGAAGCTGGGTGGCCATGTGACTCTGTTCTGGCCAATGGGGTGTGAGCTCAGTGTCCTGTGAACCTCAGAGGGGACAGTGTGGATGTTCCATGCAAGACATAAGCACCTCCTTTGCACCGCTATGAGCTTCTTATTGTGGCAAACTATATGGAGTTAACCCTTCTGGAGCGTGCAATTCAGCAGCAGGGGTGACATCCACAGTGTCGTGTGACCATCAGCACGATCTATTTCAAACCCATTTCCAGTGCCCCAAACAGAATCCCAGGACCAGTACCAGGGACTCTCTGCCCTCCCCTGCACAGCCCTGGGAACCTCTGCTCTTCTTTCTCCTCTTCTAGGTATTTCACTTGAATGGAGTCAGACGGGACTTGTCCTTTTGTGTCTGGCTTCTGTCACTCAGCACCACGTCCCCGGGGTTCATCCACGTTACAGCCTGTATCAGACCTTAAAACCGATGTTATTTTAGGTCTTCTCAATCTGCCTCCTTCCTAACACACCAGGTGCTGTGGACTGGTTGTACCCCCTGAAATTTTTGTGTGAAGCCCCACCACTGCAATGTGACTGTATTTGGTGACAGCACTTATAGGAGGTCCTTATGGATAAATGAGGTCATAAAGCTGGGGTCCCCATCCAGCAGCACTGGTGTCCTTATTAGAAGGGGAAGAGAGCTCTCCGCACACACAGAGGACACGCCACGCGAGGACACAGAGATGGTGCTGCCCGCCTCCAGGGAGAGCGGCCAGAGCCGGCCCCACGGGCACCCTGACCTCAGACTCTGCAGACTCCAGGCCTGGGGGAGACCACGTCTTGTGTAAGGCCTGTGTCTGAGAGATTTTGTCACACGTCTAAGACACCAGGGAAGGAGCAGGACAAGGATGCCAGGAGTGGGTTAGGGTGAGGAAGGTGCTGTTTCCTCAGTTGTGAAGCAGGCACACAGGCTCCTGCGCTGCCCCGAGGGCCAGTGAAGATGGGACACAGAGGCCCCAGTGTGACCAGTGGCATCCCGCTCGTCTGACCCGCTCGGGGAGGCCCGCTCACGGTCGGGGCACTGACGAGTTAGCTCTGGGGGCTGCTGGCAACCCTGGAGAGACCTACTCATCCAAGCCCCACTGTCACGGCCTCGCCTTTGGCAGCCCCACTCAGTCAGCTTGCAGAGGGTGGCCGGGCAGTGGCGAAAGGCAGCCGTGCGGGGCCGTGACGCCAGTGGAGCAGCCGAGACTCCAGGTGCGCTCGGGCCCTGTGCTGTGTGCACTTGCCTCCTGCCTCATTCAACCCCGACTACCCAGGAGGTGGGCCGGGCAGGGGCACGGATGGAGACAGGTGCTCGCTTCTCCATGTACTGGTAGGCACGCCGGCTGATGCTGTGCTGATGGGCAGTAAGTATTCTGACTGCCACTCCTGGGAATAGTCATAATTGTTGAGGGCAAAAGAGGAAATGAAAATTAAAACCAAAACAGAAAATGATCCTGTCCTACAGACAGAGAAACCAGCTCAGCAAGGAGAGGCAGCATTGCCAAGGTGGCCACTGGCCTGGGGCCAGCTCTGCACCTCGTGTGCAGGATCCGGTGCTCACGGGGGTTGGCGGGCAGGGCTGTTGTGGATGGAGGTCCCCACCTCTTGCCGAATACACACCAGCAAGACTTTGAAGCAGGAAGACCAGGGCTGGAGACATGAGCTACAGCCCTTTCTAGCCCAGTGCCACCCCTTGACCCCCGAGGGAAATGGTGGCACACTGCCCTTGTCCATGATGGACCACGGGAGCCTGCATAGCCACGCCCTTCGGGTGCTTGGCAACAAACAGCAGCTTGTCTGCAGTGACAATGTTTTCCTGGAGCCAAACGAGGGCAGGGATTTCTTTTGAGTCCTTGTTGGGAGGGGCCAGGTGACCAGTGCCTGTGTGCAGTCACCCTCCCACAAGAAGACGATGGACTGGTGACCGGAACCTGAAGAACAGTGTCGTGGGCAGTGAGAGGACCTGAGTCTGGCAGGAGAATCCTTCTGATTCCTGAGTTAGTGTTTAGGTAGCCTCTTGTGAGTTCCCACCACCCTGAAGATCCCAAGGTGGAAATATAAGTCCTGAGGGCTTCCTGGAGGCAGGGACATGCTGAGCATTCTACAAGTGTCCTCCTGGTCCATCCCAACTGCCCCCAAGAGTGGGTCTATCATCACGCCTGACATACTGAGAGGGAAACCAAGGCTCAGTGAAGGCTCACGTGAGGTCAGCCCACCACGGCTGGCCTGACCCTACAGCCCCCAACCCTTACTACTCAGACACGCTTCTCTTTATTAGAGAGGCTCCCTCCTTCCCTTGCTCACTCCTGTATCTACTCGGTGCTGAGAAGGAAATAGTCCTAACTTCAGGGAACTCACAACCCAACAAACAGACAAAAACTCCTGCACCGCCAGACAGATGCCAACACAGAGGGGAAGAGAAAGCGCTTTGGGATCACAGAAAGGGAGCAGCTGATCCCTGCCTCAACCAGGGATGAGTTTGGAAAGGTATATCTGAACTGGGTCTTGAGGGGTGCACAGGAGTTGGCTGGTGGAGCTGAGGCATTCAGAGCACAGGGAACAATGCGTGCGAAGAAGAGGGTGGTAGGGCGGGTGTGTGGGACAGAGGGCCAGAACACAAGGGCAGCCGTCCAGCTGGAGATCTGGACTTTATCCTGAGGCCTGGAAGCACTGGCACAGAGAACAGCAGACTGACCCTACAGCTGCAGATGCGCCTGTCTGTCCACTGCAGAGATGTACGCGGTCTCTCACCAGCCCCCCACCGGTGGGCGGCAGCACTGAGACCTGAGACGCACAGCTGGAACTCTACTGCCTACACCGCCCCTCCCCAAGCCCAGAAGCCCAGGGCAGGGCTAGGAGCTCAAGGGAGAGAAGCCAGAGAAGCCAAGGTGGGATGGGAGAGCGACCGGCAGGCGCCAGCACTCCTGACACGGCAAGGTCCTGGAAGCCCGGTGGCAGCTGAGGTTCGGGGAGGGGCCAGGGTCCTGGGCAGCCTCAGTCTCTTCCCCAGGGGACCCCAGCCGGGGAGGGCTCTGCAGTAACCTCTCCGGAAGATGAGCTCACCAGGGCCTCGGGGCTGGAGGGACCGGGTCTCCCTGGCGACAGCTAGAGGCGAGTCAGTTCTGCCCCCGGCAGGGCCCTACTGCTCCCCCGGGACAGCACTGTGGCTGAGGGCTCTGAGTCAGGCGGCACAGCCCTGCTGGGGAAGGGGTCCCTCCCTTGGTGCCCGCCAAACCCAGCCCAGAGCCCCGGGGAGGCGCACTCTAGAGCACGGGGCAGCTCTGCCTCCCGGGGTGGGTGCCTCCAACCAACACACAGAGCCCACGGGGGAGAGAAACGAACATTCACTAAAACCCAAGCTGCCAACAGATCTCCCAAGAAGATGCCCAGATGGCCAAGAAGCACAAGGAAAGATGCTCGAAATGTCCATTGAAACCACAAGGAGGGACTTCCCTGGTGGTCTCGTGGCTAAGACTCCACGCTCCCAATTGCAAGGGGCTGGGGTTCGATCCCTGGTCAGGGAACTAGATCCCACGTGCTGCACCTGAAGATCCTGCATGGCACAACTAAGGTCTGGCAGAGTCGAATAAAGTAAATAAATATTAAAAAAAACAACCATGCAAGGCAATCCACTCCACACCCACAGGGGCGGCTAGAATCAGAGACGCACGGGAACAAGTCAGGGAGGATGCCGAGACGCGGGATCCCATGCTGACGGGGAAGTCAGAGGAGCAGGCCGTGGGAGACAGCAGGCAGCACCTCTGACCGTTAAGCCCGGAATCGCCATTCGGCCCAGCAATTTCTCTCCCAGGTGCCCGCCCAAGAGAACTGGACACCACCCGAAGATTCCTACACGAACGTTCACAGCGGCACTATCCGGACCAGACAGGAGCAGAGACCACCCAACTGCTTCTCAGCTGGGGAGGGGATCGACAACGCGAGACCCACGCGCACGGCAGGCTGTCACTCAGGTGGAGAGGGATGAAGCTCAGACGCAGGCTGCAGCGGGGCTGAATGCTGACAGCACGACCACACTGTGCCGAATGGAGAAGCCAGACAAGCCACAGCATGTATTGAGCGACTCCACTTACACGGAGTGCTCTGAGCAGGCAAACAGAATTTAGATCTGCGGCTGCCAGGGGCTGGAGGAGGCTGCTGAGGGGTACAGGTTTCTTTTGGGGTGGTGGAAATGTTCTAAAAGCAGCGAGGACAGCTGCACCACTCTGAACACTCCAGAGATCACTGTGTCGTGCACTTTAAAGAGTGACTTGATGGTATGTGAAAGTGTCTTCATGAGGCACCACTAACCTTCCACATGGACGGGAGAACATGACCTGAGAGTGTTCCCTTCTGGAGCTGGACAGAGGTTTGCTTGCCCAGCGCCCCCCATCAGGGACCTTCCCTCCTCCACTGCACTCCTGATGGGGTGTCAGGATGTCCGTCCTCTGACCACACCCCTCACATCTCAGGTGGGCACATGACCCAGCCTGGCCAATCAGCAAATTCCATCGTCAAGGGCAATTAGCAGGCGGGTGACTCCTGCAGAGCCAAGCTGAGCCTTTCCAGACCATCACTATACGGGCCCCCGGAGAAAACCATCTCGCCTTCCCGCCAGGACCGAGAGCTCTAAGGAGTATGTGAACGCAGACCCGGTGGCCTTTCCCACCGCATGCAGAGAACCTGGAGAGTGGAATTAACACGCAGAGGAAAGCAGAACCAAGAAAGGGAGGTAACGACAGAGCTCTGACATTATCTGAATCCCCGGATCCAGCTGTGCCCGACGCCAACCCGGCGACTGGGAGCCAACACAGTGCCTCTCTGCTTGAGCTGCTTTGAATGATGATGCTACTGCTTGCAAGAGTCCTGATTAATGAAGCCAAGTCGCATTCTACATAGACTTTAGGTTTAGAGAAAACTTCAAGTGGTCACAGTGACTCTTCAAGATCCCCCAAATATATACACTGAGCAGCTCTGCTGCGCAGAACATACAGGTCTTTAAACAGCAGACACCAGTAAGTTCAGGTGCTTACACACCGGATGTTCTGTTCTTCCCAGCTTTTGTTTCTCCTTCCTGCCTTGTCGCTGTTAAGGCTGAATCCATAACTTTTTTTTGGCCTGTGTCATGCAGCATGTGGGATCTTAGTTCCCCAAGCAGGGATCACACCTGGGTCTCCTTGCAGTGGAAGCATGAGGTCTTAACCACTGGACCACCAGGGAATTTCTAAATCTGTAACTTCAGTGCTCACATGGCTTGTGATTCCTCCGGATACCAGACGGGCTGGGATGACCCTTCCGCCCTGGCAGAACCCATAAGTGGGTCTTTCGAGAGGCAGAGGGGAGCCCGGGGCAGAGTCTGGGGTGGCAGCGGGGGTAGGTGGGGGTGCTGTTGGCAGACAAAGCCTGAAGCTCATACTGGAGCAGAGGCTGGGCATTGTGAGAACAGGGTGGTCAGCAAGCAGTGACCGAGGAAACCCCTTCTATCTCCCCAAGCCATCTGCAAGCTGCACCTCTCAAACACACAACCCTTAGATGAGGATAAGGCAGCTTCTCATGGAAGACATTCAAGGTTAGAAAAAGCAAGGGAAAGCTAAAGTGGCCCCTCAGAGCTTGGGACACGAAGACCCAGAGCACGTAAGACCCTGAGACTCAAAGACACTTTGTAGGGAAGCAGGGAGCTCCCCAGGAGAGTAGTAAGTTTTGTTCCAAGCCCTCCAGAGGCCAGCCTGACTCCGAGGCAGAAGCTGTGATCACAGGAGTTGAAGTGAGGCAGTGGGAGAAGGCATTCACGTCCGCAGGAGCCGTGGCCGTGGGGCAGCCGTGCAGAGTGCAGACCCCAAGTTCACATCCATTGGGAACCTCAGAGTGGGGCCTTCTTTGGAACAGGGTCTTTGCAGATGTAATAAGGTGACACTGGATGGTGGCTGCCCTAAATCCAATGACATGTCCTTATAAGAAGGAAGGACAGACACCGGCAGAAGTTGGAGGGATGTGGCCACCCCACAAGGATGCCTGGACACCTAGGAGCTGGAAGAGACAGGAAGGACCGCCCCCACCACCCCTCTAGAGGATCCAGAGGGATGGTGATGCTGCCCACAGCCTGACGTTGGACTTCTGGCTCCAGAACTGTGAGAGAACATTCCCATTGTTTAAGCCCACCTCATTTGTGGCACTTTGATATGGCAGCCCCAGGACACTCACACAAAGGATCAGGAATGTTCCCCCAGAGGACTAATGGTCTAGTGTGAGCCTTTTATCCAAGACCACCCACAAGGGCTGTAGCAGTCAGCGATGCCAAACAACGCTTTTCAACATGTCACCGGGAATGAGTGACATGTCACCGGGAAAGACAGGACACCAGCTGTCTTCCCCGCGATGTGTTAGAGCAGGCAAGAGGGGTGAGGAGGTGTAGGGGAGACTCCCCTGCCCTTGACCCCTTTAACCCCTGGGCAGCCACAGAGCCTCAGTCTCCTCACCCGAGTGCCTGCCTCCCTAGATGTGGAAAAGGAGGTGATTTAAAATGATCATTATTCTTGCTTATGCATCCAGGTGTCCCCAGGTGTCCCTCTCCCCCGCCCCCAGGGATGGGGGCGCCCAGGGCATGTTGTCACGGCGATGGCAGAAGTATAAGCAGGATGAGCAGAAACTGAGAGGCTCCCAGGGCCTCAGCCCGCGATGGGGCCCTCCATCACTCCAGGCCGGTCTCGCGGACCGGGCAAAGCCCGTGGCCGAGGCTCCAGGGGGCGAACCACAGTCACAGGGCCAAGGGCGTGGGGGTGACGAACAGACATGTAGCCTACACACATGCCTGCCTGTTCCAGGCTGCACTGAAGCAAACTTCGATTTGTTGAAACTCCTCAGTTTAAACTCAAATTAAACTCGGATCTGACGAGTGTGGATATGGTCGTTTCCACATCTAGGGAGGCAGGCACTCGGGTGAGGAGACTGAGGCTCCGTGGCTGCCCAGGGGTTAAAGGGGTCAAGGGCAGGGGAGTCTCCCCTACACCCCCTCACCCCTCTTGCCTGCTCTAACATGTCACGAGGAAGACAGCTGGTGTCCTGTCTTTCCCGGTGACATGTCACTCTCCACAACGACCCTACTGGGCACATCACCTCTTCAACCCATTTCACAGGGTAGAAATTGGAGATGCAGGGAGTTTATGTCCCTTGCCTGAGGCCACAGACCTGCTAACAGCAGATCGTTTTACTGTTTCCCTCAACAACAGGAAAGAAACAGGCGCGAGTGGTAACAGAAGGGCTTGGGTTTAGATTAGGATGAAAAATCCCTGCGCCACCAAGTCTGGGGACAGGTCACCAAGGCCACGTGGGAGGCCCATCCTCCAGGGCTGTGGAAAAGCCCACAGCTTCTCTGTGAAGGGGCGAGTTCAACAGCCCCGCAGCCCAAAACCCTGGGCCAGGGATCTCCTGGACACGGCCAACACAGGGCCCAGGTCACCCCAGGCGCCTTCTGATGCCAGGTGGGAAAGCTGCCCATGGGTGAGTCAGAGCTCCGCGCGTCTGTCTGACAAGTGGCCCAGAGCAAAGCGGGCAGCGATCCTAATCCCATCTGACAGCCTGAATCCCCGACCCCACACGCGAGGACCGGAGGTGACAGAGGTGTAGGCACAGCCTGGCACCCCAAGCCGACACCCTCCAGCCCCAGGAAGCGGCTCACAGACGCGACACGCAGGCCCAAGGCCAAGTGCTCCTGGGTCTTTGGGGTGAAGCCAGGTCTGGGGGTTCCGCGGCCTCACACCCCCAGGGGCCCTCAGGCCGGCCCCTGACCCAGGTATTTCCAGGACCTGGCACCCCATTCCCCAGCCTCTTCTGCTCCTTCTTTTTTTTTAACGTTGGGAGGCCAGAGCTGGAACAGATGGCTGTCGCCCACCAGAAGGCCTCTCCTGGCGTGTGGCCGGCCCTCCCCCGGAGGCAGGAAGCCGCACGTACTCCTCACCGAGAGTCCATCTCCGCAGGGCCTGGAAGCACGGCTGCAGAGCAGGTCTCCTGCCGGGGGCGGGAAGGGGCCGGGCCTGCCCCCTCTAGAAGGGGGACACCGGTGACACAGCCCACCCGGTGCCAGAGCTGGGGGCGCATGGGCTTCCTATGGAGCTGCAGCAGCCCAGAACAGCACACACTCATTATCCTACGGTTCCGGAGGTCAGGAGTCCAGAACACATCTGTCTTATCGGCTGAACTGGGGCCGGTTCCCGATGGAGGCTCCAGGGAGATCCATCTCCTCCCTTCCAGCATCTGGAGGCACCAGCACCCCCTGGCTTGTGGCCACGTCATCCTGACATCCACTTGCAACATCACTTACTCTGCCCTCTCGCCTCCCTCCAACAAGGACGCTTGTGATGACACTGGGCCCCCACCCAAGCCATCCTGAGCAGCGCCGAATGTAATCTCATCCGCCAAGTCCCTTCTCCTTAGGAAGGTCACACGTCCACAGGTTCCAGGGATTATCAGGATGCAGGCTTCTTGGTGGGGACAGGGGGCTGTCACTGGCTGACTGCAGGGAGAAACCCCTCAACGACAGAGCAGTCACTCAAGGCTGCCCCACCGCCTCCTCCTGCAGCCCTCCCTCCCAGCCAAGGTAAGGTGATGGAGCCTGGCACCAGGATGAGGCAGCACCTTGCACACGTCCCTCAGCCACACACACTTGCTCTAGGGGTCGCGGTGGGAAAGACCTGTGCCAGCAGCGGAGCCAGGCAGACAAGCACAGTCTTAGCTGCCTTGTAAGACTGCAGGATGGGATGCAGACTTGGGCCAGGCTTCCCAGGCGGCGCTAATGGTAAAGGACTGCCTGCCAATGCAGGAGACACAAGAGACGAGGGGTCGATCCCTGGGTCGGGAAGATCCCCTGGGGGAGGGCGTGGCAACCCACTCCAGTCTTCTTGCCTGGAGAGTCCCACGGACAGAGGAGCCTGGTGGGCTACAGTCCCTGGGGTTGCAGAGTCAGACACGACTGAAGCGACCTAGCACACACCTAACGGCTGGACAGTGGTGGTGCACCCGTAACATAGAATATGACACAGGCACCAGGGCAAAAACCCGACACGGAAAGAGGTCTTTGACATAAGTGAGGGGAAAAGGGAACCAAGCCGCAGAACAGGTCGACAGTACGACTCCTTCACCATGACCCAGAATCCTGTAGGTGTGATATGGTTATCTGTACACACGTTGAAAAAACTGTGATTTCCTCTAAGGAGATGGACAGCCCACGGTGGGACATGCCTACTCGATGCTGTCTGCCTCATTATGTGAGCGCTCCATTACTCAGTGTGTCCAGCTCTTTACAACCCCCGGGACTGTAGCCTGCCAGGTTCCTCTGTCCATGGGATTCTCCTAGGAAGAACACTGGAGTGGGTTGCCATTTCCTTCTCCAGGGGATCTTCCCAACCCTGGGATTGAACCGGCAGGCAGATTCTTTACCACTAGGGCCACCTGGGAAGCCATCTCCCTTATTGCTTTAGTATTTTTACAGGGATGTATTACATTTTAACAAGGAATGATATGAACATATTTTAATCCCATAATAAACCACAACCCCCACCCTGATTTCAGGTCCTTAAATATTTTGTTTTCTTTAAGAGGGAAAGATGCCCCAGTGAGACAGCCCCAGGCCGTCTCCCCTGCAGATAATGCGCCCTCCCTGTCTTGACCCACATTGGGCTCATGCACTGTCCCCCTGCCCCCCCAGGCTCTGGGGACGACCTGCTGAAGACACGTAACTGACAGGGGCAGAGAAGCCACAGCACGGCTTCCCTGGTGGCTCAGTGGTAAAGAATTCACCTGCGGAAGCAGGAGACATGGGTTCCATCCCTGGAGCCCGGGAGCCTCTACTGAAGCCCGTTCGCCCTAGAACCTGCGCTCTGCAACAAGAGAAGCCACCGCAATGAGAAGCCTGCACACTGCAGCTAAAGAGAAGCCCGCACAGCAACAAAAAAGGAGAGAGAGAGAAGCCACAGCAGAAGGCTTAAAGCAAACAGGTCTCCCCGAGGCCCAGACAGACGCCAGCCCAGGATCGACATAAAAAGGCGACTGGGGACGTAGACGCCTGTCCCTGAGCAGACCTCACCGAGGTTTCATGCGTGACGCCCTTCTGTCCAGGGGCAGGGCTGGATTTCAAGAGCACTTCATGGAAGGCAGCCAGCACCCCTCTATTCACAGAGCCCCCAATCTGGGCCCAGATCTGAAGGGGCTGAGAGCAGGCACAGGGCAGCAGGCAGCGCGGAGATGTGAGTTCTAGTCCTGCCTGGGCCACTGCCTGGCTCTGAGACTGGCTCCGCCCTGCCAGCACGGGGGCCTGACTCAGCCAGGCTGCGCTCAGAGCCCGCTTTCCCACCTCGCTGGCGGGGACCACTCCCGTCCTTCAGAAGGGCCGGCCGGCCTGGCGCGAGGATGTGGTGTGCAGCCCCCCATGGGTGCAGGAAGGAGGAATGGCTGCCCCCTGCCAGGAACTTGTCATCTTCCACCTAAACGTCAGGTCAAGGTCCCTCCTAGCTCCACCTGCCCACGACTCTGCTCACTCAGCAAAGCATCAGGAGACAGGTATCAGCTGATGGGCAGCACGCAGGCCTGTGGTCACAGCCCTGCCGACCACCACGACCACTGGCAGCCTTGGCGCACCTCCTGCCCCAACACCCCTGCCCCGCGGGGATCCCGCAGCCTGGAACCGCGAGGCCGCCCCGCCACACCTCCTCCCCTCTCACCCCCGAGCGCAGCAGTCACTCCCAGGAAGCAGAGCCGCCTCCACGCTCCAGGCTGCGGGTTTAGCGCCAGAGGGCAGCCTGGCCAAGAAGAGGCAGCGGGGACAGGAGCGACTGTTCCACACCCAGCCCCTCCCTCTCTGGTCCCCGCAGGGTCTCGGGTGAGGACAGCGAGCTGTCACATTCACCAAACTCAGGCTCTGGTGTAACCCCTACCATCCAGGACCTTGGGGGAAATTTGCCTCTCCTCCCCCCGTGGAGTCAGCTGACCCGCCAGGCCCCACAGCGCCCCTGGATCAGGACTGACCATGTCTACAGGAGGTCCGGCCAGAGACAGACCAAACCTGTGGGAACTTGCAGTTCTATCCTGCAGGCTTTGCCGAGGACGCTGCCCTGCTGGTTCGCGGTGGGTCCGCCTCTCGCCCTGGAGAGTCTGCGGGCACCCAGGAGCAAGAACAGACCTGTGATCCTCCCGGGATGAACGATGTGGCTGTGGCTCCTGGGGAACCTGGCCCAGCTCCACGGTGGCCACGGCCTTGCCTCCAGGTCTCAGAACCGAAGGAGGCGGCCAGGCCCCTGACGATGAGAAGGGGCGGGGCTGAGCATCTTCATTCATTCATTCATTCAGAACTAGCTTCATTCATTCATTCAGAACCAGCTTTTGTGCACCCCAGGGTAGGCCAGCGGGGCCTCTGAGCCCGCCTATCTCTGCAGACTGACCAGCCTGGCACACCTTTCCCTCAGCCCGGGCTCCACGTTACCTGATTGGGCAGGAAGCTCCTCCACCTCCCACCTCGGCCGCAGGCATATCTGCTCCCCGCCCTGGGGGCCCAGCAAGCACTAGCATCCCAGGGGCTCCCCGGGAATACAGGTTCTCAAGCCCCACCAGGATCTGCTGAGGCATCTGCATTTTACACACGTCCTGAGGGGGCTGGGGCAGGGCTCTAGAGCCCAGGTGGCACCCCTGTCGAGGAGCTTGGCATCTCTGGGCAGGCTGCCTGTGTATCCCTGGTGATGCCAGCCTGCACGACGGGCAGCGATGATGGGGACCAACCTGCAGACCTGGCGCTCAGGAGGAACCCCAGCTTCCCATCTCAGCCATGTGGCCCGGCCCTGGCCCTAAAAGCCAGGGTGGGTGCAGTTCACTCTGAAACAGAGGGAACAGGACCCCGTCTGGGACCCCAAGCTCCGTGCCGTCCCCCTTCCCAGGAAGGCCCGTGGCGTCCTCACGGCAGCCGCCCTCCAGGAGGTCCTCACACTGGGAGAGAGAACACACACACACACACACACACACACACACACACACACACACAACCGTTTCTGGCTGGCTCGGCTCAGCGACTGCGCCCTCCTAGGCCCGAGGACGCGGCTCGCTGACGCCAGGCCGGCTCCTGGCTGTGACAGTGACTGCAGCCCGCCGGGGCCAGCCGCTCCGCGGCCCCACGCGGCTGCCGCGGCCGCTTTCACGCTCCGGTGGAGGGCGGGCCTCGGGGCTCCAGGGCGTCCACTGGCTTCACTCTCCAGGACGGCAGCCTCTGGCTTCTCTCTCTTTTTTTTTTTTTAAATCTAAGCCCATTGAGAAAACGCAGGCAAGTGCAGCTCCTGCCGCAGCCTGGAATGGAGGCTCGTCCTCACTGTGTCTGGGGACTGAGGACACTGTCCCCTCCCACCTCTGATGGTGGCCCAGGGCACTATGAGGCCGCCAGGCTGAGACCACATCAGGGTGTGCATTCACACCCAACTCCCCGCAGGCCGGGGTGCAAGGCGAGGGGCCAACCTGGTTCAGGGGTCACCTGGGAGGGTAGCCAGGTCCCACACTCGCTGAGGGCACTGCATGCTGCTCCATGTCATCTGTCTACAAGGACCCAGCCCAGAGAGGGTGAGTGCCCTCCCCAGGCTGCTTAGCAGTGGTGGGCCAGGCTGGATGTTCAGCGAGCCAGCACGCAATTCACGGAGCCACCCTCAGGCCTTTGCAGCAGGCAGGCAGCTGCATGGGGGCCCAGGTAGGGGTCCTCAGGGAGCTGGCTCTGAGCTCCACCCACACCACCACATCCATGTACTCCTTCTTAGAGACCAGCACCCCCCAGGTTCTGGGAGTGTGTCAGAAAACTGCCCTGCATCCCATGTCCCCAGTTCCAAGAGGTTCACCTGAGTGACAGACTTTCAAATAAAATCAGAACTTCCCTGGTGGTCCAGAGGCTAAGACCCCACACTTCCAATGCAGGGGGCCCGGGTTCAATCCCTGGTCAGGGAACTAGATCCCACATGCCACGACTCAGAGTTCGCACACCACAACTAAAGATCCTGCAGCCGCAACAAAGATTGAAGATCCCGTTACTACAACCAAGACTTGGCGCAGCCAAATAAATAAATACTAGCAAAAATAAAATAGCCAATTCCAGGGCATACTGTCCATGAAATCTTTGTGCTTCTTGCCTCACAAGCCTCTAAATTTCTGACGACACTGACCCCCTGCCCTGTAAAGTGCCTCGTATCCACTGAGGTCAACAAGACAAACAAACACAAATGGTAAAAAACAGATGAACTATTGGAAGGAAAGAAAAAAGCCCAACACCAGCCGGGTCTCTGGGTGATGCATGCGACCTGCCCTTAGGCTGCTCCTTGCCTTTCATGTTCCATCATTCCGTTTTTCTATGTGGAGCAAGGGTTATACATTCATAAAGGAAAAAATAACCAGGGAACCAAATTTGATTGTACAATACCAGAGGAGCAGTGATAAAAGCTGCTCCTATTTATCGTTGAACACTTCTGGGGGAACTGGAAGGGGTGAACAGAGCAGGGCTGGACCCCGACATTCAGGCAGTAATTCCTTTTTCCCCTTGGCTTCTTGGAATGGGTTTCGTTCCCCTCTAAGATCTTGGATGTGAGTGGCAGATATCCTGCCAACAAACCAGAGCCACCTTTTTTTGTTCTTCCAGTATGGGTGGAAGGTCGCTGAAAATCAGAACCAAATAGGCTACAATAAAGTTTTATTAGCGATGAGGTTGGGAAGGCCTGAGCCGTAACTGAGCTGGGTGTCTCCCTGGAATAACCCCAGCCTGCCTTGGCCGGGAATTCAGAATCATCCAGAAAGACTCAGTGTCTGTCCTCCTGGACACCTCCTGTCTGGGCAGCCTGAGGCATCCAAAGTTTCCCCAGACTCCTGTCCTAGGCCCCATGATCCTCGGGGCTGACCCCAGGGCCCTACCCTGACCCGGAAAAGTACACAGGTGGCCGGAAGCTCTCGACACACTCAAGTCAGGAATGGTACCCTGAGAACCCAGGAGCGTGGCCACCCGGGGGCCCTGGTTTTCAACTGGGTGGCTTCCTTCAACCTGGGGCTGGCAGCTCCTGTTGTCCGTGTCTCCCGCAGCAGCAGCACGGGGCAGACCCAGGCTCACACACTTTCATCTGTGCTTCCTGGGGGGACCCAGGGACCTCTTTTACCAGTTCTGAAGTTCCCACCCCTGCACCAATACAAAGCCACCTCAATAGCCAACACAGCGCCCACCTACAGTCAACTCTGGACCCTGCTTAGGGTCTGGAGGCTTCTGAACCCACACAGTGAGCCCCATGTCCCACTGAGAACAGCTGATGGCCGACAGCACCAAGTTGCAAGTGACTCCTGGGCCAGCGCCCACAGCCCAGCCCTGTTCACTTGGTGCCATCTCCAGGGCCTGTGGAGAATCTGCCTCAGGCTGGGGTGGCCGGGACAGCTACTCCCTGCCTCCCACATCCCTGCAGCACCGGGGGACTCCATGCCGCCTGGGGATGCAGCCGTGGGGGCACACACCTTCCTCTCAGCCAGCAGCTGTGCTATGCATCCTACTAAGAGAATGGCCAACATCGTTCTCCATCAAACACCAGCATATAAAACAAGGAAGAGAGGGGAAGGGAGGTTTGCTCCATTTGAGGGGAGCCTGTAAGACCCAGAGCCTCCTCAGACCAACCATCTCCTTGCACCACCTCTGAGGAACAGCAGGGTTCCACGGGGCATAGTTTGAGAAACACACGCTTAGGCATCGAACCAGGCAGCCCAACCAACCAGACCAGGTCCGGCGGCCCAGAACCGCCCCGCGCCCCACCCCCTATCACGCCGCCCCTCACCCTCCTACCTGGAGGCCGCGATCTCCGCCTTCTGCTTGGCGATGGTGGCCGCCCGCTCGGCCGCCTCCACGGCCCGGTCCACCTTCTCGCGGATCTTGCTGGCGCGCAGCGGGATGAGGTTCTTGCGCTTGCCGCTCACGAGGATGTTCTGCTTGTACTTGCCCTCCTCCTTCGTGCCGTCGGGGAAGGTCATGCAGCCGTAGCCGTGCCGCCGGTTGCCCGCCCACTCGCCCTCGTACTTGAGCCCATCCGAGCGCTGGCTCACGCCGAAGCCCGAGCGCTTGTCGCTCTTCCACTCGCCCACGTAGGTCTCGGTGGTGGTGGCGTCGATGTCGTCCTCGATGGCCGACAGCTCGGCCTCGCCCTCGCCCAGGCTGATGGTGGAGTGGATGTCGCTGGCCGTGGAGCTGACCGAGCTCATGCCGGCCTCGCTGCGGAAGGAGCTCTGCTTGCTGCGCTGGCTGGCCAGGCTGCTCTTGGACTCCGACTTGCGCAGCTTCAGCCCGCTCAGCAGCGAGCGCCGGAACAGCCCTTTCTTCTTGCTCTTGAGGATCTCGGAGTCGCTGTGCGCCACCAGCACGAAGCCCCCGCGGGACACGGCGGGGCTGCCGGCCACGGCGGGGGAGGCGTCGGGGTGAAGCGCCGCGCCATTGGTGTGCTCGCTGCGCAGGGAGTTGATGGAGGTCCTCAGGGGCGAGCGGATGACCGCCGCCATGCCGTAGGGGACACTCTGCCGCACGCCGTAGCCCTGGCGCATGCCGCCGACCCACTGGCCCTGGTAGGTCCCTGCGGAGACAAAGGAGAGGGTGAGGCTCACGGGCGGGAGGGGTGAGGCGGCCTCCACGGTTCGCCCCGTCCTGGGGCAACTCGGCCAGGTTCACAGCGAGGCAGTCAGCCCCCAGGTGGTTTGACGATTGCTATCACGGGTGGTCATTTCTTTGTGTGCTGCCTAAAGTATACCATTCTTTTTTTTAATTTATTTTTAAAATTTATTTATTTTTTATTAAAGAATAATTGCTTTACAGAATTTTGCTGTTTTCTGTCAAAATGCAACATGAATCACCCATAGGTATACATATATCCCCTCTCTTTTGAAACTCCCTCCCATCTCCCTCCCCATCCTACTCCTCTAGGTTGATACAGAGCCCTGTTTGAATTTCCTGAGCCTTACAGCAACTTCCCCCTTGGCTATCTATTTTACATATGGTAGTATAAGTTTCCCTGTTACTCCCCGGTGGTCATTTTTAAAGACCTATCCCTCCTGTTTCTTGAAGCTGAATTCTGCTCCCTTAGGGCTCAGAGATGGGGAGAGAGGAGTCGGATGCAGTCAGGAGTGAACAGCAGAGCTCCTCAGGCACATGGGCACAAGGGTGTGGGAGAGACGAAGAAGCACACCCCAGGTGAGCTGCTCCACACTGGCCTCGTGGGGCTCATGAGTGACAGATATAAGCACACAGAGCCAGGCTACAGACTGGGTACTGACGACACTGGGAGGTAGTGAGTTCTCCATTGCTGGAGGCATCCAAGAAGAGTTGGGAAGACTGGACCTGATGTCTCCAAAAGAATCCAAAGTGGAGACATAGACACTCGTACCTGCACGAGCCCAGCAGCACTACTCACAAAAGCCAGAGAAAATGTGGTCCATCCAACAATGAAACATTGTTCATGCAGCCTCAAGAGGAAGGCCATCCTGCCATTTGCCACAACATGGATGAACCCTGAGGACACCATGTTCGGTGAAATAAACATGTCACAAGGGACACTCGCTATTTGATTCCTCTCACAGGAGATATCCAGGAGTCAAACCAGACAGCCTGAAAGTAGATGGTGGGGCCAGGGCTGGGGCAGGGAGCGGGCAATTACTGCTTATTGGGTACAGAGTTACTGTTTGGGGGGACGGTAGTCCTGAAAACAGGCAGAGGTGATGGCTGTGTGACACTGTAAGAGTGACTGACGCCACTGAACTGTGCACTTAGAAATGGTTCAAGTGGCGAGTTTTATGTTATCTATATATCTCACCACACTCAAGCTAAAACATCACAGCACTGGGCTCATATTCTTGCTCTGCTTATTGGCTGTGTGACTCTTTTACAGGCCGGGTCTCCATTTCTCCTGCATTAGGTAGTTATGCAAATTAAATGGCATTCCTCACACAGCAGGGCGGGGCGCTCCACCGTCTTCCATCCCCCCCCCCCCCCCCCCCCAATACCAACAGCTTTTCTTCCCTTGGGCCACAGCTGCCCTTGCTGAGGCAGAGAGCCTGGACCTGCACCCTGGGTTGTGAGAGGGACGCTGGACTAGCCTTTCAGTCCTGGATGGCTCCTCCCGTCCTGGGTGGGTGGCTGTGGGAAGCTGGCCCTTTAAGGCCAGACCCTTCCACCACACAGCGGCCTTCCTGTGGCCAGTTCAAGCTGGGAGCCAGCAGCTGTTGCAGGGATCTCTGGCTCCCAGCTTCCTGCCACTTCCACTTGTGGGTTGAGGACAGATAAAACACAGGACCCCGAGTTAAATCTGAATTCCACATGGACAAGTAATTTTTAGAGAGTGTTACATGGGACATAGGCTAGAAACAATCAGACTGATGATCTGAAATTCGGGGTTAACTAAATGTCCCATGTGTTTATTTGTTGAATCCAACCGCCCCCGCTGGGGTCTCCCAACATGTCACCCCAGGTTTCTCTGGCAGGCCCCCACAAAGCTGAGGATGCCCTTGCATGAAGAGACTCAGCCCACCTCCCCACCAACACCCCTGCACCCCCTCAAGGCAGGCTGAGCATATAGCTGAGGACACACGGGGGCTCCACACGCAGCCTCGTGGAGGTCGTGGGTATGGGGGTAGAGGGAGGACTCAGAGGGGGGCAGACACGGAATCGAGTTCCCAGCTCCACTCTCTCTGCATTTGTGACCTTGGGAATGTCTGCTTTAAGTTCCCATGCCTCAGTTTCCTCACCTGTAAAACAGGGAAGGTGGCTGTGTGGATTAAATGCGGTAATCCACGTAAAGTGCGGAAAGGTTGTTAATGCTCAGTAATCACCAACTATTGTCCATCACCGTCATTAAAACCTTAGGGATACGTAAAACTGAATCCCTTAGCTGTACACTTGAAACTGTCACAACACTGTAAATCAACTATACTCCAATATAAAACAGAAAGTTTACAAAATGAAAGAGAATTCGGTTAAGGAAGAAACCCTTAGGGATAAACAGCACTTTACCTGGCAGGTGAGGAAACAGGCTCAAAGAGCGACAGGATTCAACCCCAGGGTTCGCGTCCTCCCCCTGCCAGGGCTCTGCACGCAGTGAGGTCCTGCCTACCCTTGTCCAGAGGGCACCAGGCTGGAAGCCACACCTGGCATCCTGTGAGGTGTGGGCCACTTCCATCCCTGAGAAAATGATTGCCCACACCCCCTCCCTCAGATAAAAGGGTAATAACAGGGAGGCGTCGGGAAGTGGGCCTCCCTGTGCCGATCTTGGAGTCTGAACGACGTCCCCACAGGCTGGAGGGCATTGTTCCACCTTCCAGACGTGGACGCGGAGTCCATCGCATACATGGAGGCAAAGGCAAGCTGCAGCTTGCTCTGAGCCTCGGCGCAGGCAAAGCAAGGGTCCCAGGTGGGGATTCGAGCCTCCCTCCCACGCTGAGCTCCCGGGTCCTGCTGCCCTGGCCTTCCACAGGCCACGCAGCCCTGCAGAGGTGAGTCTCTTTTCACATCAGCGAAAAAGCTGCTCGGCATACTATGCCTGAATTCCATGATTCCAGAGGTCCCTGGACAGGTGAGCTGCGGCTGGAGAGGGTCAGAGATGTGTGCAGAAGGTGTGCCCAGACAGGAGCGAATGCTAAAGAGAAGGCTCCGCACAGCCAGCCTCCGCTTTAAAATACACAGCCTCAACGGACATTCCAGGGAGATAGCAGGTTGGTGGTCACCAGGGGCTGGGGGAGGGAGGACGAGAATGACGGCTATCGGGGTCAGGGTTTCCTTTTGGGGTGATCAAGACGGTCTGCAATTAGATGGTAATAACTGGTAGCAGAAAAATGAACAGAAGCAGTGAGAAATGGGCTTCCCAGGTTGTGCTAGGGGTAAAAAACCCTCCTGCCAATGCAGGAGACGTAAGAGACGTTGGTTCGATCCCTGGGTTGGGAAGATCCCCAGGAGGAGGACATGGCAACTTCGGTACTCTGGCCTAGAGAATCCCATGGACAGAGGAGGCTGGCAGGCTACCGTCCATGGGGTCGCAGAATTAGACATGACTGAAGCAACTTTGCATGCACAGTGAGAAACATATCAAGACAGAAGATGAACTGGTCATATTCTAGGTGATTTAAGCAGAATGAGGGCGTCGGGGCTTTGAAACAAATGCCTGTGGTTGCTGGGGCCCTGCTGGGCCAGCCTGCCCAGCGGTGCTGGAGCCTGGGGCTTGGGCACCGGGACTCAGGAGACCCGAGTTCAGAGCAGGGGCTTTCTACTTACCCCAGACCTGGGGTCCTCACTCCACCTCTCAGATCTCCCAATTCATCTGTGACATGGGGGTGACGACCATAACCATCCTCTAGACACATGGAGCCGCGGGTGTGGCCTCCTGCACACGGTGTGACGCGGGCAGTTGAGCCTTCCTTGCTCAGGGCGTGCAGTTTTATTGTATCTGCACTTTTGATTTCTGAATTTACAGCTGATATCAGTAAGAAAAATGAATTTTGATATTACAGAAATACACTCCTGATCAGCTCTGCTGTGACCTGCTGGGATAGCTGGGCCCAGCTTCGGGGCTGGTCCAGATCAGGAGAAAGAAGACAGGCCTTCAGCCAGGAGCCAGCTTCTCCCAAAGTGGGGGCTCTGGGCTGGCCCCCGCTGGGCCAGGTCCTTTCTTCTCCTCCCATCTCCCTTTCTTGTTTGGGCCAGTAGAGGACAGGTTGAAATCAAACCCCTGGTTCCCCATGGCTGTCTCATTGAATCTGGTTGGTTCTTGAAAGAGACTAAGTCCACCGTTTTGTTTTATATGCCAAGCAGCTTGCATGTGGACAGAAGCCAGCCCAGTGCAGAGAGAAGACCGCGGGTGGCCCCGCAGGGGCGCCCTTGCGATGCTGCGGGGTCAGTCTGGGTGGCGCAGACCCCAGGGCAGGGGCAACTTCCTGTCTGCACTCCGTACCCCGACCTGGGGCCCCGCAAGCCCTGTGTCTGCCCCTCACAGGGAGACACCCAAATGCAGATGAATCATCCAGGGGGCACCTGGGGGTGGGGGGGCAGGTAACCTCAGGGGGGTAGGGTGGCATGCAGGTGACCCACTCAGGGACTCTGCACATTGCAATGAAGATGAGGGATGACCCCCGTCACCCAGAACTCAGAACTAGAGCTCAGTGGACCTCAGGTAAGGAAACAAACCTCCCAAACGTGGCCTGTGAGATGCCAACTGGAGCGACCCAGGCCTGCAGAGAAGAGCCAGTGAGGTATGAACACCAGCAGGTCTCAGGCTTGCGGGGCTGTCCAACATCCCTGAGCTCCTGGCCACAGCCCCTGCATTCCTGACGAACCTTCCGGGAAGGCCAACACTGTGCTCAGGGACCCACTGGAGGGCCACTGTGACCATCGCTCTGGGCACACCATGGACACTGGCGCCGTCTGGTTCTGGACACCACCGGGTCCAAATTAAAAAGCTGGCTCTGCTCCACGGCGCTCAGCCAGCGGAGATCCAGGCCTCACCCCCGCCGCCAGGCTCTTGGGTGCTGTGCACAGTCTGCTCTTGCTGACTTACTCAGGTCTCCCCAGAGCCCTAGCGTCTCTCACACGCTTTTATTTTCTTACTGTGGAAACCCCTCCCCAGCCTCATCCACTGAAGTCCTTCCAATGCGTTCATCACAGACACAACGTGTTCAACTGTCAATGTTGTGTTAGTTTCAAGGACCAGTCTGGGGACAAGACAGGTCAGTCCAGCCAGATGCTGCATCCTCCAAGAGCAAGCCCTGGGCGGGACAGGGACTGTTCTTCCTGGGAAGGGCATGGAGCCCACAGCAGACAGGGTGGGGGTGGTGGGGGTGCTCAGGCCAGGGCCCCACCCTGGAAGGATGCTCACCCATGGCACCTGACGGTGAGGGGGCAGGAAAGAACCTCACCTAGGGTAAAACTGGAGAGAATCATGGGAAATGCAGGGTGTGGACACCAAATGGTAAATCCTCATAGAGATGAGATGCTGCACCTTCAAAATGAGTATCAAATGCAATTTTCAAAAAAAGGAAAAGAAAATCAGAGAAAAAGAGTTCCTGGAAATTGAAAGTGGAATGGCCAAAATAAAAATTTTGATGTGAGTTGGATGATAAAGCCAAGGAAATGTTTTAGAAACTAGAACAAAAAGAGGTAGGCAAAGTAGTGAGAGATAGAAGAAATTTAGAGCCATCCATGAGTCATGTGGAAGGCTTCAAATCTATATACTAGGAGCTCCAGAAAGCAAGGAAGGAAACTTACCAAAGATGCAAACTGGGAAAGTGCCCCAGAACTGAAGGATGTGAGCATCCAGGCTGAAAGGGCTCAAGACACCCTGCACGACCAAGCAGAGAGGCACAGCCCAAGCCCAGTGAAACTTCAGAACCTCAGTGAGCAAAGCAAGACCCCGAGCGCTTCCAGAGAAGAAAAAGAGACTTCACACGAAGGGCTGAGAGCATGGCATGAGACCCTTCTGCACCAACACTGAGACCAAGACTTCGGCGGGAATTTCTCTCACTCAGATTTGGATCAAAAATGATTTTCAATCTAAAACTACATATACAACCAATTGACCAAGTAATTAAGCCACAACAACTATCTTCCATGCATCCTTTCTCAGGAAGCTACTGCAGGATGTACTCCACCGAGACGAGGAAGCAAACCACAGAAGACGGAGGACACGGGGGAGCCAACAAACATGAGGGGAAACGATTCTATATATGAGCACAAAAATACCACGGGTTTGAGGGTCCAATTATACTGGTTTTTCTTCCAAAGGTAAAAGCTACAGTGGTTGAATCTGCAGATGCAGAACTGCAGATACTGTGGAACTGCATACCCTGAGGTTGACTATCAATTATACATAGATTTTCAAATTCGTGGAGGGTCGGAGCCCCTTATCCTGACACTGTCCAAGGGTCAATTGTACATAACTTATAGCAAGCAATGAGAGAAAATATACAAATATGAAATGCGTGTATACTGTGTATATGTACAGAATTTGGTGTATTTGTTCAGGCAAAAAGCTGTATGGAGTAGCATTTTACTGAGCATTTGGAAGGTGAGGAAAGAAATGACCAGCATAGTGGTGAGCATTCCCGCCTGTCATGTGGGAGACAGGGGTTCGATTCCCTGACAGGGGAACCAGAGCTTCCCTGGTAGCTCAGCTGGTAAAGAATCCGTCTGTAATACAGCAGACCCCGGTTCGATTCCTGGGTCAGGAAGATCCCTTGGAAAAGAGATAGGCTACCCATTCCAGTATTCTTGAGTTTCCCTAGTGGCTTAGGTGGTAAAGAATCTACCTGCAGTGTGGGAGACCTGGGTTCAATCCCTGGGTTGGGAAGATCCGCTGGAGAAAGGAATGGCTACCCCAATATTCTGGCCTGGAGAATTCCAAGGACAGAGGAGCCTGGCGGGCTACAGTCAATGGGGTCTCAAAGAATTGGACACAACTGAGCGACTTTCATTTCATACATTTGAAAAATGAGGCAGTTACTAACTTATGCTGCACAGGAGAAGTACTTGAGTGTATACAGAATCAATGCATTGCTGGCCCCAGTAATAAGTAATGCTTAATAGTCTTGTAATAATGACAACTCACAACGAATTTAACAGAAGAATTGTAACCATGCTGAAACGGTTAAAGAAGGGAAGAGGAAGGTGGTTCTAAAAGACTGAGAACCTTTTGTTTAAGCCTGCCTCAGTTATACACATAAATATGCATAGGCTATGCTGGTTCTTTGTTGCTGCGCGTAGACTTTCTCTAGTTGTGGTGTGTGGCTTCTGATTGCGGGGGCTTCTCTTGTTGCAGAGCATGGGCTCTAGGGCAAGTAGACTTCAGCAGTTGCAGCACACAGGCTCAGCAGTTGTGCCCCTAGGCACGTGGAATCTTAGTTCCTGGATCAGGGATAGAACCTATGTCCCCGGCATTGGCAGGTGGATTCTTAACCACTGGACCACCAGGCAAGTCCCAAGACTAAGAATCTTCACCTAAGAGTCCCATGCTGAGTCTGAGGAAGTCAGTGCGTGCGTGTTCAGTTGCTCAGTTGTGTCTGATTTCTTTGCGACCTAATGGACTGTAGCCCTTAGGAAGTCAGAACCTAACAGCTAAAAGAGACGATGAGCCAAGGAAGCAGTCAGCACACAGATGTAGAAACTCGGAGGTGGGTCTCTGAAGACACGACTGCAGGAGTTTAAAGCCGTAGTTCTGGGGAGCGGTAGGGGTTGGGATCCCGCTGATTTTGTTCTAAGCGCTATTCTTTGTAGCACCCACTGACATATTAAACTATGGGCCCATCAGCATGACAAAGATTAAATTTGTCAAGGGGGATGAGACTTTCACGAGAAAATTCTCACAATAGTGGTCTTATGCCTGTTTCCCCAGCTGTAGAAACTAAGCCTCAGGATTTGTGTCTCGTGGGGGCCCAAAGGTGAACCTGGATGTCAAGCTAAAGCCCTGCTCCTCACAGAGGCCGCTGACCTGGAGGATGCCCAGCCCTAGTATTTAGCAGGTGGGTAGAGGAAGTCAGAGAGGAAGCCCAGGCGGCAGGTCGGTGGAGGTCTTGGAGGGATGGAGGGGACAAAACTCCCTGAGAAGGCACCAGATATGTCAGATGAGAGGCAGGAAAGGTCAGTGACCTCAGAGGCCATGAGCATCGGGTGCAGGTGATGGCCATTCCCACGCTGAGAACAGGACACCAGCCAGGAAGCCACCCAAGGCTGGGAGGGGCTGGAGCAAAAGCAGAGCCTGTGGAGACCAGCAATTATGGGCCCTCGTGCTGCCCAGAGGGGAGGGCCTTGGACCAGGGAGCCACCCAGGTAGGCCCACCTCCACGGTGGGGGGCAGGGTCCCCAAAGGCTGGGGGAGGACCAGGCTCAGAGCCAGCCTCAGAAAGCATTCTAGGTCGTGCCCGCCCGCCCGACTTCACACCAGCATTGCTCCTTCCGCACCAGTCATCTTTTACTGTCTCCTTATCCACTCATCCTGGGAAGGTTTAGTTTAGTTTTCTTTTTTTAAGATGAATAAATGCTCTATTTATCTGTTACCAGATATTTCTTACAGATTAAAATAGAAAAAGCTTAAAAAAAGATTAAAACGTCAAGAGGGGATGAGAGAGGATGGATGGCATCACCGACTTGATGGACATGAGTTAGAGCAAGCTCCGGGGGTTGGTGATGGACAGGGAGGCCTGGTGTGCTGCAGTGCAGGGGGTTGCAAAAAGTCAGACACAACTGAGCGACTGAACTATAAAGTCTACAGAAAAGTGAGTGCAAGTACAGACACACACGAGTGTGGCGCATGTCTCACAGCCAGTGAGCCAATACTGACACATCGCACCCCTGGCGTGGCCCGTGCCCGGATTCTGGATAAATGCAACAAGCATCTGCCATTACCGGGACATGCAGGGTGTCTCCTTGCCCTAAGAGCCCTCTGCACTCAGCCTGCTCACCCTCCCTCCCCCAGCGCCTGGCCACCACTCAGTTTATGCCGTCTCCACAGTGCTGCCTTTCCAGAAAGTCGGGGTTGGACTCAGTATGAAGCCTTTTCAGACTGGCTTCTTTGACGTTGCAACACACACTTCAGACCTCTGCGCCTCTTGTGGGCCTGAACCATACTGCGTCCTCCACTCCAACTCAAGAGTACCTTTGTTGCCTAAGTTTTGGTGATTACGAATAAATGGAAGGTCTTTTCCAGATCAGGAAAACAAAGAGATGGGTCTAACCTCAGATGAACGAACGCTGTTAAGTGAAGTGAAAGTCGGCTCAGTCGTGTCCGACTCTTTGTGACCCCATGGACCATACAGTCCATGGAATTCTCCAGGCCAGAATACTGGAGCGGGTAGCCTTCCCTTCTCCAGGGGATCTTCCCACCCCAGGGATCGAACCCAGGTCTCCCACATTGCAGGGGGCTTCTTCACAGCTGAGCCCTGTCAAGTCAGGGTTCTACTGAACTTCCCTGCACTGGCTACCTTCTCAGCTGGAGGCACCAAGAAAACACTCCAGGGCACTCGGGTTGGGAACCACAGCCACAGCGTTCGGGGACACCATCCGCTGACATCCGCTGAGCTCTCACCATCTACGGAGGGCCAGGACCTGCCGTCACATCAGGGAGCTCAGAGTGGTGGGGTGACTTGTCCAAGGCCACACAGCAGGCAGGGGTGAAGATCTGAACCTCCCTCCTCTGCTGTCCCCAGAGCTGGAAGGGGCTGTGGGGATGAGGGGCCAGCCCACCCCCGGCACCATCAGCTGACGCATGCACCTCTGGGGCGAGTCTAAGGAGCGGCTGGTCTGTAGACCCCAGCCAGCGGTCCCTTCCCTGAGCTTGGTTCCCTCTGGGCTGCACTCCCTGGGGAGAGCCCCTCTGCTTGCCTGTCAGTCACCCTGACCTCCCTGCAGAGTGCTCACAGCAGGCCCCAGGGAGCCGCAAGGGAGACACTGCCCATTTTACAGACAGAAAAACTGAGGCATGATGAGGTTAAGGCTCTTGCCCAGAGTCCTGATGGAAGTGGCTCAGCTTAGGACCCCTGCCACATGTTCTGGGTTCTCAGGCCTGCAACCTTTCTCCACTGCCCGCCGGAAAACTCTGAGGGGTCTGCATTGAAGTACACAGCCTCCAGCTCCCACCACACCAGGGCCCCTGGCTCAGTGGTCCTCACTCAGGGTGGCAGGACGACTCACCCCATAGGAGGTCCCTTTAGGATGCAGCTCTGCGCCTGGCACTAAGGGGCTGGCCCCGGGAGGCGGGAGGACCCCGGGCTTCGCTCAGAGGCGGCAGCTGCTGCTTCTGACCCAGTCATGTCAAGTGCAGCCTCCACTCTAGAGTCAACGTTTTCAAGGCACAGGCTGGGGAGATCTGGGCATCCCTCCCATAGCTTCCAAGCTTCAGCCGTACCTCCTCTCGGGCCTCAGTGAGCAGGGACCACCCCTGCCCACCTCTCCTGCCCCTCCCCCTGGGCCTGAACAGGGGAGAGCGGAATAGAAGGCAGGGTTCCCAAGCCTGCCACCCAGGAAGCCTCCTTCTGGGCCTGTGCCTCTCTCTCTGGTCACCCAGGGGATATCGTGATTCACTTGCAGAATCACGGCAGGGCTGGCCTCTTAGAAGTGAGGGGGTTACAGAAGCAATTGTGAGGTGTGGCAGCGTGGGCCACTGGGCAGGAGTGGGAGGAGGAAGCAAGGGAGCCCCCTCCTCAGGGAGGCCCTTCATCAGCGTGGCTGGAAGTCAGGCAGGCCTGAGCACAGATCCTGGAAGGATGACCCGACCTGGGCCTCTATCTGCAAAATGGGGGTAAAATTATTTCCCCTCGGGCTAAAGAAAGAGGGGAGGAGCGAGGAGCTGGAGCCAGGCCGACACTCAACGCCTCCAGAGCTGCCCTGAGACACCTGACGTGGCTGTGGCTCTGCGTCCCCTTCTGTGGAGGGCGACAGTCCACCCTGGGGACACTCAAGGGGAGAAAGTGGATTTGTACTTGCAAAGCGCCTCACGATGGTGCGTGGCAGGGTCTGCATTAAGTACATCACACCAGAAGCCACGACTGTCTTGCATGTGACCAGGCAGAGGACTTGGGGGCTGTGAAGGACGGTGGTGGCCATGGCTGCTCTGGGCTGGGGTCTCCGACAGCGTCCGCAACCCAGGACCTCGATGAAATGCAGATTCTCAGGCTCCCCTGGGCCCCTCGAAGCAGAAACTCTGGGGATGGGCAGACCACCAGGGCTATAACACCCTCTGGGTTTCTCAGCACTTGAGGTCAAGCACCCAGGCTGTCCTGTTAGAACACCTGCAGGACCTTAAACTAATGACCGATGCCCCATCCACCCAGAGACGCTGATGCAGTGGTCAGAGGCAAGGCCTGAGCAGAGGTGGGTTTTAAAAACTCGAGGGGGACTTCCCTGGTGGTCCAGTGGCTAAAGCTCCACACTCCCAATGCAGGGGGCCTGGGTTCAATCCCTGGTCAGGGAACTAGATCTCACATGCCGCAGTGAAGATGGAAAATCCTGAGTGCTACGACTGAGACTCAGAGCCGCCAAATGAATAAATAACCATTAAAAAAAAGAAGCAGCTTGCGTGTGATTCTTATTTCAGGACCAATAACCATTTTCTTTGTTACATTTTTTGAGGACCAAGATTTTGCTGAAGAGCTGCCAGAGGTCAAGCTCCCAGCTTCCCCCCGGGCTGCAGCCTCTGTTTCACACTCTCTGGGGAGCCCTGCCGGCTCTTCTCAGGGACAAGTGCTGTACACACACACCAGACACCCCAGGACCATGGCCTGGGCCCAGGCTGCAGGCCGACACCGGGGAAGGACGGAGGATTGGGGCTTCGGAGGGATCTGACCCTCCTGATGTGACTTGAGCTCTGAGCCACTGTCACAGGAAAACACCCAAGCCCACCACCAAAAGCAGGGGCTCCCACACCCCCACCAGCCTGGGCCCTAGTGTGCAGGGCTTTTTCCAAAGCCCTCAAACGTGGAGAACAGGCTCGCTGGTCACGCTCAGTGTGAGAGCCTCCCCAGGGTCCCTCCCTGTCCCCTCCCTGGCTTCCTGTGGCTTGGGGACAGCCCCTCCTCTAAATGACTGGTTATCCCGACCCATAACCACCAGACACCTTCTGAGTGCCAGGGGCTGAGGGTATAGAGAACAAAGAACTTCATGGACCTGAGATTTAGGGGGACAGATTTAGAGACACTAGGTGAACCGCACCCTGAAGAAAGCTAGAGCAGGGCATCGGAGGTCGGGGGTCAGGGGGAGGAACATGGGTGCGGCCACCTGCAGGGGGTGACACTGAGCGGTCTCCGCGCTCGGCACAGACCGTGTGCTCAAGAAATGATTTTCTCCAAACACAGACTTCACCATGTCCAGGAACAGATTTCCAGGTTTGGGTGAGGGGTGGGGGGATTCGTAAAAATGTCTCAGCTTCCAGGAAATTCTTTTTAAAAGAAGCTGAAATGTAAAAGGGTTCAGACGCTCTGGAAAGCAGTCTGGCAGTTTCTCTTAAGTGGAGAAGTCCAGCCTGACCCAGTAATTTCATTCCTGGCTTGATACCCAAGAATGAAATGAATAAAACACAAGTTGACACACAAACCTGTACAAGAATGTTCACACAGCAGTACCGCGTGAAACAACCCAGAGGTCCATCACTGGACGACTGGATAAACTGAATGTGGTCCTTCCATATGCTGGAATATTACCCAGTCTTAATACTCATGTGGCCTGTAGTCAAGCTTTGACAAGGATGGATCTCGAAAACGGTACAGGGAGAGAAAGAAGCCAGACAGCACAGGGTTCCAGCTCCATGAAGTGTCCACGGTGGACAGATCTGCAGAGACAGAGAGCAGATTCCTGGTTGCCAGGGGCTAGGGGATGAGCAGGGGTGATGACAGCTGTGCACAGGGCTTCTTTTTGAGGTGATGAAAATGCTCTAAAATTGACTGGTGATGCCTACCCAACTCCGAATATACTAGAGGTCACGTGATTGCACGCCTTAAATGGGGGAACTGTGTGTTGTATGAACTGTAGCTCAAACCATAAAAAACAGAGCCTTGGTCCGCAGAGGCCCTGCAGTTTGAGCAGGGTGGGCCCTGGCGGGGAGCTGGCCCCGCCCTTCCTCTGCCTTGGGGAGGGGCCTGGGGGGTCTCTGCACGTCCCCCCAACCCCCACTGACAGGCATCACAGCTCCCCTGACCACCCCGGTGGGGACATGACCACTTCCAGTCAAGGTCAGGAAAAAACCCTCTGATTACTGGGTTCCATGGGGGCCCCCACAGACGAAGACTCCCAGAAAGCCTGCTCTGCAGCCCAAGGGGGCCCCACAACCTAGGAGTATTTCCAAGCTGTGCCCTGAACTCCCACAGAACACCCCCAAACCCAGAGGCCCCGGCAGCAGGTAGGGTGGAGAAGGCTCCGGTCAGGACCCCCCTCAGGAGGTGGGCTCTCTGACTTCAGGCCATACATCTGCTCCCGAGGTGGGGGCGTGCTGGGGCAGGGACCCCCACCCCAGGATCGGTGGGCTCCCACGGGGAGGGAGGAATTGGGGATTGCGGGGGAAGAAATTGTATCCTTATTTCACTGGCAGCAAACTGTGGTGGTGGTCGCCAAACCCGGGACACTGTCACCCCCGGAAACGGCACATCCAGTGAGGGTGGCTGCGAACGCCCTGGAAGAGCGTTATACCCAGGCCTGCCGGCCAGAGAGCTGAAAACATGGCTCACACGCCCACTCTGCCGGACACCGGAGTAGCCAGCCGGGGGGCGCCTAGGCCCGGGACACGCAGCACCACTGCCCTGAACCCGCCCCGTGGACCCCAAGGGCAGAGGGAGGGGCAGGAGAGGCCCACACGGTGTCCACCAGCCAGCAGACCCCCCACCTCCACTGCCCCTCCGACTCAACGCCCAAGGGGCCCGGGGACCTTCCGGAGAGGCAAGGGCGCTGGGAGGACTCCGGAGGCACACGCTCAGAATCACCCCCGATGACCCTCAGGCAGCTTGCCGGGCAGGGGTCCAGGCCTGGGGTTCTCCTACAGGATGGCCCAGGGAGCGGCTCCGGGCAGAAGGAGGGGGTGTCCCCAGGTTGGGGAGTTCTGATCCACAGTGGGGTGAGGCGGCCCTGAGTTTTCACCCCAGGACTTTGGACCAAACTGACAGCAGCTCAAGTGGGATCAGGTGTGGGCTGCTTGGGGGATGGGGACCCAGTTCTACCAGGGACCCCTCACTGTCCAGAGAAGGGGGCCCAGGGCTGAACGCTGAGGCAGGGGTGCCTGCCTGGAGCACGGAAGCCTGAAGCACGGAAGCAGCCTGGCTGCTGGCAGTGAGACAGGCCACCCACCCCCCATCACCCCGGCCCTGCTCAGGCTGCTCTGGGCTTCAGGACAGCCGGCCTCAGGGGACAGCTGCTGGGGCTTCATGGAAAGGTGCGTGGGAAGGGCTGGGCACTGGGCTTCTGAACAAGGGGGACTGAGCAATAACACGTGTGCCCTTGGCGGGGCGGAAGGGCTCATTCTCTCTCGCTGCCCCCACGGCCCGCCCCCAGCTCCTCGGCTCTTCCTCCCCAGGCCTGCCTCTCTGCCCTCCATCTCTCTCTGCCCTCCCCGTCTCTCCTTCCTTCTGTCTCTCTCCCCTGCTCTCCTCCCTTCCTCTCTCCTGTCTCTCCACTAACACAGTCAGTAACAGGGCAGCCTCCAGCCCCGAGAAAACCCTGACTTCTGCTGTATTTCTGCCGCATTCTCTCGGGGACTCATAATTCATTTCTTCCACATTTGGGCCCGGCCCCCTGCACGCAGCCACTGAGGCCCCCACGCAGGGTGCGCGGGTCCCCAGTCTGTCTGGGCAGCGCAGGATGCTGGGAGAATCCGGCCCAGCTGTGGACTGGGACCTTGGGCCCCAGCGGGTTACCTCCTGGCTCGTTTCTCCTGACCATCGGGTTGATTTTGTGCAGACAGAAGGGTCCCCACGCACCGGGCAGGGGGTCTGGCCCCCAGGCATGGCCCGTTGTGCCCGGCCAGACACAGCCACGCTGGTCCCCCACCCCTCACCCGTACTTCCCGGGGCTGCCTTGTTCTCTCTGCCTCTGGGGGTGATTAAACATCTCTTCCTTGTGCACCTCTGACACCTGCCTCTCTCCTGAAACTCTCAAGTCTCTGTGGAAAAGTGCCGCACTAGAAAGTGTTCCCAGATGCCCAGACACCTGCTGGTCCTGTCCAGGATTTGCTGACACAGGTCCCCAGCCTGTGCAAACACACAACCCGCCCTGGGGCTCTCGGACCCCTCTCTCCCCAAGGCCTAGCTCATTGCCCAGCACAGTCAGTGCTCAGTAAATACCTGCGTGGGTCCCCACTTTCCCACAGACACCACTGCCGTTCTCGCCTGGCTGGTAACACGGAGCCTAAATGCAACCCATCACAGCCACCTCACTGAGAAGTAGACAGGACCGCCTGGCCCCTTAGCTGGTGCACCGAGGTCCCAATGTTTACTGAGCCCCTGCTGTGTGCCTGGCACTGTGCTAGGTATTCGGGCGAAGAGAAAGGCACCCACAATGTATTTCAAGGAATCTGTCACCCAAGGGGGCGGCAGCATGCCAGTGGGCACCCTGGGGGTGGCTAAGAGTCAGGTGGTTCAGTTTAAGTCACTGTGATATCTACAATACATTAAAAATAGCTTTAGAACCAAATAATATAAAGACAAATAACCCCATCTTAAAGTGGGCAAGGATCTGGACAGACATTTCTCTGAAGTCTCACAAATGGCCAAGAAGCACATGAAAAGATGTTCAACATCACTGGTTATTAGGGAAACACAAATCAAAATCACAGTGAGACACCACTTCACACCCACCAGGATGGCCATAATCAAAAAGACAGATATAACAGGTGTTCGAGAGGATGTGGAGGGATTGGAACCCTCAGACCCAAGACTGACGGGATTGCAAAACCATGCAGCTGCTTTGGAAGAGTCCCGCAGCTCCTCAAAAGGTGAAACACGGTTACCATCAGACCTCACAGTTCCACTTGTGAGTATTTACCCAAGAGAATGGAAAACATTTCCACATGAAACTGTATCCACAAATGTTCACAGCAGCGATATTCACAACAGTCCAAGGGTGGAACCAGTACAAATGTCCATCGACGGATGGATGGATAAACAAACCGAGGTCTATCCATATAGACTGCTACTCAGTCTTAAAAAGGAAAGAAGGGGCTTCCCTGGTGGCTCAGTGGTAAAGAATCCACTTGCCAATGGAAGAGACACAAGTTTAATCCCTGATCCCACATGCTGTGCAGCTGAGCCGGTGCTTTAGAGCCCAGGAGCTGCAACTACTTTAGCCCATGGGCTGCAACTACTGAAGCCCGCATGCCCAGAGCCCGTGCTCTGCAACAAGAGCAGCCGTCCCAGTGAGAAGCCCATGGAGCGGAACTAGAGCGTGGCCCCTGCTCACCACAGCTAGAGGAAAGCCCACGCAGCAGGGAAGACCCAGCACAGCCAAACGTAAATTAAAAAAATTTTTAAACCAAAAAAAGGAATGAACTTCTGATACATGGCATGCTGATGGACCCGGGCGCTGAGTGAAATAAGCCAAACCCAGAAGACCACATGCAGAGCGTAGGATTCCATCCCCATGAAACGTCCGGAACAGGCAGGTCCACAGACAGCAGAACAGGGCTTGTCAAGGGCTGGGGGGTGGCGAGCAATGGGGAGTCACTGCTTAAGGCAGAACAGGGTTTCTTTTGTGGGTGATAAAAATGTTCTACAATTAGGCGGTGAGGACAGCTGCGCAACCTTATGAACATTCTAAAGAGCACCGAATTATGCACTTTAAAATAGTGGGTTCTATGTAAATTATATCTCAATAAACACAATACGATTTGTCTTCTCTCAGGGCACAGGCGTGACCTGGGACCACTTATGATATAATAGGGTAAGTGGGGAGGATGTGAAGCACAGAATGGGGGCTACCATCCACCCCTGGGGTTTGCGAAGGGTCCACAACAGCAGCAATAGCAGCTTATTCATGGAGCGTCCGTGGGTACCAGGTGCGAGCGCGGAAATCTTCACCTGAGCTCATGGACCTTCAGGAAGGCCCGCGCGGGCTTTAACCGATAGCCTGTGCTCTGAACTCAGCCCTGTGCTCTGTGAGTCCGTGGCTTCCGGAATCCAGCTCTCCCTCATGACTTGGGCAGGCCGCTCTATCCTCTGTCCCTGCTTTCCTGGTCTGTAAATGGGCACACTATGTGGGAGTGATCAGATGACCTCATGGAGGAAAGTGGTGCCCATGTGGACAGGACAAGCGAGGACTGAGTCCCTGGCCCGCCTCTGTCCTGTTGCTCCCTCGGTCTGTCTTCACCCCCAATCCTCCTCGTCCTCCTCCAATTTTGAGGCCTAGGGCCCTTCTAGGAAGATGCCTCCCCTGACTTTCAGCATCACCTCCCACAGGACGATGTCCCCTGAGACCCGACTCACAACCCTCACCATACCCTGTCCTCCCCCGACCCACATCCACTCCTCCCCAGGGTCCCCTCAGCCCCCAGTTTCCGGGCACTGTCTGTCTGCACTCCACCCCCCTGCTCTGCCCACCTGCAAATTCTCAGGCCTCTGGTTCTCCCCTGCACACTGTCTTGACCCAGACTCAGGCCATCATCCCCTCCCTCTTGGACACCTGCACCCCTCCCGGGGGCCCCCAGCTTCCTCTCTAGCCCCTCTTTTCCGTTCCCACCCAGCAGCCAGAGTGATCATCTAAACACAGCCACACAACTGCCGCACGGCCCAGCAAGCGCGCACCTGGGCATTTATCCCAGAGATAGGAAGGCTTAGGTTCGCACAAAGCCTCTGCGTGGAAGAGCGCAGCGGTGGCATTCATGGCAGGCCCCTGCGGGAACACCCCAGACGCCCCTCAACGGGGACAGGGCGCCTCTCCATTCACGGAGGAGCACAGTGGGCAGCGAAAGGAACCAACTGTTGGCAGGAGCAATGGCCTGGATGGTCTCCAGGGAACCACAGCGAGCGACAAAGGCAGCTCCCAAAGGCCACATCTGTAGAATATTCTTGGAGTGAGAAATGACAGAAATGGAGAGCAGGTCTGTGGTCGCAGAGGCTGAGGAGACCGGTGCGGTGGGATGGGGAGGGATGGATGTGGCCCTAAAGGAGGACAGAGGGTCCAGATGGTGACGAGATGTTCTGTCTGAGACAGTACCCACGCTGGCATTCGGACTATAATACCGTACTAGAGTTTTGCAAAATGTTACCCCTTGGGGCATGTGGTGGAGGGTTCAGGGGATGTCCTGTATCATTCTCACGAGTGCGTGTGAATCTACAATCATCTGGAAAGAAAACACTTAATTACGAAAGCACAAACACCAGATCGCATGCTGCCCCGCTTAAATCGTTCAGAGCCCTTCCCTGGCCTCTGGACAAAATCCAGCATCCTTCCCGCAGCCCGGAAGCTGAGCTCGGACACCGCTGGGCTCTGCCTACCTCTGCTGCAGACCGAGCCCTGCCTCTGGCCTCTGCACGTGCTGTCCTCCCCGCCCGCACCTTCTCTCGCTCTCCACGGGGCTGCGCTCTCACATCTCCAGCTCCCTGCTAAGGGGTCATTCATTCACCACCCAACCCCAAGTCCCCCTGCAGCAGGCCCTGTGACTGGACCGGGGGTCACAGCCAGGAACTCGACAGACGGGCCTCTGCCCTTCTGGAGTTTCCAGTCCAAGGAGAGAAGATGTCACGGGAGCCAGAGCACAAGCACGGGCACACACGGGGGGCCCAGGGGCACCGAGGGGCCAGTGGAGGGCGGGGGCGCCACACCTGCCAAGCCACAGACCACCCTCACTGTCCTCACCAACGTGCATTTCGAGTGATGCTTGTTATCTCAGAGCGACCCACGAGCAGCTGGGTCCCCAAACTCACCAGTAACAACCCAGTGGTTGGGGGTAGGGCCTCGAAATGCACACGCATTGGCTGCACATCCCCAGGTAGGCAGCGGGGCCCCAGCTCACGCCCCCTGGCTTTTCTCCTACAGCCAGTCTCCGAGAAAGCCTGCGTGGTTTGCGACAGTGGTCGGCCACGTAGGATCTCACCTGGCACTCCTGGCAGGGCCCCCTCAAGCCCCCTTAGTCCCTGAAACCCTCCCATTGGAAACCCCTCCAGGACGTCCCACAGTGCAGGTGCCACCTGGCCCACATGGAAACACCTCCTGTCCCCATTAGCCGTCCTCAGCCCTGATGCAAAGACGTGCTGGGGTGGGGGGACAGGTCTTCCCAGCATGGTCCTCATGACCACCCGCATCAAGCAGCCCCACTGCAGGCCCCCAGGCTCTCCTTTGGGAGCCCGTCCAGGCGGCCCCGGTCAGACCACAAGTAGTTCAGTCCCTGTTTCAGCACTTCCCATCTCCCCTACCTCCCTGAACCTCAGGCCCACCCCCATCTGTAAAATGGAGGGGTCATGCTTATCTCACAAGGGGACCACAGGGAAGAAGCCTGGGCAGGGACTTTCCTGGTGGCTCAGTGGTTAAGAATCCACACTTCCAATGCAGGGTTCAATGCCTGGTAGGGGAACTAAAATCCTACATGCTAACGGGTAGCTAAGCTTGTGTGCTCCAACTACTGAGCACGCACTGCAATGAAGAACCCACACGTGGCAGGGAAGACCCAGCATAGCCAAAATTTTTTAAAAAGGAAGAAGAAGGCCGGGTCACTCCCAGCTCAAAAAGCTAGACACTCACCAGGCATGGGAGTGAGGGTAGCTGACAGAGGGTAGCTGCGGGGAGCACGATGGGAGGAAGGTCAGGGCGCCAGAGGCTGGCTGCAAGCGTGGGCCCTGGAGGCTTCCGGGAGAAGCCTCGGGCTGTGGGCCTCTGGAGTGGAGCATCCTGAGAAGGGAAGAGGGACGGAGGGGCAGGGGAGGCCCACTGCCCACTCCTGCCCTATGCCTCGGACTCAGACCTGTAGGAGTCCGCAGTTCCTCTGTCCACCTCCCACTGGCTGTGAAATCTCGGCATGTACAGACACCCATGGAGAATGGTGGGATTCTCATCTGGGGTCTACGGAGAAGCCTTGGGGAGTCTGCAACCCCCAGAGGTGCCCACAAAATGTCACAGGACTTGCCTGCCCCTGGGAGAGGGCCAGAGTTCTCGGGGCCTGGGAGAACCCAAGTGTTTACAAATGTGGACAAAGGCCCACTGGAGGCCCAGGCTCAAAGGATGGTGTCACCCTCTCCAGGCTCTGCTTCACGGTGAGACATGGGCTCCTCTGGCCCCAGCTTCCTCAGCTGTAAGGAAGGGGATGAACTGATGGCTCCACTGGGGAACACCATCGCTTGGGACTGTGGGTGGCTCTGGGCCAGCTAAGCCCAACGTCCAACAGTCATGCAACCTCCTAAAGCCTCGGAACCTGCGCACTTCACCTTCTCATCCCCTAAATGAGACCCCATGCCTCACCCCAAGGACTTCCCTGGTGGCTCAGTGGTAAAGAATCCACCTGCAATACAGGAGACGCGGGTTTGATCCCTGGGTTGGGAAGATCCCCTGGAGAAGGAAATAGCAGTATTCCTGACTGAGGGAATCCCATGGATAGAGGAGCCTGGCGGGCTACAGTTCATGGGGTTGAAAAAATTGGATGTGACTGAAGCGCCTGAGCATGCACACCTCACCTCAAACCACTGATTTAAGGACTACAATTGATGCTTGCAAACTGGGGGGCTAGAGAAGACTGCTGAGGGTCCCTTGGACTGCAAGGAGATCAAATAAGTCAATCCTAAAGGAAATCAACCCCAAATACTCATTGGAAGGAATGATGCCAAAGCTGAAGCTCCAATATTTGGCCACCTGATGTGAACAGCCAACTCACTGGAAAAGACCCTGATGCTGGGACAGACTGAGAGTAGGAGGACAAGGGGGTGATAGAGGGTGAGATGGTTGGATGGCATCACCAACTCAATCGACATGAGTTTGAGCAAACTCTGGGAGACAGTGAAGGACAGGGAAGCCTGGCGTGCTGCAGTCCATGGGGCTGCAAAGAGTCGGACATGAGTTAGCGACTGAACAAGAACAAAGGACTAAAAGCAATAACACCTGTGGTGAGTGCACAGCTCAGTCCTTGGAACAAAGTGGATGTTAAGACAGTGAGTATCCTTCTTCCAGAGGAATCTCCTGGCTTCAGGATTCCAGTTAACACGTATTCGCATTGGAGCTCTTTCAAACCAAAACTGGTATGACGTTGCAGTGGGTTGAAAAATGTCCCCCCAAAGAGATGTCCAAGTCCTAAACCCTGATACCTAGGAATGTGCTCTTATTTAAACATCTTTATTTATTTTTGGCTGGGCCAGGTGGCATGTGGGATATCAGTTCCCCAACTAGGGCTCAAATCCATGCCCTCTGCAGTGGAAGCATGGAGTCTTAGCCACTGGACCGTCAGGGAGGTCTCTTGTGTGCTCTTAATTAGAAAAAGGGTCTCTGCAGATGCAGCGAACTTAAAGTCCTTGAGATGAGATCACCCTGGATTTTGGCTGAGCCTTAAATCTAATGAGAGGCATCCTTTCAAGAAACAAAGGGGAGACACAGAGAAGGAGGCCATTGGCGATGGGGCAGAAGTGAAACATCGCTCACCCTCATGGATGTGGTGCTGGGGAAATGCTGGTCTATTTCCTTTTCGTAAGCCATGTGACCCAGAGTTTAAAACACTCTGTCCAGAGCGGTGACTCTCAGCCCTGCCTCCTCTGTCACACACCCAAGCCGGATGCCACCGTCCGAGATCCTGGCTGGAGAGGTGCCGCATGGAGCCCAGACATATCCCTCCCTCAAACCATCCCAGTGATCCCAACGTGTGGCTGAGGCTGCTCTGCATGCAAGGCCATTGACCAAACTACACATAAGAATCCTCCGGGCAGCTTGAAAAAGGACTCAAACACCCAGGCCACACCCAGATCACCCCGTCAGCATCTCTGGGTGGGGCCAGGCACCAAGTATTTTTCATAGTGCCCAGATGACTCTGCATGCAGCCAAGGAAGGAACTTGAATGGAGCTGCCCACATGCGAACCCCCTGGACATCTTGCAAGCACAAGGATTCCGACCCTGCAGGTGTATGGGAGGCCTGCATTTCTAACAGTCTCCCTGGACACCATCCTTGGTGGAGCTACTGTGTGGCTGGGGATGAAAAGGGCTGCCTAGCACTGTGGTTCTAGAGGTGGGGTCCTTGGGCCAGTAGCATCAGCATCAATTGAAACTTGTAAGAAATGTAAATTCCCAGGGGTACCTCTCAGACCCAGGAGGTCAGCAATCTATGTTAACACACCTCCCAGGTGACTCACACACGATCAGGCGGAGGACACACTGGCCTGGGGTAACAGACAGTGGCAGGCCAGCACCAGCAGCAAGACTAACCCTTGATTCAACTGGAGGTCTCCAAAAGCACCAGGGAGCCCTCTCTGTGTCCAAATCAATAACGCTGACATTCCTGGGAATTTGTGAGATGACATGTATGGAAAAAATTGCTATGGTAGCTCAAATGGTAAAGAATCTGCCTGCAATGCAGGAGATCCGAGTTTGATCCTTGGGTCGGAAAGATCCCCTGGAGAAGGGGATGGCTGCCCACTCCGGTAATCTTGCCTAGAGAATCCCAAGGACAGAGGAGCCTGGTGGGCTACAGGCCATGGGATCACAAAGAGTCGGACACAACTGAAGGGAATAACACTTTCATCATGGAGATGAGAAAACCAATGCTGAGGACAAGTCTCCTTTAAGGCCAGCAGCTTCAGTCCTGGTGTAATGACCACACTACCCCCCATCATCCAGACTCGGCTCAGGTGCCCCTCCGAGCATGCCTCCGGGGCTCACTTAAGGACAGACATGGCTCTCCCTTCCCTTCACAGAGCCCTCACCTATGGCATTTCCTTTTGAGATGCCCAAAGTCTGGCATGAGAAACTCCTAATTATTTTACACATTATAGTCTTGTACCGACTACATATTCTTCTGTAAAAGTCATGTCATGCTGTTTCTTGTGTTTTAGATTTTGCTTATTTCTTTTCCAACAGCCTACATTACTGCAAACTATGTACTGTATCCATAGTGCTCTGGACTATGCTTGTGTCCCCCCAGAACCGTGCAGGCTTTGGGAGTGATGAGGTCATGAGGATGGGGCCCACCACGGTGGGATCGGTGCCCTTACGAAGGAGACCCCACAGAACTCCTCTGTCCTCCCCCTCATGTGAGGACACAGAGAAGCTGGTGGTCTGCAACCCAGAAGGTCCTCACCAAACACTGAATCTGCCAGCGCCCTGATCTGGGACTTCTCAGCCTCCAGAAGCATGAGGAATGAATGCTGTTGTTTATAACCTCCCCATCCCCTACCTGGTCTATGGTTTTCTGCTGCAGCAGCCCAAAGGGACAGAGACACAGAGTCAGGCACAGCCGATATTGCCAGGTGGACCCACTGAAAATGAGGTTTCAGTCTTTACGCTGTGAGCATAGTAGGAACTTGGTAAATGCTGCTCAATTACTGAACAAATCAAGCTGAGGAAAAGGGACTGTTAGAAAGTGGACAGATGAAAGGGTACTTATTTTTCTGCTAGTGTTTCCTAGCACTTAAAAAAATGACTTATTTGGCTGCATTGGGCCTCAGTTGCAGCACGCAGGCTCTCTGTTGTGGCACGCAGCCTTCTTTGGTTGTGGCACATGGGCTCCAGAGTGCGTGAGCTCAGTTGCAGCACATGGGTTTCGTTGCCCCATGGCACATGGGATCTTATTTCTCCAACCAGGGTCCAGGCTTTCCTGGACCACCAGGAAAGTCCCTTGCTTAGCACTTTACAATGAATGTTGCTCATTAGACAGTGTTCCAACAAAGCCTCCTGGCATGACTGCCTCACAGCATAGTACATCTTCTCTATTATTCACTGTATTCAACACCATCCATCTTACTCACGTAAAATGCTGGCAGGTCTATGAGCAACAACAGAGCTGATAACAAAACAAAACCAATCAGGGAATTTTAACAGCGATGCTTTAGAGGGTTTTTAAATTTCCCTTTAACTGTCTACATCCAGTTCTAAGTTCTTACAGCAGGATGGATGTGTGAAATCATGACAGTGAATGAAATTACCAAATACTGCTTCATTTGCCCATGGATTCATCCCACACATTTGCTGAGTGACCACTGTATGTGGGCACTACTTCACTGGCGGGACACACAGCCCTTCCTGCACTACTCTTACGCTCCACACTGGTGCTGTACAAGACGACTTTCTGTGATGACAGAAATGTTCTGTCTCTGCACTGTCCAAGGTGGTGGCCTCAAGTCACAAGCAGCATTTGAGCGTGTGGAATGCAGCTAGCATGGCAGAGGCACTGAGTTTCTAAACTTCATTTAATTGCAATTAATTCAAATTTAAATTCAAATGGCCACATGCAGATTGGGCAGAATTGGTTCAGATGACTAATCCATTGATGCTGATTTAAACAGAACGGAGGCACGGCCATCTTTCATTGTCTGCAACAGACAAAATCCTTCCTTTGCTGCCGTGTGTGCACTTCCTGGTGTGCACGTTTTCTCTTTATGGGGCTGTGCCACGTGGCATGTGGGGTCTTAGTTCCCTGAGCAGCGATTGAACCCACACTCTCTGCAGTGGAAGCTCAGTCTTAACCGCTGGATGACCAGGAAAGTCCCTGGTGTGCACTTGTAACCCTTGTACACCCCATGGGAACTGAACACGCACAACCCAAGGCAGAAGTAAACCTCAGGTTTTATTTGCATGAGTTCTACCAAAGGACCCCATTCCAATCCTGCCCACCCTAGCTGGGAAATGCCCCCTTGGCTCACAAGAAGACACCGAGACACTGAGAAGGCATTCAACCGGCCAGTAGACAAGGTCTTAGTGGACGAAGTGCCCAGGGGGAATCGGAGCAAGGCCGTCTCCCAGCAGCTCAGGCAGAACAGGGGAGCGCTCTCCATGGTGCTGAACGGGCCGCTCCCGTCTCCGGAACAACGGGCGAGCCGGCCCCTTGCGCTAGTCCACAGAACCTGTTTGGCAAAGCCAGGACGCCACAGAGCACCACTTTCATCAACCACGTGCCCTTTCCCAAGCCAGGAAACTACAAACTGGGGAGCAGTTGATCCAAGAGGGGGCGAATCGCTGCAGAAAATTCAAACATCACCCGTCCTTCCAGGGCTCAAAAATCTAATATCGTGCTGACATTGAAGGACCTGAGGAGTGTTTTATACAGACTTATCAGCTCAGGGTTGATAGCTAGCTGTCTTTAGAGCTGTGGAGGCCTGGCGGAAGATGAGAAAGAGAAAGTCTTGAGGAAAAATGGCAGACGCTCCTGGCCCTGCCCTCATGCCACCATCACCCTTTTCCCGGGGGCTTCCTCTCTCCACAGGCACCCTCAGAACATAGACCCACAGTCCCCTGTCCTTGGGTTCGCTGCATGAACTGTTACTGTCAGCGAGGGCTACTCACTAGCTACCCGGCGGATGGCTATTTTCGGAGGGTGCTGATCCTCACCAGCTCAGTTAGGCTTCCTAATATAAAGCCCGTCAAATTGCTCCAGGGCTGTGCTGGGTGAGGGGACTTTTCAGTAACACTCCTCTCTCAGCTATTAGTGGCAACAAAGAACTAGTTATTTGCTTTCCCTTCTCCTTTCACCTCATGGAGCCTTTTCCTTCCCCAAAGGGGCTGAAAGACTCTCTGAAGATGCACTTTCATCTCCAACTCCCTTTCGTTTCTGAAATGAGTTCCTACTGGCGCAATATCCATGTCCATGGACCTGGCTCCTCTTAAATTAAGCATTTGGATTTTTTTAAAAAAGTTCACTTTTCACATATTCCAAGCACCAATGGTCATTTATTTTGATAGAGGGTTTCTCCCACTTAAAGGGGGGTACTGACTGCCTAAATGCGTGTTTAAAGTGGAAACAAAGCCGCAGACCCGTATATGTACCCGAGCCCTGCTCTGTGGCTGGCACCCTCTCTTTACAGGGAGAGCCGCTTCTCGGAAGGAGTGGAGGTGGGGGGACCTGGAGTACCTGGCAAGCGAACAGAGCTGGAGGGCGCACGTGGCTGTGTTTTGGGGGGCAGGGTGGAGACCGTCTCTGGGTGACGTGTACCGTGTGCACGCACGCAGGCGCAGGGGGGGTCTGAATTTTGACTGTGGGCGTGTGTGATTCGTGTGGGCCGAGGGATCTGGGCCAGTGAACGGAATCTGTATGTGAGGGGGAGCGGCCGGGTGTGTGCAATGACTCACATCTTTCGGGCTGTGGGAGGGTTTTATTTGCGGGGGGTAACTTTTGGTCTGAGGGATCCTGTGCACATGGCACCCGACAGGAAATATTTACCTGTGCAGCAAAGCAGGGGTCCATCAGGCGGAGAAGAGAGCCCGGGTGGGGTGTCTGGCCGTGTGCACCTGCCTGCAACTCCTCTGCTGCACCCAGAGGAGGAGGAGGGTGTGGAGGGAGAGGAAGAACAAGGATGGGGCTTTGCACAAGGGAGTTCAGAGAGAGGTGTTCCACACAGAAGCAAGAGCTTGGGAACTGCAGCCCTGAGTGTGATTCCAGGTGCCGCCCAGTGCGCAGCAGTCAAGTCACCTGGCTCCTCTGAGCCTCTGCTTCCCAAAGTGGGAAATGGGAGGAAGGAGAAAACCAAGCCTGGAAATGAACTGGGACTGAGTGCTGCAGTCGTGCAGACACTCGCCACATGCCCGGCACACAGTAAGTGTTGAGCATGGCCATTTATTAACATTTTCACGATCATTATCATCATGTCTGGCTTTTGGTTCTAATAACGATCATTGTAAGTGGCATTCATTGCACGTGAACTCTAATAATGAAATGGTGCTAAATAATAATGAATGCTTACTCTATTCCTGGCACTGCCATGTATACCACCTCAGTTAAGCCCCACCTACTTCACAGTCATTGCTATCGGCCCTCTGGATGGCTTCAGAAACAGAAGCTCAGAGATGTTAAGTAGCTCACCCCAAGGTCACAGAAAAGAGCAAATGCACAACCGGGATTCAAGTCCAATGGGTGTCGATCCCACAGCGTGTGCTCCTGCCACCCTTGTGCCCTCAGGCCTCACCATCTCTTCAGGGTCACCTGACAGACAGTGGAAGCCACTCAGCTCGGTTGAGTGAGCAATGCCGGCCTTGCGCCTGGGGGAGGATGAACCTGGAGGAGGAGGAGTTGGCAGAAGTGTCCCCAGTTGAAATGGATTCCATACCAATTCCAGCTAAATGTAGAATACATTTGCCGTTGGTGCATTATTCATGAAAATCACCGTTTCCCCAAGTCAGCACTGGGAACTGGGCGGCTGCCCGCCCCACATCCCCATCCCCGTGTGCAGAGGAAAGCAGGGTTGGAGGCAGGACCATGAGCTCGTTAAGGCTCTGCTGGCCCTCTCTAAGCATGACCCATGCTGCCTACCAGTTGACTTGGGAGCAGGCGTGGAGACCACCGCTCAGTTCTGGTGGATTATGAAACATCACGTCAACTCTGCTCGCCCCGTGCACTGCTTGAGGGCAAACATTCTCAACAGCCACCCCCTTCCTAGTGAGGGGTGCGGACCAAGTTCCAGTAGCCCCAGATGTCTGGCCTGATTATTCCAGGCCACAAAGGTCAGTTCAACTTTCTGTGCTCCCTTGTCGCCAACCAAAAGGCAGCAAGTTGGCCTGGTACCCTGCATCCTGTGCCTGCCTCGGCTGGCACACAGGTGATGGGATGTGAGTGAGGAAAGGGGGGGTCCGGGGTCCCAGCCTGGACAGACTGGGGGTTCAAACCCCCGCCTCTGCCACCAAAGGTTGGGGGCTCAGTACTGTCCCATGGGCTTCAGGGCCTCCCTGGCTCGATAGGTGGTGGACATGACTCCCTCCCCTGCAACCTGTGAGACTCAAGCAAGATGATGTGGAGGAAAGCATTTTAGGGGGTGGACACAGCGGAGCTGGTTGGTAGCCGATGGAGACCCAAGGATGTCCACCCAATGACAGCAGCGCTTCTCACAACAACATAGCCTATCCTACACTCGTGGCCCCCACAGGATGGGATCCTCTCCTCCCAGTGAAACCACCACCCTTCCCTCTAAAATGGAAGCTCCGCGAGGGCAGAGATTTCCATCCAGCAGGGTCCCAAGCACCTGTTCACAGTAGGCACTCGGGAGGTGTCTGATGAACAGAGGCTTGACTTCCATGGGCCACTGAAGATCTCTGGGGAAGGGGGGCCGACCAGGGTGCTGGACCTCCCCGGCAGACACCCTGCCGAGTCCCACGGGGGACCAGCCCAGCCCCTCTCCTCCCAGGCTCCAGTCTCCAGGCACAGACACAGCTGGCAGAAGCTCCAGAGGGACGGATCTGCAGAGCAGCCAGACCAGAGCCACGGGTGACGGCTGCCCTGGGCTCCCAAAGTGCCCAGCTGGGAGCGCCAGGCTGCTCGGCCGCCCACCTCAGCCACCCACATCTGCTGCCTGGGCCTCGCCGTGCCTGCACACATACACACACACACACACACACACACACACGCCCACGGCCTAGAACCCAAGGAGGGCTGTCTGTTCGGCCTGGCCTGGGCACCCCAGGGTCAAGGAAGCTCTCCAACCCACTCCAGGAAAACAACAACAGCACAGAAGAGGCCGCCTGGGACGGGGCGCCATGGCTTTGACAGGCAGGAGCGTTATATAATTAACTGCCCCCCACGCCTCCTCCCCTCGCAGGAATAACGAACCTTGCCTCTCAGTTGCATAAGCCAAAATAATAATTACTCTCCAGCCCTCTGACACTCCTGGATGTGGCCAGGGAGCAGGTGTTTAGCACAAGCTTCAGGAGCCTCAGAGAGCAAGCAGGGGACCGCACGTACGTTTGTGACTCTTGTGCCCAGCAGAAGCACACAAGTCCCCTCCAGTTCCCACTCCTTTCCCAGGCATCCAAGCCTGAAAAATTAGCCAGCCGCCAAGAGGGAGCCACTCATCAGGATAAGCTCCCAGATGGGGGAAGGGGCCTCTGGGGAGCAGGCTTGCTTGGGGTCTGGCTTCCAGGAACAGAAGTGCCTCACACCTCTCAGATGCCCTGAGGAGCGGACACTGGAGTGTCTGGGACAGCCAGGGCTCCCTGAACAGAAACCATCTTAGAGCCGCGCAGGGCGGGCAGCACGCTGGCTTCCGGCGCCGGCTCAGCCGGGAATGTGGCGGCATCTTGGAATGAAGGCACGGAGCATCCCTAAACTAACGGTGAAAATGATTCAGCCACTGAAAGGCGAGATTCCTGGGCTCGCGCTAAACAGATGGGCCTCCCTCCCTCCCGCCCGCCAGCAGCCTGCTCCAACAGCGCTGGCCCCGCGTCCAACCACCTAGAAGTTTATTGCCTCGTTGTGATGGTTTGGGTTCGCGTCCCCCGCCTCTAGCTCTCCCAGCCGCTCTCTCTCCATTGGCTTGGGTTGATCAGGACTAAGAGAGGCCCGGAGGCACCGCAGGAAAAACAAGCAGCAGAGCAGGGGCCTGACTCCCAGAGGCCGACACCCAGGGAGCTGGGCCAGCAGGGGGGCCGGGGGCGGGGGGGGTTCTCCCAGCCCCCCTGCGCCCTTGCTGGGTCCCAGAGGAGGCCGCGGGCCCAGCCTGGCCTTTCCGGCCTGCTCTTGGACGATGCACTAACACCCGGCTCAGCTCTGAGGCTCCTGGGCCTGGCAATGCTCCCAGAAAGCCCCCAACACCCTTCTGCTGGCACAGGGGCGCTGTCCCCCACCAGGCAGTGAGGCAACCTGTAGCCAAGGCCGCTGTGGCCTCCAGGGAGCCCCAGGAAATGCCCCAGGTGCCCACGGCCCTCTGGAGGGAAAAGCTCGACTTCCCCAGAGATAAAACAGAAGAAGCGAGAGAAGAAGGTCCCTCCTCCGCCAGCCCCCGCGCGCCGGGCGCACCTACCTCCATCGGAGTAGGTCTCCGTGCCGTAGCCGTCCTGCAGCCCGTTGCTCCAGGTCCCTTCGTACTTGGCCCCGTTGCCCGTGCACTCCCGCACCCCGTAGCGCCCCTTAAATCCGTGCGTCCACTCGCCCTTGTACACCCACTTCCCCTTGCTCTCCAGGCCGATGCCGTGGCGCTTGCCCTGCGCCCAAGTGCCCTGGTACGTGTTGCCGCTGGGCCAGGTGTAGACGCCCAGTACCTCGAAGCCGTGGCTCCACGAGCCGGTGTATTCGCCTTGGCCCTTGGGGCCGGTGCAGACGCCATGGCCGTGCGCCTTGCCGTCCTCCCAGCCTCCACAGTAGGACCCTCCATCGTCAAAATTAAACCTGCCCCCACTGGACATGCATGTAACTCGGTTTGCAAATCCCGCAAACGGTGAAAAAAAAAAAAAAAAAAAGGCGATCAACAAACCGGAGTCTTGGTTGGCTGGCTGGCTGGTTTTGTTTTGCTTTTTTTTTTTTTTTTTAAGGAAGAATGGAGAAAGCAAAAAACACAGCAAACAGATCCCGGGCGGCGGACGGCCGCGGCGTCGGCTTCGGAGGAATTCAAGTCAATTGGGGGCGATTATTCATTTTCGAGCTGCGCCGCGGAGCCTGACCAGCGTCTCGCGCTCCCGCTGGAGACAGGACCGGAGGGGAGGAGGGCGGGGGAGGGGGGGGGAGGGGGAGGGAGGGGGCAGGAGCAAGAGCGGCTGGTGCGAACGGCTCCACCTCAGCGGCAAGTGCCCCTCGGAGGCGAGCCCGCCGGGCTGGCCGCGCAGGCCAGGCGGGGACAGCGGCGCTCAGGCCCGGGGCGCAGTCCCCCACCTGCGGCTGCCGCGCTGCGGGCGCCCGAGGGCGGCGGCGGGGCCCGCGGGCGGCGGCGGCACGGGCGGCGGCGCGGGCGGCTGCACCATATTGGGGGCCGCGGGCCGGGCCGGGCCGGGCGGCGGCGGCAGCAGCAATGCGGCGGGTCGGGCGGCGGCGGCGGCGGCGGCGGTGGCGGCGGCGGCGGCGTGCGCTCTGGGCCCGGCTCGCGCGCTCGGGCCGGCGCGGCGCGCGCCTGCACTCCGCGCCCCGCCCGCGCGCGCGCCCCCGCACCCCGCCGCCCGCGCGCCCCCGCCCGGCCGCCCGGACCCCCGCCCCCGGCGCGCCCGCGGCCTGGAGAGGGGAGCTGGCCCGCCTGGCTGAGGGCGCGTGGCGCAGGCGGGGACCCGGGGCGCCCCGCCCGCCCGGCGTCACCTCTTCCTCCGATCGGCCTGGAAATAGGGGTCCAGCCGCGGCGCCCCAGACGCCCCCCCTCCCCCCATCTTTCCCGGGACTTGGGTTTAAAGGGACAGGAACTGCGTAACGGGAAGGCGCCCAGCACCCAGGGCGCTCGCTGCCCCCTCCCGGGAGCCACGAGTTGAAGCCGGGCGCCGTAGGCCTTGGGCAGGCCAGGGGCGCCCCGCATGTTTCGGCTCGCCCACCGCGCGCCTCGCCCCTCGCGCCGGACTCCTGCCTGGGACGCCTGGCCCTGACTTGACTGGAGAGGCTCTCGGCGGACCACAGGTGGTTTTCTCTATGACAAATGATCCTTCCTTTTTCCTTACAGGCGATTTGGGTCCACATGTGGGGGAAAGGGGATGCTCGCCTTAGAAAACTGGTATTTGGCCATTGGCCCCTCCCCATAAATTAAGAGAAAGTCCAGCTACGCAGAGACCTTAAAGTAAAGACACCCAAATTCCGTTCCTCCCCTGCACCCCGGCCAACAGGTAGCCCCCTTCCATCCCGTGAGCCGTTGCGCTTTGGGGGAACAAAGTGGAATCGCCTCTCAGGCGTCATTAGGTCTCTCTCAACACACACTCCCACCCCCCACCCCCAAGAGATGGTGTCTGATTCCTGGATCCGGGTATCCTGGGACCAATTTGAAGTGCATTTCCTGGACCATAAATCCGCAGGCAGGAGCCCGAGTTCCCAGCTCTCCGGAACGTGTTGGGCAACTGGCAGCAGCCAAGTGCTGCACCGCGAAATTGCACAGGGTCGCCGCTGGTTGCCGTGGGGGATGGGGGGTGGGGGTTACTCAGAGGAGCAGACTTTGCAGCTGAGGTTTAGGCAGGCCAGGAGAGCTGCACTTCCGGGGGCAGAGTGAGGGGACGGGGTTACACCTCCAGCCAGCAGTGTTCCCACCTTTGGCTCTCAAAAGAAAACCAGCCCCTCCTCCTCCTAGAATTCAAGTTCAGTTTCTTTTCTGCCTGGGATAACCAAAGCCCCCTCTCTGAAGAGCCATCAGCCTGCAGGGCTGTACCCTCTTCACCACCCCTCATCAGAGGGACAATTAGGGAGTTTTCAGTTTTGCTTTGTGACTTGGAGTTACTGGGATTCAGTGCACTTTCTAGGTGGCGCCTCCCTGTGCCCTCTGGGAGGTTTTCCTACCTGCCCAGGGTGGAGTTCTTGGGCCTAGCCTGTCTTAGACTTAATGGAAGTAGCCGATCAGCCCTCCAGAACACCTGGAGCAAGTGCCCTGGGTTTCTGGTTCTCTGTTCCTCAGCTGAAATTCAGTGTTATCAGGCTTAGGTCTGCTTTTATTGTATTTTGTCTCTCTAAAGTAAAGTAAAGTCGCTCAGTCGTGTCCAACTCTGCGACCCCATGGACTGTAGCCTACAACGCTCCTCCGTCCATGGGATTTTCCAGGCAATAGTACTGGAGTGGGTTGCCATTTGTCTCTCTAAATGGATATGAAATAGCGTTTCAGAGCTGTTCCGTGTAAATGAAAGATTAAATGTTGTGAAGGGCTATAGACTTTCCTCACAATTCAGATTGAAATCCTGCCTCCAGGGACTGGCAGCTGTGTGGCTCTGGGCAGTCCCTTAAAGTCTCTGAGCTCATTTTTCTCATCTGTAAAGTGGGCACAATAACAGTTTCCATCAGAGCACTGTGAGGATTTATCTGAACTGAGTGCCCAGCACCTCGTAGGTGCTCAAGACATGGGATGTGATGTTACTAGAAGGCCAACCCCCAGCAAAGGTCATGGCTTTCTACATGAGACACCCAGCCTTCAGCCTGCTCCCCTTAACATAGCTGACATAAAATTGCCATTTCTCTTGGACACTGCACTTTCTTTCTTCCATTTTATTTCCAAGCTGTCTTTTGCTGATTCAGCGGCCCTTCCTCACACAAGCAGTGGATTGCAACTGAGATCTCATTGGGAAATGGTGATTGGTTCCAAGTAACTACTGGCCAGCACCTTCTGCCTCTAGCTAATTGCCCCAGGCAATTCTAGTGCACACCCCCAGGACCCCTCCCTCCTCTCCAGGTTTGGTCAGATTAGCTCCAGCGGTTTCAGACTCTCTTTCCTGAAATGCAGATATTAGAGGCATTCATTTTTTGCAATTTGGAAATCATTCTCCCATAAAGTAGGGCTGACGGTATTGATTTCATTTTGGAGGAAACTCTCTAAGGTTATAAACGTAGTACCTACCACCCAGCAATTTCAAAATACAGACCAGGGAGAAAACACAAAAAGCCAGATCCCCATGTGGAATTTCACGACTCTGTGCACCAGGCTCTGGGGTGAACAGCTCACAGTAGTGACCTCAGGGCACTCCTCAGGTGACCTGGGCTTACCCACTCAGCTTCCACAAAGGCCAGCTTGGAGGGGACTTTGGTGATCCAGTGGCTAGGACGCCATACTCCCAATGCAGGGGGCCCAGGTTCCATCCCTGGTCAGAGAACTAGATCCCACATGCTGCAGCTAAAGAAAGATCTCCCATACTCCGACTAAGACCCAACACAGCCAAATAAATAAATACTAAATTAAAAACAAAAAAACCACACCAGCTTGGAGCTGTCTCTGTGAAGTGCTTGGCCAAAGGAAAAATAATGACTGAGCAGGATTCCAGCCCAAGCTGTCCAGTTTTCCAGCCTCCAGGAGTGAAAGCCCCCATTTCCCTGCGCACTCCCTCTTCCTGTGACCAAGAAGTTTTCTGATTTTGGCTTCAGAAAGGCTTCTTGGCTTCCCTATCTAAAGAACGGCCCCATTTCACCTCCACAGAAGCCTGTGTGTTTCCTTCAGAGAACTGAGCTTCAGTCTACAGTTTACGGTTCATCTTCATGAATCACAGCTGATGGTGACCGCAGCCACGAAATTAAGATGTTTGCTCCTTGGAAGAAAAGCTATGACCAATCTAGACAGCATATTAAAAAGCAGAGACATCACTTTGCCAACAAAGTTCTGTGTAGTCAAAGCTATGGTTTTTCCAGTAGTCATGTATGGATGCAAGAGTTGGACCATAAAGAAGGCTGAGCACCAAAGAATTGATGTTTTCAAACTGTGGTGCTGGAGAAGACTCTTGAGAGTCCCTTGACAGCAAGGAGATCAAACCGGTCAATCCTCGAGGAAATCAACCCTGAATATTCATTGGAAGGACTGATGCTGAAGCTGAAACTCCAATACATTGGACACCTAATGTGAAGAATTGACTCATTGGAAAAGATCTTGATGCTGGAAAGATTGAAGGCAGGAGGAGAAGTGGGTGACAGAGGATGAGCTGATTGGATGGCATCATCTACTCAATGGACATAAGTCTGAGCAAACTCTGGGAGATAGTGAAGGACAGGGAAGACTGGCGTGCTGCAGTCCATGGGGTTGCAAAGTGTCGGACATGACTGAGTAACTGAACAGAAACTTCACGAATGTGCCTGTGTTTACCCCACGCTGTGAGATGCCTGCATCAAGAGCTCCCTTCCTTCCTGCTCTCTTAGAACGTAATGCGGATACTTCTCCTGCCAGGAGGTGGGCTGGCTGGTGAGTGTAGCAGAGGGGGCGCAATGTGATTTTGAAGGTTACAGCGTAAAGGCAGCTTCTGCTTCATGCTCTTGAGATCCTGGAGAGCTTGGACCCCACTCGCCATGATGTCAGGAAACCCAAGCAGCGCCGGGAGAGAAACAGAGCCTCCAGCTGTCAGCCCAGCTGGACTCCTGGCGCACAGCCGGTCCCAGGTGACAGCTCTGTAAGCATACCATTTTGAAAGTAGGTCTGCCACGTGGATCAAGACCCCACCCACAGGGCTTTCTTCACCATGCCTTGTTATAATTCCACATAATAATATTTTATCATGTCTATATGATGATCTATATTTCCTCTATCTCACGTGGATAAAGAATACGGTGTATATATGTATACATACAATGAAATATTACTTAGCCATAAAAATGAATGAGATAATGCCATTTGCAGCAACCATGGATGGACCTAGAGATTTTCATACTTCTTTTCTTTTTGAGGTATGACTGACATACATTTTACCAGTTTCAGGTGTACAACATGATGATTTGATATTTGTATATACGGCAAAGTGACCGCCACAATAAGTCTAATTAAAATGAACATCCATCACCACACAGAGTCATAGAATTGTTTTTTCGTGATGACAACATTAAGGTTTACAGTCTTAGCAGCTTTCAAATATGCAGTCAGTGTTGTTAACTAGAGGCCAGGCGATGGCACCCCACTCCAGTACTCTTGCCTGGAAAATCCCATGGATGGAGGAGCCTGGTAGGCGGCAGTCCATGGGGTCGCTGAGAGTCGGATACGACTGAGCGACTTCACTTTCGCTTTTCACTTTCATGCATTGGAGAAGGAAATGGCAGCCCACTCCAGTGTTCTTCCCTGGAGAATCCCAGGAACGGGGGAGCCTGGTGGGCTGCCGTCTATGGGGTTGCACAGAGTCGGACACGACTGAAGTGACTTAGCAGCAACAGCATGCGGTACATGACACCCCCCTGACTTACTTGTTTCATACATGGAAGTCTGTACCTTTTGACCTGCTTCACCCTTTCCGCCCACCCACCTCCCCTGCAACATTCAATCCAATCTGTTCGTTCCCTGTATCTGTGAGCTTCTTTCCCCCCTTTTAAAAAAAGATTCCACACATAGTTGCAATGAAATATTTGTCTTTCTCTGTCTGACTTAATTCACTTAGCATAATGCCCTCATGATCCATCCATGTTGTTGCAAATGACAAGATTTCATTCATTTTTATGGCTGAATAATATTTCATCATATCTATATCTTTCTATTTCACATGGATAAAGAACATGTGAGATATATATATATATATACATACAATGAAATATTACTCAGCCATAAAAAATGAGGTATTGCCATTTTCAGCAACATGGATTGACTTAGAAATTGAGTGAAGTATTATTTGTATATGTATTATATGTATATGTATTATTTGTATCATATGTATGTGTGTGTATATATTATACAAATAATCTGAAAAGTATATATATATTATTTTCAGATTATTTCTCTCCTAGGTTATTATAAAATATTGAGTATAGTGCCCTGTGCTATATAGTAGGTCCTTGTTGGTTATCTGTTTTACATATACATTTTACATACTGAGTGAAGTAAGTCATACAGAGAAACACAAATATCATATGCTATCACTCATATGTGAAATCTTTTATAAAAAGATACAAATGAACTTATTTACAAGACAGAACTAGACCCACAGACATAGAAAACAAACTTATGGTTACCAAAGGGGAAAGGGTAGGGAAGGATAAATTAGGAGGGTGGGATTAATTTATACACATGACTATATGTAAAATAGATAACCAACAAGGACCTACTGTATAGCACAGGCACTATACTCAATATTTTATAATAACCTAGAAGAGAAATAATCTAAAAATAATATATATATTATATATGTATACTTTTTCAGATTATTTGTATAATATATATACACACACATACATATGATACAAATAACACATATATTCTATTATATCAGTTCAGTTCAGTCGCTCAGTCGTGTCCAACTCTTTGCGACCCCATGAATCGCAGCACACCAGCCCTCCCTGTCCATCACCAACTCTCAGAGTTCACTCAGGTTCAGCGTCCACCGAGTTAGTGATTCCATCCAGCCATCTCATCTTCCGTCGTCCCCTTCTCCTCCTGCCCCCAATCCCTCCCAGCATCACAGTCTTTTCCAATGAGTCAACTCTTCGCATGAGGTGGCCAAAGTACTGCAGTTTCAGCTTTAGCATCATTCCTTCCCAAGAAATCCCAGGGCTGATCTCCTTCAGAATGGACTGGTTGGATCTCCTTGCAGTCCAAGGGACTCTCAAGAGTCTTCTCCAACACCCCAGTTCAAAAGCATCAATTCTGCGGTGCTCAGCTTTCTTCGCAGTCCAACCCTCACATCCATCCGTGACCACTGGAAAAATCATAGCCTTGACTAGACAGACCTTTGTTGGCCAAGTAATGTCTCTGCTTTTCAATATGCTATCTAGGTTGGTCATAACTTTTCTTCCAAAGAGTAAGCGTCTTTTAATTTCATGGCTGCAGTCACCATCTGCAGTGATTTTGGAGCCTCAAAAAATAAAGTCTGACTCTGTTTCCACTGTTTCCCCATCTATTTCCCATGAAGTGATGGGACCAGATGCCATGATCTTCGTTTTCTGAATGTGGAGCTTTAAGCCAATTTTTTCACTCTCCACTTTCACTTTCATCAAGAGGCTTTTTAGTTCCTCTTCACTTTCTGCCATAAGGGTGGTGTCATCTGCATATCTGAGGTTATTGATATTTCTCCTGGCAAACTTGATTCCAGCTTGTGCTTCTTCCAGCCTGGCATTTCTCATGATGTACTCTGCATAGAAGTTAAATAAGCAGCGTGACAATATACAGCCTTGATGTACTCCTTTTCCTTTTTGGAACCAGTTTGTTGTTCCATGTCCAGTTCTAATTTTTGCTTCCTGACCTGTATATAGGTTTCTCAAGAGGCAGGTCAGGTGGTCTGGTATTTCCATCTCTCTCAGAATTTTCCACAGTTTATTGTGATCCACACAATCAAAGGCTTTGGCATAGTCAATAAAGCAGAAATAGATGTTTTTCTGGAACTCTCTTGCTCTTTTGATGATCCACTGGATGTTGGAATTTGATCTCTGGTTCCTCTGCCTTTTCTAAAACCAGCTTGAACATCTGGAAGTTCACGGTTCACGTATTGCTGAAGCTTGGCTTGGAGAATCTTCAGCATTACTTTACTAGCTTGTGAGATGACTGCAATTGTGCGGTAGTTTGAGCATTCTTTGACATTGCCTTTCTTTGGGATTGAAATGAAAACTGACCTTTTCTAGTCCTGTGGCCACTGCTGAGTTTTCCAAATGTGCTGGCATATTGAGTGCAGCACTTTCACAGCATCATCTTTCAGGATTTGAAATAGCTCAACTGGAATTCCATCACCTCCACTAGCTTTGTTTGTAGTGATGCTTTCTAAGGCCCACTTGACTTCACATTCCAGGATGTCTGGCTCTATATACGCATATATACACATCATCATATCATCACATCATATATATATGTATATGTGTGTATACATATAACTGAATCACCATGCTCACATTTGAAACTCATACAGCATTGTAAGTCAACTATAGTTCAATAAAATAAACTAGGATATGTGTTCTGTCAATGGGACAAGTAATTTGAAATTGAGAATAAAAGAGCTTTGAAAAATGGCAGGCATCATTTTACTTCCTTATTTATGAAGATCTAGAACTATCTATGACAGGGAGCCCTGTCATTGGGTCATTTCCATTTCTAGATAAAGACAATTATGAAGAAGAGAGAGGTGGAAGAATAAGGAAGAGAAGGATAAGGAAGAAGTGATTTGGATGGATTAATGAGAAGGAAAAAGAGAGGCTGTGGTGATGATGGTGATGATGGTAGTGATGATGTTATGACAGTCGTGGTGATGATGGTGGTAATGGTGATGGTGGTGATGATGGTGATGGTGGTGGCAATGGAGATGGTGATGGTGATGATACTGGTAATGGTGATGGTGGTGGTGATGGTGATGGTGTTGGTGGTGATGGTGATGGCAGTGATTGTGATAATGGTGGTGATGGTGATGATGATTGTGGTAATGGTGATGGTGGTGATGATGGTGATGATGGTGGCAATGGAGATGGTGGTGATGGTGATGATACTGGTAATGGTGGTGATGGTGATGATGGTGATGGTGTCGGTGGTGATGGTGATGGCGGTGATGATTGTGGCAATGGTGATGGTGGTGATGATGGTGCTGGTGTCGGTGGTGATGGTGATGGCGGTGATGATTGTGGTAGTGGTGGTGATGGTGATGGTGTTGGTGGTGATGGTGATGGCGGTGATGATGTGGTAATGGTGGTGATGGTGATGACTGTGGTAATGGTGATGGTGGTGATGATGGTGATGATGGTGGCAATGGAGATGGTGGTGATGGTGATGATACTGGTAATGGTGATGGTGGTAATGGTAATGGCGGTGATGATTGTGGTAATGGTGATGATGGTGATGGTGATGGTGGTGATGGTGCAGGTAGTGATGATAATGATGGTAGTGATGATGATGATGGTTATGGTGGTGATGGTGATGATGGTGATGATGGTGGTGATCAGGATTAATTACTACATTTGTGTGCCTGGCTCTGTGTCAAGCACTTGACATTTGCTATCACATTTAATCCTAGGACAACTTTATGAGGCTGGTATTATTATTATCCCCATTTTACACACGAGGAAACCTGAGACCTGGACAGGTCAAATCAGTTGCCCAAGATGGAAATGAACCCAATTAGCAAGCAGTAAAGCACAGGCTTGCAACTACCACACTTTTCTGTCTTGAGTGTGTAAACATCTCCTCACTGGGGAAGACAAGTTGTTGTCTGTGGTCAAGCTACATGTTCGTACATTTTAATGAATGGTTATATAGCATTTTCCATGAACAACCACCCAGGTGAAGGAATTGAACATTATCAGCATCTCAAACCCCCTAGTGTGCTCCCCTTAATCATAACTTCTCTCCCAAACAGAACCATTAATCCGAGTTTATCATTATCTTTTTTTCTTTATAGTTCTACCACCTGTATGTGTATTCCTAAGTCCTGTAGTTTAGTTTAGTTTTGGAACGTTATGTGACTGAACTTATAATACCTGCACTTTCTTTTACCCAACATAGCTCTATGGGTCACTCATTTGCTTAACAGTATAATATCCCATTGTATAAATGCATCAGCTGTTACTCGCCCCATTCTGCCATAACTAGACATTCAGGTCAGTTGTTTCCAGTTTGGGGCTATTAACAGCCACGCTTGCTTTCTGGCGTATGTGTTCTGCAGCATGTGAGCACACGTCTGCACCGGGAACACTTCCTCACTCACAGGACTCACATCAGCACCCCTCCCCAGGAGCCAGGCTGGGCAGGTGCATCTCCTCTGAGCTTTGCTGACACCTGTGCTCATCTGGGTTTAGCGCATGTCGCTCTGCCCTGTAGTTATTTGTAAAGTCACATGTCTTACTTCATGCTCTCATCCACTCACAGGCAGGGGAACACTGCAAGGTGGGACCCCATCTGACTCCTCTCCTCCCCTCTCTGTGCCTGGCCCGGTGTCTGGCACACACCAGGAGTGTGATCGTTGCAATCGAGTCAATGATGAATGAACAAACCGATGAATGAATGAGCAGTGGGCGTTCCCTAAACACTTGCTAAACCAGAGCTTGTCACGTCAGTGAACGGTGGAGCCCGGAGGTGCTGTCAGCTGGGGCTGCTTTCGATCCGTGTTTGACCTTGTCTGACACTCTGATGTCACAGCGGTGGCGCTGGGGACACAGACTATGTATGGGCAGAGGAGTGGGAGGATTACGGAGGCTTCACACACACTCCCTGTTCAGCAGGCGGGGTGTCAGGGTGAGGGGCAGAAAGGCATCCAGGAAAACGCTTCCCCACCCCCGGCCAGATCACTTGTCTCTGTTCCCGCCTCCTCTGCCTCTCAGGGCTAATGAGGGTGATTAGACCTCATTAGACCACAGCAGCTAGTGGTTTCCTCCTGCCATTCCCTTATCTACCCTGTATCTGATTCGTCCATCCCTGTGATGATTAGCGAGATGGCAGTGGGGTTGAGGGTGTGTGTGTGTGTGCTGCAGGGTTGGCCTGAAGAGGCTTGTAAATCTGTTGGTTCATCAAAGGGGAGGATGAAAGTTCTGGAGTCTGGGCGAGGGCCATGGGCAGGGGCTGAGCTGCTGTAGCTGGTGGGTGTACCAGGATCAAAGACAGTGTAGAAGGGCTCAGAGGCTTGGGAGGTGAAGTCACAGTTGTGGATGGGAGCGCCAGGCAGTGTGGACCAGATATGTGGGCCAGGCCAGGTGAGTTCACACCTGTCCTGTCAGGAAGTGTCTCATCAGAGCCCACTGGACTTGGGATCACACCCAGCCTCCCTAACCCGGTTTACAGCCTCTCTCCCTGACCCGTGCCTGCCTCTCCGTCCGCCTCCTCCCCTCCCGGCCCCTACGTCCCCTTGGCCTGGGCTGCTGGCTCTGCTCTCACCTGTTCTGCTCCCCCTCCTGCCGCATCCTGTCAGGTCTCTGCTTTGTAACCCCTTCTCCCAGGAAGTCTGCCTGGCCCCCCACCACTTCCAAGGCCAGGGTGGGTGGCCGCGCCTGTGGTTCCACAGCCGCTGGGGCCTCTGCACCCCCGCACTGTGCGGTCCAGGCTTGCTCCTCCCCAGCGTTCTCTGCCAGGTGACTGATGGCAGGGACTGGGGTTGCTGGGCTGACATTCTATCCTGACTCAGTGTCGGTCCAGAGCAGGTGCTCAACAAATCACTCGGGGTGACAGCATGAAGAAGGTGGGCCAGTGTTTGCCCAGGACCATAGCGTAACTCAAAGGTACCGTGGTCTAAGGACCCCCTCCTCCCCTCTTCCAGCCCTTCCCTACCCCCACCTTGCTTTCCCATGGATGTAGCCTCCCTCAACCCCTCCGTGCCAGTTGGAGCCGGCAGTGCACGCAGGGCTGCTCAGAATCCAGCACTCTGCTCATACAAACACACTCAAGAGTCTTCCCGAGTCTCAGCCCTCATGCTGGGTGCCTTCACCCAAGGGCTGAGGACCTGATTTAGTCCCCCAAATCAGGTGGTACCTGAAGGCTGGTGTTGTCTGAACTTACAGACTTACTCAAGTACAGGAGTGAACGAACCCCTTTCTGGGCACACCTCTCTGAGCTGGGTTCTCCGGCTTTTTGCAAAAGGGTGTTTTTAAAACATCTTTATTGAGGGACTTCCCTGGAGGTCCAGTGGTTAAGAATCCACCTTTCCATGCATGTGGAAAGGTGATGTGGGGATGTGGGTTCAATTCCTGTTCAGAGAACTAAGACCCCACGTCTTGTGGCTTAGTTGCCTGCACACTGCAGGTACTGGGCTCCCACGACACGGCTAGAGAGAAACCTGCACACCACGACAAACATCTCTGGTGCTGTAAATAAGACCTGACACAGCCAAAAATAGATCCAAAGAGAAAGACTACACAGTACATAATTCATATAAGATAAGAAATACTCGGAAAAGGCAGATTCATTGAGACAAAACTAAAGAGTGGTTATCTAGGGCCAGGAAGGCTGGTGAGAAGTGGAAAGTGACTGATGACAGGTACAGGAGCTCATTCTGATGTAATGAGAAGGTTCTAGAGTTGATTGTGGCGATGACTCTGTGAATATACTAAAAAAAGAAATTAATAAAAAATTTTCGAAAACTTTATTGAGATATAATTCGCTTACCATATAATACATACACTTAAAGTGTAGAATTCAGGGTTCTTAGTATAAAGTTGTCAGCTATCATTACAATGTAATCTTGCATTTTCATTACTCCCAAAGAAGCCCTGTGCATATTAGCAGTCACTCCTTACCGTCCCCTCCCCCAGCCCCCAGCAAGCTCTAATCTGCTTTCTGTGTGCACGGATTTGCCTGTTCTGGACGCTCCATATAGACGGACTCATACAATGCAGGCTCTTTGTGACTGGCTCCTTTCACAGGGCATAATGTCCTGAAGGTTCATTCATGTTTTAGCGTCAGTACCTCGGGCCTGTTTGTGGCCGAGTAACATTCCATCATGTGGATGGGCCGCATTTGGTTCACCCATTCATCAGCTGATGGACATTTGGGTTGCTTCTATTTTTGCCCGCTGTGAACAATGCTGCCGTGAACATTTGTTTCCAAACATTTGTGTGCATGTATGGTTTCATTTCTCTTGGGTATAAACCTAGCAGAGGAATTGCTGGGTCACATGGTTACTCTCTTTTCACCTTTGGAGGAGCTGCCAGACCGTTTTCCAGACCAGCTGCACTGTTTTCCTTGTGATTTGTGACGTTGAGAATCTTTCTATGTGCTTACTGGCCATTTGTATGTCTTCTTGGGAGAACTGTGTATTCAAGTCCTTTGCTCTTTTCTAAATCTGCACTTTTCTTATTAAGCTGTAGGAGTGCTTTGCATATTTTGGATACAAATCCTTTAGCAGATAGACTGTTTGCAAATATTTCTTTCCGTTCTCTAGGTTGTCTTTTTACTTTCTTCATGATTTTATCATTTGCAGCATTAGGCTTTTAATTTTGATGAAGCCCTTCGTATCTTCTTTTTCTTTTATCCCTCATGCTTTTGGTGTCACTCCTAAAGGATCTTTACTAACATACCCAACTTCTTTGACACAACTGGCCACTCCTCTTCCATCTGACCCAGCTTGTATCCTCAGAGTGCAGTAGTCTTGCCTCCCAGAGAGCCTCATGCTCTGGGGATGTAGGGGTAGCTGAACCAATGATGTCAGAGTCATCAGCACCCCCAACGATGTGTTCTTGTGGAAAGCATCTCAGGTACCTGAACAGATGGCTTCTGAGACACACACATTCCCTTTCCCACTGTGACCACAGCTGATAGACACTGGAGGGCTTCCTGGAGGAAGGGTCAGTGAGGCATGAAAGGGCAATCACAGAGCGTGAGCACCAGTCAGGCTCAGACCTTTGGGCGCCTACACCCTTGAGTGTGCTTGAATCTGGTGTGTCCAGCCCATTGAAGCCTCCCTGAACCCCGACCAGTCAGAGAACATGCGAGGCCTTGAGCTCACAGGAGCTGATCTGCGCTCTGCTCGGCCAAGTGAATTGCTGAGCAGACAGGCTTCTTTCCCAGCCCCTCCTCCCAATCTTTCCTGCCTCCCAAACACAGGCTCTTTACCTCAAACCCTCAACAGCTCACTCAACATTCGTTCAAGAACCCCTAGACCAGGGCTGGGGATATGGCAGAGGACAGGTGTGGCCTTTGCCCTGGTGGCAGAAAGCCGTCTGCAGGAGCCCAGTGTGCCCTGCTCACAGCCAGCAGCCAGTTACTGGTGACTTGGAGACCAGGCTCAGCTGGTACATAGCTGTCAGTGCAGAAATCCCCACCTGAGGAAGAACCTGCGGAGCCTGGGGCGGACTCGGGGGAGTGCGCGTTCGGTCCTAAGCCTGCCCCTTGCTCCTCTGTGGCCTTGGGCAAATCACTCGGCCTCTCTGAGCCTCAGAGTCATCACCTGTCATGTGGGAAGAAGAATCAACGCCACCTTCCTGCGGAGAGTAGGTGACGTGTGACCGTCAGTGTTGACCCAGCTGCAGCCAGTGACAATCCCTTCATTTAATGACGAGCTGGTCTCAGTGTTACCCACTGAATCCATACAACAACCCCACCCCCTCCCTGTGGGAGGCACCCCCAGGAAAAGAGATAGAAGCTCAGGAGTGGGGAGGGGCTGAGCCTTCTGGCTCTGGGCTCTCTTGCTCCCTGGAGAGCTGGGGATAGAGAGATCAGGGTTCTTGTAACTTCTCACCAGTCCACCCTCCACACCTTCACCCTGCAGTGGGGCCAAGGCTTTGGGAAAAGGAAAGACAGCCCCCCATCATGACAAGAGTCGGGGGCTCCCTGAAATATAGCTTTCTTCTTTGTGGGCAGGTTTTTAAAATGTATTTGGTTCATCTTGTAACCATCACATTTACTGTACACACTTTGGAAAATACAGGAAGGCACACACAAAAGGTGAAAGTCATCATCGCCCCCAAGTCCAGCAGTTACAGTCAACAATTGATTTCTTTATTCCCAGGCTTTTTCTTCTGGGTGCAGTTAACACAGATAGATTTTACAAAAGTAGGAAGACACTTTTTGTACTTCCTTTTTTTTTTTTTTTAAATTTAGCACATGCTCTGCACATTTTCTCTTTTAATTAAATTGTCTTCTATGGTCCAGGTTGCTAGTGTCTATCCAGAGCCATCGATAATAGCGAATGCTAGATTTGAATATAGTTTACATCCCTTTAGAGCTTTATAATGCTTGCATTGTGCTCGTATGTGCTCCATGCTTTCCATATATTAATTCATTTAATCCTCACGACAACTGCATGCGCTCAGTGGACTATTATGACCCCTTTTACAGAGAAGGAAGCTGAAGAACAGAGAGGTAAAGCCACTTGTCCAAAATCACACAGCTTCTAAGGCGCAGGGCCAGGATTCGAACCTGGGCAGTCTGGCTCCAGGGTCCACGCTGCCCTGGTTATGAGCAGAAATGGGACAGGAAGGGCACAGGGGGGACAGGGTGGGGGTAAAGGGGGCAGACTCCCCCTTCTCTGGGGCTCTGGAAGACACATGGAGTGGGGCCTCTGGGTCCAGCTTGTGACTGACGCTGGGCTATCTGTGCCTCTGATGGTCGGGAAGCCATTGTGCTCGTCTGTGTGGATGTGTGCACCTGCTAGCCCCTTTGAGAGCCTGGGAACCCCTTTACAGTGATGCCCTGGAGCTGCAGCCACAGGGGCTGGGGGTCCTCTTCTGCCCTTAATTCCCAGCCCCTTGGTCTCAAGCACCAGGTTCTAGGATGCGGGTTGCCTCAAGCGACCCGAGGCGATGCCAGCCTGAGTCACCAGACACATGCTTTCCCGGCCAGTGGCAGCCATGGCCGCGGGCTGACAGGCCTCAGCTGGGAGACCCAGAGTCCCCACACTCCCAGGAAGCCACGGCAGCCCTGGGGTTCCGGGGCACCTGACAGGGGCAGGAGGAAACTGTGGACCTCGGCCCAGTTTCGAGGGGTGCTATTCAAGTGCACAGGCGGGCCTATCAGGGGCTGGTATCCACGCCCCCAAACCAGAGGCAGGATGCCCGGTTGTAAAGACAGACCACATGCCCTGCGCCCAGCCCCAGCGCAGGAGGTGCCCCACCCTGCCCGCTTCTTGTAAACAGCAGCACCATGGCCATGCCCACCCCAGAGGCGGGCACTGCAGGTGGGCAGCCGGGGCTCAGCTCCTCACCTTGCCGTGCCCTGGCAGGTGGCCTGGGGGTCCTCGACTTTTGTGAGTCTCAGTCCCCTCTTGGCCAGCCAGCCCCATCCCAGGGTTGCACCAAGGACATGAAATGAATGAGCTGTCCGTCGTGTCTGGAGTAAGCGCTGCATTGCTAGGTCAGACTTTTCCCTGTGTGCATCTCTGATCGCTTCCTTGGGATAAATTCCAAAATGCAGACTGGCCACGTCAAAGGGCACACGCGTTCTGCAAACAAGCTGCTGCCGGATGGTCCTCCCTGCTACAGTTCAGCCTCTCATCACAGAGCCTCCTGGCTCTAGTTCTGGGTTGGTAGGACTGGGCGGGCCCTGAGACTCTGCATTTCTAAAGCGGGCAGTGCTGACACCAGGGTCCAGGACCACCCCCTGGCAGGGGTCATCAGGTGTACGCAGGCTCTCCGCCAGCCCCCCTTGTAGGAAGCCGGTTCTCGGCGGGGCAGGGCGGACCACAGCCCCAGGCAGTGTCAGTGGCAGGGCTAGAAGGCCGTCCTGGCGTTCTGCCTGCATCTCAGCGTGGAGTCTGAATCTCTGCCGTTCGCCGCCAGTCCAGCAGAGCTGTTTATGCGGTCAATTCCAGCAAATGCACTTTATCCAGAGAGGCCAAGAGAGACCAGCTCTCTGCACCGAGGCCAGGCGACTGGGGTCCAGCCCTGCACCGCCCAGAGAGCCTTTCCAGCAGCCTCGGGCCTGTGGCTTCGGTCCCTGCGGCGGCGCTGCAAGCAGGCCCGGAGAGGACGGTGGGCCGAGGGAGACCCCGTCTGGACGGGAGCGTCCGTGCAGCCGCCTCGCTTTCTCCCCGCCTGTCAGATGCAGTGTGCACGCTGGGCTTCCACTCCAGCCCAAGGGGCTACAAAGCCTGGGCATTTCTTGAAATCAGGGATCAAACAATCAACTCCACTCCGGGTAAAAGGAGGGAGGAAGGCATAAAATACATAGGGTGTGTTTGTTTCCTGTATGAACCACATGAAATTGCTGAATTGGGGCCTTTTTTTGCCCTGCAAAAGGGCAGCTTCCTATGGTTCAGCGCTAACTTCGTGGCAAACCTTCGAGGCAGTTTTATAATCGGCCTGTTCTCAGGATGCACCGTCACTCTTCACACAGATTGCCAACAGCACTGACCATATTTCAGGGAATCAGATGTCAAGGGTGCTCGGGGCTCCTCTGTCCCCTGACAGCTGTGCTCACTTTCAGTGCCCTGGGGGGCGTTAGAGGGCCAAGGCCCTCCATCTTCTCTTTCCAGCATTTTAGGGTCACTTCCTGGAGGAAGTTCCCGTGAGCACTGTTGGGCAACAAGGCAGACAGAGCCCCCAGAGGCCGCTGTCTGTCTTGCAGCAGAGGGAGCTGCCCTTCTCGTCTCCCACGGAGACTCCGAGGATCGTCCAAGGGAAGAGCCGTGAGGTGGGAGGGGAGATGGAAGCCAAACAAAGGAGATGCCGACTTTTGTCTGATCCCGGAGACAAGATGCCCAGGTGTGGTGGACGAGGGACTCACCTGGCCTGGCCTTCCTGAGTCAGGAGGTGAAAGCTCCCATGTGTCAGAGCGCTGTGGCCAGGCGGGCGGGACCGGGTGGACCCCCTCACCCAAGCGGGAGTCTCAGGTCGGGAGAGATGAGCAGCCCGTGCACCCATGATGAGGCTCGCTGCGGGGAGCAGGGCGGCCACCCACGTGGGTCCGAAACAGCAGGGAAGGGAGACTGGCCTGGGTCTTGCTGTGATTGGGGGTGAGGTGTCTGCTCTCAGAACGGAGCTGCCAGCAGCCACGAAGGAGGGAACACCCACTTCCTATTAGCCTGCCTGGATGTGGGGCGTTGGTGCGGAGGCTTCATAGCTGCCAGCAGTCCAACATCCAGGTTGGAGTCAGACTCTGCTATGCGCTGACACGCCTGCCTCCCGTATTGCAACTCAGCTACACGAGTGACCCAATCCAGGCCCAGGGAGCGAGATGACCCTACGAGTCTCCAGCACCTGAGTGCCTGGGGCAGGGGGTGCATTCAACCCACCTCTCCCCACGGCCTCCTCATGGCAGCTCCGCTGTCAAAACACACTCAAGACTTTAAATTGTGCCTGGTTCAGGCTGTACCAGACACCCATGTACCACCACCCAGATTGAACAAATGTTCATCTTTTCCATATTTGCTCTACAGTGTTTTTTAAGGAGATCAGTTTAGAGTGGAAGCTCCACCCCATGCTTCCCCTCTCACCTGGCTCAGAGGCGACTTCTTGCCAAGTTACTGTGTATTCCTCCCACTATAAGCCATCGTCGTGTGTGTCCCACGAAATTGCCATAAAGATGGTCATACAATTCACATCCTTTAGTGGTTCTTTTTCCCTCCACCTGATATAACATTTTAGGTTCATCTCTATTGATTCAAGCAGCTGTCATTCATTTTAAAGGTGAGGTTAGAGGCTGGCTTCCCCAGTGGTTCAGTGGTAAAAATCCGCCAGCAATGCAGGAGACTTGGGTTCAATCCCTGGGTTGGGAAGATCCCCTGGAGTAGGAAATGGCAACCCACTCCAGTATCCTTGCCTGGAGAATCCCATGGTCAGAGGAGCCTGGTGGGCTACAGTCCATGGGGTCATAATGAGTAGGACACAACCGAGCAACTAACACGCACAGAGGTTATTCCACTGTGAAACTGAGTCCAGCTGAGTTAACCATCCCACGTCCTGCTAAGATCAGGGATGGTTCCTGGGTTTTGCTTTTAGTCTTTTTTTTTTTTAGGTTTTTTTTTGGGGGGGCAAAGAAGATAGGCTGCTCAGCAGGTAAGCAGTAGGGGCAGGAGACAGGTCATCCTCTGCTTTCCCAGCAGAGCATCACCACAGTCTTAGACCCCTGGTTAAGCCACACACCCCAGCAGGGCAAGGTCACCTGTTGTGGTGGCTTTAGGATATGTGCACAGGGTACTCCCCAGTGGTCCTGCTTCTAATGCAGGGAGCCTGGGTTCCATCCCCGGTCAGGAAACTAGATCCCACAAGCTGCAACTAAGAATTCACACACTGCAACTAAGACCTGACGCAGCCAAATAAATTAATTAAAAAAATGAAAGTATGCCCACAAATTCCTGGACTCCCTGCCCCTCAAGAGGGGAAGCTTTATTCTCCTGCCCTGAGTGTGGGCTGTACTCACCCACTTGCTCACCCCTAACAAATAGAACAGGCAGGTGTGGTGTGGCATCACAAAGATACAAGAGGACTGGGGCTTATGTCTTTGTTTGTCTGTCTCTTCCTGTCTCTGATCACCCACTCTGTGGGAAGCCAGCTGCCCTCCCCAGAGATGCGATGAGGAACTGAGGCCTTCCAAGAACAGCCAGCGAGGCCCCACGGGCTGCTGGTAACCACAGAGGTGCCTTGAAAGTGGATCCTTGATGCCCTGTGCGACACCTTGACTGCAGCTGCTCAGGCACTTCCTGGACTCCTGCGCCACGGAACCGTGGGCTAACTAATGCACATGTGCCCTTCAAGCCCCTGATTTCAGGAGGGTGGGTAGTATTTGTTGTGCAGCAGCAGATAACTGACACACCCATTCTGCATCACTCAGAGGCCAGGAGGCAGGCAGACTTGGGGGCCTGGCTGGCTTGACCACCCATAGTCTTGAAGCATCTCCTCCTCACAGCATCCTAGCCTCAGAGTGAGTGTGCTGGCCCAGGAGCCACCAGCATGGACCTGTCACAGCACCTGGGGCTGACCACGACGGCAGCCTCCTCTTCCCTTTCTCCTCTGACTCCATCGTCTTTTGCAAGTTCCCTCACAGCCCTGACTGGCTGCATCTCCAGGGACTGAAATACTACACAATAAACTCAGACCCAGCCCCCAGCTACAGACAACTAGCCTCCCATTATGCTTTTTTCCTGGGCTTCCCTGGTGGCTCAGATGGTAAAGAATCTGCTTGCAATGCAGGAGACCCCAGGTTGATCCCTGGGTCAGGAAGATCCCCTGGAATAGGGAATGGCTATCCACTCCAGTTCTTTCCTGGTGAATCTCATGAAGAGAGGAACCTGGTGGGCCACTGTCCATGGGATCACAAAGAATTGGACATGACTGAGAGACTTACACACACACACACACTTTCTTCCTGAGGGTAAATTTCTGATACAGAATCCAACAACTTCTGCCACATACAGTGTTCTGGAAATTTTAATTAGGTTGGTGCAAATGTAATTGTGGTTTCAGACTGTGAACTTTAAATCATTATAACTAGGCTCAAACACACCTTTATTAATTAAAATAGGAACCATTACAGTCAACATATTTTTGGCAATGGAATATAAGTTTGTTTATTCCTGTGGTGTAGAAATCCATGCTTCAGGATTTGGCAAACCCTTGGAAAGCATTTTCTGCCTCCTTCTGGTTATGGAAGTATTTTCCCTGCAAAAAGTTGTCGAGGTGCTTGAAGAAGTGGTAGTCGTTTGCTGAGAGGTCAGGTGAATATGGCAGATGAGGCAAAACTTCGTAGCCCAATTCATTCAACTTCTGAAGCACTGGTTGTACGATATGCATTTGGGCGTTGGCATGGAGAATAACGGCCCTTTCTGTCGACCAGTGCCGGCTGCAGGCCATGCAGTTTCAGTGCATCTCATCGATTTGCTGAGCATAGCTGTAATGGTTTCACTAGGAGTCAGAAAGCTGTAGTGGATCAGACAGACAGCAGACCACCAAACAGTGACCGACTTTTTTGGTGCAAGTTTGGCTTTGGGAAGTGCTTTGGAGCTTCTTCTCGGTCAAACCACTGAGTTGGTCATCACTGTGTCATATGCTGCTGCTGCTAAGTCACTTCAGTTGCGTCTGACTCTTTGCAACCCTATAGACCATGGCCCACCAGGCTCTTCACTCCATGAGATTTCCCAGGGAAGAGAAATTTCCCATTTCCCAGGCAAGTGGGAAATTTGCCTGGGAGTGGATTGCCATGTCCTGGAGTGGGTTGCCATGTCCTCCTCCAGGGGATCTTCCCAACCCAGGGATCGAACTTGCATCTCTTATGCCTCCCGCATTCGCAGGCAGGTTCTTTACCACTAATGCCACCTGGGAAGCCTGTTTTATAAAATCCACTTTTTGTTGCTGGTCACAATCTGAGTGAGAAATGGCTCACTGTTGCGTAGAATAAGAGAAGATGATTTTTCAAAACACTGATTTTTTTTTTTTTTTTTGATTTGCAGTCAGTTCATGCTGCTATTGCTGCTAAGTCGCGTCAGTCATGTCTGACTCTGTGCGACCCCATAGACGGCAGCCCACCAGGCTCCTCCATCTCTGGGATTCTCCAGGCGAGAATACTGGAGTGGGTTGCCATTGCCTTCTCCAATGCATGAAAATGAAAAGTGAAAGTGAAGTCACTCAGTCATGTCTGACTCTTCGCGACCCCATGGACTGTAGCCCACCAGGCTCCTCCATCCATGGGATTCTTCAGTCAAGAGTACTGGAGTGGGTTGCCATTGCCTTCTCTTAGTCAGTTCATGAGGCACCCACTTATAGAGCTTTACCCTCTTTCCATTTTGCTTCAAATGCCAAACTGCATAATGGTCAATATCGAATTCTTTGGCAACTTCTCATGTAGTTGTGAGAGAATCAGCTTCGATGATGGCTCTCAATTGGTCACTATCACCTTCCGATCACTATACTCCTCATCTTCAAGGCTCTCATCTCCTTTGCAAAACCTGAACCGCCACTGAACTGCAGGCTCTCGTCTCCCTTGCAAAACCTGAACTGCACCATATGTTCACTAGCAGTTCCTGGGCCAAATGCGTTATTGATGTTTCAAGTTGTCTCCACTGCTCACTTTTAAAAATTAATTTAATTGGAGGCTAATTACTTTACAATATTGTGGTGGTTCTTGCCATACATTGACATGAATCAGCCATGGGTATACATGTGTCCCCGCATCCTGAACCCTCCTCCCCCTCCCTCTTTATCCCATCCCTCTCAGTTGTCCCAGTGCACCAGCTTTGAGTACCCTGCTTCATCCATTGAACTTGGACTGCCGATCTATTTCACATATGGTAATATACATGTTTCAATGCTATTCTCTCAAATCATCCCACCTCACCTTCTCTCACAGAGCCCCAAAGTCTGTTCTTTATATCTGTGTCTCTTTTGCTGTCTTGCATATGGATTCATTGTTGCCATCTTTCTAAATTCCATACATATGCATTAATATACTGTGTTTGTTTTTCTTTCTGACTTACTTCACTCTGTATAATAAGCTCCAGTTTTATCCACCTGATTGGAACTGACTCAAATGCATTCTTTTTTATAGCTGAGTAACATTCCATTGTGTCTATGTAACTTTCTTATCCACTTGTCTGCTGATGGACATCCAGGTTGCTTCCATGTCCTGGCTATTATAAACAGTGCTGCGATGAACATTGAGGTACACGTGTCTCTTTCAATTCTGGTTTCCTCGGTGTGTATGCTGAGCAGTGGGATTGCTGGGTCATACGGCAGTTCTATTTCTGGTTCTTTAAGGACTCTCCACACCATTCTCCATAGTGGCTGTATTAGTCCTCATTCCCACCAACAGTGTAAGAAGGTTCCCTTTTATCCACACCCTCTCCAGCATTTATTGTTTGTAGACTTTTTCATGGCAGCCATTCTGACTGGTGTGAGATGGTACCTCATTGTGGTTTTGATTTGCATTTCTCTGATAATGAGTGATGTTGAGCACCTTTTCATGTGTTTGTTAGCCATCTGTATGTCTTCCTTGGAGAAACATTTGTTTAGTTCTTTGGCCCATTTTTTGATTGGGCCATTTATTGTTCTGGTATTGAGCTATGTGAGCTGCTTGTATATTTTGGAGATTAATTCTTTGTCAGTTGTTTCATTTGCTATTATTTTCTCCCATTCTGAAGGCTGCCTTTTCACCTTGCTTATAGTTTCCTTCGTTGTGTAAAAGCTTTTAAGTTTAATTAGATCCCATTTGTTTATTTTTGCTTTTATTTCCATTACTCTGGGAGGTGGATCATAGAAGGTCCTGCTGTGATTTATGAAGAAGGAAATGGTAACCCACTCCAGTGTTCTTGCCTGGAGAATCCCAGGGACAGGGGAGCCTGGTGGGCTGCCATCTATGGGATCACACAGAGTCAGATATGACTGAAGTGACAGCAGCAGCTGTGATTTATGCCAGAGAGTGTTCTCCTATGTTTTCCCCTAGGATTTTTATAGTTTCTGGTCCTGCATTTAGCTCTTTAATCCATTTTTATTTTATTTTTGTGTATGGTGTTAGAAAGTGTTCTAGTTTCATTCTTTTACAGGTGGTTGACCCGTTTTCCCAGCACCACTTTTTAAAGAGATTGTCTCTTCTCTAGTGTATATTTTTTCCTCCTTGGTTAAAGATAAGGTGTCCCTCAGTTCAGTTCAGTTCAGTTCAGTCACTCAGTCATGTCCGACTCTTTGCGGCCCCATGAATTGCAACACGCCAGGCCTCCCTGTCCATCACCAACTCCCGGAGTTCACTCAAACTCACATCCATCGAGTCAGTGATGCCATCCAGCCATCTCATCCTCTGTCGTCCCCTTCTCCTCCTGCCCCCAATCCCTCCCAGCATCACAGTCTTTTCCAATGAGTCAACTCTTCTCATGAGGTGGCCAAAGTATTGGAGTTTCAGCTTTAGCATCATTCCTTCCAAAGAAATCCCAGGGCTGATCTCCTTTAGAATGAACTGATTGGATCTCCTTGCAGTCCAAGGGACTCTCAAGAGTCTTCTCCAACACCACAGTTCAAAAGCATCAATTCTGCGGTGCTCAGCTTTCTTTACAGTCCAACCCTCACATCCGTACATGACCACTGGAAAAACCATAGCCTTGACTAGACAGACCTTTGTTGGCCAAGTAATGTCTCTGCTTTTCAATATGCTATCTAGGTTGGTCATAACTTTTCTTCCAAGGAGTAAGCATATTTTAATTTCATGGCTACAATCACCATCTACAGTGATTTTGGAGCCCCCCAAAATAAAGTCTGATAGTGTTTCCACTGTTTCCCCATCTATTTCCCATGAAGTGATGGGACCAGATGCCATGATCTTTGTTTTCTGAATGTTGAGCTTTAAGCCAACTTTTTTACTCTCCACTTTCACTCTCATCAGGAGGCTTTTGAGTTCCTCTTCACTTTCTGCCATAAGGATAGTGTCATCTACATATCTGAGGTTATTGAAGGTGTCCCTAGGTGTGTGGATTTATCTCTGGGCTTTCTATTTTGTTCCATTGATCTATATCTCTGTCTTTGTGCCAGTACCATACTGTCTTGATGATTGTAGCTTTGTAGTATAGTCTGAAGTCAGGCAGGTTTATTCCTCCAGTTCCATTCTTCTTTCTCAAGATTGCTTTGGCTGTTCAAGATTTTTTGTGTTTCTATACAAATTGTGAAATTATTTGTTCTAGTTATGTGAAAAATACCATTGGTAGCTTGCATTGAATCTATAGATTGCTTTGGATAATATACTCATTTTCACTATAATGATTCTTCTGATCCATGAACAAGGTATATTCTCCATCTGTTTGTGTCATCTTTGATTTCTTTCATCAGTGTTTTATAGTTTTCTATGTATATGTCTTTTGTTTCTTTAGGTAAATTTATTCCTAAGTATTAGATTCTTTTTGTTGCAATGGTGAAAGGGATTGTTTCCTTAATTTTTCTGTCTGTCTTTTTATTGTTAGTATATAGGAATCCAAGGGATTTCTGTATGTTAATTTTATATCCTGCAAATTTACTATAGTCATTGATTAGCTCTAGTAATTTTCTGCTGGCGTCTTTAGGGTTTTCTATGTAGAGGATCATATCATCTGCAAACAGTGAGAGTTTTTCTTCTTCTAGTCCAAACTGGATTCCTTTTATTTCTTTTTCTTCTCTGATTGCTGTGTCTAGGACTTCCAAAACTGTTTTGAAAAGTAGTGGTGAGAGTGGGCACCCTTGTCTTGTTCCTGATTTTAGAGGAAATGCTTTCAATTTTTTGCCATTGAGGATAATGTTTGCTGTGGGTTTATTATAGATGGCTTTTATGTTGAGGTATGTTTCTTCTATGCCTGCTTTCTGGAGAGTTTTTATCATAAATGAGTGTTGAATTTTGTCGAAGACTTTCTCTGCATCTATTGAGATAATCATATGGTTTTTAATCTTTCAATTTGTTAACATTGTGTATCACATCAATTGATTTGCAAATATTGAAGAATCCTTGCATCCTTGGGATAAAGCCCACTTGGTCATGATATCTTTTTAATTAGTTGCTGGATTCTGTTTGCTAGAATTTTGTTGGGGATTTTTGCATCTATGTTCATCAGTGATATTGGCCTATAGTCTTCTTTTTTTGTGGTATTTTTATCTGGTTTTGGTATTAGGGTGACGGTGGTCTCATAGAATGAATTTGGGAGTTTACCTTCCTCTGCAGTTTTCTGGAGGAGTTTGAGTAGCATAGGTGTTAGCTGTTCCCTAAATTTTTGGTAGAATGAACCTGTGAAGCCATCTGGTCCTGGGTTTTTATCTGTTGGAAGATTTTTGATTACAGTTTCAATTTCCTTGGTTGTGATGGGTCTGTTAAGATTTTCTGTTTCTTCCTGGTTCAGTCTTGGAAGGTTATACTTTTCTAAGAATTTGTCCATTTCTTCCAAGTTGTCCATTTTATCGGCATATAGTTGCCAATAGTAGTCTCTTAGGAATCTTTGTATTTCTGTGTTGTCTGTTGTGATTTCTCCATTTTCGTTTCTAATTTTATTGATTTGATTCTGCTCTCTTTTTTTCTTGAGGAGTCTGACTAATGGTTTGTCTATTTCACTTATCTTCTCAATGAACCACCTTTTAGTTTTGCTGATTTTTGCTATAATCTTCTTTCTTTTTCATTTATTTTTGCTCTGATTTTTATGATTTCTTTCCTTCTACTAACTTTGGGTTTCTCCTTTTCTTCTTTTTCTAGTTGCTTCAGATGTAAAGTTAGGTTATTTATTTGATGTTTTTCTTGTTTCTTGAGATAAGCTTGTATTGCTATGAACCTTCCTCTCAGCACTGCTTTTACTGAATCCCATAGGTTTGGGGTTGTACAACTCATTTTGAACTCAAATAAGAAAATTGCTAACATTTGCTTTTTGTCTTACATAAATACAAAATAAACAGTCAGTAATAAGCCATTAGCAAAAATAAAGCAAAAAAAAAGGCATTAAAATGGTGTATAACACAACCACATTTATGGAAGAATATATTCCAGTATCAAATGGCAAAATTAAACAATGCAAAACCACAATTGCTTTTGCACCAACCGAGTTAATTTTTCAGGTGCAGAAGCACACCGGCTGTGATGGACCACGCAGAAGCATGGCCAAGAGGAGCTAGCCCATGTCCAAGGAGCGGTGGCTGTGCAAGCACAGGAGGGCCGAGAGGAGCTACTCCAAGTTCAAGGTCAGGAGGGGCGGCCATGAGGAGATACCCCTCGTCCAAGGTAAGGAGCAGTGGCTGCGCTTTGCTGGAGCAGCCGTGAAGAGATACCCCACGTCCAAGGTAAGAGAAACCCAAGTAAGATGGTAGGTGTTGCAAGAGGGCATCAGAGGGCAGACACACTGAAACCATCATCACAGAAAACTAGCCAATCTGATCACATGAACCACAGCCTTGTCTAATTCAATGAATCTAAGCCACGCTGTATGGGGCCACCCAAGACAGGCGGTCATGGTGGAGAGGTCTCACAGAATGTGGTCCACTGGAGAAGGGAATGGCAAACCCTTCAGTATTCTTGCCTTGAGAACCCCATGAACAGTATGAAAAGGCAAAATGATAGGATACTGAAAGAGGAACTCCCCAGGTCGGTAGGTGCCCAATATGTTACTGGAGGTCAGTGGAGAAATAACTCCAGAAAGAATGAAGGGATGGAGCCAAAGCAAAACAATACCCAGTTGTGGATGTGACTGGTGATAGAAGCAAGGTCTGATGCTGTAAAGAGCAATATTGCATAGGAACCTGGAATGTTAGGTCCATGAATCAAGGCAAATTGGAAGTGGTCAAATGAGATGGCAAGAGTGAACATTGACATTCTAGGAATCAGTGAACTAAAATGGACTGGAATGGGTGAATTTAACTCAGATGACCATTATATCTACTACTGTGGGCAGGAATCCCTTAGAAGAAATGGAGTAGCCATCATGGTCAACAAAAGAGTCCGAAATGCAGTACTTGGATGCAATCTCAAAAATGACAGAATGATCTCTGTTCATTTTCAAGGCAAACCATTCAATATCACGGTAATCCAGGTCTACGCTCCAACCAGTAACGCTGAAGAAGCTGAAGTTGAATGGTTCTGTGAAGACCTACAAGGCCTTTTAGAATTAACACCCAAAAAGATGTCCTTTTCATTATAGGGGACTGGAATGCAAAAGTAGGAAGTCAAGGGTAACAGGCAAATTTGGCCTTAGAATACAGAATGAAGCAGGAAAAAGGCTAATAGAGTTTTGCCAAGAGAACGCACTGGTCACAGAAAACACTCTCTTCCAACAACACAAGAGAAAATTCTACACATGGACATCACCAGATGGTCAACACCGAAATAAGATTGATTATATTCTTTGCAGCCAAAGATGGAGAAGCTCTCTACAGTCAGCAAAAACAAGACCAGGAGCTGACTGTGGCTCAGATCATGAACTCCTTATTGCCAAATTCAGACTTAAATAGAAGAAAGTAGGGAAAACCATTAGACTATTCAGGTATGACCTAAATCAAATCCCTTATGATTATACAGTGGAAGTGAGAAATAGATTTTAGGGACTAGATCTGATAGATAGAGTGCCTGATGAACTATGGACACAGGTTCATGACATTGTACAGGAGACAGGGATCAAGACCATCCCCATGGAAAAGAAATGCAAAAAAGCAAAATGGCTGTCTGAGGAGACCTTACAAATAGCTGTGAAAAGAAGAGAAGCAAAAAGCAAAGGAGGAAAGGAAAGATATAAGCATCTGAATGCAGAGTTCCAAAGAATAGCAAGGAGAGATAAGAAAGCCTTCCTCAGTGATCAATGCAAAGAAATAGAGGAAAACAACAGAATGGGAAAGACTAGAGATCTCTTCAAGAAAATTAGAGATACCAAGGGAACATTTCATGCAAAGATGGGCTCAATAAAGGACAGAAATGGTATGGACCTAAAAGAAACAGAAGATATTAAGAAGAGGTGACAAGAATACACAGAACTGTATAAAAAAGATCTTCATGACCAAGATAATCACGATGGTGTGATCACTCATCTAGAGTCAGACATCTTGGAATGTGAAGTCAAGTGATCCTTAGAAAGCATCACTACGAACAAAGCTAGTGGATGTGATGGAATTCCAGTTGAGCTATTTTGAATCCTGGAAGATGATGCTGTGAAAGTGCTGTACTCAATACGCCAGTAAATTTGGAAAACTCAGCAGTGGCCACAGGACTGGAAAAGGTCAGTTTTCATTTCAATCTCAAAGAAAGGCAATGCCAAAGAATGCTCAAACTACCGCACAATTGCATTCATCTCACACGCTATAAAGTAATGCTCAAAATTCTCCAAGCCAGGCTTTAGCAATACATGAACCATGAAATTCCAGATGTTCAAGCTGCTTTTAGAAAAGGCAGAGGAACCAGAGATCAAATTGCCCACATCCACTTGATCATCAAAAAAGCAAGAGAGTTCCAGAAAACATCTATTTCTGCTTTATTGACTATGCCAAAGCCTTTGACTGTGTGGATCACAATAAACGGTGGAAAATTCTGAAAGAGATGAGAATACAGACCACCTGACCTGCCTCTTGAGAAACCTATATGCAGGTCAGGAAGCAACAGTTAGAACTGGACATGGAACAACAGACTGGTTCCAAATAGGAAAAGGAGTATTTCAAGGCTGTATATTGTCACCCTGCTTATTTAACTTCTATGCAGAGTATATCATGAGAAATTCTGGGCTGGAAGAAGCACAAGCTGGAATCAAGATTGCTGGGAGAAATCACAATAACCTCAGATATGCAGATGACACCACTTTTATGGCAGAAAGTGAAGAGGAACTAAAAAGCCTCTTGATGAAAGTGAAAGTGGAGAGCGAAAAAGTTGGCTTAAAGCTCAACATTCAGAAAACGAAGATCATGGCATCTGGTCCCATCACTTCATGGAAAATAGATGGGGTAACAGTGGAAACACTGTCAGACTTTATTTTTGGGGGCTCCAAAATCAGTGCAGATGGTGATTGCAGCCATGAAATTAAAAGACGCTTACTCCTTGGAAGAAAAGTTATGACCAACCTAGATAGCACATTCAAAAGCAGAGACATTACTTTGCCAACAAAGGTCCATCTAGTCAAGGCTATGGTTTTTCCACTGGTCATGTATAGATGTGAGAGTTGGACTGTGAAGAAAGCTGAGCACCAAAGAATTGATGCTTTTGAACTGCGGTGTTGGAGAAGACTCTTGAGAGTGCCTTGGACTGCAAGGAGATCCAATCAGTTCATTCTAAAGGAGATCAGCCCTGGGATTTCTTTTGGAAGGAATGATGCTAAAGCTGAAACTGCAGTACTTTGGCCATCTCATGCGAAGTGTTAACTCATTGGAAAAGACTGTGATGCTGGGAGGGATTGGGGGCAGGAGGAGAAGGGGACGACAGCGGATGAGATGGCTGGATGGCATCATTGACTCGATGGACATGAGTCTGAGTGAACTCCGGGAGATGGTGATGGACAGGGAGGCCTGGTGTGCTGTGATTCATGGGGTCGCAAAGTCGGACACGCACGACTGAGCAACTGAACTGAACTGAACTGAATTAATTTGTTGGCTGTGTTGAGTCTTCATTGCTGCACGTGGTTTTCTCTAGTTGCAGTGTGAAGACTTATTGCAGTAGCTTCTCTTATTGCAGAGCATGGGATCCAGGCATGCAGGCTTCAGTAGTTGTGACTCATGGGCCTAGCATGCAGAATCCCTCAGCATGTGGAATCATCCCAGACCAGGGACTGAACCCACGTCCCCTGCATTGACAGGTGCATTTGTAAACTCTAGACCACCTGGGAAGTCTGGTCCTGGGTTTTCAAGCCTCTTCTGCCGCTTTTCCTCTCCCCCAGCCTCCCTCTCCTCATCTGTGCAGTGGGTCAAATTGTACCCATCTCCAGGACCACCTCCAGGACAGCAGAGAGAATTCAGGCAGATGAAGGAGCTGGTGATTAGGAAAGAACCCTCAGGCAACAGGGCTGTGAGGTTATCATCCACCTAATTAATACCAGACAGCGGGAGCTAGGCAGCCCGGGTAATGTCCTGGTGATTAGTGATGTTAAGCATCTTTTCATGTACCTGTTTACCATCTGTATATCTTCTTTGCAAAAATGTCAATTCAAATCCTCTATTTTTAAATTGCGTTGTTTTGTGATATTGAGCTGTATAAGTTCTTTATATAGTTTGGATATTAACCCCTTATCAGACATAAAGTGAAAGTGAAAGTCTCTCAGGTGTGTCCGACTCTTTGCGACCCATAGAGTCCACGGAATTCTCCTGGCCAGAGTACTGGAGTGGGTAGCCTTTCCCTTCTCCAAGGGATCTTCCCAACCCAGGGATTGAACCCAGGTCTCCTGCATTGCAGGCGGATTCTTTACCAGCTGAGCCACAAGGAAAGCCCAAGAATACTGGAGTGCGTAGCCTATTCCTTCTCTAGTGCATCTTCCCAACCCAGGAATCGAACCAGGGTCTCCTGCATTGCAGGCAGATTCTTTACCAACTGAGCTATCAGGGAAGGCCTATCAGACATATGATTTGCAAATTATCTTCTTCCATTTGGTAGGTTGCCTTTATTCCTTTTTACAGCTGAACAATGCTCTATTGTATGGAATATGTGTATGTACATGTGTTCATACACCTAATAATAGTTATTGAACACTTATTATGGGTCCATTGCCATCCTAAGAATTTTACACTTATTACCCTTTCAAACCTCACAACAGCTATATAAGTAGGTCCTACCATTATCCCCATTTTTATAAGGGAAATGAGGCTGAGAAAGGCAAAGTGATTTTCATAAAGCCACCCAGCTGGCAGATGGTAGGACCGGTACGCAAAGCCAGACAGCCTGATTCCAGGGGCCATGCTCTGAGCCTCTGAGGCTTGCATTTGAAGATGTGAACAAACCTCTTTCCCCTTCTGAGACACGCAGCGGAGTGATGCCTCCACCTGGTAACTTTCCTTCTGTTCTGGCTTCTTCACAGGAGAGCAAAAAGTCCCTGAGCATATCCAGTCTGTATGTTCACTTTATAGTTGGGATGAAGACGCTGGGAAAGATTGAGGGCAGGAGAAGAAGGGGATGACGGAGGATGAGATGGTTGGATGGCATCACTGGCTCAATGGACATGGGTTTGGGTGGACTCCGGGAGTTGGTGATGGACAGGGAAGCCAGGAGTGCTGCGGTTCATGGGGTCGCAAAGAGTCGGACATGACTGAGCGGCTGAACTGAACTGAACTAAAGACATTCAGGGAGAGAAGTGACTCCTGCAAGCACACACAGCTGGAAGTGACAGATGGGTCTGGATCCTGAGGACCCAGAGGGGAGGCGAGACCTCCATGTGCCTCCAAACCATCCCCAGCGAGCAGTCTGATGAGCTGTGTCCTTTCTCGGACGGCCACCAGGAGGAGGTGAACCTCTGCCCACAGCAACGCTGGCTGTGTCCCCTCCCCCAGGCTCCTCCCGCGGGCACATTCATTCTTCCGAGGGTGGTTTCCTTTTTCACTACTGCTTTAGTGGGAAAGAAAAAGGCTAGAGACCAAAAACCTGGGAGCAGTGGTCCTGGCGAGCAGAGGCACTCGCTGCCTCCCCCCTGACTTCTGGCCTCCTCAGCCGCCTGTCCTGGCAGGCGGGTCATGGGACTGGAGGCAGACGGTTGCCTGTGGAGACAGCTACCCGTGCCCCCGCCCCACCACCCCCCACCCAACTTGGCCGACAGACAGGCTGGCCTTGGCCAGAAATTATATGTTTTGAAGCTGTTTCTGAAGCAGAAGCCCCAAGACTGTGCCGTCTTTGTGGTCAGTGCTTGAATTCTTCTTGCGATTCCTTGAATTCTCCCAGCTTTTCTTTATACCCTTTGATTTTTTAAAACTATGTCTCATTATGGAATATATATTTGCTGTAGAAAAATGAGAAAATATAAATAAGCATAAGAAGGGTTTTAAATATCCCAACTCTACTACACAGAGAGGAAATTAAACCACCTGATCTGGCATAAGGATAACCCTCACAAGCAAGAAACCAGGCCCTCTAAGGTGCCCTGACTCACCTGTGAGTGAGAAGCCAGGAGGGTGGCCAGCCTGGAGGAGGTGCAGGCCTGGAAGGGAAGGCTGGGAGTCTGCTGCTCAGACTACACGGTGTTTGCACGGAAGAAAAGGCACCAAGTGTGCATGTATGACCCATGCATGTTCCACGTGTAATCTCAAAATCACCATTACTAAGGACCTACCCTTTATATTCCCAAAGTCACCACTATTATTTTTTAATTCATGTATTTGGCTGCAGTGGGTTTAGTTGTAGTACAGGGGATCTCAGTTGCTCCATGGCGTGAGGGATCCTTATTTCCCCGACCAGGAATCATGTCCTACAAAGTGGATTCTTAACCACTGGGTCACCAGGGAAGTCCTGGGGTCACCACTAGTAACATTTTCAGGGCATTTCCTAGCAGACGTCTTCCTGTGCATACATGCAGATTTTTTCATAGACTTGCTAAATCTATGTTAATTTTTGTGTCCTTGTTTATTGCTGCCCTCCAGTCCCACTATAAGGACCCATGTCATCTGAGGTCAGTTAAGAGCAAGGAGGCCTGGGTGTACTGGTTACTATTAATGACTGGGAGCACAGAAGGGCTGAGGACAGAGGCCATGGGGAGGACTCTCAGGGGTCTTGTGGGTCAGGTAGGAAAACACCAGTGAACAAGCTCTCGGAGCTTCAGTTGTCTACATCTTGAACCGAGCAGTTACTGCGGCACTAAGAAGGCAGGGCTTGCTCCTGGCCCAGTGTGGCCCCCACTCTGGGTCTCACCTGACAAATGACCTGGACCCAGGCTTCCCAGGCTGTCCCTGACCCAGCCTCATCCGCCGTTCTCATGCACGGACTGCTCTGCCTGCCGCCACTGCTGCTGGTCTTCAGTTGTCCTATCCCCAGGGTTGAAGGGGCTGCTCACCAAGTGGCTGGTTGAACCCTGAGTCTGCAATGCAGCTTATCACTCCAGGATCAGAGGACCTCATCCAGGCCCTCAGTCTAAGTGAGAGGAGGGAGGCCGTGCTGCCTCCATCAGACACTGGGAGCCAGACCCACCCCCTCAGTCTCTGATCCCTGATGGTCTTGGTCACTTGGGCAACTCACTGACCAAGTGAATTGACCAACTCACTGGCCAAGAGGCTTGCTGAGCCCAGGGGAGGCCCCCCCTACCTGCCTGTCCACCCAGGCCTCACCCACCAGGTGTGGGGCAGGAAGAATGATATTTCTGTCAAAGGCTTTGGCTGTGAACTTGCCCTGAGCAAGTCTGGGTAGGTGCTGAGAAGTGAATGGTTGTCCCGTGGTCAGAGAAGGGGTTTCAGGGACAAGGAGGGGCCAGATGGGAGTCAAGACTGTGGGGTCCTTCCTGCTGGCGCTCACCACGCCCTGAGCTTATACGTCATGCTCTGCCATGCCCAGAGGAGGGCTGCTGCCTCGGTGACATGGCCTCTGCAGTGGCTGTGCTCCGTTGCGGTCCCCATTTCTGAACAAGGCTTTAATATAATACTTTTCATTGAGTGAATAAGCGAATGAATGGATCATTCACTCACACCCATTTGTCACTACCCAGAGTTAAAAGCTGAGCAAATGAGAGAGAACAAAAGAGTCTCTTGGTCCAAGCAAACCCCAGGCTGGTGGGAAGGAAGCTCTGGGTCCCCAAGAACTGTCCCTTCTCCCTCCTTACTGCTGGGGAGACCGAGGGCTCTGTGGATGCTAGGCGTGTGGCCGGACTTCAGGAAATCAGGTACCGCTCAGCTTTGGAACATAAACACATTCCATCGGACTCTGGAGAGTATGGCCCTGCTGTGGACTCAAAGGACTGATGTCAAAGGCCACTGTGCGGCCCGTCCTCTTCCCAAGAAATCTGGGGGAGCCTTGAGCGTCACTAGATCGACCCCAGGCCTGTCGATGGGCAAACTGAGACCAGGATGGGCAGGGACTTGCCCAAGGCCACTCAGCAGTCAGGAGCAGAAGTCAAGCCCCCGTTACTCCGCTGGGTGCAATTTGAACCTGACTCCTGGCCTGGTTAGAGCAGGAAGCACAGAGCTCAGATGATGGTGGGGGGGGGGGGGGGGGGGGGCCGGGAAGCTGTATCCCGGTCTCCTCTATGGGCACAGGATTGTGCCAACTGACGGCCTCAACATCTAGTGTGCTGGCACCAAAGCTGTGCTGTGCCTCCTGGTCAGAGCCTGCTTGGACCCCTCCATGTGGGGAGTTTGCCCAATGTCCTTTCATAGATTCCTGTCGTCAGAGGTGTGAGTGCAGGACGGAAGGCTGAGGCCATGGGCAGCAGAGCCCACTGGTGACTCCGAGCCTGACCCATCTTGAGACACGTGGCATTGCACCCATGGCTGACCATGGCATCATGGATACAGCCCAGATGCTGGCCCTTCCAGGCTGGCCACATCAGCACAGAGGCACATCCATCCCAGGCCAGAAGATGCTGCGTTCGCTGAGGCTGGCCGGTGGGGGAGTGTCATGCTTTTTTAGGCACAGAGAGGGCTGCTGATGGGGCTGTAAACAGAAACAGCTGCTGCAGAAAACAGTCTGGTGGGTCCTCGCACGGTTAAACACAGAGTTAGCATGTATGTGCATGCTGAGTCACGTCAGTCATGCCCAGCTCTTTGCGACCCTATGGACTATAGCTCTCCAGGCTCCTCTGTCCATGGGATTCTCCAGGCAAGAATACAGAGTGGGTTGCTGTGCCCTCCTCCAGGGGATCTTCCCAGCCCAGGGACTGAGCCAGCATCTCTTATGTCTCCTGTATTGGTGGGCAGGTTTTTTACCACGAGAGTGCATGGGAGCCCAGAATTAGCATGTGATCCAGCGAGCACATGGGAGCCCAGAATTAGCACGTGATCCAGCATTTCCACTCTTAGGTTCATATCCGAGAAACTAAAAACACACACCCACACAAAATCTTCTATAAAGACGTTTTTAACAGTCAAAGGGTGGAAGCAACCCAAGTGACCATCAGCTGACGAATGAATAAACAAAATGCGGTATATCCAGGTGGTGGAATATTACTCAGCCACCAACAGGAATAACCAGACACATGGCCCAACACGGATGAACTTTAGCAATACGGTGCCACGTGAAAGAAGCGGGTTGCAAAAGACCAAATTTTGTAATTCCCTTTATGTGACATGCCTAAATCCATAAAGACAGAAAGCTTGTCAGTGGTTGAATAGGGCCAGTCAGCTGCTGGGGGCGGATCCTGGGAGGACACCTAGCAGGTACAGGAGTTTTTACAGGATGATGAAAATGTTCTAGCACTGAATGTGGTGATGGCCCCACAGTTCTGTGAGTGTATGAACCACCACTGAATTATTCCCTTTACAGGGATGAACTGTTTGGTCTGTGAATTGTATCTCAATAAAGCTGTAGAAAAAGCAAATGGTAATGATAGGCAAGAATGTGGTGTCCCTGGAGATTTCAGACGCTGCTGGAATCTGCCATGGCAGAACTTTGTAGAACTGGCAATACGTACTCCGATGAACTTGCACACCCAGTGACCTCCTGCCCCACTCCCAGGCCTGGACTCAACAGAAACACCACATCTGTCCACCAGAATATGTCCACAGCAGAATGATGACAACAGCCCTCACCAGGCTGCCACTCGTGTGTCCATGAATAGTACAGTGAATGAATTTGCTGCTGCTATTCAGCTGCTCAACTGTGTCTGACTCTTTGTGACCCCATGGACTGCAGCACACCAGGCTTCCCTGTCCATCACCAACTCCCAGAGCTTGCTCAAACTCATGTCCATTGAGTCGATGATGCCATCCAACCATCTCATCCTCTGTCACCCCCTTCTCCTCCTGCCCTCAACCTTTCCCAACATCAGAGTCTTTTCCAATGAGTCGGCTCTTTGCATCAGGTGGCCAAAGTACTGGAGCTTCAGCATCAGTCCTTTCAATGAATATTCAGGACTGATTTCCTGTAGGATTGACTGGTTGGATTGCCTTGTTGTCCAAGGGACTCTCAAGGTTCTTCTCCAACACCACAACTTGAAAGCACTGATTCTTCGGTGTTCAGCCATTTGTACGGTCCAACTCCCACATCTGTTCCCGACTACTGGAAAAGCCATAGCTTTGACTATACAGATGTTTGTTGGCAAAGTGATGTCTCCGCTTTTAATATGCTGTCTAGGTTTGTCATAGTTTTTCTTCCAAGGAGCTTCCAAGGTTTCTTTTAATTTCATGGCTGCAGTCACCATTCATGGTGATTTTGGAGCCCAAGAAAATAAAATCTGTCACTGTTTCCGTTTTTTTTCACCCATCTATTTGCCATGAAGTGGCACGAATGAATGAGCGTGGTCTATTCACACAATGGCACCGAATGAACACTGCTGAGCTAAAATACACACAGTGGATGAATTGTGCACATACAGCAAGGAGGGAAGGCAGCTCCAGCTCTGAAATTTCATGTGCTCACATTCAGAAACCAACTTCTGCATCAAAGGTTAATTGATGGCTACTCTCAGAGGACGGACAGAGCCATGGGGACAGGAAAAGGTGCTCCTGCGGCTGCTGACATTCTAGTTCTAGATCTGAGTACATGCCCTGAAATTAAACAACAGCACAGCTAGGATTGGACGTCCTTTGTGGCCCGGCTGGTAAAGAATCCACCTGCAATGTGGGAGACCTGGGTTCGATCCCTGGGTTGGGAAGATCCCCTGGAAAAGGGAAAGGCTACCCACTCCTAGAGAATTCCAAGGACTGTACAGTCCATGGGATCGCAAAGAGTAGGACACGACTGAGTAACTTTCAATTTCATACCTAGGATTTACACACTTTTTGCTTCTATGTCATATTTCAGTTTAAAAATCCACTTATTCTTAATCAGATTATTTTTCTGATATTGAGTTATATGGGTTCTTTACATCTTTAGGATATTAACCCCTTATGAGAAATCATTTGCAAAAATCTTCTCCCATTCAGTAGGTGGCCTTTGTGTTTTGTTGATGGTTCCCTTTGCTGTACAAAAGTTTTTCAATTTAATGTGATCCTATTTGCTTATTTTTGCTTTTGTTGCCTTTACCTGAGGAAACAGATTTAAAAAAATATTGCTGAGAGTGATGTCAAAGAGCATACTGCTTATGTTTTCTTCTAGAAGTTTTGTGGTTTCAGGTCTTATATATAAGTTTTTAATCCATTTGAATTGGATAATGTATAAAGATAACTTACAAAGTCTAAAATAAAGAACTCATACAACTCAGTATCAAAGAAATAAGTAATCCAATTAAAAAATGGTCAGAAGATCTGAACAGAAAAATTTTCCAAAGAAGATGCACACAACAGACACAGGAAAATATGGTCAACATAGTCAATTACTAGGGAATACAGATAAAAATCACAAAGAGATATCACCTCACATCTGTCAGAATGGCTATTTTAAAAAAGACAGCAAATAACAAGCATTGGCAAGGATGTGGAGAAAGGGGAGCCTTCATGCACTTCTGGTGGGAAGGTAAGTTGGTGCAGCCACTACAGAAAATATTATCAGTTCAGTTCAGTCGCTCAGTCATGTCCGACTCTTTGTGACCCCATGAATCGCAGCACACCAGGCCTCCCTCCATCACCAATGCCCGGAGTTCACTCAGATTCACATCCATTGAGTCAGTGATGCCATCCAGCCATCTCATCCTCTGTCGTCCCCTTCTCCTCCTGCCCTCAATCCCTCCCAGCATCACAGTCTTTTCCAATGAGTCAACTCTTTGCATGAGGTGGCCAAAGTATTGGAGTTTCAGCTTTAGCATCATTCCTTCCAAAGAAATCCCAGGGCTGGTCTCCTTCAGAATGGACTGGTTGGATCCCCTTGCAGTCCAAGGGACTCTCAAGAGTCTTCTCCAACACCGCAGTTCAAAAGCATCAATTCTTCGGTGCTCAGCTTTCTTCACAGTCCAACTCTCACATCCATACATGACCACTGGAAAAACCATAGCCTTGACTAGACAGACCTTTGTTGGCCAAGTAATGTCTCTGCTTTTCAATATGCTATCTAGGTTGGTCATAACTTTTCTTCCAAGGAGTAAGCTCCTTATTGCCAAATTCAGACTTAAATTGAAGAAAGTAGGGAAAACCACTAGACCATTCAGGTATGACCTAAATCAAATCCCTTATGATTATACAATGGAAGTGAGAAATAGATTTTAGGGACTAGAACTGATAGATAGAGTGCCTGATGAACTATGAACACAGGTTCATGACATTGTACAGAAGACAGGGATCAAGACCATCCCCAAGAAAAAGAAATGCAAAAGAGCAAAATGGCTGTCTGAGGAGGCCTTACAAATAACTGTGAAAAGAAGAGAAGCTAAAACCAAAGGAGAAAAGAAAAGATATAAGCATCTGAATGCAGAGTTCCAAAGAATAGCAAGAAGAGATAAGAAAGCCTTCCTCAGTGATCAATGCAAAGAAATAGAGGCAAACAATAGAATGGGAAAGACTAGAGATCTCTTCAAGAAAATTAGAGATACCAAGGGAACATTTCATGCAAAGATGGGCTCAATAAAGGACAGAAAATAGTATAGATATTCCTAAAAACTTAAAAATAGAACTACAATATGTCCAGCAATTCCACTTTTAGGTATTTATCCAAACAAAATGAAAATACTAACCGCAAAGATATATACACTCCCATGTTCATAGCAACACTATTCACAACAGCCAAGATATGGAAACAACCCAACTGTCCATCAACAGAGAAATGGATAAAGACGTGGTACAGATATACAGTGGAATATTCAGTTCAGTTCAGTCGCTCAGTCGTGTCCAACTCTTTGGGACCCCATGGACTGCAGCCCGCCAGGCCTCCATGTCCATCATCAACTCCCAGGGTTTGCTCAAACTCATGTCCATCGAGTCGGTGATGCATCCAACCATCTCATCCTTTGTTGCCCACTTCTCTTCCTGCCTTCAATCTTTCCCAGCATTAGCGTCTTTTCAAATGAGTCAGCTCTTCGATTCAGGTGGCCAAAATATTGGAGTTTCAGCTTCAACATAAGTCTTTCCAATGAACAGTCAGGATTGATCTCCTTTAGAATGGACTGGTTGGATCTCCTTGCTGTCCAAGGGACTCTTAAGAGCCTTCTCCAACACCACAGTTCAGAAGCATCAGTTCTTCGGCACTCAGCTTTCTTTATAGTCCAACTCACATCCATACGTGACTACTGGAAAAACAATAGCTTTGACTAGACGGACCTTTGTTGGCAAACTAATGTCTCTGTTTTTTAATATGCTGTCTACGTTGGTCATAACTTTCCTTCAAAGGAGTAAGTGGATTTTAATTTCATGGCTACAGTTACCATCTGCAGTGATTTTGGAGCCCAGAAAAATTAAGTCAGCCACTGTTTCCACTGTTTCCCATCTATTTGCCATGAAGTGATGGGACCAGATGCCATGATCTTCGTTTTCTGAATGTTGAGTTTTAAGCTAACTTTTTCACTCTCCTCTTTCACTGTCATCAAGACGCTCTTTAGTTCCTCTTCACTTTCTGCCATAAGGATGGTGTCATATCTGAGGTTATTGATATTTCTCCTGGCAATCTTGATTCCAGCTTGTGCTTCATCAAGCCCAGCGTTTCTCATGATGTACTCTGCATATAAGTTAAATAAGCAGGGTGACAATATACAGCCTTGACGTACTCCTTGTCCTATTTGGAACCAGTCTGTTGTTCCATATCCAGTTCGAACTATTGCTTCCTGACCTGCATACAGATTTCTCAAGAGGCAGGTCAGGTGGTCTGTATTCCCATCTCTAAGAATTTTCCACAGTTTGTTGTGATCCACACAGTCAAAGGCTTTGGCATAGTCAATAAAGCAGAAGTAGATGTTTTTCTGGAACTCTCTTGCTTTTTTGATGATCCAGTGGATGTTGGCAATTTGATCTCTGGTTCCTCTGCCTTTTCTAAATCCAGCTTGAACATCTGGAATTTCACGGTTCACGTATTGCTGAAGCCTGGCTTGGAGCATTACTTTACTAGCTTGTGAGATGTGCGCAATTGTGCGGTAGTTTGAGCATTCTTTGGCATTGCCTTTCTTTGGGATTGGAATGAAAACTGACCTTTTCCAGTCCTATGGCCACTGCTGAATTTTCCAAATTTGCTGGCATATTGAGTGCAGCACTTTCACAGCATCATCTTTTAGGATTTGAAAGAGCTCAGCTGGAATTCCATCACCTCACTAGCTTTGTTCATAGTGAAGCTTCGTAATACCCACCTGACTTCACATTCCAGGATGTCTGGCTCTAGGTGAGTGATTACAGCATTGTGAGATTATCTGGGTCATGAAGATCCTTTTTGTACAGTTCTTCTATGTATTCTTGCCAACTCTTCTTAATATCTTCTGTTTCTGTTAGGTCCATACCATTTCTGTCCTTTATCAAGCCCATCTTTGCATGAAATATTCCCTTGGTATCTCTAATTTTCTTGAAGAGATTTCTAGTCTTTCCCATTCTATTGTTTTCCTCTATTTCTTTGCACTGATCACCGAGGAAGGCTTTCTTATCTCTCCTTGCTATTCTTTTGGAACTCTGCATTCAAATGGGTATATGTTTCCTTTTCTCCTCGCTTCTCTTCTTTTCACAGCTATTTGTAAGGCCTCCTCAGACAGCCATTTTGCTCTTTTGCATTTCTTTTTCTTGGGGATGGTCTTGATCCCTGTCTCCTGTACAATGTCATGAACCTGTGTTCATAGTTCATCAGGCACTCTATCTATCAGATCTAGTCCCTGAAATCTATTTCTCACTTCCACTGTATAATCATAAGGGATTTGATCTAGGTCATACCTGAATGGTCTAGTGGTTTTCCCTACTTTCTTCAATTTAAGTCTGAATTTGGCAATAAGGAGTTCATGATCTGAGTCACAGTCAGCTCCCCGTTTTGTTTTTGCTGACTGTATAGATTTTGTCCATCTTTGGCTGCAAAGAATATAATCAATCTTATTTTGGTGTTGGCCATCTGGTGATGTCTCTGTGTAGAGTCTTCTCTTGTGTTGTTGGAAGAGGGTGTTTGCTATGACAAGCGCATTCTCTTTGCAAAACTCTATTAGCCTTTGCTCTAATTTGCCTGTTACTCCAGGTGTTTCTTGACTTCCTACTTTTGCATTCCAGTCCCTTATAATGAAAAGTACATCTTTTTTGAGTGTCAGTTATAAAAAGTTTTATAGGTCTTCATAGAACCATTAAACTTCAGCTTCTTCAGCATTACTTGTTGGGGCATAGACTTGGATTACAGTGAATCGGAATGGTTTGCCTTGGAAATGAACAGAGGTCATCCTGTCATTTTTGAGATTGCGTCTAAGTACTGCATTCCAGACTCTTTTGTTGACCATGATGGCTACTCCATTTCTTCTAAGGGATTCCTGCCCACAGTAGTAGATATAATGGGCATCTGAGTTAAATTCACCCATTCCAGTCCATTTTAGCTTGCTGATTCTTAAAATGTCAACGTTCACTCTTGTCATCTCCTGTTTGACCACTTCCTATTTGCCTTGATACATGGACCTAACATTCCAGGTTCCTATGCAATATTGCTCTTTACAGCATCAGACCTTGCTTCTATCACCAGTCACATCCACAACTGGGTGTTGTTTTTGCTTTGGCTCTGTCTCTTCATTCTTTCTGGAGTTATTTCTCCACTGATCTCCAGTAGCATACTGGGCACCTGCCGACCTGGGGAGTTCATCTTTCAGTGTCCTGTCTTTTTTCCTTTTCATACTGTTAATGGGAGTGGCAAGCGGTGGCTGTGCAGCGCTGGGGTGGCAAGCAGCCAAGAGGAGCTACCCCTCGTTCAAGACAAGGAGCAGAGGCTGCACTTTGCTGGAACAGCCATGAAGAGATACCCCACATCCAAGGTAAGAGAAACCCCAGTAAGATGGTAGGCACTGAGAGAGGGCATCAGAGGGCAGACACAGTTAAACCACAATCACAGAAAACTAACTAATTTAATCACATGGACCACAGCCTTGTCTAAATGAAACTAAGCCATGCTGTGTAGGGCCACACAAGATGGACGGGTCATGATGGAGAGTTCTGACAAAATGTGGTCCACTAGAGAAGGGAATGGCAAACTGCTTCAGTATTCTTGCCTTGAGAACCCCATGAACAGTGGAACATTAATCAGCTATAAAAAGGAATGGAATCTTGACATTTGCAACAACAGGGATGGATCTGGAGGGTATCATGCTAAGTAAAATACATCAGAGAGAGGAAGACAAATACTGTATGATTTCACTTATATGTGGAATCCAAATGATAGGCAAATGGACAAGCAAAACGAAACAGGAACAGACTCACAGACACAAGAGAATAATCTATTGGTTGCCAAGAGGAGAGAGGGTGTGGGAAGAGGTGACAAGGGGAAGAGGATTAAGACGTACAAATGTCCAGCTATAAAATAGATAAGTCAAGGGGATATAGTATACAGCATAGGGAGTACAGCATTGTAAAAGTATTGTAATAGTTTTCTGTGGTGACAGATGGTAACTACACTTACTGTTGAGCATTTCATAATGTATGTTATCACTATGCTGTACACCTGAAACTAACGTAATGTTACAAGTCAATTATACTTTAATCTTAAAAGTCTTCTAATAAAAATACGGACAAAGCTTGTGGAGGTGATGGAATTCCAGGTGAGCTCTTTCAAATCCTGAAAGATGATGCTGTGAAAGTGCTGCACTCAATATGTCAGCAAATTCGGAAAACTCAGCAGTGGCCACAGGACTGGAAAAGGTCATTCTTCATTTCAATCTCAAAGAAAGGCAATGCCAAAGAATGCTCAAACTACCGCACAATTAACCTCACATGCTAGCAAAGTAATGCTCAAAATTTTTCAAGCCAGGCTTCAACAGGACATGAATCGTGAACTTCCAGATGTTCAAGCTGGATTTAGAAAAGGCAGAGGAACCAGAGATCAAATTGCCAACATTCTCTGGATCATCAAAAAAGCAAGAGAGTTCCAGAAAAACATCTACTTCTGCTTTATTGACTATGCCAAAGCCTTTGACTGTGTGGATCACGACAAACTGTGGAAAATTCTTAGAGATGGGAATACCAGACCACCTGACCTGCCTCCTGAGAAATCTGTATGCAGGTCAAGAAGCAACATTTAGAACTGGGCATGGAACAGGCTGGTTCCAAGTTGGGAAAGGAGTACATGAAGGCTGTATATTATCACCCTGATTATTTAACTTACATACAGAGTACATCATGCAAAATGCCAGGCTGGATGAAGCACAAGCTTGAATCAAGATTGCCGGGAGAAATATCAATAACCTCAGATATGCGGATGACAACACCCTTATGGCAGAAAGTGAAGAACAACTAAAGAGCCTCTTGATGAAAGTGAAAGAGGAGAGTGAAAAAGTTAGCTTAAAACTCAACATTCAGAAAACGAAGATCATGGCATCCGGTCCCATCACTTCATGGCAAATAGATGGGGAAACAATGAAAACAGTGAGAGACTTTATTTTCTTTGGCTCCAAAATCACTGCAGATGGTGACTGCAGCCATGAAATTAAAAGATGGTTGTTCCTCGGAAGAAAAGGTATGACTAATGTAAAGAGCATATTAAAAAGCAGAAGAGACATTACTTTGCCAACAAAGGTCCGTCTAGTCAAAGCTATGGTTTTTCCAGTAGTCATGTATGGATGTGAGAGTTGGACTATAAAGAAAGCTGAGCACCGAAGAACTGATGCTTTTGAACTGTGGTGTTGGAGAAGACTCTTGAGAGTGCCTTGGACTGCATGGAGATCCAACCAGTCCATCCTAAAGGAAATCAGTCCTGAATATTCATTGGAAGGACTAATGCTGAAGCTGAAACGCCAATACTTTGGCTACCTGATGTGAAGAACTGACTCATTGGAAAAGATCCTGACGCTGAGATGATGGACAGGGAAGCTTGTGTGCTGCAGTCCACGGGGTTGCAAAAGAGTTGGACATGACTGAGCAACTGAACTGAATGGAATAGAAATATGTTGAAAAAGTTAATGAAAGGAAACAGCCCAAATGGCCATTAACTCATGAATGGATAAACACTTCACATCCCTGCATGTCTGCTAAGTCGCTTCAGTCGTGTCTGACTCTATGCAACTCTATGGACTGTAGCTCACCAGGCTCCTTTGTCCATGGGGTTCTCCAGGCAAGGATACTGGAGTGGGTTGCATGCCTTCCTCCAAGGGATCTTCCTGACCCGGGGATCAAACCCTATCTCTTACATCTCCTGCATTGGCAGGCAGGTTCTTTACCTCTAGCACCACCTGGGAAGCCCCTTCTGCCCTTACAATGGGCTATTATCCAACCGTGAAAGGGAATAACTGGCTACAACATGGATGAACTTCGAAAGCATGCTTAGCGAAAACAGCCAGACACAGACGTCACGTGTTTTCTGTTTCGTTTGCTATGGACCGTCCAGAGTCGGTAAATCCACAGAGACAGAAGGCAGGTTTGCGGTTGCCAAGAGCTGGGAAAGGAGACCAGGGATTTGTTTTGGGGAGGATGAGAATGTTCTTGAATTAGATAGTGCTGATGGCTGGAACGGCTCTGTTGTTGCTTGTTGTTTCTTCGCTAAGTCGCGTCGGACTCTTTGCGACCTCCACCAGGCTCCTCTGCCTATGGGATTCTCCAGGGAAGAACCCTGGAGCGGGTTGCCATTTCCTTCTAAAAGGGATCTTCCTGACCCAGGGATCAAACCCATGTCTCCTGCACCGGCAGGCGGATTCTTTACCACTGAGCCACCTGGGAAGCCCATAACAACTCTGAGAATGTACTAAACGCCACTGAACTGTACGCTTTCAAATAGTTGAGTGGTGAATTTTCTGTTAAAAAGAGCTGAAGTCGCCCGTAAACAGCCCCCTGTATGTTACACCTCAGTATGCATTTTCATTTTGAGTACTCACTATGTGCCAAGATCTAGGGGCAGCCCTCTTCCTACAAGATCTCATTGCTAGTCCAGTTCAATGCATGAGACAGGGCGCTCAGGGCTGGTGCACTGGGATGACCCAGAGGGATGGGATGGGGAAGAAGGTGGGAGGGGGGTTCAGGATGAGGAACACATGTAAACCCATGGCTGATTCATATCAATATATGGCAAAAACCACTACAATATTGTAAAGTAATTAGTCTCCAACTAAAATAAATAAATTTAAAATAAGAAGAAGAAGAAAAAAATCTCATTGCGTTTTCAAAGCCACCTAGGAAACAGTTGCTCTCATCATCCCCAAAATACAGGTGAGAAACTAGATGTCCCAGGAGGCCAGCTTCCTGTCTGGATGAGGGTGGCAGAATGGAGTTTGAGTGGCTTGGTCCAAGGCCACACTTGTAGGCAGGTAGGCGGCTGCCTCTCCCGGGGTATGGGGGGACCCGCTTCCTGTGACCCGGGCAAAGGTGGCCTGAGGTTCCTTGCTCACAGTCCACCTCATGGGATCAGCAGGGGGATATTTATGGTGAAGAGAGGGTGAGTAATGTGTGCCCAGTGGTCCACCACCTCCCCTACCCCAGGATCTGCTCTCTGATCTGGCTGGGACTGAGTGGTGGTGGTTTTCAGTCGCTCAATCATGTCTGACTCTTTTCCATCCCATGGACTGCAGCCTACCAGCCCTCTCTGCCTCCACTATCTCCTGGAGTTTGCTCAAATTCATGTCCATTGGGTCAGTGATGCCAGTCAACCATCTCATCCTCTGTCGCCTCCTTCTCCTCCCGTCCTTAATCTTCCCCAGCATCAGAGTCTTTTCCCTGAATCAGCTTGTTGCATCAAGTGGCCAAAGTATTAGAGCTTCAGCATCAGTCCTTCCAATGAACACCCAGGTCTGATCGCCTTTCGGATGGACTGGCTGGATCTCCTTGCAGTCCAAGGGACTCTCAAGCATCTTCTCCAGCACCGCAGTTCGAAAGCATCAATTCGTCGGCACTCAGCCTTCATTATGGTCCAATTCTCACATCTGTACATGAGTACTGGAAAAACCACAGCTTTGACTATATGGACCTTTGTCGCCAAAGTGCTGTGTCTGTGATACAGCTCCTAAGGCCTCAGTGTGCCCCGTCTACTAAAGGGGAGCAGCAAAACCAGGCCTTCGAGTATGCTGTGAGCCTACACCAGAGCATGCAGGTGCGAGGCTGTCAGAGAACCAGGCCGTGTGCCGGGATGGAGGGTCCTCCCCAAGAGTTCTGCGGCTTCGACCAACCAGGGACTTCACATCTTGTGCTTCCATTTCCTTGTCAGTGACCAGGCATTGGGCTACTGACACCTCGTGGGTGATGATTCTCCCGGTGAGGATTAAGCAGAACCTAACGTTCTGCTTAATTTTTACGATTTTTTTTTTCTTAGGATCTCCCTGGTGGCTCAGATGGTAAAGCGTCTGTCTACAATGCGGGAGACCTGGGTTCGATCCCTGGGTCTGAAAGATCCGCTGGAGAAGGAAATGGCAATCCACTCCAGTACTCTTGCCTAGAAAATCCCATGGACAGAGGAGCCTGATAGGTTACAGTCCATGGGGTCGCAAAGAGTCGGACACGACTGAGCGACTTCACTTTCCAACGTGAATAAAGGGAATGGTGCCCAGCCCTTAGCAGGCACTCAACAACTGGCATTGGGGTGTAACGGCCTCATAATCACCAGGCTGGTGGGCCCCTCTGACCCTCTGACTCGTCCTCTGTGGGTAGAGGAGCCCAGGATCTGTGTGTAAAGCATCTCTCCCTCCAGGGGGCAGATGTAGGAACCCTGGCTCATCACTGAGGGGTAACAAAGGACCCTGTGCCTGTGGACAGGCAGGGCAGGCCCAGACCTCAGCTCCCTGGGCTGGGCGAGCTGGACTGCGGCTGGGCTCTCTGTGCTGTGCTGAGTTGCTCAGCCGTGGCTGGGCTCTTGGCCACCAACAAGAACTGCCTGATAACGAGCTACCTCATTACCTCGCAGACTGTCACTGCCCTCAGCCACCATCTGCCGCCTCACCTCTCCCCTGGCACGTCCCCACCCCGTGCTTCCTTGAGTCTGCTCCCTGCATACTGCGCCTGCATCCTGCTCCGGGGGCGGGGTGGGGCAGGGTGGGTATGGGGTCAGGGCGGTGGGGGGCGGTGTTCTGTGCCCAGGCGGAGGCTGTGCACATAGTCCAGACGTGTTGGAGTGTTCTGCTCATTTCAGACAAGTAGCAGCAGACCCCAGGACGCAGCTTAAAAGGCACCCGGCGGCGTGCCAGCCCGGTCCCCAGGCTTCTCTTCCTTTTCCTACCAGAGCTGCAGTTCTGCCCAGCATCAAGATCAGGGCTGAAAACCCCTGTGTCCCAGCTCCCCTGCAGCTGTGGGCCCAGCACCACCGATGGCACCGGGTGTTAGGAAGGGCTTATGGAAAAGCCCTTCCCGCTCAGCTGGCGTCTGCCCTCCTTCCCACCTGGAGGCCAGGATGTTGGCAGTGCAGCCACCATCTTGCAGCCATGAGGACAGGAGCTGGCTGAGGGGGACGGTCACTGTGGCCAGCTTGGGGCTGCTGTCCCAGCCGGCATGCCTGGCTGGATGCCTCTGGGGTCCCAGGAGGAAACACGCTCCTTATTCCACGGCCTGAGTTTGGTTCTGTTCCCTACAGCCACTTGCAGTTCCCAATGGGCTCTGGGAGAAAGCAAGAGTGAAGTGAGGGCTCTCCTTCTCTGCTGCAGTTCCTGGAGGAAGCGGCCGACAAGATTCTTGAGGTCTTTCCGGGAATATGGACGCACATACAAACACCGTGATCATGGGCTGTTTTTATTTTCACCAAATGGCACCAAGGAGCACATTGCTCTGTAGTGTCCGCTCTCCAGCAGAGCTGGGTCTCTCCCCAGAAGGGGTGTGGCATCGCAGGAGCCGTGCAGCCTCCTTGAGGCCTGGGGTCACAGTCCCACTGACGGACCCTAGGCCGTTTCCAGTTCTTCCAGGCATATGCTTTGGCAGTGGTCTCTGAGGGTACTGTTTGACCAGATGCTTAAGACTGTGATGGAGACACAGGCAGCCCCATGAAAACCAGGCTGGAGCAGCGAGGTGGCTATCAAGGGGGAGGAATTTATGTCTGCCTTCTTCAGCTAGTCAACAACCTGGCCCCGAAAGAGTGGTCCCACCTCCAGGAGGCCTACCACACCCCTAGAAGGCCCAGAATTGAGCACTGAAGAGTTGACGCTTTTGAACTGCAGTGCCGGAGAAGACTCTTGAGAGTCCCTTGGACAGCAAGGAGATCCAACTAGTCAATTCTAAAGGAAATCAGTCCTGAATATTCATTGGAAGGACTGATGTTGAAACTGAATCTCCAATACTTTGGCCACTTGATGTGAAGAGCTGACTCATTAGAAAAGACCCTGATGCTGGGAAAGATTGAAGGCAGGAGGAGAAGGGGATGACAGAGGATGAGATGGTTGGATGGCATCACCGACTCAATGAACATGACTTTGAGCAAGCTCCGGGAGTTGGTGATGGACAGAGAGGCCTGGCGTGCTGCAGTCTGTGGGGTCGCAAAGAGTTGAACATGACTTAGCAACTGAACTGAACTGAACTGAGAAGGCCTGGGTCTGCCCTCAGGAAGTCTGGTCCCATCCCAGGAGGTCTGGCTCCACCCTCCGGAGGCCAGGCTCCACTCCCACGAGGCCAGGCTCCATCCTCAGGAGACCTAGGTCGGTCCTCGGCTTTTTCCTTCTTAGCACCTGCATCCCCCCTGCGTTCCTCCTACCCAGCCCCACCTCTGGCAGTCAGCACCGGGACCAGCCCTCACCGTCTAGTTCCTGGACTGCAGTAACTGCCTCCCACCGGTCTCACAGTCCCCTCCTTCTCCCTTTCTCACCCTCAATAGATGTCATTCACCCCAGAGAGTCGGACACTACTGAGCAGCTGAACAGAACCGAATCCCCTGCTTAAAACCCTTCGGGGGCTGTCTCCAGGGCAAGGACCAGCCCAGACCAGTATCTGCTGCTTCGAGAGCACCCTGTCAAGCCCCACCCCACCTCTGCTCTTGCACACGTGTCTTCGTGGAGTATCTTTCCTTCAGTTTCAGGTCGGGTGTCAGCGTCCTGCTCACCCCGCGAGAACTGGGCACCGTCCTTTGCTGTCACCGCCCCCGCCTCTGCCCGCCACAGACTTGACCCCAGTTCTAATGGCTGCCCTGCTTCTCTCGGCACCTCTCACTCAATCCTCGATCCGCCTCAGGGGGTCAGGCTACACAGGAGGTCCCGTCTGACACAGCAGCAGGCAGGGCTGTCTGTGGTACTGTCCCCTTGGCTGGGCTCATGGGTTCGTTGGTTGAAAGAAGGCACAAAGGAGAGGGGAGCAAGGAGAAATGGAAGAGGTGAGATGATTCCCGGTTTCCATAGCAACAGAAAGGATGCTGGACTAAGAAGGGTGGGGTGGGGAATGTCCTAGGGGCAGGATAAATGGTGGAATTTCAAGACAAAAGGGACCTCCAATGTCCTCTAGTCCAGGAGTTCTTAACTGTGAGCGAGTTCCCCCTGGGAGACATTTGGGGATGGCTGGAGGCATTTTTGGTTGTCAAGTTGGCTGGGTGGGAGGCGCTACTGGCATCTAGTGGACAGAGACCAGGAATGCTGCAAAACATCCTGCCGTGCACAGGTGCCTCCCACAGCAGCTGTCCAGCTCAGAACATCATAGTGCTAAGGCTGAGAAACCCTGGTGTACTTCACTCCCTTCTCTGGGCTTGAATGCTCTCTATATACCCCCACCCCTTCCAGAGCTGTTTCTATCCTTGCTTAACATCAGTGATGGGGGGCTCACTACCGCTAAGACCAGCTGGTCCAAGATGATGACTTTTGCTCAGAACCAGAGCTGGCAGGACATCTAGGGGAATAATTTGCACATATGTCTCCACAGCAGAAAAGCATCATTCAACTCATACTGAAGCCTTGGAAAGAATCTGAGCTAAGACACCAGCTCCTGTCTGTCCTCAGATTTTCTGTGGAAGAGGGTCAGCCAGGAGCCAGGGGTCTGGAGGGAATTAAGAGGGCCCTGCTGGTTCTTGGCTTGGGAGCTCTCAGCCTGAGGCTGCAGGGTGGCAGTGGGGAGAGGCAAGGGAAGAGGGAGGCAGGACTCGGTCATTTGCTTATCCACAAGGAAAATTAAGTTTCACAAACACTGAAGTCTTGTTCATGATATACATGACGACGTAGCTAGGAAGAAATGTACATACTCTGAAATACAAACTAATAAGATGCATGGATGAGTGGATAGATGGATGGATGGACAGGTGAAGGATGGATGGACGCGCAGACATGTGCAAGCATAGAACATTTCTATTCAAGAGATTGAGGTGGTTGGGTGGCATCACCAACTCAATGGACATGAGTTTGAGTAAGCTCCAGGAGTTGGTGATGGACAGGGAAGCCTGGTGTGCTACTGACCAGGGGGTTGCAAAGAGTCGGACATGACTGAGCGACTGAACTGACCTGAATTGATTCACGTTCTATTATTAAATCCGTGTTACAGATGAGGAAACCGAGGGTTCAGAAGATTAGAGCAATTGTGCAAGGTCACCCAGCTCGTAAATCACTGGGACCCGGACTGAACCCAAGTTAGTCTGACCCAGAGCTGAGCTCTGCCCACCCTGTGGACTCATCCCTTCCTCCAGAGGACAACCACAGCCACCCCAGGGTTTCTGCAGGAGAGAGGCCCTGGCAGCACCCTCACCAGGAGGAGGGTCCCAGGAAGTCTGTCTATAGGGATAACGGGGTGGGGGCTGGTTAAAAGCCAGAAGTTTCCCTAAGGCACCCTTGGCACTCTCCTGAGGGGGAGCTCCCCAGATGCTGAAATACAGCAGTGAACTGAGGGGCGGTCCCTGCCTCGAAGAACTGGCACTCTGCTTTCCTCCTCATTGCCGTCATTTTCTGGGCATGCTCTAAAGCATGTGCATGGCCTTTTCTGTGCCGTGGAGCCTATTCGCATTCTGGCAAAGGCTTTGGATCTCCTCTCAGAATAATGGTTTAAATGCACAACTAAAATGCACAGGGTTCCCAGCTGGCTCCGTGGTAAAAGAATCCACCTGCCAATGAAGGAGACACAGGAGATGAGAGTTCAATTCCTGGTTCAGGGAAGATCGCCGGGAGTAGGAAATGGCAACCCACTCCAGTATTCTTGCCTGGAAAGTCCCATGGACAGAGGAGCCTGGCGGCCAGGCTACAGTCCATGGGGTCGCAGAGTGGGGCATGACTGAGCACGTGTGCATTCTGCACTCCCATAAGGAGATCAGTCACATAAATGCAAAAGCATCGTTTCAGATTGAGACCCAGTGACGCAGGTTCCTGTATTAGCATGTTAAATATCAAGCTCTAATAGGTCTGTCCTGCCTGCTGGGAGTGGGCACTCAGGGGCCACTAGTGGCTGCAGGATAGCGCTCGAGCACTGGGGCAGGATTGGCCTGGGTTTGAAACCTGCTCCTGATTCACAAGCAGGACCTTGAGTGATGACATTCCCTGCCCATCCTTGGTTTTCCCATCTGTAAAGTGGGGAGAAGGCTGGAGGTGAAGATGGCATTGCTCTGAGACGCCTGCCCTGACTCTGGCAGATGTAACCCCACTGCTCTAATCCTATTGAGCCTGGCTTGTCTGCATCAGTGAAAGGTTAGTGAAAGCAAGATGTAATTTTTTTCTCTAAGTTTATTGACCTCTGTAATCCCTCCACGAGCCCAGTGGGAACTGACGGCCATTAGACCTCGGATGCTGGGCTGGCAGGGGCTCCCGACCACCTCGTCCTCCCTGAGCCCCAGGAATGGTGAGCATGTCCAGGCTGTCAAAGGGCCATGGCCTCTGACCTCAAACCACCCCCTGGTTGAGGTTTTGCTTTCTGTTCTGCCTAGAAGGGAAACAGGGCCAGCCCTGAGCCTGGGACAGGCCTGGGCAGAACTGGAGCCCACAGCCGGACTTCTCTCTGGGCAGCTGGCCAGAAATAAGGGTGTTTCTCTGCCCGCCATTCCCAGGCCCAGCCGTCCAGGAAGGCCACTCCCAGCCAGGGCCCTCGGGTCAGCCATCCCAGCTGTGCTCCTGAAAGTCTTGGCAGGGTGGGAAAGCGCTGGCCGGCCAGGAAGCAGAGCCATCACCCAGCTGTGAGTAATCGGCTGGCCGGGAGGTGGGTGGGTGGCACAGTTCCAGGCGGATGGGAAGGAACTCTGCCCACCCAGCAGCCCAGCCTTTCCTCCCCGCCCTGGCTGCCCCTCCTGGACAGAGCGGAGATGTGAGTACGCTTCCCCTAAGACAAAGGCACGACAGCGGCATCCAGCAGGGGCCGTGCCCGCACCAGGGAAGAGGCTGATGGGGAGAAGCCCGTGAAGGAGTTGGCGAGCATCGCCTTGGGAGTCAGGTTCCAGGCCGAGCCTGCTCCTCGGGTGGCCCTGGGCGGTGCCAGTGAGCGAGGAGGAGCGCTGGCCGTGGTTCAGCTGGACTCTGGTCCATCTTACAGAACCATCTAGATCCAACCTGACCCCTCCTCCATCAGGAAGTGGAGTCCAGCTCCCTTCCTCGGAGCTGAGCCTCCCTGCTCGCCTTGAAAAGATCATTTGGTTAATTTGGGGACTGTGGATCTTAAAGAAAACCTGAGCGCTGAGAAAGGGCAGCACAGCCCCCCTCAACCCCCTGCTAATGCTGCCCTGCTGGGAGGCCCATGACGTTGCCTTCCCAGGCGGGTGGCTCTGTCCGCCAGGCCGCAGTCACACATGTGGGCAGCCTGCCTCCTCGTCTATGTCACTGCATGTCCAAGCGTCTGTCCACATCATTTCGTAACACTGGTAAGCACCGCTTTTCCTTGCAACATTTATTTATGTATTTATTGCAAAATCGCCATCTTTCTGGTTGTAAGAGCAATATGGACTCATTGCAAAATGTTCAGAGACTAAAGAGTGTGATGGATAGAGAAGATAGAAAGATCACCCTTAACCCCCTGGGTGCTTACTCAGCCAGGCTGTGATTTAAAACGACCACAACAAAGAACTCTAAAGGAGAAATATCATATGACATCACTTATATGTGGAATCTAAAAAGAAACGATACAAATAAACTTATTTACAAAACAGAAAGAGACTCACAGACTTAGAGAAGGAACTTATGGTTGTGGATGGGGGGACGGAAGGGGGCAGGGACAGTTAGGGAGTTTGGGATGGACAGGTACACACTGCTGTATTCAAAGTGGGTAGCCAACAAGGATTCGCTGTATAGCACACGGAATTCTGCTCAAAGCTGGGGCAGTCGGGAGGGGAGAGGAGTCTGGGGGAGAATGGATACGCACATGTATATGAATGGCTGAGTCCTTCTGCTGTTCACCTGAACCTATCACAGCGTTGTTAACTGGCTATAACGCAGTACAAAATGAAAAGTTACAAGAAAAACTCTATATACGTGTTTACTTATCTGCAAACGTGCAGTCATACCTACATATGCGCTTGCAGATTTATGTATGAAAGTAGTGAAAGGGAAGGAGAAGGCAACGGCAACCCACTCCAGTACTCTTGCCTGGAAAATCCCATGGACAGAGGAGCCTGGTAGGCTGCAGTCCATGGGGCCGCTAAGAGTTAGACACGACTGAAACGACTTAGCAGCAGCAGCAGCAGTGAAAGGCAAAGTCACTCAATAGTGTCTGACTCTTTGCGACCCCATGGACTATACAGTCCATGGAATTCTCCAGGCCAGAATACTGGAATGGGTAGCCTTCCCCTTCTCCAGAGGATCTTCCCAACTCAGGGATTGAACCCAGGTCTCCTGCATTGCAGGCGGATTCTTTCCCAGCTGAGCCACAGGGGAAGCCCAAGAATCCTGTAGTGGGCAGCCTATCCCTTCTCCAGTAGGTCTTCCTGACCCAGGAATCATACTGGGGTCTCCTGCCTTGCAGGCAAATTCTTTACCAACTGAGCTATCAGGGAAGCCCATTTTATATATACATATATACATATTTCATCACACACACATATACGTATATTCATACAATGCCTTTTTTTTTTTTCATTTTATAGTCTTACACCTCCACTGAGATTAGGACAGCAAGGACACTGAAATCCAAGTTCAGCAGATTATTCAACCACATCTCTGCTGGGTGACAGTGGTTTCCACTTTTTCACAATAACTGTGAAACTCCAGTACACTTTCCAAGTGTGTCTCTGAGATGAATTCCAGGAAGTGAAATTGCTGGATCATAGACCAGCCCCCTTGTAACATTTCTAACCCTGTCCCCTGGGGACCCCATAATGTTCCATCTGGGGAAAGCAGCAGCATTTATTTTTGCCAGCTCCAATGATGGACAGGCTCTTTTGTCCATGGGATTCTCCAGGCAAGAATACTGGAGTGGGTCGCCATTCCCTCCTCCAGGGGACCTTCCTGACCCAGGGATGGAACTCAGGTCTCCAACACAGCAGGCAGATTCTTCACCATCTGAACCACCAGGGAAGCCCACAGTGGAGCATGTCAGTTGTTTCTAGTATTTTCTATGGTAAATAACACTGAGAGGGACATCTTCGCTCACGAAATGCCTTCTGCATCTGGGATTGAGCTTGCATGAATTGGTTACAGAGAAGACTCACAGGGACCTCTGGGCCGCTCACGTTTCATTTAAATTAGCCACACCCACCAAGTTCCAGTCTGAGTGAGTGACAACTCCAACTAGAACCATGGCTTCATTTTGAGAGGGCTGTGTGTCCATTCGCATCCAGGCAGGAGAATGGCAGCCTGTGGAGGCCCACAGAAATACCTAACCTGAAAATGAAGCCACAAAACGCCAACCCCAACTGTCTGTCATGAAGAGGGCTTCAGGTCCTTACTCTTCCTAGAGATGAAGACTAGGGCTTCTGGCTGCAGAAGATTCTCCGGCGGGCCACACTGCATGGGCCAGCGGTGTGGAGGGGGATCTTGGCCAGGGGTCTCCCGTTGGCACCTTCACCCTCAGGCCCCCAGGCCCTCTGTGATCCCCTGCCTGCCCTTGGTGCTGTGATCACTGAGAGTGAATTTTCAAGTAGCTGCTCTAAGAAGCTTAGTCTCGGAAGCCGAGTTTCCAGCCTGCGCTGCCAGGAAATCACACAGCCCAACGTGTGCTGTTGTGTCTCACCGGGCTTCAGGAACCCCCCGGGTGGACTCACATCTCCGAAGCCCCCATGTTCCACCAGGAACCTCACTGCCTCTGTTCATGTGCTTTTCCAGCACTCTTCCAGCGGAACCTCTGTTTCCCCTTAAACACCTGGGTTTTAAAACACACAGGAACTTCATATGAATCTTACACGTGGAAGCGCCTGCCCCTCGCTGCCCTCCTGTGAAGCCCTCTCCATCTGAGTGAGGGCCCAGGCAGAGCCAAATGCTCTGACCCTCCCCCCGACCCAGCCCCAGCCTCCTGACTCAGGGCCAGTCACTTCCCTGTGGAAATCCGGAGTTGGCCGTCCCTTGTCTGCCCACTGGTCCATCATCTTGAGAAGCATTTGATATTCACAGTAGCTGTGGTGCATTTATTGAGCACCTGCTGCACGTGTGTCCGGTTCCATTCTTCCAACAGCACGATGAACTGGGTGTAACCTGTTCCTTTCAGCTCACCAACACCAGCACAATCTCATCTTAGCTCGATGTCATGACGTGCAGAGATCCTGTTCCCAAGTAAGGCCACATCCACAGGTAACAGGGTTGGAACCTGACCACATCTTTGCAGCAGGGGTGGGTGGAGGGACACAACTTCACCCACCGCCTCCTCCAGGAAACCAAGGAGGGCATACCGAGGTGCCTTTGAGGGGCATTTCATACCCATTCCTGCCCCTTCGCTTGTCTGCTAGAATGGGGTGCCTGTTCTGCAAAACCACAGAGATGGGAGGGGCTGGACCCTTAGAGGATGTGGGGACCATCAGGAGAGATGAATACACACAGTGATAACTGGTGACTCTTGGAGGGGCTTGGGGTCTCACATAGAGACGGGGCTGGGTGCGGGGTGAGGGCCATGTCTCAGGGCCAGGCGCCTCCCACCAGCCATACACCGGTCCCCTCTCAGGGAAGTGAACTCCGGAAGGAGCCCCTGGCACAGAGCAGGGCCAGAGACACGTGGCACCCACAGTAAGGAGCCCCTGGTGTGGAAGGAAAAGCCTAGGGGCAGGAAAGCCTGCAGAGGGGAAAGGAGAACTCTGGCCTCAGGGCTCCCGGCTGGCTCAAAGAGGGGTGGGCAGGGAGCCCCCATCCTGCGGCACTCTGCCTGGTGCTGCCACCTGCTGGATGGTTGGGGTAGTGCACAGGTGGGAACATTCCGGAAGAAGCTCTTGGCTGAGTGTTCCTCACGCCCCAGTCACTGTCACTGTGTTCCTCCCTTGAAGGTGACGCCTACAGCGACCAGGGACCTTGCTCCTTGTGTGTCACGTGCTCCTGGCCGGGTGACGGGAGTGCGGCGCAGGGAGCAGGGACCTTGGTGGTGGCCCCAGAAGTTACCTGACTCCTGCTGACGGGGGCTTCCAGGCTGCTTCAACCATAAAGCAATTCCACTGTGAACCTCTGTGCATCTCTGCCCATTTGTGAGCAGCTGCACTTGAAAGGTCACTGCAGGGTCTTGGGTGGGCGAGGTCTTGCTCTTGGATGCCACATGTTGGGACCTTCTCTGCAGCAGAGGACCAGCAGCCTGTGCCCTTATCCTTGGCATCACCTGATGTGCTTGAGTTCTTTGAGTTTTACCAACCCACTGGCCAGGAGAGGGCCACACCAGGACAGGTGCGTGTGCCCTACTACCTGGTGGGGGCCTGCCTTTTACCCAGCAGGCACATCACTCCTCTTCCCCTTGCTTGTTCATTTAGATGTCAGAGTCAGTAATCTCTTCCTCTGTGGTCTGTCCTTTGGTGGTTTTGTTAAAGAAATCCTTCCCTACCTCAAAGATAAAGATATGACTTTTTCTGCAAAAGTTTTATGCACTTTGCTTTTTGGATCTTGGAACTGTCTGCTGTCAAAGTCAACACTTTGGGACTTCCTTGGTGGTTCACTGGTTAGTGCAGGGGGACGTGGGTTCAATCCCTGGTCTGGGAACTGAGATCCCACATGCCTCCAGGCAACTAAGCCCATGCGTCACAACTAGAGAGTGTGTATGCGCCACAGTGAAATCCCCCATGAAGCAACAAAGATTCCAACACAACCAAATCAATCAATCACTATTTTTAAAAAGCATAAAGACAATCTGCTGTCAAAGAATCATCAGGAAGGTGCCCCCACCTGGTCCGACTGGTGTCCCGCCTTCTCACTGCCTCCTCTCTCTGCCTCTGCTCTCCTCCCTTCCCTTGTCTAGCCCGCTTCCTCCAACTCCAAATTCTCCTCTGGCCATGGTGCTGAACAATTCCGCTCCCTGCAGGTCCCTGCCGCACCCCTCCCCTGCCCACTATTGGAGAGCCTTGCCTAATGCATCAGCTCTGATACCTGCTCACTATGTGATCTTGGCCACTCTTCTCAGCCTGCCACACACACCTGCCATGGAATCTGACCCCAATACCCAGCCACGAATGCCTGCTCCACTCACAGCCTCTGCACCAGAACCCCGCTGCAACCCTGTGTGCCCCATCCCTGCCTCAGGAGCTGACCTGTGCTTTCGGCAGAAGGGGACACGCTTGGGACTTCCCACACTTGCACTGCCAGGGGCGTGGGTTTGGTCCTTATTCAGGGAATTAAGATCCCATGAGCCTTGAGGCATGGCTAAAAAAAAGAAAAAGGGGACACAGTTGCTCTCTGGCCTCTGGCTGTCCTGGGGTACCCCGGTGCAGTTGGCATGGGGTGCAGAGCCAGGGCTGGGTGTTCATGCTCTGGATCCCTTCTTGCAAGGCTGCCTCAGGCCGGGTGTCCCTTGAGGGTCAAGGCTGTGGGCTCCCCACACTTGCCCTTGCCTGGTGCCAGCACTGCCACCTTCATGCTCTAGGCCCCCCACCCCTAGTTCCAGCACTGCCTGCCCTCACGCTCCAGGCCCCGCACGGCAGCAGCTCTGCAGCTCCTCTGCACCATTCAGGGCACTGTGCCCGCTGCCCTGCCTGCCCACACCTCTGGGGACCACCCAGACCCTGGCATGAGCCAAGGGTGTCTCCTGACAGGTGGGCCAAGGGCTGCCCCTCCTTCAGAGCCCCCTCCCTGAGGCCCATCCCTAGAGGCGGGAACCCCAGGAAAAGTCAGGAAGACCCTAGTGGGCAATTGAGGCAGCAGGTTCCAGTGAGGACTGTGTCTGGGTTGGATCATTGTTCTCCTGGAGATGAGATGTCATAAGGATTTACGACGCTGCTCGGTGCTCTGGAGGGCTAACCTTGCCAAAAAGAGCCTGTCTCCACCTCCTGGCTCTGCCCCAGGTCTGACAACAGTGGTGGGGAGAGGGGGAGAAGGCGAGGCCTAGGTGTTCCCAAGCACTTTATCAAGGTCAAGGGACGAAGCCTCCTCCCTTCTCACCCCTCCTTCCGGAAGTTAAATTCCACTGGAGAATGGTGGCAGCTGCCAATAACAGAGGGGGCAGGGAGAGGGGCGGGAGCTTTGAAGTCAGACCGCCTGGCCCAGCGCCCATTCACTAGCTGGGTGTCCAGAGAAAGTCCAGCCTGTAGAACTGTTGAGAGGATTACAGACGTGAACGGGAAACATCCACCTACTGCGAGTCCTCAGTCAGCACCGTCAGCTCTTGCAGCCACAGTGGTGAGCATTCATATGATTAACGTGAAAGATGGAATTGCTAAACCTGTTCTTTGTAAGAAAAACATGCATCTATTTTGATATTGAACGTAATGACCATTGACCTCTACTGCTTTGCCGCCCAGATGAGGACACTGAGGCCCAGAGAAGGTGAGTGGCTTGCCTGAGTTCACACAGCAGTAGTAGCCCTGGGTCTGGAACCCAGCCTTCCTGAGTGTTTACAATCTCGTGCTGTGGCAGACATGTCCTAGGGTGGCCCCCTCCTCTCAAGTGTGGGCAGAACCTGCAACTTGCTTCCATCCAAGAGAGTGTGGGATGTCGCTCCCATGATCACGTTTCTTTATACAAGACTCTGTCTTAGCAGATGCAGTGAGAGAGAAGGAAAGAACCAGGCTGTGAACTGCCATGGGGGGCTCGAGGGCAGCCTCCAGGTGACACCTAGGGACAAAACAGGGATCTCGATCCTTCAGCCATGAAGAAATAAATCCTGCCAACAACCAGAGTGAGCTTGAAAGCTGAGCCCTCCCAGTCGAGCCTCCAGATGAGCGTGCAGCCCAGATGACATGTTGATTGCAGCCCACAAGACTGGACCCTCAGAAACTGTGAGACACACTGGGGGGCATTTTCAGCTGCTAAGTTTGCAGTAATTTATTATGCAGCACAGGAAACTGACACCCATGCCATACCTCAAAGTCCTCCCGAACCACGAGGAAACGTCCCCTCTCCTTTGCACAGTAGGCACCCCTCTCTGCTCACCCAGGGCTGTACTGGGTGTCTGGGCTCCAGACCGGCCAGGAACAGGCCAGGTACGATGCTCTGCCCATCCCTCATGGAGTGAGACTGCCAGCTCACAACAGGCACGTGGCTGCCCACAGTGAACAAACACCTCCCAGCAGGCAGAAGCAGCCACGTGCCTGAGTTTTAGCTGGGGACCTGTGAGGAGGTGAGGTGTGCAGCTTCTGAACTGTGTCCCTGAATGTTCTCCCTCCCATCCTTCCTGCCTGCTGGAGCACCACCCTGGGGAGCCAGCCTGCTATGGGTTGTGTGCCTGAGTGGCAGCGGGTCCACCAGCTGGACCACCCTTGTGGACCGGAGAACTCCCACCCCGTCTGCTGGGACACAGCCCTTTCCAGAGACACTCTCAGCTGTCCTGCCTGGAGCCACCCCGCTCTGGTCCACATGGGGACACAAAGGACAGCCCTGAAGGGCCACCCCAGCTTCGGAGCTCACCCGCGGGGTGAGGCCTTAGAGGCCGTGTCACAGGGAAGGTCTCCACCTGCCAGGCAGTGCCCCCAGATCTGCCTGCAGATCTCTATGGGTGGGGCGCCCAGCCTGCACCCGGAGAAAGGCAGGGGAACCCCAGGTGAGAAGGCGCCTGTGCCAAGTCAGCATGACCTTGCTGTGAGACAAAGACACTTCTGGCTCTGCTGTTTCGGTTTTCTTCACTAGAGCACTGGAATTGATCCCTAATTAACATGCCAGGCTGCAAAGACGCAGGGGCAGCCCAAAAGGACTGCGTCCCTACAACCACTGGGAGACCCTAAATTCCTCCACCTAGAAGGCGGTGCCTCTCTAAACAGTCCAGATGGGGGCGCCTTTGCACAGATGTCCCAGGATTGGCTCAGGTCCCACATGCCCCATGGGCTTGAAGACTCCCTCCGGAGAAGACAGTGAGGGTCCCTTCCTGCCAACGGCAAGATCCTGGCAGGCTGGGGAACATGGTGTGAAGAGGCGAGCAAGGAAGAGTCAGAAATCCTTATGAGGAACTTCTTACAGAAATGCCTCTGGTCCCAGAAACACGTGGCTCCCACAGGACCACACAGCCTTGCTTGAGCGCCAGCCTCCATCTGCAGCGTGATTTACGGACCACACCAGGCACGTCTAGATGGGGAGCAGCCGCAAGTGATTACCAGGCTGTTAAGAGGCCTCGGGTAATGCAACCTCTGCCAGCACTTACAAGGATTCTGCTTGTCTCCAAGGCCTTAGCCTTTAGTAGCAAATGTCAGAATCAATCATTATGTTATTACCAATGAACATATTTTACACTGAATCCATAAACAGATCAAGAAGATGAGCTGAGGACCAGAGTGATTTTGGCAGTGAGACTGGCGCACAGCGAGGCCGGGCAGTGCCGCGAGGAGAGCTGCCCTGAGAACCTTCGGTAAGAAGGCAGGGCTGCCCCCCCCCCAGGAAGCTGTGCCCCCCATGGCTGGTGTTCCCGCTGGGCGCCAGGCCTCCAGGGACACCACATGCACTCTTGTTCGTGGAGGCGCTCCATAAATGGATGAAGACTGAGCCACATCCGTGTGGTCTCAGCTGTGATGTGGTCAGCACTCCTCCAGGGTCTCGGGAGCCCTTTTCCCACTTCTGCACACCTGAAGTTTGAGAGCATCCACACCTCCGGCACCCCAACGGGCGCTGTGTCTGGAGGACTGCCCATGGCTCCTGCAGGTCACCTGCCCCCAGGAGTGAGATGCCTCAATCTACATCACTCCGGGCAGCTCTTCACCAAGAGGGTAGGTCTGGGTGGGGGTAAGAAAACCCGTTTCCTGGGTTTCCTGCGTGGCCCCCCATCCCTCCTGTGTGGCTTCCCTCACTCCCTAATTGTCACCTTGAGACAAAGCTTCACGGTAGGTCCTGCTTGTGGGCAACCCGTCCCAGGAAAGAGCTGGGTAAGCAATGCCTTAGACATCCGCATAAAGGAAACGGCACAGCTGCGGCCGGAAAAAGGAGAAGCAGCTGCTACTTCTCAGGGATGCCTTTAGAATCAGCTGTTAAATACACACACAACTCAGCGTAAGACAGGTAGCCAACAAGGAGCCACTTAGACTTTAGTAGCAAATGTCAGAATCAATCACCACGTTATTACCAGTGAACATATAGTCCCCTCTATAGCACAGGGGGACGCTACTCACTATTTCATAATGACCTATAAGGGAAAAGAGTCTGAAACAGAATGTATTATACACATATACATATAGTATAACATATCACTGTGTCGTGATCTGAAATCAGCACAGTATCATAAATCAGCTATGTTGCTCAGTCACTCAGACTCGTTGTGACCCCATGGACTACCGCACGCCAGGCTTCTCTGTCCTTCACTATCTCCTGGAGTTTGCTCAAACTCATGTCCACCAAGTTGGTGGTGCATCCAACCATCTCATCCTCTGTCGCCCCCTTCTCCTGCCCTCAATCTTTCCCAGCACCAGGGTCTTTTCCAATGAATCAGCTCTTCACATCAAGTGGCCAAAGTATTGGAGCTTCAGCTTCAGCATCAGTCTTTCCAATGAATATTTGGTATTGATTTCCTTTAGGATGGGCTGGTTTGATCTCCTTGCTGTCAAGGGAACTCCCAAGAGTTTTCTCCAGCACCACAGTTCAAAAGCATCAATTCTTCGGTGCTCAGCCTTCTTTATGGTCCAACTGTCACATCTGTACTTCAATTTTAAAAATTATATGCATTCAGGGAAAAAAAAAAAGAGGACAGATTGTTACCAGGGGTGTGGTGTCCTTGTTTTTCAAAGGGAGAAGGACAAGGACCTGTGTTACTCGTGCTGTGCTTGCATCTCCGTCAAGAAGGAAATACTGATATGTGAAAGCAACGCAAGCAGATACCCAGGGTGCAGGAAACCACAAGCCCTCTGTATGTTTAGACTGCTGAGTCCTGTGGATTTCCACTCATCCCGAAGATTAAACATGATTCCTGGGCCCCACCCTCCAGGGAGCCTGACGCAGCTGGTCTAGGTGAGGAGCCAGAGTCATAAGAGGCTCCTGGGCTGACCGCGGCCCTGCCGGGCTTGGGGACATCGTCCGAGGTGATTTCATCAAGAGGTCTGAACAAAACCCAACAGGCAGCTGGCGGTTCCAAACCCAGGTGGTTCTGCTTCTAGGATGTGAGCCAGCCCCCATGGGAGGCGAGACTGAAAGCCTCCTTTCATTGCCTGGTGACCCCTGATGGCGCTTGTGAGCGGGGCTCCAGGGTAGACATCACTGCCTTCATCTTGGCCTCGTCAGGCCCAGCGCTCGCTCCACATCCCGTTGCCACAGCAACAGCAGGGACAATGGATTCTGTGGAGTTCAGGTCTATAAATAATTTCTAGATCAGTCCTTGGGGTGGGAACAGGTGGGCTCTGCAGGGTGATCCTTGGTGGCCAGCAGGCCATGCCACTGGCCACCAGAAGCGCAGCACTTGAGGATGCAAGTTCTGTTTAAAGTCCAACCCTGTCTAGTGGCAAGAGTGGCCTCTCCTGGCTCTGCAGCCATTTCTGCTTTGAAGAACACACCTGGGAGTGTCCATCTCTGGGAATCTGAGATGTGGCTACCTGAGCTGGCTATGTTGTGCTGGGGCTGGGTGCCAAGGTGGGTGGGCTGGAGGGGGTTGAAGTCCCTTCTGTTGTTGTGGAGACTGAAGAGGGTGCAGAGGGTTGTTTCAGGGTTGACAAGGACCGACTCAACAGACATGAATGTGAGCAAACTCTGGGAAATCGCTGGAGGCTGGAGTGTTGCAGTCCATGAGGTAGCCGAGTCGGACATGACTTAGCGACTGAACAACAAGGACATTCCTACTTCATATCTCCATCTTGCTGGGTGAGCTCTGGAAGGACACAAGGACTGTGGTCTGAGGACTGGGTCCCAGTCTCTCCAGCCCCCCTGGTGCCGAGCAGGCATGCAAGAAGCCCCATCCCATGAAGCTCTGTTTACTACACAGGTCTGACGTCTCCCAGGAGGGTGGCTGGTACATACAGCTCTGCACCCACGCACCAACAACGAGCAGACAGACCACAAGAAGGGCTGGGTGGTCTGAGCTGACATGCAACAGTCTCCAGGATAAATGAATGAAAAAGAGCAAGATGCATGGATGCTCTTGCTTCTGTGAGAAATGTTTGATGTCCTGCAAACATGCACACACACGTGGGCTACACACACATATCTATGCCTGAGCACACGGAGGTGGATAGAGATTCTTTCTGAAAATGGACACAGAAGCAGACAACCCTGCTTAGCTCTGTGAAGGCGGGTCTGGTGCCCTGAAGAGCTGGGCTGGAGGAGACTTACTTTCATCATGCACTTTTCTGAGGGGTTTCGTTTCATCATCGGCAGTCGTTAATTTTTTCAGTTAGAAACAGGTGGGTGGAGAAAGAGGAACCGGCCAGGAGGGAGGGAGCTGAGAAGGGAGGCGGGACCCCCTCTTCTAATCCTGGCGCTGCCAAGGTCAGAGGACACTGGGGCCGCAGAGGCAAAGGAAACACAAACCAGTTATGGGAGGGCTTTCTTCTGACGATGCACCAGTTCCTGGGAAACCCGACAGTTTGCTTCCCCAACCCAGAGAACAGCTGGGGTCCCAGATTCCCTGAGAAGCAGCCCTCACAGGGCAGCTTCTTTGACCCTCAGCCTAGCTGCTGTCCACCTTGTGGGCAAGAGCAGAAAGGGAGGGAAAATGCTTAAGAACAAACTGGAGAGTACACTTTTCATATTTCTGAATGAATCCAGATCTCAGGCAACTGGGCCTGCAGACTTGTATCTGCAGACGGTCAACTGTGCTGACTGTGGGAAGGCTGGTGCTGGAGGGGAAGGTCCTGGGGTGTCCCCCTTAAACAGAGCGGTGGCTGAGGTGTGACCGAGAGTCTCAAACAAACAAAAGAAAGTGGCTTTTCATCTCAAGGGAGAAAGACAGGAATTGCAGGGTGGCAAGTGTGGGTATGAGTGTGGTAACTATGACCTTGTGAGTACAAGAACTCAATGTCTCAGCTACGATGTCAGGCTCAGCAGGTGGCTGACCTTGACTTGGGAGCCTGTGTGAGGAGGGCTGTAAGCAAGTCCCTAGGGTTTTCCCATGGCTGACTAGAGCGGTTTCTCAAGTGCCAAGACGATGATCGGAAAACATAGACTCTGGGCACCCCAAGAGACAGAAACACAAGGGGATCCACTGCAAGTGCGGGGAGAGGCTGTTATCACTTCAGCTTCGCCTCATCCTTTTTCTCTTTTATATCTTTCGGTGTGTATTGAGTGGCACAGAACCGTATAGAGGCAGGCTTTACCAATAACCACAGGAATGCAGCGCCCTCGTCCTGCTCGTGTGCCACAGCCCTGCCCCAAGCCCTCCATAGCTATTCATTCATTTACTCCCCACGGCTCTTCACGGTACCATCACCTCCTGCTACGGACTGAACTGTATCCCCCTGCCCCACCACCAAATCCACAAGTTGAAGTCCTGACCCCAAGCAGGGCTACTCTTGGAGTAAGGAAAAAACAAAGAGGAAGTCAGGTCCTTAAGGGTGGGCCCTGATCCCACTTGGTTACTGAGACTCCAAAGGCTTAGTTCTCCTCCCTCCCCTCCACGTGAGGACGCAGCCAGAAAGTGGCCGTCTGGAAGCCAGGATGAGGGTCCTCTCCAAAGCCCAATTACCAGGACCTCAATCTGGTAACTCTGGTCTCCAGAGCCATAACGCAATCAGCGTCTGTGGTTTAAACAACCTGTCTGGCTGTGGGTGCAGCCACAGGAAACGACCACCCCCTCAGTGCCGAGAAGGGGCAGAGGTGTGGAGAGTCAGGCGTCTGGACGAGGAAGCACAGACTGGAGGTGGGGCCGGGGCTTGGATCCAGGCAGCTTGGCTGCAGAGTCCAGACTGTTAATTATGTATGTTGGATCATGCCTTAAAAAAAAAAAATTGTAATATGTTTGAAAGTGTGGAAACCACCAAATTAGAAATCAGGGTGAGAGGGTGTGGTAAATGGGACAAGAGCCCCCATCATCTCCATGTCCTAATCCTCGGAAGCTGTGAGTGTTTACCTTACTTGGCAAAAGACACTTTGCAGCTGTGATGAAGGGCAGGATGCTGAGGGGAGGAGATGACCCCGGCGCATCCAGGGGGCCTACGTGCAGTCCCAGTGTCCTTGCAGGAGGGAGGAGGTCACAGAGAAGATGCTGGGCTCCCAGGCTTGAAGATGAAGATGGGGCGGTGGGCAGGCACGAGCCAGGGGACGTGGTGCCTCCAGAGGCTGGAAGAGCCAGAGGATGGATTAGAGCCTTCAGAAGGAATATGTCTGCCAGTCACCTTAGAGTTCTGACCTCAGATGGTAAGTCTGTGTTGTTTCAAGTCATCGAGTTTGCGGTAATTTGTGACCACAGCAGCAGACAACTACACAAAGGGGGAAAAAACTGCAGATGTGAGGGGGTAAATTATCACAGGAGATGACATGGTTGGGGAGGAAGTGGAAATGATGCTGTGTGGCTGACCTCAGTCCTGCGAGAGCCCGCTGTCCCCACGCTCACCCTCTGGATGCTGGGAAGATGCCCAACCTGTCTATGGAGGGTGAGGTCACGTGAAGCACAGAAGAGCCACGCCGGCTGCACCCGCAGTTGGCATCAACTGCCAGCACGTAAGAGAAATGGTCTTGGACCACGCAGCCCCCACGAGCCAGCTGACAGCTACAGCTATGTGAGCAGCCCCGCGTGAGGCCGCAGAAGTGCTGCCCAGCTGAGGGAGTGTGGTTGGCCAACAGCAGTCAGACCCACCCCTTATGGAGCAGGTGGGTTAACCTCACGGGTGTCTTCCACCTGGTCTCCTCTCATTCCACTCACACCTCCTGCCAGTTTCCGTAACAGCAGTAGGGTTCAACCTGTTAATCCTCATGAGAAGCCTCTGAGCTAGCTAATCTTGTCATCCCCATTTTACAGATGAGCAGAAGGAGGCCCCGAGAGACTGACGACCCTGCAGCAAGACCCTCCACAGGACTCCCTGGCGGTCCAGTGGCAGTCTCCATGCTCCCAATGCAGGGGCCTGGGTTCGATCCCTGGTCAGGGAACTGGATCCCACATGCCACAACAAAGATAAAAGCTACTGCATGTCACAACCAAGACCCAGTGCAGCCAAATAAATTAATCCTTTTTTTTTTTTAAAGGAGCCAACTTAGGAGGGGGAAAAAAGATCACTCAGTGGGTGAGTGGTGGGGAGTGGGATTCAAACCTGGTTTTATCTGACACAAGAGCTACTGTGGCTTTTGCTAGCCTGCTCCACTCACTCATCCATTCAAGATAAATTAACTGAGAGCCTTTCTGTCCAACGCTTGGGATGGACAAGTTTGGGAAAATGAACAAAAGAGATATGGACACTTTGTGAATAGCTATTCGAACAAAGAATCACCAAGCACGGAATTCCCTGGTGGTCCAGTGGATAAGACTCAGCGCTGCCTTGGGTCTGGGGTTCAATCCCTGGTCAGGTAACTAAGATCCCAGAAGCTGCACTGGGCAGCGAAAAAAAAAATCAACTATGATGGTTACTGGGCTTTGCGCTTACTTTGTGATGAACTGAGGGGGTGATGTGAAAGTGGTCACTTGTTCCAAGTGTCTGTAGTCAGCGCTGCTGTCCTTGGTGCATGCCGTCCCCCTGCTGTGGGCTCTGGGACTGTGGGCAAGGAGGGGCTGCGCTTCAGTTGGGCTGGCTCGGGGTCACATGCCCACGTGTCCCACCCTCCCCACCAATCCCTGTGGCTGGAGAGATGGTGCGTCACTTATGGCCCAGCCGGGTCGTGGGCTCCCATGTGGACACAGGATGGCTCTGCTGTCAGACAACGGGGGAGGCCAGAAGAGGAGGCAGGACAGACTGTATTTCCCAAGCGGCTGCAACACCTCCCAGACACGGTACGATTTTACCCCTCCTCCCCAAAGCAGCGGGGCCTGGGTCTTCTTCCCGGAATGGAGTGGGCTTGTGTCCATGGCCAGAGTGATTCCACACGACACCGGACGTTTGGTCCTAAGTGGTGAAGGTACGTCACGTACCTTCCACCCACTTCTCTCGGGATGCTTCCTCTTGGCAGCCAGCCACCACAGACAAGTCACATTTAGGCGTCTGAGCCAAGGTTCCACCAGAGCTGTGAGTGCAGGACCTCAGCCGACCTCAGCCCCCGCCACGGAACCACTGTCAGGCTTTGAGCTGCCCCTGTTGCGTCCACATGGAGCAGAGGTGACCTGTCCCTGCAGGCCCTGCCCAAACTGCAGTCGCACCACCATCACGTGGGCTCCCTGGTGGCTCAGACGGCAAAGAATCCACCTGCAGTGCAGAGGACCCGGGTTCGATCCTGGGTCGGGAAGATCCCCTGGAGAAGGGAATGGCTACCCACTCCAGTATTCTTGCCTGGAGAATTCCACGGACAGAGAAGCCTGGCGGGCTCCAGTCCACGGGGTCGAAAAGAGTCAGATACGACTGAGCAACTAACACTTTCACTTTCACATGATATATGATTTTACAGGATGCATGATTAATACGTGGGGCTTCGGGTGGTTTGTTAGAAAGTGGCAGATAGCTAGAATAAGAGGTAATGAGCATAAGCGATGAGAATGGGCATTGTTCAATCAGATCCTTTCTTCTGAGGGAGGGGGAGCGGGGGGGGGGGGGGGCGGGCGGTGGTGAGAGGTGAGAAACAGTAAGAGACGACCGAGACGGCAGGAGAGATACAGAGACACCTGACCTGCCGGCACCAGAGCGAGGTCACAGGAGGGGAAGGTGTCTATTTCTTGCCAACACAAGAGAACCTAACCCAACCATCTGGTCACATGCTAGCTGAATCCGAAGAGACCCAGAGAGAGGCCTGTGGGGTTGATGGAGAGTGAGCGACTGATTCATGAGGCGAACTCGGAACAGCCCTCTCCCCACCCTCCCCAGCCTGCTCTCCGACCAGCTGGAACCACAGCGCTGTGCCCAGCACTCAGACCCACCCACATTCCTGAACCAGCACTGACCTTGGGCAGAACCTCTTCTGGGCTCAGCCCTTGCTGTCCAGATAGAACCTGCACCTCTCATCTGGCATGCTCGCGGCTGCTCAGTTTGGGCTTTTAGATTTAAATGTTTAATGATTGGATGTCACCTTGCTAAACTCTTCTCATATCTAATGATTTTCCTGTCGACTCTAGTTTTTAACATAGTCATGTCACCCGAGAGGCAATGATGGTTTTGTTCCTCCATTTCCAACCCTGACAAACAATCCTTTCCCTACTTTCCTGTGCTGGTCGCTCCTCCAGTACAACGTTACAGAGAAGCAGAGAGAGAGAGTCATCCTTGCCTTGTTTCTGACTATAAAGGCACTGCTTCAGATATGTACCTTAAGAATTATATTTACTATAGAATTTTTGGTAGATAGGCTTAAGATATTAAGAAAATCTAACTGGACATGGAACAACCGACTGGTGCAGAATTGGGAAAAGAGTGCATCAAGGCTGTAAACTGTACCCTTGGTTATTTAACTCAGGGCTTCCCTGGTGGCTCAGATGGTAAAGAATCTGCCTGCAGTGCAGGAGATCCAGGTTCAGTCCCTGGGTCAGGAAGATCCCCTGGAGAAGGGAATGTCTACCCACTCCAGTATACTTGCCTGGAGAATTCCACAGACCTGGCGGCCTACAGGCCATGGGGTTGCAAAGAGTTGGACATGACTGAGCAACTAACACTTTCGCTTTCTTTCCCTTTATTTAACTTATATACAGAGTATATCATGCAAAATGGCAGGCTAGATGAATCACAAGCTGGAATCAAGATTGCTGAGAGAAAGATCAACAACTTCAGATATACAAATGATACCACCCTAGTGGCAGAAAGTGAAGAGGAACTAAAGAACCTCTTGATGAGGGTGAAAGAGGAGAGTGAAAAAGCTGGCTTGAAACTCAGCATTCAAAAAATGAAGATCATGGCATCCAGTCCTATCACTTCATGGCAAATAGATGGGGGAAAAGTGGAAGCAGGGACAGATTTTATTTTGGGGGCCCTATCTACCAAAATCTACCAAAATCACTGTGGACAGTGACCACTGCCATGAAATTAAAAGACGCTTGCTCCTTGGAAGAAAAGCTATGACCAATCTAGCATATTAAAAAGCAGAGACATCACCTTGCCAACAAAGGTCTGTGTAGTCAAAGCTATGGTTTTTCCAGTAGTCACGAATGGATGCAAGAGTTGGACCATAAAGAAGGCTGAGTGCCAAAGAACTGATGCTTTCTAACTGTGGTGCTGGAGAAGACTCTTGAGAGTCCCTTGACAGCAAGGAGATCAAACCCGTCAATCCTCAAGGAAATCAACCCTGAATATTCATTGGAAGGAGTGATGCTGAAGCTGAAACTCCAATACATTGGACACCTAATGTGAAGAATCGACTCATTGGAAAAGATCCTGATGCTGGGAAAGAATGAGGCAAAAGGAGGAAAATGCAGCAGAGGAGGAGATGCTTAGACAGCATCCCTAACTCAATGGACACATGAGTTTAAGCAAACTCTGGGAGACAGCAAAGGACAGGAAAGTCTGGTGTGCTGCAATCCACGGGGTCACCAAGAGTTGGACAAGACTCAGAGACTGAACAACAACAACAATTTTGTTCTTAATCTTTCGAGACTTTTTTTAATAATAAAGAAATGTTGAGTTTTAGCTATTGCTCTTTTTGCATCTGTGTGATCAAGTGGTTTTTCTTCTTTAATCTGTTAGTGTAGTGAATGACATTTACAGATTTTTCTAATGTTATCAATACACCATTTCTGTATTCCTAGCATAAATTAACATTTGTCGTGATATGTTATGTAACATATCATGACATACATACAGAAAAGATTGGTCTTGCTAGTATTGTGTGTAAGATTTTTGTGTCTTTTGTATGGGTGATTTTAACCTGTAACTTTCTGTTCTCACATTACTCTTGTCAGCTTTGGCATCAGCGTTACACTGGCCCTACAGAATGAGTTTGGAAATATTCCTTCTTTGTGTATTCCTTGGAAGAGTTCGTGTGAGACCAGAATGATAGACGTTAAATGTTTGGAAGAACTCATGAGTAAAACTCATTCGTTGCATGCACGTGCTCAGTGGTACCTGACTCTTTGGGACCCCGTGGACTGTAGCCTGCCAGGCTCCCCTGTGCATGGGATTCCCCAGGCAAGAATGCTGGAGCAGGTTGCCCTTTCCTTCTCCAGGGGATCTGCCTGACTCAGAGATCGAATCCTCATCTCCTACTTTGGCAGGCAGATTCTTTACCACAGAGTCACCTGGGAAGCCCCAGCCTCACTCAGTTTACCTTAAAAATTGAGGGTCACCAAAGATTAGTGGTCCTCAATAGAGGCAGTGCTGCCCCTCGGGCATTGAAATTTGTAGGCATTTCATGGCAGAGACTGTCCCCCCAGTGAAGAATTCCCCCAACCTCTCCTCTGTGCAATGTCACACCAGACCTTATGTAAACGATAAGCCCTCTTGTGATTTACAGGTCTAGAGCTAGCTCTGTCTTCTGTTTGTCTGTGCTTTGCAGCACCAGCATGTTGTTTAGTGGCTAAGTCGTGTCCGACTCTTTGTGAACTGTATACCATGCTGGGTTTCTCTGCCTATCACTAACTCCCTGAGTTTCCTCAGAACCATGTCCATTGAGTCAATGATGCCATCCAACAACCTCATCCTCTGTCAACCCCTTCTCCTCTTGCCCTCAACTTTTCCTAGCATCAGGGTCTTCTCCAATGAGTCATGAGCCAGCATAAACTGGATATTCTGGGAAAGAAGCTATCATGTGGTCAAGGGCAGATGGTCACTTCTTCTGTTCAGAGCTTGACTATGAGTTGCTCACCATTATGGAAAATCCCATCATCAGCAGTGATGCCTTCATGGTGTTGAGCCTTCATGTGACGCACCTGTGTCACCATGATTCCCCTTCTGGGCAAACATGTACCCTTCACTGTGTCATCCACCATGCTCAGACCTCAGCCTTTATATTCTGAAATCTATACTGCTTTATATTAAATGACTTTTCCTTCATGTTACAGTTAGGGCATTATGTTGTTCTGCTTCTCTCTCTCTCTCTCTCTCTCTCTTTTTTTTTTTTTTTTTGCTTTTATTTCTCAATTAGTGTGTAGGTAGGCTATTATTTGAGCTATTTCAAATCCTGAAGGATGATGCTGTGAAAGTGCTGCACTCAATATGCCAGCAAATTTGAAAAACTCAGCAGTGGCCACAGGACTGGAAAAGGTCAGTTTTCACTCTAATCCCAAAGAAAGGCAATGCCAAAGAATGCTCAAACTACCACACAATTGCACTCATCTCACATGCTACTAAAGTAATCTCAAAATTCTCCAAGCCAGGCTTTAGCAATATGTGAACCGTGAACTTCCAGATGTTCAAGCTGGTTTTAAAAAAGGCAGAGGAACCAGAGATCAAATTGCCAACATCCGCTGGATCGTGGAAAAAGCAAGAGAGTTCCAGAAAAACATCTATTTCTGCTTTATTGACTATGCCAAAGCCTTTGACTGTGTGAATCACAATAAACTGTGGAAAATTCTGAAAGAGATGGGAATATCAGACCACCTGACCTGCCTCTTGAGAAACCTATATGCAGGTCAGGAAGCAACAGTTAGAACTGGACATGGAACAACAGACTGGTTCCAAATAGGAAAAGGAGTACGTCAAGGCTGTAAATTGTCACCCTGCTTATTTAACTTCTATGCAGAGTACCTTATGAGAAATGCTGGGCTGGAAGAAGCACAGGCTGGAATCAAGATTGCCAGGAGAAATATCAGCAACCTCAGATATGCAGATGACACCACCCTTATGGCAGAAAATGAAGAGGAACTAAAAAGCCTCTTGATGAAAGTGAAAGAAGAGAGTGCAAAAGCTGGCCTAAAGCTCAACATTCAGAAAACGAAGATCATGGCATCTGGTCCCATCACTTCATGGGAAATAGATGGGGAAACAGTGCCAGACTTTATTTTTGGGGCTCCAAAATCACTGCAGATGGTGACTGCAGCCACAAAATTAAAAGACACTTACTCCTTGGAAGAAAAGTTATGACCAACCTAGATAGCACATTGAAAAGCAGAGACCTTACTTGGCCAACAAAGGTCCGTTTAGTCAAGGCTATGGTTTTTCCAGTGGTCATGTATGGATGTGAGTGTTGGACTGTGAAGAAAGCTGAGTGCCGAAGAATTGATGCTTTTGAACTATGGTGTTGGAGAAGACTCTTGAGAGTCCCTTGGACTGCAAGGAGATCCAACCAGTCCTTTCTGAAGGAGATCAGCCCTGGTATTTCTTTGGAAGGAATGATGCTAAAGCTGAAACTGCAGTACTTTGGCCACCTCATGCGAAGATTTGACTCATTGGAAAAGACTCTGATGCTGGGAGGGATTGGGGGCAGGAGGAGAAGGGGATGACAGAGGATGACATGGCTGGATGGAATCACTGACTCGATGGACGTGAGTCTGAGTGAACTCTGGGAGTTAGTGATGGACAGGGAGGCCTGGTGTGCTGCGATTCATTGAGTCGCAAAGAGTTGGACACGACTGAGCGACTGAACTGAACTGAAGCTATTATTTCTATGAATTTCATTTCAGATGAAGAAGAGCACTATAGAATATTTACTATACTCTTTGTGTGAGTCAATTGCTCTGTCGTGTCCAACTCCATGGACTGTAGCCCACCAGGCTCCTCTGTTGATGCAATTCTCCAGGCAAAAATATTGCAGTGGGTAGCCATTCCCTTCTTCAGGGGATCTTCCTGACCTAGGGATTGAACCTGGGTCTCCTGCATTGCAGGCAGATTACCCTCTGAGCCACTTTACCACCTGAGCAACCAGGGAAGCCCTGTTGTATTCTTTAAAAGGTGTTAATTAGGGCTGATATAGGCCTGGGAACTGCTGAGCAACATCGTTTCTTCAGATCCCTTCCAGATTTAAAATAATTAATCCTGACCTCAGAAAACTTTTCCCATAGTCCTTACAAAACCCTGTACACGGTGCCTTTTAAACAGTCCCAAAGCATCATTGCCCCACTGTGGCCCAAGTGCGGGCAGAGGCTGATCTCAATGAGCTGGCCCTGTGGACTCTTAAGAGGCTGCCTCCTGACCTAGTAGAAAAACCACCTCGGCTTGTAACACAACACTTGGCTAATTTCCTTTTCACCTCAAAAAGAGAGAGAAAAGCTGATACCCCAAACTAAAAATCTTTCTTATTCCATCTCTTTGCATTTTGACAAGTTCAGTGCTTACCTAGAACGTTTTACTGGAAGGGAAAAAAATAAATGGAGCTCTGAGGAAGCCTTGGTAACAAATTTTGGTGTGCTTGAGTGAGTTCACGCCACGTGACATTCCCTCCTGTTAATTATTCCTCCCGGGCTTATCTTCCCTCATCTCTTCTCTAACTTATTATATTTTAACGGCAGCTAGTGGAACGGCTGGGTGCCTCCTTCCCCATCTGCGTGGAACAGAATGTTCAAGACATTGGAATCATGGATGCCTCTCGGAACCAGCAGATGTGCCAGGGAGTGAAAGACGGCAGAAAAAAAGAGAGAAAGCAGAACCGAGCAAAGCCTGGCAGGGAACAGACTGCAGTGAGGGACGTTCTGCTATGCACAGCGCCCCCTAAGTAGTCACATTTCCTCACATCTCAGAACACACCCTTACCTGCAGAGAACAGGACTTTTGCAGGTATATGGTTAGGGTATCAGGGCTTCCCTCAAAGTTCAGCTGGTAAAGAGTCCACCTGCAATGTGGGAGACCTGGGTTCAATCCCTGGGTTGGGAAAATCCCCTGGAGAAGGGAAAGGCTACCCACTCCAGTAGGTAGCCTGGAGAATTCTCTGGCCTGGAGAATTCCATGAACTAAGTCCATGGGGTCACAAGGAGTTGGACAAGACTGAGCAACTTTCACTTTCATGAGGAGGTCACCTAGGACTAGGATGATGAGCCACCAGCAGAGGCAGGAAGGACCCTCCCCTTGAGCCTTTAGCGGGAGCCCAGCCCTGCCCACACCTTGATTTTGGAGAGAAAAAATTTCTATTGTCTAAGCCCTCCAGACTGTGGTAGTTTGTTATGGCAGCCCCACGGCTTCTGGAGGAAAACCAAGAAGCTAAGTGTTAGGGACCAGGTGTTCTTGTCCTGCCCAAAGTTCCTATAGTGAATCTCTATGCATAATATGATGGTATTAGGAGGTAGAACCTTTGGGAGGCAATTAGGATTAAATGGAACCTAAAGGGTAGAGCCCCCATGAATGGAATTAGGGCCCTTCTAGGGGGCTGGCTGCCACAGCTCTGCTCTGCTCTCTGCCACCTGAGGATACAATCAGAAGTCGGCAGTCCGTACCCGCAAGAGGACTGTCACCAGAGTCTGACCTTGCTGCACCCTGATCTCAGATTTCTCGTCTCCAGAGCTGTGAGAAACACATGTCTGCTGTTTATAAGCCCCACCCCCTAGTTTGTGGTATTTCATTACAGCATCCTGAACTAAGACAGTATGTGAGCTGGTCCCCACCCCTTCCACATAACCCCCATCCACTCCATTCTGTCGCCAGCTGCAAAACTGATTTTAAGATGTTTTGATGTGGACCATTCTTATAGTCTTTATTGAACTTGTTATGATATTGCCTGTGTTTCATGTTCTGTTTTTTGGCCATGAGGCATGTAGGATCTTAGCTCCCTGACCAGAGATCAAACCCACACCTCCTGCGTTAGAAAAGGAAGTCTTAGCCACTGGACTGCTAGGGAAGTCCCTGAAAAACTGATTTTAAAATCAGTGTTGTGTCAGATGAAGGAAGGACCTGTCCATTTCCTGTCTTGACAATAGCAGGGTGATTTTTATTTTCTGAGCCCTGGGTATTATTTTAGCCCCAACTGAACAAGCCACTTCCTCTTACCCTCTGAAGATTCTGGCATTTACTGAGCTCTTACTATGATCCTGACACTATTCAGGTGTAAAATATGAGAGTGGTCAATCACTATTCTATATATTCTATTGATGCTGCTGCTGCTGCTAAGTCACCTCAGTCGTGTTCAACTCTGTGCGACTCCATAGACAGCATCCCACCAGGCTGCTCCATCCTGGGATTCTCCAGGCAAGAACACTGGAGTTATTTGTATTAATAAGTAGAATGTGTATATTCTATTAATTCATATACTGTTCTCAAAAAAATTATATTTTGTTGACACCGTTAGTTGTAAAACACACCATTATGTTGTATATGACTAAGAATAAAAACTACCGTCAATTAAACATGTCATTACTTGCAAAAACATTCAACATGTGAATCTGAGACTCAATGAAAGGTAGCATTACCACCACTTCTATTTTATGGGTAAGAAAACTGAGGCTGAGATCACGCAGGGTAGAGGCCACATGAAACCGTCTGGAAGCTTGCTCCAGGGCCTGTGAACTTATTCAGTGTACACACTGCCTCTCTCATTAGGGATACTGCTTCTGAGTGTCTCAGGCCAAGACTGCTGTTCATCACCCAATACCCAACCTCCTGTTCTTTATTTAGTAATATGACCCTTGAGTTTCAGTGGGCACATAGTTGCTGGATAGAAACTACATTTCCCAGCATCCCTTACAGCTAGATGTGGTCATGTGACTAAATTCTGGCGAATGGGACATAAGCAAAAGAGGGTGGGTAAGAGTTCTGGGCCAGTCCTTAAAAGGAGGAAAGGGCATCCTTCATTCCCTCTTATCTTGTTGCCCTGGCTGGAATGTAGATATGCTGGCAGGGGCTGGAGCAGCCCTTTTGGGTCTGAAGATGGAGGCCACATATTGGGATTGGCAGAGCAACATGATCCTATACGTATAAGAGAAGCTAGAATTGCCACATACCTGACTTATTTAATCTTGGGCAATTGTAAGAGAAAGGAAGTTCTATCTTACTTAAACCACTGTTATTTTGGCCTTTATTACAGTAGCCAAGATGCAATCCTAATTAAAACATACTATTGCATGCCAGATACTGCCCCAGGGGCCTAGTCCTTTCACTCCAAGAGTGCAGGTTCATTAAGTGAGAATGTATATAAAACGCCCAGTGCAATACTGAGCACAGAATATTAGTTCCTCACACAGACATGGGTAACTCAGGCATTAGCTGCCTGTGTTATCTTTTTTTTTTTTTTAATAAAACTTAAAAAAAATTATTTATTTGGTTGGTTGTGCTGGGTCTTCCCAGGTGGCACTAGTGGTAAGAACCTGCCTGCCAATGCAGGAGACATAAGAAACACTGGTTTGATCCCTGGATCAGAAGATCCTCTGGAGGAGGGCATGGCAACCCACTCCAGTTTTCTTGCTTGGAGAATTCCATGGACAAAGAGGCCTAGAAGGCTAGGAGGCAAGTCCATGGACTTGCAAAGAGCCGGACACGACTGAAGTGACTTAGCATGTACACACAAGCTGGGTGTTAGTTGTTGCAGCACATGGAATCTGTTATTGCAGCATCTGGGATCTAGTTCCCTGACCAGGGATCAAAGCCGGGCTCCCTGTATCAGGAGCTCAGAGTCTTAGCCACTGGACCACCAGCGAGGTCCCTCTCACATATCTTGACGTTCTCCTATTTTCTCTGAATCCTAGCCATGCATGGTAGGACAAACAGTGTGAATGTTGTTTTTCTGGGTTCCTTTCCCCAACTCTCCATCATCTATGCCTTAACAAATAAAACAGTTTCTTGACTGGTAGAGCAACTCACAAGTGAGTTGTGGACCTGCCTTTACACGGTAGAATGCTCACCCTTCAGCCAATATGCCATCCCCCGTCTCCTTGCTGGGGTCCTGAGCGAGCTGACCGTCCCTGTCCCCATTCTTCAGCAGACCAGGGCATGACTCATGCTCCAGCCTGACCAGTCAGTTTTCCATCCCTCTGGCCACAATGATTGGTTAAAGACGAGACTCACCCACACTGAATCAATCGTCTTTACTAAGAAATGATATGTGGATGTTGAGAGAATGAAGCAATATCTTCTCACCTACCATTACTTATTTGTTTGCTTGGCTGCACCGGGCATTAACTGTGGCATGGAGGATCTTTGATTTTTGTTGTTGTGGCATGCAGGGTCTAGTTCCCTGACCAGGGGTCAAACCCAGGCCTCCTGCATTGGGAGGGTGGAGTCTTAGCTACTGGACCACCAGGGAAGTCCCCTGTCAACATTACATTTTAGGAGAGTATGTGGGATGGGACATATGTAGATGTGGCTAAATTTGAAGTACACAGCCTAACATAGAAACCTAGAGCTACCATCACCCTCTGTTAAACAGATGAGGTTATCCACAGAGGAAAGCAGAGGAGACACACCACTGGGCCCCTGGATACCCCTGTACCTGAAGCTGCTGCTGTTGCTGCTAAGTCACTTCAGTCGTGTCCGACTCTGTGCGACCCCACAGACGGCAGCCCACCAGGCTCCCCCATCCCTGGGATTCTCTAGGCAAGAACACTGGAGTGGGTTGCCATTTCCTTCTCCAATGCATGAAAGTGAAAAGTCAAAGTGAAGTCGCTCAGTCGTGTCTGACTCTTAGCGACCCCATGGACTGCAGCCTACCAGGCTCCTCCGTCCATGGGATTTTCCAGGCAAGAGTACTGGAGTGGGGTGCCATTGAAGGACAACTATAGATTCTCTTTTTCCATGTAGTAAACCAATAAATATTCTTTAGAGATTTGGGTTGAAAATCTGTCATTTGCAGTGAAAAGAGTCCTGAGTAACACACAAGCTCACTAATTTGCTCAGGTAAGCCAAGACTCCAGTAGTTAGTAGCATGAGGCACTAGCCGGTGCTCTGAAATGACAAGTTCCCCTCTGCTCCTGGCTAACCAGAGCCCTGAGGCCAGCATCTCCACTACGATCTGCCGCTTTTGAAGGCAAGAATTGGCAACAGTTTTTCGTGTGTGTGTGGCTTGCTTGTAAGCAGCTGAAATGTTCCCTTCTGCCACGAGGACAGTGCAGGGCAGCATTTGAGAAGTGCTGCAAAAAATGACCCAGGTCAAGGCGAGAGGCGGGGCCAGGAAGAGCCACCCCGTGGCCCGGAACGTTCCTGCAGGCTGGTTCCCGAGAGAGACACTGGGCCCTGGAATGAGATAACGGCCGTCATCCCGAGCATCTCCTGTGTGCCAAACATCTGCGTCTGCACACCTCACCCCTCAACTTTACAGCAAGCTTGCAAGAGACATCTTACCTCTATGCTACAAAGGAGGAACTGACATGGAGGGGGCCCTGCAACTTGCCCAAGGTCCACACCAGGAAGCTGTGAAGGCTGCTTGGTTTTCTGACTGCAGAGCTTGAATTCTTTCGTGCCAAGCTAGTGGGGTGGAAGGAATGTGGGGTGGGGGAGGGCATTCCAGGTGAAGTGACGGTGCATGGAAAGCGGGGAGGGACGGGTGAGATATCTGGTGTGGCTAGGGCACGGAGAGTGGGACATGTCATGTGAGTGGATGCCGACAGAGTGGGCTTGCTGGTGGTCAGAGAGGCAAGGCCTGGCGTCCTGCCAAGGCCGTGCTTCTGTGGCCTCTGCAAATCGAGGCCTGGCCATTTTGAGCGGGACTTGGGCAGCTGGTTGGTAGCTGTGCACTGGCTCCTGCTCGCCAGCCTCCCCTGCTTGCTTGCCACCCTCCAGCCCCGGCTGAAAGTGACCGGGCTGGGCCTCACACCCTACCTGTGAACCTGCCCCACACAACCGCCAACATTCCAAAGCGGACAGGTGACCCCCCTCAAAGAGCCTATGGTACCAAGTACTTCTCATGATGGCCCAGGGCCCACACAGCCCCCAGAGCTGGCAGCGGGATCTGCGGTGGGGGAGGGCCCCAGGGGGGAAGGGGTGGCCAAGAAGCACCCTTGGAGTCTGAGCGGTGCTTTCCAGAAGTGGGGTGTGGCCGCCTGTGTCAGAGCTGGTGGGAAAGGCAAGGCAGGGTGTGATTACCGTCGGCAGTGGGTGTGAGAGCCGCCAGCCCCAGCGCATTGTTCGCGAGGGCACGGGCAGCGCCCCCTGCCCACCCCTGCACCCTGTCAATCCCCTCTCCTCCCATCGTGTGCACAAGTCAGCAGAGCCAGGCGCTTAAGAATAGCATCCTCCCCGAGATGCAGGCATGAGACGGAACTCCAGGAAAGGAGACAGCGTCTGTGCTCTCGCCTGGAGCACACAGCTCCCGTCTGTGCCTGGCTTTGGCGGCTGCTCTCCGCGCCTTCTGTTCCACGGGAGGGGAAAGCCCGAGCAGTAAGCTCCTAGCCTGAAGCCGGTGCCTCGACTCACCGGGGCTGGTGTGTGCATGCTGAGCACCACGTGTGAACATCTGGGGCCCCGCTGCACGCTGCCCTGAAGAACTGTGCCCCCTTCTTCACCAGCTGGCAGCCCTGGCATGAGGCTGGAGGGAGGGGGAAGTAGGGGGTCAGCACTGATCTCCCACCCTCCTCTCTTCAAGGTCACCACAGGCTGGCTGTGACCTTGACCACTACCCCCACCTCCGTCCCGCTGGGTCAGTGACCCACCAGATTGTACTTCCTGCCATATGCTTTTTTTGGCAGCACTGTTGATTATAGTAAAGAAAGAGAAAAAAAATACAAGGAAGGAGTTGAAATGTCCAAAAGTAGAAGTCAGTTATACTAACTATGGCAAAGGCACCCAGGAATATGATGTGGTTTCTAAGAAGTGCTTTTTCAAAAGCTCCATTGTTACCATTCCTTACATGCAACATACCATTTCATAGCCCCCTTTTCAGTGGAGAAAGAGAAAGAGAAGAAAAAGAGCTGGCATGTTTCTTTTGACATTGATTCTAAAACACATCTTTATCTCAGCAATATAAAAATGTGGGAAAATATGCAATATGGTAAAAATGTAATGATTTGGAGAAGATGCTCATCATATATTTTTAAGTTTTAAAAAAGTGGGTTAAAAAAGATCATGCTTGGAATTAAGGAAAGTTAGCATGTATATATGCATGTAAGCTGTACTGATTCAACAGCGAGCAGAATCTCTGAAAAACACATGCATAGAAAACAGTCTGGTATGGAGTGAAGTAAGTCAGAAAGAGAGAAGCACATATCGTGTACTAGCGCGTATGTATGGAATCCAGAAAGATGTTACTGATGAAGCCATGTGCAGGGGAGCAGTGGAGACACAGACGTAAGAACAGACTTGTGGACACATTGCGGGAAGGAAGGGTGGGACGCACGAGAGAGCAGGGAACACATACACCACCATCCGTAAGACGACAGCCAGTGGGAACCCGCTGTGTGACTCAGGGAACCCAAACCGGCGCTCTCGGACAACCCAGAGGGGTGGGAAGGGGTGGGAGCTGGAGGGAGGGTCAGGAGGGAGGGGACCTGCTTACACGTGTGGCTGATTCACGTTGATGTGTGGCAGAAACCAACACAATATTGTAAAGCAATTATCCTTCAAAGAAAACCAATTTTAAAAAAAGAAAACAGACGGTATGGCAGAAATCAACACGTTGTAAAACAATTAGCCTCCGATTTTAAAATTTTTGAAAATTAAAAAGAGACTGAAAATCAACGATATTTCAATTAAAATGTTTTAAAAGAGAAGGGAGACTGCACAGCAGCCTATCACAGGCCGGCAGTGTGTGCCTCCAGAGCCTGGGGTCCCGGGGGCTTTCGGTTTTCTTCGAAATTTTTGTGTTTTGCCACTTTTCAATTTTATATTCAGACAACCGAATAAAAACACCAACTACCCCTTGTGATCTCCTTTCCACGTGTCTGCACTTACCTATGCTGAACGCTTTATTATAATAAAGACTCATTCGGGTCTCAGAACCACCCATTGTGGTGAGAGTACTTGCTATTGCCATTTTGCAGATCAGAAAACCGAGGCTCAGGCAGATTGGGTAATTTTCCCAAGGGCACACAGCTCTTAAGTGGCAGAGCCAGGATTCAAACCCTGGTCAATGTAATTCCAGAATGGAGGCCCTTAACCGTTATGTGATCAGCTTGAACCTCGCCCAAGAGCCCTGCTTCTTCACACAAGATGGCACCTGGGAACAGGAAGGATGCTGAGATGTGGACCACAGAGGGAGTCCCCACACTTCTGCAAGCTGAACGCTGGAGTTGAGGACCAGTCTCTTTGGTGTGAGCTATCAGTGTGCCCTGTGACATGAAACCACCAGGACTTGGCTGACAGCCTCTCTCGGAGGTGTTGTTGGCTGAGGCAGAACAAAGGACATGGATATTCCCACAGTGCCGTGCTGGGATGCTCCGGCAAGCCCCCCTGCCGCCTCCTGTGGTTTCTCCTTGTTCTGCTGAAAGGAGCTCTTCAGCTTCCTCCAGAGATAAACATTCCTAACTCCACTTTTTCTCAGCTAGGCGGCCATGGCAGCAGCTGGGAGACCTCCAAGCGCGGAGGAGTGTGTGTGTTTTCTGGAACTCTGCTGACAGTCTTTTCTCCGGAACTCACTCCAAACAAACAAAAAGGCCACTGAGGAGCCTGGCAGCTGAGAACCCGGGGAGGCCCTGGGGAGCAGAGTGGGGTCAGCAAAGGCCAGTGTTATTGCTACCGGGAATCACTGCTCTGCGTGTCCATGGCAACAACTCTGGCGGTGGGTGTGGGTGGTGGTGGTGGGCAGGACTGTCCCCTCATCCAGATGAGGAAAGCAGAGGCTCAGAGAGGTGATGAGACGATCCCACGGCCAGAACTTAGCCTGAGCTCAGAATATGCTTTCCCAACTCTTGTCAGCCTCCCTTGGGTCTTAGGCTAATCTGGGAATATAGTGAAAGTCATGGACCTTCTGCTTTAATAATAATAATAATAATAATAAGGTATCTACAAGCCAATGTCCTGTATAATTCAGGGGGATCATTCTCCTCAAGAGCCTTCGATCAGAATCCCAACCAACAGTCCACACCGATGCACCCCCGCACTCCATCTCCAAGCCAGGCCTGGGCTCTGGGTGAAGGGGGGAGGGACAGTGGTTTCCACCTCCTGCCCCAGCCTTGAAGGGTGGAAAGATCAGCACTGTGTTTCCTCTGTAAAGCCCTGTGTGATTAGGACTGGCACCCCATGTATGGTGCGAGAGCCAGAGCTGTCCCCCTATTTCTGACTATAAGAGCTCTCTTCTCCCGAACACCCAACCCTCTCTCTGCTGAGAAGTGGGGGCCACATGGAGGTGGAAGGGCCCCTCTGCCTGGTTCCAACAAATCAGAAAACAAACCAATAGGCACTCTCCGAACACCTTCTCTACACAACAGGTGCTCCCCACCCGTGAGAAAGTAAGTAGACTTCATGGTTTGCCTGCAGTCACCCCCCTCGCGGAGTTCTCAGTTACACAGTACAGAAACAAAAATGTTTCCTACAGTCACTGACTTGGGGTTTGGATTTTTGTTTTTGTTTTGACAGCTAGTAGACATGAATTCTTTAGTGCAAAAACTTTTCAGCACAATATATGTGCATTAAAAAATTTATGAATTAAACACATCTACCTGTGTTCTCATCTTTTATGTAAAATCATAAGAGCCACATTAACAGGGAAAATTTGTTTGGCAGGGGGTGCGGTTACACTGTGAGGCTTGTGAGACTGACCAGGGATGGAACACGGGTAAGCCCTAATCACCAAACTGCCAGGGAATTCCCACAACATGGACATTTTAAAGTGCTGAGTGAAAGATGAAGTGATGTTTTTTAACGTCCTGCTATTGTGTCGGCTTCCATCATCACTAATACGACACCTCAAGGCAGAAAGATGCCTTTAGGTGAGGATTTTTGCTAATGGTCCTGGGTTTTTGAATACGTGCTTCCAATACACCTCCTGACTTGGATTCTGGGACTGTCTTTGAGGTCTGACTGGATGACCATCTTTGTTTCCTGCTTGGATAGACCTAATGAAGACTTGGGCAGAAACCAGACAGTTGCCTCTCCTGCTTTCTTGCTCTTACCTGTGTTCCAGTTATGTAGCATTTGCTTCAATCCTCATGTTCTGGGCAAGAACCGTTCTAAGGCATGTGTTTAACTTAGTCAGGACTAGATGAGGTAGTATATAGCCTACAAATCCACTTTGCTAAGCCAACATGTCACAGCTCTGCTTTGTAACAGGTTACGAGCTAGCAAACCAGCTGACAACCAGACTTTATGGGGGAATCTTTGCTCTGCCTGAAGGATGCACATTTTCTCTTTACTACCACAGGTTCCCTCCCTGCCTCTCTGCACTTCCACATCTGCTGAACCAATCCTCTGTATTGAATTCTCCTGCCCAGATAGCTGGTGTGGTCTCTTTTCCAGTCTGGACTCTCCTGGGAACAGAAGGCCGGTGTCAATCCAGCATTTGTAAATCCAGCTCTCTCTTGGTCATCAGAAATAACCTAGGACCCCTTCCTGGTCCTCAGCAGGTGGTGTCACCCTAGGAGTGTGGTCGCTGCCAGGAGCATTCAGCACAGCACACTTCTAATGCCCGTGTGGTCCCCTCCACCACAGGCTTGCTGTACACACACTGTAGCAGGTGAATAAAGGCCTCAAAGACACCCACGTCCTAATTCCGTGAATATGTGACCTTACTGGGCAAAGGGACTCCACCAATGGGACTGAGTTAAAGACCTTGAGGCAAAGACTGCCTTGGATTATCTGGGGGCCCAATATCCTCATAGAGTCCTTATAAGAGGGAGGGAAGGAGGCAGAAGGGTCTGAGTCAGAAGAACAGGATGGGAAGATGCAAGCAGAGACTGAAATTTGAAAATGGAGGAGGGGGACCACGAGCCAAGGTATGCAGCGCCTCTAGAAGCTGGAAAAGGCAAGAAACATTCTCCCCTGGAGCCTCCAGAAAGAGCAACCCTGCTGACACTGATTTTTAAACTTGTGAGACTAATCTCAGACTTCCGGTCTCCAGAACTGAGAGGTAATAAATACGTGTTAAGCTACTGAGCAGCCAGAGGGAGCTAACACACTCACCCAGGAGGAGACATAAATCCAAGAGTGTTTCTTTCCCAGCTCCCTGGACCAAGCAAGGAAGCTCACAAGATTTTGAAGCTGGCCCTCACAGGAAAATTTAAATTCTCCTTTCAGAGCGTGCCAAGATGTCAGATGACTACTGAATCAAATTGCTCCATCCAAATCCACCTCGGCCACACTCCATGTGTGGTAAGAAACTGGCCCGTAATTTGTAAAAAGTTCCACGTAGAAGCCTTGACTTGGTCCCAATTTTATTGGCCCAGGTCCAGTGAGGATAACACTCACGGCCACTGCTCCTGGGTGCCAGCCGCTTGTCAGGTTTCAGTATCCGTGGTCCCTGAGCCACAGAGCAGCCTGGCCAACGCGGCACACAGATAAGAGAACCAGGGGGCAGAGGGAATAAATGGCATGTCCAAGGCCAAAGTGGGAAAGACAGAAGCCGGGTTCCAAAGCCCTGGGCTTTCCCAGCTGTCCCCTCTGATGCTGCTAACTATTCATGAACCCAGATGACACGAAGAATGTTTTAGCCTGATCATCTCAGGATAAAGGCAGGGCACACCCTGTCTCCACGCTAGTGATATGCAGTGCTGTGTGAGTGTCAAGGGAATGACCAGGATGAGGAGGCTGTTGCTGAGACATCTACTTCTCCCTTATCTGTGGCGGTGGAGCAGTGATAGGTGAGACAGCAAGTCTGGGGAAGCTCCAGCCTCATTACAGTCAGCCCCTGGGACCTCCTCTCTCCTCAGCTTCCCAGGGATGCTATTGAGCGACCCAGGCAAACCCAACACCTTCCAGTCCTGGTGTGGTGCTCAGAACTAGCTAAGGGGTGGACAAGAAGGAAGAAAGCACTACAAGCTGAGGAATGCATTTCCTGCAGAAGAAGAGGTAATTAACCTGGCAGACTTGACCCTCGCACAATGTGGGACTGAGCTATGCAGTTATCTGAAGCTAGACTGTATCTTCCCAGCTATAAAGTTAATGATTATGGGGCACCAACACTCTCAAAAGCGGCCTCTAATGGAGTACAACGGCCACTGTGATTATGACGGTAAAAGGGCAATAGCAGCTCTGTAATAACATAAGCCCCTCCCTCTCCAGCCTCGCCACCGCGTGTAAAGCAGCAGGGTGCTCCAGTGGAGAGAGATTTCAGGTCCGACAGATCTGTGTTAGAAACCTGGCATAAGGCATATCAGATGCGACCTCCTGCAAGTTATATGACTACTGTGAGCCTCAGTGGCCTCGTTTGCAAACAGAATCCTGATATTACTCTGGCTTCCACACTCTGTTCCACAGCCATGGGCTTCAGGAGAGGCTGGCTCCAGCCTCAGAAGGTGCGTCCTTATTGGTCAACAATGACTCTACAACTAAAGATGACTCTGTTCATCTCGTCTGAAGTTAGTTTAAGCATGGGCACGTGCTACAACCTGAACTAAGGGGCTTCAGTCAAAGTTGTTTTGTTTTGTTTTTCTTCGCCCTTAAAATTGTCATACATGGAAAAATCATCTTTCTTCTTCTTCTGGATGCTAAATGTGATTCCTGGAGCAGTTGCAGCCACTTGTGAGCATGAGGAGAGCCAGACTAAGGTCAGGGCTGACATTCTGAGGCGGGCAGAATGTACAGACATAAGGGTGAGTCTTCAATGGTACACTTGGGCCAATACACTCACCAACTCTAGAGTCTTCACACCTCAGGACTTTCTGACAGTGAATTTCTTTTTTTTCTTAAGCCTTTTTCAGTTGGATTTTCTGGTATACATAGTCAAGAGCATCCTATCTATTGCAGAGTCATGCTGAGGATTAAATATATATGGTGCCCACTATCATGCTTGGAAGCTTGTGTTGCCCTGTGATGTGATGATATAAGAAGCAAGTGTAACAAACCTCCGTGATTCCAAGGGCTGTCTTCATTCCTGTGTGTACATGATGTTCCCCAGCTAGAGACAGAACCTTCCTGAGAGACAGCGCCTTGGAGTCTGTGCTCTGCTCCAACGCCTGCTTCACAAGCGCTCTGCTACCAATCCGGGGTAAACAGTGAGAGCTGCCTACTGTATCAGGCCACTATGGCCCCAATAATGCTGAGAAAGACATCATCATAAATAGAAATCAATGCTGATTAAAGGTTACAAACATTCAGTTACAAGATGAATAAGTTCTGGGGATCTAATGTACAGTGTTCACCACTAGAGTTAATACCATATTGTGCCCCTGAAATTTGCTAAGAGAGTAGATTGTAAGTGTTCTCACCACAGACAAAAAAAGATAACTATAAGACATTGATGAAACAAATTGAAGATAATAAAAACAAATGGAAAAATATACAGTACTCATGGATAGGAAGAATTAATACTGTTAAAATGACGATACTCCCCAAAACAATCTCTAGATTCAATGCAATCTCTATCCAGTTACCAACAGCATTCTTCACAGAACTACTGCAAAAAATTCTGAAACCTGTATGGAAACACATAAGACCCCAATAGGCAAAACAATCTTGAGAAAGAAGAGCGAAGCTGGAGGTGTCGCATTCCCTGACTTTAGACTACACAAAGCTATGGTAACCAAAACAGTATGAGACTGGCACAAAACCAGACACAGAGATTAATGGAGCAGAGGGCTCAGAAATGAACCCACACACTTACGGTCAATTAATCTATGACAAAGGAGGCAAGAATATACAATGGGGAAAAGACAACCTCTTCAATAAATGGTGTTGGGAAAACTAGATGGCCACAAAATAATCAAATTGGACTATTTTCCCAAACTTCGTACAAAAATAAACAAAATAAAGACTTCAAAGTAAGACTTGAAACCATTAAACTCCTAGAATAAAATATAGGCAATACACTCCTTGACAGAGGTCTTAGCAGTATTTTTGGAGGATCTGTCTCTTTAAGCAAGGGAAAAACAGATGATACTATATCAAACTAAAAACCTTTCGTAACTATCAACAAAAGGAAAAGGCAGTCTACTGAATGGGAGAAGATATTTCCAAACAAGATATCTGATAAGAGGTTAATATCCAAAATACACAAAGCACTTATACAACTCAATATAAAAAAAATAATCCAGTTGAAAAATGAGCAGAGGATCCGAATAGACATTTTTCCAGAGAGACATACAGATGGCCAATAGGTACATGAAAAGATGCGCAAGATCGTGAGTCATCAGGGAAATGCAAATCTAAACCACAATGCAGTATCACTTCACACCCGTCAGAGTGGCGACATCGAAAAGACAATAACATGTATTGGAAAGGATGTAGAAAAAGGGAACCCTCGCACACTGTTGGTGGGAATGTAAATTGATGCACCACTATGGAAACAACACAGAGCTTCCTTTAAAAATGAAAAAATAGAATTACCATATGATCCAGCAATCCTACTCCTGGGTATTTTTCTGAAGAACACAAAAACACAAATTTGAAAATATACATGCACCCTTAAGTCCATACAGCCAAGACACTAAAGCACCTAACTCTTCATTGATGGATGAATGAACAAATAAAATGTGATATACATCAGTTCAGCTCAGTTCAGTCGCTCAGTCATGTCCGACTCTTTGCGGCCCCATGAATCACAGCACGCCAGGCCTCCCTGTCCATCACCGACTCCTGGAGTTCACTCAGACTCACGTCCATCGAGTCCGTGACGCCATCCAGCCATCTCATTCTCTGTCGTCCCCTTCTCCTCCTGCCCCCAATCCCTCCCAGCATCACAGTCTTTTCCAATGAGTCAACTCTTCACATGAGGTGGCCAAAGTACTGCAGTTTCAGCTTCAGCATCATTCCTTCCAAAGAAATCCCAGGGCTGATTTCTTTCAGAATGGACTGGTTGGATCTCCTTGCAGTCCAAGGCACTCTCAAGAGTCTTCTCCAACACCACAGTTCAAACACACCAATTCTTTGGTGCTCAGTTTTCTTTATAGTCCAACTCTCACATCCATACATGACTACTGGAAAAACCATAGCCTTGACTAGACGGACCTTTGTTGGCAAAGTAATGTCTCTGCTATTCAATATGCTATCTAGGTTGGTCATAACTTTTCTTCCAAGGAGTAAGCGTCTTTTAATTTCATGGCTGCAGTCACCATCTGCAGTGATTTTGGAGCCCCCAAAAATAAAGTCTGACAGTGTTTCCACTGTTACCCCATCTATTTCCCATGAAGTGATGGGACCAGATGCCATGATCTTCGTTTTCTGAATGTTGAGCTTTAAGCCAACTTTTTCACTCTCCTCTTTCACTTTCATCAAGAGGCTTTTTAGTTCCTCTTCACTTTCTGCCATAAGGGTGGTGTCATCTGCATATCTGAGGTTACTGATATTTCTCCCGGCAATCTTGATTCCAGCTTGTGCTTCTTCCAGCCCAGCATTTCTCATGATGTACTCTGCATATAAGTTAAATAAGCAGGGTGACAATATACAGCCTTGATGTACTCCTTTTCCTATTTGGAACCAGTCTGTTGTTCCATGTTCAGTTCTGTTGCTTCCTGACCTGCATATAGATTTCTCAAGAGGCAGGTCAGGTGGTCTGGTATTTTCATCTCTTTCAGAATTTTCCACAGTTTATTGTAATCCACACAGTCAAAGGCTTTGGCATAGTCAATAAAGCAGAAATAGATGTTTTTCTGGAACTCTCTTGCTTTTTCCATGATCCAGCGGATGTTGGCAATTTGATCTCTAGTTCCTCTGCCTTTTCTAAAACCAGCTTGGACATCTGGAAGTTCACGGTTCACATATTACTGAAGCCTGGCTTGGAGAATTTTAGGCATTACTTCAGTAGCGTGTGAGATGAATGCAATTGTGCAGTAGTTTGAGCATTCTTTGGCATTGCCTTTCTTTGGGATTGAAATGAAAACTGACCTTTTCCCATCCTGTGGCCACTGCTGAGTTTTCCAAATTTGCTGGCATATTGAGTGCAGCACTTTCACAGCATCGTCTTTCAGGATTTGAAAGAGCTCAACTGGAATTCCATCACCTCCACAAGCTTTGTTCATAGTGATGCTTTCTAAGGCCCACTTGACTTCACATTCCAGGATGTCTGGCTCTAGATGAGTGATCACACCATCGTGATTATCTGGGTCATGAAGATCTTTTTTGTACAGTTCTTCTGTGTTTTCTTGCCACCTCTTCTTAATATCTTCTGCTTCTGTTAGGTCCAGACCATTTCTGTCCTTTATCGAGCCCATCTTTACATGAAATGTTCTCTTGGTATCTCTAATTTTCTTGAAGAGATCTCTAGTCTTTCCTATTCTGTTGTTTTCCTCTATTTCTTTGCATTGATCACTGAGGAAGGCTTTCTTCTCTCTTCTTGCTATTCTTTGGAACTCTGCATTCAGACACTTGTATCTTTCCTTTTCTCCTTTGCTTTTCACTTCTCTTCTTTTCACAGCTATTTGTGAGGCCTCCCCAGACAGCCATTTTGCTTTTTTGCATTTCTTTTCCATGGGGATGGTCTTGATCCCTGTCTTCTGTACAATGTCATGAACCTCAGTCCATAGTTCATCAGGCATTCTATCCATCAGATCTGGTCCTTTAAATCTATTTCTCACTTCCACTGTATCATCATAAGGGATTTGATTTAGGTCATACTTGAATGGTCGAGTGGTTTTCCCTACTTTCTTCAACTGAAGTTTGAATTTGGCCATAAGGAGTTCATGATCTGAGCCACAGTCAGCTCCTGGTCTTGTTTTTGTTGACTGTATAGAGCTTCTCCACCTTTGGCTGCAAAGAATATAATCAATCTGATTTCAGTGTTGACCATCTGGTGATGTCCATGTGTAGAGTCTTCTCTTGTGTTGTTGGAAGAGGTATTTAGCTATGACCAGTGCATTTTCTTAGCAAAACTCTATTAGTCTTTGCCCTGCTGCATTCTGTATTCCAAGGCCAAATTTGCCTGTTACTCCAGGTGTTTATTGACTTCCTACTTTTGCATTCCAGTCCCCTATAATGAAAAGGACATCTTTTTGGGGTGTTAGTTCTAAAAGGTCTTGTAGGTCTTCATAGAACCATTCAACTTCAGCTTCTTCAGCATTACTTGTTGGGGCATAGACTTGGATTACTGTGATACTGAATGGTTTGCCTTGGAAATGAACAGAGATCATTTTGTTGTTTTTGAGACTGCATCCAAGTACTGCATATACATATTCAAGGACCATTACTCAGCCATAATAAAGAATGAAATCTTGCCACTTGTGACAATACTGATGGACCTGGAGGGCAGCATGCTAAGTGAAATAAGTCAGGCTATCAAAGACAAATATCATATGATTTCACTTATATGTAGAATCTAAAAACTAAAACAAACGAACAAGCATAACAAAACAGAAATAGACAGTTGCCAGAGGGAATGGGGGTGGGAGGAATGAGTGAAATAGGTGAAGAGTCGAGGGGAGGGGCAGACTTCCAGTTACAAAATACATACATCATGGGGATAAAATGTAGAGCATGGGGAATACAGCCAATAATATTGTAGTAACTTTGTATGGTGGCTGAGGATAACTAGACTTATCCTGGGGGGCCATTTTGTTACATATAAAAGTATCAAATCACCATATTGTGCCCCTGGAACAAACATAGTGTTGTAGGTCAATTATACTTCAACTAATAAAAAAAGAAGGTAACCTATGTGAATTGATGGAAATGTTAATTAGCTGTTAATTGGTAATCACAATTAAGTGTATAAAGTCATCAGGTTGCATACCTTAAATATATTCAATTTTATTTGCTAATTATACCTCAATAAAGGTAGAGGAAACTGACACATGCTACCACATGGATGAACCTTGTGAATATCATGCTACCTTAAAGCGGTCAGTGGCAAAGGCTGCATTTTGTACAATTGTGTCTCTATGCAACATCCAGAAGGGGCAAATCCATAGAGATGGAAAGCAGATCAGTGGTTGCCAGGGCTGAGGCTGTTCTGGATGACTGAGGAGGGGCCATAACAGGTACAAGGTTTCTTTTGGGGTGATTAGAACTTCTAAACTTGTAGTGACGGTTGATGCATGTTGTACTCTTTTAATTCACTAAAAATATTGAATTGTATCTACTTCCGCTTTATTGACTATGCCAAAGCCTTTGACTGTGTGGATCACAACAAACTGTGGAAAATTCTTAAAGAGATGGGAATACCAGACCACCTGACCTGCCTCCTGAGAAATCTGTATGCAGGTCAAGAAGCAACAGTTAGTACTGGACTTGGAACAGACTGGTTCCAAATTGGGAAAGGAGTATGTCAAGGGTGTATATTGTCACCCTGTTTATTTAACTTATATGCAGAGTACATCATGAGAAATGCTGGACTGGATGAAGCACAAGCTGGAATCAAGATTGCCAGGAAAAATATCAATAACCTCAGATATGTAGATGACACAATACTTAATGGCAGAAAGCAAAGATGAACTAAAGAGCCTCTTGAAAGTGAAGGAGGAGGGTGAAAAAGTTGGCTTCAAACTCAACATTCAGAAAACGAAGATCATGGCATCTGGTCCCATCACTTCATGGGAAATAGATGGGGAAACAGTGGAAAGAGTGTCAGACTTTATTCTGGGGGCTTCAAAATCACTGCAGATGGTGACTGCGGCCATGAAATTAAAAGACACTTGCTTCTTGAGAGAAAAGCTATGACCAACCTAGATAGCATATTCAAAAGCAGAGACATTACTTTACCAACAAAGGTCCTTCTAGTCAAGGCTATGGTTTTCCAGTGGTCATGTATGGATGTGAGTGTTGGACTGTGAAGAAAGGTGAGTGCCGAAGAATTGATGCTTTTGAACTGTGGTGTTGGAGAAGACTCTTGAGAGTCCCTTGGACTGCATGGAGATCCAACCAGTCCATTCGAAAGGAGATCAGCCCTGGGTGTTCTTTGGAAGGACTGATGCTAAAGCTGAAACTGCAGTACTTTGGCCACCTCATGTGAAGAGTTGACTCATTGGAAAAGACTTTGATGCTGGGAGGGATTGGGGGCAGGAGGAGAAGTGGACAACAGGATGAGATGGCTGGATGGTATCACTGACTCAATGGACATGAGTTTGAGTAAGCTCTGGGAGTTGGTGATGGACAGGGAGGCCTGGCGGGCTGCAGTCCAAGGCGTTACAAAGAGTCAGACACGACTGAGTGACTGAACTGAACTGAACACTGCTGGCTTCTTCCCTTCCTCCCTTTTTCCTGCATTTGGTGCAGGAGGTGATGTCTGGAGCTGTGACAGCCATACTGATACCATTAGGAAGGACCAAATCACAAACCACACAAATGCTGTCCCTGACATCAATGAGCATCATTGCTGAGGTGGCACCACCAACTACTCATCTCTGGATTTCTTGTCCCATGAAAAAAATAAACCCTAAATGTTCAACATCACCATTCTTTGCAACCAAAGGTATTTCTCATTAAAACCCAGCATCAGTTAGAAGAGTCTAGGATGCCTACTAAGTGGGCCTTCACATTCAATGAGAAAGTCACAGGCAGCATTTCAATCCAAATTTCATCAATTATTCAGTCAACAAACACGTATTGATTACGTTACATTTACTAGACACTGCAAGCAAGCAGAGCTGCCCTTGGGAGTTGCTAATTAGCAGGTTACATGGGTAAATTCATACCTGATGTCAGAACCACAGATGAATAGTGACTAGCACATATTATTGCAAACTGTTATCACATAGGTAATACAAAGAAATTTGGTCAAATGTAATTGATCAAAAACCTGAAGAGGTTTTAAATTACATCAATTATTTTCTGTACCAGCAATCACGCCCCTATTCAAGTGATGAGTGAGTTGGCTAGGTGATCCTTGGTGGCCCTTAAGGGGATTATTTTCCTATTTTCCTCATCTACTAGTTAAGAACTTAACCTGCCTAACAGCTAAATGCTCTTCCAGCTCAAGTCTTTCTCATCCTGGGATTGAGGCTATGCTATAAAGGAATATCAACAATATTTTGGAAAACATTCCACTTTTCAAGCACTTGGGTAGAACCATAACTATACATAACAAATCATAATTGGCAGACAAATATCCTAATTGGAGAAATTAGCCCAGTACCATGATCTTTACAGAAGAAAAAGATTTTGCTTGGGAGAAGTGTCACAAAAACTTATTTGGGAATTCAGAACGACCATCTCAAAATATTTAATTAGCACCTATAAGGCGTCTGTCTAGAGCTGGAAACACAAGGCGGAAGAAAAGTACCAGACCCAGGCCCTGCTCTCAGGGAACTGGAATTCCATTAAGCCACTGGCACATATTTTGACAGTATTAACCTCCATCTGGGACATGCCAGCATGGTCTTGCCATAAACTATCCAGGTATGGTTCTGATGGTTCCATCTAGAAGTTCTTGAGGAATACTATCCCTGTAGGAAAGAAAATAAGCCCATCACCAAGAATCACACATGTGACATATGGGCCAGTGGTTACAAATGTGAGCCACACGATTCCCTCTTCACAACACCTTAAGCTGAAGCCAAACACATATTAACATACAAGCATATATCCTACATATATAGTTAAAATGCAGGGCAAAGGCCTCTGCTTGGGGAGGAAATTCTCAAAGTGATTAGGGTCACAGAGTGAGCAGGAAGTGGAGTCTGTCCTTCCTGGCGTCTGCGTGGGCAAGCGGCCACCCTGAGCCTCAGTCTCTTCTTCTGTCCAAAGAGGGCTGAGTGAGATGATGGTGCAGAGCACCTAGCTTCCAGCAGGTTAACATAGGTGCTAGCTCCAGGCTCACCTAGCGCCAGTGACCCTCCTTGCCCACAGAGCCATCATCCTGACCTGGGCTTGATTTTCAGCCTTTCTGGAAGGCACAGGGCAGTAGGATTTGGGGTCAGGAAGCATTTTTTCTTGTGTGAGCTCTGCCAGCATCTGTTCTCCTTCCCCGAGGCCTGATCGCCTCCTTGCCAGGTGAGGAGAACGATCTATTGATTTCAAAGCATGTCATAGGGTTAAATGAGGCATGAAGGTGCTTTGTCCCCTGGCATTTCTGCCCTTCCTGCTCTTGGTGCCAAAACCCTTAGCTCGGTCAGGCTTGGCAGAGGCACGGGGAGCTGCCAGTCTTGAGGCCCTGCTCTGTCACTTGCTGTCTGTCCTCCGGCAAGTGACGTCTTGTGCCGTGCCCCATGCACCGAGCCAGCTCCCACAGTGCCAACAACCATGATGACGATATAGGGCTGTTCTTGTTCTCTGACATGGGACTGGCTCAAGCCAAAGTTAGGGCGGTGAGCCCTGAGGCTCGGGAACCTATGGGGTGTCAACTGCTGGTTCAGAGCCCAGGTGAGATGGGCCAGTTTCCTTGCCCTGATCCCGAGTGCACTGCGTTTCCAGTGCTTAGGATTTTGTAGAGCCCTGCGTACATCAGGACCCGGGGATGGAGATGCTCCTGGAAACGGTGGCAGCGCTATTTCTCCAGCATCTGCTAAGTGCCGGCAGTATCTCATTTGACTCTCCTGCCATCTTTCCAAGTGGCTATCTTTATCTCCATTTCTAGGGGAGTGAGGCCCTGGGAGGAGGCGGAACTGCAAGCTGGGGGTGAGGGAGCTAGGGTTGGAGCCTGCTTGGTCTGACTCACAGAGCACCTGCCTTTAACCTCTCTGGTCACCTGGAGGGAAGACAGGCTTGGAAGGGCTCATGCAGGCAGAGCATGGTACCCAGGAAGTCTTCAGTGGCAGGAAGCAGAAAGCCCAAGGAGGCTGAACAAAGTGGTTTTATTTTTCTCATGGGACAAGCTGAGCAGCTGGGTGATGTCAGGTACAAGGTGACAAGATGGCAGGCTGGTTCCCCAATGCTGTGGCCCCCAACACTGTGGCCACATTGTGCTCAAGCAAGCTCAGATGGGGAGAGGAAAGAGGGGCACCTGGCACACTTGTCCTTTGATTTGAGAAGCAGAAGTGTTTTAGAAACTTCTTGGCAGAATTACTTGGGTCTCACTGGCCAGAACAGGACCTCACAGTGACTCCTGGATGTGAGGGAAGACAGGCACATAAAATGTGGTTTCCCACCTCTGTAGCCTGAGATGATGAGAGAGAGCAGGTGGGGAGGGCTTGTGAACCACCGTGAATAGGTATTTCATGGGCAGCGCTGCACATTCACCAAGCGGCCGTCCCCACCCGGGTCTTGGAGGCTGGATCAGCGTTCTGGGGCCGAAATAACCAAGAACCACAAACCACAGGGGCTTCAAACACCAGAAATGGCTTCTCTCACAGTGCGGAGTATGAGTCTGAAGTCCACGTGTGGGCATGGCTGTGCTGCCTCTTGGAGGCTCTGGGGAGTGTCCCTCCCACCTCTTTCAGAGTCGGGGGCGGGGTGCCCAGGTGTCCTTGGATTGTGGCCACATCATCCTACTCTTGGCCTCCTTCTTCACCTGGCCCCTCCCTTTATGCTTCTCTTTGTATGCGGACACAAGTCCTACTGGGTTAGGATCCACCCTAACAGCCTTGCCTCAACCTGCTTACCTCTACAAAGGCCCTGTTTCCAAACAAGGCCGGCCCCCAAGCGATGGGGGTCAGGACTTCAGCACATCTTCTGGGGGTGGGGGTGGGGGTGGGGTGGGGAGGGCAGAATTCAGCCCAGAACAGAGACCCTGTCGGTGGGAGGGGAGGTAGGGGCCACGCCTAGGCCATTTTCCTCTAAGATCAGACCCCTGACACCTGCGGTCCTTCTTGCCTGAGCACGGCCTTTCTCATCCCTCCGCCTGCCTCACACCCCCTGCTCAAGAAGCCCTCTGGCGTTTCTCTGACTGCTCCTTCCTCTGTGAGAGGGCATTCTCTGACACGTGAGTCCTAAAACCTATTTTCAAAGTCCTGACTGCCCTGCTTGGCACTGACCTCTCCTCCCACCCACACAGGGCACTGTGGCCCAAGGATGCTCGGGGCTTTGGGTGGTCTTCCCGGGCAGAGGCTCAGCTCCTCCCTGTCCCGGGTGCCACTGCTGTGTAGCCAGGGTCGCAGGTTCCCCCTCTGGTCTCACTTCCATGATGGGATGAGGACACCTGTCCTGGGTCACAACACTGAGACCAGGGAGGGGGCGGTGAATAAGCCTTCCGCCTGAGTCATTGTCCCAACCGCCAAGGTTTACTGAACACCTGCTGGATGCCATGTGCCCTGCGCCCACCACCTCCACTCTGCGAGGAGGAGGGTATCAAGATGCAGGTACGCAGAGCTGCTTATTCTTGTTTTGTTTTTTTCACTTCCAAGGGATGCAATTTTCTGGGACCTCACCCTAAAGGGGGGAATTGATTATGTGACAGTTCCTTGGTTCTAGGAAGCTATCGAACACCCAGATAGAATGTGATCGACTCACCTGGTTGCCGGGTCTTCAGGGAACACAGAGCAGCACAGGTCCACTCTCCATCAGCCTCTGGAGCCAGTGGCCCCCACACCCAGCTCATTGTGGTGTCTTTGTGTCGTGGGCAGGGACCAGTTGCTCTGGCAGATGGCGTGGGTGAACACAGGATGGAAATGTTCCAGCAGAAGAGACAGAATCACCCGACCCCTCTCAGCAGCCTCCCCGACCCCATCCAGAGCAGAGGCCGGCTCCTGTCTCCTGCTGCACAGCAAGTCACCATACACTTAGCAGCTTACAATAATACCCACTGACCACCTGACAGCTCTGTGGGCCAGAAATCTGAATCCAGGCTTGACTGGGTTCTCTGTGCAGGTCTTACAGGCAAAAAGCAAGGTGTCCCCCAGCGGGGCTCTCATCTGTGAAGAATCAGCCTCCCGGAGGCTGTTGGTCTGATGTCCTGTGTCCTTTCTGGCCATGGGCTGGGCCACACTCAGCCCTAGAGGCCACCCACATTCTTTCCCAAGTGCCCCATCTGTCTTCAGAGCAGAAACGGCGTCATGTCCCTCTGGCCCTTCTAGCGCCTCTGAGGGCCCCTGTCTACCCCTAGCCAGGGAAGACACCCTGCTTTCACAAGTTCCACCTGAATGGGTCAGGCCCATCCAGATAATCTTCGTGTCTTTTAAGATCACCAGACCTGGGACTTTAATCTGCATAATTGCCTCACAGCAGCACCTGGGCTAGTGTTTGGCTAACCAGGGACTGGGGACCCCGGGGCAGAGCCTGGGGCATCCTCAGAGAGCCCTTCCCCAGACCTCCAGGCAGGGCAAGCACCACCTTTCTCCTTCTCTAGTACAAAAGGGGACGTCCTTTGGCACAGAGGGGTTTGTATGAATTCACCTCTTACAGCGAAGGAAGAAGCATAACAGAGGCCTGGCCTGCAGGGGGAAACCCAAATATTTATAGAGAACAAGCCTGTCTTCTGTAAGGTGGCGGGGCAGGCCAGCTCTTCGTTCAGACTCGGGAGAGTTGGTCTCTCTCTAGTTTCTTTTTCCTTTTCTCAGGACATTTTAAAGTGACCAACTGTCAGTGCTTCTCAAAACTGATTTGGAGAGTGAGGTCTGATGAAGTGAAGCGAAGCGTGTCGCTCAGTTGTGTCCGTATAGTCGATGGAATTCTCCAGGCCAGAATACTGGAGTGTGTAGCCTTTCTCTTCTCCCGGGGATCTTTCCAACCCAGGGATCAAACCCAGGTCTCCCACATTGCGGGTGAATTCTTTAACAGCTGAGCCACATGGGAAGCCCAAGAATACTGGAGTGGGTAGCCTATCCTTTCTCCAGTGGATCTTCCTGACCCGGGAATCGAACTGGGGTCTCCTGCATTGCAGGTGGATTCTTTACCAACTGAACTATCAGGGAAGCCCTGAGGACTGATGAGTTTCCCAGTTTAACAGACCCTTTGTCTAGGCACAGATGGTGCCAACAGTGGCAGGAGATGTCCATGGAGGTCCCCAAGCACACAGGCTCCAGGGGCTCTGGACAGTTCTGGTTTCACCTCACCGTCCTCCCAGAACACGTGTCTACCTGGAACCTATGAGGGTGACCTTATTTGGAAATAGGATCTTTGGAGATGTAATCAAGTTAGATGAGGTTGTCCTGGATACGGGTGGACCCTGAATCCAAGGACTGGTGTCCTCATGAAAAGAGGGACGTCTGGACACAGAAATGCAGGGAAGAGGCCACGTGAAGACAGGCAGAGAGTAGAGTGGTGTGGCTGTGGGCCCAGGAAGGCAGGGACTGCTGACAGCCACAGAAGCTGGAAGGACAGCCTACAACAGACTCCCCCTGAGACTAACCCGCTGACACCCTGACCTCAGACTTCTCGCCTGCAGAACTGTGAGAGAATAAATTTCTGTTGTTCTAAGCCACCAAGTTTGTGATCATTTGTTTCTGGCAGCCCTAAGAAGCTAATATACCCACTGTGAGGGGTGTTTTTTTTGACTACCGCCTATGGGATCTTAATTCCCTGATCAGGGATCTAACCTGTGGCCCCTGCAGTAGACGCTCAGAGTCCTAACCACTGGACCACAAGGGAAGTCCCAATGTGTAAGTGTTTTTTAAATGTAATCTCTGGTTGGCCATGGACCTTACCACTCCGTTTTATTATACCATCTAGCTTTGCTCATTAACTTTCTGCCTGGCTCTTGAAAGCATTTTAATTTGCAACCTGAGGTTTAATGAATACATCTAATAAAACAGAAGTCACTCATTCGTGTCCGACTCTTTGAGACACCATGGACTGTAGCCTACCAGGCTCCTCCATCCATGGGATTTTCCAGGCAAGAATACTGGAGTGGGGTGCCATTTCCTTCTCCAGGAGATCTTCCCAACCCAGGGATTGAACCCGGGTCTCTCGCACTATAGGCAGACGCTTTACAGTCTGAGCCACAAGGGAAATCCTACATCTAGTAAAACTGGGTTTCAAAAGCAAATACCTCATGTTTCACGTAAGAGTAAAGTCCCAACAGATCCAGGATCTAAAGACAACAAAATGAAACCATATCCATAGTAGATGAAAATATGGGTTAATTCCTATATAACCTGAGTGTAAGGAAATGTCTTCTAACCACAATTCCAAATCCAGATGCAATAAAAAGACAAGATAAACACATTTAACTATATAAAAGAAACCTTTTCAGGATAAAAATACTATAAACAAAGTCAAAGGCAACTACAAATGGATAGAGAGTATTTTCAACATAAATCACAGATAAAGGGCTAATATCCCTAAACTATTTTTTTAAATTAAAAATTGACAGAAACAGAGACCCAAAACCTCATAGAAAAAAAAAAAAAGGCAAACAACATGAACAGGCAATTCATTTATAAAAAGATACAAAAATGGCCTCCACACCGGTTCTCCAACCCTACCACAGACTCTCATCTCTCTGTTATAGCTGAGTAAATCTGTTTCTGCTCAAACTAGACAGATTGTATGTTTGCAGTGTAGTTGGTGAATACAGGCTATTTCCAGATCTCAACATACCTAGAAGCATAAAGACTTTCCAGCCTATAGGACATCCAAACACCACCTACACCAGGCTCTGGAGATAGTTTTAAGACTTCTCAGATGTATACCCATGCAAGCACAGTTTTATTGCAAGGAGAGGACTGCCTTCCGGGTGACTACTTTGAAAGGACAGGGAGTTACTGGGTTGGGTGAGCTCTGGTATGACTGCCGGAAAAGAAACCTTCTGTATTTTAGAGTTACATCTTGCAACCCAAACAACATGCTCCCTGCCTCTGGAATGTGATTCTCATCCACACTCAAGTCTGGGTGTGCCTTATGTCTTGAGACTTGACTGGGGAGGCACTGGAAGCTCCACAGGATGTCTGTCTTTGTCCCTGCCTGATCCTTCTCAGAAGACCACTTGGGATCTAGAAGAGGTGGGTCAGCCTTCAGCCTAGCGCAAAGTCTAGGGCAGGCAGAACTGCCTTTTGACAGTCAGCAGAACGCAGACACAACCTGAATGTCCGACAATAGGAGATTAGTTGAACAAATCACGATACATCCAAACAAGATTCTGGGCTGTCCTTGACAATCACGATTTGGAAGAGATTCCGTGGCAAGGATAGATATCTGGGGTATGCTGTTGGGTGGAAAAAAATGGATGGTAAAATGGGGAGCACAGTCCTATTTTTGAGGAATATACCATTTTTGTAAAAATAGATTTGAATGTGTATATATGAATATGAAAGTGTCTAGAAAAATATATTTTAAAATGTCAGTGTTGGTTACGACTGAGAAGCAACATTATTTGACTTTAAGTTTGTTTTTTACTAAGGTATAATCTCTTTACAAGGAACATGTATTATCTTACAATCAGACAAAATTACACAGTTTTAAATATGTAGTACAGGCTTCCCTGATAGCTCAGCTGGTGAAGAATCCGCCTGCAATGCGGGAGACCTGGGTTCGATTCCTGGGTTGGGAAGCTCCCCTGGAGAAGGGAAAGGCTACCCACTCCAGTATTCTGGCCTGGAGAATTCCACGGACTGTATAGTACACTGGGTCACAAACAGTCGGACATGACTGAGCGACTTTCATTTTCATATATGTAGTACATATACAATTATATATGTGTATAAATCCCCAATTTATTTGCTTTAAAATACGCCAGAAAGAAAATATATATATTTCTCCCACTCTAGCGGGAAATAGATGAAATAAGAACAGTGAAATGCCATCTCTGTTGGAGGTAGGCTGTAGGGATGTGGAGAATGACTACACTATACTCTTGATATTCCAGTACGTTTGAAAACTTCCATAGTAAAAAGATAAACAAAAGAAACCCAAAGCACAAAAAATCAAAGGCAGCAATGAACTGTTAGTTTTCAGAGGATATCGTTACTGTGCCATAAGAAACATAGAAATATGAGTAAGAAGCAAATATACAACAGAAGTAAAGCTGCGGAACTTACTGATGTGAATTCACTATTCACTAACTGGGTGGTCTCTTTAAGCATCAGTTTCCTTACTTGTAAAACAGGGAGATCCAGGACTTTGTGGCAGTCCAGTGGTTAAAACTCCCAAGTTCCCAACAAAGAGCACATGGGTTCAACCCCTGGTTGGGGAACTAAGATCCCTCATACTACCCGGTGTGGCCGAAAAAGTAAATAAAATAGGGAGATCCTTATGGAATGGCAGGCCTGTAACATGAACTTGACTCTGATAGGACTGTGGCTGTCAACCCAGGGAAGCACATTAGAAGCCTGAAAGGGAGAACTACTTGCCCAGGGGGACTTGCCCAACTTCAGTGTGCCCTGGGGGGCATGTCTCATGCAGATCTGAAGGCCCCACCCCTTGGAGTCTGACTCTACACCTGGGGTCTGGCTGAGGAACCTGCATTCTAGGTGACAGCCCAGGTAACGAACTCCCCCTGGGGAAACACTGCATCTAGACCAAGGTTAAAGACACCCTGGAAAGCAGGTCTGCCCTGGAGAACATGTGGCCAAACAGAACCAGGCCGGGCGTGGCTGGGGACAACTGCCCGTTTATGACCTCAGGCGGACTTTGTTAGTCTCATGGCTAGAAAGAACTGGCATGCCACAGACACCTTTGGAATCTGTAGTTTGCAGAGATAGTGAATAATGACTTGTACCTCTGTGCTTTACTCCCTGAGGGACAGAGTCCTAGCAATTGACTTAGATCAGGATCTGGTTCCATCAGCCGCACCCACCCCCCCCCCCCCCCCCTCCCCCTGCCCCGGCCCCCAGGGTTAAAGCTGACTGCTCTGCATCTGCAAAATGGGAACAAAGATAGCATTATGACGATTAGTCCCACCAGCTTGAAGCTACACCCAGCAAGGATCCCACAGAGGGGTTAGGGACCCACTTCTTAGGGCCGGCACTTTAGGGGTCCTTTGCTGGCTCAGTCACAGGAAGGCAGGGCCTAGGGAACATGAAAACATTTACAAGGAAACCACACACATTCTGGCCACATACCCCAGGGTAAAATAAGTGGTGGCTCCAGACACGAAGCCTGTGGGCGTGCACCTCCAGCCCTAACTGCCTAAGGCACCTTCATCTTAATCGGAGTCTCAATCTTACTTCTGTTTTCTTTTTCCTAACTGCAACCTGGCCTCCAGGCTCTTCCTCTCTCAGTTCAGTTCAGTTCATTTCAGTCGCTCAGTCGTGTCCAACTCTTTGCGACCCCATGAATCGAAGCTTGCCAGGCCTCCCTGTCCATCACCAACTCCCAGAGTTCACTCAGACTCACGTCCATCGAGTCAGTGATGCCATCCAGCCATCTCATCCTCTGTCATCCCCTTCTCCTCCTGCCCCCAATCCCTCCCAGCATCAGAGTCTTTTCCAATGAGTCAAATCTTTACATGAGGTGGCCAAAAGTACTGCAGTTTCAGCCTTAGCATCATTCCTTCCAAAGAAATCCCAGGGCTGACCTCCTTCAGAAAGGACTGGTTGGATCTCCTTGCAGTCCAAGGGACTCTCGAAAGTCTTCTCCAACACCACGGTTCAAAAGCATCAATTCTTCGGCGCTCAGCCTTCTTCACAGTTCAACTCTCACATCCATACATGACTACTGGAAAAACCATAGCCTTGACTAGACAGACCTTAGTCGGCGAAGTAATGTCTCCGCTTTTCAATATGCTATCTAGGTTGGTCATAACTTTTCTTCCAAGGAGTAAGCGTCTTTTCATTTCATGGCTGCAGTCACCATCTGCAGTGATTTGGGAGCCCCAAAAAATAAAGTCTGACACTGTTTCTCCATCTATTTCCCATGAAGTGATGGGACCGGATGCCATGATCTTCGTTTTCTGAATGTTGAGCTTTAAGCCAATTTTTTCACTCTCCTCTTTCACTTTCATCAAGAGGCTTTTTAGTTCCTCTTCACTTTCTGCCATAAGGGTGGTGTCATCTGCATATCTGAGGTTATTGATATTTCTCCCGGCAATCTTGATTCCAGCTTGTGTTTCTTCCAGTCCAGTGTTTCTCATGATGTACTCTGCATAGAAGTTAAATAAGCAGGGTGACAATATACCTTGACATACTCCTTGTCCTATTTGGAACCAGTCTGTTGTTCCATGTCCATTTCTAACTGTTGCTTCCTGACCTGCATACAGACTTCTCAAGAGGCAGGTCAGGTGGTCTGGTATGCCCATCTCTCTCAGAATTTTCCACAGTTGATTGTGATCCACACAGTCAAAGGCTTTGGCATAGTCAATAAAGCAGAAATAGATGTTTTTCTGGAACTCTCTTGCTTTTTCCATGATCCAGCGGATGTTGGCAATTTGATCTCTTGTTCCTGTGCCTTTTCTAAAACCAGCTTGAACATCAGGAAGTTCACGGTTCACGTACTGCTGAAGCCTGGCTTGGAGAATTTTGAGCATTACTTTACTAGCATGTGAGATGAGTGCAATTGATCCTAAATGAGAGGAGAAGCAAGGCCCTGGTAGAGGAGCCGGGGTCGGGGAGGAGCGCTGAACTCGAAGTCCAGGTGACTAGTCTCATATCAGCCTGGTCCCTGGCTACCGCAGTAATTCATCAGCGTTGCTAACTCAGACACAAGAGGTCACCCCAGGCATGTCACTGCAAAATCGTTCGGAGAATTTGGGGTGAATGCCAATCTTTCCCTTTCTCAAAAGTAGTATTAAAACAATTTCTGCTCCATCCCAGCTCTATGGAAAATGCAGAGACATACTGTCCTACCTCTTAGGGCAGGGCCCACCGCACTGCCATCCCTGGGTCCCCGCGAGTTAGGCATGTGGCAGGAATAGCCTGAAAGAGCAAGTGAACTTGTTTCTGCTCTGCACTGTGTGGCAATCTCCCTGCTGAACACGTGGTCCACCTCCCTGTCATCTGTAGTCCCCTTGCTTTCACAGGGAAGGGTGGCCTCTCAATCTCCTTCCATGGGTCCCAAGCCTCTCCAATTTGTATGAGCTGGAGAAACACTCAAACACAGGGGAAGCCAGGCGTCACCTCCTGGAGACCAAGGGAAAGTGAGGAGCTGCTAGCAGCCCAGGGCTACAGGCTGTTTTTGGGCAGGATCCCTGGGCAGCAGGTAAAACAGAGAAAACCTCAACCTCAGGACTGGACAGGGGGTCAGTGCCCACCCTACCCCTTCCCCAGAGGCCCTTGGGGAGGAGGACAGTGTACGGAAGGGAGCACTCCCTCGTGGACTGGTGCCCATCTGCTTCAGAGCAAGAAGTCCAGGCTGTCAGTTCCTTAGAGTAAAGGGTGGGGGCTGGGGGGCTGGGTTCCATTCTCCTTAGAAGCCCAAACCCTTAGTGGGGTCTGGTCTTGCAGGGCAGAGACTTAACTTGAGCTAGACCGAAGCTGACAAGCAAACAATACTGTAGGAGTCTCCTGGGGCTGTGGTGACAACCAACCACAAACCTGGTGGCTTAACACAACAGAAATGCATTCTCTTATGTTCTGGAGGCCAGAAGTTCAAAGTCAAGGTGTGGGCAGGGCTGTGCTCCCACTGAAGGCTTCAAGGGAGAATCCTTCCTGCCTCTTTCAGCTCCTGGTGGCTCCAGGTGACCCTTGGCTCCAAAGCTCTGCCTCTGTCTTCATAGGGCCTTTTTCTTACCCAGTCTCTGTTGTTGTTTTTTTCCCCTGTCTCTTATAAGGACACTGTCCTTCAGGGCTGACTCTAGTCCCCGATCTCATCTTGATTCTTAACTGAATTATATCCACGAAGACCCTCTTTCCAAATAAAGCCACATTCTGAGCTTCTGGGTGAACAGGACCTTTTGGGGGGGGACATGCTTCATCTCAGTCCATACTTTGAGTAGCAAACAGCACGGGCTGAAGTGACAAGAAGGTGGCTGGGAGCTGGGAGCTGGGAGCCCTCCATCTAGTTGCTCGTGGCTCAGTTGCCCCAGTTGCCAAGGGGCTCCACTAGCATCTCCGACCTCCATGCCAGCTGGGAGGTGGGGTTCCTGATTCTTTTTACAGATGAAGAAACTGAGGCTCAAAGGGATCAAATGAATGGCCAAGGTCACATGGCCAGCTAGAGCAGGGCCTGGAATCCAGGTTGACTGGCACCAGAACTTAAGGGTTTCACAGACAGGTCAGGCTGGATTTGAGGAAGCCCTCAGCACCCATTAGGTCCCAAGATCTTTCCACTCCACGGAACTTAATTTATCAACAGAAAGCAAAGGTGAACTATTTTGGTTTTCATGTTCCTTCACTTCCTCATATTGTAGATTTGGGAATGTGGCTACTTCCCTGGAATCACCTGATAAAGTGCAGTTGGGGAGAACAAGGATTAACTCAATTACTCATAGGAATCAGTCTGTACTGGGGAAGGAAGTGGGGACTGGGCCCAGCCTTGCCCCTGGCTACCTGTGAGGATGTGATACACTTGGGAAGCTGTGCTGACCTTCACCTGGATGCCGGCTCCTTCCCACAGCAGCCAAGAACAGCAGGAGGTTCCAGGAAAAGTTGCCCAAAGAGTGGAGGGGGTGGAAGACTGGGAAGAAGTTGTATCCCCCACCCCCTCACCCCGCAACTATGGCTCTGCAATATCCGTAACTTTGAAGTCCCAAGGTTAGAGAACGTTTTGTTAGGAGGTTTCTAGTCTCTTGGACCATGTCCTGAAGAAATGCATTCATTTACTCAATCAATCTCTATTGCTTAGTACCCGGCACCAGGCTGTTGGCTCCACAGGCGAGAAGGCAGGCTTGGCTCGCAAGCCGGCACCTCACCACCCCTCCCCTCCCCCCTAGAGCTGCTGAACGAATGCAAAAGCGGGCCAGATGGAGAGATCGACAGGAAGGGCCGGGAAGAATGACTTTCTTGCTCCCAGGGCCTAGGTTTCCTTATTGGAGACGGCAGACCGCTGCCCGCAGTTATGGCTGGGCCACCACCTTCTCCCCCGCCTGTCCCCAACCCGCAATCCGGGCCGATGGAAATGCTCCCTGACCCTGGCCGGTGTGCTTGCATCCTCCGGGCTCCCGAAGCTGAGGAAGTGACTCGTGAAAGGAGGCCGGCCTAACGACTCCATTTGGGCGAGGTTTTCTCACAAAGCTTGTTCCCGTCACATCCCAGGGCAGGCCGGCCGCCTCAGGGATGCGGGCGCCGGGCCTTTGTGAGCTCACGACCTTCTCAAGGGCCCCCGGAGGCGGCCTGTGGTCACCCTCACTTTCAGGGGAAGCACCCGGGGCTCAGAGAGGCCAAGCCACTCGCCCAAGGTCACAAAGCTTCGCAGAAGCAGAGCGGGAATGGCGATGCGGGGGGCGGGGGAGGGGGTCTCCGGAGGCCCTCTCCCAGCGGCTTTTCGAAGACACCCGCTACCTCCCTATTGTGACGCTCAGTAATAAAACAGGAAGGCCGGACGCCCGGCTTTCAACCAGGACAATGCTCCACGCAAATCTGCGCGAACAAAAGCAACCATAAATCCGCCTCGGGTTTTCGGCCCACCCGGCCCCCGCCGGCCAATTGACTCTGTCGGCCGCCGCGGGGCGGGTCAGGGAGGTTCCAACGTGATCGACAGCCCTGGGGAGGCGTGGCCGCGGCAGGGGCGCATACGATTGGGAATCCGAAACAATCGCAGGCCGAGAAGGCGCAGCGCGGACCAATCAAAGGGAGGGGCGGGCTCGGCCGCCCGGCTTTCGTGAAAGGCCGCCTCCCCGCCCACTTTCGCCTCGTCGCGGCGCCCGTCAGCTGCGAACGCGGCGCTTGGCCCGGATTCGTCCGCGGCGCTGGAAGCAGAGGCGCGAGGCCGCTGCGAGTGCCGGCACAGATCCCTCCGCCGCCCGCTCCCGAGCCCTTTCCGAGCACCTCTCCCGAGCTGCAGCGGCCTCTGTCCCGGGTAACGGCCGTCTGCCCAGTGCGGCGGCGCGGCGGCATGGCCCGGGCGGCTCCGTCGGGGGGCGGCCCGCAGTGACAGACCCTGCGGCGCGGGGGGAAATGGGGGCGGCCGCCTCCCGGGCGACGACGACGACGACGACGAGGAGCAGCCGCCGCCGCCGCCGCGCACCGGCCGTCGCCGGGGACGGGCGCGGGCCAGGATCCCGCCCGTGAGCGGGGGGCCCGAGGCCGATCGTCGCCCCCGGCCGCCCCGGCCGCCCCGGGCCCCCCCGGCGCCCCGCGCGCGCCCGGCCGCCGGCCCCTGGCGGGGGTCTCGCCCGCGCCGCGCGCCCCCGGCCCCGGCGCGGCCCGCGGCGCCCGGCCGCCCTCGCCCTCGCCCGGCCCCGGCCGCACCCCCGCCCGCGCCCGCGCCCGCCCGCGCCCCCGGCCCCGGCCCCGGCCCCGGGCGGCGGCCCCCGGCCCCGCGTGGCGGCGCGGCGCGGGCGGCAGCATGGTGGAGAAGCGCTGCCCGCTGCAGAGGGACGGCGTGTACCGCTGGTTCTCGGAGCTGCCGTCGCCGCAGCGCGTGGAGTTCCTGTGCGGCCTGCTGGACCTGTGCATCCCGCTCGAGCTGCGCTTCCTCGGCTCGTGCCTGGAGGACCTGGCCCGCAAGGACTACCATTCGCTGCGCGACTCGGAGATCAAGGCCAACAACCCGGCCGACCTGGGCAGCCTCACCAACCTGACGGACGAGGTGGTGCGCAGCAAGCTGCTGGTGTCGCTGGCGCTGCTGGGCTCGGAGCAGCGCGAGGCGGCGGGTGTACTGTACCGCACGCTCACGCACATCGACTCCATCATCCACAACTACGGGCTGCAGCTCAACGAGGGCCGCACGGGCGATGAGTTCCTGCTGCTCTTCACCATGGCCTCCAACCACCCGGCCTTCAGCTTCCACCAGAAGCAGGTGCTGCGCCAGGAGCTCACGCAGATCCAGAGCAGCCTGAGCGGCGGCGGCGGCGGCCCCGGGGGCAAGAGCACGCTGCCCACCTGCCCGGCTTGCCACAAGGTGCGTACCTGCGCCCCAAGCCCCGACCCCAAACCCCCACCGGAACCTGACCTCACGCCTTGCTCCTCAAGCTTCCACATTACCGCAAACGCCTACCAGCGCCCGGAGCTTCCGCCCTAACCGTGTCCTCATCGACCCCCCCCACCACCCCAGCCTCCCACTCGCACCCCAAGGGTCCGCTCCGCACTTCACTCGTGTCCCACGCCTCTCCACCCGGCACCTCCAACCCCACCCTCACTTCAACTTGCCATCCCCACCTCGCACTCCGAACCCGCACCCCAGGACCCCGCCTGACCCCGCACGCCCTTTGGGGACCCGGGGGAGGGGGCTCCGGGATTGGGAAGAGCGCCCTGACCGAAGGCCGGCCAGGCCTTCGGTCCACGTCTTCCGCTGGAAGCGCGATAAGGCCTTTGTCCCCTTAATCAGGCTCTTGGGCGACAGATAACCGCTACACAGTGTGTCCTCTTGGTTCCTCCAAATCTGGTGTTTATTATCAGAAAAGGAAGCCGCTAGTGAGGTGGGAGGTGGAGATTAGAAGGTGCTGGAAGGGTAGAAGACGTTTGCAGGGTGCCGTGTGGGGCCCGAGGCCTAAGTGCCGGTATCCCCGGAGCGGTGGGGCCAGAGTCGCCCCGAGGAGGTTAGGGTCGGCGCGGGCCGCAGGCCGCCGTGGGCACGTGTCCGTGTGTGCGTGTACGTGAGTACACACGTGAGTGTGTGCATGTATGCGTGTGTATGGAGGGCATATGTGTATTTCTGAATGTGTTTCTGTGTCTGTGTTTATATTGCGTGTAAGAATCAGGCTACCGTAAGAGAAGGAAAAACGGGTTTGGAGCCTTGAACACCGGTGAGACAGTTACTTCTCGGTGACCCGCCTTCCTTTGTAGGAACGGATCCCAGACTGATGGGGAGCCGACTAGGACTAGTTAAAAGATCTGGTGTCTTCAAATTAAACAGGAAGGGCAGAGTGGTCATTCACATAGAAATGTGAACTTTTGTCTAAATGTTTCAAAACTATGTAAACACAAAGTGTTTGGAGCTCAAACTTATTTTTAGCAGCCCCCTGGGACCCTGTGCTAGGATTGTTCTCCAAGCAAAAGGATTTATCTGTGACCATGTGTGGTGTGTGTTTTTGTATTAAAACTGATTTTCTTTGGGAAGTGGAAGATTGCAGTCACACCGATAGTCTAAGTGCTTTCCTATGGCGGCTGAGTGTTCTAAACTAAAACTTTGATTCTCTGATTTGCTGGGGGTGGTTTTCAGCTGTCTTTCACTAGTGAATTGTGGCTTTTAATGACTTCCTTTGAGACGTGGTTGTGGTACCTACATTGGTTTTTAATCTGTCTTATCTCTTTTGAGATGGGCGCTACCTCTGAGGCTGTAGTCTCCTTTTTTAAGTGTGTGTTCAAATCCCACCCTAAAAATGTTCCTGCATTCACGGCAAAGGGAGGGCAGGGTCCTGGGAAAGGTGGCTGTCCCCAGGGAGCTCAGTAGGCTTTGGGGGTTCAGTCTTCCGCGGCCAGTTTCACCAGCCAGCCCTCTGCTCCTGTTCCTAAGCGCTGCCGCTGTCCGCGGCTGTTACTCCATTCGTAGTCAGCTCTTGAAGGGGGTTCTTTAGTGTGTACAGATGCCTCGCCTTATGAAAGCAGAAGATGGTGATGATTTTAACTTTGGGGCAGTGAGCTAACGCTGGAAAAAAAACAGGCAGTGAGCTAAAGCTAGAAAAAAAAAATCTTTGATAAGAGAGAGTTTTTGTCAAACCAGAACTACCCCTTGGATAAGGTTTGGGGGCTGATTCCCCTCCCCAATCCCCCCTACCTCCCCCCTCTGCTCGTCTGGCATGGGCTCAGAATTGACCGGCTGTGCGACCTTGACCAGAATCCCCTCTTCCTGGTGTTTTGGAGTAGATGGCCTTGTGGGCTTGTTTGGGGGTTCCATGACGTCCCCTGTGAGGTGCCCAGCAGATACACTGGGAGCTTCCTTTGCTGCCTTGTCGTCTTTGGCTTTCTTTAGAGGAGCACTGTGGTTTTTGTTTTTTGTTTTTTGTTTTTTGTTTTTTTTAATGATTTTGGCTGCAACACAGGGCTTGCAGGATCTTATTTCCCCTGCCAGGGATTGAACCCAGACCCCTGGCCATGAGAATGCCCAGTCCTAACCACTGGACTGCCAGGGAATTTTCTAGGAGCGCTAACTTAAGTAAGGCTTGTTGTTAGGGAGTGAAATATTTAGGTTTCAGAATGTTGGTGTTTCCTAAGTTGACTTTTGAATATGTAGTTACTTGGAGTTGGCATTGTTCATCTGTGGGGAATTGGAGAGAGCTGCCTGACCCTTGATAATGAAGTTATAGTGAATAACTTTGGGGGCTCTTGCTTCCATCTTTCAGAAACAGTCATGGTGTCTAGTTTCATCTGGACAATCTAAGCTCACTCACATTCATTTAACTTTCTGTTCCTTTGCTGATGTCTAGTGTATGCCTGACATTGATGCAAAACTCAGGTGAAATCTACCATGTAAGCCTTTGTCTTCTTAGTATCTCTTCAGTCTGACATTTAGGGCAGTCCTGAAAAAGCAGCCTGGTTAAATCTCTGTTTACATTTCTTTTTTAAGATGTTGTGTTTTGTTTTGAGCTCTCTGAGTTTGGAGACTTTGTGTCTTTTAGAGATAAAGATGATGGTTGTTTTTTATTCTTTATCCTGTTTAAAGAGAGACTTGCTAGTAATTAAATTTTCTAATGCAGTGGTTATTTCCAGCTGCTTCTCCAAAGTCTCACTGTGTTATTTGAAAATTCTTCTTTCTCCAAGGACTTGTAGAGGAAGTTTAAAAGTGTGAAGGATGTAAACTAGACATTTTAACTTTCAGAAAGGAAGGTGCTCATAGAACCTGGAGGGAGAGCAGGGTGGCTGGCTTCATGGTGCTCATAGCTGACGGCACTATAGGTATGTATTGCAAACTTGGTGATGGTAGCTGGTTTGCACTTGACACTGCCTCTGTCTTTCGTTTTATTTAATTATAAAGTCAGAGTTTTGGAAAGTGTTTACATTTATCCTTTGCTATCTTTTCTCTGTATAAATGATAAGGTGCTGTGGTATGTGCTTATTTTTTTAAATAACAGCTTTATTGAGATTTAATCCCTATATTGTGAAATTCACCCCTTGAAGGTGTGTGATGCAGTGTTTTTTCGTATATTCATAGAGTTGTGCAATCATCCCTGCTGTCTGATTCCAGAACATTTTCATCACCCCTAAAAGGAATCTGTGCCAGTTTGTATCACTTCCCATCCCCCCTCCCCTAGCCCTGAGAACTGTACTGCGTTCTGTCCTTGGGTTTGCCTGTTGTGGACACTTGATGTCAGCAGGGTTACAGTGTGTGGTCTCTGTGGCTGACTGCCTTCCCTCAGTGCACTGCTCTCAAGGGTCCCTCGGGTTGCATGGGGCCTGTGTCAGCACTTCCCTCCTTGTAGGTTGAGTGCTTTCCATTGTGTGGGTGGATATGCCCCGTTTTGTTTATCCCTCCATCAGTTGGTGGACAGGTGGATTGTTTCCGGTGCTTGTTTCTGAAGGACTCTTTTTCCTTCGTGGCTGGTAGACTCTTGTCTTAATCCCTTACACCTAACACCCACCCAGTCATCTCTGGAGTGTCGCCAACATTTGGCCGTCCCGAGGGACCTGACTCTCAAGACGGGAGTCCACCTGGCGGATGGCTGTGTAGCGCGCAGCACTGCCCTGCAGGTCTGGGCTTCCAGAGGAGCTGCGCTGAGAGGTGGCAGAGGCCACTCTGCTCTTGGGGCTGATGGCACGCTGTGAGCCCCTCCTGCCTTTGTGTCCGGAATCCTTGGGTCAGGAGCTTCACGGACCTACTGCGAGAGGGTGCGGAAACTGTTTTTAAAGTGCTTAGCGCAGGAGGGTGGCGGTTGGTGGTGGTCTTCTGGCCATGTGCCCTGGTCAAGCTCTGGAGCCCTCCGCTGTGGGATGAGCACCAGAGAGGCTTGGGGTCCACGCAGGTGCGGTGAATACACCTGCTAACAATCCCTCGCCCGAGGCGAGCAAGAGCTGACTTTGTCTCTGATTTTCCAAAAGTTTTTGGAAATCATTGCAGTTCTGAAGGGAGACACCGAGTAATTTGTCATGTGACCTAGAAGTGGCTTCCTCTGGTTTCTCCTTTAATCTTAAACCTGGTCTGCTGGAGCTGGGAGTCGTCTGAAACCACGAGAAGGGACTTTGCTTGGAGCCACTGTGCTTCCTGCTCAGGTTAAAGGAAGCGCTGTGCCTGGAAGGCCACTGCAGCTCCGCGGTCACGCTTGTTCCGGGCAGCCCACGTCCAAGGCCGCCCTTCAAGGCCGCTCCCAGCAAGTCTGACTTCCTTCAGTGCACTGCAGGAGGGGGTGTCCTGAGACAGATTGATTGGATTTTTTTTTTTTGGCCAGCTTTTGTAGGTCCCAAAGACTGTCCTCTTTTTATAGTGAAGTACATGGTATGGGAATTGAGCCATCTTGGTATGCAGTTTTCACTGCTTTCTTGCTGCTGGTGTGTTCATCACAGATGAAAACCCCTCGCCTCTTCTGTAGCTGTCGTCCTGCTGCTTTCCTGCTGTACCATGGCTCAGACTATGTGACACTTGGCCCTCAGGTTAAATTCAGGCCACTTACTTTGACATGAGGTAGTTTACACGTGCGTTGTTCAACTAGACAAACGTTTGTGTTCCTATTTCACATGTGTTCTGGGGTGTAGCTGTGGAAGCTGGAAGTTTCCTGTCCTGTTAGGATGTGATGAGCAATGGGGTGGCATCACTGATGCGAGTTAGAACGTAAGTGTAGATAAACATCAACATTTGCCTTGTTTCTGCAGTTTTTCATTATTTTTATTTAGTCTTTATTTTACCCATTTTCTCCTCAGTCCTGTATACTTTATTTCCCTTCTTTTGGATTGAGGACATTTTGGATGACTGTATTTTCCCAACAAATTCATGTGTGCATTTTACAGCTTCAGAGGAAGTGAGGAGAAGCGACCTGAGCTGGTCCAGCTTCTGTTTGTTGGTGGACTTGGTGACTGTTAACAAATAAAAAAGAAAATTTTTATTACATCTAGGAAAAGCAGTTTCTACTTAAGTATCCTTTTTCCTTGCCTTCGATGGGTTAAATTTTAGAAGAGATCCCTTGAATATCTTTTTTTTTTTTGAGAAACCCCCGCTCAGAATACTACTTCTCTCTAGTTTAAGCAAGAACTGTTGCTGCAGGTTCACTATTATTGAGTCTACAGATTATTGAGGACTTCCTGATTTTTTACGTTTACCCTTGACGTACATGGTTTAGAAATTCGTTTCCGCAGGAGAGTTTCTCCCTGTCTCCATAGCTGTTTTGTATGTGGCCCACTCTGTGTAGTGGCCTCTCTGTTTTACAGCTGCCCTGTAAGACTCAAACGTTATAGAAACACTTCTCTCAAAGTCAGAAGCAGTTGTTGAGAAGTGATAAAATATTTGATTAGTTCTGAAGCAGCTTGTTTTGTTTTGGGTCAGGAGGCCTGGAGTCATTTCGAGTGAAGAGAAGACAGACGCAGGACAGACCCTCTTTCCAGTAATTGCCGCCCTGGCGGCTCTCACTGGTGCAGAGTGTCACGTGTAGGAGGCAAGGCTGGCGGCGGGACCGAGGACTTGCCTGTGATGGGTCAGGGCTTGGGGTGGATGTTGTGCAGGTTTGTAGAAAAATCACTAGCCCTCAAAATGTCTTCCCTGTCCCCGTCCTATCCTTAATTGCTCCTTTCAGGGGCAGAGCTTTCCTTTCTGTCCCAGGAAGCCCCTCTGCCTCCGTCCTGGTCACATCTTTCTGTTTCCTCAGGGACACTGTTGGGTCACGTGCTGCACTCTGCCACTTCCTGTCCTCCCCACCTCCCCACACCAACCTTCGACCTTTGCTGTTTTCCCGCTTGACGCATCAGCACTTTGCTGGAGGCAGCAGAACCCTTCCTTGCACGTGAACCCTCGGCCATGCACTGTGGTCTCGTTCCTCTGTGGCCAGGTCTTGCTTTCCAGGGGGCACCCATTTTTAATAGTCTGGTGTGAAGTCTTCCAAGGTTCTAATGCCTATCTAAATATATACTTATGTATTCTTTGAAAACATAGTGTATACATAATTCAGTACAAATGGATCTCTCATCCACGCCGCTCTTCATGAGTGTGACTGAGTGTGCGCGCGCACATGTGCACACACACCCCCAGTGATCGAGGACACAGCAGCCTCCTTGGAATCAGTACTACTGCTCTGGGCCTGACTGTCAGCTATTCCTCAGCCTCCTGTAACCTGGCTTCTGCCCCCAGCCTCTTCAAGGAAAACAGTTTTAATTAAAGAGTACCCAGTAATCTTTTAAATTAAGAATATTTTAATAATGAGAGGTAAAAATAAATTGAAAAGCTACAAAAGAATATTCAGTGAACCATCCCCTTCTCCTCACTCCCCTGTCCCCCATGCACTTGGGGAAGGATACACAGAACATTTCAAGCTTCTGTTCCCTTACCTGAGTGTAGATACTTTTTATTTCACATTTTTAAAACAGGTTTATTTTTACCCAGGAACCCATGCAGTTCTGTTCCCCTCTTTTGTTTCTTGTAGAACCTTCCAGAAAGACTCTGTATTTATAGATAGATGACTGGTGCCTTACCACACGCACGGGTCTGTCCGTCGCTTGTGCCTCTTGGCGTCTTTCTTGATGAACATCATGTCGCCTGCAGAGCTGCTGCCCTGGGTCTCTGTTGATGGGCTTTGTTCCCATCTCACTACTACAGACCACCCTGTCACTTCCCTGTCCTGTGCGTGCCACCTGTGTGTGGCAGACAGCACGTGTGGCCTTTTATGTGTGGTAAGCGTGTCTGCAGAGGAGAAGCCTGGACGTGGGGTTGGCTGTGGCTCACATGGTCTGTGCTCCTGTGATTACTGGCGTGTTGCCGAGTTCATTTGTGGGATCCCCACAGAATGTGAGGAGGTGAGGAACACCGCTCAGTGTGGGGGCGCATGTTCAGGTGATCCATTTTATATATTTCTGTTGAGCTCTCTATAGTCTTTGCCCCCTCTCTGTTGGGTTATTGATCTTGTCTTTATTCTTTTTTAGGAGCTCTATAAGTTTCAAGGAAATTGTCCTTTTGTCTCTAATGAAAGTTTCAGGAATTTATTTTCCAGGTTTGGTTTTTTTCCCAAAAGACTCTGCCATGCAGTTTGGGCTTTTCCTTTTAATGTTGCCTTTGTCAGTCTCGCCTGGCTTCGGGGCGTTGTGTCGTAATTAGAAATGCAGTGTGCACTGTGCGTTGTACACATGACTGTACATGTGCATAGATTGTGCTCATAAAAATATAATGCATCGTACACAGCAGCCACTCCCTGTGGTGTGCTTATATGGAACTTGTGTGGTTTCTCATTTTGCATTTAACCAATCCATCTGGAATTTATTTGGTCTAAGGTACAAAGCTAGTTTTATATTTTCCAGATGACAGCCTAGCTGTCCCAGTGCCATTTGTTGAATAACGCACCCTCCCTCTCAGATTTGAAATGTGGCGTATTTCCGGGTATGTTTCAGTTCACTTCTGGACTGTCTTTTGGGTCTCACTGATGTCTCTATCCTGATGACCTGTGATTTGCCAGATTCACCCCTTATCTTTCTCATCTCATTTGTTCCCTGGGCTCTCTGCACTGTAAAATTCTCTGGGGGATGGTGTTTCGTTTTTTAAACAACTGTGGCTGCTGAGACTGCTCAGTTAAAGGGTCTGGGTGGGGCTTGGTTGGGGCTGCCTGGGAGCCCCTCCCACTTTATTCTCTGAGAACCCTCCCCCACCCCCAGCTTCCTCCCCTTGTTTGTGCCTTGGTTTCTGTTTCTCCTGCTTTCCTGCTCTTTTGATGATGGTATTCCTCCGACTCCTCTCTGCTCTTGTTACTTGATAATTCCTGACATTTCAGCTGTGGTCTGCCCTCTCTCTTATTCCCCCAACTCTAACCAGCTGCGACTGAGCTGTGGTCGGATGTTCCAGGGAGCTCGGGGTGTCCAGAGGCGAGGTCCTGTCTTCCATCTCTGACCGCTGAGCCGGCTCTGACCCGCCGGCCAGGATCCCGCACCGTTGGCAAGTCTGCCTGCTCTCTCATCTCCACAGTCACTGATCTCCACCGACAGGGTGACACGGCAGCCGGGTTGTGTTCTGTCTGTCGGTCTGTCCCTTGCTCCCCCTGTCCCCCACCTCTCCCTGAGGATCTTGGCATGATGGTTACATATACGGGACACTTGTTTGTAAGTGGATTGGGGTAATTTATGAGGGCGTCAGGGCACAGATCACAGTAGTCTTCTGGGAATAAGCACAGCCCTAGCCATGGGCAGCTCGACTTCATCCCGAGTCAGGAAGCAAGCGAGTGACAGCCTCCTTTTAGAATTAACTGTTGTCCTTAAGTCCACAAGAGACAACTTTAGAGCTTTTCTCCCTTGTTTTGTGATTAAATTTATAAACAGAAATTTTGGTGCCATATCTCTTTTTAGAAATAACAGTGACATATTCGGGTGCTGCCCTTAAGTGGGCTCTGGTCTAGGGTCCCCGACCTGGGTCTAGTGTGTGATGGTGCCCCGCTGACTGCAGCCCTCGGGTGTCGCAGCAGTGGCCCGGGAAGCTGCCCGTAGGGCTGGTGCTCTCTGGCCTGAGCTCCTAGCGTGGCGCGCGCCATCCCAGCGTGGCCACCTGCCCTCTGCCTGGCTGTGTGTCTTCAGCTCTGTCTATACTCAGTTCCTCGTGTTCATGCACCCCCTTTTCCCCTGAGCGCCCCCCAGATGCTCTGCTCTCAGAGTGGGCATCTGGCCCCACTGCTTGGCTCACACAGTCTATGAAGAAGCCTTCTTTGGCTCCTTCTGCCCTAGCCCTTACCATACTGTGTTGTAATAGGTTTCTTCACATTTTCATTCCCAAACTTTGATTATTGGAGGCAGAGACTGTGTCGTCATCTTTCAGTCCCAGAGGCTAGCGGTTCCTGCCTCCTGGTAGGGGGTCTGTGTCCTGAGCAGTGGAGGGACATGCCGGGGGTTTTCGAAAGGCCACCTGAGTGAACACATCATCTTCCTCAGTGCTTTTCTTTCCTGTGGGCCTATTAGTAACAGCCAATGGCTGTTTCTCTTATGTACTGTATAGATGCAGAGTCGAGTGAATTTTAACTTCTGTATCCTGCTTTTTTATTTTTCAAAAGCTGGCGTGCAAAAGCTTCTGTTGGGAGAAACTCTCTGAATTTGATGGTTTGGCTTTATATATACCTTGACAAAACTGAGTTGATGGACAAGTACACTGAGAGCTGGGAACAGAGGGTGTATTCTTCCAGTGCTCTGATGGGCTTGTCACCTGTAAAACTACACACGTGGGTCAGGTTGTCTCAGAGAGGAGTCTGTAGCTCTGAAAGTAAGACTGTTTGATTGTATTCCTTTAATGTTTGCAAAACTGTAAGTTGTGGTAAGCCTAGATATGTCAGTGTACTGTAGAATGGCAGGAAACCGAACGACTGTTACCATGCTAGTTGTTAGTTTATATTTCTGTTATACTTTAAACATTGACGTCGAATTCATCATGAGAAAGGAGCATTGTAGCATCATTTCTGATTATTTAGGACTTTTACATAAGAACCTCAATAGAATTACTAGAAAGAAATTGTATCCTCAGTTTTCTTACTGATTCACAGTGAATCTAATTAGAACATGTATTATGTAGGAACTACTTCTAGAAATATTATAGTCTAGACTAGAAAAAAAAAATAACTGAAAAGGAAAGAGAATTAATTTGTGGGGAAGAAAAACAGCCCCTCCTCCCATCACATTTGGGCATTTTAATAAAAATTAAAAGCTTGGGGATAATGGTAACAACCTATCTGTATGACAGTTAATTAAGTGAATGAGATACTTTGATGTGGGTTGCTGGGGCCATGTGGGGGAGTGTGTGGTGAAAATAGCCTACAGTGGATGCCCCATCTGTCCTGGGCTGTGACCCCACTGGACGCAGCACTCCCCGGGCCCCTGCTTCCCCGGGGAGGACCGAGCTTCTCCTATCACCAGCTTCCTGACCTCTGTTCTGGTGTGCTAACTTTGCAGATGGGAATTTTCTGAAAAGGCTTGTTTGTGTGGGTCTTTTCCTTGACTAGTTACGAAGCTCAGGAGCCATGTGCTGTTAATACTTGTGTTGGGGAGGCTGAGTTACCAATTGCAGTGATTTTTTTTCCTTTCAGAATAGGTGTCAGCTCACAGGGCTCCTACCGAGACACATCCCCAGGGCCTGCTTCACTGGTGCTTCTGAGCCTTTGATATGTCCTCGTCCTCTTTTCCAGCTGGGGGTCTGGCTCACCCCCAGCATCTGTGGGCGCCTGTTCTGCCCGTTGCGGATGCCCCAGTGTTCTGGGCTGATTCTGTGTCGTGGCTCGCGCCCCAGGGCATCGTGCAGCACCCCCGGGAACGCGTGCTGTTCTGTGAGGCTTGTGTCAGGTGCAGCCCGCTTCACTTACTATGACTAAACACTGAGCCAGGTTCTTAAAGAATACCCCAATATTGATGCGTCCTTCTGGCCAGGATGTGCACGATACCGGTGTTGTGCATACTGTGCCCTTCTCGTTGGAAGGGCTGAGGGTGAAAATAGCCTGTGGCGGATACCCTGTCTGTGTCTTTGGCTGTGATGTTCTGGAAAGAAACTACTGGAATGGATCTTGCATGCCGAGGGGAGCAGCTTCCACCAGGACACCGGTCACGTGACTTACGTTTTTCCTGAAGGGGAGGGCTATCTTCCTGAATGTATTTTGCATTTCAAACAGAGTCGCTTTCAGAGTTTATAGAGATGGGGGTTTGTTCCCACCTGGTGTGCCTTTTGAACTTGTGCATTTAATAACATTTCTCTGTGACCCCTTGCATCACTGTGTTCTTCACCGCTAACATTGTGCCTTTCTCTCCAAACCTCTGTTTTGAATACTCCCCAGCCCCACCTTAAATTTCCTGCCTATCAGCTGCTCAGTTCCAGGAGAATACACCTGAGCTGTTAGGTCGTTTAAAACAAAGCTCTGAGTGAGAGTTGGTAGTGCGCTCAGATGAAGCCTGCTCTGCACCTCGGCCATGTCGCCAGCCTGGACCGTGGTGGCTTGCTGCGAGGTGACAGGCTCCAGGCGCTCCCCCACTGCCCTCCCTTCCTGCCAGGCTCTGGTTTAATCGTAGGCTGTGGGGTGGCCTGGAGCCGAAGTTGTGAGCTTTTTGGGGCACACGGTGGGGCCGGGTGCGCCGTGGGCCTGTACCTCCCAGGGCTGCTTGTGAAGAACTTGGCTCCAGAGTTGCTTTGCTAGAACTCGTCTAGTTACGTACTTGGTACCTCGTGCTGAGATTTTTGAGCGGTAATCATTTTTTTTCTCCCATCTTTTCTCTCTTTTTAATGAGCAGAGCTCTAGGGTAAGGAATATTAAAAGGAATGTTTTTATGTGGAAAACGGTTTTTGGTTAGCTCTGGCTTTCACTTGTCCTAAGTCAGCAAATAGCTTTCACTATTAAACTATCTATTTTCTTGTTCTGGTTTTTTAGAGACACGTAATCACTGCTTTAGTAAAATGCTTACAAATCACTTTTCGTTCTGATTTTATGTGTTTTTTCCCATTGACTTACAAGTATCAACATTCAGCACGTTGTTCTTCCCACTATAGAGGCGGCACTTGGAGAACAAGTTGGAAATCAGGGACTCTGTCTGTAGACACTGGAGTTGCGGGTCTGTTCCTGCTCCTGGAAGCCCCTCCCGCAGGTGTTTGCTTGGCTGGCTCCTCTCCCGCCAGGCTGCAGCTCCACCGGCCTGCCCGCACTGGCGGGGTTTCCTGTTGGGGCTTCTCAGCACCTCTGACAGCTCCGTGACAGCGCCAGCCGGCCAGGAGACAGGGCAGCCGCTGGGATGAGCAGCTGCCGTGTTTTAGAAGTTCTGTTTGACGTTTTCATGTTGTTTGCATCTTGTAGAAAGGTGCTCTCATTTACATTTGGTATCTTTAGCTTTTTTCCTAATCCTGATAGTGATTATTCCTTTCTAAAACATTAGAAAACAAAAAATATATTTTAATCACTCAGATAAAAAGTAGTATTAAAATTATGGCATATTTTCTTCTTTTTCCAATGCCTATAATGTATATGTCTATACAATTTATATGTTACACATTCACATATCTAAATGTGAGTGTTCCCCGTGCCTTTCATTTTCCGAAGTTGTTTTTTAAAGGCTGCATAATATTTAATCGTATGGATGTACATTTATGTATTTAGATATTAATCTTGATGGATTTTTTTTCCCCCTTTTTGGCTGCACTGCATGGCTTGTGGGATCTCAGTTCCCTGACCAGAGATCAAACCTGTGCCCTCAGTGGTGAAAGCTTGGAGTCCCAACCACTACACCACCAGGGACTTGCCTGTTTTTCTTCTTTTGAACCTTAGATGAACCTTTTTGCACACAAACCCTTGTATCGCTGGTTATCCTCTTAGGACAGATTCCTCCTAGCGCATGAGTGGGCCCAGGGGTCTAGAGGCAGTGAAGTTTGTTAGAGACACGGCTGCGGCGATTTGCACTTGCTGGCTGGGGGCGAGGTTGCTCCCCTGTGACATCATGAGCACCGACTCATGGGGCCTTTGCCTGTGGTCCAGATAATCAGGTCACCGTCCGTGCTGTTGCAGGGTGGCGCTCGCTCTTCATAGAAGAGCTGCCTGTGGGTGGAGTGTCTATTTAGAGGAGAAGGCAGCCCCCAGGTTCCCAAGACCGGGGATGCAGGACCCGGAGTCCTGCCTGGACTGCGTCCCTGGGCGAGGTCAGCGACGCAGCTTCGCATGCTCCGCTCGGGGCGCGGTCGAGCAGCCGCCGGGGGAGCCTCTCTGTGGGGCCCCGTGGATGTGCGTCCCCTCAGGTGTCCCCGCCGTGTCGCGTGTCCGCACGTGAGCCTGTGCAGTTGCCTTCCTGGCTGGCCTGCATGTGCCCTGGTTGTCGCAGCAACTGCTTTCCCGAGTCCTGACTGTCTTTCCAGCACGCCACTTCAAGTGCTTTCCATTTAATTCTCACAAAAACCCTGCGAGGTGGGTGCAGTGGAGGAAGCTGAGCGTGTGCCGGAAAGAGGTCTTGGCCTTGGTGGCTTGGTCGGCGGGGCCACGGCTGCAGAGCCCGAGCTGTGTATGAGGCAGGGTCGAGGGGGCCCTGGCTGAGGGTGCAGCCAGGACAGAGGCCTCCAGTGTATCCTGACCGTCTTCCTGCCCTGGAGGCCCCGTGGATGGAGCAGAGGGCCGTGGGAGATGTCAGGAGCCAGGCCCCGTGGGTCGTAGGAGGGGCGGCTGGGAAGGTGGAAAAGGAGCTGACTGGCCCAGAGGGTGTCAGTCGGTGGGCACTGGCAGGAAGCGGGACTGTGAGCCTAATGGAAAACATCCGTCAGGGCTGTGCTGGGCTGGCGGCTGGACCGCGTCTTCCCAGAGCCTCCCGGCAGCAGCAGAAGCGACCCCGGCACCAAGCAGGGCTCCGTTCTGAGCCCGTCAGGCTGCTGACGGCTCTGCTTGTGAGCGTGAGTCAGACAGCGCTTGGTTGAACAGTGTGGGTCACATGGGGCAAATTAGCTTCACCAAAAATAACCCCAAAAACAGCAATTCTGGGAAGCACAAGTGAAGACAGCTTTCAATGTAAACAAAGGACCAGAGAGAAGATAGAGGCTGGGTTGAAAGAAGTGAACGTTTGGAAAACTAGGAAGACATGCTTTAAAAGTGCCAAGGAAAACAAATGTTTTTTTTTCTTGTTTCCGTTTTCGTTTTCTTTCCTGTATTTATGTAGGATGCAGTGCATCCCTCCTGCTGGGTAACTCCAGAGTTCCATGTGCTGGCAGGGCTGAGAACCAGAGTCATTTCTGTGCCACTGCCCCCGCCTGGATGAGTTCTCTGCTTCAGTGTTCACCAGAGGGGCTGAGGGCACTGCGGTCCATTTTTGCAGCCCCTCCCCAAAGGCTGTTTGTCTGGAGCGTGGCGTCCGTTTCGGCCGGTTGGGCTGTTGCAGGCTGGGCAGGGGTGTGTGTGTGTGTCTGCTCCACGCAGAGAGGTTCCTCACGGGCCAGCAGGGCCTGCGCTTCCGTTAGCTGTTGCTGAGACCCTCAGTCTCCCTCACCTTAGGACCAGGACTGAGAATTACCCGCCAGGGCAGCTGAGAGAACGTGGGGGTTCCTGGGGGTCAGGCCAGATGTGGGAAGTCGGCTGCCATTGTGTTTAGGGTATTGGAAATGTCAGCCTCCCAAAATACTGTTTGTTATTTAAAATCTTGCTCTTTGAGTAACTTTGTTGTGGCTCAGTTGCTAAGTCATGTCTGACTCTTTGCAACCCCATGGACTGCAGCACACCAGACTCCACTATCCCTTGGAGTTTGCTCAAATTCATATCCATTGTGTTATACTTGTCAGTGCTTTTACCTTATTTAATAAAGAAGTTCACTTCTGGAATATTCTGATCATTGGATGATAAAAGAAAACTTTGCTCCACCTAAAGGAAATAATGCAAATTAAACTACAGATACAAGTAATTGGAAAATATAACTGTCTTTCAGTGTTTCTGTAAATGTTACCAAATGAATGGACTTTTTTGGCAGAGTGCTGGAGGGGGAGGGTTTTCTTCCTTGAGTTCCGTAAACTTGCAGGTTAGCCAGACCTGCAGACTTACTGAACTTGTGTGGGTCCTCGAATGTGGGGAGGGGACACCTGCACAGCTGGGACCTTCCTGGGCCGGAGACTGGCCGCTGGGAGCAGGCGAGGTCATGCCTGCCGCGGCCTCCCTGAGCTCTGTCTGTGGGGGGCTGGGTGTCCCGTCTCCCGAGGTGGCTGGTGCGTTCTGCCCTCCCCCACCTGCCCCAGGCCCGCCACCTCTGCCGGGTGCCCCAGCCAGGCCTGCACAGAGCAGGGTCTGTGCCGCCGCCTACCCGATAGCCAGGTAACGAGGTGAACTGAGGACAGGGGCAGCCAGAGAGCTTCCTGTGTGCATCTCGCGTCCGCTTCGGGTCAGGGTTGGGACCAGAAGTCATGCCCCTTTTCCCCAAACCTTCTCTTTGGCTGTGTGTGTAGCACTGTGTTTCTCCATCTTTTAAAACTTGCTGCTTTCGGTAAACTTTAAAATCGTAACTTTTCTGTGTTGTCCTTATAAATTGTGAGTAGGAAGATACTAAAGCATTGGTCATTTTTATTCCTCTAAATCCTAAAAGTAATAAATACATTTGGCTATAAAAATTTTCAAATACTGGTCGTCATTAGGGGAAAAAAGTAAAGGTGCTGCCCCTCCCTCACCCGCTCCCAAGGACCCCCCTCCCCATCCCTCCTCGCCCCTCCTCTCCCCTCCTCTCCCCTCTCCTCCTCAGCTCACTGTAGAGTCCGAAGTGGACTTGGGGCTGGGGGGGGTGGTGGTCCTGGCTGTCTGTAAACCTGACGAGGGAGCCAGGGATGGAGCAGCCCTCCTGGCTCCTGTCGGGAACTTGGTGTAGGCTGAACCCCCAAGGCCAGCATAAAGTGGGGGGCTGCGGGCAGTGGTCCTTTTCTTCCTGGGTCTCTGTCAGTAGCTGTTCAAGGTGTTTTCAGTGTTCCACTGTTAGAGTGAGCGTGTCCCCCCAACACACACTCATCATTCTCACTCGTGAGTACTTTGTATGACAAACAACCAGAGATGGGATTGTAACGTATTTCTAGAATATCTTTTTTAAAAATGCACCTCCAAATAGATCCAGGTCTATCCTGTTCTCTCCTGTTTTTATTAGAGCGTTTTATTAGTTTTTTCAAGATTTATAGGACAGTGTTAAGTCCTGCTTTGTAATTAATAGGAAACTGTGATTTGAGGAACTGAAAAATCAGGTTATGCCTCAGATAGGATTTGTGACGGCTTAGTTAACAGCTTCTACCCAGCGAACTGCTGGCCCAAGTCATGAGTCCGCATGTCTGCTCAACCGGGATGGCTTTACATTTCACTGGTGAGTGGTGAATTGCTCAAGGTTTTGTCTTCCGCCTGAAGTGCTCACACTAGCGATGACTGTTTTACAGAAATATTGGAAGCTACAGTAAACATCAGTGACTTTCAAATAAAAATGAAAATCCTTACACATGAACTAAATTTAGGAAGAAAATAAGATGATGGCGACTTTGTCCCCACAGGTCACGCCCAGGCCAGAGCCCCCCGTCAGCAGTGTGAGCAACAGCTTGGAGAACGCCCTGCACACATCCACACATTCCACTGAGGGGTCGCTGCCCAAGAGGCCTGGAGGGAAACTGTCCAGAGGTGAGCCGGGGCTGCGGGGAGGATGGGGTGTGGGGAGGAGCTGAGGGTCGTGGCGTTTGGCTGGATGCTTCCAGGTGCTTTGAAAACGCCAGTCTTAGATGTATAACTTTTTCTGAATTCTGCAAGTTCTGCATGGACGTGTCTGGACTGTGGAAGTCTCGCGTCTTGATGTTTATCAAGGGGAAGTCAGTGGCCGTTGTCGTGCTGCGCCCCGCGCCGGGGATCCTGCCTTAGAGCAGCGCTTTGTGCAGTGACGCGCTGTTGTCTCCGCACTGACGCGGTCGCCGCCAGCCCCCCGTGGGGCCCATGGGACTGAGGGCCTGAACTTGTAGTCTTATTTCATGACGTTGCAGTTGCGCTGGCTCAGCGTGGACAAGGCAGCTCTCACTCCCACAGGGGGAAGCTGGTCTCCCTGGTTCTCAGCCGTCTGGCTTCGTGCGGCCACAGTGGACTGTCATGCTGGTGGCCCCCTGGCCAGTGGTGTGGGCCCTTGGGGGGCTCACAGGGACAGGATGGGGCGCAGCCCGCAGAGCCCCCAGCTGCTCTCGCCTTCCGGTTTGGAGCTGGGAGAATGCCGGCGGTGCCGAGTCCTCACACCTGTGGCTGCGGGCCTGGACGGCTGCCCTCAGTATGCATTTCTCCTGTTGGCACAGTTATCAAGATCCTTCATTCCTGTGTTTTAATGTAAGTGCTGGTTGAACAGCAGTGTCTGTCTCTTGCCGGCATGCCTGGTGCAGAAAGGCAGGACTGTGGTAGGACCGGACCTGACTGCTCTCAGACATCATGACCCTTAGAAGATGCAGTGAGCCAGACCTTGCTGATTATCCGCAGTGGTCTCCATTCAGTGGTCACAGGTAACCGTAGTTCCTCTACCGTGAAACTGGCCTAGCAGGTAACTGGCCTTTGGTTTATTGGTCGTGCTTTCCCCAGTACCGTTACTGCTCTTGGAAAGTCTGAAGCCACTGTCAGCGTTAGTAGCTTTCTTTTCTGTACCCCACTTCAGTTTTGGATTGTCTGTGCTTTTTAAAAGTCTTCAGAGACACAGTTCAACTTACAAAGAGGTCAGACTTTTGTGTTTCTTCAGATTACAGCTCAGGGGACAGCGGTAAGGACGGTCTGAAGCACTGACTAGTCTTAGAAGGTGGTCCTAGCTTGTTACATACTTTAACCCACCCGATCTTCCTAAGACCCTGTGGGACTCAGGTATAACAACCTGGTTCATTGTAACCGCAGTCCCCATTTCAGACAGGAGAACTGAGTTGTGATTAAGCAGCGTTCCTAAGATAAGCTGGGATTCCAACCCTGAGATCCCAACACTTGGTTAAACAGAAGAGAGTAGGAAAGGAAAGCCTTGCATGCATTAGGCGAAAGCTGTACCTTTTCTCTCTACTGTTGACTGAAGGTTTCAGGTTCGGCCTTCCTCTGGAAGCCGCCTGGCAGCCCACAGGAGCCCGCCGGTGATGCTGCAGCCCTACGGAGCAAGCTGGCACTCTTTCTGTTCAGGGATTAAATAACGGTGCCCAAGGTCATGCAGCTGGAGTGTCACAGTTTACACAGCTAGAGGCTGCGGAGCCCCTGGTCTCCCCCTGCCCTGAAGCATGGGTCCTGGGCCAGCCCGCCTGCCCTGGCCTCCTGTCCCCCATCTCCGCCACCGTTTTAATTTCCTCCCAACACAGGTGCTGTCAGCCCTGGGCCTGGACTGCGTGTGGCTCTGCTCAGCGGGCCCTTCCCTTCCCTTTTAAAGTCTTGCCGCACAGTGCTGCTGTGGACTTGAGTCCACTGGTCATGGCCGCTGCGGGGCCTCGCGCGTACGAAGGCTGAACAAATGCTGGCCTTACAACAAGCGTGAACAAGTGGGTTTCTCGGGGCCTTAAGTTCAAGCGCTGTATTGCTAACCATCCAAGTGGAATATGCACTCATTTCCTAATTTTCTACTTTAGATGTATCTTTTATCACCTTTATGTTTTCTGGATCATGTTCAACTTTTGTTTATATCTTTCTGGAGAACTAACAAATCAAATAATGCAGGGGAGCTAGATGATAAAATCAAAGAAAAGTAAATTTATAGAGTTTTTAAATTCATATAATGTGACCTAAAAAGATGTAGAAAAGAGGATCAGTTTAATCAGCATAGTAGTGAATGCTTAAATTTTAACAACAGTTAAAAGAAGCAGTGTTTTAAAAAATTATTTCCATTAACGCAGACAACTAAATGCTAGATGAAAGTGAGAAAGTAAATTGATATTTAGGAACATTATTTAGCTCAGACTCTTAAGAATACAGCTTTTAAATTCTTAGATGAAAATTAGATTTCAGTAATAAAACTGTAAAGCTGGAGGCATCTTAAATATTATTCTGGTTCAGTTTCTTTAATTATGAGGACACTGAGTTCTGTTGTATGGAGCTTGAGAGAAGGTGTTGTGCTAGAAAATGATTATTTTTCATATTTTCTCTCACTCATCAATAAAACCCTTTTTACTATGCTTTCTTTTAGCTTTGGTTTAGTTTTGGGTTTGGCATAAAATTGGTTTCTTGTTATTGAGTGTACCAAATTAAGCTATTTAACAAAGATACATTGAAATCAAGTAAAACACATAATTAGCAGGAAACTGACGACAGCTAGGTTTTTTCCAGAAGTCTTTAGGGTAGAAAGGGAAGTGTTTCAGAGGAGAGCCTCCTTCTCGGGGCATGTTAAAGCCATTATCTCAGGGTGTCCTGTTCTCTTGTGCGACGTGGCCGTCAGCTCTGGGAGGTCACGTGACAGCGCTTGGCAGCGAAGGCGGCCCTTAGGCTGTGGGTCTCCCAGGCAGTCCCAGGCTGGGGTCGGGAGTGTGTTCCTGGGCCCGGCGGTGTGGCCGCTGGAGGGGGTGTGAGCCCGCCGGACCCCGCTTGGGCCTTCCAGGGCACCTGCCTGCACTCTTACCGCGGTGCATTTTATGGTCTTATCCACACAGCTCGGCCTCCCTCCTTTGTTAATGATAGCAGTGCTCCGGTTATTTAATTAGGCATGGATCCAATTATAAAAATGGGAGTTGAGTGCAATTACATGTCTTGCTGAAGGCCATGTGCTCTGACTCTTAAGATTTGAGGAGAACCGCTGATGTACAACTTTAATAAGAAAAGAAGAAAATTTGAGCCCAGGAAATGCTGAAAGGAAGCAGCACACTGTCACGTGCTGTTTCTCCACGTGGGAGCAGGCTGGTGGCCTCAAGCCGGAGTCCCGCTGCATGCCCCGCCCGAACCCCTTCACGGTCTGGGCCCCGGGGAGGCACGCTCGTCCTGGGTGCTCTTCCCGCCCAGCCCTGGGTCTTGGGGGTCTTCCCAGTCAGCGCTAATCCTGTCTTGGACTGTGTTCTCTTCCTCAGGTGATGGTTTGATATCCAGCCCCTTAAACTGACAAGTTTTTTGCTTATACGTTTCAGAAAGGAGTAGGGCTTCACGTGTGACATGACCCAGTCTGCAGGCTCACAAGGGTGGCAGGAGGGAAGGGGGCCCTTGTCTACCAGTGGGCTTTCAGTGGGCCGTCAGCAAACGTGTGTGCACACAGGTAAACACTCTAAAACCACAGAGCCACACTGCAGAGACGTGACAGGAAAACTAGCCATAACTCCACCACCAGACGCAGTTAACCCTGTCAGGTCTGATCACTTACTTTCAGTCTCTCCTTACATTTTAAGCTACAGTCATGTCATACATGCAGTTTATAATGTTTCAGGTAAGAGGATAAGCACTTGTTCATGTTTGTATTGTCATAGACATGGTCTTTAGTAGCTCCGGAGCTGGGAGTGTCTTATAGACATGGTCTTTAGTAGCTCCGGAGCTGGGAATGTCTTACACATCTTTGAAGCCCGGCTGAACACCCCCCAGCCCGGCCCTCGTGTTGGCCACCGTCACCGCTCTCGCCTGCTGCAGAGACTCCACCTGACCCCACCACTGCCCCCACCGGGTGTCCTCCCACCCTCAGGGCCCCGTGTGGCCACAGGTGTCGCTTCCAGGGTGGGCGGCACCAGGAGAAGACAGCAGGTCTTGTCCGTGTGTTTGGTCCAGAGGCGTCCTGGTGGCACCGGGGCTGGTGATGCAGAACAGAGTGCAGCGTCTGGTGGGCTAGGGGCTCCAAAGGGGTCTCGCTAACATCTCAGACCTCTGCTCCGAAATGCCTCTTTGATCTGAAAACAGCTGAGTAACATTCATCTGCTTTTCACATTTTCCTGTCCAGATATGAGTCACTTCCCGCCTTCAGTCGGCTAGGGTTTTCCTTTCTGCCTTTTTTCATAAACCCTAATGTTCAGCCCTGGAACTTGTAGGTACTGTGGCCCAGGAAAACGCCAGACAGGTTTCCCTGTGCTCGTTGACTTTGTATATTCTATTGTCTAAAGAAGTGGAGGGTCTGGATTAGAGTGAGGTCACTGTGGGTAAGTTTTTAAAAATAGTGACTGGGAGAGTGTAAGAGCTGTTTATTTGCTGACAGTCTGCCTGGGGAAGTCAGACAGGAACAGTGGGCAGTTTCACTGAGCGAGGCCGGGCAGCGCACAACTGCTAAACGTAGTGTTTTCTTTGTTTTGCCAGAAAGGAAACAAGCGTTCTTGTTTTTTTTAAAGAGTAATTCCTTCCTGTGAGATGCTATTTTAAGTTTAAAATACTCTGAACCAAACGGGTTCTAGTGTCTCCCACGATCCCTATCAACCCTGATACAACTTTATAAATTTATAGAGGCTCAAAAATTCAGGCAGCGGTTTGTGAAGGCAAGGACTCTGGTCAGTGCCGGCCGCCTTGTGCCCAGCCATGGAGTACGGCCCAGCACACAGTAGGCGCTTCATAAGATGAGGTGGTGAATGAACAAGTTGTTGGATCGGCATGTTGTTTTCTGCAAAGATCCAGATGGTTGGTGTTTCTGGATTGGGGAGGAGATGTGAGGAGTCTGGCACCACTGCTGGGCTCTGCTGCCGGCAGGTGGAGAGCGCCTTTGGCGATGCGTCAGCCCACAGTGTGGCTCTGCACCCTGGAGACTGTCACACCAATGGCCGAGGGCCGCCTGCGGCCCACCCGCCCCTGACTTTATGGCGCCACCCAGTAGAACTCCCTGTGATGGACCAGGGTTCTGGGTCCGCTCAGCATGGCAGCTACTGGCCATGAGTGGCTGCCAAGTGCTTAAAATGTGGTTAGTGCAACTGAGAAATGAGGTTTTTAATTTTATTCAATTGTAATTAATACCAAGGTAAGTGGTCCCATGGGGTCAGTGGCTGCAGTAGTGGGAGGCACAGGGTTAGAACCTTTCTGAAGCCTGGTGCTCAGAGTTGCTCGTTCTCTGGGCGCTTAGACGTATTATGGGAGGAGAGAGTTCTGTGGCCAAAAAAAAAAAATTGGGGAAATGTGGTTAATAAAAGTAGATTTACTTGTCACAGGACTTCTCAGAGCCTTTAATATGATCACGTACGTGGGCAGTCTACGAAAAGGAGTTTCTTAGATTTTCCCTCCAAACTTTTGACCACGAAGCTTTCTGGGGGTTGGCCCTGAACGTCTTACAGAGTGGTGTTTGCTGGAGGAAACTTAGGATGTGTGGCCAACCAGGAGATGGGGCGTCTGCAAAAAGTGTAACATGATAGTTTTGTGAGTTACACTGAGTGTGTCAGGTTAGACAGGTGTTGAGTATCTGCAGACATGCCCATAGTTCACAGCCAAGTGACCTGCAGGAATACGGGTGAAAAATCAGGAAGCTGTGTATGCTGTTCACACAAGAAAGCCTCCCTCATTCGCTGCGGTCTTTCCGGAAGAGCTGGATTGTCTGACTGCTGTGCCTGCCAGAAGTTCATAAGCTTGAAGAAGCAAGCAGTTAAAAGAGTATTTGAGATGCATTCGTGTTTGAATCAGAAACAGGACATACATACCTGAGTGTGGTTTGGGGGTTTGGAAACTAGATCATGTTTATTAAGTGCTGTTTTATTTTCAAAAATATTTGTGCTCGAATATTTGCATCTTACAAACTTAATTTGTATCTTAAAACTTCAGTGCTTACAAGCTTAATTGTATCATTTTCTTTCTGAGGAGAGAAAAAAAGCACCCGTGCGAGTGAAAGGGGAGGCATGGGGAGGGGACCGCTTTGGGGCTGTCTGATGTGACTGTCTTCTCCTGTCCTGTCCACCCGTGCAGCCGTGGCCCCTGCTCTGTAGGGGCGGTGCTAGGGGTCTAGAGCACCTGCTCCACAACGGCAGTCCTCGCGCCTGCAGCCTGGCCCCGCCCCAGAAGGAGACGGAAGACGCCAACGAAGGCTCTGGGCAGCTGCGTCTCTAAACAACCAGAGTGGGAGATGTTGATCTTTAGTCTTTTAGGGATGAGAACAGAGCATAACCAACCTTCAGTTACAGTTATCATCCATGCCCTCTAGCAGGCAAATAAACGTGTGTTCTTTTCAAGCACCGTTCCCTTTTTTTTAAATTTGTTTTTATATCTTCCCTGTATTTTCCGTCTCACGATCAACTTTGCCCTCATTCTGAGCTCGGCCTCCAGCTTCCCTCGTTCCTGACGAGCTCCCCGTGGAGGAGATGGTGCCGGGTGCTGGGAGCTTTCCTGTGAAGGCCACTAACATATCGATCGATGCAAACTAATCATATATACTTCAAGCTTTTATTTCATTTTTATAATTTTGTTTGTTGTTTCTTTGTTTTGTTTACTTTTACAGTGACTGTTGAAAAGATAGACCTGAAGGGATTATCACACAAAAAAAATGAAAGAAATGTTGAATGTTCCTTTGAGGTAAGATACAAAGTTTTTTTCCCCTTTTCTCCTCTAAGGGATAGGACGGGAATATTTACCATGAAGCAATACTTTTATTTATCTAAATAAAAGACGGGTCTTTTTGCAAAGCTCTGTGCCAATGCTGTGGGAGATAGAAGTGGGGGCTGGGCCTTGCAAGTGGCCGGTCCCCAAGATGCGCTTGTTGGGGCTGCTTGCTCTCCATCGAGGGGAGGGTGTGGGCTCAGGTGCAGCCTGAGCTCGCAGTCCAGTTGTGTCCCTGTTAGCTGTGTGACCAAGGACAGTGCTGAACCTGTGTGTGTCCCAGCACCTCCATCCAGTCAGAGGCTGGAGTCCAGGGGAGTCAGTGCCTGCAGAGATGAGCCGTGTCCCTCTGCACCTCCTGGATGACAGAAACTCCTTGGTGGGTTTGGGGGGTATGTGCTCTGGACTGACACACTCGGCTCCTGGTAGTTGGTCCCCTAATTTGGCTACAGTGGAGAATTGTGAAAATTGAGGCGTACTGTTTGTCAGGCCCTTTGAACCCCACTCATAGCCAGTCTGCTCAAACTGGGTTTGGATTCAGCCCCCATCCTCAGCCTCTCTGTTAAGCAGCGAGCTTGGGCAGGGTGGACCCTCGGCCTCTCCCCAGACTAGGGGCTTGTGACCAGGATGGGGGCAGCAGGCTGGCAGACAGGGACACCCTGAGTCTTCTGGAGGTCCAGCGGACAATTCCAGAAGGCTCCTTGGAGGCCTGTCTCAGCTCTGAGCTTACTGTCCCATGTGGTTATTGCTGAGTTTAGGAAGTTTCTACCCAGATGCATAAGCTGAATGAAGTGTTTTAGTGTTTAAAGAAAAGCTTTGGTTATCTGAAAGCTTACTTCTCCCGATGAGCACACTGATAAGCTACACTCTTGTGTTTAGGACAGTGATAAGCTTTCACCAGCTAGCAGTTCAGCTAGTTTTTTTTTCTGTGGGGGCCCGGGGTTATTAACCTAGATAGTGTATTCAAAAGCAGAGACATTACTTTGCCGACTAAGGTCCGTCCAGTCAAGGCTATGGTTTTTCCTGTGGTCATGTATGGATGTGAGAGTTGGACTGTGAAGAAGGCTGAGCGCCGAAGAATTGATGCTTTTGAAATGTGGTGTTGGAGGAGACTCTTGAGAGTCCCTTGTACTGCAAGGAGATCCAACCAGTCCATTCTGAAGATCAACCCTGGGATTTCTTTTGGAAGGAATGATGCTAAAGCTGAAACTGCAGTACTTTGGCCACCTCATGTGAAGAGTTGACTCATTGGAAAAGACTGTGATGCTGGGAGGGATTAGGGACAGGAGGCGAAGGGGACGACCGAGGATGAGATGGCTGGATGGCATCACGGACTTGATGGACGTGAGTCTGAGTGAACTCCAGGAGATGGTGATGAACAGGGAGGCCTGGCGTGCTGCGATTCATGGGGTCACAAAGAGTCGGACACGACTGAGCGACTGAACTGAACTGGGGTTACTAACTTGATGTGCCGTTAGGGATTTACAGCCCAAACTGTATTTGTTGGATGGTAATTTGAGATACTAAGGAAAGATAAAGATGAACATTTAAAAACACACAACTCTCTTATTTATGAAGCATGCTGCTCGTTCGTGCAGCTTCAGTCGTGTGCATGCTCTGGGCAGTGAGCTGCCCTCTCCTGCTTGTGACTAAGTTAAGTGGCTGCCTGTGGGATGTGAGCGTGTAACAAGCATGAGCTTTGGTTTGGGCATCCCATTGCGCTAGAAAGATGAGGTGCCTTATGGTTGCCTAGTTTCCAGGGTTTAACCGCGGTCTCTGGCTGGCTGTGGTCAGAGCTGCAGTTCTGTAGAGGGGAAGGACCATGGACCCTGTGGGAACATCTCTGCACACACCTGTAAACTTACAGATCTCTGTCATCTCACACACCCGTCTACAAAAGCAAGTCCTAGGAGCATTTTTCTGTTCTAGCAATCAACACGATGAAGCTAAAATTTGCATGGAGAAAATTCCCTGGTAGTCCAGTGGTTAGGACTTGGCACGTTCAGTGCCGTGGCCCGCGCTCAGTCCCTGGTTGAAGAGCTAAGATGCTGCATGCTGTGTGGTGCAGCCTGCATAAATAAGTGAATGATAAATAGCATGTATATGGAAAAAACTACAGAGCAGTCAAAACAGGTTTGAAATTGTTGAGAAGGGGAGGGGCCGCCCCTGGGGCCAGAGGCGTGCTCACATGTACACGGTCGGTTGATTGTTTGGAGGACTTTGGGAGAATATCATTGGTGTTTTTAAAGATGAAACATTTTTAAAATTTTCTAAGCGACTTTCTTTTTTACACTTCTGATGAGACGGGTATCACATACCATAAAATTCATCCATTTTAAGTGTTCGGTATTGAGACCTCCCTGGTCATCCAGTGGCTAAGACAGCTGTGCTCCCAATACAGGGGACCAGGGTTTGATCCCTGGTCAGGGAAGTAGATCACAACTAAGGCCCAGTGCAGCCAAATAAATTAAAAAAAAAAAAAGGTTCAGTGTTTTTACAATTTATTCAGAATTTAGTAACCATTACCACAATTTAATTTTAGTATTTATATCACCCCAAGAAGCCCCATGCCTGTTAGCAGTCATTGCCCTCTCCTTCCAAGTCCCAGGCAGTACTAATCTGCTTTCTGTCTCTGGGTTTGCCTGTGCTGTGTCTTTCTCACGAGTGCAGTCATACATATGTGATCTCTTGTGATTGGTTTCTTTCATGCAAATGATGTTTCTGTGGCTCATCTGTGTTGAATCATGTATTGGTACTTCCCTTCTGATGGCTGAGTGAGTCTGAACTGTGTGGATGGACACATTCTGTTTGCCCACTCAGCACCTGGCTGGTACACTTCTGGGTTGTTCCCACTTTTTGCCTCTTACGGATAATGCTGCTGTGAACATTTGTGTACAGGTTTCCGTGTGGACAAATGCTTTCATTTCTCTCGGATATACACCTAGGACTGGAATTACCGGGCCTTTTGGCTTACAGATATTTTCTTTCGCTGTGTGGGAATTTACTTCATGTTCATGATGCTGTCCTTTGACACACAGACGTTTTGACTTTTGATGAAGTCCAGTTTACCTACTTTTTTTCATTACTCGTGCTTTTTGTATTTAAGAATTCTTTGTCTAAGCCAAGGCAATAAGGAGTCATTCTTGAGTTTTCTGATAAGAGTTTTATTGTTGTGGAATTCCCTGGCAGTCAGTGGTTAAGTCTCCACGTTCCCAAAGCAGGGGGCATGGGTATGACCCCTGGTTGGGGAGCCTAAGGTGCTGCATGCTGCTCAGCGTAGCCAAAAAAAGCAAACAAGGGAACTGTGGCCCTCAGAAGGACAAAGGCTGCTTGGGCGCCATCACTCAGGCTTAAGGTCCCTCCTAGCCCCCGAGTGCTCCGTATGTGTTCTGGGACAGGCAGCGCTCTGATGAGCCAGAGCAGCTCAGGCTCCCACTGCCTGTGGCTCTGCTCGGGGTTGCCCTGGGCTGGGCTTGGGGTCGGCAGTGGTGACTGCTCCATCTTGTGGGCCAGGCCTCCTCCGCTTTGGGCTAAGGCCCTGGATGCCACACCACCCTGGTCAGTGATTATTCACAAAGGTATAAAGGCAGTTCAGTGAAAATAAAGGTTAGTCTTTTCAACAAACGGTTCTGGAGCAGACAACCACATGCAAAGAAAAAAGAATCTTGATCAAACCTCACCTCTGGTATAGACGTTAACTCAGAACTAATTTTGGACCTAAGCATAAAGCATAAACTGTAGAACTTGTAGAAGAAAGCACAGAAAAAAGGTTTGTGACTTAGTCAGGCAAGTGGTTCTTAGGTGGGTACCAAAACACGACCCATAGAAGACAGGATGGGCGGATTAGGCTTCATCAGCATTGAAAACTTGCTCTTTGAAAGGCTCTGTGGAGAAAATTGAAAGACGAGCCACAGAATAGGAGAAACCTATTTGTAAATTACGTGTATGTTAGAGGATTTATATTCAGACTATAAAAAGAACTCAATGATGAGAAAATAAGCCAATAAAAAATGCACAGACGTTTTACCAAGAAAGATGTGTGGATGGCAGAGAGCACACGTGAACAGATGTGCAGCGTCCTTAGCCGTTAGGAAGTTAAACCAGTTAAAACCACCACGAGTTAAGGCTGCCTGCCCATCAGAATGGCTGAGATCCACAGGACTGACCACACCAACTGCTGGCGGGTATGTGGAAGGACTGTCCTGGGAGCATAAGACGGTGAAACTACCTAGGGAGACTGTTCAGCAGTTTTTTAAAAAGTTAAACATACTCCTAAAATATGACTCATCGGCCCCACTTCTAGGTCAGTACCCAAAGGAAATGAAAGTATGTGTTCATACAAAGGTTTGTCCAGCTTTATTTGTAAGGCCCCAAATAGCCATCATTGGGAGACTGGGCGTACACCGTGTACTGTGACCACACAGTGGGCTGTTGGGCATGGAGGAGCGGTTGCTGATGCAGTATGGACAGAGAGAACTCAACAATTGCGCTTGTGAAAGAAGCCAGGGAAGAAAGCATGCTCCTTCTGGGTTTATTTAGATAAATTTAGAAAACGCGAAATAATCTGCAGTGACAGAAAGCAGGTCAGTAGCTTGCTGGGGAGGGGTGATGGCTATGTCCGTTATATTGACCAGAAGGATGGTTTCATGGGTGTATCTGCTCTGCTCAGTCGCTTCAGTCGTGTCCGACTATGTGCGACCCCATAGATGGCAGCCCAGCAGGCTCCCCTGTCCCTGAGATTCTCCAGGCAAGAACACTGGAGTGGGTTGCCATTTCCTTCTCCAATGCATGAAAGTGAAACGTGAAAGTGAAGTCGCTCAGTCCTGTCCGACTATGTGCGACCCCATGGACTGCAGCCTACCAGGCTCCTCCGTGCATGGGATTCTCCAGGCAAGAGTACCGGAGTGGGTGCCATCATGGGTGTATACGTACGTGTAAACCGACCAGAGTGTACATTTAAAATATGTGCATCTCAGTGTCAGTTATACTGCAATAAAACACTTTTAAAAGTTACCTGAGGATTAATTTTTGTCCACAAAGCCCTAGATAGGATAGTAATTAGGATAAATTGTCCTTTAAATAGGTTGTCTTTTGAACTTGGAAATGAATATCTATTGTACCATGGCCAGAACAGTAAAAACCTTTATTGGGAGTGTCTGCCGTACCACGGTGAGGGGTGCCCTCTGTTGCTTACAGTGTAGGAAGACTCAGGAAGCAGTTTTTTCTGGAAGCTTTCACTTACTAAGGGGAAAGTCAGCGACACTTCCCGTGCCCCCTCCCCCCCTCATTTTCTCAGCCTTATTTATCTCTAGTTTTAATTTTTATGTGTCATTGTTATCCAGGATGCAAATGAAAGGTTTTTTTTTTTTTATAGGAAGATGTAAGTAACAAATAGACTACAAGTAGGAGTTCGAGTTTCCTGTTCTTTTTTCTCCATGGAGTTGGTTTTGTTTTTGCTGAAGTTGTAATTGCTGGTTACTAGTTACCGTGGAAATCAAATCCAGGAAGCAGATGACAGAATCTTTTAAAATACAAACTGATTTTGTATCCATGTAGAAATGTCCACATGTTACCCGCTTCCCCACACTCACTGTCGAATAACTTAAACTTTTTAAAAAGTATATTTTTCTTTACTTATTATGCATGAAGGACAGGGTGGGAAAAAACCCCAGAAGACGACCCAAACGCTTGAAATGCCTAGCAGACGGGAGAGTGGTGTTGACTTAAGAGGGGCTGCGGAGCAGCAGCGCTGAGAGCCCCGCTCTTCTCACGCCGGCTCTGGGGAGCCCAGCTGCTGTTGTGCTGCTGACTCTGCGGCCCCACGGACTGTAGCCCAGCAGGCTCCTCTGTCCTTGGGGTTCCCAGGCAAGATACTGGAGTGGGCTGACCGTACACTTATTTTAGTGCTGCGTCTTCTGTGAAAGCTGGCTTTTCCATCTTGAAACAGTCTTCACTGCCCTGGATGCTCCCTCGTTGCTAGCTGAGGGTCAGTCTTGACAGCTATTTCTTGCTCAGTTTCTGCTCCCATCAGCTCCACGTGTGCAGAGGCCCCAGCGCACGTGCTTGCGGCACCAGCGGGCACCCTGCGCCTCAGTGCTTGTGTGGCAGCCGGGCCGTGTGGCGGGCGCTGAGTGCTTTTCCTTGCCAGTGTTCTGCTCTTCCTGGGGCTAATTGTCTCTCTCTGTTGCTTGGGAACAAGTACTTGGAAAACACCTTTGCCCCTAAAGTTTTCCCTGGTTGTGTTCAAATGGGTCCGACATTCCGTTGGTTTCCCCTCTGGAGCTGTGGCCCTTCTCCCACCTGGACTCAGGCTGGCACCGTCTCGTTGAGGCCCCTGTGTCTTCACCTTGGGGTCCCCTCTTCCCTTCCAGCTCTGGTTCCCTGCTCTTGGCTCGCAGATCATCTCTCGTTGCAGGTCAGTTCTGGTTCTTGTAGCTTCTTAGAGAAGGTCCTGGGGAGGCACAGTTCCCAACTTTCACGTTTGGCGGTGTCTTTATCCATCTGCCCTGACACGTGATGGGAATACAACTCTAGACCAGCCGCCATGTTTCCTTAGGAGCTTGGAAGCACTTCTTATTTCCTGTCTCGCAGTATTACTGTTGAGAAGCATGGCTCTGTTCTACAGTTTCCAGAAGTTTTAGGACCTTTTCTTGGTTCCAGTCACTTGCACATTTCTCAGAGCCAGACTTGGGTGTAGGTTTCCATCCTCTGTGCTGGGACGCATCAGCCCTTTTTATTTAAGCCCCTTAACTTGGGGACCTTTTCTTGAATCATTCTTTTGATTTCCTCTGCCCCTTTTTACTTAAGCCCGTTAACTTGGGGACCTTTTCTTGAATCATTCTTTTGATTTCCTCTGCCCCATTTTTCTCAGTTTTATTTTGGAACTCCTGCTGTTGGCATGTTGGACCTTAAGACTGGCCCTCTGTTTTATTTCTTTTTGCCTCTATTTTCTTTCCCTTTGACTTTTTTTATTTACTCTGTGGAAGAGTCCTTCATCTTCTGTATCTTGAATTGAATTTTTCACCTCTGCTGTCCTGTTTTAAACTTCGAAGAACTCTTTTTCCCTGACAGTTCTTTTCTCATAGCATCCTGTTCTTGGCGATGCTTTCTCCTTGTAGTTCACAGCAAATCTTGGTGGTAGTTTTAGCATTAAAAACCAGTTCCCAAAGCACGTGGTCCGTGCTGCTTCCAGGCTGCCTTGCCCTTGGTGACTGTTCTGCCTGTCCTTGTGTTTGGCTTCAGAGCTCCTCAGAGGCCTGCTGGCATGTCTAGTGGTTCTGGGCACATGAGGGCTGTGACCTGAGTAGCAGAGCCTCTTCCTAAGCTGCTGCCCCTGTACCAGAGGGTGCTGGGAGCAAGACAGACAGTCAGAGGAGTCAGACTCTTGAGTGTGAAGAAATGCTTACCTGTTCTGTGCATACCGTGCTTTTTTGTGCATGTTTAAGATACACTGAAGTCCATCTCTTTAGGTCTCAGTGGCTCTTTGAGTGAGTGCAGGTGATAGGAAACGACTGTGGCAGCATTTGATTGGCACTGTTTTTTCTTGCTGGTACAGGAGCCGTGGGTTAGCTTATGACTGATGCTATCCTGGACTTGCTGGGTCATGTGTCTCTAGCTTGTGGCAAGATGCCAGGCTGCTCTCCTGGCCCACACCCCTCTGGGGGCTGGCCGGCCTCTCTTCTGGCTCAGGGCTGGGTCAGGTCAGCCTGCAATTCCTGCAGAGGTGTGTTGCTGAAGTCAGCTGGTTTCCAGTCCTTGCTTTGTATCTGCCCTGGGTGGAAACATCAACTCCTTTTGGAAGTCAAAGAAGATTATATCAGGAGCAGGCAACACAGAATAGTTGTGCCTCTTTAAATGTAAGATCGTCAGGGAAGCAGATTGTCTGTTTCAGTGTAAAATGGTGTGTTTGTGCTGTGCTCACCATTTGGGTGTTGGACTTGGTGCTTTGAGTTGAGTTAGGGTGTGTTCATGCCGCGTGACGTGCAGCATGTTCTGCTTTGAAGACCACAGTGCCAACAGTGCCTGAGTCACGCATCTAAAGCTAGAGAGCCCTCACCTGTGATCGTGGCTGCTGCTGCTGTTTCAGGTGGGGAGCAGCTCACTACCCCCAGTCTTGTTTTTAGTGTTGTTAAAAGATTTAATTATTTGAAACAGAAAAAATGGTGTAGGTATTTTCATTTTAGTGTAGGTAGATTTTGGATGGCGCACAGCACATTCGTTAAAAAATGCTAGCACTTGTGATGAATTCTGGGAGGCGTCGATAATTCAGAGATAAAGGAGAAAGGTTCCTTGCCTTGATCGATTTGTATTTTGTTGGGGCTTGAAAAACATACGTTAGTAATTGTTCTGTGCTATGACAGCTCCAGACTAGAAAGGGACTCGTGCGAATTTCAACAGGGAGGAGAGATGCCAGCCTTGAGTTCAGGCCTGGGAGACCATCAGCAAACATGCAAGAGGCCGGCGGGTGGCGGGCGCTTGAGAGTTGCTTGATTATCTCCAGGCTCTAGTTTCTCTACATCAGTGTGCATGTAATACTTCCCTGTGGGTGATGAAGACTCTCAGTCATTTTATTTCCTGGCTTGAAATCCTCCAGTGCTTCTGGACTTCCGGGTGAACGGCATGGTTTCATGGTTTAACCTTTCTTGTTCTGGGCCCTGCTTCCCTCCCGTCCCACCCTCTTCCCTCTGTCCTGTCTCGCTCCTTCTGAGTTCAGCTCACGCCTTTCTCAGCGCAGGAGAGCCTCTAATAGGTGTCTGTGCTGACATAGGTGGAAAATACCACAGGCAGTGCTGGGAAGCCAGCCCCCTGCCCCAGGGAACTCACAATCTATTTGGGAAGATGGACATTTGTGGTCGTGAACTAAAACTGCCTGCTGTCACAGGTACAGGGAGGAAGGACAAACACAACCAGGCTCCATAGAGCTTCTGGAAAGGCCTTTCTGACGTTCCCTGCTGCGTTCTTCCCCCGCCCTCTGCCGTGGAAGCTGTTCCCTGCTCTCCCGGTCCTGACTGCCCTGACTTGTGTCAGACTCCTGAGGGCCAGCGGCACGGCCGCAGCCCTGAGCGTGAGCACTCACTGGACGGGCTCACTTCTCATAGTGTCTTGACTCCATGTAGACAGACAGGGGTCCCCACGTGGGGGGCTGTGCACACAAGCACAAGCAGTCGGGGTCGTCACGGACTTTATGACGCTTTAAGGGGCAACCTTAGACTCCACGCATGAGTGACTTAGTGATGTTTGAATAATTGTGCAAAACAGGAAGCTAAGCTTTAATGGACTAGAGTTACGTGAACATCTTTTCTGTAACACGCCAAGGGGTATATAGACGCACGAGGCTTTCATATATATAAAGTCTCATCTCACTACCGCCATATACTGGCTGTGAATCCCTGGAAGAACGTGCTGTGAATTGAGTATGTGGAGTCTGTTTTTAAGGTTTGTTTATTTATTTGTTTTTAAGGTCTTGTGGTCTGATTCTTCAATCACATCAGTAACCAAATCTTCCTCTGAAGTGACTGAATTTATTTCAAAGGTAAGGTGATTTAAGGGCTCTTATAAGAATTACAGGGTCCCATTCATCGCGGTCAGAAGGCAGCCTGACGTCCATGGACGCTGCCTTGAGCCAGGGCAGTGAGTGCAGGGTGGCATTCCCGCTGGTGGGGCATGTGGTCCACACTCCTGCCCGTTGTTGAGAACTGGCCGGGGCAGAAAGATGTGAGTCTGCGGGTGCCAAGGGCTGTTTGGCTGATGGTGGTTTGTTGCTCTCCAGCCACGGCTGAGGGAGGGGAGGGGCTACACGGGCAGCAGTGGGCAGAGACTTCACCCGCTTCCACCTTGATGTGTTTACATATTGAATCTTCCTGTTTGTTTTTATTTTTTCAAATATTTTAAAAAATTGAAAGGCGGATGATGTACATCCTGCTTGTTTTTAAACTGATTCAACAAATACCATTTCACTCAACACCAAGCTGCTCTTTACCACCGTACACTCTTGTGCATCCGCACACGCCTGCATGTTTAAAGTCGCCCAGCCTGGCCTGTGCCAGGTGGTGAACCACTGTCTTAGCCACAGTTGAGCATCTGAAGTGGCCACCTGTGCCAAGTGGAGCCAGCACGGCTGCAGTGTCTCCAGAGTGCAGCTGGCAGTTTGATTATCAATTCAGTTCAGTTCAGTCGCTCAGTCACTCGCTGACTCTTTGCGACCCCATGGACTGCAGCACACCAGGCCTCCCTGTCCATCACCAACTCCCAGAGTCCACCCAAACCCAGGTCCATTGAGTCGGTGATGCCATCCAACCATCTCATCCCCTGTCGTCCCTTTCTCCTTCTGCCCTCAATATTTCCCAGCATCAGGGTCTTTTCAAATGAGTCAACTCTTCACATGAAGTGCCCAAAGTATTGGAGTTTCAGCTTCAGCATCAGTCCTTCCAAAGAACACCCAGGGCTGATCTCCTTTAGGATGGACTGGTTGCATCTCCTTGCAGTCCAAGGGACTCTCAAGAGTCTTCTCCAACACCACAGTTCAAAAGCATTAATTCTTCGGCACTCATCTTTCTTTATAGTCCAACTCTCTCATCCATACATGGCCAGTGGAAAAACCATAGCCTTGACTAGACGGACCTTTGTTGACAAAGTAATGTCTCTGCTTTTTAATATGCTGTCTACTTTGATTATAAGATCAAGGAAAACATCCCATGGGAGAAAATCGAGTTGAAAAGCTTGGACAGAAGGTGCTTGATCACGCCTTTGTTTCGGCCTGCCCTGCCCTGAAGAGCGCCACAGGCCTTCTTTCTCGGGCTGTGGGTCCTGCCCCGGGCTCTCCTGCTCCTCTGCACCATGTAGACCACTGAGTTTCCTCTTCTCCGGGCCTCCCTACTTGTTTTGTGGAAAAGTGCTTCTCTGGGCTCCACTCAGGCTGGCAGACCTTGCCACTCTTGTCTGGGTATTTGCAGCAGCTGACACTCCCCTGGCTTTGGCTCCTTCGCCCTTCCTGGGCTTCTGCCTCACTGTCTGGTCCGTCCCTTCCTTCAGTATTTCTTCTGCTCCACTCTCTCTGCTCCTGGGCCTTGAGTTACGTGTACTTGAACCTGTCTTCAAGTTGAGGGATGTTTCTCCTCAGCTCTCTCCAGGTTGCCGATGAGCCGAATTCTTCATCTCTGGTACCATGATTTTAGGGGTTCTTGTTCATTTTCAGTTGTCTGATAGCTCTGACATCTGGGTTATTTCTGAGTCTGGTTCTAATGATTATCTTGACAATAGACTCCCACCTCTTTTTTATCTTATAATTTTTGATTGAATGTTAGACATCATGTCTAGAAACTAGCCTGGAAATGGAATCCATCAAACCATTAGTGTGGCTTTGGGTTAGTCTTGTCAGGAGCAGAGCTGGGTTTGGGTTCCTCCAGCAAGACCTGCTGGTCCCTGGAGTCTCGAGAGGAGTGTGGCGGTGTCTTGCCTCACCTGTGGGAAGGAGTGGGTCTGCCTGCCCCATTGATTCCACTCCAGGGAGGGTGCTGTTACTTGTTGCTGGGGATAGATTTGTGGTGGGGATGGGGGCTCCCCATCCTGGTGCAGCCTGAGGTCCAGGCACAGGGTTGGGCCCTTTCTCATCGCCACCCTTCCCTCCCCAGCAGCTGACCTGGTCCACTCTGTGCTCATGCACGCCCCTCCACTCAGGAGGGCTTCCTACCCTTCCTTGGCGCTAGAAGGATTTTGTTTTTACCTTCCCTGAGAAATGACCAGTGTCAGGAGGACTTCCTCTTCTTCCTCTTCTCCCAGAGGCAGGAAGGTGTTCTGCCTCATCCCCAGAAACTTGGGGGTGTGCTTGAGCTCTGAGAGCAGACACTGTCTCATCCCTCCCCCAGTGGCCTGTGGGCTTTCTGCTTTGGATGGAGAGCAGGCTCCGGGGGAGGTATGGGGTTTCCCGCCTGGCCCCCGGGACAGCCGTTGCACGCTGTGCCCCCTGCAGAGGCTCCCTGCGGCCTGCCACCCACGGAAGAGAGCTCGGAAGTGAGGGGACAGTCTCCCTGTCCCGTGCCTGGGCTCCTGGCCGGCTGCTGTCTGACCCTCACTCCGCCTGTGGGACGTGTTCATCCCTGCCCATCTCCTCTGCCCACTCGAAGGGCAGCCACCTCTTCCTCGTGCTCTGCCGCGGCTGGACGGCTCACGTGCTCTGTCTCCTGGGAGGGCAGGTCCCTCTTGGGGTTGGGCCGATGCGGTGGCTTTGCCAGCCAGCTCCCTGTGCTGTGGTGGGCTGTGGCTTCCTGCGTCCCTGTGGGTGCAGAAGCCCAGACTCACCCCGGCAGACGCCGCCTCCTCGCACCTGCCCGGTGTTTCTCGCACTGAACAACCCTGGTTTTGTAAAGGAGATTGTGCCAGACTCCCTGTGCCTTTCCGTCTCTTTCAGTTGTCTCAGCTGCATCCTGAAGAAAATTTGGAGAAATTCATTCCTTGCTTAGCTGGCCCAGATTCCTTTTATGTAGAGCGAAACCATATGGATCTGGAAGCGGACCTGAGGTAATGCTCCCCCCACACCCCTGCAAGGCCACGGAGAGCAGCCCCTGCAGCAGCACCGTGTGACTGGTGGACCGACGGCCCTCGGTGGTGTGGGTGGGGCTGGGCTGCCTGGTCACGGAGGGGCTGCTCAGGTGACATGTGGTCTGGGTGGTTCTGGTCTCCTCTTCAGTTACAGAGAATTTGAAGGATCTTAACAGCCTAGGCATGCTTTTGAGGATATGCAATTGAAGGAATTCTGAAGTATATGGCACCACATACTGTAATTTTGACAGTCTTACGAAATAAAGTCTGGTTATTCTTTCTCTTCTGTAGTAGAAAGGATGAAACGAAGACCTATAAAAGGTCTCCTGGGCCCAGAGTCTCTGGACACTGAGGGTGTCCTGCATGCTGTCCTGTACACATTTACGGAGGGGGCCCTGCTGCCAGGGCCCGGGGACTGGGCCCGCCGTCGGAGTGCCCCCCGGCAGCTGAGACCACAGGCCCTGTGCTGTGGGCCTCGAGAGGCTCTGTTCATACAGTGTAATACAGTGTGAATGCGGGAAGGGGCTCCAGGAAACACGCGAATCCTGCCGAGAACTGAACTGAATACAGCAGGAAGATTAGAGGTTAACGTGCTTCTGTTTAGTTTTTCTCTGATACAAATGCCTCTTAATGGAAAAGTAAAATTTCTCTCCCAGTTACTTCTTGGTAATAATGCATTTTAATGCTGATAAAACCACTCTGTTTCTTTTTTAGGTATTTGGCTTCGTTACCTTCTCATGTGTTAAAAAATGACCATGTTAAGAAATTTTTCAGCACTTCTTCTCCCACCCAACAGCTTCAAAGTCCAAGTGAGTTTGTAAAATGTAATTCAGTAAAAGTAGAAATACTTTCATGGTCTGTGAATGAATTGTTTTCATTTTAACTTGTAGGTCCTGGCAACCCTTCCCTTTCTAAAGTCGGTACCATGATGGGCGTGTCTGGAAGGTGAGACTTCTCCCATGCAGCCAGCACATTTCTCGTCAGCCTTGCTACAGAGCTTGCTTCTCACTGGGTGTCAGCAGTTGTTTCTGGAGTTAAGGCATTCTTGATCTTAGTCTTGACTAGTAATATTGGATAAGAATTGGATAGAGAGAATCTACTTTTTGATTTCTCAAAAAATAGAAAAAAAGGGGTTCTCTGAGCTACTGGAATTAGAATTCCCAAAGACCCTTATTGCAAATGCCAGTTTCTGGGCCCTGTACATTCTAGGACACCAGAATTTCTGAGAATCTTCATTTTTACAAGCTCTCAGGCAGTGGTTAAGCCCATGAAGGGCCAGAGTTGCTGCTCTAGGGGTTTTCTGCCAGCTGGGGCCCTAAAATGGGCTGACCTCACATGTGGTGGGTGTGCACGCGCATGCACACACACATGCATGCGTGCACACACACACACACACTCGGTCCCACTGACGCTATTCAGGCAAGGAGATCTTTGGTGTCCCGCTTTTCTTGTTCACCCCCACCTGGAGTGTGTGAGCACATGGTAAATCTGTGCGTCTGCAGTTTAGTGTGGAAGGGGCTGGGACAGAGAGAGATGCTTTTGCTCCTTCCAGCTTCTGGAATTTACTTAAATGTGTGGAGTCGATTTTAGTGTATGATTGTTGGTATCATCCTGTGATAGAAGCAACAGAAAAAAACTAGGCAGCTCAACCGGAAGTCTGGTGGCGACACACAAACGTATGTGCATGTGCTCAGCACCGTGTCTAGACAGGCGCGTGCACACGGCCATGTCCAGATGGTCACCTGGTCCGTGGTGTGGTGGCAGAGGCCGCAACTTGAATGCTAGTGGTGGAGTCGGCCGCAGATGCAGTCCAGATCGAGGAGCTGGTCTTGAGTGGAGGCCGTGGAGTTTTGAAAACCACCTGTCTGCTGTCCTTGCAGGCCTGTGTGCGGAGTGGCTGGCATCCCGTCCTCTCAGGGCAGCGCCCAGCACCATGTGCAGCACGCAGCCAGCGCGGCCGCCTTGCCCCACTGCTCGCACTCGGGGGGTGCAGGCTCGGCGCTGGCCTATCGGACCCCGATGGACAGCTCGCCTGCCATCCTGATGCCGTCCAGCCTGCAGGCCCCGCAGACCCAGGAGCAAAACGGGATTTTAGACTGGCTTCGGAAACTGCGTTTGCACAAGTATTACCCTGTCTTCAAACAGCTCACGATGGAGAAGGTATGTTGGTTACTGGCAGGCAGACAGAATGCGCTTGTTGTCTTGGGTAACCTTTCTTTCTTCGGACCTCGTTCCCAGAGGAACCGAGCTGGGTTTGGGCAGTGTGTATGTTGTGGGGGTCATGCCACCTGGTCCTTAACACTGCCAGATGCGTGCTCCCCAGGTCCCACGAGCTCGCTGGAAGGGGCCGTGGATTTGAATTTGAAGCTGCCTGCAGCTGGAAACAAAAACTGGAACATAAATTGCTTGTGAACAAACAGCTTTTTAAAGGTAGTTTGGGGTCTTCCCAAGTAGATGCTTGCTGTATGTGATGTGAAGAGTGTTGTGCCTCCAGCCACCCTGCAGGGGGTAGAAGTAGTGCATTCTGGTGCTTGCATCCCCCTTACTTAGACGGCCCTCAGTGCAGGCCTTTTTAAAGGACCCCACATACTTTGACCCAGGTAAATGCAAGTTTCAATGTCTCTGGTTAGACCTGTATGGGATGTTTTAACTCTGAGCGCCCTCTGCTGGATAAAGTGCTGTTGTAGCTTTGATCTCTAAACATTTCCTTTGTCCAAAAACCTGCAATTGAAGAACTAGAAATCAAGCTTTTACTGCTAATAAAAAACACATTTTAAGTATATTTTCAGTACTCTCAGTTTAGGATTCATAAGTCTTAAAAACAACAGATTTTACTGTCCTTGCTCATGATCAGTTTAAACAGTTATAGTCTGATGTATGTAGTTGAAAAGGCTAAAATCACAGATCATATTATGGACTGGCACGAGAACCAAGTAGGATGTTTTTCTTAGTGTAAGGGCAGTGGGTTAGGTTCCCATTCAGTTTGGATGGCACCTGCTTTTCTGGATCACTTGATACCCAACAGATTTGCTGGTGTCCCGTGACTCCAAGAAACAAGAGCCGCTAAAGAGGACGATGCTCCTGTCTGTGGGAGTTGGGTCCCTGGAGTGGGAGACACTTCCATGAACTGCATCCCAGTAGCAGTTGAGACCGCAGGACACTGTCCCAGTCAGCTGACTGCACAGTACGCACCTTCCAGGGGCCCCACCTTCACCCAGCTGTGGTCCAGACACCTGTGCTAAAGGCTCAGGAGACACAGCTCGTGACCCTCAGATGCAAAGTGGGTGTCTTATATTTTGGACTTTGGACACCAAGTCAATTAGCAAGTAAAAGTTATAGTGTTTCCCTGTCTTTTATTATCTGGTTAAGTTTTATGGGTTTACGTATCTGAGAGGTTGAATATGTTTATTAAGTTAAACTCCAAGTTTTTTGTTTTCAGAATCCTAATTAATTCTCAGTAACTTTGTAATTTGTTTCTTCTGTGGAAGTTTCTGAGCCTCACGGAAGAAGATCTAAATAAATTTGAATCCCTCACCATGGGAGCAAAGAAAAAACTCAAGACTCAACTGGAGCTGGAGAAGTGAGTGTGAGATTGTTTATGAAATGTGTTCATTTTAGTTTCTAACATGAGGAACAGATACTAGGAATTGTTACTACTGGTGGCTTATCAAACCTTAATTAGTACTCTTAAAACTCTACAAATGTGGCTTTGGTTTGCTAGGAACGACCCTTTAGAGTGAATCTGACAAGTCAGTTATCTTCTACCCTGGGGATTATTTGATGGAAATCACCCTTCTGTGGAATATGTATACTTAAGTAGCATCTGTGAAGCATTGAGAGTTTGTTCAGCAGACCTGAACACTCGGTTGTTGGTGTGCTTTCCTGTCACACAGGGAGAAGTCAGAGAAACGGTGCCTGAACCCCTCGGCCCCTCCCCCAGTCAGCAGCAGCGGAGTGGCCCGCGTGCCCCCCACCAGCCACGTGGGGCCCGTGCAGACGGTGCGAGGCAGCCACGCTGCAGGTGGGTGGGGCCGGGTGCGCCTGGACCCGGGACCCTTCTGGGGACGATCAGACCTCAGGTCACACCACTTTTCCATTTTCATCTCCTAGTACTTAAAGAGTTACTTTTCATCGTTTTAGCCCCTATAGTTTCTGCAGTAGACAAGTAGAAGGGACCTTAGGTTTTCAGCTGAAGACAGGTGACTTGCCTGAAGTTGTTTGGGCAAAAGGTTTAGACCCAGAAACTGCTCTGGTGAGAGGGAAAGAACAGGAAATGTGAAAATAGATGCCAGTCTCTCCCCTCCACATGGGTGCAGAGAGGTGGCCCTAGGCTGCTGCCCTGCAGGTCCACCCTGAAGTCCTTGACGCCAGACCACCAGCCCTCTCCCTTCCCCCTGCCTTCCTCTCTTCAGGGGCAGGGGTGGAGGACCACGGCAGCCGCCCTTCTGCTGCTTTCCTTATGCACTAGAAACATCAAGAGTGACAGGAACCAGGAAGGAAAAACTGTCAGTGCATCTTTTCGCTACTTGTTTGACCGAAAAGGTCTTGTGTCCCTGGGCCTCAGAACACAGAGGTCTCTGTGTTGGTGGAGGGCTGCTTTTGCAGCACCTGGTGGTTGGGGGTCCTTCTCCTGGTCTGTGGTGTGTGCTTGGGGAGTCGAGTGCACAGTCCCATGTGCGTCTGCCGTGTGGGAGCTTCAACCCCGTGCACATAGGGCTAGGGCAGGACCTGCCTCCTCGGGTCTGATGTGAAGACAGACGTGACAGGCATGCCTGTGGGCGGGAGAGGAGGGCACAGGCAGCGTTGTGTCCTGTGGCTCGAGGACCTCGGTGCCTCCTTTGGACTGTCACCTGTCCCTTCTCCACAGCGCTGCGGGTGGAGGTGGAGCAGGCCCCTCACCAGACGGCCCGGGAAGGCAGCTCCTCCGAGTGCTCCAGCTCCTCGCCCAGCCCGATGGGCGTGCAGGCCCGGGAAGAGAGCTCAGACAGCGCAGAAGAGAACGACAGACGTAAGGATGCCCGCCCTTCCTGCGTGGCTCGCGAGGCGCTGCCCCCGCCCGGCCCAGGCAGGCTGTGCTGATGCTGTTTCCACCTCTAGGTGTGGAGATCCACTTGGAGGGCCCTGACAAGGAGAAGCCTGTGATGCTGCTGAACCACTTCACTTCAAGTTCCGCTCGGCCCACGGCGCAGGTCCTCCCCGTGCAGAACGAGGCAGGCTCCACCCCGTCGGGCCACCACTCGCTGCCCCCACAGATGATGACGGCGGCCTCGCACATCGCACCCATCAGGATGCTGAACTCTGTGCACAAGGCGGAAAGGGGGGGCACGGACATGAAGCTCCTCTCATCCTCTGTGCACTCGCTGCTGTCACTCGAGGAGCGCAGTAAAGTCTCTGGACCAAGAAGCAGCATCAAAGTGGACAAGAGCTTTGGCAATACCATGATGGACGTGCTCCCCTCGTCCACCCCCCATCAGCCCATGCAGGTCCTTTCCGGACTCGCCGAGAGCAGCTCCGTGTCGCCCACTGTCTCCTTTGGTCCCCGCACCAAAGTTGTCCATGCGTCCGCACTGGACAGGGTGATGAAGCCGGCACAGCAGCCGGCCCTGGTGGTGGAAGCCAGCACTGCTGCCGCGGGGACGTCCAGCACCGTCTTCCACGTGGCTCGGCCGCCCATCAAGCTCCTGGTGTCTTCATCTGTCCCTGCGGATTCTGCCATCTCTGGGCAAACCTCCTGTTCTAACAATGTGCAAATAAGTGTGCCCCCTGCAATAATAAACCCCCGGACTGCTCTGTACACAGCCAACACCAAAGCTGCCTTCTCTGCGATGAGCAGTGTGCCCGTGGGCCCCCTGCAGGGCAGCTTCTGTGCGAACAGCAACACTGCCGCCTCCAGTAGCCACCCGTCCCCATCCTTCGCAAACATGGCCACCGTGCCCAGCTGCCCAGCCCCCAGCTCCAGCCCCGCGCTCTCCTCGGTCCCCGAAAGCAGCTTCTACAGCAGCAGTGGTGGCGGCGGCGGCGGTGGTGGCAGCTCCCCTGGGAACCTCCCCGCCTCGGCCCAGAACCACCACCACCACCACCACCATCAGCAACAGCCGGTGCCCCAGCAGCCGGCACCCGCCCCGCCGCCCGGCTGTGTCGTGTGCACGTCGTGCGGCTGCAGCGGGAGCTGCGGCTCGAGCGGCCTGACCGTCAGCTACGCCAGCTACTTCCAGCACCCATTCTCGGGGCCCTCAGTCTTCCCCTTCCCGTTCCTGCCCTTCAGCCCCGTGTGCGGCAGCGGCTACATGGGTGCCCAGCAGTATGGCGGCGGCGCCTTCCCGGTCGTGCACTCGCCCTACGGCGGTGGTGTGGGCCCCGAGCCCGTGCTGGGCGGCCAGTCCGCCTTCACCGTCCCGCCTGTGCAGAACTTCATGGGGGCGGCGGGCGTCTACCAGGCCCAGGGCTTGGTGGGCAGTAGCAATGGTTCCAGTCACAAAAAGAGCGGGAACCTCTCGTGTTACAACTGTGGGGCCACCGGTCACCGCGCTCAGGACTGCAAGCAGCCGTCCATGGACTTCAATCGGCAAGGTAAAGGCTCTCGAGGTGGAGAGATCCAGACAGGAGTGTCCTTTTTATGAAAATAATAATCAACTTCCTTTTTTCTAAAGCAAGCAAGAAGTGATTTTCAAGTGCTCTCTGAAAAGGCACCAAACTCTTGATGGGCTGTGCAGCCCCCAAGGGCAGCTTTGGCCCAGAGACTGTCTTTATGATTTCTGCCTGCTCCTCACTCCAGTGTGGCTCGCTGGCCGTGGCCCGACGGCTCCGCGGTCTGTTCTTTTGTGCCACGTGACTGGGGAGCAAGCGTGGGTGATTCAGAGCCATCCCCAGTGTTCACTGAGGACCGAGGGCGTGGCGTGTGAGCGCAGGCGCTGCCGATGGGGCTCTGTCCCCGCGTGTGTCCCGGGCCCCGAGTGGCATGGCCGTGGCCGCCGTGTGGCTCGTGGTGTCCTCGCTCCCTGTGCTGTGTCTTCCTCCCCCTTTCCTGCTTCCACTCGCTATTTTTTTGTCTCCTTTAGTCAGGTGTGTGTCTGCTGTCGTTACCACACCAGGTTTGTTCTTGCTGTTTTTCTGGGCATGGGGAAAGCTGGACAGTCAGCCACTTGCTTTCTGGAGACTTTTGAGGGGAGCTGCACAGACAGCCTGGAGTCGGGTCTGGTGGCAGGTGGGGTGCTTGTGGGCTGTGGCCACTCCCGTTGACAGAGATGGTGCTGCGTCTCCTGAGGCAGCGAGCCCAGAGCCCTCTGTGGGGTTGGGCCTCCCTGGCCCTGCCCCAAGGAAGGGGCCGATTCTTGCTGTCTGAGCTCCCAAAATTTGAGGGAAAGGACTGGGAACTCTGCAGTCTCTGCACCGTTTGTCTGATTTGATAAACTTTACAAATGAGTTTGGGGGTGCAGCAGGGGAATTGGGAAGTGGTTAGAAGAGGTGGTTTAGATTTCCAGCACCCAAATCTTGACCAGTGACTCCGGAAATAACTTTGGACAGATCATGGCAGTAATTCTATGGTGATTCAAATTTGATCTCTTTTTTTTTTTTTTCCCCCTTCTCTAGGTACTTTTAGGTTGAAATATGCCCCTCCAGCAGAAAGTCTGGACTCCACAGATTGATATTTTTCTCTGGCAACAGAACACTATTAAGCCATGGAGACCTAAGGAAAATTAAATACAAAACTGAGAAGTCTAGTTGCTGTTGAGCTTAATATTTTTAATCCAAAGGTGCTTTACTTTACTAGACTGGATAGAAAACCTAGCGTAGGAATGCATCAAACTCAGTTTTATTGCCAAAATCCTAGACGGGAGCTTGATGTCAGGACTGGCCTAGTGGGTATCTCCACTGTGGGTGAAAACTGGCCACCTCCACCCTTGGTCGCAATGCAGAGACCTGCCGTCTCCTGAAGAGCATTGCCGTAATTGGTCCTTCTAGGCTCACACGTAATTCCAGGGCAGCTACGTGAGGTTGGAATCGAGAACTGAAGGTCGGAGTTCTCCAAGTGGAGTTCTACCAGTCGGACTCTTGACACCCCTGGTGAGGGAAAATGTCGCCTTTGTTTTGTTGTTTGTTCTGTTTCGTTCTTACAGTGGTTAGGCACTAATCTCTGGGCTTTTTAAGGATTGCACTACAGAAGAATGTAAACTGATGTCAATCTCTGCAGTTCTGGGAGACAGACTCCCTGAGACCAGTCAGTGCAAGACACTCAGAGAACCCGTCTTTAGAGTCGGCACCAGCAGGCTACATGACTTGGTACACAACAGAGATTGTAGTATTCCTTCCCTCCTTAAAAGCACTTGTAGCAGTTTCAGGTTTTTATTTTTATTTTTTCCTGCAAATACATTTAAACTACATTATTAAGTAGAAATAGTTACTTGCAACAACTTAATTTCTAAAAGGGTCCAAGTCCCAGAGAATCCCTAGCTGTCAAAGCTTTGAGGACACCTTCCTTCCCAGCCCTTCAGAGCTTTGAGTCCTGTCGTCTTCCCCATGAAGGAACCCTGGCAGACGCGATAGCAGCATGGCCTCGTGAGCGGCACTGACGGGAGGCTGCGTATCCTTAGCCAAGTTTGCAAGTTATTTTATCTCCCATGGACTTCCCAAGGACCCCAAGGCTCACTGCTAACGGATTCACACTTGAGACAGACCTTTCAACAATAATACAGTCCTACAATCTCTGAGCAAACGACTGAAATTTTCTCCTGTCAACTTCTTTTGTATTAGGCTCTGTATCAATAGTTAATTCCATTAAAAAATTACCGGAAAACTACGATAGAAAGTGGTTAAGACTCTGAAAGAGACTACACCGACAGGACAGAGCTACAAGATCTGCAGAAGTCTAGTTGTATCAGGTGGGAAATAAAGCCCACCACGCAGCTCTCAGTTTACCCCACTGCAATGAGAGCTTTTGTTGTGAAAGTTAGGGACTTGAAGCTTCATGGCTAAAGGGAATTTTGTGCTTCAATAATACTGTTTTAAATGCTACAGCCTTCAATGTTAAAATACTGATTGGTAAGGCCTTGCCCAGGGATTTTCCAGTTGAATATTTAAAAGAGAAGAAAATAATAATACTCAGACCATTCTTAAAATGGGACAATCAGCCTCATGCAGAATTGGTATAAATCAAGAGTACCCTAGAATTTGAGGCATTGTGTTGTAAGGCTTCAAATTTTTGAGATCAGTTTCCTGGCTTCTTGGAAACTAAAGCAGAAAGTTGTTACTTTTTTTAATGAAAGGCTTTTAGTAGAGTTTTTTAGAGTTTTATTTTAGTAGAGTTTTATTTCTATGCAATGCAGAATTGACAGACCTCTGTATTCTCTCTCTTCTTGGCACACAGTATTACCTACAGTTTTGAAGTAATGATGATGCTTACAACAGCTTTTTGGGGGAATGTTACATTGATCTCTTAAATTATAAACACTACAAAATGTCAAAATTGTGAGAACTGACACAACTTTGCCTTAAAGAGTACTAGACTGGAACTTGTCATATTATTATGTTTAAGGAAGACTTGGAGTGTTCATTGATGTTTACGATTTTAATATTTCTGAAGGCCGTTACAGTGGCCTGGATATGTGCTGAAAGCCAAACTTTTAAAATTTTTGGTTTTTTTTTAAACAAAGAACTATTTTAAATAAATCCTATTTCAACACAGTGAAATTGTTGAAAACTGTCTCATAACAAAAGAGAGAAATCATATTTAGGTTTTTTTTTTTTAGTCGTCAGTATTGGGGAATGAAAGTGTCTGTTGTACCCTTATAACTGTTTTGATAAATATTAGAGGTTAGCGTCAAATACAACAAAAAATCAGAACAAACTTCAACTTGAAGTATGACATTCAAATTGAGAAATAGGTTCAGACATTGTGTGGCTGTGTTCCAGTCATCAGAAGTCTCAGAGAAACTTCTAGCTGTCTTTGAAAATGCATGTGTGGCCACTCAGAGTTGCTAATGGTAAAACGTGAACACGGGACACACAGGCACAAAGCATTCAGTTGCCAAACCGTGAGACCTCTTCTTGAGTGAGTGAGTCCCATACTTGAACTTGGGAATATTTGCTAGCAGTATTGTCTCTGATGAAATTTCTCTCCAGAAGCAACCACAGTCTGTGAGCCTAAAAGAGCATTTGGCATTTCCTCAGAGGATGTCCTCATCAGCTAGAAACACAGGTCAGACTGACCCTTTCAATTAGTCATTGAAGTTGTGGGCTCAGTTTCCAAATGCTGCGGCCCCAGGTAGGTGTGGCCCCAGCCACTTTGCCCTGTGTAGTCTGTCATATTTTAAAGTTTCTATCCCCAAGAATGGGGAAAGTGGAATGTACAGATTGAAGTAGATACAACGTTGGGATAAAACACTAATCTTTTTGTTTGTTTGTTTTTTAAAGCAGAACACTCGATTTTCTACCTTATTTTCTAATTTTTATTTTATGATATTGAAAATTGGAAAGTGTATAAATGTTAAAAACTTCTAATTGCTAAAGAGCACTGAGAAAATGGGAGCTAGCACTTAGAATAATAAAGACGAAACTATTTTCTTGAAAGCAGGTATGTGATTGGATGTTTTTAAAAAAAACCAGCATCATTTATAATCTCCAAAAAATTACACGAGTTCAGCTTGTTAATATAGTAGTCAAGCAGGTTCAGTATTTTAATTTACCAATTTAGAATTCTAGGTCCTTTATCGCAAGAAGTCCCACAGTTAGTTTATACTGCACGCTGTATGGAGGTGCAGAGCGGGTAGTAACTTTGCCTAACGTTACATGGCTGTAACGCGTTCCCATCAGAGCACGGGCTGACCGAGGCTTGCATCTGTCCACTCACTCCAGTGTTGCTAGTGAGCACTTTTCTGAGCGGGAATCAGGTTGCACCCTCCTCGCTCCCTGTCATTGTCACTCTTCCTGCTTCTGTGGTGGCTTACTAGATGCCTTGCTAGTTTTACACAATGATAACTGATGGTGTTACGTGTCCAAGAGTCTTAAAGGTTGTAAGGGAAACCGTGGCCCTGCTCAGCTCAACCACCCATCCAGCGGATGGGCCTGTGGACCCTGAGCGAGGTGGCCGTCCTTTCCAAAGTGCAGATGACTCCCAAAGAATGAGGCAGGTGACATTTACATCCATGGGTTCTGAAGAGGCTCAATTACTTAAAAGTCCCGAGGTTCTGAATCAAAGTGAGTTATCTTTAATCAACACTTGCAAACTATGTACTATGCTGGTTGAGGCCAAAGGTCAGTTACTACACTGTTATTGGAGGGAGGGGAGCGCCGGCCAGTCCACCCCGGTGCTGTGAGGAGCCCCTCATGCGTAAAGTTCTTAGATGCACAAAGACAGGCTTTGGTACTGAAACTGAAGACCTCGTGTACTCAAGAATCTTCACAGCTTCTATTGGACATACTTTTTAGGAATGAAGGAAAATTCTCCCATTTTTGAGCCATTCTTTTATGTCAATTCTACAAAATTGCATGTAACTTTATAAATATTTTTAAAAGATATAGTTTTGTAAATATTTAATATTCTGCTAATTTGATTTTGAATTGTAAATGTCAAGTATTCTGTTTTTGGGGTTTTTATGTTTTATTATACTTTGTTAAAAAGGAAAAATTGTACATTTTTAGAATGTTTTTATGAGTAAATTTAATGTACTGAAAATAAAAATTAAAAAAAAAAAGTTTTTTATTAGGTCTTTGTCTCATAGATAGAATACGAGGCACATATCCTTTCCAGTGGCGGCTCTTGATTTCCAAGCTAGGGAGTCTGTTCTTTCTGCCGCCTTCTCAGTGTTACAAAAGGAATACCTGGTCTTAAATCCACTTTCTGTCTAGTTTCCTGGGTTTTTAAAAAATGTTCTCACTATGTGTGAATAGAAATGTGAATTGATTTGGGATTAGTTTTAAGGTGTTCAGCTCCCAGCTGCATAATCAGGGTCAGCATCACTAGAGCAAGTGTCCTCCGGACATTTCCAAACTCATGGTGAGTGTGCCCTGGCATCTGTGGCCATGTCCTTTCTGGACTCGGGATGCTGGCAGGCTAACAAGCACGTGTTTGCCCTGGTCTGTGGTGCTACCCTGAGCAGTGCAGGCCAGAGAGAGAGAATTCAGGGACTTCCTCCCTGGCAGGAATCTCCAGTTTGGCTTGGTCTTCTCAGACGTGTGGACGCCCAGAGAAAAACTGGTGCGCACGCGTGGCTCCAGGACTGGCCAAGGGCTCCTGTCAGATGAGTGCATCAGGGGACGCGGCTGGCCACTCCTGGGACCTGCTAGGTTGCAGCCCCTCAGATGGAGAAGGCCTCCCTCTGTCTGGTCACACCCGGGGACTGAGGATGGTGATCACGTGCACACCTGCTGTTTACTGTATACAGCTCCCGACCCGGCCACGTCATGTACCACGTACCACCACGTAACGCCTTCCAGACCACACCCCACACACAGTCAATACTTGCTGTGTTCATTTAGAGCAGGTTTTCAAGTGCTTATTCCCACAAAACACCTACCTCCAGCACCCCCCCCCCGCCACACTGTGACACATCCGTAATCTGAAGAGAACTGAGTCTCTTGAAGGCAGGACACTGACCAACGTGAGCAAGGTGGAGCAAGGTCTCTTGCTCATAAGGCAGGGACCTTTAGAGGTGGGTGTCCCTCCACCCACAGTGAGACCAGCCTCAACACTCCTCACTCGGAAGGGTATTATCCACTTGGCTTTGGATAGTACAGACTGCAAGTCTCAAATACTAAGCCATTAACTTGAACTTTGATGATGGTTTTTAGTTGTGCCTTTATTCGCCTTAGTTCATTAAAAATGGTTTAAAGATCCTATAAATAGAGTGACCACCCATTAATGTGGGATATAAGTTAAGTCAGCCCTCTCAGCACGGTATTTTTGTCTTTAAAAAGCAGAGTTTCTTATAGGAATCTTATTGATCACACAGTAGTTACAAGAATGTCAGATATAATGATGTACACAATCTACACAAGACAGGCTAATTAAGAATGTACATAGTGTAAAAATATACATGTTAGAAGTTACATGTGGACGGATGCATGCAGCAGGAAGAGCAGATGGGGCTGAGTGCCCGTATGCAGTAATATTGCTTTTTCTTCCTCAATTACAGTGAATAACTGCCACTAACAGATACAGGTTTTCCACACACATCTAGATACACAAGGGGGAATGGTGGCCTGCTGCGTGTACAGTCTCAAGTGGGTCTGTGATCCTCTGTGGCAGCTCTCACAAAAAATGGTACATAGTGAACCCCATGCAGGTAGGAAGCACTCGTTATTTACTCTAGCTGGACTTCAAAAATGTTTAACGTTTGACATTAATATCTGTGAAGAATGTTTCCTTTTGCTATTTTCAAAAGTGACATGCACATGGAGTGGGAGTACTCTGATGACTGCCTGACCTAACAGTCACAACTGAAATACTCTTAAAAATGTTTTAATAACAGATTTTAGTCACACACAACATAAAACATGGATCATCTACAGCTACAAGCCAAAAGGCAGAAGACGCGCATCTGAATTTCAATGCTTTTAGTTTCAGTATCCTGCAGTTTTCTACCTTTGTCCCAAAGAATGAAGCCCATGTAACTGCTTGTTTATCAAAGCAGGCACCATTCTGAGCTCTTAAGAGAATATTCAAAACAAAAAATGTCTTTCTCTAGGCCTTCTGAGAAACTTGACCAAAATTATAAATTATTCAAGGTTCCTATTGAGCAGTAGTGGTCTTCTGTGTTACTTTCTAGAGAACAAACCAAATGAGAACTCTGGAACGAGAGTGCTAACTTGAAACACACTTCCTAGCAAGTGGGGACCCTGGACAGCAGCATGGTTTCCTTATTTCCTGTACACCCCCATTCACCCTGCTTTTTGCCAACTATTATGGCAAATGCATTGGGGGTGGGTGGCTACACCTGACAACATATACTTAGATCCTCTCAAGGAGCGTCCTCCAATTGACTGCAAACCCTTCTATAAAAAGTTGGCAGCTTCTATGAACCTAGAGAAGACAATGTCTCGCTGAATGCTCAAAACTGCAAGTTTCTTTTGGGGAAAAAAAGATTAACTTGAAGGTCTATTTTAGTGGCAACTTATAATGCAAAGTATTTTATTTTTAAACATTAAATTTAAAAAACAAGATAGCCTAGGTTAAATAATAAAGTTTCCCAAAGCTGAATGTGCTCACTTGGAGCTCAGTTTTTCTGCTTGAAGTACAAAAAAACCAACTTCCTAAATCTCCTAGGCAGGAAACTACTGTTTTGATGATCGGTGATTAGATGAACTGATCAACCTCAGTTGGTAACATCCCTTTTTTATTCCTTGGTAAGGGTTTAAAAAATTCTGTAACAGACGCATTTTTCTTTTAGTCTTACACAGATAATTTCATTCCAAAAGTCTCCTGAGAGGCGTATACCATATACAGGAATCCATCTTCATCCTTCTCGCTTTCATACACTTCACAAATCGGAGTGGACACACTCACCATGCTATGTCCATTCACTAACAGGAAGAAGGCTTGATTAGCATTGAGCTGTAAGCGCCTTCTGTTGAAAGAAAACGTGAAGAAATATTGATACATCAGTACACAGGGAGCATGTACAAAGTATCACCCACACTGGATTAGTATAAAAGTATAAAGTTAAGTGAAAGTGAAGTCATTCAGTCGTGTCTGACCTTTGCGACCCCATGGACTAGCCCACCAGGCTCCTCTATCCATGGAATTTTCTAGGCAAGAGTACTGGAGTGGGTTGTCATTTCCTTCTCCAGGGCATCTTCCCAACCCAGGGATCGAACCCGGGTCTCCCACATTGTGGGCAGACGCTTTACTGTCTGAGCCACCAGGGAATCCCATAAAAGTATAAAGATTTTGCTAATGTTGCTCCTGGCAAAATGCAATATGACTTAACTGATGATTTGAATTTCTTCTCACAAAGCACAAAATGTTTTCTATGACTATATGCATGATACGTATTAATGATAATCCTTGATAGATGATTCTTACTACATTACTTAAGCCAGTTTTTTTTTTTTTTTTTTTTTAGTTTTTACTTAAGCCAGTTTTAAACTAGTATGCTGGACTTGCCTGGTGGTGCAATGGATAAGAATCTGTTAATGCAGGGGAAAAAGGTTCAATCCCTGGTCCGGGAAGATTCCACACGCTTTGTGGTAGCAACTAACTAAGCCCATGCACCAAACTACTGAGCCCGCGTAGTATCTACATGGATGTCACAATCAGAAGGGACTTGAGATTCAGCAGGTAAGAAATCTAAAGACTCAGAAATGAAACACCTTATAATTTTATTTAGTTGCATATATTTTTATCAGAACTAGATGGCAGATTTATCTGTAAGCCTGTTAAAGAATGAGAAGTTACCCAAAGAAATAAGTTTAAAAGATGATTAAATACCTTATTATCTTGATGAGCTCACTCATGTTGACATGATCAGGCACCAAGAACTTTGTTTTATCCAGGACAGGAAGCTGTTTCTCACCTTTGTATCGTTCTATTATTACCTAGAAAGGAAGCCACAAAAGTGGTTTTTAAAATAGCCATTAATAATGAAAAGTAGTTAAAATACTTCCTTTGTTGTAACTGGCACATGCCAAAACAGGGTTTACAAAAGCACACTTATTCCTTATGGAGTACGGGGCAGGAGACAACACGGCTGCCTGCAGAGAAGGGCAGGGCAGCCACCAGCTGGGGAAAGCTTGCTGCGCTTTCTGTTATTTGGAACTATGAAAATACACTACCTAGTCAGAAAAAGACCCCAAGCCGTAAAAGAACAGAGATGCTGAGTACCAGCTTTAATGATCTCCGTCTACACCAATTCCAGACATGACGAGAGTTTTAACAAAACTTTAAGATCTTAACTATGGTAATAGACTCAAATGCTAAGTAAATATCTGACAACTAGAGACCACGATTAGCTGAGACAGTTTTTTTTTTTGCAGACTTCTCAGAGATTCTGTCATTTTGATATCTTTGCTTTTTTAAAAAATGAGTTTTAAAAGAATCTTGAACTATGCAGTGATCCAAAATAGTTCCACATTACAACTTAAATCCACTAGCTTCTTGCCATACTTCCTTCCTATAAAGGAAAAGAATTGTTTTTTAGTGGTAAGCCACATTATATAAGCTATGACTACAGACTAGTGACTGCCCATGAGCCTTAGTATTGCCTATTTACTGAGTACCATGGATAGCCTTCCCCATGTAGAGCAATTCTTTAGCCTGCTGTTATAACAAGAAGTTGTAAGGCAGGAATGGGAAATCTTTTTGAGAGTTTAAACGCTCATATATATGCTGTTCCACTGTATGGGGCCTACATGAGGTTCTGTAAGGCAAGCCAAGATGTCGTCACCTTCCCTGGCAAGATCAATAGCTTTCTTTATGTTGCTGCTGCTGCTAAGTCACTTCAGTTGTGTCCAACTCTGTGTGACCCCACAGACGGCAGCCCACCAGGCTCCCCCGTCCCTGGGAGTCTCCAGGCAAGAACACTGGAGTGGGTTTCTTGATCTATGAAGTATGTTTAAAACATGGTATCTGCAAGTATGAATATGACTTCTGAAAGTACTAGCAAAAAGATGACTGAAAATGTATGTAAACATTCATATTTCAAAAGGAGGTTACGCAACAATACTGGTGGACGGTTGGGCTGGTTATTTTGATTCCAATGACTGACAAGTACCTACTAGCAAACAGACACAACAGGTACTCAAAAGTGAAGAAAAAACCTTAAAATTAGGGAAATTACCCAGAAACCTCATGCCCAGGTCATATGTAGGCCGAAGCGTGAAAACAGACTGAAATTTCTAACCAGTCTAAGAAACACAGCAAACATACGTTTAAGTACAGAATCCTACAGTCCTGCCCTGCTGAGCAGACCATTCCTGTTGTCTCTTCTGTCTACTTCACAACCCTAATCCCAGATCTTCCCATCTTCTCTTCCCTCACTTTGGTATGAAATGATCAATCAGAAAGCCAACTATGGAAGCTTCTGTAGAAGTTAGCAGTGGATGCAGTCTGTAAGAGGTGACAGTCATGTCCCCAGAATTATGCACATTTTCCCAGCCACGTGGGATGGGATTCTCTTCCATTTTACAGATGAAGATACAGCAGCTGCTCTCAGAATTTTAGTAATTAGCCCAAGATCACTTAGTAACCCTGAACCTAGGGCCACAATTCATCCTCTGTCTGAAGCCAAAAGCTCCTTGACCATTTCTCTCTAGACCTAGTGTCACAACAGAAACCTATTTAAGGTCCACCACCAAAGGACCCGGGGCACAGCACATGCAGGCCCCGACACTACAGGAGCAGCATCTTTCCCCCATCTCCTGCAAAGAGGCCGAACATAAGAAGTCTTCTTTCTCTGGGGCCAAGTCGGGCAGCCTGGACTGTACAGTCAGTTAAGTCTTGAGAGATACTGATTCTCCCACAGTTGTAGTCTCTGCTTCCTTCAGAAGAGGGTGGACACCACCCATCTTTGATAAAGTATCAACAGATCTAGCCCCCTTATCCCTTCTCTACCAAGTAAAATTTACGTGGCTTGTGAAGTGTGTAACATTAAGGCAGCAGACTCAGATTTGGGAGTAAACAGTGATCAGATTACACTGCAGATGAGGATGCCTCCATTCCAGGTCACTAAACGAACACACTGGTCGCATGGGTGTAGATTCCTGCAGAAGCCCATCAGGCAGTCACATGGAGAAGCACTACTGAAGCAGGGCTCCCTTCTGTGTACATTAACAATAACTGAAACAGAGATGGCCTACCGGGATTTTGGTAGGATGCTGCTCTCGGATAAGTCGGACATCTTCTACTCTTTGTTCTGCAAAGAAAGGAAGAAACACCAGCATTATTAAGGGCCAAAAATCCAACTTATTTTCGGCACTGGTAGACTTCCATATCTGAACCCACCTATCCTTAGCTGTGGCACAGCAAAGCAGTAAAAACATCTTCCCTAGAACTGAGAGAAACCAAACACGAACACCTCATATCTCGCAAAGGTTAGTATGCAAGATTAACATACAGAGATTGGTTGCATTTCTCTACATTAACAATGAACTATCAGTAATAATGTAAAATATATATATATATATGTTCATCTTTTAAAGCTGCATCAAAAGCAAAATGAAACTTGGGAATAAACCTGACCAAAGAGGTTAATCACTTATACACTGAGAGCTATAAAACATTAATAAAATTAATGTTGATTCAAAGAAATGGAAATACATCCCATGCTCTTGCAATGGAAGAATATTGTTAAAGGAGCCACACTACACAATCTACAGATTTAATGTAATCCCTATCAAGTTACCCTTGCACAGAACTAGACCAAATAATCCTAAAATCTATATAGAACCATAGAAGACCCAGAATTGCCAAAGCAATCTTGAAGAAAAAGAACAAAGCAAGAGGAATAACCTTCCACATCTCAGACAATTTGACAAAGCTATGGTCATCAAAACTGTGTTAGTCGAACAAAAACAGACATATGGATGAGTGGAACAGAACAGAGCACCCAGAAATAAATCCACACACCTATAGTCAATTAATCTTTGACAAAGAAGGCAAGAACATACAATGGAAAAATGTCTCTTCAGCAAGTGGTACTGGAAAATCTGGACAGCTATATGTAAATCAGTGAAGTTAGAACACACTCTTACTATTCACAAAAATAAACTCAAAATGGTTTAAAGACCTAAATGTAAGAGAGGACACCATAAAACTCCTAGAAGACAATATAGGTAAAACATTCCCTGACATAAATCTTCACAGTGTTTTCTTAGTTTCCCAAGGCAACAGAAGTAAAAGCAAAACTAAACAAACAGGACCTAATCAAACTTACAAGCATTTGCACAGCAAAGGAAACATTTAAACGAACAAAAAGATAACCTACAGAGGGGGAGAAAAATATCTGCAAATGATACAGCTGACAAGGGCTTAATTTCCAAAATATACAAACAGTTCATACAACTCAACAACAAAACAAACAATCCAATTAAAAAACAAGCAGAAGACCTACACAGACATCCAACAGGCACACAAAAAGATGCTCAACATAACTAATAATTATCATATCTCAAAACTACAATGATTTATCATCTACACCGATCAGAATGGCCATCATTCAAAAGCCTACAAATAAATGCTGGAGAGGGTGTGGAGAAAAGGGAACTCCACTACTGTTGGAGGGAATGTAAGCTGGTGCAGCCACTATGGAAAACAGTAAGGAGCGCCTCAAAAAACCAAAAAGCAGAATGGCGGGGTCCAGCCCGGGTGGATCCAGGGAATTCGAAGGGTGGACGGAGTAGGCGAGGAAAACATTTATTTATTAATATAAGATTAGATTAGGAAGAAATAGTGTAGTAGGAAGATTAAGTGGAGAGAAGAGGCTGATTAACTTGGGTTACATGGAAAACCAATAAAGTTCCAGACAAGGAGCTTGCACCATCTACGTTAGGCCGCCGGCCCGTTTGAATATCGGTGAGTGCCCCGCCTTGGGCCCTCTCTCTTAGGGAATCTTAAGAGCCGGGACAAGTAAATAGACATAGTGAGCCTCCACGCCCCAGATGGGAATTCAGCCTGAAATTAGAGTAAAGAGGAGACTCGAGGGAAACCAGTCCAGCGACTGGCTCCCCTTCTATTGTCCTTCAAGGCCTTTTATACTTTTGATTATACATAGAGATAACGGGTAATACAAAATTATGTAGCGTTAGCAGCCCAGACTCTTTCTGTACATCATTTTGTATACAAAAGGTCTCAGGTGATTTACATTATCTTCTGGCCAAGAGGCTTGTTAACACTTTCTGGCTCTCTTCCTTAATGAATGTTAATTTCGTTTCCCCTAAGTGTTTTTCTTTAATCTGCATCTCCTTAAAGCGCTAAAGTTACAGCTCTATAGAACAAAGGCGCAGTGGGTTATAACAAAAAAGGTACTGAACTCAAAGATCTAATGTTGCTAATACCAGGTCTACTACTTGTTTTTCTATATACCAACTATATCTAAAAATAAAGGATATGAAAATTTGGCAGCAAGTATTGGCTCAACAAATGAAACTTTTAATCAGTCCTATTCTAATGATTTTGACTCTTCGGAAGCCCCTACATTCCTAGGATATTTTAAGCTTCCTGTGCCTCCTGTGGTCAGGAGGCCTCAAACAATCATATGCGCAGCTGTACGAGTCCTGCAGGCAGGCTAGAAAGCCATCAGAGGGGTTTCTGGATTGAAACACTCTTTCAAATGCAGAAGACTAAAGCCTTGAATTGACTTTTTCCAGAGAATATCAGAAGAGTGGAAAAGCAGGCAGATTCTTATTTTTGGGGGGTGGATGCTCAGGAAATTCCAGGGGGAAAACCTGAGGTCTGATTAGCCTTGCCATCAGACCTTGTCATGGGTGGAATTCCTCAAGCTGGCTCCCGGCATCAGAACTACCATATGACCCTGCAATCCCACTCCTGAGCATATATATATCTAAAGAAAACTAATTTGAAAAGATACATGCACCCCAATGTTCACAGCAGCACTATTCATGACAGACCAGACAGAAAAGCAACCTAAGCGTCTGTCACCAGAGGAATGGATAAAGATGTGGTATATACCTACAATAGAGTATTATTCAGCCAAAAAGAAGTATGAAATAATGCCATCTACAGCCACATAGACAGACCTAGAGATTATCATACTAAGCAAAGTAAGAGAAAAGACAAACATATGTTATCACTAATATGTGAAACCTAAAATATGACACAAATGAACTTATCTAAGAAATGGAAATAGATGGAAACACATACAGAATGGACTTGTGGTTGCCAAAGGGCAGTGAGGAGGGGGAGTGTTAGATTGGGAGTTTGGTATCAGCAGATGCAAACTACTACATAAAGAATGCATAAACTAGGTCCTATTTTATAGTTAGGGAACTATATTTAATATCCTATAATAAATCATAATGAAAAATTAAAGATTCGATGAGATCACTGGTACACCCCTTGCAAATATCTGCACATAGTAAATGGTTAATAAATGCTCTGCTATTCAAATGAAATAATGTCACTTGCAACAACATGGATGGATCTAGAGTGAGTAAGTCAGAGAAAAACAAGTATCATATGATATCACTTACATGTAGAATCTAAAAAGTGATCAAATGAATTTATTAATACAAATGGTTTGGAGAGCTTCTGGGTAGCAGGAGAGTGCAATTACCAAACTCCAAGGAGACAGAAACTCCTGTGTTCAGCACTCTTCCTTACCCATGCATCTCTTCCTTCAGCTGTTCCCTGGCAGGCTTTCACAGCCTTAGTATTAGGTTGGTGCAAAAGTAATTGCGGTTTTGCACTGTTGAACTTCACCATTTGATACTGGAATACATTCTGAAATAAATGTGGTTATGCTATATATCATTTTAATGTGCATTTCTCACTTTATGTTTTTTTGCTAATAGCATTGCTACTGCTGCTGCTAAGTTGCTTCAGTCATGTCCGACTCTGTGCAACCCCATAGGCAGCAGCCAACCAGGTTCCCCTGTCCCTGGGATTTTCCAGGCAAGAACGCTGGAGTGGGTTGCCATTATTTTATATCTATTTTAGACTATAGAAATGATGTATAAAAAGCAAATCTGAGCAATTTTTTAATGAGTTCAAAATGGGTCATAAAACATCAGAGACAACTTGCAGCATCAACAACACATTTGGCTCAACTGCTAACAAATGTACAGTGCTTTGGTGGTTCAAAGAAGTTTTGCAAAGGAGATGAAAGCCTTGAAGATGAAGACTGTAGTGGTCAGGCATCAGAGGTTGACAATGACCAATTGAAGGATCATTGAAGCTGCAAGAGAAATTGCCAAAGAACTCAACGTCAACCATTCTATGGTCCTTCAGCATTTGAAGCAAACTGTAAAGGCGAAAAGCTCAATAAGTGGGTGCCTCATGTTGTTTCGTTGCTAAGTTGTGTCTGACTCTTTCTGACCCCACGGACTTTAGCACACCAGGCTTTCCTGTCCTTCCCTTCTGCGGGAGTTTGCTCAAATTCATGTCCATTGAGCCGGTGATGCCATCGAACCATCTCATCCTGTCATCCCCTTCTCCTGCTGCCCTCAATCGCTCCCAGCATCAGGGTCTTTTCCAATGAGTCAGCTCTTCGCATTATGGACAAAGTATTGAAGCTTCAGCATCAGTCCTTCCAGTGAATATATTCAGGGTTGATTTCCTTTAGGACTGACTGGTTTGATCGCCTTGCTGTCCAAGGGACTCAAAAGTCTTCTCTAGCACCACAGTTCAAAAGCATCAATCCTTCCATGCTCAGCCTTTTTTATGGTCCAACTCTCACATCCACACATGACCACTGGAAAACCACAGCTTTGACTATATGGACCTTTGCCGGCAAAGTGATATCTGCCTTTTAATATGCTGTCTAGGTTGATCACAGCTTTTTCTTCCATGGAGCAACTGTCTTTTAATTTCATGGCTGCAGTGGGCATCCGCAGTGATTTTGGAGCCCAGGAAAATAAAATCTGTCACTGTTTCCACTTTTTCCCCATCTATCTGCCACGAAGTGATAGAACTGGATGCTATGATCTTAGTTTTTTGAATGTTGAGTTAGCAGACTGAAAATAAAAAAAATCATTGTAAAGTATTGTCTTCTCTTATTCTATGCAAAAACAAAGAAGCATTTATTGATTGCATTGTGATGAGTGACAAAAAGTGGATTTTATATGACAACCAGTGACTGACTACCAGCTCAGTGGCTGGACCGAGAAGCTCCAAGTGTGTTAGTTGCTCAGTTGTGCCCAACTCTTTGCGACCCCATAGACTGCAGCCCACCAGGCTCCTCTATCCGTGAGATTTTCCAGGCAAGAGTACTGGAGTGGGTTGCCATTTCCTTCTCGAGGAGGAAGAAGCTCCAAAGCACTTCCCAAAGCCAAACTTTGGGAAGGCCGGTCACTTTGATGGCCTGCTGCCCATCTGACCCACTGCTGTTCTGAATCCCAGTGACATCATTACATCCGAAAACTATGCTCAGCAAATTGATGAAATGCATTGGAAACTGCAACGACTGCTGCAGGTATTGATCAACAGAATGGGGCCAATTCTCTATGACAACACCCAACTGCAAGTTGCACAATCCATGCTTCAGAAGTTGAATGAATTGGGCTACGAAGTTTTGCCTCATCCGCCATATTCACCTGACCTCTCGCCAACCAACTACCACTTCTTCAAGCATCTTGACAACTTGTTGGAGGGAAAACATTTCCACAACCAGCAGGAGGCAGAAAATGCTTTCCAAGAGTTCCCTGAATCCTGAAGGACGGATTTTTATACTACAGAAATAAACTTATTTCTCGTTGGCAAAAATGTATTGATTGCAATGCTTTCTATTTTGACTAATAGGGATGTGTTTATGTCATAAGGATGTGTTGAGCTATAATGATTTAAAATTCAGGGTCCAAACCTGCAATTACTTTTGTATAAACCTAATGATAATCTGATAATCTAGTAATTAAAGTACTGTGAGCCACTCTAGCAATTTAGTCAAACACAAAGTGGTCTTGGAAAACTGATTTATAACTAACTAGAGCACTTGCAACTAGCCTTTGATGAGGGGAGGGGCCAGGCAGGATAGAGCCCTTACCCTGTTGGATCTGAGGCTATCACCAGGTAGTGTCACAACTGAGTTAAACAGGACAATGAGCTGAATTGCTTGATGTTTGGAAAAATACTTATGTCTGGTGTCAGAAGTGAGTTACACACACACAAAGTGAGCCACAGTGTTCAGGACAGTACTGTCAAGCAGAAGAGACACAAAGGTGGAGTTTTTCTTTACATCATCCTTTGAGCTCCTCTCTGTTTCTGGGGTGTCACTGGTATTGCATCACTTCTCTCAGCTGTCCTTATGTTTTATCCCAGAAAAGATGCTGAACCACCTATACTCCACTACCAGCCCTCTTAAATCTTTATCTTGTCAGAGCAGATTTCACAAGCAAAGGGAAATCATAATTTATTTACATCCCTGCAGCCAATAAATAATAAGTTTCACATACCCTGAGATGTTTCACATTTAAAAGCTTATCCAAATAAATTGAAGGTAAAAGGAATCACATGGCATCACCAACTCGATGGACATGAGTTTGAACAAGCTTTAAGAGTTGGTGATGGACAGGGAAGCCTGGTGTCCTGCAGTTCATGGGTTTGCAAAGAGTCGGACACAACTGGACTGAACTAAAAAGGAATCACTCAGGCTTAAGGATGAAAGATTTTTTATATAAGGAGAACAGGTTTATTATGATTAAGTGGAGAAGGGAAAAGCAAAAGGGCTCTAAATGTGGGGCTTCAAACTATAGTGTCAAAGCTTTATCTTGATTCATCCCCAAAATATGGTCCAAAAAGGAAGGCAAAAATGATCATTTTCATTAAAGGTGGGACAACTGAGGAAGACAAGTTGATTTCCTTAAGATGACAAGAGTAGTACCAAAATTCTAGAGGAATATCATTAGCATCCTGGCCAGCTGCAATGAAAATCCAGTGGTAAGCCTGGAGTAATTAAATATAAATATGGTATATGCTCAAGCCTCTTTGAGTAGAAGGCTGTTTTCAGAGGCCAGCAGTATATTTAACAAAAGCATTACCAACACCACTGATCAACGGCATAAAAGAACACTTCTTTCACTCAGTTACTTTCTTAGCGCTGTTATGATATGTTTATCATTTGCCTTTCTCAACAGACTGCCCCTGGCTTCAGTCACTTCTGTATTCCCCCAGGTCTCAGGCTTGTACAAAGGTGAAATGGACGCATAATAAATATTTCCCCCAATATGCCTAGAAATAAACAACGTAAAATCCCACCCATCCAGGAGTGACATAGCTTAAGCTCAGGGAGTGTTATCTAGGTGTTGGCATAAACCTCACTCTTCAGTCTACTTGTTAGAGTAATTGGGGTTATTTATTCTGGACTACCACATCAACTTCTGAGACAACCCAGACCCATTTTGTTATTGATGGTGAAGCTTAAGATCTAGATTTAACATTGAATCTCAGCAGATTATGTCTAGGAGAACAGACCTGTTATTAAACTAGGGCAACCCAAAAGAAAATAGAGTGAAATTATGACATTTGAGAAAACGGAATCCAAAAATATTTGCTAAAGTATAACTTTAAAGTTCACAAAATTATTCAAAATATTTGTAAGGACACACCACTGCCTCTTGACTCAGTGCTAGTCCACTTCATGTACTGGCTGCCTCCTGGAGGATGGGAAGAATTCTTACCCAAAGGGCTGAAGGACAAGTCCAGACTTTGCCACTAGGCGGACCATGATCTCCACCTCTCAGGGCCCCACCCAGTTTCCTTGGCTACAAAAGGAAGTAGTTGTTTTGGGTGAGCTCTAAGATTCAACCCTGGTAGAATATATCCTATCAGAGCTATACTCAATTTTTAATTAACCCAACTCACTCACTTGGGAAGAGTACTTATTGCTCAAGCTAACTGGGGCTGGTCTTAGGTTCTACAAAAAAGGTATCTCCAAAGAACTGATTTGACTCATTTACTGTGCTACAAAAAAATTATCAGTGCTGATTATCATGATCAATAGCAAGGAAAGGCAATAGCCATTAAATGATATATTCTTCTGCAAAATGACTTTTAAGCCCTTAAAAAAAAAAAGGAGAGGGTAATACTAGTTCTTATAACAAGGAGAAAATATACCTTTTTTATTGATGTTAGTTGAACCTACTGTAGTCGTCACTGCACAAGATACGTAAACCAAGTCACCACGCTGAATACCTTAAATTTACACAGTAATGAATGTCATTTCTCAATAAGAGTACAAAAAAAAAAAAACAAACACAAAAACGAATCAAGAGTCAGGAGACAAGGGAGAAAAAAAAAAAGGACTGGTAGTAAATCAAGGTGAACAAAGCGGAAAGCCCACAAATACAGTATATGCATCAGACACAAATGGAGAAAAAGGAAGGCATTCCTGCTGGTTTACCCTCAGGGCCACGGGCACCAGGTGAATTCCTTCTAATTCATTATTTTATTATCATTTATTTCCACTTTTATTCTCATTGTTCCTCACTTTTCCTACTCTTACTACCTACTCTTCTTCGTGGATTTTTCTAGATAACCTAAAAGTACTCTAAGCAAAAAGAAAGTTAACTATAGTATCCGGGTCATGAGAAAACGGGCATCTTTCCCATACAAACGTCCCCAGTTAACTTTTAATGCCAGTCAGTAAGGACAGAAGCCAGGTACAATGGCAAATCTGCTCCAAATCTGCTCCCAGGGCTGCACAAAAACTAATATTCACGAATATCTTAGTTCACAAAGGTCACTATAGACAAAATTTATTTTAAAAAAAAGACAAGACAAGACACCTCTAAATCTTGCTAACCAGCCAACTGCTTCAAGAGGCTGAAAGGATATGCTCTTCAGATCAACATGAATTTCATTTTTTGGAGTTTCTCAGGCACAGGAAATAATTATCGATAATGAGACCTACAAAACCATATCCAGATTCAAATGAACGCTTGTCTCTTTTCCAGACTTCAGGAAACTAGACCAAAGTAGACAGCAGAGACATTGCTCAAGATCCTAAAGAAGATTAAGACAGGAAGGAACGCTGGTCCCGCCCTACTCCACCTGGCCTGAGATAAACAAGCCCTACACAGGGGATATACAAGAAGGCCACGCTGTTATTGCAGCACTGTCTTGCTTTAAAAGGAGCACCAATCACTTCCTTCCCATCGGTTTTGTGCAGGAGTAAGTACTGTGATGGTGTTACTTTCGGTTTCCACCAAACACCAGCATGCTAAGTAGGGAGTCCAGCCCGAACTGGGAGAGAACGGATTTGCCGCTGGTGTCAAAGAATGCCGTCGCTAGCCAGTGAGAAGAAGAGCCACCCACCCTCGCGCTTGTGCCACAAATAGGACCAAGACGTCGCAGCCACGCGGGGCTGCAGGGGAAGGGGCGGGCATGAGGACCCCTCTCCGTGGAGGTACTGACGTCTGAAGGGACCTAGACGTGCACCCGCGGTGCCACCACCTCTGAGAATCCGGCCCGGCGCCGGGCCAAACTCCCCCACAAGGACTGCACCCCCGCGCCACTAGCGCTCGTCTCGTCGGAGGGCCCGAACACCCCGGGGCTGGAGCGCTGACGGCCCCGAGCTCACAGCCCGCCGGCCGCCCGGGCCGAAAGGTGATTCAGCAGCTCCCAGCCAGCACGCCCTCGGCCCCTCAGACCCCCAGGCCCGGCGGCCCTCGGCCCGTCAGGCTCCCTGCCTCGACTCCCTCGGCCGCCCGGGCCCGGCCTTCCCGCAGCCCCCGCCTCAGCTCGCCTCGGCCCCTCAGCCCCGTAGCCCTCCGCCCGTCCGCCCTCTCCGGAGCCCCTCAGCTCGGCCGGGCCCCGCTGCCTCGGCCCCGAAGCCCCCGCCGGCCCTCAGACAGCGTCCGGCTCGCGGCACCCACCGAAGGTTCGGCGCTGTTTGAAGGTTTTCTCGGACGGCATGGCGCTGCAGGCTGGGTGGGGGCGGCGAGTTGGAGGGTCCAGGCGGCGGCGGAGGCGGCGACAGCTCCGACGGTGGCGACAGCGACTTCTCTTGTGTCTCCTTAACCCGCAGCCGCGTCAGGTGACCTGCGCGGCGTCCCGGGAGGCGGGGCCAGGGGCGGGCCGCGGCGGCCGCCATGGCGAGCGTGGCGGAAGCGGGCCGCGCGCCGCGGCCGGGGCGGGGTCGAAGCGCGCGAGTGGCGAGGAGCGAGCCGCGCGCATGCGCAACGGGCCAGGCCAGGGCTCGCGGGAGCGAGTGGGCGCGTGGCGACCGGCGACGGGCCCGGGGAGAGCGAGCCAGGAACCTGGCGGTCCCCGCGGGCACGTGCCCGGCGGACGCGCGGTGCTGCTTCCCTGGCAGAGCTGCAGGGGCGCAGCCTCGCTCCTGTTCCCCGTGCCGGTTACGGTGGCCAGCGATGTTTCCACAGGAAAATAAAGGCCTGTTGTGCCCTTGCCTTCTGAGAGCTCACAGCTGGAAGCTGCTGGTTCTTTTCCGTCGGCGGCTTTTTGTGTCTTTGTTGGCTTTCCACGTCAAGGACATCTCAGTTTTCTTTTCTAAGGAAACTGTCAACTGGTAACTTCCATCACACATTGTCCCAACTGGGAAAAGAGCCAAAACTGCGTTGTTTCAGGTTATGGTCAGTCGAGTCTGGCTTTGGAGAAAGTCGGTGCCCTGGGCTTGACATTCGGCCTTAGGTGACTTCTGGGGTGAAGGGGGCCCCGGGTATCACCCGCAATGGCAGGGCGCCTGCCTGTCCGCACTTGGCAGAGTTCACTACCTTTCACTGTTCTCGGCTCTTCTCTTAAATAGGGAGCCTTACCCATATTCAGTCCTCACAGGCTTTCGGTAACTAGCGGAACTACCTTGAATACCTAACCGCTTTTCTCAGTCTCAGACTCATTTGTACTATATTTGAGAACTCCAGGTGTTTTCCGAGGAGCAGATGGAAGTGACCTGGTAGAATATAGATATCTATGAAGCATTTAGTGAGCAAGTCAGTTATTGCCCAGTTCAAACATCTAATAAACAGGTATGTGAATAAACAGCACTTGATTCTTTGATTGGTTTTGCTTTTTAATATCTTGGACTTTGAAAGTGTTCTCCCCTTTTTTGAGTTTGAAAAAAGCCTTTCTTATAATATCTGTTTAATAAAGTCTTTGGATTGTGCTAATGAACATTTATTATACAAACATACAGAACCTACTAAAACATAGCTCTCAAAAGGGTTCCAGTGCAGCTGGAATTTCTTCCTTTGCAGAGAAGCCAGGTCTGCTGTATAATTACCCCCCACTGCCAGAACAGTGATGTTAGCTGTGGCTCTCTACTGTGTCACTGTTCACAAAAGAACACTGTATTGTGCCTATGTCACTTTCCCAGGTTCCCCACCCCCCTTTCTGTCACAGTTCTTTACCTTGAAAAATCTCTGATAAGGTACAGTTAATAAAGAGGACTTAGGGATTTTCTTGGTGGTCCAGTGCCTAAGACTCCATGCTCCCAGTACTGGAGGCCTGGGTTCTATTTCTGGCTGAGGAACAAGATCTCACATGGCGCAACTAAGGGTTCATAATGCTGCAAGATCACAACTCAAAGATCCTGCCCGCTACAACTAAGACCCGGCATAGTCAAATAAAATTAGCAAATAAATTTTTAAACAACAAGACTATATAGAATCCAATTAAAAAATAAAGAGGACTTAAACATTCTATCTGGTTTCCAAAGGAAGGTTTTAAGCTCCATGGACATTCTTAGTATTTTTGTATTTATTCTGCAAAGATTGGGATGAGGGGAATCCTGTAAGAGTACCTACCTTCTGCCAAACACAAAATGATCAGTTTCAAAGTCTCCATGAGAGTGTGGACGGTGTATTGCTTTCTTTTCTGGGTTTTTATGATACTGAATATTGACTGGTGAGTGCTTTTTTGGCTTAATTGCTACCTTGTAAGAAATGGACTTTTTGTTCCCTTGCTGGACAACTGCTCCCAATGCAAGAAGAGTGAAAAAAAAAAATCGATATCAGGCATATGGAACTGGGGGGAGGGTAAGAAGGGTTTCATATTTTCTAGTCCCTTAGGCATCCATAAAGCTTTACCAAATTACCTCAAGCCTTGGGTTCACTGCCCCAGGGATTACCACAAGGGCTATTACAGTGATGGGACAGGATTACTCCATGATTTTTCAAGTATTGAAGTCCATATTAACAGTGATTGCTATGGTCTTATTTAAAATTCCTACTTGAATTTAAAACCACACAACCCCATAGGTATCTCAGAAAATCATTTAAAGCAGTTGGTGTGTAGTTATCTCATGAGCCTGAAAGAAAAGCATATTGAAATAAATTATATTTAAAGTTGACTAATTTGTTATATGCAAACAAATATCAACTAAGAGATACTGTAACTTCATGTAAATTTTTGAAAACAAATGTACTTGAATGTGAAAAATTTCATGTGCCCTCAGATTGCAGTTCAGTAGACATTCAGTGTAGTAAATGATATTCTGAATGGTCAGTTAATATCACTCATGAATTATTTTAAGCTAGTTAATATAAGCATAGCAAGATTTATTTTTAAACAAATAGCAAATATGACTCATCTTTTAAATAATCTACATAATGTACAGAAGAACAAATCTGTCATGTGAATTTATTCAATGCTTTCTCCAGAAACCTCATGGTACTTTTTAAACTATCACATAATCATTCTAGAAAGCCAAGCAGGGTCAATTTTAAATAACTCTCACCCTACTCCTTTTTCCTAACATGAAATGACCACAATTGTGGGGGATATAAGGTAACTGCTAGAATATGATGTCCCAGCATTAGTGAAGTAATGCTGTAAATCATGCTACCACGCTATTTCTGCGAATCTGTAAAGAAGGCATGAAACGTTAACCTGCAGTACAGAACACGTTAGGGTTATTTTGCCACACTCAGTATGGAGGGCAAGTCACACTGAGCTTTAACTTAGCTCTTCAGGCCTGCCCGGCCTGTCCCGCCTCTTCTCTTTCTGATTGGGAGAAATATCCAACCCTCCTTGTTGTCCGGGCTACTATTGGCTGTTGGTCCAATCAGTGTTGTGTCATCCCTGCTCTTTAGCACAAGTAAACAAACAAGTATTGCTCAAGAGCAGTGTCCTGGCTATTCTCAGAAAAGATTCAGCCAAGAGGGTTTTGCAAATGACGCTCCATAGCTTGCAGTCTTTCGGAACGTCTTCACCGGGTCCAGGAGAGATTGTTCAGAGCGAAAGAGGCATGGCGCAGGAGAACGTCCTCTCCCATGACGCCCTGGCTCTCCTATACAACTTCAGAAATCAGCACCCCGGTGACTGCAGGAAAGCGATCTCAAATCACTCCTACAACCTAATACTATGTCTTTAAGTGAGCGTGTAACAGTTCATGGAACCGGCTGGCCTTTCACAAGCCCTTTTTTTTGTTGTTGTTATAGTCGTTTGTTCCTTTAATTGTAAACAAATTCTGAAGGACTGCTCTTTTTCCAGCTTTTGCCCATAAATGCTGCTGTTGAGACTCTTATTTTACACACCAAATCTCTTGTTTAGCCTTTGAATAATTTCTCTTCTCTCCATTCACCTTGATTATTTCTTCTGAGCAGATGCCATTTTCAAATCTGGATTCTGAGAACCAGCATGGGGAAGTTAACAAGGCTTTCTTAAGTCCAATAACTGCTATTTTCCATGACTTTTGAGGCAATCAATTGAAAAATGCCTTGCCCTGTACACTACTAATTTCCTTCAGTTCAGTTTGGTTCAGTCGCTCAGTCGTGTCTGACTCTTTGCGACCCCATGAATTGCAGCACGCCAGGCCTCCCTGTCCATCACCATCTCCCGGAGTTCACTCAGACTCACGTCCATTGAGTCAGTGATGCCATCCAGCCATCTCATCCTCTGTCGTCCCCTTCTCCTCCTGCCCTCAATCCCTCCCAGCATCACAGTCTTTTCCAATGAGTCAACTCTTCGCATGAGGTGGCTAAAGTACTGGAGTTTCAGTTTTAGCATCATTCCTTCCAAAGAAATCCCAGGGCTGATCTCCTTCAGAATGGACTGGTTGGATCTCCTTGCAGTCCAAAGGACTCTCAAGAGTTTTCTCCAACACCACAGTTCAAAAGCATCAATTCTTCGGTGCTCAGCTTTCTTCACAGTCCATCTCTCACATCCATACATGACCACAGGAAAAACCATAGCTTTGACTAGACAGACCTTAGTCGGCAAAGTAATGTCTCTGCTTTTCAATATGCTATCTAGGTTGGTCATAACTTTTCTTCCAAGGAATAAGCGTCTTTTAATTTCATGGCTGCAGTCACCATCTGTAGTGATTTTGGAGCCCCCCCCAAATAAAGTCTGACTCTGTTTTGACTGTTTCCCCATCTATTTCCCATGAAGTGATGGGACTGGATGCCATGATCTTCGTTTTCTGAATGTTGAGCTTTAAGCCAACTTTTTCGCTCTCCTCTTTCACTTTCATCAAGAGGCTTTTTAGTTCCTCTTCACTTTCTGCCATAAGGGTGGTGTCATCTGCATATCTGAGATTATTGATATTTCTCCCGGCAATCTTGATTCCAGCTTGTGTTTCCTCCAGTCCAGCGTTTCTCATGATGTACTCTGCATATAAGCAGGGTGACAGTATACAGCCTTGATGTACTCCTTTTCCTATTTGGAACCAGTCTGTTGTTCCATATCCAGTTCTAACTTGCTTCCTGACCTGCATACAGATTTCTCAAGAGGCAGGTCAGGTGGTCTGTATTCCCATCTCTCTCAGAATTTTCCACAGTTTATTGTGATCCACACAGTCAAAGGCTTTGGCATAGTCAATAAACCAGAAATAGATGTTTTTCTGGAACTCTCTTGCTTTTTCCATGATCCAGCGGATGTTGGCAATTTGATCTCTGGTTCCTCTGCCTTTTCTAAAACCACGGAAAAGAAATGCAAAAAGGCAAAATGGCTGTCTGGGGAGGCCTTACAAATAGCTGTGAAAAGAAGGGAAGCGAAAAGCAAAGGAGAAAAGGAAAGATATAAGCATCTGAATGCAGAATTCCAAAGAATAGCAAGAAGAGATAAGAAAGCCTTCTTCAGCAATCAATGCAAAGAAACAGAGGAAAACAACAGAATGGGAAAGACTAGAGATCTCTTCAAGAAAATTAGAGATACCAAGGGAACATTTCATGCAAAGATGGGCTCGATAAAGGACAGAAATGGTATGGACCTAACAGAAGCAGAAGATATTAAGAAGAGGTGGCAAGAATACACAGAAGAACTGTACAAAAAAGATCTTCATGACCCGGATAATCACGATGGTGTGATCACTCATCTAGAGCCAGACATCCTGGAATGTGAGGTCAAGTGGGCCTTAGAAAACATCACTACGAACAAAGCTAGTGGAGGTGATGGAATTCCAGTTGAGCTCTTTCAAATCCTGAAAGATGACGCTGTGAAAGTGCTGCACTCAATATGCCAGCAAATTTGGAAAATTCAGCAGTGGCCATAGGACTGGAAAAGGTCAGTTTTCATTCCAATCCCAAAGAAAGGCAGTGCCAAAGAATGCTCAAACTAATTTCCTTAGATAACAGTTTTCACTAACAAAGAGTTCCCTCTTGTAATCCCAAGAGGGAATGTATTGGGAGCATGTAGTCATTTGGTAAAACAAATGATCTGTTGGTACAACTGCTGTGGAAGATGGTATGGAAGTTTCTCAAAAGATTAAAAACAGAACTGCCATCAGTTCAGTTGTGTCTGACTCTTTGTCACTCCACGGACTGCAGCATGCCAGGCTTCCCTGCTCATCACCAGTTCCTAGAGCCTGCTCAAACTCATATCCATCAAGTTGGTAATGCCATCCAACCATCTCATCCTCTGTCATCCCCTTCTCTTCCTGTCTTAAATCTTTCTCAGCATCAGGGTCTTTTCCAATGAGTCAGTTCTTCACATCAGGTGGCCAAAGTATTGGAGCTTCAGCTTCAGCATCAGTCCTTCCAATGGATATTCAGAACTACCATATGACCCAGAAATTCCACTCCTGTATATATATCTGAAAAAACCCCACTAATTAAAAAAGATATCAATACACATACCCCAATGCTCATATCAGCATTATTTACCATTGCTGAGATATAAAAGCAACTTAAGTGTCAACAACATTCATCAACAGACGAATGGGTAAAAATCTGATGTACATATGCACATACAATCAGCCATAAAAATGAACAAAATTTTTGCCATTTGCAGCAACATGGATGGACTTGGAGGACATAATGCTTAGTGAAATAAGCCAGAGAGAGAAAGACAAATAGTGTATGATATCACTAATATGTTGAATCCAAAAAAATACCACAAACTCTAGTGAATATAACAAAAAAGAAGCAGACTTTACAAACACGGAGAACAAACACTAGTGGTTACCAGTGGAGAAAGTGAGGGAGGGGCACAAGAGAGGTGGGGAGTGGGAGGCACAAACTTATATGTGGAATCTAAAAAATACAATGTGAGGCAGCTACTCACCTGAGTCTGCCTGCTCTCCCACTGTGAGCATACTTTCACTTAATAAATCCTCACTTTGCTTTCTTGGAAAAAAATAAAACTATAACAAACTAGTGAATATAACACAAAGAAGACTCACAGACACAGAGGACTAGTGGTTGCCATGGGAGGTGGCAACACAGGAGTGGGAGAGCGAGGCACAAGCTTTTGGGTGTGAGATAGGCTCAGAGGTGTGCTGTATAACACAGGGAATATAGCCAATATTTTGTAATAACTGCAAGAAAAAGTAACCTTTAAAATTGTATACAATTTTTAAAAATTTCCATTAAAAAAGATCTTTTCTATCTAATTTTCCTTCATTTTAGCATGAATGTATCCTCTTTGGTGTTTTTTGTAAAGGATCCAGTTCTACATAACGGGCTGTAAAAGCTTCAAGGACACAAAGCTTTCAGGGTTCAATGTGTAATTGTTTTCTGCAATAGCCTAAGCCTTCCCCCCTGGTTCTTCTCCTCCATTATGGATTACCACAGTCCTCATGGTCATCCATTTCTTTCTGTTCTAATGGTCAGCACAAATTCAAACCTTTAACATCTTTGTGGGTTCTTGTACACAGTCTTTTATTGTTCCTGCTGTCAAAAATGTGGTGGCTCAGAGGTTAAAGTGTCTGCCTGGAATGAGGGAGACCTGGGTTCATATCCCTGGGTCGGGAAGATCCCCTGGAGAAGGAAATGGCAACCCACTCCAGTACTCTTGCCTGGAGAATCCCATGGAGGGAGGAGCCTGGTAGGCTACAGTCCATGGGGTTGCAAAGAGTGGGACACGACTGAGCGACTTCACTTTCACTTTAACTGAATTATACATAAATCAAATTACGAACATAGTTTAACCATTCTTCAAAAGATGGAAATTTAACCAAATTATTTTGTACATTTTAATATACCCTAAAACTTTTCTAGAAGAATATTTTATTAATAGGACCTAGTAGTGAGTAGATAGATTAAAAAAAAAAAAGATTGAAATATACAGCAGCAAAGTACATGCTTTATAATCTATGGATCCACGCAGAACATAGCATGTAGGTTAGTCAGGCATTCTGTAAATACTTATCACATGAGTTGACGCATTTCTGTTTGCTGAGAGACTTCCTAGCTTGGATAGGGATGGTGATGATCCACAGGGCTTCTTTAAATCTGTTTGGTTTACATTCCTCCCTTTGTAGCCGTCTAGGCAGTTTGTTCTTCTTCACTCAACCAACATTTAGCCAGTACACATTTGCCTATCACATGATGCATGCTAGCATGTCCGTCACGTAACAGAGGATACAGCTAGTGAGGCTGCTACCAAAGGAAGCAAGTGTTTGTAATAAACGATGGTGCAGTAATAAAGGGACATCCCTGGAAGGGGTACCATTTGAGGACAAGGTGGAAGGGGTGACTGTTCACTGGCACAGACTGGGAAGAAGGTTTTCCTGGCAGAGGAGACAGCTTGAATAAGGGGCAGGGATGTGACAAGGCATGGTGCGTTCCCACTAAGGAACTGGGTGGCTCCCATTGAGAGATGTTTGGAGACAGGAGATGCTGCCAGACCTGGTGGTTAGGCCTGGATTGTGAAGCACTCTGTGTGATGTGATATGGAGTCAATGGGGCCATTAAATACTAATATTAAATAGGTGAGTGAAGCATGACTCTTGTTTTGTTTCTGTGTTACCATTTGCAGGAAGTGAGTTCTGATAACAGGCTGGAGGACAGTTCGAAAAAACACCCAGATACAGGGAAGGCAGTCACAAGTTGTTTTCCAATTGCCCCGAGCTGAGATAGTCAAGGTTTGAAGTCCAGCATTGTTACTTCTGTCAAGATGCACTTCCCTGTTTATGGGATTCTGTGGACTGGGGTAGGCAGCCGTCTTTTCCGCTTGGAGACCTCCTTAGGGAAGTAGTGAAGAGCCAGGACCTTGTGGAGGCTGGGCCCAGGGAACTGGTAGAGTCGTTATTTTTCAATCTGAGAAGAAAGAGCAGCGCTGACCAGAAACACTGGGGTGGTCTGTGGATTCTTAGCTTCCATATGGGCTCTGGGCAGTTGCTCCAGCACTTCAGGGTATTGACGTCAGTCTGGACCAGAAAGGAGTTGGGCCCAGCCAGGCAGAGGTCTGCTTCCTCTCGTAATCGCATCCTTCTCTCTGGAAATGACAGTTTCTTATTATTAGTGCTGCTTAAGGGGAAGCCACTGTCACAGGAAGGCTTTGTGTCTTTCACCCCTGCCCCAGGCCCCAGCTGGCTTCCCCTCTAGAACCCACAGTACCCTAGAGCACAGTAAACAAGGTAATTAGGGCACAGCAAGATCATATAGATCTGATAGAGTGCCTGAAGAACTATGGACAGAGGTTCATGACACTGTACAGGAGGCAGTGATCAAGAAAAATAAATGCAAAAAGGCAAAATGGTTGTCTGAGGAGGCCTTACAAATAGCTGTGAAAAGAAGAGAAGTGAAAAGCAAAGGAGAAAAGGAAAGATATACCCATTTCATTTGAAAAGACCCTGATGCTGGGAAAGATCGAAGGTGGGAGAAGGGGCCAACAGGATGAGATGGTTGGATGGTGTCACTGACTGGATGGATATGAATTTGAGTAAACTCCAGGAGTTGGTGATGGACAAGGAGGCCTGGTGTGCTGCAGTCCATGGGGTAGCAGAGTCAGACACGACTGAGCGACTGAAATGAACTGAACTGAACTGAAGATCATACAGACTACCCACCTAGTGTGATTTCCCCTTTTCATTGCAATCAGGGTAGAAATAAGTGAATGTCAGTTTTTAAATAAAAGAAAGGCATAATTTAGGGTCCGACTTGGCTTAACTAGTTCCAGGTGCTATAAGTTTGTGTTGTTCCCCTAATCACACCTTATATGACCCTTCTGGGTCATGGGGAGACGTGGCGTGGTTATCCTTGTGCGCATCCTGAATTGTTCTCACAGGGGGGATCCTTGAGGTGTACACTGGGGTCCTTTGAAACTTTTGGTGGGGTTCTTGGGATCCTGCGGGGAGTTCTTCCAGGCCTTCCCGGGAGGTCCTCAGAAGAGTGTTCTCTGGGCTATCCTGGGAGGTTCTTCATGGAAGGGTGCTCACGGGGGTTTTAGAGGTCCTGAGGGTTTTAAGAGGGCTCCTCCTGAAGGGTCCGAGGCTGGTATCCTCTGAGCCTTCATGGGGGGGTTGTAGGAGGACTCTCTTCCAGGCCTTTTTGGAGGATTCTCCAGAGGGTCCTCAGAGCCTTTCTGGAGAGTTCTTGGAATTCCCAGGGGTCTTTTTAGGGGCCCTCCTGGGACGATCCTGTGGGGGTGTCCTCGGGCTTCCCTGGATGGTTCTTTGGGGATCTTCAGGGGGATTCTTGGGGGCTCCTTGAGGCCTTCCCAGAGGGTCCTTGAGAGAGGGGGTCCTCCAGTTTCCCTGGGGGTCCTCTGGGTCTTCCCAGGGGGTTCTTTGGGGATCCTTGGGGGGAGCTCTGGAAGGGGCCTTCGGGCCTTCCCGAGGCATTCTCCGAGGGCGAGGTGGGGGGGGGGTCCCTCGTAGGGTCTTCAGAGTGACCTCTGGGAGAGCTCCAGTCCCGTACTCAGGAGGTGGTGAGTTCGGCCCTCACAACCGGCAGCACGCCATCTACTGTCTACCCCGTCGTGTGCGCTCAGTCGGGAAGGGGCGGCCGTCGTGCGTTTGTCGGTGACATTCCTTTCCCGTGCTCTGTCCGCGCTCGCGACGGGAGGCCCGCAGTCCTCAGGTGAGCGGAGGCCGGGGCCGCCTGGGACGGGTGGGGCTGCGAGAAGAGGGACCTAATGAACCCTGAAGGGCGGTCGAGGCGAGGGGCTTTCCGGCCACGCGAGCCCAAGACTCTTCGGGTCCCCCCTAGTGGGCGTGGCCAAGCCCCAGACAGGGACGTCGGCAACGTACTAGAGGCGTGGCTTAGCTGTCAGGCGGGGCGGGGCCTCAAACCCCAGGGGCGTGCCTTGGTTCCCTGGGGCGGGGCTTGGCTCTCTGACGGGGCGTGGCGAGGCAGGGCTCTCCCAGGGGTGGTGCTCCGCTCCCCAGGGGGGCGGGACTCCGCGTTTCTGGGGGCGGGGATAAAGCTCCTTGGAGGGGCGGGAATAAGGCTCCCTGGAGGGGCGTGGCGCGGCGTGGAGGGGCCTGGCTCTCCGGCCGGGCGGGCGGGGCTCTGCTCTCGGGCGGCGCGTGCGCACTGGCGGCGGCGGCGCGGCGGCCGTCAGTCGCCGGCATGGCGGTGTGCGCTCGCCTCTGCGGCGTGGGCCCGTCGCGGGGATGCCGGCGCCGCCAGCAGCGCCGGGGCCCGGCCGAGACCGCAGCGGCCGACAGCGAACCGGACACGGACCCCGAGGAGGAGCTCATCGAGGCGGGCTCGGCGGCGCTGTCCGGGGCGGGGGACGACCGGAGCGCGGGCCCCTCGTCGCCCCCGCGATGCTCGCTGCTGGAGCTGCCGCCCGAGCTGCTGGTGGAGATCTTCGCGTCGCTGCCCGGCACCGACCTGCCCAGCCTGGCCCAGGTCTGCACCAAGTTCCGACGCATTCTGCACACTGACACCATCTGGAGGCGGCGCTGCCGGGAGGGTGAGTGCGCCGGGGCGGGGCCTGGGCCCCAGGGGGCTTGACTGGGAGGGGCTAGGGTGGGGTCCCCACCAGCTCTGGAAGGGCAGTTGCCATCGAACAAGGATCCCTGGCGGAAGGTCCCAGCCACCGGGTGCTGCTGTGACCCCGGGGGCCGCTGCCACAGATGCGGGCGCGGGTACCGGGCGCGGCGGAGTTCATGGGGTGCTCAGAGACGGGTGAGGGGGTCCCCCAGCTACGGGGGCCAGGACGCCGAGGGCAGCGACGCGAGCTGGGGCTGGGTTTAGGCCGGGGAACTAGCTGACGTCTGTGACACCCTTCTCGGTTCCCGGTCCCTGGGGGCGGAGCTGACGAGATCGATGAGGGTGAACTTGAATAGTTAGGGGAGCCCGAGGGTTTGGACGGTCTCGAGGGCGAGGACCTGGTCTGTGAAGCGGTGGGTTGTGAGGCAGGCATTGCTGGAGGGCGCTTATGCCCCGCTCAAGGGATGCTGATGTCCGAAGTGAGGGTGGTGAATAGTTTTGTAACAAATCCCCTGAAAACAGCTTTACTTAACCCAGAGTTCAGGGCTCTGTATTCATTTAAACGTTGACAGATCTCTGCTGTTCACTAAACTCTAGAGTTTCGGTAAAAAGGATAGGTAAGAAGAAAAACCAAACAATGAAGGACAAAAAGGGAAAAAAGTAAAAAATCATCAGAGGTCTTTGCTATCAAAGATGAGCCACTCTTAAAATTTTGGGAAACGTCTCACCGTATGCACATGTGGAGTCATGTACACATTTTTCCGTAAATGGGACCGTATCATTTATGATCTCAGAAGATTCAGTATAAAAAACTTCATAGTGTTCCACTGCCTGTGTATGCCACAGGCTAGTCCTTTACTGTTAGACTTTTAAGCTTGCAGTTTTTCCTTGTGCCATCGAGACTGCCTTGTGCATTTTATAGGAATTGATGGGACTTACATGTACCTTTTAGAACTTCTGAGACTATCTTCTTGGGGTGTAACTTTCCAAAGTGGGGTTGTGGGCAGCAGGGAGGCTGTGCATCTTGATAACACCTTACAACTCATTGCCCAGCTGTTGGTATTTACACCCCCAGGAAGACCTCACGAGATGGCCTCTTTCTCTGAATCCTCTCCAGAGGGAGGTCAGTCAGTTCATCATCTTTCTACCATAAAGCTCAGTGGTCAGCCCTCAGGATTGGTCAGGATTGGTCGTCGGTGACTAGACTCTGTTTATCTGCTGAGATCCTGGACACGCTGCTTCCCTGGCCCAACTGTTACTGGGAAGTGCTGCCCCCATAGGGTGACTTTGAGGGTAAAATGAGATGATAACAGATGAAGCCCTCACACCCTAACTGGTGATGATGCTTCACGGCCATTTTAATTTCACCTCTTTCAGAGGCAAAGAGAATTCCACCTTTTCGTTTGGTTTGTTTTGCATTTTGTACCCTTGTGAATCCCAGATTTGTCACAGATGTTGCTTTGAGCGTTGTGAGTTTCTCCATCAGTCAGCCAAACCTGTGTGGTGGTCTCCAGGGGGTTGTCTCTGGGGAAACTGTAGGATATGTAGGAACAGAGGCTAACAAGACTTGCGTGTGATCAGAAAGCTCAGAGGTGTGCCACAGGGTAAAATTAACCAGAGGTACAGCTCAGGACAGGTTCTTACAACTTCTAGTGGAAATATGAAAAGTCCTCCTGAAGATGAAGAAAGGTGTGAGGGCAGATGGAAGATGACTAGCCTTTCCTTGCCTGCTTTTGTGCCTCTCAGTGCAGCTCTCTGGGGACAGCAGACACCGTTGACAGCTGGGTCAAGGCCTCCTCTTCACCAAGGTGGCCTGGCAGCTGGGAGAGTTTTCACTCTGAGAAATTAAAAAAATGAAAGACAAACATGGTAAAGCAGACGCCTTCTTAGTCATCCCCAGTAAATAACAGTTAAGTCTTCTATCATATTTGCCTTTGATTTTTCTCCTTTTTTTTTTTTTTAAAAGAAAGCCTTCTAGCCAGCTCTCAAATCCCTCCAGATCAGCCTTGTCTTTCCCACCCTCAAGAAGCAGCCACGCTTGTGGGTCGAGTTTACTTGTATATACATACACCTGTAACATCCCCAACATTGTATTATAGTGCTTTAGTTCAGAAATATATTATCCGTGAGTATTATGCATCTGTCAACTTGTGTTTTTAAATTCTGTCCATGTTAATACATTTCAATCTGGTTCCGGCTTCTTGAGCACTGTGTGGCGGTTCATAATTTGGAGAGGCCGTGTGTGGTCCTTTGCTCATTTTTATTTTTCTCACTGCACACAGTGTGATAGTGAACGAGCTGTTTCCTTGGATGCAGTTAAATTTGATAATTTCTCTGAGGAATATATCCAGAACTGGTATTGCTGGGGTAGTGGGCTATGAGTTTCATAGTTTTGCTGGAAACTGGCCAGTTATCTTGCCAGGGTGGGGAGGGTGGGGGGGGGCGGTGATTTTTCACTCCAGATATTAACAGGTGTGTTTTCCTTTTTGCACACCTGTCACGAGGCATGCACAGGCAAGACACTGAAGGTAACAGGAGTGCTCTGTGCTCATCACAGAGCTGCCTTTGTGGTCTGGGTTCGTTATGTCATTTAATCCAGCATCCCCTAAATTTTTTCTGGTTTGAACCATTTGTTTCTAAAAATCTGTGCCAATCTGGGTGAGAAACAGCATCTCATTTAATTTGCAGATGGCTGATAACTCATGAAGATGCGCATTAAAAAAACAGAATTATTGGCACTCTTTGTTTTCTCTTATTCGTGTATCCTTAATCTTTGCCCCTTTCCCCCAGTGTTATTCTTTTTATTATTGATTTGCAGGTTTTATTTAATCTGGATCGATTTCTGTTTAATGATATGCAAAACATTTTCTTATAGTCAATAGTCCTTTACTTTCAAACTTCACTTATAGTTGCTTTTGCAAAAGTTACAGCGTTAATCAAAGTTATGTACTGGTAGCTTTCGGTTTAAATAATGATTGTCATCCCGAGGTTATGGAGGTTGTCAACAGCCAGGTCTTCAGTTTCACTTGTTTGTTCTGGTAACTTTAACTTCCAGTTCATCTGGGTCCAACATTGGATGGTTGGCAGTCCCATGTAGCATTAATAGGCATCCCATAGGGTTAGTCTAATTACAACTGGAATATGTATAAGAATAGTGGTGTGAGAGACAAGTCTCATTTCTCTGAGCCCCTAAACATCTTCCATCCTGAACTAGACATTTGGTTGTGGTGGGAGATAGGGTCAAAGTTGTGTGCACAGAGGCAAAAACCAAAGCGATCCCAGCCTTGGTGAGCAGGAGCTGGGTAGTCGCAGCCTACCGGAGTTCCTGGCTCTGAAGCCCCAGGTCCAACCCTGACACTTGTTAGTGTCCTGGGAGGACGAGTGAGGCGTTAGTGAGTGTGCATGTTTGCTGCTCAGTGTTTGTACCTTTGCTTTCTGTGTTTTAATAATCAGTTTTCCCAGAGGAGAAGACAAGCAATCTGGGGAAGAGGGTGCTGCACACCTGTGTTTCGTTTAAAAACATTTTTTTTCTTACCCCTGTGTTTTCTTGCTTCTAAGAGTTTTGGGCTGTGGGCAAGACATGCGAAACAGGGGCTCTTTTTAAAATGAGAGGATGACTTTGGGGCAGGTGGAGGGTGGTGGGGGAGGGACCCTAGAAACTTAGAGGGAGGTGGCTGTTTACAGTGCTGGTGCGAGTCTGTTTTTCAGTGTCCTAGCAATAGTAAATCAGCAATAATAAATCAGTAGTTTTTATAGAATTTGGTTTTCTGAGCCCCCTGCCTAATGGAGCTGTTGGATTACATAGTTTCTTTGGGCAGGCGAAAGAAAGTTGCTACTCAGAAGCCAGATAGGTGCTTCTGTTTTTGGGGCAAGTGCACCAAATAAGTGATATTTCCCCTCTTCTGGGAAAGCAGAGCCGCTCTGGCCTGCAGGGCGGCACGGGGTTGGCTGTGAGCTGGGTTCCGCCTCTCCCCGTTTCCAACCCCCGCACCCCCACCCCCACCCCCAGCCGTGTTTTGATGCATCACCCCTTTGGCTCCAGGCCTCCTGCAGTTACTTGCTTGTGGGGCTATAAATAAGCCGTCATTTCTCAGAGCATAGGGCAGAAGCCAAGTCCATTCTTTGCCTTTGACCCTGACGAGGCTTTTCTTGGTTAATACTTCACTGTTTAGTTGGTGAATTTTGAAACGCTGGCCATTTTTAACACGGTTCATCTCTGCAGCACTTTGTAAGGTCTACCTGAGGCTAATGCGTCTAGAAAATTCAGACTGTGATTCCAACTCAGAACATTCAAATAATAGCAAAAGATATATTTAGAAACAAAGGAAATGCTCACACGTAAAGACACAAGAGACATAAAGTCAGGTTTCAACTTTATAGTATATAGTTTGCCCATTTCTTTTCTTGATGGTAAGTGCCTCAGTGACCCCTGGAATAATATTTGTATAATATTTGGATCAGTTGTAAGTCTAAGGTGGGCTGAAATTCCATCATAATTAGAAATATCCTTTTCCCATAATGTTTGAGCTGTATGACAGAAATGGGAAAATCAAAAGTAGTATTCAATTTTGTATTTGCATACAGGAGAAAACACTATTTCTGTTCTGTTTGGTATGCTGACGTGAAATGTGAATACTGTGGCTTTTGATAAACATGGCTGAGCCTGGAAGGATCATCCAGAGAGGAGGTGAAGTGGGCAGGTTGTTGGCTTTGGGAATATTTTATGGTTCTCGTTAAGCAATCCCTGTTCAGCCTGGTTGTTTGGGGGGTATGGGGTGGGTGGTGGTATATAAACAGACTGTCCAGGTAGTAGGAGCATCCCTGTCCCAACCAGGAGAAGAGGAAGCCAGATCGCCTCCTGGACACACAGCAGGGTCCCAGAACTGGAGGGAAGCTCTTATCCTGTCCTGCTTTGCTCAGTGACAGGACTACAGGCTCTTTATTTTTGGGAGTTGCATCACGTATGCTGCTCCACAGAGAAACCTAATCCTTCCAGTTAGCGGAGTAGGAGGGGTACAGGAGATGCTTCCTCTTAGCGGACATCGCTAGCCTCAGAGCAGCAAGATAGGAAGCGTGTCTGGCCCCCAGGAAGTGCTAAGCCAAGATTCCCCCTTGGCCATGTTTAACTGGACAAACATGGGTGCCTTGCCAGGAAGAACTGCTGGGCTGTATTCACTGTTTCGCTGTGTTTACAGAGTGGTTACATAATGCAGTTGAGGATCTTGGTTTGTCTTTCTGGCTGGAAGGAGTGTGTCTTTGGGACTTTGGAGGAACCACTGTCCTCTGAGAAGCCCGGGACTGGTCCAGGAGGTGGCCTGGGTTCTCACTCATGAGTCCGCATCCTTTGCCAGTGATGCCCTCACTGTTTGCCCCGTGGTGATGGGCAGGGGAGGAACCCGGAGTAGCCAGCAGGCCTGCTTGCTGAATATTAGTGGGGTGTCGAGGAGTATCTGAAATCTGAGAGGAGGTCTGGGGAGACGTGATGGCAGAGTCAGACTCCTGCTTACCCCTGGTCTCAGGAATGGGTGGTGAGACCCAGCAGGGGTGCGTGTAGCAGGAAGAAGTGTCTTAAGAATGACAAATGGGCCTCAGTGGGAGTGCGGCTCCCTTGGCCAGTGGGTGCCCGTCATGGAGCTGATCAGGGTCAGCATCTTCTGGCTGGAAGGGCGAGGCTTCTGTTGGCACTGAGGCTGTTCATCTTTGCAGAGGTGGAGCTGGTTGGGAAGAAGTCTCATTGACTGTGTAGGTGGTATCAGCTGTCCTGGGGAACTGTTTGCTTAGCAGCCCGAATATTCTAAGTGTTTAATAGGAAATGCCCATGGGCTGCATCTAGGTTTGGTTTTTACATTCGTCCATCCTGAGATGCTGCTGCTTCTGCGTCGCTTCAGTCGTGTCTGACTCCGTGTGACCCCATAGACGGCAGCCCACCAGGCTCCGCCGTCCCTGGGATTCTCCAGGCAAGAATACTGGAGTGGGTTGCCATTTCCTTCTCCAATGCATGAAAGTGAAAAGTGAAAGTGAAAAGTAAAAGTGAAGTCGCTCAGTCCTGTCCGACCCTCAGCGACCCCGTGGACAGCAGCCCACCAGGCTCCTCTGTCCATGGGATTTGCCAGGCAAGAGTACTGGGGTGGGGTGCCATTACCTCCTCCGATCCTGAGATGAGCTGGCTGCAAAGTGCTTTTCCAGATCTGCTACATTATTATTATTTTTTTTTAAAAAAAGGCATTTCATGCAGTTACAGTAACAGCTAAGAAAAGCAGCGAGCTGGGGGACACACAGGAGTTTGGAACCCCTGTTCTGCTGTTGGAGGGGTGTCCTCAGAGCAGGAGGCCTGAAAGCCAGTTGCCTGAAACACCCCCCCCCCGCAAGCCTGATGGACCCCCTCTGCTCTACCAGCTCCCATCTCTGCCTCTGCCTCCTTTTTCAGCCTCAGAAATTCCAACCATACTTTATTAAGGGTTATAATTATCCCCTAATCTAGTGCAAAGAAAAATGAACTACATTTCCAATCAATATTACCTTTTGGTTTTATTTGGGGAACTGAGTTTACAGCAGGTGAGAGGCAACCCAGCCGCATTCCCCCAGCTGCCTTCCCCCAGCCGCCTTCCTCCCACTGCTGCTTCCTGGGGGCCACGGCTGGGCCCCCCTGGCCTTTCTTCTGCCTTTGCCTTGCCTGGCAGTGCAGTGGCCTCCACATTGGAGCCCCACCTGTGCCTCCAGGTGTGTCTCTGCCGGCTCCACCCACAGGTCGCCCCATCTGGGCGCTTTGCTGCCTGTGCAGTGCTCCTGCGTTGCCCTGGACCCCCACCCCCATCTCTGGAGCAGCAGGATGCCCCCCTGTTCCCACTCTCATCCCATGTGCCCCTCGCTTGCGTCAGAGCTGGTCCTGGCTCTGTGGCCATCCAGCGTGGCAGAGCCCTCCTGAGTGGCCTTTATTGGAGCATGGGCTGAGTGCCTTGTAACTGCGGACTCCAGGACTGGTGCAGCCCGTAGAAGGATGTCGCTAACTTTGTCACTTTTGATTCTGACACAGAGTGCCTGCACGTCCTAGCCATGGCAGGCACAGGTGCCAGCTCTGTTCACCTCTGTCTTTTCTTCCAGGGTCTTGGGAAGTAGCATGTGACCCTCGGGTTCTCCTGTAGAGGTGAGAGAGTGGAAAACAGAGAAGGAGGAAACTATCATCTGTCACCACCCGTGGAGACAGAAAAGACCTCCTGCACATTAAGAAACACATCTGTGGTGGGGGGCTTGGGTAAAACCCAGACAGGGAGGCACCTCACTGGACGGGAAGTGAGTGAGGAGGGCCGAGAGCCCCTGGTGGTCGGGTCACAGGAGGATGCAGCTTCAGTGTTAACTCAGCCCAGATTCCGGGCCTGTTTTTCCCTCTTGCCGAAACATGCGTTAAACAGATTTTTGGAAATTTCCTGGTTGGAATATTTGGAAGTGGCAATTTAATTCTTTTTTAAATTGTGGTATACACAAAGTGAAATGTACCACTTTGACCTTTTTGAAGTGGGTAGTTCAGCGGCATTACATGCATTCATGTGGCTGTGCAGCTATCACCACCATGGCCAGAACTCTTCCATCTTGCCCAGCGGATGCTCAGTCCCCGTGACACAGTAACACCCCGTTTCCCCTCCCCCAGCGCCTGGCACCCTCCATTTCTACCTCTGTTTCTATGAATCGGGCTGCTCTGGGGACTTTGTATCAGTGGTACCATACAATGCTGCCCTTTTGCTATGGGCTCATCTCACTCAGCACAGCGTCCTCAAGGTTCAGCCAGGCTGTGTCGGGTGTCTGCCTCTCTTCCTTTTTAAGGCTGAGTAATAGGTAAGAAAGCCTTCCTCAGCGATCAATGCAAAGAAATAGAGGAAAACAACAGAATAGGAAAGACTAGAAATCTCGTCAAGAAAATAAGAGATACCAAGGGAACATTTCATGCAAAGATGGGCTCAATAAAGGACAGCAATGGTCTGGACCAAACAGAAGCAGAAGATATTAAGGAGAGGTGGCAAGAATACACAGAAGAACTGTACAAAAAAGATCTTCACGACCAAGATAATCACGATGGTGTGATTACTCACCTAGAGCCAGACATCCTGGAATGTGAAGTCAAGTGGGCCTTAGAAAGCATCACTATGAACAAAGCTAGTAGAGGTGATGGAATTCCAGTTGAGCTGTTTCAAATCCTGAAGGATGATGCTGTGAAAGTGCTGCACTCAATATGCCAGCAAATTTGGAAAACTCAGCAGTGGCCACAGGACTGGAAAAGGTCAGTTTTCATTCCAATCCCAAAGAAAGGCAATGCCAAACAATGCTCAAACTACCGTACAATTGTACTCATCTCACACGCTAGTAAAGTAATGCTCAAAATTCTCCAAGCCAGGCTTCAGTAATATGTGAACCGTGAACTTCCAGATGTTCAAGCTGGTTTTAGAAAAGGCAGAGGAACTAGAGATCAAATTGCCAAGATCTGGTGGATCATCGAAAAAGCAAGAGAGTTCCAGAAAAACATCTGTTTCTGCTTTATTGACTATGCCAAAGTCTTTGACTATGTGGATCACAATAAACTGTGGAAAATTCTGAAAGAGATGAAAATACCAGACCACCTGACCTGCCTCCTGAGAAAGCTATATGCAGGTCAGGAAGCAACAGTTAGAACTGGACATGGAACAACAGACTGGTTCCAAATAGGACAAGGAGTACGTCAAGGCTGTATATTGTCACCCTGCTTATTTAACTTCTATGCAGAGTACATCATGAGAAATGTTGGGCTGGAAGAAGCACAAGCTGGAATCAAGATTGCCGGGAGAAATATCAATAACCTCAGATATGCAAATGACACCACCCTTATGGCAGAAAGTGAAGAGGAACTAAAAAGCCTCTTGATGAAAGTGAAAGAGGAGAGCGAAAAAGTTGGCTTATAGCTCAACATTCAGGAAACAAAGATCATGGCATCCAGTCCCATCACTTCATGGGAAATAGATGGGGAAACAGTCGAAACAGAGTCAGACTTTATTTTTTGGGGCTCCAAAATCACTGCAGATGGTGACTGCAGCCATGAAATTAAAAGACGCATACTCCTTGGAAGAAAAGTTATGACCAACCTAGATAGCATATTAAAAAGCAGAGACATTACTTTGCCAACAAAGGTCTGTCTAGTTAAGGCTATGGTTTTTCCACTGGTCATGTATGGATGTGAGAGTTGGACTGTGAAGAAAGTTGAGTGCCAAAGAATTGATGCTTTCGAACTGTGGTGTTGGAGAAGACTCTTAAGAGTCCCTTGGACTGCAAGGAGATCCAACCAGTCCATTCTGAAGGATATCAGCCCTGGGATTTCTTTGGAAGGAATGATGCTAAAGCTGAAACTCCAGTACTTTGGCCACCTCATGTGAAGAGTTGACACATTGGAAAAGACCCTGATGCTGGTAGGGATTGGGGCAGGAGGAGAAGGGGATGACAGAGGATGAGATGGTTGGATGGCATCACTGACTCGATGGACATGAGTCTGAGTGAACTCCGGGAGATGGTGATGGACAGGGAGGCCTGGCGTGCTGCAATTCATGGGGTTGCAGAGTCGGACACAACTGAGTGACTGAACTGAATTGAACTGAACTGAACTGAACTGAACTGAATATCCCGCTGTGAGGATGGACCTGTTTTGTTTCTCCATCATCTGTCAGTGGACACTGGGGTTGGCCCCACTTCTTGGCTGTTGTGAACAGTGCTGCTGTGAGCAAGGGTGAATACACATCTCTGTGTCTACTTTCATCTCTTTTGAGAATGTACTAGAAATAGGGTAATAGCTGGATTCTATGTTTAATTTAAATTTCCTCAAGTCTAGCTCAGCCAGCCATTTTTCTCCCCCTTCCCAACCTTTTTTTGTTTTGTTTTTTTTTTAGATTGTGTTGCTGGTTTTAGAGTAGACACTTTCAAAAAAGACTTTCACAAGCTGCCTGATGTACTAGTTTAGCAAGGAAACTTTTTGAATTGCTGGGAATTAGAAAGCAGCTGTGGGCAGCATGGTTTGGTGTGCTAACTGTAACCATCTTGGGCAGGAGGATGAGTTTTTCTGAGAGGGAGGCTCCGTGGTGGTGTAGGTACACTGGCCTTAACGCTACTTTATGGCATTTCCCCAGTGACTTATGGAAAGGTTTACAGAACAATCAGAGGAGGTGGAATCATTCCTAGCCACTACTTTAAAAAAAAAAAAAAAGCCTTTCCCATCATGTGGAAAATACCAAACATTTCTTGCAGGAACATTTGGGTCACAGTGACATTGTTCTGCTTTGGTGAATATATTATGTTTGGGGAACGTTGAAGAAAACTCACTGAGCATTGCCATATTTGTTAGCACCGTGTCATACCTTTGCTTTCCTTCTGATTGTTGGTGGGCTTTTCTGTGGCTGGTTTGTCTGCTCATGCAGGTTCTTCTCCTGGGTGATATTAACAGTGCCTTTTCTTGACACGTTGTGCAGAGAGAATCAGTGTTTCAGTCATCCAAAGTTCGAGCCGTTGCTGGGAGGCAGTGCATTGTTTCTCTCAGGTTGGACGATTGCTGGACTCAGACACGAAAACCACAGATCAGGTTGCCCGCCTTTAGCGACTCGGCCCCAGGAGGTGCATGTGGGGTGGCACTGATGCCTCTGCGAGATACAGGCTTCCAGAGCACGTGCGGGCGTGTCTCTGGTCTGTGCCCTGCATCTGACTGGCAGTATCCGCGTGTATCACAAAAGTGCAACGGGAATTTGCTGTATGGCTAAGAAACTCAAACAGGGGCTCTGTATCAACCTAGAGAAGTGAGATCGGGAGGGAGATGGGAGGGAAGTTCAAAAGGGAGGGGGTATATGTATACGTGTGACTGATTCAGGTTGGGGTTTGACAGAAACAACAAAATTCTGTAAAGCAATTATCCTTCAATAAAAAAATAAAAGAATAAATGAGAGAATAAATTATTTTTAAAAAGTGCACAGTTCAGAGGAGAAAGATTCCCACCCCCTGCCCCCTAATGGGCTCCCAAACCATCATGTCCATCGTGTCTGCGAGGCATTAACAGGCGGGTCTAGTTGACCACGTGCACTGGTTGCTGCTGGAACCGAGGGGGAGGAGCTGTCCTTTCAGAACCACACAGCAAACAGACCCAGGCTCCGGTCTCGTGTGGTGACAGTGTTTGAGTGCACTGACATTGATGCAAGGGAAGGGCACTGTTTATGGGGATCACCCAAGGTGGTGACAGCCCCGTGGTTGTCAGGCGGCTGCGTGGCCGTGGTGGGAACTCATGAAGGCTGTCTGGTGTGGGGCCGAGCTCTTCTCAAGAGTGTGGGCAGACCCACTCCAGCTCGACCGCTGGCCAGGGTGGAAGTGGCCCTTCCAGCTGGTCCCCCACGTGGTCTGAGAGGGTTTGGGGCCTCTTGGTTGCTGGTGGCTCATGTGACATGCAAGTGTCACCCCTGCCCCAGGTCACATACAGCATGTTTCACTATCAAGTTCCTGACAAGTTCTTGTGACTTGCATGACTCTCTGGAGTGGAGTCCATATTCTTCTTGGTAGGAGGGTAGCATGTGTGCTTTTGTGTGATCACGAGGCAGGCCATGGGCTGTTCGTCAGCAGGGGAGGCAGGGAGACAGGCCCAGTCTCAGGGAGGTTGCCAGGTGGTGACCGCCTTGCCCCAAGTGGTTGCTTCACTGTCTGCATCTTGAGCTTGGCTTGGACATTGTCAAAATCCTCGCAGCCATAGAAGCATTGGGTTGATGCTAGACGTTCCACTGAAAAGACCAGGCCTTGGCAGGGGGAGGGGCCATGGTGTGACGAGGTGGACAGCCCTTTGCTGGCCTTCTGGAAGGACTGCTGAGTCACCAACCTCTCTGAGCTGGGGGCCCCTGCCTGAGGTGGGGGAGAGTGCTATCATGAAGGTGGTATAGGGTTTTGCTTCAAGGCTACCCTGGGCAGCCCCAGCTGTGTCTTCACTTCAGAGTCAGTAGCCGCACCGGGGTCTGGGGCCTTTGTGGAACCCTGACACCAGTGATGGTCTTATTTCCATGGGAATGCACAGCATTCACTGTGTTCATGAGCTGGTTGTCTGGTTGTGGGTTTGAGCGATTAGGTTTCCAGAGCTTATCAGAATAGACAGTACAGATTGCTGTTTCATTCAGAGTGGTGTCATCTAAAAATAGAACAGTGGCTTCACCGGTGAGTGAGGTGTTGACTGAGTGTGGAGAAGGCCCGTAAAACCTCTGCAGTGGGACAAGGGTCAGGCTCAGAGAACACGGCGAAGGCTGAGGCATGTCCACCCCGCCCCCTCCCCTAGTCTTGCTATTGCTGCTGCTTTCTGATTTCTTGACTGTAATTCCCAGCAACTGTTTCTTGTTACAGAGTATGGCGTTTGTGAGAACTTGCGGAAGCTGGAGATCACGGGCGTGTCTTGTCGAGATGTCTATGCCAAGCGTAAGTTACTCTGTTGTCATGTTCTGCTGACTGGTTCCAGAGGCGGACCCTCACTTAGCAGCAGCCACGTAAAGTAAAAGTCCCTGGCCCTCAGCCCACGGGCCAGTTCTCAGATGCCCCCTTAAAGTCAGAGGTGACACTGTGAAGCCAGCACAGGCACGACAGCACTGAGCAGGCGGGGGGCTCTCTTCTCCCCGTTTCTGGCCAAAGCATGACCCTGACTTTGCAGCACCAGTGCATCAGGTGTCGTTTACCTGGGAGACGTGGCTGCCCTGAAAATAGCTCTGGGGGGCTCAGAGGTGCCCCTCTTTGGGCCCTGGCCTGCAGCCTGGTTGGGGATGTGGCAGCAGGGGTGACCATGATGTGTAACAGCAGCCGGGCCCCTCCTCCCCACCCCAGCCCTGTCCTTCCTCGGCTCGCTTTTCTGCAGGAGTGGTGAGCCCCCAGTCTCCGCCCCTCCCCCCATTTCTTGTCCCCACCCCTTTGCCTTCCAGAGTCACCAGCAATACTCCCTGATGCCCAGAGCCCCTGGCCCAAGCATCTCTCCTCTGGCCCTCCCTCGAGGGTGAGGCTGTTGGCACTGATGCTACCCAGGGTCCTGCAGAGGGCATCCTGCCTCTCCCCACCCGGGCTGGGGTGTGATGCGCTGTTAACCCTCGGGGCTGGGTTGTAAAGGACAGTATAAGAAAGACCTTTGGCCTAAGGGAGACCTGCTGAGTTCTCTGGAAAGGACCTTAATTGTTCATCTTAAAAGCATCTTGGTAGATTTTGGTTTTCACTGTGTTTTGCGCTTTGTACCAGTTCTGCAGAGAACACTCAGACCAGGTGGTGCTTTTCCCTGAGCAGCTTCCCTAGGAAGCCAGGGCTGGGGTCCTCTGTGGGAACACCTGTGATTCAGAATGGGGGGGGCTTCCCGGGGGGCCAGCCCGTCCTCACGTGGCCCATACCCCCTGCACAAGCAGAGTGCGGGGAGGCAGGCCATGGGCCACAGTTGGCCCCTGCATCCAGGCTGAATTCCTCATCCCTTCAGACTTCTCTCCATGTCGATCCCGTGGCCACTTAGTGGGTGTTAGATTGGCAAGTGTTCCTGGGTTAGTTTGCTCACGAGTTGGGAAATCTCCTGTCAGAGTCTCTGGGTTTTCATGGGTCTTCCTCTGAGGAGCCCAGCTGCCCTGGACACGGGCAGTTCTTGGTGTTGGTGCTCAACTGTACCTTCAAGGCGGCCACATTCCCCCTACATCCCTGCTCCCACCAGAGCCCTGCATGTCCCGACCCTACTTCTGCTACCTGCCAGCATCCCAGTTCCCCACTTGCTAGAGGCCTGGGCTGCATCCTTGCCCACCATAGCCACCATCCTTGCCCTCCCCACCCCCGCGCCTATCCTTGGTCCTGTACTTCCACCTTCCCCACACCCCTGTCCTTGGTCCTGGTCCCCACCCCTCCCCCCACTCCTTCCCCCACCCCTACCCCTGTCCTTGGTCTTGGTCCCACCCCTCCCTGCACCCTGTCCCTGTCCTTGGTCCTGGTCCCCACCCCTGTCCTTGGTCTTGGTCCCCACCCCTCCCTGCACCTTGTCCCTGTCCTTGGTCCTGGTCCCCACCCCGCCCTGCACCTTGTCCCTGTCCTTGTCCTGGTCCCCACCCCTGTCCTTGGTCTTGGTCCCCACCCCTCCTCCACCCCACCCCTGTCCTTGGTCTTGGCCCCCACCCCTCCCTGCACCCTCTCCCTGTCCTTGGTCCTGGTCCCCACCCCTGTCCTTGGTCTTGGTCCCCACCCCTCCCTGCACCTTGTCCCTGTCCTTGGTCCTGGTCCCCACCCCGCCCTGCACCTTGTCCCTGTCCTTGGTCCTGGTTCCCACCCCTCCCTGCACCTTGTCCTTGGTCCTGGACCCAGTGCTGGTCTGCAGAGGCTTTCCTGCTCTTCCTTCCCTGTGCACATTCACACTTTGGTTTTCTCTCTGATCTCTGCTCCATGTCCCACTCCCCAAGAAGACGTGTCTCCAGGGGAAGTGGATCTAGGGACCCTAGTGGTCACTCCTGGGAAAGTGTAGTTCCTTCTGGTCCTCTGGTCTCAGGGGCAAGAACAATGCTCCTTTGAATCCTGCAAAGCCCAGAGTTCCAGGGGTGGAGAGCTGGTTGTGTACCCTCTCCTCCTGCCCTCTGTCCTGAGGGTGTCTCCGGGGCCCCACTCCACCCTCGGCTCCAGCATTGCTCCCCCAGAGTTGGAGTCTTAAGTCCGGGGAGCCCAGGAGGCCACCCTCGCTGTGGGCATCAGTATCTGTCTGAACCACCCTGGCCGCAGTAGCCTCTGTGAGCACAGAAACGAGAGGCTTCCTAGCTTTGGGGAATGGTCAGCTGTTTCCTTGAGGGTCTAATACGACAAGTTCTTATCATTGGGCCGCTTGAGTTTGTTAGGCCATTTGATGATATCATGTCAAAGTGACTTGAGTTCCCTGTAAGAGCTGTAAGTCCTGAAATAGTCCTAGAGGGAGGCTCCCACCTGCCTGGTGGTGGGGCTGAAGTGCCTGGGGGAGAGCATGTGTGAGAAATTAAGGCCCCCATGGAGTTCATCTCAGCTGTGGGCAAAGGGGCTCGGGGCAGCTGTCCTGTGGAGGGGATGTCTGGGCACAGTGAGTGGATGGGTGAGCAGGAGAGAGGGGCAGTCCAGCAAGAGGGGACAGGGCCACAGCGAGGTCACAGGCAAAGCAGGACATCTGCAGAGGTCATAATGCTGGCTCTCAACCCCTCAAAAGTGGTTGCCAAGTGCAGAGGACGATTCGCATTCTGTTAACCAGCATCCCACAGTGTCTGATCTCCCCCGGCCAGCGTGAGCTTCAGCTTCTATCCTCACAGCCCCGGAACCGTGTTTCTCTGAGTTTGCTCTGAGGGCCTCGTCCTTAGCTTCCGGAAGAGGTGGTGTAAGGAAGTCACCCCTCTCCTCCTTAGATAGTGGGCCCAGCTACCTTGATTCAGGAGCGAGAGTTCTGATTTCAGGGGCTGGCAAGTACCGTCCTTCAGCACAAACAGCATGCTCAAACGCAGCAGATGAAGGACATGCCAGGTATGCACCAGGCAAGCTGGGGATCCTAGCTGGGGTACAGGGCTCCCCACATCCGATATCTGTGAGTGTGACCTCTGCCCTCCTTGCTCAGCGAGCCTGGTGGCCACGGTAGGTGCTGGAGAGAGAGCCTGGGGTCGGGGGAGTCCCGAGTGGGCCTGCCGTGGGGAGTTCTCAGCACGGACCGCTGACTGGCAGCAACGCCTGTCACTACGATTCCTTCTGGCTGGGCCTGCCACCGTGGCGAGTGTGCCTGCAGGTTCCAGGGGTTGAGGACGTGAGGGAAGCGTGTGACATGGGTGAGCGAGTGGCGAGTCCTGTCGAGAAGGCGGAAGCCCCCTCAGCCCCTTGCCTGCTGTGTCTGTTCAGGTATAAACCCACGCGTGAAGTCGGGACGTTTCATGAGAATTCTGCCCGATTACGAGCACATGGAGTACAGAGACGTGTACACTTGCCGTACGTACCCCCACTCTCAACCCCACCCTGGCTTCCGCTTCTGTGGCGAGCACCGCCGAGATGCTGCTGGCAGGGCCTGTCACCCAGGCTCTGGTCCCGGCAGCGGGCTGGCGTCCTTGGCTTTTGCTGATTTTCACCTCCTGAGTGGTGGCCCCGGGGCAGTTATACAAATGGGCTGGGTTTCCGCAGCTGCTTTGGGTTTGGGGTTGTAGCAAGCACGAGCGTGTGTTGCTGTGCATTTTAACATTTATCACTTCTTGAGACAGTAGGAGCCTTAAAACCTATCTCTTCTGAGATGAAATGTGAGTATTCCCGTCCAGGCTTTGTAGTCATCATGTGTTAACAGTAGATGTCAACGTAAAAAGTTTACACACACATATACACACACAACAAAAGTACATAGAAATAGTGGGTATTTCCTCCTTTGATGGGCATCACTTGAGCTCCAGACATCTTCCTAAGCCGTGTTCCGCAGGGGACGAATGCTGTCTCTGTTTGTATTGGGTTGAGCCAGGATGCACTAAAAGCTGTTTTCACATTTTTCAGAAGCACAGGGAGCCCTCTCCTGCTCTTTTCCCCACCCATCTGGGCATCCAGGGGCCAGCATTGTCTGCGTTGAGCAGACCCGCTCCCGAGTCTTAGAAGAGCATGAAAGTGAAGTCGCTCGGTCGTGTCGGACTCTTTGCGACCCCATGGACTGTAGCCAGCAGGCCCCTCTGTCCATGGGATTTTCCAGGCAATAGTACTGGAATGGATTGCCATTTCCTTCTCCAGGGGATCTTCCCAATCCAGGGATCGAACCCGGGTCTCCTGCATTGTAGACAGATGCTTTACCATCTGAGCCACTAAGGAAGTCCAAAGAGTATAGTTTTCAACAAAAACTGGTTAGAACAGAGAGAATAGAGTCATTGGTGGAATTTTTCCTAACCCTCACCAGACTCCATGTAGCCGCTGTGTGCTGGCCAGTCCTGTTTTACTCAGGGGTCATCCCGAAGTCTGGGCAGGGCTGCCCAGGTGTGGGCAGTGTGCTCTGGGGTGCTGTCTGGGCACTGTGCACTTACAAAGCCGCCTCGTGTGTCACCCAGGCCCAGGGGACTGGTGTGGGAGCGATCACCACATGCCCGGGCTGGGCTGGCTGGCTGAAGACGTGAGTCCTGTTCCTTTTCTGGCCCTCTTGGGAGTGGGCTCTCTGGAACAGTCCATCCTGGGCTGTGCTGTCCCCCCCGCGCCCAGCAGTCAGTGAGCCAGGCGCCATCTCCAGCCGCATGGGACAGATGGTGACGTTTCGGGTATCGATGAGAACAGCGGATCGATGGCGCTGGCTGTGCTGAGGGGAACCAGGTGTCGCGGGCTTTTAGACACAGACAGACAAGCACTTAGAGGTTATCATGTCACAGGGCTGTCACAGGCTTCTTCCAGGACTTACACTGTCAGGCTGATGTGGAATTCTGACACGCCTCTGAGGGTGACCGGGACCAGGAAGTGCCTCAGGTTGTTTTGAAAGATGTCCTTTTCTGTGCCCAGAGGGTGGAGAGAAGCTTCCTGCAGTGATGAGGATGAGTCCTGAGTCCCGATGGTTCACCACGCTTCTGGGAGGCCACAACTCGAGCGTCTGGACCAGAGCTGCGTGCACGCTGTCCCCATTGCTTGTAGCTGACGCTGCCTTTAGGACGTGGTTTAGTGGGGGAATGCTGGCGCCTCAAGCTGTGAGTGCAGTTACAAAAGCACAGTGGAACGCCTGGAAGATCTAGAACACGGTGACAATAACCAGTTGTCAGCCTTGGTTGCCTTTCTCTGAGAACTGGTCTGTTATTTTAGATGGCCTGCTAGAATATCAGGGAAAATTAGCATGCGTGAAAAAAAGAAAAATCAATTTCAACTGAACCTGAGCTTCGGTACGCCCAGGTGTTGTTCCAGGTTCCAGTGTCCTAAGGTCCTAACTGAGGGCTCCTTGATATTCGTGCTCTGATGCTCTCCCGAGCTCCAGACACGCCTGCTGTGACGACTGGCTTGTGAGGAGCGAGGCCCTGGGCTCTTCCTTGTCCGCTTGTGCTCTGCCTGGAGCCATGGGACCTCAGGTCCCCAGGTCCCCTGAAGTCTTCTGGCCCTCATTCCCTTGGACCTGAGAGACACAGTCTCTCTGCAGCCTTGTGGCCCAGATCAGCTGCTCCTGGGGTGTGTGTGTAGCTAACTGACAGTCTTGACAATCCGTGTCTATAAGATGTTGGGATTGTACCAGGGGTGTGTGTGTCGCCTTTATGATGGATCTAGCACATGTGTGTGTGTGTGAATTGATGGTGCACTTTGAACTTAAAAATAACCTTGTGTACCTGTAGGGCTCTGGGCTTTGAGGCTCAGACCCAGCATTCTGGCGGTGCTCCAGGTTGCTCAAGTAGACATGAGGTGTTTAGTGGAACATCTCCCCCATGGGTGAGGAGATGGCCAGGCCACTTTTAATCCTCAGGTATAGATGACACAGGGTGGAGTCGTTGGAGGGGAAGTCCTCTCCAAAGCCCAGTGTGCCAAGCGGAGCAGAGAGCACATTGCAGGGTGGCTGTGGAGAAAGGCAGGAGACCATCGGAAAGAATAAAGCAGAAGGGTGCTCCTGGAAAGGGCTGTGGGCACCAGTGGGATGTGTGTCTGAGAGAGGAGAGTGTGTGTCTGTGGGACGTTTCTCCTGACTTTGTTCTGTATATCGATTTTGTATCCTGCCACATTATGTAATTCATTTATTCAGTCTGAGTTTTTGATGGTGTCTTTCGGGTATGGTAACATGTCATCTGCAAAATGGTGACAGCTTTATTTCTTCCTTTTCAACGTGAATACCTTCTATTTCTTTTTCTTGTCTGATTGCTCTGGCTTGGACTTCCAATCCTACACTGAGTGAAAATGGGGAGAGTGGGGATCCTTGTTTTTCAGAAGCTTTTTGCTCTTCACGTTTGACGTGCTGCTGGCTGTGGGTTTGTCACACATGGCCTCTATTGTGTTGAGGTACGTTCCCTCCATATCCTTTTCTCATAAATGGATATTGCATTTTGTCAAAGACCTTTTCTGCGTGTATGGAGAGGCTCCCGTGGTTGTTAGCCTTCATTTTGTGAATGTGGTGTGTCGCATTGATTGATTTGTGGCTTTTATGTCATCCTTGCCTCCCTGGATAAAACTCCCTTCATCGTGGTGTGTGGTCCTTTTTGGTTTGCTGATACTTTGTTGAGGATATTTGCATCTGTGTTCAGCAGGAATATTGGCCTTTAATTTGTTTTTTCTCATGATGTTCTTGTCTGGTTTTCGAATCAGGGTCATGCTGGCCTCACAGAGTGGGTTTGGAAGTGTTTTCTCCTCTGATTTTATTCCAGCTACCAAAAGTTTCTAGTCGGTGGCAGGAGATACCGTCAGTTGCATATAGGGTTTTCCTTTGAGCCCGAAACCTCAGTTCTGGATGACAGATGTAGTGATTCAAGAATGATGTTACGGGCTTGTGGGTGGTGGGCCGGCCGCCCCGAGTGTGGTGGGCCGTGGCAGCTGCTGGCAGGACAGCAGGGAAGAGACTGCTCAGTCTCAGCTCATGCCGAGGAGAGCTGGGTCTTTTAGGCTGGGTGTTTTCGAGTGTGTCGGAGTTTCCCACTTGGCTTATTAAGTGACCCGTTGGCAGATGAGAATCGGCTGGCCCTGATTAGGACAGAGTGTTTTTCTGTTAGCTCCTGGGCTGAGAGGTTCCTTAGTCATCTTGGACCATTGTTCCTGCTTTGGTGGTGGTGGTGGGGTGACCTAAGAACCTAGGCTGATGTTTTGAACACAACCACGCTGACCTTGGGGATCAGTGGTCGGCAGGGTCTCTGAGCCAGTGCTCCTTCTGGAAGACCCAAGTCCTGCTTCATTGGGCTGAGAGCAGGAGCATTTTCATTGTTCTCACTGAGTTAAAGTGTGGTTCTCTGGTTTCTGGTTCCTTTGCCTGTGAACTGGAACGTCCGTCTTCCCTGGATTCCTAGGAGCTGGGCCCTTTGAGCGCGCCTGCTTCTGGTGGAACAGCCCCTGAAGGGTCTGACCCCGTCCACTGGCTGGCTCAGATCCCAAGCCCGCTGTCTGCACGTGGGCTGGTGTTAGGTGTGCCCCATTCAGTGTGTGTGTGTGTCAGGCGCTCAGTCATGTCCGACTCTTTGTGGCCCCATGGACTGTAGCTCTCCAGGTTCCCCTGTCCATGGAATTCTCCAGGGAAGAGTACTGGGGTGGGTTGCCATTCCCTTCTCCAGCACCATTCAGTAAGTGGGACTGAATCCCACTTCACTCACCTGACTTGAGTGGTCAGTGCGTGTTTGGAGACAGTGGAAGGAGGGCTTGTTGAGCTGGGGATCCTCCTCCAGGTGGGGAGCCCTGGGGTGTGTTGAGCACCTAGGCCAAGAGGTGCTGGGGACTCCGTCCAAAGGGCCCCTCCTCTGCCTGAGGCAGGGTGCGGGCATGGGTCAGAGGCGAGCCGGAGGGCAGGTTCTTGAGCTTGTCCATGCTTGTTCCATCCTGTGGCCGTGGTGCTTTAGAGCCGGCCTCCCAACAGGCCCAGGAACAGGGACCACCATGCGCACGGGGCTGTCCTCCCCATTCTCACTCTGAAATTTTACGTAACTCAAGTGGATGCTTCAGCCCGAGGGCCGCTGGGGCTTGTCAGGTTGCTTCTCCTGGACTAACCCTGAGACTTTCTGAAGAATGCGTTGTAAAGCACAGGCATCATGTTATCTTAGGGAATCGAGTGCCTCTGGGCCAGTACACTCCCAGCCCACCTGACATTGGTGGTCTCTGACTTTCCCTCCTGGGGTCCTGGGGGCCCAGGCTGGGTGGGCCAGCCTCGTGTGGGCAGGAGCCAGGGGCACACCCGTGTGTGCTCACCTGTGTAGAGTGTGCAGTCCAGAGGCGGCTGGTGCTCTCAACACACACGGGAGGCTGGACTCTTTTTTTTCAGAGAGATGCTGGTTTTAAAGCAGAAGAAGGAACTCCCCTTTGGAAATTGCCAAGTTGGGGGCAGATTCTTTGAACAGACTTTCCAGGGGCTTTGGGATCAGATTGATTGATCTTGGAGAGATGGAAGGCCAGAGACAAGAGAAGGCCATGCTGTATGGGCCCATTTGATTTTTTCTCCACAGTTCTATGGCAGCATTTTAAAAACATAACAGAAAAGTAGAGAGAATTGTGCTGTGAGCACCCACGTACCTGACTCCGTAGCTCTCTGCCCCACCTCACCCCCACACACCTGTCCATCCGTCCATCGTATAATGTGCTGTGTTTCTAGGTAAGTGGCAGACATTAGTCTGTTTTACCCCTAAACACGTGCGTGTGTGCTGCACCGTCTGGAGCTCAGTATTTGCTTGTGACTCTGACCCCGCTTATTATTGCTTGCGTAACAAACACAAAACCTGTCAGGGCACGGCCATGAGACAACCACTGACTTTAATGTGTGTCTTGTAAGCCGACTCAGAAGACGCATGTCCTGAGGCTGCAACCTTAGGGAGGCTGGTAGAACATTCCCACCAGTCTTCTGCACGCCCTGTGGGCTTGGGATGGTGCTGGACCCGCTTTCCCCATCCCTGTACGCCAGACTAAGTGGTGGCCACAGAGCTGCGGTCTGCGCTCAGGTCCCTCTGGACCCTGCTGCCTGGCCTTCCTCCCTGAAGTTGTGATGATGCAGCTCCTGCACTATGAGACCATCCACAGCTCCCACTGGGTGTTAGCCAAGGTTTTCAGACACAGAACCAGTTCCTTCATATAGAAAGAAAGCAGTATAAGAGGTTGGGTTGCACAACTATGGAGACCCTGACCATAGGCTACAGAGGACCCTAGGCTCCATAGACCTATGGACCATAGGCTCCATAGGCCCAGAGGAGCCAATGATGTAGCTCCAGTTCAAAGTCTGGCAGGCTCCAGACCCAGGAAGATCCCATGTTTCAGTTCAAATCGGAAGGCTGGAAAAGACCAATGTCCCAGCTCAACACAGCCAAGAGAAAACTCCCGTTTGTGGGAGGGTTAGCCTTTTTGTCCACTTCAGGAAGAGTCTGTGATTAGAGTTTGAAGTTAGAAAAGGCTGATCTCCCAGCTTTCAGCCAGGCAGGAGGAGCTCCGTCATACTCACTGGAGCACCAGCCGTCTTCTGCTCAGTCCTTCAACTGATTGGACATGGCCTAGCACACGAGGGAGGGCCATCTGCTTTCTCTGTCAGATGGCAGATTGAAATGTCACCCTCATCTAGGAACACACACACACCAGAATAATGTTTGACCAAGAATGTCTGCCCACCCCTTGCCCCCATGGGCAAATCCAATTGACAGATGAATTCTAGCACCACACACTGGCTGTGGTGAGACCCCAGGCCCTGCAGCTGGCAGGAAGGGCCCCGCATGAGCTGGTTCACTTCTTTGTGCAGTTTGCTCCTCTTTTCATGTTCTTACTTTTCGCTATTCACTCCACAAATACCCGTGCAAAGGAAGCGGAAGTGAGGGACTTTTCCCAGGACATCTGCTGCACTGGCCGTGGCCACGCAGTGGGATCTCAGGTCGGCCTCAAGTGCCCTTTTCTCTTGTTGCCCCCGGTAAATATACATGCATTGCTTTCGAAATAGGCAGGAATGTGTTTTGTTTTTTAAAGAAGGATGACCCGATTTAAATCTTACTCTACAGGCCCGTGACATTTTGGACTCCGCCCCTGATAAAGAGTCCCATGCTTACTCCATCGTGGAAACTGATGGGAGGCTCATCACCTACCAGGGTGCCCACTGCATGTCTTTAGAGGCAGCAGTTCCTCATCACTGGAGCTGATACGCAGAGGCCGGGTCTCGAAATGACCCCGTTATCATGCTTTCTAAAGACATTTTTACTCTTAGAATGATTTAGGAAGTTGTAAGGTTTACTTGAAGCCCCGTTTGTTGGCACGGCTCTCTTGTGAGCCTTCATGAGTGACCTCTGCACAAGCCCCACCCCCCGCCAACGCCCTTCCCTCCGATTACTGACTCTGCATGGAGGGCAGCTGACTCTACAGCGAAGCCCTGTCTTCTCTCTCTCCCTGTAGTGCTTCACCGATACAGACACATCCTGGGCTTGTGGCAGCCAGATATCGGGCCGTACGGAGGACTGCTGAACGTGGTGGTAAGTCTGAAGAGCCTCGGGCCTGGATTCTTGTGCATGGGACTTTGTCCACCTGCCCGAGGGGCAGGCCAGAGCGGTTCCTGCCTGACATAGTCCCAAAGACTCAACAGGCCAGGTGTTATTTTCTAAATGAGCAAAGATTCGTTCTAAGTAGTTCTTGGCCCCCACCACATGCAGGGACTTTGTGATTAAAAATGCTTTACCTGGTCCCTGCCCCTTGGACACCAAGAGCCATTGATTGTCCAGGCTCCGGACACTCCTATCTTGGGTCGTGCACAGGCCCTTTGCCCTAAATCAGGGTGTGAAAGGACAGGAGGCAGTGTGGGGCCCTCAGAGGCTGGCCCTGGATGGAAGGCCCTTGCTGGCTCTGCTCCAGGGTCTGTGTGTCACGTGCGTGGGGTCGTGGCAGGCACCTGTCCCTCCTCTGCAAGCCTGCCCTCTGCCTCCTCAAGCAGCATTTTAACTTCCCTTTATTCAGCCTTTATGGCTGGTCCCAGCAGGAGCGGCTGTTTGATATAAGCTCCTTGATGGTAGCCAGGAGAAAAGTCTTTTGGTTTTAATCTTTATATGCTTGCCTATCTTATGTAAAAAACTAGCTGATCAATTTTTGGGTCCATTTTAAAAAATTCAGACCTGACTTTCCTTGGCTTTAACTGGAGTTGGCATCAAGGAGGATACGGCCCTTGCTGGTATTCTTGCTGACAGGACTACAGCCTCTGGGACAGAAGCTGGGTGGGGCCTTGTACTCACCGAGCTCCAGGTGGGCGCCCAGGCCGTAGTGTCACTGTGGCTGGCAGTGCAGGGAAAACCAAGCCAGGGGTCCTTCCGGCAGCCTGGGGTCCACCTCTGCTTCCGTCTTGCTGCACATACACCCGGCGGGCCAGAAGCCTGAGTCCAGGGTGATGGCTGGCGGATCTGCCTTGCTGCGGCTTTCAGGGTCCCTGGAGCCAGGTTCGCGTGGACCGCCAGGTGACTCTGGTGACTCTGGGTTTTGCTCACCAGGTGGGGTTTGGTTAGGGATAAATATTGCTTCATATTCCTTATAATGTAGTGGAAACATCTGTTGAGAAACTCACTTCACATTTGTTCAATATTAATACCGCCAGGGAAGCCTTGCTGTTAGAATGTTCTCCCGGGGACAAGCCAGACAGCTCCCAGCGTGGACACATCCTCTCCTTAGTTTCAGTGCGGGAGGGGGTCATTGTTTTTCTTACTGGCGGTGAGTAATAGGGCTTCTGAAAGCAGGGGATAATTAGGGGAAAGTGGGGCCCATGACAGAACACCGCCAACTAGCCCTCCTCTCAGACAGCTAGTGGCTGAGTTCCGTCCTCCTCTGTCGCTGGAACCAGAGGCTGGGGACTCAACGCCCCGGAGGAGGCAGGACTGGCTGGGGGGCACCGTGGGGGCGGCAGAGGCGCCCGCCCTCCACGAGAACGCACGCTTGCTGAGTGTGGTGCCGGGACTGTCCCCTCTGTCCCTGTCGCCGCTTTTATCTTGTGGCACTCTAGACACACACAGGGCGGCAGGGTGACGCCCAGATGCCCACCTCCTGGCAGCTGCCTGGTGCCAAATTCACGGCCCCTTTGCCTTTTCTTTTCAGTATTTTAATGCAAACCCCAGGCCCCTGTCAGTCCCTGTTTGTGCTTCAGTGCGGGTCTCTAACTGCGGCACCCACACACGTAAGGTTCTGCCGCAGTTCACTGCAGCGGCACTGGTCCCCGGGTCACCTGAGGCTCCGTCCACGCTTGGGCTCCCCGCCCGTCTCAGAACCACCCTCAGCTGCTGGCTCATCCGCCTCAGGATCTAAGCCAGGCCCTCCTGCCGCTCGTTGGTTTTGGCTCCTGAGTCTCCCCTGGCAAGAGCCGCGCCCCATTTCTTCTCGGGTTCGGCTGCCCTGTTGGGGGTCGCTCTCTGAATCACTCCGGCTTCTTTCTTGTGTCTTTGGGCTTCTTCCCTTGCCCCACCCCCCATGCCCACTTCAGAGCTGGACACTCTCTCTCAGAGGCTTGCTTGGATCCAGGTCTCACTGCTGTATTTTCTATTGAAAAATCAGTTAATTTCTTCAGCTTGGCTTAGTATAGTCACCAAAACTGTGAGGTCTGTAAAGTGTATTTTGTGGCGATTTGAGGCACAAGTAACATCATGGAAGGAGTCCCCCTTCTAGTTAGTCAAGGTACCCATTACCTCACAGTTTGATCCCTTTGTGAGGGGTGGGGAGAACTGTGATTTCTGTTTCTCAGCATATTTCAATGATGTAACAGTGTTACCAGCTTTAGCTACCACGTTTCATGTTGGATAAACTACTTAAATTAGTTATTTAATTAATAATTAATTAATGGTGGGAGAAGGCAATGTCATCCCACTCCAGTACTCTTGCTGGAGAATCCCATGGATGGAGGAGCCTGGTAGGCTGCAGTCCATGGGGTTGCAAAGAGTTGGACACGACTGAGCGACTTCCCTTTCACTTTTCACTTCCTGCATTGGAGAAGGCAATGGCAACCCACTCCAGTGTTCTTGCCTAGAGAATCCCAGGGACAGGGGAGCCTGGTGGGCTGCCATCTCTGGGGTCGCACAGAGTCAGACACAACTGAAGCGACTTAGCAGCAGCAGCAGCAATGGCGGGAGAGACCGTGCTCGTCCTGCCCCTCTGGGTCCCCGCAGGACTGGGATGTGGTTGTGGCTGGTCCTCACTGTGGGGTGGGGGGGTTCAGTTCAGTTCAGTTCAGTCACTCAGTTGTGTCCGATTCTTTGTGACCCCATGAATCGCAGCACGCCAGGCCTCCCTGTCCATCACCATCTCCCGGAGTTCACTTACACTCACATCCATTGAGTCAGTGATGCCATCCAACCATCTCATCCTCTGTCGTCCCCTTCTCCTCCTGCCCCCAATCCCTCCCAGCATCACAGTCTTTTCCAGTGAGTCAACTCTTCTCATGAGGTGGCCAAAGTACTGGAGTTTCAGCTTTAGCATCATTCCTTCCAAAGAAATCCCAGGGCTGATCTCCTTCAGAATGGACTGGTTGGATCTCCTTGCAGTCCAAGGGACTCTTAAGAGTCTTCTCCAACACCACAGTTCGAAAGCATCAACTCTTCGGCGCTCAGCTTTCTTCACAGTCCAACTCTCACATCCATACATGACCAGTGGAAAAACCATAGCCTTGACTAGACAGACCTTTGTTGGCAAAGTAATGTCTCTGCTTTTCAATATGCTATCTAGGTTAGTCATGACTTTCCTTCCAAGGAATAAGCATCTTTTAATTTCATGGCTGCATTCACCATCTGCAGTGATTTTGGAGCCCCAAAAAATAAAGTCTGACTCTGTTTCAACCGTTTCCCCATCTATTTCCCATGAAGTGATGGGACCGGATGCCATGATCTTCGTTTTCTGAATGTTGAGCTTTAAGCCAACTTTTTCACTCTCCTCTTTCACTTTCATCAAGAGGCTTTTTAGTTCCTCTTCACTTTCTGCCATAAGGGTGGTGTCATCTGCATATCTGAGGTTATTGATATTTCTCCCGGCAATCTTGATTCCAGCTTGTGCTTCTTCCAGCTCAGCGTTTCTCATGATGTACTCTGCATAGAAGTTAAATAAGAAGGGTGACAATATACAGCCTTGACGTACTCCTTGTCCTATTTGGAACCAGTCTGTTGTTGCATGTCCAGTTCTGTTACTTCCTGACCTGCATATAGGTTTCTCAAGAGGCAGGTCAGGTGGTCTGGTATTCCCATCTCTTCCAGAATTTTCCACAGTTGATTGTGATCCACACAGTCAAAGGCTTTGGCATAGTCAATAAAGCAGAAATAGATGTTTTTCTGGAACTCTCTTGCTTTTTCGATGATCCACCAGATCTTGGCAATTTGATCTCTAGTTCCTCTGCCTTTTCTAAAACCAGCTTGAACATCTGGAAGTTCACAGTTCACATATTGCTGAAGCCTGGCTTGGAGAATTTTGAGCATTACTTTACTAGCGTGTGAGATGAGTACAATTGTGCGGTAGTTTGAGCATTGTTTGGCATTGCCTTTCTTTGGGATTGGAATGAAAACTGAACTTTTCTAGTCCTGTGGCCACTGCTGAGTTTTCCAAATTTGCTGGCATATTGAGTGCAGCACTTTCACAGCATCATCTTTCAGGATTTGAACGAGCTCAACTGGAATTCCATCACCTCCACAAGCTTTGTTCATAGTGATGCTTTCTAAGGCCAACTTGACCTCACATTCCAGGATGTCTGGCTCTAGATGAGTGATCACACCATCGTGATTATCTTGGTCATGAAGATCTTTTTTGTACAGTTCTTCTGTGTATTCTTGCCACCTCTTCTTAATATCTTCTGCTTCTGTTAGGTCCATACCATTTCTGTCCTTTATCGAGCCCATCTTTGCATGAAATGTTCCCTTGGTATCTCTAATTTTCTTGAAGAGATCTCTAGTCTTTCCCATTCTGTTGTTTTCCTCTATTTCTTTGCATTGATCACTGAGGAAGGCTTTCTTATCTCTTCTTGCTATTCTTTGGAACTCTGCATTCAGATGCTTATATCTTTCCTTTTCTCCTTTGTTTTCGCTTCTCTTCTTTTCACAGCTATTTATAAGGCCTCCCCAGGCAGCCAATTTGCTTTTATGCATTTCTTTTCCCTGGAGATGGTCTTGATCCCTGTCTCCTGTACAATGTCATGAACCTCCGTCCATAGTTCATCAGGCACTGTCTATCAGATCTATTCCCTTAAATCTATTTCTCACTTTCACTGTATAATCATAAGGGGGATTAGGGTGGGGATACTGTGCCTCACCCACCCCACCCTCACCCTCGTGTGGACCTGCACACAGGTGGATGGCTTGTTCATCATTGGCTGGATGTACCTGCCTCCCCACGACCCTCACGTGGACGACCCAATGCGGTTCAAGCCCCTGTTCCGAATCCATCTGATGGAGAGGAAGTCGGCCACGGTGGAGTGCATGTACGGCCACAGAGGGCCCCACAACGGCCACGTCCAGGTGCGGCCAGGGCTCCTTGCTGCTCCCGGGGCCCAGTGCCAGCTGCCTGCCAGGGCCTTCCCAGCAGCGCCCCCAGCCTGGGCCGGTCAGCAGGAGCGGGGGTTCAGGCTTGGCCCAGGCCTTCTGGGTGCTGTTGATGCTGCTGCCCTGCCTCAGAGATTCACTGGCTGGAGCCATCCCTGCTTCTGCCTCCACTTAGAACCATTTGTCCTTCCAAGCGAGGTTCTTTTCTCCTCCTTTGCAAGGGTGTCTGCTTGGAATAAGACGTTTTACTCTCGGGTATGGGCCTGGCAGATAGCCACCCGCAAGTGAGTGAGCGAGCCCGCATCCTCGCTGCCTCAGGAGGAGAGTGCAGCTCTGGGATGCCCCCTGGGAGCAGTGATGCCTCCCCTGGGAAGGAAGCCTGTGCTCAGGGGAACCCGAGTACCCTTCTAGGACCGCCTGCGATCTGGCGGCCTCTGGGGCCCCCGGATAATGGGGGGCATGGGAGTGGGAGGGGCTGGTGCACCCCTGCTCTGATGGGGCTACCAGGGCTCACTGGTGACCCTCTCTCTGTCTTACGGACACTCAAGATCGTGAAGAAGGACGAGTTCTCCACCAAGTGCAACCAGACGGACCACCACAGGATGTCTGGCGGGCGGCAGGAGGTGAGCCCGACCCTGCTGTCCCGGGGAGTGACGTGAGGGTGGACGTGTGAAGGGAGGCCGCGTCCCGGCCTCATCCTCATGGTGTGGATGTGTGTGCCAGGCTGAGGATAAACGCGCTGAGTAGAAGTGGTTCTCTGACTGCTTCTCCATTGCCCCTTGACAAGAGGCCCGAGGGCTATGGGGTCTCATTGCAGGTGTGAGTTGTGGGGAGACCAGAGGCTTTATCAGGGCAATCCCCTTACAGCCAGAGGCTGGGCTGCCTGAGGTGCTGGGGGGTCCGCCCCAGAGTCCTGGGGCGGGGAGCTCGCCATCTGGCCCACGGTCACTCTGCCCATCTCAGCTGCCTGGCATCTCTGCTGGCATCTCTCTGCTGGCTCCTTGTGCTCCATCTCTCCACCTCTCTTTGTCTCTCCCTCCAAGTGGGGAGTTAGAGGATGGGGTTCTTCTGTGGATTCACTTGTCAGCTGAGACATCCCCACTCTTAGCTGAGTCTTGCCGACCTAAAGAGTGGCTTCAGGCTCCAGGGGGAGAGGAATCCTGATGGCTCTGAAGATAAGGTGAAAGCCTGAGCCACCCTGTGCTCTGATGGTTGATAATCACGTAAAATTCTGGGCCACAGTGGTGCTTCCCAAGGGAGTCGAGGATTCCTGGTGGCCTCAGAGTGCAGGAGGGTAAACTTGTCACTATGCATATCACTGTCTCCAGGCGGAGACCTGTCCTTGGCTCTGAGCCCTGGCCCCTACAGGCCCTGCTGGCTCTCACCCCTCCCTCTGCTCAGGGAGGAAGCCCCACCCCAGCCCTTCTCTGCCCTTATCAACGCCCAAAGCCTGCTCTGCATAAACTGCCTCCTGAGGCTTGCCAATACCCCGCCCCCACCTCCACCTCCCCATGCTCTGGGTTACCTACCAGCTTTGTGCCCCTTCCGAGGCCACGTCCAGACTGTCTTGGCCCTCTTGGGACTGGGGTGTTGCGCTTGCTCTTTACCTGCCCCGGCTGAAGCTGCAGCCTCATCTCTGGGGCCCCCGAGGGTAGTTCAGGGCCTTGTCTGCCCAGACCCCAGCTGTGCACCTGTTGTCTAACTCCCACTGCAGATGGTGCCTGCTTTCTTCCTGGATGGGATGGCAAGGCTGAGCCACCATACCCACCCCCTATCTGTCTAGACCCCGTGGCCTGAGGCTTCTGGAAATCGGAGGTTGGGGGGAGCTGTGAGGAGGAGCAGGGTGGGAAAGGGAGGAGAAGGTGGCGGGTCCCACCCGTGGCGTGCTTGGCCATGCATAAAGCTTGTGGTGCTGGATGCCCTCCGTTGCACACAGTTGCTTTTATTTTGCTTTCCTTTGTCTTACATACTTTCTCACCGCCTTCCCAAAATGATACTTCCTGAACTGTCACCATCAGATGCAGAATGCTCAGAATCCAGAGGGAGAAGAGTGCTGACATGGCCTCCACCAGGGTGGCCTCCGCAAGTCCATTCTCCATCATCCCTTGTTTCCCTCGGCCTTTGTGATGTCACTGTGGTCTATCTAATTTAGATAGTTTTTCTGTTTTTTCTTTTTTGTTTTTTAGCTTAACTGGTATTCCAGAAACATTTCCTAGTCTCATTAATATTCTTTACAAACTGTTTTTTTTTTGGCTGTGCTGTGTGACATGCAGGATCTTAGTTCCCTGACCAGGGATTGAACCCATGCCCCTTGCTTTGGAAGCACAGAGTCTTAACCACCGGACGGCCCGGGATGTCTCTGCAGACTTTAGTTTATGCAGCATTCCATCCATCATCTTGCTTTGGTGTAACAACCATAGGTGTGTGACTGTCCTGCAGTCGGACGTGGGGTTTGTGCTCAGCTGTTCCCCTGTCATCCTTTGACCACATGCTCGAGGGACCTGCCCTCCAGGAACCTCAGCCCTTGTCTGTAAAACGGGGCCCTGAGATTGCCTGTGGTCATGGGTGATTTGGAGCATTGAGTGGTCAATGGCTTAGAGGCAGGCCTGGTTGGAGCTGCCCAGGAGAGACGCTGGGCATTATTTTAGTGACTGCTGCCTGGACTCTGCAAAAGTGGGATTGTATAAAAGGCCCTGACGGTACTCCAGATTGCACTTCAGACCGTTTTCCCACGTTAATTTGCTGGTTCCTGTTTACCAGCCCACCATGGCACGTGGGGCCCTCTGCCCTGCTGCACTCCTGCCAGCCCTGATTGGCTATGGCAGAGATGAGACCGGTGAGCATGTGGCCTTGGGTTATTAGCTTTAATTCTGTCACCTGCTAGCTGTGTGGCTCTGGAAAGTTCTGTAGACCAGGGAAGGTGTTAGCACCCAGCTTCTAGGCCGCTGTGCAGAACGAGGCGATGGCGGTGGGGTGTTGGCCATGGGGAGCCAGCCCTGCATCTGTAATGGACTTCTTGTCTGACATGTTTTCTGCCCCCGTGTTTCTCCTTGTGGATACATATCTGATGAGATAATTTCATAGTGAGTGTGTCTGTTCTGAATAATTGGGCCGGGTTGGTATTCCTAATGACTGACCTCATGCAAAGGAAATAAGATTATGACAGTTCACAAGCCAGTTTCTTGGCTCTCAGCTCCAGTCTGATTATGTGATGACAGCACTGAAATCCTTGCTCGCTACATTCCCTCACCTCCATCTTCATCTGTTATTTCTCTATTTGATTTTTTTTTTTAAGGGCCTTTCCTCCATGAGTTCAGCCACATAAGTGGGAGGTTTTGGTTTTGATGAAGTCTAACCTGTGAGATTTTTTCTTTTGTGGTTATTGTTTTAGCCCCAGACTGCAAAGAGAGTGTGTTTCTGTCTGTGATTGTTTTTAGGAGTTTGGTAGCTTCACGATACGTTTCGGTCTGTGACCTGTCGTGAATGGTTACTGTATTGGTGGGGATCGCTTCTTTGTTCCCTGTGGTTGTCCGGTTTGTGCCCCATTTGTGGAAAAGAAAGACTTTTTCCCCTGTTGGGTAGCTTGGATGCTGTGGTTGAAAGGCCATTCCTGAGACACATGTGGGTGTTTCTAGTCTCTCTCTCTTTTTTTTTCGGCAGCACCGCGTGTCTCGCAGTGTCTCAGTTCCCTGACCAGAGAATGAGCCTGGTCCATGGCAGTGAAAACCCAGAGTCCTAACCATGAGGCCGCAGCGAACTGCAGCCAGGTCTCTCCTTAGATCTGACCTCCCGCTCAGCCACCGTCTTGGTTACTGTCGCTTTGTAGTGGGTCAGTCACATTAGTGTGCATCCTCTAGCCTTGTTCTCTTGCAAGGTTTCTCTGTATGTTCCAAAGGGATTTCAGAATCAGCTCAGCAGTTTCTCCAGAGAATCTGATGGGATTACGGCTGGCCTGTGTTGAGACAGTTGCTGACCTAATACTGAGTCTTTCGGGCCACAGGTGTCTCTGACCTGTGGGCCTCTTCACCCCCTTTCAGCAGCATCTTGGGTTTTTCAGAGTAGAAGTATCACCCATGCTTTGTGTATTTATTCCTAAGTCTGTGTGTTTTTTGCTGCTGCTGCTGCTGAGTCGCTTCAGGCGTATCCGACTCTGTGTGACTCCATAGACAGCAGCCCACTAGGCTCCTCTGTCCCTGGGATTCTCCAGGCAAGAATACTGGAGTGGGTTGCCATTTCCCTCTCCAATGCATGAAAGTAAAAAGTGAAAGTAAAGTCACTCAGTTGTGTCCGACTCTTAGCGACCCCATGGACTGCAGCCTACCAGGCTCCTCCGTCCATGGGATTTTCTAGGCAAGAGTACTGGAGTGGGTTGCCATTGCCTTCTCTGGTGTGTTTTTTGAGGCTGTTGTAAATAGGATTTTAAAGCTTTCATTTTCCAATTTTGTTGCGTTAGTATATAAAAAATTCAGTTAATTATTATTTATTGACCTTGTAGGTCTAACAGTTGTTTATTTCAGTCACTAGTAATTTCTATTCTTTGCCAGGGTTTGGGCAGTAACATATTAAAGCAGTTTACAGATAGTAGTTTTTTTTTTTTTTTTTTTAGTAAATTGTTTTTGCTTCTGTTTGTAGAGCTAATTCTAGATAGTCACTGGAAACACTGTACTGAGTTAGGAACACATAGGTGTGGATTAGCTGTGTTGAATGGACAGAATGAAACAATGAGGCACTGAATATCCTTCGCATAGCTTGATGCCATAATGGATTCTGGGGCTTCATGGATGCTCTGTTTAAAAAGCTTTCCTTTTACAAATATACTTATTGAACATAACTAGAAAGACAGGTTTTAAAAAGGAAAGTCTGCCCACACCCTCCAGCCTGCCCATCCCTGTCCTGTACTCACTGGGGGCTGCAGAAAGCAGACGTGGCCAGCACGGGGGTCTGATGTGCCCGCTCCGCCAGAAGCCTGACAACCAGGCTCAGCGTAGATGGCGCCTTCTGGCACGGAAGCGAGGCTCACACAGCTGCCTCCCGGGCGCTCTTGACATATGCTGTGGCCCCAGCCTCCACGAAGGACGCCCATGGTCCCTATGTGTCCTTCCCGTTGCAGTTGGGAAAGTGGGGACCAGAGCCCCGGGCGCAACAGGAAGGGAGGCTGGGAGCTGGGAGAACGAATGCACGCACTCCCGTCCCTCCTGCCCGGCTTCCGTCTTCATGCTGTCCACACACCATCACAGCAGGCAGCCTCTCCGCGCCCTTGTGTCGGGGTGGTTTTGTGACCTGTGTTCTCTTGGAAGGAATTCCGCACATGGCTGAGGGAGGAGTGGGGCCGGACGCTGGAGGACATTTTCCACGAGCACATGCAGGAGCTCATCCTGATGAAGTTCATCTACACCAGTCAGTACGAGTGAGTGCAGCCCCTGGCTGGGGCGGACAGTCTTTCCCTCCCTGGTGCTGTGTTCACAGTCCCTCTCTTCTGGGTGCTGTGAACACAGTCCCCCTCTTCTGGGTACTGTGAACATGGTCCGTATGGGTACTTTGAGCACAGTCCTGCTCTCTCTGGGTACTATGGCCAGAGGCCCTATCTCCTGACCCACCTTGGCGTCTGTTTTCTCCCTGTCTGACCACCGTAATCCACCAGCTATGTTCTCACAGGCCTGGCCTGTATGTTAGAGCCTCATGTTCCCTTTCCCATGCCCACCTGGGCAGCCCTTAGCCCCGCTTCGCTCTCATGCTCTCTGCCCTCTGACTCTCTCCTGCTCCCTCTGTTTGGCCCCTTGCCAGCCTCAGGAGTCCCCACCCCAGGGTGCTGGAGAAGGTGTGAGGTGTGTGGGCACCCATGCATTGGGGTGAGCGGAGTTCAGGAAGGAGGGGGTGCCCCTGTTCCCACTGGCCTTTGGGGGGAGCCTAACGTGGCCCACCCTGTGCAGCATAGCCAGTGGGCATGAGCCCCATGTTCTACCCCCACGCCTGTGGGCTGTGCCAGTCATGCTCTCACACTACGCTCCCCCGCCCCCGCACCCCCCCAACAGCAACTGCCTGACCTACCGCCGCATCTACCTCCCGCCCAGCCGCCCGGATGACCTCATCAGGCCGGGCCTCTTCAAGGGCACCTACGGCAGCCACGGCCTGGAGATCGTCATGCTCAGCTTCCACGGGAAGCATGCCCGGGGCACGAAGATCACGGTGGGTCCTGGGGGCCACCCTGCCGGGCCCAGCACCACGTGGACATGATCACATAATCCTGGCAAAGGGTGGCTTGGGCTGCTCCCCAGCTACTCAGAGCAGGCCCTAGACTTCCCCAGGGGGCTTGCCGGGAACTTGGCATCTTGGGCCCCACCCGGACCTGATTCAGGGCCCACCTTTCACATGATCCCCTGGGGATTCTGAACATTTCCAAGGCAGCCTTCCCTGCATAGCCCTCAGCTCTGGTCACACCCCAGGATCCCTGAGGAGGCAGAAAAGACCCTGATGCTGGCCCCACCACAGAGGCTCTGACTTTATGGGGGTAGGCTGGGTGCGAGGCTCCAGGAGCTCCCTGGGTGACCCTCTGCTTTAGCACTTGGGCCCCCACAGCCTGTCTGGGCCTCAGCAGCTCAGGAACATGCTGGGAGAGCTGCTGAGCTGAGTGGGGGCCCTGGACGAAGGGCCCCTTGTCTCCTGTTCCAGGCACACAGTCTGGGCTGGCATTTCCGGCCGGCCCTGCCTGACCGGGGAGGGTTCACAGACCTCTCGAGGCTCCGCTGCTTCAGCTGTCAACATAGGGTGGCTCCCATCCAAGGTCTTTGGTGTAGGGGTGCCTATGGGCCCTCCCAGGGTCACCCGTGGGTACTGTCATTCCCTGTCCTCAAAGGCCTTTCACAGGAGGCTGCCTGCTCTGGGCACTGTTTTTTTTAAGGACATATCAGATATTCCGACTGGTAAGGGGTCACTGCCAAACCAGTGGAAAGGCTCAGCAAGTGCCCTCGGCTGGAGGCAGGACTGGGGCTGGAAGCTCAGCGCGGTCTCTGAGCCTGCTGACGGCTGCACACTGGCTCCACAGGGCGACCCCAACATCCCTGCTGGGCAGCAGACGGTGGAGATTGACCTCAGGCACCGCATCCAGCTGCCTGATGCTGAGAGCCTGCATGACTTCAACGAGCTCTCCCGAGTCGTCCTGGAGGTGCGCGAGCAGGTGCGCCAGGAGCAGGAGAAGGAGCAGGAAGGCGGGCCCGAGGATGCCGAGGGTCTCGGCCGGCAGAGCCCCCAGCCCTGCGAGGAGCCACCCGCCGAGCCGGCCCAGGCACCTGGGGATGGAGGGGCTGCGGCCGCGGCTGAGCCACCTGCCCAGTCGGGGCAGGGGCAGCCGTTTGTGCTGCCAGTGGGCGTGAGCTCGAGGAATGAGGACTATCCCCGGACCTGCAGGATGTGGTAAGGATCGGGGCGTGGGCTCCCGGGGTCCCCTGCCAGACCAGCACAGAGGCAGCCTGGGGTGGGGCTGACCCCGGCATTGCACAGTGGGAAGCTCTGCCCACGTGTTCCAGGTCCCGGGTGGCCAATGCTACTCCCTGGGCCCCACGCCGAGCTCCCCGAAAGGAGAGGACTTGACAGACGAAATCTAGTACATCCTCTTCATGTTAATACCGTTGTGATAAAAGAGGCTGAATATGGGTTTTCCAGAGGGAGGTGTACACAATAGTGTTCCAGTGTAACTTCACCTGCTGTGAATTTTTGAAAGTCATAAAGGAGACAGATCTCTCATCCCTGGGAAACTTGACAACTTGCAGCACCTCAAAGCCAGCTCAGAGCCTTCGGGCAGAGCCGGCCTGGAAGCTCTGGTCCAGCCCCCGCTATGTCACCAGAGGGTCTCCACCCCAAGTTGGCTGTTAGGGGCTCGGCTGGGAGGGGTGCGTGCATTCCCTGGCCCAGCTGCAGAGCCTCTGCAGCACATGTTTCTGTGTGTCCAAGTTTGGTGCCCAGGAGCCATCTGAGCTGCAGGCCCTCAGGTGCAGGGCTGCAGTTCCCTCCTGCCCAGCAGAGCCTCAGTGTGGTAGGCAGAGGTGGGGTCCTGGGCATTATTCCACACACTGGGAGGTTCAGGCCAGTCCCAACTCCTCGTCATCTGTCAGAAACACTGAGTTCTTTGTAAGAAAGACATAAACGCAGTAGAGCCTCAGTCTCCAAACATGGCTGTAATGGGTATTTGCAAGTTTTGCTTTTACATGCAGATAAGTCATTGACTACATTTGAGTTGTTCACACGTGTACATGACTATCCCGGGAACCGAGGTTTCTGTTGCCTGGGTCTGTGCCGTGAAGATGTACACTCTGGGGCAGCAATACCAGGGGGAGCTGCCTGAGACCCTCATCCTTTCGTTGGGTGAGTTGGTAGAGAGCTGCAGTCGGCAGGGTGAGCCCGGCCATCCGGGGTGAAGCAGCAGGCCTGCTCATGCCCTCTAAGTGAACACCAGCCTCCTGAAAGGTGCGGAACCCGTCAGCCAGACTCTGCGGATTGCCCACTGCTGGAGGATGGTGGACGTAGCCCACGTGGGATGTCTGGCGGGGGGTGGGGGTGTTTCAGAATGTCCTGGACCACAAGGTGTTGGGCCTGGGCCACCACATGCCTTCAAGGGCCCCACTCACCCTCTCTCCCCACACTCTCTTATTTTTGTTCAGTTTCTACGGCACCGGCCTCATCGCCGGCCACGGCTTCACCAGCCCTGAGCGCACCCCCGGGGTCTTCGTCCTATTTGACGAGGACCGCTTCGGGTTCATCTGGCTGGAGCTGAAGTCCTTCAGCCTGTACAGCAGGGTCCAGGCCGCGTTCCGGAACGCAGACGCCCCGTCCCCACAGGCCTTTGAGGAGATGCTCAAGAACATCCAGTCCTTCACCTCCTGACGGTCCGCCTCCCCTCGGCGGGTGGCTCAGGGCTGGGAGGGCAGCAGCATGCGCTCGGGGGGACTTGGCCAACACCCGACACCCCCCTGCTCGCAGGAGCCTTGGCGCTGCCGCCCAGATGCTTTCCACAGAGTGCACCGCACACCTGCATATCCGCCAGTAGCAACAGGAGGGCTGAGCATGTCTTGAAAAAAGCAACAGAACCAGAACAAGCTGACCTGGAGGATGGGCCATGGGGCGTGTAGGAACTGAACTGGAGAGACTGGCCGTTTTCTAGGGAGAACACAGTCCTCCTCCAGGGAGGGTCACTCCGCATGCGTGGGGTCTGCTGCCTCCAGCTCGTGGAAGGAGTCCTGGGGGAGGCGTGCGGGCTCCACCATCCCTCTGTGGGGAGCAAGCCGGAGGGCCATGCTGGCTTCCGTGCAGCCTGGGCGGGTGGGGGCACTGTGTGCAGAGTAGGAGCTCCGGGGAGATGGGGTGGGGCTCGAGACCCACTTCTCCACCTACTCACTTGGATTTTGGACAAATGCATGTCACTCCGATCTCAGTTTCCAAGATCAGTGAATGGGGCCTACAGGTCACGAGGAGATGCCCACTGCAGGCCGTCCGGCAGCTCGGTGGCCCTGGTCCAGTGCCACCTGGCCCTGCTCCCTGCAGCACAGGGTGCCTGCCATGCCTCTCTCAGGTTTAGAACCGAGACCTGCGCTGCAGCTGTTGCGACAGGCAGTCACTGCGCACCCTCCCTGCTCACCCACACTCACTGGTGTGAGGCTGTGAGTTGCAGCCGCCAGTCTCAGAACAGGGACAGGGCCCCTCGGAGATGACCCACGTCTGCTCCCCTGCGTGGTTTACGAGATGCCACTCTTGAAAGGGGCGGAACATCGGGAGGGGTCGTGCTGGGTGTTTGACCGCCCCTCTGCAGGGGAGAGGGCAGCTTTCTGGAAGTGTCAGGGGACCAGGCCCCTCCAGCGTGGAGACGCTGGCCGCTGACTCTTCCGCTAGCGCTGTCCCCGTTGTCGTGTTGACCCTGCATTTGGGAACCCCCGCAAGGCCTGATCTTGCCATCCCCTGAAGAATGGAGCCCCATGTGCCCCGGCATAGACCTGCCGGAGTTCTGCTCAGCCCTCCCTCCAGCCCACAGAGCATCACCACACCTGCCTGCCAGGGCCGGTGGCTCCCCAGGGTAGACGGACTCTGTTGCGTCCCAGCTTCTTGTCCTCAATGGGTGGACTGCGCTGAGCCCTCACTCTGGGCGCCCCAGGGAGGGGGCAGCTCTGTGGTGCTTTCACGTAGAGCCCAACCTGAGGTGCCCCATGAACTGTGTCCTGTGTTTCCTGGTAGAATTCTTCCTGACTGGCCCTTTTCTCAAATAACTTCAGTCCCTGCTTCAGTCCATTTGGCTACTTGGGCCTGCCTGCCTTTGCTCAGAAGCAACAAGCTCTGGGCATGGCCCCGAAATGGAAACTAACCCTCCCAGGACCAGGACTCTGTGGGGGCCGCCCTGGGCCATTGCTGGGCACCATCAGCCGAGTCTCATCAGAGACACCACCGCACACCTCCCAGGTCCTTCCAGCAGGACCCGCGGTCGGGTGGGGACGTGGTCCCAGTTTCTGTATCTCTCGCAGGACTGAGCCTCAAAGCCTGTTGCCCTCCCCCCTCTCATAGCGCGGCTGTTCTTCTCTTGTGCCAAGCGTGGCTGTCCCCGATGGTGCAGCCACAAAGCCTTGAGGACAGTGAAAACGGAGGACAGCTGGGCGCTAGGCTGTTCCTCTCTAGATTTCACCATTGTTTAAATAAAATCAAGAAAATGCGTGTTTTACCCAGAGCTAAGGGACTGTCTCCGTCTGAGGCCCCCAGCATTGTAAAGATGAGCACTTCTGATTAAAAACCAATCCTAAACTAAATGCTATCCTGCCTCTAGTATCTGGCCTATGCATGGTTGCCACTAACAGTGACTAAAATAACCTTGGGCTGCTGGCTGCATTCACGTGGCCTCCGTCTCGGGTGTCAGGTGGGGCCTGTGGGTGGCAGCAGCCTGGGTGTCGCCGGGCAGGGCAGTAGGAGTGAAGGGCATGGGCTTGTCATCTGCCCAGAGGTCTCCTCGTCGCCCAGCTGTACTTAGTTTACAGTTCAGTAGGTGAGGTGTGCAGATTGGCAGTTCTGTGCACAGACCCAGTACCGGCCACTCCCCATCATGGTGGATGGTCAGCCGGCCCAGGAGGGGAACTTCTAACCAGTTAACTCACTGTAGGCGAGGATTCAAAAAGGCAGAGGGTGTTGCCTGAGGCTTTTGATAAAGCCGGTTCCAATGGGGATCTCTAATGACCCAGGTTGGGGCCTAGTCATGCTCTTGTGGGGCTTGATCTGGGGGTGGCAGGTGGACCTTGGGTGGTCTTTGGATGTTCCCCATGGTGGGCATCACCTTCACTGCCACTTTCGCTGCCGTGAGGTTGGGTATGGGGTGGAGGGATACCTCTGCATACCTGGAGGGCTCCACGCTCTGGGAGTCGATTAGAAACGTGATTGGAGATTTCAGACACAGGTCAAGGGCATTCTTCATGTTGGGGCTGGAGGTGCTGGAGGTGTTTGGTGTGAGGCTGTGTCAAATGACCTTATTTTTTTGGCTTCATGATGTAGGCCTGGCACTATACCCGGATCTGTTCCTTGCCCTCCCGCCGTGCCTCCCGGGGCTCAGAGTTCCAGCATCTAATGCTGGGTGAGAACAGGTTTAGGGGCATTGTGTTGGGAGGGTTTCAATTTCCTTCCTCTGTCGGTTCAGACTGGAACCTCCCTTCCTAGCCTTGCCCTGGCCCCTCCTCTGGGACAGTCCAGCTCACTGTGGCTGTGCTCCAGGCCACTGCTGCCCGGCTCCTCCCCTTGTCCCCTCCGGCCCTGACACCAGGCCTGGTGTCCCCGCTCTGTGCAGGGTACCTGTGTCCCTGGCCGATGAGGAGGGTGGGAAAGCGCACAGCCGTCTAACTAGCTACATTCCCGCTGCCTGCAGAACAAGCCCAGGGGTGAAGCTGTCCTGCCTTTCTCACTGACAACTTGGAGTCTTTCCCAGAGGGCCAGACTCCTCCCTCAGCCAGCCGCCCTCTTGTCTGACACTTCAGGACTTCACTTTTCAGGTTGCCTGGGCTTTCTCCCACTGCCGCTGAAAGGTCTTTTTAGTGCTTGTGAGCTGAGCCGGAGTGGGTCATAAACCTGCTCGGCCCCTTGTCATTTGGGGAATTCCCTGAGTTCCTTGTGACTGTGGTATCTCAAGTGTGGACTGGGAGCACCTGACTGTGACTCGGTAGCTGTGTTCTCCTGGATACTTTCATGTTTTAACCTTTAAGAATCCTGATGTGAGTGTTCTCATGTAGTCCTCACCTGCCTTGAGGGTAAGATGCCTCAGTTCACAGAGTCCATCCCAGTGTTAACATAGGATACGTTCTCTGTCTTCACTTTTGGGAGAAGATCTGCAGTGTACTTTGTATGTTCTCAGAACTATTTAGACAGAGAAGAAAGCCACATGCCGTCAGTTTGCCTGATACTGTGAATGGGAACCACATGGAGTGCTGTGTTGTTTATAGCTCAACAGCCGGCAGGCCAGCCTTCCGGGGCCCAGGGTCACCAGCAGTGACACCTGAGGCTCCAGCAGAAAAGTAGCCTTCTTCTGGGTCCTTTCTGTGCTTGTAGGGAGACCTGCCAGAACATGTGAAGGGATAAGAACCCTTTGCTTTTTTTTTTTTTAAGCCTAATTCTAATTTTGGTTGTGGTTTGAGATCATGAAGCCTGCTTGGAGAAGAAAAACATGCACCTGTTTGATCTTGAAACCCCACCCCCCAAATGATGAAGACAGCAGTTGAGATGGAGGCTGTGATCACTCTCAGGCATCTGCTCTGGCTTGCCAGGTGGGGCAGGGTCAGGATCCCAGGAAGGTCTGACTTGTGACCTGGACGACAACCTTGGGATGCTGTTTCTCCATAAAGTAGCTTTCAAAATCTTGTGTGCTTCGTAGTTTGTTTCTTTTGGGTTATGATTCAGATGGAGCCTGGAGCCCTAAGTGACATGGGCTCTGGATGTGGGCAAGGGCCAATCACAGGAGAGTGGTTGTTGGTCGACAGAGGGGACTGGGTCACCAGTGCGGGGGTGGGGCCTCCCTGAGGGGCCTGTGCTTCTTACACCCGGTCTGGATAGTTGTGATTTTCCCAGTTATGGAACAGAGTGGTGAGCGACCCTTGGGAACCCAGACAATGGTAGGCCCCTGGATCCCTCCATTTGGTCTGGGACCTGTACCCTCTCCCCAGGGGCAGGGCTGCAGTGGGTTCTCTTGGTCTGAAGTCTAAGTTGCCATTTCTGAGAACCGAAGGGTGGCATAGATAAGGGCAGGGACGTGCTCAGTGGCTGAGTAGACAGCTGAGGAGCTCATTTATGTATTATTTTCACCTGTTTACAAGAGTAATATTCTTGTGAAACATTCAAATAGTGTAGAAAGTAAAACTACATCACGTCCCCATCCAGCTGGGCCTGGATTCCTGAGAAGGGTTGGGGCTGAGTTCTGCCCTCCATTTGGGGTGTCACTTCATTTCCCATCCCTGAAGGCACCGAGCTCGCCCTTCCCCACTGCAGGGGTCTGCTTTGGCAGGCCTGGGGGCTTTTGCTCCCTGTGACCAGGTCCCTTTATAGCCCACCCTCTAGTGGGCCCTTTGGGTCACTGCATGCTGTGTGACCCCAGCCAGCAAGGTGAACCCAGCGAAGATATGCCTCTAGGGTAAAGGTTTCAGAACTTTCCCCCCACTTTGACTTGAAAATCTGTAAGTGATGGAAGGCTGCCTCTCAGGCTCCTTCCCAGGAGAGGAAACTTGGGGGAAGGAGGGCTGGAAGCTTGGCGCTATTGTGGGAATGGTTGAGCTGTCCTTTTTAATTTCTTGGCTAGGTTCTTTGAGATGTACTTTATGTAAATTTTTAGCGTAAGTACATGTGTTTAAGTTTACCAACACAGAGCTGTGAACAGGCACCACGGTCAGGATATAGAATGTTCCATCCTCCTCAAAATCCCTGGTGCTGCCCCTTCTTAAACCACTCCTCTGTCTTCCATCCCTATCGTTTGGCCTCCATCCAAACAGATGGCCCTCCATCCCTCCATCTCCATCGTTTGGCCTTTCCTAGAATGTCCAATAAATGGAATTACTTAGTATGTAGCTCTTTTAACCTGGCTTCTTTCATTCATTATCATCTCCCTCCAAAGAGCCATTGTAGACATTTGCCCCCTAATACCCCCCCATGAAGTTTTAATGCCACAGACATAGTTTATACGTATGATAACGCATTTGTGCTTTCCAACTGTGGTGCTGGAGAAGACTCTTGCGAATCCCTTGGACAGCAAGAATATCAAACCAGTCAATCCTAAAGGAAATCAACTCTGAATATTCATTGGAAGGACTGAGCTGAAGCTGAAGCTCCAATACTTTGGCCACCTGATGAGAAGAGCCAACTCATTGGAAAAGATCCTGATGCTGGGAAAGATTGAGGACAGGAGAAGAAGGGGGCGGCAGAGGATGAGATGGTTGGATGGCATCACCGACTCAATGGATACGAGTTTGAGAAAACTCTGGGAGATAGTGAAGGACAGGGAAGCCTGGTGTGCTACAGTTTGTGGGGTCTCAAAGAGTCAGACGCGACAGTGACTGAACAACAACAGAGCACTGGTGTGGGTCTGTGTGGGTATGGGAGCCCGGGCAGATGGCCGCATCACCATGGAATGTCTCTCCTGTTCACAGAGTTCCACAGTTCTATTGGAAGGCAAGCTCCCACGGGCTGCCATGGGTGTGGGGGAAACAGTGCTGAGGCCTCTCCTAGAGGATGCTTCGGTGATCTCAGGGCGAGTGCTAGAACGGGGTCCCTGGCACCTTGGGGGTGGGGGTGAGACAGTGACACAGGCAGTTGGAAATAAGAAGACTCTCCTGGCTGGCGGCCTGGCCTGGCCATTTCATAGTGCCCCGATGACAGTGAGAGAAGCATGACAGTGGTCCTGTGTCCCCCCAGCAGACTGCAGGAGCTCACAGTGAAGGAGGGAGGAGGCCAAGACGCTGCTGTCACAGCCGCCGAAGAGAGAAGTCTAGCTGTCCCGGTTGGTGAGGTGAAGCCTGTGGGCCCACAGGAAAAGGGTAAGGTTGGGGGCAGCAGAGTTGACAGCAGGCTGGTCACCAGTGGGAACCTGTCACATCATGCAGGGCCCCCATCTAGGTGAAAAAGCGAGTCCTGTATTCAGGGCTGTGACGGTGGTGGCGCCTGGTGTAACCTTGACCTGAACCACTGTGCAGCTTGGCTTCAACCTCAGAAAGACCCCAAAGTCACGGGACATGAGAACTTAAAAATTACAGTTCTTGCTTAGACTATTTGAAAATCATGATTTCACTTAACCTACAGGATTTAGGTTTGTGAAAACTGTCACAGATCATTTAGGCAAGATGATCTTGAAATAACAAGCCAAACTCAAAATCAAACCACAACTTTTTGGTTCTTTTCTGGGTTACTAGCAATACATGCTTTTTTAGGAATGTTCTCAAAGATACAGATATCTGTTTTCACACGGATACGTGTGAAGGAGTGAGAAGTGGCTGTCCTCCAGCTGCTGGCTGGGCTGGCACTGTGTGTGTTTTTGTTGATGTCTTCTGGTGGACATAAGCTCTATTATCTTGGGTGATTACCTTGGGTGGGGAATTGCTTAGTCACAGGATATTCACATGTTTAGACATTGTAAATACTGCCAGTTTGGCTATATGGTTTTATCTGGTGTGTAAGGTGTGAGGGTTCCAGCTGCCACACCCTCTACAAACTTGGCACTGTCAGTCCTTTTAATTTTAGCCATTTTTGGTGGAAATGGTGATGAGTTGCACTTGACGTGAAATGGCATGACAGTGTCAAGAGTGGTGAGGGCCAGGGTTTCTGCGGGGCTTGGGAGGCATAAACCTGTCTTCTGTGTTACCACGATATTCCAGTGGGCTCAGGAGAATAGAGATGACAAGGAATCCCAAGGGCCCTCCAAGACTGGCAAAGACGAGACAGCCATAAATAAAATACTAGGCTAATGGTGAGATTCCTCGACAAATTTTGTCATTAGCTATTAAGAGACCAGTGCTGACATTGTTTATACAGATACACAGGCAGGGGGTGGTGTCCAAAATAATTAGCAGCTAAAAGACAGTATAAAATAAATAATTAGCAACTAATATAGTGGGGGTGCTGCCCAATCAGCATGGGTGCTAGCCAGGAGAACCTACAGGGTGGGAACTGGCTGGAAGCTCAGCCCTGTTCATAGGTCATAAACTTACCAGTTTAATGAAAGGGCCGTGAAACCCAAGTAGTGCCTGGGAAATCCTGTTTGTCCATGGCTAGATGGCAGCACATGGAAATGTGGCCCACCAGGGCTACCGTTGCTTATGATGGTTTGATCAAATATTAGTATTAGTTGAGAACATTAAAGTCAGCAAAAAAAGGGAGTTCCTTAGTGATCTAGAGGTTAGGATTCCGGGCTTTCACTGCTGGGGCTGGGATTCAGTCCCTGGTCAGGGAACTGAAATCTCACAAGCTGAAGTGTGGCCAAAAAGAAAAAAAAAGTTAGCAAACACTGAAAAGTTTGTTTTCAAGAGATACTACAATCAGTTGTTCTTAATTCCACGGCCTTCGAACCCTCGGTTGCTTCAGAAACACACATCCTCAGAAGTCACAATTTGAGTCCGATTCAGCCAGTGACAGGCCAGGCGCCCAGTTAAATCTCAGCGTCAGAAAAACAAGGAAAGACTTCAAATACAAAAACGTCCCAGGTCCTGCGTGGGACACACTCCTACCGAGATGCTCCGCGGTTCTCGAATGGGCTCTGGGCCCGCGTCGCGCACCTCTTTCTCTCCCTCCAGGGGACAGATAACCGCGTTTACTGTGCCCTACAGCCCCGCAGGCCCGTCTGCAGGAAACAGTGAGTGGGCTTTCCCGGGATCGGGCGGGGAAAGGAGTGTCTTCCGAGGCCGACGCCCACCTAGGCAAGGTCCAGACCACGACCGAGAAGTCTTCACGTGCGCCTAGCCCGACCTCCGCCCCCGGCCCGCCCCCGACCGCCCCCGGCCGCCCCCGGCCCGCCCCCGGCCCGCCCCCGGCTCGCCCCGCCCCCAAAGCGGCCCGCCCCCGGCCCCGCCCGCTCCGCCGATCGCGAGCCCTGTGCTTTCAGAGCCCAATCAGATGCCAGGTAAGTAAACATGTATAGAATGCAGCATCTTATTGGCTAATAGGGAGCCAATCGAGAGCTAATAGAGTGCTGTCGCCGGAAGAGCCTGGCCTCAGAGGAGCGGGAGGGCGGAAGAGGTGGGGCTTTCGAGGTCGAGGGCGGTCCCGGGGACTGACGGGGCGGTGTGAGGGCCTGTGTGAGGGGCGGGCCCGAAGGAGGAGTGACACGCGTGAGCCAGCCCCGACTTTCGTCATGGCTGTCATCTTGAGCTTCGTCACCGCCCTCACCATAACTTAGCAGAATCGTGGCGGGCATTTCTGGGAGCTCTTGGGTGTCCGTTCGGTCTGTCAGCGCACACTCACCCCGAGCGCGTCATGACAGGCAGGTGCCTCCCTCAGTCCTGCATGCTGAGCCGCCGCGCCACACAAGGGGTCCGGCACCCGAGTTACCTGAGGGGGCCCCGGACCCCGAGTCACCTGGGGGCTCCCCACACCCCAAGTCACCTGAGGGGGCCCCAGACCCCAAGTCACCTGAGGGGAACGCAGACCCTGAGTCACCTGAGGGGGCCCCAGGATATGTGTCACCTGGGGACACCGACCCTGAGTCAGCTGGGGCACCCCAGACCCCGAGTCACCTGAGGCGATCTGGACCTCGAGTCCACTGGGAGGCCCCAGACCCTGAGTCACTTAGGGGGGCCCTGGACTGAGAGTCATCTGAGGGAACCTGGACCTGAGTCATCTGGGGAGCCCCAATAGCCTCAGGTCACCCTGTCCCATGCTGCTGCTCCTGCTGCTGCTGCTAAGTCGCTTCAGTCGTGTCTGACTCTGCGCGACCCCATAGACAGCAGCCCACCAGGCTCCCCTGTCCCTGGGATTCTCCAGGCAAGAATGCTGGAGTGGGTTGCCATTTCCTTCCGCAATGCATGAAAGTGAAAAGTGAAAGTGAAATCGCTCAGTTGTGTCCGACTCTCCAGCGACCCCATGGACTACAGCCTACCAGGCTCTTCCATCCATGGGATTTTCCAGGCAAGAGTACTGGAGTGGGTTGTCATTGCCTTCTCCGACCCCGTCCCATAGTAGCTTGTAAAAGGTAGGCAGGGAAGACACCACACTACATCATATAAGCAGGAAAGGCAATTCACTGACTAATTGAGGCTGTCATGTATGTCATCAGGAACTGACGTATACAGATGCTTAAGGACTGTGGTCAGGGACTGTTGTCTCCATCTTTCAGCTTTGTTTTCTTCCCCTCTGGGGGCAAAATGACCACCAACACCTCTGGAAAAGATCTTGCAACTTCAACAGAAAAGGAGATTTCCTTTCCTAGTAATTTTAACACAAAGTACCAGAATGAGGGAAGCCTGACATACTGCACCATGGGGTTGCAGAATCAGACACAACTGAATAACAACAATGAGAATGAGTTTCATTGGGTTGACTTGGGTTATAAGATTCTGAGCCTGTCTCTGGGACTAACTGGCTTCACCTTCTGGGCTGGAGGTTTGGCCTCCACAAAGGAAATAACAATGCTCTTATGATTGTTAGGGGGCTTGGGTACTGTGCAGGGCAACATCCCATATTCTGTGTTGTCAAGGATCAGGTGTGGGAGTTGAGCTCTGTGATCTGAAGCTATTACTGTAAATAGATAGCAAAATAGTGATTATTATGATGATATCACTCTTACCATTGCCATGTTAAATATGCTATTAGGAAAGCTGGAAGTTTTGCTTTGTTTTGGTTTTATGCTCACTGGACACTCTCCATATGGTGGCCAACATACTAGCAATTTGTTGTGGGGAGAATGGGGAAGAGTAATAGAATCTGTGTAGCTCCAAAAGCTTTGTCAGCCAAAGAGACAAAGCATCCATTTTTTTTTTTTTACTGCAAAGAATTTCATTAGATGTACAGTTTTGACAGTATTTTCCTTCAGAATTCTAAGTAAGCTCAGGGTGTATGATAAAGCATGTATTGTGGTTGGCAGCTACACATCTTGGAAAGTTCTCACCAGGTTGGAATGTTCCTGTCTAAAGGTCCTAGCATAGGTTTAGCTGCAGTGTGCCTGGTGGTGGTGGTTTAGTTGCTAAGTCATATCCGACTCTTGCGAGCCCATGGACTGTAGCCTACTAGGCTCCTCTGTCCATGGGATTCTCCAGGCAAGAATACTGGAGTGGGTTGCTATTTCCTTCTCCAGGGCATCTTCCCAACCCAGGATGATTCCAGCTAAGCCCTTTGAGGATGCAGGATTCCACAATAGCTCGACATATGGGAACCCCTAGACCTTAGCATGTGAGTGTGTATCTACCTGCTTCTGTTGTCACCCTCTGCCCCCTCTTAGGCTCAGAATGATGACCCTTTCCACTCTTGGGGGGCAGTTGACTAGGACTTCCCTGGTGGCTCAGACAGTAAAGCGTCTGCCTACAATGTGGGAGACCTGAGTTCGATCCCTGGGTTGGAAGATCCTCTGGAGGAGGGAATGGCAACCCACTCCAGTACTCTTGCCTGGAAAATCCCATGGACAGAGGGGCCTGGTAGGCTACAGTCAATGGGGTTGCAAAGAGACACGACTGAGCGACTAAACTTTCACTTTCATGTTCCACTCTTGGGGTGTAATGATATGAGCCAGGCTGGCTCAGGCTGTCATACTAGCATCCGTGCCTCCAATGTACACAAAGTCCAGAAGTTTCTAAGCCTTCTTCTTTTCTAGGAAAAGAAGCACATTTCCCGCTTTTGGGAAAGAAGTGTGTCTCATCGATCATTCGGTAAGGAAAGCAAACCTGAAGCACTTTGCCCTAACCCTGACATGCCCTTTGGTGGGAAGTAGAGCAGAAAATGTGGGTCCAGAAGCAGCATCTCATGAGAGGGTGTGTCAGCCAGTGGGGTCCATGGTTTAAGGGGCCATGCAAGCCCCCAAGTCTCTATATAGGGTCACCCACTGCATTCTCTGCCCCTCAGTGCCTCATGCTACCTTGAGACAGGGGTTTAGGAGGCATGGGAGAACCAATGCTGTTCCTTAATGTATCTGTTCTGGGCAGCTCTATCTGCTCCTGGGGAGGATGACTTTCCCTCTCCCCCAGCCTGTGGGTGTGGTGGGATCATATGGGATGGATGTGGAAGGTTTTACAAACAAAGTTCTGTATGCAGACTGATGTGGACAACCGCAGAAAGAGCAGTCATCTATCCTAGAGTTGGTTGTATTTCTCCATTTTTAGAAAGAGAGATCCAAGACTTGCTCATAGTTATGTGACTGTAAGTGATTGTACATCCCAGCACACTGGGTCTGCAGGTCCTGTGGTCCCCCTCCAAGTGACTGTGGAGGATCTCGGGAGAGTCTGCAGCAGCCGAGGCCCCTGTCCCTGCACTTGCCCTGGATGCCATGTCTTAACCTTGCTCCCTCTGAGTGTGGATTTACCATTCAGAGAGTGCCTTGGCTTGCATCACTAATGCAGCACCACATTAAATTCTGTTTTGTCTGCCTCTTGCTCAGATGTGTCCTGTCCCCAGCCCTGTTCATCGAGAGCCCATCTGCTGTGAGTGCCAGGCCAAATTTGGGGGCTACCTGCCAGTGCCCAGGGCTAAGGCAGCACTACCTTACTGGGTCCCTCTCTCCTTGAGACCCCAAAATCAGGTAGGTGACTTGAATCAGAGGTTCAGATTTATGGAGATATGATTGACATGTGATAAAATGGCACACATATGAAATGTCCTGTTTGATAAATCTTGACATATGCACACTCCCATGAAACCACCACCATAATTGTGATAATGTACAGTCATCTCTAGATATTCACAGGGGATTGGTTCCAGGATGCATGTAGATACCAAAATCCAGGGTGCTCAAGACCCTCGTATAAAATGGTATAGTGCAGTACATGTACACAACCCTGAAAGGTTTCCTTGTACCCTTTTCAAAATTGTATTTGTTTATTTATGTTTTGCTGTGCTGGGTCTTCATTGGTGTGCTCAGGCTTTTCCCTGGTTGGGGTGAGTGGGGGCTACTCTCTGGTTGCAGTGCACGGACTTCTCTCTGTGGTGGCTTCTCTTGTTGTGGAGTATGGACTCCAGTAGTTGCAGCACAAAGGCTCAGTAGATGCAGCTTGTGGCCTCTGGAGTGTGGGCTCGGTGGTTGTGGTGCACGGGCTTAGCTGCTTCCTGTCTTGTAGAATCTTCCTGAACCAGGGATTGAACCCACGAACCATGCATTGGCAGGCGGATTCTTAACTACTGAACCACTAGAGAAGTCCTCCTTGTTCCCTTTTGTAATTCCACTCAACCCTCTCTCCCCACAGTCCCCAGGCAACCATGGGTCTGTTTCTGTCACTATAGATTCATTTGCATTTCCTTGAATTTTATGTAAATGGGATCGTATAGTATGTGCTTTTTTTTTTTGGTCTGGTTTCTTTTGTGGTGGTGGTGGTTTAGTCGCTGAGTTGTGTCTGCCTCTTTGCGGCTCCATGGACTATATATAGCCCACTAGGCTCCTCTGTCCATGGGATTTCCCAGGCAAGAATACTGGAGTGAGTTGCCATCTCCTTCTCCAGGGGCTTCTTTTGCTCAGCGTGACTATTTTTGAGATTCATCTGTATGGTTGTGTTCATTGATAGTTCATTCCTTTTTACTGCTGAGTAGTGTGTTGTTATATGGGTAGACCATTCATCCAGTGAAAGACGTGTGGATCATTTCCAGTTTTTTTCTATTTTGTCCAACAAATAAAGCTGCTGTGAACATTTGTGTATAAGTCTTTGTGTGAACATGCCTTCATTTTTGGACAAGGCAATGGCACCCCACTCCAGTACTCTTGCCTGGAGAATCCCACGGACGGAGAAACCTGGTGGGCTGCAGTCCATGGGGTCGCTAAGAGTCAGACACAACTGAGCGACTTCACTTTCACTTTTCACTTTCACGCATTGGAGAAGGAAATGGCAACCCACTCCACTGTTCTTGTCTGGAGAATCCCAGGGATGGGGGAGCCTGGTGAGCTGCCGTCTATGGGGTCGCATAGAGTCGGACAGGACTGAAGCGACTTAGCAGCAGCAGCAGCAGCCTTCATTTTTCTTGGGCAAGCACCTAGGAAAGGTATTGCTACATTGTATGGGAGGCGTATGTTTAGCTTTCTAAGAAACTGCCAACTGTTTTGCAAAGATGGTTGTTCTATTTTATATTCTTCCCAACAATGTATAAAGTTCTGGTTCCTTCATGTCTTCATGAATGCTTGGCTTGGTGAGTGTTTTAATTTATGGCCATCTTAATAGGTGTTTATCTCATTGTATTTTTTTTTAATTAAAACATTTTTAAAATTTTGGTTTCAAAGATTATGGGATCTCAGTTCCCTGAAAAGGGACTGAACCTGCACTCCAGGCAGTGAAAATGCAGAGTCCCAACCCCTGGACCACTAGAGAATTCCCTCTCATTGAGGCTTTAACTTGTTTATTTCCACAGTTACTAATGATGTTGAGCATATCTTCATATATTTTTACCATATGCGTATCTTACTTAATTTCTGTCTGTTCAAGTATTTTGCCCATTAAAAAAGTTGAGTTGCTTTTTTTAAAAATTACTGAATATTGAGAGTTCTTTATATATCTGGATACAAGTTCTTTATTAGATATTTGGTTTGCAAGTTCTCCACGTTTTTGACTTGTCTTTTAATTCTCTTATCACTGTCTTTCAAAGAGCAGAAGTTTTAAATTTTGATGAAGTCCTATTATCAATTTAATAATTAAGTCTTTTCTGGATCTTGCTTAGGCATGCCTGTCCCCAGCACAGTGGTGGATCATGGTTGCCTTTTATCAGGCTGAGGATTTCACTTCTATTTCTAGTTGGTTGAGAGCTTTTATCAGAAATGAATCTTTTCCGTTTTCAGGAAGACTTTGTGTAGAGTTGGTGTTATTTTTCATTTCTAGTGGTTTTAGATGTTGGCCTTGGGTCTCTGTCTTATATGACAATGCACATGGCAGAAAGTGAGTTTTTCAGAGCCTTCCAAAAGCTTACCTCCTACCTTCTCCTCCTTTTGAGGGATAAAACATTCCCAGAAGCCCAAGCTTTTTTGTCCCCTTACCCCCTAGACCCTTTGTTGGCAAGTGGGGCTGGCTGATCCCTGACCTGGCCGCCTTGCATCGTAAACAAAGTTGGTTTCTTTTAACAAGAGGAGGAATGATTGCTGTGTGGGTGCCCTGGTAGCTCTCTTGTCATGTCTTTGGGACTCTCAGCAGGCATGGTTGCTCTCTTGATTCTCCACCTAGCTGTCCCTCTGGCCTGAACGTTCTCCCAGCTCTGCTCCCTGAGTCCCAGTGTTTCTTCTTTCCCAGTGGACGGTGCTGTGCAGGGAGCTGCTGTGGGCAGTATGGGGTCTTGTTGCTTCTAGTGCAGCACCTGCCATGGAGAACGGGCTTAGCAGGCATGGGTGGATTGAGTAGAAGTGGCCAGAGTATCCTTATCCTGGCGGGCAAAAGGGTCCTGTTTGAGAGGGGTCCTGTGCCATGGTGACAAGGAGCCAGGGTGCAGGGAGATCCCGGGTTTCCAGGCCTCGTCTTGTCTCCTTTGGAGGAGGTCCAGGACTCCCTTCCTCCTTCCTACGGCATTGCCTGTGCTTGGCAGCACACCTTACACCCAGGCTCCAGTGTAGTCCTCCCGTGGCCTCAGGAGGTTGCAAGGGTTACTCAAAGTAGTTTTGATTATGTTTTATAATGTGAGCTGTGAGCACATGGTTGGAAAACCCGCAGTGCAGCGGGGGTGTGGTACACAGAACTCTCTGTCCTACACCTCTTCCAGAGGTGTCCTCATTTGGCCTTCTGGAGGTTTTCCATGCTTGTGTTGCTTGGCTAGCAATGTACAAGTCACCCTAAGACCTTACTTGATACAGCAGTCACTGTGATAGCTCATGTGGCTGAGGGACACTCTGCTGGCAGCTTGGCCTCAGGTATCCCGATCTCGGGGTCAGTAGGCTGTCCCAGACACTGTCTTGTGGCCATGGCAGAGATGTGAGGGCAGCTGGACACCTGTGAGGTCTTCAGCCTGACAGATCTGGCTACTGTCACTTCCTACTTATTCTGTTGGCCAGTCCAGTACATGATCTGACCAGAGTCAAGGGGCAGAGTCTACTCTTCTGGAAGGAACTGCAGAATTGCAGGGCAAAGGGTGAGGCTAGGGGTGGTGATGAGGCATTGGGGTAAGGGTCTGACCCACCACAACTCATATACAAGCAACACTGCACACAGATTCTTTTTATTTTTTCTTACCATTTTTGATGTAAATGGTAGTGTGCTCTATTCACAGTCTGCATTTCTCACTTAATATTGCATCTCTGTGCTCATTGTATGTCAGGACAGACAGATCTGCATCATTCTTTCCAACGCCATCCATTCCCTTTGTCCCTGTGTCCATTACTTATTGTGCCCTATTACCAGATTCTGGCTGTTTGGTCGCTACGGTCAGTGCTGCACTGAGTGTTCTTGAGCAAATGCACACGTGTCTTTGCTGGATGCAGTCCCAGAAGTGCAACTGCTGGACCAAAGACTATCCATGTTAGACTCTGACCAGTGTGGTCAAGGTGCTGGCAGAGTCCTCTCTCTTGCTGAGATCACTGAGGCTCAGAGGGGCTAAATGTGGTACCAAGGGTGCTCCTGGAGGCCGGCAGTTTCAGGACGGAGCCAGGTCTCCTGACTTCCCCCATGTGTCCCACCACAGCACCACACCCTGCAGATGTGCAGGTGGTGGGTAATGAGGGTGCTGGCCGCCCCTGGGAATATCATGATGGGGGGACCTGCTCCCTCAGCCGGGCAGTTGGGGTGTCCTGTGGGAAGGGTATAGAAGAGGCACTCTCCAGGGCCCTGTCCCTGAGGCTGAGGTTTTCTAGGGTGTGGATCCACCCCTCTTTGGACCTTCTCTTCCCTTCCTCTGTTAGATCCAAAAGATGGTCCAGTCTTATATTCCCAAAACCGCCAAGGCATGCCCCTGCCCATGCCACCGCTTTGGGGGCCACCTCCCGATGCCTAGGGATCAGGCCGTGATGCCCTACTGGGTGCCCCAGGTCCTGAGGTCTCACAAGAAGGTAAGAGGGAGGCTCGTATGGCAGCAAGGCCTGAAAGTGAGGGGTGGGCCGAGGGGGACCCAGAGATAAGGGGAAGGGTGCCGGCTTCCTTCCCCACAGTGGCCTCCATTGGTGTTTGGGGGTCTCCTCTAAGCTGTGGCCTAGGGCAGCAGAGAACAGGAGACCAGTGGTACTCAGGGCAGACCCAGGTCAGGTGTGCTGGTGGTGTTGGGAAGGGTGGGATACACCGCACCCTGAGAAGGGTCTGCTGCCACCTTTCCCATCGCTTCTGCCCCTCTTCCTCCCCCTCTCCTCCTTTCTCTTCCCTTTTCTCCTCCAACTTGCTCACCTCCCTCCCTCTTTCTTCCCACCCCACCCTGCTGCTCCTTGCCTCCCCTCTACCTCACTTCCCTCGGCCTGTCTGAGCACCCTGCACTTGTAGCCCTAGCCTGGCAGGCAAGGAGCGAGGGTTCTGGGGAGGCGCTGTAGCTCAAGAGTATGTGCTCACTCTTCGGCTCTGTCTGGCTGCCTCCACAGCTCTGGGTTCCAGGTCAGTGTTTGTGGTGGGGTATGGTTGGCCAGGCCCAGCCCCGCTTAGTTCCAGGGCCACTCCTCTCCCTTGCCTTCTGAGTGTCCTGGAGTTAGAGGCTTCTTCTGCCTTCACCCACATTCCATCTGCTGGTTTTCTGTCACCAAGTAGCAAACTGTCACCAGAATTAAAACCTAGAGGCCTTTAAAAGAGAACATAACTTGCATTCTGAGCTGGTCTTGGACCCCTTTCTGGGGGTCTCCAGGCTAAGTCACTGGGCCCCCCTCTTGGTGGATCACTGGGCTGATGCAATTGCCCATGTTCTTATCTTTTATCCTAGGTGGTGAAAAGGCAGCAGAATTTTAAAGGCGTCCCAGGTAACTCAGTGCACACGTGTCTCATCACCCCCCTCCCCAAGAAAGATGGGGTTCTCATGAACATCATGATGGGAGTGGGGTAGACTTCTGTCATGATGGGTATAACACAGAGAAGGCCGCAGTCTGGCACACACACCACTTCTCCGACACCTACCCTCACCAGGCAACACTAATTACCCCTCGTCTTTTCCCAGTGAACCCAGAGAAGCCTCAGACTCTACCAGTTATCAATATTGACTCTCAGGATGAAACCAATTTGCAACCTGGGGTTAGGTGGTATCTGAAGTGTATTTTAAGCTCTAATCTTCTATAATTCATGATATGACTTGTGTATGTATGTGTTGTATATAAATATGTATTTATGACAATGTATAGGCTTGTATGTTGACATATTTCTATATTCATGTATTCGTGACACATTGTATGTTCATGACACCACACATGCATATATTCATCATACAGTGTATGCATATATTCATATGTTCGTGACAGGCATAGCATATACTCACATGTTCACAGCAGTTCATAATCATGACAGGGTGTGTTCACGTATCCATATATGTGGCCTGATGTGCGTGTGTCCTCACACGCTCAGTCTCAGTGCGCCAGAAGATGGTGTCTGTACTTGCACCTTTACTTTCTCCATCTCTGAAGTGAGCAGAGGTGCTGTTCCTCACAGACGGTTGACATGGCTGCTTTCTCTGCATTGCATGTGAGCAAGGGAGTGGACGTGTTTTGTGCAGTCAGATCACACCCTCCCCTTTTTGAGTGCCCTTGATGGACTCTGTGGAGGAGGAACTGAGAGAACTGAAAAGTTGGGTGTCTGACAAGGGGTTCTTGTGATGAGCAGGTGATTTGAGCGGCCCACCCAGAGCCTGGGTGTGCGCAGGTCGGGATAGAGTGGTTGGGAAATGAGTGGCCACTACCTCTCATGCTCACCTCTTCATGTAGAAGGTACTTAACTTTTTCCTGATTTTAAAAGCACAGTTAGGAGGAGCATGAATTGTCACAGCCTTTGACAGGAGGTTTGGAGGTATCAATCAAATTTTATAATGTGAAAAATCTTTAATCCAACAAGCCCATGTCTGGGTAATATCTGTGGGCACTCCACGCATGTTTGTCTATAGCAGTGATTTCTTTGGCGAAAAATTGGAAGCAACTTAAGTGTCTCTTGGTGGGAGGATGGACATAAATAGAGGTGCGTTTGTGGCACCGGCTACCTAGAGTCCACAGCTGTTAGGGATGATGAAACGGACCCCCCAACACATTGCAATGTAGAATAACATGTCAGTGTAGCCCAGGCAATAGGACTCCACTAGTGTCAATTTCAGAGAAGGCAATGACACCCCACTCCAGTACTCTTGCCTGGAGAATCCCATGGATGGAGGAGCCTGGTGGGCTGCAGTCCATGGGGTCGCTAAGAGTCGGACACGACTGAGCGACTTCACTTTCCCTTTTCATTTTCATGCATTGGAGAAGGAAATGGCAACCCACTCCAGTGTTCTTGCCTGGAGAATCCCAGGGACAGAGGAGCCTATTGGACTGCTGTCTCCGGGGTTGCACAGAGTCGGACACGACTGATACGACTTAGCAGCAGCACTGTCAATTTAAAAATGAAAGCTCTGTTTATGTGTAGGTGAAGTTTGGTTTCGTGGGTCTGAGCTGACAGTCACAGGTAATCCCTGTGGGTGGGAAAGGGGCAGGTCAGTCCAGCAAAGAGAGGCTTTTGGGGTGTGTGTGTGTGTGCATGGTGAACAAAACAGATAGCAACACGTTGCCTCAAGTTTTAGGTGGAAGAGCCAGAAATCACTTTATTAAAAAAGTGGCTGTAGAATGAGAACCACCTGAGAAACTGCTCTTCTCACTGTATAGTCACCAATTTTTTTTGGGGGGGGGGTTGTTTCCTTTATTATTATTTTATTTTATTTTTGGCCATGCTGAATGTAGGATCTTAGTTCCCCAACCAGGGATTGAACCCTTGCCCTTGGCAGTGAAAGCTCAGAGCCTTAACCACTGGACTACTAGGGAAGTCCCTATAGTCACCAATTTAGTGGTTTATTTTTATTGGTTGTTTTGGCTTTGACTACTCTGCATCTTTAAGAAAGTGTAAAAGCTTAGTCGTTTTATTAGTGAATCATGCATCCATTGATAACACTGTTAAAAATCAGTATTAATTTTTACTCCAGCCATGGTTTTATGGTTCAGGTGATTTATGTTAATAATATTTCAAGCCTCAAACCCATTCAAGGACAGGAATGAGAATGTCTTCACAGGACGGGAGTGAGTGCCAGTCTCACTGCCACTAGGAGGTTAGGGAGCCTTCTCTTCTCTGAGCTTCATACTGCTACTGCTGCTGCTGCTAAGTTGCTTCAGTCGTGTCCAACTCTGTGCAACCCCGTAGACAGCAGCCCACCAGGCTCTCCCATCCCTGGGATTCTCCAGGCAAGAACACTGGAGTGAGTTGCCATTTCCTTCTCCAGTGCATGAAAGTGAAAAGTGAAAGTGAAGTCGCTCAGTCGTGTCTGACTCCTAGCGACCCCATGGACTATAGCCCACCAGGCTCCTCCGTCCATGGGACTTTCCAGGCAAGAGTACCAGAATGGGTTGCTATTGCCTTCTCTGGAGCTTCATACAGAGTGACCTAAAAATAAGAGATGGTTCGTTGGCCTCAAATCCAGCTGATTTTCATTTTAGAAAAATCTGTGTTTCTGATCTTTTAAATAGAGGGCTCATGTGCTTTTCTTCTTTATGCTCTTGTGATAGAGTTTTTTATCAAGAAAATATAGTTTCTATTTGTTAAGAATGTATTTTATATTAGTATGATTAGAGTCGGGGTACTACATTTTTAGTAGTAGCATATTAATAGCATAGTAAAAATAAATAAGAGATATAACATCAAGAGGGTCACATGTGACCAAAGCAGGTCTTGAAAAAGCTAAAGAGCATTGAGGAGATAGAGATGTTTGAATTCTATTTGTGTTTGTGGTGGTTGTTTACTGCTTGTTATAGGAAGTTTCAGATACTCTGCAAAAGCCCATGTTCCCTTCCCTCGGCTACAGCCACGATCAGCTGATCAAGTCCTGGATGATTTGTTTTCTTCTGTGCTTCACCCACTCTATACGCCCTCCCAAAAAAAGAGGAAAAAGGAAAAGATTACTGTGGAGCAGATCACCACTAACTACCATATCCTTTCATTCATAAATATTTCAGTAGGCAGCTCTAAAAGATAAAGACTCAGAAAACAGAGCCACAAAGACCCACAGTTGCCCTAGAAACAAACACATAGCTGTGCTGTCTTCATCTGCATGGGCGCTGCGTGAGTGCCCACACCCCAGGGCTGCGAACTGCCTTGCTGTGACACCTGGTTCCTTTTCCCGAGGGCTCTCTCATGGGTGCAGACTCGAGAGTACCCTGTCCCCACACCCCTCGGGGCCTGACTCAATTTCTCTGCCTAGAAGCCCCTCTGGATGTGCGCTCTGGGTACAACTGCTGGCGGATCTGTGGTGAAGGGCGTCATCTCCTCAAGTGGCAGCAGCTCCAGGCTCTTCACCAGGCTGGGCCAGTGGCCTCAGGGCAGCCAGAAAGCCCCCCAGCCTCCCTCCTGCCCCTCAACCTCAGCCTCCTGACACTCCTCCATGCCCTGCTGCGGGTCATGGAGGCCATCCGGTGAGCAGGTGTGGGTAGGGTAGTGGTGGCCTTGGGCTTATCTTACATCCTGGGGTTTAGTTGAGTTGAGGGTGTGGGAGAACTTGGTTGTCACACAGCAGAGGGTAAGAGGTGGGCACCGCTCTGATATCTGTTATGTTGTTACCATCGGTTGCTCATACCTGACACACACATCTTCTTCCAGAAAATGCAAGGGAAGAACAAACCAGATGCATCAAGGTTAGGGCCAGTGGTAGGGTGGTGGAGCATCTACCCACCTTTGTTTCCTCACCTCTTCCCTGTTCTCAAGTTTCTAAATTCCCGTGCCCCCGAAAGACCACTGGTTTCAGTTTCTGCAAACTTCTGTTGTGTTGGAGTGGGAAGTGAATTTTATGCCAGCCTGATCATCCATCCCTCTGGAGTTTAAGCACACTACAGCCTTGGGAAACCTGCTGCCTCTCTCATAGCCCAGCCCCGACTATCAAGGCTCCATATTGAAAAGCTCTTTCTCCAGCCTTGAACACACCTGGCCTTGCCCAGGCCTGCATTTCTCACCTGGGGCCCCACTCTGCCTCTGCCACTACCCGGGAAGCCTCCAGGGCAACCTCAGGTTCACTGCAGGGCCTCTCCTTACTTGCTTTAGTCCCCTCAGTAACAGCTCTCCTCCTCCTTCTCCTCCTCTTAACGCCCCAGTTTACCCATGTCCCCAACCATTACCCCATCCATCTTCTTCTTCCTGTTTCTTTTATCACACCTATATATAAATATATACAAACACACACCAATATGTAAATAGAAGGCATGCAAATACATATCAACATGCAAATGTGCACAATTAGAATTTACGTATATTGACTTATTTACTTTTTGTCTGTCTCCTCCACCCAGTTGTAAGAGGAATGTTCTAGAAAATGTCCAGTATCTGAAAACAGTTTCAGATGTCTTTTGCCCAGTTTTTCAGTTGTTCAAATAGGAAACCAGCTCTGTCATTGTCACTCCGTCTTGTCTGGAAGTGGAAATTCCTCTCCCTGCATCCTTCCTGGCCACTCTCCTAGTATTGGGCGCTCCCTGTGGTCACATCTGACACCATGATGCACATTTGCATACAGGTGCCTATAGTGGACCTGGGTTGCAGCTTCTCCAGGGTGAGTGCCCCGAGGAAGGAGCTGGCCAGGGTTCTGTCAGCTTTGCATGATCTGAATGGATCAGCACTGTGAGACTTCCTTCTTTGTTTTTATTTAAGTTTCACCTTTGTTTTTGTGTTTGCCAACTTGATGTCAAATTTAGTTGGACTCCCTGGTTCCCACTCTGGGAAGAGCAAAGATAGAAACTTGTCTGTAGATAATCCATATTAAGTATTAATAGGTGGTCCAGGTGGGCCAAAGGATAATTGCTAATTCTTTTATGGGAGGTGTTTGCTTCTGAGCCAGGATCTTGGGGCAGAGGTCAGGCACTAACCAGCTGTTAGGAGAAATTCCTTACCTGCCTGGGGTGTATGTTGCGTGCCCTGTGAGATCCCACAAAGCACACACCCAGTTTATCTCAGGAGAAGCTGCTGGCCCATCTGCTGGCCTGGCAGAGCCTTGCTAGAACTCAGAGGCCATAGGAGAACGGATGAGCGCCGACCCTGCCCAACAGGGAGCCCAGAAGAGTAGTGATGAGTCAACCCTTGCCTTCTGGCCTGGACTTGCTGTGCCTTTGTTTTATTCAGTTCCTTCTACATTTCTGCAGAGCTGGTGTTCTTCTTGGAGCCCAGAAGGGGAGAGGGGGCTGAGGGGGCTGAGTGCCTCGCCTCAGGTTGCAGCCTGGACAGTGAGCCAGCCAGGGGGGCTCCCTGTCTCCTGCGCAGGCTCCTTAGTGGCCAAGTGTACATGCTGCTGTGCTGCGGGGCTTCCTCCACCCTCCACCGCGGGGAGATTCATCACATGGGCCCTACAAGGCCAGTGTGGTTTCAGTTTGGGGGTCAGTTCCTAGTAATTGCTTTTCTCTTTGCTTTCTAGCCAGCTTTTTTGGGTATGAAGTTGGAATCAACGGCTACTGTCAAGAACATCAACAAAAATGTCCATCCTCCTCAAGGTCTTTAACAAAAGCCATCAAATCAGGGAGAGTCTGTGATAGTCGCTGTTCTCTCAGTCAATGCAAGTTATTTATCATCAGGTGATTTTTAGTTGTAGTGGAGTTGCTGTGAATGTGGGTGAGATTCCATTATGAATATGATCAATAAATGTTATTTGTGAAATTCTTAAAGTGATTACTTTAAAAAAAATGATTTCCTCAGATTTTCCTTTGTGAGGGTTGGACTCGTTCTCCACCTCTGTGTCCCTGTGGGCAGGGGGCCATCTCTGAACTTCTCTTCCCTTTGCAAGGACAGGAGATCCTCTGGATATGGATCCTGAAACGGCTTTAGCATCTGTTTCATGTGGGTCTCACTTTAAGTAACATAAAATTGTATGCAGTTTGTATTTTTAAAAACTGAGATATTGTTCACATACCATAAAATTTACCTTTTTTGGAGTGATTTAGTTTTTTTTTTTTTTGCTATATTTACAAGGTTGTACAATTGCCACTGCTACCTAATTCTAGACATTTTCACCCCTAAAAGAAGCTCTATACCTATTAAGCACTTACTCCTTGTTCCCTTCTCTCCTCACTCCTGGAAACCACTAACCTACTTTCTCACTTTTCCGATTTTATATAGATGGAGTATGTATCCTTTGTATCTGGCTTGTTTTCATTTGGCATAATTTTTTCAAGGTTCACTCACACTGTAGCTTCATTCCTTTTTTAATGGCTGGATAATAAGCATTGCAAGGAGAGATCACATCTTGTTTACCTGTTCATCAGTTGGTAGACATTGGGTTACTGATACTTTTGGGGTATTATTAATAATGCTGCTGTGAACATTTATTTATGACTTTTGGTGTCAGCATGTTTCATGTCTCTTGGGTATGTACCTGGGAGTGCTGCGTCATATGGTAACTCTCTTTAATGTTTTGAGGAGCTGCTTCAAGTTTCCATGGTGGAAAACACTGCCTCATTTTATTTGTTTATTTGTTATTATTATTTTTTAAAATTTAAGTTTATTTATTATTATTATTTTTTATAGCAAAGTTAAAAAAAGAACTTATTTTGGTTGCTCTGAGTCTTCAGTGCTGTGTGTGGGCTTTTCTGTAGTTCTGGTGAGCGGGGGTTATTCTTCAGTGTAGTGTGCAGACTTCTCATTGCAGTGGCTTCTCTTGTCATGGAACACAGGCTCTAGAGCGCACGGGCTTCAGTAAGGCACACAGGCTCACTAATTGTGGCTCTCAGGCCCCAGAGCCTGCGGGTTTCAGTAGTTGAGGATCACAAGCTTAGTTGCTCTGCGGCATGTAGAATCTTCCTGGACCAGGGGTTGAACCCATGTCCCCTGCACTGGCAGGCAGGGAGGTCCCTGTGCACCATTTTCCATCTCATATTCCCACCATCAGTGTATGAGCTCTCTGATTTCTCTGTGTCTGAAGAGACGGTGTACTCAGGGTGTTGCCATGAGTGCTAGTTGTGGGGTGACTCTTGCCTGTGGTTTCTGCTCAGGTCAGTGTGGGACCCGCTCTGCAGACACAGGTGTAGTGATGTTTCTGAGTGCTTCTGTGATGCGACCCCACCATGCAGCAGTGACAGGGCCTCCCTTCCCCACACCTGCACCAGGCATGCCTCCTCCCCTGAATCTCTGCCAATGTGAGAGGTACTGTGGCCTTTTAACTGGCATTGCTTAATTGAGGTGTGAGCAGCTTCTCATATGTTTGCCAGTGTTTGTGCTGCCTCTGCTGCAAGTGGTCTGTCCACAGCCTTCGCCATCCCTTCTGCCATCTCACGTGGTTCCAGCTGAGGACAGCTGATGATGCCAGTTACTGTACTTAAAGCAAGACAGAAGAGCGAGGCATCTTTAACTGGAATGTCCTTGGACTTCAGAGTGCAGTCCTGGGGGCTGAGGTCTTGGTCAAAGGTGTGTGTGAAGCATGGAAAGTCAGCCAGGCATAAAGCAAAGCACATGCTAATGTGTGTGGGTCCCTGAGTCACTAAAGTTTATGAGCTGGGATGGCAAAGTACGAACCCTCATGGGCCTCCGATTGTCATCAGTTGACACAGTTGGGACCTGAGACATGCTGTTTCATAGACATAGCTTTCTTCCTCAGGAGGTCTGACTCTACAGAAACTGAAAGCAAAGAGATGGTCAAGTGGTGACTGTGCTAGGAAGAAAGGCAAAGCATAAAAAAGATGGGTAGTGATTGGGTGGGGCCCCTCTCTGAATAGGAGACGCTGGGTGGAGGATTGAGTGGGGTGACAGTGGGGACAGAGCCCCAGACTGTGGGGCGACAGGTGCAAAGGCCCTGAGGATGGATATGCGTGGAGTATGAGGAAGCTTAGAAGCCCAATGTGACTACAGCAGAGAGTGAAGTGGACTGTGGTCAGGGATGGCGGTCTGGAGGTTAGCTCAGGCCTGGTCCTGAGGTCTTGGCATCATTTGAGGGTCTCAGGGTTGATTCTGACTTGGAGAAGCCCTTCGGAAGTGCCTGGACTGTGGCCCCAGGCTGGCTTCTAACCTGCTCCCTCTGGTGGCCATGCTGAGGACTGACTGAGGAGGGGCAGTCTCGCTACCTGGGAGAGTGGGAATGAGCCTGAGCTCCTAGTGTGTACTGAGCATGGAGACAACAGGATTTGCTGGTAGATTGGCTGGGGTGGGAGAGCAACAGCGGAAGGAGTGGGTGTGGTGGGCACTGTGGAGGACCCATGTAGAGGTTGCTGACATCGCTGTCAGAACTGCGTCTGCATGGAAGGGGGAGCTGTGGCTGGAGGGGTAAGTTTGAGTCACCATCTGGCTTGTTTTGGAGCCCTGGGGCTGGATGCAGTCACCTGGGAGTTGATGTGGGTGGGGAGGATGGAGAATGTGGCAAAAGAGGGGCCAGCTCCTGTGGGTCCTGCCACCTGCCTGCTCCGGGTCATCCAGGGCACCAGCAGACACACCTTCTCTACCACTGGGATTTCTGGATGGCAGAGTTGAGACTACATGCCAGGCTGAAAGACTGTCATCTGGTCACTGAAATGATACTGTTCAGTTCAGTTCAGTCACTCAGTTGTGTCCGACTCTGCGACCCCATGAATCGCAGCATGCCAGGCCTCCCTGTCCATCATCACCTCCCGGAGTTCACTCAGACCCATGTCCATCGAGTCAGTGATGCCATCCAGACGTCTCATCCTCTGTCGTCCCCTTCTCCTCCTGCCCTCAGTCCCTCCCAGCATCAGAGTCTTTTCCAATGAGTCAACTCTTCGCATGAGGTGGCCAAAGTACTGGAGTTTCAGCTTTAGCATCATTCCTTCCAAAGAAATCCCAGGGCTGATCTCCTTCAGAATGGATTGGTTGTGATTGACATGTCGCATAGCAATAAAAATGGGATCTGATGTCGTTACCCCTCCCCTCTCCCTAGCTTCCTCCTCCTCCTCCTCTCCCATTTCCTCTGCCTCCTTCTCTCCCCCTTTTACCCATTTTTTCTCCTCCCGCTCCTCCCAGTCTTATTTCTGGGTAATCTTTCTGCCATCAGTGATCATGTACAAGAGGCTCTCTACAGCCTAGGAGGGCCAGCTTCAGGATCTCATGGTCTGTGTCCTCCTGGTGCAGAACTGTGGAGAACCCCCTCCCCTCCATTACCACCACCGAGGGGTTGCCATGGACAGTGGTGCCTGGCAGGCTATAGTCAGTCCATGGGGTTGCAAAGAGTTGAACACAACTGAGCGACACACTTAATGGTAAAGGTGGTAAATTTTGTTTGTGCATTTTACCATAATAAAAAATTAAATGGAAACAAAACTGAAATCATTGGTATTTACCATTGGTGTCGATCATTTGCTTGTTGTGCTCATGGCTGTTGTCAACTCTGAGTGTTGTAGTCTGTGTCTCGTGCAGCCTAGGGGACCTGAGGGCTGGGAGCTAAGAGCATGTTGGTGGAGTCAGGTAATCTCCAGGGCAGGGGGATCCTGTTAAATTGCTCTGCATGTTTTATGAGGTGCCTACTATGTGCTAGGGGTCGTGCCAGCCACTCATGTGGTTCCAGCACCCAGTGTGAGGCCTCTTAATTGGCTTCGAATGTAGCTGCGGTGTTCTGAGCCGCTTAACGACCTTGGGTAATGAGGTGTCTCAGGTTCAATATTTGTTTAATGCTTTATTCATGGGCACAAAACAGTGGTAACATTAACTTCAGGGGGAACTTTAATGATGTATGTGTTTGGTGAAGTCCCCAGCTCCCGACCCTTAAGGTGCTAGATCTGTTTGGGGCCATGTGAAATGTTTTGCATCACTTACAAGAGGTGCTGTTTTTCTTTGGGAAAAGATGAGGTATTTCACAGCCAAACCTTGTTCTCCTGTGGAACATTTGTCAAAGACTGCAGAAAGGAAACACATGGAAATTTCCAATACTTCTAAAGGAAGGAGTTGGGCTTGTCGCATCCCATCCACCCATCCCCCCGTCTACTCACCTGTCACAGGCTGAGGCCTGCTCTGTTCCACCAGTTCTGGGGTCAGTGTGTGTGTGCAGCCAGCTGGATGAGGCCAGTGATTTCATCTTTCTGAGACTTGCCAAGCGAGGCTTTGTTGGTGACAGGCTTGGTGACTAGCCCAAAGCCTGGCCTAGAGCAAGCAAGCCTTCAATGCATGTAGTCAAGTTGTAGCCATGACCAATAATAATAGTAATATATTCTGAGATAGGCACTGTTTTTACCCCATGTTACGTATGAAACTGAGGGAGAGCCCTCTGGTTCTGTTTCCTCTTAGAGTACAGGTGTGAAATGTGTAGGAGTCTGGCCAGGCTGGACCCTTGGAGCTGCTCCTTGCTGCTTGAATGGCTGTGACTTCTAGATCCCTGGGTACCCCCAAGAGCCTGGGATCCAAGGGCCTGCCTGAGAGGAGGCCAGAGGTTGTAATTTCCTACCTCTGGACACAGTGAAAAGATTAGAAACAGAAAGATGATCATTTCATTGCTTTTCCTATTTAAATAGCTACCTTCCTTCCTACTCTCCTCCAATCATTCCAAACAAGGTTCGCTTGGGGTTTTCAAGCTTCTTCCTTGTTTCTGTCCTCCCAGGTGAGTGAGAAGCTGATTACGACCCAGGTGGGCACAAGCAACCCCTGTTTGTGCAATCCCAAATTCTTCCTTCTTAAGTAAAATTTAAGACCATCTGAAAACGAGCTGCAGGGGTGACCTCTCAGCTTTGATTCTTGGTTGAGTTTCTGAAAGGCATATGAAGCTGAGCCTGCTAATGCGCTGAAATAATTACCCTCAGCTCCAGGGAGGTGTTAATGCCTGAGGTATTCGCTTGCCAGTTGTCTTGCAGCTAGTGAGAAGCAGTGTCAGCCTCTCCCACTTACTGTCAAGTCACAGCCTTACCATCTTTTCCAGGCTTGCTGTCGATCCCAGTTGATGGTAGCCACTTGACTCTGGTCCAGAGGATGACGTAGGTGCCTCCCACCTGTGCTTCCGGACGGTGTCCTTGGGGACAGACCTAGACAGGTGGTGGCAGCCAGCTTCCACGATGCCCAGGGGTTCCCCCTCCTGGAATTCACATCCTTGTGAACCCCTGCCCCACTCACTGTGCCACGGTTGGTCTGTGTGGCCAGTAGGCTCTGCAGAAGTGATGCTGTCACTTTTAAGGTTGGATCCGGAACAGTGCTGCGGCTTCCATCTTTGTGCCTCTGCCTCTCGCTCTCCAACGCCCTCTGCTCTTCCTCCTCCAACCCTCTGTCTCTCTGTCTTTCTGTCTGTCTCTCTGACTCTCTCCCCACCCTTCCCACTTCTCTCTTGGATCCTTTTCTTTGTGGAAGCCGGAGACCATGTCCTGAGGAACCCTGTGGAGAGGCCGCATGCCAAGGAACCTCAGCCTCAGTCACTTGAGTGTGCGGAGCCTTCCTGACTGCACCGTGCCATCTGCACGGTTGACTCTTCCTGCAGGAAAGTATCTTGGGTCTAGTAAGAGCTGGAGACATTTACTCATTTACCCACCTATCGAGTGGACAGCTGATCGCGAATAAACTCAGGAATGTAGGAATGTGAGAAGATGCTTCTAGCAAATGAGCTAGAGAGCCTTCTTTGTGGCAGTTACTAAGTGTTACATCAATGTTTTGCTGTTCTGTGATGGGAAAGGGGAAGGGAAGTGAACTGATGTTTTTAAAGTGTCAACAGTAATGATACCTGCTCTTCACTGTTTCCCACCTCTACCTGCTTCACATTCTTTTTACATGCATGGTATTAATTCATCCTTCCTTTAACAGGTGAGGTGATGGAGGCCCAGAGAGGTATAGTGATTTGCCCAAGGTCACACAGCCAGGCAGTGTGTGAGTGTGGGTTCAGCCCAGCGATGTCTCTGTGCAAAGGGGTGAATAGTGAATGGAACAGATGTGGAAGGAACAGCACATCAGAGCTTGAAGGCACTGAGGCTGTATAGACGGTGATCATGTTACCAAGAAAAGAAAAATTGAGACATACTGGCTGAAAAAGTATTTTTTTCTCAAGTGTATGAATTTATAAGAAAAAGAATCTTAAAAAACAGTCAAATAAATGGCTTGTTTTGAAAAGAAGAAAGTTACATGAAGAGGAAACAAAATTATGCAGACAGGTTTTTACCTATCAATGTTAGTCCATATCAGAATGTTGGAAATTGGGAGGACCCTGGAAAATGGGGCACTTATGGTCATCATGGTTACATGATCTGATTATTCCAGATTAGCTCTGACGATTGAAGCTTTGGTCACTTCATCCTCCTGGTGAAGCAGCTGGCTGGGTTTCAGGTCCTGGCTATTCCTGGGTCAGTCAGACTAATTTTTAAGTAAAATTTTAATTTTTTGATAACTTCAGATTTGTCAAAACCAAGGAACATTGCTCTTAAGTGAACTGTAGATGGTATTCAGATTATGCCAGTTTTTCCATTAATGTCCTGGGGCTCAATTCAGGATACTTTACTGTATTTCTCACACCTTTTGAGTGAGCTTGAATTTGCTCTCAAAACCTTGGACCCTGAGCTGAAGTCCTACTAGCTAATCAGGAATCCGTTCAGCTGTACCTTTAAGGGATAGCAGCCTGATAACTTTTTGTGCTTTAAGCCCATTTCCTCCAGTGGCATGGTGGTCGCAGTGGGTAGATATATTTCATCTCCCGGGCCAGTTGTAATCTGTTGGTGGGTCTGCGTAGTGTGTCAGGAATGAGGAGACCGCATCTGAATACCATGGTCAACTAGCACAGTCTTCCAGTCATGGGAGTAGAGAGGGGTGATGTGTGCTGAGTGTATGCCTTCAGCCTCAGGATGTTTCACGTTCCAGCATTCTGTCCCCATGTCTAGGAGGGGAAGTCCTATTTGAGTGCAGGATTATGGAATGAGGTATCTCTACCATCCCAGGCACACTTAGACGAGGGTAGTGGTTGTGGTGGTGGTGATGATGATGATGTAAACACGGCTGGGTACCATTTATTGAGTGCTTCATAAATCTCAGGCACTGCATTAAGTGTGCCACGCAGATATTGTGCTTATTCCTTAGAACAGCCCTGTGAGGTAGGGCACGATTGTCATTCCCACTTTATAAATGACAAAATTAGGACATAGGTAAGGAATTTTTTCCAACTCCTGCAGCTCTAAGTTTCCTTTTAGAGGAATCATTGTTCTCCAGCGAAGCAAGGGTCGCCAAGTGCTGTCCATTCAGAGCTTCTGTGTCTCAGGCCGCACATCACACCCTCCTCCTTAGGTGCTGATCATCACCTGACCAAGTAAACTGTTTTGGGCTTTGGCGACTGCAGCATTCTGTGGGATTTATTCAGAGGCATTTGGGGCAAGAGCAGAACTGAGTGCAGTTTCACAGAGGCGACAAATAGGGAGGGCCAAGAACTGTATGCCCAAGAGAACGTCTGCAGGGTTCAGGAGTCGAGAAATGATTTCCTTAAATGGGTAATGTATATCTGTGTCAGGGATGCAGATTAAAATCTGGAGTTTTAAAGGAAAAATTGCCGTCCCCCTAAAGGAAGTTCTTCATTGATTGCAGGAAAAAACAGATTTTTTTTTTCCTTTTGGTAGGTAAAGTTCCCAGTAATCGGAGCCCTTACAAGGTTGTGAAACCCCATCTGCCTCAGGGCTCTCCTGGCCCCACACCTTAGCCTGACTGTTACCCCAGTTTTTATTTCCAGCCTCCTTTCCTTTGCTCACTCTCTCTGCTGAGAGCACCCTCCCTCCCTACTCTTTTCCCTTTCAGAGTCCCTTTCTTGTGGATGGCTTCTTTTCCCCAGGCCTGTCTCCCTGCTGTGTCCCGGCTGGAAGCCTCTGGAAGGCAGTGTTGTATGGATGTTCTCAGTGCTTGGCCCAGGGCTTGGGGATGAAGTGGTTCAGGAAGTTTCATGCCGATCAATGTCTCTTAAAAAGTGAGCACATGTGTAGCCAAGAGGAGTCTTCTTTCAGCTACATCTTCAGAACTGCAGGAGCTCCTTAGACAGGAATATCTGTGGCCAGAGCAAAGATTAAAGTATCCTGCTTTTGTCACACTCTCACCGCACTGTGCGCTGAACATGTGTCCTCTTATCTCACTCTCACTGAAGTCCTCTGGGCAGGTGGTTTTCCCCCTTTTATCAAGGAGGTTATGGAGACTAAAGTTACTTGGCCAGGGACCCACAGCTGTCAGGAATTCTTGCTGATCCTTGAACCCAGCAGCTGCCCAACCCGGAAGGATCATTAGAGTTGAGGAAGATGATGGGGCCAGGATGCAGGGTTTGGGGCAACTTCCTCCCCACCACCTCACGGTGTCTGCCACTGCCCACCCATGATCAGAAGCCCAGGCCGCTCTGTGTATCGTCTCCCAAATCCTTCTCCCCTCTTGCTGAGGAGTTGTAGCCGCATGTTCCTTAAAATGTAATTATAAAGACAAAATATAAAAAGTAGTTACCTAAAGCTTTGCAGAATCTTCAAAATGTATTAAAACTGTTTCACTTAATATCAGTTCAGTTCAGTCGCTCAGTTGTGTCCGACTCTTTGTGACCCCGTGAACCGCAGCATGCCAGGTCTCCCTGTCCATCACCAACTCCTAGAGTCCACCCAGACCCATGTCCATCGAGTTGGTGATGTCATCCAACCATCTCATCCGCTGTTGTCCCCTTCTCCTCCTGCCCTCAATCTTTTCCAGCATCAGGGTCTTTTCAAATGAGTCAGCTCTTCGCATCAGGTGGCCAAAGTACTGGAGTTTCAGCTTCAACATAAGTCCCTCCAGTGAACACCCAGGACTGATCTCCTTTAGGATGGACTAGTTGGATCTCCTTGCAGTCCAAGGGACTGTCAAGTCTTCTCCAATACCACAGTTCAAAAGCATCAATTCTTCTGCCCTCAGCTTTCTTTATAGTCCAACTCTCACATCCATACATGACCACTGGAAAAACCATAGCCTTGACTAGACAGACCTTTGTTGGCAAAGTAATGTCTCTGCTTTTTAATATGCTATCTAGGTTGCTCATAACTTTCCTTCGAAGGAACAAGCCTCTTCTAATTTTATGGCTGCAATCACCATCTGCAGTGATTTTGGAGCCCAGAAAAATAAAGTAGGGGAAACAGAAAGAAATAAAAATAAAGTTGGTGAAACAGAAAGCTGGAGCCCAGAAAAATAAAGATGGGGAAATAGTGGGCTGTTTCCACTGTTTCCTCATCTATTTCCCATGAAGTGATGGGACCGGATGCCATGATCTTCGTTTTCTGAATGTTGAGCTATAAGCCAACTTTTTCACTCTCCTCTTTCACTTTCATCAAGAGGCTCTTTAATTCTTCTTCACTTTCTGTCATAAGGGTGGTGTCATCTGCATATCTGAGGTTATTGATATTTCTCCCAGAAATCTTGATTCCAGCTTGTGCTTCTTCCAGCCCAGCATTTCTCATGATGTACTCTGCATATAAATTGAATAAGCAGGGTGACAATATACAGCCTGATGTACTCCTTTTCCTATTTGGAACCAGTCTGTTGTTCCATATCCAGTTCTAACTGTTGCTTCCCGACCTGTATACAGGTTTCTCAAGAGGCAGATCAGGTGGTCTGGTATTCCCATCTCTTGAAGAATTTTCCACAGTTGATTGTGATCCACATAGTCAAAGGCTTTGGCACAGTCAATAAAGCAGAAATAGATGTTTTTCTGGAACTCTCTTGCTTTTTCGATGATCCAGTGGATGTTGGCAATTTGATCTCTGGTTCCTCTGCCTTTTCTAAAACCAGCTTGACCATCTGGAAGTTCATGGTTCACATATTGCTGAAGCCTGGCTTGGAGAATTTTGAGCATTACTTTACTAGTGTGTGAGATGAGTGCAATTGTGCGGTAGTTTGAGCATTCTTTGGCATTACTTTTCTTTGAGATTGGAATGAAAACTGACCTTTTCCAGTCCGGTGGCCACTGCTGAGTTTTCCAAATTTGCTGATGTATTGAGTGCAGCACTTTCACAGCATCATCTTTTAGAATTTGAAACAGCTCAACTGGAATTCCATCACCTCCACTAGCTTTGTTCATAGTGATGCTTCCTAAGGCCCACCTGACTTCACATTCCAGGATGTCCGGCTCTAGGTAAGTGGGAATGATCACACCTTTGTGATTATCTTGGTCGTAAAGATCATTTTTTGTACAGTTCTTCTGTGTATTCTTGCCACCTCTCCTTAATATCTTCTGCTTCTGTTAGGTCCGTACCATTTCTGTCCTTTATTGAGCCCATCTTTGCATGTAATGTTCCCTTGGTATCTCTAATTTTCTTGAAGAGATCTCTAGTCTTTCCCATTCTATTGTTTTCCTCTATTTCTTTGCATTGATCGCTGAGGAAGGCTTTCTTATCTCTCCTTGCTATTCTTTGAAACTCTGCATTCAGATGCTTATATCTTTCCTTTTCTCCTTTGCTTTTCACTTCTCTTCTTTTCACAGCTATTTGTAAGGCCTCTTCAGACAGCCAGTTTGCTTTTTTGCATTTCTTTTTCTTGGGGATGGTCTTGCTGCCTGTCTCCTGTACAATGTCACAAACTTCCGTCCATAGTTCATCACTTAATATAAATATAAATATCATATAATATAAATGACTATAAATGTTATAAAGAAATAACATAAATAGGATTTTTGTAAATTGTTAAATTTGGTAAATTTCGAAAGTTAAGTTGGTCATTGAGCAAACCGATTCTTTGGGGGAAGAGATGCAAAGCCATTTGGGCCCTGTCAGGGCTGGTGCTAGCCCATGCAGTGGGCAGTTGGGCTTGCTTCTGTCAGGAATTTTGATGAAGTATGTAGAATGAGACTAGAAATTGCCTCCCGAGGCCCAAGGGGTGAGTGTTTACCCACTGGCTCTGATCTCCTATAGGTGGAGGGAAGTTCCACAGGTGGCATGTCTTTGGCTCTTCCATGACAGAATGAGCTTCTGGAGGTTGTAGGCAGAGAAGCTGGGCAGAAAGCAAGACATGCAGAGTGCAGGGAGGCATGCTACTGTGCACAGACTGCATCTGTGCCCACGGTCTGCTGTAGAAATTGCGGGAGCAAAATGATGGGTTGAGAGAACAGCACACAAGGCATGAAACAGCCAGCATGCCAGCCTCAAAGACATGCTAGTGCCTCCCAGACATGCCCTGGGCTTTCCTTCACCTCCTTTCCTCAAGCAGTTCCTCCTCCTAAGTTGTCACGTTTCTGCCATGCAAAATGGAAAATAGGTAATTCGTTTTACCAGCATCCCATTTAAAGATCTTCCTATAGGCTGTATTTGCTGCTCTTAGCCTAGGATTTGGGCACAGAGCCTAATGGAAATTGTTATGTCATTAGGGATTTATTAGGTTCATAGCAATATTATCTAATATTAGATGTATTGTGTTCATAGTAACATTTACATGTCAAGGGCAGGTTGAAGAATATTTTGGCTCATTTGCTGTAGAGTTTGTGTGTGGTTAACACATTCATCTTCAAACCAGCCAGACTTCTTAGGGTCTTCCCAAGGTCAGACACAGAAGTGCCAATGCCCATCACAAGATAAACGTGCGTTACAGATGTTGGGGGGATTACAAAGTTCCTTTTCTCAACATAAGCTGTTTGTGGTTCTCTCTGTTCCTTTCTCTAGGTAAGTTTATTTTTCCTGACTGCCATTACTGACTAAACTCTGTCTGCCTCACTTGAAAGCTCCTGGGAGGTGGAATTGACTATAGATTATATTAAAGACCAGGATTTGAAGAAACAGAGCTGGTTGGCAGTTAACCCACTTCCCTGTGATCCTCAAATAGGAAGTCTACTTTCAGCTTTTGGGGGATCTCTGCTCTGGAAGAAATCCTGACTCTGTCATAGAATGAATGGGATGCATGCTATTGAACACTCATTCATTCATCAAACATTTCCCAAGCACTTACTGTGTGTCAGGCAGGGCTGGGCGCCATACTACACACATGTGATCTCATTTAGTTCTCTTCATAAGCCTCTGAGGTGGGTAGTGTCCTCATTTTACAGATGTGGTTGATTTGATCAAAAAGATGTCAGTAAAAATTCCCTCCAACCTCAACCTTTGTGCTATTTTTTTCAGATTTTTTTACTTCTATAGATGTTATGAACTCCACAATACATTATTATTATATCATTAAACAGTTAATGATATTTTATTGCCTTCCTAGGGTTTAGAATATACATCTTTAATTTTTCAGTTTGCCCTCAAATAATGTATCACTTCATGAATAGCATAAGCACTTTGTAATAGTCTACTTCCGATTTCTCCTATCTTTTGTGCTATTCTTATCATGTATTACTTTTGCATAGGCTATAGTTCCACAATCTTTTACTTCTATTTTTGCTTTAAACACTCAGCCTTAAAAAGTTACTTAGAAGATCTTTTATATTTCCTTTCATTTATACAGTTCCCAGAGTTCTTCAATTCTCTCTGCAGATCTGTGTTTCTGTCTTGTTTCATATTCCTTTCACCTGAAGAGCTGAACTTTAATATCTTGTAGCACCAGTCAACTGGTAATTCATTCTCTCAGGTTTTATTTTTCTGAAAAAAATTTAAATTTTGCTCTCATTTATGAAAGGTACTTTTTCTGGAGGTAGAAGTCCGTGTTGACAGTTACTGTTTGTCTAGTACTTTCATGATGCCTCTGTGCTGCATAGTATCGGATGAGAAGTTTGTTGTCATTCTTATACTTCCTTAATTCATCTGACTTGCCTTTAAGATTTTCTCTTTGTCTTTCAGTATTTTGAATGCGATATGTCTATTTTTATTTATTTTTAATAATCCTGCTTTGGGGTTCTGTGATCTTTTTTTGATTTGTGATGACATATTTTATTACTTTAGTAATATTATCAGCCATTACTTTAGATATGTCTTCTACACCGTCAAGTCTTTCTTTTTCCCTCTGAGATTTCAGTTACATGTGTACTAGATTATTTACCTTGTCCCAAGTGTATTTAAAGCCCCTCATTGTCCTCACTCTCCTCCTCTTTCTCTTTCTCCCTCATCTCTTCCGGCTCCTCTTTCTCCTTCCTCTGTGTTTTACAGTTTGGGTGATTTCTATTGACCAAGCTTCGTGGATGCTTTCCTCAACCATATTGTGTCTACCTGTGGTCTCAGTTAGGGCATTCTCCATCTCTGTTACCATATATGCCCTCATGAGACTCCCCTCTGTTTCCACTCTCTTAGGCACGACTCTCTTGAGCTGAGCTTGCTCACATATTTCTTCTTTTTTGTATATAAAATGGGAGGATAAATCTAGTGCTTATTATCATTGCCAGAGCCATCCTTTTACTTCAAATATGTCCATGTCTTTATATTTCAAGCTTATTTCTTGCAGACAGCATGTTGCTAGTTTCTTACTTGGATTAGCAGGTAGAGTGTGATTTTTCTAAATCTAGGTCAACATTGAGAACAGTTATAGTCTGTGTCCATGGAATCACAGAGATGAGGACTTGATGCACTGAGCACTTGATATCCTCATCTCTAGGGAGTGATATGTGGGTAGTGCCCTGACTACAGACTTTGGGTTCAAACACACCTGGCTTCACATCTCTCTTGGCCAGATTCCTTAGCCTCTCTGAGCCCTGGTTTAACTCATGTATAAAGAGGAATAACAGATGGGGTACTAAGGACTAAGTGCAGTGACTGCCCCCCTCTCTGTCCGCTTTACCACAAGGCCTGGTACACAGTAGATGCTTATTAAATGCTTTTGAATGAATGAGTGCTTTCAAGAGTTCTACTGGCTCATTAAAATAAATAAATAAATAGTCCCCAACCAATCATTCCATTCTTTAAGATCCTATATATGGAAAATGATTTTTGCCCTGACCACCAATTTTACTGCCCCCCCTTGTTCAATACAATGTTTGCTTTCTCTAATGAGATTTTCCAAATTAATTGGAATACATTAATTTATGTGGTTACCACCCCACAAAATGCCATCTGTACTTTGCTTTTTTTCTTAATATAAACATTCAATTTAGGAGATCTGTTAGAAAGGAGCCTGATTCAGGAGTCAGGAACACAAACATTTCTTGCCAGCTTGGTTGCCATGTGACTTTGGACAAAGCCTTTAACCTTTTCTGAGCTTCAGTTTCCTTATCTGTAAAAGAGAATAAGTGACCAAAGATAAGTGTGAGAACCATAGAATTGGCCTCAGATACTAAGTATCCTCCGTTTTCTCTCTCACCTTTTACTCCCTCATCACCTCTCCCTCCTGTGACTCCACTAGATGTAGGCAGGGGCTCCAGCCAACCTTAAAGGGTACACAGTGAGGACAGGTAGGGATGTGGAGGACTCTTCTGCTTCTCATTTGGCACTGCTGCTGCTGCTGCCAAGTCACTTCAGTCATGTCCGACTCTGTGCGACCCCATAGACAGCAGCCCATCAGGCTCCCCCGTCCCTGGAATTCTCTAGGCAAGAACACTGGAGTGGGTTGCCATTGCTTTCTCTCTCATTTGGCACTAGATGTTGCTTTTGGTCTCCTCCTTCATACCTAGCTAAACCTTTAAGTAGGTTCCCCTGTTTGCCCTGGATCCTGAAAACAGTAGAATATCAGCTTTGGAATCAGAAGAATTGCAAACTTTTGCCTCTCCAGATGACAGTCTCTCTAGAAACAAGCTCTGGGGAAGTGACTCTGCTAGCAGTCCCTAGGCCCCTCCTCTTCCCCAAGTTCTAAAAGTCTAATTTGCATTAAATGGACAAGTCCCATCTGCCTGGCACTGCCTTCAGAGGGAGGCAACCCTTCCTAAGGCCCTGGGCATTGTGGGGAAGGGAGTGGTACAGGAAAGGGGGGTTTCTTTCCCATTACTTGATACAGTGAGTAGGTCTTTTGTCACTTTGTGACTTAAAGCGTGGTCCATGGACCAGAGCAGAGGCGTCCCTGGTGCTTCTTAGCAACACAGAAACAACCTCACCCAGGACCCAGTGAACCAGAATCTGCAGCTTGACAGACCCAGGCAATTCGTATGCACATCAAAGTGTGAGAGGCACTGTCTCCTCAGTCAGTGAGGAAAAGTCGGGGTGGCAGAAGTGTCAGGTGTGTGCAGTCAGCAGCATTTGGTGCAGACGATGGAGCTGGCAGATGGCAAGGACAAGTTTCAGGGGGCTCTGTGGAGAGGTGGCTTGAACTGAGAATGGCTCCATGACCAATGGGGCTTCCATCTGGAAGAGGCCGCCTCCTATTTCTCCTGTGGGTGTAGGGTTGTCACTTCACTTTTGGCTAGTGTATTTTGAAGCTTTAAAATTTTGATCAAGTCCAATTTATCCATTTTTCTTTTATTGCTTGTGCTTTTGGTGTCACATCTAAGAACCCATCGGAAGTTCCAGTGTCATGAAGATTTAGCCTTATGGTTAACAGTTTAAAGTTTAGCTCTTACATTGAGCTTCTTGATCCATTTGAGTTGCTTATTGTATAGGGTGTGGGGTAGGGGTCCAGCTTCATTCTTTTGCAGGTAAACAGGCTTTGATTTCCTTATTCAAAGGATCTCTCTAACTATTGTGTGGAGAATAGCCAGGGGCAAGAAGGAAGCAGGGGGACTAATTTCCTACTGTTCCATGGTAATCTGTCTCTGAGACTAATAAAGTTAGAGGAAATAGTTAGAAACCCACTACTGGACAGCCATCATAGCCATAATTGATTCAGGCAAGAATCATTACTGGATGCTAGCATGAAAGTTTCTTGAGGAACAGAGTATGTGGTCTCAGAGAATCTCCCCATGAGAAACTTGTTACAAAGGGTAAAGAACAAACTTCACAGTGAAGAAGCCTGACAGACGCTGCCTTAATCAATAGTGATAGCATCATGTACAAACAGAATTCGTGGGGTTCCTGATACAGTGCCCTGAGAAGGACACAGCATCACTTTCTGGGTTCCCTGCCCAGAAAGCGCACCCTGACTCTGATCATGACCAAATACCAGACAAACTTAATTTGAAGGACATTCTATTCAATGATTGGCTCCAGAAAGACCAGAAAGACTGAGGAATGTTCCAGGTGAGAGGAGACTAAAGAGATGGAACAGTGGAACACAGTGGGTGGTCTGGGACTTTTCCTTGGTGTAAAGGACCTTCTCAGCATAGTGAGTATAGTGCAAGTAAGGTCTGTAGATTGGTGACATCAATCAGAGCGAATTTCCCAGTTTTGAGGTGCTGCACCAGGTACTGTAGTTGAGAAGGCAATTTCTCTGTTTAAGGAAGCACATGAAGTGCACAGGGACTGAATGTGATCGTGTCTGCATGACAGCTTACCCTGCATGGCCCTGAGAACAAATGTGCAAAAGAAAATGAGAAGGCAGATGTGGGAAGACATTGCCACCTGGATGTGTCCAGCTTAAGAATACAGGGGAATTTTTTTTAATACTCTTCTGAACTTTTTTGCCACCCTGCTTATTTAGCTTATATGCAGAGTACATCATGGGAAATGATAGACTGGATGAAGCACAAGTTGGAATCAAGATTGCTAGTAGAAATATCAATAACCTCAGATATGGAGATGACACCACCCTTATGGCAGAAAGTGAAGAGGAACTAAAGAGTCTGATGAAAGTGAAAGAGGAGAGTGAAAAAGTTGGCTTAAAATACAACATTCAAAAAACTAAGATCATGGCATCCGGTCCCATCACTTCATGACAAATAGATGGGGAAACAGTGCAAACAGTGACAGACTATTTTCTTGGGCTCCAAAATCACTGCAGCCATGAAATTGAAAAAAAGAAAAAACACGCTTGCTCTTAGGAAGAAAAGCTATAACCAACCTAGATAGCATGTTAAAAAGTAGAGACATTACTTTGCTGACAAAAGTCTGTATAGTCAAAGCTATAGCTATGGTTTTTCCAGTAGTCATGTATAGATGTGAAAGTTAGACCATAAAGAAAGCTGAGCATCAAAGAATTGATGCTTTTGAACTGTGGTGTTGGAGAAGACTCTTGAGAGTCTCTTGTACTGCAAGGAGATCCAACCAGTCCATCCTAAAGGAAATCAGTCCTGAATATTCATTGGAAGGATTGATATTGAAGCTGAAGCTCCAAAACTTTAGCCACCCGATGTGAAGAACTGACTCATTGGAAAAGACCTTGATGCTGGGAAAAATTGAAGACAGGAGGAGAAGGGGATGACAGAGGATGAGATGGTTGGATGGCATCACTGACTCGATGGACTTGAGTTGGAGCAAGCTCTGGGAGTTGGTGATGGACAGGGAAGCCTGGCATGCTGTAGTCCATGGGGTCGCAAAGAGTCGGACACGACTGAGGACTGAACTGAACTGAACTGAACTTTTTTTGCAAGTCTGAAATTGTACGAATAAAAAGTGTTTGGAAAAAAAGGGAATCTTCCCCCTTAAAAAAACACGACATACCCAGGAACCTCTGCACTGTCACTGATAGGGTGTTTGGCGGGCTAGTTGGCCACCCTGGTGTTCCCAGGATGGCCATCAGAGCAATATTGAACAGCACCAGGCATTTTGTCCACCATGGTGCCCTGCCCGTGGACCTCACACAGCCTTTCATTCTGAGCTGCTCGTACCAACAGCCACTCCTCTTGGGTGTCCTGGCTGCCAGGTATCCTTCAATCTTCACATGGGCCCTACTCTTATTTCCATTTTACAGATGAGGAAAGTGAGGTTCAGAAAGAGGAAAGCAGAACTGAATTTGGAAACGTGTCTGTCCAGCTCTGCTCTTGAGCAGTTTGCCTCCACCCCTGCATCTCATTTTCTTGTTCACTTGTTAATCATCTGTCTTCCCAGCCTCAGCTCCTTGAGGGTGGGGCCCTTGTCCTGTTCTGCTCACTGATGTATCCCAAGGAACCAGCTCAATGCCTGCCTGGGACAGAAACTCAATAAATATCTCCTGAGTGGAGGGCCATCATGGGGCTTAGCACACTTCATACGTAGGTGTCGGGCTTGAGCCTCAGCTCAGATCCTGATTCTGCTACTGAGAAGCTGTGTGATCTTGGATAAGTTAATTAACTTTGCTGGAACCCAGTTTCTGAATCTATGAAATACAAATTCTGCCCCTACCTCCTAGGGCTTGTGGTGAAGAGCTAATGGACCAAAGTGCTTATTGTAGTCCCTGGCATCGTGTGGACGCTCAGACCCCACTTACTGAATGAAGGAATGAACCGAAGTTTCAAGTGACCACTATCTCATGGAGATCCCACTTCCTCATGTAACAGTGTTTATTGGGAGCAATATGGAGGGCCTTACCTGGAGACCTTAATTTCTGTAACAAACCACGTGGAACTGTTGTCTATGTATTTAGTTGTGTGTTTCCTCCGTGTGTGTGCTGAGCTGGCAGGGACCCTGTCTGCCTTGTTTGGGTTGTACCCTCAGCATGCCCACAGCTGTAGCTCAGGGCAGCCAGGCCTGCTTGCTGCTTGACGATTGACTCAGCATGTTTTGCTTCTTGACGTATTTACTAGGGTTACCCCCATTCCAGGTCCTGTACTGGACACTAAGCACCTGCCTTCCTGCCCTTGATTTCTTCTCTGGTGCCCACAACCTGCCTCATGATCAGGGTTCCCTCAGCCGACCCAGTGGCCTACCCCTAAAGCTTGCCTTGGGCTACTCTCCTGGCCCCAGGAAGCCCTGTGCCCTCTGGCTCACATGCCTGTTTGTTACCTGACCTTTGCAGTATGCTGCTGGGCAGCCCTGGAAGCTCCTGTTACTGCAGCTCCTGCAGCAGATAAGCGAGCACATGGAGGTCGATCCAGCCTTTTCCCCACACCTCGTGCCCATGTTTATTTCCTCTCCTGACTGGGACTGAAGAGGCTAAAGTGCTCTGGAGATCACAAGGATGGCCAGCTCACTGGACACCTCTGGGCTGGACGCCTGATGGCCTGCATGTACTGGCCAGCAGGTGGCGCCGTCCCACATTTTATGGGCGGGGAGGCGAAGGCAAGCAGAGAAATCCTCCAAAGGCGACTTTAAGATCAAGGGAAATTCATGGGCACTTGGACTAGTTTTCTGGAAGAAAAATAATTCTGAACATAAAATGATGAGTTAAAGCTTCCATTCACGTTCTGTATTTGAGTTTTGAGTTTTGTTTGCAGGAGGACCCATCTTGAGGGTCAGAAGACATTTTTTGTCTGTTTGTTTTGCCTGGAAATCCTGCAAGAAGGGCTGGTGGTGCTGAGAACCCAATTTTGTTTTTCTAAGAGATTGAGGAGGTAGTCTCTGGGCTGTGCCCTTTCCTCTGTGTCCCTGGACGAGTTGCAAGAGAGAAGCAGAGATGCAAGTCCTGATGCCCGTGAAGTGTTGTGGCTGTGAGCGGATGACTGGGAGGGGCTCTCCTTGTGCCCGCTGCGTAGAAGCAGGGCTGTGGCTGGGCTGGTGTCTCGGTACTGTAGGCAGAGACGGCGGCGGCCTCGGCCACGCTACTTTGATTGAGGGGCTTTGTTGGGGAATACAGCCCTCCTTACAGTTGCAGGGAGGTGGCGCTGGCACTGCAGAGCACCTGGTCTGCACAGGGAGCCGGGAGGACACAGATGAGAACCCCCAACCTGCCTCTCGGACCTCAGAGGGGAGAGGGTGCCACAGTCTCTCTGGAGGTTCTGGCTGAGGTGCTCGTGGGACAGGGAGGGAGACTAGCTGCCTGGGTGAGGGGGTAGTCATCATGGGAGAGGTGACAATGCATTTCTTTAGAAGAGGACGTATGGGAAGGGTATTTTGAGCAGAGGGCACAGCCCAGGCAAAGGCATGGTGATGGGAAAGCTTCAGGCGTGGTGGAGGGTGGGCCATGGGTGCATGGTGGGCCCACGTGGATGTGGACTTCACTCAGGCCCATGGGTTCTGGGTGGGGCCTTTGGGATGACTTTTTAATCAGCGCTCTGTGCTTCTGAAGCATGACTTCCCAGTGGCTTTTCTTAGAGCCCACATCTCAGCCTTAAACTGCATAGAGGGCGAGTGATGGATTCACACTTCCTACTTCCTGCGTTTTACTTGACGTCTCCCTTCCTTCTCAGGCGGGGGCCTTGTCCGTGTCCCCTGCTGCACTCGCGGCCCGGCTGCTCCCTCAGGCAGAGGCCTTGCCATGCTGGCCCTTGCTGTTTATCTCTAGAGCTGGGCCTCAACGCCTCCCAGGCTCCCACCTGGCCAGGTTAATTTTGTCAATGCCTGTTTGAATGTCCAAGGGTTTTATCTGAGGACCATCCAGCTGAAGTTTCAAAGACTGTTGGCTGAACTCAGTAAACAAACGTGGAGAGCCTGGTTGTAGTGGCTTCTAGTCCCTGTGTCGCTTCTCCCGGGGTGAGAGCGCCTGCTTGGCCTGCCCTCCTCAGGGGCTCTTTCACTGGAGCCAGCGCGGTCTGGCCTGGAGCCCCTCCTGGTCGATTCTTTGTGCTGCATCTGGCTTTCTCTGGAGGGGCCTGTGGGCCGACCTGCTGCGGCAGGGGCAGTACTGGGGGAGTTGGGCTCAAGACAGGGGACATCACAGCTGCCTGTGTCCAGATGGGGATGGGGGGATCCACTGGTGGAAGCGCCCTTGAATTTCAGTGTTTCGAGGAGAAGAACAGGCCAGGTGCCTCACCAGAGCTGGGGGCAGGGCAGGGGCCCAGTGTTGGGCCACAGAACAACATTTTGGTTTTCACCCTCGACACTGAACAGCCATTAAATGGAAAGGAGGCCTGTGTCCCTCCCTCGGCAGCCACGCCGCCCGCTGTCCCGGCACCTCACAGAGCGGCTTTTGTTCGGGATCCAGAGTGTAAAATTGGAGTGTCAGGTTGTCGGTGTGCACATTTTGAATTTCCTGGCTTTCATCAGCTGCGCCACTCAAACGACAATATTTAATCCCAAATGTTTCCTTCCCTTCCCCTCCCCCTCCTCTTTCATAAACAAGGGGCTTTCCCCCTTTTCTGTCTGGTAGACTTTGCTGCCATTTCTTCAGTCACAGTGAAAATACACTTGTGATTTTTCTCTCATGTCTCTGCAGTTACACATACCAGGGACCTTGGGAGAACCTGACTTCCTGGGACTTGGTATAATGTAACCTTCTTGCTGAGCCCTCCAACCCCACCAACTGTGTCATAGGGAGAGCCAGACACATTTACTTCCAGGGGTCAGATGGCGCAGCAACAACTCCATGCCATTTTATCCTCTTGGATGTGGCTAGGGTCCAGTTGCCCATTGGTTTTTCTATACAGGGATTTTTTCATGGTAGTCATTAAAGAATGCTTTGTCCTAGGTGGGAGAATTAGCCACCTAAAATTTAAAACTTGAAGTTTCTTTTCGTTGCTTGGTGACTCCGGGAAGTAATTGCTGAGCAAGACAGTTCTTGTGAGACAACAGGAAGATTCTGGTAATATCCCATCTGGATTTTCTAATGACTGTCTGTACATGTGTGTGTAAAGTCAGTTTACATCTTGCACTAGAGCATTCCAAGTCACATTTCATGTAGAGAAGCAGTGTGCTGTCTTAAGATGAGGTACTTTGGGGTGAGAAGGAGTGAATGTGACACCTGCTTGTGTCTCAACTATGGCTTCTTGGCGTGTGCATCCCTGGGTGGGTCTGAGGTCTCAGTGGGGTCTGACACCTGAGCAGTATCTGCCACCTGAGGCCTCCATGGGCTGTGGGTTGGTCAGTTTTGTGCGTAGATGTGGTCAGGCTGTAGGATCAAATTATTTGATCAAATGCTAATCTAGGGGTTGCCGACGGAGGAGATGGCACCCTACTCCAGTACTCTTGCCTGGAAAGTCCCACGCACAGAGTTGGACACAACTGAAGCAACTTAGCAGCAGCAGCAGCAGCAACAGGGGTTGCCGAGAAGGCTTGTAGCTGTGACCAATCAGTAGGCTGTGAGTAACCTGGATAGTCTGGGTGGGCCTCATCCAATCAGTTAAAAGGCTTGTGAACAAAGGCCGAGGTTTCCCTGGGATGACGAATTCTGCCCCAGGCCGGCACCATCAGATCCTGCCTGGGTTTTCAGCCTGCAGTAGCCTTACAGACTCTAGGCTTTCCCAGCTCCATAGCTGTGTGAGTCACTTCTTAAGATGAATCTCACAATGTACACATATACACATATGTTATATGTAGACATATGCATATATAAAAGATGCTTGCTCCTTGGAGGGCAAGCTATGACAAACCTAGACAGTGTATTAAAAAGCAGAGACATCACTTTGCCGACAAAGGTTCATATGATCAAAGCTATGGTTTTTCCAGTAGTCATGTACCGATGTGAGAGTTGTACCATAAAGAAGGTTGAACGCTGAAGAATTGATGCATTCAGTTCTTCCTGGAGAAGACTCTTGAGAGTCCCTTGGATGGCAAGGAAATCAAACCAGTCCATCCTAAAGGAAATCAACCCTGAATATTCACTGAAGGACTAATGCTGATGCTGAAGTTCCAATAGTTTTGGCACCTGATGCAAAGAGCCAATTCATTGGAAAAGACCCTGATGTTGGGAAAGATAGAAAGCAAAAAGAGAAGAGGATGACAGATAGTTGGACGGCGTCACCAACTCAATGGACATTAATTTGAGCAAACTCTGTGAGATAGTGAAGGACAGAAGCCCGGCGTGGTGCAGTCTATGGGGCTGCAAAGGGTCTGACATGACTTAGTGACTGAACGACAACAACGAGTATCTCCTGGTGGTTTTGTTTCTTCAGGGAACCCTGACTGATAACTGGCTGAGATAAGCAGGGGCTTTATTCAGGCTGAGCTATGTAAGAGAACAGCAGACCCAGGCCGTTGGTCAAGGGTCTATGAAATCAGAAACGAGCTTCTCTGTGCCTCTCTAGGCCCTTCTGGGAATCTTGAGTTGTTTTCCACCAGGCACGTGTGTGGGAGGGGGCAGTGATGCAGACGTGCAGGACATGCATTACTGCATGTGTGCTCTCCCGGCAGGTGCACCCACCTCACTGGGAACCAGCCACAGCACCTGAATTCATGGCCACAGGCAAAGGGTTCCAAGAGAGGGTACTGCAGGTGGTGAACTTCTAGGGTGGTTGGACCACGGAACTTCTTCTGGGCAAGGGATGAATAAATATCAATGAGCCCAAGATGAGTCGTAGAGGCATGTAGCATCGTGTCATGCAAAGAAATGCAGAAGTCAGTGAGGTGGATTGTGCTAGCCTGTTGTCCACCAGCAGGCAGTGAAGCAAGTGGATTGGCCCTTCTGGGCTGCAGGTGTAAGAGGGTGTCAACTTGGTACCTGCCATTAGGGTTCTGAGGCATAGATGTGCTGATGCAGGTGAGGAAGGAAAGGAGGGTTTCCCACGATTGAGGCCATCCACTCCAGCTGTGGTCAGCAAGGGGTTCATTGTAAGCAGAGGACTGAAAGTCATTGGCGTCCTCCTCCCATGAAGTGCTTTGTCAGAAGGAAGGAAGCCATCTCCCACTGAGGGTGAGTCTGCTTCAAGACCACCGTAAAATCCAGTTCAGACAAAAGGCCACATGTTGTATGAGTCCACTGATATGGAGACAGAAAGCCAAGGGTTGCCAGGGGCCAGGAGAAAAGGGGATGAGGAGTGACTACTTGTGGGTACAAGGTTTTCTTTTGGGGTGATGAAGGCGTCGTGGACATCTTGGAACTAGACAGAGGTGGTAGTTGTATAGTCCTGTGAATGCCCTAAATGCCACTCAGTTGTATATTTAAAAAATGGTCAAAGTGGCAGATTTTATGTTATGTATATTTTAACACACACAGGCTGGATTTGACAGAACTCTGGATGGACATGACAGAGACAAGATTCAGGTGAAAGGTCAGCTAGTTGGCTTATGGGATGAAAGTGTCAGCAGGTGGCTGGACTCCAGGTCTCCACTGTCTTTTGGAGTAAAGGCTGCTCAGCCACATCCCAGCTTTCCATAGGGTCTCCGTCTGTGTCTTCCTCAGGCTCACGTAGAGTAACTACCATTTCCTCTCCTCCAAAGCCTCCTGGATGCCTACAGAAGCCTGATCAGATGGCAGCATTCACCAGAGACCCCGAAGCCCCAACATGGGGGTGTGTTTGGTGTGGGCAGAGGCAGATTGGGACCCAGCACATCTGGCAGAGTTGTCATGCATGGGAAGTGTGGGAGGGCAGTCATAGGGAGGTGCTTCTGAGACTAAGCCCAAGGGTTCATGCCAGGACAAGATGATGGAGTAGGGCCCCACAGGACAGCCTCTGTTCCCTGGAGAACTGGGCAATTAATGGATATCTTGGTGCCACGTAGGCTTTCAGTTCTGACCATCGGGGTCAACATGACACCGCAAGTGTGGGGCATGAGTGTCGGGGTGTATGTTCTGCGGATTTGCAAATCCATGCGCAATGACTCAATAATGGGTCTTGGTGGCTGGTTCTCTAGTTGATGGAACATCTATTCAGCTTTTAACGACAGGCCAGTGGGGGGATCTCTTCATCTGATCCCCAAAGATGGTTTCACCTGCATTCAGGAAAGAGACTGTGAGAGCTCTAAAACAAATAAACAAAACCTAACTTCACACAGGATTGGTGTCCTGAGGAGGTTTCCTTTCCCCACCTTAATTTTGGGATTAATCTGTTTTAGAAGTTCCCTGGCTGCTGCTGCTGTGTGTATGTTTGTGCATGCCTGTGTGTAAGAAAAGAAACACTAAGGAGAAAATGTGTCATGTTCTTCTGAAACCTCCACTGGCTAGGTTCCCTCTCTGTACCTTGAGGATAGCCCTGCCTGGGGCCTCTCTCACGTTCACAGTCGTCTCTGAAGCCAACTTTGAAAGAATAAAAGGAAATTGGGCTACCCAGGGCCTTGTTCCCATAGTGGCTCCATGCCAGGACTGTCCTTACCTGCATATTCTGAGTTTTTTTTTAAATTAACTGAAAGTGATCTTGGTTAATAAAAATATGAAGACAAGAGCTGGATGCTTTCTGATTCCCAGTTTTGGTCCCTTTTTATGCTTATCAAGATAGGATAACTCACCACTTGGATCCATCAGTTCCTGCTTTTGGAGGTGGGAGTCAGTTCTGTGCAACTCTTTCCTCTGACTTTATTAATTTTAATTTCAAATTATGGGTCACCGAAGACTCTTTTGTAATGATTTGTGAATTCTTGTGACCCAATAGGAGGTATTAGTTATAAATGAGTTTCTTTTTTATTACTTTACAGAGAATACAAGTTGGCAAGAATATAATTTCAGGGTTAAATAGTCATTATATTCATTTTAAAAAATTCATTATGTTTATTTTTAAATATTCATTATATTTATATTTTGGGGCTCCAAAATCACCGCAGATGGTGACTGCAGCCATGAAATTAAAAGACCCTCGCTCCTTGGAAGAAAAGTTATGACTAACCTAGACAGCTTTGCCAACAAAGGTCCATCTAGTCAAAACTATGGTTTTTCCAGTAGTCATGTATGGATGTGAGAGTTGGACTATAAAGAAAGTTGAGTGCCGAAGAATTGATGCTTTTGAACTGTGGTGTTGAAGACTCTTGAGAGTCCCGTGGACTGCAAGGAGATCAACCCAGTCAATCCTAAAGGAAGTCAGTCCTGAATATTCATCGGAAGGACTGATGCTGAAGCTGAAACTCCAATACTTTGGCCGCCTGATGTGAAAAACTGACTCATTTGAAAAGACTCTGATGCTGGGAAAGATTGAAGGCGGGAGAAGAAGGGGACGACAGAGGATGAGATGGTTGGATGGCATCACTGACTCAATGGACATGAGTTTGAGTAAGCTCTGGGGGTTGGTGATGGACAGGGAGGCCTGAAGTACTGCAGTCCATGGGGTCGCAAACAGTCGGACATGACTGAGCAACTGAACTGACTAAGTATTCAAATGATTCTGGAGTTATGGCAAAAGGTGCTGCCCCATCCCTTCTCAGGCAATCACCTTCAATGGCTTCAGTGCCTCCTTCCAGGTTCCTTCCCAGGTACTTGTATATGTATATGGATAATAATACTTTAGTCATTTAATGCCGCATTCAGTGGCAGCCAATATTTAATCTGTAGAATAATTCTATATGTATTTATTGGTTCAACTAATACTTCTGAGCACCTGCTGTGTGCCAGGTGTGATGCTGTGAGTAGCAGATTCAATAGAGAGCCATCACACAGCTCACAGCCTGCAGGCATGTTGTGCTGGGGCTAGTTTCCCGCAGTATTTAACAGAGTAGGCGTTTTCTCCATGTTCACCCTTATGCCGTGTACTCTTCAACGTTGAGAGAAAACATTGAATTTTGATGGACAGCAAATTAAGTTCCAATTGATTTTCCATTATAAAAAAGGAAGCAAAGAAGGTCTCATTGAGCACCTGGGTGTTTTATAAAATTTAAAGAGTCTTTGGGCAACAAGGCACAACACACCAAGCCTCATCTAGAGAAAACTCCCACTTGCATACCATAGTATTACAAATTACAGTTCTCAAAACAGAGTCTTCAAGTACAAGTTTCCGTGGAGTCTTCACTAGTTAGCCTGGGAACTGATAGTTCTACAGTTATGCATGTGTGGAAACTGAGGCTCAGAGAGGTCAAGAAACTGGTCCAGGGTCCCAGAAGCCACAGAGCTTTGAGTTAAGGCGCTGTGATGCTTACCCAGAACTTTCCATTTCGACTCTGTCTGGAGTCTGGCTTCTCTGCTCAAAGTTTGGTCTCTGTTCATCTGAGTATCTTTGGGAGTCGTCACAAATCTGAAGAGCAAGCACAGAGCCATCGCCAACCTCTGGCAGAAAGCCAGGCCTTTTCTCTTCTGTATGATGGTCCATTTCATACTCGGAACAAGGAGATTTTCCTGTTCCAGGGTGCTAAGCCTTGACTCCCTTGGAACATTAAAATATCAGAGTATGAACAATTTCCAAACATCACTTGTCTCATCTCTCACAGCCCTGACACCTGGAGAAGGAAAGACATTTCAGAGGAGGAGAGATGCAGGCACATGTCACTCTGCTTGAATTATTTTTCTTAAAGGCGAACACTTTTCAATAGTCCAGAGCAGGGGCCCATCATTTGTGAGAGCTCTTTGACGTGTTGCTGTTTTAAAAATTAAGTATGTGGAGTTTGCAGAATGGACATGGCCTTTCAGTTTTTTAATTTAAGGTTCAAAAAGTGCTTTCACGCTATAGTCCCTGGGGGACAGGAAAAGCTGTTTGTTCTGTCCCCGGCCTCCAGGAAATCTGGCCCAGACCACCTACGGGAAATTAGCCTGAGACCTCAGCCTAGCTGGGAGGCGACAGCGGCGCTTCTCGGCACTGTGGCTGTAGTTCGCACTACATAATCTAATCTTTCAAGGATATTTTCCTCTGGAGAGGCAGTGAGCTGAGTAACTAAACAGACACAATGCTGCTAATCCCTCTTTCCTGAGGCTGAAGGGTTTAACTCCTTGCCTTCTGTTTTATCACAGTGAGCTCAAAGTGGGCTGTTGGGATCAACATCAGAATTTCATACAAAACATTTGGTTTTGTGCTCTGTGCTGAGACTATGCAGTGTCCCTGGTCCTACTATGTGTCTGGCATGGCTCTACAGACTTCAAATAGAGTTACTTCTACCCAGGAGGTAGGTACTGTTATTATGCACAGAGACGTTAAGTAATATGCTCAAGGTCACACAGTAAGCAAGGCATGTGGGCTGGGATTCAACCTCAGGTCTACATGCTCTTGACCCTCATTAAAGAGAAAGGTCCCAGAATGCCTCTGAAATGTCTGCCTAGTCAATTTTCATTTATTTAGTTGTTCATGTATTCATTCATACACTTTTTCATTTGTATTCAGCCTTTGCACTGTTTGAATGCCAAGGTGATTTAGACAGAGGTGCTCATTGGCCTCCCATCAGTTGGCAACCAGACATGGGAATGAATAAACCCCGAAATAACTCTGATGCAGAGAGCAGAGGGCAGCAATAGCTGTTCAAGGGCCAGAGCGGCCAGTGGAGTGAGGGGAGCATTGAACTAAGAAGCAGGGGAAGGTGAGGGAGGCTTCTCAAGGGGCCAGGAGGTGGAGGGGGTGGCATTTGGCATTAAGGGTGATGATGCAGCGCCTTTTGGGAAACTCCTGGGTTATGTGGGCAGCTTGGAGGGCTGTGAGAGGGAGCAGAGGTAGAGAGGAGCCTGGACGTGGTTAGCTTGGCCAAGGTAGGGTCTTAATGAGAATCTTATGAAAAAGCAGTTGGTTAGGTGAATACCTTCCTTAGATCTGGTCACTCAGCAATCTAGGAACCAGCATTTCCAGGTGGCATATGGGGCAGGAAGCAAGGTGGTCCTTGCTGAAACCATAAGATAGAGAACTTTGTTTCTGCAAAACCAGAGTCTCTCACTTCTCGTCAGAATATCCACAGAACACCACTGACCAGGACTTCTCAGCAGCTCAGGAGCTGTTGCCATGTGGCTCAGCGGGTGTTAGCCCTCTCCCCGGCAGAAGACCTGGGCTCTAAGTGAAGCCCAGCCCCCCAGGACACAGGTCAGGGGCAGGTTCTTGACCCTCATCCATCACAGTGTGACTACCGGCTGATGCAGGATGTGAGTGGGTTCCAGCTGGTTCCATCCCAGTGGTGGCAGACAAACCATCCTTGCATTTTTGCTTTGCAGCCCCAGCCCCAGGGCAGCACACAGACCCCCACAGAATGCCCTTCTCTCCAAGCCTGGCTTGGCGGAGCCGATGCTGAAAGTGCTACTCAGCCAGCTGGGTTCAGAGGGACTCTGCAGTGGGGAATGTTGCAAAGCTCTTTCTGGCTGGAAATTGCTTCTTGCTGTTTTGAAAGGTGCAGAATGATTTAGTAATTACTCCCAAACGTGGGGACCTCCTTCCTCGCCTCACCTGAACGCCCTGTCAGCTTTCACCTGTCAGACTCATGTTGCTTTGAGGTGGGTGTTCCTTTCCCCCTCCTCTCCCCTCCGTTCCCTCTGCCCTTTGTGGCCCTCCTCTGCAGCCCCTCCCACTCCCAATCTGGAGCTTGGAGTGAGTTCTAAGGCGCCTCATTAAGGACTTACATTTCTTGAGACTGCTTCTTTCTTCGTTTGTTGGTTTTCAAGCTTTCTCTTAAATAACCGTATAGAAAGGGGCCCTGTTTGTTTTTCTTGCTTAGTGTCTCCCTGCCAATCAGTTCTTCACCAGACAAAGGCTGTGTGATCCCCAGGCCTGCCAGGACTAAACAGAAGTGGGGAGCTTTTCACGAAGGAGAGGATTCCAGCAGACACACCTGCTCCCGGGAAAGTTGCCCATTTGGAAAGGCTGTTTGCCAGATGATGGCGCAAATGAAAAGAGCTCACCTTTATGTGCCAGAATGATGCCCATCTCATAGATTAGGAACCTGGCACAGTTAGTTGCTCAAGGTCACACAGTACAGTATGCAAATGGAATTTGCGTTCCTGGCCTGGGAAACCACTGTCATCCCATGGAAATATAGATAAGCTCACGTATAATTCTGAATTTTCTGATAGGCTCCTTTTAAAGCATGTAAGTGAAATGAAATAATACACTTTATTTAACTCAAAACACCAAAAGTATCATCAACATTATAAATATTAGTGAGTGCTTGGGCAAAATGTTTGTGTCCCCTCAAATCCAGTGCAGTGATACGCGGAGGTGGCCACATGGGGAGGTGATTAGGCTTAGAGGAGGTCGTGAGAGTGGGCCCCCCATGATGGAGTTGGCATCCTTGGAAGAAGAGGAAGAGATCAGAGCTCTCTCCCCTAATGCGAGGACACAGCGAATAGCGGACAGACGCTGCTGTCCGGGGCTCCCTGATTTAGAAGTGTTGCTGGACGTTTGCCTGCACTCCACTGTGTGTCTACAGGGCCGGATGCGCCAGGGAAAGCGAGCTGAAGCTGTGTGGTGGGTTCAAGTCTGTATATGACTATCTCCATGTATTTTTGAAATCCAGATGGCAAAGTTAATTTCAGACCCTTTCCTCATCGAAGACAAAGGGAAAGTGGATCTGCAAGCCCCTAGTCTTCTGCTTCTACTTGGTTAGAGCGACCCTGCTTTGTTTTGTTTTTTTTTTTTTTCCTTCTCTAGAACGTTATTATGTATTTTAATAGCAAAAAATATTACATGGGAACAATGGGGAAATATTGAAAGCATATTATAAAAATACTAAGTGGTCCTTAGAGGCAAATTTGCACACATGTGGATTAGTAGTTTGTATAAAATGTATAATGTAACTATATTGTTTTCCATGCTAATGAAATACATCAGTCACTGAAAATGTTTTTCAAAAGGAGCTTAGTCCTTTACGTGAACTCATTTTCCCTCAGTTTATAAATTTGGAAAGCAAGGAAGTGGGGGATGTAGAAGAGGAAAAAGGAGTTAAAACACGCTGCTTATTCTGGTGATGGAATGCTGTTGAGTGTAACACCATCTTTGGAAGAGGAGGGTTCTACCTGCACATTTAATTTTCTTTCTGTTCATTTATTAATTTGTTCAACAAATATTTGAGTCAGATTCTGTGTTGGGAGTGGGAGAAACCACAGAGATTAAGATCAATGTGGTCCCTGCTTGCATGGCGCTCCAAATTCAATGGGGGAGACAGGTAAATACTTTAGAACCACAGTGTGGTTGGGACTGCAGGGAGAGTGCAGGTGTATGGGGCTTTGTAAAGAGGGGCCTACGCTGGAAGGGGGTGGTCCTGGCCAAGGGAGGTGGTCCCCAGGAATTGACGGTTGTGCTGAGACTTGAATGGGGAGCAGTTGGCCAGGTGGAGAGCGGATGGGGCCAGGATGTTGCAGGCAGAGGGAACAGTGTGTGCAAAGGCCCCAAGACTAGAAGGCGCCTGGGTACTTTGACTCCAGTCTGTGCCCAGTGTAAACTGGCAGGGAAGACTCTCTTGGCAGACCCCGGCTGTGAAAGGAGCCCCATCCCCACCCAGCTGCCCAGCGGCGAGCACAGTGCCCGTCACTGCCCACACTGCTAGAAGCCATGTGAGCGTTTCCACCCTGGAAAGCAGACCTGACTGGGGTCTGCCAGGGAATCCCAAGAGTGGCATGGAGGCGAGATGGAATTCTTTGCAATTCCCCATTAAGCAGGGACCACATTGGTCTTATTCTCTGTAATTTCCCCAGCTCCCAACTCAGAATCTGACTCAAATGTTTGTTGAAAAAATTAATGAATGACAGAAAAAAAAAAACCCAAACCCACGAAATGTGCAAATAAAACTCTCCTGTTCCAAAGGCGATGTTACACTCAGTGGCGTTCCATCATCAACGGCACAGCAGGTTCCATTACAGCTGGTTCAGGGACCTATGCTGAGGAGTGTCGGGCAAGGCATACAGCTTCTCTGAATCTCAGTTCCTGATCTGTACACAGTCTGAGTGTGCTATTTCGTGTAACCTTCATAGCAACCTGTGAGATCCTTCTATTGTTGACTTGAAGCGGAGGAAAAGGAGGAACAGAGAGGTCCAGAAGCCCATCCAAGATCACACAGCTTGAAAATGGTAGAGCTGAGACTGGAATCCTTATCTTTAGGATCCTGGAATTGAGAGCTTGTGGGAGTGGGCAGGAGGAGGGGTCTGTTTGGATTCCTATGGATCGCTGGTCCTAGTTAACATTCACATTTGGTCAGTGAGCTCATCCACAACCATGTTCCTGTCCCCTTCACATGTAGCATAGAGAGGGGTGAAGCATGTGACTTGGAGTGCAACTGCCTGGGTTGTATTCTTGGTTCTGTTTACCAAACCTCAGTGCCCCCTTCTGTCTAATGGGAAAATGAGGTTGGTAACTTCCAGGGCTCTTGGTAGAGTTATGTGAGTAGTACTAATATGGGTAGTACTTGGTACACAGTAAGTGCTCAATAAAATGAAAACCAACCTCTGCCAGAGGGAAAACATACAAAGTTCAACTGAATCATTTGGTAAATCAATTATTAAAAAAAGAATTGGGAGGAGAAAGTGAACCCTGTCATGTGGGATCCCTTGACACATTAAGTCCTGGCTTGATTTTGCTCACTCTTAATGAGAGAGGTGCTTTTGTTATTCCTATATTTTGGATGAGGAAAATGAGACTTGGAGAGGAACGTTCTTTAGCACAAGGCCCCTAGCAGGCAAGTGACAGGTGGTTGCTCTCTGTGAAGCCCAGAGGGGTTTGCAACCCACAACATGGCCAATCTCAGTCCCACTAGACAACGACCAATGCTGCAGAATCCATGGTGATTTTAAACTTTCTCTGCCAAGAAGTGGCAAGCCAGGCCCGAGTAACTAGCCTAGGACCACAGGGGGAGTTTAAACTGAGCCTGAATTAGAGCTCATAGCAGCCAGGTTTATGGTCTGAGGCCACGATTACTAGCTCAGACCTCAGTTTTTTGACCTATGAATTTCTACTGAGTCAGTTAAAAATTAAATGAATCTATTTAAGTGAAAATGCTTAGAGGCAGAGAATTTAATTACTCAAAGACTTTTTCTTTTCTTATTTTTTTACTATTGAAATTAATTAAAAAATAATTTTGCAAATGTATGGCTGACACTCTGCCAGGAACATATCATGTGTAAAATTATTCCTGTCTACCTCATGTATTCATAAATCCTGGCTGGTCATCTATTTTCATAAGACCATTTGGAGCCCACCTTTGGGGATTTTTTTCCAAACAAATTAAGATTTATAACTTTTCCTTGGGAAAGAAAACCCTGATAGATATATATACACATATACAAACACACATATACACATATATCTGTGTGTATGTATAAGTATATACATGTGAACATATGTGCATATTATCTTAACATAGTTTTTAGGCTTGCTAGTGGTGAGTGATCAGAAATAGGGAAATGTCAAATGCAATAATACTGGTTTAAATACTGACTTTTAAATCATAACCTCTGATTGACTTCAGAACTGATTTGAACTTTGGGGCCATTTCTTTGTTTAAAACTTCTTCCCACCTACTACATAAGGTATATGTACTCATTAAAGAGATGTACCTCCATCTCTTCAGCTGCCAAATACAACCCCTGTTAAATGTGATGTGTTTCTTTCCAGTGTATGTATATTTTTATGTGCTCCTAGTTAGTACCTGAAGTACAGTATTGTATTCTGCTACTTTTCATTTCAAATTATATTGTAAGCGTTTCCCCTGGCATTACGCAGTCTTTAAATTATTTTTGCTGGCAGCATAGTATTTCATTCATTGGATGCTGAGGCTAATTAACTACACTCCTGTATTTAAACCTTGAGGCTGTTTCTAACTTTTCAATATCACCAATAAAATGCAGCCATGAATAGCACTGTGTAAAGTTTTACCCCTACGCATGGGGTTGGAGCAGGCTCCTCCTTCAGTGTCTGTCTCCCCGTTCTGGTTGTCTCCTTTGTCATACCCTCATTAACAGTAGCTTCTCTGGCCTACTTGTCTGCACTCTCTCTAAGATCAAAGTGTTGGGGAGCAGGTCTCAGCTGGGCCCATTGGAGGTGTCCCCACCCCCATGGTGGCCTCGCTCACAGCTGGCTGCCTGCCTTACATGGGACATTAGCTGGAGACAACAGGTAGGAACCCACCTCTGGGTTGTGTGGGAATTCTACTCAATTTTCTGTAAATCCCAGATTGCTTTAAAAACTAAAGTCTGTTAATTTAAAAAGAATAGAAAAATCTTTCCCTGTTCAGGATCTTTACCGGAGGGGCCATTACCAAAAGAAAAAAGTATCTAGGGTATTTGGGACAGATGGGCCCAGAGGAAGCTGGACGAATGTGTAGAACCCTCACCCCCTGAGATACCTCGAGAGCACCCTGTTTGCAGCTGCAGGGAAAGGAAGGGGAGCCAGGGGGTGCAGGGTGGCAACCTCTGTCTCTAATGTGACTCTTCAAGGCTCTGCCCTCTTCCCCCGCACCACGGTTCGCAGAGTCTTGCCTTTACACAGCTTGCCAGCCTTGTCTCTGGCTTGTTTTCCCGTGTAGATGAAATGCTTTGCACCAAAGGAAAATTATACAGTGTAAACATTTATTCAGAAAATTGGTTTGCAGCGTTACCTCCCTGGAGTACTTGGCCGAGAATGAAAGCCTGGTATGAACGCCTGCCGGCACGGACAGGAAAGACAACCCTCAGCTCAATATATTTCCAGCTTTTATGAGGCAGCTTGAGTGGAGACGTGTCAGCCTCTTGCCCGAAGTGCAGGCTGGACAGAGCCCTGCCCCCACGCCCAATGAAAGCCGGGGCCCGGAGAGGGGTCAAGAGCGTTGGCACTAGGGGCTCAGTGACCATATGATGCTGTTGATGACTTTCAGCTCAGCTTCAAGAGGGCAAGTGAGAAGAAAGGGTGGTGCAGTGGCCTCTGAATCCTGAGGGTCTGAAGGGGATGGTCTTTCTCATGTCCTGGACGCTGAGACCACAGACTCTAAAGACGTCCCCATTTGGAGACATGCACACGTTGCCCCCAACTTTGGCACTTCCTTTTTCTGCCTGATTTTCTCCAAGCACAATTATGGGTTGAATTGTTTCCCCAGAAAGATATGTTCAAATTCTGCCCCTGGTACTTTTGACAGGGACCTTATTTAGAAATTGGGTCTTTGTACGTGATCCAGTTAAGATGAGGTCATCTGGGTGGGCCCTGACCCAATGACTGGCGTCTTTAGAAGAAGAAAAAGACTGGAGAGGTGGGGAGAGGTCACATGACAATGGAGTAGCAGAGACTGAAGGGGTGCGTCTGCAAGCCAGTGCCTGCCGGGGCCTCTGGCAACACCAGAAGCTGAGAGAGGCACAGGGCGTGCTTTCCCCACAGGTGTCAGAGGGCATGTGGCCTGGCCAGCACCTTAGTTTGGGGCTCTGGCCTTCAGAACTGTGAGGATAGATTTCTGCAATTTCAAGTGCCCCAGTTTGTGCAGTTTTGTTACAGCAGCCACATGACACTCATACATACCGGATCACTTATTGCTGATGTTTACAGCCTGCCTCCTCACCCCATCTTTGGGCAAACAGGACTTGTGTCCATTGTGGTCACTGCTGGACCCCATGTGCTATGCAGATGTTAGGCCCTCAGTAACTATGTGTTGAGTGAGTGGATTCTCAAGATGATCAGCAAACCTTTCATGGAACAATCTGGGGGGTCCTCTTGGATAGATTTTGGGGGTCTTGAAGCAATGCTGAGAGGAGCCTATGTTCTCTGCCCCCCTCTCCAGAATCCCTGCACCAACCAGAACCCCTCACACCCCCTGTAGCTCCTCTGCACGGAACACAGAGCAGTGCCTCACCTGAGAGCACACAGAGAGGTGCAGCAAGCTCTTTCATTTTTCTTCAAATAATTTTCCCCTGCCCTGGTCCACACTTATCACCCTAGGCTATGCATTTGTGTCTGAGAAGCCCCAGGGAGGAGAGGAAGGGAAGACACATAAGAGAAAGGAACTGAGAGAAGCATTTTTCAATGCATCAAAAGGGAGAATACGTTTTAAAATAAAGACACCCAGATCGAGAGGGAGCACCCTGTTTTTCACCCACAAAGGCAACAATGCTCAGGTACTGGCCAGGCTGGGAGCTTCCCGTGGGCAGGAGGGACCCTTTCCCACTCACAAGGTATCTCATGCTGGACAGAGTCTCAACCTTGGAAACATATCCAGGGTTCTGGCCAGGGCGAACTTTCCTCCTCCTGTGCGCTCTGGAAAACAGGGTACACCCCAGAGCCAGGGGGAGAGTGGGACAAGCCTAGGCCTTGGAGGCTGGACCCTCATGCTTGGGCTGGATGTGGTCAGCTACATGGAGCAAAGTCCTGGTCCTCCTCTGCCAGAGGCCATGACCTCCAGGCTTGGCGGCCTCTTTCAGAAACTCCAGCCAAGTGCAGGGCTTAGGGGCCAACCAGGGAGCAACCCCCGCTTCTGCTCCCTCTCCCACAGCCAGAGGCAGAGGGGAAAAGGCCAGGCTTGAGGGGTTGAGTGCCGGACCAGGTCTCTTTGGGGTACAGGGAAGTGACGGAATCTTGTTGAGTTGGCACGCGGACCCAGGAGAACTGTTTCATTAACTGATCATTCAACAAAGACTTATTATTAAATATTTTTTGTATAATCTACTAGTATTTAGTGAGCACTTACTGTGTGCCAGGCATCATCATCAGTACTAAGGAGTGAATGACCCCAGATCCCTACCCTCGTGAGGCTGATGTTCTGGTGATTAATCACGACCCCACTGAGATAGTGCTTAGGTGTATGGTCACTCATTTGTCCTCACATGAAGTTTGGTGAATGCCAGAAAAGGGGGAGGGAGAAGCATTGGCACCATTCAGGGTGGCAGGGGTGCTTCCTGGTGAACAGCTGAGGAGGGGAGTGGGCAATCAGACCAGCAGAGCCATAGGGAAGGAGACCCCCAGGTCCTGCCCTGTCCTGCCCCCATGGGCAGCTGGCTGTAGCTGGACCATGCATCTTTTTGTTCTGAACTCTGTTGTCTGTGTTTATGATTTCTTAAGTTATGATTTCATGATCAGGAGGTCGTGGCGGAGGCCTGGAATGAGTCCTCACGCTTTGCTGGACCCTCTGCTCTGAGTGTGGGCTCCTGCTGTCTCGGCTCACTGCAAACCTGTGCCTTCAGGATGGGACTTGTCTTGCCTATTTCTCCAGATGTCTGGGCTCAAATCTGCTTTTCACTGTGTTGTAGGCAGGAGGGCAACTGGCTTAACTTTCCTGCTCCTTGACTTACCCCCCAAATGGCAGGGATGCTGCTGCCCGATGCCTGGTCCCCAGAGGGTGCTCAGCAGAGGCTTGGCGTTTTCCATCCAGGAGGCCTCCCAAGCCCAGCCCAGGAGGGAAAGCTGCTTGGGGGTGTTGTTCGCTCAAATCACAGAGTACCATCCTTATCCTGTGCTCCTCGTGGGAATTCCTGGGGCTTGAAATTCCTCTTAGCACAGAGCGGTGTGAGGACTAGGAGAAGAAGTAAGGGGAGATGCATGGGGAAGACAGAGCATCTCAAGGTGTAGGCGGCCCTGGCTGCGCGGTGCACGGAGGCACAAATGAAGATCAAGTGTTCTGACCTAAGTGAAACTCCACGGATGAGCGCCCGTCCGCCTGTCTGTGCAGCTGATTGTATTGGCAGGCAGAGGGCTATTAGCTGTGCGGGTTCTTTGCATCAAGCCAACTGGGCTGGCTTAATCTCCCACAGCCCTGACTAAAGAGGAGGCTTCGTTGCCTGATTTCTGAAAAACGAATAAGAAAGCAGTGGTTGGAGTTGCTTTTCCTCTTGGGATTTTCAAATAAAATCAGAGACTAATCCCTCGTCTAATACCAATTTAGTAAGGGCTGAGTTAGAATGTAGTCAGCTCCATTTATGAACACCGGTTAATATTTCTTTATAGAAAGCTATACTATTTTCAGAAGCATTTCAGACAAACATCCTAAGAAGACTTAGCAGGCTCATGATGTTTACCTTGGACCTGAATCTTGTTTCTAATTAACCGAGTCTTCAACAGTCCATCAGAGAATGCAGTTACCTGCCAAACTTCACACCTAAGGGGAAAAAATATTCCCAATAAAATTTTCCTTAAAAAAATCCACTCACTTTTACCACTAAGACGTCCTCAACATATTTAAATCAATCCCTCTCCATGAACACACAGAAAACTAATGTTCTAGATCCCAAGCCTGTCTCTGTGGGTCCCAGATTTCGGGGAAGCCATTTAATTCGACATTAAGTTTTCAGCAGACACTAAAGTAGGGATTCCGCGAAGACGGAGGGGCTGAATGTGTGGGCGCGGCGAGTCCAAGTTTTCCAGGCTGCAAACACACATTCCTGTGATACCACACATTCTGCGGGGAGAGTTTAAATGATCGTATTGTTTCAATTCACCATACAGAAGCAGCTGCTTATGGAAAGTAAAGCTTTCCTTCTCTCTGTTCAAAAAGAGACTGGCTTCATAGAGAGGCTGTGGGTTTCTCTCATGCTCCAACATCCAGCAGTTTAGAGTTTGTTTCGAGGTACTGGGTTGGACAGAGTGTATTTTCTCAGATGTGAGTTCCCTGGGAATAAGGGCGTGGAGCTCTGTGGAGGCTCACCCTTTCTGTTATGTTTATTGCTGCCCCCTGCTCTGTGGTGTTGGGTACCTAAGAGGCTCTTGTTAAATATTTATTGAATAAGAAAATGTTCCTTGAATAGGTGTGACAGCTTGTTTTCACAAATAACTTCCTAAATATTACCTACAAAGATTCTTGGAATTTTAGATCATCTGTCCTACACCAACAGTGGTACTTGGACACACACACACACACACACACACGCACAGATGCACACAGACCTTGTTGATTATTGTAGATTAGAGAGTAGAAACTTAGTGTTTTTTCTTTTAATTTTGCTTTTAGCTTGTCCTGAAAAAATAAAAACAACAACAAAACCTCATGTCAGCAAATGAAATTCTTAAGTCTGTTTCATGTGGTTTAGCAGAAGCAGGCTGGTTTGTGAAGGAGGACGTGATGGTGCAGAAAACCCCCAGGTATTGACGTCACCTCTTCCAAGCCATGTGGCCTTGGAGAAGTTATTTACCCTCTCTGGGCCTCATTCTCCTTATCTGTTAACTGTGGAGCTGAATCGATGCTCAGATGTCCTGCCAGCTGTGAGAACCAGAGTGACTAGAGGGAGAATGGATCCTCAGGTTTAAGATTCAGAATGACAGTGTGATTCACTGCTTCTGTGTGGCAGTTAATAGCATAGTCAAGAGGCCTACAGTGAAAACCCTGTATTTCTGAAAGTTTTACTGGAAACATTTTGGTTTTCTTTTGCTGGCTTTCTCAGGGACAGTTTTTTTTAAATTTATTTTTAATTGGAGGATAATTGCTTTACAATGTGTTTGTTTCTGCCATACATCAGCATGAATCGGCCATAGGTTGATGGCTGATATGTCCCCTCTCTCCCACCTCCCACCCCATGCCTCCTCTGTCACTTGTCACAGGGGGAAAGTTCTTTTTATATTTACTTTTGTGTTTCTCTTGCAAACTTCTTTCTGTCATACAGTAATTTTATTAATTATTTTGGTTTGAGATCTGAGAAAGTATTTATTTATTTTAGTATTTATCCTTGACCATTTCAGAAGAAATTTAAAATGACTTACACCAAAATTGTTGTTCAGTCACTAAGTTGTGTCCAACTCTTTGCAACCACATAGACTGCAGCACATCAGGCTTTTCTGTCCTCCACTGTATCCTGGAGTTTGCTTGAATTCATGTCCATTGAGTCAGTGATGCTATCTAACCATCTCATCCTCTGCCACCCTCTTGTCTTTTTGCCTTCAATCTTTCCCACCATCAGTGTCTTTCCCAATGAGCTGACTCTTTGCATGAGGTATATTGGAGCGTAAAAATCATTAATTCAGAATGAAAGACAAGATCAAAGAGAATAAAGGTGCAGAGACAGACAGAAATTATATTATGAAATCTATACTTAGGGAAGCTATAGCAGTTAAGCATACAACTTAGGCTCTGAGCTTCCTAGCAGCCAAGGAAAAAAACCAAAACTAGAATAGTGTTGTTAATGTCAAAGATAGGGAGGCAGAAACTCACAAGGGGCTGATGGTCCTTGGTTGTCTCCTTAAAAGTTCCTGGAACATTCTTTATCCTGATCTGAAAGGAAGATTTGTGAGAGTTTGGAATCTCTTGCTGAAGTTCAAATCCAAGAAGCTGAAAGTTGCTGATCTTCAGTTCCAGGTGCTCAAAAAAATGTTAAAGTTGGACTTACCTGGTGACTCAGACAGTAAAAAACACACCTGCAGTGCAGGAGACCTAAGTTTGATCCCTGGGTAGGAAGATCCCCTGGAGAAGGGAATAGCAACCCACTCCAGTATTCTTGCCTGGAGAATTCCATGGACAGAGGAGCCTGGTGGGCTCCAGTCCATGGAGTTACAAAGAGTCGGACATGATTGAGCGACTAACACTTTCACTTTTTTTCACTTTTGCTGGCAAAAGTGTAGATGACTTTTCCCTCCAGAAATTAAGAACTGAGAAAAATAAGGAAATCTTACCAAAAGAGGATGTGCGATAATAGAAAAGACAAACCCCAGACTGCTGGCTAGAGGTCAAGAGACCTGGATTTGAATTGCAGTGATCTGTGTCTGAGGGAAGGTCCCACAGCCTCTCTGGGCCTCAGTTTCCTCATCTATAAAGGAAGAGGGTTAAACCGGTCTCCTCTGAGATCTCGGGTGTGAGAGTTATACTCCTGGGACTAGAATGGTGTTAGGAGTATCTTTGATGGTATCTTTTGTCTTCTGCAATCAGACCTGCTTAAGGTACAGCACTTGTATCCCAGAAATCACTGTGAGACTGCCATGTTGGCCTCCCCAGAAAGTAAAATGGCCTCCTTCTAATTTAACATCTTGAAAGAAAAGATCTCTTCTTGTCATATGGAATTTTTCCAACCAAAGCACATGTCTGTGATCTGAGGCATACACATTTGGCTGCAGGTGAAATACGCCTGCATGGACAAGGGTGTCAGGCTTTCTCGGGCTCAAACAGGGCTATCACGAGGCTGAAAAACTGCAAGGAGGTTTTTCCAAGAAGTCGTCTCTGGGCAAAAATGTCGCCACTTTCATTGGGGGAAAAATGGTTTCAAATATTGGCTTTTGTTTTTATGGAAAATGGTGAAAAGTTTGAGGGAAAACCACAAAATCCTTTGCTTTTATTGAAACCACAAAAATTGATTAATTTTTTTTTCTTAAAACAGTTTTTGCTGAGGGCTGAACTTTCTTCTTTGAAAGACTCTGCTTTTCTTTTTCTCAAATATCTCCTGAGAGCCCCATGAAAGGTCTTTCTGTTAGCTGGTTGAGCTGAGCCCGGGAATCCTGGAGCTCTACACAGAAGCGTACTTTTTTGTGCCCAGACCCTGCCTTTTGGGGATGTCTTCATGCTCCAATCTCCAGACACTGGCTTAACTTTTCCCAGGTCTCCAGGGAGGCATGGTGCCCATGAAGCTGGTGAGCATTTCCCAGGCAGCTCCAGCCTCAATAAAATCATTGAATCTGACTTCATTTCCAGGCTCATCTCTCTTCGTCGCTGTGGCTTCCTGCACAAATGGAAAACTGTGTACATAGAGGCTGCCTTTGCCAGTGGGGGTCTCGAAAACTGACTTCATGAACTAAATTGGTGCCCCACCTGGTGGCTGGCATGGACTATCCCCAGGCAGGAGAACTGTCTGTCTCAGCTGAAATCTGTCTTGCACTCTGCCCACAGTGACACCCTTGCCAGCTGGGCCAGGGTGCTGCTCCTTCACATGGCATTCTGTGTTACTTAACAAAGGCAGCTGGGGAATTCTCCTGGGCCCTGAAGAGACAGTTGGTTTCTGCTCTCCAGAACAGGTTTGGTTTTGATGCCAGTTGGAAGGTGCAAGGGAGCTTCACGGCATCTTTGAGTGACCCTCCCTTGCAGCTCAGCTCAGAGGTGCATTCAGGTCTCCTGTGCGAAGGCTCACTGATGGCTGAGAGGCTTGATCTGTGTTGGCCTCCACTTGCCCTGTCTCTCCTGGCTGGCATACCCTCTCCACAGAAGGGCCACTCCATTCCTGGAACTGGACTGTTGGGCACATATCCTACTTGCCATCTCCTCCTGGCAGGTTTCTTAGCCCTTCCTGGTCTGGCATTTCCCTCTGTCAAATGGGAGCAGTGATAGCACCAGCCACAGAGATTAGTTGTGAGGGTCAAATAGTACAGGACTGGGCACACAGTGAAAGTGAAGTGGCTCAGTCCTGTCCGACTCTATGCGGCCCCATGGACGGTAGCCTACCAGGCTCCAAGATCCATAGAATTCTCCAGGCAAGAATACTGGAGTGGGCTGCCATTTCCTTCTCCAGGGGGTCTTTCCAACCCAGGGATCGAACCTGGGTCTTCTGCATTGCTTTACCATCTGAGCCACTAGAGTGATCCTGTAGCCAGCTAATTATTATTTACGTATTCTAGAAACTAATCCTGCTGAATCCAAGACTTATTTCATTTTACAAGTGAAAAGATTGCAACATGACAAAACTCAAGACAAATTTAGAGAAAAGATGATTAGCGATTTTCTAATGCAATGACTCTATCCAGCTTGTATGTTTCAGTTTGCTATTCCTGCAGCTGCTAACCATCACCAACATGAAGTTCAGCCACCTCTGAGTAAGGGTCCAATGTAAACCAAGCACAATGTGACGCACTCTCTAGTCACGGGCTCCCCAGTGGACCCAGGTCTGGGGGACATTAACCTCCTTCACAGACAAGGGATCTGAGGATCTGAAAGATGAGTTCACCCAAGGTCAACAAGCAGAAACTACAAAAATTGGAGCCCTGACTTCAAAATCTCTGGGCTCGACCAAAATGCTGTACTCCTTGGGTCCCCATATATGAGTCTTAAACCAAGAGAGTCGCTTTATTTAAAAGAAAAAAGCAGGAGATTTCAGTCTGAAGCATTGTTCTGGTCTGTGGTCATAGGAGGTGGAACCAGTGGAAGGTTCAATCCCTTGTCTGTCTAGGAAAATCTCTTCCAACCTCAAAGAGGTACTGAGGGAATGGAGTGAAAAGTCCATTCTAGTTGGGTGTATGTCCCTTCCCTGCCCCACAAAGCAAGTGACACAGTGTGTAATAGCCTGGGCAATCAGTGTCCCAGAGCCCAAGCTCCGTGTCTTGTTGAAGCCCAGGAAAAGGGCTCCAGGTGCTTCCCTTCTGTTTCTTGTCAAAGTCACCTTTACCCTGAGAAGACCTAGCCTCTAGAGGCTGGATCTTCTCCCCAAAGCTCACCCCTTCCTGGTTCTATCCAAGTTATTATTATTCAAAACACAGCCTGTCTGCCCATTTGTCCCCAGGTAGGAAGAGCAGATTAACAGGCAAACACTTCTTTTCCTGATCACTGATCTGTAATTTCATTCGCCTTTAAATTCAGTGTAAGTATTGTCTGATCATGGGCTCAGGTACAGTTTGGAACAAGTCTCTTTTTTGCTCTCTTATCTGATTAAGAAAACATCTCATTGTTCAGATTCAAGACTAACAAGTTTCTCCACATCCAGTCCCCTCAGATCTTCATTTTTCTTCATTCTTTCTGCCCTGTTTAGCATCGCATAATTATCGAGACATGTCTGTAAGCTACTTGCACATCTGATCATCAGATTTTCTCTTGTTCCTAACTCTTTCTCCATCTGCTCCCCACCCCCACACCATCCTGCCACATCTGGAAGTGTCCCTTGCCACTCCATGCCCAACTGACTGCTGAACTATTTCCAGATCACATCTCTCTTTTCCGGTCCTGGCTGCCTGACATGCTCAGTCATATATGCTCAGGCCCTAAATTCTGGTTGTCTCTGATTCCTCCCCACTCGGATGATAACTATGGGGCAGAGACATTGTCTCATTCCTTCCATTCTGACCTGATCATGTTAAAGTATAGTTTTCAAAAGGTAAAATCATGACTCTTGCACAAATACGAAGTAAGTAACGATAAGAAATTTAAGTCACAAATAAGTTGGTATGATGTTAAAGCTGGTTCAGAGGAGAGTGTGAGGAGCAGACATGTCTGTAGGCAATCAGGCAGATGGAAATGAGTTTCCTAATCAGTGCACACTGAGTTTATATCTCTAGGATGGAAGATGTGTGTTTGGACCCATCTTTTCTACAGGGTGAATTTCTTTGCACTTCTACAGGACAGAATTTCTTTGCACTTCCGGGGGCAAGAATCGTTTGCATTATTCTGTGTTCTACACTGCACACTTGTCTTATAGTGTGTACAGTACATACTCAAAGACCAGGGCCACTCCAGAGGCTTAGCTAGACAATTCCTAGAATTCAAATGAAGTATATATTGCTATTCCAAATCAGTCAATCAATTTTATTGATTCCAGTGACATCTTTTTTCCTATTGTAAAGTGTTTCACAATTTTTCTTAACAACTACTTTTTATTTAAATCTATTCTGGGTATGGAACTTCCCTGGTAGCTCAGATAGTAAAGTGTGTGCCTACAATGCGGGAGACCTGGGTTCGCTCCCTGGGTCAGGAAGATCGCCTAGAGAAGGAAATGGCAACCCACTCCAGTACTCTTGCCTGGAAAATCCTATGGATGGAGGATCCTGGTAGGCTACAGTTCATGGGGTTGCAAAGAGTCGGACACAACTGAGCGACTTCACTTATTCTGAATATACACATGGAAAGGCTGTAATTTTCAAGCCTCATTTTAGGAGAAGCTCAGGAGAACACAGCCAGGTAAGGAGCAAGACATCACTGGTTCTAGGCAAATCTTCTAAAAATGACACTTTCTTCTAGGAAATTCTTGGCTCAGAGACCTTCTGTGGCTCCCTATTACCTGTGTGATAGCTTCCAGATACTCCCGTGTAGCATTTAAGCTTTTCCACAACTTAAGACATGATACATGTTTAAATCTTCAAAAACATTTGTTAAAATAATACATGGCTTCAATTAAAAAATTAATTTAAAAAATAATACATGACAATGATAAAAAATTCAAAGATTACAAAACCATATGAAATAAAGACTAAAAGTTAATAGCTGTTTAGTTTTAACTACCTCTGAAATATTTTGCATGGACACAAGAAAAAAAAAAGAATAACTGGTTGACAATGATTGGTTGCAGATTGAGGGTCAACTTGAAGTTTATTTGAAAATCACTTTAGCATTTATCAGAAATGCCAGTTTCTTCCAAAAAGGAGTTTGTAAATGACATTAGGCAAGGAGGTTCTGTCCGAGACCAGGTGTGGGATGATTTTTTATTATCACCTCTAGAAATTTTCTTGATATAGAAAATCATATTCATATTTATATCTTTAGTCATACAGGTTTTTAAATATTTATTTTTCATTGATTGATGATGGCTTTACAATAGTGGTTTGATTTCTGTCATGTATCAGCATGAATTAACCCTAGGTGTACATGTGTCCCCTCTCTCCCACCTCCGCGCCCAGTCCCACCCCTCTCGGTTATTACAGAGCCCCAGTTTGAGTTCCCTGAGTCATATGGCAAATTCCCGCTGGCTCTCTGTTTACATATGCTGGTGCGTATGCATCCAGGCTGCTCTCTCCATTCATCTCACCCTCTCCCTGGTCTCCCCCACCCTGTGCAAGTCTGTTCTCTATGTCTGTATCTCCGCTGCTGCTCTGAGAACAGATTCTTCAGTGCCAGCCTTCTAGCCTCCACATGTATGCGTTACTATATGAATCTCTAGCTGTATAGTTTTGAGCATAAATGACGTCACTTTGCCCATGCCACTGTTTTGGTTGCTGCTGGCCGTGCCGGGCCTCTGCTTGCTTTCTCTTGTTGTGGCACTGCTTGTAGCAGCCTGTGGGCTTCTCTGGTTATGGTGTGTGGGCTTAATTGCCCTGAGGCACGTGGGATCTTAGTTTCCCAACCAGGGGTTGAACCTGCGTCCGCTGCATTGGAAGGTGTATTCCCAACCACTGGATCACCAGGAGAGTCCCCCCATACCACCTTTTCAATACCTTGTTTTAAACAATTATTGTGCGTCCCAGATACTATTAGGAATAGGTTGTGTCTAATATACCTTAGAATTTTTTGTGTATCAGCACAGACGTATCTACTCACTCTGGCCCACAATACAGACTGTCCCCTCATCCAGATGCACAATGACCAGAAACCATCCTTAATGATGGTTATTGAAATTTACTTTTCAAAAAATGAGAGCTATATCAAATATGTATTGACAAACTCATCAGAGAGAAAGGCAGTTGGAAGGCACACACAGTGTAGGCACTTGTGTGCTCTGTGTGCTCCTGGGGCGCTGGGTTCTTACCCCCCTGCCTCTTCCTCTTTCTCTCCCTCCGTCCCTCCCACTCCCCTACTTCTATCCATAAACAGTCATATGCTGTAAGCCCTGCGGTGGATGCTGAGAATTCAGCAGAAGGTAGGACAGAAACAGTCTCCGAGTGTTGCAGCTCCCAAGTTCCAAGCCCCTTCAGAGACTTAAGTGCATGTGGAAGCATAACCTTGCAGACGGACATCTGTGCCCTAAGGGAAAAGCACAGGGTGCCGTGTGAGGGAGAGGAACGGGCTGTTTAGAGGCACCTGTCTGTGTCCATGAGCTTCAGGAGAGACCTAGAGGGTAGGTGTGGACACGAAGCATGCGACAGAGAGGAGCCGAGGGCAGGATAGGTGGGGCTGGGTCCCACAGGCCCCGCAGTGGTCGAAAGTGTGAGTTTGACTGGCTGTTCGATGGGAACATAATCGACAAAAGAGCAACCTAGCTTACCTGGGCTGTGTTTGTGGAGTGCCTTGTGGGAGGCAATGGACCCTGGAGCCCCATCATGGCTCCAGAACTGGCTTCACCACCTGCTGGTGACCGAGGGCGAGAAGCTGCACTTCTCTGTGCCTTTGCTTTCTCATCAGTACGGTAGGGGAGATAATAATCCCTGCTAGATCAGGATGGGCAGCCAGCCCAGCGCCATGCGACTCCTGGCCGCGATGCATGCCGTCTGAGCCCTTCCCACACCACCTGCTGTCACACAGCTTCCTCCAGACAGGCTCAAAGATGCAGGCTTCCAGTTGCGTCTTGGACAGGCAGAGTGGAAGGGGGAGTCATGGGTGTCTTGTGGTGGTCCGCCCAGCACCTCGCCTTCACCCCGATTCTGTGGTTGAGGCCCATCAAGCCCCAGCAGCCTGCCATCCCTCAGTCTGTGTGCTGAGTCTGTGTTTCTCTGTGGCGTGGGGACGGGATGTTAGTCATCCGCTGGGGATGTGGCTAAATATAAGATAAATATTTTTCTCCACACTTGTGAGTTTCCCAGGGCTAAGGATGGGAAAGCCAGAGATGGCGCTGGGAGTTGGAAAGAATTTTGGATCCTCTCGGATAGAGGTCTGGGTAGACGATGAAAGGCAGGAGCCGAGACTGAGAATGGAGACCTGGGGGAGTTAAGCTCACCAAGACTGGACTCAGGTGGGCTCCTCAGAGCCTCACCTGACACCCAGCTGTGCCCTGAGTTCCCATCACACCTGACTTGCTTCCCTGCCCAGAGCCTCCCAGTGGCTGCTGTGGGGAAAACAGAGGCTCCCTGTGCCTTGGCAGCACCGAGGCACCCTTCCGCCTCCCTCCAGGTCTGCTCGCCCAGTGCTGTCCTCATTCATCCCGTCAGTCTGGCCCTTCCCCTGCCCGGGGCCTTGCCTGTACTTTCCTCTGCCTGGGGGCACTTTCTCTTTCACTTGCCTGGTTACCTTCTAGAGAATTTAGATTTTAACTCACATGTCACTTTAGATCATATCACCTGCCCCCGTGATGAGTTCTCGTCACCGTGGCCCTCTCCTCTCCACTGGTGAAGTGAGGTGAAGTGAAAGTGTCTGTTTGTGAGCCCATGGACTGTAGTCCACCATGCTCCTCTGTCCATGGGGATTCTCCAGGGAAGAATACTGGAGTGGGTTGCCATGCCCTCCTTTAGGGATCTTCCCGACCCAGGGATCGAACCCAGGTCTCCTGCCTCGCAGGTGGATTCTTTACCATCTGAGCCACCTGGGAAGCCCCCTCTCCAGTGGTGTGCTTATTAAATTCCTATCCACCCCCATCGGGACAGTGACACTCTGAGGGTAGAGATAGAATCTCTTTTGCTCATCATAGTACTCCCCTCCCCACCCCCAGCACCAGGCCTGCACACAGTAGGTGCTCAGTGTGTATCTGTTGACTGACTAGATACAGAATGGCCTCTAGGAGGAGGGAAAGCAGTAGGGTGGTGATTTGTGACTCCCCTAGCCATGGGGACTTCATTGCCTGCCAGAGTCTGGAAGCAGTGCTCTCAGAGGTGGCTTGAAGGGTGGGTGCACGCGTTGGGAGCTACGGGGCGTTCATACTCCACCGTGCACACAGAGAACCAGAGAAGCAGGCCTGGAGTCAGGGGGAGTCAGGACTTAGGACACATAGATGAGTCATCTAGTGGCCGGGCCCAGTTTCTGAAGGCTTTTTGTTCCCATCCCAGTCCCCGAGACCTGAGTCTCGTGAGTCACCCATGTCACCTTACAACATACCCCTCTCTTTGGCTCAAGTCAGCTCAAGTCAGTTTCAGTCCCCTGCAGCTCCCAGGTGCTTTAGCAAGATAGTCAGGGAGCAGGCCCCAAAGGAGGCCAGAAACCCAGACAGCCTCTCACGTGGGACATGGGACGAACCTCCTTCAGTCCCGGGTGAAATTCCCCCTTCCTGGCACACTGTGCAGTGTCCAGCAGTGAAAGGGGCTGCTTTCTCTCTGACACCTGCCCTTGACTCCAGAAAGGGATTTGCAGAATCCATAAAGAGACTGAGCCGCCCCAGTGGGCAGACTCGACACACATTCCGCCTAGGAATGGTAGGGGCTCCATGAAGCTGGACAGGCCTCCTTCCTGGTCCCGCTGGGGCCAGGACGCCAGACCGGCCCCAGGAGCTTTTATTGGCGCTGACTTGTGTTTGGACCGTGTGACTGCTCCAAGCTTCCCTCCAGGACGGTGCTGGCTCCCCCTCAACATTTACACCTTATAAACCACTGCTGTGACCGGCTGGGCTGCTTATGTGAGGCGATGCACAGCCCCTGGTAACGGAGAGTAAATAACTCAGCAACGTTTCCTTGCGCTTTTCCAGCTTTCTTTCGGTCTCAGAAGAAATAAAACAACGAACTTAATGGTGTTCTTTAATCTTCTGCGCTAGTGGCTTTCTTTATAAGGTGTTATACAGAGTCCGTGTAAACCCAAACTCTGCAATGGGGTCAGTGTTTCTCAACAGGTGCCGGGTGGGTTTGGGTTAAGACGTGCCCACCCCCACCCGAGCCTCCTGAACAAATACAGAAGCAGGAGGTTTCTTCGCAACACAGTCCTCATTCACAAGCCAGAGAGCTGCTCATGGCCAGCTGCGGGACCCTTTCTTCCCCCACAGAGTGTTCCCACCCCAGCTCAGTGGAAATTAGGTAGAAATGGGGGTTTATGGAAAGGATGAAATCCAGGTCAGGAGGAGAGCAGGTGTGGACCTGGGTCTCTGTGTCAGCTCAGCTGGGGGGGCTTGAGAAATGTCTGTCTCTCTCACATCCACTTCTGTCTGAATGTCACGCTCCACTCGCTCTCCAAAACAGCTCCCTCCACGTCGGGGCAGAAAGACAGCATTTGAGCTGTTGTCTCCTTGCTCATAAGGCCCCAGGGAGAGGGGCTGTGCCTTCCACTTTTCCCAGTTGCTCAGAAAAACCTCTGGAAGCACTCTGACTGCCTCAGAGGTTCTCCCCTGGGCCAATCAGCTGTGTCTACCAAGTCATGGCAGAGTATGGCCACCCCCACCAGAAGAAGGGGTTGGGGAGGGGAGAGAAAGCATGTGTATCAGGAGGAGGGGTCATACCTGCAAGGAAGGAGGGATGCCTGAGTGACAGGACTGGGTGCCACCGCATGCCCCTGACATGGCCCTGCTCTGGCCTGGATCCCGGGACCTTGAGGGAGGCTGGAGCCCACTGCATTGGGGCTGGCCCCATAGGGGCTCAGCGATCCCAGTGTGCCCCCAGCAATGAGGGCAAGGACAAAGGGATTAAGGGTAAAGACCTCATTTCAGCCTTCCTGGACCCTGATCCTGCCTGACCCTCCCCACAGTCCAGAGGATTATCCAAGCCTGGGCTCTTGGGATTCTTACCTGAGAAAGGTCTCAGAGCTCTTCCCGGCCTCCTATTGGTAGAATGTTCTTGTCATCAGGTCCTGACGCACGAGTCACTCTTGCTGCCCACTGCTCCCCTGTGTGGTCTCTGATGTTTACACTGCCGGCCCACTTGCCTCTGTCTGCAATGCCAAAAGCTCAGAATATCAGAACACTGAAACATTTTTCCCAGGTTTGCCCCAAACTAATTGGGTGGTAAAACTTGACTTGAACTGATGTGAGTCTGTTTGGGTCTTGGTTTATCCCAGTTAGTGGGGGTGTTCATATGTTTTTCATAATCAGCCTGCAATGCAGGAGACCCTGATTTGATCCTTGAGTCAGGAAGATCTGCTGGAGAAGGGATAGGCTACCCACTCCAGTATTCTTGGGCTTCTTTGGTGGCTCAGCTGGCAAAGAATCTGCCGGGAATGTGGGAGACCTGGGTTTGATACCTGGGTTGGGAAGATCCCCTGGAGAAGGAAAAGGCTACCCACTCCAGTATTCTGGCCTGGATAATTCCATGGGGTTGCAAAGAGTAGGAAACGACTGAGTGACTTTCACTCACTTCATATGTTGTGCTGCCAAGGTGTCAACATACTTGATCACAGAGGCTGCCCTGGACCCTGCTGCAGTGTTAAGACCATACTGGGTGAGTACCTCGTTGCCATTCCAAATTCCTAAAACTCTGAAACACATCTGGCCCCGGCAGTTTCAGATAGGGATTGTGGTCCAGCTAACAACCTTGGCAGAATTCTAGAAGCCTTACATGGGGTAAAATTTGACCAGTTTTCCCAGGGCTGTGGTGGCGCTGAATGCGGTGAGACAGAGAGAGTCTGGAATCGGGTGCTCGGTGTGAAGTCATCCTCCCGTGAGTGTCGGCTCTCTGCATCACAAGTCTTAGGCTGTCAGGTCTTTAGAGCGCCCTGTGAGGCCTGGCTGGCATTGCCACTGTTCTACAGATACTACAGTTGAGGCTGGGAGAGGTGAAGTAACATGCCTAAGGTCACAAAGATAGGAAGCAGCACCACCATGATTGGCTGATTCCAGAAAAGACAGTTCTCACCACTGTGCTCCCTGTCATGGGATGCCCCATGGGATCTGCTAATCATGGGCTCCCTGGGCTCTGTCCCCACTCCCTTTCGGTCACAGGATGGAAGTTGGCATCTGGTGTGCCAGCATGGTTTCAGCACCTTTGGCATATTCTCTAATCCGGTTCTCGCTCTCAGCCTAGGAAGTGGGTGGCAGGGAAACCAAGGCACAAAGAGAGTAAGTACTTGCCCTGGGAAAAGTGAGGAAGCCTTCCTTAGGGGCTTCAATTTTGCTCCAGGTCTCTGAGGCTGTCACTGAGTTGCCTCACTGTGTGTGTAAATAAGCCCTTTGCCCTGTAGTTGCCACCGTGTTTTAGTCTGCAAAGCACTTTCTTGAGGGAAGCATGTGGGAAGGTGTTATTCTATGTTATGGCAGCTCAGACAGGTGGCGAGTCTGGCAGGATGACACACTGATGCTGTGGGATGTGCGCGTCTCTCTGTGCTGCTGGGGTTGCAGCAGCAAGCTCCAGGGAGCTGGAGGCGCAGAGCAGAGCTGCAGAGCTATCAGCGCAGAGCTGACAAAAGACTCTCTTGGTTGCCGCAACTATGTGCTTCTGTACTTCAGCCAGCGCTCGGTGGGGAGAGGCTGGCTTCAGGCTGTACAGTGCAGGGAGTGACGTCTGACAGGCCGCCATGATACGCCAGTGGCGCACGGGAACCGAGTGTCCATGCAGCTGACACGGCAGGGTGAGGAACAAGAGACTCTTGACGAAAGGGCACCATCACTCATGGGAAGTTTGTCCCAAACATCACACTGAACTTGATCAGGTCTCCTGAGCTAACCACCAATTGACAGGAAACACAAAGGACAGAAGAGTAGGTTCAGCCACACTATGAGGAAGAGACCAGCCAAACCCAGACTGTGGTTCCTTCAGTCTCTCTCCCTCTCTTCCTACTCTCTCCACACATCTGTGTGCACTCAGGGTGAGGTGCCTGCCCTTTCTGTGCCTTAGTTTTCCCACTAAGGTGAGAGTAATGAGAGCATCCACTTCATACACACACATGCACACAGCTATATATACACTTATGTTGATACATATTTATGCCTATGTATTGGAGAAGGAAATGGCAACCCACTCCAGTGTTCTTGCCTGGAGAATCTCAGGGACGGGGGAGCCTGGTGGGCTGCTGTCTATGGGGTCACACAGAGTAGGACACGACTGAAGCGACTTAGCAACAGCAGCATGCCTACATATATGGGTATACATGTATGTGTATTCATGCGTGTATGTATGTATGTTTGTGTGTAGAGAGAGAATAAATAATCTTTATGATAAAGATACTTTGAAGTCAAGCCAAACTATTGTAATCTGTGGTCCTTATTTGAATTCCAATTCAAACAAACTGTTAAAAAATGATTTGTAATATTGAGAGAAATTAGAAATGTGAACACTGACCAAATATTTGATGACATTAAGAAATTATTGTTATTCTCCGGGTGTGATAATAGTACTAGAATCTGGATGGGTAAGGTAGAGTTGAAACAAGGTTGGGCAGGAGTTGATCATTTTGAATCTGGAAGCTGGGTGAAGGGTGAAAAACAAAAAAGCGAAAGTGTTAGTCGCTCAGTCGTGTCCGACTCTTTGTGACCCCATGGACCGTAGCCCACCAGGCTCCTCTGTCCATGGGATTCTCCAGGCAAGAATACTAGAGTGAGTAGCCATTCCCTTCTCCAGGGGATCTTCCTGAAGGGATCAAACCCCGGTCTTCTGCATTACAGGCAGATTCTTTACTGTCTGAGCAACCAGGGAAGCTGTGGGTCACGGGTACATTGATTTAACTGTATTGTTCTTTCTATTTTTGTGTATATTTGAATTATTCTGTAACATAAAGTAAAGAAAGAATATATTTACTTGCCTAAAGCAAGACTGGGTTTGGAAACCATTCAAGGAATATAAAAACTGAGTGAAACACAAAAGTTCCTCGTTTTTCCAACTTCTTCCTCCATCCAGGTAATGACTGATTGAGAGTTTGATGTATATCCTTCTAGACTTTCTAACGTCCACATAAACAATCACAAGTATTTATACTGTCTTACACAAATGGGATTATGCTATGCACATAGGTCTGTAGCCTGCTTTTTTCACTCAACAATATATCACGGCCAATTTTTCACGTTATACTCCATTTCTTTCTTTTTAACCACACAGCATTCCTTTGTATGGATATACCGTAATTTATTCGACCAGTCCCTTTGGGTAAACTTTCAGGTTGGTTTGAGTCTTTTGCCGTTACAAGTCGTGCATCAGTGGATGTCCTTGCACATATTCTTGGTGCATTTGTGTGAGGATCTATATCAAGTGAATTCCTAGAAGGAGAACTGCTAGACTGCCAGAATGCCCTCCACAGAGTCGCTTCTCTGCCAGCAGGAATGACGTGACCTGTGTCCCTGCTCTGCCTTAGAAACATTATTGGTATTTTCTCCTCATCATGTAGGCAACACTTGCATTTTGAAGGAGTTTGGAAAAATGAAAGAAGAAAGTAAAAATCACCATGTTTCCACACTCCCTTCCAGTTGCTGTTTATTTAGGTTGTTTCCAAATTTTTACTGTTGGAAGCCATGCAGTGAATGTCACTGTGTATAAAGCTTGATACACATTGTGCTCAGATCCTTAGGAGAGATTCAGACAGAAGGAGTCATAGAGAAAACCTTTTGGGTGATTTTGGGATTCTTGTACTATACTTCCAAAACAAATATGAGGGTGCGTGTGTGCATTTTGAGTCTCCTGAGTGATGTTGCGTCTTACCTAGTGTGGGGTGTCCCCTCTGAAGAGCTGTCTTTTTCTCTCTTGCTCATTCACAGGAAGAAGTTAGACTGTGCTCTTCTGCTTTTTCTCCTTTTGTCCTGAAATGCTTAATTAGGGTTGTGGGTTAATTACTAACGTGATTACCAGCACAGAGCCTGACCTCAGGTTACTGGGGCTCACATGCCAGCTATGCATTATAGGGTGCATTTTTAGAGCCCCGATTTCTCCTCTACAAAATGGGGGTATCAGTGTATCTATTATGAAATGATGTAATCCCCAGGAAGCACTGGGTCTGAAAGTGGGGTGTGTGATGATAATGACACTGTCTATAAGAACAGGAGATTGGAGTTTGGAGCATAGGATATAGCTGAGAAGATGAGACTTAAGAGAACTCAGGGTTGAGAGGTGAGTGCCAATGAGGATATGGTAGGAGAAAATTAAGGAGTGCTCCCTGAGGACTTCCTGGCAGAGGGGGCAGTTGAACCGAGCCTTGAAGAGTGAGCTCAGGAAAGCAGGCGAATGGGGCCAGGTAGGAGCATGAAGGACAGGGGGTGGGAATGGTGTGCCTCTCTTCCCCTCTTCAGCCTGTTGTGGCTCACGCTAGGCATCTATCACCCTAATGAGGGCCAAGGGGAGAGCTGCATGGGGGCAGGAGCCGCCGCACAACAGGAATAAAAACGCTCGACCCTCTGGTGGGATGAATTCAGTCTCACCGGGCACTTTTGTTTTGAATAATTAACTAATATAGCTGAGGAGATTTCATAACAAAGGTAGAGAAGTATGGAAAAGTACTTTCCAGCAGGGAAAAAAATGAGATTTTTTTTTTTTTCCAGTTCCATTAGCACCGGCAGGAATAAAGCTCATAAATGTTATACAACGTCTCCATTCCTTAGAGGAACTTGAGTGAGTGTGTAAAACATGAAGAATGGGCAGTGAGAGAACCGCATGACGGCTCTTCCACTCAGGCTGGATTGGGGTCCAGGATCAACAGTGCCATCCTGAGAAGTCTCCCAGCGGCTGAATATACCCGCGGAGCTCATCACGTGGCCCGGCGGCTGTTCTGGGACAGGGTGCGCGGGCAGGGGGCGGTGCGGGGGCTCCAACAGGGAGGGAGGCTGCACCCAGGACAGCGTGGGCTTGCCTGTTGTAAAAGCGCACGGAATGCTCAGCCAGGGCCAGGGCCTCCAGTGGGCAGAATGGGAAGGTTGACAAGATCATGAGCAGAAATCACGGGATGCACAGCTGCTTTCTGGAGACACAGAGATTCGGCGAAGGGTGAGGGTCTGTGAGTGAGGGCCCGAGAAGAGCTCTCAGGTTCTTCTGTAAATTATGGCGGTTTAGGAAGTCAGAGTGCATTTCCAGATTTAGTGCAGTTTTGGAGCAGTGTGTTAATCTGTTGAGTCTGTAAAACAGGTTATAGTTATGCCCACTGCACAGCAATAATATAATACAGAAGGGGATGTATATTAGGTTCTGGTTGTCGAGTACTGTGCACCGAACTGTTTGCACGAATGGAGGCTCAGGACAGCAACCTTCTACTGAGCCTCCTGATTCCACGGCCTGTCCACGTGGTGGCTCATTCTAAGTCTCTTCATATGTTTTCTCTGACAAGGAGGCCTGGATTTCCTGAGAGCAGACTCAAGGGTCCAAAGGACCAGGTCTTCTTTTTACCTGGGCTTGGACGACCCAGAGGTCACTCCCGCAGGTGAAGCAGTCATAGGCCCTGCCGAGTCCTGGGAGGGGGGCCCTGTGCCTACGGGGTGGCAGAGCTGTTGGGGGTGGTTTAGAGATCACCTTGCACAAGTGCTTCTCAGCAGGCCTGACATTCAGGGATAAGGCATTGGGAGCACGGCTGTGGTTAAATACTGCTTCATAAATTACTGTTGCCCCTGCAATGCCCCCGCACCACCCCCTCCAAGCCTCCTCATGGTCCAGTGACTAAACAGCAACATGTGGCAGAGTGTGGGCTTCTGAGACTTGTTCCAGTGCCTTCCATAGCTGGTGACTGTGGCTTAGCAGTGGCTAAATATTTTGAACATCACTCCAGGAGCAGACTCTCTCTAGTAAGTGCTCAATAAATGGGAACTTCTTTCATGACTGCTAATATTGTCTTGTACTTATTCTAAGAAGGGGACCCAGAGATTATGCCTTTGAGAATGAGAGGAAATGCTTGCCTTCTCCAGAAAGTCAGCATAATTGAGCTTCCCTTCTGGAAAAAGCCCTAGTTGTCAAATAAGAAAATCAGCACTTCCTACTGGGTTTTCCACTTGGTCAGGGAAATGAGGGCCTCACACTGCACACTGAGGGAGGGCAGGGCAGCATCTACACAGAAGGGACGTCTGTCCTGGAGGCATCCCTCGGTTCCCCTCCCCGACAGCACGCTCCAGGGTGAGACCCGTGGTCCAGACCTGGGCCTTGTCCCAGCCTCCCAGCCTGTTTCCTGAGCTTGCTGACAGAGCCGTCTGCACAGCGCGAGGGCTCACATTCCAGGCAATCTTGACTTCGAGGCCGTTCCTCCCGGCCCAATTTCAACAAACAGACAGACCACCACAATCCGGCTCTCGCCGTGGGGCTGGCACCCCAGCCCCTGGCGATGGGAAGCGCGGATTGCTCCGAGCCAGGGTGGCAGATGTGGGCCTTCTGAGCAGCCACCCGCCTGCAGGGGCTGCAGGCCTTGAGGTTAGCATCTGGGGACCGAGCGGGGCTCCTCCTCCCCTGGCAGGGCTGAAGTCGCTCTGTCGGGGGAGCTCGTCGGAATGTCGAGTGTCGCAGTGCTCTCCGTTGATTCCCATGGCTGCAGCCCAAAAGCAACCTCCAGGCAGATGGGAAAATCTCCTTTTTGTATGAACATGAAAAATTCTTTGAAGGCTGCTCATCTGTGTGTCCTGTTTGAGAAAGTAGGAGGCCTGAGAAAATGGAAACCACCCTCTCCATTAAGGTATGAAGTCTGGAGTAGAGAAAGATGGAATTTGGAACTTCCTTGGAAAGTTCACAAGAACTAAACCTGTTTAGAGAACATTTCCTGTGGAAAATGTCTAATGCCTGCAATATGTTCCCAAAGGTCTCACTTTCTGAAGATTTTTATAAAGAAAATAGTCTCATAGTTTGGGGAGGGTGATCCTGTGTTGCTGTTTTTTTCTTTTTATGGGGAGTGTATATAGTTTGTTTAATCTGTGTCCTCCCCCACCCCCTGACCTCAAACATGACAGACATTTCTGGCTGATCCCAGAGTTCCATCCCATTGACCTTAGATTTAGCCTCAGGATCCTTCTTAGCACAGTTCTCCATTTCCAATCAGTAAACTTGAGTGGAAACCCTTTTGCCGTCTTTGGACTCCATGATCCCACATTCACTGTCATTTTTGAAGGAACATGCTAAACATCACAGTGTCCTCTAGTGACAAACTGAAGCACACACCGATGCTACACCGTCTACACAGCCTCATACCATGTCATGCTCTGTGTCCCCATTTAACCATAAGGAGATTAATGAGTGGGTCACGTCACCCAGGGCCTGTCAGACATGAGCGGGTCTGGGATGGGGACCTGGGGCCCTAACCTCGCTGGTCTGTGATCCTGTCACTTGAAGATGCTCTCTCTAGATCAGATTTTGTGCCTGCCGGCTAAAGTCGCCTCAGTTGTGTCTGACTCTTTGCAACCCTATGGACTGTAGCCCAGCAGGCTCCTCTGTCCATGGGATTCTCCAGGCAAGAATACTGGAGTGGGTTGCCATCTTCTCTCCCAGGGGATCTTCCCAACCCAGGGATCGAACCCACGTCTCTTATGTCTCCTGCTTTGGCAGGCGGGTTCTTCACCACTAGAGCCACCTGGGAAGCCCTGGTTGTCTTGTAATTGTGCCAAAGACAATAAATTTGTTTTGGTTTCAGTTGTATTTTATTGGCTGTAATTTATTCTAAAATAAATTACTTGGCTTTAAGGCGTTGAAATAATTTATTATAAAATAATGGTATTCTGCTGGTTTTAATTGTTTGGCTTTAATGATGGTTAGCGTATTACTCACATTTGGTTGGCATCTTTGGTCCATGATGGAAGGATGTTTGTTGAGGGCTCCTGTCTCCCTTGTTTTCAACTCCTTGGCACTGGCTTATATCCTACTTCAGAGTAAAACATCAGCACTAGTGTTTTCAGGCAGGCTGTCCCCTCCTGGGCTCCACTGCTAGGGCCAGTCTATTCAGAAACTTGGCAAGAGGTTGGTTAAGATGCAGCTGGGAACCACAGAGGCTTTTGTTGTACACTAACTTTCTTCTGTGGGATTTAAAAAATTACAGAAATATTGGCGTGCTATCTTAGTAGCTTCAGGAATCAGAAGGAATTTGGGAAAAAAAGTTTATTTGTGTAATGCTTGTTCCTGGGGGTTCCCTAGATGTGGGCACATCTCCAGCCAACGATACGCATGGGTGAAGTGATAAATTGCATGTGTTTGAGTTTATGTAAACTAAATAAAAGTGCCGCTTTGTAGCTGTCTCTAAAATGTCCCACAGTGAAATGGTGAGAGGGCGGCTGCTGCCACTGTACCCTCCAGCCTCATCCTTTTCTTCCGGTGGAGATTGTGGAGGAGGGTGAGGATCTTTGGAGATGGATCCAGACAGATCCAGGTTAAAATCCCACTCTTGCCCTGGAGCAGATATCAGGGTTGCCTGGGGAACACTGACCTCTCTGAGCCTCAGTTTTCAAGTCTGTGCAGTGGAATGGTGACTTGGATTGAGACAACAGGTATAGATATGCCCAGCAGAGTGTGGATTAGATCTCAGTAACACTGTTACTTGAAAAAGGGTTTTGGAACCCTACTGGAAAGGAAACATTAAGTTGGGAAGTATGTTTCTCTTCACATGTGATGACCCTCCTGGCGGTGCTTTGAGTTGAGAAGGTATTAAAATTCACCTTGAATTCTAGCCTCTGTTTTCACGAGAAACCAAACACTGTGAATAGCAATCACCTATTCTGTTTCTCACGATTTCTTTCAAAGGAAAGTGGAAGTGACTCTTGTCCATGGAGGACTGCTGTCTTCATCTGCTGTGCGTGCTTCAGGGCATAGTTGACTGCTGTCAGCTTTATAAATGACATTTACAAAATGGGTTTATTTTGGCTGAATTACCACTTTGTTAAGAGCAACAGCTATGAAGTCCAAATACATCAGATTGCAATTGTCAGTTCTGGTCCTCACCTCCTCAGGCTGAACCTCAGTTTTCTTATCTGTAAAACAGGCATAAAGATACCACCCTCAGAGGGTTGCCTTGAGGGTTAAAAGGATCGCATGCACACCCACGGTACTTAGCGGGGTGAAGAGTCAAAGCCTATGTCAGATTGCATTAACTGTGAGCAACCCAGCATTTCCACGAAGGGGAAAAAGGGAAGTAACATTTTGATAAAGTTTTAACAAAATATGTATGGAAACTTGGTTGAGTACCTCCTTGGGGAGCAAGTTCTTTTAAGCTTCGATTGTCTGACTGTAGAAATGCCCCAGAGGAGAAATTTCCAGCCCCTCTAACATTGTGGACTGAAACTGAGGATGAGAAAGAGGAAGTGGTGTTTTGAATGGACCAATGAGAGCAATAACTAATGTCTGTCGAGCAGTTTATAGAAACACTTTATTACTTTGCTGAATGCTAACAATGACCGTATGAGATATGACTCCAGGGACCACACTCCTAGTGTCTCTGCTTTATTGCACTTTGCTTTTGTGGAGACACTGTTCAAACCATACTTGTTTTGAGGCTGGAGGGTAGGACCACTATGTACAGTTGCTGAGGTTGTGCACTGCGTGATCTTAGCCCCCCATTTGCATCACAGATATCATAGATATGGGGGCTTATTAGGACACTTTTCATAATAAAACATGGTAATAAAATGATTTGTTCCAACAAAAAGTATATTATGACTATTTTCTGACAGGTTGAGAAAGGGGTACGTTTTTCTAATTCATACCAGAGTTCTGTATGGCCTAGCAGTGGCAGTTATTCGATGGGGTCACTGCCTGCTTCCTCTGGAGGAAGGGAATCATATTCTAATGAGGGGAAACTAGGATTCTTATTTTATCTCTATTTCTGGTAGCAAAATACCATAATCAAATATGACCTTGTTAGCAGGCATCCACAAGAGGCAGGGAACGTGGTGGTTAAGAACGGAGATCAGAGCCGGTTGTGTGTCTTTGGACAATTTGCTTAACCTCTCGGTGCCTCAGTTTCCATATCTGTGAAACAGTGACAATGATACAACCTGTCTCACAGGGCTGTGGTGAGTCTTAAATGAATGTATATATGTAAGCATGTAGAAAAAAACCTAGCCTTGCTATAAGCGTTAGCTGATTTTATGAAAGTGGTTGACCGCCTTGCTTACAGAAGGGTGGTCTTGAGAATAGGAGCTGACCCCCATTTTCATAACTTGACTGTCACTTAGCTGCATCTGATCACTTGTAAGTTCCTGCATTTTCATGGAGGAGGTGGGTTTACAGTTGGGACAACCTTCAGGAAGGAGATCAAGGTATTTTAGCTATGCCCCTTGTTCAAAGGACTGATTCAGTACAACTCAAGCCCTGCCATCACTGCCTAACAGCCTTGACTGCACATTTTTACCATCTAGATCTTGCTGTAATTTTGTAGATGGAATTTCGTAAAGGGTTTTATATATTTTATCATGATCATTTAGTTTGCAGTATTTAAAAATAGATGTGTAAAAGATACATAGTACAGGCTATAAAACACCCTCATATGGCATTAAAATGGGAACGAATCCATTCATTTGGGTTTCAGCTGAGTTTATCTTGTATTCCAACTTTTTTAATATCCAAAGAGTTGTAGAAATAGGTTATTGAGTAGGAAGTTGGCCAGGCCAGGGTTCTATACCATGTGGGCACTTGTGAATGCTGGCAAAGCCTTCGGAATTTGATCCTGATTGAAATGTAGTCATTTTCCACCTGCAAAAACAGTTTTCTCCATCAAACCTGGGGTTGGGGAGATGATTTATTCACTCCCACCCTCTCCAGTGTCGATCTTTCACTTTACATTAGGCTCAAAGCTCTCATATTGATGCTTATATGATAGAAACTTTGGAAAATATTCAGTATATTTGTTTGTGTTTCTAAACTTAAAATGTTTGCCCTGGTATTTCCCATCAGTCTGATGAAATGAGTCATGTGAAATTGAACTCAGCCTCTCTGGGGTCTTGCAGAACCCCCAGGACCTAGTAGGTCCTAACAAACTCTGTGAAATGTGTAGATGAATATATTTTGGCTCCTGTGTGAAGAGGATGGACTTCAAAGTGGCAGGTCATAGATATTTGCTAGAGAACTCAAGAATGACAGGCATGAGCCAGGACCTAAAGTGGCAGACAGAAGACACGGACATGGGCCAGTTGTGGCATCAAACCTGTGACTTCCTAGCTGCAGCACAAGGCGCAGGTCTTATAACTTCTCTGAGCCTTAGCTTTCTCATCTATAAAATGGGAACAATAATTCTATATATACCTCTGGGGGTTTTCATAAGAGTTAAATGAGCAGATGCACGTGGAATGTGCAGGATTAAATGTGGATGGTCAGTGCTCATTGTGTGTTAATTGTTGACAATAGGATGATGATAGTGATGATTTTGATGATGATGATGTATTTTTGTATTTTTATCTCATTTGAAAAATTCTAAAAATTCATAAAGCTATTCTATATTTTCTTCCAAATGTTTTAATATTTTTCTTTTCATCTTTAACCGTTTAATGACTCTAGAGTTTATTTTTATCTATGAGGTGAGGTAGGGATTTAACTTTTGTTACTTTGTAAAGGAGTTCATGTATTGCCACATCTTCAAGAAGTTCTTTAGTTCTGTTTTGTTGGTCAGAATGAGGTTCAGAGTTTTAGAACCTTTTCAGTCCTCTGGGAGATGAACTTGGCAGCAAGATGATTTAGGATTTTATTTTGTTGGCTTTAAGCTAAGGGGATCTTTTCACAGATACGTCACTATTCAAGTCTACCACTAGATTATTCATCCACCCACCCATCTATCCATCCATCCATCCCAAACTGCTTGTGAGTTAGCATGTTGCTTTGGTCTAATATTCATATACTTGTCTGATTTTGGAAAAGCTTTAGGTTGTTATTTCATCTAAAAATGTTTCTCTCTCATTCTCTATTTTCTCCCTAAGGAATATTATTAACTATTTGTTGGAGCTTTTCATTCTGTCTTCCATGTCTCTTAACTTCTCTTCATGTTTTCTACCACTTAATTTCTGTATGTTGCATTCTGTGTGATCATTTAGCTCTATCTTCTCATCAGTTTTCTTTTTCACTGGGTCTCATCTACGCAAATAGAACAAGGACAGTCACATGTGGGACAGTGATATGATGTGTAAGTGGAAAACTTCAGTGCAAACAGGAGCTTGGAGCAAGACATTACTAGGAAGAAGAAGGATGTCATGCCCACTTCCCACAATCCTCGAGTGATAGGTTGGACAATGGGTCCCTGCCACACACGTGATGGGAGCTGAGCCAGTGTCATTTGAGCTGGCATCTCGTCACCTTGGTATTTTCCAGAATTGTATGATGTTTGGATTAATGTTAATAACCTCATGTTTATTTTTCATTTATAGCTCTTTAGAATTTTCATGGGAAAATTTTTTAAAAATAGTGGTTTAGAACATTTCTGTGTTTTTCTTTTTTATCTTAACATGATTCAATTAAAAAAAATTTTCTTTTCACCTTTCTTTAACTGGCAAGTTTTCTTTGGGAAATTTATTCAAAACACTAAATTTTCATTTTTGAACCTTGTTTATATTTATATAACAGAGGCCCTAAATTGATCCAGGTTCACCAGGATACCTTTCTCCAAACGGTAATGGTTTATATCTTCCCTTTAAAATGTATAAGTACTTTTAAATTAAGTTGTCATTCACAAAGATATTCTGGAGAAAAAAATTATGAATTAAACACCTATAAATTCTTCTTCATTTCTGTTATAGTGTAGCAATTTATCATCTAACCCATAATGGTCTATCAGCTGAGTAAGGCTTAGTTTCTTATCAGCTGAGTAAGGCTTAGCTTCTTGTTCTCCTCAGACATAGCTGACTGCAACTCATAAAGCAACTGCTGGCTACAGCTTCTCCACTTCTCTATTGACAACTGTAACTGAGACAGGTCATTCTTTGATCTATACATTTTGACTAGCTTCAGCCTCTGAAGAGGGTCTTCTTTCTCTTGAATCTGCTTCATCAATTTTGCTTTTTCTTTGTTTAGTTCATGTTTGGCAAGATTTTCATTCATAAAGTCATTTTGGAGATCACTGCATGACTCAGTATCAAGTGATTTAGATTCACAAACATTGATATTCTTGAAGGTATCTTTCAGATACGTACTTTCTTCAAATTCACTATTGATGTGTTTAGAATTTTCTTGAAATTCCAAACAGCTTTCTTCTGTTGAAGGTGCTGATTTCTCTGAAAAAATCTGATCATTTTCCTCACTCTCTACTTTAAGCCATTTTACCACACTGCAACAGGAATTAAATGAAGATCTGGTTTTCCTTAATCATTTTCTAAGGGTTACACTCATAGGTTGTTTTCTTGAACTACTTGAATGGGGAGATGGTGGATTGGCACCAGCTTGTGGAGTGCTGCTGCTGCTGCTGCTAACTCACTTCAGTTGTGTCTGACTCTGTGTGACCCCATAGACGGCATCCCACCAGGCTCCCCCGTCCCTGGGAGTCTCCAGGTAAGAACACTTGAGTGGGTTGCCATTTCCTTCTCCAATGCATGAAAGTGAAAAGCGAAAGTGAAATCGCTCAGTCGTGCCCGACTCTTAGCGATCCCATGGACTGCAGCCTACCAGGCTCCTCCATCCATGGGATTCTCCAGGCAAGAGTACTGGAGTGGGGTGCCATTGCTAGGTAACATCAAAGCCGAGTTTGATGGACTTTCCATCTTGAAACCTTGCTTTACTTCTCCCTGAGCCATCCCCAGACAGCACAGAGAGCGCACTAGCTGTGGCGGCGTCTCAGAGGCTGGGCCCCATTTCTGTGTTTGAGTGGTAGGTTGTCCTTAGAAAGCATGTTGACAAAAGTACCTGCCTTGAATTTCAAACTGGAATATCAACTTCAGAGGTGTTTTGGGACCAAGGATTCCTATTCAATACCCATAAAACATGTGCCTCCAGGACGAAGGTATAGGACTTCCTCTGGGCTATGCTGTGTGACTTGTGTGAGCAACTCTACTTCTCTGAGCCTCAATTTCCTCATCTGTAGAATAGGGAGACTAATTGGACTTTGCCTGCCTTCTAGGAGTGTAGCAAGGGTCACATGATGTAATAGATATTAATGTGATTTGCAAACTGTAAAGATGCTTGTGAACGTCCAAGTGGGGAACCTCTCTCCATCCAACGCTTATGTTTGGTGCTGGCTTTTACTCCCCAGTGGTCAAGGGAAGGAAGCCTTGAGTGCCAGTGCCATTTGGAACTCCTTTGTGAGGTCTATGCATTGTCTAAGTTACAGGTTGGCTGTTATTATGCAACGGCTATGATGAGCTCTGTTTCTTTCTGGGCCCATCACTCGTGGCATAGACAGGTCTATGTGATCATGTGCAAATCTCAAGGTAACATCATGTTAAGGGTGTGTGAGGGTGCCTTACAAGTTACAGACACTAATTTTCATTTCCACAATGAGTAGGAGTAATGATAACAGCTTCCATTTGCTGAGGGCTGTTGATGTACAAGTCACTTTACACATGTTAAGTGCAAAGTAGGTGCTATTATCCCTATTTTACAGGTGAGAGTCTTGTGTCTTGGTGTTGATAAGAAGGAACTTTCTGTAGGTTGTAAAGTTTGGAAGTAGCAGAACTTGGAGTGGGATCCATGCTCTCTGACTCCAAAGTCCATGTTCCTTTTAGAGACATGATGCTGGTTTAGATATGGCTTTTGTTTTTAGCCAGCCAACCAATCAACTAACCAATCAATTAGTGAACAACCACCACCCAACCAATAACAACCACTAGCAAATAGTCCATCAACTTACCACCCATCCACCCAAACAACCAACGAACCAATTTTTTATTTTATTTATTTTTTTAAAATTTAAATTTATTTATTTTAATTGGAGGCTAATTACTTTACAATATTGTAGTGGTTTTGCCATACATCAGCATGAATCCTCCATGGGTGTACACATGTTCCCCATCCTGAACCCCCCTCCCTCCTCCCTCCCCGTACCACCCCTCTGGGTCATCCCAGTGCACCTGCCCCAAGCGTCCTGTATCCTGCATCGAACCTGGACTGGCGATTAGTTTCTTATATGATATTATACATGTTTCAATGCCATTCTCCCAAATCATCCCACCCTCTCCCTCTCCCACAGAGTCCAAAAGACTGTTCTATACATCTGTGTCTCTTTTGCTGTCTCACATACAGGGTTATCGTTAACTGTCTTTCTAAATTCCATATATACGTGTTAGTATACTGTATTGGTGTTTTTCTTTCTGGCTTACTTCACTCTGTATAATAGGCTCCAGTTTCATCCACCTCATTAGAACCGATTCAAACCAATTTTTAAAAAAAATTGTTTATTTTTAAAAAATTGTTTCAAAAAGATAATCTTATTTATTTATTTGACTGTACTGGGTCTTATTTTTGGCACATGGGATTGGCATGTGGGATCTAGTTCCCTGACTAGGGATCTAATTCTGGCTCCCTGCATTGTGAGTTGGAGTCTTAGCCACTGGACCACCAGGGATGTCCTCCAACTAACCAATTATTAGCAACCACTCACATAACCAATAACAACCAACCAATAATGAGTCAACCAGTCACCAGCCGACCAGCAGTGTGTGTTGCTTGCTATCAGTCATCTGGTCATCAGTGAGCTTTGGGGTGGAGAGAACGTACTGTCCCATCCTTAGGGAACTGCCCGTCTGTGGGAAGGCGAGGGCCACTGTCCAGCTCAGTATCTGCCCCCTCAGCTGGCCTGGAACTCCTGTAGGGTGAGGGTGATGCCTTGGTTGTACTGTATCCCTAGATCCCAGAACAGGAGCAGCATGTCATTGGGTGCGATGGAGGTGGTGATGGGGGCTCAGTAAATATCACACACACGTGCATACAATTATGCATGAGCGCACGCACTCATGCACACATGCGCACACACACACACACACACACACACACACCCACCATGGAACGACTCAGCGCACTGTGGAATGAATGAAGGCGCCTCTGTCAGAAGTGGCTCCAGGGGTCAGATCCATCACAGAACGCTGTGTAAAGGAAAGGTCAGATGCTCCTCTGGTCTGGAGAGTCACCTCCTGGGTGTAGCAGAGCAAACATTCCCATGTAAGCTGCCTCCTGCTGAGCACTCACTGGGCTTTCTGGATGGGGAGCATGACGTGGCGGGAAGAGCCCTGGATTGGGGTCAGGGGTCTGAGCCCAGCTGAGCCGCTAACACCTTGGGTGGCCTTGGACTGCTGGTCTCAGCCCCCCTCCACCCCCACTCCTTCATTTTATGGACGAGGCCACCGAGGCCCCAAGACCTGAGTTCGCCCCTCTCCAAGGCCCCTTCTAGCTCTGGCATTTCCAGTCTTTTCTGGCTCCTCATTAACAGAATATTTTCATTTTCCAATCCGCATTCCAGCTTCCTCCCGTGAGCCTCGACCCCTCTAGCAGAGGAGCGGGCACCGTGTGAAATTCTCTGAATCGCACACGGGGGACCCTTGCCCCATCTCCAGTAGAAGGGGCCAGAGGCTAATTGGCAGGCCTGGCCGCATCCTGTAGGAGCCCCGTAGACGTGTGCACAGGCCGGGGAGCCGGGCGCTGCCGGGAAACGCATGTTCCTTCTCTCCGTATCTGTTACAGGCCCCGCGGTTCACTGTCTGCTCGGAAATTGGGTAAGTGTTTTCTTACCCAAACTTGAGTAACCGCCGTTGAAATGTATGGTTGGAAAGTCTTGGCTCTCAGAACAGACCACACAGTGACTCGCCCAGTGAAACTCAATGCCCTGGGCTTACTTGGTTTTACCTACGACACCGCTACAGGAAGAAATGGGTTTGGAGGGGATGAATGTCTTTCCATCCATTTCTGAAAGGTTTTATTAGTTGGAGGAAGGCAGAGGGTGTTGGTGCAGCTCTGCTTCTTAGCCTGGGCCTGGCCTCAGGCACAGGGGCAGGAAGAAGGCCTGAGAGGCAGGGAAGGAGCATCCCTGGGGCCTCTTGGCCTTGGGGGCTGGGCTGCCTGCTGCATGTGTCCGGTGGGAACTGGGGGCAGCGAGGATTCCAGCGGGCCCACCGTGTCTTGTGCCACATTCTGGCAGGCTGCTCGGCACCCAACGTGGGCCCCATTTTTAATCAGCCTCTTTCACCCGCACAAGCCAAGAAAAAGCTGTAAAGTCAGAAGAACGCTGGCATCTGTTCCCTGCCTCAGAACAGAGCAGACATTGTCCCGGCCTTCCAGTCCTCTGCGGCCCTCATTCTTGTCGACCACACAACTGGTTCCAATCAGTTTCCAGAGGCTCTCTGTGGTGTTTTAGGATGTTTGCTTGTGCATCCTCGGGTCAGTGACCCTCCAACCTGAAAAGTCGCCTTCCCACCCACCTTCCCCGCTGACACAGAAGAGAAGATCAGGTGTGAATTTGGCCTGTGTGTGTGTGTGTGTGTGTGTGTGTGCGTGTGCACCACCCTGCTCAAGGAGACGCCCAGGAGAGGCTGTGGAACTGCTGGCCTGTTTGAGGAATGTGCACGTGGATGCTTCTCTCCTTGGAATGTGGGAAACACAGTTCAGGGCCTGCGAGACCCCCTCAGCTCTCAGGTGACCCTTATTTGTTAAAGGGACCACGCCCACCTTTCCACCTTGTTCCCAGGGCCTTGGGCCGTTCCTGTCTGAACCCTTTTTGGGGCTAACAATGGCTATGTCATTCACCCTCTGCTGAGGACACAGGGCCTCACCGTTGTCAAGGAATTGGAACGTTTTCCTCCTTCATCAGAGAGTGTGGAATCTAGAAGTTTTTTTTTTGCCAGGCTACCAGGGAGCAGATTAGCAAGGTCAAAGGGGTGAGCATCTCCTCACTGCCAGATGAAATTGGATTTGTTGTTAGAGCAGCAACTTGGACTTGGAAAATAAGTCCTGCAACAGGGGACTGGCCTCCCTGCCCCCACGCAGTAGAAAGCGCCATCTGTGCCAGAACCCAGTCCCTCTCAGTGCCCCGTTTCCAGACTTCAAGTCTGATCTGCTTCTCCTGAGCAGCGGAAATGAATCTGGAGGGCCCCTCGTGTGGGACAGGCATACTGCGACTTGCTGAAGGCCGACTGGTTGCCAGGCACTGTGTTAAAGACCCTGTGTTAACGTCTTTTTCTTGTCTTTAAGGCACTTCCTTTTCTTTTGGGGAAAGGAACTGTAAACTCTGATTTCCCATGGTGTGTTCAGCCAGGAGGGTAACTGCAGGGTTATAGAGGTTCTGGTTTCCTTCCCCTTCTTCTCCCTCCCATCTTCATCATCAGTCCCACTGCTCTGGCTTGGATAACTGAGGCTCTCAGGTGTATTTGGAGGTGTCAGGCAAATGTACCCATGACCCCCAGGGTTGAGACTGTGTGAGGGGAGAAAGGCTTGAATTCTTCACTGCATCTGTCACAGGTGGGCCTCTGGACTAGATACTGAGGCAGGTCGGGTGCAAGACTTTTGGGTGATGAATGCTTTTGAAAGGAAGCAGAGGAAATGGGATGGGTAGAGGAAGAAGGTGAACTTCAGTGTGGCCTGGTAGAGCCTGGGCCAGTCTGACGGGGTGCTTGGGGTGAGGACTGTGGTCAGAGTGTCTGTCAGTCGGCCTAAATGCCCAGTCCTTATACCCAAGCCCCCAGGAAGGCTGGCTTGCCTGGGCAGCTCTCTGAAGCTGGGACAGACTCCCCACTGCTGTGGACTGGAGCACAGTTTTATTCTAGATCAGAATTTCCTAGCTCTGCTCTAGGACCCTGGGAGTTACGAAGGTGAGAAATAAGGGCCATGAGTGGTTTCAAAATTCAAAACATGTGTCTTTATAACTGAAATGAAGCTATAACCAAAAGGTGTCTTTGCCTTGGTCAGACCTGGTGAACCGATGCCAGCAGTGTTGCAGTGCACAACAGCAGACGTGTCAAGGGTGGGGCTAGGGGCCAGTCACTCACCGCTTAACCACTCTCCCTTGACCAGGCTCTAGTCAGGCTCCCCTGAGCACTTTTTCCATGAGGCCTCATCCTTCGGCATGTCCTCAGGAGCCCAATTTTAGCACGAAGTCTGCTTAGTCAGTTTAGCCAGAATCCCCCACTTTTGATATTTGACCACCCTCAACATACGACACAGCGCCTCCTTCCCACTCTCCCCTGGTGGTGTCTGACCACCTGGCCTGCCTTCAGCATGAATCCTGTTGGTCAGCTTAGCCATATTCACCCTCATCCCTGGTGTTTCCTACTATTAATTTTCCATCCACAGACACTAGCTATTAAGTTCTCATTCTTCCTTGTTGAATTGAGTTGAACCCAATCTCTCTTTTTTCCTGCAGTGTCTCACTGGGCCCTACTCCTATTGCAATAGTCTTGAATAAAGGCAACCTTACCACTTTGACAGGGTGGCTCAGTGGAAAAGAGTCTGCCTGCTTATCAGGATATGTGGGTTTGCTCCTTGGGTCAGAAAGATCCCCTGGAGAAGGAAATGGCCACCCTCTCCAGTATTCTTGCCTGGGAAATCCCATGGACAGAGGAGCCTGGTGAGGCTGTAGTCCATGGCGTCGCAAAGAGTCAGACTGACTTAGTGACTAAACAGCAACAACACCACTTTAATAAGGGTCCTGGGTAATTTTTTTTTAGTATCATCATCACTGCCATCATCCTCACCATAATGCGAAGGTGAATTAGACGCCTTCTGTGTACAGAGGTAGAACTATGCCAAGGAGGGCTGAACTCACAGCTCACTTTGACCAAGAGTGGTCTGACAGTTAGCAGTGTCAACAGCCGTTCATTCTGATTCCCTGAAATGCCTCGAGTAGCTGGGCAGATGACAGAAATGATTGGTGTTTGGGGATGTAAGGAAATATGGCATGGTGAGCTATGATGAACTGCCTGAAGATGATAAAATCCAAAGTTTTACCAAAAAAAAGTGATGACCAACAAAACCCACGTGAGGGGTGAGTCCATCCCAAGGGTCTCTAGTTTGCACCCTCTGGCACAGAAGGTTGTTTCCTTTAGATTCAATGAGTTTCCCAATTCTGGACAAGGAAACACAGATGGCCATTTGTCAGGGATCAGGGGAGGCCGTGGGCTTCAGTGCAAAGGTGGCAGCTTTGGAGTCAGAAGGTTTGGGTGAGTCCCAGAGTGCAGCACTGGGTATGTCGGTCAGTCAGTGTCTCTGAGAAACCGCGGCCAAGTCAGTCCATGCCTCACCTCTCTCAGCCATCCCAGAGGAGGAGGAGGGCACTCAGCTCCGTGCCCAGCACTCAGGAGGTGCTCTGGGGAGGTTTACTGTGACCCTGACTGGTTTAGGGGATTAATGGCTGAGACAGATGGAGGTCTCCTCATACAGTGGCACACACAGACACTTGCACAGACTACATTCACATTCACTCTCTCTTGCACACATACCACTTCCAATTTCGCAGCTCCTGTCACCTGCCCAATCCCAGAAACACCCGCAGACCATCTTTGCATGCGTTCCTGGGAGATCATTTCCTTCCTCCTCCAGAAGACGCCTCATGATATCAGTTAAGAAGAATGAACTCAACCCAGAGGCTCTCGGGGGGCTAAACTTTGACCCAGGGCTTGCTGGCTCTGGGCTTTCTGAGTAAGCAGGCCCACCCCAGCATACCTTGCCCCAGGCCACCCAGTCTTTCCCTCCCCTGCAGGAAGCCTGTGTGTGGGCTCCCTCCCTTCGGCTGCCCAAATGGGGAGGCTCCTCCCCAACACTTTAACCCTTTCTTGTAATGGAAGAAGCAGTGTCTTTCCTGGTCTACAGCTGTGGCCGACCCCAACCTCCCTCCTGGGGCTGGGTAAGAGGCCCAGTTCTCTAGCTCTGCAGGAAACGGGCTGCTGTGCGCACAGTAAGCTTGAGTGGTGCCTTCAAGCCGTCAGTAGATGCCAGCTGAATAGATGCTTCCCCTAAGGGGTAGGCTGTCCACCTCTGGACCTCCCAACATCCCGGACATACAGTGGCCATCTACTGATTTCATCCACTCCACACTCATCTCCCCTTTGTTCCCCTTAAGGAATCACCTTCCCTCTACCCCCGGCTCACCTGACTGTTCGAGCATGGGACCTGGGCTCAGTAGTGAGAACACTCTACCCTTTCTGAACTCAGTGACTGATTGGAAGATGCCCTCTGACCTGGTGGGCAGAGCCTTCCAGGAGTCTTCTTCTGGAACACAGCCAAAGAGACATTCCCTTTGCCCTGGGATTGCCAAGCTGTGAGGGTTTGGGCGTGAGGCTGCCTGAAGCTCCTTGCCATCCCTGTGGGAGAACCTACCCCAAATGAAACCCTGGAGCAAGGAAAACAGCAGAGGAAGTAGGGAGAGCGGGAGTGGAGACACTGTATTGACCTTCTAGTCCACATTAACAACAGCATAGACTGTCTAGTTGGGAGAAGCAAATAATTCCTTGATTGAAATGAACGAGCTGGACATGGGCCTTATTTAACTGTAAGAACCTTGATTAATACAGGTCACAGGTTGAGGGGTACATACAAATCTGCTTAAAATTGCTTAGAAGCAGATTTAAAACCAGAAGTTTATAATGATAGCAGTAACGGTCACAGTAGTTCGCATTCACTGAGGGCTTTACTGTATGCCAGAAATTTAACAAAGGGTTTTAAATAATTTTCCTGAATCAGTCCTTAGAGCTATCCCGTTCTATGCACACTATTCCCATCTCTATCATCACCATCACCATCACCCTCATAATCAGCATCTTCATTGCCATCCCCACCCACCTCATCGCCACCATCAGCTCCATGATTCAGATCTGGCATACACCCAGAAGCATGCGTTCTCTTTCAGCCCTCTGCTCCTTTGCTCTGACAGCCCCCTTAGCCTGGTGACCTCCCTTCATGTGGGACGTGGCAGAGGGAGTGTGTCTGGGGCTCTAGGGTTAGGCTGCCTGAGTTCACCTATTAGGCATCAGCTGTGTCCCCTGGGCAGGTGGTTTAGCCTCCAGGTCTTGGTGCACCTTGTCTATATGGTGGGAACGATAAGAGGATTCTACTTCAAGTGTGGACACTGACTTTCACATTTTTGAAGTTAAGTGTGCATAGCTGTGCCTTTTCTTATTTCTCTATAATCAAACTTACCGCTTGAGATCCCGTGTCCTCCAAGCTCTGGAAGATCCAACCTGCTGGTTCCAAGAAACCTGGTCATGCTGAGTTTAAGACTGTCACGGAGAGTCAGTTTCCCCCCTACCCCTTTCTTCCCTTTCCCAGTGAGATCTAAGTTCCTGCCAGGGTTTATGTGTCCTTCTAGCATTGAGGGGTGGGCGCCTGGTCTGTGTGTCATTCTCTGTCCTTGTTGGCTTTTCCTAAATGTAACTGCTGAGGGATTTTGAGAATTAGATGACTGTCACATAACACAAAATTAACCATCCTAAAGTGTTACATTCAGTGGAATTTTGTCCATTCAATATTGTGCACTCATCACCTCTCTCTAGTTCTGAACTGTTTCTGTCGCCCCAGCAGACCCAGGACCTTTAAGCAGTCACTCCCTGTTCCCTCCTCTGCCCAGGCTCTGACAGTCACTACTCTGCTTTCTGTGTCTGTGGATTTCTCTCTTCTGAACAGTTCAAGAAATGGAATCACACTGCTATTTGTGATGGGCTTCTGTCAGCATAATATTTTCGAGTCTCATCCACATGGTAGCGTAGTAGCATGCTACACTTCCTTCCATTTTATGACTGATTATTATTCTGTTGTGTGGATGGATTTTACCATTCTGGTAATGGACATTTGGGCTGTTGCCGCCTTTTAGCTGTTGTGAATAAGGCTGCCATGAACATTTGTGTACAACTTTTTGTTTCAGTTCTTTTTGGGTATAGATCTAGGACTGAATTACTGATTGTGTGGTACTTCTATGTTTAACTTTCTGAAGGACTGCCAAGTGTTTTCCACAGTAACTGAATCATTTTACATTCCCACCAGTAATGCATAAGGGTTCCAATTTCTCCACATCTGCTGAGGTCCTTTTCCATGTTCTGTTTGTAACCATTTAAAATCCACATATCTGTGCTCAGCTGACTTCCTTAAACCTTGTTGAGTTCATGGTCTCCTCGGGCTGCTAAGTACTGTTGTATAAGTTGTGCACTGCCCAATCCCAGGCACTACTCACATAGTAGTCATTGTAGATTTGTATATTTACTGTGTCAATTTTGCAGACAATGGGAGCAGAGTATCTTGGGGAAGGGGTGTCTTTTTCACATTTGCACAGGGTGCCATCTGGGGCTAGCTGTGGCACTGTGCAGCTGAGCCCTCTAGGTCTCCAGCCCCACGGCCCTCTCCCCTACTCTTGCATCTGCGGGCCTGAAGACTGCATCTTTAGCCACAACTCCATCTTGCTGTTCCAATATGCCCAGGTCAGTGACTGTCAGCACATCTCCACCCCACCCCATATTTCCCCTAGCATGTGGTTTACTATTGCTGTTCAGCTGCTGAATCATGTTTGACTCTTTGTGACCCCATGAACTTCAGCATACCAGGCTTACCCTGTCCTTCACTATCTCCCAGAGTTTGCTCAAACTCACATCTAACCATCTCATCCTCTGCCGTCCCCTTCTCCTCTTTCCTTCAATCTTTCCCAGCATCAGGGTCTTTTCCAATGAGTCAGCTCTTTGCATCAGGCGGCCAAAGTATTGGAGCTTGAGCTTGAGCTTCAGCATCAGTCTTTCCAATGAATATTCAAGGTCTATTTCCTTTAGGATTAACTGGTTTCATCTCCTTGTAGTCCAGGGAACTCTAAAGAGTCTTCTCCAACACCACAGTTTGAAAGCATCAGTTCTTCAACACTCAGCCTTCTTTATTGTCCACCTCTTACATCTGTACATGGCTACTGGGAAAACCATAGCTTTGACTATGTGGACCTTTGCCAGCAAAGTAATCTCTCTGCTTTTAAATACACTTTTCTAGGTTTGTCATAGCTTTTCTCACAAGAAGCAAGCATCTTTTAATTTCATGGCTGCAGTCACTGTCTGCAGTGATTTTGAAGTCCAAGAAAATAAAATCTGTCACTGTTTTCACCTTTCCCCCATCTATTTGCCATGAAGTCATGGGACTAGATGCCGTGATCTTAGTTTTTTGGATGTTGAGTTTTAAGCCAGCTTGGTTCATAGCTCTGATTAAAAGTTCAGGACAGGATTTCTTCCCCATGGATTTGCTTTAAGGAGAAATGCTCTTAAAACCTCTTTAGCCTCTCTCTGATTCCCCTCAGTCAGCAAGGGGAGACCACGCATCCCTGGGGAACTGGCACATTCTCCAACATGATCTGATTTGACTGGCTCAGCAAGCTTGCAAGTGGGAAAGGACTTCTGTACCCATTTTGCAGTCTAGAAAGTGAAATGACTAGCTCAAAGCCTCTCAGCAAGGACTGCTGATCACAAGTATTGTTTGTTGAGTGCCTGCTGATGGCTAACACTATTGTAAGGATTGGTCTTCATGTAGCTATTTACTTAGTAAGTATTATCCCCATTTCACTGATGAGGAAATTTGAGGCCCTGCGGGTGGGTGGTGCCCCTGTCAGTGGTGGTGGTGGGGAGGTCTGACTGCTGTAAAGTGCAGACTCTGCTCTCCTAACTTGAATGTCAGCTGATGGACCACTCTTGGGAGGATGGGTATTGAGACACCATGGAGAAGTTCAGTTTTATTTTATTTAGGTGCTAAGCTTAGCATCCAAATGTAACTTGAGCTCCAGCATGGAGCCTGGGCTGGGTTCCCATTTTGAAAGAACTTTGAAAGTTGATTCCTAAATGTTTGGCGAACATAACTGACAAGGAGGGGAAGATGCATCTGGTCTGGCTAATAAGCTGGGATTCTTACTGGCTCTGAATTTTGTGGCAGTATTATAAATTTTTATTTCCTAGCAAAATTGTACTCTGGCAAGCTGGCAAAGTGCAGCATTCCAAATCTTATGATTTGAGGCTTTTTACACAAAACTCCAGCTCTTGGTTTCCTAGGGAGCACACGAGTGGGTATATCTGAGGTCTACTTAGTGATGCCCACCAACTCTCGAGATGCAGACTGCTTGCTCACACAGGCTTCCCCAACCCCAAAGCAACCCTGGGAGTTGGGGAAGCATCACTCACCCAACCAGAGTACAGCCTGTGTGTCCTGTGTGTCGGGTCCTGGTGTATAGAGAGGCGCTGAGGTGGCCAGGATCCTGCCTTCGTGGTGCTTGCATTCTCATCTGGAAGAGACGACGGTCTAGAGAGGACAGAGACAATCCCAGTGGTGGCACCTGCCTGGTGAAATTCAACAGGATGCTGTGATGCAAAGTGGCTGGGGTGGGAGTTTACTTTGGATGGTAAGGTGCCTCTGAGGAGGTGGCATTTAGAAGACTTCTGGGACAGGAAGGAAACAGCTGTGAGAGCCTGGGAAGAGCATCCCCTGGAAGAGGGAACAGAATGTGTGAATCACTGTGACATGGGAAAGAGCTTGTCCTGTTACCCCCCTTTTACAGATGAGGACACCAAGGCTCAGAGGGGTGAGGTGGTGAGGTCCAGGCTTGGACTTAGGTTTTCTGTTCCCAATTCAGGCATTCTGTGTGACCTCAGGCTGCCTTGCTGGTGGTCTGGACTATGGTTCTGTGGTCTAGATGCAGCCCTACCTGAAGGCCTGAGTCTCATGGGGATTACAGACCTCTCCTCAGAGGGCTTCAGAGAAGGGAGGAGACATGTGGTCAGAAGTGGCATTCTTTCTTAAAGACTAGGGACAAAAACTACTGAGGGTGTTTGTACATGAACAGTTTTCATCTCATTGCATGAACTTGTGTTGTCCCCTGGGCGCTGGGGACACTCTCCAATCAGGGTAAAGGGAGCAGTTGCTTCCAACTCAACCTCTTTTTCTTTTTCCGGACACTCAAACAGAGTCATCGCCCAGTGGTTGTTTGGATATACACAGGGATGGAAGATTTGGCTCTGACAGTGATGGGGAGGGGCCAGGAATGCAGATGTTTTGCAGCGCGTGTGGTCAGTCTGCACGTGGAGAACCCTCCTACTCCGTGGCTGGCTGAGGAGAATCAGTGCCTGGGGGCTCACCCCAGGGTCTGTCTCTGAAGCATGTTTGCTGCAGACTTGGAGGCTCACAACCACCTTGGGGTTAACAGTGCCCTGGCTGAGAGCTCACCATCGCGGGAGGGAGCGCAGCCCTGAGACCTCTGGTCAGGCTCAAATTTCCCATTTCTGGTAGAACTTCCCCCTCGCTGGCTTTGCTTAGATTTCTCCTCCATGCTGTTAAGAGTCCTCGGGCTGTATAATTATTACCTCATTCTAGGTTCAGGACTAAATAGGCTGAGTGGGAGAATCATGGTTATGCGAGTTCCAGCAAATGTGAATTTTCTCCATTTCACGTGGGGAAGTTCTGTCCCTCTTCCCTGGACACCAGCCAGTGCAGAGCCAGGATCCTATTGCTCTGATTGAAGTCATGTGGTTTGGGAGATATTTTTCTTCATTAGCACAGAGCTCAAACACTCATCACGCCTTTATACCTTTTTAAAGTTAACATACATTAAAGCTGACTTTCTCGTCCTTGTATGGTCCTATGAGTATTGACACACGTGTAGACTGGTGTCATCATCATCTCCGTTGAGACACAGGGCAGCTGTACCACTCCAAAAATCTCCCTCATGGACTCCTGCGTGGTCACATCCTCCCCTCACCACCAGACCCTGGAGACTCCCAGTCGGAGCCCAGCACGATATTGCTGTCTGCTCCAGAGAGTCATGTCAATGCAACCAGAGGCCAGAACCTTGGAGCCTGGCTTCCTTCACTCAGCACAGTGCCTTTGAGATCCAGCCAAGCTGTTGCGTGCATCAGCAGCTTCTCTTTTTTCTTTGTGAGTAGTATTCCTTTACTGGATGGACCAAGATTTGTTTATCATTTGCCAGCTGAAGAACTTTTGAATTGTTTCCACATTCTGGTGATTATGAATGAAGCTGCCATCGACATTAGTGTGCAGGTTTTTGTATAAACATGTCTTTGTTTCTGTTGGGTAAATACCAGGAATGAGATGGTGGGATTGCTGGGGTCCAGCCCTGGTGGATCCAGGGTGATTCGAAGGTGGGGACGGAGTCGGTGTCTTTGGAAAAATACATATTTAATCACAGATATAGAGAGATTAGAAATGGATAGTGTAGTAGGAAGATTAGTGGAGAAAAAGAGGCTGAATAACTTGGATTACGTGGAATAGCATCCATGCTCCAGATGGGAATTCAGCCAGAAAAACGGGAGTAAGAAAGAAGCGACATGGGGGAATCAGTCTTTCTGGAAACTGATCCGATTTCTTTATTTTTGGGTTTGCTTATATACTTTTTGTTACACATAGGGATGAATACAGAGTCGCCGGGGGGTCAGCAGCCCTGACCTTTAAAATCAGGTGCTTCACATAAATGTATAAAAAAAGGTCTTAGGGATATTACATCATCTTTTGGCCATGAGTGAGACCTGCTGACATTTTATGATCCTTTCTTTCTGATAACCAAAAACTTATTTCTTCCAAGGGTGTTTTTTCTTAAACCAGGTACCACCCTCCAAATAAAGTTACATTCCTATAGGGTGAGGGTGTAGTGAGTTACAATCAAGAAAGGAATTTATTTAACCCAAGGTTAACAAGATTAATCTTAAAGGTTAATACTTATTTCTCCTATATGCTTAAGGGTTAATACTTATTTCTCCTATATGTTAGTTATATTCATTATAAGGGTAGGGAACATGGAGATTTAGCAGCAAACATCAGCCCAACAAATGAAAATCCTTTCACCAATGCTCCCCTTAAGATCTATTTAGTCTTAAGATATGATAAAGTTACATTCTTACATAGCAAGGACACAGTGATTTATACCAAAGTACAGTGATCTATTACAAAAGAGAAAATCCATTAGCTCAAAAAGTCTAGTATTGCTAACATCAAAAACTACTGTATTTCCTTTTCTATATTCCAAATACATTGATTAATATATTCCCAAGTGCCTAAGGATATGGAGGCCTGGCGGCAATCATTGACTCAACAAGAAGAAAAAGCCCTATGCTAATTAAGACTCTCAAAATACTCCAAAATTCTCTGTGCTGTTTACGGTTGAGAGGTAGTAAACAATCTTGTGCCTAGTGGCAGCAGTATGGATAATCCTGTCACATAAGCTTGTCTGTCAGCAGAGAGGTTTGACCTAAGACATCCTTGTCCCACCCAGAGCAGGGAATTAGCAGCAATTATCGACACAACAAATGAAAAAACCCTTCACCAATATAATTCCTAACCAACACACTATACTAATAATTTCTAACTCCCCAAAAGAATTTGCCTTTAGTAAGTCTAAAACATCTCATGCCTCTCAGATTTGGAGGCTGTAAACAATCACATGTGGCTGGACGAACCTATACAGGCAGGCTAGATAACCTTCAGAGGAGTCCATAAGCTGAAACACTCTTGTCACGCCCAAGAATTTTTATTGCCTTGGAGCTGCACGTTTACTCCTTCTCCGAGAGAAACGGTTATGGGGGAGAGCCCCCGTAAAGTCAGAGGTGTAGGTGAGAGCATAAAACAGACTCTGGTTTTGGGATTAGATGCTCGGGAACAGGGGGTTTCCTGAGGCTTGATCACGCCTTTGCGTATGCCAAGCCTCATTCCTCATGACCTTTGCCATGGGCGGAGTTCCTCACGCTGGCCCCCGGCATAGGGATCATGTGGTAGTTGTGTGTTTAAGTTTTTAATTAACTGCCGAACTGCTTTCCAGAGTGCATGCGTCGCTGTACAGTCCCACCAGCAGTGGATGAGAGTTCCCATTTTCCTGTGACTTCACCAGCACTTGGCATTGTGAGTATTTTAACTATTTTAGGGAATGTGTAGTGGTATCTCATCATGATTTGATTTGCATTCCACTAATGGCAAATTGTATTAAACTTCTTGCCATGTGTTTATTTGTCATACACATACCCTCTTTGGCTAAGTATCAGTTAAAACTTTTCATTCATTTTTTAATTGGGTTGTTTGTTTTCTGTCTGTTGAGTTAAAAAAGTCTGAGTATAATTGACAAGAAACTGCATGCATTTAAATCATAGAAGCTGATGTTTAGACATAATGTATCCAACTATGAAACCTTCACCAAACTCTAAATAATGAAAATGTCATTGATAATTCCTCTCCCCTAAAGTTTCCTAGTATCCTTTGTGATTCCTTTACCCTCCGCTTACCTATTCTCAGAAGCTCCTGATCTGCTTTCTGTCACATGGCAGTATGGATTTCCTAGAGTTGTTTTAATGTATTTGTTTTTGACTGTTTTACTTCACTCAGCATGATTATCTCAAGATTGGTGCATGTTGTAGCATGCATCAGTAATTCTTTTTTAACACTGAGTACTGTTGCCTGGAAAATCCCATGGATGGAGGAGCCTGGAAGGCTACAGGCCATGGGATCACTGAGGGTTGGACATGACTGAGCGACTTCACTTTCACTTTTCACTTTCATGCATTGGAGAAGGAAATGGCAACCCACTCCAGTGTTCTTACCTGGAGAATCCCAGGGAGCTGGTGAGCTGCTGTCTATGGGGTCGCACAGAGTTGGACACGATTGAAGTGACTTAGCAGCAGCAGCAGCAGTATTCCAATGTAGCCAGTGAGTAGCATCACTGACTCAATGGACACGAGTTTGAGCAAACTCTGGGAGATGGTGAAGGACAGGGTGCCAGGTGTGCTGCAGTCCATGGCTTTTCAAAGAGTTGACTACAGCTTAGCGACTGAATAACAACAGTATTCCAATGTATGATTGTACTACAGTTTTTCCATTCACCTACTGGTGAATATGTGTTGTTTCCAGCTGGAGGCTATTATCAATAAAGTTGCTTAACATTTTTGTATATGTCTTTGCATGAACACGTCTTCTCTCTCAGGTAAATACCTGGGAGTATGGTTGGGTCATATAGTAGGTGAATGTTTATATTTTTGAGAAAGTGCCAGACCATTCAATTGCATTATTTTACATTCTTACCAGCAGTGTAGGAGAGTTCCAGTTTCTCCATGTTCTTACCAGTACTTGGTCTGGTTAGACCTTATTTTAGACATGCTGTGAATAGGGAGAGTTTTATTTCTTTCTTTCCGATTTGTGTCTTTTTAAACGTTGAAGTATAGTTGACTTGCATTGTGTTAGTTTCAGGTGTGCAGCAAAGTGACTATTTCTATATATATATAGGTTATTACATCACTTCATGGGAAATAGATGAGGAAACAGTGGAAACAGTGTCAGACTTTATTTTTTGGGGGCTCCAAAATCACTGCAGATGTCTGACTGCAGCCATGAAATTAAAAGACACTTACTCCTTGGAAGAAAAATTATGACCAACCTAGATAGTATATTCAAAAGCAGAGACATTACTTTGCCGACTAAGGTCTGTCTACTCAAGGCTATGGTTTTTCCAGTAGTTATGTATGGATGTGAGAGTTGGACTGTGAAGGCTGAGTGCCGAAGAATTGATGCTTTTGAACTGTTGTGTTGGAGAAGACTCTTGAGAGTCCCTTGGGACTGCAAGGAGATCCAACCAGTCCATTCTGAAGGAGATCAGCCCTGGGATTTCTTTGGAAGGAATGATGCTAAAGCTGAAACTCCAGTACTTTGGCTACCTCATGCGAAAAGCTGACTCATTGGAAAAGACTGTGATCCTGGGAGGGATTGGGGGCAGGAGGAGAAGGGGATGACCGAGGATGAGATGGCTGGATGGCATCACTGACTTGATGGACGTGAATCTGAGTGAACTCCGAGAGTTGGTGATGGACAGAGAGGCCTGGCGTGCTGCGATTCATGGGGTCGCAAAGAGTCGGACACGACTGAGCGACTGAACTGAACTGAGGTTATTACAAAATATGGAGTATAGTTGCCTGTGCTAAACAGTAGCTCTTTTTTGATAATCTGTTTTGTATATGGTAGAGTGTTAATCCTAAACTCCTAATTTATTCCCTTCTTTCCCCTTTGGTAACCATAAGTTTGTTTTCTATGTCTGTGGGTCTATTTCTGTTTTGTAAATAAGTTCATTGTATCATTTTTTAGATTCCGCATATAAGCAATATTTATCTTTCTCTATCTGGCTTACTTTACTTAGAATGATAATCTCTAGGTCCATCCATTGCTGCAAATGGCACTATTTCTTTTGTTTTTATGGCTGAGTAATATTCCATTATGTATATAATATATACATTATACACACACACACACACACACACACATTTTCTTTATCCATTCATCTGTCAGTGAACATTTAGGCTGTTTCCACGTCTTGGCTATTGTAAATAGTGCTGCAGTGAACATTGTGGGTGCATGTATCTTTTCAAATTATAGTTTTATCTGGATATATGCCCAGGAGTGGGATTGCTGGATCATATAGTAACTCTGTTTTTAGTTTTTTAAGGAACGTCCATACTGTTCTGATAGTGACTGCACCAACTTACATTCCCATCAGCAATGCAGAAGAGTTCCTTTTTCTCTACCCAATTTGTATGTCTTTGGTTTCTTTGTCTTGACTCACTCCAGGATGATGTTTAGCATGAGTGTTGAGAGTAGATATTCTTGCCTAAATCCCAGTCTTAGGAGAACAGTGTTTAATCTTTCATCATCATAAGTATAATGTTGACTGTGGGGATTTTTTTCTTTTTTGGTAGATTCTTTATTAGATTGAGGAAGTTCTCTTGTATTTCTAGTTTTTAAAAATCATAGATAGATATTGGATTTTGTCAAATGATTTGTATTTATCAATTCACATGTCATATTGGTTTTCTTCAGACTGTTACTATGATAGGCCATACTGATGAATTTTTGAATAGCGAACCAGCCTCACATTCCTTGGGTAAATTATACGAGGTTGTGGTGTATCATTCCTTCTATATGTTGATAGATTCAATTTCCTAGTATTTTGTTAGGGACTTTTGTGCTTATGTTTTTGACAGACATTGGTCTGTAGCTCTTAAAAATTTCTAACTTGTACTCCCTTTGGTTTTGATAATCAGGATAACACTCAGTTCAGTTTAGTTCAGTTCAGTCGCTCAGTCATGTCCGACTCTTTGCGACTCCGTGAATCGCAGCACGCCAGGCCTCCCTGTCCATCACCAACTCCTGGAGTTCACCCAAACTCATGTGCATCGAGTTGGTGATGCCATCCAGCCATCTCATCCTCTGTCATCCCCTTCCCCTCCTGCCTCCAGTCCCTCGCAGCATCAGGGTCTTTTCCAATGAGTCAACTTCGCCTGAGGTGGCCAAAGTATTGGAGTTTCAGCCTCGGCATCAGTCCTTCCAATGAACACCCAGGACTGGTCTCCTTTAGGATGGACTGGTTGGATCTCCTTGCAGTCCAAGGGACTCGCAAGAGTCTTCTCCAGCACCATAAAATTAATTGATAAGTATGTCCTTCTTTCCTATTTTTTGGAAGAAATTGTATAGAATGATGTTATTTCTTCTTTAAATGCTTGGTATTAGAATTCATCAATTTAACTATCTGGACCTGGAGATCTCTTTTTTAAAATATCTTAGAGTATGAATTCAATTTTTAAAAATGCTTATCAAACTATTCATATTATCTATTTCATCTTGTATGAATTTTGTTAGTTTCTAGTCTTTTTTTTTTTTGAAAATTTCCCACTTAATCTAAATTGTCAAATTTATTGGCATAGAGTTGTTCATAGTATTCCTTTATTGTACTGTTGATATTTGAGGGTCTGTAAGAGGAGAGTGAAAAACTTGGCTTAAAGGTCAACATTCAGAAAATGAAGATCATGGCATCTGGTCCCATCACTTCATGGGAAATAGGTGAGGAAACAGTGGAAACAGTGTCAGACTTTATTTTTTTGGGCTCCAAAATCACTGCAGATGGTGACTGCAGCCATGAAATTAAAAGACACTTACTCCTTGGAAGGAAAGTTATGACCAACCTAGATAGTATATTCAAAAGCAGAGACATTACTTTGCCAACTAAGGTCTGTCTAGTCAAGGCTATGGTTTTTCCTGTGGTCACATATGGATGTGAGAGTTGGACTGTGAAGAAGGCTGAGCGCTAAAGAATTGATGCTTTTGAACTGTTGTGTTGGAGAAGACTCTTGAGAGTCCCTTGGGACTGCAAGGAGATCCAACCAGTCCATTCTGAAGGAGATCAGCCCTGGGATTTCTTTGGAAGGAATGATGCTAAAGCTGAAACTCCAGTACTTTGGCCACCTCATGCGAAGAGTTAACTCACTGGAAAAGACTGTGATGCTGGAAGGGACTGGGGGCAGGAGGAGAAGGGGATGACAGAGGATGAGATGGCTGGATGGCATCACTGACTTGATGGACATGAGTCTGAGTGAACTCCGAGAGTTGGTGATGGACAGGGAGGCCTGGCGTGCTGCGATTTATGGGGTCGCAAAGAGTCGGACACGACTGAGCGACTGAACTGAACTGAATGATATGTTCTGGAGAAGGCAATGGCACCCCACTCCAGTACTCTTGCCTGGAAAATCCCATGGACGGAGGAGCCTGGTGGGCTGCAGTCCATGGGGTCGCTAAGAGTCGAACACGACTGAGCGACTTCACTTTCACTTTTCACTTTCATACACTGGAGAAGGAAATGGCAGCCCACTCCAGTGTTCTTGCCTGGAGAATCCCAGGGATGGGGGAGCCTGGTGGGCTGCCGTCTATGGGGTCGCACAGAGTAGGACACGACTGAAGTGACTTAGCCGTAGCAGTAATGATATGTTCTCTTGTGTTCCTGGTATTAATAACTTGTGTCTTCTATTTTTGTCATTCTTGCTAGAGTTTTATCAATTTTATTATTCTGAAGAACCAGCTTTTCATTTCATTGACGTTCCTATAGTTTTTTTTCAATTTTATTTATTTCTATTATTTATTGTATATTTTCTTCTGTTTACTTTGGTTTATTTTACTCTTCTAGTTTCTAGTAGTGGAAACTTCGATCATTTATTTGAGCCCTTTCTTCTTTAAAATAAGCATTTGATGATATAAACTTCTCTTTCATCACTTTAGCTGGACTCCATAAGTTTTATGTCGTAGTTCTGTTCTCATTCAGTTAAAGATATTTTCTAATTTTCCTTGATAACTCCTTTATGGCTTATCAATTATTTAGATATGTTTTAGTTTTTGGATATTTTCCTGTTATTATTCTGAAATTGATTTCTAGTTTAATTTCATTGTTATCAGAGAACACACTTTATATGATTTCAGTTCTTGTAAGCTTAACAAGATTTGTTTCATGACCCAGGAAATGGTTGTTGATTTTTGTGTTCTGTGTGCACTTGAAAAGGATAGGGCATTTTGCTTTTGATGGTGCTTTATGAATGAGATCTAATTGCTTGGTGGTCAGTTCATCTACATCCTTGCTGATTTCCAGTCTATTTCTTCCCTCGAACAAAGAGAGGAGTGTTGAGTTCCCCGACTGTAGTTGTGGCTTTGTTTCTCCTTTTAGTTCTATAGGGTTTTGCTTCATTGTTTTCCTGTAAGTAATGGGTTGTTTTTTCTCTGGTTTCATTCAAGATTTTTTCTTTGTCTTTTGCTTTGATCCTTTTGATTATAATGTATCTAGACACGAGTTTCTTTGAATTTCTCCTTTTGGGGGATTCACTGAGTTTCTTGAATCTGTAAGCAAATCTGAAGTTGCTTTCTGACAAATTTGAGATATTTTCAGCTATTATTTTCTCAGATATTTTCCTACATCGCATTTTTTCTTTCTCCTTTCCTTCTGGAATTTTCAGGACATGAATGTTAGATGATCTGGTACAGGTCCTGAATCCCTGTTCATTTTTTTCACCCTATTCTTAAAATTATTTTTTGGGTTGTTCACACTGAATGATTTCTATTACTCTATCCGCACACTCAATGATTCATTCCTCTGCTATCTCAGTTTTGTTATTGAGCCCATCCAGTGAGCTTTAACATTTTAAATTTTAATTTATTTTAGCTTCAACATTTGGTTATTGTACTTTTGAGTTCTAAAATTTCAGTTTGGCTCTCCTTTATATCTTCTCTTTGTTTGCTGAGACTGCCTATCTTTCCATTCAGTTTAAGAGTGTTTGCCCTTACTTTGATCATCCTAAGATCTGTGTCCTATAGATATAGGGGTCTTGTCCTTTGATGGTACAAGTTGAGATTTTACTTTGGGGTGTGTGTGTGTGCGTGTGTGCGTGCGTGTGTGTGTGCGCGTGCACTAAATATGTAACTATCATCTGTATCTTGGACATTTAAAATATTGTATTATGAGGCCCTAGGTCTTGTTTAAATGTCATGGTGGACTTTGCTAGTTTTGGTTTATTGGGCAATCGACCTGTCCAGGCAGCAAGTTCCCACCAGTCTCCTATGAGCGGTGGTCCTGATGGCAGGCCAGTTTCTAAAACCTCTGCCATGCTGGTCAGAGCTGCCCCGCGTGTGCACCACCCAGTGGCCAGTCTTGGATCTGGATGATGGTTTATTCTGTGTTCAGTTCTCAAAGTCCTAGGCACTCTGTTCCGGGTCAGGCACATGCATGTGCACAGAGCTTAGGGGTGAGCCCAGGCACTTGTGTGCAGCTTTAAAGGATCCCCTTTCCCACCTCCCCCCACTATGTGGGCTTCTGAGTGATTTCTGGTTTCCTGGGCTCCCTGTGGGCCCTCCATTCAGAGAACTGAGTGACTGAGTGACTTGAGTGACTCTGCTCTGCTGCGCATAGTTGATATCTATGCCTGTACTGTACAAAAAAGATCTTCACGACCCAGATAATCATGATGATGTGATCTCTAATCTAGAACCAGACATCTTGGAATGTGAAGTCAAGTGGGCCTTAGAAAGCATCACTACAAACAAAGCTAGTGGAGTTGATGGACTTCCAGTTGAGCTGTTTCAAATCCTGAAAGATGATGCTATGAAAGTGCTGCACTCAATATGCCAGCAAATTTGGAAAACTCAGCAGTGGCCACAGGACAGGAAAAAGTCAGTTTTCATTCCAATTCCAAAGAAAGGCAATGTCAAAGAATGCTCAAACTACCGCACAGTTGCACTCATCTCACATGCTAGTAAAGTAATGCTCAAAATTCTCCAAGCCAGGCTTCAGCAATACGTGAACCGTGACCTCCCTGATGTTCAAGCTGGTTTTAGAAAAGGCACAGGAGCCAGAGATCAAATTGCCAACATCCACTGGATCATGGAAAAAGCAAGAGAGTTCCAGAAAAACATCTACTTCTGCTTTATTGACTGTGCCAAAGCCTTTGACTGTGTGGATCACAATCAACTGTGGAAAATTCTGAAAGAGATGGGAATACCAGACCACCTGACCTGCCTCTTGAGAAATCTGTATGCAGGTCAGGAAGCAACAGTTAGAACTGGGCATGGAACAACAGACTGGTTCCAAATAGGAAAAGGAGTATGTCAAGGCTGTATATTGTCACCCTGCTTATTTAACTTCTATGCAGAGTACATCATGAGAAACGCTGGACTGGAAGAGACACAAGCTGGAATCAAGATTGCCGGGAGAAATATCAATAACCTCAGATATGCAGATGACACCACCCTTATGGCAGAAAGTGAAGAGGAGCTAAAAGCCTCTTGATGAAAGTGAAAGAGGAAAGCAAAAAAGTTGGCTTAAAGCTCAACATTCAGAAAACGAAGGTCATGGCATCTGGTCCCATCACTTCATGGGAAATAGATGGGGAAACAGTGTCAGACTTTATTTTTTTGGGCTCCAAAATCACTGCAGATGGTGACTGCAGCCATGAAATTAAAAGACACTTACTCCTTGGAAGAAAAGTTATGACCAACCTAGATAGTGTATTCAAAAGCAGAGACATTACTTTGCCGACGAAGGTCCATCTAGTCAAGGCTATGGTTTTTCCTGTGGTCACGTATGGATGTGAGAGTTGGACTGTGAAGAAGGCTGAGCGCTAAAGAATTGATGCTTTTGAACTGTGGTGTTGGAGAAGACTCTTGAGAGTCCCTTGGATCGCAAGGAGATCCAACCAGTCCATTCTGAAGGAGATCAGCCCTGGAATTTCTTTGGAAGGAATGATGCTGAAGCTGAAACTCCAGTACTTTGGCCACCTCATGCGAAGAGTTGAGTCATTGGAAAAGACTGTGATGCTGGGAGGGATTGAGGGCAGGAGGAGAAGGGGCCGACCAAGGATGAGATGGCTGGATGGCATCACGGACTTGATGGATGTGAGTCTGAGTGAACTCCGGGAGATGGTGATGGACAGGGAGGCCTGGCGTGCTGCGATTCATGGGGTCACAAAGAGTTGGACATGACTGAGCGACTGAACTGAACTGACCCAGTCTGGGTGGACAGAGAGGTGAAAAGGGCCCAGGACCACAGCTTTTCTGATTAGTGAGGGAGGTTCTGCTCCCTCTCAAACAGGAGCTGTGGCTCACTGCTATGGCTGCTGTCGTTACCTAAGCCCCAGGGATATATATCAGAACCTACAGGTTCTGTCCAAATTTTATAGCTGGACAAGATACTGAACAGCTTCATCACCACAAAGGTCCCTCCTGTTGATCTTTGTAACCATGCTGACCTCCCTCCTGCTCCATCCTCCGCCCCTTCTCTACCCCCTGGCAACCACCAACCTGTTCTCCGTTTCTAAATTCTTTCATTTCAGATGTAATCATTCAGTATGGGACCTTGGGGCTGACTTTTTTTCACACAGAAAAATTCCGTGGAGGTTCATGTAGGTGTTGTTCATGCCTTTCACTTGCTGAGTGGTATTCCATGGCAGGGACATACCACAGTTTGTCCATCCTCCAGTTTGAGGATACCAGGGCTGGTTCTGCCTTTTGGCTATTGCAAATAAAGCTGCTGTGGACATGCATGGAAAGACTTGTACTGCAGCCTGTTTGAATTCCTCTGGAATAAATGCCCAGGAGTACACAGACCTAAGTGGCAAATATTATCATTCTTTCCCCCTATAGGTGAGCGAGCTGAGGTTAGGGAAGATGACCTGACCAAGAGCACTCAGCGAATAGATGGCAGCTCAGACTTGTGTCCCGGCTGTCTGATTGGGTGGCTGAACCTTTAGTGACCACTCATTGTCTCCCCCACACCTGTCTTAGCCCAGATTCAGCCTGAGGGGAAGCAGGAGATGCAGAGCCTTAACCATGAATGGTTTTAGCACCCCTCAGGGTCTTCCTCTCCATCTCAGCTCTGCTCGCCACCCTGCATGCTTCTCTCATTCAGTTTGCAACTCAGAAGCCCTTCCTCTGAGAAGCCTCCCTGATCATTCCAAGGACCACTAGACATGCAGAAAGTGGGGTGCCGTTTCAGTTATGTCCATGGGGCTAATCGACCCAACCTACTTATTTGCGGACCTGCCTTTGTTCCCCTTTCCTCATGAAATGGCTAGTTCTTTGAGGACTGGGTCTCCATTCACTGAGGTGCCCCTGGTGCTTAGTGTAATTCCTGGCACACAGTTGGTATTTAATAACTGTGATTACAGGCAGACCTCATTTTACTGTGCTTAACTTTAATGTGATTTGCAGGTAATGCATTTTTTACGAATTGAAAATTTGTGGCAACTTGACATCATACAGGTCTATGGGGCATCATTGTTCCAGCAGTGTTTGCTCGCTTCATGTCTCCATAATCACATTTTGTAAATCTCATGATATTTCAAGCTTTTTCACTACTATCATATTTTGTTATAGTAATCTGTGATCAGTGATCACTGAGTTACCATGGCTAAAAGAATATGTCTTGCTAAAGGCTCAGAGGATGGTTAGCATTTTTTAGCAATAAAGTATTTTGTAATTAAGGTGTCCACATTTCAAAGACATAATGCTATTGCATATTTAATATACTACAGTATAGTGTATACGTCTTTTATATGCATGGGAAACCAAAAAATTTGTGTGACTCGCTTTCTTGTGATTGCTCTTTACTGCAGTCGTTTGGACCTGAACCTGCAGAATCTCTGAGGTGAGTCTGTACTGACTGACAGAGTGTTTAGAGAGATGAGTTTTGATGCTGTGAAGGCTGGATGGGCTGCTCTGGGGGCTCTGAGAGGGTCATTGCTGAGAATGGACTTTTAGTAAGGTGGATTCATAGGTGAGGCTCAAGGCTCCCAGGAGCCCCGATTACTGTGTGCGAGAAGTGTGTGTTCCTTCTGGTTGGGCTGTCCTTTGCTGAAGTTGAATGCTGTGCAGTGTTTGTGAGTCCCCCATGGTCAGTACCCTACATTTTAACTCCATCTCATCATTTTCAAGCCCCTCTTCTTATTGTTCCATTTTCACCTCAAGGTTTTGAGAAGTAATCTTCCGTCAGAAATTGCGCTAATTGAAGGCCCTTTGGCTTCCAAGGAGGCCCTTCTCTGTAGTAATTGAACCTGTAATTGGGCTTCATTTCCAGTGCACCATCCTCAGTCACATCTGTTGCTGATGGTCTTGGAGGGATTATAAACCAGGGGTCCCTCATTTGGATCTGAAAGGGGGCCCACAGCACAGGGTTGCTGTCAAGCTGTCAGGGCTTTGTCTCCAACTACAGAGCTGGGGAGGAAGCCTCCCTTTAAAAGACCAATGTAATCAACAGAAATGAACAGGACAGGGCATGCCAGTTTGGTGGGAAGAGACAGGAGTTAGTGCTGGCCTCAGAGTTTGGGCAAGACTCTTGTTTGCAAGTTGGACAAACGTTCTGTGGTCAGAACAGGCCACACACTGCTGTAGTGAGAAACAGTCTGAATATCTGGGGACTGAGGATGGCAGCTGATGACTTCTTGCTGGTGCAGAGTTGACTGAGGGTGGACATGGCTCCCAGGACAACTGCCCCCACCATGAAATTGTTCAGCGTCCAGGTTGCCTGGATCTAGAGGCACCTCCAGCTCAGGTGCGTCCATGATGCCAAGAATGGGTGAGGGAGGGCAGAAGTGTGCAGGGGTGGAATGCCTCCACCCAAGAGGGGCAGTACCCCTTTCACGCCCCTCTTCTTAGCTGACACAGGTCCTGTGGCCACACCTAATGTCAGTGCAGTTCTGGCTGTCAGTTGGGAGCAGTGATGCTCATCTGTGAAGCTCTGCTGAACGCCAAGGTAGCTCACAGGTCTGGGTTCAGATCCAGGCTCTGCCCTGCCATGGGTTTAGTACCAGCGAGCTGTTGACCTGTATGACTTGTTTCCTCACCGAGGGGCTCCTGTGGGGTGGAATGAGTTATTCCAAGTACAACACTCAAAACAGCATGCGCCCCTACCCCCCTGACCCCCACCATGCTGCACGTGCTCAGGAAGTGTGCTGCTGCTGCTGCTGCTAAGTTGCTTCAGTCGTGTCCGACTCTGTGCGACCCCAGAGATGGCAGCCCACCAGGCTCCCCCGTCCCTGAGATTCTCCAGGCAAGAACACTGGAGTGGGTTGTCATTTCCTTCTCCAATGCATGAAAGTGAAGAGTGAAAGTGAAGTCGCTCAGTCGTATCCGACTCTTAGCGACCCCATGGACTGCAGCCCACCAGGCTCCTCTGTCCATGGGATTTTCCAGGCAAGAGTACTGGAGTGGGGTGCCATTGCCTTCTCTATCAGGAAGTGTGAGCTGTAAGAATTATACTGAGACGGCAAAGGCAGAACAAGGGGAATTGTTGGGTCTTGGGAGGGGCAGATGGGAGCTGACTAGAGGCACCTGTAGTGGGAGATGCCAGCCCTTTGGGACCGTCTCTTTCTCTCGCTTCCATTTCTGCTTCTGGGGTTTATTCCCCCAGGACAGTGTGTGACTGCAGCCTTGTTACCACAGAACCATCTTCTGCAGACCTCACGGAGAAGGAGGAATACCCTGAGGAATACATGATCCTCTCATCATGAGCCCGTCCCTTGTCCCTCAGTCCATCAGGATGCCCGGGGGCAGAGTCCTGTGATTGGCAACTCCATCACCTGCCCAGGAGAGCCTGCTCCCCAGAGGAAGGGTGGTCGGTGGAAGAAAGGGGAGAATAGGTGCTTGGCTGCTAAGGGCACCCCAGCCCTGGTGGGTTTTGCTCAGCTCATGGACCACCTCCTGTTGGTGTCTCTCATGGACCCTCCATCTTGTCAGAAGGGCCCGAGGAAGGGCGGGGCTCTTCCTGGCCACCTCATCCCATCCCTGCCTCGTGGGTGTAGACTCAGACCCCAGCCTGACCTTGCAAACTGTAACGGGGAAGATTGGCGCCCAGCCCAGACATTCATGAGCACATGGGGCCCAGGCCTGGGACTGGGGCCCCTCCTCCCAGACCCGCTTGGCTGGGCTGTGGTCAGAGCTGGGGCTGACGGAGCTTCTCTCAGAATCCATGCTATCAAGCCCACACCCCAGTACCTGCTGAGCCCAGGAGGGGAGGGTGAGGCGTGCAGTCCCACTCACAGCTTCTATGTCCGAGGTTAGGTCAGACCTCAGTGCAAGGAGGGGAGCAAGCATGCTGAGAGAGGTCCTGGCAGCCTCTGAGCCCCCTGCCACCAAGCTGCATTCCAGGATGTGGGAGATGTTCTCCTCAGCAGAAGCAGCAAGAGGTTAGGGCCTGGGGCTGTCCCCAGAGAACAAGGCCTGGGGACCCCTGGCCCCCAGAGAGCCTTCCAGCAAGGGGACCTTTGTGAGTCCTTGTTGAGTGTTGAGTCCAATCAAAGCTGCTTCTGTATCTGCCAGTACCAACTGCGGGCCCTCGAGCAAGCTGCACCATCGCTCTGAGACTCCATGTTCTCATCTGTGAAAGGCGACTGCAGCGCTGACCTCAGAGAGTTGCTGTGAAACAGAGAATAGAAAAGGATGTGTGCTGAGAAAGGCTGTCAGGAGCCCTTCGAGTGCACGTGAGTGGCTCCCACTGACTGCCCGCATCTGTTTCCTTAGGGCTGTGGGAAGTCCACTCAGTGGTCTTGTGGGCTCTCTGATTACTGGGACTCTATTAGTACTTGCAGTAAGTTCTAATAAACACCTGACACTGAAAAAGTCATTTTCACTTTTGCCAGAACCTGTAGGATATGAAGCTCACCAGCCCTGAGCATAAAGCTGGTGGAAGATGGTCCTGGTTAATTCCCCAGTTCTATATATTTAGGTATTAACACCTCCACTCCCCACTGGCCCTTCCCTGGAGGTGCCTGTGAGCACTGGCATAAGTCATCCTTCAGCCCAGCCGTGACCCCTCTGGTGAGCTCGGGAACATGGCAGAAACTGTAAGGTCACAGAGGTGTCCCCTGATGACAACTCTGGCTGTTTGTCCCCAGAGCTTGTTGTTTCCTTTTGTGGCCTCCTCAAAGCCAGGCTGCACTGTGGGCATGCAGGTGTGATAATCCAACCCAGTGGTTCCACCAGCAGTGTCCACAGGGTGCTCACATCCTATGTGTCGAGTCAGGCATGGTGGGGAAGGGATATAGAACCTGCCAACCAGGAGCATCCTGTCCATTGGTGGAACAAGCCATCCACAAGTGGCAGACTCCATCATGTGCCATGAGAGGCAGCAGGAACGTAGGGGGACAAGCCCAGGAATTGGAGTCTGGTGAACCTGGGTTCATATCCTGGTTTTGCACGCACTTGCTGTGTAACCTTGGGCAAATCTCTGAGTCTATTTCCTCATCCATAAAATGGAGATAGGCATTCTTATCTCAATTGCAAATGAAAACCACAGTGAGGTCTATACATTTCTCACCTATCAGATTAGTGAAGACAAACAGACTAGTAACTCACCATGTTAGTGGTTAGGTGCGGAAATGGGTATATTCACATGTCGCTGCAGAGAGGAGGCATTGAGTCCATCTCTAAAGAAAACACTTGGAAACACCACCTGAAATGTACAATGCAAATATTCTCTGATCCAGGCTTTCCGGAAGTTTATATCAAGATTATACTGACACGGAATGGTTGCAAAGATATCAATTTCAGTATTGTTTGAAACACAAAACAGAAACAGCATAAATGTCTATCTATAGAAGGTGTACCAATGGGACTTCCCTGATGGTCCAGTGGTTAAGAATCCACCTCGAAATGTAGGGGTCGTGGATTCTATCCCTGTGTTTGTGCACCACAACGAGGGAGCCTGTGCATCACAACAGAGATTCTGCGTGCTACAGCTAAGGCTTGACACAGCCAAATAAATAAGTAAATATTAAAGAAAAATAGGAAGTGTTTAGTTTAGTCCTACAAGGACTGTTTCATGGCTATGAAGTGCAATGTGGAATGGAGCAGAAGCGTACATACTGATGTAAAATGATTCCTCACTGTGGACCCTCTGGGGGTGTGTGCTGTGTCCTACAGAGACTTGGTGATATGAGCTTGTTTCCAGTGTGTTAATTTTCATGGACATTTTTCATTTATGGCAAGTGACACAGGTTTTCTATTATAGATAATAACACAACGCTTCCTTTAGGTATACGTTTCGTTCAGTTAAAAAGTAATAGGTGAAAGAAGGCAGTCACAAAGGGCCACATAGCATAGGATTCCACTTATATGGTGTGTCCAGGACAGGCAAACCCACAGAGACGGAAAGCAGGTTTGCGGTTGCCCAGCTGGGGCAGGGCAGTGGGGAGGATGCTGACAGGCTTCCTTTTGGGGGTGGGAAAAAGCTTGGGAATGAGATAGAGATGATGGTTATGTAACATCATGAATGTACTTAATTCATCTGAAAACTCTACACTTTCACAAGGGTAAAATGTTGAATTTTATGTCATATGTATTTTACAATCATCAAAACAACACCAGCAACAGAGTAGGGGGTGAGTTCAAAGTTGTGTGTAAGTAGCCGAGCAGCTGGTGCTTGGTAGTGAGAACGCTGAGGTTGGGGGACACGCGGGCCGTCTCTGGCGGGCGCGCTGGCTTTGAGATGCGCTTGCCCCACTGTTCCTGGCCGTGCCAGGCCTGTCCTGTGGTTTCTGACCAGACCCCCTTTGATCTCCTTTCACGGTTTCTTGTTGATGTTCCGACATGGCAGCCATGAGCGGGGAGCCCTCTCTATGAAGTCCAGTCTTGAAAGTTGGCCCTGCCTCAAGCAAACGAAGGTCAAAGAAAACAAGATTTATTTCCAGGGAGAAGCCAAAACTATGTTTGCTGTAACATCAGGCATCAAATGATGATGTGGTCCCCCCCACCGTGGAAAAATACTTCCATCTAGTTTCTTCTATTAATAACGGCGGTCAGCCCGTAAAAATTAATGTGTCAACTGCCTCAGAGCTGAGCTATCTCAGAGGCCTTTGATCCCTCTTCTCGTGGCTGCTGGCCCTCAAAAATGTTTTCACTCCATATTTTACCTTGATGGGTTTGCAGGAAGGTAATTAAATTATTAAAACTTTAATTGCCTTCCTGTATATAATTATCGCCTGTTAAAGGACACTTTTTATTCACAGGCTGAAAAGCCCTATTTTTTTTTTTCTCCAGAAATGACCTTGCTATGTGTATTCTGAACCATTAATATGTGGTGGGATTTTTTTTTCTTTTCTGTCTTTATCTTTCATATTGGTCAGTTTGAAATGGTGCTTTTTGATTTTGAGGATTCTTTTCCTTCCTGGTCCCTGGGTGGAAGGACCAGTCCTCGACCGAGGAAGGTCATGGCAGGTAGACCATCTTCCAGGGGTTCTCCAGGCAAGGGGACTCTGTGTCCTGGTGGCATTTTTCAATCACCTTATTCAGTTCTTTCATCTTACAGATAGAAAAGAAGCTCAGAGAGGGGGCCTTACTTGCCCTGGGTCACACAGGAATTAGGCAACAGGCATTATAGCCAAGGTCTGCTCTTGGGATTCGAAGACATATTTTGCCAACTAATTTTGACCTGTGCATAAAGATCTGGTTCATTCCGCTTGTTCTCAATATCCAGCTAAGTGCTCTTCTCTCTCTTCTAATGATCTCTTAGTATTGTCCTCACTGTCTTTACAGTCCTTTTCTAGGAGGAGCAAACAAAAAGGATCAAAGCATCGTCAGGGTCTTTGCACTCTTTCAGGAAACTCCCACCCTTCCTGGATGGCATCAGGAACCCAAGTCCACGTGACACGATGGTTTTCAACCTTGTCACATCCAGTGCCTCCTTTCTATAACAGCTACTTCACAGTCCCTCCTTTCTTATCCTGAGAGAGTTCATGTCACATAGCCTCATATGGACAGTTTCAAAAACAGTGCCATAATTCTTACATAAAGAAGCAATGTAAGGAAGTTTTTTACTTAAAATATATGTCAATATGCAAGTGCTCAGGCTTGCCTGTACTAGGGGTCTTGATCATGTCATCAGATGCTTCTCTCCCCTTATCATAAATGAAGCTGGGTTTTAAAGGAGATGCTTCCCCATGGCATGCCCTTCTCCTCATATCTGAGATTTCGAAATCAAGACTAAGTGTATTTGCATCTAGACTCATGCACTCTCTGGAAGGGCGGCAGCCTCGGAAGGGGTGCTCTGAGAGCTGTGTGGATGGCTCAGGCTCTAGGAGTGCTTCTCAGCTCTCACTGTGTTTCCTGAACAGTTTCTCATATGGTTTCGAACCAAGCAAATTGTAGTCTTCCTTTGATTTTCATGGTAGTTGGAAAATTCAGAGTATGTTAAAATTATTTTAAAGTGTTTTATATCTGTACATAGAAAAGAGTCATGTTCCAGGCTCAGATAATTACAAAATTAACCTTGATCTCTGTCAGCATCAAAAGTTGTTCAGGGTATGGGCACTTCATGATTGAACAAAGCTTTCTTGTCCATCATAGGATGTAAACTATCCCTTGGCTGTACCCTCCCCCTACAAGTGTTTCAACGAAATATGCCCCCAGTTGCCACACACCCTCTAGGCAGCAGTATTAGCCTCATGGTGAGCTTCCAGTTCAAAATTACACAGTGCCAGGAACTGAGTAGCAGAAATTCAGATGAGAACATTTTATTTTATCTCATAAAAATGGAGGCCAGGAGTTGGGCAGGGCTCAGCTGGGCAATTCTTCTGTTCCACGCGCCATCAGTGGAGGTCACTTGGTGATACTCAGCTAGTGGATGGCCTGTTCACACGGCAAGCACCTTGGCAGGGGTGGCTAGAAGGCTTGCTCAGCTAGAACTGTCACGTCCAGATGCCTTTCCTGCATGACTGTGCCTGTGTGCTCACATCAGCTCAGGGCTCCTGGAATGAGTGGTCCTAGGAAAACATGGAAGCAGAAGGCTTTTTGGTGCCTAGCCATGGGCATCCTAATCCATCACCCTGCCGCATCCCACTGGCCAGCCAAGTGCCTGGTGCTGGCCTAGCCTAGACTCAGGAGGAGCGGGGAGGAGCAGAGACTGTCCATCTTCTATCATCCGCAGCCCTTTTTTGTCCAAGACTTTCATCTATAGCATGTGGTTGATGTTTCTCAGTGTGGCCATTTAGAGGCTGGGTCACCACAGGTGAAGGGGACTGGCTAGTCTTTTATCTCAGAGTTGAAAGCAACCCACACACCTACTTTCCAAGCGTAGCCTAGTGCTTGTATCTGCACTGCTGTGTCATAAGCTGGTGGTGTTTGTCTTTGTCCCACAGGCTCAATCTGGTTCCCAGTAAAAGCAAGTCTTGCTGCAGAGTGGCAGCTGCACAGGGGACCCAGCCAGGTAGAGATAGAATAAATGCCCAGCTCACGTCTCTCTACAGAAACACGCCACACTTTGGGCCTCTCGGGACTCAGACATGTCTGTGGGAGGGTGATGGCCATCTGGGCACCAGAATGGGAGATGCTCTGGCCAGAGCTGGAGATGCTTGGGGTGCAGGAGGAGATGTTTTATTTTTTAAACAGCTTTATTGAGATAAAATTCATCTACCATACAATTTACCTGTCTACAGTATACAATTCAGTGATTTTTAAAACAGATGCATAGTGTTGTGCAATCATTATCTAATTCCAGGCAAAAAAATACATACACACATGTTATACACATACTCACATATACACACACATCTTTTAAAAGCAATCAGGATGTTAAGGAAGATATATTTCATAAAAATTATTTTGAGAACCAGGGTATCTCAATGTCCTCTCTCTCTCATACCCTCCCCACACACTCATGCTCACATATAGTCATACCCACAAACATACACACGTGCACACACACACGAGCACACATATAGACCCTACCCCAAGTCCTGATCATGCATGTGTGGGTTATAATTACGCAGCTAATGATCTGGCCAGAATTGAAAGCCTCATGGTGGCTCTGAGGGGGCCCTCCTGGCAGTGGGGTCATGGGGCCAGCGGTTTTGTGGGAGGCCTCTGCATGCCCTCAGTCCGTGGCCTGGGTGACGACAGTGAAGACCACCCACGTTACTGCTGGAGTCTGTCCCTCTCGACCCCGATGCCGCCCTCTGTCCCAGGGAGCAGCGTGATGTGTGCTGCACTGTAGGTGCCCTCGGCGGGGGGGGGGGCCTAGCCCCACAGAGGCTCCTTTTCGCCAGGAACATAGTTTGCACCGCAGACCCATAGCTTCAGCTCATGCTGGGCTCATGTGGGGTGGAAAAACATTTCACAATGGGAAATGGGCCGGACTCGGCCAGGAGAGAGGAAGTGCCCTCCGCAGGCCCGTTTGGTCTTGGGGTACAGTTTCAAAGGTCTCTGTTTTGAAATTATGAGACCACCAAAAAAGCATGCTGGGGCCAAAAATGACTGTAAAAGGTAATAATTGTTAATAACTTGGCGCCCACCCCGTCATTCGAGCAGCCTGGTTTTGGCAAATATAAAGGACAACATTGTAAGCAAATAGGAAGGCAGCGGCCTGGCCCATAAAGCCGTTAACCACACCATAACTAAATATTAAATGTGAGTTTTTAATTCAATTTATAGCTGAAATAAGGATCTTTGCACCGACTTGCAGGGAGGAGGGGATTCGGGGTTCATAAAAGGTGTAGAGACAAAGTGCTTTGAGCATTCTGCTGCTTTCATAATCAGGGCAGCCACCTTGACCTGGGCAGCCCTTGGAGGGTCACCCTCGATGTTCACTGGGCGCCTCGGGACATTTTTAAGGAGGAACCAGGTGGTCAGAGGTTGAGGTGCCCCCATCTCCTGGTCTGGGCACTATTGCAGCCCAGAAGGAAAAGTGGTCCTCAATGACCAGCCACCAGCTCCTGTGTGGCCGCTGGTCAGCTGCCCATCTTAGGTGGGCTCACCAGCTGCCAGCCAAAGCCCAGCCCTCTCTTTACGTGAGTTTTTGGCCTTGGCCTTCAAGCTTTCCCAGCAGACCCTACAGGGTTTACTGGGAGTCATGGAAAGAAAGATTCTTCACTTGAGATGCTGGCAACATGTATGCGTTGGTTTGCTCCAGGGGCCTTGGAGGGCGCCTGCCAACTCACAAAGTCCTTGACTGTATCCTCTCTGGCCCATCCAGTGGGGGTAAGGATTGTCAGATGTGATGAACTTCCATTTAAAAAAAATTATAAGTTATTTTTCTCCTGTAAAAACCATATATCTATATAGTAGAAAATCTAGACAGTTCCAGATATTATCTCTAAGACAATAGAAATTATGTGTGACCTCAATACTTAAGGCTAACTTCTTCACTGTTCTGCTCTGCTTGCCCTCATCCTTGTTGGTGCGCTGATGCCCGTGTTCTGCTGTGCTGATGTTGCCATGAAGGCCTGCTCTCTGCATGCCAGGGCAGGTGGGGCTGGCCTTGTGTCAATTAACTGCCCAGTTAAAAATGGCCTTGTGGGGGTGGCCCAGGAGCTGGGGATTTGAGCCCAGATCGCCTGACTCCAAAATTCATCCAGCTGTGTGGCATCTGCTGGTTCCCTAACTAACTCTGTGGCTTGTTCAGTCTGTCCTAGCACTTAGTTATTTACGTGCTTTATTTGCTTTTGAATTTGTCACTGTGGCTTCATAGGATGAATGAATGGATGGATGGATGGATGGATGGGCAGATGGTTGAATGTAAGCAAGGCGGGGGCTCGGGGCTCAGGAGATAAAAACTGCACCCACCTCCTAGGGTTGTGCTGAGGACTGCTTGTGGAGCACGTGTGTGCCACGTGCACGCTCAGCCGTGTCTGACTCTCTGTGACCCCATGGACTGTTCCCGCCAGGCTCCCCTGTCTGTGGGATTTCTCAGGCAAGAACACTGGAGTGGGTTGTCGTATCCTCCTCCAGGGGACCTTCCCTACCAGGGACTGAGCCTGTGCCTCTTGTGTCCGCTGCCTAGACAGGCGCATCCTTCACTGGGGCACAGGGAAGGTGGGGCCTGTGGAGCAGCTCTCATGCAATCATTAGTTACTCATTAGCTAATGATGTGGATTATCCGTGTTTAGTAACGATTATTTTACTAACAATTCTAATGATGGATATTGTTATTTAGTAGTAATAGTATAATCCAAGCTGCATGACTCTCCAGACTCTATTGTATAGTGTTTTCTTCCCAGCATTGGCTCAAAATAAGTTTTCTGGTACAGAAAGATACTCAGGTTTCATTTTTCAAGTAGGTAATTAAAAAAAGGAACTGTCCAACTTTAGCTGTGGTGTCTGTGTAATACCCTTAGCTCACCCACTCTGGACCCCCATCTACTGTCCCCCCACATCTCTAAGTGAGAGCACCCCCAGGCCCTCACTGCCTCCCTGCCCCCCAGTTCCCTGCACCTCCTCCACAGCCCCCCACGCATTTTGTTCTTCAGCCTTTCCCAGGCCTCAGGCTTTCATAACTCATCTCCCAGGGATTTGGTGAAAATAGAAACCAGTGTTTTCTAAAGATGACTTTCTGAAATCTGTGACCCTCTGTCCGGAGCTGGGAATTTGCCGTCTCATTTCTGTGCAAAATATTCATGAGGAGGTTTCCAGGGGGAGACAGAACTCTCCAGGCTAGGGCGGGCAGAGGGTAAGGACCGTGTGCTGGCTGAGCCCTCTGGGTGCCAGGGCCAGGGACCAGACGCTGGGGAGCACGGGCCGCCTCCTCCCTGGTCTGCCTCAGGGTCCTGGGGGCCGGCTCCCACCGCCCTCCCCGCGGGTGCTCTGCACCTTCCGCAGGGTGACATGCTTTTCCACGCAGGGGTTCTGGTGACAGTTTGAAGCACCTGTCAGTTACCCTGTTGGACTCCGTTGCCCCTCCCCACACAATCCCCACATTCTAGCTCCACAGTGGGCCTTGAGTCCGTGCCTTTGGCTCGACCTGCAGTGCGGCTGTGTGGGCCTAGCCACCAGCGTTTGTGACCTGGGCCATGTCTGGTCCATGCCCTGTCAGTCAGCAGAGCGGCCGAGTGTGGGGTATGACCCTATTACAGTCACTCCCTGGGCAGAGTCTTTCCATGGCTTCTTCTCTCCCTTCAAGAAGCCCCATGAGTCTCCCCGAGGTCACCCCATATCCCTACTTTGCCCACCATCCTCCCCACTGTTCCCCTTCTCACTGGGGCCCTCCACGCCCTGTACACCGGCCCTCTGCACACATGGGCTTCCAGGTCGCCTTTCCTGACCTCTGTCCAGGCAGGTCCTTCCCCTCTCAGTGCCTCCCTCTGCTTTACCTCCTGCTCACCTCCTTGTGAGTACCCATCACACTTTGCATCACAGTCTAATATCTAATATTTAATATCACATCTCATACATGGCTCCACCATCAGACTGTGAGCAAGGACTCTCGTCTCTCACTCACTGGTGCATCTTCAGTACCTAGCATGTGACTCAGAAGTACTTGTTGAATGACTGGACGAATGAACATCTGTGGGGATCACCCTGATCTTTGGACTGGGTTTTTACTGCCCAGAGTATTCTCAAGGATATTCAAGAGATAAAGCTCTTACATGTTTTTTGGGGTCCTCTCAACCATGCATCTTGAGGCTTTCCTCTCATCTGTAGTGATTTTACCTGGGTTTGCCACAAGACTCTGTGGGGCAGACCCCACAGACACCAGGCAGTACCGCTGGGAAGGGTTAATGATGTAACGATGCTCACAGCTCATGACCTGAGAGAGCCTCTCCCTCCACACAGACTGGCCAGCAGTCTGGGGGCTGTGTGTATGCCCACCATGAGGTTTGGCTCATGCTATGCTTCCTTCCTAGGAAGCTGCTGGATTTCTCAGACTGCTGTCTCAGTGCCCCCCACCTGGCTAGGCTCAGCCACAGCCCACCACTCCAGAGCACTGCTCGGATTCTCACCTCCTAGAGCTGCTCCCCGCTTCCCTCGCCACCACCACCACTTCCTGAGTGCCTCTTGCCCACGTCTGCTGTGGGCCCCCCTTCCTGTGGTTGAGGGGCCACTAGAAAAGCATCTTTTTTCAAGGAGAACAGCAGCCTTAGGGCAGGACTTCATTTCTTCCAGAAATTTCACTCCTAGATTAGAATTGAGAGAAATGAAACACATGTCCACACAGGAAGCTACACAGATATTCTTAGCTGCATTGTTCTTAACAAGCTAAAAAGCAGAGGCAAGTCAGATATGCACAGACTGACAAATGGATAAACAAACTCTCATCTCTCCAGACAATGGAATATTGTTTAGCTCGGAAAAGGAATGAAATTCTGATACGAGTCACAATGTGCATGTACTTCCAAAATGTTATGCAGATGGAGGGAGCCAGACGTGAAAAGTTACATATTGTATGAATTTTATTTATAGAAAATGTTCAGAGTAGGCAGATTCACAGAGATGGGAAGTAACTTGGTGGCTCCCAAGGGCTGGAAAGAGGGGAGAGAGGGGAGGTGGCTGCTTGGTGGGTGTGGGTTTCTTTTTGGGGTGATGAAAATGTTCTGCGGTCAGAGAGTAGTGATGGCTGCACATTTCATGAATATCCTGAAAATAACTAAATTGCATAATTTAAACAAGTTTACGGTATGTGTGTTTTATCTCAATTAAAAATAAGAGTCCATTTTAAAAAATTCAGTCTGATTCCTGCCCTATTCCCCGCCCTTCTTCCCCTGGTCTTTGCTGGGCACTGTTTGGACTGTAAGGCTTTTGTTTTTGCTAGTGGAATATGCCCAGGGTGTTTTTTCAAGACTTGCCAAGGAGATTAGAACATAATACTGTAAGTCTGAGGTCCCCCTGGGAAAGCAGCGCAACATAATAAAAGGGGCCAGAGCTTTACTGCTATAGGGGCAGGAGCTGGTGCGATGCTGCCTCTGGCTGCAGAGGTCCTGTCCACAGTCCTCACCCAGTGGGGGTAGGGCGACAGCCTGGGGACACCCAGTTTCTCACTGGGACTAAGTAAAGGAGCCTGCAGGCTGTTTTCATGATGGGGAGCAGTGTGTGGGTGGGTGGGGGTCTAATCAAGAGTTACTAGTGCCTTTGACCGCTGCGGAAGCTGGTCCGTGATGCCCTGGGCTTCCTTCAGAAGCTGCTGAGAATGTAACTAGTGAAACGAGATGCCAGTCTGGCTCAGATCTCTCTTCTCTGCCCCATAGGAGCTCGGGCCTCTGTCTCCCTTTCTTTCAGGAGGGGATGTTGATAATGATGCTGCTGCCCCCAGCGGGGCTGTTTGGCCCTGGGAGCAGGGATGATCCTGCTCTCAGGGAAACAGAAAACAGTGGTGGGAGCAGCAATGATTATCTGTCTCCTGGAACAAAGAATCCCAATCAGTCCCTGTCATTTTATCACTTCCTAGTCATTCAGACATAGCACTGGAAGGGCTTAGAACTGGCGTCAGGAGACTGGGGTCCACCCACTCAGGAGTGCAGTGGCATCTGGGGATGCTCAGCCTTACACAGTGACACCCCTCAAATGGACATTATTTTTATAGTAAATGAATACATTTGAGGGAGCAAATGCTCCAATGGCTCTTAAGTCAAACTGTAAGGAGTTGCTGAGCAGCTTCACTCCTGTCCCGACCCTCAGCTGACCCCTCCCTTCTCTCCAGGATGGCATTTGTTCATTTCTCTTCTGACCCCCTGGTGCTCCTGCAGACAGCCACAAAACAGAAACTTTTCAAAACCACTTTATTGAGGTATATTCTGCAGTTACAAAGCTCACCCCTGCTAGGTGTACAGTTCAAAGTTTTTATATGGTCTTTATAGTAAGTTTATATGAACTCAGCTTTAGAACTTTGTCACTCGCAGTCAGCTCCCTCACACCCACCTGCAGTTAACCTCCCAGCCCCTGGCAACCAGTAATCCACTTTCTACCAATTTGCCCATTCGTGACATTTCATATAAGTGGAATCATATAATATGTAATCTTTTTGTCTGGATTTTTTTACTGATAATGCCCTTGAGGATTATATTGTAGCATGTATCAGTGCCTCATTCCTTTATATGACTGAATAATATCCCATTGTAGGGCTGGACCTCATTTTGTTTATCCATTTTTCTCTGGTGGACACTGGGTGGTTTCATGCGACAGATTTTTACTTCCTTCTCTTTCTTATACAAGGTGGCTTCTCTGGTGTCTCAGTGGTAAAGAATCCACCTGCGACGCAGGAGGCATGGAGACATGGGTGCAATTCCTGGGTTGGGAAGATTCCCCTGGAGGAGGAAATGACAACCCACTCCAGTAACCCTGCCCAGAAAATTCCATGGACACAGTCCATGGGGTCACAAAAGAGTTGGACACAACCGAGTGACTAAACAGCAACACACCTTCTTATACAAAAGATAGCTTTACTTCTATATTTATGTGTAAGCTTGTGACTACACATATGCGTGCGTATCTGTGCATATCTGTGTACACACATATTGATATATTTGTGCACATACATATGTGTATGCATGTACACACGTGTGTATCTGTAGTCTTGCTCGATTCACTAAACAGTACACATGAGATATTTCTATCAATCGTTGGTCAGCATTCCCCAGCCATGGGCTCAGTCCCTGGTGAGCTGTCCTCTGTCCTGATTCCTGGGCTGGATGCACAGCATCTCTCTGGCCATGAGCACAATGCCCAGGCAGTCTCGTCTACCCCAAGCAGATGGTGAGCCCAGGAGGGCAGGACCCTGGCACATGGCCTTGCTTGTGCTTGTCTATTACGGATTATAGGGAAAATGATCCCTAGCCTCTAAGTGTCTCCCTGAGAGCTTTCTCTGGTGCTGGCTCTTGGCTTCTTTGGCAAGTGAAGGGGGCAAAGGTCTTGCTTCCAATGGCAGCCTTCAACCCTGCTCCCAGCCCCCCAGCCTGGTTGTGCTGCAGACTCGGGTGGTTCCCTGAAAATGGACGTGAGGTGGGCAGGTGTCCTTGGAGCCAATTTTGCGATGCTATGGGTTTCCACTGTCTGCGATCAGGGTCAGTCCTGGGAGGAGCTGGAAACTCTAAGGGATGGAGCAGGAGCAGCCCCTGGGTTGGTGGCTTTAGGCTGGGTCATAACCATAGTGATGATGAGGGCAACAACAGTAGCTCTGCCTGGGGCAAACTTTGTGCCAGGCGCCCTCCTAAGCACTGTGCAGGAACCAACCTGTGACACCTGCCCCTGACCCACGAGGAAGGTGTTGTGTGAGCCCATTTTACAGGGAGGGAAACAGGATCCCAGCAGAGCCCAGAGCCCTCCCTCCTGTCTGCCAGCTGCACAGCCTTCAGGGCCTCCAGTTCCAGGGCCACTGCTCTCGGAGCTTTGACAAGAATAATGATGATGGCAAACACAAGACTGCTATGTGTCCGGTCTGGTGCAGAGGGCTTCACTGCAGATCCGTGGTGTTGATGTTCCCATTTCACAGATGACACCAGTGAGGCTTAGGCTGGGAGGAGCAGCCAAGGCAGGCTTTGCATTGGCCACAGGCCAGAGGTCAGCACTGCCTGCCCCTCCCCACCCCTGGTGAGCACTAGGGGGCAGGCAGTGGGACGTGGAGGGGGGCGCGCCGTGGGGAGGGTGGGGGGGGATTGGGCAGCGAGTGTTGTAGCTCGGCCCCCTGGAAAGCTCCTGCTTCCTGCAGGGGGCTCTGGCCAGCAAGGGGAGGTCCCTGCCCCTGCCCTCTGTCCTCTGGCCTGGCCTGGGCCCAACACTCCAGTCTGTTTTCCAGGCAGGAAATATGAATCAAAATAACATGACATACTCAACTGTAATTAGTGCCGTGTCGAGAGGCCGAGCAGCCTTAATGAGGAGCAGGCCTCTGCAGCTAAACCTGCTGCCTGCCCTGCCCCCACCTCAGGTCCCCATCCTTAGGTCAGGGGAGCCAGAGAGTGAGGACCAGGGGGCGGAGGAAGGGAGGGGGGCAGCTCTGGTGCTTTTCTTGGTTTTGTTTCATTTCTAACCCAACTTGAATTCTCTGGATGCCTTGCTGGCTTTGGACTTCGCTGGAATCTTGTACTCTTTGGAGTCCGTGTGGAGGTTTTCTATGAAAGTCTGGCTATAGGAGAAGGGGGCTGAACCCTGTGATCCCTTCCAGCTCAGCGGCCTGCTAAGACCCTGCCATCTCCCCTCCTTGCCCTCTAGGCTCTGTCCCTGTTTGTGTTTCCCCAAGTCTGTGGCCAGTGTGCTGTGTCATCTTGGTCCCCTGGGTCTCTCTCTACCCTTGCTTCCATCTCAGCTGCTCTTTACTGCTCTGCCTCTCTTTTGCTCTCTTTTTACACCTCTCTCTTCTTCCTCTCCATTTCTCTCTTTGTTTTTCTTGCCTTCTCCCTTCTCCCTCCCCCTTGGTCTTCCCTCAAATGAAAGGATTCCTGGGAAAGAAGGAAGCCTAAGGCCCTGGACATCCTCTGCAGACCCCGCCCCTTCCTGTGACCTCCCTGCTTGCTAGAGCCCCCCACCCCCACCCCAGACTGCCTCCTCTCTCCAGTCCTTCAGCCCACCCCTCTTGCCCATGGACCCCCCAGAAGCTTCCCTCCTGAAAATGCCCTCACCCTGCTGTGACCACCCCTTGCTGGCTGACCTCGGCTTCCCTGGTGGTCTTCGCTTTGGTCAGCTGGGTGAAAGGTCACGGCTGTTGGAGGAGGGTCTGGGGTCTTTGAGGGCATCTAGCTGGGTGTTCCTGCATGAGGGTCAGGTCCCTAGGGACCTGAGGCTGCCCAGCCGTGGAGGGTGGAGTCTGTGAGCGATTCCCCCCTTCGTTTGTTTTCCATATTTCCTTTTACACCCATCATTCTTGCTCCTTGTGGGAAAACAGGCATGCCAAGTGTAGAGTGAAACCCCATCCCCTCATGGAGACCACCGTTAGATCAGATACAGACCAACAGGAGACTTATCCAACTGATTTCATCCCTGCTTTTCTCACTTGGCAACAGAGTTTGATGACTAAGGGCATGGCACTTAGTGGTCAGACCTGGGCAAGTTACTAAGCACCACTAAACTTCAGTTTCTTCATCTGTTAAATGGGAACAGTGACAGTGCTGAAGCCCAAAGGGTTGATGAGAGGAGGACTCAGGGGCTATGACGCACATCTGGTCCAGGCCCATAGAGGGAGCTCAGTGAATAGTCCCTGTGGTATGTGTGCCAGGCCTGGGGCTGGCTGTGTCCATGCACTTTAGCCCTTGGAACAGTAATAATTCCCCCAGCGTGGACGATATTTTATTCCCTTATGGAAATAAGACACCAAGTTCAAAGAGGCTGAGTGACTTGGCCAACTCTGCTGTCATGAGCTTGTTTATTCATTCATGGTTTTGCCCAGGATTTCACAAGTAGTGCTGTGTACTGGGCACTGTACTGGACACAAGGGTGCCACAGTGAGCAGGGCAAGTGCGCTCTCCACCCCAGACACTTTCAGTCCAGCAAGGGCAAATGTTCTACAGCATCACACAGGGAACCCACGTCATGTGACACAGAGCTGTGAGCTTGTCTGACCTGGCCTAGGGGAGAGCCAGGACTTTCCCGAGCATGTGGCCTTTGCAGTGAGACTTGCTGAATAAAGAGAGGTTAAGAAGCAACAGAAGGAGGCAGCATAAGCAGAGAGGACAGCACATGCAAAGGCCCTGGGGTGAAGCAGAGCTTACTGTGTTCATGGGGATGAGTGCAAGCTCTTGGGACTAGACAGCGAAACATTGTTTAGTTTTCTGTTTGGTACACTAAAGGAGGTTGGCTGAGGGCCTTGCAGGCCACTGCAGGATGGTGGTCTTTCCAGGCCAGAGTCGCCCAACCCTGTGGCTCATAGCGGTATCACCCCTCACTCCAGGGGGAGACATGAGGCCCCAACCTCCCTTGGCTGCCAGCAGCCTGGTGTCGATAGTGTGTCCCTCACTCTGAGTGGCCTTCAGCATGTGATTTTCCCATCAGCAGCCCTGGAGGTGCCCTCCACCTGGGCATCCAGGTGAGTGTCCAACTGCAGAGGGGGCTGCTGTCCATCATGGACAAAGGGCTCTGAAGCTGCTCCAGGAGTTTGTGTTCCTTTCAGCGCAGGGAGAATGGCATGCACCCAAGCTGGCTGAAGTGGGAATCACCAGAACAGACATTAAGTTCTGCTTGAGGTTGCAAGGGGGCAAGGTGGCTGGATCAACGATGCTTGCACATGCCACAAGTTAGAGCTTCATACTTACTGATTTGTAAACAGCTGTATTGAGGTGTAATTTACACACCATGAAACTCACCCATTTTATATGTACAACAAAATTCAACTAAGCAGTTACCCATACGTGCAATGTGGAGAAGGCACTGGCAACCCACTCCAGTATTCTTGCCTGGAAAATCCCATGGATGGTGAAGGCTGGTAGGCTACAGTCCATGGAGTCGCGAAGAGTTGGACAGGACTGAGCGTTTTCACTTTCACATTTCACTTTCATGCATTGGAGAAGGAAATGGCAACTCACTCCAGTATTCTTGCCTGGAGAATCCCAGGGATGGGGGAGCCTGGTGGGCTGCCATCTATGGGGTCGCACATAGTTGGACACGACTGAAGCGACTTAGCAGCAGCCGCAGCATACATGCAATGTATGTATGCTGCTCATACATTTTCCAGCCTCAGCTCAGAAAACATGCTGAGTGAAAGAAGCCAGATACAAAATCACACATACGCAACGATTCCATTTATATGAAATTTCTAGAAAAACTTTCACCCTTATTTTGAAATATCGGATACAGAAAAATTCAGCTAGATTTGAAACTTTTTTTTTTAGTTCAAGGATGATTTCTTTTGCATTTGTCCATAATAGAAAATGATGTGCAGTGAAAGTCTTTAAGGTAGTTTCAATTATTCTACATTTTTAAATAATTAGGAAAATTAGTTAAACATTTTTTAAAAATCACCTTCTTGTACAAACAAAATGTCTCCTTGACAGTGATTATAATTTAAAAACAAATTATTTGTTTGGCTGCATCAGGTCTTAGCTGTGGCTCACGGGCTTGGCTGCTCTGCCGCATGTGGGATCTTCGTTCCCTGACCAGAGAGTGAAAGTGCATCCCTTGCATCGCAAGGTGGATTCTTAACCACTGGACCAGCAGAGAAGTCCCAACAGGGATTATTAAGAGCTCGAGGCCATCACTAGAATGTCTTTCCCAGTGGAGGATGCTGCAGATGCCTTGTTCTGTATGCCCTTGGCCCCTCAGTTCACCTGCTGCTCTTGCAGATGAGTTATGGGCAGCTGGCAGCCCCACACCTCAAGCAGCTGAGTTCCTCTTCTGTTTTGCTTCAGGATTTTCTCTGGCTCCTGAGAACTTCCTTCCCTCTCACCTCACTTTGGATCCTGGAAGTGAGGAGGTGGGACATTCTCCTATGCAGAGAAGTGGGGTTGGTTGTAGAGTGATGAGTGTGGGCAGCTAAATGCCCCTGACCCCCTGCCTTCCGGGGAAGGGGAGATTCTGTGTAGAGGATCATGTCATCTGCAAGTAGAGATGATTTTACTTCTTCCTTTCCAGGTTAAATGCCTTTTATTTCTCTTTCTTATCTAATTGCTCTGGCTAGGACTTGCAGTACAATGTGGAACAGAAGTGGTGAAAGTGGGCATCTTTGTCCTTGATAACAAAGGGAAGACTTTCATTCTTTCACCATTGAGCATATTAGCTGTAGGTTTTTCATAAATATTCTTTATCATGTTGAAGAAGTTTCTTTCTGTTCCTAGTTTCCTGAGTGTTCTTTGAATGTTGTCAAATGCCTTTTTTGGTGTCAGTTGAGATGAACATGTAGTCCCCCTTGCCATGGTCTAGTAATGTAGAATATTCTGCTGACTGAGTTTCATGTGTTGAACCATCCTTGCATTCCTGGGATAAGCCTCACTTGGTAATGGCTGTGTAATCTCTCTAACAATCTATGAGATTCTCCTTGCTAGTATTCTGTTGAGGACTTTGCATCAGTATTTATCAGGGGTGTTGGTCTGCAGTTTTCTTGCAGTAACAGTGGAGCAGTTCTGAGCGTGTTCCGTGTGGTTTCTCAGAGGGCCCCAGTGGGGCTGGGTTCCATGTGCCCGCAGTGGTCTCCCCACCTTCAGTGCACCCTTTACTGGATTCTCTTCTGTGTCTGTCTCACTCTTATTTTCTTACCTGTGCTTCCTGGGGTAGCCTCTGTCGTAAACTACTTCCTTTTAAGCCTTCACATCGAATCTGCTTTGGGAGAAACAAAAACTAGGAGAACCTGGGCTGATATGTAGCCATTTCAAGCATGAACCAAATTCTGTAAAATTATGTTCGTGGAAGCAGGCTCAACTGGTTATTTTAAACAACTGAAATTGCCTTTATTTGTAAATTGAATATCTTTTAATATTTACTCATTTCCCCCAATTTTATTATTTTCATAGCACATTTAAAACATATGAAGAAAAATTTGGTGCCTTTCCCACAAGTTTCCAAATAGATACCTTCCAAATAGATACCCCCTTCTAGGTGGTCCCTGTGGGCCACACAGATGTTACCATATTCTGTGTGTGTGATGGGAAGGAGGTAAGGGGAGAGCCCTGCTTTGGGAAGGGGAGGGCCAGGGGTGGAGGGAGCTGCCTGGAGTCTATGTGGAGGGATCTCCGGGGACCCTGCCCTTGTTTTCTGTTTGAAGCTGGGAGTCAAGAGGAGCCTAAACTTAGCCCCTCAGCATAGTCCTCAGTGCACCCACACAGAAGTGAATGGTGGCCCCCTCTGATCATGCTCTGGTAATGCAAGAATTCTCACCTTGCTTCTCAATAAGATGCTGCTTGCCACAGGTCAGAGAGCTGACGACTGGGCCCAGTTCAAGGAGAGACCTGTCTCTTCTTTCCAGGTTAGCTCTCCAGAAAGCCAGTGAATGAGAATGCTGCCACTCCTCCAGTTATCCAGAGCTGCCCCCGACTTACATGTGAGTGGGCATGGAAGCACACGGGACCTGTCCTCGGCATTGATGTGCACTCCCTGCATATCACAGTGATTGAGAGCCTGGGAGGGGGAGCCAGGCAGGCCTGGGCTTGAACCCTGTCACTTAATCTGCTGTGTTTCCTAGGGCAAGTCATTGAGCAGCCCCGAGACTCAGTTTCCCCTTCTGTAAATTGGGTCTAGTTAGTTGCTGGGGAATTTCTGGAGAGAAGGCATGTTGGCCTTCTGCCTGGCACCAGGAAGCATGTGACACACGGACTGACTTCTTAATCCAGCCACACTGTTGGACACCTAATCCAGGTGCTGAGAGTGTATCGTGAGCAGAGTGTGCATCCCAGCGTGAGCGGCCGAGAGGGAATAGCACGTCACAGGCCTCAGATGGTGACTATGCAGATGGGCCAGGGAGAGGGTGGAGTGGGGTGAAGTGGATGAGGGAGGGCCTCTGTGATACAGTGGCTTATGGCCCAGAAGAGAGGGAGCGAGTCAGGCTGATGATGCCTTGGAGAAGGGCATCCCAGACAGACGAAGACTGATCGAAAGGCCCAGAGGCCAGTGGGGCTGGGCAGGATCAGCCCCTGGGGCTGTGATATGATGCATGCCTGGCAGCAGGAGGCGTCGAGGGCCTGGTCAGCCTCACTTTGGCTCTCGGACTCATCCTAAGTAAGATGGGCTTTGGAAGGTGCTGGGCAGGACGTGCTGGACAGGACGTGCCGGGGCGCCTGTACCTGTGCAGGATCCATCTGGAGCTGTTGTCCCATTGCATTCTCAGACTCCTGAGGCTGGTGGCCTGGGAGCTTAGCAGATGTCACTGTGAAGACTTTCACTCCCACAGGCCGGGGACTCCACCCTTTGTTGAGAAATCAGGCATTGGATGGACTATGGCAAACCAGAGTTTATGCCTGGGGTGGGAAGGTTCATGGCCTCCCCTCTTGCAGTGGAGTCCCTTGCAGTGCCTTCCAGAGGGAAGTTCCAGCTGCTCCTGTGGGGGTAAAGGGTCAATCTGTCTAATTTGACCCTCCCTCGGGCAGTGTAATTGCCCATTTAACCTTTGTGGGAGCTTAATTAAGGATGTTTAGTCTGGGCATGCTGCACTTGACTCATTAGGTCAAGCTCATGGCCTTCCCTCCAGCCCATCAGTGGCCCAGACAGACAGGCTTTCTGAGGCGTCCCCTGAGAGGAAGGGGAAATGGAAGGTTTCACCCCAGCCTTCAGGCTGTGGTGGGTGTGGGCTGACCAGAGGGCACTTGTGAGTGGGTGAGGAGGATGGCTGCCCCCAGGTTTGGGCACAGTGCCCAGGGTGTGGCCGGGCTGAACGCAGACTTGGATGGTTTACTCAGATAAGGCCTGGCCATGGCGTGTGTGAGTGCATGTGTGTGTGCGTGTGTCCATGCCTCTCTCCTTGTTTGAGTAGAAGGGGATCAGAACTAGGGGTTTAATCACCACTCTTTTGGCAAATTGAGGTAAGGAAAATGGCACACCCGTTTTCTGGAGACCATCTCATATAGGAATTAGCAAACATTCTTTGTAAAGGATGCATGCCTGCTCAGTTGCTCAGCCACGTCCGACTCTCTGTGACCCCATGATCGGTGGCCTGCCAGGCTTCTCTGTCCATGGGATTCTCCAGGCAAGAATACTGGAGTGGTAGCATTCCCTTCTCCAGGGGATCTTCCCAATCCAGGGATCAAATCCGGGTCTCTTGCATTTCAGGTAGATTTTTTTACCGGCTGAGCTACCAGGGAAACCCTCCTTGTAAAGGGCCAGATCGTAAATGTTTGAGGCTTTTCTGACCTTGGTTGCAGCTACTCGGACTCTGCTGTTATAGTATGAAAGCAACCAGAGGTAATTAATATGCAAACGAACATGTGAGGTTGTGTTCTAATAAAATTTTATTTACCAAAAAAGATAGTGGACCAAATTTGGCTGAGGGGCAGTAGTTTGTTGATCTCACATCTGGTAGAACTTTCCAGATGAGGAATTCAGATAATCTTCCTTCCGCTACTCATAATAACTCATAAACTGCAGCTCATCTGAAGTCCCATTCTCCAGCAAACTGCAGGTCTTTTTTAAGGTCAAGTGTCATGTTCACTGTAGTATTTATATATTAACAATTATAACATGTGTGAAACTGAGGTACCTCCTATTTTATTAGCTTCCCATTATTTGCTTTTTAATGTGTCACTGGTTTTTGAGTGCTGTGCTCCTAAACCTGTTTCTTTTCACAAGCCCTGTGGCTTTTATTGTGTAATTTTGCATAGGGTAGTGATTTTAAGGAATACATGTCATGTAACGGAGAAGGAAATGGCAACCCACTCCAGTATTCTTGCCTGGAGAGTCCTGGGAACGGAGGAACCTGGTGGGCTGCCGTCTATGGGGTTGCGCAGAGTTGGACACGACTGAAGTGACTTAGCAGTAGCAGCAGTATGTCATGTAATAGAACTGACTGTATTTATAACACAGGCCTCCTGAGTAATAGTCCAGTAGTTTCCCACCTGTATTAGGATTAGCTAGGCTTTGCTGCAGTAACAAATAAACCCTGAAATCTCAGCAGCTCCATACCATAAGGATTTGCTTCTCTCTCACATAAAGTCCCAGAGCCTGGTGGGCTGCCGTCTATGGGTTCGCACAGAGTTTGACACGACTGAAGCGACTTAGCAGTAGCAGCACATAAAGTCCAGTTCAGCTTGGTAACTCTCCGGAGTCACTGCCTCTGTGCTGTGACTGGGGGATCCAGGCTGCTTTAAGTAGGCCTGCCCCCTCATCATGTCACCTCCATTCCACTGACAAAGTGGACAAGCGGCCTGGAGGATCCTGGAGGACATTTCTTTTCGTTTTAAAATATTTGTTTATTTATTTTTGCTTCTGCTGGGTCTTTGCTGCTGCACGTGGACTTTCTCTAGCGGAGGTGAGGGGAGCTACTCTTCACTGCGATGCTCGGGCTTCCTGCTGCAGTGCTTCTCATGCTACAGAGCACAGGCTCTAAGCGAGCGGGCTTCAGTAGTTGCAGCACACAGGCTCAGCAGTTGTGGCTCACGGCTCTAGAGTGTGGCTCAGGGGTCGTGGTGCCTGGGCTAGTTGCCCAGCCAACCAGATCCAGAACCTGGACTCTCCTGGATATCTCCATACCACCAGGGAAGCCCTCCTGGAGGACATTTCTTAGAGCACTTCTGCCCACATCCCAGTGGTCATAAATTAGCCACATGGCCCCACCTACCTGCAAGGGAGGCTGGGAAATGTAGTCTTCTTATGTGTCCAGGAAGGGGAATAAGATTTGAAGAGCACATTGCAGGTCTTGGTCACATCATCTCATTCGATTCACTTACTTTTCAGTAATTCATTTACACTTTATACCAGACACTGTTCTAGGCTCTGGTGACAGAATAGAGAAGAGCAAAAACAAAATAAAACAAAACTACAGAATCAAACTCTGTTTTCATAGATGTTACATTCTAGGGGATGGTTAGACATGAAAAGTAAATAAATTAATGAAATGTGTGTCTGCTAGTGACATGCTATGGAGCAAAAAGGATGCATGGAAATTGGAGAGAGAGAATTGGAGGTGGGGTGTTCATATGACTTTAATAGGATGGTGAGTTCGAAACCCCTTGGAGGTGGCATTTGAGAAAAGTCTTGGAAGGGGTATGACAGGGAGCCATGTGGAAACCTGGGCAGAGGATCTCAGCCAGGGTGAACAGCCAGTGCCAAGGTCCTGAGGTAGGAACATGCCTGGAATGTTCAGTGAATGGCAAAAAGGTCAGGGTGGCTGGAGGTATGGGTGTGGGGAGTAGGAGGCAAGGTCAGAGAGCTATCAGAGGGCAGACTTGTGAGGGGCTGTAGACTGTTTAGATCTTTGAGAGTCACGTGATGGCTGCACTTGAACTCAGGACATCCTGTTCTACCTCTTGTCTCCACACAGAGCTCTGGCATCTGGTCCTTTGACAAATGAGGAAAACGGGGCTCAGAGAGGTTAATGATTCCCGTTTCCCAGAATCATTATAAAACTAAAATGAGAAAGTGGTTGTTGTGTGTGTTGAGAATAGTAGTTTTAGTTTATGGTAATGTGCAGTAAATACTGAGGTTGTCCAGGGATGAACCCTGGGGACCATGGGATCAGCAAGTCATCCCTTGAATCCTTGCTCCAGATGGAAGTTCCGTGGTTCAGATTCTCTGTCCGAAGGCAGCATCTCACACCCCCATTCAGTGGTCCTCAAGAGTCGGACACGACTGAGCGACTTCACTTTTTTCACTTTTATGCATTGGAGAAGGAAATGGCAACCCACTCCAGTGTTCTTGCCTGGAGAATCCCAGGGATGGGGGAGCCTGGTGGGTTGCCGTCTATGGGGTCGCACAGAGTCAGACACGACTGAATAGACTTGGCAGCAGCAGCAGCAGCAATGTGACTGCAGGCCAGGTGAAAACACTCTGTGACAGTTTTTCCCCTGTGGAAAGGGGACAGTCAGGCAAGCAGCAAATAATTAAATTGATGTCGACATTTATTGCCAAGAAGGCAGTAAAAGCATCACATGGCTTCCTCATAAAAAGTCATAAGGCCTATTTACAGTCCCACAGTATTTTTCTGGTAATCCAAACCAGCAACTTTTTCTGAAGCTCTTGTGTGTTCAGCTGAGACCTTCAGAACAGGAAGAACTGGCTTGGGGAAGGGTGGGGGATGGGTTAAACTCCACCCCACCCCCTCCTGGTGTGGAGGGTGGAGACAGCCTCTTTTTCTTCGGGTTTGTGTGTTTTATTGATTCAGAACAAATGTCTTTTGGCCGTTAACCAAAGGTCAAAAGCTGCAGTCTTGGCATTTCATGGGCAAAAGGCCGGGAGGGGTTCTAGCCTTGGGCTATAGTTTCAGTCTAGCAAATCTGGACCAACGATGACCATTCAGTTTTCTGCAATGGTATCTCATATTTCTTTTTTCTTAAAGAGAAAATTCTTTCTTAGAAATATTGATGTATTTATTATGGCTGTGCCAGGTCTTAATTGCAGCATGTGGGGTCTTCTAGTTTTGGGTGAACCTGGATCCCCTGAGTTGAGAGCACAGTCTTAGCCGCTGGACCACCAGGGAAGTCCTGATATCTCACATTTCAAGGCACTTATCAACTTTCTCGAGATGTGTTTGGATAGAATATGAATTAGGGGTGCTTCTTGAGGGAACAAGTCAATCACATGTTCCCAAATCTAAAATGCATGTGCCTCTCAATCCAGCAATTTCACATCTAAGAATCCAACCTGTAGCTGAACTCAGGCATCTGCCAAAGGCTCATGAAGATTGAAATTAATATTCAGTGACCCTTGAGCAACATGGGTTTGAACTGTGTGGGTCCACTTATACACAGATTTTTTTTCAATAGTAAATACTATTTGCGACAGTACTGCACAGTCTGTGATTGGTTGAATCCAAGGAGATGGAGCTGCCGATGGGGACGTAGGGGAGCAGTGTGTATGGAGGGCTGACTGTAAGTTATATGAGGATTTCCCACTGCTGGAGGCTTGGTGCCCCTAACTCCCTTGTTGTTCAAGGACCAACTGTATTTCTTTTGAAAAATTCAAATAAATATATGAAGTTAATATTGAATATCGAAATGCTGAAAATCTCTGAAATGTCTATTCAGTTCAGTTCAGTCGCTCAGTCGTGTCTGACTCTTTGCAACCCCATGAATCGCAGCACGTCAGGCCTCCCTGTCCATCACGAACTCCTGGAGTTCACTTAGACTCGCGTTCATCGAGTCAGTGATGCCATCCAGCCATCTCATCCTCGGTCGTCCCCTTCTTCTCCTGCCCCCAATCCCTCCCAGCATCAAAGTCTTTTCCAATGAGTCAACTCTTCTCATGAGGTGGCCAAAGTACTGGAGTTTCAGCTTTAGCATCATTCCTTCCAAAGAAATCCCAGGACTGATCTCCTTCAGAATGGACTGCTTGGATCTCCTTGCAGTCCAAGGGACTCTCAAGAGTCTTCTCCAACACCACAGTTCAAAAGCATCAGTGCTTCGGCGCTCAGCCTTCTATTAGTCGATGACTATAAATAAATAATGGTACCAGCCTATAAGCAAAACTAGATAAACTGTTTGTGGTGTCTGTGCAGCACCACCTGCAGGGCGCAAGGATGAAAGTAAGATGCAGAAGAGTATGCCCACTCACCTAGATTAGAAAAAAAGAATATTTATGCTGGAATATACATAGAGAAATTCTGGAGTGATACACAAGTTACTATTAAAAGTGGTTCTGGTAATAAGAGAAACTGAAGGTCTTAATAATATACATGCATTATTTTTTAAATTAAAAACATAATAAAAATAGTCTTATCCTGTGAAGATGACTATCAGGTCATCTCCAATATTAGAGTTGAACCCAAGCCTTTTAGCTCTGACTCCAGCTGCTCCATTCACTAGGTGTGTGATTTTGAGCAAGTGACATTTCTTGGGCTCTCAGTCTCACTGATATTAAGATGTTATTATCTCCTCTTCGGGCAGATGTGAGGTTTAAATAAGGTATTTTATGTTTTCTGAAACTATTAGCTACGATATGACACTGCCCCATATTAGGCAATCTTATTATTGTTTCATCTTTACAATGTATCAGTTTGGTTTTCTTTTTGTTTTGGTTGTGAGAAATAGAAATGGACTTGTGAACTTCCAGATGTTCAAGCTGGTTTTAGCAAAGGCAGAGGAACCAGAGATCAAATTGCCAACATCCACTGGATCATGGAAAAAGCAAGAGAGTTCCAGAAAAACATCTATTTCTGCTTTATTGACTGTGCCAAAGCCTTTGACTGTGTGGATCACAATCAACTGTGGAAAATTCTGAAAGAGATGGGAATACCAGACCACCTGACCTGCCTCTTGAGAAATCTGTATGCAGGTCAGGAAGCAACAGTTAGAACTGGACATGGAACAACAGACTGGTTCCAAATAGGAAAAGGAGTATGTCAAGGCTGTATATTGTCACCCTGCTTATTTAACTTCTATGCAGAGTACATCATGAGAAACTCTGGACTGGAAGAGACACAAGCTGGAATCAAGATTGCCGGGAGAAATATCAATAACCTCAGATATGCAGATGACACCGCCCTTATGGCAGAAAGTGAAGAAGAACTAAAGAGCCTGTTGATGAAAGTGAAAGAGGAGAGTGAAAAGGTTGGCTTAAAGTTCAAAATTCAGAAAACTAAGATCATGGCATCCAGTCCCATCACGTCATGGTAAATAGATGGGGAAACAGTGGAAACAGTGTCTGACTTTATTTTTCTGGGCTCCAAAATCACTGCAGATGGTGATTGCAGCCATGAAATTAAAAGACACTTACTCCTTGGAAGGAAAGTTATGAGCAACCTAGACAGCATATTAAAAAGCAGAGACATTACTTTGCCAACAAAGGTCCATCTAGTCAAGGCTATGGTTTTTCCAGTGGTCAGGTATGGATGTGAGAGTTGGACTGTGAAGAAAGCTGAGGGCAGAAGAATTGATGCTTTTGAATTGTGGTGTTGGAGAAGACTCTTGAGAGTCCCTTGGACTGCAAGCAGATCCAACCAGTCCATCCTAAAGGAAATCAGTCCTGGGTTTTCATTGGAAGGACTGATGTTGAAGCTGAAACTCCAGTACTTTGGCCACCTGATGCAAAGAGCTGACTCACTGGAAAAGACCCTGATGCTGGGTAAGATTGAGGGCAGTAGGAGAAGGGGAAGACAGCAGATGAGATGGTTGGATGGCATCACTGACTCGATGGACATGGGTTTGGGTTGACCCTGGGAGTTGGTGATGGACAGGGAGGCCTGATGTGCTGTGATTCATGGGGTCACAGAGTCAGACATGACTGAGCAACTGAACTGCACTGACAACTTAAGGGAAAAAACACCAGAAAATTTAAATTTGGAGGGATATGGTGGGAGCCTGGAGGAAAAGCTTAACAATTAGGTTTTGGAAAGGACTGAAACTTCATCTCTTGTGACTTGTGAATCAGGAAACAGAATTCACCAATGAGATGAGTCAGCTACGACCTTTTCTCTGCCCCATTTACTCTGCTCAGGATCCAAAGCCCCAGGACAGAGACTCTGATAGGCTGATGTTGGGTGCTGTGCCCACCTCGAGGCCTAGGGAGGGTGGGGCATCTTGATTGGCACTAGGATTAACTTGTGAGGGAGGAGGGAAAGAGAAGAAATGGTAACCAAAAGGAGAGATGGGCTGTGGTATGCAGAAAGCCAAAATGAAATAAAGTAAATGGCGGCTGTTCTTCCACAGTGTTGAATTAGTCTCGGCAGGCTGACTGCTGTAATAAATGACCAACATTTCAGTGGCTTCATAAATGCAAGTCTACTTCTCACTCACGCTACCCTCCAGTGTTCTTCCTTCTTGGTGGGGTGCTGCTTCTGGTCTCTGCTTAACACCTCTACTCAGGGACTCAGGCTGCCCTGAATCCTCTGGATCTGGGCAGCAGACAAAGGAAGGGGTGTATGTATGGGCCAGAGTCAGTCATATGGGTGTACCTAACCACAGCTGGAAAATAGTCTGTGTGTACAGAAGGAAAAGGGAACAGTCTGGGACAGCTTGTCAGGGTCAGGGTAGATAGTATAGCATAGAACATGTAATGAAATTCCAGGTCAGGGTCTGTGGGTCTAGTGCTTTGACCTTAGGAGAATCATTGCTCCTCTCTGGACTTCATTTTCTTCATCTGAAAAATGTGAATGTTGGAGAAGGTAGTGTCAGATAACTTTCTTCAGCTGAAATGCATTGCAGAACCTGATATCAAAACAGAGCAGGCAACTTCAGATGTGGGAGGCAGGCAGGGGTCCCAGAGCTCATCCCCACCACTTGCCCCAGTGGCCCAGCTGCAGACCTTCTGGGGCTTTGGGGTCACATGTGCAGGCTGCTGTCGGCCTACAGAACCTCCAGTGATGCATGATGTAGCCAATCTCTGGACTCTTGAGGGAACTTTCAAACCTTTGCTGTGTTCTCAGTTTGGAAAAATTGAAGACATTTGAAACCAAGGCCGCTTGGTCTCCGTCCGTGGCCAGTCTTGGATATGCCTGCTCTGGGCTCAGAACCACCTGCTTGGCGCTCCAGACCTTACTTTACCACAGTTTATTTTTTTACTGAGAGGAAATGTTTAGCATAATAAATCATGTGGTTCTAGCGTTCCCTGAACCATCTCCATGAAAAGGGGATCCTGAGCTGGTCTCTGGATCAGTGGTTACTGTCAGCAGAAGCAACCGGTTCCCATGGTGAGAAGGGGAGAAGGTCTTCCCTGGGACTTTCAAAGTCAGAGGAGCTGAACGGACACATCTGCTTTGGTGAAAAGGGAAAAGGATCAAGGACCGAGCAATGATATCACTTTACGGTGTAAGGAGACAGTTCCAAACCACGTTACAGATTTTTTTTTTATGACAGTGATTTTGAAAGGGAATTCATATAATCCTGGCAATTTAGACATTAAAGTTTCAAAACTCTAATGGGCCCAAAATAAATATATACATATTTTCCAACAATTTAAAAAATAATAAACCTAAACCAGAAACTACTTTAGTCTGTTTCTTGAATTGGTTTGCTTCCTTCCTGAAGCCAAGTAGGTTGAAAGAATCAGAGGACAGAGAACTCCCGAAGCTCCTTACTGCTCCCCCACCCACCCCCACCCACCCCCATCCACTTGCTTGAGGAGCCTTTGACCTTTCATTTGAACTGGATTCAAAACAGGTTTTGCTGCATTTAAAATTGCATAAATTCCCAACATCCTCTTGAAACCTACACACCTGCCAATGTTTTATGCTTCTAGAGATGGCACAAATAGGAGAAGTTTCAGGGGGTCTAGGAAGTGGCTCTTTTGGAATTACTGTCTTTAAAATGGGCCAAGAATCTCCCCAATTCGAGTATTCTCAAATTCTTAGAAATACATGCCTCCACTGACAGGCCTACACTGACACGCTGGGGACTTCACTTTGTCAGCAGACCTGTCGCTGGGTCTCGAGGGCAGGAAGGAGGTGCCAGTGAAACAAGCCAAGGATGCAGTCTTATCCCAGGTCCTCCTGGACCCTTACTTCAAGTGACGTGTCTCCAGAGACTCCCGTGCATCATCTGCATTTTGTGGGCTCATAGAGAAGCTCCAGTGCATGGAGAACTTGGGTAGAAGCTTCAGTAAAGCATTCAGATGCATCCTGACTTTAGAGTAAGGGTGGGGGTAAGTCTCAGCTCTGCCCCTTGTTTTCTCTGTGAGCCTGGACACAGCAAAAATAGGGACAATAATACTCTCATAGCTATCTCATCTTGTGGCATAATACAGGTAAAAAGCTTCACACTGTGCTCGCAGCGTGGAGGTGTTTGATCAATGTTTGCTTTGACGATCTGTGGATCAGATGGAAGCATTCACACATCCCTCAGAAAATAAGAGATTTCATTCAGGTGCTTTCAAAATTGTTGAAGAGCTAGAGGAACCAGGGTCAGGGAACATTGCCACTTGTGCTCAGGTTTGCCACTAAAATTTGGTGAACCAGGAAGCCGCAGGAACTGCAGGGAACTCCTGCTGAAAATCACAGCATTTGGTGGGACTCCAGGAAGCTGCTGCAAAATCTTACACCCTGCTGGTGCCAGGGAAGCAATGTTTTCAGGCTTTCTCCCACTTCTCAAATCTTGGGTGGCTTGTTCATGGGTGGAGTCTAGAACAGTCTTGATGGCAAAGGATCCTGGCAAATGCAGTTCCCATCTTCCAGCCCCTGCAATATGAAGGACAGCTGCTGAGTGGCCACTGTTTCTGGTACCGAGTGCTAGGCTTGATCACTGGCATTTGAAAATAAATAAATCAAATAACCACACAAATGGGACCACAGTAAAGACTCAGAATGGCTGGGGTTGAGCTTCAGAGGCTAGGACACCAAATATAAGAGGGCTGTTGGCAGTTAGAAATTGTCTTTGCAGTCAAACATGTTGGGGATCTGGCTTAGAGACTAATATGTGACCTGGGAAGTGTGGAAACTGGGACTGTCTGGCTGAAAAGAGAACCTTTGTCATTTGGTGCTCTACTTACCAGACTGAGTTCCCCACTCTGGAAAGCCTCCCTCTCCACCAGGACTTCTTCCTCCTCTGAGTTCCTGTAACAACCTGCAAGCCCTTTTCTAATGGTTTGCTCTATAAAGTATTTTCTTCCTTAGTAGTTTCTAGCTTCTTGAGGGCAAGGAGCATGTCTTCAAATCTTTAGAACCTACAAAGAATGTTTCCTAAAATCACTCATCAGAAAAAAAAACCTTGGGAAAATACAAATCTCCCTTAATTCCACCTCCCAGAGTTATGGACTGCTAATACTTCGGTAGTTCATTTTTTTCCCCAATACTCAAACATATAAAAATGTGTATTATTTTAACATGCTAATAAAAAGGATACTGAGCACTTGAAGCCCACCGGGCACTGACTTTGCTCTTCATTGTTTATGTGTGTGTTAGTTGCTCAGTCGTGTCCGACTCTTTGCGACCCCATTGACTGTAGCTGGCCAGGCTCCTCTGTCCATGGAATTCTCCAGGCAAGAATACTGTTGTGGATTGCCATTCCCTTCTCCAGAGGATCTTCCCAACCCAGGGACTGAACTCAGGTCTCCTGCGTTGCAGGCAGATTCTTTACCGTCTGAGCCACCAGGGACACCCTCATTATTTATAATGATCATAAATATACTGCCTGCCTCTCTGTTGATGGGGGATGTGTCACCAGCTCTTCCTTGTGGTAAACATGGAATCTCACAGTAAGTGGTCCTTTGGTCTGGTTTTTGTTGCTCCACATGGTATTCGCAACTTTCATCCATGCTGTAGCATGATCAGTACATCATTCCTTTTTGTGGACGAATACTATTCCATTGTGTAGATTGCCTATGTTTTCTTTATCCTTTTGTCAGTTGATGAACATCTGAGCTGTTTCCACTTCTTGACTAGGGTCAACAGCTCTGTCCTTCTGGAAACACTCCCCACCCTCCCTCCCAGTGGATCAGTGGCTTTACCCGATGGGAAAGAGCCTGAGCTGCTTCTGCCTTCTCAGGCCCCACGACAGTCAATTTACCCAACCTGCAATTTAGGCTCAGCCCAGAGAGGGGCGCGGCTCAGGCCCCCCAGGGCCAGGCCATCAGGGCGGCCTCAGCTCAATTACGGTTGTTATTCCCTCAAAGAGGGGGAGTAACCAAGCGGGTTCACAAGCAATAAAAACAGATGTCACAGCCCTCTTCTCCTCCAGGAAATCTGTCTCTGAGGTCCAGCCTTATTGCCCTGCTGGACAAATCCCAAGTGACATTGTTTTGTGACATGGGCCAGGAGACAGGAACTCTGGTTTCCTTTGAATTCTGAGTGCCTGAGCAGCAGAAGGGTGCATTGGAAGAGGGAGGAAACAAACCACTCCTCTGCCCCCAGGAGGTATTAGTGCCTTTCAGGGAGAAGCTTGGGGCCTGGTGGGGCGGCCTTACCCAGCCCCTGAGGGCATGAGGTGCCTTTGGCATTGGCAGGCGGCATCCCAGAGGGGCTCTGGCCCTCGCACAGGATCTATGTGTTCCTAGAGTCTGTGCTGAGCGGGAATTAGAGTGACCCATGTCGCCACTGTGACCCACGTCGCCACTGTGACCCACGTCTCCACTGTGACCCACATCGCCGGCGGGGCTTGCTGTGCTCAGCAGCGGGGGTGGCCAGGCAGGCTGTTTCTGGAATAATCACTGTGCTCATTACAGGCTTCAAGTGAGCTCCCAAGGGTCAGGTTGGGTTTGTTTGCCCATCTTGGGAGTCAAGGAAAATGTGGCCCTTTTAGCTGCTTCAGCAAAAGAGAAACCCCGGGATGGTGTCGATAGGCTGCCAGGGACAGTAGCAAATGTAGAAATGGTGAACCCAAGGTCAAAACAGAAGAGGGAGGGGTTAAGAAAGTGGAATGGAGAAGGGCATCTGGGACTGTTGCTCTGTGTGGTGGCAATTTGTAAACACAGAGCAGCCAGTGGAGCCAATGCATAATAATAGCACCATTGGGCACCAGGTGTGATGATACTATAGAGTTGGTGGTTTTATCCTCTTTTTACATGGGTAGAGATGAGACTCAGAGAGGTTAAGTAACCTGCCTGAGATCACACAGCTGGCTGGTAGCAGAGGTGAACTGTGAGCTCAGGTTACTGACCCCAGAAACCAGCTCTTGATTACCGCATCTTGTCGGGGTTCACTGGGAACAGAAGAAGTATAGGCTGGGAAGGGCTTGCATGTTCCTCTGCTTTTTTTCTTTTTTAAGTGGTGAAATACATATAAAGTTTGCCATTGTAGCCATTTTTAAATATCCAGTTCAGTGGCACTAAGTACATTCACGGTGTCGTGCGACCATCACCCATCCTCCTAGTTCTTCTCAGCTTGTGAAACGGAACTGTCCCCATTAGAGAATAGCTCCCCATCCCCCTCCACCCAGCCCTGATACCCACCTTCCTACTATCTGTCTCTAGAAATCTGAATCCTCTAGGGGGGGTTCAGAGGAGCCATGGAGTTTTTGGTCATTTGTTACAGTATCCATAGGAAGTGAACACACTCTTAAATTCGCACCATACCTTCCAGGGCTTCCCGAACCCTCCCTGATCTCTGTGTGGGGGCTCCAGGGTGGGAGCCTTTGCGTGGTGTGAGGCTCTTCCATTTGTGCTGTGACCGCATGTGGTCTTCCCTCTCCTTCACAGCAGCCCTGGGTCTCGGTGCTTTGGTGGTTGCGTGTGGAGGCAGACATCACATCCCCGTGAGTCTGTGCATACCTGCCTCTGCTTCAGCCAATGCTGGTGACACATTTCCCCAGAGTATCGCCCATTTCATCTACACTTCATGCACCTTGACCAGACTTCAGTCTTTGCTCTGGGCTAAAACGTTTGAACCTCCTAATGACAGAAAGGACTCCAGCCTGGGAAGCCTTTAACACCCCAGAAAATTATTTTTATGGGCTCCTTTCTCCAGAACAGCTAGTTGAAGCCTGTGGTGAAGGAGAGTATGGTAGGCTCCCCAAATCCCCCAGACCTATGGATGTGATCTTATTTGGCACAAGGGACTCTGCAGGTGTGATTAAGGTTAAGAATCTTGAGATGTGGAGATGATCCTGGGTTATCTGAGTGGACCCTGAATATAATCATAAATACCTTAAAACTTTCTTTTTATACGACTGTACTTCATACAGTTTAAAAGATTACTTTACACTTCTAGTTATTGCAAACTATTGGCTGCATTCCCTGTGATGTACAGTACATCCCTGTTGGAGACAAGATGGGGACAGAAACCAAGGTGGAGATGGCGATGGTGACGATGAGGGGAGCAGCAGCAGTAACAGGCACTGCCTCCCCACCAAGTGCTGGGGTGGTGTTAACACACTTTACTTGGGGCAACACAGTATGTTGTCAAGTGAAGAGATCACGATGTAGAATTAGTGACTAATCTACCATTTGGTAGGAGAGAACTTTCCAGAAAAATGTCTTCAGAAGAGGAGCAAATGGGGGTGCTTGGGGAATGGTGGGCAGGGCATTTTCACTGGATACTTGAATGTTCCTTTTGCATTTTGTGTCGCATAAAACTTTTACCGATTCAAAAAAATCCAAAGTGAAAGAAGCCAAGTAAAGAGCCTTGAATGAACTATTACTTTGGAGGAGAACCGTAAAAAAAACAAAAGCAATTATCCTCAAAAAGCTGTGATCCCTATCAGCCACTTTCCCTTTCAAGACAAAGGAAAATAGGTTTTCTCTTAAGGTTTCTCAAAGGTTTTCTCCTAAGTGGAATTACGTTTAAAAAATAGGAAAATAGAGGGAAAAAAAGAAAAACAGATCACCCCTTATTCATCTCTCCCTTATGGCACAGTCTCTAGCTCTCTTTTTCCCTAAGGACTTTTAAATGGGCTGCAACGTGACATCCAACAGCTAAAGACTTTGCCTTAGAACTTTGGGTGCTGGTACTTTTGAAATTTCACAGAGGGAGTTCTTCAATTCAGTTCATCCCTCAGTCGTGTCCGACTCTTTGCGACCCCATGAATCACAGCACGCCAGGCCTCCCTGTCCATCACCAATTCCCGGAGTTCACTCAAACTCACGTCCATTGAGTCAGTGATGCCATCCAGCCATCTCATCCTCTGTCATCTCCTTCTCCTCCTGCCCCCAATCCCTCCTAGCATCAGAATCTTTTCCAATGAGTCAACTCTTTGCACAAGGTGGCCAAAGTACTGGAGTTTCAGCTTTAGCATCATTCCTTCCAGAGAACATCCAGGACTGATCTCTTTTAGAATGGACTGGTTGGATCTCCTTGCAGTCCAAGGGACTCTCACTGGTACATTATTCATTAACTGTTGTAGAAGGTACCTCACTGTAGCTAAGACTTGGGGCCATGGAGTCAGACAAACCTAGGCTTGAATACTGGTTCTCATAGACTGCACTAGCCTTGTGACTTTAGGCAAGTGAATCTTTGAGATGCTCATTCCCAGACCCTGCAGGGATCCTTTCTCTCTGGTGTCTGAATTGAATGCCGCTTGGGTCTCATGGTGAGACAGGGATGCAGTGTGGGAAGCAGCCCTCTGGCCTCAATGCTCTTTTCTGAAACCACACTGTCCTGTTGGCCTCTTGCCGTGCTTACAGTCTTGTCCAGGAAAACCTTCCTTCCCCAGCTGTCAGCTCACTTACCCACCCTCATTGCATCTCTCTCCTTTCTTCACAGCTCTGCTCTGTACATGTTCTAAATATTTGCCTGCTGCTAAGTCGCTTCAGTTGTGTCCAACTCTCTGTGACCCCATAGACGGCAGCCCATTAGGCTCCACCGTCCCTGGGATTCTCCAGGCAAGAACACTGGAGTGGGGTGCCATTGCCTTCTCCGAAATATTTGCCTAGTAGAGCCGAAATTCTCTTGTCCTCCCTTCCTGCTCACTCCTGGGATGATCCCACAAGGGAGCTAATTAGCACAGCATTTTTAACGGCATCCCCCTCTTTGGAACACGTGCAGCTTTATTTGATTTTCTTACAGCCACTGAAGCATGGAATCTTTTCAGGGCTGACTGTGTTCATTTCACTGATGGACACCAAGAATAAATCCTTAGCTCACTTTATATCCATAACCTCACTGTTCCCGTCCAGGGGAAGAGAATTCCAAGGAATCCTGCTATTGTTGCTTTGTGTAGAAAGAAAAAAAATTCCTTCAGACTTGAAAGAGCAAACTGAGGTAGCGATGGGCGACTTTTTTTGTTTTTAGTGTTTAGAATATTATGCTCACCTACATATTATTTCAGTGTGTGTGTGCGCTCAGTCACTGAATTGTGTCCAACTCTTTGTGACCCTATGGATTGTAGTTCCCCAGTCTCCTCTGTCTGTGGGCTTCTCCAGGCAAGATTTCTGGAGTGAATGGGTTGCCGTTTCCTCCTCCAGGGCCTCTTCGCCCAGGAGCCTAATGCATGCTTTTGGAACTGAATTTAAATTTCTTCCAAGGATTTCATATCTTCTGCACTGAAGGGGGAAAGTATAGCCCCTCCTCTACCCCACTCGCATCCCCACTATAGAAGTCAGATGTATTAGTGATCTATTGCTGAAACAGATTATCTCCAAACCTAGCTACTCAATACAACAATAAACGTTTACTGTCTCACATGGTTTCTGAAGGTCAGACATTCAGGAGCTGCTTGGCTGGGATCTGGCTCATGGTCTCCCATGAGGCTGTGATCAGGATGGTGGTGGGGCTGCTGTCTTATCTGAAGACTTGGCTGGGACTGGAGCATCCAGTGCGAAGGTGTCTCCTTACTGGGCTTTAGGTTAAGAGGCCTCAAGTCCTCTCCCCTGCATGGTGCTGGGCACTGTAGATACTACATTGCAGCAAATATGGATTCTAAATTGCATTTCAGAGAGTTGTTTTGTTTTGGTTTCTTTGAAGTAACTTTCTTGGACTTGAATTGTGAAATCCATCTCCCCTGCAGTGCATTAGCCCCCGATGGCTCTGCTCAGACTCGCTTGATTCTTGCTTTCATTTTTCAGCCTTACCTCCTAGTCCCCCAGTGTCTGTACAGCTCAGTGTTCAGCCAGTGAGACTGGCTGAGGTTGTGCCGAAAGGCTTCCACTGTACGTGGGTGCATCTCTGTGGCTGAGGAGCCTGGTCATAACTCAGTCAATCCTCAAGCCTCCTTTGCGTTTGCTGTCTAGTAGGCTTCTTGGTTTCATTTCCCGGATAGACAAAGATGAGGGCAGATCTTATCCTGTCCTTCTGTGCTGCTCTTATTTCCTGGATCCCAGGTCAACTTCTGGCTGCCTTGATGCTCTTCCTATGAGATTCCAGCCTCCAGTCGTGGGAGCTGGGCATTCCCCTGCATGTCTCCAGCTCACCACTGTTAGCTGACCCCACCCCAAGTTGAGTGTGCCCTCTGGCAGCCCAGCTGCTGGTTTCCAAAGCCAGCCCCATGCTGGTAAAGCCACATTTCTTGCTGACCAAGGGCACTGGGTTGGGAGGGGTGGGTGGTGGCAGCTTCAGGTGAGAAGACTGCAGATTCTCAGTAACTGTACCCCAACCCAAGGCTGTTTTTCAAGAATAGGCTCTTCCCAGTTTGCTGTGTGCCTTTGTTCAATTTCCAGAGCCCTGATAGTCCTTTTTTTTTTTTTTCAGTGTGAATATAGATTTTTAAAATTTCACTTATGTAGATGACATTGAGCAGGATTGCTGAAGCACATGATAATTTATGCTTTATTTATAAAAATCCATCAAACTCACTCCCAAGAGGCTGCCCCATTCTGCGTTACTACCAGCGCTGTATAAACTTCTGTTGCTACCAGCTTCGTTACCACTCGCGATGGTCTGTGATTTTTTAAAACTCTAGATGCTCTAAAAAGTATGTAGGGGACTTCCCTGGTGGTCCAGTGGTTAAGAATCTGCCTTGCAATGCAGGGAATGCAGGTTTGATCCCTGGTTGGGGAATGACATTGTTGCTTTTAACAGTGTTATCAATTTTATGCTTGCTTTTTCCAGGTAGAATTTGCCAGCCTCTTCCTCCTGCCATAGGTAGGTCCTTGGTCCACTCTTGTAGAAATACGGGGCTACATGGCTTCTAAGGCTGCTGACCTTTCCCAGCCTCTCGTGACTTTGGGGTTCATTTCTTCGCGCGAGGTAGTATTAAATACTTAGGACACAACTCCTAGGGAGCAGCTGAGCTTCCATGTGCTGTTGTGGTGTCTGGGACTCCATCCTGAAGACCATGTGACAGGGCAGAGGCTGAAACCTCCTAAGGTGGAAGGGCAAGGTGAAGGCCAAGGGATCAGGGGCTCCCTGGTGGCCAGCTTCAGGGGTAAATGTGAGTGTCCTGGGGCTGGTGAGACAATGACAATAAACCAGGGGCTTAAGCAGAAATGACTTGGGCATCAGATTCTGACCATTCTATCTCTGTGCTGGGGAGGGTGCCATCCTGCCCGCTGAGAATGCTGTAGCTGCCTACTCTTGCCTCTGTTTGCTTGCCCTGGTTTTGGACTTGTGGGACTGCATACTTCCTTGAAACATCTTCTGGTCATTTCTAGAACCATTGCTGCATCGCCACTGTCTGGCTGGTTGCAAGTGGGAACCAGCAGTAGAGGCTGCTTTCCCGCTGGCCCTGGATGTCTCTGTGTTGTGATGCATGTCCTAGGTGCTCAGTGACGTTTCCTGAATGGCTGAAAGTTTGGAAGGTCAGAAAATACATGCTCTAGGGACAAGTGTGGGCCCAGCTGTGACCATTAGAGGGTCACCAGCACAACTGTTCAGGCAAATATATATAAAGATCAGTTTCCAAGGTATAAGATCAGGGTGAATGGGCTTGACTGTGCAAAAACCTGCCATCTCCTCACAAATGAATAGCAAGATGCTCGAACATCACAAACATCCTTGATCACACCGATGCCAGTGAAGATCAGTCTGTCTAAAGTAGAATTCTCTTAAGTACATGGATGATTGGTCCCCAAATGATCCATGATTGGCCTATTAATATACAACTTCTAGGGCCAAATCAGCAGAGAAAATGCAACAGCCTCTGGTTCACATTCACAGTGCTCATCACAAAGTCACTAGAAGGCCTGTGGAAGACACCAAGGTCATGTGCAAACTGTGTTAAATCAGTTTAACTCAGTGTTCACCAAACTTCTTTGAGGTGGAACCTTTTAGTGGCATGATGGCTGCAAGTGTCCCATAGGATGCACTTCCATGGAACCCACTTTGGAGAACACTCATTCGTAGGGAAGACACTTTCAGGAGAGGTTTGGAGATCAGGTTGAGATGGTGGTTTGGGGCCAGGGTGTCCAGAGCCCAAATGATGGAGGGCCAGGGTCCTGAATGCAGGGCAGGGAAGCCCTGTAGGTTTTGAGAAGGTAAGCCATGCTATCCACGTGTCAGCTTATAAGTAGGGCCTGCTTGGGTGTGAATTTGGGCCACATGAGAGTCAAGGGTGCTCCGAGGGGGTCCATGCCTCATCTAGCCTCATTACCAGCCAGTGATCCCATAGAGCCTTTGTCACTTTTGGCTACAGCCTGATCCCACGTGTTTGCAATTACCCGGGTCGCAGCCAGGGAGAGGCAGGCAAGATGATTGTGTGCTCAGGGGGTGCTGGAAGGTGGGGCAGGGTGAGGCTGGAAGAAAAGGGGTGTCCATGGGCCGGGCCAGAGTGGGGCTGACTGCTCACACCCTCTGCCCTCGCTGCAGGGTCCCTGTAAACACCCTTGGCCTGGCCCCCTGCCATCAGGATGAGTACATGTGCGGATCCCTCCACCCAGCCTTGCATGCTGGGCCCACAGCAGGGTATGGAACGCCCATGTTTTGGGAAGCGGCAGGGGCCTCTGACTTCCCTGGGTCCCAGCTAGGGGCATGTCAGAGCCTGCTCATCCAGAGCCCAAGTAAACACAGCGCGAGGATCACAGAACACACCAGCTGGAAGGAAGCCTAGAGACTCTTCTGGTGCAGAATTCCTCCCTTGGACAGTGGGGAGACTGAGGCTCAGAGTGGGGGAGGGCTTGGCTGCTGCTGAGATAGGCCTGGGACCTTGGGTCCGGATGTTGATTCCAGGGCTCCTTTGCCCACACCGGGGTGTCTCCAGAGCCACTGCCTGCAAGTGGGGTGCTGGGCAAGGCCTGCCTTCCTGTTCGGGGTGGTTTATGTTGCTGGGGGAGGAAGGGCAGCAGGTTTGATAGTTAGAGTCCCCTCAATGGATGAAACAGAAGGAAAACAGTGACGATTCTTTCTTTCTTCAGTTTTTAAAACAAAAATATTTTTCTATTTCTATTTTTTCTATTTTTCTATTTTATCACCTTATTTGTGAATTACTTTCGTTGTTATAACCTATAGTTTTTTTTTCCAATTATTTTTTTTAAGGTTAGCTTTTAAAAATGTTTTATGGAAAATTTCAGACAAAATCCCAAAGTGAAACAAAGCTCAACATGCTCATCACCCATCGTTGACACTTATAAGTTTACCAATCTTAATTCCTTTGTTTCTACCCACTCTCCCCAAGTCAGGATTAATTTGAAGCAAATTTCTGATGCTGTATCTTTTCATCTACAGTTATTTCAGTTTGCATCTCTGATAGACAGGCTCTCACTCATTTTTTAAATTAAAATTTTTATGTTGAGATAGCTATAGATTTACTCACACTGTAGGAAAAAATGCAAAGAAGTGACTAGCATAGTAAGGATGATTTCTCTTAAACACAATCGTAATATTATTATCACAACCAAAATATTTAATAATAGTTACTTAATATCATCAATATCCAAACAATGTTTACATTTCCCAAATGGCTTTTCTTTTTTCTTTTTTTAAGTTTGTTTGATTGACTTGCTTTAATTAGCTAGTTGTTCAAGTCAATCTTGTGTATCCAAGTTAGTTGTCCAAAAACTAGTGAATTAATTAAAAAACTTGAGCTGCTTTGAGATATACTTCATATACCATATGATTCACCCATTTAAAGCATACAATCAGTGATTTTTTTTGGTAGCTTTTGATTTAAAAGGTAATGTGCATCTATTGTAGGAAACATAAACAGTACTTATGTGCAGAATTTAATGTGAAAGCTCTCTCTCTGCAGTCATCTCTACCCAGGGAATGTCTGCTTTTACAAGTTGAATTATATATAAATTATATATATGACAGATAAACTCAGGGGAAAAACATGACTAAATTCTGTACCTAGGCATAGCCGCCAAAACTTTCAAAATTATCCTCCTGTTTGAGGGTGTTCTTTTTTCCCCAGCATGAACTTTAGAATGTCTTACACGTCATGCGCTGGCTGGAAGGTGCTGAAGGCTGGCCCCGGGTGTCTTCTCTTTGCTGACTCTCTGGGTTAGAACCAGGGGGCATCTGGGAGTGACTGTCATCATGGTTGTCACCGGGGTTCCTCATTCCTAACCAAGCTCTCTGTGGAGAGGGTTCAGGGGATTGACAAACCTAGAGGAAAAAACATTATTATACATCTTCATTTTGTCTGACCTAAATGTAGCATTTCCTTCTGTTATGGTCAAAGGCAACAAGCCAGTGGCTCTAACAGAATCTGTGACTTCGTCACCAGGGAAATCATAGATGTTCCCCATCATAGTACAGTCGCAGCTACTATTTTGAAATGTAATTTGAGCTCAGTGCTACTATGAGTCAAAGAAACTGTTAGACTCTCTGTGAAATCTGTGTTTCTAAAAAAGCCCATATATTGACTATATACAATTAAAAACAGTTTGATCACAGTATTTCAATATAATTGTTTCCTTGGTAATCCTGCAAATTTTAATGTGTTTATGAACATTCCAAGAAGGGGCTCGCTAGTTTCATAAGACTTCCAAGGGGGCCCAAGTTCCTCTAAAGGTTAAGAACCTCTAGATTGGAGAGAAATGCTTTTTTTCCTAAGTCACTGATGATTTACTTTTAATCTTTAACTTTTTACAAATTCAGGGCCCCTTTACAGAGCTCCACTGCCTCTGGCTTCCCAGCTGAGCCCTTTCTCATTTTTCAGGGTTAAGTGCAAACCTGGCGCCAGGGTCCGGGGGAGAGAGGCAGCAGGAAGCAAAGGTTTCGGGATATCTCTGCTGCAGAGGGAACTGGGCAGGGCTGTTTTCCGTGGCCGCCTGCCCTTTGCTTCGATGAGCACACAGCTGGTTTTGTAGCACTGGGCCTGCCCTCCCGGAGGGATCGTTTCAGGAGACAATCCATCTCCACGTCCACATGTCCTGTTGCCCTGGAGCACAAGCTAGATGAAGCATACGAGCAGCCGCTCCCAGATGGATGGGATAAGGAAAACCCAGGCTCCCCCATATTCAGGAGGAGGTTCGACCAGTTCTATGCAGCTGGTCAGGGAGAGCAGGAAGCCCTGGGGGCTCTGCAGGTCTACAGGGCAGTGGGTCAGAGAGGCATGGGGGGCAGACATGGCACTGCTGCATGCCCCTCCTTCCCGTGGTCTCCAGTGTGCCCCCACATAGGGTATGTGCTGACTGGTGCCGGTGGCATTCTAACCCAGGCCTCCTATCGCTAGCCCCAAGCTCAGGGCCTCCTTATTACAGCATAGCTGTTGATGTGCAGTGAATCGGCCAGTCTGCATACCAGTGCCTAGCCTGGTGGCCAAGGGATCTATGGAAAACCATGAAGGGTCATTTCAGATGACAGCCATTGGCCCTCTGAGCAGGAATCAGACTCATGCTGTTGACCATAGCCAGGTCTAGGTGGTTAGGGTTTCTCATGCCCCAGGGCTGTGCTACGTGTTCACACCTGTTGTCTCATTCAGTCACCAGAGCCGCTCTGTGGAGGCAGCCACTGGGCACCAGCATGAACTCTGGGCTCCATCTCCTGGGGCACAGCCCTGCTCCGCCATCTATTAGCTATGGAACCAGGCAATAACTTTGTCTCTCTGTGCCTCAGTTTCCTCATCCATAAAATGGGGACACTGATATTCCCAAGTACAGGGCTGCTACAAGAATCAAATGGTATTCATAGAGAAAGCACTGCCAGAGTGAGTTAGTGTCCTGTGACTGCTGTAACTAGGGATCATCAACTTGGTTTCTGAGAACAACACAAACCAATTCTCTTACTGTTCTAGAACTCTGAAGCTAGTCTGATGTGGGTCTCACTGGGCTAAAGTCAGTGCTGCAGGGCTGTGTTCCTTTTGGAGGCCCCAGAGGAGAATGTTTCCTGGCCTCTTCCAGCTTCCAGAGGTGCCCACATCCCTTGCCTTGTGGCCCCTTCCTCCAGCCTCAGAGTCAGCAATGTTGCATCTCTCTGACCCTGCCTCTGTCATCTCAGCTCTTTTTCCGACTCATCCACCTTCTCTCCCACATTCAGGTCCCTCTGATTACACTGGACCCACCTAGGGGAATCCATGATGACCTCCCCATTTGAAGGTCAGCGGATTAGCAAACTTACTTCTGTCTGCAACTTTCATTCCCTTTTGTCTTATGAGGTGATGTACTCACAGCTCCCAGGGATTAGTGGTGGATGTCTTTGGGGGGCATCAAACCCCCAATCCTGTGTTGTCCTTGGGGTCCAGCTGCCGCATGTGACAGGGGTGATGCTTGAACTGTTTCCCATTTTCCTGGTGACCACTGGATATTCCCCTTGAAGGCAGAGATCTTCAGGAAGTCAAAATCATTCATTTGTTTGCTAAATATTGAGCCTCTGGACATGGTTCCAAGCTCTAGGACTGTTTCAGTGAACAAAACAAACATGGAACCTGCCTCATGGGATTTAAAATTAGTGCGGAGACAGATGATTGGAGAGGAAATAAATAAAAACTTCACAACCGACTGTGATGACTGCTCTAGAGGAAACAGACAGGTGCTATGCTAGAAACTAATGGAAGGGGGAGCTAGCTGGTCTGGGAAGGCCTCTGTATGCAGGTGACATCTGAGCTGTCCCCTGAAGGATGACAAAGGTCCCGACACAAAGGAGAGAAGGCTGACTGGACATTTGCAGTGAGGGTTCAAAGCTTCTAGAAGGGCCCACAGGTGAGAAGGGACTTGATGTGAGGAGAGGCCAGCACAGGGGCAGGCAAGGGTCAGGGACCAGGCCATGGAGTGCTCGGCTTTATAGGCCATGGCGGTGAGTTTGCATTTTGTCCTAAGTTTTAAGTAGGTTGTGTCACAATCCAAGACAGAGAGCTGTGAGAGGGATGCTGTGGAAGGGTAGACCATGGGCTTCTGGGATTCCTAGCTAAACTCTGTGTAGAATTAGAAGGCTGTGGCTAGGTACAGTTCTCCTGGTGTTAGTCTAGGTACCCCCGGCCCCCAGCTACATATACTCTAGGTCTGTGATTCTTAGTGCCTGCAGTTGGCACTGTCTGGCCCTCCTGCCCTCGGCACCCTCCTTTCTAGTGCATGCTGATAACCTTCTGCAGGTGCTGCAGACTTCCCCTGTCAGCTCCTCTCAGCCCACACGTGGGTAGAGCAGAGATGCTGGGGGTCCTCTGTCCGTGATGGACAGAGGTGGAGGATGAGTGCCCCAGACTCACCTGTGGAGGGTGGGGCTAGACTGAGGCAGGTCCTGCACCATCTCCTCAAAGTCTCCAGCAGGAATAAACTGGTGAAAAAACAAGATTATTCAGAATTTCAAGATGGCAACATCAGAGCATTGAACAATCACGGGGCCCTTTCGAGCACGGGGCCCCAGGCCACTGTTCAGGATGCATTGAGCTCCCCTCCATCTTTTCTTATAACCATTCTGCTCTTTTGCTCATTTTTATTCTTTTATTTTTGTATTCCTAGCTGAAGCTTGCATGCATTTTTGTTACAGAGACAGAGAAAGCTTTGAGAAGGCAGGAATGAATGTGTTCAGAGGTTTTTTTCCTAGGTAGCAATGTTCCATCTCACTGGGACTGCTTGGAAGACAGATAGGGAGAGGACGTCTGATGGTAGAAGGTCCAGGTTGCAAGACTTCACGTCAGTGGATCTGCCTGGCCAGTTCTGTTTGGCCCAAGGGTCCACTGGCCCTGGCGCTGGCCTCTCCAGGCTCTAGACAGTCCTGGCTTGGCTTCTGTTTTATTGTTGTCATACGCATACCTTTCTAACAGAGAGAGATAGGTCACAGGGAAGGCAGCATTTGGTCCAAAACCCAAGGTCAACCCCTCAAACAGCCATGCTTTGAGGTGCCATGCCAGGTACATGTATTTTCACGTGATTTGGAGAAGACAGCCTGCACTCAGGGCAGTGCTCCTGCAGGAGCTGGAGCTTGGCTGCTGCACAAGGCTGTGGGATCATGTTTGGTGGTCAAAAGGGCGGAAAGTTATGGCCATAAATAACATAAGAGGGGGTTAAGGAGATAAAAATCACCCAAGCCAAGCATGTATAGCAAAAGGGTTTTGTTTCATGCACAAACTCTGATCAGTTGCTAGAGACTTTCTGGAGACCCCATGGTTGACTAGAGGCTTCTGACCGGGATGGAGTGAGAGGAACGAGTGACAAGTGGGTGCCATCCTTGAAAGGCGTTTTCTCACTTGTACAAGTGCCTCCCTCGCAGGGAACTTCTGGCAACATTTTCTGAGGCTGGGGAAGTGGGCCAGCGGATTTCACGGGAGAGCTCTGCACGCAGGAGATAGGAGAAGGAATAGTCTGCTTCCCAACCTCTTTCTTTGGCCTTCCAGTCTCTTCCTTCTGCCTCTGCTTTTCCCAGGCCTGACACATCTTCCCCCTACATGTCCATCTCTTGTATCCCACTTCCTCCTTCGATTTCGGTTCTGCTCCCAGCTCCTTCCCACCCCTAGAGACCTCCACCAGTCCCCTTTGCTCAGTGACTGGGCCAGGCCCTTCGGGTAAAGGGAAGGCATTCTGCATGGCCCTCTCCTGTTGTCCTGTGACGTCGTTTGTCCAATGCGATGACACACACGTGGCTGTGATGACCCGTGCTGGGTGGTCGTAAGCCCGCAGCTGCACGTATCCCTTCTCAGACCCCTCACTGTGCCGCCTGCTGAGGGAGAGCCAGGGCCACCGTAAGCCAGCCAGGCTGTGTGCTCAGGACTGAGGAGGAGGCAGGCCTCATCACGTGCAGATGAATACTGCATGCCTGATGCTGTCTGATACCTCTACTGTCGAGACAGTTACGCAGCTTAATACCATGTTTGACACTAGTAAATGCTCAATAAACTGTTAGTAACAGTTAGACTAATAAATAGTGATAGGTGGAATATTTGCAGTTTGGCCTGCCCTGGGAAGTCGGGGTGGGTGGTCCCTGGGGACCCCCTCATTTTGAAGTTAATTTCCCAGGTAACAGGGATCGATGAGGGAGAAGAGAGCCTTTTTGGTAACAGAAAAGACTCCAGTCCGCCAGTCTCGCAAAGAGCCATCTGAGTGCTGGTAGCTAATCAGTCTGGTGGGGAGACCTCGGCCTGGGGAATGTTTTCTTTCAATCCATCTCTTGGAGACATTTTCTTGCCAATCAGGGCCCTGGGAAGGCGGGTGGGAACAATGGAGTGCGTTGTCCTGCCTCCTGTTGACTCGCTGCCGACGGAGTTCACTCAGCGTGTAATCCTTGAGGCATGCGGAGCCCGCGGCCGCCAGTGAGGAGGCTAAATCGCCCCTGTGTCAGGGAATTGGAAACAGATTGCTGGATGGGCCAGTGTGTCCCCGCCAGCCCCGCCCCCATGGCACCACGGCTGTCACCTTCCCTGGGAGGTGCCCGCCTGAGAAGACGCCCCCAGCTGTCGGGCTGGTGAGGACCATGGTGGCTTGATGACGAGAGGACACGGGCCCTCTTGTGGGGCACTCTTCCTCTCGTCTGTTTTTATGTCTTGACTCTCCTGTTTGTAGCAGAGGGTGCTCTCCGTGGCAGAGGGAGACAGCGCCGAGTGGGTTCAGGCTGGAGCCGAGAGCCTGGAGGAAGGGCACGGAGGGCAGTGAGCTCTGTCAGTAATCCATGGGATGACTGTGGCCCCGCGCTCTGCTGCTCTGGGTCTCGGCCTCCTTGTCTGCAACATAACAACGAGGTACAAGAAGCCTGCCTGTGTTGCATTAAGGAGGCGGGGAGGGGCCTGCCTCCTCAGAGGTGATAGAAAGGCCAGGACGCTGGAAGGGAGGGTGCATTTAGAGATCATTTAATCTGGTATTTCCTCACCCTGATGGCAGGGCTGAATCACCTAGGAGTTAAGATACTGGTTCTCAGGCTCCCTCCTGATCTGCTCAGGCAGAGTATCTCTCAAGCTGGGGTCTGAGGGTGCCAGGCTAAGAGCCTCCCTCCATGACTCTAAGGCTCGGTGAGTTTGGGGGGCCATTTCAGCTTTTCCCCCGTAACTAAGACATTGTAGCAATTTGATGTGACTCTGCCCACCCTCTGCACTGTCTGCTTCACCTTCTTCTTCCTCCCTCCCTCCTTGCCCTCCGCGTGGGACTTTGCATCCAGGCACAGCCTCAGGTTGAGTCTGGGCTTGTCCATGTCCTAACGCCGGGTGGGCCCTGTGCCCTGGTCTCTTCACCTGTAAACCGGGCACACGCGGCAGCCTAACTCCCTGGGTGGCCACGTGACGAAACGAGTCTGTGTGTGCGGCTCTCAGTGCCCGGCAGGGCCCCGGCCACCCTCTCAACCTCGTTGCTGCTGGAAGTGCGCCTGCTTCCTCAGTGTTTGCTGGACTCCAGTAGCCGTTTTAAACAGAGATAGGGAGAGAAGGCGAGAGAAAAGCAGCTGCTCGCCTTTTCGAGAAGCCTTCAGGCTGGCAGGTTGGGAGGGAGGGTGGGGCACGGGTTTCTACTCCCCCAGGAGAGGAATCCTGTGGGACACTGACGGGTTGGCCCCTGTTTGGCTATAGGAAGTTGGTCCAAAACTCCCTCAACTTTTGCAGGAAGGGGTTAGCTTTATTGCCGTGGAGTTTGGACCGACAGGGACTGCTTGTTATTAGTGGGCTTCCCAGGTAGCGCCAATGGGAAAGAACCTGCCAGCCAAGGCAGGCGACAGGAGAGATGTGGGTTTGCTCCCTGGGTTGGGAAGACCCTCTGGAGGAGAGCACAGCAACCCACTCCAGTATTCTTGCCTGGAGAATCCCATGGACAGAGGAGCCTGACGGGCAACAATCCATAGGGTCGCAAAGAGTTGGACATGACTGAAGTGACTTAGCACACACACACACGCATTTGTTATTAGCAGTAATTATCAGCATTTAATAATAATCATGACAGGGCTGCCCCTACGATGTATGGGGTCCAGGCAGATATTTTTTGCAGGACTCTTGTCTTAATAAACAATCTGAATGACTCCAAAACAGAGTCTGTTCTGATGGCCTAGGCTCATGTAACCCTGCATAAAATATACTGTATCAGTCAGTGGTACCAGACTGGCACCAGTGGCCACAGAACCCTAGATGACCCACAGACACAGGTCTCCAAACTCAGGGCATCTAGTCGACCTCTTGGAGACTCGGAGGGAATGAGGACCAAGGCTCAGATGGGTCCCATCCTGGACTGGGGTGTCCTACCTGGATGGTACTGCCTACCTGTTTCACTCCAGTCACACAGAGGCAGTTCAGAAAAATTTGAAGACTGTGCTCCAAACTGTGGGTCCAAGGTGAGGTTCTAGGTCTAAGAGTGATATAATGTTATAACTGTACATCATTAAACATAGTAGTAATTATAATTAGAATGCTGATGTTTATGACCCTGAGTAATATCTTTGTTATGTACCTGTCACTGTGCTACTTAGGATTAAACTCGGCTATGTGTGGTGAAAATTGAAAAAGAAAACAGCTTAAAAATGATAGAAAGTGACTTTGCTCCCATGTAATGGGAGTCCTGAGGTGGGCTGCTTGGGGCGGGGGAGGGGGGCCTCTGCTCCACAGAGTCTTCAGGGCTCAAGGCTCCTTCCCGCTCACCTCTCTGCCACTTGAGCGAGTGGCCCGAGGACCAGGGCGGGTCGGCCGCCGTGTTTGTGTTCAGGCAGCAGCAGGGTGGAGGGAAATGGGCTTCTTCCGCTGCCAGGGGCACCCTCTGCATTTTCCGATTGAACGGCACTTACCCTCTATCAAGTCCACCAAGTGAGGACCGGGGTCTGGTGTGGTACCTGCATCTGAACACAGGTGTTAGCAGCTGTCTTCAGGAGCGCCTGCACTTCCGCTGTGGGCTCCAGCCTCCAGCTTCTAAATGCCATGGTTCCCCTCCCTCGTCCCTACACACCCCCACACCCTCTCTTCCCTCTCCCATTCTCTGACGCAGGCTCTGCTCTCTCGCCTCCTCCCTCTCTCTCTGCGGGAAAGTTCTGGTGGTGACCCTTCCACCTGGTGGGAAGAAGAGACCAGGGAGGGGCTCCAATGGAAGGAAGAGAGTGACAACAGGGTGGCCACCCACCAGGCAGCAAGGGATGTCCCTCCTCAGCCCTGGACCTGCTCTCCCGCCTGTGGGCTCTCACATTTGGTTATGTCCCTCAGGGGTGTGTGAGTCATACCCAGAGCTCACCTCTGACTCTTATCCTCTTCCAGCTCCCTGGCTGCTTTGAGGTCCAGCTCAATTCAACTGAGTGACTATTTATTTAGCAACTTCCCATATGAAGTATTGAGAATTATTTCCCTGGGACAATTGGCCAGAACAAATTAAAGAATCGGTATCCAAGTGTGGTCAAAGCTCTTGGGACTGGCTGCCAATTTGCTTTCTATTCCCATGGGAAGGGCATGAGGGTGCTGTTTTACCACATCCTCTCCAGCACTGGGTATTGTATTTTATTGTGTTTTAGAAGATAATTGTTTATCTCACAGGTGATTATCCGCCAAGATGAATAGACTGGACTCTCCCAGGTCGTTGACACAGAGGTGATGTCAAGCTAAGCAAGGTTCCTTTTTTTTTTTTTGACAAATATAGAATGTCATTGTATTTTTTAAAAAAATGTATTTGAATGTACCTTACTCATGGAAGGTACATTAAAGTCTGGTGAATTTTCACAGGCATGTGCCTGTGAAATATCATAGCACACAGTATTGAGTTTTTTATGCTCATTGTTACTTTGCCTGGTGATTGTGCTGATCCTAAGTTATATCTGTTATTTTATATATAGTTCAGGATTAGATTCAGGGTAGACAAAAAGCCTTTTAAAAACACTGTTGTATTCTCTTAAGTTTTATCCTTAAGACACCTGTCATTTTTGGAATCCACTCCAACCAGGGGGAGACTCATTCCAGTGCCTATTAAATGGAATCTGAGATTTTAGTTTTAAAAGTGGGACTCCAGAAGATTCAATCCATGATTGCAAAATAGTTATTTCTTAGTATTTTAGTTTTTCACAAACCAGTGTTTTCCAAAGAGATCTCATTCGTTGGGCTGTTTTACTTTTGATGTCATTTTTTTGGGGTGGGGGAGCAATCATAAATTTGGGTCCAATTTAATCTTCAGGGTGTAGATCCATGTGATTGAGCACAGTTCTTTGCGGGGAAGCCAGAGGGCTTGAAAGGAAGGAAGGTGGAGTGTGGGAAAACAGGAACCCCTGTGCTCGCCGGCTGGACCTTCTGAGGCTCAAGCTGGTTCTTCCTACTTGCGTTGAGCCCGCACACACTCAGCATGGTAGGCAGGACCTGTCGCTCCCCCAGAACCCATGGCCATGTCAGCCTGCAGAGTGAAAGGGGCTTTGCACAGACGATTCGCTTAAGGATCTCGAGGTGGCCAGCCGTGTCCCGGTGGGCAGACCCCTCCCGGACAGCTAGTGAGGCCCTGCGGGGGGCAGCAAGCCCAGTGACCCCAGAAAGCAGTGTCCCCTTGCTTTCTCCATGCCAAGGCCACCTGCAGAGGGAGGGACAGAGACTTGGCAGGAGGTGAAACCTAAGTCCATTCAAAACCGTCAGCCTCAGCAGAGCCTCGGGGCCCTGCTAGATAAACACCGCTGTGTTTAAAGACTCTACAGGAAATGTTTTGGCCTGGAGGGGAGGTTCCAGGCTTCATTCTGAGCTGAGTCCATTCCTGGGACAAATTACAACCACTGTCCACGGTGTCTTGGTCCTGCCATGGTCTTGCAACAGGAGGTAGCCCTTGACCTGGAGCTGCACTGGGGAGTCTGCAGTCCTCTCCTGGGATGTGGGGCTTCATGGAAGAATCAAGCCCATGGGCACACAGGGGAAGTTCCAGGGTGTGCACTGACACCTGCCTGGAAGGCAGCTGGTTACACCGGCCCTGTCCCACCTCTCCTGCTCCCCTCTGTCTTGCCCTCCACTCCCAGACCTCTCTGTTCCTCAAATAAATAAATAAATAAATAAATAAATTTAAAAAGATCCTAATCACAGCGAAGGCACAACCAAACTGAACGGAGAGAACCCTACTTAGTCAAGAAAAATGGTACAGCCTCACGGGTGTGAAATTGCAGGACCCTCACAGTATGCTTGCTGCTTGACGCGAGGTACCTGTGCACCCAGACTGCACACGAGTGCTTTCTGAGCTGCTGCCTTCTGAGCCCCATGATGAGCTGCACTTGTTTTCTTCTTCCCTGGGGCCCGGCCTTGTTGCAGCCATGAGTCATTACTCAGCGTCCCCGTCCCACACCCTGTGCAACCACCACCCAGCTCAAGACACAGAGCATTCGCAGAGCCCTTGGAGTCCCCTCATCCTCCTTCCTAGTTGACGCCCGTCTCCCCAGAGTGTCGCCATCGTGACTTGTATCACTATGAGTTTTGTGGAACTTGAACTTCCTATCTGAGAATCACACCTTTTACTTGTTATAGTGTCTGTACTTGCAGTTGTAATATGCTCACCTCACAGATGGGGAAACTGAGGCATGACTTTTACTGCTGAGTCCAAGGTCCCAGAATAAGGAGCAGGGTTGAGATGCCAACCATATCCTAGCTCCTAGAAAAAGGCGAGGCACTTCAGGAGCAAAGTGGCAGAGAAGCGCACGGGTGGAAGCGCTGGAGATGGCCTGGGGCAAGGGCCACCCTCCTCCTCTTTGGCAGAGGGCCCCTCGACTGTCCCCCATCCCCATCCTCAGTTCAGTTCAGTCGCTCAGTCGTGTCTGACTTTTTGTGAGCTCATGGACTGCAGCACACCAGGGTTCGCTGTCCATGACCAACTCCCAGAGCTTGCTCAAACTCATGTCCATCCAGTTGGTGGATGCCATCCAACCATCTCATCCTCTGTCATCCCCTTTTCCTCCCACCTTCAATCTTTCCCAGCATCAGGGTCTTTTCCAGTGAGTCAGTTCTTCCCATCAGGTGGTCAAAGTATTGGAGCTTCAGCTTTAGCATCAGTCCTTCCAATGAATATTCAGGGTTGATTTCCTTTAGGATGGACTAGTTTGACCTCCTTGCAGTCCAAGGGACTCTCAAGAGTCTTCTCCAGCACCACAGTTCAAAAGCATCAATTCTTCAGTGCTCAGCTTTCTTTATGGTCCAACTCTCACATCCATACATGACTACTGGAAAAACCATAGCTTTGACTAGATGGACCTTTGTCGGTAAAGTAATATCTCTGTTTTTTAATATGCTGTCTAAGTTGTTCATAGCTTTTCTTCCAAGGAGCAAGTATCTTTTAGTTTCATGGCTGCAGTTTCACCATCTGCAGTGATTTTGGAGCCCAAGAAAATAAAGTCTTTCACTGTTTCCATTGTTTCTCCATCTATTTGCCATGAAGTGATGGGACTGGATGCCACGATCTTAGTTTTTTGAATGTTTAGTTTTAAGTCAGTTTTTTTTACTCTCCTCTTTCACTTTCATCAAGAGGCTCTTTAGTTCCTCTTCACTGTTTCTTGGTGGGTTGGTCTGGAACATTCCCATCCTGTCTGTCCCCAATCTCAAGGCTGGCTGTGTGCTTACTGCCCAAAGAAGCCCCCGACAGCTATACTGATGTTCTGGGGAAAGCCCTGCAAATCTTGTGACAGACAGCTCTCATCTGGTGCTTAGCGTAGAGCCTGATGTCGGCACCAGAGAGGGAGGGTGCTGGCCCTGGGAAACCTGATTGGTGCCAAGCCTGTGAGTGTGCGTCCAGCCCTCGCAGATGGTCACCCTGCTGACCCCCCACCAGAGCATGGTTGGAAGTTGGACAGCGTTCCTGCAGCCGTATGGGCCCCGTTTGCTGACCCCTGTGTGGATGTGAGCAGTAATGAGATAATCCATGAGAAATGCCAGCATTGCCCCGTGAATGTGAGCGGGCTCATTGTTCTTAATTGCTCACAATTGGGACTCATGATCCCAACAGTCTGTCCCATAGGTCTCTTATCTGAATCCTTATCTCAGACCCTGGGAGCCGGATCTGTTTCAAAATTCAGAATTTGTTAGATTTCAGAACTTAATCAGTGCTTGTGTTGTATATCATTAACAGCCCCGAGGGATCCTGGACAGACTGGGTCGTGAAACTTGCTGCAATTTCTGCAGCAAACCCTATGGGCACGTAGCCACACCCCCTTCACAGCTCCGTTCTGGACTGGCTCCGCGGCCAAACCTCGGGAGGAAACGGGACAAGAGGCCTGGGTCCTCCTGCCTCTTCTCCTGTGTGGCCTTGGGCAACACACCCTCCTGGGAAAGGGAAACAGAGTCCTCAGGGCTTCAGGACACTGTGGTTGGATGAGTTTGTCTAGGAGAAGCGCTCAGACAGGGCCAGCTCTGGGTGAAGATGGGGAAGCGCCCTCCATGATCGCAGTCTTACTCTGACTGACTCTGGTGCTGCTGGTGGCTTACCGGCTCTCACCGAGACGTGAGCTGGGGGCCTTACCAAAAGTGCCCCCTCATCTGCAGGTTCAACTGTATGCCCCCAGCACTGCGTGCTGCTGTGTGTGCAACCATGTGTGTGTGTGTCCTGTGTGTCGGGTAATGGGGGAGTGGCTGCGGGGGTGTGTGTGGGGTGAGACTGTAGAGCAGGGCCAGCCCTGACTCAGATTGGGGCCTGTCGGACTCTGTAGCCTTTTCGCAGCTAACCACCCAAACTTAGTGGATTAAAAGAAAGGCATTTATTCATTTTTCACTCATGCACATGCAGTTTGGGCAGGACTCTGTGGGGACAGCTCTACTCTGTTCTGTATGGTGTTGGCTGCGGAGGCGTGGCGGCTGGGGACACCTGATGGCTGGGTTCTGGAACTCTCTGAAGGCTGGTTCACTCACTCACCTGTGTTTGGCGGCGGGGGGGGGGGGGGGGGTGAGCCCGGTGTTAACTGGACCCAGCAGGGCCCTCCACCGGAACCTCTGTGCTCGGTCTTCCCAGTGGCTGCTCTGGCTTCCTCACAGCGTGAGGGCAGGGTTCTTTGTCTCATCTTAGGGGTCACTTGCACCAGAGCTTCATGGGTTGAGACAGTCATAGAGTCTCCCCAAGTTCTAGAGGAGGGGACACAGACCCCACCATTGGATAGGAGGAATATCAACTCTTTTTATATTTTATATATAATATCAATACATATAATAATGTTTATAAATGTATAGCATATTTGTCTATAAAATGTTTGTAATATTTACAAAATTTACCACTTTATTTAGTGGCAACATACTGCATCTCATAAAGATTAGAATTATAATCATATTGGTATTTCTGTCTAAGCATTGGTTTTTCACAAGTGGTTTCAGGAAGCGCCACATCTCTTCCAGGAGGAAGCATTTTGGGGATAATTCTAGGAGACATAGGCTTTATTTTCAGCAGAAAAAGGAAGAGTTATTAGCCGAGAAAAGGGAGTGATTAGAAGATCTGATACCCAAAGCCTCCCAGCTAGTGAGTTATTCTAGATCAGATCTATTTATTTCTGGTTGAGGGGAAAAAAAAAACAGGAAAAAAAAAAAAAAAAACCAAAACACTTTACACAGGCTCATGGATTGCTTAAGTGCAAGGGAACTATGTAACTTAATTTAAAAAAAAGTCTTGGGCTTCCAGAGCTGGTAGGAAACTTGGAGCTCAGGTAATCCTGTGCATCTTAAATTGAGGGGTACATAACCCTAAGTGTAGATGAAACAAGCAGAGAGAGAGAGTTACAGCATAAACATGGCGAACTTTGATTTTTCCTAGATGCCAAGTAATCCAAAACATTTCAATATTCAAACAAACATGTCTATATTTTGGAGTAGAACATAAAATCTCCATAAATTTTTATGGCGAAACAGAAGACTTAAAAGAAATTCCACACTGTCAGACTGGCTTGAGTGAAAAGTAAGAAACCTCCGTTCTACCCCCTCTGTGGTCCTAGCTTGGACTCCTGGGTCCTAACCCTCCTTCCCTGCCATGGAGGGTGTTTCGGGAGGTGGGGGGGGCGGGGGGTGGCGGGCAGCACCAGAAGCAGTGTGCTAGCTGGCAGTCCTACTGGGAACTCTCTACAATACTAGCTCTCAGCAGGAAGTGCTAAGGAAAAAAAAAAAGAAAGAAGGCCAAGGAAAAGGCCATGTCATGTCAGTCTCCACATGGAGTCAGAGCTGCTCTCTCTGATAAAGGAGCCACCAGTCACATGTGGTCATTGCCTAGAAATACGGCTGGTCCAGATTGTGATGTTCCTAGGAGGAAATACACACTGACTTTCAAAAACTTACTATGAAAAAGAAGAATGCAAAGTGTTTCATTATATATATTGATTATATAATGAAATGACGGTATCTGGGGCATATTGAGTTGAATAAATGCATTTTCTTTCTTTTTACTTCTTTAACGTGTCTACTACAAAATTTTAAACTATTTAGGTGGCTCACATTATTAATATTTTCATTGGATGCATTGGGCTAGAGTTTAAGGTGTCTGCTAATGTAACACCTCAGAACCCTGTCCTTCCTATAATATCTTGAGTGACTAGTCTGGGAATAGAACAGGCTGCTGAAAACATGCCTTTAGGTTGTTTGTCTCTTTACTGACCTCTAAGTAAACACTGAATTTCCCACCTCCACACTTTTGTTGACCCTGTTCTGCTGAGAATTCCTTCTTCTCTTGACCATTCCAGACCAACCCACCCTTTAACACATAGCTCAAATCTCTTAAGAGTCAAATGCATTCTTTACTCTGCATCCCCTCCCCAGCTTTATAGAGAATCCCTCCTTCTGAAAGTCTTAACAGGCTCACTTCCTCATTAATTAATGAGATAAATCCATACTTCACTGCCCAGTAATCTTTACTCTCTTTTTTATGTGGTGGAAAGTATGAATGGCATGACTTTTTGTTGCTTCTTTGAGGGGTTGCCTGAAGCCTCTCCTAGTTTAGGGGGTACTCAGAGGGGTGAGGTGCTTGCTATGGCTTGCACTGGAAGTTAGTGGGAAGGCTGGGGGAACAGGGAAGTTGGATTGTGCCACATTTCTCCTCAATTTCCAGTTCATTCAGATGCATAGGACTGGAGAGTCCCAATTTCTCAACACAGTCCAATACCCTATAGCAGAAACTATTGGTCAGCTACCCACAGCCTGTGCCAATGCCTTTCTCTTGCTCCAAAGGCCTGGATGATCTGGATATGTGCTTTCTCAGCCTCCCCTGAAGCCAGGTTTGCCAAGTGACCCTGCTCTGGTCAATAAGCCAGAGGAAAGTCAGCAGAGCTTTTATGGAAGGATTTTCTTCCTTGATAAAGGAGAGGAAGTCGTGTAAAGGGTCACGTGAAGAAATTCTTCTTTACTGTCCTGGCCTTGCGCTGCTTCCTACTACTGAATATGGTTGAAGAGGCTGGCATTGCAGCAACCATCTTGGGACCATGAGGTGATAATGTAGGGGAGAAAAGTTAAGGAGTAGAACAGAGAAGGAGCAGAGTAGAACAATGGAAAGGGCCTGGGCAAAGATGACTTGACTGAGTTGCCAAGGCAACTGCAGGACCACCTACTTAGACTTCCAAAAAATGTGATACAGCTGTATATTTTTATCATCTATGCCATCCCTAGCTGAGCATTCGGTTCCTTACGCCGGAATGCCTTCTAACTGATATACATGTGCTATGCTGTGCTTAGTTGCTCAGTCATGTCCAACTCTTTGCTGACCCCATGAATTATAGCCTGCCAGGCTCCTCTGTTCATGGATTTCTCCAGGCAAGAATACTGGAATGGGTTGCCATTCCCTTCTCCAGAGGATCTTCCCAACCCAGGGATCGAAGCCAGGTCTCCAGCATTGCAGGCAGATTCTTTACTGTCTGAATCACCAGGGAAGCCCAACTGATGTATATTCCACATTATCACAAAGGAAAAGAACTCATGCCACAACCAAAATATGTAATATAAATGAAAACTGCCACTGAATTAGAAAGTGGTGTTCTCACCTCAAAGCATCAACCACATCAGACTGATTAGTCATAGCAGGGACAGCTTCTTGCAGTGACAGGTCTAGTGGCATTTTACCAGCAACATCTCAGTTAAGCATCCTGACCATGCTGTGAGGCAGACATTGTTACTACCTCTACATTACAGAAGGGAAAACTGTGGCTTGGAGGGGTGAAATCATGTGTCCAGGGTCACTCAGAACAGAATGGTGTTGAGTTGTAGGAGCCCAAGTCCAAGCACAGACCTTAACAGCTGACTGCCCATCCTTCTGTGACCCAAACTCTCTGTGTGCCTTTGGTTTGTAATGAGGCCATCATATGCTCCCAGCATAGATCCTCTCCAAGTGACTCCCATGAAACTTAAAAAGAGGAGAGAAAGAAAGAGAGAGAGACACACAGAGAAGACCCAATATACTATTTCTCAAATGACATGCCTGCTATCCACCCCCAGGAGGGCTACCTACTGTTTATTTGGGGCTGCACAAAAAATGTCAGTGTTGTAAGTTTTTCTTTCCTGCAGATAGGCAGTTTCTAAATGGACAGATCACATTCTTGATCTGAAAATAACACATGAAAGACATAAAAAGAAAAAATGTCCAGCAGGTTTACAATCTTTCCCTTATGCCAATAAATAGAGGAGGCAAGAATGTCATGGTAAAGACAAGGTGACCAACCTCCAGTGTAAAATGTGCTCGTCAGGAAAGCTGAAAAGTGTGCATGAAAGGAACTTGGTTCTGCTCAAATGTAGCTTTGAATTAGTCTGCTTAAATTTAGTTGACCTGGGATAAACTTGTGGAATAAATCATTCTTCTTGAGAGAGATGAGGTGAATTTGCTCTTCCAGAAAATAACCTAATCTTACAAATATCTCACAGTGTGTGGTCTCTGTGGAGAAACAGATAAGTGAAATGGAATCTTTTCAACCAGTGTTTTTCAGCATTGATTTTCTGTTATTGCTGCAATCAGATGTCCCCAAAACTATCTTCCCCAACATCTTAGGTTCCAAGCAGAGCCACTGATGAATTTCTTTAAACACTCTCAAAAAACAGAAGAACTGTGTATATAAGATGTTAGAAACAGTTTGACTTTTCTGTGCTGTAGGATGAACATAACTTGCTTCCAGACTTTGAGCACTGAGTGTAACACTGTGCACTTTGGCATGCCCACTACAGGCCAAGCATTGTGCAAGGTGCCATACGCACATTAGCTCAGTCCATCCTCAAAACCCTTGTGAGGTGGCCCCAATATTATCCCCATTTTACAGATGGAGAAACTCAAGTCTAAATCCCTTGTTTGAGATCACACAGCTGGTGTTGGAAGAACTTGAATTTAGTGTTAGGTCTGTCTGACTCTAGAACTTTCCCCCTAACTGCTAGTCTCTTCTGAAGTGAAGGGTCTTCCTTTGGGTCTCCGCAAGAGCAGACTCTGAGACAGAAGTTGGAGGCCTTCATCTCTCATGCACACATGCCTGCGAAGAGAATTGCTGGGTCACATGGCAGCTACAAACTTAGCTTTACAGAAGATGACAAGCATTAACCAAACTGGTGGCCCTGTGTGCACTGGCAGCGTGTGAGAGTCCAGTGGCCCCAGCTGACATCATCAGCTATTCTTGTGGCGTGTCACTGTGTTATCTCAGTGTTCATATTTTCCCGGTGAAATCTGCCCCTTGGCAACCACAAGTCTGCTCTCGTATGTCTGTGAGTCTGCTTCTGCTTTGCAGATAGGGTCATTTGCGCCATAGTTTAGATTCCGCGTATAAGTGATATCATATGGCGTTTGCCTTTCTCTTTCTGACTGACTTCACTTAGTATGATGGAGTCCTGTGGCATCCATGTTGCTGTGCGTGGCATATTGTGTTCTTTTCATGGCTGAGTAGTATTCCATTGTATATGTGCACCACATCCTCCTTTATCCGTTCCTCTGTTGGTGGACCCGCAGGTTGTCTCCATGTTTTAGCTATTGTGAATGATGCTGCTATGAACATACAGATACATGTATCTTTTTGAATTAGGTTTTGTCTTGGTATGTGCCCAGGAAAGGGATTGCTGGAGCATATGGTAATTCTATTTTTAGTTTTCTGAGGACTCTCCATACTGTTCTCCACAGTGGCCGTTACCAATTTACATTCCCACCAACAGTGTAGGAGGACTCTCTTTTCTCCACACCCTCTCCAGCATTTGTTATTTGTAGACTTTTTAATGATGGCCTTTCTTACTAAAATGAGATGGTAACTCACTGTACGTTTGATATACTAAATTGTTATCTTTTGATGAACACAAGTATTTAATGTTGACAAAGTCCAATTTGTCCTTTTTGGTTAGTGCTTTTTGTGTGTGTCCTGTTTAAGAAATCTCCATTGATCTTTAAAGAAATGGCCCCCAAATGCCTCCACGTTTTCCTTGAGGGTGCGAGTTCAATGTGAATTCATGAAGAATAGAATAGCTTACTTATTCCCTGACCCCAGCACTCATTCTGAGTTTCCAGCTTTTGCTTTCTCAGAGGGAGCTCTGCATCCCTGGGGCCTTGGGGAAGAGGTGTGGGTTTATGGGTTTTGGATGAGTGGGTGAGATTCCCACCTCCACTGGAAAGTAGATCCATTTGGATGCAAATTCTTTTGAAGGACGACTTTGCTTCATTTTCAGATATAAAAGTGGAAAGTAGTTAGGTTTCACTAGAAAAGTGTGTCTTTGAGCTACTGGAGTTTTCAGACACTGTGTCTCTGTTTGTAAAATAAACAGTAAAAAGACGAAAGGAGAGAATGAATTTTAATGTGGTCGTTTGCTGGAAGGGGGAAGCCAGCATTCTTTGTAGCACGTTGCTATGCAGAAATGAAGGAAGGAAACTTAGAGCTGCCACCTTATGGAAAGTGACAGTTTTTAGATGGCAGGCCCCCACCCTCTGGCCAAGATTGTTCCAGTGACATTTTTAAAGGAGAAGAAAAATTTTCCATGTAAGAACCCCAAGTTCCTTAATTATAGAGCTAGAGACAGTAAAATACAGGAAAAGATTCCCATATGACTATAGAAGTGTCCATCTTTCCTTCTCAGTGAACTGCACCCTCAGCCTCTAAAAGGGAAGAAAGAAAGGGAGAATCTTTGTTGAAACCTTAGAAACCATTTATTTTCTCCCTTTTGTCTCTCCTTCCTTATTTCTCTCTCTCCTTTTGCTTTTCCTGCCCATCCCTTTCTAACTCAGTCCCCTCCTTGGGCCCTAGGTCTTGGTTTCCTCACCTCTAGAATCAGGTAACGCCATCATCTCATAGGCTTGCTGAAGGAGTCGGTGAGTTGGTGCATGAAGGGCTGAGTGTTCAAGAAATGCCGCTTGTTGTTGTCATTTCTGTTATGGCTTCACTTCAGAAACAGTGAACTCTTTTTAATCATGTCTTTTTTGGGAGGACCCTTTCCAAATTATACACTACAGTGATTTGACTCACTATGAGCAGATCAGCCCTTTATCTTGGAGTTTTCTGATTAGTCATGAGGCTGACATTTGAACTGACATTTTTCTATTTGATTCTTGGAACTACTTTTTATCTGTAGAAATGAACCAAAGCCACCTCCTTAACACTCTTTCCACCTGTCAAATTGTCCTCCAAGAAATACCCACTTTCAGAGATAGGAAGAATGTTGAGAAGTGGCAGTAATTGGGTGCCAACACCATGCAAGCTGAGCTGTGGGTGAAATTCCCATTTAGTAATATAAGCCTAAATAATGTCCTATTTCAGTCTGTTTTGTGAAATGCTATATAAAAAAAAAATCAGTAAAAGAGAAATGAAAAATTTAGCCAAGATATTGCTAGACAGGACATTTTATATTTACGGTCTCTCGAGTATCAACATTAATATCTTCAGTTTATGGATGAGAAAACTGAACTCAAAGAAGCTATGTGACTTCCTGAAGGACCTGCAGCTGTTTTTAGGATGGTGTGGTAGGAAGGCACCAAAATATGGCAGAAGACTGTCTTACTTAAGTGAAACTAGAAACCAGATCTTGTGGAAGGGATCAGAATGAGATGGGGTCAGAGTGAATGCTTGTTCCTCTTCTGGGGGTTTCAGGACCCTCCTGGGCCTGGGGCAAGTCCAAAGCTCAGAGCTGGATTATTGGTCTCTCATTTGGGCCCCACTGGCATTTCTTCTTGTTTGGTAAAGGCATCCTGGTCTTCCCAGGGGAGAGCCTCTTCCCCAGAGTCCTCCCTTGTAGCTGGATTGGGCTGGTCTCACCCTCCCAGATCCAGGCTGGAACTCTTTCTTAAGACCTGTTGATGACTGCTGTTCACCCTCTAAACACAGGGGACTGCTCGGGGTGGTGAGTGACCCAGGATCCTGAGTCAGAGCCGGCTATAGCATTATTGTTGGAGTTATTGGGGGTGTCACCAGGGTGGAGTCTTGATGACATTATTTGAGCCTCTGTCACTGGAAGGGCCCAGGCCAATACAGGGCTTGACTTGAATAGTTGGACCAAAGTAAGAGGAACACTGTGCTGATATTCTGTCAGCATCCACCCTGTAATAACAGTTATTAAAATTTAAAGTGTTTGGCTAATGCCATGCCCTAGGGAAAATCCAGGCAATGTGAACTAGGCAATGTGCAGTGGCCATCTCAGGAGGCCTGGCAGTAACAGGGGGCAGCCCTAGGCTCTGACCCCAGGTCTGGCTCTCCTTTTTCCAGGTGAGTGTCTGGTCCCCTTGCCAGAGCTGTTTCCTCAGCTGTGAAAGGGAGACCACAGCATGACCTAGAACGGTCCTTGTTAGGATTGAATAATAATACATGGAAAGTTCATGGCTGTGAGAGCTGTGCAAATATGTGTGGGGAGGAGATGATGAACACTATTAGTCAGATTACTACTTCTACTAAAATGACAGCAGTAATAATGACTCTTAGCAATTACTGAATCCTTACTGTATCAGTTAGCTCTTCAGTTCAGTTCAGTTGCTCAGTCGTGTCTGACTCTTTGTGACCCCATGGACTGCAGCACCAGGCTTCCCTGTCCGTCACCAATTCCCGGAGCCTACTCAAACTCATGTTCATCACATCGGTGATGCCACCCAACCGTCTCATCCTCTGTCGTCCCCTCCTTCTCCCACCTTCAATCTTCCCCAGCATCAGTGTCTTTTCCACTGAGTCAGTTCTTTGCATCAGGTGGCCAAAGTATTGGAGTTTCAGCTTCAGCATCAGTCAATGAATATTCAGGACTATTTTCCTTTAGAATGGACTGGTTGGATCTCCTTACAGTCCAAGGGACTCTCAAGAGTCTTCTCCAACACCACAGTTCAAAAGCATCAATTCAACTCAGCTTTCTTTACGATCCAACTCTCACATCCATATAGGACTACTTGAAAAACCATAGCTTTGACTAGATGAACCTTTGTTGGTAAAAGTAATGTCTCTGCTTTTTAATATGCCATCTAGGCTGGTCATAGCTTTTCTTCCAAGGAGCAAGTATCTTTTAATTTCATGGCTGCAGTCACCATCTGTAGTGATTTTGGAGCCCAAATATAAAGTCTGTCACTGTTTCCACTGTTCCTCATCTATCTGCCATGAAGTGATGGGACCTGATGCCATGATCTTAGTTTTCTGAATGTTGAGTTTTAAGCCAGCTTTTTCACTTAGAGTAAGAGTAAGTTAGCTCTTATTGCATCACAAATGATCCTGAAACACAGCAGCTTAAAATCCCACCAGTTGTTTCATTCAAGATTCTATGTAGAACTGGGGCTGGGCTCAGTGGGGAGGTTCTTTGGGTCCTGGAGGAGCTCATTCAGATGTCTGTGGGTGTTGGCTGGGCCAGTGCTGGATTAGCTGACCCGGGTGGGGGACTGCTTAATGGGATGCCTCATCACTGCCTGTGTGGCCTCTGGTCTTTCAGAGGCTGGCTGGGCTTGCCCACACGTCCATGTAGGGTTCTAGAGAGAGGGGGAGAGGACCAGACCCCTCCTTGGATTCCAAATTGTTGTGCAACCACGTTAGTACTATTGGTCAAAGCAAGTCACAGAGCAGCCCAGATTTCAGGGGCAGGGAAGTAGACTTCACTTCATAATGGGTGAGCATATCTTGTTCCTGACGCTGAGAAAACTTGGGACTGTTTTTTTTTTTTTTTTTTCCCTAGTCAATCACATTTACCTTGGTCCACATACTGTTTGATTCTTGCAGTGATCCTCTTAGATAGTTCTGTTATTGATGTTCTTGTCATTGTTATCCCCACAGAATATGAGATCTCCAAGTGTGTTTGGGTGAGCATGGCTGGATGGTAGGGGCCGAGACGTGAACTCTGCTTAGGTAGCCAAGTCTCATCCTCCTCCAGCCCATGAGATCCTGCCCATGGCCAGGACAGGTGTTGACAGCAGCCACGATTGGCTGAGGGCTCACTGTGAGTCCTCACGGCAGAGTTACCAGTGCCAGGACCGCTCTCATCTCCATTTACCAGAGGAGGAGACCGAGGCACAGAGAGGTTAAGCCCCAAGTTAAGGGCATACGTCTGGTCAGAGACGAAGATGAGCCCCCTGTGCTGGGTGTCTCCCACTTGCCCTGGGGACCCTGGCTCCACCTTCCCGCCTGGTCTGGGCCTCAGGAGCCTGATGTGCATGGACTGCACTAATGGCTTCCTTATTGTCCATCTCCTGCTTGGGTTTGGCCAGTGGGAGGCCTGGCTGGGACTACGGGGAGGGCCCATGGCTCTGGTCAGGGGCCCCCACTCTGTTGCTCCATTCTCTGGGTTCTGGTACCTGTCCACTGTCCTTCCCTCTGCTACCCTGCAGTGGTACCACCCTTGCTCTTACTACCTGGGGTTTCTATAGTACCCCTCATTGGTTTCCTAAATTCCGCCTACATCTTGGCAGTCCCTTTGTTAGACTATTCTCAAGTTACCTGCTTCTAATGTACCATCTGATTCTTACTGGGGCTCTGAATGAAACACCAACTGACTCAGCAGTTTCTATATTTAATATTTATTGAAAAGATGAAAAGATTGGAATACTAATGAGAAAAGTGCTAGGTGATATCCAAAGCTTAGCTCCTTGAATAATGAAATTGAAAGTCTTAAGATGAAAATGAGGCATAATAAGGTTGTCTCCATACTGGCCAAAGGCAGGAGGCCGTGTTTCTGTCTGGAGGGACACCGAACATTGAATACTGTTTCTGTGTTATTTCCAAAGAGCTTGGATTGCATTTTAATTAATTTGCCTTGAAATTAACATACCCTGCTCTTTCTTGAGCCAGGCTCAAACTTTCCAGCATATCCTGTTGCAAGGAAATGCTTCTATAAATCAGGTTGAATGTGGCATTAGAGACTGAGAGGAGAGAGGGAGCTATTTATATATGGATGTTTTATATTCCGCTCTTGTGCAGAAGTTTATATATATATGTGCATATATATGTGTATATATATAGAGGCACTTTTCCAGATTGTGTGCGTGTGTGTTAGTCACTCAGTCGTGTCTGACTGCTTGCAACCCCACGGACTGTAGCCTGCCAGGCTTCTCTGTCCATGGGATTCTCCAGGCAAGAATACTGGAGTGGAATGCCATTCCCTTCTCCAAGGGATCTTTCCAGATTGGCAGCCAGTAAGCCCTGAGGATGTGCTGGGTGGGGTTGCTCCTCTATCTCCAAGGGATGTGTCACAGCCAGCCTATTCATGCTGGACTATGGGCAGAGGACAGGAAAGTCAGGTCAGGCCAGGTTCCAGTCCGAGCTCTGCCACTTATGAGCCCTGTCACCTTGGCTATATTATTTAGACCATCCTCGCCTCAGTCCCCACGTGTGTAAGCTAAACCAAAGGGGGGAAGACAAAGGAACACACTTCCCCAGAGCCCTCAGGCACCCCTTCTACCCCAGAGCCCTCAGACACCCCTTCTACACCCAGTCACAGTGTTTCTCACAGGTGGTGCCTGGTAGGGTCTCAGCAGCCATGGGGACCCCTGAACCTTCAGATCTGTGTTTTGCCTGGAAAGATCTGAAAGAGCTAAGGGCCGCCCTCAGAACTAGGTCTTGTAAAAATGGTCTAATTTGCAGAATGACTGAGTAGACACCTTGTAGAAGAGTGTATTCGGGCTTGGGTTCAAATCCTGGTTCTGTCACTTGTCAGCTAAGTGCCAGTGGGGAGGTGGCCTCACTTCTCTGAGGTTGCCTCTCCTGCACTGTGGACTGGGAGCCCTCTGTAGTCCTCTCAGAAGGTTGGCAGGAAGGCTCAATGAGATTCAGTGCACGTGATGGCCTCAGCCACTGCCAGGCACAAAGTGAGTGCTCAGAGCATGGCAGCAAAGGGCAGACAGAAATGGAAGAATATGTGTCCATGTACTCGATAAGACGCACTGAGCACCTGCCTGGTGTGTTCTTTGCTGTATTGAGCAGGCAATGGCGTGATGCATGAGGTCATTACTGTCTCTGCCTTTAGGAGAAGAAAGACATTATATCAATGATACAAATAGTTAAAGAATTGCAATTTTTAACAAGGGTAACAAGATGGGAACAAATAAGAGAGAGATCAAGGGAAGAGTCCTAATTTAGGAGGGAGTGATCCAGAAAGGAAGTGGTATTTAAATTGAGTGTTGTATTGGTTAAGGTGATGGCAGCTGCTTTCCACGTAAACCCCAATCTCAGTGCCTAACACAACAGGAGTCTCTTTCTTGCTCATGCGACACTTGATTATGGGTTTAGCAGGCATTTTCCACCTTGAAAAACTTAGGCTCCTTTGATCTTGAACTCAGCTGTTGTAATAGAACAGTTCAGCAGGTTTGCAGAATGTAAGATCAATCTACAGAAATCAGTTGTGTGTTTATGTACCAACAATGAAAAATTTGAAAGTGAAATTGGAAGAGCAGTTCCACTGACAATAGCATAAAGAATAGAATACTTAGGAATAAGGAAGTACAAAACTTATATAATGAAACCTATGAAACATTATTGGAATATATTAAGTGAAGCCGCTCAGTTGTGTCCGACTCTTTGTGACCCCATGGGCTATAGCCTACCAGGCTCCTCTGTCCATGGGATTTTCCAGGCAAGAGTACTGGAGTGGGTTGCCATTTCCTTCTCCAGGGGATCTTCCCGACCCAGGGATACGAACCCAGGTCTCCCTCATTGTGTCGAGATGCTTTACCCTCTGAGCTACTAGGGAAGCCAGAATATATTAAAGACCTAAATAAATGGAAAGGCATCCTGTGTCTATATCCTGAATGTTTACAAAGAAGGTACATGTATGAGAAATAACTTCTAGACCATAGGATAATGTGAGGGGTATTTAAGTTTAGTTCAGTTCAGTCGCTCAGTCATGTCTGACTCTGCGACCCCATGGATGGAGCTTGCTCAAACTCATGTCCATGGAGTCAGTGATGCCATCCAACCATCTCATTCTCTCTTGTCCCCTTCTCCTCCTGCCTTCAATCTTTCTTAACATCAGGGTCTTTTCCAATGAGTCAGTTCTTCATATCAGGTGGCCAAAGTATTGGAGCTTCAGCTTCAGTATCAGTCTTTCCATTGAATATTCTGAACTGATTTCCTTTAGGATTGACTGGTTTGATCTCCTTGCTGTCTTGAGTCTGCTCCAACATCACAGTTCAAAAGCATCAATTCTTTGTTGCTCAGCTTTCTTTATGATTCAACTCTCACATCCATACATGACTACTGGAAAAACCATAGCTTTGACTAGACAGACTTGTTGGTAAAGCAAGGTCTCTGCCTTTTAATATGAGGGTTATTTAGTGATACAATATGTATCTGATCATATGTATACAATGAATATATATGAAAACTACTTCTTAGAGCAGAGGACAGCTTGGGGAAGAATCAGTGATACAATATAATATCTGAACACATAGAAATTTTGTATACATCCCTCCTCACACACGCATACAAACACACACACACACACTCTCTCTCTCTCTCACGTGCACTTCTCCCTACATCACAAGATGACTGGGGCTTCAGTAATACAATTTGAATCTGACTATCTATCTATATATATATTCAATGCCTGTGTATGAAAACTGTTCGTTATGTCAAAAGTTAGATAGAAGTTTTATTTTAAATTTTATTTTCTTTGGCTCCAAAATCACTGTGGACAGTGACTGCAGCCATGAAATTGAAAGATACTTGCTCCTTGGAAGAAAAGCTATGACAAACCTTGACAGCATATTAAAAAGCAGAGACATCATTTTGCTAACAAAGATCTGTATAGTCAAAGCTGTGTTGTTTCCAGTAGTCATGTACAAATGTGAGAATTGGACCATAAAGAAAGCTGAGTGCCAAATAATTGATGCTTTTGAATTGTGATTCTGGGGCATACTCTTGAGTGTCCCTTGGACTGTAAGGAGATGAAACAAATCAATCTTAAAGGAAATCAGTCCTGACTATTGGAAGGACAGATGCTAAAGCTGAAGCTCTAAGACTTTGGCCACCTGATGTGGAGCACCAACTCATTGGAAAAGACCCTGATGCTGGGAAAGATTCAAGGCAAAAGAAGGGGTGGCAGAGGATGAGATGGTTGGATGGCATCACCAACTCAATGGACATGAGTTTGAGCAAACTCTGGGAGACAGGGAAGGACAGGGAAGCCTGGTTTGCTGGGGTCCATGGGGTCACAAAGAATCAGACTTGACTTAGCAACTGAACAACAACAAGAAGGAGAAAGCTTTGTTGTTGCTCCCATAGCACTCAACGACTCAGAGAGGATAGTCACTTGCCCAAGGTCACCCAGCCTGTTATTGGCAGAGCCGAGACGAACCAAGTCAGTCTGGCATGTCAGCTCTTGGAGCTAGCTGCAAGGGTAGCGTGGCTGTCACCATGCACTGTGCTCCCCACTTGAGCCCCACGGGAAGGGAAGGTGCTGGCATCAGCTGGGGCTGCGGGACACAGAGCCGTCACCCCACCCAACTGTGGTCACGTGAGTGTGAAGTGATGGTTTGGGTCAGCAGGGTCCCTGCCATCTGTTCTGACTGCGAAGGTGTAAGTGACGCCAAGGTCAAAGTGACACTGGCTGCTGGTGAAGCTGTGGGGCAGCCTGAAGGGTAACGCCCGGGGGTCCTGGCCGAGCCTGGGCTCTCCCTCAGACACACGACGCCGATGCCGGGAAGGTTCCCCAGAGATCACCACAGGGAGAGTGCTGGAAGCAAAAAGCAAGAACCAAGCTTCAAACAGCTATGGACCGGGGTGGGGGTGGGGTGCAGCCTGCTTATTGTTCCCTCTTCCCCCTCCTGTGGGTTAAACTCGGGAGAAGCTCCTCCTGACAGTTTTCCTAGGGGCTCTAAGGTGGGGAGAGGGGCCACTGCTCAGCTGGGTCCCTCCTTCCCACCTGCCAGGCCTGGGAGGTGGCCCTGGGGGTGTCAGTCGCCTGGCTGTGCCACGGAGTGGCCCGGTACCTTGGCACACCTACTCACGTCTGTGGACCTCAGCACCCTCAGCTGTGATGGGGGCGCTGACAGCCGTCTTGTCACCACGTGGCAGGCGTTGGGGTAGTCAAGTGAGATCTGGAGCGCACTAAGAGCTTGGCCTGTGGTGGAGGTCTGCTTCGTCAGTGCCTTTTCTTCCAGTGGTTAATATGTCTGCAAGAGGAGGTATGAATGACCTTGGGGGAGTGCACTGGGCCCTCTTCGCTAGAGCCCGCTGGGCCTCACACCGCAGGGCGTCCCCCCCTTGTGCTCTAGGACACACTCTCCCGCACGCTGGAACTCTCCTCCCTGATGCTCTAGAATGCAGCTGTCTCTGGGCTCTGCGGCAGCAGTTCTCTATCTGGGTCCCCCCCGCAGGGCTCCGGGTTCTGCCGTGGTGACGAGCGGTCGTCTCGGAGGGGATGGGGGAATGGGCAGGCAGGCTGACGGCTTCGCCCACCTGACAGAGCAGCTCTGTTTTAAAGTTCTCTTTCATACCCTGGGAGAGATTTTATTGGAACAAAGTGACCCACTCCTGGGTTATAGACTGAGGCTGCAGGGTTAACAGGTTTTATGAGCATCAAGGCACGGAAGTTTGAGAATAATCAAGTTACAAGGACTAAGTTACTGAGAGGGAGTGAAACAGGGCAGACAAAATGGAAATCGAGTCCGTTTTTCATCCAACCTGGAGCTGACAAGGGCTACAGAAGTTCACTGTGTGTGAGCCTGCCTTTGTAGCCAGGATCCACTGGAATCAAATACTTCTGAAGTCTATTGTATTGTAAGAGGGGGACTAGATTATGAAATTATTCCTCAGGATCACTCCATTTGGAAGAAAAAAGGAGTTTGATGGAACTTAAAATGCAAGCATTCTGGCACACACACGTCTTTATAAAATTGTTTCTGGGTGTTCCACCCCAGGAGTCACCTACCATCCCGTAACAGGGTTGGGAGGTCACTCTTCACTGATAGGCACATATGGTGTTTTGGGGGGTGTTGTAGGACAGAGTGCCCTTACCTTTGCCTCTTGCTGCTACGAAGTAGCCATTTGCAAGGTTAGTTCTCATAGGATAGCATGGAGAAGGTCTTTGCTGGAGGCTAATGGGTTCTTTTAACAGCTCTCTCACAGCTGAGAATTTCTGCTTTCTAACAGAGAGTAAGCCTCAGCTCAGAGTCCTAAGAAGGCAACTGTAGCTAACATTTTTCATTGTTTATATTTTCTTATTTTTGAAGAAAAAAATGATACTAGTGTTTTATTTATGGCGTGAGTTTTCTCTTCCTCTTAAATAACCAATTAAGCAAAACATCAGAGTCCATTTAGAAAAAACATCAAGGTGACTCAGGCAGAAATCATTGGTGGATATTAAAGCGCTGCTCAGCCCATGTCCCCACAGACTACATTTTAATTATGAAGGAAAGAAAAGGTGAATGTATGGTGGGGAACCCTGGAGGACCCCACCTTTACCCAAGTGATCAAAATTTACCTCATCATTGCTGCTGCTGCTGCTAAGTTTCTTCAGTCGTGTCCGACTCTGTGCAACCCCATAGACGGCAGCCCACCAGGCTCCCCCATCCCTGGGGTTCTCCAGGCAAGAACACTGGAGTGGGTTGCCATTTCCTTCTCCAATGCATGAAAGTGAAAAGTGAAAGTGAAGTCTCTCAGTCATGTCCAACTCTTAGTGACCCCATGGACTGCAGCCCACCAGGCTCCTCCATCCATGGGATTTTCCAGGCAAGAGTACTGGAGTGGGGTGCCATTGCCTTCTCCATTAGTGGACCACAAATGACGTCTTAGATCCCTGATACGATGCCTTCAGAAGGACACAGCATCACGTCTCAGGTATTCTGCCCTCAAATGCATAATCTGAATCTAATAATGAGGAACCATCAGGCTACTCCAAATTGAGAGAGATTCTTCAAGGCAACTGGCCCGTGCCTCCTAAATCGCCAGTGTCAGGAGGAGATTGAGGGGCGTCCCGGGTGTAGGGAGACGGGTCACGGGGCGGCTGGTGCAGCGCGCCTGGGGTGCGTGGGCCGTTTGTATCTGACGACAGCAGGGGTCAGTGATGCCTTCCTGAGCTTCATTGATGCGTCATGGCTCTGTGAGAGAATGGGGTGGCTTTTAGGAGACACACACTCAAGTGTGTCTACTATCAAAAGATTCAGCAGTGGCGGTAATGTGTGTGAGAGTGTGCGTGTGATTGTGGGGGGTGGCGTGTATATCTAGGGAAAGGCAGATGGTTTCTCACTTCACTTGTGATTTTTCTATAGGTTTGACGTTTTTCAAAATGAAATCTTTTTAAAAAGGAAGAAAACAGCTGGTAATTGGTGTAGGTGTGACACGCCAGTGTGAGGTGGTTACAGCATCCCCCAGGTTGGGGTTGGGGGAAAAGGAATGAACAAACCTCTTAGGAATCCCCAGCTTTCACATCCAAGGGTGCCATGCCCATCAGCAAGTAAACTGCACCCCTATATTCCCCCAAATAAAGCACATTTATAATTTAGCTGGAAAATAAAACAAACCATGAGATGCAGCAAGTATCGCATAGGGGCCTATAAACGTGCAGGTTCCTCTCGTAAACAGAGTGCATGGAAACACATCTCAGCTTCCTCCTTCACCAAACGCTCTTGCAGCTTGCAAATCACTCTGACCCAATTCTTTTCTGTGTTCTTTTCTTCTCTGTCCCCCTCTCCCTGTCTCTGGTGAGGTTTACTAGAGAGTTCTGTTTACTCCTTGCCATCCTGCAGTCAGACTCTCCAAGTGCCCATTGTCCTGCTGGTGGCATAATTGTTATTTCTCCAGCAGAATAAACAGCCCCCCTAGAGATGTCTGTTTAGTGTCCAAGGGGTTTCTGGTGAAAGGCAGAAATCCTGTCCACAGCCTGCAACCTGAGACCACCAGGCAGTCCCAGAGCAGGCCAAAACTGTGTCGTGGGCCTTGGGACGAAGCCCAGGCACAGCGTCTTCAGCAGTGAGCACCCGCAAGTGACCGTCTTCTCTGCTCCCCAGTCTGGCAGTGAGACCGGGATAGCCCAGGGCAGCCACCCGCTCGCATGTGAGCTCCCAGGCCCTGCTGCATGCTTGGAGGTGCCTTAGGGGAGAGGTCTAGGCTTCCAGGGATGTAAGCCTGGGAGGGCTGGGGTCTGCACCAGAAGCCCTCCCCCAGCTGCTCGAACCTCTGCTCTTCCCTCCTTGGCTTCCCTGAATCCCTCCCCCAGCCCTGCTTCAGCAGAGAGGCCTGCTGAGCAGTCAGGCGTGGGGCTACTGGGAAAGTCAGCTTCTGCTGTGTTTGAGCAAAGGCGCACCCTACGTTGGCCTCCCTGCTGTACCCAAAGGATGTGGCGGAAGCTAGGATTGGAGGTGTCTGAGACCAGGAGAATGGCTTCTGTTTCTCTGTCGAGTTTGCTGAGGAAAACAGACTTGGGGTTTCCCTAGGATCAGCTTAGGCCTTTGCTCTGTGCCCTGCACAAGCTGCTGGGTTTCTCTGGCCTCTGCAAACTAGCGGTTGAATTGACCTGGTGGCCTGGCCCACTGTGTCCCATGGAGCAGGGAGACAGCATACGATGGACTATCACACACCCATGATGGGCTGTTGCAGGATAGCTCCTGTTCTCCAGCAATACATGGAGACTTTCTAGAAATTGCTTGAACATGGATAGTAGTTTTAAAGGAGTAAACTTCCACAGACTTGATGTTACTTGCCTTTCTCTTCTTGCTTTTGAGAATTCTGAGCAAGTGGTTACATTCTTAAAAACATATTGAAACATTGTTTTTATGCATAGACTCAGATGGATTCCTATAATTATGAATAAGATTTTAAACTTCACAACTGTCTGGGGGTACATTTGAGGATCCTGTGGGACACAGGATGGTATATCACTGTAAACTGCTAAATTTGGAGCTAATTTGCTTTGCATCAGTAAGATCTAAGACCCCTGCCATGTGATGACTCTAAAGCAATTGTTTATCCACATAATGGAATGCTTTGGGTGCCCTTTACTTGGTGCATAGAGTACAGCTTGGGAGGTCAGCGAACCAGCGAGTTGTACAACCCACTTCGCCCATTTTGCCTAGCTTCACTGAGATACAATTGACAGATGACACTGTGTCGTCTGAGGTGTACCACAGGATGATCTGATATGTGCGTATATAGTGAAATGATCACCATGGTAAGGTTAGTCACCGCCTCCACCCCTTCACATAGTTACCTTTTTTTTGGTACATCTGGTGAGAACTTTGAAGGTCTACTCTCGGCAGCTTTCAAGGGCAAGGTGCAGTGTTGTGCATTAGCCCCCAGAACCTGCTCATCTTCCAAATGGAAGTCTGTGCCCTTTGACTAATATTTTCTCATTTCTTGCACCCCCAGCTGGTGGCACCACCGTCTACTCTTTTGGCAAAACCCACTTCTAACACTGGGGAATCCAGGGCCCCGAGGGAGATGCTATTTACACACACCTCAAGCATTTCACCACAAAACAGAGCTGCTGTGGCTTATGACAGGGCCCCAGGCTGAGTCAAATCAAACCCAACTTTCCAATCAGGTTTAATAGGCGGGAAAAATGAGCGCTCCCTGAGATTGGGAGGGAGGATACTTTGTCAGTAATAATAAGCCATCCACAGACAGGATGCTGCGCAGGGCAGGCCTGATCGGAACCACATGTGTTCTCGGGGACTGTCTTCAAAGTGCTCGGGCCATTTGTGTGTGTGCTGCCCCTGGGGGCCCAGGTGCTGGGGACTCTGCCATCCTGTGTGCTGGTGGGATTTGCTGCCTTCCTCACACGTGCAGCGCCAGGCAGGCCAGAGCAGAGCCTCATGCAGACACAGTGCGCTCTGTTCCCTGGCTCTTCAACGTGGTGCTGGACACACTCCAAGGCAGGGGACCTCCCTGGAGAGCAGACGTTTTGGAAGGAGACTGGCTTAACCCTGTGCCTGACAAAAGCCTAACTTGAGGCAAGGAACTGGTCAAGAGACATGCCGGATGTGGACATGGAGAAGTTGGAGTGCTCACACATCGCTGGTGGAGATGTCAAAGGGTGCAGCTGCCGCACATTCGGTAGCTTCAACACAGAGCTACCCTGCTGCTACTGCTGCCGCCAAGTTGCTTCAGTCGTGTCCGACTCTGTGAGACCCCATAGACGGCAGCCCACCAGGCTCCCCTGTCCCTGGAATTCTACAGGCAAGAACACTGGAGTGGGTTGCCATTTCCTTCTCCAATGCATGAAAGTGAAAAGTGAAAGTGAAGTCACTCAGTCGTGTCTGACTCTTGGTGACCCCATGGACTGCAGCCCACCAGGCTCCTCTGTCCATGGGATTTTCCAGGCAAGAATACTGGAGTGGGTGCCATTGCCTTCTCCTGACCCAGCAATTCCACTCCTGTATTTATACTCAGAAGAATGAAAATGGGTGTTCAAACAAACACTTGTATACAAACGTTTGTAGCAGCATTGTTCACAATGGGCAAAATGGGGAAACAAGCCAAATATCTACTGACAGATGAATGGATAAGCAAATATGGCCTATTCATACAGGAATATTCAGCCTTCAAAAGGAAGGATGCACTGATGCATGCTACAGTGTGGCTGAGCCTTGGAAGCATTGTGCTGAGTTTAAAAAAGCCAGTCACCAAAGGCCTTTACTGTAACATTCCATTTATAGGAAATGTCCAGAATAGGTGCACCCTTACCTTAGAGACAGAGAGCAGATCAGTGGTTGCCAAGAGCTGGGAAGAAGAATTGGGGTGATTGCAACAGTTACAGGTTTCCTTTCAGGTAATGAAGTAATCATTACCTGACATGATTAGATAGTGGCGATTTAGTTGTATTAAATTATACTAGTGATCAATTTTCATGTGTATTCTACGAAATTGAAGACAATTGAAAAGGAACAGCTTTAATCACAGCAGGGACTGAAAAAGACCATTTCCACTCACAGGTGCATGGTTTGGACTTGCTTGCTATTGGTATCTCTGCAGGCAGCTGCGTTCCTCAGACTTAAAAAGAGGGTGTTGGGGGCACCCCAAGTGAGCAGAGGAAGTGCTCATCATGGAGAGTGAACCCTGAGTGCGCGGGTGCTACAGGCCAGGTGCGGGCTACATGCTTACACACACTCTCTCTCTTATCCCATGCAGCTGCTCAGAAGGAGCCCCAGGCGCAGAGAGGTAAAACAGCCCTTCTGAGGTCTCAGAGCCTGGGATTTGCACAGCTGGGATTTGAACCGGAAGTCCACTCAGCAAAGATCTGTTGATGTGTGACTGTTGTTGAGGACACGGAATGCCTGGCAAGGCCCAGGATTGGGGCTCCCACAGCCCAGTGATGCTGGCAAAAGCTGTCACCTTTGAGACAATGGGAAGGTCTTGTAGTTGTGCTACAGACCCACAGACCAACTATTCTTTGAGATGAAAAGCCTGGGTCTGAGAAAACCAGGGACCAAGATAGGGGATCTGGGGGAGGACAGGCTGGGGAAGGGAGGTGACTCGTCCTGCTCATTCATTCTTCCCGCAGATCCAAGAGTAGGCACGGGCCCTGTTCCTGTCCGTGCTCAGAAGGCCAGCATCCCTTGCCTATGGCCCCACTCCTAAGTGGAGTGCTGCACCTGGCACCGAAAAATGTAGCTCTCTTGGCTCTCCCAGTGATACCTTGTGTCCTGTTTCCCCTGCTACACCAACATATGCTCTTGTGGCAAACACAAAAGTACAGCAAGAAAACCCCATGTGGAATAAAATAGAAACCTTTCATCATGCTACCATCCAGAGAAATCTACCATTGCCCCTCTGATATATGGCTATTTTTGTTTGCTTTGAAGCATAAACAAACACATGCTTATAAATCCTTATAAAATTGTGATCATGCTAAATATACAGTTGTTTCATACTTATTTTTCTTATATTTTCTATTCATTATGGGAAAACTTGATTTTTAGTATCTACGCAGTCTCCCATCACCTGGTTCTTCCAGAATATGATTAACTAATGATGGACCTGTAGCTGGTTTCCCAATTATTGTTCATAAAATCAACACTGTTTTGATGGTCCTTTAATGCAGTTGTTGTATTTGGAATATAGTAGGTGCTCAATATTTATGAATTAATTAATGATGGATGAATGAGTGGATTTCTTTAGGATGGGTCTTGGATGTAGACTTATTTTGTCTAAAGTAGATGGTCCATATCTCTGGTTGGCGCACTGAGTCCTTGTTTTCTTCTGATATGGTTAGTAATAGTGCTTGCTTTTACTCTCAAATGCCCTGATTTGGATGATAAATTATAAGGTCACCCTAATCAAATGGCATGAACCCTTTTGAGGTTCTTGATACACATTTCTGTATGGCTCTATAGATGATTTATACCAATTTACATCTAACCGATAACCTATTCTTAAAGGAGAGGGACTGATGAAAAATGAGTTGATGAAAAATGTGGGAAATAGAATTATTCTTGAAAATGGATTTGTTTTGTAAAAGTTGAATTAACTTTGCAAAATTAAATAATGACTCAATTTCTTTTCCCCTCTAAGTTCTCATGTTCTTAGAATCTACCTTGGTCACATGTTAAGATTAATTATTGTTTATCAAGCATTTTAATAAAAGCATACTCATTCTGAGTGATTATAGCTTTTTGATGGGAATAGTCTTGATCCGAAAGCTCTTTGGGTTTGAATCCCAACTGTATCACTCGCCACTGGCTGTGAAACTTTGAACAAGTCCCATAAAGAGAGTCAGTGTCTTCCTCTGCAAAAAGGAGAAGGATAGTCCCTCATTTCAGAAAGTCATGAGGAGTAGACATCAGTATGCAAGCCAGGAAAGCCAATTTCATGCCGACTTTACTCAGATCCATTCTTAGCCTAACAGGCCATTCACCCCACCTGTGTAGCAGCAGCGCCTGGCCCTTTCTAGTTTTCCACATGTATACTGACTTCCCCTTCTCATAAAATTCTGACTTGCTCCCAGAGCCTGAATGAGTTGCTCTACTAGGTTACCTTGTTGGAGGACTAGTTAGGCACATGATAGTGATAAATGGCTCCCTGCTTCAAAATGCATTTGAAGTGCACATTGTCAAGTTAAGACCAAGAGGAGAGGACTGCATGCTTAAGAACTTGGTTGCCTAGGAATTGTGGTTGTGTGGCCTGTGATTGACTTATTCTGTAGCTAATTGACGTCATATTTAGGGATCTGTTGTAACTCCTGTTTTCTCACCTTTGCGGGATAGCAGTCCTGGGAAGCTGAATCTAGTCAGGATCAGCTGTGTTGCTGTTACTCAGTCACTAAGTTGTGTCCAACTGTCTGCAAGCCCATAGACTGCAGCATGCCAGGCTTCCCTGTCCTTCACCATCTCCCAGAGTTCGCTCAAACTTATGTCCATTGAGTCAGCAATGCCCTCCAACCATCTCATCCTCTGTCATCCCCTTCTCTTCCTGCCTTCAACCTTTCCCGGTATCAAGATCTTTTCCATTGAGTCAGTTCTTCACATCAGGTGGCCAAAGTACTGGAGCTTCAGCTTCAGCATCTGTCCTTCCAATGAATACTTGTGGTTGATTTCCTTTAGGATTGACTGGTTTGATCTCCTTGCTGTTCAAGGGACTCTTAAGAGTCTTCTCCAGCAACCACAGTTTGAAAGCATCAGTTCTTCAGTGCTCAGCCTTCTTTATGGTCCAAATCTCGCATCTGTATATGACTACTGGAAAAACCATAGCTTTGACTAGATGGACCATTTCTGGCAAAGTGATATACCTGCATTTATATATGCTGTCTAGATTTGTCATAGCTTTTCTTCCAAGGAGCAAGTGTCTTTTAATTTCATGGCTGCAGTCACCATCCACAGTGATTTTTTTGAGCCCAAGAAAGTAAAATCTGTCACTGTTTCCATTGTTTCCCCATCTATTTGCCATGAAGTGGTGGGACCAGATGTCATGATCTTAGTTTTTTGAATGTTGAGTTTTAAGCCAGCTTTTTCACTCTCCTCTTTTACCCTCATCAAGAGGTTCTTTAGTTTTTCTTCACTTTCTGCCATTAAGGTGGTGTCATGGGCATATCTAAGGTTGTTGATATTTCTCCTGGAAATCTTGATACCAGTTTATGATTCATCCAGCCTGGCGTTTTGCATGATGTGCTCTGCATAAGCAGAGTGACAGTATACAGCCTTGCTGCTGCTGCTGCTAAGTCGCTTCAGTCATGTCCGACTCTGTGCGACCCCATAGATGGCAGCCCACCAGGCTCCCCCATCCCTGGGATTCTCCAGGCAAGAACACTGGAGTGGGTTGCCATTTCCTTTTCCAATGCATGAAAGTGAAAAGTGAAAGTGAAGTCTCTCAGTTGTGTCCGACTCTTCGTGACCCCATGGACTGCAGCCTACCACGCTCCTCCGTCCATGGGATTTTCCAGGCAAGAGTACTGGAGTGGGTTGCCATTGCCTTCTCCATTACAGCCTTGACATACTCCTTTCCCAATTTGCAACCAGTCCGTTGTTCCCTGTCTGGTTCTAACTGTTGCTTCTTGACCTGCATACAGCTTTCTCGTGAGACAGAGAAGTTAGTCTGGTATTCCCATCTCTTGAGGAATTTTCCACAGTTTGTTGTGATCTGCACAGTCAAAGGCTTTGGTGTAGTCAATAAAGCAGAAGTAGGTCTTTTTCTGGAACTCTCTTGCTTTTTCTATGATCCAACGAATGTTGACAATTTGATCTCTGGTTCCTCTGCCTTCTCTAAATCCAGCTTGCACATCTGGAAGTTCTCAGTTCACATACTGCTGAATCCTAGCTTGAAGGATTTTGAGCATTACTTTGCTAGCAGGTGAAATAAGCACATTTGTGTGGTAGGTTGAACATTCTTTGTCATTGCCTTTCTTTGGGATTGGAATGAATAGTGACCTTTTCCAGTCCTGTGGCCACTGCTGATTTTTCTAAATTTGCTGGCATATTGAGTGCAGCACTTTCACAGCATCATCTTTTAGGATTTTAAATAGCTCACCTGGAATTCTATCACCTCCACTAGCTTTGTTTCTGGCTATGCTTTCTAAGGCCCACTTGACTTCACACTCCAAGATGTCTGGCTCTAGGTGAGTGACCACACCATTGTGGTTATCCAGGTCATTAAGAACTTTTTTGTATAATTCTTCTGTGTATTCTTGGCACCTCTTCTTAATCTCTTCTGCTTCTGTTAGGTCCACCTTGCCGTTTCTGTCTTTTATTGTGCCCATCTTTGCGTGAAATGTTCCCTTGATATCTTCAGTTTTCTTGAAGAGATCTCTAGTCCTTCCCATTCTATTGTTTCCCTCTATTTCTTTGCATTGTTCACTTAAGAAGGCTTTAATCAGTAAGAGATGTGAATTTTGAGATGATCCCTTGACTGGCTTTCAGATATTAAAGGGCAGGGCATTTGCTAATGTCCGGGTAAGGTCTGGATGGTGGTTTTAGTGGGTGGGGAAGACTGGTGGACTCTCCTTCCCAATCCAGGGAAGGGGAGGAAATTTGACTATTTGAGAGGAATCAGGGGAGTTTGACTGTTCCGTGTTGGCTGCAGTCCCTTGTGTTTTGGTCTGTGTTGGCCCCGGGAGCCTTCATTATAGCTGAGCTGAATCAGGAGCTCTGAAGTCAAATGCGGGTCATGCCCATGGGAGCAAACACATGTTCTTTCAGAGGCTTGTATGTGCTGGCCTCCTAAGGAGCAGTTTCCTGGGACAGTTACACACAAGCTTATGGGCATAATAAGGTCTTCCTTTCTGATCACAGTATCTGACCACAAGTGATGGCTTAGCCACTTCTCACTTGCCTGGCTCGGTCCCAGAGTGGGCCTGTGAGGCCAGTCATTGCCGAGCTATACGGACTTCCACAGCTCTTGACATGACCCTTTGTTCTCCCTGAAAAACAAGAGTTTTTCCTTTATCTAAATTAAAGACTGACTGAGCCCTTGGCCAAAAGCGTTTGCACTGATAGGAAGAGGAAGAGTGGCTCAGGACCCTCTTCCAGCAGCTGAAGCCACAGAAGCTGACCAGGCTCCAGGGCTCTCAGCAGAATCCCATCCTTTAGAACTTGAACTGGGGATGGAATTCAACTTGAAGCTGGCATAGACTATGTCCTGGGTCAAAGGGGAGGACTTGAAGAGCCTAGAGATTTAAATGAAATGAATTGAACCCTGGCATGAATTTCTCTTGGGTACCACAGCACCCCAAAATGTAAAGGACGTGGACTGAGTGACCACAGAGTGCATTTGGCTATAAGAAAAATGTTCCAAAGCAGCCTTTGGAACCTTCTAGCAAGACCCAAACTGGGGCAGGTCAGATGTAAGTGGGGACAGAATCCTCAGCTCTCTGAATATCCCAATGTCCATTTGCCCCACAGAGAAGGCAATGGCACCCCACTCCAGTACTCTTGCCTGGAAAATCCCAGGGACAGGGGGAGCCTGGTGGGCTGCAGTCCATGGAGTCGCTAAGAGTTGGACACGACTGAAGCGACTTAGCAGCAGCAGTAGCAGCATTTGCCCCGAGCCTAACCTGGCTAACTTGCTTTCCGTTATGAGACAGAAAAGTTACCTCGGTGACTGCATAGGGGTAGGTATCTCCTACTTCAAAAACTACATGAGAAAACTTTAATTCCACCGGGTCTTTATGTTTCTTAAACCAATCAGGGAAACTATGGGGAGAGCATATCTTTTCCTCCCGCTCCACTCCACAGTCATTATGTGCTGTGTGTTTATAGCGTAAATAAGACTAACATGCATAATAAGCAGAAGCACAATATGAGGGAGGAATTGGGAGTGTACCACATGTGAATCCATGTAGTATTATTTCAAGGTAAACTCAGATCCAATAAAGATATATTTTACAAACCCCAGAGTAACTACTAAATTTTTACGAAATATGTCTATACATGACCAGGTCTCTCTCATTAAGAAAAGACAAACACACATCAGCCCCACATGGTCCTCCATCTGCCACTTGCTTACATCCTCTCCTTTCTTCTCTTGTTTCTCAGGAGTATGGTCTGCATTTAGTGTTTTCATTCTCTAATCTTCTATCAATTATTATCTGGCTTTTACTTCCATTGTTCTCATCAAACAGCTTTTGCCAAATTCACCAATGACCTTGACATGACTGTATCCAGTTAGACAGTTTTTGGACCTAACGTGCCCTCTCCTCAGTTCGCAATTGGAGATGCTGTGGTTCCTTACTTGCTCAGTGAGCTCAGAAACCCGACTTGGTTGCCTGCAACCGTGTGTCTAGTGAGCATGGGCTGGGGGCTGTAATATGATAAAGCACAAAATGGGTAATAGTGGCTCTGACTGTAAAGAATCTGCCTGCAATGCAGGAGACCTGGGTTCGATCCCTGGGTCAGGAAGATTCCCTGGAAAAGGGAATGGCTACCCATGCCAGTATTCTTGCCTGGAGAATCCCATGGACAGAGGAGTCTGGTGGGCTGAAGACCATGGGTTGCAAAGAGTTGGATACTACTGAGTGACTAACATGTCACTTTTTTTTTGATGATATAATTTTAGCCCCATCGCCAGCCACCCTTGTGATGGCTCCCTTTACTCCTATCACCTTGGTTGCTTTGGTCCTCAAACCTGCCATGTTCCCTCCCTCCTGCCTCCTGAGCTCTCATGGGCTTCTTGCTCTAATGTGCTTTTCAGGTTGAACAGTTGCCATCTCCTCCTTTGATTTGCCCGTTTGACATCACTTGCTCAGCCAGCATCATTTCCCAGTTGGGGAGCCGCCCTGGATTTCTACTGCAAGCTCACAGCACTTACTTGACTTCCTAAGGTTCATTATTCTGTGAGCTGGTTTGGCTGATGGCTGTCTGTCATGGGACAGAGCTCCAGGAGGTCAGGCAATAGGTCTGCTTTTGCACATGGGTGTGTGAAGCAGTAAAGCAGACACATGAGCACCAACCAGGAGCCCCAAAGCCAGGGGTGCTGCCTGGAGCACTGCTAGCAGATGCCTCCACAGGGAGACGCCTCGAGCCCCTGCCATCGCGAATCCCTGAGAGTGCTGGAGGAAGCATTTCCCAAATTTAGCTAAGGAAGGAGCATTTTATTCAAGGCATAACACTCATATCTTGAGGAGTCTTGTTTGAGAAGTACTAACTTACGGCACGCTGATGCTGCTGCTGCTAAGTCACTTCAGTCGTGTCTGACTTTGTGCGACCCCATAGACAGCAGCCCACTAGGCTCCTCTGTCCCTGGGATTCTCCAGGCAAGAATACTGGAGTGGGCGGCATAGTCTATTATATTTTCCCTCTGTGTGTGCACACGTACCTTTATTCACAGGTCATGTCTCCCCTGTGTGTGTGGCGGGTGGGTTTCGCCCTTACAGTCCTGCAATGGTTTTGTTGAGGACAAATGGCCCAGGTGTGGCCAGAGCCAACTCATGGTTGGACTTATGGGTTTGGAGACAGATGAAAGGGCCTCAGAAGACAAGTCCAGTTGCTTTAAGTCCCTGTGGAATGAGGGGTGTAGAAAACAGCTAAACACACGCGGGTCAACATAAGGTCCTATCCAGGAGCCTCGTGATGGCCACTGGGCTCCTCCACACATGACCTGAAAGGGAACTGGGACCACAGCTAGTCCAAGGAGGAGCAACATGTGCTTCCTCTGGGCTCAGCTGTGACAAAGACGTGCACTGGGGGTGATTCCGATGTAAGGTCATAAAGATGGGTGACTCCCCTGCTGCTGTCCTATTGAGGGGGGTCATTGTCAGGTCACCATGGGCTGCTTCTGCAGAGGCAGCAGGCTGGGGAAGGTGGGACACCTGGGATTGTTCTGGAAATCTGGACCACACATACGATTGGACCCTGGGGCCCGACTGGGAGGGTCTGAGGTATGCAGGTGTGCTGACTCTGGGGGGGTGTTACCCCAGTCCTAGTAGGGGCCGAGTGCTAGGACCACAGGGTCTTTATCACTGAAGGGGCATGGTCATGGAGAGACAAGCACATCCCAAGCCTGACCTGACACAGGCCACGTGAGCAGCCCCACCTGAACTGAGGCAGCACACGTGTGGATGGGTCCGTGACCCAGTGGCCTGCTGTTGAGCCCTTTGAAACAAGGAACACAATATCTGGATGCATGGGAAGTGTCAGAGGAAGTGGGACTGGAGGTGGAATCGGTAAAGAGACAGAAGTACTGCAGGTTGGGAGAGGGGCAAGGAAATGCTTATTCCTATAAAGGAAGGAGAAGAATCCAGTTACGGTCCAGTGAAGTTGTTTTATTGCTGATCACGTTCATTTGGTTGATAATTTGAGGGGAAAAGAAAATTTGATTCTCTGTTGTCTGCCCCTTGTCCTGCAGGACTGGGGCCCTAGGAGTGTTGATTCTGTCCCCTCAAACCCTCTGGGGCAGAGCAGTCAGGGACCTCCTCCCATAGTGTCAGCAGACGTGGGCAGTCCACCTGCCCCATCATTCAAGAGGCAAAGTCCGAACTCAACCAGGGGCCAGTGTCTCCCAGTTTCCTCCCCAGCAATTTGGAATTGATTTGATTATGGTCTCATCCTCAGTGTCTGGGCCTCAGGTTTTCCGCCTATGAATTTGCTTTCGATGCTGGGGTGCTTTTCTGTTGTGTTTTGATTTTTGTTTATTTGTGGTGGTTATTTTTGGTCCCATGATTCTAGCAGGGGCCCTGCCTTGTAAGGGACGGAACATGAAGCCAGGCCTGCCAGTGCATGCTGGTCTCCACCTTCAGGACCAGAGGAGCTTGAGCCATGCAACGTGGAGGTCGCAGACCCGCCCCAGCTCTGGCTGTGGCTCACACAGGTTGTGGTGTGCAGCTTGAATGTTATCCCCTGCGCGTTCACCCAAAACTCTAGGCCACTGTGTGCACAAATAGAGCGGCTGTATTGTTGTCTATAACTGCAAAAAAGGGAGAAAGAAAAGCCTTGGTGAAGCATGAATTTTTCACAGCAAGGGAAGTGTGAGCTGGGTCTGGATGGGGCACATGGCAGCTTCCAGCCTGAGGCTGTGAAGCATTCTTCCTCCTAACCCAGACCTCTGCCTCAGCTCTCCCAAGGGCAGGATGATGGCCCCTGGGAGATCTGAGCTCTGTACATGGTACATGGGGCCTTGGTTGTCACTGACCATGTGGGAAATGAGTGTCGTTCAGGAGAGAAAGGCATCTACTTTCCTCTAAGCTGTATTTCTTTGTATTTTCCTAATTTCCTTTATTTATTACCCAAGTAGTTAAAACATTAAACATTATGGATTGAAAAAGAGTTATTAGTAACCTTATCATCTAAACATCATCACCTAAGCAGAGTTAGACATTTTGGTGTCCTGGCCTTTTTCTGAGCATTTGGATATTTTACAAAATTTTGCATATGTTTTGTGCAGCCAGCATTTTCTTATATGAATGGTCCATTGCAGGCTGCTGAGTAGTCAGGATAAAAGTCCTATGGGTCAGTAGGACCTTATGGAGGGGAGGTGTTGCCAAGACCCCAGGACAGGTGCTCATTGCTAAGGCCGTGTGAAGGGAACCGCGAGCTGTGACCTGGTCTTGCTGGGCGCTCCCCCAACCTGATGCTGGATGGCACATGAGGACCCACAGACCAGGTGTGATGATCCCCATTTTGCAGGTGAAAGAGATGAGGCTCTGCAAGGCCAAGCACTTCACCCCAAAGCAAGGGGAAGAGCTCAGACACCCAAACCAGGCGCTTCTCACCCAAGTTCTGTGTGCTCACCCCTGCCTTATTTTGCACAACTTCTTGTTGGTTTGCTGGAAAGTTGTCCATTCTCTGGTGAATTATGCACATGGAGGGGTGACAACCTCCTAGGACTGCCAGTTCCAGGCTCCTCAGGATGGCCGATGCCAGGAAACGGCTCCCAAGGCAAGGGCATCTAGGAGCCGGCTTGTCCTGATCCCGCCTGGTGCCCACACAAGACTGTTTCACCTGGTGCCCACACAAGACTGTTTCACCTGGTGCCCACACAGGGCTGTTGGCTCAGCTGAGTCCCTTTTCGTCAGAGTCTCCTCTGGTTCTAGTACTTCTCCTTGGGCTTTCTGTTTCCTAAAACAGCTCCGATGGAGAAGCAAGTGGAGTGAAATATGTTTCCTTCCCCGCCGGTTTTCATAGCCAGCCTCGGTGCGCGCGGCCCCTCACGCCAGCTGGGCTGACACGGGCGGGAGAGGCAGGGCCCGGCCATGGGCTCTGGAGTCAGCTCAGCCTTGCGGCGGGGCCGCGGCTCCTGCGCCTCTGCTCTCTGGTCTGCAGAATGGGCGTGCCGGCGGTGCTGCCGCAGAAGCGCCTGGGGGAGCCTGTCAACGGGCGTCAGGCTCCGAGCTTGGCCTGTTGGCGACACCCTGTAAATGTCAGCTCTGACAATTACTGCTTGCTTATGAGTAGTGCTCGCTGAAGTTTATTTTCAGTGCCAACCACCAGTTAAGAAGTGCCATGAAAACATCTGTGGCTTGGTCTAAAGAGGAATGCTGAGGAAGGATGGCGATGAAGGAGAGGGGGTCAGGCACACCTGGGCATTCCCCTTTCCACCTTCGCCTGGTTCTCTCCCCACTAGTGCCCACAGCCTCGCCGAATGCTAAAGAGGCTCTTCTTTCCTGGAGTGTATTGCTTGCTACATATCCTCTATTTTCCCCACCCTCCCAACCCTGTGAAGCAGGTATAATTTTAAGCCAGGTTTACAGGCTTGCAAACGGGCTCTGAGCCCACCAAGGGCAGGAGAGAGGCTGCAGTCTCACTGCTGGGGCTGACGCCCCCAAGCCCAGAGCTCTCGACTCCTTGTTGCCGCCCTCCTTTGAGGAGACCAGACATCAGGTTTGCTCCCGGTGCTTCCGCCGGCTGGATTGAGGCCGCGTGTCGGGGTCATGCTGCACTGGAGTCGGCTCCAGGCCGAATGGGTTCCCCTCTGTGCGTGCGCACACAGTGTGTGAACTCATGGGCCCACCCAGAGTCTAGAGCAGACCAGCTCTGAGCAGAGCGGAGGGCAGGAATTCAAGTCTGTGCTTTCGCCACCTGGTGGCGCCACCGTGGCTGCAGGACGGAGCCACCTCTGCAGGGGGCCTGACAGGCCCCGTGTAAGTGTGTAAATGCAGCACGGCCCAGAGTCCACGCTCACAGTGGTCAGGGCCGTGGAAGCCAGCTCCCGAGAGGAGGAGGGGTGGAGGCAGTCTCTGGCTAACAGACCCCCCTGGTTCTCTCTCTCTGCTTCTTTTGTCCCAGTCTGTCTGCCTCTCTGCTCCCTCCCCTCACTGCTCCCTCTCTGTCTCACTGTCTCTGTCTCTCCCCAGGAGGGACAGGGCCCATCTTTCCCTGCAGTGAGGCGCCACTGGAGCAGCAAGCTCCCCAGGTCAACTTTCCTCCTGGGAGTCTACACCCCAAGGCGGCTTCTCCTGCATAACTCGTGCTGGGCTTGTGGGCTCAGGCAGGCTCAGGACCCTTCTCTTTGGCCTCAAAGGACAGGCGCAGAATGACCCTGGTAATCCTAGTTGATGGGCTGACATTTGACTGTAAATTGGATGGAACCAGCTGCGAAATGAAAGCAAGATTCCAGTTTATTTAACAGTGATCGTGTCACTGTGCTCAGCGCCATGGGATGTTAGAATAAAAATAAAAAATAAATGAGAATACTGTTCAAGTAACCTGGCTTTTATCGCTGTCGCTACCGCAGAGGCAGCAGGCCACCTCTCTCAGTGGAAACCAGTCTTGGAAAAAACGTCCTCTGAGACTAGACCAAGTACAGGATGGCCTCGAATGGGGTGGATGGAAGAGCTGTGCGCTGGTAGGGTTTCTGTTCTATTTTGAACTTTTCTACTTTCTGAACATCCTTTCCCAGGAAATACCACACGGGGAAGAGAACAGCAAAGGAAAATTCCTAATGTCACTTTAGCAATGAGGTTTCTTTTATTAGTAGACTTCATTTTTTAGGGCGGGTTTAGGTTTACAGAAAAACCAAGCAGGAAGCACAGTGCCCATCTCCCTCCTGCACCCCGCCTCAGTTTCCCGTGTTGCTGACGTTTGGCCTGCATGCAGTGCCTTTGGTGCAGGTGACGCGGCAGTATCGACGTATCACTTAAGCTGTAGTTGGTGCTGTACATTCTGCAGGTTTTCATAAATGGTGATGTCATGCGTCCACCACTACACTATCATCCAGAAGAGTTCAACTGCCCTAGAAATATTAAAGCAACTTAAAAAAAAAGAAAACCAGAGATCCCAACTTTCAGAGTTGCACAAATACCGTAGGAGTTGGAGCGCGGGAGCACGTGTAAATGAGATTCTATTATCTGTGCGCCGGGCTGGGATGGGGTGGGGGTGTGTGTGTGTGTGTGTGTGTGTGTGTGTGTGTGTGTGTGTGTGTTAGAGGCTGGGACATGTAGAGTGGTGGTAGTGTATGCATGTGTGTTATTAAGACAAGAGGAAGGGCCGTGGGGAGGCGGGGGTTGGCCCGCTGAGTAGGACTAGGAGATGGGGTTTTGGGCAGGGGCTTGTTGATTCTGGCTGATGGACTCGTTGCCTGTTCGCAAGGCCGGCTCGGAGCCTAATGGGGAATTGGGAGGAGGTGGCTTTTCCCCTTCTGCCCTGTCCTGCTGAAGCATCTTCTGCTGAAACACATCCTCCCTCTGCAAGGGCGCCTGGAGAACACAGGCCGGCTGCATCCGGGGCTCCAGGACCCAGGGTAGTAAAGCCGCCTTGCTCCCTGGGCGTGAGCAGTGGCTTGGCCAGGCCCGTGAATAGAGCTGGCTCTCACGTCCACTGAGATGGCCTGAGCGGCCCCAGAGCCTGGGCTTACGCTGGCCTCTGTCCGAGAAGGAACCCTCACCCCCCATGTCCAAGTTGAGGGTCCCTGGAGGCCTTTGTGGGTGCACAGACCCTGTCACATCTGCCTGCACGCGGCCTTCTGCAGTGTGTTGCGGGAACTCTGCCCTGTGAGGCCAGAGCCCTGCTCTCGGGTGCGACAGCATTCCTGAGACCTCAGCCGACATCCCTTTCTTTCTCTGAAACCCTTGTTTGCCCCCAAAGGCGTTTCTTTGCCGTTTTCTCCCTCTCTCCCTCCCGGGCTTTGTCATTGAATATGATGAAAAACTCCCGGCTTCTTGGTTCTCAGGACCGTGGAGACAGCGCATCCCTGGGTGTCCTAGGCTGCTGTGGCTAGCGGATGGCCAGTTGGCTGGAATCTGACGTTAGGAATGCGGGGTCTTTTGGGGAATTGCCCTCAGCTGCCAAAATAGTTCTAAATACATGAAAAGTAGGTTAACTTGCTATACTCCTTGCGTTTATTCTTCCAGCTGAAATTTTCTTGATTTTTTTTTCCCTTTCATTTTATTAGGTTAATAAAACTTGGTTTTCGAGCGTTTCCCTGCCCCAGGAGGGCAGTGGGCCCCATGTCCAATTCATCAAGTGCCTAATGAGTGGCCTCGGAGGTCCCGGCCCATCCATTCCAGGAGCTCTCTCTGCCTCGTAAAGGTGAGGCCTACGGGCTGCTCTGTATATTTTGTCTGTTGGTTTCCCAAATTCTCCTACCAGCTCAACTGTCACTTTTCAGGATTTATACGAGGCCGACAGCACTGCGGGGCAGCGCCCCCCCCGCCCCAGCAGAACAGCCCTCCTCTGCCCGCTCTTCACACACACCACACACCCTGTGCCATAAAACAACGCTTCTGCAATAAAGTGAAATAGAAATGTGTCGATGCTAGCATTTTAGCACATTCCAGCCAGAGGGCTGTGGGAAATGCCTTCCTCTACATGAAGTAGAGAAGTTCTGTGAAAGCTGGGGATAAAACAGCGTGAGAAAAGGCCTTTGGTGAGAAGAAATAGTCTGGTGTTTAAAATAAATAAATTAAAAATAAAACATGGGCATGTGTGTGAGTGTGTGCATACACTGACTAAATTCTTTATACTCATACATTTATGCGGCCCTGGTTTGTGTTTTGGTGTTTTAGAGAAAGAACAGTGAGCAGGAAAAGTGGATGTTGCTTGCCTCCTGGGCCCAGTGTGTGGCTCTGTCTCCTTCTAGAACATTCTTGCCTTTCCTTCCCCTGCAGCTCTTTTGCCTTTGCCAAGTTGTCGGGACTCTGCAAGCTCCAGGCCTGGGCGGCGTCTGCCCCCAACCCGGAAGGGAAGCTAGAATCTGGGCGCCAGGAACTCGAGGTACACGCATTACTCAGGGCCCGGGAACCTGAGAGACCCGGAGAAGGTTGAGAGAGTGGGGGTGGTGGCTGGGTTGTGGGGTCCCCGGGGCCAGAGGACCTCCAAATTTCCGCATAGCAGCCTGGCTGGGTCTGGGTTCCTCCTTTCTGGACGGAGCCTCCAGATATCACCCGGCCTCTACCTAAACACTCCAGCAGGGCGAGCACGGATGCTAAGAAGTGACTCCGCATGACCTGTGGCTTTTTCTTCCCTTCCTTCCTTCCCGTGGCTTCCTGAGCATGGAGGAAGCAGTGTGGAGGGGAGCTCAGCTTGCTCTGCTGGCGGTGGGAGGGAGCTGGAGATCGGCCTCACAGGGCTCCCAGCATTCTATCACCACCGGCCCAAAGCCAGGGCACAGGCCTGTCCACAGAGCTGGCTGGGGTGGGGGATTTCTTTCAGTGCCTGGGTCGTGCAGAGGTGAGACGCTCCCAGGTTGTGGGGCAGAGGTGAGGACGACAGACCCTCATCTGCAGACTCTTTCCATGGAGGAGGAGGATTCGGGAAGGTCTCTGAGGCTGGGCTGGGGTGGGGGGTGGGCATCCCTAGCTGGCTCACCCAGGGGTGAGTGGCACCGGCCAGCATCCCCCTCCCTCCACGTGGGGAAGACAGTGCAGATTGCATGGCTCTCAGCAGGGACTCAGTCACCCGGCCTTGCACACCCGCATATTCCCCATGGGCTGAAGATCTCACATGGCTTAGGGGACCCACAGGGTAGGGAGGCCATGAGCAGCCCGTTCTGATGGGGCTTGGGGTCCAGTTCATGCCCCGTGAAGACCCTCAGCTCAGGATTGGCCTTTCTCAGTTGGCCCCCGACCTACCCCAAGGCTGCTGGAACACCGCTCTGAAGCAGGATTTCCCATGAGGAGCTGGCCTTCTCCCCCGCACGCCCTTCTTACCGGGCGCTCATTGCACATTAGATTATCTTCTGAAAATATACTTTGAAGGGTTTTTGTTTTGTTTTGTTTTTCCTACTTGACACTCTTGAATCAAGTAGGCCATTTATCTTTTAGGCAGAAGAATTTCAACAGTTACACTGCACACTTGCTGGAGGGTCACAGGCTCAAAGCATAGAAGTAGTTTAAAAATTTTTTTCATCATGGGTTTATTCTTGTCTTGGCTCCCCCCTATACTTTGCAGCTTTCCTCCCCTCTAACTAATCCTCCCAACTGCTGCCCACCCCCACCCGCCTCATGGATTCAACCTACCTCAAGCTACTCAAACTGAAAGGAGCATTCATGCCCAGCCCATCTGTTTGTTTAAACTCACCCTGTGTTAGTCCGTGTTAAATGCAACAGAATGGAGAAAAATGTAATTCTCTGTCGGCTTTTGATCAAAGAGAGGTGTTTTTTTTTTTTTTTAAATTCAAGATGGATTTCTGAAGGACAATGTTATACACATTCTGTGTGTTTCTTAGTTTCAGTGTTTAGTTGATTTCGGGGAAAACTTTTTTCCCCTTTTGATCCCAGGGAGAAAACACACACAAACACATCTCAGTGCCACAAACATTGCAAGTCGGGCCCTTTTCTGTGGACGTCTCAGCTGAAGAGTGCAAAGGGACTGCCTTTAGCTTATCAACACAGCAAGAGAATTTGAAATGCGGCGCAACTGCTCCATGCAAACCCTTCCCAGCTTCTGTGGGAACTCAGGCTAGGTCACTCTTGTCTGGGTAAATTCAGGGCCCAGCACACTCCACACCCCTCATCCCCCACCAGCTCAGAAACACGCAGGTCCACGCTCACTCCACCCTCTGATTTCTGATTTTCACCACCAGTCATTAGAAGTACATTTCTCCCCTCACTCCCTCAGCTTCGGAGCAAATGCAAATAAAAAGTGCTTAAAATGGTTAACATTTCCTGTCACCGAAGGCTTTCGTTAGGGGTGGGGGTCGCTGAGTTTTAAAGTGTATTTTCATAGGAAAACTCATTTCAGGTCTGCGGCAGGAACTCGGGCCGTTTTGCACAGCAAATTTCAGGGTTTTCGATAAGCCTGTGTCCTTTACAGGCGGTCGAATAATGCTTTATATTACGCGGGTCAGGAGAGCAGTATCCAGATTCACACTGAGATTAATCTGGGGCCCAGCTCAGGTCACAGGAGAAAAAATTTAAATATGTCCTTTCCCCCACCTTCCCCTCAGCTGCTCACTTTCTTTTCCTTTATTGGAGAAAAAACCCAAATTTGGTACTTTAATTTGTTGTGTTTCTTCTATTGATTGTTTAGCTAGTGATTTTGCCAACTTCCTGGATGTTCACTCGAGTTCTGCACAAAGAGCCACATTTCCTTCTGGAACCAGCACCAGGACCCAGACAGAGGAGCGGACACTGGAAACTGTGAGTACTCCAGTCTGTCCTGCGGCTCTGGCCCTGATCGTCCCCTCCCGTCAGGCCTCCCCTTTCTTTCTCTAGCGGTTAACTTTCTATGGGGCTTCCCGTCTGAACCCGCTCTGTCGGCCCTCAGCACCATTCTCAACTTTTAGGAAAAGAGACTCTACAATTTCTACACAAACATCGGATAGGAAGGGGAGGGGGAGTGTGCGTACTGATGGCAGTGACTTCAATTTTCATTTTGAGGCTCCGAAAGATGGAGAAAGTAAACAGAAGCAGGCTGGTTTATTTCAGGGGCTAACAGAGAGTCCCTGCTGAATTTACCTAATAAAACGAATTTTTAAAATTTTCATTTTCTCATTTCATTCCAGCAGAAAATGAGTTCGCCTTTATAATATCCAGATCTTTCAAACTCTATTGAGTGAGAAATTAAGTTACAAATGTAAATACCTTGGTGTATATATATATATGAAATGAATATATATATATATATATATATATATGAAATGAAGTAATTTGTGACTGTAATGCAATAGCAAGCCTGACTTTAAGGCTCCTAGGACACTTAAAATTTTTTTATGATGCATAATAAAGGAAAATAAAATTCAGTAAAAATGTTTCTCTTTTAAAATGGGTGAATTTTGATACTTAACAAATGTAATTTTCATTTAACAAGAGTTATCTTTTAAAGAATTTATTTTTCTGGATTGTAAAGAAAACATATGTTAATATTCACAACTGACTTCTTTGCTTTCCATAAAACTATTCCAAGGAGTATGGGAAATTGTAAAACAATGTTGTTCTCTCATGAAAAGAATACCCTGACTTTAATTACCAAGAGAAAGCAATTAATGCTCAAATTTCAAGGCCAATCCAGTGATCAGTTAGGAGCAGGAAGAAGGGGGGAAGCAAGACTGTTACTTGCGTAAGGAAATCCAGAAATCGACATCATGCAGATGTATAATCGGAATGTGATTGTATTTATAAGGAAAAGTTATATAAACTTCAAAAATGGTAGTTGTTTTGCTTAAGTGCCTGAAAAAAGAGTTTAGAATAATATTTGGGTTATCCCAGTTTTGTGCTCTTGTGTTCCCGAAGCCTTGTTAGATTAAAGAACTCCAAAGGAATAGTGTGTGTGTGTGTGTGTGTGTGTGTGTGTAAGCGCACATATGCGTATGTGTGTTCACCTCCCCCAACAGTTCCAGCCCTGAGTAAGTGTGGAGAGAAAAAGGTGAGGGCTGACTGGTGACCAAACAAACAAACAAACGAAAAAACTTTCATTCTAGAAATTCATAACTCTTAGAAATTAAAAATGGCAGTTGTCTTTCTTTTTTCACCTTCTCTGGGGGTTGTTGCCTGGGACAGGGGGATTGAGGAGAACCAGTTTTCAAAAATGCTACAGACCAGTTTGTGCAAAATGGATATTGCCACTTTCCTGCACTTTTGATTATTTTGTTCTTGGTGTCCTGTCTCTGAAGTGGTGGCCTTGTACATGTTAAATACATTTTGTAAGTAGTCTAATGTGGATTGCCGAAACAGAAACCTTCCCCCTCTTAGGGAGGTTCCTTTAGTGTCCAGCAGATGGCGATGTTACTTCTAGAGTGACCCATGGGGTGGGGGTGGGGGTGGGGAAGATAGAGACTAAATTTAGTCCCCCTTCCCCTCTCCAGAGCCCATCCAGTGATCTCTAAAAGCAAGAAGAACAACTTTGTTGTGGCCTGGCCTGAAATGTGCCAAGCCATCCGAGAGTATTAAAGTGTTAAGGCAACTGTTAAGGCAACTGTTAATTACCAAGTGTCTTACCTTCTCGAAATGGTGTGAGGCAGCACCCAGCTAGAGCACAAATACCTTCTGGAAATGTTCAGAATGAAAATGGAAGATGGTTAGCAGCTATTTCAATATTTTATCTGTTGCCCATCTATGTTTTATCAAGTAGAAGATCTCCTCATGGTTCTTCTGTAATGTTGATGAAAAATGCACTGGTTACAGTATTGCACAGAATCTTATATGTGTACAAATGACCAGTTAAAATCGGGCATGTACAGATAGTGATACCAGAGTCTCACCTTCTCGAGAAAGTCTTTTCCTTTTGAAAGTGATGAATGCACGTGGGACTTCCACCCTGGACATTGTATTTCATTATATCAGCACCTGCTAAATGGTATCACCAGCTTCTTAAAGCTTTTAAACCTCCATCTCCCATGAATGAAACTCTTCTCCCACTGGAAAAGTTTCTACTCTATTCCAAAAACAAGCAAACATTTTTCTCTCCCCACTTCTTTGCTAGAGAGAATCTCAATAACGATGAGCATGTCCTTTAACATATTGAACGTTAAAATGACTTTAAAATATTTTTTGGAAATTTCAGTGTTTTGATTCTTTGTGGGACAACATGATTCCTTAATTTGTTTTATATAATAATTTGCCATATCTTAATTTAAAAAGAAATAGGGTGCATGTTGACAATTATTTTAAACAAATTGGAATTCAACAATAGCAACAAAAAGATTTATTTGTTTTCCTAAAAATGATGTTATCATTTGTCCTTGGCAGGGAGATAGGCAGGAATTCATTTCACTCCAAGTGTGAAATGCTATTTAAAGACAGAAATATGTAGATACAGCAGAACACAGTGACTTCATCCTACTGGTAGCAATTAATCATGTGTTGCTCTTTAAGAATTTAATTGAATGATATGCCACCTTTTATACCTGTATGTATTTACAAACTGAGCAAGTTACTGAGTATTCATGACTTCAATCTATGTATTAATAAAATGACTGTGCAAAAAAACCAGCTGTTTAAATAAACTCTGTTCCGCTTTAAAGATGTTGCCCTTTGGGGAGAAAGTCATTTAAGTATTAAGTGGCAGTGGCCAGCGAACAATATAGTTAAAATGAAAATAAATCTTCATGAAACTTAGTTCTAATTTTCTTGAGCAAGATACTAAACCATAAAAAATAAACATTGTTTATGGAGCCAGGTTTGTATCAAGTGAACCTCTGTAAAATGATACGAGAAAATATGGGCTTGTCTGTCTCAAGAACTTTGGTTAGCTAGCAGAACAGAGAGAGCTATTTGATACGTAGAAACCGAAGAAAATAAAGTTAGTGATTCTGGAGAGAAGTCCATTCAGATTTGTGCAGGCCCAGGGAGGTGACTGTATTAGAATTCACACACACAAAGCTGTGTCACTTGGCACCTTGGCTTAAGGGATAATTTAATTACACCACCTATTAACGCTGACTTACGTTTCTGCTCCGGCCAACCTTCTTACGATCTTGTTTATTTCCAGAAATCACGTTTGTGACAGCTTTAATAGGTCATTCAACAGCGAACATTTTCTCATTTAGTTGAAAATATTTCAGGTTTCAGACACCCAACAAGAAAAAGCACTTTCAGACTTCATGAAAATGAATAAACTTGTTCGGGGCAAGACTTTCAGAAAATGAATTTTAGCAAACCTATGTGATCAACTTCAGTCTAAAATATTATGTTTCAGTTTGCCAGCCAGGCTGATAGGGCCTCAGCTGATGCAAAGATTATTGCCTCTTCTGGGCTTTCTTTTTTTTTTTTTTTTCTGGCAGATGGGCAGAAAGTGGCCCTGGTACCATCTTTGCATGTGGGTTTACAGAAAAAGCACGGGAGGCCTGGTTGCCGGCAAGCATGTTGGGCTACACACATCCCGACTTGGAGTGATGGCGCACTGTTGCAGATTCTGAGTCCTGTATTTGTAAACTTTCCACTTTTTGTTTTTTGAGAAATTCACGTTTGATCTCTGCCAGCAAACAGCCGGGGCGAGGGGGCGGGGGTGAGATGTACTTCCCTCTTCACAGCTGAAGGCAATCAAAATGCTTATTTTGTGTTTTAGTTAAAAGGTAAAGGAGAAGAGAAAAAGACACCCAAATAAACCAGGAGACACAGTTGGCATGGAGTCATCAACCCTAAACTGGCAGTGCCAGGAATAAGCCCACAGGACACAATGCATTTTATCCCCCCTCCACCCGCTGCCCTGAAATTTTCTTAGAGGGAGCCGGAGCATCGTGGGGATTCCATTTAAGGGTCAGCTAACGTGTTTAAGCTGCGTGTCAGGAGAAAGACGGCTGAAATCCTTTGTGCAAACAAGCGCCAGAAACTCAAATCCCTGCCTGTCTTCTCAGAAACAAACTTGCCCAGCGTCTTCTGTGTGGTTTGGAGAAATGAGGTTGGAGGCCACTCTTCAGTGGCCTTGCATCGCCGCCTCTGCACGGAGGTGTCCAGGCAGGAGTGACGGGAGGCCCCAAACATTCCAGGCTGCTATCCCCAGGTCTATTCCCAGCGCGCGGTGGAGGCTGGCTTGGTGAGGAGATGGGACACGCTCTCGTCTGGGGGAGCTGAGACCAGTCCACAAAGCGGGAGGCTTCCTGGGCACCCAGTCCCACGGGGCTGGGCAACTTCTCGGATAGTGCAGTCGGTGCTGCTGTTCATTTCATGGCACACGCTTTCTTGGAGTTGTAACCTTGGACATGCAGTCAGATGACAGATTCCCAGTTTTGATGATTTGATTTCCCACTAGAATCTAAACGGCATGATCGTTTCGTATCTATCCAGAGTTTGAACATGCCAGGGTCACTCAGGATAACTGGATGGTGCCTCCCAATGTGATGATGCGATTGGGAATATCCTTGTCCCTTCTTGACAGGAAACTGAGTGGGGCTCCCAGGAGGCCCAGTGTGTGTGCAGGGCTGGCAGGAGTAAGGTCTGAGTCCAGGCGGTGACAGTCCCCACCTTCCAAAGCAGGACCCCAAGGGCCCTGCCAGTTCAGTACTGTGAGCGATGGCAGCTGAGTCTGAGAGGCAGGGCTGGGGCCTGAGCAGAGGCTTCAGGCAGGTTTGGGTTCCCACAGGGCTCTGCTCTCCTTCCCTGGGGACTCTTGGTGAAGTGTTTAAGTTTTCAGAGTCTAGGTTTCCTCCGACATAAAATGGAGATGGTGATCTTTCTTTTTCAGGTCCTGAGGATCTGAGACTGTGAATAAGAAGGCTGGGCCCCTAGCGTGTGCGAGATGGAGGACTGGGTCACGGCCGTCTGTGGGCCAGTTCCCAGAGCCCAGTAGCAAACCAGCAGAGAGAGGGGCCGCCTGGGAACGGGTGACTCCGGTGAGTCTCTCGAATTGCTGGCATTGATTTTCCCTCCAGCTGCCATTCCTGCCTCAGAGGCTAGAAGAAGGGAAAGCCCAGCCGCAGTAGGCACTGACCAAGTGTCCTCTGGGCGTCTCCCTGCAGGCGTTCGCTCCTCGTGGGTGCTGCCTTGGGAAGAGCCTGGGCCTCCCCAGGAGCCTGCTTTGGGTGTGCAGAGTCTCCCCCACCCAGCCCTCCTGAGTCTGAACCAGGGCTCTGCTTGTGTGCACTGGCTTGGGACCCAGGGAGACAGAGGCAACTTGTCCCCTAGAGGCTCCCTCTGTGTCCTCAGCCTGACCCTCAGCCCTTCCTGGCTGGCTCTGTGCTGCGGGCTGAGGGGCTACATTATTCCCCTGGCTCCCTGCTGGGTCCCCAGGCTCCCCGCTGGGTCTGGCTGGTGGGAGGTGCTGGTGAGAGGAGGGTGGTGGGAGGGAGGGCTGCAGAAGGGAGAAGCCGGCACCGCCTTCCTCCTTGCCCCCTCCCCCGCTCACCGCCCCCTGCCCGGGCTCCCATCTCAGCAGTGTGCTGCTGCAGAGGCAGGCTCTTGCCAGCTGGGGGCCTTCTCTGTCCCTCCAGCCCCAGGGTGCCAGCAGCTTCCTGCCCGTGTGATGCATATCTCCCAGCTCCCCTGGTTGGCTTCTCCGTTTTCCATCATCAGAGCAACCAGTTCCACATATTGAATTCTCTGTTTTAAATACTCAGCGAAGTTTCTGTTTTTCTTGGTTGGACCTAGTGATCCACCCAGGCTCACACCTCAAGGGGAAGGGGTCTTGGAGTCAGAGGGCTTGGACAAAGGCTCTGGCTCCCCCACTGCCTCCTGCTGGACCCTGGACAAGTCACTCCTTCTTTGCCTGGGGGAGGACCCAGGCTCAGAGAGACCCCTGTCTCCCCCCACCCCCAGCGCCTCCTCTGGCCCTGCTCTGGGCTTCTTACCTGTGCGGGTGGAACGCATGCATAAGTGGCCTCAGGGCTTCAGCCTTTGCTGAGGGCTTTGAAGCTCCTTCTATTAAGTGGCGGGTAGAGTTCCCTGTCCCTGGAAGCTGGGTTTCACTCTGTGACTTGCTCTGGCCAATAGGGTACTAGCAGACGTCACTCCGGCAGAAGCTGGAGGCACGCTTACCTGCTTCCACTAGTCCTTGGGTGCCTCTGCGGTCTGTGTGAGCAGGGCCTGAGCTGCTGGACTGAGGAAGGAGAGGAGATGTTCATCCACCCCAGCAGAACTTCAGACGAGTAAGTAGCCCAGCCAGTGTCAGCGGGGATGCCTAGCTGACCACTTCAGACGCAGGGTGTAAATGCCCCAGGTTGTGTGCTTTTGTTACACAGCAGGATGTGCTGACTGATCCATATCACTGGGTGACTGAGCAGCTCCCTTCACTTTGCCCAAGGGCAGGGGTTGTGGTGTAAATGGGCCTTGGGAATGATGTTTGCGGAGCCAGGAGCCTAGACTGAGATTCTAGCTCTGCTCCTTCTTGTCGGGTATCCTGTGAAAGTCAGTTTGATTCTCTGGGCCTCAGGTTTGTCTTCTAAAGATGGGGATAATTGTAAGGCCTACCTCCTGGGGGCTGGAGGGACTGAGATGGTGGATGCAAAATGCCTGGAACATAGTTGGTGCTGGACAAACATTGTCATTATTATAAACAGAGTTAATGACAATCTCATGCTATAAAAACCAACAACCACTACCATCTAGCCTCGGTCCTCCTCGCTGTGCTCCCTGACACACCCACGGCTCTCATTTCTCCAAGACCTCAGTGCCTTTGCACCCGCTCTTCCCTCTCCTCCAGTGCAGCTCCCTGTCCTCCAATGAGGGACTCACCTCTTTGCCCCAGGGCTTATGTGCAGGGGATTCTGGGTATCTCACTTCTCCTTCCTGTCCTTTTGGGCTGTTCTAGGTGACCTGGGGTGAGCATCTCTCCCAGCACGACACCTGGGCCCACGGGATGAGATGCTCCTCAGCCTTTCCCCAAGCTTGGGAGGTGTAAGGGTGTGGCGTGTGGGAGAAAAAACACAGACCTGGTAAAACGAGGCTTTGCTGTACCCCTCGGCCCTCCACCGCAGCCACTGTGAAAGGACTATGTCCCCCTTCTTGGTCAGCAGGCAGGCATTCCAGGGAAGGAAGTGTCTGTGGAGCCCAACTCTGCCCTGTGCTTGGGTGGTTCTTGGTTTACAGCTGTGAACAACAGACAAGGTGGTTTCTGTCTCGGCCCACAGCCCACGGGGAGGCCAGACGTGTGCTGGACAGCTGCGGGCTTTGGGGGAGCATTGGATGGGGCACTGATGTGTAGGTAAGGGGTTTGGGGGAAGCCCTCAGATGAGCTTCTGAGTGGAGACGTGAGGGGCTCAGCCTGTGGGTGGGGATGGGGCAGCAGTGTCCCCGGCCCTGGCCTGGGCAAAGGGAGCGTGAGGACGGAACGGGACGTGGACAGAGGGTGGACGAGGGGGCACGTGATCAGAGACCACAGCCTTGGCCAGATCACCGAGGTCGGGGCAGGTAGCTGCTTTTGGCTCAGCTCCACGTTCCCAGGGCCGAGCAGGCGCCATCTGGGCATCCCAGCTGCACAGACAGAGACACCGAGCCCCTCTCCTGAGTGGCCAGCTCCCTCTGTCAGCACCCTGGGAGGAGGCAACAGCTCAGGGGTGCCACGGTCTGTGTCACGCTGTGCGTTGGGAAACCTGAAGGCTGGTTTCACTAAGAAAGTTAATAGATAAACAAGCCCAAATAAATAAAATACGTAGGTCAGTGAATAGAGGCACCTACTTCTCAGTGCCCCAAAGACGACAGAGAATGTTATGATTGAATGGTATTGATGTCAATCCTCTCTGCTAGATAGCAGGGAGGTGGGAGCTATTTCCATGGAGACGGCCTGTCTAACCTCTATTGTGTTTACTCTCAATGATGAGGTCCTAGAATTCAGGTGCATGTGGGTCAGCTGCAGATAACGGAGGAGTGTTGTCCCCAGTGGGGGAGGCAGGGGTGGCGGACTGGGCAGGGACCCTGGTTCTCTCCATCTTTGGGGCTCTGGACCTGTGGGCTCAGGTCTGAGGTGAGTGGCACGCCTCTAAGACTCCTGGCGTTCCAAGAAGGATAAAGGGCCAGGGAGACGCTGCTCTGTCTTGTCCTCTGGAAGGGGCCCCCTTGAGGCAGCTCACCTCCGTCGCCCGGCTGGGACCGTGTCACCTGACCATTCACTGCAAAGGAGTCTGGGAAACTGCATATTTTTAGTCGGGTCCCTTGCCAAGCCAAACAAAACCAGAATCCTGTCAACAGGGAGGAATGGGGTGGGGAACAGATGCGGTTGGGCGACCAGCAGAGGGCCGAGGTGGCGCGGGTCACATCTGACGATTACGTGACGCTCTCCTGATGCGAAGCGGAAAGAGACACTTTTCTGTACAGAAACCCTTCTGATGAGATGTTTATCTCTTCACATTCTGGATATCTCACTCATGGACTCTTTCAAAATAAAGTGAATACATCTCTACCAGTCGGGAAAATAAAGGATTGTTGTTTGGGGCCAAGGCTTCCCTTAAAAGCAGGGGGCTTCTTTTATGACTTTCAATTCACAGGGAAGGAATTCAAGGCACAGAGAAGTTGGGGATTTGCCCAGAGTCACATGGTGTCAGAACCAGAGAGGGGTCCAACCTGCAGGACTCCTCAGGCTCCAGGACCCCAGCCCTGCGGCTCAGGGCTGTTGGGGCTTCGGGAAGGTCTCCCCAGGGTGGGCGGGGGTGGTGTGTGGGCCAGCCTTGGGGGAGGGCAGCCTGGCCGCTGTGGTCACAGCCTGGGAGGCCCTTGGGGTGGGTCGTGGGGTGCCCACTTGCTTCCTTTCTCTCTTCCCACACCTCTCTTGGGCTCCCGGTCAGTCTGGGATTGTCTGTGAGTCGGGCCCCTGAGCTCAGAGCCGGGCCCTGGGAGGGGCCTCTCTCTGCTCCTGGCTGACTGCCGGCTCGACCTCGCTGCACTCTGGGGCCAGGGAAGGCTCTGCTGCGGCCGGCGGGCTGTGAGGTCACAGGTCAGAGCCCAGAAAGTGCCATCAGGCAGCCTGCGTTTACACCTGTCTCCACGCATCTCAGAATGGTGGGCAGCGCAAGGCCCCTCGCAGAGCTGTCATGAGGGGCCACGAGGAAGGTGGGTACTGCAGTGGGGGGCGCATCTGGCGGGCGTGGAGGACAGTCACTCTCCTGATGTCATGGAACCCTGCTCAGCCTCCGATTCCTGGCCTGGAGTGTGGGAATGCTCTCTCGACGTACCTCAAGAGCTGCCAGGAGTGCTGGAGAGAAAGGCATTTCAATAGTTAACGTTTGCTGAGTGCTGGTCACCTGCCGGGCCTCTGCTAGACCTTCCACTGGACGTCTCTTTCATCCATAACCGGGTCAGGCCACGCTGGGCGGGAGCAGTGAGCATCAAATGTCTGCCCACTCTGGCGCCAAGCGGCCCTCTCCTGAGGCCTGGCTCCCCTGCACCCAGCACGGAGGGGGCAGGTCCCCAACAAATGTCCCTTCCTGACTCGCAGGCTCTTTGTGTGTCACGAATAAGCAACGGCATCTTCCCACAGCCCACTCCTCAAAACCCAATTGTAAAGTGAGTGATAAAATAGGTTAGGAAAATGCAATTCAGAAATTACATTACAGTCAAGTTGTATCTCTGAGGGCTCTCTGTCAGTGAGGTCACATCAATGATGAACAGTCTGCCGTAGAAGTAAGACACAAGGAACCCTGTCCTGAGCAGCCATTAAATTGGAGAAGCTGCATGCAGTCCTCTCAGGGGGGCCACTATGAACATGGGGACTCTGCCATGGAGTGGCCACACGCCCAGACAAGGTCACTCTTCTCTTTATTGCAGTCAGCTTTTTCGTCTTCAGTCCACTTTATGGTTCAACAAACATTTAATTAGCGTTCCGTTTCTCATTTTAGAATGTTGAGGGCTTCAGGGTGTTATGTGGAGGGAAAGTTTTCTGAAGAGAGTTGCTCAGGGAACTCTGACCTCACTATACCTTGCTTTCTCTGGAAAGGCCCCAGGGCCACCTGGCATTCATTGTCAGACCCTGGGGTGCTGTCCTGGGGCTCAAGTCACATTGTTACCTGGCAATGCTGTTTCCTTCTCACAAAAGGAATCTTGAGATGAAAGCTTCCCTAGCTGACACAAATGCCAGTTAGAAATGTGCTAAGCTCCACATCACAAATAGTCCACCCTGAAGTGCCTTAAGCCAGCCTGGAGTCATTCTCCTCACACAACAAGATGTCTGGAGGAAGGCAGCTGCTGGCCTTGGTTCATTTGCTTGACAAAGGCAAGCCAGCATCTCATATGGCTTGTGTCAGGGTCCTGGGGCTGCTGTGACAAATGACCGCAGACTTGGCCACTTAAACCAACACAGATGTTTTCTCTCAGAGGTCTAGGGAGCAGAAGTCTGGCATGGAACTCATGGGGCTCTGCTCCTCCCGGAGCCCACTTCCTGGGCTGTCCCTGCACCCCTTGGCTCCTGGCTCCTGCCTGCGCCTCCAGGCCAGCTCTGCATCTCCCCCTTTCTTTCTTCATCACAGCTCTTTTCTGACTTCTTCTTCTTCCATTTCACACCCTTAAGGACCCTGTTATTACACTGGGCTCATGTGGGGGAGTCCAGGATGTCCTCCCCGTTTCAAGTTCAGCTTGATTAGAAACCTTACTTTCCCTCTGCCATATTGCCTGACATTTCGGCAGGCTCTGGGGATTAAGATGTGAGCATCTCTTGTTGGGGGCGGGGGGGAGCCATTCTGTGTGCTGCACTTCCATTGCCCGTCCTGTTACGGTATCAAGATGACTGATGTATCTCCAGACGCCACATCTATATTCGAGGGGGGAGGGGTGGAGCAGGTTTCCAGGACTGTACCAGCAGGGTCTCAGTCTTTTTATCAGGAAAGCAAAACGTTTTCCAGAAGTGTCCCAACAGATTCTTTTGACATCTCATGGGTCAGAAGTGGGTCACTGACTGAGTCTAGCTGCAAGGGAGGCTGGTAAGGTACACAGTCGGGAGAAGGTGGGCATCAGAGGCTGTGGGAAGCATACCCACAAGGTCTGCCACAGCCCGCTTCCCACACTCCTGTTTATTTCAGCAGCTCCTCCCAGGGAGGGCGCCAGGAGGGAAGAAGTGGTGGCTTCCAGGGCAAGACTTCTAAACTTTCCAGTGGGATGTAGTTCACAGGAACTCTCAGAGCTCTAAACAGAGACCTAAAATCTCCCCCTGGAATTGTGGAGAAGGCTCTGGGCTTTGGAGTTGGCTTTCATGGGTTCCAGAACCTTCTAGACTTGGGAACAAGAGAGGATATGCAACTCATGGGGCTCCTGGAGTTTCTCAGAGCTCAAGTGCCCTGGGGCATGTGCAGCATGTCAGAGAGGCAGGCACTCTTGGGCACCAGCCTGGCAGAGGGAGGTGTGACTCCCCCACACTCCCTGCCCACCCCAGGCTTCTGTTTCACGGGGTCAGCTCTGTCCTGACTAAAGAACTCAGTGCACTTTGAACCAGGTGGCCCCACTAGGGTTCTGAGGGTGTCAGCACCTCCACTCTGCCTGGAGAGCAGGGACAGGTGCTGGGTTCCTAGCTGAGCTCTGCCTCCGACCCTTTATTGTTGAGTTCCCCTAAGACACACTGGCTCTGCCCCCAGCTCATTCAGTGCACCTGGCGGGAAGGAAGCAGACCTTGTGGGCAGCCCCTCAAGAGGTGGGAGCCTCGGCCTCGACAAGCATGGAGCCACATCCTGCCTGTTCTTGATACCACATGCCCAGAATCACCCTGGAGATAAAATCTGAGTCAATTAGACTTTTTTGCTTTCTAACCACCCATCAACTAGTTGCCTTGCTGCCATCCTCTGGGGACACGGAAGGGAACAAGGGAAGGGAATTCCCATAGAGGTCCTGAGGGCTGGGTCCCTGCACTGGGGAGGCACATACTTCCCCGATGACCGCTGGGTGACGCTGCACAGATGACCTCTCTGAATGTCAATGGCCTTGACTGTTGGGGGTCAGATGACAGCACCACCCTCCCAGGGCATCGTATGGAAAGTGTGCTGTAAGTACTGGCTTTTAGGCTTGTGTTTTTTTTTTTTTTTCTTTTTTAATCATTTGTGGCCTGCGCAAGCAAGTACTCAGCATTTGGATTAAACTGAGCTGTGATTGGCCAAGGGCTGGACCAGGTGACACAGGAAAGTGCTGAGAACATAAACACAACATTGATCACCCCAAAACCTGGAAGAGGGAACAGCAGTAGGTCCCACCTATAGCCCCATTTTGCAGGTGGGGAAACTGAGAAGCAGAGAGGCAAAGCCACTTGCCCAGCGCCCCACAACCAGCCAGAGGTAGGGTGTGCTTGAAGATTAGTCAGTCTGAGGGCTGACTACAGGGATGAGCAAAGGGTGAGAGATGCAAGGTGAGAGGTGCGAGGTGCAAGGGACAGGGTGAGGGGTGAGGAGTGAGGGGTGAGAGATGAGAGGTGCAGGGTGACAGGTTAGAGATGAGAAGAACAGGCAGCCTGAGAGGTGAGAGGTGCAGGGTGCAGAGTGCCGCGTGGAGCTTCTGGCAGTGTTAGCCTCGGGCATCTTTCTCACGTTCCTCCGAGCTCCCTGCCAGCTCTTTTGTCCCCAGGGAGAGGCTGGGCAGTGAGAACCTGGGAATTCTCTTATCTCTGCCGAGCAGGATGCGTCCTGTATTGTGTCCCCACCGAGGTTTCCAGGCACCGTGATGAGCTTGCAGATTTTGGCGGGCGATTGCTTTGGGGGGGCTGTGTTTTGTTTGCCAGGCCCCCGCGCACGGCCGGCTCACGTCCCTGGCCTTTTCAGCTCCTCTGCGGGCCCTCCCCAGCAGAGCACTGTGAAATGGCAGGGGTGAGTTCCTGCCTGCGGCCGTTTCCGCCCATTCTTTCTGTAGGGGCAGCGGGTGGGTTCCCTGCCGAGGGGGCTGGGGGTCGCAGTGCCCCGCATGGCCCTTGGGGGCGCTGTGCAGGGCTGGGAGAGGGCCTGCCTGGCTTGGCCTGCGCTAGGTTTTCATCCTCCCACCTCCCATCAGTGCTAACATCTGAAAGATGCTCTTATCAAGCCACAGAATGTTCATGGAAGCAGTAATTAATCTACTTCTGTGATGGAGTTCGGCAGTACTGTTTGTTTGAAGATGCAGAACGTCAGGCAGGAGGTTTCAGAATCAGACTCATTCAAGTAGGCTGGGATCCACCACACACAGTTTACACCAGGCCTTGGACAAGTCTTCTGACCTGGAACAGTCGGGGAAAGGCTGGCCTGGCAGCTTGGGCAGGCTCTGGAGTCAGACAGGCTGAGATTCGTCTCCACCGCTACCCCTCCTGGTCATCCTGAGTCTTGGAGCCTCTCAGAACCTCAGTCTCCTCCACTGGCTGGGGATGATGTTATCAGCCTTACAGGCCAGTCGGGAGATATCCTAGGGTGCTCTGCACACAGCCAGCACAGACAGTGGGTTCAGGAAAGGATTAATTCTCACTGCCCATAGTGATGTTCAGTGACAGAACCTTCCTCACAAAGCTTCTGATAACTGTAAACATGGGGCAGACCACTCTGAGCTCAGAGGGCTGGAGTCAAAAGCTGAGACAGGCTGTTTTGAGCACCTTCTGAGACCTCATTTTAGAAGCCAGAGCTCTTTGCATTGGGAGTTTCCAAATGTCGACAGTAATCCAAGGGACTCAAGTCCTTGCTGTTCTCTGGGGCCCTTGAATCGAGAAATTTGGAGTGAGCCTGGGATTCTCAGAGCTGATGTATCTGGCCCCTCTTAGGACACAGTGAGTTAACAAAGTGAGTGAAGTGTGAGTGAAGTGTCACACTCGGTCGTGTCCGACTCAGAAGAGACCATGCAGATGCTCGTGTTTCCCACGAGGAAACCTTATAGCAGTGAGGATGAAATCCTGCAAGAGCCGCCAGAGGCCACCCATCAGATGGGGGCAACGAGCGCCTCCCGGGAAGGGGGGTGGCAGCAGAGGAAGGGCCCGGGTGAGCCTTCTGAGGCAGCTGGCATTCTAGCGCTGACTCAGCACCGCACGGTCCCACTGCATTCCTCCGGTGCCCGGGTCCTCCTGCGTGAGGCCAGGTGCTAGTCCCAATGTCACCGGCCACCGAGGAGCAAGTGCAGTCCGACGCAGAGACCTGCAGGCGGAACCAGGGCTGGTGACATTGGTGGTGGTCTGGCTTTTCCACGGATAGAAAAGCTGCAGGGGCCGGGAGGGATTCCTCACTTGCACCAGGACCTCGTGATGCGTGGTGGGGCTGGGGTTTGAATTTGGGCCTTTGGGGGATCCGCACTGCCGTCCAGTCTGTGAAAAGACAGGCATGGAGCTGGCGAAAGAGGCCAGAGCCGGCCGCCTGATTATCTGGCAGTCAGCAGGTTCTTGGGTGATAGGGGAGGGAGGCACCTCGAACAGGATTGCTCACTGTCCAGCTCCTTTGCCCTTTTCTGAAAGTCAGCAGGAAGGGGAGCCCAGTGGAGCCCTCAGAGTTTGGGTCCTTGTCTTTTATGAGCTTTCTGCTTTGTTGTCAGGATCTCGCAGTAATCTCTCATCCCAGAGTTTCTGTTGCCCAAAGCAGGAAGCTGCAGGCTCTGAGCTGGGTTCCCATTTATTGGCTTATGTTTTCCCAAAGCAGGGGTGCAATAAAACATGAAATATGGTGGCTGACCAAACGATCTCATGCTGTCTTCCTGAGACTCTGTTTCTCTTGAAGAGGAGCACACACACTCACATGCACATACACGTATTCAATCACATCCACACACTTGGACACAACGCACACATACCTGTGCACATGCACACCTGTGCACATCAGCACACATACACAGAGGGACACACACACATGCAGACACACGCTGGATGGTGAGGTGGGTCCACTGCTGATGTCCCATTTGTGAACGCCCAGTCGGGCCAGGAGGGTTCTGAGGCAGATTGGCTTTCTGCATGGTGGCTTCGGAGTCCGAATGCTGTGGCCAGGAACCCCCCAGCTCACGTTGGAGTAAGTTTGTGACCTGCCAGGTGATGTCACCCCTGAAGTGAATTACTTACATAATGCAGGCTTCCTTAAAATTTTCTGTCCCGGAATCTGGACGGAAGAGACTCCTCTTCCCAGCAGTGTGGACCCAGCCTGGCCAGGCATGGCCCTTGGGTGTCTGCTCACCCCGAGGCACGTCATCTTTGCTCTACATTTCGTGCTGTTTGCAGAGGCGTTTTAAAAAGCCACTGTGTCCCTCCCATTATTTTAGCAAAAATGATGACTTTTCCATGCATCGTGTCTGTCTTCTCAAGGTGTCTTTATTTGAAAAGCCAAATTGACCGTAAGGTGGTAACCTGAACTGCAATCTCGTTTCCCTAAATGTCAGTCCTTTACATCTTAGTGAGAATGGCAGTGCAGTCTTAAGAGAAGGTTTTCGATGCCAACTTGAGACGGGCCCGTTAAAGCCCAGGATGCCTGTGAGGGGGACGTTGATGCCCTAGAGTCAAATGCAATGAGGGAGTCGGAACAAAGACATTTTGCATTTTCCCTTTGTGCTCTGGCCTCCCCTAGTTCTCTGAGGTCTGCGGGAACCAGACCTGGCAAAGGTTGGAGACAGGATTGTCCCACAGAAACCTCTCCCCTGGCCAAGAGCTCAAGTGTCTGGCTCCTCTCCGGTTGCCCTCTGCGCCAACCCATCACAGCGAAAGCTTCTGATTTGCTCTTTTCTTTCAATCTACTCGTTTCCTCGGGTTTGGCAGAGCACTGAGATTATCAGTGTGGGAGCTCTTCTTGGGCTGTTTGTCATTTTCTAAACCTCTACACAAATCATTAAACTTTAAAATACGTAGCTTGTTTTCCTACAGGCATAACAATGAAACGGTAACTATTATTTTATGGGATCGCAGTTCTGTGCATCTGTGATGTCTGCTTTCTTACCTGGGTTCAAATCCAGTTCCTGCTGCTCCCTAACTGTGTGACCTTGGGCAGGTTACTTTCCCTCTCTGTAGTTTTCTAATCTGTAAATGGAGGATAAAAGCAGCACCTAGGTCGTTTGAGGATTAGATGGGTCACTGTGTGTGAAGCCCTGGGATTGGCGCTGGGTGTAGGCCTGTTAGCTGTGTGCACACCAGAGCAGTGTGCCCCACGCTGGGGAAGAATAACTGACTTTTCAAAATGACAGTGAGAAGTGACTCTTCAGTGCACGGTTGCTGAAAGCTTCACTCTGGAGTTACGCAGGCTCAAGGTATTCGAAGGGGCAGCATTGTGGCAGCAGGTGGCTCCCATGCTGGGGTTCCCCTTGATGGGGTGGCAGCATCAGAAGCATTTCCTCCCTGATGGGCTGCCTGGGGCTTCAGAGGAGATGGCCAGGCTCAAGCCTCTGGTTTGCCAGAACTCAGCTCTTGAAACAGCTTGCCAGGGAGCTGCCTGGCCCCCCACATGTGCCGCTGGGCCCCTCAGGGTCTCTGATCTCCCCAGCAGGCCTCCGGGGGCCGTGCACAGGGGCCCTCCGTTTGTGGTGGGACACATGCCATTTGTCAGTGGCATGGGGTGACTCTCTGGGCGCCCCTTGAAGAGGGCTTGCAGAGTTCAAGGCTGGTGGCCTGGGCACTCATTATCTGATCTAATTGTGCGCTCAGATTTCACAAACCGGGGGGGTGTGCAGGTGGAGCACAAGCTGCCAAGGTCACGCCTAAAAGCTTATTAAACTGCTGGTGTGAAAGGCGAGACCATCTGGATGCCATTTGACAACTTCAGTGGTAATTACACCATTTGGCGCAGGAATTAGTGAGAGCAGTGGCTTCCACTGTGGCCGGGACCACTGTGGCGGGAGTGGGGTGGTCTGGGGCCAGTCCGTTCTGCCGTCTCACGGTCCTCAAGCCGACTCTGGCTTCTAGGTTTCCTGCGAGCTCTTGGGGTGGACGGTTGAATCGGCAGTCACGGTGGGCAGCCTCCTCCCTCCCCAGCCCTGCGGCCTCCATAACCAGGAACACCTGCCTCGTCAGTGCTCTCTGTCCGGGGAGGGGTGTGGGGGCAGCTTCCAGCGCATTCCACCCGAGCAATATGGAAGTGTTTAAGCGGGGTTTGCACCAGGCAGGGTAGCTGAGATCTGAACCTTTAAATTATAGCCATTCTCGGGCTGAGGAAAAGTAAATAAACAGTTCACAGCTGCAGCCAACTCAGCACAGAGCCAGCTATCTCTTCTGATTGCAGGACAAGTAATTAAGTGGGAAATGTGAGCCCTCAACGTCAGGGTGAGATGATAAAGGTCCGGGGGCAGTAAATCCCCCCAACTCCAGAGACCTTTGGATTAACCCTCGGAGGGCTGGCAGGGGCAAAGCCCAGATCAGGAACCCAGGCTCAGAGATTGTCAAATGCTCTCGTAAGTGAGAACCTCCCACCTCGCAATGTGAGATTCTGGATTCTCAGCTGTGTTCCCAAGAAAGCACCTCAGGATAGGTTCTGTCCATGTTCTGGGCTGAATTGTAACACCCTCCCCCCTCCCAAACTTCACGTGTTGGAGCCCTAGCCCTGGGACCTCAGGATTGACTGTATCTGGACACTGGGCTGCTGCAGAGGTACTGAGTTAACATGAGCTCTGATCCACTGTGACTATGTCCTCAGAAGGAGAGGGGACACAGACACACAGAGGGACGGCCATGTGAGGCCACAGGGCGAAGATGGCCGTCTCTACACGCCAGGGAGGCCTCGGGAGACACCAGCCTTACCACTCCTTGATCTCAGTCTTCTAGCCTCTGAACTGTTAGAGGCTCAATCCATTGTTAAGCCCCAGTCTGTGGTGCTTTGTTACGGCTGCCTGAGCAGACTGGTACGCCCATCTCTGCCTGGGTGCCAAGAGCTCCTGTGCTTTGTGATAGGAGCCGGCAGTGTGCGGCAGGCCCCTGCCGGCTGTGCATATGTGAGGCTCCTTGCAGTCACCAAAGCCACAGCGTTCCCACTCCCCAGATGTGGAGGCTGAGGCTGAGAGGCTAAGCGCATAGCCCAGGGTTGCATAGCACATGTGCGATGAGCCTCTTTCCAAGAGCTGAGGCTCTCCAAACTGGCAGCCTGGTGGGGTCACCTGGGAAGTCTTAAAGAGTACTGATTATGGGCCCCACCCCAGGCCAAGTGGATTGGAACCTGTTGGAAATCTTTTAAAAAATTTGCTGGCTTAGCAGGAGCTAGTGACCTATGTGTCATTTCCCACCTTCCCATATTTCCAACGTGGTCCTCACATCCTAATCAATCAGCCTGTGTTCATGCAACTACCAGCGAAGGCTCTGGAGCCTGGATATCTGAGTTGGAATCTAGGCTCTATCATTAAGTCCCTGTATTTCTTCAGGCAAGTCCCTTGACATCGCTGGGCCTCAGTTTTCTCATCTGTAAGATGCAACGAGTAAGAGTACTTACCTCTAAGGTTGTTATTGATGGAGTTAATGCTTGTAAAGTCCTTAGAACAGTGCCTAGCACATCGAGAGTGCTTGCAAAACTTTATGTTAGAGACAAATGAACTGCCTAGTGTATTTACTTCTAGGTAGTATGGTGCTGAGGGGTGGGGGCAGGAATCAGAGACAGAAGCCAGACTGAGCTGCTCTGTATCCCTTCAGGACAGAGGGCCCTCGGGAAGTGCTCTTGGGAGGGGCGGGGCGTTCCCCAACACCGTGCTTACAAGCACACACAGCCCCATGAGGGGCATGGTGTCAGCTGACTCCTGTTCTGCAAACCATGACACCCAGGGTCTGGGAGTCTCCGAGGGATGCACGCACAGCCCCTGGTATCTGTCCCTATGTGGAGGGGCCACGTCCACCACTCTCTCTGTGTCGTCCCCGTGGCTTGGAGCAAACACTCAGTGCATACATCAGCACAACTCACGAGAACGAACCCCACGCTTTATGGCAGAGAGGGGAGCCCGGTGATTTCAGAGAGTGGAATCAGCCCCTTGTGGGAGAAAACCAAATTCTACAAATGGCTCAGATACTGATGTCCTGGTTTCTGTTTAGTACAACGAAGCCAACTTGTAGCGTGGTGCAGGCTCTCATGGAGGGGCACAGCCGCTGGGGTCCCCCCGTCCCCGCTGTCTGGAGTGATTTGGGGAATGACTCCAAGAGCGCCACTGCGCCCCTCTTCTGCTCCGCAGGGGTGGAGATAATGTGAGCCATGCATCCTCTTGAGTTGCCTTTTTTCCCTACTCCAGCCCAGGGAGCTTCAGCCATGGGGGAGTAATACCCCGTGTGATGCAGCCTTCTGGGTGGGAATGCACTCTGTGCTGTTTCTCCTAAGAGCCGTGGCCTGTGGACAGAGAAAAAAGGAGCACAAGAGCGCCTTTTGGGCGTGGGCCCCATGGTGCACTTACTGGGCTCTCTGGAACACTTCCAGCCTGATCCTGGAGGACCCAGGAAGTGGCAGGACCTACAGACGCTCAGAGGGCAGTTGCTGACTTCATGGACTATTTGCTTACTGCATCCTCAGTCCAGGGCTCCCACCACAGCGGTGTGCAGACGCTAGCTCTCAGTGAGAGAGGGGCACAGCTTTTGGACGGTCCCCCCTTGAATCCATCCAGTCCAAGGACCAGCCCAGAAGCAGCTGACTTCTGGTTCTGGGTTCCCGAGCGGGTGGCCCCACCCAGCATGGTGACGCCCCTCCAGGGAGTCCCTTGACGTCACCTTGGCAGCCTTTGTGGGACTGCAGGGCAGTTGTCCCCCTGTGGCTGGACTCCTCCCATGCCCACCGTCTCACTGGAGCAGTCCGGCCACCATGACCGGGGCCCTGCAGTCAGCGCTCTCGTGCCGTGGACACGCCGGGCGCCACGGGCATGGCAGCACCTCACCACTCAGTGCCAGTGGTGCTTCCGGGTTAAGTCTTGTTAGGGTAATAAATGGGATGAAAAAACAGTATTTCGCTGTATTTTTTCCTGGGGTGTCATGACAGATGGAGGGCCTGTGGCTCGAGGCAAGCTGGCCTGTTCCAGCTCCTGTGACCCCGAGGCAGGGAACAAATGGGCACGTCGCAGACTTCCCCTGCCTCGGCCAGGCCTGACTCCAGGCCCGCTGGCTCCGGCTCAGCGGCTGTCCTGCCAGTGGCGCCTGTGGGAATGCCGAGCCTGTTGGAGCCCAGGCCTGCTCCTCTTGCCCTGAGGGCCTGCTGGGCCTCGTGGGCCCCCAGGGAGCATGCCATCCAGATGGGGGGGTGCTGCCTAGCCCCTGCCTGGCCGAGCCATGTGGAGGCCCACCTCTCCCTGCAGCACCCAAGACAGGAGAGAGCCTCAGGGGCGGGTGTCCTGGCTCCTGGCCCCTCCCGGATCCAGCTGGAAGGACGGCTGCTGCTGCTTTGTCATCAGAGGGGCCATGAAACAGACTGGTCACTGCACTCGCATCCACTGTCGGCACTCTCACTGTTCAGACTCAGAAACTGATCAGGGCGCTTGTGACTATAATAAACGTGACCCTGGGGCTCACTCCTGGGCCTCCGTCTGTAGGTAATGTGTAAGGTGTGTATTATCCGAGCGGGGCCTCTAGAAGCTCCATGTAATAGTATTAGAAAACACACCATGCTAGCTATGTGCCTGTTCCAGTAACCTAGTAGAGTGAGTTTTGAAATCCTAACAACAGCCCTATGAGGTAGGTACTTCAGTCATCCCTATTTTGTATATGAGGAAATGAGATTCAGAGGGGTTGAGTGACTTGCCTAAGGTGACACAGCTGGGTAATGTCCAGAGCTTGAATTTTATTTTGTCATTCTCCCCCTGGAGTTCATGCTTTTAACCAGTAACCTTTACTACATCCATGGCACTTGAGCAGTATTTGGGGCAAGAACATACGTGGAGGCTTTGGAGGCTTTGGAGGCTGGTGCTCCAAAGGGAAAGGAGCAGATTCTCCAGGGAGTTTCCTGGAGCCAATGGATGAGACGGTAAAAGCCACAGAGACCCACCTCTAGGTTTAAGAAAAAGCGAGTAAAATAATTAATCCTCTAGTAAGACCATCAGATGACATTTATGGATTTATATTCTGCTACACAATGTGTTGTTGTTCAGTTGCTAAGTTGTGTCTGACTCTTTGTGACCCCTTGGACTGCAGCACACCAGGCCTCCTCCCTGTCCCTCACTATCTCCGGAGTTTGCCCAAATCCAGTCCATTGAGTCAGTGATGCCATCAACCATCTTACAATGTATCTGAGGCTTATCCAGCACTGTTCAGTGTGGGTGCAGGTCTCAGCACTTCACGGTGCCTGTTTCACGGGAGGTGAGCTCACTTGTGCAGAGCTGTTTTCGTAGATACTTTTGATGTGTTCAGGAGTCAATCCCAAGAGGTCTCTGAGCACCCTGCCCCCCCGCAGAGGGTCGGCCAGCCTGGAGGCGGGCTCCCTGTGAGCAGGAAGAGGCCCCCTGTGACCCCTGTGGTGTAATTGGCAGGCAGACCCCTGCCCAAAAAGTTCTTCCCCAGAGCTGGCCATTCTATGGCCAGAGCTTCCTCCGCAGCAGAGAGGTGAGCTGCAGGCTCAGCACCATCTCAGAGGTGGAGAGAGCCCTGCTCTTCTGCCTAGAGACACCACCACCACCATAGCTCAGCCTCCACAGCCCAGCCTCCCTTGGGATTGGTTGGCTGTGGCTGTGGACTGATCTGCAGCGTCAGTGATACACTGAAGAGGTCCCAGACAGAGGGGAGCGCCCAGTGACTGGGGAGCAGAGCCCTCCTCCCGCCACGCTGGGCTCGGATGTGAGCCAAGTGAGTGGGTCTCCTACGCCAAGACTCGGAGCTGGTATAGCTCCTAGCCCATCCCAGGGAGGACTCTGCCCAGCCCCTGGGTCAAAGCAAGGAACTCGAGGCCCTCCCCCAGCTGGAGAGGCTGTGTCGTTTGGCCTTGTGGACCCTCTCGGAAAGTCAAGAAAGGGGAGCAGAGGTTCCCCTCTAACGTCTCAGCCCACCTCTCCCAGCTCGCTCTCTGACGGTAGGGTCCTCCTCTTAGACCCCTGGCCAGGCAGCTGCTTTGTCCCGCCTCAGGTTCTTCGCACTTTCTGTCTGCTCGGCACACCCTCCTCCCTCACCCACATTGCCTCTGGAGCTCATCCTTTGGATCCCCTCTGGACACTCCTTCCTCGGGGACAACTTCCCTGACCCGCAAAATGGGGTCTGATCACCGCTTTGTATTTTACTGTACTGGGCAAGGACCATGGCTGCCCAACTGATGAATCACTGCCTGTTAACACGTGGGTACTTCATAGTTGTTTAATGGTTAATAAATCAGTGCATAAAGACATGATTTTTGCCTGTCTCGGCCTGAGAAGAGCCCCTAGTTTGTGCCTGGAGTAGAGCCTGTGGTGTTCCTGTGTCTATAGCTCTTTTAATTATTATATATCATAATATATAATGATTATATTAATATAATTTAAATTACATAATGCAATAATTTAATTGCCTCCCATTGAACTCCATCCTGGAGCAGTGCAGTCGCACAGGAATTATTGCTGAATCAGTTACCTGCTTCCGGGCAATGTCTTAGACCAAGACTTGGGGTGCAACATCCAAGGCCGTCCAGCAGAGCCTGGCACAGATGTGTTACTGTCCCTTCCACAGTCAGCAATGTGGGCACCTCTCATAGATACACAACTAAGAGGGATATCACCTTTTCTCAAAGCCCAGAAACACATGTCTGCTTCCCCTCCTATCGGAGGGTTTCTCTAGTCAGCGTGCATCTCATCACTGATGACTATATATATTCTAGGGTCTCTTTCCTCCTGTGAAAGCCCTTCATAAGTTGGTGCTGGATCCCAATCGAGGTGGCCTCAGGATGGAAAGAGTACGGTGCTCACGAGAGCTGCTGCTCACCCAGTGCTTCCTCTGTGCTGATTCCCTGTGCACAGCCTCACTTCACCTTCTCAAGCACCTGGGGAAGGTGCACAGGCGAGGAAGACCCTGCTCCCATGTGACTGAGTAAGAGGCATAGAATCAGAGTGGGTAAGCAGCTTGCCTAAACTCTCACAGCTAGTAAGTCCACTGGCTGGAACTCAGCTCTCACTGCAGGCTGACTGCGTGAAGATTAGCTCTGGGGCGTCAGGTGCCTTGCGTAAGCTCTCTGCTCAAAAGCCTGTTGGCTGTATTGGTCTGAATGAGCAACTGCAATGAAGCACCACGGCCTGCGTGGCTCAAGGGACATTTGCGTTCTCTGAATTCTGGAGGCAGGGAAGACCGAGATCACGTGTTGGCAGGGTGGTACCTCCTGCGGCCTCGCTCCTTGGTGGTCAGGGTCATCTTCAGCCTGTGTCCTCACCTGGCCTGTGCTTGCCTATTCCCTGACCTCTGCTTCTTATGAGGACACCAGTCCTGTTGGATCAGGCCCCACCCCAGTGACAGCATTTTGACTCCATCACCTCTCTAAAGGCCTGTCTCCAAATACAGCCACTGGAGGTGCTGGCGTTAGGGGCCGCACAGGAATCTGGGGAGCACACAGCCCAGCATCGGCTTCCTCTTTGCCCCTCCCCCCAGGGACCTGCTACGAAGCTGCTCACCTGATGTTTAATAACAGGGAGATGTCTGTCTTGGAAACAGTCAAATCATTTGACATCAAATCTTTTCTCTCCCTCCAAACAAATTGAGCCGTTCTGTTTGGGTGTGTGGCTGTGGTGTGGTTAAATCCATCTCCAGAGCTGGTTGTAGAACCACTTTGACAATGTTCTTGTGTCCACTGCCTGTTTGACCACCAAGTGTCTGAAAACATGTGTAGCGTATCCCCTGTAAAGAGAAGATTATGTTAACATGTCTCCTTCTGGCACACGCACACAGACACACAGACACACACAGACACACACACACCCCCCAGTATTTTCCAAAATGTGTGTGAAGCACATTCTATGAGAGGAATTGATGCGTATCTCATGGAGGGGAAATGTTTTTATTTTAATCAAATATGCTTGTGAAATAGTATGCTAAGCAAAGTGGAATAGATTTCCTTGCTGCTGAATTTCTTGGAGTCTCTAGTGTGCTGATGTGATTTGTGAATCTCTGAGATGGCTTTAGAGCACGGTCAGCAAATCATAGCTCTAAAGTCCCAGCTGGTAAATATTTCAGGCTTCAGAGGTCACGCGGTCTCTGTTGTACCTATTCAGCTCTGCTGTTGTCACCTAAGAGCACCATAGATGATATGGAAATGAATGGGCATGGCCCTGTACCCATAAAACTTTATTTATAAAAACAAGTGGCAGGCCAGACTTGAGCTGTAGTTTGCTGGGTCCGGTCTTAGAGTGTGAAGTGTTTTCCAAACGCATTAGGTCACGGAGCTCTTCTTCAAGGAGTGTTCGTGTTCCTCAGACCACACTCTTCCTGCAGCCAGCCCTGGACCCTCAGCCAGCCAGCACCTTCCCACTGCTCCCTGTCCACTCTGTGCACTCAGGTCCTGATACTGTTTTATGAGGCTCATCTGTGAACTGGGCTAAATCATCTCAACCTCAGTGTAGACTTTATCCTAAGTAATCCAAACTGCTTTGGCTGGAAAATTAGCCAGGGCCCACATGTGAGGTTGTTCAGTACCTTCAGACTCTTGAGATACCTTACCAGGTATGTTATCACAGTGTTTAGTAACTCAGGGAAATTGTACGCTATGGAAAGGCTGTTTTTTCCTTCATTCAGATTAGCCATTTCCCCCATCCCACTGGCCTGTGTTTAGGTGCCTGTGCATTTGAGGAAGGTATGAGGGGAGATGAGGAGGAATGGTTAAATTGCACTGGGTAGTGGGTATTTAATAGGGGTTTGCAGTCGTCAGCTACTTTCACTTACATTTAGAAAGTGTTTAGTCTTTGTCTTCAAGCCGATGGCTCTGGGTTCATTTTGGATGGAGTTTTGTGAAGAAGGGGGGCACTGTTTGTATTAAGACGGACGTGGATATAATCTTTCAAGGTATGAAATTTGTGCTGACTTGGTCCAAAACACAACCGCATCTGGTTATGTCTGGTCTCCACTACTCCAAAAATGTCCTAAATTCCAGACAACCTCTTGGGCTTAGAAATAAAAGTCATTAATCCTGCATTTGAATTTAATATTTGAAATTTTATCCTAATCTTTTTTTTTCTTCCACATGAATTAACTTTTGAAAAGTTGGAAAGAAACATGAGTTTTTTTTTTTTTTTTAAGGGAACATTCTTAACAAAAGGGTATAAAATTAAACTAGGTTTGACCTTTTGAGTTTAGCAGATTTTCCACCTGGTCTGAGCAGGAAATGGGCTTTGCAGTAGGAAAGCTTCTTTTCCTACTTTTGGAAAGGGGTACTGTATGCATTCTGGGGGTGGTACATCTCTTGGCTGAGCAGGAATGTGGGTTCTTCATTGACAGTTAATTGATAAGTTGTGAGATGGAGCATCTGGGTGGAGGGCCCATTCAGAGAAGGGTTCCTGCCAGCCCTGGTCTGGTCCCATCAGAAATATTTAAGCCCCCCTCTCCCCACCAAAAAATGCACATAATTCTGCAGGAATCTCACACGTGGGTGGACAGATCTATCTTGGGTTTCATCCGCTCAGGGCCAACTTCTTTCTGGCATGAGGGGTACAAGCTTGGGGCACAGACCCAGCCACACAGATATTTCAAGTGATCTGGTAAAAGAGAAAGTCTGGGAAGGAGGGAGGTCTGGGAGCCTAATAGTGGGTGGGAGGTGGGGAGCAGGAGGCCTATGGAGGGAAGAGGCCCCCGCTTGGAGGAATGGGGGTTTGGGGTGTTGGGACTTTTGGAGTCAGGGGATTGGGAACATGCATCTAACTTCTGGCCCAGATTGCTGGGGGCTTCCGACAGGCAGAGAAGGTTGGGGTTCTTGTGAATCTGTTCACAGAGGGTCTGTATAGGCGGCCTGAATCCTGATTCCATTTTCTGTTGAGGGAGAGACTTTGGGCAAATTACATAACCTCTCTTAGTCTCCATGTGTATAAAATAGGAACGAAATAGCGCCTTCCTTGGAGGGCTTTTTTTTTTATTTTTTTAATTTTAAAATCTTTAATTCTTACATGCGTTCCCAAACATGAAGCCCCCTCCCACCTCCCTCCCCATAACATCTCTCTGGGTCATCCCCATGCACCAGCCCCAAGCGTACTGTATCCTGCGTCAGACATAGACTGGCGATTCGATTCTTCCTTGGAGGGCTTAAATGAGGTGATGCGTCTCACGGTCAGCCTGAGCCTGGCACCCAGGCCTGAGCTTAAAGCAACACCCTTATAACCTGGAAAATTCTTCCTTCTTGAGCTGACTGTGTTCACCAAGGCAAAGGAAGGCTGGCTCCTCCCCTCGCACTACCCCCTGCCCTCTTTGTGACTTGTTTTTCCTTTCAGGGGTGGTCTCTATGCTGTGATGTCACTGCCTAAAAATGCCGGGCGCAGGCGTGGGGAGGCGGAAGGGGCACTTGCTGTGACTTCTCCCCGCCAGGCTCACACTCCCCAGGGGCCGCTCTGGCCACAGCTCAGGAGCTCCAGGCTCCTTCCCAGTGGAATTTATGATTCCCTCCTTGGCTAGAGATGGTTGGCTCCTCCAGAAATGAAGCAAAGCTGTCAGAAAGCTGAGGCCACAGCCCTGACTTCCTTTTTCATCCCCGATTCATCAGGCGATGGAGGGGCCGGGTGGAAGGTGGTGCCTGGCAGACCTGGGCCCTGGCTGGCGTTGCTTTCAGATGGCTGTGGGCCCTGAGCTTGGACACAAGGGATTTGGACCAGCAGACTCACAAAAGCTCATCTGTGTCACTGGTTCTATTTTAGGCAGGTGAAGTGAGTGTTTCCGATCATGCAGGATGGAAGGGAGCTTAGGTGATACACGCCTGCGGATCTTAAAGCTTTGTTTAAATGATGATGCAGAGAAGGGGCTGGGGGAGGCACGTGAGGCATGAGCCATGGGTGCAAAATTTAAGGAGGCCCCAAACAAGCCAGTCATTAAGATAAATATAACTTGAATGCAGCACTTGAAAAATAAAAGTGCAAAAAATAATGCATGGTGAACAAAGCGAAGGCAGGCTCAGTGTTACTGATTTCCCTTTTTGCCTCGGGTCCTAATGTGGCTGACTCGTGCTTTTGCATTGTAGAAACATTTCTCACAGATCAAACTCACATTAAGGTTTAAAAAGTGAGTTTCTTAACAAAGGAAACGAGACGTATTCCTATGTGTGTGGTTGTGGTGTGCAGATGGCAAAGACTGTCCGATGGGAAGAGGTCCCAGTTCAGGTGGTGGAGGGTAGGCAGGGGCTAGCAGATGGGTGGGCATAGTGGACCCCTGCGGCCCTTGAACACCCGCCCCCATGCCGGGAAGCCATACTCATGCCATGAGCGTCCACCCCTTTGACCAGAGGCTCCCAACTGGCGCCTTCTTGGGCCCCGCATTCTGGGCTGCTGTCCTCCCTGGGGACGCTAGTGTCTCCTTTCTGCCTGAAAGGTGTGGAGTCAGTCCCTCCCCAGGGAAGATCTGGCTTAGCAGATGGATCCGGCTCGTTGGTTCTGCAGGGCTATCTTCCCGTCCCTCTGGGGTGACTGTCACCTGCTTTTTCTGGACCATCTCCCTGCTGCTCACCCCCTGGAAGCCCTCCAGCCTGGAGGGTAGGTGGGCCTTTGCAAGATGCCTGGCGGGGCCCAAAGCCATCCTTCATGGTGACCTGGGAGGTCGTCCTCGGTTCCAAGCAAGCCCTCCAGATCTCACAGACAGTCTTTGCTGGAGCTCCTTGAGCACTCCATCTGTCCTTGGGCTCTGATTTATCTCAGAATCTCTGCCATTCACAGTGGATTCAGTGGCCTCAGATGGGGCCTTTGGTTGGAATGAGAGTGATCTTGCTTTTTGCATGTGGGAGGGGGCATGTCTAGCATCATTTCCTTTGGAGCTGACATTTTATTCCACAGTAATCTGTGCATCTCAGGTAAGCCTGGCCCTGCTTCCTGGCCCTTGGACGGGGTGTGCCCTGAGCCCGACCACTCTGGGCACTCTATGCCCCTCCTCTTCCACAACAAGGGCTACAGAGATGGACATGGGGCCATCCTAAGCCAACCCTCGTCTTCCCCAGGCCTTTCCCAGCACTGTTGGGAGGCATGGCTCTCTTCTCAGGGACCCCCGTTTCAGGGACCAATAAGACCTGAAGTTGCTGGGGTTCCCTTTTACTCAAGAACAAGATCAAGACAACTGGTATCAAAGAAGGAAAGGGACAGACTCCCAACAGCTTCCAGTCCAGGTGTGACTGAGGCCAGACCCACCCTGTCAGTGCTCCTAAAGTTAGGAGGGTCAGTGAACGGCCTTTGGGGTTAGGCAGGTTGATGGGTTTCTGGCATTGACATCTAGTTCAGCTAAATTTCCAAACAGGAGTGAAAAACAAGAACAAGGTTTAGCGGAAGGATACTGGAGACTCAAAAGAAGAACTAAGCATTCAGACTGTAGGAAGGAGGAACCAACCAGCAGTGGGCATCTTCATACCTGGACCCAGGGATTCCGGGTACCTAGGGAAGCATCCGTGCGCTGGCTCCAGTGATGCCCACTCCCACACAGAATCCCAGGAAGATATCACCTGAGTGGTCCAATCTGCGGTGAGCTGGGTGAACAAATCCCCAGGGACCTCCAGCCCCAGGGTGAAGAGGAGGCTGGGCACCACACGTCCAGGTACCTGCGCAGCCCGGGACACAGCAGCAGACAACACGAGGGCCGTTTTCTCTCTGTCTGGACTTGAATACCCTTGAAGGCTTTGGCTCAAAGGCCCAGCAGAGGGGCTACCCTGCAGCAGAAGGAACGTGGGGCTGGGGGTCAGACATTCCTGGTCCATCTTGGACGTGTGTGTCCTTCCACCGTGGGCATTTCTAACCAGTAGCTGCGACCGTGATGGTGCCACCCTCTCAGGGCTCCTGGGGTGACTGTGTGAGGTCAGGGCTCAATAAAGCTGTTAACTTGGGCATAAGCCTTGTCCTCAAAAGTGCGTGTTTCCACCCAAACTGCAGGCATTCCCCTTGGGAGCATCCCTCCTCTCATCCCCACAGTGGCTGCAAGGCCATGTCGGGGAAGATGTGCTGCTATTCAGCACATCTGTTCGGATGTGCTGAAGCCCAGGCTCCCCTATGACAAACATGAAGACCTGTCTCTCCTGTGACATTAACTGAAATTCAGATACTCTGATGAAACCAACCAAAACTATAGCTGAAGGAGTCTCTGTAGTCAAGCTATAGCTGACATCCAAGGGAATCCCAACATGCAATTATCTTCTTGAATTGTTGTATACTAATTCAAAAAGCTAATTTTTTGCTAAAAAAAAAAAAAAACATACTTCTCTCAATTAAGAAAAGTCGTTTATCTGTTTTTGGCTGTGCTGAGCCTCTGTTGCTGTGTGTGGGCTTTCTCTGGTTGTAGCGAGCAGGGGCGACTTGTCTCACTGCAGTAGCTTCTCTTGTTGCAGAGCTCAGCCTCTAGGGCGTTGGGCTTCAGTAGTCACAGCTCGTGATCTCAGTAGTTACAGCCCTCAGGCTGTAGAGCGTGGACTCAGTAGCTGTGGTGCATGAACTTAGTCGCTTTGTGGCCTGTGGGATCTTCCCAGACCAGAGATTGACCCCATGTCCCCTGCACTGGCAGATAGATTCTTAACCTCTGGACCACCAGAGAAACCCTCCCTCGACTTTTAACTGTTAGGAGTAATGGAAGTGTTGGTGTCTGACTCTCTTGGCTTGGGAGATTAGACTTCATCATTGGCAATTATTTTCTGAGCCACTTTGGATAACTCCCTTTACCTTTTGAGCCTCAGTTTTCCCATCTATAAAAATGGGAGTAATAGTAGCCTGGCTTCATGAAATTAAATGAGTTAATGCATTTAAAGCTACTAGAATAGGCTGGCACGTAGGAAGTAAGCAATAACTCTTAGCTCTTATTACTGCTCCCAATTAGTAGAGATTTGGACATGTCTAGCACTTTAAATGCCTAAATGGTATGTGCTCTCTCAGAAGTAAGCTACATCCTGAATATAAAAAGGTCCCCATGCCTAGGTCTGAGCCATTTATAGCAATTCCTGTTTCCACTGTGGATTTCAGTTTTGCTGATATGGGGGGAAAATTTCAGGCCCTCTGCTGTATAAATTTAGTTAACATTTTATTGCTCGTGACTCTTTTATCACATGACTTTTGTTTCTCATTAAGTCAGTGAATGAGATTTACAAATAAGCCAAGTGAAATCTAATTAGGGTAGGGGCTCTTTCCTGAAGAATTAGTTCTCCTGCCGACCCACAGATGTTGGGGACTCAGGGAGGGCCATGCAGAGGACCCTTCGCTGCCTGGAAATGCTGAGCCTGCGTGCACTCACTTTGCATGGTGCACAAAAGCTGGTATAATTTTCATAGGTTTCTTTCCTGAAAATGAATATTAGTTGCCTCAAGGATCAAAACCAAAAATAGATATAAAGGACAATGGAATTGCCCTGGCAACGAAATGCCTGTATTAAAGGCAACTTGGCAATCCATGCTCGATGGGTCTATTATGAAAAAAAAGAAGAGATTTTTAGATTAATGTTAGGGTTTTCATTCCTTTTTGCTTATTGAAATGTTCTGCTTCCAAAGCATGAGAAAGATTAATCTATCTCAATCAAGTACCCACATATTGTTTACACCTGTCCAGGTGTGTGTTCACACACACACACATAAGTATACTTGTTGGGACTAAAATTGCTGTTGTGTGTTTCCAGAACTGGCCTTTCCCTGACCACTGGAGGGACTTTTGATTGTTTTCTCCTTCGGTTCTCTCTCTGTTGCCACTCTGCTTTGATCTTAGCAACCATTGGTGCCTAATGCCTTTCCAGTAATTCATGAGGGGCTGCACAGCAATGATGTTCTGATTCTGTTATTTTGTTTTCATTTATTAGCTGGAGTAGGTTTATACAGAGATGCTTCCCCTTGTCTACCATTTGGTTACCCAGTGATGTGGTTCACACAGGAAAGAGGACACATGATTTAGTCTTTCATTTTGTTTACCTAGTTCTCAAGTTGATAAATAGATTGCTTGCAATTCTCAAAAAGTAATCAATTTGAATTTTCTAAAAATGATTATGAACTTGCAGAGTTAAATATAAGTAGTGAATTTCAATGCACTGCAATTCAATGACTTTGGACCCAGCTTGGGTCTACATAAGCTTATGAATCCATGAGCCCGTCATAACCTCCCCAAGCCTCAGTTTTCACTTCTGTGACGTGGGGCTAATAAGTCTCACCCTCTAACATAATTGTTTGAAATGTGGCAGTGTCTATGAGTATTTAACAGAAAGCCTGGAGTACAGTAAATGCTATATAAATATATATTTTTGTCATTGTCACCACCGAGATAGAAAGGTTAGGCACCCTTAGAGCAATTATTCATGCAATTGTTTTATTATCTTTCTCCCCTACCAAGCTGCCAGTTCCATTGGGCCATAAATTGTGTCTGTTTTGGACGAAGATGAAAGAGCAGCTTTCCTGCTGGTGGTGGACAGAATAATGGCCCCCACGATGTCTGTGTGCTAATCCCTGCACCTGTGGATTTGTGACCTGACCTGGCAGAAGGGCCTTTGCAGATGTGATTAAGTTAAGGACCTTGAGATGGCAGAGCACCCTGGATTATCCGGGAGGTGGGGGGGTGGATAAATAATTCCAGGGAGCACAGGATTGACAGCAGGGGACATGGGGAGAGGGTCTAACAAGGAGCTTAACCTAGTCTAGGGCTCAGACAGGCAGTCCTGAGAGTCAGGTTCAAGGTAAGATTCACAGGATGATGGAGTTGGCCTGTGAGAGAAGGGAAGAAGGAGAATGCCAGGCAGACAGACCAGAGCTCAAACCCCATTCTGATTCTCAGAGCAGACGGCGTGGTGGTGTCAGTTCCGCAGTATGCAGAGGGGTAGACTGTGTCTCCAAGAGAGGCTGCCCATGGGCCCAGGCAGCGCTGTACACCCTCAGGCGCAGGAAGGAAACTCTGGGGCTTTACACGAATCCCATGTGTCTGTTTCCAGCCAGCCCAGATCCAGAAGTATTGGGGTCCAGTCTTTGAGTGCCATCACCCCAAAGCCACAGAGTCCAGCCGGGGACAATGTGGGGGGTGGCATGGATAACAAAGCTTGGGGAGCTGGTATGAGCAGGCAGACTGCCCAGCCCAGGCCCAGCCTCGTCACCAGCAGCCACAGTGCTGAGCTCCTAAAGGGCCCCTGAAGAGGAAACATTCCCCCAGCTGCTTCAGCCACGCGAGACGTTTGTCCATCTGTGTTTTGCTTGCAGTTACTGAAATCCTCTGGCTCATGTTTAATGCCGGTTCCAGCTCGATTTTCCTTAAAATGTTGAAACCTCACTTTTCGCTGAGCGATTTTCAGTTTGAGGCCAGTGTCAAATTAGAGGCCTCCCCCCAACCCCCGGCAGGGCCTGGCAGTGGGGACTCACACCTACTCAGGACATTCAATCCACTTTGTTCTGCTCAATACAAGCAGCCCAGTCAAAAAGTCCTGATTTACGGTGCCGCTCAGGCTTCCTGTTACTCTAAACCGCGAGCGTTTCAAGCCGCACCCGTGTTCCTGGCCAGCGCAGCTGCCTCCCGCCGCCTCCCTTGTATCGCCAGCCTCGCGCTTATATAATGGCAGGAGTAGGATAATGGACTTTCCAGGGCTTCAGGTCGTCCCAAACTGCATCCTCCCTTTTTTGAAAAAAAAGGAAGTTAATTCACATAACATGGAATGAACTCCTCTGAAGTGAACAATTCAGTGGCAATTTAGTGTGTTCAGCGCAATCAGCACCTCTATCTTGTTCTAAGATATTTCCATCACCCCAAAAGGAGACCCTGTGCCCATCAGCTGTCACTCCCCATCCCCCTCCACACTTCATGTAAGTGGAATCCTGCAATGCGTGGCCTTTGGTGTCTGACGTCTTTCATTTAGCCTGTTTTGGGGGTTCTCTGCCTTGTACTATGTATCTGTTCCCAGTTCTTTTTTTATGGCTCAATAGTATTCCACGGTACTGTGACTACGGTTTGCTTATTCGTTCATCCATTGGTGGACATTGGTGCCGTTTCTAGTCTTTTTGATTATTATGGAGAGTGCTGCTGTGAACATTCATGTACAAATCTTGCTTGAGAACCTGTTTTTACCTCTCTTGGATCTGTACCTGGGAGTGAAATTGAAGGGTCATATGCTGAGTCTGTGTTTGATTTTTTGAGGAACGTCCAGGCTGTGGATGCTGGGAGGGCTTCCTGGGGGAGGTGAGGTCTAAGTTGGGACTGAGGGAAGAGCAGTCATCGCCGGAGGTGGTGTGGGTGGACCTCGAAGCTCAGGGGTGGTGGCAGCAGCGCCCAGCCCTAGAGGTTTGTCCCTGGCCTCTGGGCTGCCCAAGCCTCCCTCCAGTGCCAAGGGCACCTGAATCTGACCACTTTTGGCCCCCTGCAGGACCCACTCTGGGGAGGTCTTGGCATTCCCACAGAGTGAGGTCTCCCCCGGCAGGGCATCAGGCCCTTGGGCGTTCCCTGCTGCTGGCAGATGAGAGTTCCCGCCCTGCTGCACCATGTCCACCCAGCCAGTCCCACGCTGGAATGGAAGGGACTCTAGATCCCCACAGGTTTGGTTTCCAGCCATGGCTCTGCCATTTCCTGAGCTGTGTGGCCTCAAGCAAGTATCTCTGCCGCTCTGACCCTCAGTGTCTTCATCTGAAAAAAGAAGACAGTCACACCAGGTAGGGAGAGCTTGCCTAGCAGGGACCCGCCTGAGCTCTTGCAGATAACAATGGCTCATTAGTCCCATGTCATGGAGAGGCCGCGCTGGTATTGTCCACACCTCACAGGTGAGCACACCGAGCAGCAGAAAGGTTAGGACACCTGCCCAGGGCCACACCCCTTGGAAAGTGGCAGAGCCGGGCTCTGAGCCCTCATCCTCCTGATTCTCACGCTATGCAGCTTCACTGAGGCTGTTAACATTTGGTGTCATGATTCCTTATGAAACGTCTACTCAAAGGCAGACAGAACAGGATAATAAATATGTTTATCACAACCCCCCACAAGCCCCAGAAACCCTCCTCCCATGCCAGTCCTGCTCCTCACACACGTCCAACTACTTCCTTCTCTCTTGGTTCCATTTGAAGCAAAGCCCAGACACCCTATCATATCATCAGTAAATATTTCAGTGTCTCTGAAAGGCAATTGCATTTCTGAGTGTTTGTCTATCCCTCTGCACTGTGTGCTCTTTTCTCATCTGAGACCTGGAGCACAGGCTTGGTCCAGAGGGCACTTGCCCAGTGTTGTTGAAGGGTGAGCGGGTGAAGGCGTGAGTGAACCAGGGCCAGGGGTTATTGCTGTGGATCCTTGTGGTGGGAGTCACTCTTACCTCCCTGTGAGCTAATCAGGAAGCCTCACTTCCCTACTTCTGGGGAAACCGAGACCTCCCTGTGAGCTAATCAGGAAGCCTCACTTCCCTACTTCTGGGGAAACCGAGACCTCCCTGGATCGTCGGCCTGGAATCCCTCAGGGGAAGTAGGTGACAATTTATGACACGGATAAGCACTCATAAGCCTCAAAGAAAAACACTGTGTGTGTACCCAGAGCCTCACATCCAGCCTGGTCAGAGGCCCTGCCCACCAGGCTTGGGAACCTGCCGCCCAACTGACTGGGGCCAAATTGGACCGGGGTGTGGGGGGTGGAGAGCCAGCTCACCCACCCATCAACCCCTGTGGCCTGTGTATGTGGGGGAGTGCGCCTGTGTAGCCCCCGTGTCTGTGGAGGAGCGGCTGCTTGTGAGGCCTGAGTGGTCCCACCAGACCGTGTCCCCACTCAGTGGCTGGTCAGGAGCGTGTGGTGCTGCCTCCCGCAGGGACGTATGAACTTGCAGTGGAGGGCGGATTGAGGGAGAGTGTGCATCTTCCAGCCCAAATATCTCCGTTCTCTTCAATGCCCCGCTCCCCTGTGCAAACACCAGACACCTCGGCCGCTGGCGTTGGCCACTGACTCCAAGGTGCATCTCTACTTTGCTCCGTGTCTTCATCCTGTCCACTGCTATCACTCATATTGGCTCCTGCTACTCAGTTTAGGCTAGGACTTCCAGGTCCTCAGCAGATATTAATCTTTGGGCTTCAGGGACAACATATCAAAGTTCCTGGGAAAATACAAGAATTTCTGAAATTGTAAATTACTTTACATTCTACAGCACTTATAGTGTCTTGAATAACAATGAAAGACCATAATAGTAAATGGTAAATCATTTTCTGTGGTTGGATTCTATGAGAAGTTTCATTCAAAGCTTTCTTAAATTAAAAAAATGCAATGGTAAAGCATAGGTTATTACTGTTTTAAATCAATACATTTTGCCAATATTATGTATTCAATAATTGAATTTCACATTAATTTGCACCTTATTCAGATGTCTGATAATAGAAAATATTAAAAGAAAGACATATTAACACAAACTGTCAAATCGAATCATTTAACAATTGTGGTACCACACATATTTAGTAATTAAAACTTCTTGGTCTTGATGTTGAAATCTTAAAAACACATACTAATGGCCCTATCTGAAGATCTTGATGTTCGTTTTTAAACAGTTAATCCAGACTCAGAAAGTTTTCCTTGATCTGGTATCTATGTTGATCGAATGGCTAAAACTGCATCCAAAAGCATTTGCAGTCTGGAACTTAAGTACATGCTGCTTTATATAAATTAAATCCCCTTTTTTAACACTGAAAAAATTTTATCCGCTGGCCCCATTGTGGTTTGCTGTGGCAATGGGCTTTGGTGCATTCATGGAAGGTCAGTTTCTGATTTCACTTAGAGGGGCTGCAGTGACATCCCCCACTTCTGCTTGCATTTCATCTGTTGAAGTGTTTACAAAGATAGGTGCCCTGCTGCGAAAACCCATGCACCAGAAATACTGCCAAATCCAGCTCATCTAGAAACGTTAGCAGCTCTGCCCAGAATCATGTCAGAGTTACCAAGTTAAGGCCTTATTTTGCTTCCATGAATTGTTATTTCTTGGAACACCACTCATGCGACTTGAACACATATAAACTTACTGATATTTATGTAATTTGCAAGAACGACTTGCCCCATAGCTCACAGTTAGCACAGGACAGGGTGTGGGCACCTCCTCTCCCGTCGCGTTCCTGCCGCAGTCCCCGGGAATGCTGGCTTTACCCCCAGGGCTGCCCCTGGTGTGCGCCGACACCTCATGCCCACTCCTGGTCACAGCCTCCTGGCCTCCTGCCTGCCCCTCCGCCGCCCAGCCCTGCCCTTTCCCCAGCAGCTGGCTCCTGCCAGATCAGACCCCGTAGCCCTCGCACCTGGGAGATGCCAGTAGTGACCAGATGGGTCTGCTCCACCCTGCAAAGTTCCCAGCCTTCTCTAGTGGTGTAGCTGTCTCTGTCTCTCCCCCGTCCTCCCTCCCACCCAGGACCCATTCCTTCCTTTTAAATTAATACAGTTTAATTTTTAGTGTAGTGTTAAGTCTGCAGAAAGTTGAGTGGTACAGGGAGTTCTCATACACAGTTTTCCCTGCCATTAACATCTTGCATTTGCGTGACGATTTATAACGGGTGATGAAGTAACCCTGATAGGTTATGACTAACAGAAGTCCGTAGGGTTCACTGTTGGTGCTGCATGTTCTGCGGGTTATCCACTCACAGTGTCATACAGACAGCTTCACCTCCCTAAACATCCCCTTTAGAAAGGTGGGAGGACCTTTTAAAACATGTTATCTTTCCGCAAACATCCTAGCATGGCGCCCGGCATTCAGCAGACACTCACGGACGTCCAGCAGCCCCTTCCTAATGGGGATGATCCCTCCCAGGTTCTCGACCCACCCAGGACCCACTCTGTCCGCTGGATTACTCTGTCCCCTACCTGGGCCTTGTCAGCAGGAAAGGGCCATGTGAAACGGCGTTCTTACTGCTCAGGTGCCACCGGGGAGCGGCTGCTGTGACTCCTCCCATGAAAGGGTGGCTTGTGTGGGTTGTTGACTTTGGGTTGGTCATTAACGGCCCCACTGGGTCCCGACATCGCAGCTCCCAGGTCGGGCAGCTCAGGCAGAGATCTGCCGCCGATGACGGGGGTATAGAAAACAAGGAGTAACAACGGGGCCGTTGAGCTCTAGCAGCTCAAAAAGCATCAACGGTGTCGGTTCTTGGTGGCTGCTCCTCCAGAAGGTGGCTGGAGTCTGGCTGTCCTCGCTACTGCATTCCTTTCCGAAGGAATCAGCCCGGAGCAGAGCCGATGGCATCTGTGGCCAGGCTGTCGCGATTCCCGATGCAGAGGTGGATGAAGAGGCAGGTGCCCGGGGCTGCAGGGAGTGATGGGCGTCAGTTGATTGCCCACTGCTGCCTAACGAACCATCCCAGTTTAGTGGCTTTGAACAACGACCTTGTGCTTCTCACTATTCTGTGTGTGCCCAGTGGTTCTGCGGCCCACGTGGTATGTCGGGGTCACTGACGGGATGCGGTCAGTGGATTAGACTTTGCAGGACCTCACCACAGTCGTGCCTGGGACTCCTCCGGGTGGGCTGCTGCAGGGTCCCACGCTGGGCAGGCCGGGACTCGCTGCCTCACCGTGCAGCACACAGCCTGTCCCCCCGCTGGGCGCCAGCTGGCCCGCGGGGCCTTGTTTCTTACACCCTGGTAGTCAAAGGCATGTCTGTCACCCGTGGTGTTGGGATGGGGTCGCTTGTCACCTGACAGCCCAGGAATGTAAGTGGTAGATCAAAGCTTCTTCCCACCTGAGCTGAGGACACTGGCAAGAGAATAGAGCCTTTGTTTAAAAGGAGCATCAGAGCTGGTGTTGTGCAGCATCGTGTGTCGTTGGAGAAATGCAAGCTCACCACCCCACGTGGTGGCCCAGGAAGGTGGCCCTCAGGCCATATTCTTCGCCTCCCCTCGAGGCATCCTCTGGAGGGAGCTCAGGGCAGGGGACTGTCCCTCCCCTGGGCCACACAGCTTGTGACGCCACCTGACTCCTGTGTCAAACAGGAACCACTGGGATTCATCACATATGCCCCTGTGGGTGCATCGCGTCACCTCCCCAAACCTCAGGTCCCTCATCTGTCAGACGCAGATGCACACGGCCCCTGCCTTCTGTGGTGTGTGGGACTCTCCATTAGACTGCCCGCTCTGGGGGACAGGCACCCCTCTGTCTCGCCCGTCACTGTTCCGCCAGCTCATGAAGTGTTCAGTAGTCAGGAGGCTGCTGTAGCAGGGCACTGGCCCTCGGCATTTATCATCACCCTCATCATTACTGCGGTTATTACTCTTTCTTTCCTGTTCGCTGAGGACCTCAGGTGGTGGTGGTTTAATCGCTCAGTTGTGTCCGATCTTGTGACCCCATGGACTGTAGCCCACCAGGCTTCACTGTCCTTGGGATTCTCCAGGCAAGAATACTGGAGTGGGTTGCCATTTCCTTCTCCAGGGAGGACCTCAGACACGTTTCAAATCCATGAAGCCACTTGGCGCTCTCCGGTGGGGGGCCAGCAAGCCAGTGCCTGTAGGCCGCAGGCAAGCCCCCACTTGCTTTTGTAAATAAAGCTTTATTGGGACCCAGGTGCACCCATTCATTCATCTGGGGTCCATGGTTGGCCTTGCACTGCAACGGTGGAGACCACGGCCCACAGAGTCTGAACTGTTTACTCTCTGGTGCTTTCTAAAAAAGCTTGCTGGCCCTGGTCTAGGGCCTGTGGCCAGGAAGGGGCGGCGGGTGCAGCCTCTCTGGTCCTGTCTTGCTGAGGCAGTGTTAGCCCTGAGGGCCGGCTGGAGGAGGAGTGAGGGAGAGCATGTTGGTGGGGAGGAGCAGGAGGAGAGGACCAGGAGGAGCGCACCAAGAGCAGGACTCATGCCCGCTCTGCCTGCTGAGGATGCTGCAGAGCTGCCTGGAAGGTTCTCTCAGCTCCACTCAGTTGTTCTCATATGTGATATGTGCAGCTTTGTCTGGAAGAAATACGGAGGGAAGGCCGGGAGAGCTGTCCCTATTCTGCTCCACCCCTGAGCGCCTCTGCTCTCCACTGGCCTGCAGGGCTGGGAGACTGGCCTGTGTGGGCAGGTCGACCACCCACCAGTGGGGGAATGGACGGGCTCATCCCAGCCTCTCCCAGGCCCCGTGGGCTCTGGGCCTCCAGCTCCAGCTCAGCAGGCTGGGGACTCCTCCTCTCTCTCTGCTTTGGATGAAATATTAGGGAGGGAGGCTGTGATTGCTGTCCCTGGGGGAGAAGACCCAGCCTGGCTCAGGGACGCGCTCGTCCCAGCCCTCCTGGGGTCTCTGCCAGCTGCCCAGAGTTGCTGCCTCGGTTTACCTGCCACCGGGGGTAGGGGGTGGGGGAGTGGCCGGGTTCCTGGCTCCCTCCTGGATTTTCCTCTCTCATGCTCTCCCTCCTGGAAGTCTTCTGTGCCGTGCCTCCCCTGCCAAGTGGAATGCTGCTTCTGGCCGGCTGTGGGGTCAGCTTCTCCCCCGGCTGGCCAGTTCACAGACTGCTGTCTCTGCTGAGCCACCCACCACGATCCCGACACACAGGAGCTCGGATGTGTCATGTAAAATAAGAAATATAAGCCACGGTGACCCTTTCTCCCGAGGAGACGGGGAGAGAAAGCCCACAGTCCAGGAAACAAGAGCCAACAACTTTTCCAGCTGGAGTCTCACAGTCTGACAGCTCTAGGTGCTCTGGGAAGGGAGGCCACAGGGCCAGGCTGGGCAGTGAGGCCCTGGAGGTGGGTCACTGGGATGAGGGGAATGTGAGAGAGTGAGGAGATGGTAGGACGTGATGTCATGGAGATATGGGGTGGCTGAGGGGTTGGGGGCATGTTGACAGAGGTGGGGTGGTTGCATCCACCCAGGAGTGGAGGCCGGGATTCCCTGGGCGTGAGGACAGCAGGAATCGGCAACCTCAGCAGGCGGCTGAGTTCTTCTTTCTCTGGTGGAACCAACATTTCATTTGCTGACCCAGGTTAGCATAGCTATAGACACAGACTCTGTGGTGGCTAAAGGGGTACAGAGTGCAGGTCACAATGGAAAAACACTCGACTGGAAGTCAGGAGCTCCGAGTCCACACTCTGGCACTGAATTCCATGCTCCAGTTACTTCCAATTAGTTGCTGAAATAATTGAGGCTCAGAGAGGGCAAGTGTCTTGCTTAAGGTCACAGAACTTATAGGGTGGCAAGGGGGATCTGAACGTAAGATGGGCTCTTGGGATTAAATGACACTCAAAAGATCCCTTATCAGGGTCTCTGACCTTTGACCACCCCGTAACCTCCTTTCCAGAGAGAACAGAGTTTCTCAGCTTCTCTGGGTCTGACCCTGCAGGAAAGGTCGTGAAGAGTTTCTTGTTGCCCATGGAGTTGAGGATGGAGGCCCTGAGTCTTTCTTATTAAACTCAGGCACCCTGAGAATCTTTAAAACAGCTTTACAGTTACCTATTTTACATACCATTCAACCATTTCAGATGTATGATTCAGTGATTTTAGTAACTTCACTAAAAAATGTGGCACAGCCATCACCAATGGTGAACATTTAGAACACTAAATGGTGAATTTACAACATTTAGATATTTTTGTACCTTCATAAACATTTTAGAATCTGCTCGTCAATGTCTGTTAAGAAACAAAACAGAAAAAAAAAACCCTAGCATTTTGATGGAATTGCATTGACTCGATAGATAGTTTGAGAGAACACCCATTTTAACAGTGGTGAGTCTCCCAACCTTTGCACCTGGACCATCTCTCTGTTTAGGTCTTCTCTCACTTCCTTCTGTAGGTTTATAATTTTCACTCTCCAAGTCTTGTACTTAAAAAAAAAAGATTCCTCAGTATTTTATTCTTGTCATCTATTAGTAAAGTTAATTTTACTTCTTCCTTCTGATCAGGGTGCTTTTTATTTCCTTTCCTGTTGATGGCGCACCCCTGGGCATTTGCTGTTGCACCTGAGAGAGGTGGGACCACTCAGCCTCCCCCTGGCCACTTGCTTCTCCTCCTGCAGCCTAATATTCATGCTGAGGTTGCCGGCTGCACCCCCTGCCACCCTCAGGAGGCTGGTGGAGTGACTGGGTGTGCATCCTGGCATGACCATTTGCTGGCTGTGTGACCTTGGGAAAGCTGCTAACCTCTCTGTGTTCCAGCCTCCCGCCTCCAGGCACAGCGGTGCCTGATGCACAACCACCCCTTGGCGCGTGTGGGCTGTTCTTATCGCCCTGTGGGCTCACAGGTGGACTTAGCTCAGGTCGAGATCACTGCTGATTTGGAATCTTGTCATCTCACTATGTCTCACTCTGTCCATGAAGAAGCTGGGACGGAGAGGATGTGTCCGAGGCCCCTGCCTTCCTGACGGTCATGAGCCCACCCCAGTGACTGCAGGGTGGCCCACTCTTCCCGGAGTACTTTTCATTTCGGATTTCACTCCTGATCTCCTGTCCAGCACCCGCATCGGCCCATATTTAAAATGGATTACGCAGCAACACATAAACACAATTAAATTATAGCCGTCTGGGTACCTTTCCGTCCAAACAGGGGCTCGTTGTCTGCTGCGAAAGCCATCACCGCCTGCCTGACTGCGTTCTGGCTCACGTCTCCTGAGATACCGCTCTGCGATAAATCTCTGGGTTGGCCTTTTTCCCTAAAGGAAGGCTTGCAGCCTCCTCCTGCCCTGGCCACAGGCCTCCTTCAGCCCCACGCAGGGTTCTGCCTCTCATGCAGAACCCAAGTGGCCTCAGGAGAGTTGATTCATGCCCAGAGCTTCACTCGGGGCCTGCTCTTGCCAGCCGCTGAAGAGACGCCCTCCGCTCATATCCCCGGGCCTCAGGCAGGGTTTGGTGTGCGGTGGATGTTAAACAAACATTTGTTAATGGAAGGGAAACAAATTATTTTTAGACCTTTACTTCCCTGAAATTGCAGTTTCAAGTAGGGTAGTTGGGAAGGCCTCTGGATACCATGCACCTTTAGGCAGGGTGTGAGGAGGGTGACGGAGGGAGCGATATAGGTCTCTGGGGGAGGTGATGGGGATAGACCTTTCAGGATGAGTCCCCGGACTGAGACCCTCAGCTAACCAAAAGCGAGAGGCTTCACCCCTAGAGCCTCTCAAGGCAGTTGTTCTGGGCAAGGGTAGATGGAGAAGGACCCCAGAGGGCTCTGCCAGGGGTCTCGTGTGAAGAACAGCAGTGCCCGCTCAGTTGCTTCTCAGGGGTCCTCAAGCATCAGGAATCGAGAGAAGACGGGCAAGCTCCAGAGGCAGAGAAAGTGGAGCCGGCAGTTTCTAATAACGTGATAAGGGTGTGCCCATCTGTGACACCCAAGGCCTGGCCTGCCCTTGCCTTATGGATGCCCGGGTGGGGCCAGGCGTGTGGGAGTCCCTCTCTAGTGAGCAGCTGAAGGGGCACGAGAGGCCTCCAGGGAGGGAGAGCCGTGTGCAGGCTGCGTGCCACCCCGAGCCAGGCCTGCTGGAAGCCCCGAGTGGGGCCCAAGGTGCGTGCTGGGCACCTGCCGACGCTCAGCCACCACCCAGAAGAGGGGGTGCGGTTCCCATCCCGGTGTGGGAGCCCTCACCTGTGTGTCGCCACCCTCTCGCTGGGTGGTCGCGTTGCCCCGAGAGGAAGAGAAGCTGATTTCTGACCCACCAGGGGTCTCTTTTCTGTCTCTCCTGGGCCTACAAGTCAGTGCCTGGCTTGGCTCAGCTCGGCTGGGCTGCTGGGAGGAGCTGTCAGGAAAGCGCGCGCTCGCTGAGGTGCAGTGTTCCTGGCCTGGGCACTTTCTGAGGCCCATTTGTGGGGAGAGGAAGCTGGTGGCTGGCTGAAACCAGAGCCAGTGCAGCTGGGCGGTGAGAAGCAGACTCGTCAGGCACACAGGCCCTCAGTGTGGGCGAGGCTGGTGCCAAACGCCCTCCTGCTGGGTCGGGGCCTAGCCGCCTGGGTGGGGATGTTCAGGTGGTTACAGGGCTGGGCCGGGAAGGAGACCGCTGGCACTGAAGACATGTCACTTTGGGGAGGGGGTGGTGCCGTGGAAAAGGACTCTTTTGGTGTCCGAGAAATAAAGAGGTTTTTGTGCGAGGGCTGACGACAGATGCCGATTCCCTGTCAGGTGGAAGGACACCCGCCTGCCCCTCGAGTCAGGCTCGGTCAGAAGGTGTGGATTTGGGTCTCCTAGCTACTTCTGGACAGGTCCAGAGTTAAGGCCACAGCCCTGGTGACCTAACTGGGACCCCCACCTCACGGATCTGTGGCCTCCAGCAGCAGGGCCGCCACACTGTCGGGGTGGGTGGTTACGGCATCGAGGCCTTCTCTGGAAATGCAGAGCATCAGACCAGGACACCCGCCTCCTCTCACCCACTCCCAACATCAGCCGTAATTGTAAGACCCAAACACCTGGGGTTCATCTTTTCTTTAACTACATTCGTTTTGAGTGGATTTTTTTTTTTTTTTGAGAAGTTTTAGGTTAATAGAAAGTTGGTGGAGAGTACAGAGTGTGTTTGGACCCCTCCCTCAGTGCCCCTGTGCTGACGGCTTCATCAGCGGGCACGTCTGTTACATGTTCTCTGGCTTTGCACACTTGATAGACGCGTAACATTGTGTGAGCTCCAGGTGTACGACGTGGTGATTCAATGGACATGTGCATTGCACAGTGATCACCACAATAAAGGTTGGTTAGCACCTCCATCACCTCACATGGTTACCGCTTCCTTCCTGTGGCAAGAACGTTTAAGATTCACCCTCTCAGCCGCTTTCGAGTGTATCATGCAGTGATGCCAACTGTAGGCACCGTGCTGTGCGTTGGACCCCGGAACCCACCCCCTTCCGACTGAAGTTTGTACCCTTTGACCAGCGTCTCCCCATCTCCCCCATCCCCCAGCCCCTGACACCACAGTCCATTGTCTGCGTCTCTGAATTTGGCTTTTCCAGATTCCATGTATGTGTGACATCATACAGTATTCGTCTTTCTTATTTCACTTGGCAGAATACCCTCCAAGTCCATCTATGTTGCTGCAAAGGACATCACTTCGTTCTTTTTTGTGGCTTAGTAGTATTCCATTGTGTACGTACGTACCACACCTTCTTTATCCATCCTCCCCCCGGGGACTCAGGCCGTTTCCATGTCTTGCTGTTGTGAATTGGGCTGCTCTGAACATGGGGTGCAGTATCATACTGGCATCCTGATTCCATTGCCTTTGCATGTGTATGGTGGGTTCATTTTACGTGTTAATGCTTTTCCAACCCCCAGGGAACAACTGGATAAAATTCATCTAGGCCGGTTGTTGTACACAAGCCATCTCAAAGTCACATTTATAAATTAAATGAAAAAAGAGACTTAAGTGCTGCTAAGTCTTAAGCATGTTCTTTGTCAAGCAACAGTCTGCCTGGGGAAATTGCCTACATGTTTCTTATATGCTTTTATTTTTTAAAAAAAGAAAGGGGAGGATTGAAAAACAGAATTCAGAAATACCTAGTGAATTCCAGGTCAGTAATTTAGTGTCAAATATGAAGCCATTTTCCTATGGACTCTGGTCTGCCATGCTGGTTCTCTCCAGAGAACAGACAGTGGGCGATTCTGGCCAGACCTGGAACCTCTCCTTTCTGGCGACTTCTCCTGGAGGTTCATCACTCTGCTTGTAGCGGGTTCTGTTCAGGTCTGCGTGCTCGTGGAGAATTGCTTTGATCAGTCGCATTTGCAGTCCAGGGGAGATATCAATACTTTCTGTGCAATTCACTGCAGATTTGTGGCATCGGGACTGGACTCCTTACAGTATATTTTAAGGGCTATATCATTTTTTTTTTCTAAATGAACGTGAGCAAGCAGATGAAAATAAAAATAAGGCGAATTAGAAGTGTGTGGCCTGAGCTGCCCCCTTAAATTCCAGCAGTGAGAGGGCCGGGTCCAGTGAGGCCGATGAGCGAGCAGCACACGAACAGAATCCGAGGGTTCACCTGCAGCATGAGGAGGGGTCAGCCTGGAACCGCTGATGGTGGAGACTCGGGACAGGCCAGCCTGAGGCTGTGGGTGGGGGCAAGGTGGAAGCTGGCCATTGCTCTTATCCATGCAGTTTGTCCCCAAGCTGGGCACCAGTGTCTTCTCCATGGAGCCGAAGGTGCACAACTGCTTTCTGTGAGTGTTTCCTCCAGGCCCTCCCCATCTCATGGGACCCTCTCAACAACTGTGCAGCCCAAGGAGGCCGGGGTTAGATCCTCCTCCCGTGGAGATGGGTAAACTGAGGTCAGAGCGCTCAGTGACCTGATCAAGCCCATGCAGCTTAGAGAGCTGTCCATGAGCGTACTTGAAGCTCTGAAGAGTCCTGCAGGCAAGCCAATGGCGCACCCCACTTAGAGGTCTGGAATCCAGCTTCTCCCATGAGAGCTGCGTGCAGACGAAGTGCAGGCAGAGGCCAGTGTAGACGCACAGCCTCTGGACGGGACCACTCGCCTGAAAGACAGTCTGAGGCCCCGAGGCCAGGTGGGAGCACTGGAGACCCTGCCTCTGAGGCCCTCAGTGCCGTGCTGACCGTGCTTCCAGCCTTGCTGGGTCCCTTGCCTCACTCTGCAAGCTGCTGTTTGTGCACCGTTTATCACTTGGCTTCCGCGTTTGAGCTCCTATCGCCCAGCTGACAGTGCAGTCACGATCTCGGCCACTTTGCCGAGGAGGACACTGAGGGCCAGCGATGCTGAGGAGGGTGCCCAGAGTCACACAGCTGGCCACTGGGATTTGGACCTGGGCCGAGCAGGACATCTTGGCTGGATGACAGGCGAGTTCCCGTGCTCACTGCATCCGCCACGGACGTCAGTGTGGGGCGGTCATTACCCCAGGACAAATCGCGGCCGGCGGTCCAGCTGTCAGCCTCGTGCACTCCAGAGAGGCCAGGCCAGGCCTGACTAAAATCCATTTAAGAAAATTAACCCTCGGCTCTCGCCCTGCTTTCAGCTTGGGGGCGGCAGGAGCTGCAAAGTTCTTAAGAGGTGCGAGGGCAGATTAATGGGGTCCATATGCCTGGAGCTGAGAGTATCTTTGTGCTGGGTGGGCTTATCATCAAGCCTCTTAGGATAACAAAGGTGGGACAGTTCAAAGGCCTGGCTCCCCAGACGCGGGACTCTTTCAGGGCCTCCGTTCCGGCCCCACTGAACAAATATTGTCATCTTGCTTCCCCACTTGGAGCCCAGGCCTCTGTCTCCCCTCCTTGTTTCTTTCCCTTTTTACTCTGACAGTGAGGCAGGCATTCTGTGGGAACCATCCCCATAAAAGGACTGATTTATAAATCCTCTTGGGAGTAAAACGATCTCTGATGATCCATCCCTGGGGCTTGTGAGGGCCGCGGGATGAGCAGGGCAGGGGCACGTGGAGCCTGACAGCTCAAAGCTGACAGACCAGCCTGCCTTGTCTACATAGCCCTGAGGAGGGCAGACCAGCGGCTGGAACCTGGGCCAGGACGTGGTTCTCCCCCCAGCACCCCCACCCCTCCCCAACAAGGCTCGAGTGACACTGCTGCTCACTGGCTTGTTCTGTGAGAGACTCATGAGTCGTGTGAAAACGCCCCAGGGGGAGCACGCTTGTCCAGGTTAGATGTCTGTGGTGCGGGCTGCTCACCTTCTTCTAGCTGGTGCCTGAGCTGTGCTCTGTGCAAGGTGGCTACTTGACAACGCACCTGGCTTGCAGATCCTCCCGCCTTGGTAAATGAGCACTTAAAGACTCCAGGTGAGCCAGAAATTGACTAGGGCTCACAGACACCTACCAGACAGAAGGCTTTCCGCTGGGATGGCGGGTAGTCATACTAGTAATAATAATGATAACGACGTTGCCTATTTGCATTGGATTCTGATAAAGGGTCCATGTTTGGAGATGGACCCACCTCCTCCAGGAAGCCTTCTTGGTGCATGCTGACCTCAGAGTCAGCTTTCCTCTCCTCTTTGCCCAATATCCAATGGTCGTCCAGTCCGGTGGCTTCTTCCACCAGAACATTGTGAGGGTGGGAAGTCGCCCAGTTTGGAGGAAGTGTGCCTCTCTGAGCCTCAGTTTCCAAAACCATGAAGTCAGGCAGTGCAAAAGTCTCGGCAGGGCTTGGAAATAGTGGGGAAGAGGCTTAGGTAGGTTGTGGCCCTGAAGAAGCCTGGTGACACTCACTCATCATGAGCTGCTGTGGCTGCTGTTTGTGGAGCAACATTCGCTCAGAAGTTTTATTTCCTGGGTCCATTGCAAAACCCTTCAGATATCTTTTACCTGGATCTCTCTAGCCTTTTGCTCCTCTGGTCTCCTTTCATGCATTCCTGGCCTTATCTTGGGTGTCCCCCAAGCTTCTCCCTTGGGATCTGGTGATTGATTTGAGAGGTGGTGTAGGGTGCAGGAGTGATGGAGCGGGGGAGGGGAGGGTGTCAGGTTGAGGTCCCTGGGGGCAGTGGGGGCTCCTAACAGGACATCCCAAGGCGCTCACAGAACACCTCCCAGAGCTGTCTGTCCCCCCAAATGGGGACAGGGGTATTTATTCATTGGTCCCCTTCCCTTGTTGGTCAACTCCTAACTCCCAGACAGAGCCCCAGGAGGTTGGACGGATCCCCTCTGCAGCCTCCATGTCAGAGTGAGGCCCTGCAGCCTCTGAGGCACGAGGTGGTCAGCAGGAGAGGTCAGCAGGAAGGGGCTGTGTGGATGCTCCACCCGGCATGGGCCGTTGGAGGAGGGGCTGAGCAGCACAGGCGCAGCGTCCCTTCCGCGGGCCGATCGCCTCGGGGCTGTAGTCGGGTCCCCTCCTGCTCGTAAATCTGCTGGTCCCCCCTTCATAGCAGTGCTTGACCCAACAAGGCTGAGGAACGCTGTGTTCAGCAAATGTGGACTGGACTCTCTGCTGTAGGAATTCTCAGAGCCTTGGTCGTATTCACGAGCCTGGGATTTGTTAAGATGCAGGCAGGCGATTAAGCTCTCCCGAAGTTTCCTGATTACAGAACTCTCACCTTACAGCTGCAGCTCAGGGAACGGGCAGAGTTTCCTGGGAGAAGTGCTGTTAGAAGAACCGAATCCAAAACCCTTCACGTTCATGGGGCCAGTGGTCTCTTCTAGTCTGAAAATCTTATCAGCTCCTTCCCATGTCCTTAACTCTGACAAAGCTGGCTCTGCTTCATACTCCTCAATCTCTCGCCTCAGGTCCTTTGTTTATGCTGTTCCTTCTACCTGGAATAGCATTTAATCTCCCAGCTCAAGTTTTCCCTCCAGTCTCCACTCGGCTCCCATGGCCTCTCTGAGGCCGACTGAGATCTGGCAAAGCACAGAGCTGCCACAAAATGGTATTTGCAGCCCTTATGGTGCTCAGCTTGCCCATTCTGGTTACTCGCACACACATCTGGTCTCCCTGCTATGCTGCGTGTGCTCTGGGAAGCACGCGTGTCTGCTTTGTCAGTCCTTGGCCAGCCCTCTACCTGCTTTGCCACGCCACAGTAACAAGTAGCTCCCGGCTCTTAGTGACATAGCTCAGCAAAGCCCACTCCTGCCGAACCCAGTGCACCTTCCTGGGCAACTGCCCTCCACGCGGTGACTCAGCGATCCAGGCTGATTCCATCTTATTGCCCCATCCTTCCAATGGGGGCTTTCCATCTGCCGCGGAGGGGAAGTGGGCACGCGGCAGGTGGGTAAGGACCCCCTCCCACCCCGTTCTTTACTGATGTGGCCTGGGAGTCACCCACGTCATTGCAGCTCATGGACCTGCCAGAACCAGGCACAGGCTGCCCTCCCCAGGGGCAGGAGGACCAAGGATTGCGGTTTTCCTATGAAAACCTATGGTGTCTAGCACACCCACCTCCCGTCCCTTGCGTGCACCCCACTCCAGCAGAAAGCTCACAGCCCTGCACTAGAAGGCGCCCTCAACCCATTTATGCAGTGGTGCATAACTGCAAGGTGACCTCTCCCTGTCTCTGGAATTCAGGGCCTACACAGCTGGAACCACTTACCGGGCATTTAAACACATGTTGTCTTGGCAGAGCCCTTGGAATGCCGTGTGTGGTTCAAATCTAGAACCGAAATGTGTCCCAGGAGATGCTTCACAAAAAGATGTTTCCTTGCCCAAATAACTGGGGAAACCCAGCTCTCCTCTATTTTCTTGGAGATGCACAATGCTCATAAGCATATTCAAGGCTCTGAAAAGTCCTGCAGTTAAACAGTCAGCACGGCAACCTATGTCAATTTCCTTAAGCCAGCACTTCCCAGACCTCTGCCAGCCTTGTGGGGTCGTAACGCTGGGAATCACGATGAAGTGCACAGTTAGCACCATGCCTGGCAACTCACAAGTCTTCAGTGGATGACATCAGCACCACAAGTTCTCCCCTGGGCCTCAGCTTTCCCACCTGTAGAATGGGAGAGTTAGATGTGTGCCCGTGATTCTTCACCTCTGATACCGCAGCACATGTGTGTGCTTTCATGTCTTGGGGCTTGAGTTGTTCTGGGGCAAGGATTTCTTTCTCGAGTGCTTGTATTTCCTCTTCTCTCGTGGACGATCATATTTCAATTAGACTTGAGGTTTTGGTCATAGATTGACTTGCTGTGTGTCTTGCATAAACCACTTTCCTTTCTGGGGCTCATTTTCTCCATACCTGGTGTTGTGGGCTTGACCTCTAACATCCTTTCTGTTCCTAAAAGTTACGATGTCCTGACTATGTTCAGCAGTCCCTAACCAGTTTGATTTCTGAGTTATGAGCATACTTCATTGTTTCCATTCCAGATTCTCTCTGCTTACTCGCCGAGATCTCTCAAGAATCTCACTGTTCAGTGAGGAATTCAGTCCCTGGGAGAGAAAATGCATTGTTGAAAATTCTTGCTGGAGTATAAATGCCCGAGAAAGAAAAATCTGGCCAGAAGGCCATGCGATGGGGAGCAGAGGGTTCTAGTGGGGCAATGGCAGGGGGCTGGGTGGGGGGTGGGCCGGCCCCCAAGGGCTGTAGGTGGGATCTGCTTGAGTCAGTTAGAGTAAGTGTAGTTTATTCATTTGGGGATGGGAAAGCAGGAGGCAGTTCAGCATTGGTGATGGGGAGGCCCAGGACAGGAGTGGCCAGTTCGGAGTTAATGGACACACCAAGCCTTTGGAAGTGGGCCTGGCGTGTTTTCTGCCAGCCTTTCCGCTACAGAAGAGCAATTAGAGAATGCAGAGGAAGCGCACAAGAAAAGCCACTTTCCTTGATATGCCGCTGCTGACACTGCTGTCTGCTTTATGTTTTACCTGGTGCCTGTGGTAATAGGATGCTTCGTGCGGTTGCATGGGGTGTGCACTGCACAGCTCCGTTCAGAGAGGTGAGGTTGAAGTGGCTCGCCCTGGAGGTGTACAACACACGAGCAGCAGTGCTAACAGCCTCGTCCCACTTGCTCAGCTGAGCTGTGAGCAGTTCTGTATTTCATTGCACGCGCGAGAGGTGGTAGGGCTACTCGATGCCACGGGGCTTCTCTGGGTCTCCCCATCTCGGTTACCTCCAGGCCAGGGCTCTGGAAGAGCAGAGCTGAAAGGGATTTGTGATTATTCTGCCCAATGAGTCCTCTAATTAAAGGTTTAGAAGGTTTAAAAAGACAGGCAGGAGGGGGGCAGCAGGAGGAAGAAGAGGGAGAGAGCAGGGCTGTGTTTATGGAGCAATAAAAGGAACGTTATGCTCCGAGGCTCTGCTGAACGTCTCCACAGAAGCCGACCCTCTTGCCAGCTAATTCAGGGCGCAATAAATACTAATCCCACAAAGGGGGCCCCTGGAAGCCATCGGAGCCCTATCTCCTTGTAATCAGAGCTCCATTAAACACCCGTCTTCCTGCACTCAGCGGCCCGGCCGACAGCCCTGCTGCAGGCCCCGCGCGGAGGTGAGACAGCCTCGGAGCTGACCCGGCTGGCCCTGCCTACGCCTGCCCGTCCGCCTCACTGCCCGGCTGTGGCCCTGTGGGCTGCCCGTCTCGGGGCGGCAGGCCGGCCCTCTGCCTCCGTCGCTGGGCACGCCAGCGCCCGGCTGGGGTGCAGGGTGTCAAGTGCAACCCGTGGAGCATGGCGGCTCCAGGAGCTGTGCTAGGTCCGTCACCGTGGCCCCCATTCTCCCCACTGTTGGGGACGGGATCTTAATTTCACAGCCCGGACAGCCGGGTGTGAGTAAGCCACCTGTCTTGGGATCGAGTGATGGAGTGGGGTTTGGACCTGGGCCCCTCTTTGCCCCTCAGCCACCTGCCCTGGAAGCTCCTCTTTGGAGAAGCCAACTCTCCCAGCTGCATTCCATAACCGTGCATCAGAATGTGTATTTTTCCACTCCACAGGCATCAGAGCCCCCGGATACTCTCAGACATAAGTCTCCTACGGCCCAGGGGTCTGGAAGCTCCTTGCATAGAGCCCCCTCTTCACGTTCTGCCTTGGTTTCCCCAGTTCTGAGGTGGGCCGGCAAGGCCCCCCCCACAGGGCTGCAGTGAGGAGTAAGTGGGAGAAGACAAGTACGAGATCACAGCCGTTGCTCGGCCCTGCAGCCCTCAGGAAGGGCTCCCTTCTTCACGAGCTCCCTCCTTCTCCACTGTCTACTTTGCCCACAGCCATCCTGCGCCATGCTGAAGTTGTGGTCCAGTCACGTGGCCCTCAGGGCTAAAAGTAGCAGGGGGCATCTCGGTCCTCCTGGTTGAGGCTACGAGACGTTCTTAAGCTATTTAGCCCAGCCTCTGACCCCTACACACCTGGATTTGGGTTCAAGGTGGTGAGCGAGGTTCTGCTCCCGAATAGCCAGACAGATGCAGCAGTTGACCTGGCACCGCAGTCTGCTCTGCTGGCCGGGGCACTCTGCTCAGAGCCCCTGCCTGGAAGCCTGGGGGTGAGGGGCAGGGCAGATGGCCCCATACCCCGGGGCTCTCTCCCTGCCCTTTCGCTTGGCGCTGTGGGTGTCTCACCAAGGTGGTACAAGCCCACCTCTGTGCTGCCTCTCCCGGGGGTGGGGGAAGGCCGCCAGGGAGGTGATAGGCACAGTGATGCTGATGGGTCGAGATCGCATAAGTCAGAGCCCTCCCTGGCAGTCTGCTCGGGTGCGGTGCAGGGGCCGAGGCAGCCAGTGTACAAGCCAGGCGCTCGCGACAGCAGAGGTGTCCTCTCCCAGGTCCAGAGGCCAAGGGGAGGTTGGGGTTGCGTGCCCTCCAGAGGCTCTGGGGAGGGCCCTTCCTGCCCCTCCAGGTTCCGGTGGTTCTAGGTATCCCCTGACTTGCGGCCACATCACTCCAGGCTTGGCCCCCGTCTTCCTGTGGCCTGCTTCCCCGTGTCTCTGTGTCCCCTCAGCCTGTAAGGACACAGTCCCTGTGCTTAGAGCCGCCCTCATCCAGTGTGACCTCATCCTAACTACTTACAGCTCACAGACCCTAGTTCCAAATAAGGTCATGCTATGAGGTTCCAGACCCGCTCCAGTGTTCTTGCCTGGAGAGTCCCAGGGACAGGGGAGCCTGGTGGGCTGCCGTCTCTGGGGTTGTACAGAGTCGGACATGACTGAAGTGACTTAGCAGCAGCAGCAGCAGCAGCATGAGGTTCCAGAAGCACGTGAATTTGAGGGTGCACCGTTCTACCCCCACATGCCTTTCTTCTGTACAACTTTATTCCCACTTCCCAGAGGAGGAAACTGAGGTTTAGACTGGTGAAGCAATCATCAGGCCAAAGTGATGCTTTAAACCCGTCAGGTTCCCGGGCCCTGCTCTTAGCCTGCGCGTGTCCCACGGGCCCCACAGTGGAGCTTTCTGGTGGTTTGACCCCTGAATCCAGAGTTCCTGGAGGTGTCAGCAGCCAACAAAATGGCAAGGCCCTGGGTGAGCAGGAGGAAGGGCAAGAAAGAGAAGGGAAGGCCCAGCCAGCCTGGGGGTGGGGATGTCTCAGGCCAAAACCTGGGAACATGAGCCTTTCTCAGCAAAGTTCAGGTTCAAAAGTTCAAGCCTGCCACTCTCCAGAAGGCAAAACAGAGGCCACAGACCCTGCAGCCGCTGTGGCCGACCCCCTCCCCGCCCCTCGATTCTGACAATAGCAGACACTGCCTTTTTTTCCGGAGAGGGCTTGAGCAGGGGTGGCTGTCAGGACGATTCTCCCCCTGCCATTCCACAAAACGTTAGCCACTGATACGGCATAAGGATCTTTTTTGTTTGTGAAATTCCGAAAGTAACCTTGGCTCACCACGTCTGTCTGCTGTTCCCCGTGAGCACACTCACCAGGGCCACACTTCAGGCCTTTAGAATGGAACACAAGGCAGCTCCTCAGTGCACATGCTTGTTCACCATCGACTGAGCACCTACTGTGTGCCTGACACGGTTCTAGAACCTGAGGATATAGCAGTCAACAGCCAGTGACCCCTGCCCTGTGGAGCTTGTGATTTAATGACTGGTCCTGTTACTTCCACAGGGTGCAGAGATCTCGTTGTGGGGGTGCCCCATGCAGAGCACTAGGGGGCGTTCTTAGAGGGGAGCCCAGTCCTTTACGTGCATCCCCGGGGCTCGCCTGATTAAGACGCAGGCCGTCCTTCTGTGGCTGGGGGGGGGGGGGGTCTGCATTTCCCCCTGCTGTCAGCGCCGCTGGCGCACAGACCACACCTACAGCACCCCCGCCCCCGACCTTGGTCCACAGAGAGGTCCTCCCCAGGGTGGCAAGGGCAAGCTGGCCTCGAGGAGGCTTCCTGAAGTCTGGTCTGAGCACAGGACCTGAGAGCATGGAGACCCTGTTTCTCCACACCCTGAAGCAGTGCGTGTGCCCCTCTGAGGTGCCTGTGTGTCCTGTGGGCTGAGGTTTCAGAGATTTTCCAGAAAGCCTTCAGGGCTTGGAGTGACCAGTCGCCTCCATGGGCCAGCCAGGCTGCCTCCCAGGCTCACCCCTCAGGAACCCGCTTACATTCCAAAGGAAGGAGGTCTTTCTGCCCAAGGCATTTATTGCTGAGCAATTTGTAACTAATTAGCCAGTGTGCAGTGATTAGACGCCTGCATAATAATTGCAGGTAATTGCCTCTTGACACCACGAGCATCCACTGACCAGCTCAGAATGTCTTTTCCAATTAGCTCAACTACTCGGGAGGCCCTTGGAGGGAGGGAGCCAGCGGCTCCATCCCCGGTCTCTCTGACACTTTCGGGTGAAGTCCTGCCTGGGGAATCATCGAGTGGGTGCCAGGCCCTGACAGCGACTCCAGCCCTCCTCAATTGGTTCCAGATGCAGCCACCCAGCGGGCCTCCAGTTCTATAAATAGCTCGCCCAGTCTGGGCGCCGACGCAGAGATGGACAGCTCTGCCATTGCCTGGGCCCCGCACCAGGGGCCACACACCGGTGCCGTCTTCTCCTCCCCTTCCTCCTGCACGGGGCACACCTGAATTCTGACTCCCCAGCCATCAGCAGCGTGCCTTTCCAGCTGCCTCCGGGGTGTTTTCTCTGGAGCTAGGAGAAGGGCAGAGACCACGGTGCCTGGCTCCGGACAGCACCCCACAAAGACGTCTTGTTGGAGAATTATCCCCAGAGGAAAAAGCGGGGACAGCCAGCGTCCCCCACACCCCCTGCCCTGTCTCTGGAGGTGACTCGGGGTGGCGGTCAGCCCTCTGGCGCGTTCTCCGACTGCCTGTGTGCTGAGGGGGAGGAGGGCTGTTGGAAGCAGCAGCAGGGAGGCCTGAGCCAGGTCTGTCTGTCGAGATGTGGGGATGAAGCCGCCTTATCCCCGGCCAGCCCTGCTCTGTTTTCTGGCTATGTTTTGAAGACAGCCAGGGCCTGGGTGGTACATGTGGCAGACATCAACTCTGGAGCCTGCTTTTGTAGAAATCGTTTGGAATGGGTGGTTTCCCTCATTTTCCTGCAGTGGTTTGCGTGGAGCGGGGGTGGGGGGAGCCCAGAATGCTATGAGCCACCTCTCCCCTCCCCGCCACCCCCGCCCATCGGATACGTGGATCCATAAACATGTCAGGAGGACAGTTGTAAAAGAGATGGATTTTGCTTCCCAACTGTATCCCCATCGGTCTGCCGCCAGATGATTCACGGCTGCTTTTATGGTCAAGGTCCCCGCCTGTACGTCCAGCACCGTGTGACCCAGGGGTGAGGGCACAGCTCACCGGCAGCTCTGTGGCCTGCAGCAAACCTACTGCGTCTGGGTCTCAGTGCCCCTGCGAGCAGAAGGGAGATGAGAGGCAGAGTGTCTGTGAGAGGGGTCTTAGATGCAGGCTCTCGGTCGTTCTTCCTTGTTACCCATTGGATGGAGACAGTTTGTAGAATATGCAGGGTCCACACACGCTGGAGGCATCTGGAACCTGGCAGGCCTTGCAGGGAGCGAGGGAGGGAGGTGGCTGCAAGCAAGGATGGGGCAAAGCTTCCCAGCGTCGATCTGGTGTATTCGGGGCCACAGAAATGAATTTCCTCTAGAAGTTATAACTGTCCTCTAAAGCCATCAGCCTCTAGTATGCATCATAGGATAGAGCCGTCTTACTTCTTGTTGGGGTCGACGTGTATTCAGTAACAGGAGCACATTTAAGTGTAACCCTCAGTGCATTTTTCTTTGGCACGCACACACCACGTACTCACCACCCAGACCAACGTCTGGAACTTTTCCAGCCCCCAGCAGGTGCCCCCCCGTCCCCCATGCCCGCTCCAGCCAATATAGCCCCCTTCCACAGAGAGGAAACTGCTGTCTGATTCCACACTCTGCGCGAGCCGTGTTGGTTCTTTCCTTTCCCTCTCTCTCTCTACCCGGCTTCTCCCCTACTCTCTTCAATATATATTTTATTGAAGTGTAGCTGATTTATAATGTTATGTTAGTTTCAGGTATACAGCACAATGATTCTGTTAAACACACACACATATGTCCAGACTCTTTCCCCTTGTAGGTTATTACAAAATACTGAGTCTTAATTCTCTGTGCGTACAGTAGGTCCTCGTTGGTGATTTGGTAACCATAAATTTATTTTCTATGTCTGTAGGTCTATTTCTGTTTTAGAAATAAGCTCATTTTTGTCTTTTAAAGAAGACTCCACATACAAGTGACAGCATATAATATTTATCTTTCTCCGACTTACTTCGCATTGTGTAATAATGTCTAGGTCCCTCCATGTGGCTGCAAACGGCATTATTTGCATCTTTTTTATGGCCGAGTGGTCTTCCGTTGTCTATACGTATCACACCTTCTTTATCCGTTCCTCTGTTGATGGACATTTAGGGTGCTTCTAAGTCTTGGCTATTGTGACTAATGCTGCTGTGGACCTTCTTGCCACAGAGTCTGTTACGTGAGCCCCGCAGGACTGACATGCCGTGTCCCCCATGGAGGCGCATCGAGGGGTCCTGCCGGGGCACGTTTGGGACACGTGGGCCGTGTCTGGCTGGGGTGCACCCCAGAGTAGAATCGTGGCACAGGGCACACGGTCTGCCTCGCTAGAACATGTTACTGCCCTGAATCTTCCTGTCAACCCCGAGAAGGGTTTCGTGTGTCCCTGGGTGTCGTTTACGTGCGAGGACCCCGGGGCGCAGGCGGGTGAAAGCCATGGCCCGGGTTCACTCTAGGAAGTCAAGGAGCAGGGTTCCATCTCGGGCCGTCAGATCCCAGACTCCAGGGCTGAACTTTTAACCACCTTGATACGCTGTGACAGACTCCCTGGCCCCACTCAAAGGGGAGACCTGGGTCACTCTTACTCTGAAAGCCTTGATCGTATCTTAAACTCACAACTTCCTCTCATGAAGGGGGTCACTCTCTAAGGACACAGCCCTTTTGTAGGAGAAAAAAATATTTTTAGCACACACACCCAGGATCAGATTTTGGCTCAGAGAGCCAGTAGCTGTGTGACCCTGAGCAGCCTCGAGTGAGCAGATAAAGAGATAAACCACACACTGGGAGGCTGTGCGCAGGGCTCCTTTTGATAGTCTCCTCAGATCCCACATAAAGAGAACCTCCTTATGATTAAGGGAAAGCTCCTGAACCACTGGGAGCAAGCCAAGGTTTGTCCTCTTTCTTTCTTATTTTTTTTTTGGGGGGGATTTATTTGGGAAAATTGTTCCTGTAAGACTGCAATTAACAGCCAAACAGCATGAATGTAATAGAACATGGTATTAACTGATCTGCCTAATGTTTTTGGTGTTCTTAACCTTTAATACCCTGAAACTATCTCCCTTCTCCCTCACAAGTGTTAGTATTTAAACCGATGAAAATGAACAAGGCAAAATGGAATTCACTGTAGAAAAATTAGTTTTGCAGGGGACTTTTTCACGAGTGAGCCTTGAGGCTCTCTTGCTTGATTTCACACCAGGAAAGAGGGGGTACAGAGTCCACCTGAACTGGGGGCACAGACTCTTAAGGATCCTGTGTAGGAAAATATGGGTGCAGTCTAGCCACAGGAGGCTTCTGACTTTGACACTGAAGCACAGGTGGGATACAGATAGCCAGGCATGAGAAACGGTGATGGAGATAAATTGAATCATCTGCATATATCAGGACTATTCATGTGTTCATTCGTTCACTCTCTCAGTCTATCCATCCCTCCATCCTTCCATCCATTCATCATCCAGCCTCCCTCTCTCTCCCTTCGCTCCCTCCCTCCCTTCCATCCACCCATCATCCATTCATCCATCCTTCCTGTTTCCCACCCAATCATCTACGTGACTCACTCCCTCACGGCTTTTAGGTTTATACACAAAGATCATCTTCTCAGAAAGCCCTTCTCGGTCCACTCTATAGAATGTTCAGCTCTCCTGGCCCCCAGATTTCATGTGTTCCTCCTCAGCTTTCTATTTTCTTCCTTTTTCAAGTTGAAGCATACTTGACTTAACATATTACTTTAGCTTCATGTGTACGCTGTTGTATGTTTTTGTACATTATACACCATAAAATGTTATTACAGTATGATTGATTATATATCCCCTGTGATGCATTCCATCCCTGTGACTTCCTTGTTTTATAACTGGTAGTTTGTACCTCTTAACTCCCTTTACCTATTTCGCTCATCCCCCGACTTCCCTCCTGTCTGCCAACCAGTAGTTTCTTCTCTTTATCTGTGAGTCTGTTTCTATTTTTTAATATTTGCTCATTTATTTTTTAGATTCCATATACAAGTGAAAACATATAGTATTCGCCTTTCACTATCCAATTTCTTTCACTTCCCATAATAACCTCCAGGTCCATCATGTTGTTGTAAAAGGCAAGGTTTTGTTCTTTTTTATGGCTGCATGCTGTTTCGCTGTCTCTTTATACAGCAGCAGCAGTCTGTCTATCTATATCACATGTTCTTATCCATTCATTTTCAATGGACACGTAGCTTCTTTCCATATCTTGGCTGCTGTGAAGAATGCTGAAATGAACACTGATCGCATGTATCTCTTTGAATTGTTGCTGTTCATTGTTCAGTCACTGAGTTGTGTCTGGCTCTTTGCCACCCCATGAACTGCAGCTCACCAGGCTTCCCTGTCCTTCACCATCTCCTGGAGTATGCTCAAACTCACGTCCACTGAGTCGGTGATGCCATCCAACCATCTCATCCTCTGTCACCCTCTTCTCCTTTTGCCTTCCGTCTTTCCCACCATCAGGATCTTTCCCAATGAGTCGGCTTTTCACATCAGGTGGCCAGAGTACTAGAGCTTCAGCTTCAGCATCAATCCTTGCAAAGAATATTCAGGGTTGATTTCCTTTAGAGTTGACTGGGGTTGATTTCCTTGCTTTCCAAGGGACTCTCAAGAGTCTTCTGCAGCATACAATTCGAAAGCATCAATTCTTCAAAGCTCAGCCTTCTTTATGGTCCACCTACTGGAAAAACCATAGCTTTGACTATACAGACCTTTGTCAGCAAACTGATATCTCTTCTTTTTAGTACACTGTCTAGGTTTGTCATAGCTTTCCTTCCATGGAGCAGGTGTCTTTTAATTTCCTGGCTACGGTCACCGTCCACAGTGATTTTGGAGCACAAGAAAATGAAATCTGTCACTGTTCCTACTTTTCCCTTACTAGTTGCCATGAAGTGATGGGACCAGATGCCACGATTTTAGTTTTTTGAATGTTGAGTTTTAAGCCAGCTTTTTCACTCTCCTCTTTCACCATCATCAAAAGCTCTTTAGTTCCTCTTTGTTTTCTGCCGTTACAGTGGTATCATCTGTTTTTATATTCTTCAGATAAATACCCAGAAGTAGAATTGTTGGATCGTACAGTAGTTCTGTTTTTAGCTTTTTGAGGAAATTCCGCTCTTTTTCCATAGTGACTGCACCACGTTACACTCCCACCAACAGTGCACAAGGGTTCCCTTTTCTCCACCAACACTTATTGTTTCTTGTCTTTTTGATGATAGCCATTCTGACAGGCATGAGGTGGTCTCATTGTGGTTTTGATTTCTATTTCCCTGATGACTAGTGATGTTGAATAAGTGGAGGCCAGACCTGGAGCACTGAGTGGGGCTCAGGCTGCCCCTGGCTGCTCCTACAAACAAGACGGAAGCGCGTGGAGAGGGCAGTGGCGGGTGCTGTGAGCAGGACCTGCTCCAGTGGAGCTCCCTTGCCTTGGCCCCTGCCCGCCCCCACCTCCGTCTCAGAAGCAGATGTTGCTCCAGGTGTTCTGCCTCCTTGGCTGGGCTTGTCCACGCAGCGCACATGCCCAGGGCCCCCTTCCGAGGCCTCTGGTTTTTGCCTGCTTCCTGCTTCCGCTGGGCTTCCAAAGGCCTTCTGTCCTCAGTCCAAACTGCCCAGAGGCTGCCAAACAGCTGGGATGTGGCTGCTGACAGCCAGAGCCAGGATCAAGCCGGGAGCCATGGCCGTATTCACCAAGCACGTCTCCTGTGCTAAAACTGTGGCTGTTATTCCCAGCACCATCCACTAGCGATAAATGAGATTTCTTCCCCCTCTTGAAGACGGGGAGGTTTAGCTCCGAGGAGTTAGGTAGGTTTCCCAAGCTCACCCCTGGTCGGTGGCAGAGGTCACACCCAGTGCGGTGGGGCCATCCTGACGTGCCCTTGGCCTTTGTGCCATATTGCCTCCTCCCCTTGGTGGGGCCTTGGGCCCAGCCCACCACGGCTCGTGTCTCAAGAGTGCCAGGTCCTGATGAATCCTTGCCTCCTGCTGAAGGCAGCAAGTCCTCCTGGAGCCAGGCTCCTCAGCACACCCGGTGCTGGGAGCGGATGTGTGGCAACGGGAGGCGGTGGGTGGGGGGTGGGGGTGCCTGCGGTGCCGCTGGACGGGACGGGCCTCCTCCTGCTGCCCCTCGCTGTCGGCTCCTGGCTACAGAGGACGTGCGTTCCTGCCCAGCCAGTGGGGCTGCTGCGGAGATGGGAAGGTTGATGCAGAGAGGCCTGCGCTTGGCAGGAGTGTTCTGTGCCTGCCCGGCCCTCCTGGAAAAGGGCCCCCTCAGAGCTAGGCCTCCTGCACAAATTAGCCTCGTCCCCAGCAAGTCAGCGGCCTCCCCTGCCATCATCTCTGCTTACAGTTTTGTGTCTGGAGGAAGGACATCTAACACAGATGTTTCTGAAGAGGCAGCTGCACGCCAGGCTCCAGTCACCAGGTTGACACATCCCTCTCCTCAGGGCTGGGTGGGCCTGTCTGTGCAGATGGCCCTGAGTCACGCGTTCTGCAGTGTCCTGGGCTGCACACACTGGGGGCTTGAAGCCACACACACTCACTGTCTCACAGTCCTGGAGGCCGGAGCCTGGAATCAAGGCGTCAGGGCCGTGTCCTGCTGGAGGGTCTCAGGGAGGAACTCCCTGCCTCCCCCAGCTGCAGGTGCCCCAGGGATCCTTGTTTTGTGGCTGCTTCACTCCCTCTTCTTGTGAGGACACCTGTCATAACAAGTTTACAGGTCATCCTGATCCACTGTGACCATTGGTTCCCCCTTCGTGGAGGCTCACACTCCCTGTCTCTAAGATGAGGACGTTGGGTCAGGTTCAGGGCTATGTCCCTGGACGTCCATCCCAGTCCTCTGAGAGCATTTGAAAAATACAAATGCCTGGCCCCTCACACTCCAGATCTACCAAGTCAGGAAATCCTGGAGCTCCAGGAGGAGTGGGGCTGATCGTGCACCCCGGAAGAGCAAGAGTCTCCCAGGCGACTGCAGGGAATCCAGTGTAAGGACCGTTGTTGGAGAACTTCCAGTGCAGGCCTCCTCCAGGGATCTTTTCAGGCTCAGACCCTGCAACTCCACGGCATGCATGTCTCTCACACAGACCAGGCAGTTGGTGTAAGTCCCAAGCCTGGAAACTGGATCCAGACCATCCAGTATCCTGAATCTAGAATCTTTAGGGAAATGCTGGAATTTCAGTAGGAAATACACATCGAGCACAATGTCAAAGAATTTTTAATGTAACCAAAAAGTCAGAATTTACTTTACATTTCAGTCAGTTTGGGATGGAAACCATTGGCAAAACATTAGACATGTTTCTTAAAACAATGTGACTACTGTGTTGGTATTTCTGCAATGTCTTTGGCTGAGATCTCTGTAGTGAAAGACCCTTCATAGGGTGTACAAGTGATGTCACTATGCTCCTTGAAGTATGAATAGCATTGGGCCCTACAGCAAGATGACATTAATTGGCCCCAAGTATACTAATAATGAAAAAGTATATTTTTAATTTTTTCTACAAATTCCATCAGTCAGTTCAGTTGCTCAGTCATGTCTGACTCTTTGCAACCCGAGGGACTGCAGTACGCCAGGCTTCCCTGTCCATCACCAACTCCCGGAGCTTGCTCAAACTCATGTCCATTGAGATGGTAATGCCATCCAACCATCTCATTCTCTGCCATCTCCTTCTCCTCCTGCCTTCAATCTTGCCCAGCATCAGGGTCTTTTCCAATGAGTCCATTTTTCACATCAGGTGGCCAAGGTTTTGGAGTTTCGGCTTCAGCATCAGTCCTTCCAATGAATATTCAGAACTGATTTCCTTTAGGATGGACTGATTTGATCTCCTTGCAGTCCAAGGGACTCTCAAGAGTCTTCTCCAACACCACAGTTCTAAAGCATCAATTCTTTGGTGCTCAGCCTTCTTCACAGTCCAACTCTCACATCTATACATGACTACTGGAAAAACCATAACTTTGACTAGACAGACCTTTGTCGGCAAAGTAATGTCTCTGCTATTTAATATGCTATCTAGGTTTGTCATAGCTTTTCTTCCAAGGAGCAGATATCTTTTAATTTCATGGCTGCAGTCACCATCTACAGTGATTTTGGAGCCCAAGAAAATAAAGTCTATCACGGTTTCCATTGTTTCCCCATCTATTTGCCATGAAGTGATGGGACCAGATGCCATGATCTTCGTTTCTGAATGTTGAGTTTTAAGCCAACTTTTTCGCTCTCCTCTTTCACTTTCATCAAGAGGCTTTTTAGTTCTTCTTCACTTTCTGCCATAAGGGTGGTGTCATCTGCATATCTGAGGTTATTGATATTTCTCCCGGCAGTCTTGATTCCAGCTTGTGCTTCATCCAGCCCAGCATTTCACATGATGTACTCTGAATATAAGTTAAATAAGCAGGGTGACAATATACAGCCTTGACATACTCCTTTCCCAATTTGGAACCAGTCCATCGTTCCATGTCTGGTTCTAACTGTTGCTTCTTGACCTGCATGCAGGTTTCTTAGGAGGCAGATAAGGTGGTCTGGTATTCCCATCTCTTGAAGAATTTTCCACAGTTTGTTGTGATCCACACGGTCAAAGGCTTTGGCATAGTCAATAAAGCAGAAGTAGATGTTTTTCTGAAACTCTCTTGCTTTTTCTATGATCCAACAAATGTTGGCAATTTGATCTCTGGTTCCTTTGCTCTTTCTAAATCCAGCTTGAACAATCTGGAAGTTCACGGTTCATGTACTGTTGAAGCCTGGCTTGGAGAATTTTGAGCATTCCTTTGCTAGCGTGTGAGATGAGTGCAATTGTGCGGTAGTTTGAACATTCTTTGACATTGCCTTTCTTTGGGACTGGAATGAAAATGGACCTTTTCCAGGCCTGGGGACACTGCTGAGTTTTCCAAATTTGCTGGCAATATGAATGGCATATTAACAGTGTCATCTTTTAGAATTTGAAATAGCTCAACTATTCAATAGGATTTGAATTACAATTCAATAGGATTTTAATTCAAATAGAATTTGAAATAGCTCAACTGGAATTCCATCACCTCCACTAGCTTTGTTCGTAGTGATGCTTCCTAAGGCCCACTTGACTTTTCATTCCAGGAAGTCTGACTCTAGGTGAGTGATTACACCATCGTGGTTATCTAGGTCATTAAGATCTTTTCTGTATAGTTCTTCTGTGTATTCTTGGCACCACCTCTTAATATATTCTACTTCTGTTAGATCCATGCCATTTTTGTCCTTTATTGTGCCCATCTCTGCAGTCAGTGGGGTTGCAAAGAGTTGGACATTGAACTGAACTTACATGAAATGTTCCCTTGATAACTCTAAATTTCCTTGAAGAGATCTCTAACCTTTCCTATTCTATTGTTTTCCTCTATTTCTTTGCATTGATCACTGAGGAAGGCTTTCTTATCTCTCCTTACTATTCTTTGGAACTCTGCATTCAGATGGGTATATCTTTCCTTTTTCCTTTGCCTTTAGCTTCTCTTCTTTTTTCAGCTATTTGTAAGGCCTCCTCAGATAACCATTTTGCATTTCTTTTTCTTGGGAATGATCTTGATCACTGCCTTCTGTACAATGTCATGAACCTCCATCCATAGTTTTTCAGGCTCTCTGTCTATCAGATCTAATCCCTTGAATCTATTTGTCACTTCCACCGTATAATTGTAAGGGATTTGATTCAGGTCATACCTAAATGGTCTAGTGGGTTTCCCTGCTTTCTTCAATTGAAGTCTGAATTTGGCAATAAGGAGTTCATGATCTGAGCAATAGTCAGCTCCTGGTCTTGTTTTTGCTGTATAGAGCTTCTCCATCTTTGGTTGCAAAGAATATAATCCATTTGATTTCGGTATTGACCATGTGGTGATATCCATGTGTAGAGTCATCTCTTGTATTGCTGGAAGAGGGTGTTTGCTATGACCAGGGTGTTCTCTTGGCAAAGCTCTGTTAGCCTTTGCCCTGCTTCATTTTGAACTCCAATGTCAAACTTGCCTGTTACTCCAGGTGTCTCTTGACTTCCTATTTTTGCATTCCAGTCCCCCATGATGAAAAGGACAGAGTTTGTTTATTATAGCTCTCTGAATGTCGGAGAGTTATACTTAAATATTTAAGTTTTTATTTACTTATTCTAAAGAGAGCAACACCTGAGATTGTGGTCATGGAGAAGAACTGCCTCTGCTGAGCCATCAAGCACACGGAGTACCAGCTCCTGGTGCAGCCAGAAAGCCAGGCCCCCAGGCTGACTGTCCAGGCTCCTCGGCGCCCCTCCCTTGCCAACATCTGTTTTAGCTCCACCACTGATCTGTCTTCCCCGAGTCAGGCCCTCGTGATGGATTGTACCACGTGTCCAGCCGTCAGTCACCAGGCTGCCGGTGGGCTCACACAGGGCAATTGCAACTGGGCCATCTTGAGGCTTCAAGTAATTTACCAGGTCTGGTTGTCTCCTCCGTTGAGTACCAAGTGGAAAAGCAATTTGCAGTGGGGTCAGCTGTGTAACAGGCTCCTCAGAGGACATCTGAGCAAGTGCCTCTAACAGAGAAGGCATCCTGAGGTGTATTAGGCCTGCTGCCCCCATGCCACCATCATCATTGTAGAGTTTATTTGGTTAAATAGCAGAATATTCACTCCTCACCCCTTGTTCTAGCACAGTTTCTGATGTCTCCTCCTCAGATTCTTATATTGAAGCCATCACCTCCAACATGGTGGTGTTTAGGCACGGGGCCTTTGGGAGGGACTTAGAAAGGTCACCAGGGTAGGGCTCTCTTGCTGGGATTAGTGTGTCCTTGTAGGAAGAGGAAGAAACCTGGTGAGAAACTAGCCACTCATGAGCCAGGAGCAGGGCTCTCACTAGAAGAGCCACCCTGATCGTGGCCTTCCCTCTAGAATCGTAAAGTAAATGTCTGTTGTTTAAAGCGCTGGTCTCCGGTGTTTTGCTGTAGCAGCCCAAGCAGACTAAGGTGCTGTGTGTGGGTGTGTTTTTTAAAAATTGTTTTTAATGAAAGGATAATTGCTTTACAATAACAATATTGTGTTGGTTTCTGCCATACATCAACATGTATTTGCCTGCAATGCAGGAGATGCGGGTTCAATCCCTGGGTGGGGAAGATCCCCTGGAGGAGGGCATGGCAACCCACTCCAGTATTCTTGCCTGGGAAATCGCATGGACAGAGGAGCCTGGAGGGCTACAATCCATGGGGTCGCAAAGAGTCAGACCCGGCTGAGTGACTAAGCACCCTGTGCATATGTCCCGTCCCTCTTGAACCTCCCTCCACCTCCCCCGCCTTCCCACGCCTCTAGGTTGTCACAGAGCACTGGTTTGAGTTCCCTGAATCATACAGCGGATTCTCACGGGCTCTCTGTTTTGCACTTGGTAGTGAATATGTCGGAGAAGGCAATGGCACCCCACTCCAACACTCTTGCCTGGAAAATCCCATGGACGGAGGAGCCTGGTGGGCCGCAGTCCATGGGGTCACTAAGAGTCGGACACGACTGAGCAACTTCACTTTCACTTTTCACTTTCCTGCATTGGAGAAGGAAATGGCAACTCACTCCAGTGTTCTTGCCTGGAGAATCCAGGGCTGGGGGAGCCTGGTGGGCTGCCATCTATGGGGGCGCAGAGTCGGACATGACTGAAGCGACTTGGCAGCAGCAGTGTATATGTTTCCACCCTACTGTCTCCATTCGTCCCACCCTCGCCTCCCTCCCCCCACCCCCTCCTATGTCCATAAATCCGTTCTCCAGGTCTGCGTAAGACGTCATTCTTTCTCATAAACTCAGTCAGGTTTCTGGGCTGCTGCTCTCGGTCTCACTGCCCAGCCGTCAGCAAAGGAGCTGGTAGAGCAGAGCATCTAGGCCCCTTGCAAAGGCTCTGATGTACCCGAGACAAGCCCACCCAGCAGCAAAGATCCAGGAGAGCCAAAAATAAATAGATGAATAAAATTATTTTAAAAAATCCATAGCATTTTAGCAAAAGAACACAGCTACCAGTCATTGAAAGGGGACAAGATATGGGACTTGTCCACCCGACTTGAAGGACATGAGTTTTAGCAAGCTCTGGGAAGCCTGGCGTGCTGCAGTCCACGGGCTCACAAAGAGTTGGACATGACTGAGTGAGTGAACTGACCTGACCTGAAGGTATGGGACTGGCAAACCCTGGCCCGGCTGTTCACGCCCAGGCGCCTGTTTGACCTGGAGTGTCCTCATCACCAGCAGAGCAGACCTTATTCTCTGTGCCCTGTAGGATTTTCACGTGGATTATATGGGTTGCAGCAATCATATTTTATCATCAGATATTATGTTTCTTGAGGGCAGAGAAAAATGTCTTTCCTTTTCTATATGACTACCGTGTCTGCCTGCCTGGAAAGATGCCTTAATATTTGTTGAGTCCGTGAATGCAGGAAAGGACTAGCCTAGTGTGGCATGTTCTCAGATTATTAATGCACTGAAATTACTTCATCTTCCAATGATGGATTTTCAGACAAAGGAAACAGGAGAGTGTACTGAAAAGGACACAGGTTCTGGAGTCAGATGGCATTCTGCTTAATCTCTACTCCACCTTTGGCAAAATTAAATAACTTGCTTAGTTTTTTTCATCAGTAAAATGGGTTTGTAGATGCTTTTCCCCTTGAAGAGGAGGTAAGAGCCTTAAAGTATAGTAAGCACTTCATATATAGTACTTATTTGTTAAATAAAGTTTCCAGGCACAGGGCTTCATAAACCAGAGGGCCAAAATCAAATATTAATTTTTGTCCTTAGCAATAGTAGCCACTTTATTTGGGCCAATGGCAAAGCACTTTTTGCAGTCTGTATGTGTGCATGTAATATACAGAAAAAATGCCCCTGTCCCTGAAAAAAGACATTGCACCAAGTCCCTAGAACCTGTAGTGCAGTCTCAAAATAGAGAGGAGATTCATTTCTGGAGATGTATGAATCCTGGAGCAAGCCTCGCCTGAAACTCCTAAACTACTCTTGGGCTGCTCTGATATATAAGCCAGTAAGTTTCTTTTGCAGAAGAACAGATAAGAATGTTGTCATTGCTCAAAACACATGGCAGGACAGATCTCAGAGCGTGGGCTGGGGCCCAGATGTGGGGTTGGGGCTCATTCATCTCTTTGCCTCCAGCTTTGCTTACTCCTGTGGTTAACATAGATTGCACCTGCCCATCCTCTGTGGAATCTTGCCCACCCTGGGGGTGGGGCACCTACATTAGAATCAGCAGCAAAGCCCCTCATTGTCAGACCATCTCCTGGAGCCCAGGGTTGGGGTGGATGGTGGCACAGGCATTGGCTTCCAATCAGATAAGGCACCCCCTTCATGGGGCACGGCAGGTCAGATTTCACAGGCTGGACACATTTATAACAGCACAGTCTCCATGCGGAGGGTGGAGGGAGGGTGGGCAAGGGCTGGCGAGAGATTTATCTCCTTAATAGTGACTCTGACAGGCCTTGGAGTGAGATGTCATGGTCCATGGGGGATGTGAGTGGGGACGGGGCCGGAGTTGATCTGAAACATAAATTTGGGGGAAGATGCTGGGGGACAGCTGGCCCAGGTCTGTGGAGCCTCATGCCGCCCTCAGAAATGACAAGACCCGACGTGGCTCCGAGTGCCACGAGAAGCGTGTTGTTCGTGTTCATGTGTTTAGTGCCCCTGTACCCTCAGCAGTAGGTGCTGCTCTCATGCCTGTTTTACACGTGAAGGAACTGTGGCACAGAGAGGTTAAGGTACTTCCCCCAGGCCACACAGCTAGTAAGTGGCAGAGCTGGGTCTAGAGCATGGGTCTGTCTCATCCTGAGCTGCTCTCGAATCTCCTGTAGGAAGGTTGCTGTCATTCAGTCAAGCATGTCCCATAACTGCCTGTAACAGACCAGCACTGGCAGCTCTGGCTTTCCTGGGCAGCGTCGTCTGGGGAACCTGAGCCTCTGTGGAGCTGACCAAGCCTAGGTTTGACTCCTCCCCCTCCCCCCTCCCCTACTTGGCTGGGCGGCACTGAGAAAGCGAAGCTGCCTCTCTGAATCTTAGACCACACGCCCACACACCATTTGGGGCCGCGAGGTGAAAGCCCAAAGAGCACAGAGTGCTAGTGTGGAAGACGCGCTCTCAGCTCAGCTCTGGGCCCTGCCCTGGGTGCCCGTCCTCCAGTGCAGACCGAGCGCGGTGGTCCCGACCCCGCTTTGCAGAGACAGCCTGTTGCTGAGGGCAGGGCACGAGCCAGGAGGAGCGGCCCTCAGCCGCAGGTGACCACGGGCCTCTCTCTCCCGCTCTGGAGCCTCAGCCTCCCTACGTGCGATGGCCCTGCCACCCCCCGCCTCCCCGTACACATCCTGCTTTCCTTGGTCCAGGGGTGGCAGGGCTTTAATGTGTTAGTTTAAATTAGGGGTTGAATTGTGTCCCCGCAAACAGTGTTGAATACTCGCCCCGTCAGTACCTGTGAACGTGACCTTAATGCAAACAGCGTCTTCATCAGCAGGTGAAGATCAAGTTAAGACTGACTTAAGATCAGAGTGGGCTGAACCCTCTATGGCTTACAGGTGTCCTTATGAAAGGGACACTCACAGGGAGACACCGCTGTGCAAGGAGGCCAGAGATCGGGGTGATGTTGGGGACAGGCCTGGCAGGGCGTCCTCACAGATCCAGAAGGAAGTGGCCCTGATCTCAGACTCTGGGCCTCCAGGCTGTGGGAGAGGACGTTTCTGTTGTTCAGGCCACCGGACATGTGGTCCTTTGTCCGACCTGCCGCAGCACATACTCACCAGGTGGTTCCAATGTGCTGGCTTATTGGAAACAGAAAGCAGCAGGGTTCCTCCTCATGAACATTCACATTCCTGGGGCTCCTTCTTGGAAGTGACAGGGTTCTGGAGCACTCTGGGGACAGCGCTAAATTCTAACAGAGGACAGGTCTTTTTGGGGTGACCCTCTGGAAGGTCTGGGTGAAGGGAGGGGCCTTGATCTTGGGTGCAGACAGGTGGGCGTGGGAAAGGTCGCCACGGGCCTCGCCTCACAACAGATGCTGTGGCCGCCTGCTGATAACCACCGTAGGGCAGAGGGGACAGGAGGCAATATTGGTGCAAAGCTCTCAGATAAGAGATGCAAACAGGGCCGGGCTGTCATCCCTGGCAGGCCATCAAAGCCCGTCACCCACCAGGGAGCGGGTGTTCCGGGAACCTCTCCTGGTGTGCAGCTGGTCACATGGCCCAGACACAGTCCTCCTGCCCCCTAGCACCCATTATCCACGGCTACTGGACACAGAAGGGGTATCGAGCATTCTGAGAGAGGGGCTGCAGACCCTGAGGGGGTGTCGGGGATGGACCTGGGGGTATGTGGGGCTCTGGGGTGGAGAGTCCAGGGTGGGAGGTGCCTGTCCACACAGCAGCTCCCTGTACTATGCCAGGCCGTGCTGGCCATCCTCCAGGACAGGGGTTCCCACGGGTGACTGTACCCCATGGGGGACCCAGCAATGGCCACAGACAGTGTGGTTGTTATAACTGGGGGAGGGGTACTCCTGGCGCTTAGTGTGGGGGCCAGCAGCGCTGCTCAGTACCCCTCAGTGCACAGGACAGTCCCCCACAAAGAATCATCTGGCCCCAAATGCCAGCGGTGCCGAGGTGGGGAAGCCCTGTTCTTGGCCTGACTTCCCATAAGATGCTCTGAGATGGAGCTGTTCACTGGTTGCTTCAGGGGCTGTGCTGCTCCTTGTGGGCGCAGGGACGGGGGTGTACGATTCCATGTGATTCCCAACTGGCTGAGTGTGGTCTGTGGGCTCTCCCCATCCTCGCTGCCCAGATGGGGTGCTGGGGCCAGAGACAGGATGCGAGCTTCGCCCATAGTGGAATCACAAGCCACGCCTCCCTCCTGCTCCGAGCCTCCCCCCTGAGTGCCTGCTTATTCCTCCTTGGACTCTACCGTCTGCTCACCATCCAGAGTGCCTGGTTGAAGGCAAATCTGCCTCTATCACTTGTTGCTGGAAACCTTCCAGCAGCTTCTGTGTGCAGTTAGGGAAAATTTCACAACCCCTCCCAGGGCTCCTCAGCCCCTGCCTGGTCGACCCCTGACCCCTGGGCCTCTCCGCTGCTCTACCGACCCAGGTGTCCTGCAGGGCCCTTGCACGGCGCTGCCCTCTGCCTGCAAAGCCCCCGGCCATCCTCAGGACTCCCTTCTCACCTCTGTAGCTCGGTTGTCAGTCATCAAGGCCTCCAGTGAGCCTCTGTCTAAAGAAGCCCTCTTGTTCCTTCATTCTCCAACTTCACCCTGGTGTATTTTTTTTTTTGGTGGTGGTGGTTTTTAATCACCATATGACGTGTTTATTTATCCATTTATTCTCATGTTTCTTTGAGTCTATCTCCTCCACTGGCCTGAAGCTCTAAGGAGGCCGGGTGTTGGCTGGTTGTAGTCTGTACTGCGTGCTCAGCTCTGAGCAGTGGGAGGGTGGAGGACCAGGATCTCCCGAGGGTTCAGACCTGAGGCCACAGCACGGGCCCCCTGCCACCCGCCAGCTCGGTTCTTCTCAGGAACAGCCCTGGGAGGTGATGGGCCTTTGTGCACTTGCTCCGAAGAAAGAAAACTCACTGCAGCGGGGTGAACAGTGACCCCTGCTCCCCCAGAAGATACGGCCATGTCCTAATCCTCAGAGCCTGTGGATGTGACCTTATTTAGAAATGGCATCTCTGCCGACATGATTAGACTGAGCCTCAAGAGGTCAGCCTGGATTGCCTGGTCAGGTGCGGAATCCAGTGACAGGTTTCTTACGCAAGGCAACAGGAGACAGAAGCACACAGAGAGGCCGTGCAAAGATGCGGGCAGAGGTTGGAGGGACGCGGCCACAAGCCAAGGGTGCCTGGAGCCACAGGAGCTGGAAGAGGCAGGAAGGACCCTCCCAAAGGCCCTCCAGAGAGACTGTGACCCTGCCCACACCCTGACTTCAGACTTCTGGCCTCCAGGACTGCAAAACAATCAATTTCTGTTGAGGCAACTTCTTGCAGCAGCCCTGGGAAACTCATACCTCCCCGAGCAGATGCTCAGGAGTCCGCGTGTGCTTCAGTGGTGCTGTAATCCCTGAGGTGCACCGGCTAGGGGGGATGTTGGCTCCCAGCCTGTGTCTGCGAGAGGGGAGGGAGTTGCTGAGGAATCAGCCAGCGTCACCTTCCTGCAGTGGAGGGCAGGGAGGGTGGAGGGGTCGAGACAGGGAGCAGATTGCCTTGTAATCAAATCCAGAAGCTGCCTCGTAAACCTCATTCCCAGAGACCCTCCGGGTCCTGCGCGTGGGCAGCACAGCGGTGGGTTTGATTCCTTCGAGCAGGCAGATTCCTGGGGCCCGGCCATCCGGTGATTCCGGCCGAGGACGACAGGGAGGGTTCCAGGCATGTCACTGAAGCAGCGTCTTCTCCCTGGGGCCAGAGTGATCAGTGGGCTGTGGTCATTCTCTGCTCTGGGGGCCCTGTGGAAAGAGCGGGCCATGGGCTCTGACGGAAGGGCTGGGAGCTGCTCCTCGTTAACCCTCTGGGGGATATCAGAAAAGGCAAGGTGACCCCCAGTCTCTTCCCAGCTGTGACAGCCCAGGGGGAGTGTCGTGAAACCCTGGAGCAGAACCCTACGTCCTGTGCTGGGCAGAGCAGATAGGCATGGGAACAGGGCCTGGTTGAGTCCTGATGGCTCCCCGCTGGTGTCTCAGGCGCTTGGACGTGTCCTCTGTCCTCTGAGTCCCAGTTTCTCCATCTATGCTGGGGGAAGGGGACAAAGAAGGCCACAGCTGAGAGCCTGGGGTGAGGCCTGGGTTTGAACCGGGCTCTGCCACACACCAACTCCGAGTGGCACTGAGTACATCACCGACTCCTCCAAGCCTCAGTTGCCTTGCTGTAAGAAGGAGCACATTGTAGGGACTGCCGATGGAGCTGTTGTGAGGTTCACAGAGAAAATGTGTGTCCAGCTTTTAGCATCTTGGTGTAGCCCTCTCTCCGGCAAAAAGGAAAGATTTTGTCCCTCATATCACAGGAGTCTGGGTGTGGAATGATTGAGTTCCAAATAGTCATTACGGCTAGCAGCCGTGTGACCTGGGCTAGTTTACTTACCCTGTCTGGTTTTCCACTTTCCTTTTCTGAAAAATGACCTTTAGAGGACCCATCTCGTGAAAGATAAAGTGAGATTTTGGCTTAGCACAGTGCTCAGCACCAGATGATGGCCCGTACCTGTCGTCTGTCATTATGGTGGTGCCCTGCCCCCAGTCACAGTGACCTCTGCATGTGACCACCTGGCCAGGTGCTCTGTCGGCGACAGTCTCAGACCCATCCTCTTGGGTTCTCCCTCTCCTCCCTATTCATCCCTGGTTCCCTCCAGGCCGTGTGGCCTCCCGTCCAGGCACTCCATGCTGGGCAGGCAGGAGCTTCTCTCTGCCCGGTCCCTGGGGCTCTGCAGGCCTCCCTGATTGTCCATCAGGACCTGATGCCCAGCTTCTGGACAGCCACAGAGGGACCAATGTGTTCTACATCCCTGCTCCTTCTCCGAACACTCAAAATGAGACATGCTTTTGAAATTCTTTGACAGAATGCTTTTTACAGGGCCGAGGGGCTGATAAGTCTTCTCTGCGTCCTGGCCACTGGGCCTCCGGGAAGCCTTGGTGGGAATGAGTGGGCTGGGGGCAGCTCCTATTTTCTCCCAGAGCCCATGGGGGAACTGAGAGGCGGCAGGCCAGTGCCCCCATGGTCTCAGGAGAACCGGGTTACCTGTCTAGAATCTCTTGGGAGGAGCCTCGACGTTCCAGGGTGGGACCCCAGGGCTGGGGCTGGGGCTGCAAAGTGGAGCTGGATGTGGGGGTGTCTGTTCTGGAGGTGCTGCTCTGGGGGGTGCAGTGCAGCTGGGAGACACACACTTGTCTTGCATACCGTGGAAAACCTTGACTGCCTGCGGGAGCCCCTGCGGGTGCCCCTGGGCTCTTCTGGTTGGGGGGTTGCCCTATGAAGGAAGTGGGCTGACGTGACTGGGAGCAGGCTTGTTGCGGGGGACAGAAGGAAAGTACGTTCATGAGAACGTGGGACAAACAGAACAGGATTAGCTCACTCTACCTTCTGTGTTCATGCTCCCCTGGACATGGTCACGGGCCTGCTTAGGTGGCAAAGGTCACTGAACTGTACACTTACGTTGCTGTTGTTCAGTCGCTCAGTCGTGTCTGACTCTGTGACCCCATGGACAGCGGCATGCCAGGCTTCCCTGTCCTTCACCACCTCCCGGAGTTTTCTCAGACTCATGTCCCTTGAGTCTGTATACACTTATGAGGGTGCATTTTCCCCTGTGTTCATATTCAGTAAAAAGTTCAAAAATTGTTTGTTGCCCAAAACATCTGAAATCACACCAGGATGTTGAAAATGTGTGTCATTTCTGGGTGTTGGGATTCCATGGAATTCACCCACTCCCCCACCCCCATGGGCTCCCAACCTCATTCCTTTAGTCTGTGTTTGCTGTTTTACAGTGAATATATGGCACATTAAGTGTTTAAAGATGGACGCTCACTGCCCTGGGGAAAGTCTGTCTGCTTGTCTCACCTCGTGTCTAGGTGTAGCTTCTTATCCGGGACCTGGGATTAGTATCCCTGGATGCAGGGCCTTGCATCGCGTGCAGACAGCACCCTGATCTCAATGGTGTTCTGCAGCGGATCCTGGCAGACCTTCCTGAGACAGTGCTGGGGAGGCAGAGGCTGGGGGCAAAGGCAAGGTGATGTCACTGGTCAGGAACCCCCTCAGTGAGGAGGCAGGGATGGGCATTGTCTGGCCCAGCCCCTTCCTTTAGAACTCAAGATCAACTGCTGGGCCTGTGGCCTGTGCATTTCTTCATTCGGGCAGATACTGGTTGCACATCTGCTCAGGGCCAGGTCTTGTTCCAGGTGTCAGGGACACAGCTGTGAACGAGGTGCTCTCTTCAGTGGAAGAACAGATATTGAGGCCCATGAGAACAAACCCCAGAATTCTAATCTCTGTTGTGTTTACCTTGCGTAGTTCTGTGGTTGTGGGTCCCAGCAGGGAGGATAATCTCCCCTCTCCTTCCTCTCGCGTGCTTTGCTTACTGATGGAGAAAGTTGGAATCAGACAAATTGGGTCCGAATCTGAGCTCTGGTGGTTGTGGCTGTGCCTGTGGACACCTTGCTCTGTGTCTCTGATCTCTCTAGAGGGCCGTTGATGTCACCTAAATTACGAGACGGTGGGGAGGATGAAGGGGAAACCCATGTGAAAATTCCTGACACCTGCAGAACTCAGGCATGGCTTCCTGGCCTCCTTGCTTGGTTTCCTTCTTAGAAGCGTTTGTGGATTTGGGTGGAGACATGGGCTGCCATTTCCCTCCCTTGTTGTCTCTGTCTGCAAAGTCACATGACCCCCAGTCAGTGTGATCATCCTCCCCACAGCCCTGGCCTTGGCACTTGAGATGCAGCCCAGGTGAGTTGGTCCCTGGGCTCTTGCTAAGAGAACTTCCTCACAGTAGCTTGTTGGCATTAGATGCCCTCTCCCCAGAAGGCACAGTGGGGTCGGCCTTACAGGTCTGCTGCAGTCAGCTAATGCTGTGTAACAAACTGTTCCAAAGCCGTAGCTCATGAGTCTGGGGGTACCTGGGCTCACCAGGCAGTTCTCACTCAGGCTTTCTCTTGCGGCTGCAGGGAGCTGGGCCTGGGCTCATCTCGAAGGCTTTTCTCCTCCTAGTAGCTGGAGCTACCTGGCCACCCTTCTCCGTACACAGTCCCTCCAGGGTGGTCCCTGAGGGCAGCCAGATTCCTAAGTGCTTCACATGCCCGACCCACTGGTCCACTGTGTGATGATCACATGGAAAAGAATTCTGGGCAGAAGGAATGGCAGCTGCAAAACCTCTAAGCAAGGAAGTGTCAGTTCTGTTTCCCTCTCTGAAATGGAAATGGCAGTTCCTTGTGAGTGATGGTGTTGGGTGAGCACGGGAGATGAAACAGGTGAAGTGAAGGCAGGGCCCCACGCAAGGCCTGGGGAGCTCCCCCATCATAAAAGGCACACCTTCCCAGGGCTCTGAGAGGCTGCTCCTGAGGAGAGCTACACACAGAGGGACCCCACTCTGCACACAGCTCAGAGGCCGGCTCGGACTGGAGTCTGGGTGTGGGGACATCTGTCACCAGACTGGGCATTTCTTCTGCCCCTCACACCAGCTTTATGAATGGCTCCAGTGTGCTCTGCCGACACCAAAAACAGCCCTCCACATGGTGCCCGTCAATAGCGCTGTATTTTTAGTGGCAGCCTGCACTGGGGAAGTCGAAAACCTGAGCGTGAAAGCATGGGCAAGGCCTTGCAGCTGCCCGGACAGGGAGCGGGAGCCTGGGTCTGGGGGCAGGTCAGAGTGAGCTGGAGGTCAGAGGACTGGCCACGTTTGTTTCTCAGGGCGGGACACCAGCCCAGTCTCTGGGTGGCCTGTCTTTTGGAGGTGGGAGGCTGAACTGTGCTCCTGGTGTCTGTGTCCTTGTCCAACCACTGCCCATCCGGGGCCTGCTTGGTGACTGCAAAGCCCGGGAGGTCAACTTGTGGACGCAGCTGCTGGCGGACAAGGCTCGGGCTCTCCCTGAGGCCTGGCCCTGGTGTCCTGAGAGCACCTGGCCCTTACTGGGCACCGGGGGCCTCTCTGGTCTCGTTTGCCACCCCTGGTCTGGGGGCTCCATGAGGGCTGTGACTGCCAGAGGGGAGACAGCCCCAGGGCAGGGGGCCCGTAAGAGCTATTCCTCCTCCCAGGAGAGCGAGGAAGCATCTAGAATGCGTGGACGGGGAGGGACTCAAGCCGTCCCAACCACACGCCAGGGAGACAGGTTGGCCGGGTCTGCACACCCACTCCTCCCCAAGGCCCCTCTGCTCCTGGCTTCACTGGCAGGAGACTTAGGGGTGATCATCAGAGTGTTACACTTCTTAGACCAAAGCAGTTTTGCCATGAAAAAGTGGTAGATGCTCATTAAACATTTTTTAAATAGCACAGAACAGTCTGAAGGGGGAGAAAAAACCAAACTGTTGCCATCAATCTGAAAACACCCCTCTTTCACCATTTGGTGTTTACGGTTGCAGACCTTTATGTATTTTGATTATTATTTCTTTCACTAGTCACGTGTGCTTCTTAAACAGGCACAAACCGTAACCCTGATTGGCGCTCTCCCTTTCTCGTCCTTCTGCCTGTTCCCAGGCCCGTCTCCCCTCTCCCGCCCTGACCCCTCAGAATTTCACCGAATTTCCCTGAGCGAGCCTTTGGCCCAGAGGATGCTGGGAGAGGGAGGCGGCAATGGGGGAGGGGTGGCCGCAGGACAATGGTGCCTTGTTTCCCGTGCTGGGCCCAAAACCCCGCCGGACCCCACTGGCGAGTGCACTGGCCCCTTGCGGAGTCAGCATTCCACCCCCAGGAGTGAGTGAGAGGCTAATTAAGAGGGCTCGCTCCTGCGTGAGCGCTGGCCGCACATCAGAGGGCCCAGGGTGATGACTGTTTTGGTCAGGAAGCTGGGGACATTGTCGTAGGGGAGGACAAGCCAGGGCACAGAGGTGCCGGCTGCGCCCCCCCCAACCCCTCCCCTTTATCAGTTTCCTCCTCCCCCTGGCTGCAAACAAAAGGCCGCCGGTACCTGGGGGCCGGGGAGACACCGTGACACAGGATGTTCCCAGCATTTTGGATGTTTCCTCCGCCGTCTGACTGATACGTCCTAGAGAAAGCACTGGGGTTCTCCAGGGAGCACGGGGCTGTAAAAACTCCAAAACACAGTAATAACAAAGCCATAAATCTGGGCCTGCCACAGCGGCTCCAGGCCCAGGGCGACCAGCCCAGGCCACACAGTGTGGCCACAGGAGGCCCAGGGACTCAGAGGAGGTCAGAGTCCAAGGGACAGAAGGTGGCACGAGCGACGTTCCCCACGGGGGCTCGGGGGGTGGTTGGGGCTGGCCTTCATCAGGTGCAGGGACTCTTCCTGCAGGGCACGAATGGGGTGGGTGGGGCCGGGATTGGGGGCAGCTCTGGGGTCTGGTGTCCAGAAGAGAAGGTGTGGATCACATCTCTGTTCTGTCTGACCAGCAAGCTGCTTAGCCTTACATGTTCGGCTTCCCTCCTTATAAAATGGGGCTTATAAAGGCACCCACTTTCGGGGTTTTCCTGTGAGGGCAAAGTGAGCTGGTACCCGTTAGGCACGTAGGGTGATACCACCGAGATGGTCTGTACACACTGCACGTCCGCCCTCCCTCTCATCTGTTCTTTTCTTGAGCACCACGTCCCTTCCATAGATAGCAGCCTCTCCAGGTGTTTTACACAGAGGATTTAATCCAGTGGCGTGGGTTAGTAGGTGGTGGTTGAGTGGAGCCTTCAAGGAGGGACAGTGAGGTGCTTACCTGGATTAGCAAGAGCAGAAAGCCACCAGCACTTCCCGGGCTGGAGGAGAGGATGGTGTCACAGAACCCAGGAGCTAGGGCCACCTGGTGAAGGTTGGTGGGAACAAGGATCTCGGAAGGAGGGACATTCCCACAGGGGAGGAGCAGAGAAAGAAGGAGAAATACTAGCTTTTTACCTGCAGGGCTGCACCGTTGCCTCCCACTGACTGAGCTTACCCAGGAGTCTGAGAGCAAGGGAGCCTGGGAAATGTAGTTCTCTGAACCGCAGAGCAGGGAGAAGTGGGAGGGGGCCATCCTGACCAGTCCAGACTGAAGGTCAGGTGACTGGTGATGGGGTTCTGGGAAGAGATTTCCTGGCCTTGAACCCCAGCTTCCCACTTCTTAGCTGAGTGGCCTTGCTATGCTAAGTGGCTTCAGTCTTGTCCGGCTCTTCCCGATCCCATGGACTGTAGCCCTCCAGGGTCCTCTGTCCATGGGATTCTCCAGGCAAGAATACTGGAATGGGTTGCCATGCCCTATGCCAGGGGATCTTCCCAACCCAGGCATCGAACCTTGACCTTGAGTGAGTTATATAACATCTTTTGGCCTTGATTTCCTCATCCACAAATGGGAGATGTTGACAGTTTTTAACGTATTGAGCTGTTATGGAGAGCAAACATGACAATGTACATGAAGCCATCAGCACATATTTCAGAACACTGGGTTCAGGCAGAGCTTGGATCGAGGCCTGAAAACATTGTCCAACTCTCAGCATGGCCCTGGCGCATCTGGGCTTGGATTCCTTTTCAAAGAAGCAGGTATGACAACCACTTTCTTGGGAAGGAATTGCTCGTAAAATCTCACCACATCCTCTGCCAGGGATGACATAAGCTCTGTGCTGAAGGTGGCTTTTGGAGGAGGGAAACAGGTTGAGAACATCTCCCCCATCACCCACATTCCTCAGGGATTAGAAAACCATTAGCTAATGGAGACATTCCCCAATGGCCGCTGGTCACCGGAGATGCGGACATAGCCCTGCTTCTCATTTCCCCACCCGCGGATCCGAGCGTTCCTGACACCTTGGCACAGCCTGTGGGTGTGACTTCTCATGCTGCTTGAGTACACACTGCGCTCGCAAGTGGGAAGAAAATGTTCCATTTCTGGATGGGGGCCTCCAAAGTGACTTCTTCACTTCCTGGGCAGATCCCGAGGGAGGCCACAGAGTGAGTAATTTTCACCACACCCTGGCCAGCCAGCCAGCGGGAATCTCTGTTGCAGAGATGGGGCAATGGTGTCATGGAAATCTGCCCACCTGCTCCAGATTGCATGGCAGGACCCCCAGGAGTCAGAGCACGTGAGGTACCGGCCCTTCTCTGGGCCTCCTGCCTTGGTCATGCTACTGACAAAGTGGGCTAGCTAAGCCGAACATGCTGGGAAACTGGGGAAAGCCAGATTTCAGATGTGTCTCATGTTGGTTCCCAGCTGGCTCTAAGCTGAGCTGCAGAATCTGACGTGAGATAAACATCTGTCTCAGCAAAGTGTCCACGGAGAAAGTGATGATGGTGTTGATGGTGATGATGGAGATGATGGTGGTGGTGATGTTGATGGTGGTGGTGGTAGTGGTGATAGTATTGGTGGTGGAGGTAACTGTCATTTTTGGAGTGTTTGCCATCAGCCCAGCACCATGCTAAGTGCCAAATACATTCCATTTAATCTTCCTCAGAGCCCAGTGGCCCAGATAAAGAAACTGAGGCTCAGAGGAGTGAAGTAAGCTGCCTGTGGCCACACCACTGACAGGTGACCAGGTCTGGAAGTAGCAGGTCTGTCTGATGCCAGGGTCCACGTGCATCTGTCCTGCGTGCTGGCCCCATGGCAGGTGCGCTGCTAAAGCTTGCGGATGCTGTGGTCGGCAAGGTGCAAGCAAGTGAGACCTGGAACACGTGGTCCTGGTGCCGTGAAATGAGGCTTGCTAAGGGGCAGACCACCACCCTGTCGAAGCCAGCAAGGCCGTCAGATCCCGGGTACCAACTCCCAGAACGGAGAGCACACACTGGCATCTTGGGTGGAGAGGAGAGGGTGGAGGTAGCTCTTCCCCCAGCGTCTCCTCACACCATATCAGAGGGTGGCTGGGAGATGATTGGAGCCGGGGGCCGGCAGGGAAGAGGGGAGGAAGAGACACCAGCATGGGTATGCTGGGAGATGCATTTGCTGGATTGGAAGTTGTAGACAGAAACACAGAGTCCTGACTGCCAGCCCTGGAGGCGTGTGCGCAGACCTGTGTGATGTGGGCTCTAGGGACTCAGGATTCCAGAACCTTCTCTCCCGGGACTTTGGACAGGAGACTGCACTCTCCTAGCCTCGGTTTCCTCACTTTCATCTGTACCCAGGTACTGACAGATAACTGCTCCTAGAGTCATCGGAGGTGTGAATGAACCAGTGCCCAGGAAGCTTCAGAACAAGTCAGCTGCATCGGGGTGGGGGCCTTCCCTCGTCTGACAGGTCCAGAAACAGGCTCAGAAAGGCCAGGTTAAGAGGTAGGGCCAAGGCAGTAACTCCAGGACCCTGAGGCCTGTCCCACAGCCTGGACACAAGGCTCAGGGCCTTCGCCGCCCCTGGGTCCTTGTGCACGGTCACCTGTTGTCCCCGCTCCAGCACCACCTTCTCATTTTATGGAAAACACAGGTGTCATGCGGGCGTGCATGCCAAGTCGTTCAGTCGTGTCCGGCTCTGTGGGACCCCATGGACTGTAGCCCATCAGGCTCCTCTGTCCATGGGATTCTCCAGGCAAGAATACTGGAGTGGGTTGCCATGCCATCGTCCTGGGATCTTCCCGACCCAGGGATCAAACCCATGTCTCTTGTGTCTCCTGCATTGGCAGGCGGGTTCTTTACCACTACAGCCACCGGGGAAGCCCGCCGGCGTTATAGGCTTATGATTTATTACCATATCACTGATGTAAAGAGAATTGAGTTCTCTTTTGGTGTGGGAACTGCATATGCCTTGTTAGATGGTTGGGGACCCCCCGGTGGGTTGTGACACCGAGTAGGGATGTGCTGGCCCAGCTGCCTATCTGTTCTCGAAGAAGCATTTGGTTTTACGAACGAGAAGGCAGTAGAGAAAATGGCGGGGGAGCTGCCGTTTGCCTTCCACCCTCAGAACTGTGGCAGGAAGAGTCAGTGCTCAGGGCAGGGGGCCACCGGCAAGCCGGAGGGCTTCCACTGTCCTGCTGTAGCGCGTGTCCTATGACACCTGCACACCACAGGTGAGAAAGGGCAGCTCAGGTGGGCCACGCTCCAGGGCCACCGCTGAGGGGCCGGGATTCCCCTCCTGCTCCGACTCTGAGGCTCCTGGCTCGACTCCAGGCTGCCACTCGAGAGATAAGAGTCCTGAGTGCAAAGCCCAGCTCATCCTGTGGGATAGGAAGGAAAGACTCCAGACATAATTAGAAGTGCTTCGGAGGGAGTGGAACGTTCTCAGGAAATGTATTCTCATTAGAGCTGGCCCCTTGCCTCCCGAGAGAGAGTGCCGGCATGCTGATCGAGCCCGCCCTCACCTCCCCGCCGCCTACATGACATCCTCTTCATCGAGAATGGAGCCAAAAATCACGGTTGCTCCCCTGCATGGGCCTTTCTTTCTGCTGCAGGTCCGAAGAGAATCTGAGAGGCTTTCAGCTCCCAAGGACGGGATGTAGACACCCCTGGTTTAGGGTGTTCTCACTGTGGCTCAGTTGGTAAAGAATCTGCCTGCAATGCAGGAGACCCCGGTTAGATTCCTGGGTCGGGAAGATCCGCTGGAAAAGGGAGGCTACCCACTCCAGTATTCTTGGGCTTCCCTGGTAGCTTAGCTGGTAAAGAATCCACCTGCAATGTGGGAGACATGGGTTTGACCCCTGGGTTGGGAAGATCCCCTGGAGAAGGGAAAGGCTACCTACTCCCATATTCTGGCCTGGAGAATTCCATGGACTGTGTAGTCCATGGGGTCACAAAGAATCGGACATGACTGAGTGACTTTTACTTCACAGCACCCACTAGATTCAGAAACTTCGCCTACCTTGTTCTGTGCTTCAGTTTCCCTGTTGTCAGGTGGCCTGAGAACAGAGGAGGGTATTGCATGGCGGGCCTCCAAGGTCATCTCTGGACCCCCAGTCTCCTCCCGAGAAGAAAACAGAGAGGGCAGAGTTGCCTCGCGGCAAGAAGCAGGCTCTAGAGTGAGGCTGGTGGCTCTGAGGCTCTGAGTGCTGATCAGGGGGCATCGCTGTGATCAGACTCACCGACAAGCCTCAGCAAGGATCCTCTCTATCTCATGCTTCGAAGTCCTCCTGTTCACACTCAGATGTGTATTCCATGTCTGGGTCCCACGAGACTCAGTGCTTCACCGACTATGACACGTCTTCCCACATGTTGATGGCAGAGCTGAGATGGCGCTGGGGGCCTCGGGGTGCTTGCTCCCTCTCGCTGGCCCGTGACTGCAGCTGGTCTTGGTGCTGACATCCAGGGAGACAGGCCCACGTCTTGTTGAGGCTTCTCCCCGAGGCTCCGCCCGGCCCGGGCTGAGCGATGCTGCAACGTCAGTGCCCAGGTGTCGGTGGCAGTGCCGCCCGTTGTGGGTGCTCGTGTGGCATCGGGAGGGGAGGCCTTGAGCAAACTCCAGGAAGAAGAAACCCCGTTCTCCCTGCTTTCCCAGAACCCAAGGGCTTCCACACTTCGGGAACATGTTGATTTTGAACCTGAGCCCGTCTTGGACCTGGACAGGGATCAAAGAGAGTGTATTGTTTTTCCTAAAAGTGTTGGGACACATCAGATCAGCAGAATTTCAGGTGCTGTGACTCAGCGTTTCCTCTGTGGCTACCACCTTCCCCACCCGCCCCTCGAGGAGGAGGAATATAGCTCCCTGCCTCAGGGAGGCGCCCAGCGTGGCGCTCAAGGTCATGGACTTGACGTACAGGTTTAAATGTGCCTTTACCAGCTGCTCAGACGACCATGGGCAAGTGCCTCTGCTTTCCTGGACTCCGGCATCTCTTATTGACAGTGAGGGTAAGCGTGGGGGCTCCTTCCCGCCGTGCAGGGATTAGTGAGAAAATGGGAAATGCATGCAGGTCCCTCTCAAGGAGTTTGGTACAGAGTGGCCGCTCGCTTAGTGACTAATTCCTTCCGTTGTCCCCTCCAGAGGTCGCCTCACACCCCAGTGCACCGTCCCGACCTCCCCTCTGTAAGCACCTGCTTCTCTTCTCCGTGTGCTCTCTTGGCGTGGAGATGGAGTGGGGCCGTGCAGGGGGTCAGTGCCCCGAGTGCACCCCTCCTGTGTAAGAAGTGGGAGTAGGTGGGCAAACGCCCAGCCCTTCTGTCCTTCAGGGCAATGATTCCAAGGTGTCTTCCATGGTTGCCCAAGTGTCCCCAGCAGGCCAGCACCCCCCACCCCTTCTCATTATGCCCCCAGGCTGGCTCCTCTCTCTCGCTCCCATCCCCCAATCCCCTCCAGGCACTTCCTGTATGCACCTCCAAAACAGCTCATTGTCCCCACGTGTGCTTGCGGGGGGACTGGACCAAGACAGCACTGATATCTCTACAGTGCTGGATGCTGGTCTGGAAATGCCCATGTACTTGTGCAGACTTTTCCTACAGCAGCTCAGAGGTGTCTGGAGCTAGATGGGGAGCAAGGGGCCAGGAGGCCCATGGCAGCACCAGACCTGGGCTCCACCCTGGAATGCTGGGTGCTGTGGGTGTCTGGAGTGGGAGGCAGTAGACACCCTCACACCCGAGTTTTAGCTTCGGAGTCTGGAATCCAGACATCACGATGTTGTCTGGACTTCCTCATCTTTCTGGAAGGTGGACACATGGCTTTTGCAATAAAGAAAAAAGATACTTGGAAGCCCTAAGAGTGGCGTGACACTCCCATCCTTGTGCCGGTGGATGGGAGCCGTGAAGTCATGCCAGCTTAAGGCAGTGGGGTCAGGCTTCGGGATTCCTGTAGAATTCGGTGAAGCTAATGGATTTTGGCGGCAGGAGAGTGGACTGCCACATGGGATTTTGCACCTAGGGCAGGCAGGCTCACAGAACCACAGAGCAGATGTGGGCCCAGTGATCACTCAGCTTGGATGAGTTTTCTGACAACTCAGGCAGGACGTTCTGAGGATGTTGGAGCCGAGTGCTCGAGCCTTGATGCTGGGGACGGGCTTCCACCTGCTCCAGGAAGAGCCTGAGAGAGCAGAGGCCTTTCTCAGCATGCGGGGCCCATGGAGGCTGGGCGAGCAGGGACACAGGCAGGACCTTCACTGCAGGTTGCAGCTTAGATTTGGAAAGAGCTTTGGAACCTGGAGACGACGCTGACACGCACGCGAGCGGTCGTCAGTGATACGAGGTGGCCAGGCCAGCCCTCTGCTCCCCAGGCTGGCACTGGGCCGGGGGAGCTTGGGGTGTGTCCCTGCTCTGGCCGCCTCAACCCAGCTACGGGGACACCGAGCGTCTCGTGCAGGAACATTCGAAGGCCCTAGAGTCTGCTGTTGATTTTTGAACTGCAAACAAGAATGTATTCATTCCCTGGGCTTCGCCATAGCCTTACATTATCCACTTAGAGTCACGTTACAAAAATAGCTTTCAACCGTCTTGCTTGAAATATTGGACACATCCCCTCACTGACAGGGAGGTTTCGTTTGGTCGTCTAGCTGGGCTTCAGGGCATAACTTTTCACGCTGATGGCATACACACCCGTCACTTTGACACGAAAGGGGATGTTGGTATTTATTTTTCCCTCGAGAAAATGATGGGGGAACAGGAGGAATAAAAAGAATTTCCAGAACGGCCCGCACCAACCCTCACCACGTCTCTGCGGGTGTGGAATTTTCCTGGGCCTCGAATTCCTTTGGTTTGAGAAAGAGCCCCTTTTCCACCCTAAAGAGCGGGGGCCTCCTGGCGATGTGGGCTCCTCTCACCCTGGCTGCCCACACTCCCAACATTTGGGGAGGCTTAAAAAAATGTCAGTGCCAGAGACACACCTGAGGCCCATTCAGTGTTCATCCCTGATGGCGCTGATGGGCGGCCAGTTTGAGAAGCCCTGTGTCAGCCAGCCCTACCCTTAGGTGGGAGAACGAGGAGGTCGCAGCAGCTCAGAGCCGTGCGTGATCAGGGGTGCATCTGCGTGATCACTTCCCCGGCTCCCAGTCTTCCTGCTGCTGCCCCACCCAGGGCGCCCCATCTCTCACTTGGTGACCCCCTCTTCTTCAGCCATGCTCACCCAGGGTGCCCCCATCTCCCACTTGGTGACACCCTCTTCTTGTTTCATTTATTTTTATTTTTTATGACATTCAGTTAAGTTTTATTTAAAAAAAACAAAACAAAACAAAACTTCTAACATGGAGGTAACCGTGGATTCCCATGCAGTTGTAAGAAGTAATACAGCACAACCCCCAGTACCCTCATCCAGGTCCCCCATAGCAGCCCCTGCGTCCCCACGGTGTGGCAACACCGACAGGAGACCCACTGCGCCACAACCCCTCCGCCCTGTTCAGATTTCACTGGCGTTTGCTCATTCGTGTGTGTGTGTGTGTGCGTGTGTGTGTGTGTGTGTGTGTGCACGTGTGCGCTGTGTCCTGTGCAGTTTTGTGACACTGGTCCACTCGTCCAGTCAGCACGCAGGATAGCCCCGTCACACCCCAAGGGTCCCTCGTCCCCCATTCTGTAGCCTCCGTCTCTCTCCTCCGCTCCGCAGCAGACGCCAGCCCGCTCTCCACCTCTGTCATCTTGTCACGGCCACAGGGCTATACAGATGGAGCCACACTGTGTGTGACCTTTTGGGACAGGCTTTTTTCGCTCAGTCCATTTCCGTGCGCTCTCTCCGTGTTGTCGGATGTGTGTGCGGCTTTCCATTGCTGTGTAGTTTTCCCCACAGCCTTGCACCACTCTCTGTGTGATGCTCACCTTGGGAAAGACACTGGGCTTGTGTCAGCTTTCTGTGCTTTGAATAAAGCCGCATTCACAAGCTTTCATGTCAACATAAACCTTCATTAAACATGAAACATTTCATGACTTTCAGTGAAAATTTCTGTGAACCGCATCTTCTCATTGGTCTTCCTGCTCAGCCGCTCGTGCCTGGCAGCTCATGAGAATGAGCTTCTCCTGTTCCCCTCATGACGCAAGCCTGGCCTCCCACCACCCTTGAGAGTGTCGAGTGTGCCTTTCAGGGCCCAGACTCTGTCACCCCTTGGCTGGGTGCCAGCCTGCTCCTCTGTCCCAGGCCGAGGGCTGTGAATTCCTTTCTCTCTCCCTGCTTGAGCATCCCTACCTGGAAAATACAAACAAGAGTAGCGCCCACCTCCCAGACTGCCGTGGGGATGACAGGACTGCATGTGTGTAGTGCTCTGAGCTCCACGCCTCAGTTCAGCTCAGCGCAGTCGCTCAGCCGTGTCCGACTCTGCCACTTTGTGGACTGCAGCGCGCCAGGCCTCCCTGTCCATCACCAACTCCCGGAGTTCACTGAGACTCACGTCCATCGAGTCGGTGAGGCCATCCTCTGTCGTCCCCTCCTCCTGCTGCCTAGCACATGGTGAACATCCAATAAGCGTTGGCTGTTGCTGCCACCACCTGCTGGGCCCCCTCCCTCTATGAGCTCCCATCAGATCTGCTCTCCTTCCATGCCTCAGGCTCGCTCTGCTCCCTCTGAGGCCCTGGTTCACGCCGCCCTCTCTTCATGGGACACTTTTCCTTTCCTCTCTTTCCTCGATTGATATCACTTCCTCCAGGAAGCCTTCCCTGACTCACCGGCCAGGTCAAGGGTCTTTGAAATTCACTGGGGCACCTACTCCGTTTCCAGGTCACTCGTCACAATTGCTAATCATCTGTGTGTCTTTCTAGAACACAGCTTCTACAAGGGAAAGAACTGGGTCTTCCTTGTCTACTAAATGGTGCCGCATGGGTATAACGGGTGCTCAGTTAGTGCTGTGTCACGAGTGAGTGAATGAAAGACTCTCATTGTTGGCAAAGTGGGCAGCACTCTCGTGCCACTGCCTTTCACACACCGGGCACACTGGCCAGAACAAGCCTGGGCCCTCCCCTTTGCGCCTCAGCAGCATCTTGACTCTGCCTCTGAGCTGGCCTGGGTGGGCATCCCTGCTCAGGGTGGACATTGCCTATTCCTGCTCGGGGCCCTCCTGTGTGCTGTGGCACATAGATCTTGGCATCTCTGTAGCTTTTTCTGTGTAGCTCCCTCTTCCCTTTTCTTTCTTTCTGTTTGTTGATATGAAGGTCACATAATATAAAATTAACTGTAAAGCAGACAGTTCCGTGGCGTTCAGTGCATTTAGCGTGCTGTGCAATCACCACCTCTAACTGGGTCCAAATGTTCTAGTCACCCGAAAGAAGCCTTGGCACCCATGGTGCCATCACCTCTTCCTGCCCTCCTCCACCCCTGGAAACCGCCGTCTGCTCTCTGTCTCTGAGGATGCACAGGTTCTGGACGGCTCATACAGACGGACTCATAAATACATGCTCTCTGATGGGCTTTGCTCACTCAGTGTGGTGCCCTTGAGGTTCTTCCGTGTTGTAACGTCAGGACTTCACCCCTTTCAGTGGTTCAGCGGTGTTCCGTTGTGTGGAGCGGCTACACCTGTGTTTATCCGCCATCGATGGGCATTTGGGTCATTTCCGCCTTCGTGGGTTCTGTGAGTGGTGCAGGCAAGAACATTTGTGTACGTGTCGTTGAACACCTGCTCTCCGCTGCAGGGGCCATAGCTCGGAGTGGGAATGCCGGTTCATACGCTAACTCCGTGTGAGCCTTCTGAGGAGCTGGCAGCCCGCTGCCCACTGTGGCTGCCCTGTGCTGCATTCCTTCGGTCTGTGTTTCTCTCCTGGTCCCTCCGAAGCGTGTCTGCTCCGGATGTCGCCCCTGGCCCGTGGCCCCAGCTGTCCTCCAGCCGGCCTCCCTGCCCCACCCCTGCTTCCCTTCCCCATGTGGACACCGAGGGGCTGCTTGTCTTGGTTGGAATCCTGGCCCACTGCATGCAAGTTGGATGCTGCTGGAGCAGTCACAGCTTTCCTGAGCCTCCGTCTCAGCTTATAAAGCAGGGGTGATGGAGTTGTCACAAGGGTGAAGTGAGCTGTGACATAGGCAGTACTGGCAGCGGGACTGCTCATCATAACTGTGACCACGAGCTGTCCCTCCTTCACGCAATCCCCCAGGAGGAGAGCCCGGCATGGCCCCTGTCCCGGGCCTTATAAGCAGTTGGAGAGACAAGGCTTCCCCACAGGGCCTAACCCTTAGAAGGTACTTGGTTACCACTTAGTGGTTCTGAAAATAACATGAAACAGCAGTATAATGGATCTATGCTGGGTATTATGGTGCAGATGGAAAATGAGCTATTTGAGAAGGACTTAAAGCTCAACATTCAGAAAACGAAGATCATGGCATCTGGCCCCATCACTTCGTGGGAAATAGATGGGGAAACAGTGGAAACAGTGTCAGACTTTATTTTTGGGGGCTCCAAAATCACTACAGATGGTGATTGCAGCCATGAAATTAAAAGACGCTTACTCCTTGGAAGGAAAGTTATAACCAACCTGCATAGCATATTCAAAAGCAGAGACGTTACTTTGCCAACAAAGGTCCCTCTAGTCAAGGCTATGGTTTTTCCAGTGGTCATGTATGGATGTGAGAGTTGGACTGTAAAGAAAGCTGAGCATCGAAGAATTGATGCTTTTGAGCTGTGGTGTTGGAGAAGACTCTTGAGAGTCTCTTGGACTGCAAAGAGATCCAACCAGTCCATCCTAAAGGAGATCAGTCCTGGGTGTTCATTGGAGGAACTGATGCTAAAGCTGAAACTCCAATACTATGGCCACCTGATGCAAAGAGTTGACTCATTGGAAAAGACTGATGCTGGGAGGGATTGAGGGCAGGAGGAGAAGGGGACAACAGAGGATGAGATGGCTGGATGGCATCACCGACTTGATGGACATGGGTTTGAGTGAACTCTGGGAGTTGGTGATGGACAGGGAGGCTTGGCATGCTGCTATTCATGGGGCTGCAAAGAGGCGGACACGACTGAGTGACTGAGCTGCACTGTCACCCATTAGTTTGTGGTGCAGAAGCATTTATCACACGGGCAACTGGAGGACTGACCTAACCATGCACGTAACTCATTTTACCTTCTCTGCGTCCCTCTAAGGTAGCCCTTGTTGTTCTGTTTGGCTGACAGGTAAACTGAGGCTCTGAGAGGGAAGGAATCCAGATAAGTGGGGGCAGCAGGAATGGGACCCAGGTTTGCCTGGCTCAGAAACCCCTCTCTGCATGCTCTGAGTTCTTTCTCACACACTCTTCCAGCCCCGAGACAGTCTCATGTCTTTGCATGAACAGAGGGGACACCCCCCCGCACCCCTTGGGAAAATGGACACTGCGGAGCTCTGTGAATCTCCTCGATCCCAAAGTTCCGTTGGGCTGTCTGAAATGCTCCAGCCCCTGCACAGCATTTGTTTTTGCCCTCCTGTGAGTATTTCCATTTGCTTTGGATAGAAAAACAAGCCTTTCTGTTGTTGTGGACATTTCAAAGGGACCTGCCGGGCCACAAGATATCCGCTGGAACGCCGTACCAGGAACCGTGCGTTGATTCAGATGTATTGATTTTTATCAGCTTTTGACCCTATTTATTTATGAAAAATATCTAGCTCCCAAATATGGTTGCTTTGAAGGCATAAGTGATAAGAGGATGACTGTGTCCCCAAAGTGACAAGGCTCTTCCGTGCCCATGCTGGGCACACCGAGGCTGGAGCACTGACTTGAGTCCGGGAATTGAGTGAACTCAGGGTCTGCCATAGCCACACTGTGTAGTCTAGGGAAACTGGGATGTGGAAGCCACTCTGGTGTCTGTGATGCCCTGGGGTGCTGAAAGTGGGGGTGGAAGTTCTGCGTCAGGAGAGGAAGGCTGTGAAGTGGACCTGAGCTCAGGTTGGGTCCATCAGGACCACAAGCTTGGACTGTGTGCCCGCGAAATTGCAGTGAGGAAATGGCCAGACGCCCGGGATGCTACAGAGGGATGACCTCTGAACTGACAGGGGAGCTGTCAGGGTCCACGGAGGGAGAGGGGCCAGCACTGCAGTGCCATCCAGACGCCCTTGGCGTCTGGACCCTGGGGGGCGGGCACCTTACTCTGCCTGCCTATGTGTTATTGGCAGCTGGGGCCTCCATGTGGAAAATACCAGTGTAGGCAGGCGTCGTGCCCTTCACTCGTTCGCAGACAAGTCAACTTCTGGAACCCGACCGGGCAGCGCACCCAGTGAAAACACTCCGAATACCTGAAACTCAGGACCATACCCTCACCTCAAGACTAGGGTTGGTGCACCAGTGAGAAACAGCACAAGATGAATAAGACCAGGTCCATCCACACAGTGCAGTATTACTCACCAAGAAGGGAGTGAAGCGCTGACACAGCCATTACCACATGGAGGGACCTTGGAAACACTCTGCTGAGTGAAGAAAGTCAGATGCCAAAGACCACATGTTGTATGAATCCACTAGCAGGCCCATCTGCAGAGCAGAAAGCAGACTAGTGGTGGCCGAGAGCTTGGGGACATGGGGGTTCAGGGGCGGTGGCTAACGGGTACTCAGTTTCTTTGGAGGTGACAAAAGTATTATAAAGTCAATTGTGGTCATGGTTGCCCAACTCTGTGAATAGATTAAAACCCATTGAATTGTATACTTTAAATGGGTGGATGGTCTGATGTATGAATGACTTCTCAGCAAAAGTGTTGAAAAGAGGGAGGGCTGGGTGTTCCTGAGACCAAGTACTTTTGTCCAATGAGGCTTCCCAAGAGAATGGTGTCAGCAACCTTCCCCGGACTCTCAGCCTACTGAGCCGTGTGCCCGTGTGTGTGTGTGCATGGATATGTATGTGTGTGTCCGCATGTGCGTCTGTTGTGTATGTGTGCACACGTGTGTGGATATATGTGCGCACACATGTATGTGTATAAACACACGCATGTGCCCGTGTGTGCACATGGGTGCGTTGTGTGCCTGCATGTGTGTGCACGTGTGTATACCAGCGTGTGTGTGCACGTGTGTGCAAGCGCATGGATGTGTGTAGACACGTGAATATGCTTATGCTTGTGCGTGGATGTGTGTGTCTGCATGTGTGCAGCTGCACATGTGTATATACACATGCATATCAGCGTGTGTATGCGTGGGTGGGTGTATGAGTGCACACGTGTGCATGTGTGTGCATGTGTGTGTGCACATTCGTGTGCATGTGTATATAAGCACGTGTGTGTGCATGTGTGTGTGGTGCAGGGACATAGCCTGGGCCTGCTGTTCTGAGGCACACACTTTGGTAAACCTGGAATAGGGAACTGGCCGACAGCTTCTTTTCTCTGAGTTTTTGTGCTGAAATGGCCCTCAGGCATGTGTGGAGCTGAACTCACACATTTGCCAAGTTCACATCTCGTTGGGGTTGTTTCCCGCGCCCTCCTCCCTGGTCTGAGAAAGTCTATGCCGTTTCCTGTCTTTGCTTACGGACACCGCATAAAACCCTGCTTCCTTGCTCCCCTGACTCTAAGCACAGTCTCTGATAACCTGTGACCCAGAGCAAATCCACCTGTGATGACCCTCAGAGCTCCCCAAAGTCCTCAGGTTACAACGTAACCTCCCCGTCGCCTTTGCAGGCTGCCCAGGCTAACCTTGCTCTGCCCTTCCCAGTGCCTGTGTCTGTGCACAAGCTCCCAGGCTGGGATCGCTGTACTGGAGGCTGCCAAGCAGCTCTCGGCGTGGGGGTGCCGCCCGACCCTCTGCCCCCAGCTCCGCGTCCGTGCACCTGGCAATGTGGAGTGGTGCAGGGGTGCTTAATCATGACGGACTTCTCTCCAGACGCTTACTGGATTTTGGGTAAACCGCCTCTCAAGGTCAGTCCTCGTGTCCATGGTGTGCATTTAAAAGCAGCCAAAGGCCACCCCCGCCCCATCCCTCCCCTGTGGGAAGTGGGTCCCTCCTGCCGTGTCCACTGTGTACTCATCCTCTCCTGCAGGAAGTGGGGGCCCTCCTCATGCGTCCACTCTGTCCCACAGCACTCCCACAGGAAGTGGGTCCCTCCTCCCGTGTCCACTGCGAACCCTCATGGCTCCCACAGGAAATGTGCACTCCTGCTCCACAGCGCCAGCGCCAACTGTAAAACAACCCCCCACCCCCGCCCCGGGGCTCTGGGCTCTCCTGGCGCTCACACCTCACACACCGCAGGGCACCCCATGCACCCCATGCAGCCCCGCCTCATCCGCACAGCACAGCCTGTCGTCACCACAGGGGCCTCCCTCTGCCCCAAGCCCACATCGGCCCACGTGTTCTCTGTCCACATCTCTTGGAGGGAAATGATAGAGGAGGAGATTGCACAGGAAATCCATGATAAATGTAGACATTACCTGCTGTGTCCCCCTGACAGTCACACGCTGAAATTCAAATGTCCAGGATGGTGGTACTGGGAGGTGGGGTCTCTGGGAGGTGAGAGGTCACAGGGCTGGAGACTCGTGAAGGGGTTAGTGCCCTCATAAAAGAGACCCTACAGCCCTCCTCCCTGCAAGAGTCTGTGACCTGGAAGGAGGCTCTCACTCAACTGAACTTCAGGCCTCCAGGTCTGTGAGAAAGGGGCTTGTGTGTCTATCAGCTGCTCAGCCTCTGGCATTCGTGGCAGCATCCCGAGGGACTCAGACAGTAGCCCGACAATCACAAGACTTCACCCAGCCTTCCCAGGTACCCAGTGAGAGAGGTGTGCGGACGTCACTTGAGAGGGGTGTTGAGTGCAGCTCAGAGAGGCTGAGTGTCTTGTCTAAGGGCACACAGCAGGAAGCAGCAGAGCCAGGCTCTCGTCTCTAGGAAGAGGGGCATGGCCAGCACAGTGGTCCCAGCAGACCCCAAGCTCCTCCCTCTAGCCCCAGGGATGCAGGTGGACCAGCCAGGACCCGCAAGCTGGCTGTTGTGCCCCCCATGCAGGGCAGGGCTGGGCCCACAGCGATCTTAGATAGGAATCCACCTGCTCACTCCTCCGGGAAGGACAGGCAGGACACCCATCCTGACTGGTCTGGGCTGCTCCTCAGCCTCTGGGCCTCACGGTTTATCTCCATGTAGCACAGACCCTTTAAACACTTCAGCATTGCTATGAAAATCAGGTTCAATTCTGGCCAAGACCTGACTCACCCATTGTTCCTGCTCATTGTCATTTTAGAAAATTCTTCCCAAGGGGGCTCCTGTGGGTTTGGGCAGAGGGCCCTCACGGTGACCCTCATGCCATGTGTCCGGTCACCCCTCACCTCCTGGGGAGGCACACTTTCCAGAAGTCATTAGAACAAGCTGGTCTTTCCTGGAAGGATCCCAGCTCTCCCAACACTTCCTGGATTCGCAGGTTCCTGAATTCACCAGTATTCTTTCTCAACCTTTATTTATTTATCTCACTTTATTATTTTTGGATTAATGTAAATGAAGTCTGTGTTTGGCTTGCTAAAATGGATGAAAGGTTTGCTAGGGTCAGAAGCTTCAAAGTAGGTTTTGATGGAAGAAACCCGATAAGAGTCTCTGCAGTGTTTTTTAACTCTCACCCCATGTTGGTACGAGATGAGGAGGATGTGGAGGTGACGATGGGAAGAGACTTGCTCCCGTCTTCACCCACACAGTGGGGGGAGGGCACCCACAGGCACCTGTCTGGGGCAGGACGTCACTGTGCCCCCATCCCGCTGGCTGAAACCTGGACGTGGGCTCACACCTGCCTGAGACTCTGCACCTTTAGTAAGAACAGGCTCCAGGGTGGTGGGTCTTTGGGAAGGACAGTCATGCCTAGTTACAGTTAGTATTGTCGCCTGAGAGGAGAATGGATATTTGTGAGCACTATGAATAGCCACTTCTGCCTTGACACCTGCCCATCAGGCTGGTTTTAATCCGGAGACCGAGGTTCTATCTGAGGTGCCAGAGAAGTCAGCTCCTACAGGGTCAGCCCTTCCGTGTTCTGCTAAGATGTGTCTCCTCCTTCCATCTCTCTGTGCTGTGGGTTGTACCCTCCTATCGTCTTGCTTTGGATCCGCAGCCCCCTACCCCAGGCAGACCAGGGTCAAGGTTGGGTGCGAGGGGTCTGTTTGAGAGGCGACCTCGGGGGACATCAGGAAAGGAGAGTGGGAAGAGAAAGGGCCAGTGCCTGGTGCATTCTTGGCCCTGTGACCGTGGTGGGAGTTCGAGGGGACCGCGGATCACCCCTTGGAGTTTCTCAGCTGCTCAGCCAGGGTGCCGGGACATTGCCCACCAACTCTCCCTGGTTGAGAACTGCTCCCAAGGACAGTGCTTCCCGGCAATTCTGGCCTGCCTGTCTGCGCTCAAGCCCTGCTTGTGCCCACAGCAGAAAACACTCCCACGAGAGGCTGCAGGCGCCAGAGGAAGCCACGGCTATGTCTGGGACGACGCCTGCCGAGGCCAGGCACCAGCAGCAATGCTACAGCCATGTCCTGAGCTGACGAACCCCTGGTCTCCACGGAGTCACTCCCCTAACCCCCCTACCAGCTGTGAGCTGCTGACGTGGCAGCTTCGTGGCTTGGATGACTGCACGGAAGCTCTGCTGCCGGGAGCCTGAGGGGCCGCTTATAATTTAGGGGTGGCCCCTTTCCTGAGGTCCCCAGGCACTCCTGCGCCCGGCCCTGTCCTTCAGGAAGGCGGCTGTGTACTAGTTTGCTGGCATTGCAGAAAACAAAGCGCCGCTGTCTGGGGGTTTGGGCAGCAGAAATGCCTCCCGCAGGCAGGAGGCCCCGCGTCCGAGACCAGGGCATGGTGGGGCTGCTCCACCTGCTCGCAGCCTCCCTGCCTGGGGTTCCCTGGCCACCCCGCGCTCCCTGTAGACATGTCCCCACCATCTCCGCCCCATGTGCCCTCCATGCCCACAGTCCCCCTTTTATCCAGACACGGTGTAGTCAGTTGGAGGCCCACCCTCGCCAGTGTGACCTCATCTTGACTAGCACCGTATTTCCAAATAAGGGCACATTCTGAGGTGCTGGGTGTTGGGACTCCCGCGTGGGGATTTGGGGAGGGCACGGTTGAGCACGCAAAGGGTGGGAGAAGAAGGCAAAGGGGCTGCCACCCGGCACCAGAGAGGATCTGATTCAGGTCAGCGGAGCCCCCAGGCAGGTGGAGGTGTGTGCCGAGGTCACCCTCCGGCAGGGCGCAAGCACTTCCTCTGAGACACTTGAGGTGGAATGAATGGGCTCCGTGCAGCGTGTGGCTTCACCACTGCCCTTGGTTTTTGAACTCGAGTGCCCTTTGGGCTTCATCCAGCTCTGCCGAGGCAGCCCCTAGGGTCCTCCCTGAACTGGGACCGGGGGGTAGGGTGTGGAGCTCCCACTGACCGCCGGGCAGAGCGGACCCTGCGGCCTGTGGCTCTCCGGTGCCTGCTTTCAACCTCCGGGCAGTGGGGGTAGGGGAGCAGGCAGAGGGAGTAGGAAAGCAGTCCGGTCCCCAGAGCGGCCACTGGCCATCCTCTGGCCCCTGGAGAATAATCCATTTAAAACTTCTGAGCTGTCTAGACTTGTTATCTGGCCCCTAATTCCTGAGAGCCCGGAGCGGGCAGCAGCGGGACTGCCGAGATAGCAAGAGGGTGAAGTCATTGGCGTAAATCCTGCGGCAGGAAGTCGGCTCCAGGAACGATGGACGAGCGTGGGCCAGTGCCCGCACGGGGGGCAAGATAACGCGTCTAGACTCCGCTGGCCATTTCCTCCTCTTCCTCTAGGTGTCCTATCGGCCGCCCCGTGGCCTTCCTGCTCGCTCTTCCCGTGCCCCGCAGGAGAAACCCTCTCAGGAAGACCTCACTTCATTTTCGGTGTGAGGGACTGGGCACGGGCGCCTTCTCTATGCCACGGCGACGGCGGGGATAACCAGGCTGGCCTCCGCCACCCTGTCATTTCTGAGAGTTCAGCGGGTTAGGGGAAAAATGACGTTTTCTCGCCAGCATCCAAAGGTCAATGGAAGGTCATTGGTGGGATCAGGAGGACACAAGTTGATGTCAAACAGACCCAGAGATTTCCACAAGTCCTGGAGAGAAAAGAGCCTGGAGCAAGGCTTATCTGAAAGCCCCTGGGAGCTGTGGAACGCTGCTCAAGCTGCATAACCTCCCACTTCCGGAAAGAGTGGCTCATTTCATTGGCCCCTGAGCATGCTGGGTGATCCTGAACCCTGAAGACAGGGTGGGGAGTGAGGTCAAAAGGTCATTTGGTTCACTCCCCTGCCTCTAGGCAGGATTCTCCCAGCAAAGAGTCAACGTGTGTGTTCTAGCAAGCAAGGCCGCAAGTGGGGGCTTGGGGAGGAATCAGGCCTGTGAGCACCTGCGAGCAATGAAGACGTGGTAATCCCCGCCAGCTGTCCAAGTCTGCGAGCCCGCAGTGCCTTGGGGTCTGAACAACTGCCCTGAGACCTGTGGGGGAACATCGGTGGGGAAGAGCGCAGTGTGTCCGGAGATCAGCCACCACCGCTGGGGCAACAGCCCCCGAACATCACTGACAACAGCAGAAGCGAAGATGTCGTGAGCAGGTGCCACTCGCAGGGTCTCGTGGAGTGGCTAAATGCTCGCGCTTCATCTCTTGAATCATCACAGAAGCCTCTAAGCCCGCGAGGGGGTCCTGTTTTAACTGTCCAAACTGAGGCTCAGAGATGGAAGGCAGGCCCCAGGTCCCCTAGTCTGTAAGAAGCAGAGGTAGAATTTGGACCAGTTGGAGCTGACTTCAGAGCCCAGGACTGAACAGCTAAATGCTCCTCATGCGAATGTACCGCATGTGTCCTGTTCTGTTGAGCAGGTGCGGGCGGCTGAGGGTGGCCCAGGTTAATAAACGGGGTGACTAGGGTGCCCACCCACAGCCTTTAGATCCCAAATCCTCCATTGCTCCACTGGGCACCCCCCTTCCTACTACGTGCAGTGTCTTCTTACAAAGCCAGTTGCTCTTTTATGACCCGTGGGGCAGGTGGAGAGGGAGTCACTCCACCGGGACTTATCTTTCCTGCCCTGCTTTAAATGAGGACGATCCCACACCTACCATGCTCCTGTTACAGATGTAAGAGAAAGCTATGCTGTGCGAAAGGAGGTCAAAATCAGCAAGAAGAGTGCATCTAAAGACGCAGAAGGACCTTGAGTCTCACCCAGCCATGAACATAGCCTCAAGCTAGAGTTAGACCCCACTAAGGCGGCTGCAATGATGCTAAAGCTGAAACTCCAGTACTTTGGCCACCCATGCGAAGAGTTGACTCATTGGAAAAGACTTTGATGCTGGGAGGGATTGGGAGCAGGAGGAGAAGGGGATGACAGAGGATGAGACTTCTGGATGGCATCACCAACTCGATGGACATGAGTTTGAGTGAGCTCCGGGAGTTGGTGATGGACAGGGAGGCCTGGCGTGCTGCGATTCGTGGGGTCGCAAAGAGTCGGACACGACTGAGCGACTGAACTGAACTGAACTGAACTGAAGGCGGCTGCAGAGATTGTGAGGAAAAAAGAGGAAGACCAGACTGAGAGTGGCCGGGAGTCCCAGCTGGCCACAGCGGAGGAGCTGCCTAATACCTGAATCCATGGAAAATGTGACTTTTGTCATTAAGGCCCTATCAGTAGGGGGCTAGTTAAATAAATAGACAATAAATGGGCCACCTGATGGAATAGTATGTAGCCATCAAAGGAATGCCAGGCTCTTTATGTAACGATGTGGAATGATCACCAAAGTAGTTGAATGAAAAGCCACTCGATTTTATGTGAGTGTGTGTGTACCTACATGTATAAGTGTGTGTATTCATATGCTTACATGCACATAATTATATGTTTATGTTCCTGAAAGACCTCTAGATACTAGTAGCCCTGGAAAGGTGGCTGTGGGAAGTGTTGGGAGGGACATACTTGCTTATATCTTGAATTTTTGACCAGGTGACTATCTGACCTTAAAAAGAAAGAAAGAAAGAAAAATAGCCCCATCCTCTCCTCTAAACTTGGGTGGTCTCTTGGATAATAAGCGACTCCCCTTTGTCCCCAAGGCCTCTTGATCTCTTACCTGGGTGTTACAGAGATACAGGAGGGTGCATTTTGGGGCCGTGAGAGTGAGCTCTAGTGAGGGGTGCTAGTGCATGCCCCTTCCTGCCCCGCCCATGGGTGGCACTGCCCAGCTCTGGTACAGGATGGAATTCTGCAGCGCGGGGGTCCCAGAACCTGCAAAGAAGCCAGTGCCCTCAGCTCCACGAGTGCCCAGGTGGCCTCCCGTGGGCATAGAAAATGCCTTCTCCCAGACAGGGGACAGAATCCTGAGAGGGCAACACTGAGGATTTATGGGCCTTCCCAGGGCTCAGACTTGCTGATGGCCCCTGAGACAGGCGAGGGGTCAGGGGTTATCTCTGGGTGGGCAGCTGGGGGCTGCCTGGGGTCCCCTCCCTCCCTCGGCAGCTGCTAGAACCATCAAGGGGTCCGTCCCTTCTTATGCCCGGCTCGGGTTTCTGACCTCGGAGCAGCCCATACACTGTGCAGACATCAGTGGGGCAAAATGGACGTTTTGAGAGTAAAATGAAGAGGGACAGTGGGCCAGAGGGACAGATGGGGAGAGGAACAAGGGAGGACAGTCCCCTGCGGAGATAAACGTGAGGCCCCTGGAACGTGAGGCTGTGGGGGCCATGGGAGGGTGAGGGGACCTTTGTTCTTGCCGCTGAGGGCTGGAGTCAGCCCTAACAAATGGTAGCATGAAGTCCGAGGGGGAGGTCCTAGGACCCGCCCTTGAGAAGGCAGTCAGGCCATGAGATTTCCAATTCCCTGTTCAGGTTGCCAGAAGGCAGTGTGGTGAGGGGTGGGTGATCCCCACTGGGGAGCATTGGAGGAGTGAGGCTGTGCTCTGGGCCTCTGTTTTCACATCTGTAAAATGGGGCTATAATAATTCCTCTTTCTTGAGCGTATACAGTGACCATCTGAGATGCTGCTGGTCAAATGCATGGCCACATGCATTTGTAGCAGCTGGGCTCCCCACAAAGCGCTTTGTCCAGGTGGCCCAGGCAATCCCCACAAGAATACCATGCTGGGGATGGGGTTGCAGGGCGGGGCGCGGTCCAGATAAAGCAACTGAAGCCGAGAAACTGAAGGCCTCACCCAGTGTCTCAGAGCTGGATTCCAGCCCAAGCCCAAGCCCATGCTGGCTGGTCTTCACCATCACCAACTGCAGCCAGGCCTCTCGCCCAGCATGTCCCTAACCCAGGGCCCTTTTGCCTTTGCTTCAGGCCCACGTTTGAGCCAGCGGGTTCCTGTGTGGTTCGAGTGCAGGTAAGCTTTGATTTAACGCCTGCGGTGGTTTCTCAGACTCCGGTGAACCTGGAGGATGCCCTTTCTCAAGGCCCAGAGAGGGAGGAATCCATGCTTTCTGCAGTCCCCAGAGAGATTTATGCTCCTGGCAGGCCGGCTGCGCATTATTACACTTCCTTCTCTTTCATTAATCATCCCCCAGCCCTCAGTCCTCCTGACAGCCAGGAGCAGCGGCCCGCGAGCCCCAAGTCCTGCCGATTAGGATGCTGCCGGGCAGGCGGCGCTTATCTCTGGGAGAGAGCCCAGAGCTGCCTCGACGGAAGGGCAGTGGCTGTGCCCTTGGCTCCCCCATCACCACCCCTCCAGGAAGGAAGCCCACCCCTCCCCGGGAGCCAGGTGCTGATGGAGTGGCTCAGCACGCTCAGTGGTGCAGGAGCAAGTGCTGATGCGCGGGGCAGCTGGTCCAGATGCATGCCGGGACTCTCTTCTTGTTGGTATTCTTATTCAAGCTTGAGAACTCCCCAGGGTCCTGTGTCAAGTACTTCCCTCTATTCCCTCCCGTTTTGATTGTCTCAGCGTGCCCTAAGGAGTGTACAGCTCATCACCCTTCCTGCACGAGAAAACGGAGGTCCAGGGAGGTGAGAGGGACAGGTCCCCCTCAGCGAGCAGGGTGCCTGACTGTCCTGCCTTCTTCTGCTGTCCATCCTGACAGGTCATGGGTTTCTGTTTTCAAGATTTAAAAAAAAAAAAAAAAAAAACAGCTTCATGGGGGTATAATTCACGGCATTACAAGTCACCCATGTGAAGTGTATAATTCAGTGGTTTTTCAAATATTTGCAGGTGTTTGCAGCCTCCCCCAGTAAATTTCAGGACTATTTCATCACCTAAAATCATCCCTCTACCCTTCACCCCAGGCCCCTCCTTCCTGAGACCTACGACCCTCAAGTTGCTCCTTGTTTCCTTCCAGTTAATAGACAGCCGTGGACTAGACCCCAGCTGCCACCCTCGTGTGCCTGCCGGGTCCTGGTTCTGAGTCACTACTCCTTCCAAAGCCCCTGGGGGTACTTGGCTACCCAGGTGGAGTGTGTGTCTGAGCCCTGGGGGCCATTCTTGCTGGCATTCTGGCTGGTACTAGTGGCAGGGCAGATGGGCCCCTGGGATAACTGATGGAAGGGGCCAAGGCCCTCTGGGGCTTAAGGCCCAGTGGGGGTGGGGAGGATGGGAGCATCATGGGCCCTTGGGCAGTGAGGAAGTGGGCAGACCGCAGGCACTCACCATAAGTTTGAGCTGAAACCTGAGGTTAAGTGGGAGTTGGGGTCCACGAGAGCGGTGGAGTGGGCAGGGAGTTGGGAGGGGAAGTGGCTGAGGTCATAGAGCAGAGTCCCTCTGGGAACTGCAGGGAACTCAGTGTGAAGCCCAGGAGGACCCGGGTTGGGGTGGGAGGAGGTCAGGAAAGCAGGCAGGAGGCCTGGAGGCAGGACCGGAAATGGGAGGCCTGGGGTTCAGAGGGAAAGGGGCTTCCTGTGAGCCCCTCAGTTACAGAACATAGGTCCTACTGCAGAGCTGTGAGCGCAGAGTGGCCTGCCTGCTCCTCTCGATAAATCTTGCGAGTCTTTATCCATTCCAATGACTTCTTGATACCTACTAAATCAGGAGAAGTCCAGACTTGTCTTCCTTCTCAGTGAGCAGAATCCCTCCTGGCACCCACTGGAGTGTGTGCCCTTGGTGGGCATGTCCCCACAACACTCCCTCTTGCCCCTGACTCCAGGCCAAGGGTGCCTTTTCTGCCCCCTGGCCTGCCCCACTCAGCTGTGTCACCTCCCGGGCTCAGAGAGCTCAGAATTCCAGAGCTCTGTCCTTCATTCGAAAGTATTTAGAGCAGACATTTCACACCTGGTTAAATGTGTTAGAGCTTCCCTGGTGGCTCAGCTGGTAAAGAATCTGCCTGCAGTGGAGGAGACCCGGGTTTGACCCCTGAGTCAGGAAGATCCCCTGGAGAAGAGAATGGCTGCCCACTTCAGTATTCTTGTCTGGAGAATCCCATGGACAGAGGAGCCTGGTGGGTGACAATCCATGGGGTTGCAAACAGTCGGACACAGCTGAGCGACTAACACTTTTACAACACTGAAATGTGTTAGAGAACCTGCCAGCACAATAGTACCTTTGTGATCAAGGGACAGATTGTTCCAAGGTGCCCCCTCTGGGTAGATGGATTCTGAAAAAGTGCACCCTCCCTGGGGGACAGACACAGGCTGCAGGGCAGGGCAAGCAGAGCTTGTGTGTGTGCGGAGCAGCACTCCCTGCCCCAGCGGCCCCTCTCTAATGGGTAGGCGAGCCCAGGAGCCTAGCTGAGAAAAGACAACAGCGCTTATTAAACTCCTACAGTGTGATACCGGCACGAGGGCCAGGGGATGAGGATGGAGCTGGTTGCCTTCCAGCATTCCAGCGTGGAGGGGGAGAACAAATGCCGCCCTGGCCCCTCCCAGGCTGGATTTCCTGCCTGGCGCTGCGGAGCCGAGAGGGGGTGGGCGGGTAAGGCTCCCTCTGCCCCCTTCCCCCACTGGCTCCCAAACCATCCATCAGCCCACGGCTCACCTGTGAAACCCAAGGCTGGGAACCGCAGTGCTATTCCGTTACACAGTCAAGATTTATCGGAACATGACAGGCCTGCAGGGCTTTTATGACGCGCATGGCGCCAATCCCTTCTGTTAACCTGCCTGTCCCCGGTTGGGGCGGGGGCGTTTTACGACTGCCGACACCACTCCATCTGCTCCTGAGCTTGTGGCGTTCTGACAGTGAGGACAAAATGTCCAGCTTTGTCCAGGCCCCGCGGGCTGGATTATCACTTCAGCACTTGAGAGCTCAGCCTGCTTCCCCTGGAGCGAGAACCCCCAGGCGGGCAGGATCCGCGCCCCCACCCCGCCCCGGGCCTGGTGTGAATGAAATTCAAATCGCGCTCTGACAGTCCCGTGAATTATCTGTTTTCTAACCTGCCTCCCTAGCTCTTTCATCTCCACAGCAGAAGCCACGTTGGGGTGTAAAGTGGTGGGGGGGTATGTTCTTCTCGTGAAGTAATCCATTGACGTCTCTACAAAGGCCCCCGTGACACCCAAATTGCCCAAGTCTCAGGGAAGAAAGACACGATGAGGGGACCGTTTGGAACCTCTTTAAAAAGGAGCTCAGCACCTCCCCGGGACACGGGCAAATTGCCGTCCTGCGAGGTGGGAGGGAGTCCAGGCCCAAGACACTGGGCCAGCGCTTTTAATGACCTGGTTAAAAGTAAAGCCATGTTCATGAGAAACGGAATCCCCCAGGGAGCTGGAAGCTTGCGATGTGCTGAGCGTCTTCCTTGCCCAGCAGGTCCCACTGGTTCCGTCCAGACGGAGGACGAGGATGGATTCTTCCGGGGCTGCTCACTCTTCCTCAGCCAGTACCTGGCTTCTGGCTCTGGGACTGGGCAGTTGACAGGTGTTTGATGTTCAGAAGGGGAGGGCGAAAAGGGCTTCTCATGGGGGGCATGCAAAGGGCAGCCCCCTCCCCACCAAAGCTCACTTCCCACTGAGGAGGGTCCCGCCGGAGGAACTGGCCTCCGTCCACTCTAATATTCTGGGCTGTCTGTGCCTGGGCCTGGGCTGGCCTACTGATGAGACCACTAAGTCACTAACTCATCAGCAAAATGAAGATGGGGGCGGGGAGTGCGGTCCTGGAGCAGGAGCTCGACTGGTGCCAAATGCACGTTCCTAGGTAGAAACAATTCTGGCTGCTAATAACCAGGTCTTATTCAAGTGCCCCACTTCCCAGGTGACTCAGCCATAAAGAATCCCCCTGTCAATGCAGGACACACAGGTTCGATCCCTGGGTCAGGAAGATCCCCTGGAGGAAGACATGGCAACCCACTCCAGTGTTCTTGCCTGGAGAATCCCATGGACAGAGGAGCCTCGTGGGCCACAGTCCACGGGGTCGCGAAAGAGTTGGACACGACTGAACGACTAAACAACAACAATTCAAGTGCCCTGGCTTCATTTGCCACCTCCTTACATCAGGTTAATGACATCTCTCTTATAGGGTTTTAAGTCTAAATGCAAGAAGATGAATAAATGTCCTGTATGCAGTAGGAACTCAACAGTTGTTCATGGACTCCAGTGTGTTGTGAGCCCTAGTGTCAAAGAAACCTAGGTCTGAACCAGCCCTCACAGCCCGTGATCCCAGGCAGGTCACAGGACCCCTCCCGGCCTCAGGTTCCGTGTCTGTAACAGCACCTGGGTCACACCGCAGCTCGGAGGCCAGGTGAGGCATGCCGTAAGCACTCAATACACATTTGCCCCAATGGTGGTGAGGACCAGCATCACTGCTGCTCTTTTGTAGGTCTGTCCCCACCTGGAAAGGACCTCCTGGGCCCTCAAGGGCAGGCCTCCCGTGGGCCTGGCCGCCTGAACCCTGGGATTGGCAGGTGCCCCTGTGTCCTGGGCCCCAGGGGGCCTGCTTACGCTAGGGTCACAGTGTACCGCGCAGGAGGGGCCAGCCCATCCGAGCAGCCCGGAGGCAGCCCTGTCTGCTGGCCTCGGATGGCCCGATTGTTTTCATTTGCAAATGAAAAATAAGAAACACTCGCCCAAGCCAGAGCAGCGTGATTTCTTCCTCAGGGCCTCCTCCTGCTTCCCCACCCCCCGCCCCTGTTGGGAGGCTGGCAGGACACGGATGCCTGAAGCGGCTCCAATCACTGAACTGGCCGTGACCTGGGCTGCAGTCGCAAGAGGGTCTGCTGGGGTGGCTGCCCAGAGGCACAGAGCGCCATCCACCCCAGGAGCATCGCAGCCAGCCTGTGCAGCCGGAGAGAGCCGAGATCGGGGAGGGGCTGACTTCTCCCCCGCCAGCGCCCACACCCAGGCAGAAATGATGTGCGACAGACTCGCACAGAGGGGCCCCTGTGTAGGGCGGGGATGACCGTAGCTCACCTGCGTGGAGTGCCACCGGTATACCCACCCCATGCCGTGCCCTTCCTGGAAGGAGGTACTACTAACAGTGATGACGGTGGGGAGGCAAATGGTGCAGATGCTCAGAGGACAGACAGCCTGGCAGTCCCTTCCCAGGCTGAGTACACTCTCACTACGTGATCCAGCAATCTTGCTCCTCGGTATTTCTCCAAAGGATCGAAAACTTGCATTCACACAAAAACCTGCCAAAAACCTGGAAGCAGCCAAGATGCCCTCACGTAGGTGAGCGGGTAACACAGTGGCACATCCAGACAATGGAATAGTAATCAGCACTGAATAGAAATGAGCTGTCTGGGCCTGAAATGACATGGAGGGGCTGTCAGGGCTGAGGCGTGGAACAGCGCTTAGCATGCAGCTAAGGGACAGGAGCCCATCTGGAAAGGATCCGTCCTGTATGATTCCAGCTCCCCAGCTGCCCTTCCTGAGGCTGGGCTTCTGGACTTGTCCAGCCTGCCCAACCATCGCTGTGCCAGTTTCTGAGCTAGGTGCCGTCTTCTCTGTCTCCCTCTGTCTCTCTGGTGTGGTGCAGACAGATATAGTTCCATCAAGGCTGTGATGTCTAGGGCCTGTTGTCTAAGCTCTCTGCCTCAGTTTCCTTACCTGTAATGTGGGGCTGATAAGGGCGTCCGCCTCCTCAGACAGGCGCTAAGTCACCTGATGGGTGGCAGTGACGCTGGCTGGCACAGAGCAGGTGTACCTAGCAACGTGTGCTGTGCTGAGGAAGAAACGGAGCCCGGAAAGTTCTATCACCCGCCTGGGGCACTGCAGCGCAGAAAGGCAGGGCCAGCCCCGCTCACACGGCCTCCACTCGCAGGTGGCTCTGAAGGGTCTGAACGACCTGCATATTCTGCTCTTTCTGCAAAACTTGGAAACAGGCTTGCGAAAGTCAGTGCATTTAAGTAGTCACAACAGCCTTTCAGAGGCAGGGAGGGAGGCTGGCCCTATCACATGGCACCTCGTGGCCCGGCCAGGAGACAGAGGTTGGAGAAACCCAAACCTTGCCTGGGCGCCTGGTGCCCAAGGCCCCCGGCGGGTGCGGTGTCTTCCCAGGGGCCTCGGAGAGCTTCCCATGGGTTTTTATTAGAAACAATTGGAGGATCCAGCTGCCCTTCAGACACTTCGAGCTGCACATTTTCCACATTCCTCCTTGACCTGGCGTGGCTGGGACACCGTCATTTAAAAAAAAAAAAAATCTGGTATTTGAAATTAAAAAAAAAAAATCACAGCCTTCCTTTCTTTGACTCATTTCCTGTGGTGTTTCCCTGGCCTAATGGAAACCTGACAGGCTTCGTGGCAAAGGAAGCCAGGCCCCCCCCTGCGCAGGGGCAGAGTGCAGCGTGGAGAACGGTGCTTTTGTTCAGGGGGTGGGAAGAGGTGATGGCGAGGGGCCTTCCCCTGCCGAAACTGAGAAGCAGAGCAGAGGCCTGCAAGGAAAACATCCTCCTCTGTGCACTCAACTCGGCCCTCAGAATCAGGCCTGAGATTTGAGCCGGCAGCGTGGGGGTAGGGGCCTCTGGGCCTGGTCTGCTCCCCAGGGCTCCTCTTGGGCTTTGCAGGGACCACCGAAGCCCTTGGAGAGGAGTGATGGGGCCCACGATGGCTCCTCCCAGCAGCGGACAGGAGCAGTGTTCTCACTAACTCGGCATCCACAGAGCTGGACAAGAATAAGAGACTCCGGGCAGCGACATGGAGCCCAGAGTTCAGGGGGTGGGTAGTAAGCATTACAGAGCACTCGCCACACCAGAAAGTGATCAAGCTGGCAATACCTGCTTTCCTTTACTGGTGTTTTCATGCCAACGCCGACATCATCACTGGCTTGTACGGGGCATGTACTGTGCTGCTTGCCGTACAGACATCACTGCATTTTATCCCAAGACAACCTTTGAGGGCAGCGGACATGGTGGCTGCTGCCCTCTACAGAGGCAGGGTTGGGGGGAAGCAGAGCATCTGAAATATCACCCCCCTGTGAAGGGAGCCACGTTCCCAGAGCGTTGTGTTCTGCTCATTTCAGGGGGCGGCTGGCAGAGATGAGGGAGGCTCATATGGAGGTCACCTGGGATGTTCAGCAGATGTTTACAAATAGGCATCAAGGAGCCTTTGAAAAGAAAGATGTGGCTTCACACCCAAGGGACTAAAGGGTTAAAACCAGCTGTGGATGCGTTGTCATCAGATACCTTGGAAAACCCGGCGGCAGCACCTTTAAAACTGAGCATCCGCCTATTCTGTGACCTGACACATACTCCCAGGAGAAATGAATCTGTGCACCCACCAAAGGCCCATGCAGGACAACAATGCTCACAGCAGCTTTATCCAGAAAAAACGTGAGTGAGAAAAAACCGAACGTGCCTCAGTTGCAGGATGGATTAATAAACTAAAGCACATCCACAGACGTGATTCCACAGCAGTAGGAAAGAACAGAAGTCTGCAGACATGTGAGCAGTCTCACAAGCCAGCCACCAGGGGACAAAGCACACAAGAGCACACCCTGTGGGGCTTCGCTCCCTGAGCCTGCAGATCAGGTGGTCTCCATGGAGAGCGGGGCACCTTTGGAGATATTGGTGGGGAAGCAGCGCAGGAGAGCCTTCTGCTGTGGAAATGCTCCATATCTTGATCTGGATGGTAGCTACACGAGGGTTAACCGACTTAAAAATTCATTCAGCTGTTGCGCACTTTACTGTATATTTTTAACACTTGAGTTAAAATTCAGGAAAAGGCACAGGCCTTGTCCTCAGCCCACTTACAGCCCGGTTTGGGCGACAGTTCTTCCCAGGGAGTTCAGAGAAGAGATGCCTCTGTAGAGACGGGGCTGGGGCAGAATGGTGACATCGAAGCCAGAGTCAGACAACTTCAGAGTCTCTTTCAGACCCTGCTTGAGGGTTATCGCTCCTTCATGTGTTATTTTCAAGGTCCATGTCCATGTGTATGCACACATGTGAACATATCTTTATGTCTGATTTGAGCTTTTATATACTTGCACCAAATGCAAAAAGTGTAAGCCAACAACTTCATTGGCATTGTTAACACCCATGATCTAAGGATGAGAGGCAATTATTCATTGGTTCTTGTTTCTCCTAAACACCTAAACCTCCAGTTTGGCCTCTGACCCTGTCCATGTTTAGGCAGAGGGCAGAAGAGGGAACTCCCACCTGTCCTGGGGTGAGGGTTTGTGAAGGCGGCCACTGGGTGCTGTCACTTTGACAGTCACACTGCAGTTGTCACACACACGTGACAACCCTTCGTCAGGGTCCTGAGCATGGCAGCCCCCCCGCCCCCACCGAAGCCCCTCTTCCCAGTTAGCTATCTCAAGAGCCCTTTGCAAAATAATAAAATATCGCCACAGAGAAGTGTGGGTGGCGGGTTGATTACTCTGCAGACCCAGGATGACCAGTCCTTAACTGCTGAGAGCAAGGCAGACAAGAAATGGAAAGCTGTCAAGTGTGGGAGAATATTGGATAAAATAAAAACAGAAGGTGGCCTCCATGCTCTTGTCTTCCTAAATGAAAGTTCTGTGTGTGTCTAAACCTAAGGTTGATTCTTGAGGGAAGATGGTCATCATTGGAGAACTCTACAGCAAGCTCATGTCATCCCATTTGGGCTACAAGAAAAAATGACTCCGCTAAATCAAACGGTTTGGTTGTCAGAGTTACAGCATAGAACCCACACTGATAACTAATGTTGGGAGAACTCGGTTAAATCAAAGCTTTTCAAATCCACATTTAGTGAGAACCTGCTACATTCTGTGTTCTGTGTTTAGCATTGTTGGTCAGGAATGAAAATGCGCCAGTTGTGTCCTCGGTTGTATTAAAATGTCTCAGCGACGCTGTCCTCCTACCCAGCAAGGTGCGGTGGCCAGCTGACGCAGCAGCTGGGGCTTGGGTATCCTTCTGAGTTATGACTGTGGACGCTAGTCTCTTCATACTGTATACACACAGAACCAGCTAAGGGAGCTCCTGGTGGCCAGAAGGTGACAAGTTCACATGCGTGAACTCGTGAGCGGATGCCATGCTGGTGGGTGGGTATCACTGAAGAGGCTGGAATCCATGTGCGTAATTCAGGAACCGTCTTGGAGACAAAGGTGGTGGCTCATCCCTTCGTGCCCCATGCGCATCTTCGGTCCACCGGAATTATGGAAACTATAGAATTATATTGCACTTATTTATTTGATTTTTTAAACTCTTTATTTTATATTGGAATGTAGCTGATTGACAATGTTGTCATAGTTTCAGGTGGACACAGCAAAGGGACTCAGCCATCCGTGTACATGCATCCATTCTCCCCTGAACTCCCCTCCTACCCAGGCTGCCACATAACATTGAGCAGAGTTTCCCATGCTATGCAGTAGGTCCTTGTTGGCTATCCATTTTAAATATAACAGTGTGTACATGTCAGTACCAAACTCCCAATCTATCCCTTCCTGCCATCCTTCTCCCCTGGTAACCAGAAGTTCTAGAATTATATTACATTTATTGATATGCATGACTATTCAACCAAATGATGAAGCTCTTGAAAGCCGTGACCATCACTTAATCGGTTCTGGAACCCCAGGCCTGTCACCTGGTAGATGTATGTGTGTGTGTGCTAAGTCACTTCAGTCGTGTCCAACTCTTTGCGACCCCAAGGGCTATAGCCCACCAGGCTCCTCTGTCCATGGGATTCTGCACAAAAGTACTGGAGTGGGCTGCCATGCCCTTCTCCAGGGGAATCTTCCCAACCCAGAGTCGAACCTGCATCTTCTGCAACTCCTGTATTGCAGGCGGGTTCTTCACTGCTGAGCCACTGGGGAAGCCCCACCTCGTGGGTGCTTAGTGCTTATTGCAAGACCCAGGGGATGACCGAGGGTGAGAGACTGAATGTGCCCTTGGGGAAATTAGCATTGCCGAGATTTCCTTTCTCATTTGAAAGAGGAGACAGCGATGGCACCAGCTCTCCATCGTGGGGTCATCGGGAGGGCCAGGTGAGATGATGCAGGTGGAGACGGCAGCGGCGACAGCAATCCTGGGGGAGGAGGGTGGGAGGGAGAAGGGCCAGAGCAAAGGAGTTTTCTTCACTAATCGTTGGAATTCCTTGTCCAGCCCTGACTTGGGAGCACTTTCTCTAGAAGCAGAAGACAAATGAGGGACCTGCGCTCCCGCCTTGGAACTCCACGTGAACTCCCCCTCGTGGGCCGGGGTCAAACTCTGGGCAGTGGATTGGCTCATTAAACAAATGACCTAATTTAGTACTTAAGACACCCAAAATTTACTAGACTAATTTGTCAAGTCATCCAGAACAACCAAACCACAAACGGCCTTGTAGGTTTTAATGGAATTATAGACAAAATTCAGGTTGACTACTCAATAAAAGTTTCCATGAAAGCAGGACTGACAGTTTAGTCTACGGAACACGGAGGAGACTTTTATGGGCCGGTGTAAATCTTTTGACAGACCCTTTCATCTCATCCTTTCCATTTTTACCTCCTCTGAAGGAGAGTCCTTTATGGAACTGAGGGGCAGGAAGCAGGAAGTAGGAAACAGGAAGTAGAAATTTGGCTGCTGATAAGCAGGTTAAGGCTTGGTACACTGGGTGAGCTGCTGGTGTGGGACTGAGCAAGTTTGTCCACCACCCAGCATCAAACGTTGTCTATAGAAATGTGAAGGCATTGAGAAAAGTATGGCTGGCACAGAAACCTGTTCTTTTAATTAAGGCTTAAAACCCAAACCTCTGTAACGACATCTTCTGCCACAACTGAAGCCATGTCTGTCCTTTTTCAGCAGAATGACCAGAGAGGACTTGGACAGACCCTTTCCATTCCACTGTTCCCAGAAGGACAATGGAAATGGTCACTAATGCCCATATTCTTGGGGACACTTTCACCCGTCACATCCCCCGGACAGCTGTCTTTTACACGGTGAGAGTTGCAAAGCTTCCACTTTAAAGATCCATCTGGTTCTTACATCAGGCTAAGCCTTGATCTCAAGGCGCAAGCCCAAACACACTGGGGAGATGCGAAAATTTAGGAATGAGCGTGTTTATATTGTATTTGCATTAATGCTTCCTAAAGTTTATTTTCAAAGTGAAGAAAGAACAATGCATAGTAGGCTATTAAACCCAAACACGATCAGTTTAAAGTTAGGGGCGTGCTCCGACGAATATTTTTCTCCTGTTGTGAAGGGTCCACTTGAGGAGGGAGTCGGGGCCTGGGGTTGGGAAGGCAGGCAGGGGTGGAGGAGGGGCTGTTGTGAATTCTCCGCAGGGCTGGGCCTCCCCTGCGGGCCACTGCTGTTTGTCATATGGAATGGATTAGGCCTTCTCTCTCACACTGTCAACTTGGGTGTTCTGTGCACAGCCTGTTTTGCTGGGGTCTTGGTTTTGCTTTTTATAACGGCAGGAAGTGCCCCTCTCGGACCACATGTGAAACCGTGTGGGAACGGTTGGGAGGGGGTGGGGGACCGAGAGGCGGGCGAGTGGGGTGTGCAGATTAAAAAGCCTCCCCTGAAACGTTCGGTGGTGCTGGTGGGGGGGCCCGCGGGGTGGGGCGGAGATGCGCCCTGGCCAATTTAACTTTATGGGGCCTGGCTGGCAGGAGGATGAGGAGGTGGAGGCTTCCTTGATGAAACCCTCCTGTCCCTAATAGACCTGCCCCTAATATTTTACAATACCGCACAGAGTCGTGGAGGGATCATTAAAGCATGAGGGATCGCAGCTGCTGTTTAATTTGTTCTAAATTTCCTGCCGGCCTCACCAGACGTGTACAGGAAATGGGCGGTAAATGTTTAATAGGTCATACCTAACCAGACAATTAACAGGTGCTGTCATTTAGAAAATCTCAACCTGTGTGCATACCCAGAGCCGAATCGAGCCCCTGGTTTTGTTTTTCCTTCTGCACAAAGGCTCGCTGTGATGTTACGGGGAGGGGCCCGCAGGGGTGTCGTAAGAAACCACTCAGCCGTGGGGGTGACCCCTCGGGCTCACCTGCTGCCCGCCCCGCCTGTCTGGGTCTGGGGATGCTGCCCGTGGAGCCTGAGCCTGGGGCTGGCCTGCATGGAGGGAGGCTGGTAGCCGGGGCCCTGGGCTCACCAAGAAGTTGCTTCGCTTCCACCACCCCGTCTCTTACAGCTCCTGCACCACTGCTTCCTCTGGCTGGGGAGTGGGTGGAGGGACAGACAGAAGCAAGGAGGGGGCAAGGCCCTGCGATGGCACCCCACCTCACAGACAGGCCTGGGGCCCAGTTGAGCTTGATATAGTGTGTGTGTGTTGGGGGGCAGGGTGCCTGCTATACCTGAGCAGGTGTTGAGGAGGGGTCTGAGCCTGCCACATTTGTCCTGGCCATGGGTCCTTGCAGTTCCCCCCTAGCTCCTAGGCCCCTTAGCTCCCGCAGCCCTTCCCCAGACCCTCCCTCCAACCCTAAGATGGGCGGTGCTGCCCCCATATCACAGAGGGGAAACAGGCCCGGGGTGGGGGGTGGGGCTCAGCCCTTCTTCAGGGCCACAGAACTAGTTGGTGGTGGAGCTGGGATTTGAACTCAGAAATCCGCGTTCAGTTGACCGTGTCGCTGAAGGACAAACTGGAAGAAAAAATACTGGCCCCATATCCAGCATCATTAACCTGTTAGGACCAGGCTGCTCCTGAAACGTTTACTGCTGAGCTGTGAGAATGAGAGGGACACTCGTGTTCCTTGGTCTGGTGGGCGTTTAACAGTCAGAGCTGCAAGTGAGGCGGCTGAGCACTGGGTGTGCCTGGGACCGCGAGGTTTCCCAAGACGTGGGCCTTTCAGTGACCAGACCAGGAGAGTCCCAAGCATGCCTGGATGCAGATCACCTCAGCCTCACTGTCACAGTCCCCTGTACGATGCGCCTGTCTACAGAGAAACGTGCTGAAGCCTGGAGGGGCCCTGGAATTCCTCACGCTTCCGCAGCTGGTTGTCCTGAACGCACCCACAGGTCTCCGGACCCCAGGCACCAAGCCTCGAAAAACCCATGCAGGTGTGTGGATGGGAATGGTTGCAGTGCCTGCCAGGCAACCCTCAGGTCCCACTCACCCTGATATTACCTGCGTGAAGTTCATGTCTGACAGGGTTCAGAAGATGGTTTGAAAACAACATCTGAAACATCTTCTAATAGTCCATGACTAATGGGCTGGCCTGGGCTGTCCAATAAATTGTCTGCTCTATGGAGCAGTTACAGTGATGGGCCTCAGACACCCTTATCAGCACTTGGTGCTCATGTAAACTGACTCTCATTAATGACAGGATGAGAACGGCGACACTGTGCAGGCCTCTGCCTGCTGCCCTCATCACGCTTTGAAGCCCAGCTGCTAATAGCCCTGCAGAGCGCGGACGTGAAGGCGGGCGGCAGGTTGCACAGACATGTCTCGTTTCGAGCAGTTGATGTTGGTTGTCGTTTCGGCCAGAGGCTCCTTCTGCTGTTCTTGGCCACGACAGAGCAGGCCTCATGGGCCTGGCACACGGCTCAGGGGCACAGTGACACCCGTGCAGAGGGATTTTAATATTCTGAAGCAGAGGGTGTAAGCAGTAGCTTGAGGGCTGGATCAGTTAGTAGATATATTTAAATCTTTTAAAACTGCTTCATAAACGTTTAGAAACAGAATATCTTTTTTGAAAACCTAACTCTCTGGCTTAGCTTGACAATTTGGAAAACCCAGCTCTAGTTGGGTGTGGCAGCGATTCCCTGGGTTTGGGGGACTGTGCATCCCCTGTGGATGAGGCTGTGCTTATCCACGTGCCCCAGCCCCCACCAACCCCATGCCTGGCCGCTGTAGGCATTTGAATTTGTGATCCTGCGTCAGGGTCTCTCATTTTATCCCTTATGCATCCTTGAAAGGCGAAAAGAGATGGGTTGTGAGGGTACAAGAAATGAAGAAAGGACTCCTGACCGGCAGTCAGGCGTTGTGGTTTGTGCCTGGCCTCTGCTGACCCAGCTCGGGGTTGCAGGTCTATCGGGTGCTCGTGTCGTGGGAGGGCTGGCAGAGCCTCCGTGGGAGCCCTCCCAGCACTTGGTCCGTCTGGTACTCAGTCCCTCCTTCGAGCCCCAGAGGTTGGAGTTTCACGTCCCCTGCCTCCCTCCCAGTATGGGGAGGTTGAAACCGATGCGAAATGATGGAAGAAGGACCGACTCAAGGGCTTCCAGGTCTGCGGGCACCCAGGACTCAGAACAAGTCACCACGCCTTTCTGGTCTCGGTTTGCAAAGCAAGAGCGTTGGGGGCAGGCGGTCCCTGAGCAGCCCTCTCTGGTGTCCAGTCTCTATCTGTCGAGTGGGGATAATGGCACTAATCCTGAAGACTTCTTGCTGAAGGATGTAAAGGACTTACAGCCCAGCACTGACCCTGATAAAACAGCAGTCAGCGGCACAGTAAATAGGAGGTTCCTTGATGCGGCAAAATTCCAGTTCCATCCCTGAGACTGGAGTGTGCTGGGTCCAGGAAACCCCCACACAGACCCTATGAGTTACAGGTGGCTGATGAGAAAGAACCCTTGCTCACACAAATCCCAGCCTTGGACTCAGAACCATCTGGCATTTCACTTCCAGTCCCCAGGCACTGGCTGCAGCCCACTGTGAGCCAGCACTGAGTGCTCAGAGGAGCCTGCAAGGGCCACAGTCTTCCAAAAATGAACCCTTATTCTGGGGAACCATCTGGCTTCCTGTGCTGAGGATAAAGGGAGAAAGAAGACCAAAGAGAAAGAAAAGGGAAGGAAGGAGGCGAGAGGGCGGGAGGGAGGGAGAAGAGGTGGCTAAGTGGGCAGGTTAACGCCCTGGGAGGAGGAGACTAGCCGGTCTGCCGAGAGAAAGGGCATGTGGAGATGGATGCGAAGTCCATGTACTGTAGGACTGAAAGGAAGCCGTGTAGGGGCCGCGTGCGTTTGCTGAGCTGTGTTGGTTGGGAAAGGCAGGGGGCGGCGAAGGAGTCCTAAGTGATGCTCAGAGCTTCTGTGCCAGAGGGGGAATCCTGGTGCTGACATTAAGCAGCGCAGGTGGCAGTGAGCTCAGGCTGGAGAGGGGTGAGGGGGTGTGTGAAGCTCTGGGTGTCAGCCAAGATCCAGCTTGGGCACCCCATCGGGCTTCCTTTGGTAACCTCAGTTGAATTTACACAAAAAGACCTCACCCTCTTCAGGTGGCGTGAAGTCACCGCTTAATTCAAAGTGGGCGCTCACAAGGATCTGCTCTGTGGTGAGTCAAGACGGACCTGGTGGAGCACGCTGACCCACGGCAGGGCCAGAGTGGTGACGTCAGCGCATCTGCCCCTCGGCGCCCTGGGGTGCGGGGGGGTGGGGGGGGGATTGGAGAACTAGCCTAGGCGTGGCTACACCATAGTGCTGGGTGCAAGGGCGGAAGGCAGATTCAGGTTCCAGAAGCCTGTCTCGATAGAGCCACCCCAAGTGTGGGGACTTAACGTGGAGATGAGGGTCAGAAGGGGGGTGGTGTCTTCTGCGTTCGCAGGGCTGATGTTTACTGGGGGCCAGAGTGGGAGTACGATTCACCAGGCTTAGGTGGTCTCGCACCTGCCTTTACTTTAGATTGTCTGGGGAGCTTTGTAAACGCGGCGTGTGCCTTGGGCTGTTCGTACTTGCTGTCCTTACGTCGTGATTGTTGGTTTGCCGGTCCGTAGCCCCCATCAGACTGTAAATCCTGTCTTGTCCTCTGTCTTGCAGGTGGACTCAGGGCTGGCCCCTTGAGGAGGCCTTGGCACATTTGCTGAGTGTGTGAGTGAGTGAGAGACTCTCTGGCTAGGTCCTACCGGGGAAGTGGCTCATGGAAGGACAAGGAGAGAAGCCGCCCCTTCTAGCCCTGGTTCTGCCATATTCAGGCCGCCAGGCAGGGAACCAGCCCTTTGCAGCCCCGGCCCAAGTCCTGGGGTCCGGTCCACTCTGGCTGCACTCGCTGCCCCGTGGCAGCTGCTGCAGAGGGGGTCGTCCTTACAGGGGCATGCGGTGTCCTCACAGGGGCATGCGGTGTCCTCCCGGTTTCCTTAGACTTCAACGGGCCTGGGTGGTCCCATTGTCACTCAGCCCTCAGGGCATCTCGGCTCTGAAGACAATTCCTGAACCCAAGAGGCCCCGCTAGGGGCTCCCCTGCACTTTGAAAGCCCACCTTCATGCGAGGGTAGCCCAACCGGGTTTTCATTTTCAAGGGGTCCCCTCCCCCCCACCTCCCCCACCTCCAGCTGAGACGGATGCTTGGCCCTGTTGTCAGGGTTGGGCTGACACCCGGAGAGCCCCTGTGTCAGTGGGCCCCGTGTCCTCTCTGTTCCGGCCTTGAAGTCAATGGGGCTCTGTGCGCTGCTGAGCAGGCCGCTGTGGAGGTGAAGACGCTGGCTCCGGCGGTTCTGGGCAGGATGGAGGGCAGGGTGCCAGAGTCTCTCTGGAAAACTGGGGGATGGAGTGTGCCTCCTCCCATGTGAGGGGTCTGGAGAAGCGTCAGATAGCCCGCTGACACCCTGGACTCAGAGCCGGCTCAGCCTGGGGGACTGCCCCCAGGACAGGTAAGGCCTCAGGCCTCAGAGCCTCTGGTGAAGGTCACACCTTTCCATGTCTTCCCAGTCTGAAGGGACTTGCAATTTGCCGCTAGTTGGATTTGAGTTTGGGTGTCTTTCTGTGGCCTCTAAGAATTGCACGGTGAGGCCACCTAGCCTGGGGCTGGCAGGAGACCTGACCGTCCGCCCAGCCAAGGCTTTGGGCCTGTGGGTGATCCAGCTGCTTGCATCCCGAGGGTGGGTGGCTTGGGGCTAGAGAAGAAGGAAGCCCAGGTGCCATGTTGCTGCAAACACCCTCATGTCAGGCAGGGCAAGGGACGCGGCTCGGAGGAAAGGCAGCTTGTCCTTCAGCGGAAGTCGAGCCAGCCATACCTCTGCCACCTGGGCGTGTCTCTAAACGTCTCAGTACCCCAGCACGTAGATGGAGGAGGGAGAGAAACAGGGCAGAGAAAACACAGAGGAAATGGATGTGGGACACAAGCACAGAGCATGCAACTGTAAAATGCACTAACCCATCCAGTCACTCATCACACATTTCGTGAGCGTCTGATCTGTGTGCAGAGCTACGCTAGGTCTACAGCAGAGAGCAGAAAAGCAGTAGTTTCCTCCCTCAGGAGTGTCCCAGAACAGGGGATTGGATGGGGCAGGAACCTGGCATCAGGCGTTTACTTACTCCCTGCAGGACCTGAGGCAGGGGGTTGGACCTTTCTGAGCCTCTGTTTCTTCATCTTGGAGGTGTCCTGATGGTCCAGGGCCGCGAGCAGGGGCTGGCCCAGGCTGAGCCCTGGAGACAGCAGAGGCGTGGCGATGGCCGCAGGAGTTGTGTGCCCAGCTGCCCCACGCTGAGCCCCCGAGCCCGCCTGGGCGCTGACTGGACACCCCCGCTGCCACGTCCCTGTTCTCACCTCCCTCGCAGCGCTCCTCCCATGGCTGTGGGTGCCATGCTGGTCCTGTGCAGAGCCGTGACCTCTTATCTGAACCACCCTCACACTGTTCACATGTTGACCCTCGACTTCAGGCAAAGAGCAGGCACATGATAGATCCAGGGGCATGCCCTCCCCCAGCCCTCTGAACCCCCATCCTGTTGTTATTTTCCTAGCGTGCCAAGATTTATTTTAAAAATGTATCTATTTTTGTCTGCGCTAGGTCTTCCTTCTGCGGGCTTCCTCTAGTTGTCGGGGGCCCGGGCTGCTCTTCCTTGCAGGGCTTCTCACTGCAGGGGCTTCTCTCGTTGAGGCTCATGGATTTAGTTTCCCCACAGCACGTGGGGTCTTCCTGGACCAGGGATCAAACCCGTGTCCTCTGCTCTGGCAGGCGGATTCTTAACCACTGAGCTACAAGGAAAGACCCTACAGATAGTAGCTACCCAGTAAGTGCTCCACCGGATCAAGGCATAACTTTGTGATGCTTAGTGAAATTTCTGAGCAGAATGGTTATTGGAAGCACAGGGCCACTAAGAGAGATCAGCATTCAACGCAGAGGACAAGCTGCCTGAGAGTCAGGCCACCGGGCGGCCTGCTCCCTGTCCTTCTGCTTCCGTCCGTGGGACTCTGCCAGTTACTGAACCTCGATCCGCCTTAGCTAGCACAGAAGTAGAACGGGAACAACAGTGAGATGCCCTGGTGAGATGCTGGGAGAAGTAACTAGAAAACTGGATGCAGATTGGTTAGCTCCTGGCACGTGGGGCACGCTACTGATGCTAACAGGTGTTACAATCGCTCCATAGGCTGACACTGGGCTAACAGGGAAGAGATGGTCCTCCTGCCAGATCCGCGTTGTCCTGTCCTCCAGTCGTAACCGGCATTGCTCTCTGTGTCTCCGTCTGACTCGGAATCCAGGCTGGACGCATCCACACCGGTGATGGACCTCAGACCACAGCGTATTTAGTCTGCTGCTTAGCTCACGAGCAACGTGACTTCCATACTTGCTGCAGAGGCCCTCCGCGACCCCACGCACCCGCCAGATCCCTGGCCTGGGTTCAGATCCCAAGACTGCAATGTCCACACACAGGCCTGTGCTCATGGAGCGCCCACTGCTTGCTCCATGGCCTGGTCCACCGTTCCCCGTTCCCGGGCGGCCTGGAGGAACTCCCACCCTCTACCTGGCTGCATCTGGGACTCATTGGTGCCGTCACGACAGTTTGTTTATGTGTAATTTCTGGCTGAGACTTGAAAGTCGAACTACCGCTCCGTTCTCTAAACAGCCACTACTGTTATACAAAAAGCAGGCCATCCCTGGCTTGGATGTCGGACTGAAATATCTCCTCCTGGCACCCCTCGTGAGGGGAATCAAAGGGCTTGTTTACTCCCAAGTGGAAACCACGAAGCTCAGGCTCCCATGGGGCCGGCTGGTCATGCAGAGAAGCTCGAGGGTCCACAGGTCTGTTAACAGAGACGTGCTCCCCGTTGGAAGTCCCAGGTTCTGGACACGGGGTCCTCCAGCAGGGGATGGGAACATCGCGGAAGGCGCGGCTCCGCGGTCTCCCATGCAGCCTCAGAGGCCGCCCTCCTGCTCTGTCCCCCCGCTCCGTCCTCCAGGGAGGCACCGAGCCTTCACAGAGAGTCTCCTTTGTTTCTCCCAGGCGTGTTTCATGAGGCCGGGAGTTCTCCTGGCCTCTGGCTGCCCCGGTGGGTCAGCGGGTTTTAGGACCAAGATTTGGACCACTGAAGTGCTGATCCGTTCCGGCACGAGGGCAGGGCTACAGCCCTCACCCAGGGAGGCTGGTACTGCCCCCTACCCCCAACCTGCAGGCTCAGGCGCTGCAAGGCAGCCCTGCCGTGGTTGACTATCAGAACAGGTCTGGCTGGGGGAACTCAGATGCGGCCCCCAGCTTGGAGTTCATGCAGTTGTGCCTCCAAGGAGAGGAAGGAAGGGAGGGCCTGGTGACCGCAGGGCCTCTGTTCCTTCTCACTGTGGGACAGGAGGGTCCGGAGGACATCCGTCTGACAGCTCTGGGGGCTGGGGGGGATGACGACTATGGGAAGCCTCACAGATAACGTGCAATCACTTCCGAAATGAGGTCAGGCGCCCCCTCAGCGCCACCAGCCTCCTGTCTGGTGTGCATCCATGCAGAGTCTAACTCTTCCTATGAGCTGGTGTCAGGTTGCTGCCCTGAATAAGTGCCCCACACCTCCGGCTTCACAAAGGTTTAGTCCCTCAGTCTGGAGGCCAGAAGCCCAGGGTCAAGCTGTCGGCAGGCTGCAACCCCTCTGAGGGCTCCAGAGGTGGACCCTCTCTCCGCCTTCCTGTGCAACCGGCGCCCTTGGACTCCTGGGCTCGTGACTGTATCACTCCAGTCTCTCTCTGCCTCTGCTTCACGTGTGATCTTCCCCATGAGTCTGCGTCCAAATGGCCCTGTTTTTCAGGACACCAGCCATTGGCCCAATTTCCAGATAAAATCATGCTCATAGCTTCTGGGAGGTCAGGACATAAATGTACCTTTCCAGGGGACACAGTTAAACCCAGAACAGAGCTGGTCTCCACAGGGGCCCTTTTTGCTTTGATGTCTCAGTTTTCTCATCTGTAAAATGGGGATAATAGTCCCACCTTCTTCACTGGGCCCATGTGAGGATTAAGTTGATGAGATGGAGAGATGCAGAGTGCCGAGCGTGGTGTTGACACGGCAATAAGATGTAAAGCATCCTGTTCCTACTCTGATCATCAGCCACGGACTCCCAAAACCACTGTGGAAGGTACTTCTCATGCCTCAGTGGTCTGCAGTCACTCTCAGAATACAGTCCCCATGGCCCCCAGGCCTTATCCTGCTCACTGGCCCAGGCGTGTGGGCCGTGGCTTCCTCCCCATGTCGCACTGGCCACCGCCTCAGGACTTTCTCGCATCCATCATCCATCCTGCTGCCTGGAACGCCCTTCCCAAGCTCCCTCAGGGCTGGGCTTCTCCCCAGCTCCCTGACCTTCCTGTCCAAAGCTGGCGTGCCCTCTGGGGTCAAGCTCAGGCACAGCATCTTGTCATGTGGCTGCCACTTTGCTTTCTTCACAATGTTAGCACAGTATGTCACCTTAGGCAAGTTGTTAGCTGAATGCATCCAGGACACAAACCCCATGAGGGCAGGGACCTTGTTCCTCCCTTGGTGCAGCTGGCCCTCCGCAGCCTTGAATGACCCAAGCCCCTCGTCGCAGTGGGTGTTTTATTGCTGGAGGGGCGCCTCTGTCTGGGGGTCCATGATGAAAAGCGGACCACAAGAGAGCTTGGTGTGGCTCACTCAGCCTTGTGTTTCCTCTTCTGCTTATTTCTACTGAAGTCTTTATTTTGAAAAAAATTGTTGGGGCCAGCCATAGAAGAACTGCCAGATATTACAATGAACTTCCATATGCCTGTCACCCACTGTCGATATTTAGCATATTTCCTGTTTCACTGCTTCTCTTACGGTCAACATCATGATCGTTACTCGTTTATTTTTGCTGAACTCTTTGACAGTAACTTGTGGTGGCTGTGTCCCTTTTTGCCCCTGAGTGCCACAACACTGGCCCTTTAGGAACAGGGACGTTATCCTACACACCCACGTGGTCACGGAGCCTGAGTAAACTTTCATATTCAGATCTCGATCTTTGTCCAATCCAGTCTTTGACCTGGAACCACACAGTGCGTTCAGCGTGAGGCCTCGTGAGTCTCCTTTAGTCTGGTGTGCGCCTCAGCCTTTGCCTTTCCTTTCTTCACCATTGTGCTGACCTGCCCTTTGGCATTCTGCTCCTCTGCTCACGTTTTTTTAGACGGAATTCAACTGAGCTTATGCATTTTGGGAAACCCAAGGGTTTTAGGAGGGCTTCCCTCGTGGCTCAGATGGTAAAGAACCTGCCTGCAATGTGGGAGACCCGGGTTCGATCCCTGGGTTGAGAAGATCCCCTGGCGGAGGGCATGACAACCCACTCCAGTGTTCTTGCCTGGAGAGTCCCCATGGACAGAGGAGCCTGGCGGGCTCCTGGAGCCCATGGAGTCACAAAGAGTTAGACACAGCTGAGTGACTAAGCAGACACAAGGGTTTTAGAGATGGGAAAGTTTTCCATTATCAAAAAATACTTCACCTTTTAAAAAATGAGTACATTTGGCAACACCGGGCCCAAATTCCACATGGCATGCTAGGGCATGGGGTCCATCCACAGCATCTAGTCACAGAAGCTGTGTGTGTGTGACCCTACCATGAACCCTGGATGTGCCCCTCCCTGCTATGTGCCTCAGAGAACAGTAACGGAGGAAATGTCTCCCAAGTGGTGGAACCTGGGAGATTGCTCCTTTCCCTCTTACTCCATGGAAAACTATAAATAGGTGCTCCATCACTGGAGGGGAAAGCCTCGCAGAGGACACGCCATAAACAAGGATGGCTGGCATGCTGCGGGGATGTGTGCAACAGCAGAGGAAACAGGCGATGAAATGCTGCTTCTGAGAAGTGTCTTGTCCATCAGGGGTTTATCAGCAGCTGCGATCTTTCTCAGGAAATCAGATGCTGACAGCTCTCTGTGACGGGACCATCGGTCTCAAGGAAGATCAGGCCTCCATGGGCAGCTATGGGTCTTGGTTAGGATGGGCCGCCACCCCAGCCATGTCTTTCTAGGACCTCAGCTCACCTCCTAAATCAGAGCTGTTGTTCCCCGAGTTCACACAAGTTCATGCTCAGCACTGAGCAACCAGCAGGTGCAATGTTCGTATTCGTTATTGCTGTTCACTCAGTCATGTCCGACTCTTTGCAACCCCATGGACTGCAGCATGCCAGGCTTCCCTGTCCTTCACTATTTCCTGGAGTTTGCTCAAACTTGTGTCCATTAAGTTGGTGATGCCATTCAACCATCTCGTTTTCTGTCCTCCCCTTCTCCTCCTGCCTTCATTCTTTCCCAGCATCAAGGTCCTTTCCAATGAGTCAGATCTTCACATCAGGTGGCAAAGTACCGGAGCTTCAGCTTCAGCATCAGTCCTTCCAGTGAATATTCAGGGTTAATTTTCCTTAAGGATTGACTGGTTTAATCTCCTTGCCGTCCAAGGGACTCTCAAGAGTCTTCTCCAGCATCACAGTTTGAAAGCATCAATTCTTTGGCGCTCAGCAATTTTTATTGTCTAGCTCTCACATCCATACATGACTACTGGGAAAACCATAGCTTTGACTATACGGACCTTTGTCAGCAATGTCTCTGCTTTTTAATATGCTATCTAGGTTTGTCATAGCTTTCCTTCCAAGGGGTAAGCGTCTTTTAATTTCATGGCTGCAATCACCATCTGCAGTGATTTTGGAGCCCAAGAGAACAAAGCCTGTCACTGTTTCCATTGTTTGCCCATCTATTTGCCATGAAGTGATGGGACCAGATGCTATGATCTTCGTTTTTTGAATTGAGTTTTAAGCCGGATTTTTCACTCTTCTCTTTCACCTTCAGCAAGAAGATCTTTAGCTCTTCACCTTCTGCCGTAAGGTTGGCATCATCTGCATAGCTGAGGTTATTGATTTTTCTCAGAAATCTTGATTCCAGCTTGTGCTTCATTCAGTTTGGCATTTTGTGTGATGTATTCTGCATGTAAGTTAAATAAACAGGGTGACAATATACAGCCTTGACATACTTCTTTCCCAATTTTGAACCAGTCCATTGTTCCATGTCTGGTTCTAACCGTTGCTTCTTGACCTGCATGCAGGTTTCGCAGGAGGCAGGTAAGGTGGTCTGGTATTTCCATCTCTTGAAGAATTTTCCACAGTTTGTTGTGATCCATACATATAGTCAAAGGCTTTAGCATAGTCAATGAGGCAGATGTTCTTTTGGAATTCTCTTGGTTTTTCTATGATCCAGCAGATGTTGGCAATTTGGTCTCTGGTTCCTCTCTGCCTTTTCTAAATCTGGCTTGTATATCTGGAAGTTCTTGGTTCACGTACTCTTGAAGCCTAGTGTGAAGGATTTTGAGCATTACCTTGCTAGCATGTGAAATGAGGGCAATTGTGCAGTAGTTTGAACATTCTTTGGCATTGCCCTTCTTTGGGATTGGAATGAAAGCTGACCTTTTCTAGTCCTGTGGCTACTTCTGAGTTTTCCAAATTTGCTGACATATTGAGTGCAGCACTTTAATAGCATCATCTTTCAGGATTTGAAATAGCTCTGCTGGAATTCCATCACCTCCACTAGCTTTGTTCTTCATGTTGCTTCCTAAAGCCCACTTGACTTCACGCTGCAGGATGTCTGACTCTAGGTGAGTGATCACACCATCATGGTGTGGTGTTCGTATACTTTGCAGAAATACATAACTTATTGAATAAATGCAAAGTAACTGTTTTTGTTCTTCTCCGCTAACTCTCTGACTTGGTCTCCACAGCAGTGTTTCTCCACCTTCTTAGAAGAATGTCACCTTTGGAGAAACATGCCCCACTCATGGGCTGATTCCTGTGCCCACTCCCCCAAAGGCCTGTGAGGCTGTGTTCTCATTAATAATCACAATCCCATCTGAAACTCCATGGATCTAAAGTGTCTTCTCACTCTGTATTTTCAAGTTCTGTGTAAAAAACTTTCTACTCATAATTTTTTAATATTCCAAGATGGAGAGATCCTTTCTAGTCTTTATCACGACCACTGGCATTTGTGGTTGCCACCCCCCAACAGGGAAGCAAAAGACACCTCTCCCCAGACCATTTCCGACTTAAGGCTTTAGGATGGAGACCCTATTGGGGAAGTACCTGGCCGCAGATGACTCAACACTGTGGTCACTGTTCTGGAATCTTCACTAGGAGCCTGGTCTCAAGACCTAAAAAAACCAGTCTCCTTTTAGGTAGGGCATGGCCCCAGATGTCCCGGAGGCTCCAAATCCCACGTCCTCTCCCATGGAAGAAATGCTGACCCGTGGAAAGGGAAAACAGAAAACCAAGAGCGCCAGCCACCAAATATGCCCAACTTCAGAGGAAATCTTGAGTGTTCTTAAAAAGCAAACAGCACAAAAGGCATTTGGGGTGAACCAGGCTGTTTATCCCCATATCCACAATGTGTTTGCTGATAAAGATCTTACTTGGAAACTTTCTTTTGCAGAGATTAGGACTAATTTTCCAGTTAATAATTATAGGTATTAGAAAACTGTCAGCTGATCTGGCTACAAGACAACACAGGAAGTGTTTCCTCTTCATTTTTAGTCATAGTGATAACAGCATCAACCAATTTTAAGCAAGATCAAATAGAATAGCTGATTTGGATTAGTCAACATAATGGTCCAATGTGCTAAATTAAGTGTGAAATCTTCTAATTTTATTCAGGCATATAAATAAAGTTTTTATGCCTAAGTGCATTCAACAGCATGTTTTCAACTAGCTTTAAATAGCTTTTCAACCTAGTTAAGAGAGTTTGGAATGCAGACTCTGGGGCCAGAGGCTTGGTTCAAATCTTGCCTCTGCCACTTCCTGCCTGAATCAGCCTCAAGTGTTACTCACTCTCTCTGTGCCCCAGTTTGCTCCACTGAACAAAGGGAATAATGATCATAGCACCCACAACATAGGTTGGGAGGCTAAGTGGGTTAATTTACAAAATCTCTTAGTTCAGTTCTTGGCACATGGAAAAGATATAGTGGAAGTTAGAGAAGGTGGTGGTGGCGATGATCACAGTGATGGCGGTGATAGTGAAGATGATGGTGATGGTGATGATGGTGATGATAATGGAGATGATGCTGGTGGTGGTGATGGTGGTGATGATGATGGGGAAGATAATGGTGATGATGATAGTGATGACAGTGGTGATGATAAGGGTAGTGATGGTGGTGATTATGATGGTTATAATGGTGGTGATGATGGTGATTCCATTAATGTACACTGTATACTTGACACCTCTGAGTGCCATACTAGTATAATACATACAGATTTGGTTAATAGAACCATTATTGTCCCTCTTTTCTGATGAAAATAGAAGAGGTGTAGGAAAGTTAAGAAACAGGAGAGACTCTGGACCCAGGCCTCCCAAATGAATGGGGGTGTGAAGATGGACTGGACATGTTTTCTGCCTCAAGGGGCCCATCCCTCCTCCTTACGGTCTGACAGGCAGAAGGGTACACTGTTCTAGCACTGACATCGGAGAACAGCAGGTGTCACCTGACCCTCAGAGGCACCTGTTCCCTGGTTGGGGCAGACACTGTCACATCCGTATGGTTAAGGATAAATTGATACTCAGAGAGGTTATGTGGCTCATTCAAGGTCACACAACTGGACTTGAGAGGGCCTCCCGACTTTGATGTTCTGGCTAATGCTGTCCATGCAGCCATGTCTCTCCCCTTCCCACAGCCCCCCCCCCCCCCGACTTGGGGGGCTGCACAGGCCCTGCCCAGCAGGACAGTCACGATGACCCAGGCACAGAGTGGGAAAGGCTGCCATGCCTGGCTGAGTTAGGATGACAGCTGGACACCGGGCTCACTCGCTTGGCCTTCATGCAAGCATAGTTAGCAGTTGTTTGAAATGGGGCAGAGACCAGACTATAGGCAGAAACAGAGGGGGCAGGTACTGTGTAAAGAAAAGAATGCTGGATGGGGAGCTGGGACTGAAGCCAGGGATTCTCCCAACAGGTCACATGCTGAGCTCAAGGGTCTTGCCCCAGACCACACAGCCAGACTGTGATGGGTCAGACTCATGACAGGCTCATCTGACGGCAAGGTTAATGCTCTGACTTTGAAGGAGACCCATGGCTTGAGGCAGAAAGTCCAGGAAATCTACATAAAATGGTCTCATGACCTATGGTTGTCAGATGCTGGTGGTTAACACTGGCTCTGGGATGACCAGCTCCATCTACACGTTTGTGTCCTAACTTAAGTCTGTCCACCCACTGATGATTTACTGTTTGGCTTACCTGAGAGGGCCACTTGTCAGCTATCACCTCTAGTCTCTGCTCAAAGCTTTGCTTATTTAACTGAGAGTTGCTGTCCCACACAGTGGCTCTTAACACATCTTGCTTCCTAAGGCTAATTGTCGTTAGTCTTCTCACGATGCCTTTGATTGTCCTATGTGTTCCTTATAAGATCAGGGTTTTTTCTGTCATGTATGTGTCTATCCCCACCGCCTCCCTCTCTCTTTCCCTCTCTCCCCAGCCTTCTTCTGCAAAAAAATTGGGAGACACTTGTTAAATAAACAAATCAATAGGTGCACATCCCCAGTCTGCAAAGGCACCATCAACATTAGATTAGTCCTTGACATCTGAGACTCAGATCCACCCAGGTATTGCAGAATCCAATTGTGAAATTGGTTTTGTTTCTTCACTTGGAATGCAACCCATGCTTGTTCAATCAGTGAATCACTGATTCAGTTCTTTCAGAACTGATTCTGAAAGATTTTTGGCTATTCTAACATTCAGACCAACTTCTAAAAATAAAGATTTGGTATCCCTAAAGATGATCAAGGATAGAGTTCACATATAAATATTTTTAAAGAGGCAACAAGCTGGCAGTGTTCAAAGACTCTTTGTAGAAGTACACTGAGGACTCAAAGAGCCGTCCAAATGGTTAGATTCCCTCTTACGGGCCAACACTTTAGTAATAATAACAGTCAAAGGTATTTTTAAAACCACGGTTTATTGAGAGTGCATTCTTCATATTTAGTCCATCATGGCTTATACAGATCACCCACAGTGCTCCTAACAGCATACAGATAAGGAAACATGTTGAAAGCATGTGGAAGTTTGCCCCAAATCAGGTGGTCATTGAATGCTAGGGTCAGGATCTGCATACAGGTGTGTCAGGCTCTGAAATCCAGGCCACATTCAATCCACACTCACATCTGTTATCTAACTGGATGTGTGTCCTCATGAGTGAGTGAGAGGTGGTCAGGTGGGGAGGGGAGGGGAGAACGCCAGTGTGGCTGGAAGAGGGGGTACGGTGGGCGTGGAGGGCCAAGGGGAGGAGGTGGAAAGTTACACAGAGGCCGTGGTCTCCACTCTGCTCATCAAGTCTGTGGGGAGCCTTGAGGAATGTAGGTAATCCCACCCCAGATCAATTAGCTTACAACATGGTGGGGGGTGGGACTCCCAGATAAATGTCAGTGTTTTTTCAAAAGTCCCCAAGGGGGTTCTCACGTGTGGCTGGGGTAGATCCACTGGGGTAGATCACGAAGGGCTGCATTGGCCACGGTTATGAGGGTTCCTGACTTAGCCTGTCCTGAGGTACACTTTTGTTTACAACTCTACTCCCAGGGAATTTCCTTTGTCCCATATCCAGGCTGGAAGCAGGGGGCTGCCACACAGGGTCCAGGCAGAGTGGAGGGCTGAGGGCTGAGTGACACCCGACAATGTCTTCCTGGTCAACTTGAGAAGCAGCATAAACAAACCATGAAACTTAGCTTCTCCTCCGCCTCGGGACTCTTGGTCGGCTGCCACGGAATTGTCAGCCTCTTAGAAAGTGTCTATCAGCTCTCAGAGGCCATGGGAACACAGAAGGCACACACAGCTCCAGCCCAGAGCCTTCTCCCACCGGAGCCAGCAGCGCAGAGCAGCCCACCCCTCGGCCACCTGGTCGACCAGGGGGGCTCTCTGGGAACCCTGGGCCCCAACCTGAAGGCTGCAGCAGGGCAGGGGTGGGGTTTGGTCAGAGCTGTGTTAATTTCTTTATGAGTTTCCCTGGGGGTTACAATCAACAGGCGAGGGGGAAACCCCGCACTTCCAAAGCAGCTGGCTCCTAGATGCTAATCTCGGCAGTTTTCCCCCACAAGCTAACCCACGCCAGGGAGAAGCTCCCCTCTGACACTGAGATCCCCACGGAAATTCAGTTCCCTTAGAACAGTAACCCCTTTCCTCTTCCCAGGAATCCCTTTTCCCTAGAAGAGGATTTTCACAATAAGCCAAGGTGTTCAGGGATCTCGTTAAAGCATAACTTCATCATTGGACTTGTGGGAAAGTAAAAACATCACCAAAATATAAATCTGGTCACTAAATATTCACCGTAATGAAATTAAAGAAGCCCTCAAGTATCAGCTCTGTGCTTCCACGTTAACCCCTGACATTCTACACACTGACATTCAGTGCTTATTTGATTGCTGTGAAACTAGAGCATTTACTGACTTTCGCACAACGTGACGGTAAATGCAGGGAAATACCAAGCATTGCAAGGAATGTTTGTTCCCTGTAGTCTACCAGTTCCATCAGTAAGATTTTATACCACAGGGAAGTAGCATCGGAATTTTAAACTCAAATGTTCAAGGATGTTGTCTGCATGGTTACCTAAGTACCAAAATCTGGAAAATATCTAAAGGTCTTAGAACAGGGGTTGGGGGTGCTTTTGCTTAAAGGGCCAGATAGTGAATATTTTTGGCTCTGCAGGCCACACGCTTACGGTGTCTGTCACAGCTCCTCAATTCTGCCAGGGTGGCACAAAAGTGGCCACAGGCCACACATAGACAAGCAAGCCTGACTGCGTTCCAAGGAAACGATTTACAAAATCAGGTAGCAGCTTCTGTGGTAGAGAACATGGTTATCCGATTCTGAAACAATAGAATACAATAGGCTATTTAACAGCTAAATGAAGAGCCTGTAGAAACTTGGGAACGTGTAAATGATGGAATATTAATGTAAAAAGGCAGAAAAACACATGGTCAGCTGCAATCATAAATAGCGTGTGTACAGAAGGGAGAAGGCTGAAAGGGGGTGTGTCAATGAAAAGAGAGTGGAGATGGGGGTGATGGGGACCTGTCTCAGACGGTGTCTGCAGACGTGTCCTGAGCCACCAGGACAGAAGGCCAGGGTGCTGGCCTGTGGCCAGCTGGCTTTCGCATATTCATCTACTGCCCTGGACAGATACCATCTTTCATCCACTTAGCTGTTTGTGAATTTATGTAAAACTGTCTACTCACCAACAGTGAACTGTCTACTATTGACAGTTTCTGACCCGGGAACATGTGAACAGGTGTGATGAGGGTGGGTGGGCAGGGGTCAGCCTGGGGAGTCCTGCTGAGGAGCCCGATCACCCCACTCCACAGCTGCAGTCCCTGAGAAGCCATAGGCGGGTCTGAGAACAACCTTCCCACTGTGCCTTGCAGAGGCTGCAGACCTGGAGGGAGGTGATGGTGGTCTGTCCGCCTGGGCCCACCTGGGACAAATGGGTAGGGAGAGAGCCGGGCATGATCTCCACCTGCCCCACAGAAGGCTGGAGTCTCCGATGGGCACAGGAGACCCATGACCTCCACCTCTGTGCCACCGGCCAGCCCTCCCATAGGCCGCATCTTGTGGACTGTCAGGTTCAGATCCAGATTCTGTTCAGGTTCAGGTTTATGTCTGAGAACAGGCCAAAGGGCTGCATGTGAAACTCCAGGTGTCCGCCCTGCAGATGTTTCCTGAGCAGTTTGGGAATTTGGGATCGCTCAGAATAGCATTTGCCCATAAAACTGCCTAAAACTCAGTCCAAATGTCCGTAAAGAGTAACCAAATAGCTGTTTGTTGTTAGCTAGTTCTTGTACTTCGAGCTTCCACTTTGGGCATGGATCTAGGGGTTCCGGTCACATTGGGGTGACCTCAGAGGTGCTTCCCGGGCACCTCAGGGTCTGGTTTATCCTGAAGCCCACAGTCACTTGGCAGAGTGTCCCCTTTGGCCTTGACAGCTGACCAGGACACATGGGGGAAGCCCCAGGAGACTGCCTTAGACATTTTCCTTTAGGTAAAGTCCTGAAAGCGTTGCTCAGGGTCCAAGCTGGCTCATAAAAGATTTGCCAAACGACAGAACAAAGGCGCTTCAGCAGAAGGTGCAGTCACCCCCGGAAGCCTCTCCGGAGCCTGGGCAGGCCTTGGTGCTGCTCCTGCTGTGGTGAAGCACACCCAACACAGGCCCCCACTTCTCCTGCGCGTTTGCGTCAGTGACCATCTCCCCGGCTTCCTGGGGACATTTTCACGACAGTGTGCATGCTGTTTCTAAGTTGTGGACTCTTTGCGACCCCATGGCCTGCAGCACACCAGGCTTCCGTGTCCTCCACTATCTCCCAGAGTTTGCTCAAATTCAGGTCCATTGACTTGGGGGTTGGCACACTGTCTAGATGTTTCAGAGGCAGGGGTAGGGGCACCGGGGTGACAGGCAGTCACAGAGAGCAGCCCATGGCGGGGAGAAGCGCGCCCTCAGGTCGCGTGTCCCCTTCCTCGGTCCGTTCTTTGGTCCGATTCTTACCGACTTCCTGCCTTGTGCAGGGCACTGCTCTAGGGCCTGGACAAAATACATGGACGTTCCTACCTCCCATAAGCCTACAGCCTAGTGGAAGGAAGGCTCCCTAGACCCATTAACAGGCCTTTTCATTAGTGTTGGTGGGGCAAGCGCTCTAGGGAGATCCAGCGAGTGAGGAGACAGGGCAGGGCAGGGGGCAGGGTGGACAGGGACGGCCTCTCTGAGCAGTGACACTCAGCAGAGACCTGGGCAAATGGGATGCGCCTCCCATGCCCTTAAGAGGTGGGCCAGCACGTGCAGAGGTGCTGTGGCAGGCAGGCCTCACATGTCTGAGGACTAGAAGGCCAGTGGGCCTGGAGTGCGGCCAGGAGAGAGAGTGCCTCTGAACTTGCAGCTTTCTGACATTTTCATGGGTGTGTCCAGCTCTGTTATTGTTGCTGTTCAGCTGCTCAGTTGTGTCCGATTCTGTGACCCCATGAACTGCAGCCTGCCAGGCCTCCCTGTCCATCACCAACTCCCGGAGCTTGCTCAAACTCATGTCCATTGAGTCGGTGATGCCATCCAACCATCTCATCCTGTTCACCTCCTTCTCCTCCTGCCCTCAATCTTCCCCAGCGTCGGGATCTTTTCCAAGGGTTCAGCTCTTCACATCAGGTGGACAAAGTGCTGGAGCTTCAGCTTCAGCATCAGTCCTTCCAGAGAATATTCAGAGTTGGTTTCCTTTAGGATTGACTGGCTTGATCTCCATGCTGTCCAGGGGACTCTCAAGAGTCTTCGCAAGCACCACAGGTCAAAAGCATCAATTCTTCAACGCTCAGCCTTCTTTATGGTCTAACTTCACATCTGTGCATGACTACTGGAAAAACTATAGCTCTGACTATATGGATCTTTGTCACCAAAGTGATGTCTCTGCTTTTAAATATGTTGTCTAGGTTAGTCATAGCTTTTCTTCCAAGGAACAGGCATCTTTTAATTTCATGGCTGCAGTCACTGTCCGCAGTGATTTTGGAGCCCAAGAGAACAAAGTCTGTCACTATTTCCATTGTTTCCTCATCTCTTTGCCATGAAGTGATGGGACCAGATGCCATGATCTTTGTTTTTTTAGAGTTGAGTTTTAAGCCAGCTTTTTTGCTCCTCTTTCACCCTCATCCAGAGGCTCTTTAGTTCCTCTGTAGCCATGATTAAGTGTCTCCAGGGGAAACGGGGCTCCTCAGGGGCCTCGGTGTCCCCACGTGGAGGGTGGCACTAGGCGCCCCACCCAGCCTGACTGTGGTGCCCAGGGGAGCTCCATGGCGACTGCCCTGCCGTGCGCTGAGCCCGTGCCTTCAGCCACTCAGGGGGCGCCTGTCCAGAAAGGGGAGCAGCTGCGGGGAAATTTGAGGCTGCAATTGTGGGCTCATTTTTCACGGAGATCTGTGGTGACAGTCACGGCTCAGGGTTGGGAGCCGCAGCCAACGTCTCACCCACGGCTCGCAGCCTGTCTCCACTGCTGGGAACCTGGGGATGAAGACAAGGGCACTCCTGGGGGTGGTCCACGTGCTCGAGGGAAGGACAGACGGGGCCACACGATGGACAAGCCCCCTTTGTCCATCGGCCCCTCTGCTGCATCCAAGTAGGAGGCAGGAACCTTTGACAGGAGAACCTGAAAGATGAGTCGCCATGGGGCCATGCTGACAATCTGCTGGGGGCCTCTAACCCCCAGAAAAGGCTGCAGCCTGACAGGGGCCTCACCCCACGGGTCCCAGGGGGCCCGTCAATCAGGACAGAGGCCAGGGCACAGGGACGGGTCAGGCGGCTCTAGAGAAAGCCCCACATTGTTTTTGAAGGGCAACCTTTTGCATCCTGGGTTTCACCGGCTGTGTGGCCACCCGGCCAGTTTAGCATTTGCTGGGAGCTGGGGAAGACAGGAGGGAGGAACAGCCCTCCCGGGTGAAGGTAGCCTGTGGTCATGCCTTGGGGAGCCTAGGGAGGGGAAGGGGCACATTTTTATCCCATATTTGGTGATATGGTGGGCTTCAAGCTCTTCTCGCGCCCTCATTTGTCAGGACTTAATGAGAAACCCCAAAAGGATTTAGAAATTTCCCTTTCCCAAGGACAGGAAATAAATGGGAATGTTCTAGGGAATTAGGGGAAAACCCATCACAGGGAGAGACAGTAGCCTTTGTTGTCTGCGTTTGTGAGCATGCAAGTGTGAGTGTGAGTGTGTGAGAGTCTGGCTGTAAGGGGGTTAGTGTGTGTAAGGGTGTCTGTGTGTGTAAGAGCAAGGCCTCACCTCCAGGACTCATGTTCTGGGCCTTGAGGCCATGCCATTTTGAGAAGCTTAGTCTCTTTGGGGGTGTTCAGAACCTCACTCATGACAACGTTTCATTCTTTGAAGTTCTCAGCTTTGAATAAAGTTTACCTCTCATCAGGCGTTTAGATGGCGGAGTAAGCACAGCATCGCAAGCAAGTGTAAATGCTGGTTAAACCGTGAGGACATGAGGAAAAAACAGATTACCGTGCGTCATGAGTACCCTCACTCATTTCTTCAATACGACTTGCAAATCTTTGAGGAGGGGTGGGAAGAAAGGCTCGGAGGCTCACATGGACACTAGCCGGGCCTCAGCGTGAAATGGCTTGTCTCTGCTTCAGAGCATCTTGAAAACCGGAGCATACCCTCTGGGAGTGGGAGGCCTTGTGTCCAGTTGCTCAGGGCCAGCCATTTATTCATTACTGTAAGGAGAAGCCATGTGAGCTGCAACTGGGAGATGGAAGTAGTTTCAGAGCAGTGAGGCCTCTGAGTAAAACAGGATTGCAAGTCCACCTTGCTCTTAGGATGGAGCCCACTCCCAGCTCAGCAGTCCCTTCAGGAGGCAGCATGGCCTCCAGATCCATGGGACACGGGACATGATGGGGTGGGGGGCATCCTGCTTTCCTTTCATATAGATGGCGGCCTGCTCTCCTCATGTCCCACATTCGTCTTCTGTCACTCAGCCGTGTATCCTGGAATTCACGCTGCCTGACATGAGCAGAGCCTTGTTCTCTTTCAGTTCAATTCAGTCGCTCAATCGTCTCTGACTCTTTGCCCCCATGGACTGCAGCACACCAGGCCTCCCTGTCCATCACCAGCTCCCAGAGTTTACTCAAACTCATGTCCATTGAGTCGGTGATGCCATCCAACCATCTCATCCTCTGTTGTCCCCTTCTCCTTCCGCCTTAATCTTTCCCAGCATCAGGGTCTTTTCAAATGAGTCAGTTCTTTGCATCAGGTGGCCAAAGTATTGGAGTTTCAGCTTCAACATCAGTCCTACCAATAAACACCCAGGACTGATCTCCTTTAGGACGCCTTAATCTTTCCCAGCATCAGGGTCTTTTCAAATGAGTCAGTTCTTTGCATCAGGTGGCCAAAGTATTGGAGTTTCAGCTTCAACATCAGTCCTACCAATAAACACCCAGGACTGATCTCCTTTAGGATGGACTGGTTGGATCTCCTTGCAGTCCAAGGGACTCTCAAGAGTCTTCTCCAGCACCACAGTTCAAAAGCATCAAAAGCATCAATTCTTTGGTGCTCAGCTTTCTTCACAGTCCAACTCTCACATCCATACATGACCACTGGAAAAACCATAGCCTTGACTAGACGGACCTTTGTTGGCAAAGTGATGTCTCTGCTTTTGAATATGCCGTCTATGTTGGTCACAGCTTTCCTTCCAAGGAGCAAGTGTCTTTTCATTTCATGGCGCAGTTGCCGTCTGCAGTGATTTGGGAGCCCAGGAAAGTGTGAGCGCAGGCCAGGCGTGCAGGGGAGGCAGCGCCTGTGGAGGCTCATAGGTCAAGAAGGCCGGAATTCTTGCATCCAGATCTCCTTGGGTTTTTTAGGACCACTCCTGTTACTGGACTCAGATAGAGGAAGGGGACACAGGGGGCCCGGTGGGCCAGGGGGTCCCTGCAGTGACCATGGCCTGGGCTGAGGGTCAGCTTGGATTTGCAGGTGGAGACAGTGTCCCCCACCCCATGCAAGGCTGCCCAGTGCTGGACAGGTGGGCAGGATGGACCCCAGGGGACCCGGCTGGAGGGAGGTCGGGGAGAGGGCTGACCCCTGCTGGGCTCAGACAGATGCTTGCGGGGATCCTGGGATGGATGAGGAAGTCTGGTCCAGCTGTGGAGCAGGAAGTAGGCCAGCCAGGCCCTGGGGAGCCCTGCTATTTCAGGGTCAGGCATGGACATGGCAGCCCAGGAGGGAAGCTGGAGGGCAGGGAGGGAACCAGGATAGCATGGGGGACAGGCAAGACCACTCTTTCTCTGAGAGCTCCCATCTGTGGGCCACCCCGTGGGGACAGGGTGGGTTCCCCTTGTCCACTGTTATGTCCCCAGAACACACGAGGATGTGCAGGGTGGCAGCAGCTTCTGCTGAGTAGCTTCGCTGGGCTGACATGGCTGCTGAGACAGGAGCCCTCCAGGACTGTGGGCTGCCGAGTATGCCGTGGGCCTCCAAGGAGCTGCGCTTCTCCAGCTCACACAGCGGAGACTCGGCCATCCGCCACCCACCATGCATCTCATGGAGAGAGGGAAGACGAGACGTCCATCCATCTCCCGCATATGTGGCTCAGTGGCCGCCTCCCCAGGACCTTCCGTGGAGGGGCCCCACTTCTGCTTTGCATGCACTTTGCTCCCCCCTTTTTTTTTTGCAAACTGCTTTTATCTTGTCATCAAAGAGACACAGTTGGCACTCCTGTGTCAATGCAGATAGAGCCTGCCCTTAGATCCCATCTCAAGGCTGCAGTCACAGACCAGGACAAATTAACAAAGCAAAACGTGTCTGGCCCGATAGCTGACTGCATGTGCAGTGGAAAAAGCCAAAAATAAACGCTGAGAGTTGATGACCTCCATGCCATCTGTGGGCATGGTGCCTAGACAGGGTGTGATTGGGGGAAGGGTCCATGTCCACACCCACGCACAGGGCACTGGCGGGTCCCCGCAGCAGCGAGAAGCAGGCTCCAGAAACTGCCCTCCCTGGGCACCTTGGATCTTGGGCCCAGGGCAGACTATACACCTGTCACCAAGGCTTCCCAGTTCCCAGGGGATGCCCATTATCTGCTTCTGTCTGTTCGTCTGAGAACCAGCCCATGGGGCAGCCTGCATCTCCCCATTTTATTTTTCTTTTCTTTTTCCCTCACTCAGACGCTCTGCAGGATGAGTTTTGAAACTGACTGTGGTCTGGATGATAAGCAGTCACTGCGCCACTGAGTGCATAGGGTCACCTGGTGGTTGAGAAACTTTGTCCTAGTTTCAAGGGACCTAGGGAGGTTGGCACCAGGGAGCTGGCAGTGCCCTTCCCTCCTGCACGCCTGGTGCCACCTCCCTCCCAACTGCACAGGGACTAACCCTCCTGTCATGTTTTCCAGGATTCCTTTCTTTAAAAAAAAAAAAAAATCGTGCTTTATCTTCATGAAACTGATGGCTGGAGATGTCAGAGCAGAAATCAGCTAATTTATCTCAATTTTTGATAATTTCATTTATTTGTTTGCTTAGCGTTGGCCGTGCTGGCTCTTTTCTGCTGCACGGGCTTTCCTCCAGTTGCGGTGCGTGGGGGCTGCTCTCTAGCCGCGGTCTGCGGGCTTCTTCCTGTGGCGGCTTCTCCTGTTTTGGAGCGTGGGCTCTGGGGTGTGCGGGCTTAGCCATTCCACGGCATGTGGGATCTTGCCGGACCAGGGTCGAACCCGTGTACCCCTGCACTGGCAGGTGGATTCTTAACCACTTGACCACCAGGGAAGTCCCTTCCATCACTCTTTGGATGAACATTTCTTGGAATCGACTTTGAATTAACACCTTCCTCTTTACCTTTTTACTCACCTTCATCGTAAACAATACAACTATTTGTGTTGATTATGTAATTTTTTTCTTAAAATGCATTATAACAAGGACAAACCAGTTAATACATCAGAGGGCTGGCGGCAGGGGAGGTGGTCCTATTCTGCCCCCCACCCCCCAGGGGACTTGCCCTGGCAGGGCACTGCCAGACCTTCATCTGGAATATGGACTGCCTGAGTGTGCTGAGCGCTTTGTGGACACACAACACACACGCAGAAGAGAACCCAGACTCCCCACCCATGTCCCCAGCCCCGCGTGTGTCTCTGCGTGAGAGCTCCATGAGGACAAGGCTCTGGGTCTGTCTGCTCCCTGCAGTGTCCTCTGTGCTCTGAACGGAGCCTGGCATGCAGTGGGTCCTCAGTTCGTATATGCAGAGCGATGTGTGAGTGGGTGAGAGAAGGCTCTCATAGGGGCTCCCTTCCCTCCAGCCTGTCCCTCCCCAGGGCCCAGGCCATGTGGGCTGCCGTGTGGTGTGGCTGGGTCCCCCCTGCCCAGAGCATCCTTGTAACCCTTGCCATCTTCACAGCGCCATGTGATTGTGTCCCCCGCTTCTCCCCCACCCCAACCCATGCACCGCCATCTGTTGAAGCCTTGACCCCCCTCGGTGGTGGGATTTGCCAGTAATTCCAAGGTAAGAGGGTGAGGCCCTCACGATGGGATCAGTGACCCAGGAAAAGAGGGAGAGGACACAGGGGGGAGGCCACTGTCTGTCAACCAGGACGAGAGACCTCCCGAGGATCCGACCTCCAGAACCGTGGGAAGCCCTCAGTCTGCAGTCTTTGCTCATGGCAGCCGGAGCCAAGACCACGACCTCAGGATGGTCTTCAAGGTCTCAGCACCGCCCCGCCAGGAGCCACACCCGCGCCTCCTCTCCCTTCCTGCCGGACCGTCCACGCTTCCCTGGACGCACCAAGTTCTCTCCTGGCAGCGTTTCTGCAGGCCGCTCCCTCTGCCAGGATGCTCTCCCTCCATTTGTCACCCAGCTCCTTCTGGGCTCAGTTTACCCCTCAGGCACCTGAGGATGGCCTACTGACCCCCGTCTCTGCCCACCACCCTCCCCCACACCCCAGGGTACTTCGGGGTCTCCCCTCTGTATCAGCAAGATGGGTCAGTGACATCTTAACCCCAGAACCTCGATGATGTCACACAATGAAGGTTTACCTCTCACTGGTGTTCAGAGAATTTCCTTGGGGCCCTGTCTTGGGGCCCCAGACCGCCAGTTAGGGCCCCAGGAGGATGGTGGCTGCACCCTGGGCTCATCCAGGAGAGTGTCGGGAGCTCAGTCCTGACCCAGAGTGCCAGAGATCACTGCTCATGGTCCACTGGCCAGAACTAACCACCTGGGCCCAGCCTACCTGGCAGGGGGAGAGAGAAACATACAAACCCCTCTTGTTGCTCAGGAAAAGGAAAGCATTAACACAGCAGAATGGTCTCTGCCGTTGCCCATCATAGAACGCTCCCCACGATGTGTAACGCGGATTTATTGTCTGCTCATTCCCTGCCCGAGACTGAAGTTCCTCTGGTCCCTGGCTTTCAGCTTTCCCCCTAGTTTTACCCTGGACCCCTAGCATGTACCCCCCACCAGGAAGGAGCGTGGAAGTTTGAGAAGGATCTAGTCAAGACCGACGGCTGCTGCTCCAAGTGGACGCCTGCTTCCCCCGGTGAAACCCTGGGTTCTCAGATGCCCTGTGCTGTGTGCTGGCTGCCATGGGTGTTTTCTTCACCATCTCCCCTTTGCTTCCACACCAGGGGAGGCTGTCAGGACCTATGAAATACCCTAAACACACTCCGTCTGTCTTGTCTGTTTTCCATTTTGTGTTTGTGCTGTTTTTTAGTACAATAAACAAGGTAAAATCAATGAAGTAAACAGCATGAGGTTTAAAGTGTTTTCAACAAGCGAACAATACCTAGCTGTTCTGAGAATGTGAATCCTTGGTTTACACGGATAGCTGGAAAACAAAGTATTTGGATGGCAGCCAGTTTTCCAGGGTGAATAAACACCTCAAAAGGGACAAATATTTTTCACAGACTGTCAGTGAAACAGAGGCTCATATGTTTAAAAATAAAAACCTAAAAAGGGAAGAAAGAAAAGAAAGAGCAAAGAGACCCTGCTAACCTTCCGTTTCCAAATGAGCTAAAAAACAAGTTTTTATAGTTATAGTTACTGCATCCAAAGAAACAAAACTCTTTTAACTCCTCTGTACCACTCTTCTCAATGAGTTTTTCTAAAATGTCACTCTTGAGATTGAACAAGGGACTTCACTCTTTAGGTCTTAGTTTCCTCATCTGTGAAATGGAGGTAGTTATAATTCCTCATTCACAGCATAATTATGAGAACTAAAGAGGTGAATGTATGCAGAGGGCTTAGAGCAGGGCGTGGCACCTGTGACATCCATGTGTTAGTCATCACCGCCATCGTATCATTATCATCACCATCACTATCGCCGTCGTTACCATCATCACCACAATCAGCATTCACTATCACCATCACTATCATAGGCGTCACCATCATCATCACCCTAATCATCGCCACTATCACCGTCTTCACCATCATCCCCACCATCATAGCCATCAAAACATCACCATCATCACCATCAAAATGTTATCACCACCATCACCATCGCCACCATCACCACCACCATCATCATTGTTGGTGCTTACAAACCTCACATGATGAAAGCAATGAAAACAAGTGTCAGGAAACCATCCTCTGATTGGCATTAGACAGCGGCCATCCAGTGAGATGCAAGCTCAAGTGCTGAGCATAGACCTGAAATATGAGTATATTGTGGGTTTTCTGACTATCACCCCTGTGAGGCACAGGCATACATGTCCACACACTTCATATACCCACGCACTTGACTCCTTTCTGAATATTCTCCGTGCTAGTGCTACTGAGAGGAAGGTGACGTAAAGGCAGTTGCTTGACTGGGTAGTTCTCAAGAATTCATGAATTGGCAGAATGCTTCTTCTTGACCCACTGCTGCCAGGGCTGCAGAAGCAGATACTCCAGAATGTTAGCAGGGTCACCCTTGGGAGCAGCGTTAGAAGCAGGCTGCCTGCAGGTCCCTAGTTTGTGCCTGGTTTCCCCCAGTGCCATTATTCACAACGCCCCAATTATGAAGCATATGATCACTGTCATTTTAGTGGTTTCTGATCTTCTTGCTGCTCATCTTTATTTTCTAAGCTTCCAAAAGGAAACTTTTGTTGTTGTTCCGTCGCTGTGTCGTGTCCAACTCTTTGCAACCCCGTGGACTGCAGCACACCAGGCTTCCCTGTCCTTCACTACCTCCTGGAGCTTGCTCAGACTCGTGCCCGTTGAGTCAGTGATACCATCCAACCATCTCATCTTCTGTTGGCCCCTTCTCCTCCTGCCTTCAGTCTTTCCCAGCATCAGGAGCTTTTCTAACGAGTCAGCTCTTTGCATCAGGTGGCCAAAGTATAGGAACTTCAGTTTCAGCATCAATCCTTCCAGTTCAGGATTGAGTTCCTTAAGGATTGACTGGTTTGATCTCCTTGCATTCCAAGGGACTCTCAAGAGTCTTCTCCAACACCACAGTTCAAAAGCATCAATCCTTTGGCACTCAGCTTTCTTTGGCGCTCAGCTTTCTTTATGGTCTGACTCTCACATCCATACATGACCACTGGAAAAACCATAGCTTTGACTAGATGGACCTTTGTTAGCAAAGTAATGTCTCTGCTTTTTAATATACTAACTAGGTTTGTCATAGCTTTCCTTCCAAGGAGTAAGCGTCTTTTAATTTCATGGCTACAGTCGCCATCTGCAGTGATTTTGGAGCCCAAGAAAATAAAGTCTGCCACTGTTTCCATTGTTTCCCCATCTATTTGCCATGAAGTGATGGGACTAGATGCCATGATGTTCATTTTTTGAATGTTTTGTTTTAAGTCAGCTTTTTCACTCTCCTCTTTCACTTTCTTCAAGAGCCTCTTTAGTTCTTCTTTGCTTTCTTCCATAAGGGTGGTATCATCTGCAAAGGCGAGATTATTGATATGTCTTCCAGCAATCTTGATTCCAGCTTGTGCTTTATCCAGCCTGGTATTTCATATGATGTACTCTTCTTATAAGTTAAATAAACAGGGTGGAAATATACAGCCTTGACATACTCCTTTCCTAATTTGGAACCAGTCCATTGTTCCATGTCTGTTTCTAACTTGCTTGTTGACTGGCATACAGGTTTCTCAGGAAGCAGGTAAAGTGGTCTGGTATTCCCATCTCTTTAAGAATTTTCCACAGTTTGTTGTAATCCACACAGTCAAAGGCTTTAGCGTAGTCAGTGAAGCAGAAGAAGATGTTTTTCTGGAATTTTCTTGCTTTCTCTGTGGTCCAGTGGATGTTGACAATTTGGTCCCTGGTTCCTCTGCCTTTTCTAAATCCAGCTTGAACATCTGGAAGTTCTTAGTTCACATACTGTTGAAGCCTAGCTTGGAGAATCTTGAACATTACTTTGCTAGCATGTGAGATGAGTGCAGTTGTGGGGTAGTTTGAACATTCTTTGGCATTGCATTTCTTTGGGCTTGGAATGAAAATTGACCTTTTCTAGTCCTGGGACCACTGCTGAGTTTTCCAAATTTGCTGACATATTGAGTGCAGCACTTTCACAGCATCATCTTTTAGAATTTGAAATAGCTCAACTTTTGTAATGAAAAGTAGAACAGTACCAGTGACAAGGCATCAATTCAGGTGCCACCTTCCCCAGAGATGGTTTCCTGCTTCCCTAGCATGAATCTCTCCAGGCAGAATCTTCTCCAGCCTGTCCATAGCAAGCTGGCGTTAAATATTGGCTACCAAGCAGGAAGCTGATCAGCCCCACCCCCAGCTCTTTGTGTAAAGCCGATCCTACTAGTGACGGTGGAAACTGAACCACGCCTACGGGAGACATAACACAGAGACCTCCTCCAGAGTGTGGTCCCCTTTGGTGGGGAGCGTAAGGCAGGGCTTGCACAGGAGAACCTGCGCTGGCTCTGTCAGCTTGGTGCTTCCACCCAGCAACATCGCTCCATGTGGGAACGGAAAAATATTAATTCAGGAACCCATGCCCATTAGTGAATCGCTGTGTCTGCAACTTTACGCTTATTAGAGTTTTAATAAACTCCTGCCTGTTTTTATAGGGATTTTTTTCCACCACCTTTGAACTACTTGAAAACAATAAATTGCCCTCTTCACACAGGTTGGCCAAATGGGAAGACTGACTTTATTTCCACTCTCCTCCTGAGAGTGATGACGCAGCCCCACGAGCCAGGGATGCTGTGATCGGATGAGAGATGGACTTCAGCCTCTGCGGTGACCCCCGGAAGAGGAAGCAACTGGACATTTCCTCTGCACATTGTCTTTTGCAAAGATACAAGTAAGGAATATCTGTCCTGGATTGTTTTTCCTTCTTTGAATGCCAGAAAAAGTTGCTAAGTTTAAGGGAAACAGAGGCGGGAAAAAACCTGTATATTATTAAGTTTTAATGGATAATGGTGGGTCTTTGGTCAAATCAACCAAAGACCCACATCTGCCGTGGCCAGGACTGTCATCACACCTAGAGGCCTGAGCACACTTTGGAGTACAGGTTTCAGATACGCCGACTCTTGGGGCTGACACGTTGACTGCCCCCCATTCCCTGGGTACTGGCGCCCACCTGGGTGCACCTGTGCGTCACGCCCTTGCTGTTGCAGGAACGCTCGTCCTGTCTCTTCCCTGAGGTTTGACTTCGTCAGGAACTTCTGGAGACACCTTCCCCGATCCCCCGTGTGGCACTCTGTTTCGTCACCTTGCTGTTCCTGCCTGTTTACCTGTTGATTTTCTGTTTTCCCACCTGGAGTGTAAACCCCATGAGGGCAGGGATTTGTCATTGTAGCTTTGTTTCTGAATGAATGACATGGTAGGTTACAGTGTAAAATGCTCCCATTCTTAAAGGCACAGTGCTCCATGCATCGCAGGAGACCAGGCTGGGTAGTCTCTAAGTCCCCTTCTGGTTTTGTGATCCCAGCATTCAGGTCCCAGGTCTCATTTAAAACCTCTTTTTTCCCTCCTTCTGAACAGAATCCACAGTACTAGACTCAAATCCACTTTCCTCAGATAACCTCTCCCTCACCCTCTCTGATCCTGCATGTGGTGCTCAAACATATATGGAGCGCCACTGAGTGCCACGCTGGGCTGCAGGGTCTTTGTGAACAGTGTCATCTTGACACATAGGCCACCCCTGTGGAACAGAGCCCAAGTGCAGGGAGTGAGGGCCTCTCGGAGCAGCGTGGGTTAGGACTTCCCTCCCGTCACCAGCTCCTGTTCCAGACTGAGGGACTGTCTGGTGAGTGGTACCCAAACCATCCTGGTGCTCATTTCCCCAAGCCATCTCTGTGTTTAAGACACTGTCCTTCATTCCAACGGGAGCCCTACAGAGTATCTCCCAGGTCAGAAACTACTATGTGCGGCTTTCTCTGCTTCAGATAAAATCACGCTGCCTCCACTGTCCACGATTCCATCCAGCATGAGGGCGAGGGAAATTGCAGAGTCACAGCTGCCTTCAGAGGGGGCTGACAAGCAGGCAAAAGGTAGATGTTTTGGAAGAAAGAGCCCTGTTAACAAAATGATGGAGGAAACATCCCTGTTATTTATTTCTTAGATTTGTAGTCCATTTCACCAAGGGTGCTGACAATATTGCATAGAAATATTAGATGTTCTGAAATCAACGCCTAATACCCTGCCAGACAGACCCAGCTTCTGACTAGTCCATCATGCACACTCACACACAAGCACTCACATACTCACACACACACTCCCACACTCCCACACTTATCCAAGCTGTTATACACACACACTCCAAGAGATATTATCAACCTAAGTCACCCCCCCCATCTTTTTTCAATCTCTGAAAAGCTGCATTTACCAAAATAAGCAAAACATGTGAGGTATGGAATCCACCTTGTTGAAGGGCTGGGTTTTATTGGTCACCCGGTAAATCAAACCACATGGAAAAGTGCTACATTTAGGAACACGCTGCGACTGTATTACCCCTCGACTTACTGGTTCATCTCTAATCGGAACCAGCTGGCAATAAAGACGCGAGTTCATGGGAATCCACCCTTTGTTGAAAGCGGGGCCGGGTGGATGCTGGAAGCCGATGAGCACAATGAAAACAGCTGTAATTGACTCTTGAGGTCAGGCCCTGGGTAGAACTCGGGGACAGGGGTGACGCTACAGCTGGTGCATTGAATGCTGGACTGCTGGTTACCTGTGACTGTGTATAGAGGAGCCAGTGAGGATGGTGCCGCTTAGGAGGCTCCCCGCTCCCCGCTCCAGTGTCTGACCCCACCGGCCCGGCTCAGGCAGCTCTGGTGTCTCAGTTACTCTGGGCTGCTTGCTGACTGTGGCCGCCATAGTGGTGATGATGGCGGTGATGATGATAATGGTGGCGGCGGTGGTGGGATGACCGCAGTGGGGACTAGGGTGGGATGATGCTGTTAATGGTGATGACGGTGATGACAATGTGGTGGTGGTGATGGGGGGGTTGATGGTGATGACAGCGATGGTGGCACCAGTCAGGAACAGCAGACAGGCTGCCCAAAGCACGTGGACCGTCTCCACATCAAAGCGCTGTAGTGTTAATTCCGTGAGCCTTGTAACCTTGATAGCATTAATCGAACTCTTTCCTTTTTTCCTTGTGATATATCTATTTTACACACTCTTTCCCCCAAACAAGGAAACTGACTTCTGGATTCTAGAAATGGAACGCACACATGTGCGACCCCAACTCCCCTTCCTGTTGCTAATCAGCTCAGGGCTCCACCCTTTGGAAAATGGTGATGCGTTAGGAGGGTCTGTGGGGTATTTTTAGCACCTGACACCAGCCTATCTCTTCCTCTCCCTGCAGGCCTGTGTGATGTGTACTGTTTAATCAACACACTTTAGTTAATTGTACAGACAGATTTTTTTTTGACAAGTCTGCTAATACTTTGAGATCTGCAGGGGGTTCAGCATCAGGGTTGGGACTGTCCATCTAGACCTGGGCCAGGGCACACACCATACACACGGGCCACCCTTCCTCCTGGGCCCAGGGCAGGCCTCAGTGACACTCTCACAAAAAAATCTGCATCTCATTTTTTTTTCTTCTTCTTTTTTTAAAAATTTTTATTTTTACTTTATTTTGCTTTACAATACTGTGTTGGTTTTCTTCTTGACACAGGATGTCTGGGATTCAGTACCAATTGCTGGAAGCTGGTGAGATGAAATTGATCTGTCATCCCTAGAGATGTTGTAATAAAAATAACACCAGGTCTTTTCATTTCATACTTAATCCCTCAGCTCCCACTGGCCCTGTAGTGAAAGTCAGGGGCTGATTAGAACGCACCACATTTCTGCATCATGAACATAGGAGGATCTAACTGTTTTGGTGGTCAGCACTCTGAACCCTGCTCATTAGATCTGTCTAGGAGAACTACTGTTTGGAATCATATAACAGACTCACTTCTCTCTGGTGGTAAGGATGGCGACATTGTATGCACGGACAGGCCTCGAAGTCCCTGTGTGTGCCCTGCTCACAGTGCCTAGCCAAGGGAATGCCCTCCCCAGAGCACTGCCCCTCCTTGGCACGGGCAGCACTCCACTTTGCTGTTGGATGCGCGGTTTGCGAGAGCAAGGCCTTAGTCTGCCTGGTCCCCTGCCACGCTGCCTTGCCTTGGATAGTGCGTGGTGTGTAGAAGATACTCAGTATATTTATGGAATCAGTGGATGCATGACCTCGGCCAAAGGGTGGTATTCCCTCAAGGAAGGCGTCCACCCGCAGGGTCCGCCGGCCGGCTCCCTGCACGTTGGGAGAACAGCCAGGTGGAGAAGCCCGCCTGTATTTCTAGGGAGAGGTGAGTGGTTTTTCTTGCATTCACTCTTGTGACTGTGGGAGCCCCTTCTGATGAGCCGCCTGCTAATGGAGGCACAGCCGCAGGCACCAGGGCACCGAGGGACCATGGGAAGCCTTTCCCGTCACACTTGCAGTCTGCGTGCATGTTGAGGAGACTGGGGGCGGGAAGGGGGTGGTGAACGTGTGCCTGGGGTCTGAGTTGCTCTCGTGGCGCTTTCCTCCCTGTCGGGCTCAGTGATGACTAGGCTGGAACTCCTGTCTTTTCCGGCTCCTCCTTTGGCACAGGCTCTGGACCCGACTCCATGGCAACCTGGAAAGGGAGACAGGGAGCTCTGTGCTTCCTGGAGGGTCTGGGATGCGCAGAAGGAAGAACACAGTCGGCTGCAGCCGCATCTCCAGCTGATGAACCACACTGGCCCTGCTCTACAATCTGCTTGGAAAGACTCTCCAGGGGGCCTGAGAACCGAGTTTCCTTGGTGCATCTGGTAGGTTCTAAAACTGAGCTTGGCTCGTTAAATCTTCTCTCAAGTGATGTGGACTGTATTCTCTCGACAAGGACATGCTGGAGAATTTCCTTCAAGGAAATATCTTAGAAGATCCATGTCACTGGGGGAGTTAAGAGAGAGAATGGGTCCCCCCAGGAGTTCTAATGAATGGAAACTGTCTTTCCCACACCCCTAGCCCTACCCGAGCTTCGGGACGCATCACGTGAATCATGACAAAGAACTCAGGCCACAGTTTTGGAATGAATTACAAGACTGAGATTTTTCCTGCCTTCATAAAAGACCCAACCTCTCTTCCCTTATGCCTGCGCTTCCCTCCAGATACACACTTTAATATCATGGTCCCCAGAGGGACTGTGGGGCTGTGGTCCCAGCTCATGAAGGCCTTCTGTGGGGAAGGCAGGGTCATAAAGATAATAGTACAAACCAAAGTCATGTTCTGAATATCCAAGGAGTCCTAACTCCCAACTACCTCCCTGCCTTCTTCCTAAGAGCACTTAAGATGCCCAGCTGAAAGACCACTGTATCCGGCTTCCCTTCACCACCCCCTCTACTAACACTGAGTCTTCTGGGCTGATGAGAGTGGGTGGTGCTGATGTGGCTCTGGAACCAGGGTAGGTGCACCCACAGCTGAGGGTGTCAGCTGTGAAGTTTGCTTCCAACCTCAGTGCAGCCAGGAGGCAGAACTCAGGACAGGTTACTCTCCGGGCTCCAGAGATTCCTGTCTGCCGAGCAGTAGAAGTTTCTAGCACAGGTGTGCTGGGCAGATCCAATGATCGGATGGTGATGGTGGTGATGATATCTTATTATCACCGTGACTTATTATCACTATTATGTATAACAAAGCAACTTCATCTGCAGTCTGAATGTTTCTGGAAGTCAGATAAGAGTATGTCCTCACCTTAAATTGAGGAAGATGCTAAAGAGAAACCTATTGTCTGACCCCGATCGGTGCAGTCCAGGAAGCAAATGAAAAGAGTAGTCTGGTTGTTTCAGAAAGGAGTTGGGGCCCCAGGAGCTGTGAGAGATGCTGGGGCTTGGAAGCTGTGGGCACCCCCCATGCAATCGGGTTGATGCGTCTTTCCCAGCACATGACGTGCACACACCTGCCACCTGGCCGTCCTTTCTCTTGAAAGGTCCTTTACCCTCTCTGCCAAATCACACTACAGGGTTAAAGGAATAACAAGGGCACCTAGATGTCATCATGCCTAGACAGTGCTTTATTCAATCCTCAAAATAACTCTACAGAGCAGCAAAGTGGGCACTGTTACCTCCATTTTATAGATGAGGAAAATAAAGGTCAGAGAAGGGGATTCTTTGCTCAAGGTTGTCCAACCAACCATCAGTAGACACTGTAGCTTCTTCTCATGGAGTCCTTGAGACCAGGGTTCCCTGGATCCCAGTTTGAAAACCACTGCCCTAGCCACTCTCTTGTGGATCCTTCCAGTGAGCCGTGTGGTTATTTATACGACTTTGGTCACCCTTTGTGGTCCTGAGGTGGTGAGAAGTGGATGGAATTCAGCATGCGCTGTACCCGGTGGGGCTCACCAGGTGCTTTGACAGCAAGATGTTTTCTTTCTTAAATCTGGAAATGGCTGGTCTCCTCAACAGGCACATTCTTGCCCACCCACGAAGGCTGAGGCCTAAAATTCTCCCTATTAACAAGCCCCTGCAGGCGCTGTGCACAGCAGAGCGGGCGGCCGCTCAGAGCCTGATGAGCGCTTTCTTCTGGTGCGTCCAGAGGGGCAGCTTGGCTCCGTGTTCACTGTGAGAGCATCAACAGGAAACGGAGCCGGAGCCCCTGCTGTCCTGGGCGGGACAGGTCCCCACTTCCCTCCAGGTCTGGCTCAGCTTCACCAGTGGAATCAAAATGGAACGCGGGATATAATTACACTGGCCGCGCTAGCAGCTGAGAAGCTCATGGGTTTGCTTACATGAGCACAAAATGAAATCTCGGCTCACGAGCAGGGGTTCTATGATTATTAAATGTGCATTGACGGTAGGCTTGGCAGCTCTTTGGTCTCAGGCGTGGAGCTAGAAGTTGACTCAGAGTCCCAAGTGGTGGCTCCACGCTTGTCCTCGTCTGTCAGTGGTGTTGCCCGTCTGCCTGGAGGAAGAGGCTCCTCCTGAGGCAGGAGGATGCAGAGGAGATATTGGCCAGGAGCCAGTAGGGGTGGCACTTGAGTTCCCCCTACACCCAAGTGTAGGTGGAGCCAGGCGTTGACCAAACCAGAGACTTCAAAGCAGGGTCGTGGGCAACCTTCCAGGTCGTCCTAAGTCCTGGAGCTCCAGGAGAAGATGGGAAGATGCACACACAGAAAGCAGCCAGACCCAACTTCCTGACTCTCCAAGCCCAAGCTTTGAGAGGGGAGGGAGGTAGGACAGATGGCATTTATCTGAACTGATGTCCCCTGACTCCCCAAGCCTGTGCTTTGAGAGGGCAGGGTGGTGGGACAGATGGCATTTATCTGAACTGCTGTCGTATTAGGGCACCAGTCACCACACCTCCATGAGCTTGAGAAGCACCTGGGAAACTGTTTATAGAGCGTGTGTCCATCTCCCGACTCTCTATACAGGCAAGCACCTCCCGCCAAGACTCTGAGTCATTTGCGCTGAAAAGGGTTGGGAGTCCATTCACAACACCTGGCCTTTCTGATGTGACTGTGAGTGAGTCACCTTGTGGGAGACAAGTTCCAGAGCGATAGTTCTCCAACCCCCGTCCCTCAGGGTCCCTGAGGGAGGTCGTGTTAGAGCCCAGGCTGCCAGACCCTCCTTGCAGCTTCTCATGTGTGGCTCGTGGCTGGAGCTCCAGAATCCGCTCCTCTAACAAGTTCCCTGGCAAGGCCTTGCTGCTGCTCCTGGGACTCCACTTTGAGAACTAACCTTTTCCTGTCCTGGGGAAAAAAAAAACCAGCTTGGTCACGTCAGTGGTCCAAGGAGAGGAAACCAAGCCTTGCTCATCTTTTCTTCCCCAGCACAGCAGGCTCACGCTTGGCTAATTGAATGCACCTGGAGATCTTTTAGAACGTTCCAGTGATGTTCTTTTTCTTTTTACTGAGATGCGTTTGATGTACAATATTACAGAGTTTCCGACTGTACAGCATAGTGATTCGCCATGCTTACGAATATACTCCACTCACAGTTATAAAGCTTGACTGTACTCCCTGCTGTACAGCATGTCCTTCTAGCTTCTTTATTTTGTGCGTAGGCATGTCTGTCTCTTGGTCTGCGCCCCCTAGCTCGCCCCTCTCCTTTACCTCTCCCCGCCTGTGACCACTTGTTTGTTCTCTATATCCACGACGTCATGGCCATCCAAGTCTGAGATGGGAAAGAATTTCCAGACACAGAGCATTTCAGAGGGGAGTGAGTTTATTAAGAGCAAGGAGCAGAGATAATAAAGGCGCTGCAAGCACAGTGGGCCGACCTCTGGACAGACCAAGGAGAGTCAGTGCTTTTTGTGGTTTAGCAGCCAGTTTTTATAGCCTCAAGACAAAGAAAAGTCCTGCTGGAAGGCTCGCATTAGGTGATTGGTTAGGGCACTGTAGGGTGATTACTGGAATGGGCTTTTTTGCCTAATTTAGGGTCAAGGAATCTGCTGGTGACGATCAGGGGGCATTGGCAAAGGATACTGAGGGGCTCAGTCAGCTTCGGTGACCTTGGTTCTGGGCTCCATGTCTGTGGCTTGGGGCAGGACTCCACATGTGAGTTTGTTTCTTTTTTGTTATATTCACTAGTTTGTTTTATTTTTTGAGATTTCACATACAAGTGGTAGCAAATGGTATGTGTTTCTCTTTCTGACTTCTTAGTGTGATCATCTCTGATCGCATCCATGTTGCTGCAAATGGCATCTTTTTCTTTTTTACGGCTGAGTGGTACTCCGTTGCATATATGTAGCACGTCTTATTTATCCATTCATCTGTCGATAGGGCCAAACTTAGGTTTCCTTTTATTTTTATTGTAAACAGCCCTGCTGTGAATGCATGCATTGGGGTACACATATCTTTTTGAGTTAGTGTTTTTTTTTTTCTTCAGATAAATTACCTAGAAGTGGAATTGCTGGGTCATGTGGTAGTTCTATTTTTAGTTTTTAGAGGAACCCTGACAATACTGCATTCTGGGGTGGGGTCCTGGCATGCTGCCCTCCTCCGGGTGCAGCCAGGGCTTAGGACCCTCACCCCTGCTCCTTAGCACAGAGCAGGCAACCAGTTTCCATCTCCACGTTAGTATCTGCTGAGCGTCCATAGCGTGCTTTCCAGTCAACAATTACCGAGTGCCTGTTGTCTTCCAAATGCTGTGTCAGAGGCAGTGGGAACGAAAGAAAAAGGTATATCTGTCTGGTCTCAAGCAACTTGCAGCCCACTGGAGTGGACAGACATGCATCACAGGCGTGCATCACAGGCATGCGTCACAGGCAGGGGCTACAACAGAGGACGTGCAGGCGCTACAGACCAGAAGGCAGAGGATCCTTCTCGCTGGAGTTGGAGCCGGGCTTGGAAACTTCCAAAGAGGGTAGACTCTAAGCCGGGTCCTGATACATGGTGAGGGAGAAAGCCAGCGCGCTTGCTCTGGCAGACGGGACAGGCTTCAGTGTCAGCGCCTGAGGCCACGCGGAGCCGTCAGGAAAGCCTGAGCAGAGTGGTGTGGAGGGAGGACAGAGAACAAGAAACGAGGTCAGCTGAGGAGCACAGAGATTAGAAGTGAGCTGCCTTTGGAGCATCAGGCTGTAATTCATTGTCCCCCAATGAAAGAAGGAGGTTTGGCCATCAGCCCCATGCTGCCACGTGGTAGGAGGTGTTCTCTCACATCCCAGTGGGAAGCACAGCCCTTTGAGTCTATGCTTCTTTAAAAAAGCACGGATTCTCATTTCTTCCCACGTGCTTTTGGTGCCAGGATTCCTGCCAGAGCCCCAACGTCCATCTCCTTCCAGGAGCAGGAAGGCAGGGTGGGGGATGGGCTGCTTGCTGGGAGAGGGGCCCCTGGACCAGCCTCTGCTGGTCATCCCTGGGTCCCTTCTCACTGCTGTGCCTACAAAGTGAAGTTGGGCAGAAAATCCGAAGACCGGTCTAGCCCTGACTTTAGAAAGTTGTCTCCTGCTGAGCCAGTGAGCCAGCAGAGAAGGACAGAAAGGACGCCTGCAGACGTCCCTGGCTCCCTCTGACGCCTGGCCTCCCTGCCTGCATTGCGCTCTCACCAAGCCCAGTCCCCGCAGGTCTGCAGAGCAAGGTGCTGGCCCTGCCCGCCAGGGCGCATTCCATCAGTCACCTTCCCAGCCTCCAGCCAAGAGAGAGAGCACCCCAGGTCACCAGTCCCTGAAGAGAAATGGTTTATTCAACCATGTTTCGGAAATTAAAACCGGGGCCTCACTCTTGTGTTTGGCACGTCTGATGGGAAAAGTCAGACATGAAAGAAAGAACGGGAGCATCTTGGGTGTGGAGCTCTCAGGAGTGGCTGGGGATGGAACAGCTGAGCTGAGCCTTGCCAGTCTCCTCTGCTCCTAGACCCTGAATCCTGGAGCTGGGGTGCTGGGTGGTGCCCAGGGCAGCGCCTCCATCCTCCGGGTGGAGGTGCAGGAGTGGGTGGGGACCGGCACAATGAAGGGAGTTGTGGTTTTGACTGTGGCTGGAATGACCGTGTGATGTATTGTCCAGACTGAAGAGGAGCTTGTGATGACTCCACTGGGACGTGGGTGTGAACCAGAGCTGTCCAGGGTGAGCAGGACCCACCAGACGGAGCTGAAGGAACTGGGGATGCTTAGGCAAAGAAAAGATGAACTGGGGGAGGCATAAAGCCTGCATTTTACAGAACCTGAGCTCCTGATATGAAATCCCGGCACCATCACTAACCACCTGTGTGACCTCAGACAAGTGCCATAACTTCTCTGAGCCTTGATTTCTTCACTAGGACAGTGGGTAATGGTGCCTGCCCCTCTGCGCTGCTGGCCAGGGGAGTTAGCCTGGTGTATATTCGTTGCTTATAGGCTTGGTGCTCAGTAGGCAGTGACCCTGGGCACCTCTCCCAACCCCACTAGTCCTCAGTCTCCCCTGCTGTGGGGTGAAATAAACTTCCCTCCTGGTTAGTCCTCAGGGTGGACTAACCCATGAACAAATGGGACAACTGATGTGGAAGGCTTGGAAAACTGTGTGAGCCGGTCTGTGTGAGGAGCAGACCCACAAGAAGGGAACCAGAATAAACTGCTCCTAGGATGTGTGGCCCCTCGAAGATAAACTTCACCGCTGAGGGGAGATGCAGATGACGTAACCAGAGATAAACAACCAGTTGCCCCATTCGTTTGGTCGGGTGGCCACGCCATAAGTAAGCACAGGCTCCTCTGTCCCCCCAGCATGACGCCCTCCCGTACTGGCGCTGACTCTGCCTCCCCTTTCAGTCTGTGACTTTGGGTGGGTTGATCCCCACCTCCTGGCTCCAGGCCTGGTCAATCAAAACATTCTGCTACTTGGACTGTAGTCATTGGTGCAAATACTGGCCAGAGGTCCAAGCAGACCAGTGAGACCCAGTTCCAGGGCTTCAGTTAGAGCTGTTGGCAGAGGCCCTTCCACCGCAGTGTCTGAGAAGGGTCTAGGGCCTGCAGCCACCATCTAGCTCACCCTGAAAATGGAACCCACGTGGAGGAAAGCAGCGCTGATAAGCTCTAAGCAGGAGCCTGCTCCCTGTATTTGCCTCCCTGGATCCAGCCCTACCTGAATTTCAGATCTGGAGTTTGCCGTTAGGCAAACTGATGCTCCTTTCCTTTGTAGGTAAGTTTCTGCCACTTGCGATCCATAAAACTTTGAAAACTAGACGCAGCTGATGAGAAGCAGAGACGTACAGAAACAGAGGGAAGGGTTCCTGAGTAGAACGCTTCAACCATCTTCTGTCTGGTGGCCCTCGGGCTCATCCCCTGTCCACCTCTGTCTCTGCTGCATTGTTTTATGGGCTGGCCGGCACCTGCCGGCTGACTCCCAGCTGGCTCATCCAACAATGGCCCTGGGGGACAATCAGAGACAGGGAGGGGGAAGCCAGGGGCAGTTGCCTCCTCCCTCCCTGCCTCAGGTGGCTGCTCCTGTCCCTCTCTCACTGTCCCCGATTCTGCTGGGCACCCCATCCCTCTGCCCCTAGCCTTGCGACACTGGAGGCTCCTGCTCTTGTTCATCTGTGGTGGCCTCACCGTTCCCTGGTTGGCTTCCTATCAGTCCCTTCACTTGCACAGACAATCCCCTGTATTAAATTCTCTCTGTCTTTGGTATTCAGAGGTGCTACTTCTCTCCTGCTTGGACCCTAAGTGACACTGATGGCAGATCTATTTCCTCTTGTGTCCTGGCAGTAGAGAGGACGGGGACATCCAAGGAACTGGAGTAAGTTCAGAGCTACCAGAGGTGAGGGGTGAGGCTGGGCTGGATCCACAGGGCCTCGTGAACCACGTGGAGGGGCGTGGCTGTGACTGGGGGCGGCAGGGGCCTCTGGTGCTCTGTAGGAAGGATTAGGGTGGTGTGGTGTGCGGTGACCGTCTCCAGGAGGGGAGGCGTGGGATTCGCATGCCCCTTTGGACTCTAGGCCACATCCTGAGACGAGGACATGGCTTCTGCAGGCCAGCACGTGCCAGGGGCCCAGAGAAATGCGATCTGGGACTTCCAGGAGCTGCCGCTCTCTGCCCGCACATTTCAAAGGCTGATCTCTTTGGGGGCTCCCCTTGCCCAAGTGAAATGGAATACTGTATGAGGGCTTGGGCGTAGAGGGGCGAGGACTCCAGGAGCCAGCGAGGCGGAGGGGCCGGGGGGCTTCAGCAAAGCCGGCAACAAAGAGCCCAGTGACCCAGCGAAGCCTGAAGCAGCCCAGACATGAAAGGAATATGCTGGAAAAATTAACTCAGTGTTTGCTTTGGGAACCAGTCTGACGGCTCTTAATCCAGTGGGCGTGTGTGCACTGCAGCTCACAGGACGCCCCATATCCCGGCGGGGCGACAAAGGGCCGTTTGTGAGGTTCGCGTCCACCCCTCGGAGGGTGCCTGCCGCCTGGTCCCCGCCCAGCCTCCAAGCAGCAGTCCTGCCGTCGGGGCCCAGCCTCCCCTGGCGGCCCGCTCCTGGCTGGTTGCTCGCTGGCTTTTCCTTTTCTTGCCTCCTTGATGTTCCCGCTTTAGAAAGACGAATAGCATGGAATAGTCGCCAGGCCCCAAGGCTGGAATGCATGGAGGGTCTGGCTTCTTAACAGTGCATCTGTCTGATGGAGAGACTAGAAAAAGTCGCCCTTGGCTCCTGGACGGAGGGTCTGGGGTGGGGAGGGGGCCGCCCCCTGCAGGGAGGAGTGACCCTCCCCCGTGAAGGAGTCACATGTGCACACATGGGCAGACAGGTCTCGGACCAGAATTTGATTAGATGTGCTTGAAAAGAAATCCTGTTTTAAATTCCTTCCCTCCTGTTTTAACTAGACGAGCCCCAGGGAGAGGGAGTCGGTGGCCAAAACTCAGACAAACCAACGAAGTTACTGCTGAGACTTTTGAGATCCCAAAGGCTTGGGTCCTGCCATTCCAGCGGGAGTTAAATGACCCTGGAGGGCCCTGATGACCACTGCGGTTTCACCTAAACCACTGGATTTAGAAGTGAGCCCGTGCTACGTGTTGACCCATGGGCATGCTGTCTACAAAGCCGTCACCTACATGGTCCAGTCTCAGGCGAGGCAGTCATCAGAGAAGCTGAGTCCAGCAATTAGAGCAAATTTACAAGTAACCCAAGGTTCTAACTCTCATCAGCCATAAGAAGGGCATTCCTGGACCTATTCAATCAGTTCCTACACCTCCTTTTGCTGTTCCCTCCTGTCCCCTCACGTCATTGCCGCTCCCTGAGTCTCTCCTAAAACAGAGACAAGACCCGCCACTCTTTGCTCTTATTACTGACGTGGCAGTCTGGGAAGTCGGGGTCCTCTTTGGGGATGAGGCTGGCTGAGTGCAGAAGCCCTCTTCTTGGGTGATGGGTGTTGGGGTGCAGCTCTCGGGCAAGGGCGACGACCACTCTGGATTCTCTCTGTCACCAGTTGTAAAAGAGGGCATGGTTGTGCAGAGCGTCTGCCTGTGCTCCGTGCCCCGGGGACACCCCTCTAGGTAGCCATCAGCCGGGGTGGACCCTCAACCCGCCCTTCAGTCTAACATCCTGTGTGACCCCCTTGGTCTCTTGTCTCCAGCCCAGCAGGACACTCCCACAGGTTCCCACACCCCAGAGCCCTCCTTCCATCCCCACCCCCTCCGCCAGCACAAGCGTGCACACGTTCCAGCGTTTCCTTTCTGCTCAAAAGCCTGGATGTCGGTATCACAGAGCCACCGGACACCCCCTGGGCTTCGTTCTTGTGAAGAAAGAAAAACCTCTGTCTACTTAAGTCACTTTCATTTCAGGGCTTTATTACCAGCAGCTGCACGCAATTCTAACTGAGAAGATCATTTATGACTATCACCTTAATATAAAAATAATATCTGCAACAGCTCCTGCCCCCCATCTGTCCATGTGGTCCAAAGTGGGAGTGGTGGATGTGGCAGGCACTTGGGCACACATGTCCCCTGTGCAGCCCCTGCACCGGGCTCTACCTTCTGTTGGCATGACCCCAACTCCAGACCCCAATGTGCCTGTCGCCTTGTTCAGAGTGGCGTTCAGCCTGGCTTGGAAACTAAGCCCTGGCAGCGACCTGGTCCTCACATGCACTTGGCGGCTATTGGACCAAGTGACCTTGCGCCTGGTTTGGGACCTCTTTGGGCCTGCTTGTCACCCTTGAGGCTTCACAGCCAGAGAAAGTTGAGGTCACATTGAGACTGTATTTGAACTTGGGGAAGCCACTTAACTTCTTTAGTTTCTGCAACCACAACAGCTTCTCTCTAGCCCAGCATTTGTAAAACAGAAATAGTGGAGGTGCCCAGCCCTGGCACCCACCCAGCTCTGGAGACCACAGTCTGAGACCCAGGTGTCTGTCGGCAGGGCCGGTCCCTTCAGGGTCGAGAGGGAGAGTATGTTCCAGGCCTCTGTCCTGTCTTGTGGAGTTGTTCAACCTGTCTACACAGTGTCTCCTCCATGCGTGTCTGAGTCCTGTCTACACAGCGTCTCCCCCATGAATGTCTAAGAGTCCAAATTCCTCCTTTTTACAAGGACCCCTGCCAGGTTGAACCGGGGCCCACCTAGCAACCCCATCTGAACTAGATCATACGAAAAGATGCTCTTTCCAAAAAAGGTCACAGTCATCGGTGCAAAGGGCAAAGACTCCCAACATATTTGCAGACTCGGTTCGACCATGAGTTGACTGAGAAAATTCATGTAAAGGAAGTCCTTTCCTGTAGCCTCTGCAAAGGCTCACCGTTAACACACTCACTGTCGCTGCACTGGGTTTAGTAGAAAGAAACTGTCTTTCTGTTTCATGAAGCACAGACCAGGTCCCCCTGGTCTACAGAGACTAGAGCGGAAAGTCTGACCCATCCTGCTAATTCAGCTCTGGGGGTCTCAGTGGGGCAAGCCCCACTGATGTGCTCAGGCCATCCTTGGATTTCAACTGGCAGACTGGGAGCCTGAGCTGACCTCCTCACGGCCACTAGCTGGACAGATAGGAGACCTAGCTCAGGGGCCAAAAGTTTCAAATCTATCTGAATTCCTCCAGCCTTGAAATTGGATTTTACCGCAGAGCGAAATCCATTCAAAGGCATCTTCATTTTCCATATAACTTGCCAGCTGCAGAGAGGCAAGGCAGAAAGAGTGGCTGGAAATTCCAGCTCCGCCCTCCCACTCCTGCCCCTCTGGAAATGGGTCCCTCGTCTTCTCTGTCTCTCCTCTCCTCCTATCTATGAGCAAGAGATGAAAACAGTCACTGCTTCCAGCTGTCCCCTCTGCTCTGAGGTTGGGCGCTGCCTGTGAGGGGACACAGGTTTCCCGGGAGTGGCAGGTGGCTGTTTGGCTGCGGTGGGTGAGTGGGTGCCTGTCCTTGTACGTGTGAGCAGAGAGGGGCCCCAAGGACAGGCACGCTCCAAGTCTAGCGGGCCGAGCTTCTTCCAATGTCCTTGATAAGGAAATCATCTTCCAATGAAGCAATCTCCAAATAGCTGAGTGGTGACCTAAAAAATTAGCACTCATAGGAAATGGGAAACACATCCGCCTCTGAGTAATTGGTTCTTTTTTCATATATGAGCTGAATCTGTGTGAAATTCCTTCCCCCCAATTATAAATAGAAACCAATGTGCTTTTCAGTTGGGCTTTTCTTTCTTTTTTTTTTTTTTTATGAGGTTTTTTCCCACAGACAAAAGGGATTTTCACTTTCAGGAGGAATGATTGCCAAGGGCAAGAGGCTTTTCGATGGCTGTGGCCCAGGGCCACCAGCCTCCTGCCCTGTCCTTGGCCTGACACCCCGGGCTGTTCCCTTCCTTAGAAGGGAGCACAGAGAGGCAGGAGGTGGAGGGTGGGATTCCAGCGCAGCTCTCCTTGGCTGGCTGGGTGAGCCCACGGGCCGCCTTTGCCCACCTGTGCCAGTTTGCTCAGCTGATGCTGGTACTCAGAGTCAAAAGCCACATGGCCTTCACGCTCTGGATGCTGTGAGATACGCAGACAGGGAAAGCTGTCCACGGCTCTCAGAAGCCTGGTGGGAAAGGTCAGAGGTGAGAGAAGGAGCCTGGAGGAGCGCCTAGTCCTGCAGAGATGCCAGGCCCTCTGCCGCAGCTGGGCAAGGGAGACCAACCTGAGGTAGCTCACTTCCTGGGATCCGCCCGGGAAACTGAAAGCCCTGCCACACAGATCCTCGGTGTGGACGCCTCCCCTGCAATTCAGTGCCAAAACCCAACAGCCTGAATTTGAAAAACCACTGGAGACAAAATCCGCCCTTAAGTGAAAGCTTAGTGGTTCACTGCAGAACTGTTTGAAGACACAGGGCAGCCTCAAATCTGTGGGAAGATAACAGGGTGTAGAGTGCAGTCACCCTATTAATCTTCCTAAGACCCATAAAGGTGCTGAGTTCCACATGCATCTTCCCCAGGGTTCCAAATCAGGGGCTGGGGACCTGAAGTGATCTCATTTAGAATTGTCACCAACAGGCTGGTGTCCCCAGGAGACGTGTCGGAGGCCACAGGCTGGTGGCCTCTGGGAAGACCTGTTGGTGTATTTTACTCAGTGACTTCAAACATCCAGTCTTCCCTGTGTCCTCAGTGGGGAACAAAGTGACATCTGAGTCCCTCCTGTTTCTTTCCTCTGGGCCCCCTGCCTGCTTCCGAAGGCATCCGCGCTGACAACCTGCCAAGTCACCACCCTTGAAAGTGTTTGTAGGAAGAGCAGGGACACCTAAGCCGGGCTCCCCAGATTGCCGGCCCCACACCCACCCACCCACTCACTCATTCAACAAGCAATGGTGGTGTATTTCATCACCAGAGTCCAAAAGCCCAAAGACAGGGAGTGTCAGACGTCTGAGGGCAGGAGAAGCGGGCATCACAGGTCGAACAGAGAGATGGAATTTGCCCTCCGCCTAGTTTCTGTCCTGCGCTGGCCTCATCCAGTGAAAGGCGCCCCAGCCTTGACGAAGCTGGCCTCTTCATTCAGACCACGAGCCAAGGGCTGGTCTCACCTGGACTGTCCTCCCAGACACGTCCTGACACAATGTGTTACAGCCCCCTGGGCACGCCTGAGCCCACGTAGAACCAGCCACCCCAGGGGGTGGGACCCCGGGGCATCTAAGGGCTCTGCAGCACTTGGCATCTGACCTTGTCCTTTAGCTACGCTTCCCGAGCGCTTTCCCTGGGCCTGGCCCTGGGTTGTATCTTCAGGTTCACATATAGTATCCAGAGCACCCGGGGGTGGGGCACAGCTAGGGGACCCTATTTACAGACTGGGGAGCTGAGGCTCTGCGATGTCTCATCTCTTGTTCCGGCTTCTGCAGCCAGAAAAGCTGGAAAGTAGACTCCAAACCACCGCCTGTGACTGCCCTTGCCCAGTGTGAAGTGGAGCAGTGATGCTCAGGGAGGTGACATCAGCGCAGCTCGATGTCCCCAGGTAAGACCTGGGGTGGCAGCCCTGTCCTCGCCTACCTGAGGGTGTTCTTGTGAGAACTGTGTGAAAGGATGCCCAGGAAAGGCATTCACAAGCTGCAAGGCACAGACGGAAGGACCCATCAGTATTACTGATGCCGTTGCCATCGTTAATGATGGTGAAAGTGCCCCCAAAGTGGCTCCTTGAAACATGAACGTAACGGTGACTGCAGACATCTCCAGACAGCCTTCAGGTACCCCGGCTGTGAGTTCAGATGGGAAAGCCTGAATGCCAGCTACGTGTCCATCTGATGAGCCAGATTCTCAAGACTCCTGTGGAAAAGCAGGTTTCTAATCAGCACTTTGCCCCCGGACTCCGCAGTGACATTGGGCAAGATGCTTAAGCTCCCGGGCTTTGGCGCTTCCCCTGGGCATTTGAGAAGCATTTGGAGCAGATCATTCTTGAGCGCCATGCCAGCTGCAGCCCCCGCTCTCCCCCACTGTACCCCTGCCTCCTTGCTGAGCCCTCACCCCATCCCTGAAGCACCTGGGAATGCCTTGCTCCCAGGAACTGACCTGCAAGGCCGAGCACTTGTCACCACACCTGGTCACTAAGGCAAGCCGGCCTGTCCATCCCGCCCAGCACAGCGCAAAGCATACATTCTAAGTGGGACTCTTCCTCGCGAAAGGGTTGCCAAGTCTCCGTAAATGCAGCTCCTTCTTTCCTGACCCTCTGCCCTCCTTCAAAAGAGCCTTTAAACCTTTAGAAAACACGCGGTTTCACTTTCAACTGTATCCGAGCTTAGAGCATGTTATTTTGGCTCCAGGACAGAGCTCTGGGTGGGAGGCGTCGACTTCATAGATTTGAGCCGGGGAATATTAATGAGCGGACGGGCTGCAGGGGCCCCCAGAACTGCCATCCCACCGTCAGAGCCTTGTTAGTTCAGCTGGAGTCCCTGACAGGCTCCGAGCCTGAGCTTGGCGGCTGGAACATCACATCTCAGTCTGACCCCCGGTGACCTCTGGTTGGTCTGAAGTTACAGGTTTTCTGGGCTCCAACAGTATACAGTTTAGGGGGCCTTCTCTAAGAAAATTACTTCAAAATCTGAACACAAAGGCAGTTACAATAGTATTCAGAAAAGAAACAGCAGATTTTAAAAAGCTGGAAAATGGACAGACACCACTAAATATACAAGTTAACATAATACTTTTACTAATTAGCTGCCTGAACCACATCTATAACACTTTCTTTCCCTGCCTTTTTTTTTGCGGGGGGGGGGGGGGGGGGGGGGGGGGGGGGGGGCTGCATATACTTTGATCTCCTTTTCGAATGATATGAATTTGGCTGCCTCAATTTCTATAGAGAACAGAAAGATAGCTTCGTATTCCCTTTGACTTTGATTGTAATTTGCTTTTGTGTGCGTGTGCTTATTGGTAGCTCAGGAAAAAAAAAAGTCTTCAGTTTTCACAATACATAATTATGCTTCTACCTGGCCCATAGACACCAATTGCAACAGTTGTGTGTGGAAAATTTTTCAGCCTGCGGTCAAATTTGGGGGGAAATTCTATTTAATTTCTTTCAGATAGGACCTGTAAGTTTTCACCATTTCAAGTTTTCTTGGAAAATTAGCACTGCTTTTATTTGTGAATTTCATGCTGTCTTCCTCAATGTCAATTGTTTTGTGTCAAACTAGCCAGGAATTTAAATCTTTTTCCAGTGTGGTTACATGATTCACTTCTCCACGTTCGTTAGACTTTCGAACCATCCAAGTGCTTCTTCATTGCTTGTATCTGAAACTGACCCCTTAATTAATTAGTATTTTATTATGATCTGGACGTTTTCAGTTACAATTCACTTTCCAAGTCAGAATGTTTATCTCTTTTGTTGCATATTCTGTTAGTATCTTCTCACAATTTGTCTCTTGATTCTTTAATAATGAAATTTAAAGGTGACAAAAGAAGATACCTTTCAGATGCATCCATAATTTCTCACTTGTTTCCTTGGAGTATTCCAAAGCGCCTTTCTAAATTCCAATCATGATGGCATATTCAAACTCTATCAAATATGCCGCTGCCACCAAAAATGGTTTTAAAATGGTTTAAAACATGACAGCATGCATGTCACTGCATGCGCTGCTCCTCGCAGAAGTGGATTTCCATTTTGACATTGAGTCGGAGAGAATTGAATCCGCCTTTCACAACTGCGTGCAGTTTGGAGGAATTTTCCACAGACCAGCAGCTGGCTCTGCGTCTCCCGACCTCACAGTTCTCCTGCAGGCCTCACGGGCCATGTTCATCCCTCTGCACCTTCACATCGTGACACGGGACAGTCAGCACCGGAAACAGTGCCCCCGCCAGGACAGCTGAGCGTCCTGACTGTGCCAGAGTGACTGCTCCACAGCTGTCCATGCTCCAGGAGCCAGCTGCCCTCAGCCACTCTGAGACTGCAGACACCACCCAGCAGCAGCGAGAGCGAGGGGGCAAGCCAGAGGGAGGGAGACAGAAGTCCTCGCCAATTGCAATGAGAATATCTTGCTTCTACAAATTTCCCCCAAACCCATGGCCTTGGGAATTCATCGGCAGAGACCAATGCACGTTCAGGCCCCAAAGCTTAAACTGCCGCTGCGTCATGATGAATCCACTTCTGTGTGGCCCTGGGTCCCATGAGGTGCACACTCAGGGACCTGACTGGCAAATGGGTTGTGCCCCGGGCCCGATTCCAAGTCACAGCGTCAAAGCCCTTGTTAATCTACACCTGAGTCTCTTGGACCCGCTTCATCCCTTCCTTTTGCAGTCACAGCCGGGTCACCGGTTCACATCTCAGCTCCTGTTACTAAGTTGCCCTGACCACGGTCTAACAGGAACCCCTGTTCCCTGTCGTCAGATGAAGTCAGCCTTTTTCAAGTGCCACAGCCCCCACAGAGGGCACAGTAGCAGTCCCGGAGTTGTGCAGTGCCCAACCTGTTCAACCAGACACGGTGCTCTTGCCGCTGTCTTCCCAACCTGTCCTCCCTTTTGTGGTTGGAGTGACCTTTCTGAGATAGAAACCAATCACACTACTTCCGGCTTACAAAAGGCCACTAGGCATCCACACTGCTCTCACCTTGAAGCCTAAACTTTGTTCGGAGAAATCCAGGCCCTGACCTGCTAACGAGTCTCATCTCTCACCACCCTCCCAATGCTACTCAAAGAGGCCCCTGCAGACGCTCACCCTCTGCCTCTTCTGACAGATTCCAGCTCATCCTGCAACCTGTCACCTCCTCCAGGGAATCTTGCCCGACTCGCCCATCCCCCACACTTGGTTGACAGCCCCTTTTGTTTGTTTCCACTGGATCTGGACTTCTCTGAGAGACAGCTGACCAAACTGTCCTGTCATTTCATCTCTTTTGGCCTCAGCCATTCCCTTCCTGGTGAGACTCTGGAAACAGGTGAATAGAACATGGGCCCTGCCCTGGTGGGGCTCTGGAGGTAAAGAGAAGTCAGATTTATACACAACCAGCCACAAGGGGGACATAGCCGTAGGCACAGTGTCCACATTGCAGGGACCCCTCCAAGGAGCCCCAGAACATGCTGGGTGGAGAGAGGAGCCAGGGCAGGCGGATCTGCAGTAGGGCGTGGGGGAATAGATCCCACACCAGCAGAGGTGGTGGGGGCCCCTCGTAGGGAGGCAGGGATGCAGGAGGCTGCAAAGGTCACCTGGGTCAGCTGGACTAGACCCAGCCCAAAGGGTGCCCCTGAAAAATGCACAGCCAAGCGGGGAGGTGGCAGGTCATATGTGCACATCCCTGGCAGCGGAGCGTGGTCTGGAGGGGGTGGGAGTGGAGGCTGGAGGGCCAATTAGGAGGCTGTCAAAATATTGTAATTCCAAACCGATTTGTCACACGCTGAGCATAGAGGAATCTCATTAGCAAAAAGAAAGGGGACCTGAGGCTGCCCCTGAGATTGCAAAAGCCCAAGTTCAACAGAACGGCTCCTCCTACACATTGCACCAGCTCTTATGGTCTCATCTCCCCTCCACCCTTTGTTTCTCCTCATCTCCATCCTCCTCTTGCTGTTCTATGCTTTCTCCTTGTCCTCTCTCTTTGGCTTTTTGGACGTTCTTTGCATCCGTTGTTTTCTGTTTTTAATTTTTTTATTTTTCTCTGGAAAGTTAATGACTCAGCCTCCCTGAGACTGGGCAGTGAGTGAAAGTCACTTAGTCGTGTCCGACTCTTTGTGACCCCACGGACTATACAATCCATGGAATTCTCCAGGCCAGAATAATAGAATACTGGAGTGGGTAGCCGTTCCCTTCTCCAGGGGTCTTCCCAACCCAGGGATTGAACCCAGGTCTCCCTTATTGCAGGCGGATCCTTTACCAGCTGAGCCACATGGGGGAGGCTGGGCAGACCTGGGTCTAAACTCAGGCTCTGCCATTTGCTCTGTGGTGTCAGGGGTGCCCCGGCACGTCCGAGAAAGGCGAGGTGAGCCGTCCTGTCAGAGCATGTGATGAGGGGGTAGCGCTGGGAGAACATTTATGAGAACGTGCCGTGCGTGGTGGCTGTGACTATGGTTTCTAACGTTTCCTTTAAAAAGAGAAAAAGAGGCTTGTTTCCATGTTAGTTCTTTTAAACAACCCAGGCCAAGATGAAGTGCCAAACCGGCCGACAGAGGAGAGACTGGGGGCGGGGGTGCTTCTGGCAGAGGACGGCACCCCCAGGGCACGGTGACCCCAGGATCACGGGGTAAGAATGTGTGCTTTCCAAATGCCGTCCCAGCTCTACTTTGCTATTGAAAGGTGACAGTTTGCTTGGACTGCAAGATCCTGCTCTCGTCCCCAGTGCAGCTGCTGTGATGGTTTGAAACTTATGCAGTAGGAGAGGACTGAAAACGAAAATTAAAGTCTTGCTATCTGATGGAAATGTCGGACCCCACCCTGTGTCCACCATCTTATCCCCCTCCGTCCAGCCTGGCTGAATGAAAACCGCGTCTGTGAAACTCGACTGTCTTCTTTCTGTCCCACTCGTGCCGTTACCATGCACCTCATAGTTCTTCTTTAAATCAGGTCTTGTTTTGTTTTCATTTGATTCTTTTGCAAGAAGTTTGCACTGTGGCCGTTGGTGGAAGGGGTTATTTCTCCTCACCATTAGAAGCTAATGTAAAGATAAATACAATAAACCATAAGGCTCTCATTAAGCTCTAGCCGGATGCCAAGGTGTGCCAAAGGCTTTAAGCTGCAGCCCAGTGCAGGCTATTGAAGGCGGGGGAGGGGACCTGCTGGGTGTGAGAGTCAGGGAGACGGCTCCATGGCCGGGGGCTTCCTCCCCACGCCGTCAGGGTACCCAGAGGAGCATCTCCAGGGGCTTTCCAGTGGCCCTGGAGTCCTCTCAGGTGGACCTTCTTCTGGGTGGGCCATGTCCCTGCAGTGGTGGGGGAGGAGACCGGGGTGGGGGCACGGGGCAGATGCCACCCTTCTCTGTTTTGTCAGCAGCCTTGTGTCCAATGCACAGGACACTCTCACAGCCAAAAGAATGTCTGGTTCTGATCCTGTAAAACTGCGTCCTGGAGTGCTAGTTGTAGCGGAGTTTGTTTCGGAAGGAGGATTTTTTTTTTCCCTTCTTCTTTCGTAGGAGACACAGGAAAGGACCAAACCAGCCACCAGACTGCCGTGCTGTGTGAGCCCCACCGCCGCCGCGTTCCCACACCCACTGCCCGGAGCCGGGGGCCCAGGAACCAGGCGGGGCGCTTGGGGCGAGCAGGTCTCAGCTCCTGCATGTGGCTTTGTTGGGAAAAAGCTAGCTTAGAGTCTTCGGGCCACCGCATCACTAATCAAGATGTAACTGTCCGGCCAGGAGATGATCCACGAGCGTCTACGGCCAAACGGAAACACGTTCATTCAGCTGGTGGAGGGGGGCAGGGACCAAAACCAGCGGATTGGCATAAAAGCCTTCTCAGCTTGGAGCTAGCTGCCATACTCAGCATCCCTGCTTCACCAACAGTCAGAGCCCTGTGACACGGGTTCCCTTGTTCCCGTTCTCAGGGTGACGTTGAGACTCGCGGGTGAAGAGTCTACGCCAGACACTCACAGAGCAGAGAGGCTGGGCTGATGGCAAAAATCCAGTCGAGCCCTGCCTCTCCCCCTCCCCGTCGCTCCTCCCTCGTCTCACCACCGCCCTGTGGCCAGTGCCCAGGGCCAGCAGGCTGAGAAGAAGCGGGGAAGGCACAGGCTGTCTGCTCCCCACCTCGTGGTCATGAGAGCCCGGAATGGCCAGTGACAGGGGTGGAAGTGGTGTGTCTGGACACACGTCAGCTTCCCCTGCTGTGAAAGTCCCCCTGGAACGTGTGCCCGCATGAGACCCTGGGCCCTGCAGCTCATCAGGGGGCAGTGAGTGGACAGGCCTGGCCAGGCTGTGCTGCCGTTCAGCTGGGGCCTGGGTGGTGGGGGGCTATTTTGAACCTCCCAGAGGCTCAGTTTAGTCGTCCATGGGACGCACCACCTGTCGTGAGCCTTTGCCAGATTGTGCCTTCTCAGCAGTGCTGAGACAGGGCTCCCCTTTGTCCTGCCTCCTGAAGCCATTTCCCACCCTCCTTGCAGGGAGGCCGGTGGTGGGAAGGCCCTGCCCAGTGGTGGCTGTGGCATTCCCTCCCAGGGGCCTTGGCTGTGGGCTGAGTGTCCCTCCTGGTCACGGTGCCTCTTTCCTGGCCTTACTCTGGCCCAGAGAGTCTGGCACAGAAGTTCCTAAACGTTCCCTTTCTGCGTAAGCTCGATACGCCCTGACTCATGCGATGTTGCCCGGGGCTGCCCTGAAGATTAAATGAGATAATAACTTCAGGTTGCTTTGCACAATGCCCAGCACATAGTAGGTGCTCCATCTGCAACTGGCATGAATGAAGGAATGAGTTCATGGAAGCATGTGGTGTGAGCAGTATTCTGCACCTAAGGACCGAATGTGTTACCGTAACCGTGACCGTTATTATAAAGTGATAGCAATGCAGCCTGGAGAATACCCACCGCCCATGTGCACGTGGACAGCCCCCAGAATGAGAATAACTGTGGGGTGACCAGTGGGGCTGAGCCCCAGCTTCCAGCCTGTGTGCACCTGCATCTCGCTGTGCCGTCGAGGTGAGGCCAGTTAAAGGCGAGCCGAGGTGACATACCTCGTTTTCTGAAACCCTTGCCTGAGCCTTGGCAAGGTCACACGTGGATAGTGGTGAAGTCAGAATAAGAGAGCTCCCAGCCAGCACGCGGGTGATCAGAATACCATGTGACAGCAACAAGGCTTTGTGTCTGAACCCGTGAGCTTTGTTACTGCAGCCGAGCTCGTCCGTACTGGCTGATAGGAGGACAGGAATCACAAGCGAGCATGTGCTTAACACTTAGTAAGACTCTTGTCTTTTGCTGGAAGGCACCCTTTCACAGAGGACCTTCAAGGTCACCTCTGCCTCCCATATGCTGTCTTGGGAAAACGTTTGCCTAAAATATGTCCAGGGATGGGGGCTCCCTCCCTGAAGGCGTCTCCAGCCTCAGGGACGCCCCTGCCGCTTTATATTCAACTAGAGTTCTCCTGCCTTTGACTCACTTGCCGCTCCCACTGTTGCCCTCAGAGCTCCAGGGTTGCAGACCCTGGGGCAGCTCTGGGCCTGGGAGGGACCCCTCTCTGTCTTACACAGGAGGACCCTGAGGTGCCAACTGTGAACTTGAGATGAAGCTGTCTGGGTGGTAACTCAGTGTTCGTTCTACTGAAATCTTAGAGGACAAGTTCAAAACCACACCCCTCCCATTCCCCAGACACTGGCACCACTGCAAAGTGGGGTCTGGGTGCAAGCTCTGGGCACACACACTCGCTATTCCCCACTGCCAGCTGGCTCAGGGCCAGGCATGGGGCTGCAGAGGTGAAAAGCACCAGCCTTACCCTCAGGGGTTCCTCTGCCTGGTTGGGGAGGTTCATGGGTGTGGAAGTCTTAGAGGGCTTCCTGGAGTCGGTGATAATCAATGTCTTCAACCTCGTCACCTGACGGATGGGATAATGCTCCATGCTTTCAACCAAGGGTTCAACTCCCTCTAGTCCTGCACACAGTCTTCAGGACTGGCTCTTCTTGCAGGTGGTGCTCGCCTTGGCAGGAAGGTGGACTGAAACAGCAGCCTCCGGGGTGATGAACTGTTCTTGCCGCAGGTAGCAGCGATGCCTACAGACTCTAGGAAGGTGCTAAAAGCCACTGGCGGTGCACAGTAAGTGGGTGAAGGTTATACTATGTGAACTGTATCTCAATAGAGATGTTTCAGAAAGAATCTCATCATGACATTTTATCCGTGGCTCACCTTTGGTGCGCACCTACAAGACCGAGCCCCGTTCATCCCGGGACGCCTGCCTGGGAGGGCACACAGCTGCTCCAGCCCAGCTGCAGCAGAGCCTCAGGCTCCGAGCTCTTCTCTCCTGGGTCAGCAGCAGCTTGAGCATGCCTTGTCCACAGAGGAGAAGCCCTCCCCACCCCATTTCTGTCAGCATCAAGGAACACTGAGGGCAATGCTGGAGGCATTTGAACAACAGTCTGCCCGGCTTGTTACCCTCTGTGTGATCTGCAGACCAGCCTCATTGGCGTCCTCAGGAATATGTCGGAAATGCAGAGCCTCAGGCCCCGTCCAAGACTTACTCAGTTGGAGTCTGCACTTTAACCAGATCCCCATGGTTATATCGCATGTGAGAGTTGGAGAAGCATTAACCTAGAGCATAATTCTCATGCCTGGCTGCATCACTGATGCCCGAGTTGCACCCCCAGAGTCGGATTCCCTTGCTTGGATGCACCTGGGTATGAGCAGGTGCCCTGAGGATTTATGACGTACATCATGGTTGAGAAGCCCAGGTCCTCTGCACCTAGAAGTTTTGTTTCGTGTGGTTAATCTATCTAGAGCTGAGCCGATTCACCAAGCCTCACTGTCTCTCACTATCAGACCAGCCTCCCAGCCCCTGCCATGTGGCACACAATGCCAGCTGGCTGCCTCATTTCACTCGGTTTCATCTTCACCGAGCAATCACTGCCATCTCTGTGGTCACTGTTCAACTTGGCCCTGACCACACTGGGCCTCTCAGCGATTCTCCAAACACTGGACTTCAAACAAACAAAGAGAAAATAACATTTGCTAATCCTTTGTGATAAGCCGCCTTTATCAGCCTCCATGGCTCTCAGCTGGCATCGGCTGTTCAGATGGTCTCTTTTACATGCTGTAAATAAACATCACCTGTTTGTCCAGGATGACACGGGGGCAGCTCCTGCTACTGGTGTTATCACGGAGGAAGCACTAGGTTGGGTGTGAGTGTTTGGACACGACCCGAGAGAGGACAATAACAGCGGCCTTGGCTGAGTCCCAGGGTGACCAGACCGCAGCCTCGGGAGCTCTGCTGAGATCCACGGGGCTATTGCTTCCTGGAAGGTGCAGCACCCAGAAGGGGACTTTCACTTCTTCCTGCCTCAGTGGCCACCTCTCCCGTGTCTAGACGCGGCGCTCACAATGACCAGGGCCTTCCGGATTCCATTCCCTGTCTGCTGCCAGTTTCCAGAGCCGCGTATCTAAATTGGGATTTCCTGGATTCCCAGAGCCTTCTGGTTGGAGGGAAGCAAAACCGAGTCCTCTCTTTATACAGCCAAAATGCAGAGATGGAGGGCAGGGGGTCACTTAACCATGAGGATGCGCCGGGCAAGAACCTTCTAGACCAAGCTACCCCTTCTGCCCTTGTATCAGCAGGAACCTCCTATTCCAGGATGCATGCCCGGGAGCAGAAGCTGGGCTGGATACCAAGACCCATCCACAGAATTCCTGGAACCAAGTCAGTGGCACCGATTGGCCTCACTGGGCCACATGCCACGAACCGTCACTCGGGCAGGAGTGAGTGACGTTTTGATGGGCCAGACCTGAGTTGCTGGGACTAGGATCCAGGGTGGATCCCTCTCATTTAGAGTGGAGAAGGGTCCCCAACAGAACCTGGGCTCTGCTTGGAAGATGGGCATGGAAGCAGCGGAAGCACAGAAGAAGCTCCCAGCAACCGACATGGTCCCCCAAGTGCCTGAGCCCAGCGTGTCCACATGCCCCAAAGGGTAGAAGATGACCACAAAGCTCCCACCTGAGCCACCAGTGGCAGCCAGGTTCATGGCCAGAGGCCTCTGGGTGGTGCTGGTGAGGGCTGGACACCTGGGGAGCAGCTGGACTCCCACAGCCCACGGAGGAGCCAGCCCTCTCCTGAACCTGGGACTGCCTCCTCTCCCCTTGGTCGGGATGCCCCTCACCTGTCCTGGCGTCCCCACTGACAGTCCAGTTATCTGCTGCTCACTGCTCATGGCTTAGCTCGGTGGCGTGGAGCAGGAGCTGTCCAGGGTGGCCTCCATGCTGACCGTGGTGATTGCAGTCAGAGCTCAGAACTCGACTGGAGCTGCCCGACTGAAGGCTCAGCTGCGCTGGCCCCAGGGGGTCAGTGTCCACCTTTGGCCTCTTGTGTGGCCTGAGCTTCCCTCATTGTGGTAGCTGGAGCGTCTCAAGAGAGAAGAAGACTGTTGTGCCCTTGGAAATACAACCGACCACACTTACCCGTCACCTCTTCCAGGAAGGCCTGCTTATCACCTCCCATCTCGGTGCACAGAAGGATTTAACTGATAGCTGTGGAGCTGGCATCTCTCAACCCTGGCTATGCAGCAGTGTCATCTGAAGCTTTCTCAAATTTCTGCACCCTGAAATTCCAACCTAACTGGCCTGTGCGGGGGAGGGCCAGGACGTCTCTTGAAAGGTCCCTAGGTGGTTCTTCTGGCAGCTCTGTGCTAAACAAGTGAATTGACAAGTGATTCTGGCTAAACAGAACAAGAACAGCAATTTAGAAACTAAATGTCTAGAAACTAAATATTGATGGAGCAGCATAACAAGGAAGAAAAAATCAGCACACGGGAAAAGAGTGGTAAAGGAAACGGACATCCAGAAGAGCGGGGAGGAGGCAGCTCAGGAAAGGGCTGTAGGGGAGGTCTGCTAGTCAGGTGGGAGGAGAGGCGAAGCCCACTGTGGCGTCTCCCCTGCAAGGGGTGCAAAGTAAAGCGGGGAGACTCCCCCCAGCAGGAGGGATCACAGGGTCACTTTCTCCCATAGCAGTGTCTCGTAGGTTTCATAAATGGACGGGAAAAGATCCATGCCTGGCGAAACCTTTTCTGTCTACTAAATCAGTAAATAATTTACAAATGCTTCAGGATACTTCTCTTCCTGAATTGACCATGGAAAACTTGGGCTGCGTTTCTGCAGGTGAAATGTAGTGTGTACAGAAATGTAGCGTGAGATGTAGTGTGCACAGGTGCACACATATGCACGGGGTTGATAAGGATGTAAAGTTAATCTCAGAGAAGTCTATGGGAACCTGCCACAGGGCTCTGCATTTAACATTATCCTACTTACTATTTTGGGGTTTTTTTGGGGGTGGGTGTTGTAAAAAGTACATACCGTAAAGTGTACCATTTGCGCAATTTTTAAGTGTACAGTACAATAGTGTTAAGTGTATGTACCTTGTTTGGTAGCAGATATAATCACTCTTTTTAGAAATAATTGGCTGAAAGAAAAGCCATTCTATCCAACAGCAGAATTCCCAGAGCTCTGAAGTAATTCTCATGAGACAAGTCAGAAAGTAGTCATTCAAGACAGTAGACAGTTATGCCCACTGCCTCCCTAAACAACTTACACCCCACGACTTAGGCCCTGCCATTTAGAAGGTACTTTCGTAAATGTTTATGAACTAAGTGAACTTTAGCAAGTTGAAATGAAGGGCTCAAAGTGATGACATTCAACAATATGTAAAATCCTTAGCTGGGATTTACCATCCAAGTGATCTAGAATCTAAAGTCCAGCTCAGTAAGAAAGAAATGTCTGTCCGTTTAAAAGTTTGAAATGTGTCAAGCATACAGTTGAGTACAGAGGATAAAGTAACCAGTAACCATACACTTCCACCAGACTTACCAATGTTAACATTTCCCCTGTTTATTTGCATGTCATCTTTCGAAAGGAAACCCTACAGAAGTGTTGGGACCCCTCCCTGCACCCTGCCTGGCCCCGCTGCCCCTCCTTCCTTGTCCAGGGTGGACCACTATCCTGATCTCAATGTCCATCACTCCTGCGCATGTTTTTATATTCTGGCCACATGTAGGTTCATCCATAATCAACGTGAAGAGTTGGTTAGCGTGTTTTTACGTCAAAACGGTTTCCTATAAATGGCTTCCTACTGCGTATTTCATCTTGCAGATAGCTGTGTGACTTGGCACGGTGCTTGCAGGTTCACCTGTGGTGACACCAAGGCTCTCTTCCTCTATTCTGCTGTCGAGAGTGTGCTCTTGAATGTGTGTGTGTGTGTGTGTGTGTGTGTGTGTCTATGTCTGTGTGTGTGGCCAGTGGCTCACTTGTGTCCGGCACTTTGTGACGTCACGGACTGTCGCCCAGCTGGCTTCTCTGTCCATGGGATTTCCCAGGCACGAGTATTGGAGTGGGTGGCCATTTCCTCCTCCAGGAGCTCTTCCCGACCCAGGGATCAGATCGACATCTCTTGCATTTCCTTACCACTCCACCACTTGGGAAGGCCATGCTATTGAATGCATCTCCCCAGTTTTGTTAGCAGGTCTACTGTGGATGAATTTCTGTGTTATTTCTGAGTTTTGGCTGCAACTTAGCAGCAAAGGGCTGTCCCTGTGTAGATGGGAGTTCCTCTCGGATGTACACACAGACGTGCCTTGCTGGTGGAGGGCTGCACAGACTGGATTTCGGTAGAGACAGTGTTGTGCTCAGAGTAGTCAGTGGTGCTGCCGCTTCCCAGTCTCACAGTGTCAACACCTCCAGTTTCCTTCCTCCAAACCCATAAGTGGGGAACAAATGGTACCTCAATTTGGCTTTCCCTGGCATTGCCCTATTACTGGCCAGTAAGGTTTCCTCTATTGTGCATCACTTGCTCATAACCTCGCTCCTTCATTCTCTATTATATAGTTTATCATTTCTTATTGATTCATAGGTATTCTTTATAAATATAGTTTGGATACCAATTCTTTGCCACATGTACATGTTGCAAATATATTTCCAGAATACAGATTATCTCTTCACTTTATTTAGCTCATGGCAATGTTTCCCAGCATGGTATTTAGCAAGATAGTTCTTTATGATTTGTGAATTTTCCATCCTGTTTAGGAAAGTCCTTCTCTGTCTTAATATCATCAAGATAGTTGTCTACATTTTCTTCTAGAGGTTTTTAAACTTTGTTTTATCCTTTTGTAGGTCTTTAACTGTCTAGACATGATTTTTGTAAATGATCTGGTGACTTATTTCGAAGGTGGGGTTGATGGAATTTGCCATTTGCTGGATGTGGAGGTGAGAGGAGTCAAACCCAACCCCACACTCTTATCCGGAACCATGGAACTGACTTTTCCTGGTATGGGAAGCACTGGGAGGGGCAGGTTTGGGGACAGAAAAATGCGCAGCCTGGTTTGGACCATGCAATCCTGGTGACCTGGCACAGCCGGTGTGTAAGAAAGCCTCAGCTACCATCAGAAAGACGAGGGGATGAATGGCGCTGGTCCTGGCAGAACACGTCGGAGAAACAGCCAGTTCTCTAAGGTGGGGGTGGCCTGCAGTGGCCCGAGGACAAGCTCACCTCCGGCGCCTGCGCCAGTGCCAGCTTCCCCAGGCAAGTGCCCCACGCTCCACTGAGGCTTGGAAGCCAGAGGTGGCTCTGTTTGTAGGTCCATCTCCATGTGGCTCTGGAGAAACTTTTTTATTATTTTGTTTCATTTGAAGGGGGGATTCAAATCACTTGTTGTCAAACAAGTGATTTGGTTAATTTATTTCTCAGCAGCTGGAACTGGCAAGTTGGTGACCCAAGCGATGGGTCAGCCGGCTGGTTCTCCACCCAGGCTGCATGTTAGTTTGACTGGGCGCTGTCAGCACATGCCAGTGCCCGCACCACAACCCTGGAGGGTCCAGCCCGGCGACTCTGTGCTGAGGCCTGAGTTAGAACTTTCTGAAACCACCCAGGGGTTCTGGGATGAGAGGGGCCAGGGTCGAGACTGCCGCAGACCCCGTGACCACCTTCTCCCTGTGGAAGACTCTGTTGCCACCTGCCGCCGTGGAGCTCTGGGGTGTGCACTGCGGCAGGAGTTGGGCTCGACCGTGTGATAGCCATTTGGCCTTTTGGGCGAGGAAAGGGCCCGCTGGTCAGTTGTCCGGAGTGTCGTAGGCAAAGATTGATTGGGTGTCTTTGCATTGGGTCCAGATGTCCTGGCCTCCTCGGGTGGGGGCAGCCTCCACTGGGACGAAGACAAAGAGTGAGAGGGCAGAGCAGCTGGGACGTGCAGCGAAGCTCCACAGTTGCCCCCGACCCCCGGCAGACAGGAGCCCTCACAAAGGCCAGAGCAAAGGGGGACATCATGCCCTTGGAAATGTGTGCAGCCCTCAACAGCTTGCAAACACTTCTCTAGACTCTCATTTGGGTCTTTCACCCTGAGGACGGGGACAGGGAGGCCAGAATTCTTACACTCATTTTTCAAAGAAGCAGAACCAAACCTTGGTGTGAAGAGGGTCCAGCAATGCCACACGGTCAGCAAACAGCAAATGAGGCCAAGGACAAAGTTGTCTATTAAGTATCTGGCACACAGGATGTTTGAATCCATCTCTCTAGGCAACTTAGAAACCAGAGTTCCCTCCAGACTGGCCACACCCCGGGTGCGCTCTGGGCACAGCCTCACCTCGGGCCACCTCTCCTAGAGCAGCCCAGTGGGGGGAGAACAGAAACCGCACAAAGAAAAAGACCCCTTCGGCTTGCTGAGCTGTTCCCGTTGACATTTCCATCAGGAGAGGGCCTGGGGAGAAATCCCGGTCATGGCTACAATGAAGTTTTAAATCAGAGTTTCTCATCCTTTTCACATTTGAAGTCCGACTCCTTGGGATAGCCGTTGTTACTTGTAATATCTGTGGGTTAAGAAAATATATATCCTAACAACAATGCCTTCTGTGAATGTGCAACACTCCGTGTTGTTTTTCAGTCACTAAGTTGTGTCCGACTCTGCAACCCCATGAACGCCAGGCTTCCTTGTCCTTCACTGTCTCCCAGAGTTTGCTCAAACTCGTGTCCATCAAGTTGGTGATGCCATCCAACCATCTCATCCTCTGTCATCCCCTTCTCCTCCTGCCTTCAATCTTTCCCAGCATCAGGGTCTTTTCCAGTGGGTCAGCTCTACACATCAGGTGGCCATAGTATTGGAGCTTCAGCTTCAGCAACAGTCCTTCTAATGACGATTCAGGGTTGATTTCCTTTAGGATTGACTGGTTTGATCTCCTTGCTGTCCAAGAGACTCTCAAGAGTCTTCTCCAGCACCACAGTTTGAAAGCATCAACACTCAATTTTAGAAAATAGATCATTGCAATAACACGCACTTTAAAATTTTACAATCCAATTCATATGGGCAGACAGTATTTTCTCTCAAGATGCTTTTGCTATTAGTAGAAAAAAGTCTGTATGTTTTAAAAGATGCATATTTAAGTAGGGAAAGAAAAGAAAGAAATGGCATGAACTCTGGGGAACCTGGCAAAGCCTTACACTGATGAGATAGCTGGTAGGTGTGTGGGAGCTTGTTAGACTTTCACCTATTTATATATTTAAATCTTCATGATAAAACCTTTAAATAAAGATACTACTTGGTCCAGTGTGAATTCACATTGTTGTCCCTTTGAGGAATGTTGTCCCCTCCACATTCTAATCACCTATAGCCCACAGACTGGAACCAGTGGTCTGACAAAATGTGGTCCCACTGGAGAAGGGAATGGCAAACCACTTCAGTATTCTCGCCTTGAAAACTCCATGACCAGTGAAAATGAAAGTCGCTCAGTCAGACTCTTTGCGACCTCTTGGACTATACAGTCCAATGAATTCTCTAGGCCAGAATGTCTGCTTTGATCTCTCAATTTGATCTCTGATTCCTCTGCCTTTTCTAAGTCCAGCTTGAACATGTGGAAGTTCTCGGTTCATGTACTGTCAAAGCCTTGCTTGGAGAATTTTGAGCATTACTTTGCTACCATGTGAGATGAGTGCAATTGTATGGTAGTTTGAGCATTCTTTGGCATTGCCTTTCTTTGGGATTGGAATGAAAACTGACCTTTTCCAGGCCTGTGGCCACTGCTGAGTTTTCCAAATTTGCTGGCATATTGAGTGCAGCGTTTTCACAGCAACATCTTTTAAGACTTGAAATGGTTCAGCTGGAATTCCATCACCTCCACTAGCTTTGTTCGTAGTGATGCTTTCTAAGGCCCACTTGACTTTGAACTCCAGGATGTCTGGCTCTAGGTGAGTGATCATACCATCTTGGTTATCAGGGTCGAGAAGCTCTTTTTTGTACAGTTCTTCTGTGTATTCTTGCCACCTCTTCTTAATATCTTCTGCTTCTGTTAGGTCCATCCCATTTCTGTCCTTTATTGAGCCCATCTTTGTGTGAAGTGTTCCCTTGGTATCTTGGATTTTCTTGAAGAGATCTCTAGTCTTTCCCATTCTGTTGTTTTCATCTGTTTCTTTGCTTTGACTGCTGAGGAAGGCTTTCTTGTCTCTCCTTGCTGTTCTTTGGAACTCTGTATTCAGATGGGTATATCTTTCCTTTTCTCCTTTGCCTTTCACTTCTCTTCTTTCAGCTATTTGTAAGGCCTCATCAGACAACCATTTTGCCTTTTCGCATTTCTTTTTCTTGGGGATGGTCTTGATCACTGCTTCCTGTACAATGTCATGAACCTCTGTCCATAGTTCTTCAGGCTCTCTGTCTATCAGATCAAATCCCTTGAAATAGATTCAACTGTATAATTCACTTCAACTGTATGATCATAAGGGATTTGATTTAGGTTATACCTAAATGGTCTAGTCGTTTCCCCTTCTTTCTTCAATTTAAGTCTGAATTTGGCAATAAGGAGTTTATGATCTGAGCCACAGTCAGCTCCTGGTCTTGTTTTTGCTGACTGTATAGAACTTCTTCATCTTTGGCTGCAAATAATGTAACTCATCTGATTTCAGTATTGACCATCTGAGATGTCCATGTGTAGAGTCCTCTCTTGCGTTGTTGGAAGAGGGTGTTTACTATGACCAGTGCATTCTCTTGGGAAAACTCTATTGGCCTTTGCCCTGCTTCATTTTGTACTCCAAGGCCAAACTTGCCTGTTACTCCAGGTATCTCTTGACTTCCTACTTTTGCCTTCCAGTCCCCTATGATGAAAAGGACATCCTTTTTTGGTATTAGTTCTTGAAGGTCTTGTAGGTCACCATAGAAAGAACTGTTCAACTTTAGCCCTTTCGGCATTCGTGGTTGGGGCATAAACTTGCATTACTGTGATATTGAATGGTTTGCCTTGGAAACGAACAGAGATCATTCTGTCATTTTTGAGATTGCACCCAAGTACTGCATTTTGGACTCTTTTGTTGACTATGAGGACTACTCTACTTCTTCTAAGGGATTGTTGCCCACAGTAGTAGATATAATGGTCATGTGAATTAAATTCACCCATTCCAGTTCATTTTAGTTCACTGATTCCTAAAATGTTGATGTTCCCTCTTGCAATCTCCTGTTTGACCACTTCCAATTTACTTTGGTTCATGGACCTACATTCCAGGTTCCTAGGCAATGTTGTTCTTTTCAGCATCAGACTTTATTTCCATCACCAGTCACATCCACAGTTGGGTGTTGTTTTCGCTTTGGCTCCATCCCTTCGTTCTTTCTGGATTTATCTCTCCACTCTTCTCTAGTAGCATATTGAGCACCTACCAACCTTGGGAGTTAATCTTTCAGTGTCAGATATTTCTGCCTTTTCATACTGTTCATGCTGTTCATGTTGGATCATAGAAAAAGCAAATGAGTTCCAGAAAAAAATCTACTTCTGCTTTATTGACTATGCCAAAGCCATTGATTGTTTGGATCAAACAAACTGAAAATTTCTTAAAGAGATGGGATACCAGACCACCTTAGCTGCCTCCTGAGAAATCTGTATGCAGGTCAAGAAGCAATAGTGAGAACTGGACATGGAACAACAGACTGGTTCCAAATTGGGAAAGGAGTACGTCAAGGCTGTATATTGTTACCCTGCTTATTTAACTTATATGCAGAGTACATCATGTGAAATGCCAGACTGGATGAAGCACAAGCTGGAATCAAGATTGCCGGGAGAAATATCAATAAGCTCAGATACACAGGTGACACCACCCTTATGGCAGAAAGTGAAGAGGAACTGAAGAGCCTCTTGAGGAAGGTGAAAAAGGAGAGTGAAAAAGTTTGCTTAAAACTCAACATTCAAAAAACTAAGATCATGGCATCTGGTCCCATCACTTCATGGCAAATAGATGGGGAAACAATGGAAACAGTGACAGACTTTATTTTGGGGAGCTTCAAAATCCCTGCAGACGGTGACTGCAGCCATGAAATTAAAAGATGCTTGCTCCTTGGAAGAAAAGCTATGACCAACCTAGATGGCATTAAAAAGCAGAGACATTGCTTTGCCAACAAAGGTCCATCTAGTCAAAGCTATAGTTTTCCAGTGGTCATGTATGGATGTGAGAGTTGGACTATAAAGAAAGCTGAGCACTGAAGAATTGATGCTTTAGAACTGTGGTGTTGGAGAAGACTCTTGAGAGTCTCTTGGACTGCAAGGAGATCCAACCAGTCCATCCTAATGGAAATCAGTCCTGAATATTCATTGGAAGGACTGATGTTGAAGCTGAAACTCCAATACTTCGGCCACCTGATGGGAAAAACTGACTCATTGAAAAAGACCCTGATGCTGGGAAAGATTGAAAGTGGAAGGAGAAGGGGATGACAGAGGATGAGATGGTTGGATGGCATCAGCAACTCGAAGGACGTGAGTTTGAGCCAATCCCAGGTGTAACTGGTGATGGACAGGGAAGACTGGCTTGCTGTGGTCCATGGGGTCACAAAGAGTTGGACACGACTGAGTGACTGAACTAGCTGACTGACTTGGCCCAGTATGAATTCACATTGTTGTCCCTTAGGGCAATGTTATCCCCTCAGCTTTCTAACACCTGTAGCCCACAGACTGGAGCCAGTGGTTTTAGATTTACAGATGAATATGTATCATCTAGGGTTTTCTGTTCTTGTTTTTAATCTCTTGGGTCAAAATGTCACAGAGTGATGTGTGACCTCATTTACTTATAAACCCAGGTTTTTCCCATTCCATTCTGCGCAGATACTGCCAACAGCCAATCAGTAAATACTGTTCTGTTTCCTACGAGGCACAAGGCCCTGGGATGGAGTTAATGAATCCAAAGTTTGGGGCTGGCCTCCCCAGGACACTCAGTCATGTGAGAGATGAGTGCTGAATATGTCACAAGAGAGGCTTAATAAAATCAACACAGATGCCAAGTGTTGGAGGGAGAAGGGTAGGTGTTCCACAAGAGCAGAGCGGGGGCTCCTAGGGCTGGGGCAGGAAGGCTTCCTGGAGGAAGGGACATCTTGGTTGAGACCTCAAAGGTGAGTATGGGCTCCTCAAGCAAGAGGGCCAGCCGACCGCAGGGTCTTTGCCCAAATTCCAGAATCCCAGGCCCCAGCTCACGTAATCAGATTCTGGCCAGAGCCACAGGTTTCTCTCTGCCTGCCGCCTTCCACCTTCCTTGTCAGCAGCTGGCCCTTAACAAGTGACTAATCTTCAGTGTGTTTGATATGGAATGGGCAGCAAAAATAATCACCTGTCAAGGATTCCATCTTCATGAGGGACATGGCAGCGATCAGGTTTCAGGATGCGTGGGCGCGTGAATCCTGGGGAGCTCACCCTTCAAACAGGACATTGATCTTCCCCCCTGTCACCCCGGATGGCCCATGTTGAGCCACAGCTCATATTTCCTGGGCCTTCAGGGGAAGATGAGTGCAAGGAGGCCAACAATGGCTCAGAGATACGGGGGCCCTGCCCACTGTGAGATGTGCAGGAAGCCACCAAACGGTTACTATTCCTGAGTATTCCTCAGGTGCCAGGCACCACACTCAGCATGCTCACTGCGTCAGCTGACTTCCTCCTTCAGATCCTTGGATTTGGAGATTTCTCATGTTCGAGCCTGAACTCTGGATCCCCTGCCCACCTGACCCCCTCCCAGTCCATCAGCAAATCCACCTTAAACACCCATCCATACGCCACCTGGGCTGGTGCCTGCTGACCCAGAGGCTAGAATGGGTGGCATTCACTCATTCTGACAGACTGCCCCCAGGGCCCTAGAGCTGGCCAGCTTCCCGACCACTCCAAGACCCAGTTCTGGGACTCTCCTGCTGCTGGTAAGTCACTTCAGTTGTGTCCGACTCTGTGCGACCCCATAGACGGCAGCCCACCAGGCTCCTCCGTCCCTGGGATTCTCCAGGCAAGAACACTGGAGTGGGTTGCCATTCCCTCTCCAATGCGTGAAAGTGAAAAATGAAAGTGAAGTCGCTCAGTCATGTCCGACCTCAGCGACCCCATGGACTGCAGCCTTCCAGGCTCCTCCGTCCATGGGATTTTCCAGGCAAGAGTATTGGAGTATTAGAGTACTGTGACATGCCATTGCCTTCTCCATGTTTAATCCCAGGATTCCTTTTTTTCTTGAGTTAGAAATGTTCTCACGGCAGTGACAAATCCCCAAGTGATAGAGCTTTGTTTTCTTCCTTCCTGGTAGTATAACGCTAGTTAGCAGGATTGTTTGAATGGCCCCAAATACAACAAAATCCTTCCCCTCTTGATATGTCTGGATGAGCAGGGACAGCAATGCTTGGCATTCCCTTGGTGTGATTTTTCATCTCCTTCTATCTTCTCGCCTTCACTCATGGAGACAGGGAGCGGGAGATGGATGGGAATGATTCATTCTCCAGCTTAGCCTGGCTCCAGCCTCAATGGCAAATACGTGGATTTTGTCCAAAACTAGATGAACACGATGGCCTCATATTTGGGAGGAAGCCAGCAATGCCCTTGGAACAGGGCTATTCTGTCACTGTCACAGGCTCCCAGGGAAATGACTGTCGTTTTTATTCTGCTGGGGGATGGTCACTAACCATGAAGGGTAGGGGGCCATGTGAAGGTCATTCCTGGTGCTGTTTTGCTTTTGCAGTGCTAAATTAGTAATGGAAGAGCCTGACCAAAGAGTTTTTCCTCCCAGCATTTAATGAAAGGCACAGGTGTGGCTGAGGGGCACTCAGCCATGTATGGCTTAGGGCAGCGGGAGAGTGGGTTCCAAGAGTTCCTATCTATGCGGAATCAGTCCTGTTCTGATTTAAGACGAGCTGGTTGCCAAGTAGAAAATACAAGGAACTCTTTTCTTTCCCAGTCTGGATGCTTTTTTTGGGCTGTGCGTGTGTGTTGTTTTTTTTAACGAAGGTCAAACTGAACACTGGCTCCAAAATCTTTAGCCAGATCTAAGGAAAAGTGTTGAACTTGAAAGAAGAAAAAGTGGGCATGGCTTAGGCATCCCTTCACTCCAGGTAGGATGGCTGAAGTGTTATTTCCAAGGACGGAAGCAGATGAAGGCAGGAAGCTGGTGTGGCAACAGGGTTTCAGAAATCACCACCATCATCCCTGACACCACTATCACCATCCTCATCATTGCTGTCACCAATTTTTTCACCACCATCATCACCACCGCCATCATCACCACCACCATCATCACCATTACCATCATCACAACCGCCATCATCACCACCATCATCTCCACCACCATCATCATCACCACCATCATCCCCACCACCATCATCCCCACCACCACCATCATCACCGTCATCATCACCACCATCATCTCCACCACCATCATCATCATCACTGTCATCACCACCACCATCATCACCACCGTCATCATCACCACCACCATCATCATCACCACCATCATCTCCACCACCATCATCATCACCACCATCATCACCACCACCATCACCACCGTCATCATCACCACCGTCATCTCCACCACCATCATCATCATCACTGTCATCACCACCACCATCATCACCACCATCATCTCCACCACCATCATCATCACCACCATCATCTCCACCACCGTCATCTCCACCACCGTCATCACCACCACCATCATCATCATCACTGTCATCACCACCACCATCACCACCGTCATCATCACCACCACCATCATCACAGTCATCATCACCACCACCATCCTCACCACCATCATCATCACCACCATCATCACCACCGTCATCACCACCACCATCATCACCACCACCATCACCACCGTCATCATCACCACCATCATGACTGTCCTCATCGTTGTCATCACATCACTAACTTAATTTGGCTGCCTACTATGTGCCAGGCACCATGCTAAGCCCTCAACGTGAACCTCCCTGTTATTTTTCTCTCTCCGCTCGGCTCCATTTTGCTTCTTGGCACTTAGCTCTAAGGGGCACTGCATCGTATCTTTGTGGGTGTGCTGCTCCCTTTTTCCCTCCCTCCCCTGCTCGGAATGGAAACTCCACAAGAGCTTTATTAGCTGTATTGACACTGGGATTCCCAGGACCTAGCCCAGTGCCTGTGAGTGACCTAGTAGGTGACTGACAAATAGTGTTAAATAGTTGAATGAAAGAGTATTATTAATGACAAGTTAGATACTTTCACTGCTCTCACCTTGGAGATGGGAGGAGTGACGCTCAGGAGCTAAATAGCAATAGCTTGTCCAAGGCTTTTGGTCCCAGAGTCAGGACTCAGAGTGAGGTGGTTAACACCAATCTCAGACTTCAGCCTCTAGACAAAGCTGTGCCTTCGTCTTTGCTCCTGAGTTAACAAGCTACAGATGCTTCAAGACTTTTAAACCTCCACACCTCTGGTTATTTTTCTGAAGCAAATGGACTGCATCACTACTCTCCAAAAGGAGGGGGAAAAAAGTCCCCTAAGAGTGAAAAACCACCCACATCTGCTTCTCTGCTTGACATGAAAACATGAGCTTGTGTCTCCAAAACTCTTAATTAATGACTTGCCAAAGTACGAACCATTTGCCCAGACCAAGGCAGGGATAAAGGTTGACTGACAAGGCTCTAATTAAACCCCAATTTATAATCTAACAGCCTGAGATCTTTCAGGTCAAAAAGGGCTTTGATCCTAGAAATTGTGCTAATATGCTTTCTCCCACCCCCAGCTCCTCCATCTCTGTCTGGTGCACCTCCCCCCACTCCCCCACAACACCCCTTACACCACCCCCCACAGCCCCCAGTCCCCCCAACCCCCTCCACCCTGGACTTGAGGATGGGTGCTGCAGTGGCAAGGCTGTAGCCCTGTTGAAAAGAAATTAGTTCCCTGCCGTGGCTGAATGAGCTGTCTTTAAAAATAACAACAAATCAACATGGGGTCTTGAGATAGCAATCTGGCTGTGGGCTCCCTCAGTGGGAATGTCGTTTGCATAGCAAGCAGGCCAGATGGTTCTGAGACAAATTCCAGTATCTGTGCCGATGGGGGAGCCGAGCTGCCTGGGGCAGGGGCGGGGCAGTGAGTGGGTGAAGGTTGGGGTCGGGGGTGTTGCCTTTGTGGGACTCAAGGGAACTGACTTTCTCTAATGATATGCGGGGAGGGGGGTCCAACTTAGAAAACGAGTAATGAAAGTGACTCAGTTGTGTCAGACTCTTTGGGACCCTGTGGACCCTACAGTCCATGGAATTCTCCAGGCCAGAATACTGGAGTGGGTAGCCTTTCCCTTCTCCAGGGGATCTTCCCTACCCAGGGGTCAAACCCAGGAATCAAACCCAGGTCTTCCGCATTGCCTGTGGATTCTTTACCAGCTGAGGCACACGGGAAGCCCCAAAACGAATAATAGGCAATAATATTTAGGAAATAATCAGGCCACACAACTGGAGAAGTGAGTGTGTCTGTGATGGTTTGGGTGTGAGGCAGCCAGCAAGCTGAAGCCAGGAGTCTTTCTTTCCCTAGTGAGCTGGAGAGGGCCACATAAGTAGGGCCAAATTGGGGGATTTCAACAATTTGGGAAATTTTAAAAATATCGGGTGAGTGATGTAGGCTCACCCACTTTTACTATGCCAATTAAGTACTTGAAAAATAACAAGCAAACAAATGGATCGATAAAAATAACAACCATATTAGCTGCCCTTACAACCAATTACTTTATTTTTAAAAAGATTTTAAATAAACCAATTTATTTTAAAAAGATTTTTTTAAACACACACCCAAAGTGAGGAGAACAACATCATAGATGAAGGGTGGACATTCTCATGAAAGGGTAGTGGGTGTTGGTAGACTCATTTCTACACATGTACACTGTCCTGATTTTTCTCACGTATCCCTTGGTAAAAAAGTCAGTTCTAGATCAGCCAAGCTCAAGGTCCGACATTTGTAGGGTGACCATAAGCCCCTGTTGGGCTGGGACAGTTAAACTGAGGCAACTGTTAATTAATGTCCATGAATGTGTTCTAATATCTCCTTTCATTCAAATGGGCCTCGGTTTAGACCATCAATTACGTGGTCCCCTGAGCCCTGGGGCGCCTCTAGTGCAGCCAGTGCCCAAGACTTTGATTTTACTCCATGACCCTGTGGACGTATCTTTAGTGCTCTTTCAAAATGCTTTTGTTCTGACTTCAGTAGAAGGAAGTGGGCACGTGATGCTTTGAGATGGCTCTCCCTTCGCCACCAAGCTTCTCTCTCACACCCCACTCTTAACAGCTTTACTGAGAGATCATTGACATGTCAGAATTGTGTGTATTCGAGGGGCATACATAACCTGACGTTTGGTATATGCATATGTGATGAAGGTTCTTCCTTCACCTTTTCTTTGTGCTACATGATGGTCTGAAACATCTTTGGGTAGAGGAGCAAGAAGTGGAGCGAGATCAAAGACATTATGTACATGGTTCTGTCAAAGTGTATCATGTTGGCTTGGAAAATAGAGGGAGAAGTCCCAGTCTCCCCACCCCCAACCTGACCGCCGGTGCAGCAAAGTCTCCAGAGCCTCTGCGCCTCACCACAGCTTGCCTGCCTCCTCGGCTGGATTTTGCTGCTCATTGACTGCACCTTGCTTACAGAAGCACCCCATTCCAGGATCAGATTGTCACCCTGACTATCACACTTCCCGCATCGTCTGTAAACCCTATGCATGCACTTATGTGCTAATGGAGAAGGGACAAGGAATTTGATGCAGAGGGATGTTGTCAAGATGAAACATCCTTATTTCAGGCAACATAAAACACAACTGTACATTCACTGGGTGAGAGACAGCGTGCTGTCTCGAGAAAGACCACCAACTCCTGAATGTTAGTTCCAGCTAAGGGTCCAGGAGTGCTAGGTGGTGGTGGTCATCGTCACGATGAGCGCAACGGCCACCTGGGGGGCCGCCGGACACCCCAGCACCATCAGTGCTGACTCGTGTGCACGGGCGCTCTGCAGATGGCCCTGGGAAGCGGGGATAGTGGGCAGGGTTTGGTGACCCTTCCTCCAAGTCACCAACTTGCTGCTGAGAGATTAGATTTAACAGGAACTTTCAGGATCTTCTGGTTCAATCCACCCCTTTTACAGAGGAGAAAACACCCAAAGCCCAGAAGGAAAGCTCCATGTGTTAATATTTATATTCCTACCCAAGGCTATAGGTACTTCGCACTTTTTAGAAAAGTATCAAAAGGGTGGTCCTTAGGTCTGGCCGAACAAATGAGCTCTTTAGTGATGTGGTCTTCATCCTCCTCTGAGCTATTCTGTCCTGCACAGCATTGGAGCTCAACACACCTGCACAGAGCTGTGCTTTGCCAGAGCATTTCATGGGCCAGAACTTCTGCCTCCTCTTTGATCAAGGACCCAGCTCCAGTGGCACACCCATGGCCCCTGGGGAGTTGCTGTGGGGGGTGGAGTGCACCCCTCCTCAAGAGGAACCTCTGGGCTTATAGGCCCGAGTTCTCATTTCTGAGAAACCAGATCATTGAACAAAAACAAATGCCTGCTTTGTGTGTATTTCTTTCCTTTTTTTTTTTTTTTAAGTGGGGGGGTGGTGTTCAGGAAGAATTGATGTCGGAGACACAGTCAGAGATGCTGCCAAAACAATCAGAAGCCCTCTGAAGGAAGCAAGAGCCAATGCCAGCGTCCAAAGCAGCAGCCAAGATTTAGGAAGCTCAAATACCTCACCCGCCTTGATTTAGAGCCCTTCTTAGCTGACATTTAACATGCAGCTTGCCTGGTGGGCAGGTTTCTTGCAGTGTTTGGGGAAGGCTAAGTGGATTGGAATAGCGCTGACCTCATCGGCGTTGGCACTCTTAGGATCTGGCGCCATCACTGAGCTCAGAGCTCAGTGTATGACTCCACACCCGCTGTGGGACTTGGAAAGCCCAGTGCCTATCCCGGGAAGGAGAAGGTTGGTTTTGCTGCGGGGGGTCCAGGCCCACCCGGGGAGAGCTATGCAGACTGCAGAGCAACCATTGGTCTTACTGTGAAAAGATGCATGGTAGAGTTTGGCCAACCAGAGGCCAACGTCAGACTATAGAGTGGAAGTCCTGGGGAGTCAGGTTTCATATGTTGATACCGTTTGTAATGATAAGAGCCATCCAGAACGGAATACCTTGATTAAAGAAATCAGTCTGTCCACCATAGGAATTGCTCAGAAAGTTTAGAGGACCACTTCGTTGAGGATGTTGAAGATTTTAAAACTCTGGGGAGGGGAGGGGTGGACTAGATTAAGTCTAAGGTCTGAGACTTGATCGGGCAGAAAGGATGGTGCCGTTACTGGCTCCTGGCATACAGGAATGCCTCAGTTACCCAGGGTTTCAAGGGTCAGGCACTCTTAACTTGTTTCTGAAAAAGAACCAAAGGTGACAAGAAAATACAAAATGGCTCTGAGAACCCTGAAGTGATGCTGTAGAGTTCATGAATTTTCTAAGTAGGAGAGCACCCAGGGTTCTCGTTTGTGACCTAACAGCTCCTACTTCAGACACAGTTCTAACAGACTTGCTTGCATGATCCCCCTGCTGGAGCTGCTCGAGAAAAGTACATTAAAGAAATTGGGGACGAATATTATAATTTTTAACACATTAATAACAAGGAGTACATGTGGACAGTGGATCACTAAGGGGGAAACCAAAATAACAAAATAGAGAAAAGTACTTGTAAGTATGGCAATTTGAGGCCATTTAATGAGAGGGCAAAGAGTTGTACAAACTTGAGGAGCATTTGAAGAAGGGCCAGGTTATGGTCACCAAGAAGAAGTTAAATTATGTGCAGTGGTTTCTGTGAAATAAGACAGGATGATATACAATATGTCTTACAGAAATTTGTAATAAATGATTGAAAGGTAGACAATTACCTGGAAGTTTGCAATACATAGGGCAGACGTATGATTAAGATTCATACTATAAAATCATATCTATGTACTGGTATATAACATATAAACCACTGAAATAGAAAAATAGGCAAAGGCAGGACAGAAATAGACATTTCTCAAAAGTACCGTATGTTGTCTTTGGCCAATTTACATGTAAAATATGCCCAACATTATTAGCCATCAAGTACAGGCCCACATTTTTAAAATGAGACCTTATTTTTGTCTGTTGGATTATCCAAGACTTTAAAAGAACCAAAATGTTCCAAGTTGGTCAGAATGCCAGGAAGAAAGTCCTCTCAAACACGGCTGGTATGCATTTTGGAGAAGGCAATTAAGCCCTTTGTATCAAACTGTTATTTATCCATTTGTCAAATTTATCTAGAAATTCCATTCCCAGCAACTGACCCCTTAAGAAAGAGAATGAAGATCTATGTCCAAGGATATTCATTGAACTTAGAATTATTTAAAAAAAAAAAGAAATAGTCTGAAGTGCATTAATAGGGGATGAGAAAACATTATGGAATGTTCATGTGGTGAAGTATTATGGAAACTTCTAAAAATGAGATATCTTTGTAAATTGATGTGCTGTGAATAATACATTGTGAATGAAATATCCAGTTAAAGAGAAAAGGAAGTTGTAGTATTTAATGTGAAATATGATCCTTTTAAGGCATAAAGATGATGGTATTATTATTTAAACCACATTCATACCAAACCGTGAAGCGACTCTCAGTTCTTAAAAAGCAGTTTTCACTGCAGAAACAAAGCCAGGTTAGGGAGGGTCTTTTAACTTTTCTAAAAAATAAAAAGCCTTGTTTAACCCACCAGTTGAACCAGCGCTGCTTGGCGTCCTTACCTCTGTCTGACTGTACAGCATTATTCCTTGCCATTCTTTTCAGCTCATCTAGTTTTTCCTCATTGCACACACTCTGTTGGGTCTTTACAAAGATTCTCTAATTTAATCTTCACTACCACCCTCAGGGGGCTTCCCTGGTGGCTTCGTGGTAAAGAATCCACCTGCCAGTGCAGGAGATGCAGGTTAGATCCTTTGGTCGGAAAGATCCCCTGGGGAAGGAATGGCGACCCACTCTGGTATTCTTGCCTGGGAAATCCCATGGGCAGAGGAGCCTGATGGGCTACAGTCCACGGGGTCTCAAAGAGTTCCACTCAACTGAGCACACACACCCACGCACCCTTCTGTGGCTGTACTTCCTTCTATGAGACTCAGGGTTATTAAGTAACTTGCTTGAGGTCCCCAGTTAATAAGTGGCTTAGCCAGGATTGGAATCCAGGTCCATCTGCCCTCAAAATCTGGATTCTGCAATTCAGTCATTCATCCACTTATCAGATACTTATTGAGGGGTTTTGGGGTGGGTTTTTTTTGAGCCTTTGCTGTACCACTTTGTTTGACAATGTAAGGACTGAGGACTTTTTTTTTTTTAGCATTTTGCTTCACCATTTTGTTTGAAAGCATGATTAAGGCTGGGAAGTGTACACACAGAATCACATCTAGCGTGCACAGGAAGGTGTTGATCCCTCTGTGAGTACTTCACAAGGATAAAGGATGAAAACTCTGCTTCTCCAGTGTCAGACGTGGAATCCCCAAGCTGGAGCTGTTATGCCTCATGCTAACCGTTTTACAGTGGAAGAAAAGTCCTGGGAATAAAAACAATCAGGAAATGGAAACCCAAACTGGGGGGACCCAAGGAGACATTGGGATCAGTTAGAAGTAAGACAAGCGGAAATACAAGACTGATCTCGGAAGAATCATTGGTGCTCAAGCCTGGAAGCCCAGGTAGGGGGTGGGCGTAGGTTAGAAAGAAGTCTAGGGAGTTGAGGGGGAGGCACTGTCCTGGATGCAGGGACCCTCCGCTTTGGGGTGCGGGCTAGTGAGGAGGGCAAGAAGAGAGTGACGACAGGACTGGGGGTGGGTGACTCGGGTCTCTACTTGCAGACCTGGGCCACAAGAGAGTCCACACTCTCCCCCAGGGAAGAGGCTGCTGAACACAGCACCTGGAGGCCATGGATAGACTCCCAGGGTGTCTGCAGGAGGCCCAGAACAGCCCCTTTATGAAGCTCCCTGAGCCACAGGTAGGCTGTTCACCCAGGCTCCGTGGGGGCTTGGAGAAGGCCTGGTGCCCAAATGCCCTCTCTAAGCTGTGCTGATTGGGCCCATCTGGGAGGGGCCTGAGACTCTTTCCTTCTTTACGTCCTGTAAACATCTCCAGGTTAAATCTAAGGTGCATCCAGGGTAGAAGTGCGGTCTAAGCTCTTTTTAAGTCTGATTATGCATTTGCACATTTCCTAGGAGTGCTGGTTTCTTTGGTCCTTGTAAGCAGGGTGCCACTGGGGAGCCCCCGTGTGATGGTGAGGCTGGTGTCTGGGTCCTGGAGATACCACCTTGGTTTGCTGTGTGGTCCTAGCCGAGTCCTTTGGCTCTGTGGCCCCCAGTTCCTACTTGGGAGGACTGTCTAAATCTCCATCCCTGGTCTGCTACCCACTGCCCACTGCCCACTGCCAGCCCAGTAGCAACAGACACTTATGGAGTGAACACGTGAGCAGATGCAAGGGTTGTTTCATACAATCAAGCTCAATCTCCACCTGCTTTAATCCTTTGTGGCTCTAGACTTCTTAGGAACTCACATTTCACAGGGTGGTGGGGTTAGAACATAGGACTGTGCTGCAGCTGTATTTTTAAATTTTTTATTTCATTTGCAAAAACCTGAATATTTACAACCCCTCAAAACTAATGTTCCACCATTGGCTTAGAACATGACCAACCCACCTATTCACCTTTAACCCGTATCAAACCAGCCAGCAGACATCTCCAAAATGTCAGACTTCAGTGCCACTGACCCTTTTCTTTGTAGCAATTTTGCAAGAAGGGACTTGGGGTTTGACCAAGTCACAAACTGTCTGATTTGAGCTTTTCCCCCACTAATTAAATTCAAACCATTAATCAGATAAGAGACTGTTTTCTTCTTGTCTTTGACCTCAAGTCGATTTGCTCTTCACATCTGTCACCTTGGAAACTTTACCCTCTGGGAGAGAGTTCGCTCCAGCTTTTGAAGTTGGCAGAGAAAAGATAACGCCAAAGAGACCAGCAAAGGACCTGTGAGGGACTCCTGGCACACCATCCACACAGGCATGCTACCTCTGCAGCCAAAGAGATGGAGGAGTGTTTCTCCGATTTCGTTTGTTTGCCAGTTGGTGCATGTTTTCGTGTTGTGTGCCCAAGAGGGAGGGTGATTTGTCTTTAAAAGCTTGTTACTCTTCAGTGGACTCCCTGGTCCTTCTTACTGGCTTTGGTTTACAGCTGTTCTGCCTGCAGAACAAAAAAGTCCTGGACCGATTTCAGTAGCTGTGTGTTACTCACTTAAAGATCAAGTTCTGCAAGGTAAACTGGAGGTGACGACTGAGAAATAAACACTGACCACATGCAGGTGGGCCTCGATTTTGCTGAAAGGTGACCCTGGCCCAAGGTGAAGTGGAGGTTAAGCCGTGTCCTACCATAAAGAGGAAAAAATCTAGAACAAAAGTCAGCCTCTGGGATTTGAACCTTGGGACTGGGGAGAGTTCAGGGCACAAGCCACTGCTCTGTAATGAGCCCCGGTGTCTGGTTTCCAGAACGTCATGGTTATCAGCCGTGGGGGCTTAGGTGGATTAACATTTGAACTTGCGGCTGCAGCCGGTCCTGTTACCCAGGCTGCTCTGTCTGCTCATGTGAACTGTATCACACCCGCTGCAGCATGAGGAGTTGTAGTTCCCAACCCAGGGGGACGTGCTTCCCTCCTGGGCAGAGATGACGGCTCCAGGGAGCTTGCCCCATCTTCAAGGGCCATCGGACCCCGCCATGGTTCTGCGTCTTTTAAGTTCATATGGGTTTCAAAGTCTGAGCCTCTCTAAAGGGATATGCTGTTAGCTTTTTAAACCAGGTGACTGATGCTTTTCTCCTAAGGAGAGCTTCACTCTGATAAACATGGTCAGTTTGGAAGTGGGGACATCGGCCATAGCCCCTCCTTGGACAACATGCTGTCAGAGGTGCTGAAATGTGGTCCCTGACCTTAAGGGGTCATCTCTAAGTTACTCTTTTATTTTTTTTGGTTCCGAGTATCAAATGAGTAGAAACAAGTTTGGGACATTTTCAATGGGAGAGATGCCCATTGAATAAGAAGGTGTCACAGAAGTGCTAAGGCTTAAAGGACCATCGATATCACTGGGAGCTTTATAAATATCCAGGTGCTGAGACCCCAGCAGAGATTTGCATGCACCCACCCATTCCTGCATCAGACTTGCGTCAGCTTCGCTGGGTGAACTGGAGGCAGAGCCAGCGCCGAGAGTCGTGTTTTCAGTCAAGGCCGCCATAGAGCACAGTGTCCAGACCAGGAAGGAAAGCATCTAGTAAATTCTGATGGGTGGGAATGAAGAAAAGCTACCTTGGAGAGGGACCAAGTGCTGGTCCAGGGTGGATGGACCACCCACCCATAGAGCTGAAAGCATCCACACGGTCAGGAGAAGACTCTTCACACTCTTAAAAACCCCACCTTGTGTTTTCATATCCACTTGTGCTTAGAGAGGGGCAAGAAGGGCCTCCTAGCACGAGGCACGGACTGGGAAAAAGGTCAGGAGCAAGGTGCTCCCTGGCCCAGCCAGAAGGCAACGGATGGACCGCAGGCCTGTATTTTGCCTGACACCATAGGCTACCCCTCCATGATCACGGCATACAGAGAAGTCACTGTCATTTTCTGTGACTTCAGTCTGGGAGTCTTCAACTGTGGTGGGACATCTCACATGTTAAATCCATATCGCCTGGTGCTCCTGGTGAACTCAGAAGACCCAGCCACACCAGGCCGGTGCTCCCCTCCAGAACAGGAGCCCAGAGCCCCACTGGGGCATCCACTTTGGGTGAGCTCTGGGCTCTCCATTCGTCCCAGTCCCCACTGCCCCTCATCGCCTGCCCCATCTGCTCCACTGGGACACACTGCCTGCCTAGTATCTCTGTAGGCCATTGGGTTTGTGATGTTTCAGACAGCAGGAGAATCACATCCTCTGTGACGTGTTCACACATTGTGTGGAAGCAAGTCATCTCCAGTCGGAATTCGTTGCCGGGAGACTGGATCAGGTCACCGATGGGGGAAGCTGATAGCCCGTCACAGGTTAACAAGCCCTGTGCTCCGGAGAGGATATATAAATACGCCCCAGAGAGGGTCTGAACTTCCCCCCCACCTATCTGATCCAGCTCTAATTGTTACCAATTGGTATTCCCTTACGCCCATGCTTTCTTTGTAACAGAGACGGTCTCGGGTTCTCCTTCAGAGCAACCCCTTGTTCCAACTGCCCATCCAAGGGGTCACTGACTTCCTGGGATAAGAATTTAGGGGGTTTAATGTTTGAAACATCCTATTTTCTTTCTTCCCTAACCCAGATCTGTTTATTTTAAAATCACCAGGTGTCCCCATACTTTCAAAAGCTGTTCTTACCACATCCATATTGCTAAGCAAAGTCATCCTAATTTCACCCAAGTCCTGAAACAGGCTTTTTATTTTGTTTGTGCGTTTGTAAGAAGTGAGACCTGACAGGACACATGTGTTGACAAGGTTCTGTCCTTGCTGGCCTTTTAACCCGCGTCATGGATAATTCTCTGGAGAATTGTGAGCTGCTGATTGGTTGAAATCCCATGCCGTGCCCTCTGGCCTCCACACAGTGAGCAAACTGTGGGCCAGGGTGGACTCACCATCCCCCCTCCCCGGACTGCCCTGTGGTCTGAGCTAGAGTAAGCATCTGAAGCATGACTTTGTCCAGAGCAGGTGCTGGAGACCTTGGTGCGAACATGGCCCTGATCTGCTCGGATACCCTGGGCTGCGCACATGACGAGCCACGGTGGAGGGTGGCATGGAAGAAAGACCCCTTCTCCGCTCCATCTCCCCCTGTACCCAGCCTCTCAGCGGAGGGACATGAGCTGTGCACTGGGAGCAACAGAGCTGCGTCAGGGCTGGAGGTGGGCGGTGACAGCCAACGAGCCCAGGGTCCTTTCAGGTGATGAAACTGCTTGGGCACTGGACCACTGTGAAGGGCGCTCACCACTGTGAACATACTATACATGTCTGAACTGTCCACCCTTCAGTGGTTCAGTTCAGTTCAGTTCAGTCGCTCAGTCATGTCTGACTCTTTGCGACCCCATGAATCGCAGCACACCAGGCCTCCCTGTCCATCACCATCTCCCAGAGTTCACTCAGAGTCGCGTCCATCGAGTCGGTGATGCCATCCAGCCATCTCATCCTCAGTCGTCCCTTCTCCTCCTGCCCCCAATCCCTCCCAGCATCAAAGTCTTTTCCAATGAGTCAGCTCTTCTCATGAGGTGGCCAAAGTATTGGAGTTTCAGCTTCAGCCTCATTCCTTCCAAAGAAATCCCAGGGCTGATCTCCTTCAGAATGGACTGGTTGGATCTCCTTGCAGTCCAAGGGACTCTCAAGAGTCTTCTCCAACACCACAGTTCTAAAGCATCAATTCTTTGGTGCTCAGCTTTCTTCACAGTCCAACTCTCACATCCATACATGACTACTGGAAAACCATAGCCTTGACTAGACGGACCTTAGTCGGCAAAGTAATGTCTCTGCTTTTCAATATGCTGTCTAGGTTGGTCATAACTTTTCTTCCAAGGAGTAAGTGTCTTTTAATTTCATGGCTGCAGTCACCATCTGCAGTGATTTTGGAGCCCCCCAACATAGAGTCTGACACTGTTTCCACTGTTTCCCATCTACTTCCCATGGAGTGATGGGCCCAGATGCCATGATCTTCGTTTTCTGAATGTTGAGCTTTAAGCCAACTTTTTCACTCTCCTCTTTCACTTTCATCAAGAGGCTTTTTAGTTCCTCTTCACTTTCTGCCATAAGGGTGGTGTCATCTGCATATCTGAGGTTATTGATATTTCTCCTGGCAATCTTGATTTCAGCTTATGTTTCTTCCAGTCCAGCGATTCTCATGATGTACTCTGCATAGAAGTTAAATAAGCGAGGTGACAATTTACAGCCTTGACGTACTCCTTTTCCTATTTGGAACCAGTCTGTTGTTCCATGTCCAGTTCTAACTGCTGCTTCCTGGCCTGCATACAGATTTCTCAAGAGGCAGGTTAGGTGGTCTGGTATTCTCATCTCTTTCAGAATTTTCCACAGTTTATTGTGATCCACACAGTCAAAGGCTTTGGCAGAGTCAATAAAGCAGAAATAGATGTTTTTCTGGAACTCTCTTAGAAGGCTAATTTTGTTATGTGTATTTTACCTCAATAACACAAATGGCAGTGGGAAGGAAAGGGAGGCTATTCATTGAGAAGAAATTCTTAAATGACAAACTACCATAGATATCCTCAGGGAGGTAAGAGAAACATCATGTCAGAGGAACAAGAGCGTGGGTCTCTCACCTTCCTTGTGGGACATAATTATACGCACCTGTCTTATACGCCGGCGCACATGTGTACTCCCTCCCCCCACACACACACACATGCACACCACATCTGTAACCAGCACACTCATCGTGGTGCCGACATCCCAGGGTGACCTGGGCCCGACAGTTTCTTCTGCAGATGGAGACCAAGGTTCCCTAGGATGCAGTGAAAACGCCCCTTTAGGTCCGGGGATCCCAAACTTTGTGCTGCCGGAAGGGAAAGGGAGCTATCATGTTGGAGCCATCTCGGTTTTCCAGAGGAACCTCAGACCAGATCAAACCCCAGGAACCCTCAGAGCGCCCCTTGCCGCCTTCCTATCATCAATTACCCGCTGTATTGATTCCTCCAAATACGCAGTCTCGGACCATAACTGAGTCCAGGGCTGGGTCTGCCCCAGCCTGCCACAGAGCAGAGCCATGCATGGGATGCCTTTGATGTGCAGGCAGGGCTGCCGTTGGGGAAGATTGGACCAGGGTTCAGATGCAGGGAACGGGGAATTGCTGCCCATCCGCCGTCTCCTTGGCACAGTGGAACCCGAGGAGATCCAGCCAAACACTATTATTTGTTTGTGGGGCGTCACAACAAAGAACCGCGAACTGTGTGTCTTAAACTCTTGTCTGGCTGTCCTGGAATTCCTGAATCAAGGTGCTGGCCGGCCCCGCTCCCTCTGCAGCCTGTGGGGGTCCTTCCTTGGCCCTTTGTGCCTCTGTCTTCTTGAAAGGACACCAGCCATATTCGGTTAGGGCCCGCCCTACTCGTGTGACCTCATCTCTAATTACGTCTGTGATGACTCTTTCCAAGGAGGTCACATTCTGAAGTCCCGGGTGTCAGGACACAACTCGGCCCATGACACCCAGCAGTCCCTCCTCACCCCAGCCCCTCTGGGGACCTCTGGGTGCCTCCCAAAGTCCACGGCAACCCTTTGCTGCCGAGCATCATGGCTCTCCACAGGGACCTCTGCAAAGCCCTGGCTTTCACGGTTTAAAGGAAGCCTAACATTGCAGCCATGGTTTTAATTAAAGGTTGATGGGCCATGTCATGACATCATCAATAAAACCAGCAAAATAAAAGGAAATAACTTAATAAGAGGCGTGGGAGGGCAGCCCGGGATTTGTCATGAAATTGCATTATGTAGCAATAAAACGGCGTTTTAGAGAACACTGGCAGGGCTCAGGCTGCCCAGCGCTGTCCTTTGTTTACTAAGAAGTTCCATCCAGGCTCATCCACTCTCTGGGGCGCCTCCGGCCCAGACACTGCCCGCGAGTGTGGAATCTGATTTGTTCCCGAGCTGGGTGAACTGAGCAGGTTAATTCCAAACCGCTGTGTCTGAGTCAAGTTCTTTTCTGGAAATCGTGCACTGAAATTACCGGCATCCTTGCGCGGTGGGGAGGCATGGGGTGACGCCGTCTCCTGGAGCCAGCATGTCACTGTGCTGCCTGCCTGGGCAAAGCAGCCCTAGGCTTCAGAGTGCAAGCCGAATGGGGACTCCAGGGTTAGAACTAGGCTCAGGCTTAAAAGTCGGGTTGGGGACATCCCTGGCTGAATTCATCCACGGCTGTCATTTCCTTGAAATTCATAGATAAACAGAAGTCTTGTAATATTTTTCAACTCCTTATCTCCATATCCGTGGCTTAGAGAATCTACTTTCTTGGGAACTGGAAAGATCTGGGGAGTCACATGAGCTTCTGAATGCTGCCACTGAGGAAGAACGTTGACCAGCAGGGACAAGTGTGGCTGTCACGGGGGAGGCAGGTGGATGCCAGGCTGCCCCACAGGGCTGTGCCCCGCTGTGGGTGTCACCAAAGCAGCAAGCCTTGGGCTCTAGAGCCAGCTCGGGTGAGGCTGGCTGTGCCGTGAGCCCTGGCCTGGCTTCTAGCAGAGCGGTGGCTTTTTGCAGTTTGCCCGCCCAGGGTGGGTGTCTTGACCTAATTCACACAAAGATGCCTTATAGGCGAGCGTCTCCTGGGTGAAAGGATGTGACCATGAAAGACAAAAGGAGGGTGGACACACCACTCTCCAGTTGAGCTGACGCGTGCGTTCACTTCACAGTCATTCTGAGCATCTGTTCTGCACTGGGCACCCTGCTGCCTGAAGGAAGAAGGCAGGAAGGAGCCAGGACCTTCTGGGTCTCAGAGGACACAATGAGCCAATGGGTGGACGTTACACAGAGGCTGATTGTGAGTGGAAAGCACACTGACCAGGGCACCTCCTGGAGGGGGAGTTCAGAAGCATCTTGCAAGTGGAAGTTGAGTACATTCCATTCCCTCTTGACTTCTCAGAGTCTGTTTTTTTTGGGTGAATGCGAATCATAGACCCACCAGGTGAGGCTGTTGAACAACCCTGCGTGCAGCTGGGCCGTGCCAACCTGGTGCAGAGAGGTGCTCACGGAGCGCCTTTCATGGAGCAGCAGAGCTTATTAAGAAATGGACTGACCTTTACTTTGTTTTCTAATATCTGTTATTTATTGAGCTGTGTCCCATCTTAGTTGTGGCTCACGGGATCTTCACTGTGGCGCATGCGCTCTCTCGTTGCGGCTTGGGGGCTCAGTTGCCCCGTGGCACGTAGGATCTTAGTTCCCTGACCAGGGGTTGAACCCATGTCCCCTGCATTGGGAGCACAGAGTCTTATCCACTGGACCACCAAGGAGGCCCCCAGATTGACTTACTTTTAAACAGACCTTCACTGAGTGCCTGCCGTATGGTATTTATGATTCCAAAGAGGGCTTAGGCAGAGAGAGAGAGACCGTCCCATCAGTGGGTAACACAGCTGGCCCGTGGAGTCCCAGCTCAGGCCCTTCCTTTCCCGCCCACCTGCCCCATGAATGTCAGATCCGTCAGCCAGCCCCACAGTCATGTAAGCCAGTTCCCAGTTCCTTGCAGTAACCCCTTGCAAGCCCACATCTTCATACTGGTTCATGTGCTTATTAATCAGCTCACTTTGGGCCCATCCTTTCCCCTCCTGAATGGGAATAGTCACTTCAGGGAGAACTAAATGCAAAGAAGGGTGTAAAGCCCACCGCTCCTGGCCATTTCCATAAAAGGGTTCTCAATAAATGTTAGGTATTATCATCACGATTGTTGTTCATCACGCTAGTTTCTGAAGGATACTGTCGCTCTGGTGAGAAAAGGAGATGGAGGGACTGTGCTGACGGTCCCTGCTCCATCGCCACCTCCCCTCACATGACCAGAAGGAAGGAATCGTTAGGAAACCACAGCATGAAGTAGGGGGATGGGGGACCGGGCATTATCTTGGAAGAAACTAGTTTTAACCGAGAGATCAAGCTAAAGATGCAAAGTCCCCTGAGAGGTGGACATGCAGACATATCTCTCCGTATTCAGCCAGGATATGTCTGCCTCCCCGACCCCCACCAGGTAACTTTGCTTCTTCTCCACCAGAAGCCAGGTTCCAGAGCCCTCTTTCTGAGCCAGGCTGGCCCTGGTGACCCACCGGGCCGGCGGAAGGCTGCAGAAGTGACCTGGGACTCACAGGAGTGAGCCACAGGACTGGCGGCTTCCTTCCTTCTGGGTCTCTCTGGTCACTCCCGCTTGGGAGGCTCCCTCTGGTGACCCCCTAGTGCCCTGCAGTGATAAGTCTGGGCCACGGGATGGGGCTGCGTGCAAGTGCCAGGGGCTCCCATCGCCAGCTGCCAGCATGCCCCAGGTGCACACCATCTTGGATGTTCACGTGACATCCAGTCAAGAGCAACCCAGCTGAGCCCTTCCTGAATGCACCGCCCCCAGAGGTGGAACTGATGCTGGCCGAGCCTGAAGAGGGTGGCCTGGTCAACGCTTGAGTGCAGGGTTGAGGTCTGGCTCCATGGCTCACTAGTCGAGGTCTCCAGGAAGGATTATTTTCCACATCTATTTACAGTTTCCTCATCTGTAAAATGGGATCAGGGCAGCGGCCACGTCTCACGGGGCTGCCCTGAGGAATGGATGGGGAAACGCAGACTGCACCCTCACAAGCTGGCAGCCTCCAGCAGTTGTGGACTCAGGACAGACACGGGGGCTGGTGATGTGGCAGGAGCGTCTGAGGCTGCCTCCTTGGCTCTTGGCACAGGGGAGGGCCTCTGGCCAGCCTGGTCAGGGCAGGCAGAGCTGTGACTCAGCGCGTCCTTCTCCTCTGCCTGGAGAGGGAAAGTGTGAGGCCGTTTCTGAGGAATCTGCTGCTTCCAGACCTGGGCTGCCTAGTCCCTGTCTCCAGGAGGCAAGAGGGGAGGCAGGGGCCACGGCAAGCGGGAAGATCTGACGTCCCACTTGGGGCGAAGGGGCTTGGAGAGGAGGCAGGGCTGTGTGGACACACTCCATTCTCAGGTGTCAACCACACAGCTCCCTTGGGGCCCTGACATCCCAGGTGAACCTGTGCCCTGGACCAGCTCACAAGGTCTTGCACTGGGTGAGTCCCTTCTCCCCTGGAAGAGAGTCTTCCCCATGAGGTAGACTCTCCTATTGGCCAAGCCTTCTGCTCTAAGACATCCACCTTGTCAGAGACCCCAGCCAGGCCCCCAGCCATGGCGCTCATGTGGGGCAGTGAGCTAGACAGATGGCACCCACAGTCCTGAGAGCCCCCTGTCCTTAGGTGTCAGTGTTGTGTTAACTCCAGAATATCTTCTCTTGCTAATCCTTCATCACGCCTGAAATCCACTCATTTCAAGCTCTGAGGTTTTGAAGCATCTAGTTAGAAGTAAGCAGTCCAGCTTCTCCTCTGGACATAGGGAGGTCACACAGGGTCTGGGTCCTCCATCAATCTGGGTCCCAGGAGCTGGACTTGTGTTCAAAAGCAAAGAAAGACATAGAGACGATGGCAGAGATGTCTGTCTCAGCACAGGCAGGAGCCCCAGGGGCCAGGTGAGATGCAGATGGGCGGGTGAACATGAAGTGGGCTGGATGCACCTTGTGCACTGAGGGGGGTTGGTTTCATATGTGGGGACTCCCTCTGGAAAGACCCTTGAGGGAGTGGTGGCTGTGCCTCCCTCCTCCAGAGCAGGCTTGGTTACTAGAGAGAGTGGTGGCTGTGGAGTTGTTGTCACTGAAAACCCTTTTGTACATGCTCTGAAAACCCTTGTACCTCAGGTGCATGCAGTAGCCATTTGGAATACATGTAAATAGACAACAGTTTCTGTATATTGACCTTGCATCCTGCTACCTTGCTGAATTCATTGAACTGTTCTGGTAGTTTTTATGTGGAGTCTTTAGGGTTTTCTATATATATTATCATATCATCTGCATAGAATGATGATTTTACCTCTTCCCTTCCAATTTGGAATTTTATTTCTTTTTCTTGTCTGATTGCTGTGGCTTGTACTTCTAATACTATGCTGAAAAGAAGTAATGAGGGTGGGAATCTTTGTCTTATTCCAGATCTTAGTTGGAAGGCTTTCTGCTTTTCACTGTTGAGTATTATGTTGGCTGTGGGTTTGTCATAGATGGATCTTACTATGTTGAGATACATCCCCTCTATGCCCACTTCAGTAACCATTTTTATCATGAATGGATGTTGAATTTAATTGAATGCTCTTTCTGCCTCTACTGAAGATGGTTATTTGGCTTTGGGATTTTGTTTATGTGGTGTATGGATTGCTGTGCAGTGTTCCTTGACGTGCATATGTTGAACCATCTTTACGAACGTGGTATGAATCCCAGTTGGTCATGGTGTGACCTTTTTTATGTGTTTGCTAATATTTTGTTAAGAACTTTTGCATCTACATTCATCAAAGATATTGGCCTGTAATTTTATATTGGCATGTCTCTCTGGTTTTGGTACTCAGGTGTAGACAACAAAATATTTTTAAGTAGAAGCCAATGACAGCCTCTCATGGGGTCCTACTTAATGGAAACACGACATTTCACAAGGATTTACTGTTTCATGGTGAGATCTATAATCATATAGAGCCTTGGGTCTAAAAAAGAATGTTAAGGATCTGGCCCAACCCCCACGTCACAGGGATTCAGAGAAGTTGGAGGTGACTCTGAGGCCACACAGCTGGTTTGGAGCACAAATGGGATTAACATCCAGGCCTTTTGTCAGCAACCTTTGTTCCTGGAAGATGCTCTAACAGGCTAGGATGCTCTCCACGGAATTTTCCATTTCTAAGTTTCTAGAATCCTCTAGAGAAAAAAAGTAACCCATGCAATGGCTTCCATACTTTCAGAAAGAAAAACAGTTTTATAATCCGAGTGGGGTCTGTGGGCAAATTCTACTGCAAACATCTGGCGGACCACATGCCCCAGTGGATGAGGTGGTGACATCTGGGGCCACGTTCAGAGGATTTTATGCAAAATAGCTGACTAGGATTTAACATAGTAATTAATGGAATGAATGCAAAGTGCTTTCATAATTTATTCTTAGTGAGCCTTGCTTATGTAGCAGTTACCTTGGGTCTAGTTACCTTGTGTCTGAGCACATCACAAGAATTGATCTGTATAATATGAACACTGTATCAGTGCTCATATTCAAGTCAGGAATTTCAGGTCGTGTAGACATGCACTTAAATACTGATTCTGCCATTGTTATCAGTTATGTGACCTCTCTGAGCCTCTGCTTTATTCATCCATAAAGTGGGGATGTTATCAACTGTCTCACAGACATGCAAGAATGGAGGCAAGGACATAGTCTGAACTGTAAAAGAGTAGTGACCTTCAACCTGTTTTGATTCACAAAACTGGCAGTTTCATATGGTTCCAATATATAAAGAGCTTAGCCGAATGCCAGCACTTGGAAAGCACTCAATAAATAATAGGCTTATTTTTTTAACTTTAGCTTGAGAAAAGCTAAAATACAAGAGCCCTTTCTGCCTAGAAGACTCTGCATCAGTATATTCATTTTCCTTAAGTGCTTTGACGGACCCCAAATTATTCTTCAGTAGGGCTCACTAAAATAACTGAAAGGCTTTCACTGGGACCCAGCCTTTGAAAGAAAGAAAATTTTGATGGTGATTTTTGAGTCTCTGTAAGCTCTCGTTTCCAACAGCTTCAGCTGCAGTTGAATGAAGCTGCTCAGAGCAGGCGTCTGGTGGGCAGCTTAGGTCATGAATCAGGAACGAAGAGCCCCCAGGGTGGGCCCCTGGTGATTCGAATTCCTCAGCCCCATGTTGCCCTTGCAAGGTGGGGGGTCCTATCACAGCCCTTTGACAGATGCTCAGCTCGTGGGCCAGGGAACCACAGGAGGTGAGATTCACATGGGCTAATTATATCAGAAGGCAGATACCCTCCCCCAGAGGGGGACTCTTTCTAGTCCCTTTCCTGCCAAAACACCATAGCAACCAACATGGAAATGCCATCCTGTCCCTCAGATGTCAGCGCCTTCCTCCGGAGGTGGGGTGGGGTGCGGGGTGAGAGCAGATGTGTGTGCAGGTTGTGACCTCCTACCCGAATGGAGAGGTGGCCCACACACCCAGGTCACACCACTCACTTCGAGGGAGGAGTATCAGAGAACATTGACATTTGGGGACTCAGGAGGGAAGCACAATTATGGCCACCTGAATTCAGTGACCACTGGTCAAGAGCGAGATAAGAAGTCTTACACTCCCACAGGAAAGAGCCGTGGCCACACTGTGAGTTCTCAGCACCATTATCAACACCGGCTGCATTTTCCCATGTGTTTAGAGTAGCGTCGTGGGTCTAAATCATCATCATTAGTTGTATAATTATCCACTCAGTTCATCACCCGTGTTGAGATCATATGAAGAATGGTCTAATGGGCAGAATTCCTAGGGGTTATACTTGAGAGTTCCATCTGCCAGCACAGTCACCCTGGGTGATTGCATTGCTTTCTGATGCACTAATGGCCAAACCCTGGGTGGAGTGACCTGGTCAACACACATCGCATCAATCACGGAGAAACCTGAAGTGTCTGTGCACTCAGCCACGACCGCCCACAGCCCCACTAGCCACTTGCTGACTCCAGCATTACATACCCACAACCACAGGGTGCCCCCACCATGCAGCTGTCCTTACCTGCTTTATAAATGAGCATTATTATTGTGAAAGAAAGTTACCAGGAAAACAGAGACTGGATTGCATTTTAAAGATAGAGCATAAAATATGCATTTAACCAGTGATGACGCAGAACATTTCATTTTTACCCTTTGGAAATAAAAATATCCCATACAATACTCTCCATGTGTAAGTAATCAGCATAACTTCTCAGAAGGTTGAAAGGAACCTGGTTCAAAGCTCCTTGAAGATCTGATTCAAAGGCTGGGCTGGGAAAACACAAGACGAGCGTGGAGCATCTTGTAGTACCAGAAATCAAGTGTGTGTGTGTGTGTGTGTGTGTGTGTGTGTGTTTAAAAAAAAAGGGGGGGGCAGGCAGTCAGTCAGTCCAAAAGATCCTCCAATGGCCAGTGGAACAATTTGAATAACAAGATAAACAGTAGAGTATTGGGCTGTTAACCAAACAAAAAAACAAATGTCCGTGAGCCCGTCCTGGTATAACTAGATGCTTGGATAATGAACAAATGGAAGAGAGGGGCAAGTCCTTCCCGCAGAAGAACCCCAAATAGTAGGCATACAAGAAGCGGGGAAATAGGAGATTGCTGTCAGTAAGAAGTGCAGCGGCGAGACCCACGGCCGGTGCTAAAGTTATAGCTGCAGAGTCTCGTAGTGTCCCCCCTCAAAGACTTATTGATCACTGTTATGATTGTACCATACGTCCATACGTCCATGAATTCTCTGATGCTCTGCCCTCTAAGAGGTACGGCTAAATGTGGGCTGGACTCGGTGACCTAACCAGATAGAGTATGGGAGGGGCGAATGGGGGGGGGGAGTTTCGGTGGAAGAAGCTGGCAGGCATCCCCCAAAGTGATCAAGGTCAACATCGCCCATGATAAGCTGTGCAGACAGCACATGCCTCCTGATAGGCGGAGTGAGAAGGGCACATCCGTTCTGTGATATTCTTGCCCTAAATCCATCACCTCGAGTCCAGTCATGAGCAAACATTGGACAAACTCAATTTAAGGAACGTTCTGCAGAAGATCTGACCCCGACTCTTCAGAGCACCACGGTTACTAAAGGGAAGGGACGCCTGGGAAACGGTCGCAGACCGGGTGGCGGAAGGAGACGTGAGAGCTGGATGTGACGTGGTCCCTGGAGGGGATCCTGGCAGGAAGAGGGCCCCAGAGGAAAGCGGGGATCCCGGTGCGGCCGTGCCTTAGTGCCATGGTGGCGCTGGTCTCTCTGTCCCGACCAAGGTCCTCGGGTCGGGTGAGAGATTGACTTTAGAGAGTGGACTGTATTCAGAAACTTTGTACTAATCCTGTGACTCTGAAAACCTAAAATTACTTCCAAATGGAAGGTTTTAAAAATGTACCCGGTTCACAAGTCTTCTTCCCCTCCATCAGCTATCACTATGCTGTGATGAGACCAGTTACTTTCATTAAAGGAAAGTGAGCTGGCACCCTCAGACGCTGCCAGTTCGGGGCTACCGCCTGTAACAACCAGTTTGAGAAACAGTTTGGGCAGAGCTGCTGGACCTAATGGAGAAGGAAATGGCAGCCCACTCCAGTATTCATGCCTGGAGCATCCCGTGGACAGCGGAGCCTGGTGAGCTGCTGTCTATAGGGTCGCGCAGAGTCGGGCACGACTGAAGTGACTTCGCGAGCATGTGTGCATGCTGGACCTAAGATGAGCTGCCCTAGGATGCCATAATTCCACTCCTAACTATGTGCCCAGTGTCTTCAGGGGGAGGAGGGGCGTGGTTTCTATCATAAGACACACGCAAAAACATCCATGGTTGATTCATCCATAGTGGCCCCAAACTGGAAACAGCACAATCGTCCGTCCACACAAGGATGGAGAAATAAGTCGTGACATGCTCACACCCTAGAACAGTGTCCAACAGAGGGTCTCAGAGTGGGGTCCAGGGACCCTGGGAATCCCCGAGACCCCTTTCATCAGGAGAGCTGAGAGAGATTTTTCACATCACCAAGCACTCATCTGCTTTTTTATTCCCATCGCAAGACTGTGTGGAGGAGAACTCCAGAAGCAGCTGGCGAGACATCACAGCAGGCAAGATGCAGGGGCAACGTGAGATCCCAGCTCTCCTTGTCTAGTGAGACACAGAGAGATTCATCAAAAAGGCAAAGCAAGGCACTCCACTCACTGCATGTTTTGAAAATGTAGTCTTTTTATTAAAACATGTTATTTATAAGAACATGTAGTGAATTTATTACTTTTCCAAATGAGCTCATAAATGGTGCTGGTCCGTCTGTTCTATCTGACTCTTTCACCCGGTAGACTGTAGCCCGCCAGGCTCCTCTGTCCATGGGATTCTCCAGGCCAGAATACTGGAGAGGGTTGTCATTTCCTCCTCCAGGGAAACCTTCCCAAACCAGGGATCAAACCCAGGTCTCTTGCATTGGCAGGAGGATCCTTAATTGTCTGAGCCACAAGAGAAGCCCAAGCTCATAAATAAACATTTCTAAATTTCTCTGTTTTGTTAAATTTCAGTAAATATTCATAGACATAAAGACAGTGAAGGTGTGCTGAGGCCAAAGACTTTGAGAAGTGCTGTTCACAGTGGGACGGTCTGGGCTGCGCTCTGTGGGCTGACCGGCATGACAGCCGTATTGCTGAGAGAGATGCCGTTGGAGCCCGTTCAGAAGCTCAGACACAGCCAGACCCTCTCCTGTGGGAGCGATCAGAACAGGGGGCCTCCTCAGTGGGTGGGGGGACACCCAGGGGGGCACAGGACAGCCTTGCGGTTTGGTGGGGGTCTGGCAGGGGTCTGGCTCTCACACAGGCATGTCTGGTTTGCAGAATTTGTCAGACTTAAGATGTGTGTCCTTGGCCCTGCGTCTGTTCTCCTTCACTCAAAGGGTCCCTCAGAGTTGGAACAGCAGTGCTTCTGGATAGTTAGCCCCACATCGAGCTTCGGGACCAGCTGGCCTTGAGTCCACTGACTAACCTAAGTCCCTAGCCAGGCCCCTGGGCTGGTGTGAGTGGAAGGGGTGGGTTGGGGGGCGACCCGGGAATAAAGTCATGTCCCACCCCCCAGACCTGGGATTCCCTGGTGGCTCAGACGGTAAAGTGTCTGCCTGCAATGCAGGAGACCTGGGTTCAATCCCTGAGTCAGGAAGATCTCCTGGAGAAGGAAATGGCAACCCACTCTAGTACTCTTGCCTGGAAAATTCCATGGGTGGAGGAGCCTGGTAGGCTACAGTCCATGGGGTCACGAATGATTGAATACAACTGAGCGATTGCTCTTTCTTCCCGCCCCCCGCCCCCCCAACCTGGCTTCTTCCTCTCTTGTGTGAGTGAGCATCTAGCCTGTGGATGTCTCTTGACTGAGGCCCCTGGCCCCCACCACCCCCTATATCAAGGGCATCCTTGGCATCGATGGCCAAGAGTGTTCACTTACCACCCTCAGAAAACCATGCCAACTCTCTGCCCCTAAACTGCATGGGATTCACTGGCCTGGGCCCCCCGAAAGGCCCAAGCCCCTCACTTGTGAGTGTCGCTCAGGAGTTCGGGAAACATGATCTTTCCTCTCCTGACAGAAGTGCCCCAGCCTCCGTGGGCCTCTCTGCACTCCCCCCCCACCCTCACCCAGGACGAGTTACACCAGCTCATTAGCACACGACCGTCACTCCCCCTGCTCATCACAGCTGGGGCCATATTTCAAATAGTAATTAATCGGCTACGAATAGTAATTAATGGGCCACATTCCTCCTTGCTTAAGTGCACAGCCCGTGCTCCTCAGGCTGGGGATGGCCCTCGCTCTTGTTTTCTTTTAATCTGATTTGAAAGACAAGCCCTCTCCTGGGCGGTAGGGATGGAGCTGGTCCCGCGTGAGTTCATCGGTGCGGCATGCACGGCCCCCCTGGTCTCAGAGATGTGAAAAGTCAGCCGTCACAGCGCCTCGGGGCCTCGGGGGCGTGGCTGAGGAGCCTAATGAGCCATGCTCCCAATTTATTAAAAATCATAAATATTCTTGTTGGAGGCAGGGTGGAGTCGGAGAAGGAAGGAGGCAGCTTCTGACTGATGAGTGTGTGTGTGTACATGTGTGTGCAAGTACATGTGTGTGCATCTGTGTGTGTCTGTGGGGTTGTTTTCAACAAGTGTTACCGAGCAGGCAAACCTCACTGGAAGCAGGGTTTTGGATGGGGTCCACATTTAAGAGCATAGCCAGCACGTCCCTTAAGAAGTCCTCTCACCTTGCTTATGACAGTATCACAAAGTAAATGCACGCTGCTTATTCCCTCAATCCGACATTTGCTCATCTCCTACTGGATTCTCAACCCTGTGCTCAGTGCTAGAAACAACACAGGTCAGACACGGCCCTTTTCATCCAGGAGCTTGCAGTCTCCCTGGGGAGAATGACAGGGACATTTAATATTTGGGGACATAATGATTATGACTAATGAGGCAACAATGATTACCTACTAATGTAGTAACAACCAGCATATTCGGGTCACTGAAGAGCATTCCAACAGTGATATAATAATGGAGCATTTCTTGACAGACACATTCAATAACAAGATGTCGGCAGTCGTTTGGAACGAGGATAGACAGAATTTCAAGGTGTCCTCGATAACTGCAGTGTGACATGAAAACACCTGATTTCTGCAGGGCAGAAGTTTCCCAGGGGGTGTGGCACTGCTGTCTCATGCTGCGGAAGCAAAAGCTGCAACTAAGAGAGAGGTTAGTGCAAAGAGGGGTAGAATGCTTTCCCATCCCAGCTCACGGACATCCTAGGTCCCCTGTGCTTCCTGCGGCAGGAGGTGAGGCCACAGCAAAGGAGGGGCCTGGGTCCATGAGTCACGCCTTGGAGGGGGTGGGGGAAGGGGCCCTCCCGCTGATCTACCCGGCTTAGCTTCTGAGTCCCAAGCTGCAGCGGAATGGCGGAGCAGCTCTGAACATCTCAATACAATCAGTTCCCAGTTTACACTCAGCCCTGCAGCCTGGGCTCGAGCGCTCCGCTGCATTCCAGATGGGTTAGTGTGTCACATACTCCGTCTCAAGGGAGAAATAAAGGCATTGTATTAATATTTCCCAAGGCATGCAATTACTTGAAAAAGCCCCAAACAGACCAGGCTAATGAGCCTGTTTCTCTGTGAGCAGTCTGGAAATCTAACTTTAGACAGTGCAGTTGACATGGCTATGAACACAAAAGGGATACAGGAAGGGAAAACTGTGAATTTTCAGTGGAGCGCTCAGAGTGTTCAGTGCTGTATGAGATGCTTTCCACGGTCACTGACTCACTGTACATCATCTTGTTTAACTTCCCTGGTGGCTCAGAAGATAAAGAATCTGCCTGCAATGCAGGAGACCAGGGTTCCATCCCTAGGTCGGGAAGATCCCCTGGAGAAGGGAATGTCTGCACCCTCCAGTATCCTTGCCAGTAGTCACGGTCAGAGGAGCCTGGCGATCTACAGTCCACGGGGTCACAAAAAGTCGAACACAACTGAGTGACTAACACTTTCACTTTCTTTCGCTCTGACACTGCCTCACCTCAGAAAGGGATTTCAATGGATTAGAGCGCAAGTAGCGCAGATCCAGACTGACCTGAGCATTAATGTGAATTTCTGCACCCATAGCGCTGGAAAATCCTGAGACAGGGTGAGCTTCAGGCTCAGTTTGTTCCAGCAGTGGACAGGGTCGCCAGAGCTGTGTTTCAGGATGACTTCTCTCAAGGTGGTTGGGTGGCTGCCAAATCCACCAGGTGGATACTTCCTTCTCCACCTACAGAAGACTCAGGGTGTCTTCCCCACCTCACCTAACTCAAGTCCTGCAACTTGCTCTGATCGGACAGGTTTATGTTTCAGCCCCTGCTTGAATCCACAGCAGTGTCAAAGCAGGTGGAGTATGCGATTGTCCCACCTGGGGCCTCCACGAACCTCCTGACTAGGAGGTTCAGGTTCCTCAGAGGCAGGCAGGCAAGAAGGAAGAGGGATCACAGACTCTGAGAAGCAGTGAATTACAACCACTGCAAAAATACAAAAAAAAAAAAAAAGCACGCTATCAATCACAGCAAACTTCCTGTATCACACGGTGTGGGTCCAGCACCACAGGTGTGACCTATCCCATCCCATGCGTGTCTTGCTTTGGTCTCAAAACCCCTGAACTGTAGACACCTAACCTCCGCATTTTGTAGATGAGCAAACCGGAACTGTGAGGTATGGTGCTCTAAGTGTCCAAGAGCCAGGTCCAGCTCCTTCCCAAGTGCGCAGTGGGGAAGAAACTCCCCATCTCAGGCTGCCCTCGCCCTCTCCCTGCACAGGAACAGCTGCACTTTAGACGCACTTATTCAGATGAGCCTCAGTGAACCAGTCACCCAACCAGGGGGCGACCAGGAGCAACCAACTGCAGCCGTTCTTTCCCAGAGATCCTCTGGGGCTTTCAGCGTGGCTGAGACACAGTTCCATAGTAACTGGGTGGACACAACCAAGCTGGTGGACAAAATTTGAAAAGCACACCCAGAGCCAGGGGACTCTGCTTTCACAGTGTTATAACCAATGAGGACCAGGTCAGACCCTGGCTTAGCTGGACATTTTCATGGGTCAGTCACGGAAGAACTAGAACACTGATTCTGTTGCTGGAATGGGGACCCCTCCCAGGGTTCGAGAGTGGACGCTTGTCTAACTCTCAGAAATGAATTATCGTAGGAGACACATATGCTGACAAAGCAAGAGACTTTATTGGGAAGGGGTGCCTGGGTGGATCGCAGTCTCGGGTTTTATGGTGATGGGGTTAGTTTCTGGGTTGTCTCTGACCAATCATTCTGACTTAGGGCCCTTCCTGGTGGCATGTGCATCTCTCAGCCAAGAGGGGCACCAGTGAGGGGGTTCAGGGAGGGTGGTAGGACATAAGGAGTGGCTTCTCCTCTCGCCTCCTGTCCTTTCCTGAGATCTTCCGGTGGGTGGTAGCTTGTTGGCTCTGCGTTCCCTATGTGGACCTCTTGTTGTAAGATAACTCTTGGGAGTGGCTGCTTTCTTGCCTGGCCAAGGTGGGCAGTCTCAGTCAGCTTCTCCTAACATTTGTACTTTAACAAGCACTCTTTTTTTTGAGTCTGACATTCAGATTTTGCTGAGCATCTTGTATCTTATCTAGAAATCTTATGGAGGCCTTTGAGCTTCAGACACCTAGACTAGCGTCTCTAAGCTGTATTCCAGCTATGAAGGTTCGTAAACACTTCTGTCCTCTAACTCATTCAACAAGCATTTGCTGGCCACCTTCAGCATGTGCATTTTCTTGCCCCCTGGAAAACACAATTGAGTCCTTATAAGCCCAGAATCTACGTAATTCAGCCTCAGAAATCCACTGCAATCAAAATACAGTTTACCAATCAAAGAAACTTCAGCCTAACTCCAGTCCCTTACTTTAGGTTTCTCCAAAACCACAAAGGGACTGGGCCTGCCATCCCTAACAGCACTCCTGGGGAGACCGCCCCCCCGCCCCCGTCATCTTTTCCCTGTGAGGCCAGACCCTGCTTCAGAGCTGTTCACACCCAAAACCCCTTCCGAAACTCCCTTCTGAACCCTCAGACACTTCCCCTTCCCTTAGCCCCTCACCCCAGTATTGTGCTAGAGACCCAGCTGCTCATACACCGGAGGCTTTCCATTGGGAAGAGAAAGGTGGGATTGGGCAATTTTAGAATATTCTGCTGTGACCCTAAGGGTCAGAAGAAACCCAAGAACATGTCTGTGTTTGGAATTTGTGTCCTGTTTCCTGAGCATTTGGAAGCCTTCACGAGAACTTAGCACCTACACAGGGCACAAGGTATGCCCAGTGAACAAGCTGAAAATATAGCTGTGCGGAGCAGGAGAACTTAAGCACTGGGAGATAAATACCTAAGGAATAAAACCAGAGGAAGAGGTCAAGGTGGTCTGGAGGAAGGACAAATAGTAGAGTTGGGAGGAGCAGCCTGGCTCCAGAGCTCACACTCCTGAGATGCCAATGCCAGATGGACCGTGACCACGGAGACAGTAACTGCCCAGTCAAGCAGAGGCAACCAGAGGGAGTCCACTGCAACTAGCCTTTCCTGGACGAGCCCTTGGGTGCAGCTGGTCAGAGAGCAGGTATTAGCCTCTAAGCTCTTCATCCGATGGAGGCTTCGACCTCAGCTATTCGGAGGTTCCAGACAGGGAAGCCACACAGGCTCTGTTGGTCTGAAACACATGCTCAGGGATTTCTTGCCGGTTTCCCATTGTTCCCTAGTTTATCTGGGAATGAGGGAGGTAGTGTGGAGGTAGGCCCCCAGTGCCTGATCAAATCTGCAGGGCAGAAACACAGTGGGAATTAGAGATCGCCAACACCTCCTGGAATCTTTCATGGAATGGATTCAAGCTGCTTCTCATCTCACCCACGTCTTTCTGCCCATTGCTGGTGCAGAACACGACGTGTCACATTTTTGAACCATTCGACCCTATAATCTGTCGATGATACATACATGCTCTGTGCTGGCCTCCCATGCCAGCTGGCCGGCCTTCCTCATCTTTCCCAGTGACAGAGGTGCCGCCCAGCCGGCTGCTGCTGGCGGAGGAGGGGGGTACTTGTGGGGCCATCTCAAGGCAAGATGTGAACTCAGAAGTCTCACAGGCTTTGTGTTCACACAGCTTGGCCTTCTTGTGAACTTGCAGCATGCTTCTGTTCAGCTGACCCCAAAACTGCCTGCATCACAGAGAGAGGCCCAAAGGCTACGATGGCAGCCCTGGGCCTCCAGCTACAGCCCAACACATAAGGGCTCAGAATCCTGAAGGGTTGTGGGATGAGCGAGAAAAGCTCAATGCTGACAAAACTGTGCAGACGAGCTGGCATCCCGTCCCACTGGAGAGCGTGGGAATGAAGAATCAAGGCTTGATTTTCCTAAGAAAATGGCTACGAGGACATTCTGGAGGAGCCTCCTGACTTGAGGTGGCCCTTGTCAGCCCAGTTCGGAGTCCAGCTGATGGGAACTGAGACATCTAGAGGATCGTCATGCCTGGAACAGAGAGGACCCTGAAACGGTCTCTTCTGCGGGAGGGCCAGCAGGGGACCCGGGCGGGGAGGGCACTCCGCATTCGGCACCCGTTGCCGTAGCCCTGGAGCCGGTCTACACGATGAGGACGTGATAGCAGGGCACTGGGAGCCTGGGGAGAGCCCCACGCAGCTCACAGTGGACACTGTCCCCTTGTCACCGTGTGAACCTGGGCCAGTCACTTCCCCTCTCTGGGCCTGGGCTTGCTTGTCAATAACAGTCACAATAGCAACAACCCCAATAATAATAATTGCTGAATTTTATAATATTAGCAATCAGTGCCCTTGTCCCAGCACTTGCCCGCATCATCTTCTTTGAACATCCCATCAATAGTTCTGTGAGGGAGGCATTAGCGTCCATCTGTTTTTATAGATGGGGGAAACTCAGATTTTCATGTGCTTAAGAGTAATCTGCAGCATTTGTTTAAACAAATGCAGAGTCCCTTGCATTCGATGTGACAGGCGTTTAGGATTCCGCTCAAACAGTGTAAGAGCTTCTGAGAAACGCCACCAAACGGAATCAGGAGACCTGCCGGTCCTGCCGGGCGGCCCCCTCCACAGGCCCGGGAGACACCCCCGGCCCCGCCCCCCTTTTCAGGCTGGGAAGCTGCAGACTTCTGGGAGACAATGTGGTTGCCATATGCAGGGCACCCAGCACAGGGACGCAGGGTAAATGTTATTACAACGATAACAATGATTCCACTTAGGATAACAGTGATGGAAATCTGCATTAAACGTCTTTAAACCCCGATACCTGCCCCTTTCCCCACTCGCCTGAGAAGAAAGGGATGCGAGTTTGTCGCTTGAACCGGCCGCCGTGGTTCATCTGGACTTCATCTTTTCTGCTATCATCTTTATTAGCAGGGTTCTTTTTTTTTAATGAGCAAGTTTCAAACTACCAGGTGTTTTGAATTTTTGTCTTGTTCACTTGCTTACAGGAGGAAATCCAAATAGAGAGCACTGTATTAATAAAAACCCAGCGGGAGAAAAGTGCAGCCTCTCACCCATGGGGAGGGCCCTCTGCTCTCCCTGCAGGTCCCCCAGTCCTGGCTGAAGTTCCCCAGCTCAGCCACTAGGAGTCAATCTTGGGGGGCATAATCTCTTTCCCCAGGCGCCCTGCTTCTTCAGGCTCCCAGTCCTCTGTGAGCTCATGCAGCCCCAGTGCCGCACCCACCCCACCCCCAGTTAATCCCCACTAAGGGTAGATTCAGTGAGATTGCCCCACCGCGGGGCTGATCCCCAGCAAGGGCAGGCACAGGCTCACAGACCCGTCCTGGTGTTCCTGCAGAATCTGGGCCCCATGCAAGTTTGGGAGAGAAAAAAAGGTGCAGCCTCCAGTGGGACACCCGAAAAAGGCCTGGAACAACCTGCCTCCCTGAGAAGTAAATGCAACCAGGCGTTTGCCCCACACAGGATGCCGAGCAGGGTTGCGAGGTCCTCAGGCCCACACCATGGCCCTGGTCTTCCCAAACCAGCCAGGCTCAGAAAACACCTGACCCAGGGAAGGGCAAGGCCCAAACACTGCGTGTCCCTGCCCTGTGTCCCGTTGCTCGCCCACCCAGGTGCTTGTGTCAAAAGCCCAGCAACAAGCGTGGACGGCCCCTCTGCATGGCCTGGGAGAAAAGGGGAGGATGGGGGTCTTTTCCAGGGGAACTCTGTCCCCTCCCCGAGGCTCGGGGTTTAGCAGGGGCCTCTGAGGGCTCCTCTTTGTCTCTGAAAATCTGGGCAAGGACAGGAGGATGAAACAAAGCCCGACTTTTTTTTTTTTGGTCTCTTGCTGGTAGCTTTAGGGAAGGGGTCTGTACAGGAGGTTGAAATTAACTAAAATGAGGTGGGGATTACCGCAGGACCCCACTGACCGGGTAATCCTGGGAAATGAGGGCTGACTTCAGCTCGGCACAACCAAGCCTCCTTTCTGGGGCAGAATTAGATTTAAGAAGCCACTTGCTGATAAGGGCTAATCCATGGCTAAACGGGACATACCAGAGGCAATTAACATTCCTTGACTCAGTTTCCCTTTGTCTGCAGAGTGCTCCCTCGGGAAACACAGGTCCCCTTTGCTGCCGTGAGTACATCCACCTAGCCTCCCTCCCAGCGTTGTCTCCACGGGGTGGGGGCGTGCTAGGACTGCCTTTAAGCTGCTGTGTCAGCCAAGTGGCCCCTCTCTCCCCACGTCCTTGCCCTAAAACAGCGACTCCAAGCTGCAGAGAAACCCTGCAGGTCAGTAGAAGGCAGCAGTGGGGATTTGCTATGATTGTCTCCAAAGCAGGAGTGGAGTAAAGAAGCCATTTATGGACTAAGAGTCCGCGAGTGTTGAAAGGAAGACACTCTTGCCTCCCCTCTTTTTTTTGGCTTTTCTTTTTTACTGACACTCACCCCTCACTACTCCCAAAACAGACTCCAAATGTCTTATCTCATTGAGAAGAAACGAGAAGGCCAAAGAAGATTCCAGAATGCAAAACCTCCAGAACAGTCAAGTAATGATGAATGAGGAGGAAAAACAAGTCAAAGAAGAAAGGCGGGGAGGTCCTCATGCAAGCCTTGGGCAGAGGCATGGCTTCAGCACCACTAGGGTTTTGCATCTGATTTTGTCTGGGAAAAGAGAATTAGGGACTGGAGGATGTTCTGGAAATTGCATTCTTAGTGGATGTGAAAAGTAAAGAAGGTGGGGAACCTTCTATTGTTATAGCTTATTATATATTATTTATAGATATTGCTCATTACTTGCTTATAATAGATTATTTATTGTGCTGTGCTTCGTCGCTCAGTCGTGTCTGACTCTTTGTGCCTCCATGAAGTCCACCAGGTTCTTCTGTCTGTGGGGATTCTCCAGGCAAGAATACTGGAGTGTGTTGCCATGCCCTCCTTCAGGGTAGATTTCTTATTTTTAAGCTCCTCCTTTAAGCGAATGCATCCTTTCACAGTGCCTGATTCCAGGTTATCTTGTTGTTCTTGTTCGGTCGCTCTGTTGTGTCTGACACTGGGACCCCGTGAACTGCAGCACACCAGGCTTCTCTGTCCATCACCATCTCCCAGAGTTTGCTCAGATTCATGTCCATTGAGTCGGTGATGCCATCCAACTATCTCATCCTCTGTTGCCGCCTTCTCGTCCTGCCCTCAACCTTTCCTGCATCAGGGTCTCTTCCAAGGTAGACTATCTTCATCACTGTCCTGAGCTATAGCAGGCTGAGACAGCCAGCTTGGTCCCAATGACCCACAGTGGCTGTAACAACAGTCCCTGTCTGACCAACACCTGCCACTCTGCAGGCTGTGTCCTGCCCCATGCTCCCTTCTCTGCCCACACCCGAACACAACGTCTCCCACTGTCTGGCTGTGAAATTACCGATTGTCAGTATTTTCTCCGCCTGGTTCCGCCTGGCTTGCCACGTGTCCCTGTCACCATTTCCTCTAATAGCTGTTATGTGCAGAACTTCTTGATACCCAGCTTGAGTTTCCTTTGCCTCATTCATTCCATCCGTCTTCACCATGCTGCCCGGTACCACAGAGTAAGTAAGCTCCCACTTTCCTTGGAAGGAAAAGGTTCTTCTTTGTTCATCCATCCAGGGCACTCATTACATGTTAATTCCAGATGAGAAATGTCAACAAACAGAGGGCATTTCAGTTTAGCAGTGGCCACTGTGAGTCAGAGCTGAGAGACAAGTGGGGAGCCTGGTGTCCACTGAAACCGGAAGGTGAGGACCACAGTCCTAACAGCAGCACTGTGCCCCAGTCGAGGGGCTGGCGGCTTGGACAGGCGTGCTCTTGCAGTGTGTTCACCGCAACCTTGTGAGGCTGGCATTATTACAGCATCGACATGTCACAGATGCAGAAACCAAAGCTCAGAGAGCTTGAGTAACCAAGGCTCAGAAAGCTTGGGTCGCACAACTCAGGGAGGAGCAAGCCCCTGGCAGCAGATCCCGCTCCAGAAGAGAATTGTGAGCTGCTCTCCTGGGCCAGGAAATAGCTGAAGTCACATGTCCATGTGCAAGGTCAACGTGAGAAAGCAGGCACAGCACCAGCGGGCTCAGGAAGGCGTCCAGGACACCTTCAGAGTGGCAGGTTCTCTCCCAGAGTCCTGGGACCTGCTGTTAAACCCACAGCCAGGCCCGTGCCCTGGACTCACCCTCGAGTTTCCTTTGAAACCTGGAATACTCCATAACAAAGTCAAGCCTGTTTCCTTCCTAGTCCTCATTTTTCTTCCACGCTTATACCACAAAGACCCTTTCAGAAAGCCCTGTCGGGCACAAACCCACCAGCCGTACCAAGAGGATTTGAGATAAGATTGAAAAAGCCCATTCACTGAGCCACGGACTTTTTGCCATTTTCCACATCCCTGGCCCAGGCTCTCAAACCTGTTGCTAAGCTGTAGTGTGAGCACCTTGTGCTGTTGGGCAGGGAGGGAGAGCAGACTGCAGAGCCCCAGGGAAGGAAGGAAGGGAGAAAGAGGAGGGGCTGCATAGAAACTGCATCTGAAATAAGTGTCAGAGCGATCATGTTCATGCAGGCTGCCCTGAGCCAGACACCGCACTAAGCCAGATTCCACACGTTACCGCTACCCCTGTTATTGCAATGATATGTGAGTCAGTTAATGCTGTGGTAATGCTGCATAACAAACAGCCCCAGGGTCACAGAGGCCTCCAATAGCAAGTGTGTGTTTCCCTCTCTCAGATCTCAGAGCTGGTGGCTCTGCTGTGGGCCAGGCTTAGATCTGCTGCACGTTTCCTGTTCTGTGACCAACAGCTGCATGGGCATGCTTTTCCCATGACGCTGGCAGAAACGCTAGAGTGTGAAGCGGAATCCTCTGTGGCTCTCCAGGTCTTGGTTCAGAAATCATACACAGGCACCCCTGCCCACATTTCCTGGGACAGGAACACCACTAAGGAGGCAGAGAAGTGCATCCCAACCACAGTGATGCTCAGCAAGACACAGAGGAAAGGCTGTTGTGAGTGGACAGGTGCTGTCACTTATGCCCATCTTAGGAGGAGGGGCTGCAGGCTGACAGAGGGACCCCTGCTGAGCAGTGGCAGGGCCAGTGCATGGCTCCAGAGACCAGTGCAGGGTTTACACTCTGAACTGGAGGGAGAGCTACTCCAGTAATCCAGGAGAAGGCCCTCACCACCTCAGGGTGGCCTCCTCCTAGACCAGAGCAGGTCCCTTTGTCACTGGAGGCAGCAGAGTACCACGCTTCAGCTGGAGCCAGAGCAGAGGTCCACATCACAGCCTCGTGTGGCCTCAGTTTCCTCGTCTGTAAAATGGGAGCAACACTGCACCAACAGCAGAGCATTCTTGTGAAGATTAAAGGGGTTGGCATTTAAGGGATGCCCAAAGGAGTGCCTGCCCCAGGAAGTGCTGCCTGAATTTGCGGGATCTCACAGAATCGGTTAAAAACACGTGGATCACTGAAAACCACACAGTGAGAGACAGATGGAGGACACTGGGGGCTCACCAAGCACCTTCCGGGAAGCGTTCACAGGAGAGCTTAAGGAGCATGAGGCCCAGGCACTAGCTCACCCATCCACATGGGAGTCTAGCCTAGAGGTTGGGAGTGCTGGCTTTTACAGTCAATCAGCCGAGAGTCTGGTGCTCACGGCTGTGGCTTTGGGCAGTGCCCACCTTTCCACCCTCAGACCTCTGCTTCCTCTTCTTCTGTGAGTTCCATGTCTGGTCAGCATCGCTGAGGATGAAACAAGATGATGAGCACTGGTTAGACACAGGGACAGTGGGGAGGCCCACCACATCCTTGTCACACAGATGCTCGAGGTGCCGACATGGAACTGTGTTCCGTGAGAAGGTTATTTTTCATAAAACACGTTTTCGTGTTAACATGAAATGGATGTATAATTTTTCAGTGAATCAATCAATGATTTTTATATTACCAATGTGATGAAATGAACTCACTCAGGCGTGTCTGACTCTTTTTGACCCCATGGACTGTAGCCTACCAGGTTTCTCCATCCATGGGATTTTCCAGGCAAGAGTACTGGAGTGGGGTGCTATTGCCTTCTCCAGGGGATCTGCCCGACCCAGATATTGAACCTGGGTGTCCCGCATTGCAGGCAGATGCTTCCCCCTCTGAGCCAGCAGGGAAGCCAGTGTGATATATATGATAGGAAAAGCTCTTCAAGGTCCTGACTCAAAACACCTACTGAACAGCTCAGGGGACTCTAGTCAGTGCTCTGTGATGGCCTGTATGGGAGGAGGATCTCAAAAAGAACGGATATGTGTGTGCGCACAGCTGAGCCACGTTGCTGTGCTGCGAACCTGAAACTAACGCGACACTGTAAATCAACTCCACCCCAGTAAAACCTCAGATGATAGAAAAAGACCCTGAATCATGTCAAGTGTGTCAAGCGCTCCTAGGATGAACAGTTTGAGAACTGCTTGCTCTGAGCACGGATCCTGAAGTCTGGTTTGCACACACTGGAGTCACCTGGGTCCTGCCCCAGGGTGTCTGATTCAGTGGGTCTGCTGTTGAGCTCAGGCCACAGAATCTTCAAAGCGTCAGGTGCTTCTCAAGGGCCTCCCAGCTGAGAGGCCAGACCCGGGGCACTTGAGACAAGACTTCAGGTCGGAAATGCAGAGTCCTGAGCCCCAGACCTTCAGATGAGCGTCTGCCTTCGAACAAGAGCCCCAGGAAGACTGCTCCCAAGTGTAGTTCAGGAGGCGCTGCTTCAGATGGTCCCTGAGCCCCTCCCATGTGAAGACCAAGCTCCGATGCCTGCCATCTGCTGTGAGCTCTCTGTTTCCCCCACCACTGTTGCCAGGGTTCGTTTTTCCTCTCTGCAGCCAACACATGGGTTGTTTTAAAAAGAATACCAGGTTAGACCCTTCAGAATAAATAAATAGAAATGATTTTGGAGTTACAGATTGTATAGATTACCCACCACTGGTAAACTTCTCTCTTTACATTCTTGTAACTTAAACACAGCCCCAATATATTTACTCTTCAGCTGGGGGAAAAAGGAGAAAGGGCTGCTGGCTGGTTTTCAGGGTCCTCTCTCAGGAGAGCAAGTTCCTACCCCTGGGCTCCTCAAGAGGAACGCTTCTTTCAACCTGGGCTGTGTGCCTTCATTTCAAAGATGTATCATCTCAGCAATAATATTTTTCCCAAGAACTTTTCACCATCCGAGGAGGTGGCTCTATTTCAATGATAAGCGCTGTTCTACATGAAAAAAAAAACACCCATTCACTCTCTAGCTGGTCCCCTTAGGAGCTGTGTTACCCTGGGCAGCTCACATCACCTCTCTGAGCCTGTGTCCTCAGCCGTTAAACAGCACCAACCTTAAGTGTGTCACAAGCCAGGGATGGAAAAGAAACAAGCTATCGAGTGTAGATGTCTCAAGAGCAGAGCTGAACTGTAAACTATGATTTTAACTCTAAAATATGATTCCAGAGGGAATGCATGTTCCACATACAGACTCCAGGGTCAAAAAACACAGAGAAATACAAAGGATGGAACTGAAATTGCCAGAAATCCCATTCCCATGTTAAAAAATCTTGTCAGTCCTGTGAAGGGGAGGAGACATGTTTACACATCACTCCATTAGGACCCCTGGCTTCAGTGGCCCCACGTTCACAGACACACGTGCCTGTGGGTTTACGCGTGAGCTGGGTTAACACACTGTCGTACAAAGTGAGGACTCACTGAGCTCTTCTGTAGAGTTGAGCAAGTTCATTATTACAAACAAATTTTGAAAACTAGTCTCATAGTCTGTTGATTTTGAATAAAAATTTTTGTAAATAGCAAAAAAAAAAAAAAAGGAGAGAGAGAGCAGGCATCCTGTATTCTTATTCTCTTAGACAGCTCTGAGCGCATTTCACGCAGCTTTCTGTTCCCGTGGTGAATGTTTCTCGGGACTTCAGGCTTCAGGGACGGGGCTGCTGGTGCTTCCGAAGGCTTGTTGGGCTCCTGGGAGCCTCCTTATTTGCCCGCTGTTTCTTGCAAGGAGTGAGTCTTGAGATTTCTTAAGCACAGGGAGGCAGGGACAAAACACGTGCGTGCCCTGGGGTGTTGGGGTGCGCCTTTCCTGCGGGAGGTGGGTGACAGTGGCTGGCGGTCAGGGAGTCCCCAGCAGACATGAGGCACCAGGCTGAGCCATGAAGCCTGGGCTCCATCACTCGTACGAAAGTTCGTGATGACAGATGTTGCTGCCTGGTTCACAGGTGATGTTTCAGCTCGTCCAGCTCAATAACTGGCCCAAGTTTGCAGTGAATTAGTGGTAAAGGGGGCAAGCTGGTTTTGAAGACAGGTCTGCAGGCTCCAGAGGCCTGGGCGACACGTGACTCCAGCTGTGTCTGAAAGACTCACCTTGGGACTCTGGCTTTCTCACAGGGAGGCTTAAGCCCGACAGACGCACCTCCTGCCACCCTGCACTCCCACCCTGGTCGGCGATGCCCTGAGGGAAAGGACCGCTGCTCTGCATCTCTGCACTTACTCACCCCACCCACACGTGGGGCCTGTGATTCCCACGTCCCCCTGGAGGAAGCTGCCTCTTTGGTGAGTAAGATTCCAGTCGGTTGGCATCACATGGGGCGTTCCTGCCCTTTGTGTTCACATATGCTTTAGCGTCGTGCTTCCTGCTGGTCCAGAGGAAAAGTTTAGGAGTAAAACACAGAACCTGGGATAGCCCCATACCCACCATTTTTTAAGGAAAAACTGGTGCGAGAACTTGTTTTCCAAACTAGAAAATGCTGTACAAATAAAGAGAGGTGAACGCAGAACTACTGGCTTCCCGGGACATCCCGACACCGGAAGGGTGTGGTGAGCGTTTGGATGCAGGCTCTGCTGTGTCTTGACTAGCTGGGAAAACTGTCCCTGAGGGACCATAAACAGGTCTGAGCGCTAACATCATGGGAGTCCTTGCCGTGAGCCTTTTGGTCTGGTGTCAGCGTCCCCAGGGACCATTCTGAATCAGGCGGAATGGCCAAGACACCAGACCCAGACGTGTAAAACCGCAGGGTCAGAGGGGCCATGGGTGATGTAGCAGTCAGGAAGGGCCAAGCCAGGCCGAAGTAACAAACAACCCCGAAATCTGAGGTTTGTGCTTTCATTCATTTATTTCAATCAAGGCTTATTTCTCTTCATGTGGGAGGTCCATCATAAGCTGGCAGGGGCCTCTGCTCGGTGACTCAGACTCAGGAAGTCGTGCCATCTTGATCATTCCTGTTGCCCTGTGAGGGTCTCATGGTAGCAACGAGCCACCCCGGCCCAGAGTGACCCATTTCTCACTGGCTCATGACTCACTGGCCTGAACTCGTCACCCACAGGGGCAGGCAGTGCAATCCTACCAGCATCCTTGACAGGAAACTCCTGGAAATAATTGGCAAACACAGCACATGTGGGTGTGACAACCACACGCAGCGACTGGACTTCTGACTGGTGGCTAATGGCTCACAGTCAGCAGGGTTAAGAAGGGTTCAGAGGTCTGCCAGGCAGCACAAGCTGACCAGTAAGCCATGCCTGACATAGCTGCTGGCCTGAGGCGTGTTCCAGGGAACTGCCACTCTAGCCAAGACCAGCACCCTCACCTTGCCAATGAAAAACCTGGGGTCCCAGAGAGAAAGCAGCAGTCCTGGGTGACAGAGCTGGTTAGGGGCAGGGCCAGTGGAGTCCAGGGCTTGTTCCTCCTAGACCAGCCCTGCTTCAGCTTATATACCAGGCCACTACTTCTAGGACTTGGCCAAAAAATCAGACACCTCCTTCCTCTAAAACCTACCAAGGTTTCTTTTCACTGGTTAAATAAAAAGTTAAAAAGCAGTGTCAATTTGTGACCCATTCCCCTCTCTTCTCAAATCTGGAGCCACTGACCTGCGTTGGTGGGGCTGGAGTGGGGGTGGTCACATTGACTGTCCGGCGTACAGCTGTTGATAAAAATGAAAAAAACAAACAGAGGAAGAAGATCTGGCCGAGTTTCCACTGTTTGTTCACAAGAACTGAAACTACCCTGTCTTTATTTTTCAGTGGAGGGTCGTGTGGGTCAGCCACACGCTGGCATTTGGGTTTGTAATTCCCACCAAATGAGTCAGCAGAGAGAAGAACACAGAGTTTTTTCAGCAGACATCTTTGAGCTGGTGCCCACCACCATTAGACAAAAAAAAGCCCTGTTTATAGAGTAAGCATGTAATAAGCGCAGAGAACCCCGGACACCCCATACCCAGAGTCGTCAGCGTCCCTAGGGGCCCGACTCCCTCCACTGTTGGGGGCAGACATGGCCGGCTTGTTCCAGCATGGGAACACTCACTCCTTCCTTCTCTGAGGGCAACCACGACAGCATTTCTCAGTGGTGGAATGCCCATAAAGACCTGTGGAAAATGTGACTTAAATTCCACCCTGGAATCCTGGAAGAGTGTGTGTGCACCTACACACATGCGTGCCCACGCACGTGTGCCCAAGTGATGCGTATGTTGCTAGAGACACGTTTGCATCCACCTCAGGCAGGAGCAGCTTCAGCTACAGAGCCAGCCCCAGCCCACCTACCAGATCTAGCGCTGAACAACAGGGGCTTAAATGCCACTTCCAGCCCAGAAAAGGAGCCCTTCCTTGGCTTATTCATACTAACTTGTAAATGACTGACACTGGTTTTTTGGAACCAGTCTTGGAAGGGTGGGGTTGCTGAGGTCATAGAGGGTTAAAGGTGTATCAAAGAGAAGGGGGAGTTGCATTTAAACAAAGGAGAAAAAGCATAAACAGAAGGTGGTGTAGGACAGAAGCAGAGACTTTCCTCCTATCAGACATTTGCTGAGAACCAGCATGGAGCTCATCACAACTGTGATCTGAGCTGAAACCTGCCCAGTGTCTCCTCTGCTCTCCATGCTTGCTCAGCTGGAAATTGGCCAGTTTGGGGCTGAACTGGTTCATGGGCTTGGGGCTCCAAGTTGTCCTCGGGTTTCTCTGTTTCTCAGACCGCCCCAAAACCACACCTGCATCTCCCCATCTCAGTTCAGATCAGTCACTCAGTCATATCCAACTCTGCAACCCCATGGACTGCAGCAGGCCAGGCTTCCTGGTCCATCACCAACTCCCAGAGCCTACTCAAACTCATATCCATCGAGTCAGTGATGCCATCCACCCATCTCATTCTCTGTTGTCCCCTTCTCCTCCTGCTTTCAGTCCTTGCCAGCATCAAGGTCTTTTCCAATGAGTCAGTTCTTTGTTATCAGGTGGCCAAAGTACTGGAGCTTCAGCTTCAGCATCAGTCCATCCAATGAATATTCAGGACTTATTTCCTTTAGGATGGACTGGTTGAATCTCCTTGCAGTCCAAAGGACTCTCATGAGTCTTTTCCAGTACCACAGTTCACAAGCATCAATTCTTCAGCTTGCAGCTTTCTTTGTAGTCCAACTCTCACATCCATACATGACTACTGGAAAAACCATAGCTTTGACTAGATGGACCTTTGTTGGTAAAGTAATGTCTCTGCTTTTTAATATGCTGTCTAGGTTGGCCATAGCTTTTCTTTCAAGGAGCAAGCGTCTTTTAATTTCATGGCTCCAGTCACCACCTGCAGTGATTCTGGAGTCCCCCAAAATAAGGTCTCTTACTGTTTCCATTGTTTCTCTATCTATTTCCCATGAAGTCCTGGGACCAAATGCCATGATCTTTGTTTTCTGAATGTTGAGCTTTAAGCCAACTTTTTCACTCTCCTCTTTCACTTTCATCAAGAGGCTCTTTAGTTCTTGTTCACTTTCTGCCATAAGGGTAGTATAATCTGCATATCTGAGGTTATTAATATTTCTCCTGGCAATCTTGATTTCAGCTTGTGCTCCATCCACCCCAGCATTTTGCATGACGTACTCTGCATATAAGTTAAATAGAAAAAGTGAGAATGAAATCACTCAATCGTGTCTGACTCTTTGCGATCCCATGGACTGTAGCCTATGAGGTTCCTCCATCTATGGAATTTTCCAGGCAAGAGTATTGGAGTTGGTTGCCATTTCCTTCTCCAGGGGATCTTCCAAACCCAGGGATTGAACTTGGGTCTCTTGCACTTGATCTTAGCCAAAAGGCCGAGAAGCGGTAAACCTGGGTCTCTTGCATTCCAAGTGGATGCTTTTACCGTCTAAGCCACCAGGGAAGCTCAAGTTAAATAAGCAGGGTGACAATATACAACCTGATGTACGCTTTTACTGATTTGGAACCAATCTGTTTTTCCATGTCCAATTCTAACTGTTGCTTCTTGACCTGCATACAGATTTCTCAGGAGGCAGGTAAGGTGGTCTGGTATTCCCATCTCTTGAAGAATTTTCCACAGTTTGTTGTGATCCACACAGCCAAAGGCTTTGGTGTGGTCAATAAAGCAGAGGTAGATGTTTTTCTGGAACTCTCTTGCTTTTCTGATGATCCAATGGATGTTGGCAATTTGATCTCTGGTTCCTCTGCCTTTTCTAAATCCAGCTTGAACATCTGGAAACTCATAGTACACATACCGTTGAAGCATGGCTTGTAGAATTTTGAGCATCACTTTGCTAGCGTGTGAGATGAGAGCAATTATGAGGCAGTTTGAACATTCTTTGGCATTGCCTTTCCTTGGGACTGGAATGAAAACGGACCTTTTCCAGTCCCGTGGTCACTGCTGAGTTTTCCAAATTTGCTGGCATATTGAGTGCAGCACTTTCACAGCATCAGCTTTTAGGATTTGAAATCGCTCAACTGGAATTCCATCACCTCCACTAGCTTTGTTCATAGTGATGCTTTCTAAGACCCATTTGACTTTGCATTATAGGATGTCTGGCTCTAGGTGAGTGATCACACCATCACTGTTATCTGGGTCATGAAGATCTTCTTTGTATAGTTCTTCTGTGTATTCTCACCACCTTTTCTAAATATCTTCTGCTTCTGTTAGGGCCATACCATTTTTGTCCTTTATTGTGCTCATCTTTGCATGAAATTTCCATCCCCATCTAGACATCGCTTTGCCAGCAACCAACCCAAACCTTCTTCTTTGAAGTAGCGTGTTGAAGCAGCAAAGGGGTGTTGGGGGCAAGAGCAGGATGGGATGGGAAGGACCAGATGCAGGACATGGGTGTGGGAGTCCTGGGAAGGTGGGGAGGAGCCCACAGGAGGGTCCTGCCACAACCGCAGTCAGGGCTTCTCAAGTCTCCGTGCCTTTTCCCCGAAGTACAGCGTCTCTCAAGGCTAAAAACGTATCATGATTCTCAGGCATGGAAAAATAAAGTGGGCTGGTTTGGCTAATGTAACTCAGATGCAGTGCCTCTCCTCCCCTCTACTGGAGCCACAAGGCTCAGCTGTATCTGATCTGGAAGAAAACCCATGTCTCAGGGGCTCTGATACGCATCTCCGTTCAAGCCTGTGTGTGTGAGCATGCCCGGCCGCCAGCTGGTGCCCAAACACGTGCTTGGAGGGAGGAGAGGAGTTCTGGGGGACAGCCCTAAGGGGTAAGCTACCTGTTAAGATGGCCCAGGTCAGGTACAGATGAGCCGGGCCACACTCTTGTCATCCACCTCTGGTAGGAAGCAGTCCCAGCAGCGTTTCACCTCAGCCCTAGCTGGGGAGGTCTGCAGAGACCCTGTTCCCAAATAAAGTCCCAGGTCCCGGGGCTTGAAAACATCTCTTTGAAGGACACTATGGAGCTCTCACAGATATTCAGTCAGAACTCACAGCGGCCTGATGAGATGGTTGCTGCTGTTACTTCTGTTAGACAGCTGAGGAAGAGAGGCTCAGAAAGGTTAAGTTCCTAACCCAAGATCACACAGCATTCTAACACACAGAGGTGGGACTTGAACCCCAACAGCTTGCTCCAGATAGCTTGGGGCTATTAAGAAAAGTGCTGCTGTGCTCCTCCATACACAGGGCTGTGTATGGATACATGTTCTCTTGGGTAACCTCTACAGATGGGTAGTCCTGGATCATACGGTGAGTCTGTATTTGACTTAAAAAAAACACACACACACACACATCTATATAATTATTTGGATGCGTCAGGTTTTAGTTAAGGCCCAGGGATCTTTCACTGCAGGGTGAGGGCTCCAGAGCACAAGAGCTTAGATGATCGGAGGCATGTGGGGTCTTAGTTTCCCCAACCAGGGAGCAAACCTGAGTCCCCTGCATTGCAAGGTGGAGCCTTAACCTCCGGACCACCAGGGAAATCCTATATTTAACTTTATAAGATAGGCCATCCTGTTTTCCTCACAACATGTGACAGTTCTCGCTGCTCATGTGTTTTGCCAGGATTTGGAATCATCTCTCTTCTCCACCTTAGTTGTCCTTGTGGCTGCACAGGGCTATTTCACTGTGGGTGTGATTTGCATAAAATGAGTATACAAAAATAAGATGCAGAGTAACCAGAGAGAGAAAAAGAAACAGAAATCAGAAACCCTGAGGTCAAGCTTCATAGCTAGGAAGAGTGCTGTGCAAATATTGAGTCCTGACAGTCTCTTCTGTGATGAAGTGAGAAGCAACAGCCACGGGGGCAAGAGAACCAACGAAGCCCAGGGCCCTCACCGCCAGCATCCCCTGTGAACCCTCTTCCCGCTCTGCTCCCTCTCATCCTGGCCCCAGGTGTGGAGGCCTACTTTTCAGTTCCAGCCATGTCTTGGTCACAAAGCGGTCCCTCACCTTCGGAAGAACCTGCAGCCTCGGAAATCCAGAGAGACGGACCAGTGGGCCTCACAGCACGCTCTGAGAATCCTCGACTAGCTGGTGGTCTTAGCTCCGTCCCGTCCCTGCCTCACTTGCCCCCACCCAGGGGTGCTGGCTGGACCCACCTCCCACATGAACAATGCCCATGAATCCTCCTGTGGGGATTTGCTAACCTGGGGAAGCCAAAACTAAGACAGGACCAACTGACCGCAAGAGAATGGAATACTTGAAACTGAGCCATTCCGAACAGAAATCTACAACCAGGATCATAGTCAGAGAAGGTCCAGGATACAGGCAAAGGAGCACGTAAAACCCCCTGGTGTCTCGTGGACACCAGCCACACAGCCTCATACGGGGAGGTCACCAAACATGACGACGTGTCATACGGCCCAGCGTCCTAGCGTCTGTCGGCCTGACACACATCACACTCTCACCCTCAGGAGGAAGTGGTAGCCTTCTCCACTGGGTGTCACTCGGAAGGAACTCTTATACTATCTGAATGGCGAGCCCCTCGGCCTGCCCCGGTCACCCACAAGTCCCCAGGTCGAGTCTACCGCCAGCGTCTAAAAATAGAAGCCCCCCCCACCCCCTGCCCCGGAGAGTGGGGGAACCACAGGAAGCAGTTCAAAACCACTTCCGGCGGCCACTCTGCGGTCGTTGCGAATAGAAGCGGGGCTGCTGCTGGGTTCCTAGGCAGTTCGCCGGGGTCTTCTGTCAAGATGGAGCCATCCTGCACCGGGATGAGCTGTGGGGGTGGACGCGCGTCCCGTGGGCCTGGGCGCCGGGTCCATTCCCAGGCCGTCAGACCCTGAGCCGGCACAAAGCTCCGGAACTCACGGGAAACGGACTTCGGCCTCCTCACGTCCGGCAGCAGCTCCACGGCGCAGCCCGCAGCCCACACCCCAGGCGGCAGCTCCAAGCAGATTTCTTTCGGTCCTGGGCTTGACCTGCCCTCTCTCCGCCCCCCACAGCTGCTTTTACTGTACTGCCTTTCACTGTATTTTACACGGAGAGAGCCTCAACAGCTGGCCTCGGCAGCGTGGTTTCTTCTGTCGTGTGATTTTGTGTTGCGGCAGCGCTGCTGACCTGCGGCTTGCCTCACACTGGCGAAGTTCGCAGCAGGCAGCCGTATAAGAGAACGCCGCGTTTGTCAGCTCACCCTGCTCATGGCGACAGTGACATCCTCAGGGCAGCCAGCCGGGGGTTCCCAGCAGCCCCCTACCCATCTGGGGCTGGAAGGCTGAGCTCGGGCCCCACCCCCACTGAAGATGCTGTGGCTTCGGCTTCCAAGGTGACAGGAGAAGCGGGCTCCTCACCACCCGCTGCTGCTTCTCTCAGGATAGAACGCAGAGGGAGGGAACATCTCATGGGCAAAAGCCACAGAGTTAAAGCCCGAGTCCTCACCGTGGCTACTCCCCACAGTCTCGTGGGCACCCGTCCCCACATCAGCCACTGGAGTCCAGGCGCCAAGATGCTTCCGTGAGAATGACAGCTCAGGCCCCTTCTCTCCAGAGCCTGATGTCTGGGGCGTGGCCAGGAGACCAGGAAGGAATGCATTAAATAAGCCACTCCTTAAATAAGCCTCAAAAGCAGCCATGCAACTAACCAGCTCAACCCAAACAAAACAAGGATCCCTCAGCGGGCTTCCCCAGGGTTGGCGCAGCTGGATCTCACGGTCTGTGAGGACAGAAGGCAGGGCTCTCGTCAGTCCCAGAGCGTATCCTGGATCCCTAGCCTGACCTGAGAAAGGGGGCGATGAAAAGGGAGCAGAAGCATTTCCTGAAAAAGGCGGACAGTCCCGGTCCCCGCAGCCCTTTCGCTGTGTGTGTTCATGGCCGCCTCACATCCTGGCCCTTTCCAGGAGGGAAGTTCAGGGCCCTTTTCTTCCATTTGTACAGGAGGCGCTCCTCTAGAGGAGTAGTCACCTCTGGCGCATTCAGGCCCGAGCTCATGGAATCGAGGTGTGGCCTCCGGCTCTGATGCACAGGAGATGCACAGCCAGGGCGCTGGGGGCAGAGTGAGGGTGGAGGACAGACCCTCTGAGGCCTGTCCTGGGCAGTGGGACCCGAGGCAGGTCCTACAAGAGCAGCGAAGCCCTGGCCGCCGCCTCTCTGTGGGCAGTGCGTGCGGCAGGCACACACTGACACATCTGTTACTCACATGAATGCGTGTCTGTATTTTCACCAAGACTTAAGTCATATTTGAAGTCTTAGCCCAGGTTTTCCACAGGGCAGTGGGCACTCAGGGACAAATTTAGCCTCCATTAAAGGAGCAAGTCTTCCGAAGCTGGACGTGCAGCCAGCATTGCCTCGCAGAGCATGTGCAGCCAGACGGGAAGCCTTCTCAGTCTTTGCCGTGAGGGTTCCCATGTCAAGGGCCTCTAATGATGTCCTTCCGCCGTACGACCAAGCCCGTTTTATTTGTACCATTTGTCACAGATGCTGGAATGTGGCGTGGTTTGGGAAGGCTAAATCTGCCCCCTGGTTAGGGGTTTTGGGGACCTTATCAGACTAGGACGGCTGGCTGCTCTCCACCCCTTGTCCAGGTACCCACAGGGGCCTGCAGGCACATCAGGGTCAAGTATAGCTCTCTTCTCACACTCCCCCCTGCCCCGAGATATTTACAGTCTCAAGGAGGCTAAAGCCAGAATCCAGAGGGATGTTCTGAAGACAACAGGCTCAGGAAAGGCCCTTCTTTTCTCCTTAAGATGCTCAAGGCGTGAGTTCTCAGATTTGTGGGTCAAGGCTAGTCGACTGCTCCTTACAGAGCAGTCCAGAGCTTAGCGTCCTGCCTCCTGCCAGCATCTCAGCAGGAAGTGGCGGGGGAGAATCTAAGACACAGCCAGCAGGGTGATGACAGTGGGGGCGAGGCTGGAGCTGGTTTAGGGTCCCCAGTCTGCGAGGGCCCCTGCAGTGTTGGCAGGACCCCCTGGGGAGGGCAGCCCTGGGGCTAGCAGCAGGGGGCTGGGAGCGGGGCTGCGGGGTCCCTGCAAGCTGGCAGGACCCAGTGCTGGGCTGGAATTAGTCTCCAAGGAGGCCAAGGTTCCACGAAGTTCCAGCCCCTGAGATGCAGGAGGAAGAAGCAGTGTCTGGGCTGACTCCAGCCTGGGGTCTCCCTTTTCAGTACAACTTTTGTTGTATTGAATACAGCTATATCCAGTAAGTCCAACTATCAGCGCTTTTCTGTCACCTGGTCTTCTAAAAGCTGACAGACCCTCTTACAACTGTGTTTCTGGCTCCTCCTCTTTGTCCTTTTGACAGATTTACATCTTAGAAGAATAAGGTAAGGGGGAAGGCATGAATGTTTATGGCAGTCACCATAACTTCTTCCAGGAAAGTGAAGTGAAAGTGAAAGTCACTCATTCGTATCCAACTCTTTGCGACCCTATGGACTGTAGTCCATGGAATTCCAGAATACTGGAGTAGGCAGCCTTTTCCTTCTCCAAGGGATCTTCCCAACCCAGGGATTGGACCCAGGCCTCCTGCATTGCAGGCAGATTCTTTACCAGCTGAGCCACAAGGCTTTCTAAAGCTTCCTTATGGGCTAAAGAGACCTGATGAACCTCTAGTGATGGCGGTCTCATTTCTACTTGGTCTAAATGTAACATTGTCATTTGTCCACAGGAGCCTGGGGGGCTGTCCTCAAATAGAAGAGACACAAAAGAGACTCTGCCGGGCAGAGCAGGCTACTCAGGCATTTTGTTGAATACATGAATGTTGTTATGTTGTGAGTTGCTCCCAGTCGTGTCTGACTCTGTGACACTATGAACTATGGCCTGCCTGGGATGCTTTCCTGAGCTCCCCACCGCCATCGGGAGGGCTGGGTGGGCAGGGTGCGAAGCTCACAGGGCAGCTGAGTAGATGCAGGCTGTCCTCTGGGGGGCAGGGGCCTTCCTCATATCTAATTGCTTGGTGATGACAGGACCACCCACCGTCCTAAATTACCCTCCACTTGCTGAGCCCGGCGTCCAGCCCTCGAGGAACTTCACGTGTTATGTATTAGCAGGTAGGTCTCTCGTCCACCCTGGACGCACACTCAAAGCCGACCCACAGGGCTCTGCTCACACGGTGAATGACTGATGCCACGCCCTGTGCCCCAGGAATCTCACTCAAGTTCTTGCGGCAAAGCAGGCATCGGTGCCCCAGAGAAAGGTGCCGAAGGGGTCCCCTGAAGCCTCGCGTGCAACAGCCCCAAACCCGCAGATGCCTGAATCAGCGTTCTGCACCTGGACATGGTATACCACTGCCGCTAGGGACCCTGCAGGTCAACAGGCAGCTGCTGGATGGTATACAGACTTGATGGTCAACTTGATTGTTCTCCGGGGTGCCCAGACAGTGGGCGAACACTCTTTCTGTCCAGGAGGGTATTTCTTTCCGGGAGGTTGTCTCCGTCTGGGAAGGGGGGGTCCCCGTCCAGGAGGGTGTCCCTGGGTGAGATGAGCGCTAAGATGTGACCCTCTCAGAGCAGGTGGCTCCCCACACTCAGGCATCACCAGTCCATTGAGGGTCCGGCTAGAACAGAAGGTCAGTGAAGGGCGAGTCTGCTCTCTCTGCTGAGTCAGGACACCCACACCCTCCTGCTTCCCGACATCAGAGCTTCTGCTTCTTGGCCTTTAAGATTCAGAGTGGGGGCTGACACCGTGGCCTGCTCTCCCCTGCCCTCACCGAGCTGGAATCTGGCTACTGACAAGGCTGAATGGGTGCCTTTCAGAGCCCTAAGCTGTCACTTGTTGGATGTGTTGTCTTGTTTCTAATTTGTGGTCAATGGGTGATGCCAGAGACACGAACAGAAGCAGCGCCTCAGGTCCACATTCCTCGCAAGTGCTCTCATATTCACGCTGGTACGAGGGGGGCTTGGGCGCAAGGAGGTTCTGCACATGGCTGGGGCCCATCTGCAGTCAATGGGCAGGGGGCTCGGTCCCCGCCGCCTGGCTGCAGAGGCCCGGCCTGAGGCTCTAACCATCTCACCCACTGCCGTAGTGCACCTGCAGGTCAGGGTCTGCAGGGTCTTCGCACCGCCATGAATGATGAACCGGAAGACACTCTAACAGTGGGCGGGCATGTGAGCATCACTCCGCTCCCAAATGGTGGAGGAGCTGGGTTTGAACCCAGGTCCTGAAATCCCTCGTGCAGAAGCAGTGAATCACCTCAGACATGAGCCAAGGTTGCCGTGCGGACGCCAAGAGCCTGGGAGATGTAGCTGTTCAGGGGAAAAGCTCAGATCCCTCTGTTTCATTTTAACCAGTCATTCTCCCTATTTGCCTGTCTAATCTCCAGAGGACCTTGACCATCCAATCTGGGCCCACTGAAAGGGCGAGGCTTCCTCAGCCTCAGTGTAGGAGCCACACACACCCAGCCTTCGGGGCCCCTCTTCCTAGAGGCCCCCCTCCAACTGCAGGAGGGGCTTTCAAAGGCTAAAGTTCCCCAAATAACCCTCCTTCCCACGTTGTTATTCTTTAAGGGAAATGTCTACAAAAAATAAAAACCACTTAGAACAAAAGGCAGCGATCTGTGCGGGAAGCTGCCCAAGGTGGTTTTCCCTGAAGGGCCCAGCCTTTGGCATTCACGTGGTCAGTGCCCTTCACCCTCACCTTCCACGGAAGCCCTGCTCCGGGATGCCAGAACTTGGCCTGGAGGGATGTGCACCACTGGGAGACAGTTGGCTCCACAGGCATGGCTGGTCCCTCAGACGTGCATGGGCTCTGCAGGCTCCTGTCTCTGTCCATCACTTGTCACGTCCACTTGACTGGTTGTCTCCAACCTTCCAAGCCATTGTCCAATCAGGCCCAGCAGGTGCCTCCAGGCCCAGGACAGCTATGCAGGCCTGGAGACTAGCCGCACTCCCTGGCCTGCTCTGCCCGTCCGCTGGGCAGCCGGCCTTCCTTTTCATCGGAGCTGCTGGAGGCCTGCAGGCAGCTTACAGGAAGCGGTGCCTGGAGAAACAAGAGGCCTTTGAAGCACAAGGTGAGCTGGCCTGGCTGTGGTTTACATTCTTTGCCTTAATTTTAACAAGTATTTCAGCCCCTTGAAAATGACCTCTTTAGAATAATAAACAGAACCCACACTGAGTTGTGGGCTGGCCCGTGGAGCTGGGCAGGAGGGGAGCTCAGCTCGGGGGGACACAACAGTAGCTGGTGAGTGCATGCGTGCGCTGGGAGGGGGCAGAGGCCGCTGCAGCTCGGCTGGCCCTCATTCTGGAGGTATGGCGGGGTTGGTGCCAGGTTACTCGTAGCGAGGGAGACCGCATACAGATGAGAGAGGAGGAGCGTTACGGAGGGAGGGGCTGGTGTCCGCCTGTCCAGGCTGTTACTCGTCACGCCAGCTGGTGCCCTCTGGGCTCCTGGAGCTTGCAGAGGATGAGGGTGAGAGAGAGGCAGGGGAGGGACCACGGGGAATCCATCCATTCTCTGGGTAGTTATTAGGCACCTACTGTGTGCTGACCCACATCCTAGGCCATGGAGGTCAGCACTGAGAGAAACCCGAGCCGTGCCCTCCCATGCCTGGTTCATACCAGCAGCAGTAGAGTCCCCTGGGAACAGGCTAGACATGCAGACTCCCCCTGCCCCCAGCCCTTCAGTAAGGCCCTGGGCCACTGGGTGCACGATCAAGTTGAGGACTCTGTGCTGGAAAACAGAAGGCAGACACTGGTGGGAAACCCCGCGTGGCCGTGGAAGAGCGGAGACCCATTCTGCGGCTGTGTGTGGGGCAGCAGGGTGAGCTCAGCCACCGACTGAATCACCAGCCCTACATCCACACCTTGATGGGGGCAGCCCGGAGACACAGCCCTGCCCCTCATGAGGTTGGCAGAATAAGCCCCCATCCTGATCCCTAGAACCTGTGAACATGACCTTCCAGGGGACGTGAACTCTATCAGCCTTGCCCACCACTGTGCCCACCACTGCTTCAGCCCTCAGCACAGAACCTAGAGCTACTCATAGCTACTCGCTGGCTATGGGCATCGACCCCAGTCCCCAGAACAGACAAACAGCTTCTCAGAGAGCAGATCACCCCAGAAGTCTCCACCAGCCAGGCCAGACCTGAACCCCTGACCTAGCGGAATATTCCACTGCCCACATCCGCCCGCCTCCCTTGCCAGTAAAAGCCAATGTGTAAAATTACCCAGCAGCCAGGCAGACAAGCACAGGGGGTGTTGGCCGCCCCTGTGTGCCAGCCCAGCATGAAATACCTGTTTCTCAAGGATCCAGGAAGGGCTGGTCCCCTTGCCTCCTGCAGGTTTCTAAACAGCCCACTGCCCCGAGGCCGGGAAGGATTTTTTATGGAGATTAGTGGCGTCCTTCCCCAGATACGTGCTGTCCTCCTCTGGGTGTGAGCCTCCCTGCTGCCCAGCGGGCACCCTTAACCTTCAGAAAAGGACCTTTGCAAGAGTCTTTCCCCTTAGCAACAGAAGCGCACTGAGGAGACTTGCGGCTTCCGGGCTCTGATGGACAGCGCGGTCTCAACCTCCAAGCGACCTGAAGGGACGGCAGTGTGGGGTTAGGGGCTGCATGAGGACCTGGGCGGGGCTTGGCCCTGAGACGCAGAGCGCAGTGCCAGCACTCACACCCAGCTGTGCACGCCCACCCTCCTCATCTCCACCACCACTCAGTCCCCACCACACTCCCGTACCATTTCCAGATGAGGCTCAGAGAAGGAAACGAAGGTGCCCAGGGTTGCATAGCTCTCCAGCTGGTGGAAACACACCCTAACCTCCAGGGTGCTCTGACACTGTATGTTGTTGTTGAGTTGTTGTCTGATTCTTTGCAACCCTGTTCCCTGCCGCTCTCAGGATTCCCTGTCCTTTACTCTCCCAGAATTTGCTCAAACTCCTGTCCATTTAGTCAGTGATGCCATCCAACCATCTCATCCTCTGTCCACCTGCCCCCACCTCCCTGCTCTCAAACTTTCTCAGCATTAGGGTCCTTTCCAATGATTCAGCTCTTCGCATCAGGTGGCCAAAGTATTGGAGATTCAGCTTCAGCAATGGCTATTCAGGGTTCATTTCCTTTAGGATTGACTGGTTTGATCTCCTTGCTGTCCAAGGGACTCTCAAGAGTCTTCTCCAGCACCACAGTTCAAAAGCATCAGTTCTTCAGTGCTCAGCCTTCTTTATGATCCAGCTCTCACATCCATACACGACCACTGGAAAAACCATAGCTTTGATATATGCTTTGACACTGTATGGCCAGACCCTCAGTCTCTGGCACGTAATTCAGTAGTGGTATCAGCTCCGTGGGGATTTGTTAAAAGCAAGGGTGTTGAGCACCATCTGGCCCTTCCTCAGTCATCAACAGAGATTAGTGTTGACAATATTGTTCCTAGAACAGAGGGCTCCCAAACTTTTAAATCTCAGGACTGCTTTACATTATTAAAACTTGTTGAAAATCCCAAAGAGCCTTCCTTTTGTGGCTCATATCTACTGGTATTTATAGAATTTGATAGTAAATTGATAACATTTAAAAATATTTTATCCATTAAGTCTTATAAATGAGAATAATCCATTGCATGTTAACACAAATAATATGTTTTAGAAAAAAAAATCATGTTTTGCAAAATAGTAGTGAGAAGATTCATTGTTTTACATTTTTGCAAACCTGTTTGAGGTCTGGCTTAATAGGAAACAGCTGGGTTCTCTTATCTGCCTCTGCCTTCAATCTAGTGCATGTGAAAAAAGCCTGGCCACACAAAATTATGCATTTGGAAATTCAGAGGTAACTTAATAGTCTTTTTGGATAATTGTGGGCATTATTCTTTAATACTACACCAGAACTCAACGAGAGGGAGTTCCTTAAAGATTAGCTGCAATGTGGAATCTAAAACCAAATCAGTGAACTTTTTGTACCTACTGTATTCAATTTCATTGATCTGTCCTGAAAGTTGAACGGGTCTTCTACCCATGCACCATCCTGTAACATTCCAGACCATCTTGACCACCTGGAAAGACATCAGGGTCTAAGACCACAGTGTATAATTGCTGGGCTGGGTTAAAAGCTCTGGAATGGGGTTTACCTCTGTCTTCTTGGGCTCCATGCGTGTGTCCTGAAGAAAGGAAGTGGGGGAGGGAGAGAAGGAAGGAGGGAGGGAGGGATGGGTGAGGAGGGAGGGAGGGAGGGATGGGTGAGGAGGGAGGGAGGGATGGGTGAGGATGGAGGGAGGGATGGGTGAGGAGGGAGGGTGTTAGTGATACAATAGTCGGGACTCCGATTGGACTCTCAGAGCAGCCCTGAGACCTCAGACACCCTCCCATCTGAGGGGAGCCCACCAAATGAGCTCTGCTGTCTGCAGACATCCACACCGGCAGGAGTAGCCCAGGCCTTCGGTCGCTTTTCCTGGATGCCTCGTGCCTCTGGTGTGAGATCTCCAGAGGATTCCCAAACTGTACAGACTACATGTTGTCCTCAGCTTGAATCTCGATGTTAGCATTCCTGTGGTCTGATGATCGACCCGTGTCCATCACAGCCCCACCAGGAAAGCAGCCTCTCCCAGAGGTAACTGAAGAAGGTGTGTATGGGGGGGTGATATTTACAGAGGAAGAGTGGGGGTCCAGGACCAACAAGGATGGGGAAGCAGCCCTCCTCTGCTGGCAGTCTCCCCCACCCTGCCTCTGACCCCCCATGTACACCCAGGCCATGCTCTGTTGGCCTCTCCTGCACCATGACTCACCACCATCAGTCCCTTATGGACTGAGCACTGTGTCAGGTGAGCCTCCTGTATGTCACAGGGAACCAGAAGTCAGAGAGGCAGGGCACCGGCCTTAGGGTATAAGGGCACAGCGGTGCACAGCAGAGGCTACTTGCCAAAGCCTGGTCCAGTGTGAGGAGGCCAGAGGACACTGCACTGAGCCCACAGAGCCCAAGACTCAGGCTCCAACCTTGGGCAATGTTGCCCACCTTCTTGGGCTGCTTCTTGTCTGTGAAGCCGAGAGCCTGTCTGGGTGATGATGCTAAGGCTTCTCCCAGCTCTAGCCACACCCAGGCCTGGCAAGGGTTGTGGACCCTGTGCCTTTGTCTTCTAGATCTGAATGAGCCCCCAGAAACACATTGGTGTGCTAAGGTTTGGTGGACCAACAGCCCACTTCTCCATGGCCCCATGTGCTTGTGGGCTCAGCAGATGTAAAATCCAACATTGTGCTCAGCAGACTTCCCGCATCTGGATTTCTGCCGCCCACAGGGGGACCACTTGCCAAACACATGTTTACAGAGTACAGCCTACTTCATGGTGACTCGTGGAGCTGACAAAACCCAACTTTGCCCTGGCCCCATGCATCCTACCCACATGTGCTTTCTGGCTGGGGAGAGATGCAAGACCACGCTGGGTGGAGGGGTCCTTGGCCCCATGTACCACATGGGCTGTGCTGATGCCAGGCAATGGCACAGGACACACAGGCCAGGCTTCACTCAAAGTGTAGACATGGTTGAACTCATAACGGAAAGTCACTCATTTCTAGCGTCAGGCCAACGGGTGCTGTTAGGAGGAGTGTTTACAAGTGTGTGCCTGTATTGCTGCTCAGTTTTCTGGGTGACACTCAAGAGAATTGGAGACAGCCACGCTGGGTGACTAATGAGTTCAGGAAAGCTTCAGAGAGACTGGAGTAATGACGGAAGTAAACACTGCTGCAAAGCTTCTCCATACAAGGGATTAAAATGCTGACTTCTCTAAAATGCAAGTTTTTAAAAAATGGTTTATTTTCCTAATATCGTGGTAAAATAGACCTGACGTAAAGCTTACTGGTTTAACTGTTTTAAGTGTACAGTTCTGTGGCACTAAGCACATTCACGCTGTTTCGTCACTGTCACCACCCAGAACTACTCTGGAGCTGTTTCATCTTCCTAACTAAGCACCGACCCACCCCGTCCCTCAGTCCCTGGCCTGCTCTCTGTCTCTGTGAATTGGACTGCTCTTGTACTTCATAGATCTGGACGCCTACAGTACTTGTCTTTTTGTAGTCAAACATGTCTTGACATGTTTGACTTCACTTACTGTCTTCAAGGCTTATCCATGTCGTACATGTCAGTATGACATGATTCCTTTTTAAGGCTGAATACTATTCGGCTGTGTGGATGGGTCACATTTTGTTTAATCAGTCAGACACTGATGGACACTTGGGTTGCTTCCACCTCTTGGCTGTTATGAGTAGTGCTGCTGTGGCCATCCTTGCTATAATGGTGGTGGTTTAGTTGCTAAGTCATGTCTGACTCTTGCAACCCCATAGACTGTGGCCTGCCAGGGCCCTCTGTCCATGGGATTCTCCAGGCAAGAACTCCAGGGGATCTTCCCAACCCAGGGATCAAACCTGGGTCTCCTGCATTGCAGGCAGATTCTTTACCAACTGAGCTACAAGGGAAACCCATCCTTGCTGTAAACAACCTTTAAAATAGGTGTCTCTAGGCTGGCTGAATAATTTACCAATTATTTACTAAATTGCTTGGCACAACTGACCTCAACCTGAAAGGAGGGATCAAGGTATAATGGAAAATTCATGGGCTTTGAAGCCAAAATATACTGAATTTAAGTGCCTGCAGCTTTGGGCAATTTAATCCTCCCAAGCCTCACTTTGTCCATCTGTAAAATGGGACTTGTGGTAAACACCACTGGTTGTCCAGCATCCACACTATCTTCCTGGCTCCTGAAAAAGTCTTGAATATTTTCAACATTTTACTCCTCCCAGGTGATCAGCACATACTGAGAACTCCTGCATCTCAGGGAGGTGCAGGATTAGATAGGTGGGCACTGCAAGCCCCTCCCCCTGGCCAGTGATTGATTTGAGACCCAAGCTTCTGGCAATCAGCTCCTGGCAGTCCCCTGGCAACTGTTGCTAGGATTGAGGCGGGCTCCTACCAGAGTGGTCCAGTCAGGCAGGGGGAGGACTGACCGCAGGAAGAGGTGGCGCTGCCTCCCCCAGGAGCCAGCAGGGAAGCTGGCTGTCCCAGTCACCACTGACAACCATCCTGCCTCCACCAGGAGCCAGCATGAGGACAGAGCCCAGGCCAGGGGAAGGCAGAGAGGTGGAACTAGGTCCATACTCCCCTCCCTAGCACATGTGCACAGACACATGTGCACAGGCTCTCACATATGGCACGTTCAGTGTGTCCGTGGACTCAGGACGTTAGAACACCCTCCTTTAAATGACAAGGCAGTCTTGCTGAAAGTGGACAGGTGATGGGTGAGGCTCCAGAGGACTGAACTGACCTGCCCAGAGTCAACCAGGAGGGCTGTATGAATTCAAGACCACCACCCAAATACCCTAACTCAGGGCTTCCGTATTATTCTCTGTTCACACATGTGTACACACGCTTCCCACAAAACACACACACACACAATTAGTTTCATAAGTTGTCACTAAACCAAAGCAGCCCTCAGTGATAGTTCATGGCCCTGAAACATGCGGCCTGCTGGCTACTCATTGCAGTGTCATTTGAAACAGAGATTTCTTACAGAAAGAAAAGCTCGTGCAAAACCGTTCCTGTCTTCAGCATGACTACTGGTTCTGACGTAAGACATCATTAGCAGCAAGCGAAAATGAAAAATGATGCAGGCGGGGGTAGTGGGGACAGAGAGGCAGAGGAGGGCCGGAGCCGGCTGGAGATGGCACATGTCTTTTGCAGCCTGTAGCTCCATCACTTTCAGCAAAGCAGGAGCCTTCTTGTAACAACTAGAGAGTCTGAATAAGATCTGTAGATTGGCTGAGAGTTGCGTCAACTTTAGTTCCTAGTTTTGATCATTGTACTGTGGTTATAGAAGAGGATCCCTCGTTTTTAGGAAACGTATGTGATAGTATTTGGTGGAAAGGCAAGTCTTATCCACAGCTTCCTCTCTGTGTGTGTGAGAGAGAGAGAGGACACAGCAAATAAGGTGAATATTCACATTTGTAGAATCTCAGGCAAGGGTGTCTTGAGAATTCTGTGCTCTTCTTCCATTTGTTAAAAATCATGTCAAGGAAAAAAAAAAGAGGCTCTGTGGTCTCCGAAGGACCCCTATGGAGAAAGCAGACAACTGATTCAAGAGCAGGGATGGGGGAGAGGCTTGCTGGAGGCTGTGGGGGGACAAGCCACCGCTGCAGCCTGAAGTCCTGGAGAGGCGGCAGCCGGACGCTGGCCCCGTGACCAGGTTCTCCCGGGCCTGCTGGAAGTGTCGTGGTTGGAATCATCAAAGCCACCTCTCCCACCTCTGCGGCATCAGCAACAGCTCGGGAACAGCCCCCAGCCCCCACACGTGGTGATGGATTGGCAAGCGTCTAAGTGCGGAGTGTTTTTTGTGCTGACGACGTGACACACACGGAGATGGATGGTGCACACTCGCGAGCACGCTGATCCCAGTGCTTCATGGATTCTACACAGTCGTCACGGGTGAAACACTTCCGAGACTGGCTGCCCCACCCCGTGTTTTTTTTAACATGAAGCACATTATATGATACAGCTGCAGCAACCCCTACCCCTGCCCTGTTCAGTTCAGTTCAGTCGCTCAGTCTTGTGTGAATCTTTGCTACCCCACAGACTGCAGCATGCCAGGCTTCCCTGTCCATCACCAACTCCCAGAGCTCACTCAGACTCGTGTCCATTGTGTCAGCGATGCCATCCAACCATCTCATCCTCTGTCGTCCCCTTCTCCCCAGCACTGTACACGACGTCATCTCCCCGCCTCCTCACTGGACTCGGAGCTTCTCGCTTGCTGGCCGTGGGCCGGGTGGGCCTACAGGGATAGCGAACGTGCGCGCCAGATGCGGCGTTCGTTTCCTGATACTCAGTGGATTTTATGCATCTGCCCAGAGTTGTGAATGGGCGAAATGACATATAGATAGTCAGCAAGTAAATTTCATCTCACTCGTCAGTGCTGATGGACAGGAAGTGGATGCAGGTAGGTTGTGTGGAGAGAAACATGGGGCCGGCCCTGGCATCTGCAGGAAGAATGAGGTGGTGCACCATCCACCCTGGGGTCCAGAGAGGCCAACAGCCATGGTTTCCTACTATGCACCTGATACCTGCAGCAGAGGGACCTCCCACCGGCTTGCTCCTACCCTCCCCATCCCCGGCCCAGCCTCCCTGGGGTAGCTGAGCCTCTCTGAGAGCAGTCTGCATCCAAGTCACCGGGTCACCGGGCGTGTGGCTGACATGCAGGTGCAGGGGCAGTGTGTGGGTGGGGCTGAGATCCTGGGTTTCCAACCAGCCCCCAGGTGGTGTCTGGGGACCACGTTGGGTAGAGAGGATCTACAGTAAATGGAGAGACCCTGCCTGACTCAGAGCCCATCACCTTCTAATGATGAAAGTGGCACCATCGCCCCCTTGCTACTGAGAGCTGGGGCAATGCAGGGCCCCATCACCTCCTCCATCGGCCTGCCTGGGAAAACCCCCTCCTGGGTGATGCTGCTGGGTCTTGCCTAACCCCCTGCAGCCCGCATTGAGGTGCTGGACGCCTCCACGCAGCCCTCCCCTCCTTTCTGTCTTTTCCTCCCTCTTACCCTGGGCACTGGTCTAGTGGTCTGTGTCAGTGGCCCCTGCCCTCTGGCTTCTGGCTGGGGTCGGCCAGTGAAAGCGACAGCTGGAGCCTGGAGGGGGAGTCAGTGAGACCTCTTCTCCTGGGTGATGCGCTCGTCTTCTGGAGCGTGTCCATGGTATGTGGAGAGCAGAGCACCAGTCTGCAGGAGGGCCCCAGGAGGAAGAGCGGAGGGCTGTCCTAACTCTGTGTTAGTTGAGCTTACTTGCTCATATGATATTTTACTTGCTGTTTCCATTAAACCTGTCACCTTCTAACTCAAGTCCCTCCTTCATGAAGCCCTCCTGGATTACTTGAACCTTCAATAATATCCTTCTTTCAACTCATTCAGCAAATAGCATAGCCCCTGATTTTGAGCCGTCTTCTCTCTTGTTGTCCAGTTGCTCCTAAGGTCTAGTCTCCACAACTGGACAAGAGACTTAAGTTCACGTCCGGGCTTGGACATGTCCCGTCTCCACAGCAACTGGCACGCGCCGGGGTCTTACTGCTGACCTCAGCAAGACCTCTCCTCTGACAGCTAACACATCTGGAACTCAAAGAATGCAAATAAATACTTTGAGAAAAATGCATTTTTATGTGTGTTTTCCGTTTTCATAGTAAATGAATTTCAGGGGAAATATCTAAAAACAATAAAACCTTTTTTAAAAATCAACTTTAAAAAATCACTTTATAGGGATATAATTTGCCTAACACACCAGTTCACCCACTTCAAGTGTGAATTTCAGTGGTGTTTGGTGTCTTCACAGAGTTGAGCAATCGTCAGCACAGTTGATTTTAGAACATGTCTTATTGGCTCAAAAGGAAGCCCCCCTCCTCTTTCACAGCCCCTCCCTTTATCCTGCTCTCTGGCTCTGAGTATAGATTTAAAACACAGAGACCGAGAGAGGATCACACGTGTAAACGTCTCTATATACGTTTCTGTCTGTGTTGCCTGTAACTCTGATCGCCTCTTTTGCTGTCTGTGTTTTAGGAGAACTGGATTCAGACGACGTGAAAATTAACCTGGTCTTGCTGTGTTCCAGGTCACCTGCCTCCTTGCACACCTGAGTTCAGGAGCCGTGTCCCTCCGCTAGAGGGCGGGCATTGTAGACGCCCGCTGCGCCACCTGGGCTGTGTCGCCTGTGTTCCAGCCTCAGCCCTGGAGAAGGCAAGAGCTGGTGCCTGCCGGTCTCAAGCACTCTGCCCGCCGTGTTGTAGCCATAAGCGAGCCCGGAAGGGAGTTTTTACTCAAGAGCCAATTGCTGGCTGGATCGATGCAGAAGGCAAGGTATGGACACAAAGAGATACTTTGTGCTGGTGACGATGCTGGCAATAGCAATACCGTCCTTTCTGGGACGTTCGCAGTGCGCCGGGCACAGTGCTAAGAACATTACACGGCTATCTTATTCAGTCCTCCCAACAGCCTTCTGAGATAGACCCATTGTTCTGCCCAATTTGCTGGTAAGGAAGCTTAGAGAAAGAGCTTTCAAGGCTCACCCAGAGGACCTTTCCTGACCTTAAGGTGGGTGGAGACATCCATTTGGTGAGAGGGAGGGGCTGGTCTCAACTGGATGACCTTCCAAAGGCTGCAGAGTGCAAGAATTCTGATTTATACAAAACCTGAATTGTAGACCATCCCTTCAGTAAAAGCACTGGACCCTTTTAAACCAAACCCATGGGAGAAGTGGGCTGGGGAGCTATTGTTGTTCAGTTCCTGGTTGTGTCTGATTCTTTGCGACCTCATGGATGGTAGCCCACCTTGCTCCTCTGTCCATGGGTTTCCTAGGCAAGAATACTGGAGTGGGATGCCATTTCCTTCTCCAAGCAGAAAGAGCCTATTTTCTATGTAAGTCATAAGCATATGACAGTGTGTGTCTAAATGAGAACTCTGCACCTCCTCTCCTGGTCCACCTAGATGGATCTGACTCCAGCCACGGCCAAGTCCTTAAGGTCTTATGTTCCAACAGGATGGTGTCCACCCAGGGTTCCCCCCTGTCTCCGGGTGTCGTGCCCCCTACTTCAGCGTAGGACCCAGGAAGCAGCCAGCAGCCCTCCACTTCCGGCCCAGGCCCCTTCTCCATGGAGTTTATGTTATTAATTTTAGAGATGTTGATATGGTTAGTGGCAACATCCCATGTGGCCTAGAACAACCTCTGTTCCAGGCTCCCAAGGACCAGGAGGTAGGACTCCAGAGGCAGAGATGAGGGGGAGAGGGACCCCTTCTCACTGTTAAATGGGGTGCACCTCACTCCCACAGCAGTGATGCCAGCTGACTGCTGAGCTTCTGCTGGAGCTGGGGCCTTGCAGCCTACACAAACCCCCGTGAGCTCTGTGAGCTGACCTCCAGAGTGGGCTTTCTCACCCCACCCCCCATTTCTTCATAGAACCTCTGTCCTTTACGATGTCCCTCCCCTGAGATGTCCCAACCATCTCCGAGTATGTGGCCACTTCTGGAGTCCAGGGGCATCCCAGATGGCACAGCCAACTGTGGCCCACCTTCATGCCACCTTCCAGTGCTAGGCAGGGCGAGGGAATGTGGCAAGTGCTCAGTTGTGTCCAGCTCTTTGTGACCCCGTGGACTGTAGCTCACCAAGCTCCTCTGTGCGTGGGATTTCCCAGGCAAGAATACTAGAGTGGGTTGCTATTTCCTTCTCCAAGGGATCTTCACAACCCAGGGATCAAACCCAAGCCTCTTATGTCTCTTGATAGATGGATTCTTTATCACTGTACCACCTAGGAAACCCTAGGTGACATACTTTATCTTCAGGGGGAAAAAAAGCCCTGAAAGGAGGGCTTCCCTGTTGGCGCGGACAGTGAAGAATTCAGTTGCAGTGCAGGAGACATGGGTTCAACTGGGAAGATCCTCTGGAGAAGGAAATGGCAACCCACTGTGGTATTCTTGCCTGGAGAATTACATGGATAGAGGAGTCCAGCAGGCTACAGTCCATGAGGTCACAAAGAGTCAGATGCAACTGAACGGCTGACACTTTCCCTTTTTTTTTTCCACAGCAGATGAGTGCTGCCAATAACTTATAAGCTAGGGATAAACAGAAGAGGAAAAAATCATGATCGAAGAGGACCTCTTGGGAATGTAAAATGGGGCCACCTTTGGAAAATAGCCCAGCAGTTCCTCACACTGTGAAACCTGGAGTGACCACAGGCCCCAGCCGCTCCAGCCTGGGGGTTCCTCTATCTGGTCTGGCCCCTAGGCACTGGCATGTTCCAGCCCTGCTCAGCAATCATTCTGTCCACAACATTCTAATCAGCACTGAATTATCCCACTGGACACAGAACACAAGTGTCCTCCTGGCTTCAGGACCTGTCACTGTCCACTGGAAGGTCATCCGTCCCCCCAAGTCAAGGGACCCTGGCCAGGGCCGCAGCCCATCCTCCTGGGGGCTGGAGGGTGCCAGCGTCCTCAGCCCTGGGGTCTTTCCCTCCCCCTGTGGCTGCTGGGCCAGCCACAAATGCCAAGAGCTAACAACCACAATGGATGCAAGAAGGCTCCCACCTCAGTGACCTGGCGTGTGTGTGTGTGTGTGTGTGTGTGTGTGTGAATGGGCAGGTATGTATATGTGTGTGTGAGAAATGGGCAGGTGTGCGTGTTTGTGAAATGGGCAGGGGTGTGTGCAATGAGCAGGTGTGTATGTGTATGAATGGGCAGGTATGTGTGTGTGAAATGGGAAAGTGTGTGTATTAAATGGTCACGGAAGGGTGAAATGGGCAGGTGTGTGTATGAAATGGGCAGGTATGTGTGTGTGTGAACAGGCAGGTGTGTGTGTGTGTGTGTGTGTGTGAGAAACAGGAAGGTGTGTGTATGTGTGTGAAATGGGCAGGAGTGTGTGTATATGTGTGAAATGGGCAGGGGTGAGTGTGTGTGAATGGGCAGGGGTGAGTGTGGGTGTGTGTGTGTAAGAAATGGGCAGGGGTGTTGCTGCAGAGATGAAATCTGACCTACGTGTGCTCCACAGCAGCCCCTCTCCCACGTTCCCTCACCCATGGATGCCAGGGCCATGCAGCCTGACCGCCCATCGCAGACCACCAGCAAACGGGCTGAGTGAAGGACGTCATTATCACAGTGAGAGGCTAGCTGACGGGCACCCCACGACCCCTGAGCCCCGTCTCCACGGTGGGAACCCTGCCAGGTGACACGGCAGGAGCACAGGAGGCACCCTGGGGCCCCGGACTCGGAAGCACCCAGACAGGCAGGGAGCAGGGTCCAGTTACCCCAGTAAAAGCAGCTGGGGAGAATCCGCTGGTGTCAGGAATCCCTGGGCCTCAGACACAACCCCATGGCTGTGGGCCACTGACCATGCACATAACCTCTCTCAGCTTCAGGTGTCCCAGCTGCAAACGGGATTTCTGCTGCTTACTTTAAAGAGCTGTTGTGAGTGTTGGACGAGCAAATGCCTGGTTAGCAAATCAATGTAGGAATGATGCTGGTCACACCTGTGTGTGCTGCACGCCAGGCTCCATGTTGGGAGATCACACACCCTTGAGCACACAGACACACACACTCTGGATGTTCGTTAAGCTCCTGATCTGTGCATGGGGTCCCCCTGATGATACAGAAGTGTCACCTGCCCTCATGTAGGTGAGAGCCAACTGCAAGAGACAGGAAACAGGCAAACAAGTGAAGTGAACAGTAAAGAGGTGAGCAGTGTGTTTGCTGCAGTGGCAAGCACGGCAGAGAAGAATAACCACCACAAATCCGGATAAGGAGATGTCGGGCGAGCCATTTGAGGAGGCTCTGTTTTTAGACTTAGGGGGTCGGGGAAGGCCTCCCTCCAGAAGTAGGTGCTGCCCAGGCCCAGACCTGACCAGCAGGGGCTCTGGAGGCAGGGCCTCCCGTGAGCACCAGCCCCCACTTCCCAGCTCCGATGCAGGTGCTGGGCCTGGAGACCTGCCTGGCACCCTCTGGCCCTGGGGACAGGGCGGCAGGACCAGGACCTGCTGTGCTTTCTCCCAGGTGATAGTGGGCAGGGGCATAGGGGGCGGGGAAATGAAATAAAGCTTCACAGCCTGGCTGTGCTGCATCGAGGCCTTCGTGGCCCAGGGCTGGGGCTGAGAGAGGATGCTCTCAGCATCCCGTCATCTCATGAAATCAAATCCCCAGGCGCAGTGGGGGTGCTAGGCATCCAGAGAGCTGTGCTTCCCCACTGGCGGTGAATAGCCTGTCTTGTTTCCCTTCAAAAATATTTTTTAAAATGTCTCGACAGAAGCACCTCTCTCTTCTGGGATTTCCAAAGTTAGCAAAAACTGAGCTCCAAGCAGCAGAAAGCTAAATTGGTGTGTAGCTTGTGTTTTCCATTTCCTTGGCTCCCATCTTCCTGGCCCGCTGGAAGGTCAGGGAGGCAGCTGACGTGCTGGGGCGGGCGCTTCCCCGAGCAGGGCAGCTCCTGCTGCTCTGGCCTCCATCTCCTGGGAAGTGCGTCCCCACCGCTCCCCAGCCCACCTCGCACAGGAAGAGCTCTTGTGGGCCCGGCCACTTCCACTCCCTTTGCTCTCCAGCCATCTTTCGGGATCCCCCCTGCTGTGGCAGGTTGTCAATAGTGCACTTTGGGGAGGTTTTCTCCCAGGAGCCGAGCCTGCCAAGGACCCTGGGTGAGCCGGGCGTTCCGAGGTGACGGCTCAGGGCCAGGTCGTCAGCTGTTTCCACGTGTGAGGAGTCTGGCAGCCCAGCGCGGGGCCCAGAGTTCTGCCACCTTCCTCCTTTGGCCTTTGATACTGACCTTATCAGGGAAGGGGTGAGGAGGGGGCGGCCAGGGAGGGGTTTGTCTTCCTCTGTCCACCCCCCAGACGGTGAAGAGCAGGAAACAGGAATCCAGAGCAGATATCAAAGGCCACGAGGTTCTCAACATCAGTAGAGAAGCAAGGCCCAAACTGGCCCTCCAGCGTGCCCCCCGGGTCAACCTGGCAGAAAGGAGGCAGTGGACGGCATCTCAGGAGAAGGGCTGCCGGGGGGAGCAGCCGAGCCAGAGCAGGCGCTCACACCCTTTCTCGTCAAGGCTGCTTGCTCCCACCTGATTCCCCAGCATTCTCCCCCAGACGACCCCTGACCTTCCATCCTGACCGCATCGCAACTCCGTGCTGGTCTGCCCGGGCCCTGCCCTCGTGCCAGAACCCCCTTGTCCAGCCCCCTTCTGGTCCTCCTTGAGCCTCTGTGGGGACCTCACCACCCCTCCCCAATTCCATCCCCTGTTTTCCCTCCCAGCACTTACTCCACAGGGCTAGTTCACACCCCATTGTAATCACCCATTTCTCTGTCTCTCGCACCGCTCTGTGGGCCCAGAAACTACGAGATGTCCCTTCCTCACTGCGGCCCTCAATGAGGCGCTCGGGACGTCTCTCCCTTACATAAGGGGTGAAAATACTCCCCAGGAGCAGACTTCTTGTGTCTCATTGGCCATAACTGGGTCAAATGGCTACCTTAACATGGAAAGGGTGGGCAGAAGGAAGGAGAAATGGGAGGTGGGGGTAAGAAGAACTGATGAAAGCGTGGAAGGAAGGGAGGATAAAACGATGGATGGGCAAGCGGAAGGATGGGAGGATGGAGGATGGATGGATGGAGGATGGATGGATGGAGGATGGGAGGATGGGAGGATGGAGGATGGAGGATGGAGGATGGAGGATGGAGGATGGGAGGATGGAGGGTGGGAAGATGGAGGATGGATGGATGGAGGATGGGAGGATGGGAGGATGGAGGATGGATGGATGGAGGATGGGAGGATGGATGGATGGAGGATGGGAGGATGGATGGATGGAGGATGGGAGGATGGAGGATGGGAGGATGGGAGAATGGAGGATGGAGGATGGGAGGATGGAGGATGGGAAGATGGAGGATGGATGGATGGAGGATGGATGGATGGAGGATGGGAGGATGGGAGGATGGAGGATGGATGGATGGAGGATGGGAGGATGGAGGATGGGAGGATGGGAGAATGGAGGATGGAGGATGGAGGATGGGAAGATGGGAGGATGGGTGGATGGGAGGATGGAGGATGGAGAATGGAGGATGGAGAATGGAGGATGGGAGGATGGAGGGTGGGAAGATGGAGGATGGATGGATGGAGGATGGGAGGATGGAGGGTGGGAAGATGGAGGATGGATGGATGGAGGATGGGAGGATGGAGGATGGAGGATGGGAGGATGGAGGATGGGAGGATGGGAGAATGGAGGATGGAGGATGGGAGGATGGAGGATGGGAAGATGGAGGATGGATGGATGGAGGATGGATGGATGGAGGATGGGAGGATGGGAGGATGGGAGGATGGAGGATGGAGAATGGAGGATGGGAGGATGGAGGATGGGAAGATGGAGGATGGATGGATGGAGGATGGATGGATGGAGGATGGAGGATGGGAGGATGGGGAGGATGGGGAGGATGGAGGATGGAGGATGGAGGATGGGAGGATGGAGGGTGGGAAGATGGAGGATGGATGGATGGAGGATGGGAGGATGGGAGGATGGAGGATGGAGGATGGAGGATGGAGGATGGAGGATGGAGGATGGAGGATGGAGGATGGGAGGATGGAGGATGGAGGATGGAGGATGGGAGGATGGAGGATGGGAGGATGGAGGATGGAGGATGGAGGATGGAGGATGGGAGGATGGAGGATGGGAGGATGGGAGGATGGAGGATGGATGGATGGAGGATGGGAGGATGGGAGGATGGGAGGATGGAGGATGGGAGGATGGAGGATGGATGGATGGAGGATGGGAGGATGGGAGGATGGGAGGATGGGAGGATGGATGGATGGAGGATGGGAGGATGGAGGATGGAGGATGGAGGATGGGAGGATGGAGGATGGATGGATGGAGGATGGATGGATGGAGGATGGGAGGATGGAGGATGGGAGGATGGGAGGATGGATGGATGGAGGATGGATGGAGGATGGGAGGATGGGAGGATGGATGGATGGAGGATGGAGGATGGGAGGATGGAGGATGGAGGATGGAGGATGGAGGATGGATGGATGGAGGATGGAGGATGGATGGATGGGAGGATGGGAGGATGGAGGATGGAGGATGGATGGATGGAGGATGGGAGGATGGGAGGATGGAGGATGGATGGATGGAGGATGGGAGGATGGAGGATGGAGGATGGAGGATGGAGGATGGATGGATGGAGGATGGATGGATGGAGGATGGAGGATGGAGGATGGATGGATGGAGGATGGGAGGATGGAGGATGGAGGATGGAGGATGGGAGGATGGAGGATGGATGGATGGAAGATGGATGGATGGGTGGGTTTTTTCCTACTTGCTCTTCATGCATGCTTCCTTGTGGTTATATTTGTAAGTTTTATGGGATTTGTGACTGAAAAAAATAGCAAATGGGAAACCTGGATTCCACCTCTGGTCTTGACCTGATAAAACACTGTCAGAAAAGCAGAAAATCTGCCTCAGACCAGCCCTGCCTTTCCAGTTCCCTGGAAGACCCTGAGGTCCAGCCAGTCTCCCACCTAGAAGCCTCTCATAGCAGGTGGTTCGAGTCGTCTAAGCAAAATCAGACATTCCCCCTTGCGTGCTGGCAAGCCCACCTCCCACAGTGGAGGCTATTATGCCAGGTGCTCTTTTCCAGGCTCTCCTGCAGTTAGGGAGGGTCTTTTGACCCAGTTCCCACCAAGAAGACATGAGAGAGAGTCTGCCTCCTGGGAAATGCAAGAAGAGCCCCACTTCCCCAAATCTGCTTAGGATGCCGTCATGAGACAGGAGGTGATGCCTGCGTCTGGGGCTGCCGTCTTGTAGCCCAAAGACGCAACGCCAACAGGCTGAGGACGGCCACGCCTGGGCCTTGATAACATCAGCAAGCCGCTGAACCAACCTGGAGCTCGCCGTGTGCTTCTCTAGACAGGGGTAATTACCCAGCTTGTTTATATGGCTGTTAGTCAGATTCCTGGTCACCTGCAGCCCAGACATCACGCTGAACCTCCCCGTGGATATGGCAGTGACGCTGGCAGTCACGGAAAGAGACTTGGAAATCAGGATGGCTGGTGGCGGGAGGTGAGCTTCATGAAGCTGGGTCAATAAGAAATACCGATTTTCTATGGCTAATTAAAGGTTGTTTGCTTTCTTCCTGGCCTTCTGAAATTTTACAGGACCCAGATCAAGGGTCCTCAGTGTGTTTCATTCGGCTGTGGGTTAAGAGTAAGAGGATAGCGAAGTAAAGTATGAGATTAAAAGACGTGGGACATGCAGGAGGCATGGATGGAATCATTTGCCCTTTCTGTTCCAGATAATTGGTCTGAAACCCACTATGTCAGCTCCCTGAAGATTGGTTGTATCTTTCATGACATTCATTTATTTAATGAGATGTTGAGCACACACACAAAGAACTATAAAATGTGGTCACAGGTGCTGGGGATACAGCAATGAGGAGAAAGACATGGACACTGTCTCTAGCAGTGACCCCCCAGGGACGCAGCTGAACAGCACACGACCAGTGAAACAGAACACGACCGGGAAAAAAAGCATCTTTAGAGAAGCCTGGCAGACACCACCTTAACCACAAGATCCTGTCCCTGCCATCACCAGTAATAAGACACGTGTACATCGTGTACCTGCCCCCCCTCTCGACAGGCTACTCTGAGAAGGATGGGACGTCACTTCCAGGGTTCACTTGCCAAGACTGCAGGGCAGGAAGCTAATTGTGAGCACACTTCAGAAGGACACAGGTAGAAGAGCGTTCGATGGAATACATGACCCATGCTCTTCAAAAATGCTGGGGAGCACTTGACTCTGGGGTGTTTGTCCTGCAGCTGAGGAAGCTCTAAGTGTTGACTGCCAGTCAAAACACAGTGGACAAGAAGTGACTGCTGGGTGCAGACTGGTGATTCAGGTGATGGGTGTCAATGGAGCTCATTACAGCAGCTGAAGATGGGAGGTCCATCTAAAGGTGGGAGAGGAAGGAAAGGGAACATTCCCAGGACCAACTTAGCTGAAGTTCCCTCCAAGCCACACTTCGTTGTCTTCCCATCCATTCGTCCACCTCTGAACTGAACCTATGTCGAGACCTGCACTGATCTAGGCGGTGGAGCCACATTAAGTTATCAGTTGGCTAGTGCTGTGTAACAATCCACCTGAACACTTATTTAGTTCACAATGCTGCGAGGAGGCTGGGTGGTTCCCCTGGCTTGGGATGGGCAGTTGATATCTGCTGGTTCTCTCCTGCTTTGTGGCCAGCTGGGAGCTAGATGAAGCAACAAGTCTTCATTCACATCTCGGCCTCCTGTGGCCCTCAGTCTCCAGTGGCTGGCCCAGGCTCGTTCACATGAGTTCTCAGCATCCCGAGAGCAGCCAGGGGTGGAGTCCCATGCCCAACCACTCCCAGAATGTCTGCTAATGTCCCTGTGGCCACAGTGTGTCACATGGCCAAGCCTAGGTTCCAGGGCAGAGAAACAAACTGCAGTCTCAGTGGGAGGGAAGAACAAGCGACCACTTCTCAGACGCAGTGGAAAGAACAGACACCAGGCACTCTGAGGTAGCCATGACCTTGACTGCAGGGACCATGGGAGATTTCAGAGAGGAGTTTGTGCTTGAGCCCCGGACCTGAAACATGAACTCAAGTTCATCTGGGAGAGTCAAGTTCAGGCATGTCGTTCATGCAGCAAGCACCAGGAAGGAAAAGAAACCAGGAGGTGGTCATCAACGAGCTGGGCTGTCAGGTGGCAGGGGTGTGGTGAAGGGAGGGGATCGGAAATAGCAAGAGGAGTCACAGAAGAAGAAGGAGGAGGAAAGCTGAAATGAATGGTAACGTGCTGCAAGCGGTGGGAGACAGAACTGCCCAGCTGGGTGAGCTTCCGCACGTTACTCAAACTTCCTGGGCTTCAGACTCTTCATCTGTGAGATGATGACAATGATAAGCATCTCACGGGGTTTTTGTTTTTTGGCTTTAAAAGAACCGATAGCATAAAAAACTGTTACAGTACAGTCAGTAAATTGTAGTGATTTACCCGGCAATCACCACGCGCCTGCTTTTTGAAGGCATGGTCTGATGTAATTTTCACAGCAGCATCACAGACAGACACAGATGAGTAACAAGACGCCCAAGGTCACGGAGGTTGGAGCGGGGTCTCACCTAGTCTGACTGGAATCAGCCCCATAATCTCGTGGGGGCTTTAGTCCCAGACTTGGCGGGAGTGACCTGCCATCGGGGAGCCTCCCCTCTGGAATTGGGTTGTTTCAGGTCCACTTTTTTTCCAGGATGCTCCTGTACATGAGGAGGGAGCATTTTAATCACAAATCTTTCCATGCATCTCCCAGGTCCCCAGATGTGCTGGAGGGATGGGAGCCCTTCTGCGCACATGTGAAAGGCTGTGTCGGGTTTTCCTATAAAACTGTTTTCTCTGCACTGGGGAGATGTGCCTTGACTTGACTATCTTTGGCAGGAGGCAGAACATTCTGGTAGCAGAGTAACCCAAAAGGCAATGTCTGCCTCAAGCCAAGGACGTTTGCAGCTGACTCTCCGAGGTCCTCGCGCATGGCAGACGTGCACGCGTGGCAGACACGGGCCGTATGACTGCAGGCAGCACCGCGCCTGCCTGGTAAGAAGGCGCATCCATCGAGCACAGGGGAACGGGGAGGAGCCAGCCACTCTGCTGGTCCCAGTCCAAGCTAGAATGGCATTCAGAGCAAAGAGAGTTTATTTAAAGAACCCAAAAGGTTAAACCACTCAGCGTTCTGCAGAGTTAAATCAGAGCCGTTTTTAAGCAGTCTAGGCAGGTTTGACCTGGGCCGTGCAGATCTCATAATTCATTCTACACTTGGGTGTCTCTTGATTCCAGAGCACACAGCGAAATGCTGAGCGGCGAGGGGAGACCATGAACCCGCAGCGCTGGGTCTGAGTGCAGCTCCCTGACCTCCCAGAACTTGGGAGCGGGTGGTCATTAACTGTCCTTCCCACACAGGTGGGGAAACTGAGGCACAGGAGGGGGAGCCAGTGGCCACTGGCCTCATAGTGGTAGGAGCAGAGGTGGGTTCTGGAGCCAGGCTGTGACCCCAGCAGCCGCCCGTTTTCCAACCAGCATTCACGATGGGTCTGCACCCACATCTCCAGCGCAGCTCACTCTTGCCCCATCCTCCCTCTGGACCTCCAACAGGCCTCCTTAAATGCCCCTGTTCCTGCAGACTCAGCGGATTTCAAACTGAGCCTGACCTGCACCGTGGAAGGACCACCCACTCGTTCCACTCAGAGGGCACTGAGATCAGACGGGTGACGGGCTTCATCCGAGACTCCAACCACTCCTAAGCTGTGTTCCTGGAATCCCTCGTGGAGCCTGCAACCCATCCCAATGCACAGCCACTTTCGAACCCCTGCTGATCGGAGTCACCAAGGTGAGGCACGCCCCTGCCCTGGGGACCCCTGCCTCTCCATCCCCACGTTTCCATGTTGGGATGTCCACTTGCTCCGCCAATCAGTTAAGCAGACCAGGCTGCACACGCTGGCCTTCTGCCATCCTGGGGGACCTCATCCGCTTGGCCGGCTGGGCATCCACGGACTGCACTGGCTAAGGGCCGGAGTTCTGCATTATCACGTGAGCAGCGGGGGTGTCCATCGGGGGCGTGGGGTCAGTGTCTGCAGCTGGCAGGCCACGTCCGGGAGGTGCAGGCCAGGCTTGCCAGCCACAAAGTGGGCTCAGACGCCTCCACAGTCCAGCTCTCTGCTCTTCTCTGCCCTAGAGAGAAGGTGATGTGATCACTGAGAGTCCCCTCCAGCCCCGGATGGCTCTGGCAGGAGAGACGACTCCAGCCATGACTTTGGTTTCCCTGCTTCTGCGAGAGGCCCCCTTCTCCTTCCACAAACTGTGACCCATACTCCCCGCCACAACAAATTATGTCACCTCTTCTCTCAGACAGAATGCAGAGGCTGTCCCACCCCCGCACACATCCTGATGAAGCACTCTAGGGAGCACTCATTAAGAGCCTCGTTCAGCCTCACACAGCTCCGTCCGCCTCTGCACCCTCACATCCAGCCCCCTGCCTGAGCCACGCCACCTCGCCCGGATGCCCCAGCGGCCACCTCCCAGCCCCACCCAGTCCACACCCACTGCACCACGTGAGACACTACCCTGAGCTGTGGAACCACCGCCTCTTCTTAGCCATCCCAGGGCTTCTCATGGTCCTCGAGCAGAGACCCAGACAAACCGGGCGACTGCAGGTCCTTCGAGGCTGCTAGAGCTCCCTTCCCCTCCCCTCCCCCTCTCTCCCTGTGCTCACGCTTCAGGGAGGGGGTGCGTGTCCCTCCCACACCCGGGTCCCCTCACCTCTGGCCCCTGCTGCCCCTTCTCCTGACACCGACCCCTGACAGAGGCCAGCAGAAGGCGCTCTTTTCTGCCCGCCCCTCCTTAAAGGAAGAGGCCACCGCGTTTGCAGAGAAGGCATCATCAGGTTTGATCACACAGGGGGCTCTCAGACACTTAGGGTTCTTTTTCTTCTTTGGATTCAAGCACCACAGACTTGGGGGAGTTGATTCTCCATCTTCATTTGTCTTCCTGGAACAAGAGTCAGATTCCGTGGGCACACTGTGCGCCTCCTGCCTGGGGCTGCCTGGGCTGCCATCAGGCCCTTGAGTTCCTGGCCAGGCCGTTCCTGCAGCATCTAGCTGGTTAGTCAGTTAACTGGGGCCCAGGGCTTTGACCGCTGCTGGGGACGAGGCGTGCCTTCCCATCTGAGCCCTCTCGACTTTCCTGGGATTTACCAGTTACCAGTCACCGTCCCCGGGGAGGTCCCGCCACCTTTTCACACGCCAGCCAGGTGGAATATGATAAGTGGCAATCACTGGCCCCAGCGTGTTGTCTGCAGGCCCGTCTCTGGGCCCCGCCCCGTGTCTGCTTTGAAGTGCGGCTGAGCCCCTGGTAGCTTTCAGATGACACTTGGGTTACACCTCTTCTGCATTCTTATCTCCATCAGCGCCTCTGAGTGGAGACGCGTTGACACGTTGACACGTTGGCAGCTCGGTGGCCTCTCTGCAGGAGCATGTCCCCTGGGTGACCTCTTGGCACCTGGGCCTCGATGGATGGGAGCTGGGAGGGGCCTCCCCTGTGCTGGGTGCCCCAGGCACAGCCCCCCACACCCCTGGTAGACTCTAGGGGCCCCTTTCATCACTGGTCCTGCGGGGGGAGGGTTCCCAATCTTCTCACTCTGGGGCCCCCAAGCAGTGAGGGAGGCGCCCCTCATGGGTGCTGCTGTTGTCAGATGTTGCCTTTAATTGTAGTAAACTGCACAGTCCGACTCTGTGACCCCATGGGCTGTAGCCCACCAGGCCCCTCTGTCCATGGGCTTCTCCAGGCAAGAATTCTAGAGTGGGGAGCCATTCCCTTCTCCAGGGCATCCTCCCAACCCAGGGATCAAACCTGCGTCTCCTGCATTACAGGCAGATTCTTTACCGTCTGTGCCACCAGGGAAGCCCAATTATGGTAAAGCAAACATCAAATTTATCGTTTAACCCTTTTTATGTGTACAGCTCAGTGTCGTTCACATTATTTTGCAACCTTCACCACCATCCATCTTAAGAAAATTTCCAACTTCCCAAAGAGAGTCTCTGTCCCCGTTACACACTAACTCCCTGTAAGCTCTTCCCTGGCCCCTAGTACCGCTGTTCGACCATCTGTCTTTATGAATCTAACTAGCCTAGCGCCTTGTGTCAGTGAAATCATGTGGTGTGTACCTTTCTGTGACGGGCTTATATCACTGAGCACAGTGTCCTCAGGTGTCAGTGCCCCATCCCTCATTTAGGCTGAGTAATATTCCACTCTGTGGATGGAGACCAGAGATGGTGTTTATCCACCATCTGTCAGTGGACACTTGGCTTATTTCCATCTTTTGGCTGTTGTGATAATGCCGCCATGAATGTGGGTACATAAGTATCTGAGTCCCTGCTTTCGTTCCTCTGGGTGTATCCAGAAGTGGAATTGCTGGATCATATGGTAATTTTGTTAATTCTTTGAGGAATCACCATGCTGCCTTCCACAGTGGCTGGCTGCACCCTCCCCACTGTGGTGCACAAGAGTCCCAGTTTGTCCACAAGCGCCCCTACCCACCCTTCCAGCCCAGTACCCGCTCACCCTTCCCATCAAACCTCCTCAGTCAATGGGACATTTCAAAATATCATGGGCAGAGACTGCTTTTAATGACATAGACAGTGCTGGTGATGGTAGGGGCCTGGGGAGGGGGCTTCTCTAACACAGGCAATGGAATTCTCAATTGTCTCCAACTTTCTCAAGGCTTCCCAGGTGGCTCAGTGGTAAAGAATCCACCTGCCATTCAGGAGACACAGGTCCTATCCTTGGGTTGGGAAGATCCTCTGGAGGAGGAAATGACAACCCATTCTGGTATTCTTGCCTGGAGAATCCCATGGACAGAGGAGCCAGGCAGGCTATAGTCCATGGGGTTGCAAAGAGTCCATCATGACTGAGCTACTGAACAGCAATAGCAACAGCCCACCTTTCTTGTAAGAACAATACGTGTCAGCATTTCAGATGTGCAGATCTTTGTAGGACAACATCGTAGGAATTTGTCCCAAGTAAGGATTCAGACTAGATTGAAAAGGTGTGGTGTGCAAAGGTGTCTTATCAAACACTGTCAATAACAGCAAAATTAAGTAAACAAACTAAATGTCTGTTTGTCCAGCAGCAGACACTTGGTTTTTTAAAACTGATGATCTATCCATGTGACATATGATGAAATATTATGCCATTAACTTTAGGTGTACTGACAAAGAAAATGAGCATAAAGTAATGTCCTGCTACAAAAGTACATGACAGTGTGACCCTGTGTTTGGATAAATATATATATATATATATTTATTTTATATATATACATGTATATTATATATATGTTATATATATATAATGCACAGATACCCATACATACAGAGACAAGGAAAACATGTATTTATGTATCTATATATATACTTCTGTCTTCTACCTCAAGATGTGTATATATATATATATATATATATATATATATATATGCTTTCTACTTCAAGCTATAACCACTGTCTTGGCAACGAATACCCACGCATCCCCTTCTGTGCAGCCCTGATCTAAACTGGAAAAACCCTGCCAACCATGAGGAATCCTTACTCAGTGGTGCCGTCAAAGTGGTCTTTCAATAGCACATTCACTCTGCACCAGAGAGTTCAGCCAGGAAAGGGAAGGGGGGAGGGAGAGAAGAAAAAGAAAACGCTGAGTGTTTGTGTCAGCATCTTGAAGCCTCTGAGCTCAGTGAGGCAGGTGTGCTGCGGGCTGCTTCAAGACCGCAGGGGTGAACGAGGCCCCAATTAAAATGTGCCAAATAGCCGGCACTCCCTCACATCTGGCTGCAGAAACCCAGAGGTCAGAGTGCTTAAGGATGCATAAAATGCGGATTTTTCCATAATTATTTAAATATGTGTTAATGAGTGCTGCGAACAGGGTCCGAGTATGTCCATTAAAGGATTACAGATAAAGGAAAATGGGGAAGCAATAGTTTCAACAGTGGGGAGCACGGTCAGGTAGGGATCAGAATCAGCTTTGGCTCCAGTCCTACAGCTTAGAGTAAGACCACGCAGCTTCACTGGGGCTCCGTTTTCTCATCTGAAAATTGACAGCACAGGCGAATAGATGGATGAATCCCCAGCTACAGAACCCCCCATCCTCAGACCTGTCAATCTCCTGAATTCAACGAAATTGGAGAATAAGAATTGTCCAGGGAAATGGAGCTTGCAAGAAGATTATGGAACTTTGTGTTTTCTTAGCAGTGTAAGCAGAGAAAAGGCCCTGTTTTTTTATCCAAAGGAGTTGAGAATACAAATAAGCCATTCAGAAAACTCGGAGAAAAATCTGATGGGGTGGGGGGCATCAAGCACTTGTGCCGTTAGCCAACCACCCCACCATGGTCTTGTCCCCTCTCCGCCCCGAGGGGACAGCCGTGAAAGCGTCAGCTTAGTCTAGAGTCCCTTTAAGGAGGGAGGCATTTACACCACTTGCCAGAGGGGTGGAGGAAACACAGCAATGACATTTCCATCATTTTTCTTCCCAGAGCGAGGAAGGAAAAAAAGAGAAAGAAAGAAAGGGCCCCAGTGCAAGACTGCTACATTCCATGCCGTTGACACCTAGCCTTTTATTGGAACCGCTACTTCCAAAATAAAGAAAGTAGTGATTTCTGGGTGTATTTTTGCCTACATTTTTGAGGATGTTTTGGGTCTTTCATCTCCTTTGAAGGCGTGTCACCTAATTACGCTGCTTTCATCCGTGTATTCCCCAGTCGGAACATGCCAGTCCCCTGCACGGCAATTGATCCTGACGGACGGGCTTCCACTCTCCAGCTGGTGCAGAGCCTGGGTATTTGTGAATACCTGAATAAACTCCTTTAATCCAAAAACAAACTCCTCCTGAAAGAAGCAGGCTGAAAAGGCCTTTCATGGAGTGTTTTTCAACTCACCGATTCATGGTTTCTTTGGATTTTGCCGTGCTTCCTGTACTAATGGTCTCTGAACGCCTTCCCGACTGCGGCTTACTGGCCCACTGAGGTCCCCGCCGAGGTCCCGGGAGTCACAGAGGAAGAAGGGAACAGCTAACTCAGGAGATGCTCACAGGAGCTGCCAGGACTGGATGGGTGCAAACTGAAAGGACATACATGTGGCTGAGAGTGCCGTGTTCTTTCTACAGCATTCTCAAAGACCTGCTTCTTCTGGTCATATTCAAAACGAAGTTACAGTCACACACAGCGCTCATGTGGGGTTAATCTGTATTAAAAGCAGACCACTCAAATCACCTTTGAAAGTTCATCAGTGCAGAGTTGGACACGGCTTACTGCACAATTGCACTCATTTCACACACTAGTAAAGTGACGCTCAAAATTCTCCAAGCCAGGCTTCAGCAATACATGAACTTCCAGATGTTCAAGCTGGTTTTAGAAAAGGCAGAGGAACCAGAGATCAAATTGCCAACATCCATTGATGATCGAAAAAGCAAAAGAGTTCCAGAAAAACATCTATTTCTACTTTATTGACTATGCCAAAGCCTTTGACTTTGTGGATCACAATAAACTGTGGGAAATTCTGAAAGAGATGGGAATACCAGACCACCTGACCTGCCTCTTGAGAAACCTATATGCAGGTCAGGAAGCAACAGTTAGAACTGGACATGGAACAACAGACTGGTTCCAAACAGGAAAAGGAGTACGTCAAGGCTGTATATTGTCACCCTGCTTATTTAACTTCTATGCAGAGTACATCATGAGAAACAGTGCTGCAGTCCATGGGGTTGCAAAGAGTCAGGCATAACTGAGCGACTGAACTGAACTAAACTAGAAACTGAACAGTGTTCCCCTGAATAAGTCTTGGCATATGTGCATGGCATGTGCAGCCCTCACCATAATCAAGGAATGTGCATCTCATCCCCTGAGTGCTCCCCATGTTCCCGTACAATCCCTCCCTCCTCCCACCCAGCAGCGCCCTTGGCCCCTGGCAGGGATCCATCTGCTTCCTGTCTCTGTTTCGTATATTTCATGTATATGGAAATTTCACGTATATGAATGTCGAATTTCACTTATACGGTCATAAACTTTGTACTGCTTCCTGTGTAGCTTCTTTCATTTGGCAGTTCTTTCAAGATTCATCTATGTTATAGCATGTTTCAATCATTTTTTAAAAGCTATCGAGGTACAGTTGCTATACAGCAGCACAGGTCAATAGTTTGTTTGTTTTATGACTAAAATTCCATTATATGGATATAGCACAGTTTTGTCCATCCATTCATGTGCTAATAGACATCTCAGTTGTTTCCTGTTTGAGGTTATTATAAACAAACCTGCTACCAACGTTTGCCTTCCATTTTTCTTGGGTAAATACCGAGGAATGGACTGGCCAGATCATAGGACAATTATATGTTTAACTCTTTAGGACATTGCCAAACTGTTTTCCAAAGTGCTTGTCCTGACTTTCAGTTTCAGCTCTGACGTGTAAAAAGCTTGGGATCACACTCTAACCACAAGAAAAGCGCTGAACAACCTGAAGACTGATTACTCTCCCTGGACACATCAGAGAACTGGAATCTAAGGGCAAACCATTGGAAGGTCACAAGTAAGATCTACTTCCTTGGAGCAGGAGCTGCTAGAGCCACAATCTGGAGCATTTTTCTTAAATGACGACTTGCTGGAGGCTGAGTGTAGGCTGACACGAGCGTGAGAAATGCCCAGGCCTGCAGGCTCAGGGCATGTCCACAGGCTCACAGCTCACTGGGTTTTGACAGAAAGTGGCTGAGAAAGACCCCTACACAGGTGTGGCTCATCGCTTAGGTGTGTGGCAGTACCGTGGTCTGTATGTGCACTTCCCAAATGACGACTGATGTGAAACATGTTTTCCTGTAGGTGCTTGCCATCCACGGAATCTTCTTGGGTGACGCTCCTGTCCCAGTCTTTGCCCCTGTTTCTATCAGGTTGTTCATTTTCTTATGATTGAGTGTTTTGTTATGGTTCTTTGGTTTTGGGCCGCAACAAGTCTTAGTTGGAGCACACAGGATCTTCGCTTCCTTGTACGCGATATTTAGTTGAGGTATGGGAACTCTTAGACATGGCATGTGGGTCTAAGCTCCCTGACCTGGGACTGAAGGTGGGCCCCTGTGTGGGGAGTGTGGAGTCTTAAACAACTGGATCACCAGTGAAGTCCCTATGAATATGTGTGGAAAGGTCTTTGTATATTCTGAATCAAAGTTATCAGATATATGATTTTCAAATATTTTCTCTCATTATAAAGCTTGTCTTTTAATTCTCTTAACTGTCTTTTGAAAGCAGAAGTTTTGAATTTTGATGCAATTCAAAATTTCAAACTGTTGATATGTAGATCACACATATGTAAAAGACAGAGATTATGACAAAACTAAGAAATCTTTGCCTAACACGTGGTCACAAAGGTTGGACCCTTTTATAGCTTTTGGTTTTATATTTAGATCTATGGTCCATTTTGAGTTTACTAAATATGAGATGAGGTGGTGACAATTTGTATTTTTCAAGGGAAGGAAGTTTCCTTCCATTCATTGTTTTCTGAGAGTTTGTTTTTCTTTTTAAATCAGGAATGGGTCTTAGATTTTCTCAAACATTTTTCCTACCTTTTTTGAAATGGTTATATGATTTTCTTTTTTAGTTTGTTCGTGTGACAAATTACATTGACTATCTAATCAATTAATCTTGCCTTTCTGAGTGGGGCAGACCTCGCTTAGTCATGGTGCATTCTCCTTTTAATATATCACTAGATCTGATGCCAGAGACTTTGTTTAGCTTTTTCGCTTTTATGTTCCTGAGGAATAGTGGTCTGTAGTTCTCTTTTCTTAAAATTTATTTGTCCGGATTTGGCATAAGGTAATGCTGCTTCATTAAATGAGTCCTTTTCAATGTTTTAGAAAAGTGAAAGTGTTAGTTGCTCAGTCGTGTCCAGCTCTTTGCGACCCCACACACTGTAGCCCGCCAGGCTCCTCTGTCCATGGGATTTCCCAGACAAGAATACTGAAGTGGGTTGCCATTTCCTTCACCAGGGGATTTTCCTGACCCACGGATAAAACCTGGATCTCCTGCATTCCAGGCAAATTCTTTACCATCTGAGTCACCAGGGAAGTCACAAAATTTGGATAAAATTGGAATAATTATTCTCCTTAAATGTTTGAAAAGAATTCACTAGTGAAGCCATGTGGGCCTAGAGTGTTCTTTGTGGAAGGTTTCTAACTTTATAATTTTATTATTGGTAGTAGACAGTACTCTTGCCTATCTAATTGTCTGGTTCTTTCAGAATCAGCTTTGGTAAGTTTGTGTCTCTCAGGCAATTTATGCATTTTACCGAGTTGCCTGTAAGATCTGTAGTGGGGTCAGTATTCTCATTTCTGATATTGGTAATTCTTGTCTTTTCTCCTTTTCCTGATCCAAATGGTTATGATTTTTTTTTTTGTATTTGAGTTTTGTGTTCTTAGTTTGACACTGCTTTTTAAATTTTTATTGAAGCTGGTTGATTTACAGTGTTGTGTTCATTTCTGCTGTACAGCAAAGTGACTCAGTTCTATATATACATATATATATTCTTTTTCATATTATTTTCCATTATGGTTTATCACAGGATGTTGAATATAGTTCCCTGTGCTTTGCAGTAGGACCTTGTTGTTTATCTGATGTCTATCATTTTTATTGATCATCTCAAGGAACCAGTTTTGGGGGTCACTGGTCTTCTCTGTCATTCCCTGTTTAGAATCTCCCTGCACCAGAGGAGTCCTCCCTTTTCCTCCCTTCCCTGTGCCTCAGTAGCCCCTCAGACAGCACCTCACCTGTTCCTGGTCTGGGGCTGGGCTCCAGGGCTGAGACATCTACCAGTGCCTCCGAGTTTCATGTGAAAATTTGTTCAAAGCTGGAGCATTCCAGTCAGATACTTCAGTAAAAACCCATGTGTGGATTTTGAGATGCTCTAGCTGCTCACACAACAGCCTGAACGACAGGGATGTGAATGCGGTGTCCCTTCAGTGACAGGGGTGTTCATTCCCTGACTCTGCCCTTTGCTAACTCATGACCACAAGTGACTAACCGTCTCTAAGCCTCAGTTTCCCTCTCTCTAAAATGGGAATAATAATAATAGGGTTGTTTACGAGCCCAATGAGATGATGAATGCAGAGCTTGGCACAGACTTGTACCGGGCAAGCATTTCATGAGCAGTTGCTATTAAAATATGACAGCGAGCATTATGGTCTGGGGCTCCATTCCCTTTACTCCTGGAAAGGAAGGATTTATGGTCTTCCTTTTCTTATGTTGATGTTGGAGCTAATGTTTATTGGTTGTAAATGTTACAAATATAAACCTGTGGTACAAGTCCACAGACGATGCAGTTTGTCCCATTAGGGACGCGTCCATGGCCCCACCTGGTGAAGTGCTGGAGTTTACATTCCCAGCACCCAAAATATACTTCAACTAGAAAAGCCTCACTTTGGGAGCTTGACTGCTCTGTGGCTGCATCCAAGAAGAGCTCAGGTCACGGGTATTTGTCTGAAAACCGTCACAGGTCTTTCTCTGGGGTGCAGTTGTGCTCACGTGGCTAAGGAGAACTGAGAGACAAGGGTGGGGGCACCAGACCGCTGTGCAGCTGGAGCCTCCAAACCCAGACCAGCTGCCCCGCTCCCTGGTGGGAATGTTGTCGCTGGCATCCTCAGGGCAGGATGTGAGCCCTGTGGCTGGACGGCTGGAGAGCGGGTGGAGGGAGGGAGACCCCAGGGGGAGAGGTTTCTGTGTGGGAGAGCTGGAGGGGCCAGGAGGGCGGTCAGGTCGGGGAGGATGTGAAACCTGCTGGCTTCCCTGATGGTCTGTGTCGAGGGGGCCACATCCTGAGTAGCACATGACAGACGTGGCTCTGTGACCCACCCCCCGCCCCCAGGCCAGACCGCCTCCGCTTTTCTGCCCTGGTCTGTCTCCAGGGATCTCTGACGGACACGTAAGCCACTCAGATATCTAGTCACCCTACGGCCAACGTATAGATGGCAGAGGGTCAGGGGCAGCCAGGGCAAGGGGGGAAGCACTGGGAGGTGGGAGCCCCCGGCCAGCCCCTGTCCACGCGCACCCGCGTGAGAGACCCTGCCTGAGCCGCTGGCCAAGGTCTGTGAGGACACAGACAGATAGAACGGGCGCTAAGCTATTCTATCGCTGCTGGGGGCGGCTTGGCACACAGCTAGCGTCCGCAGTGGCTTACAGGTCATAGCTGACATGAGCCCCTGATTTTCTGAGGGCCTCAGGGTTTTCCATCCAGAGAGTGAGAGTCGTAAGGCAGCCTCCGAGCCTTCTTCCTGGGAGGACCAAAACCCTGCCCGCGTCTCCGCACGGCCGCCTTCCCACGGCCCGTGTCACCTCCCCTTCAGTCTCTTATAAGGACACCTGCCAACTCAATATCCCTGATTACATCTGCAAAGACCCTTATTCCAAGTAATGTCCCGCTCACTGGTACCAGAGACAGGATGTGGGCATGACTTTGGGCACGTCGGCCCCCGTGGGATGCTTCACCTCAGGGCAGCTCGGTGCAGGAAACACGGAGACACCGCTGGCCCCGGTGTGCATCTCGGCTCTGCTGTTTCTGGCGGGGTGGCCCGCGCCTCTCTGAGCCTCTGGCTCTCCATCTGTATCACCCACAGCATTGCCATGAGGACTGCCTCGGATGGCACATAGGCCAGCCCTTGGCGCTGCCCTTGACCACACTGTGTGGCCTTGGTACTGGGGAGCCCAGCACAGTTCTGACCTGGCAGTTAGTGGTTAACCATACTCCACCCACCAGACAGCAACATCCCGGTCCGGGCCTATGAGAAGGAGCCGTGCTGGCCTTTCCTGCATGGGAGACGGGGCAGAACAGAGTGGGTCAAGGAGGGGCTCTAGACGGACAGGAGGCCTGCTCTCACCCTTCCCAGCCCCCAGCCGGCCGGGCGGGGCCTTTCCCTGGGCCCTCCCTGTCTTGCTCTGTGTTTGCCTGGATTAGAGCACCAGCCCCGGACCACGTTCCCAGGGAGTCAGCCAAGGGCGAGCCTCCCCCGCACTCCCGGAAGATGGGACTCTGGAAGGCGCTCGCTGGCATCTTGGATACCCAAGGCGGTCCGCCAGTGCACAGATGCCCCCAATGTCTGCCTCCCGACGGGCCCCCCTCCCCAGCCTCCCCACCCTCCACCCCCTCCCAGCCCCCCCCAGCAGGCCCAGCAGCAAATGACTGAACCGGGCGACCTCCGCATGCCCCCGGCGGCGCCAGCACCAGCCCAGGGCAGGGGCCTTCAACAGGCTTGGATTAGAGGTTTGGGGTTTGGAACATCCACACTGGGATAAAATCAGAATTTTTTTTTTTTTTTAAAAGAAGACAATTTCAGAGACACAGTCTGAAAAACAAAACAGCTTTTTAGCTCTTTCTCTGAAATGACATCAGCGGCCACCACAAAGCCCGAGTCGGCCCCGTTGCTCTCGGCCGTGGAGATGTATCATTTCCCCTCCAAAATACCATCGGCGTTGTCCGGATCCCAGCCGACTTGGAGCCGCTCCCTCGGTGGGAAGCAGCCTCGCTTTCCCACCCATGCTCCAGAAGGGCCTTATAATTGGAAAAGTGCAAGTTGCCGATGAACCGGGAGCCTGGGCCAGGAAACGGGTTTTCATGGCGCTGTTTGTCCTTGTCTTACACCCACTCCAGTAGTGCGGGCCACGTGGGCAATCGCGTCCTGGGATTCCGGGAACAGCCTTGCCCAGGACAGCTGCACCCTGTCCCTCCTGCCCCCTCCCTCCAGCCCCATTCAGACTCGCACCCCTGGGGTTTTCAAATTGTATGAAAACTGGAGGATATTTTCAAGATGGATTTTTGTTTAATTGAAACAGCAACCCAATTTCACTGAAATTTGTTTATCACCACATATAGATAGACATATAAAAAGAGACCAGAAAAAAATACACTGACATATTAACAGTCTGGTTGTCTAGGGCTGATGGTTTTTTGTTTTTTTTTTTTTTTCTAATTCCTGCTACTTCTTAAACTTTCTCAATTTTACTTTTGTAACACAAAAAAACATTATTTATTAAAAACCACCAACTGGATCTTGTCACAGGGCCAAAATGAGCTACTTAAGAGAGTGGAAAGTCAGGCTTTATGGAGAGCCAGCAGCCCCTGGGGACTTATTTCTTTGAAGAGACACTTTTTAAAAACTCAGAAATAATCTGCATAGTTGAAACTTCTGTTCCTCTGGGATTGTTATTCCTTCATTAGTTAAAGTGATTTACTGAGTCACAGGAAATTTTGCTGCTGGCCCAAAAAGTGATCCCATTTCCCAAGCATTCACTGAGCATTTGCCCTGATAAAGCCGCTGCGTTCCTGCCCTGGGCGGGCGCACAGTCTAACAGAGACTGCTGGAGATCCGTCTCTGGTTCCTTCAATTGGCAAACACGTATGATCAGCTGCTATGTGCTAGGTGCTGTTTAGGGGGTGCGGGGACGCGGCAGTCCACAAACAAGACGAAACCCCCTGTTCTCATGGCATTTAAATTCATGGCAAATGTAGACAAAGGGGAATGCAAAAGTCGCTCAGGAAATTCAGAGGGAGGGGTCATCAGTGATGGTAGTGATGCGAGGCGGTGGTGTCCATGTGAGGGAGGGTGTTATGGGTTGAATTGTGTCTCCCCCAAATTTGTGTGGTGAAGTCCTAACCCCAAGTGCCTTGGAGGTGATGGTACTTGGAAATGGGCTTGTTGCAGACATAATTAGTTGACTTGGTCTTTAGGGTGGGCTCTAATCCTGTGGGACTGGTACCTTGTTAAATGGAGGGGTTTGGACACAGAGCTGTCCTGCTCTCTCCATGTCAAACACGTTCTGATTCACGTGGACACGTGTGTGAGGCTGGAGGGGGAGACCTCAGGGCACCTAGAGGCCCCTTCCCTTCCTGGAGCCCACCATTGGCCTTTGGGAGAGAGCTGAGGGAAGCAGGGCCCCGTGTTTGTTCACTCATCAAGTATCACTGAGCTGCTACGAGCCAGACACTACCCTAGGACCCGACACAGATCCCTGTCCTTATGGACCAGAGATTTCCCTGAACACCTACTATGTGCAGAGATCGCACTCGGTGACTGAGACCCAGAGTCAAATGAGACAAGGTTCCTGTCCCCTTCCATCCTCTTCTCGGTCCATCTGTCCATTCACCCATTCTCTGTTTCTGCTCATCTGCTGTCAGGGAGTCTGCTAGACAGTGTGGGAAACTGAAAAGGAAGAGTTATCGTAACAGTCTGATCAGGAAAACAGGTGTATGTAAAAAAGAAAACTCTAAACAATACGATAAGTTTTCCAATAAAAGGAAGCACCGAGTGCTTTAGAAACACACAACAGGGAGAGACAAACAGCCTGGGATGGAAGATTTAGAGGAACGTCTGCAAAGGAGATGGGTTTTGAAGGAATAACAGGAGCTCACCAGGGAAGGTGAGCCCGTGCAAAAGCACAGAGGCATGCGTGAGAGCTGTGTTTCTGGCGGTCAGTGCAAGGAGAAGGCGAGGTCATGAGGCTCCAGACAAAGCTGTGGAGCTGCAGGGACCACGGCTTTAAAGACCCCGATATTCACCCCTTTATTCCACAGCTTTTTATTGAGCCCCTGCTGTGTGCAGGCACTGTAGACATGACAGAGAACAAGACAGTGGAAACCTCTGCCTTGAGGGAGCTTATTTCCAGCAAAGGAGACAAGAAACGTCCATGCAAGAGGGAGAAAGGTGATGGAGGTAGGGCAGGAGAGGGGAGAGCGTGGTCAGGGAGGGTCTTGCCAAGAAGACCCAACGAAGGGGGCCAGTGGGCCCCCTGTGGAAGACACTGCACCGAGGGGTGGTGCCCAGCACCTTGGACCTAGAACAGGAGACAGAGCCAGAGGGAGAGTAGTGTGGTGGGGGTGGGGTGCTCCTGAGCGCCACACGGGAGAGGAAGCACCAGGACATGGGCTCACGGCATTAGGCGGGGGGTTGGCCCGGGCTGGATTTGAGGGATAACTCTGGCTCCAGGTTAGGAGCAGGCCCTAGGTGGGGAGGGAGCATGGGCAGGGATGCCTGAGCTGGCGGCCCCAGCAGAGTCTCAGCAGGTTCTGGTGGCTCAGGAATGATTGGATGCATGGATGGATGGACGGTGCAGCCTCCGGGTGCTGGAGGCCCACGTGGCGCCTGAGACATAGCCCAGGGAGGAGGCTCATCAGCCCCCATTAGGAATGTCACGGCAGCATCCGGCACTGTGTCCACTTCTGGAGCTGCTGCTTCAAATGACCACGAGCTCGGTGGCTTCAAACAGCACACATGGTTCTCTCAGAGTCTGGAGGCCAGGAGCCTGACGTGGGTCTCACGGGGTCAAGGGCCGGGTGTCTCAGGGCCGCTGGGTCCCTCTGGAGGCCCCAGGGGAGAGTCCTTCCTTCACTGTTTCCAGCTCCTAGAAGCGCCTGCGTCCTGTGGCTCGGAGCCACGCACCCCTCCCTTCTCCCTTTCCGTCATGGCATCTCCCCCTCTGCTCGGACTCCTGCCTCCCTCTTCTAAGGCCCTTCCTGTTGCTACCTGGGACCTAGCTGGATAACCCAGTTTCCTCTCCCATCTTAAGGTGGGGCCATTTTCCAGCCCACCTAGGAGCCTCTGCCAGGCTGTGCAAGCCCCTTACCATCCCTGGTCTCCAGGCCCTCACAGTCACCCAGGGAGGAGCTGCTTCCAGTGATGAAACTGGGGCTCAGAGAGGGTGACTTTCCCAGGTCACACCCCTGGGTCCTAGAAGAACTCCCGGCGCCGGTCACCCCCATCCACCTGCCCTGTTGCTGATGGCCCCCCCTTCACCATGTGGAATCCCCAGGGCCGTCACCTTCATAGCAAAGGGCCTCCCAGGAGAGACACAGACAAGCCCCTCGAAGAAGCCCTGGACGCTCACAGAGGTCACCTTGGAAAACCGCCTCACCTCCGAGAAAGACGCACCCCAACCTCACCCCTGTTGCCCTGTAAGAAAGCCAATCACCTAGTCTTGAGAACCAAGTGCCTTTCAAGCTCCCGGGGTTCCTCTGAGGAGTCCCTGGGGAGGACAGTCTCTCTGTGACAAGCCGGCTGGCAGGGGGCTCGGCCGAGCAGCGAGGTGAGCCCGTGTGTCAAGCAGAGAAGAGCCAGAGCCCCTTCTGACACTGGGCGCGGGGGGGAGCGGGCGCTTACGCCAGAAGAGGCGTGCAGCCTTGTTTATTTTCATTTCTGCGATTGAAAATGCTCACTTCCTAGGCCCCTCGGCTCGGTATGGCTGTTCCTTTAAAGAGAAAAAGGAAGTGTGGTCCTGGCAGAGTGAACCGAAGCAATAAAAAATAAATCTTGGTAATTGTTGTGGAGACAGAAAGCAAAACAAACCGGACTTAAGTACATTGTAAGAAAATGTCAGCGTCGGAGGCCGGGCCATTAGCGTGCGAAATCACTCCTCTCCCCGGAGGAGCTGCTGGACGGGGACCAGCCTGTTTGATTTTCTGCATTCCTCATTCTGGGGTTTCTTGGAACGTCAGACTACTGCGTTTTTTTTCTTTTTCCTGAAAAGGACGGGTGGCTTCAGAGATGTCGATTGGAGAAACGTCAGGAAGGAGCCTGAAAGGAGACAGCCGTCTGCGAGCTGACCCGCTCAGCAGCGGTTCCTGGGCCCCGGGGCCCGCAGGTGAGAGCAGTGGGCAGGGCCAGGGGCGGGGGTGTCGTGGAAACAGCCCCCTACCGATGCCTCCGACAGCAGCTTCTCCCCTTCAGCATCACCAGAGGGAGCACCCAGCACCACACCTGCAATGCGGATATAAAGTGGGATGTTTCTCTACCCCAGGGTGACTCACCTGTATTTTCAGAAATGATAGCAAACTCCCCCCAACACACCTTTCTGCACCATTTGTCACAGAAACAAACTTCAGAGTTGTGAGTGGGTGTCCGAAAGGACCAGGACCTGGGGGTGTGAGTACAGAGCCCGGGCAACATTCCTGGAGTGCATCCCAGGAGCCGATCCCCAAACAGCCCTCATTTGCTGGGAGAAGGTCCTCACTCATGTCTGATGCCTCTGATGGAACCCCTCACCTTCGGAAGATTCTGGTTCGGATGACTGAGTGACGTTGGGGGTCTGAGATCACCCGCCTCCCAGATGGGGAAACTGAGGCTCAGAGCGTGACAGAGGTGGCTCAAGTCTTGATACGGGCCCAACTGGGATTCCAGCCCAGTAGCTCTTCATTCCAGCACCCCCTTACATGGAAGGCAGTTCAGAGATCCTGTGTGGGCACCAGCAGAGCACAGAGGAAGAAAGACGCACCCCAGGTGGTTTTCCAAGGTGACCTCTGTGAGCGTCCAGAGTGCTGGCACCACTCCCAGCGTCCACTGTGGTCCCCATAAACCAGACTTTCTTTGGGAAGGACCTCATTTCTATCCTGAACTTTCTGCAGAGTTGAAGACCCAAAGATAAGCCACTTGTTTACCTTGAAGAGGCCCAAATTGTTTTCCTATCAGCAACTTCTGGCCAACAAAGATCCGTCTAGTCAAAGCTATGGTTTTTCCAGCAGCATGTATGGATGTGAGAGTTGGACCATAAAAAAGGCTGAATGCCGAGTAATTGATGCTTTCAAAGTGTGGAGCTAGAGAAGATTCTTCAGGGTCCCCTGGACTGAAAGGAGACCAAACCAGTCAATCCTAAAGGAAATGAACCTTGAATAGTCATTGGAAGGACTGATGCTGAAGCTGAAGCTCTAATACTTGGGTGACCTGATGCAAAGAGCCAACTCATTGGAAAAGACCCTGATGCTGGGAAAGATTGAGGGCAGGAGGAGAAGGGGACGACAGAGGATGAGATAGCTGGATGGCGTCACTGACTCAATGGACATGAATTTGAGCAAACTCTGGGAGATGATGAAGGACAGGGAGGCCTGGCATGTTGCAGTCCATGGGGTCGCAAAGAGTCGAACGTGACTTAGCAACTGAACAGCAGCCCTCTGGCCAGCTGGAGTGCCTGTCCCGGGCTGCGTTTTGTCTTTGGAATTCCAGGTTGACCTGATGATGGTCAGCACTGCCCCAGGAGCTAGCGGGAGAGCAGAGACAAACCCTCTCTGAGATCTTCCCCAGACAAGCTGGAGAGATTTCCTCTCCTCCCATCTGAAATCGCGTTCTCAGGCCTGTTGCCTCCGGGGCCTTCTGCGTTGGCTCTGGCCAGGGAGACCCTGAGGGGGCTGTGCTGGGCTTCTCCCACTAAATCAGAAGTCTGGACACTAAGTGTGCAGAGAGGGGAGCCCGGCCTCTCTGCTGTGAGCTGAAGCAAGGCCCATTAACTGGCTGGGAATGACACATGGCCAGGGATTAGCGGGTTTACAGACTCTAAACAGCTGTAAGAGCCAGGGGAAGTGCCGCAGCTGCCCAGGGGTAAGGAGACTGGCGTTGGGGCAGAGGGGGGAGACACCTGGCCCCTGCGCTAACCGGCTGTGCAACAAACACAGCAGGCTTGCCTCCCTAAATCCTCTCATCCATTGTGTGCACTGACACGCCTGCCTTCCCTGCAGGGGCCTCTCCCTGACCCCAGACAGCAGGAGCGCATCTGACCCTATTCCTTCCGGATGGCACAGAGGCTCCCCACATTTGGGGAGGCACCTGGGTATTTTCCAGATTGCAGAGCAGGCCTCAGTTTCCACGCAAGGCAGGTCATCCTACAGCGCGCTTCCACTAATGGGCAACAGCAATGCTCATGCGTCAGCCGCCATCAACTTGCTGTGCCTGCCTGGGGTTTCTGAGGCTCCACCCAGACCATGGAGAAGGCTGAGGCCATCGACGGGTGATGTCTGCTGTGGACGTGGTGGAGTGTGTGCCTCAATACACCGTGCCCGACCTAGAGCTTGGGCTGAAGGAGGGAAGAACTCAACACACATATGTGTGTGTGTCTGGAGGCACCTTGCCACGATAGCCAGCATTCCAAGACTTCAGCACGTTTGGTCTTTTATCAGCCTGCCATGAGATATGGCCCGTGTTTTATGGGAAGGACTGAGGGGAGGAGAGACTGAGTCCTGTGCTCAGGAAAAGGCAAAATAAGGTGGATCCTGTACCTTTAACCACTTACCTCCTGGACTTCCTCCTGGGAGGGGAGGAAAGGCTGATGGCTCTGAATGGATAAGATTGGGTTCATTTCTCAGAGCTGCTCTTTATCAGCGGGGTAAGTGGGCTCTCAGAAGACAGCCTGGTCTAGCCTTGGACGCAGGCAGATAGCAGTATTTCCATTGTATCATCTGGGGTTCAGAGAAGGAAAGGGACCCCTCCAAGCTCACACAGCTTGGAAGAGAGAAACCTGGACAGGGCTGCTCTGCTCTGACTGACACTCTTTCCTCTATGATAGACGAGAAGGTGACTCTTATCCCCTGTGACCAGGGACATGGAATCAGAGCGAGTCTCGAGAATGAGCAGGAACACCCAGCAACACACCCCTTCTAATTTCACACAGCCGCAGGTCCCTGACGTGTCCTCCCTGGGCCCTCGGGCTCACACGCTCTCCAGAGCCCATCAGGACGGAGGAAGACACCTTGGGCCACACCAGTGTAGCTGTCTCATGGCATTCCCAGCCCAGAAAAGGAATTGGCACAAACCTCAAGAGAGTGCCGTTCTCAGGGAATCCTCAGTCTGGTCGGGCTGCTCGGAGTGGGAAGGGAGGCTCACGCTCTTATCTCCTGACTCTCTCAGCCCCGTCTCCAGAGAGCCTTCAGCCCCATGAGAGAGGATCTGGCAGGAAAAGGGAAACTGCAAACCCGGGACTGAACAAAACCTGAGCTCCAGGGTCTTTATAGGGAGCCCATCACCATGACTTCCTGACTCGTCTTCTGAGGGCCATGACCCCAGACTCTGCTGAGGAGCATAGCTGCCGGGGGTTCCCGAGGGGCCGTCTCCTGCAGCCCGGGGAGAGTGTCTGGTGAAGCTGCCAGGCCCCGGGTGGCTTCCCGCTGTTCCCAAGCACCCTCACATCTGAGTGCTAGGAATCTTCTGCAGCACGTGGCCACCCCAGGAGCACAATGCTGGCCTCTGCTGCAGCAACACACACCCTTAGCAACCAGAGACCATGTCGGAACCTCTGTGCTGGGGCTTCCCTCAGAGCAATGCCAACCACACATGTGCATGAGTTGTGACAATCCCTCATGCAGTGTGGGAACCCTGGGTTTGATCCCTGGCTTGGGAAGACCCTCTGGAGAAGGGAAAGGCTACCCACTTCAGTATTCTGGGCTGGAAAATTCCATGGGTCCACGGAGGTCGCAAGAGTCAGACATGACTGAGCAACTTTCACTTTCTTGTGCCATGGGGCCCACATGAGCAACTGTGCACACTGCCTTCCAGTCATCTCCCCTATCCTCATGGATTTAACTTTTTAAATAGGGAAAATATTAGCATTAACCTATATGCAGAGTACATCATGAGAAACGCTGGGCTGGATGAAGCATAAGCTGGAATCAAGATTGCCGGGAGAAATACCAATAACCTCAGATATGCAGATGACACCACCCTTATGGCAGAAAGTGAAAAGGAACTAAAAATCCTTTTGATGAAAGTGAAAGAGGAGAGTGAAAAAGTTGGCTTAAATCTCAACATTATGAAAACGAAGATCATGGCCTCTGGTCCCATCACTTCATGGGAAATAGATGGGGAAACAGTGGAAACAGTGTCAGACTTTATTTTTTGGGGTTCCAAAATCACCACAGATGGTGATTGCAGCCATGAAATTAAGATGCTTACTCCTTGGAAGGAAAGTTATGACCAACCTAGACAGCATATTCAAAAGCAGAGACATTACTTTGCCAACAAAGGTCTGTCTAGTCAAGGCTATGGTTTTTCCAGTGGTCATGTATGGATGAGAGAGTTGGACTGTGAAGAAAGCTGAGCGCTGAAGAATTGATGCTTTTGAACTGTGGTGTTAGAGAAGACTCTTGAGAGTCCCTTGGACTGCAAGGAGATCCAACTAGTCCATTCTAAAGGAGAGTCCTGGGTGTTCTTTGGAAGGAATGATGCTAAAGCTGAAACTCCAGTACTTTGGCCACCTCATGTGAAGAGTTGACTCACTGGAAAAGACTGTGATGCTGGGAGGGATTGGGGGCAGGAGGAGAAGGGGATGACAGAGGATGAGATGGCTGGATGGCATCAATGACTCGATGGAAGTGAGTCTGAGTGAACTCCGGGAGTTGGTGATGGGCAGGGAGGCCTGGTGTGCTGCAGTTCATGGGGTTGCAAAGAGTTGGACACGACTGAGCGACTGAACTAAAGTGAACTGAACTGAGCTGAAAAATCAAAACTCTTCAAAGTTGGAAGTTCCACTCTCTCCCCTAATCCTTCACCTGTTCTCACTCTCTATAGTTAATCAGTTTCCTTGATAATTGTTGACCTGTCCATCCTGCATGTCTTTGAGAGGGAAAATGTTTAACACACACCTGATATATATAAGAGAGACACATAGGAAATAAATATGCATTATATGCAAAATAAGGCATATTGTACATTTGGCCTTGCACTTGGTTTCTTCCCCCAGTGTTGCTCCCTGAATATCATCCCACGTCACTCCCGACCAGACCTTCCCACTTCTTTTTACCACTGCGTCGGCCTCCACTCTGTGGATGGGCCGGTTTATTCAACCAGATCTCCTAGGTGTGGGCATTTTGGTATTTCCAATATTTTGCAATGGCAAATCATGTTGCGGTGACCTCCACATGTATGCCTTCTCATCGTCAGATACATGGAAGTATTTTCCGTGCAGTGCAAGCCTGTGTGTTTGTGCTTAGTTGAATGTTGCCTATGGTGGGGCGTGGACTCTCAGGCTTCTCTGCTTTGGCTGCGGCTCCTCTCTCAGGAGCAGGCTGACTTGTTCTTAACAGACCACCTGCTGCCTCCTCTTTCATAAACAGGGATGATATTACACATACTATCTTCTCCATGGGATTCTCCTGAGGACTGCCTGAGCTGGTGTGCACAGAGATGCTTAAACTGCACCTGCCACATAGGAGACCCTCAGGCCCGTCCATGGGGTGTGTCCGTACGAGACGTTGTCAGAGGCCCCTCAGGACTGGTAAATGGTTACCAAAGGATGTCCTGGACCATAGCATCTGCCAATCCCCACAGTGTAAATACTCCCACGTGGTTGTCACTCGGCTTGGCATGGGGAAGCACATAGTTGGCTCTTCTGATGCAGTGCCAGCTGTCCCAGCATCCCCCCTCCACGTGCCCTCTGACCTCCTGGCCGCCTGTGGGCAGCATTGCCTGCCCAGCAGCTGACCCTGGCGGGTGAGGCCTTGCCCGAAGCTCACCCTGGCCGGGCTTCCTTCCTTTCTCACTCCCGCTTCCTCCCTCCTCCTCTACCTGTCTTTCCTGAGAACTTCCCTAATCAGCTCCTTTCTCACATACTCTTGCCCCAGGGCCTGCGTCTCAGGAACCCGCCCCAGACCACATCTCAAGGTACCTTTTCCCCAGAAGTCACTGAGGTTTGGGACTCAATAATTCTCTACAAACTCACAAGCCCTCTTTTCCATGAACCCCGCTGCAGCCTTCTCCGGGGCTTCCTCCGCGTCTGTGCCCCAAGGTGTGTCTGTCTCGGTCCTGACTCACGGGGCAAGGACCTCTCCTCTGACTCAGCAGTGCCATTTCCTGCCCACAACCTCTAGAGCTCTTGCACTTTTGACACAATGGAGACCAGCCCACCCTGATTCACCAGCTCAGTTTTCTGTCACATCCTGTACTTTCCCTGAGGATTTTTCTGTTCTCTTCCTCACCAGGGCCAACGCCAGCCAGCCCACAAGCAGCAGAGAATAGAAACTCCGCCAGGCAGACTCCAAGACGGTTCAGAAAAATAAAGAGGCAAACATGGCAGGTCAGGAGGTGCTTGGCTCTTCTCTCGTTGGACTCGAATTCGCTGTGTTGAAACAGACATAGTCTCTTGAGTTTCCTTCCTCGCTTCCCCCAAGAAGGTCTTGGCAGGGGAGCAGCATGGCGCTCCACGTGGCAGAAAGGCGAGAGAGCCGCTCGCCAGCGAGCGTAACCCCTCCGGAAAGCATTCAGAATGCTCGTGCGTTCTGTACTTTCCCCCCAAGTAAACAAGGTAGAAAAGCATCAGAAAAGTCAGAGTTTTCCTCAGGAATCCAGACCACGGGGAGATAAATGAGCCACGAGTCTCTCCATGAACCTAGCGTAGCACCAGTGCCTACAGAGGAAGGGACAACTTCGTATCTGAGCTTGGCTTCCACACTGAGTGGAACCAGAGGAGCTGCCAAAAAAATGGCCACTTTGAAATCTAGTGAAAGCAGCTAAGTCAACAAAGGAACAACAGGATCCCAGGTTGCAAAACAAGTTGGAAAAACTTTTCCAAGCGCTGTCTTGGTGACCGCGTGACACAGATCCTTTGCTTTGCCTCCAGAAGCATTTAGCTCAGGGTTGCTTCTCGAATTAACCTACAGGCAGAGGAACGTGCTGTTAGGGTGAGACTCCGTTGTTGCTGTGGCTTTCCACAGAGCTCACCATAAGATATTTTAAATGTCCAACACTAAAGGACATGCTCACGTCAGTCGTGAAACCATTCCAGAACTCCGTCCAACAACAGACGAGAACCATTGTGCAGATAAAACATTTGGGGTTTTCCTTTCTTCAGAACTCCATTAGCAACTCAGAACTAGGTTCACCAGGATATTTTGAGTCATAATTCTAAATTTAAATTGATTGTCTCCTATTAGGATAATTTATAAGTGAAATGAAACAAACAGAAACAGACGCAACAAGAAATGTCAAATACCTTGCCTGTCTACAAAAGACGGAACGGAGGACCCGAGATTTGGCAGCAGCTATGAGCATGGCCCATGTGTAATCTGGAACACGTGGGTCCAAAACTAGCCTTTTACATTCAAATTGGTAAATAGGAGATGCATTCTCAGTTTCATTTTCTTCCAAAGAGCCTACCGGATTTATGAATAAAGGTCAGTGATGAAGAACATATACTTTGGACCCAAAAACCTTGAGTTTCTTCCGTCTTCAGCCGGCTACTTATAGATGTGTTGTGTATGAAATGCAAATCCCTTCCCCTCACTCAGCCGGGGCTGTAGCATCTCTCAGTGTTGCTGGGGAGGTGATAAGACATGAGGCATAGAGAAGTGGTCACCAAGTTAACATCTCTTCTTACAGCACCAGCTCAATTCTGCAACTACTCTTGTCTTCTTCATTTATCCCCTATTGAAAGAAATTAGTTATTTAAAACATAGTCTCTGTCTCCATAGCTTTATAATAGTGCAAATAATTCTACTTGATGCACACAAGGGCGTGCGCAACACAGATGCACGCGCGTGCCTCTAGGAAGGTAATTTTCTCCAAACCACATGTTAAGGGCCTGTGTGATTCAGGCAGGGGTGCTAGCTGTTGCTTTCCTAGCAAATAACGTTTGTCCAAATCTGTTTACTCTCAAATTTATATGACAAGCTTCATTAGCAACAACCGTGGCCTAAATGGTGGCCACATGGCACACAGAAACAGGCTTCGGATGTTGGTTTACCCAGTTTTGCAGGGTGATTTGTTTTTAATGAATTATGCACACTGGTCATAGGCTCTACTCAAAGCCTCATTTACTCTGGAAATTCCTGAACTTGCTCTTCATTTTTCCATGTTCCTTCTTTTTCACTTTTCCCTTGAAAGTTCACAAACACTTTCTGAGAAAGAAAAGAATTAACACACATCTTTTTGTAGATTAGGAAACACAGATGATTTGATAGAAAGCAGGCTCAGGTGAAATATTCATTGTAATGAATTAGCTCTCTGGCTTTCTTTAAAAAAAAAAAAAAAAAAAGGAAACCCTGACAGCAAAGAAACTGATTAAATAAATTCAGAGTACGATTCAAGGACTGGGGTCTTAAACTTCTCTAGAATAAGTCAGGGTGCTAAAAACATGGTAGAGACCCAATGACTATGTGCAAGCAAATTAATAAAATCACACTTTCAAACATGTTCTTTGAGAAGTCGAGCAAGAAACTGTCCCTTTTCTCAAGCATCCTGTCCGTGGAGCTGCCCATCTAATGACTCAGATCCACTCTGCACCCAAGTGCGCTAGGAGCACGGCTTCCCTTCCCAGTGGACCGGACAATAGCAGGGTGTCTGGGCCATGTCTTCTGCACAGTTGCAGCTTGGAGATATCGCATTAAGTGTGTAGATGGGGCAGGTTCAGTGCTAAGTAGCGTTCACAGAGGGAATAGAAAAACAATCCCATACAGAGGGATTTTAATGTGCCAGAGAATTAAAAGTCCATTCACAGGACTTCAAATTCAACACTGCATTTAGCCTTTACAAAACTGCACTGTTGAACTTTGGTGTAGTATCAAGGAAGAACGGAGAAGGCAATGGCACCCCACTCCAGTACTCTTGCCTGGAAAATCTCATGGCCGGAGGAGCCTGGAGGGCTGCAGTCCATGGGGTCACTAAGAGTTGGACACGACTGAGCGACTTCACTTTCACTTTTCACTTTCATGCATTGGAGAAGGAAATGGCAACCCACTCCAGTGTTCTTGCCTGGAGAATCCCAGGGACGGGGGAGCGTGATGCCGTCTATGGGGTCGCACAGAGTTGGACACAACTGAAGCGACTTAGCAGCAGCAGTAGCAGCAGCATCAAGGAAGAAGAATAGGCAGTGATGTGAAAAAGCTTATCAAAATGCTCCTAGCATCTCCAGCTGTCTGCATGAGGTGAATTTTCTTCTTATACTTCAGTCAGAACATATTACAACAGACAAGTCAGAAGCAGACTGAAAATCAACTTGTCTTCTCTTATAACAGATACTGAAGAGATTTGCAAAAACGCTAAAACAGTGCTGCTCTTCTAACTGATTTTTTTGTTTGTTTGGGAACATATTGTTATTTTTCATTGAAAGTAAACTATTTAGGTTATGGCTTTATTTTTGCTATTTTAAAATATATTAAATGTTCTAAATATTTCTTCTAATACAGTGAATAATAATATATATAACCCACAGACACCAAACTCTTTGAGACTCTCAGTATTTTTTAAGATTATAGAAGGATTCTGAGACCAAAAGTTGAGAACCACTATTCAAACTAAGTACTTCCTGAAAGCGTCCCCCAGCCCCGCCCCCCTGAATTGAACTCCATGCAGGACTGGCTCCCACGATGCTAGAGAAGTTTAGAGGCATGATCCACTCGAGTTTCTAGGGAAAAGGCGACTACAGGTTCCTTCTCATGCTATAAGGATCTCAATTTCCTGTGTATTTCACAGTGATATTGAAATCATTTGCAGAGATTTTTATAGTTATATGAAGTGGCAAGATAAAATGGGCCCATTATTCAGATGGGAAAAATAAAGGTAAAAAGTTGAGATGACGCTGAAGAGCAGATCCTGGGTGGATGCACCCTGTTATAGGGGAGGAAGACCCCAGTTCTCCAGCTCCCCAGGAGCCCCCACAGCTCAGGAAACCGCACAGGGCCTGGCTTTCTCATGACACACCCCTGGTTTGGCCTGTGGTCTCAGCTGCAGTCACCATGGGAATAGCCTGTAGTATCCTGGCCCCTGTTCACTTTCGTCACCACTGAAAACAGAAATTATCCAAGTGGGTGGAAAAAGAAAATGTGAACAATCTAAGTAGCACGACGACAGACCAGAGCCTGGCCGCCCTCCTGTTCGCCTCTCCCCAAATCTGTTTCCAGCGTGGTGCTTCTCATCCGAGGAGTGATTGCTACCCAGGCCCCCAAACCCGGGGCTGATTTAAAGTGACAGTCGGGGTCCGTTTCACTGCGGTCTGCAGTCTCCAGCCTCCCTGAACCGACCCGGTTACAGCCTCGGCTCAATTTCCCACACACGGCCCTGAAAAATGATTCCGAACACCAGACCGCAAGGGGCTTTTTATCTTAGCTGTCAGCCTGAAATACATTCAGAACTCAAAGCAATTATGGAAACATTTGGGTCTCCTGAACTTTTCGCTGCTGGGTTTCTCTACCAAATAAAATGAAATGAAGCTTAGTTCTTTGGGGATTAATATCAACAAAGATCATAAAGACATCCAGTGAACGGGGCTGGTGGTGGCGGGGCGGGGGGGAATAGATCGCAGGCTGTGAATGACCAGCTTCACTTGCATTCAGTGCAGGAGCATCTTGCTTCGTGGGGAAGTAGGGGCCCTAGGAGAGGACCTGGCCATGAATACAGTGGATTCTTCTAATTAGAACCCGGGAAAAATGTTGTTTCAGCTCCACCACCACCCCCCTACTCTGCCAATCTGCATCTCCAAGGTCCTGAATAGTACCAAATGCAAATATGCCTCTTTTTTCTCCAAGGAAAAAAAAAAAAAAGAGGTGGTCAGAGGGTCTAGAGGGAAGAAGGGATTTTTGAAGTATGCAGTAAGTCAACAGACCCGTGAGCAGTGGGACAGTAAAATTTCACAGCCAGGCTTTGATCTGGATTTCAGAAAAATGAAGCCATAAATGCAGAATGTTTTATGAACCCCAAAATAAGAAACTCTTTGTCTTTTATCTAAAATGTCTACTGAGAAAAATCAGAGGATAATCTAAACGTCGAGCTCATTATATTTTATTTGTGGCAGGGTAAGGAGAGATCACAAAAATATTTACCAAGGTTTATTTTAACTCAAAATAAACTAAATGTCATTTAAAAAAATATATATATATATATTTTTTTTTTTCGCACGGATTTCAATGGACAAATCCATCAACCCAAATAGGCAGAAATGAATGCCTTTTCTTGCTGAGTTGGAAATTTCCCCTCTGAGGCTGCCCTGACCTCCATGGAAGTCTCATTCTGTTGTCAGCTCTACAGGGGAAAATCCTCTGGCCACCCTCTGCCTCCCGCCAGCTACACTTCTTGGCCTTGTTGGCCAGCGTTTCTGGAATCCTGTTGCCTTCCTCCGCGTGCTGGCGGGCTGAGCAAATGGACTCGCGCCCCCACCCCCCTCCGCCTGCGGGCTCTGTGCCGCCAGATTCCTCTTAGACGGGGGGGGGGGGGGGGGGGGGGGGGGGGGGGGGTAAGGGAGAGAGACACGTCTAAACCAAGTGCCTAGGAGAGCCCTCTCCCCTTAGAAAAGAAAGTAGCTCTCCCTCCCACCACGGAGATGGGGAGGGGCTGCTACCTGCCTTCTTAGCCCTGTCTCATCTCACCTAACGCACTCCAGTATTCCTGGGTTTCCCTTGTGCAGCTGGTAAATAATCCACCTGCAATGCAGGAGACCTGGGTTTGATCCCTGGCTTGGGAAGATCCCCTGGAGAAGGGAAAGGCTACCCACTCCAGTATTCTGGCCTGGAGAATTCCGTGAACTGTATAGTCCATGGGGTCACAGAGTCAGACACGACTGAGCGACTTTCACTTCACCTGAGCTGTGAGGGGCACCCCCAGGGTGCCCACAGCGGGGTTCAGGGTTGGAGAGGCCACTTTCTCTCCCCAGCCTCTGCCTCCTCCCCCCGAGGACCAAACCCCACAGGCGGGCCTCAAGATGTTCCTGTGGCCACAGGTGAGACGGCAGAGGTGGCAGCGCCTGGAGCCCAGGGGTGCCCACAGCGAGGGGGCCAGAGCCCCTGCTGAGCCCCCCACCCATGGCCAGGTGCCCTCAGTCCCTTGTGAGGGGCCGTCTCAGCTTCCATTTAGCCCAGTTAGGGAAATGTGCCTCTTAAACTGAGCCTGCTCTACTCAGAAAGCAAAGCCGCTGTAAGTGAGCTTGCTCAGAGAACCGGGGACTTCTCCCCATCCTGAAAACCCTGTAGGTGGCCCCAGCTCCTGCCCAACCTGCTTTCCCACCACCCAGAGCTGCATTCCTGGAGGATGACTCCGTCCCAAGATGTTATTTAACAGAAGTGACCCCGTCATCTGCAGCCACCCTGCGATAGAGACGGGCCACCAGGAACAGCTTGTGTGTAAGCCTGCCTGGCTCTCACCCAGCCACGTCTCAAGTGCACGTCCCGGGGTCTCAGCACCCATTTCAAAACCCTCGCTGTGTGTCCTTGTGTCCTTGTTGTATAGCTTAACCTAATATCCTTTCGACATCATGTGATAATATCAGAAATTGGGAGCAGTCACTGTGATGTTTTTCAAGTTAAATGTTCGTGATAAAAAGGAACCACCAGTGAGAATCCTTTGCAAGATATTAACTACTTTCACTGCAAAAAATGCTTATATTTCCACCCCTTGTGTCAAGTAGGACAATATTCTATCATTGACTCTCCAGGTCTTCAAGGAGCCTGTGACCCCATGATGATGATAAAAGCCACACCGTGACTGGTAACATCACAATCCCAAAACCAGCCAGGTCCTCATGAGCGCCCTACAGATGGCACCACTTTCAGGCTCTCTGGCCCTGAGGCTGACTTAATACCTGCCGCATAGTAGAGCCACCTAACTCCCTTCGCTGCTCTCTCTGGACAAGTGGTGACACACCCACTTTACAGGTGAGCAGACTGAGGACGAGAGAGTCCCCTAACCTCCTCAGGGCCGTGCAGCCAGTATTTAAATCCAGAGGACTCTTTCCTTTGATGCCACTGTTGCCTGTAAAGTTAACCAAGAGCAAAGGAAAGGTGGGAGCAGACTCAAAGAAGATGAAAATTCCCCCAGAAAATGGAACGCAGAGAACCCAGAGGGGGAGGGCCTCATTATTGCCAACACACGTGAGCTTGAGCCTACAGAGGTGCCAGCATGGCTGGAGAGTGGACAGGTGCACACCCAGACGCTCGGATGCTTTGATGCCACTGGATGCAAAGTTCATGCCTGTCCTGTTTCGAATTCACCTCTGCAGACCCCTGCGGACCAGCGTCCACTGACTCCAGCCACCAGCCCACAGCGTCCCTGGCCTCCTAGCTCTTTGCATTAGTGCATATCTGTCCCAACTGCCAAGGAGGGTGCTTCCTGCCACCTTTTCTCCCAAAGTGCCTTGCTCAAGGGCCCCTGGGCAAAGGTCTTGCCTTGTCTCCAGGTGCCCCAGTCTTGCTGGGTGTAACCTGTTAGTGGGTCATGAGCTCAGAGGGAGGAGTAATATCCATTTTTTCCCAAATTTAAGCTTTTTATTTTGTATTTGAGGTGTAGCCAGTTAACAGTGCCGTGATCACTTCAGGTGAAAAGGAAAGGGACTCAGTCATACGTACACATGTATCCATTCTCCCCCAAATCTCCCTCCCATCCAGCCTGGCGCATAATAATGAGCAGAGTTCCATGTCCTGTACAATAGGTCCTTGCTGGGTATCCATTTTAAATACAGCGGTGTGTACACGACCTCCCCCAAATCCCTAACTACAAAGTGGAACAGAGAAGAATAGAACAGAAAAGACCAGCGCTCATTTCACGTGGTAAGAAGAGCCATTGTTTCTGGAGCACTGGTGTGGCTGTGCGTGTGTTTGCGTGAGTGTGCCCATGTGTGAGTGCGTCGTCAGGGCTATGCTGTGCTGCTGTAATACAGGGGCACACGATGCCCTGCCTCCACAAGGTAGACGTCTGCTTCCCTGTCCTACCCAGTCAGAGGTGGGCAGGGGCCAGGTCAGCAGTGGGCGCTGCTCTGCGAGAGGATCTGAGCCTGGATCCTCCCTGGGTGCCCACCTCCCCAGGTGTGACCCTCAGTAGCCTGGCCTGGGCTGGCTCCTGCCCTCAGTGCACCACACCGCCCACCAGAGAGGGGGAGAGGTGGCAGAAGGCAGGTGCTCTCCTCTCCTAAGGACCTGACCTGAGCGAGACACACTTCCTCCCACACCCTGCTGGCCAGAGCTTAGACTCGGGCCACACCCACTGCTGGGAGAGGCTGACGGGAAGTGCAGCCTTCCAGCCAAGCCACTGGAGCCCACCCAGACTTGGGGCTTCAGTACTAAACACAGGAAAGGGAGACTGGGGGCCAGGGAGCATCCCCCACTGCCCTAGAGACCCAGGGATAAAGACTGGTTACTAGGGAAGTGCTGAAAGATGTTTGAAAGCCAGTGCCTCTTGGGCACTCCTGGTCCCTTATGAAAACCCCGAGGACCCCCTGATTGAGTGAAAAGGGCAAGACCTGAGCTTCAGGAGAGCTGGACGCAGTCGAGGTGAGCGCTCACTGCTTGCCTGCACTTACACAAGACCCTTAGCCTCCTTGCTCCTCAGGAGTTTGCCAGTGAGATGGGGGCGTGAGACCCTGCCCCTGATTCATGAGCTTCCGGGAGCGTGACGTGAGATTAGGAATGCGAGGCATCTCAGCACAGAGAAGGATGCGCTAACAGACAGACGCGACGGTCCTCTTAGATTCCCAGTCTGCTTGCTCATCAACCGCGTACACTTGAGTGACTTCCCTCCCCTCTGGGTCTCAGCTTTCACTTTTGTTTTGTTTTCTTGTTTTTGAACTTGATTTCTTTTTTTCAGCTTTCACATTTAACGCAGGAGAGAATTAGATTTGGTGGTCTTTACCATCTGATATGGCAAGCAAAATGGCTGTCTGGGGAGGCCTTACAAATAGCTGTGAAGAGAAGCGAAAAGCAAAGGAGAAAAGGAAAGATATAAGCATCTGAATGCAGAATTCCAAAGAATAGCAAGGAGAGATAAGAAAGCCTTCCTCAGTGATCAATGCAAAGAAATAGAAGAAAACAACAGAATGGGAAAGACTAGAGATCTCTTCAAGAAAATTAGAGATACCAAGGGAACATTTCATGCAAAGATGGGCTCGATAAAAGACAGAAATTGTATGGACCTAACAGAAGCAGAAGATATTAAGGAGAGGTGGCAAGAATACACAGAAGAACTGTACAAAAAAGATAATCACGATGGTATGATCACTTACCTAGAGCCAGACATCCTGGAACGTGAAGTCAAGTGGGCCTTAGGAAGCATCACATGAACAAAGCTAGTGGAGGTGATGGAATTCCAGCTGAGCTGTTTCAAATCCTGGAAGATGATGCTGTAAAAGTGCTGCACTCAATATGCCAGCAAATTTGGAAAACTCAGCAGTGGCCACAGGACTGGAAAAGGTCAGTTTTCATTCCAATCCCAAAGAAAGGCAATGCTAAAGAATGCTCAAACTACCGCACAATTGCACTCATCTCACACGCTAGTAAAGTAATGCTCAAAATTCTCCAAGCCAGGCTTCAGCAATACGTGAACTGTGAACTTCCAGATGTCCAAGCTGGTTTTAGAAAAGGCAGAAGAACCGGAGATCAAATTGCCAACATCTGCTGGATCATGGAAAAGCAAGAGAGCTCCAGAAAAATATCTATTTCTGCTTTATTGACTATGCCAAAGCCTTTGACTGTGTGGATCACAATAAACTGTGGAAAATTCTGAAAGAGATGGGAATACCAGACCACTTGACCTGCCTCTTGAGAAACCTATATGCAGGTCAGGAAGCGACAGTTAGAACTGGACATGGAACAACAGACTGGTTCCAAATAGGAAAAGGAGTACATCAAGGCTATATATTGTCACCCTGCTTATTTAAATTCTATGCAGAGTACATCATGAGAAACGCTGGGCTAGAAGAAGCACAAGCTGAAATCAAGATTGCCGGGAGAAATATCAATAACCTCAGATATGCAGATGACACCACCCTTATGGCAGAAAGGGAAGAGGAACTAAAAAGCCTCTTGATGAAAGTGAAAGAGGAGAGTGGAAAAGTTGGGTTAAAGCTCAACATTCAGAAAATGAAGATCATGGCATCTGGTCCCATCACTTCATGGGAAATAGATGGGGAAACAGTGGAAACAGTGTCAGACTTTATTTGGGGGGCTCTAAAATCACTGCAGATGGTGATTGAAGCCATGAAATTAAAAGACACTTACTCCTTGAAAGGAAAGTTATAAGCAACCTAGACAGCATATTCAAAAGCAGAGACATTACTTTGCCAACAAAGGTCCATCTAGTCAAGGCTATGGTTTTTCCAGTGGTCATGTATGGGTGTGAGAGATGGACTATAAAGAAAGCTGAGCGCTGAAGAACTGATGCTTTTGAACTGTGGTGTTGGAGAAGACTCTTGAGAGTCCCTTGGACTGCAAGGAGATCCAACCAGTCATCCTAATGGAGACCAGTCCTGGGTGTTCATTGGAAGGAATGATGCTAAAGCTGACCACCTCATACGAAGAGTTGACTCATTGGAAAAGACTGATGCTGGGAGGGATTAGGGGCAGGAGGAGTAGGGGATGACAGAGGATGAGATGGCTGGATGGCATCACTGACTCGATGGACATGAGTTTGGGTGAACTCCGGGAGCTGGTGATGGACAGGGAGGCCTGGCGTGCTGCAATTCATGGGGTCACAAAGAGTCGGACACGACTGAGCGACTGAACTGAACTGATGGCAGAATCTGCTTTTCCCATCAGCAAGCTGTATCTTCTGTATGTGGTCCAAAGCCATTTAACTGTAAGTTCAAACAGATGAGCTACAGTATTATCAAAATGCTGACATTTTAGCATGAATGCAGATGACAGTGTGAAACGTTATTGAGAGAAATGTTTATGTTTCAACATGATCATGATAAGACATGGATTGTGGCTGAGTTTACTGATGTGAATCACTGAGGGGAATAAAACTGCAACTTTTTTTAAAAATTGTGCATTAGATGAATGCGTGGGAGGAACTAATTTTTAGCACTGCAACCTCAGGTGGAAAGGGTAGAGATGGAAGTAGGGTGACTCTTTAGAAAGGAGGATCATGCGTTAAGAACGCTTCCTTGGCAACCCCTCTATACACATCTCCTAAACCAGCCGAAAGCCACTTAAGCAAAAAGTCATCATCAACCAACGTTTTCAACAAAAGGTTGGACCTTGGTTCCTAGGCCATATCATTGTACCTTGAAACCGAGTACTTGACATGCTATGCTTGAAATGCAACTTTCAGCTAATTAGAAGGCTAAAAAAATGCAACTTAATGAATTCAAGACTTGTTTATGTTAACCTGCCAAGGCGTTTGGCAATGAAAAAGTGTGATTTGGTGAACATCTGATTACAAGCCGTGTGGAATTCCATGTGCAGAGAGTCTGGGTTGGGTCGGATTTTTATTGAAGTATTCTCTAGTATGTGAACTAATTTCCGACTACTTCATAAGGGCTCCTAAGTAGGGTTGACAAAGGATTTATCATAATTATCGCTCTGGCCAGGACCGTGATTATAAGTGATACGTGTGTAAATTGTGTTTATAAAGTTTCCGAGTCACAATTAAAACATGCTGTAATTTTTCTCCATTTTCCCTTTTTTCCCTTCCTAATGATGACTTGCTTTAAAAAAAACTTCCCTTTTTCTCTCTCAAATTAATACCTGCCAGAGATTTCCTTTGGACAGAACAGACTCCCAACACATACCCATACACAGTCTCAAGGAGCTTTTGATCTGCCATTTTTTTCAAACCCACCTCCTGAGAAAGTGGTTTAGCCATCAATACTTTACACAACCTTTCTTTCAAAGCCACAAACTGAAAGTAATTTGCAAATGCCATTCAATGCTTCATTCTTTTTCTTGCTTAGCACCAGCCATTTTAAAATCATAGAGTGCACTGTCTGAACAGAATGGGGTTCAGAGGGGTGATCTAAAGGAAGATGGGGGAGGGGAAGAAGACGTGTTAGGAGTCAGGGTTGAAAAACCACTGTATTGTTTGTTGGGCATAAAGTTTTATGTGCTTCTACTAGAGTAAATTCAGTTATGTGTTACTGTCCATATATGTACTATTTTTGTCTGTCTGAGTTCTCAGGGTCTAAAATGGTGTCTTCAAAAATCTCCAACCAGTGAGCACTTGATGACTTTTCCATTTCTCCTGAGAATGTTCTCTATTGTGGATTCATTGGAAGAATCATTATGGAGTTGTAATTTCTCGTTGTCTTTGTTTGAAGGCAGCAAATAACTTAAGACCTATAAGAAAAGCAAGTCCCAGGGGGAGGGGGTACCGTTGCTAGGCTCAGGCAGCATTAGCAACCTGGACCCTGCACACCTGAGTCCCTAAGGGCAGCAGCGATGGGCAGGACTGTGCCACGTTCTGCGCCCCAGGGCTCCCTGGCCCCTCTGCTGGTCTGTGGCCACCCTCAGATCCAGGGCAGCCCATCCAGGCTTCCCAGTAGCTAATGACTTGACAGCAGCAGACAGGCTGGACCAACTGCAGATGGTCTCAGAAACGTGGACAAGGATAAACCCCCGCACAAGGCGTCAGCAGAGGGCGCTGCTGCACACGGGGCAGCAGGGAGGGCCCGGCTCCCTGACCCTAGGAGTCTTTTCCTGGACCCAAATCTGCACAGGCCGGACGGCGCTCCCTTCATGTGGAATTGCCTGGTTGGTTTAAGTGCTCATGTTAGACATCCCAAGGGGCGTGGAAACCCAAAGCCATGAAGACTCAAACCCCGAGGTGATGAAGAGCTCCTCTCAAGAGAAGCCCGGGGACTTCAGGGACAGAAAGGCACCAGGGGCCGGATGTCCACACACCACCGAGACCGGGAGGGGCCCCAAAGCAGTAGGGCTGGCCAGCTCGGCGTCCCCACCTGCTTCCTCCCCCATGCTGGCCCCGTGACAAGCAGCCATATGGGGCCCCTCTGCTCATGTGTGCTCTCAAGGAACCTCTGCTCCTACACCAGCAAGCTGAACCTCCTCACAGATGGCTGGTACTACCCAACATGGGGGCCCCGACTTCCCCACACCTCTCCTGGCCCCCGCGACACCCCAGGGACTCTGCCACCGCCCCTCGCCCCCGCCCGCCTCAGGGGTGTGACGTTACGAAGAGAGGCAGAGACCAGAGTTACATCAAATACAGCTTTTACCCTGAAGTGTGAAAGTTGCTCAGTCGTGTCCGACTCTTTGCAACCCCATGGACTATACAGTCCATGGAATTCTCCAGGCCAGAATACTGGAGTGGATAGCCTTTCTCTTTTCTAGGGGATCTTCCTAACCCAAGGATGGAACCCAGGTCTCCCACATTGCAGGCAGATTCTTTGCCAGCTGAGCCACCAGGGAAGCCCAAGAATACTGGCGTGGGTAGCCTATCCTTTCTCCAGGGGATCTTCCCCACCCAGGAACTGAACCCAGGTCTCCTGCATTGCAGGTGGATTCTTTGCCAGCTGAGCCACCAGGGAAGCCTGAAATGACATTTACCCTGAGATATCTAGCAAAATGGGCAAAGGTGTCCTGACGGCTGTGGGACCCCATCCTAAAAGGCACCCCTCACCATCCCTCTCCCCACCCCGCCCCGGACTAAACTCCAAGGTTTGTTCAGCCCTCACTGTGTGTGGGGCACACGAACTTGCATTTGGGAAAGAATCGGTTTGAGAAACATCTTACTTATTTATTTGTTTTTCTTGGAGAAGTGTGCCTCAGTGTCCCCTCAGCTTTATTTAGAAATAGTTGGTGCCTAACACTGTGTGCGCTCAAGGTATGCAGCATGCCCAGACCTTTCCGCGTATCAGGATGATCACCAGCTCAGCAGCAGCTGACAGTGCCTCCAGCCCAGCATGAAGTCGCCACTTCTTTTCTGTGGCGGGAGCATTTGCAGTCTACCCTCTCAGCGACCCTGGGAGGACTGATGCTGAAGCTGAAGCTCCAATACTTTGGCCACCTGATGTGAAGAGCCCACTCATTGGAAAAGACCCTGATGCTGGGAAAGACTGAAGGCAAAAGAAGGGACGGCAGAGGATGAGATGGTTAGACAGCGTCACCGACTCAGCGGACATGAGTGTGAGCAAACTCCAGTGGAGGACAGAGGAGCCTGGTGTGCTGCCGTCCGTCGGGGCACAAAGGATCGAACACAACTGAACAACTCTCAGCGATATTCAAGTATACGACATGGTGTTACTAGCTATAATCCCCACGCTGTACATTAGCTCCCTGGATTTATGCATCTCATGGCCCGGGTTCCATGCCCTGACTGCCTCTCCGAGGCTCTCTCGGGCCGAGGAGAATTTTGAGTCTCTAGGAGGGAGCGTAGCACTGTTTCTGCAAACGTGCTTGGCCCTAGAACTGAACTTTTCTGGAGCATCTGTCAGAGGGATTACTCCATCAGGCACGCTTTGGAGGATGAGCTAAACCTGGAGGCATCCCGGAAAATGTTCCATGGCTCTGACCTGAGGAGCTGGTGTCTCCCAGGGGGCCAATCAGGAGCCGGGCTCACACCCTGGCAGTCAGCACTGACCCCGGTACACAGGCACACTCTGTGAGCGTTCGGACCTGGGATGAAGACAAGGACAGGCCGGGAAACTCCGAGACTTTGCATTTTAATGGGAAAAGGGGGTGTGGCTCGTCTTAGGGTTTTGCAATTAGAAGTCAACACTTCCCCAAGACAGTGAGCTTGGCACCCGATTGCCTGAGCTCAGATCCAGCTCCAGGATCTAACCTGCATGACCTTGGCACAGTCCCTCAACCTCTCTGAGCTCCCCTCTCCTTTTCAGCAAGACAGAGACCCTGACAGTGCTGCCTTCATGCGTGCTCTCAGGATTCAGTGGAGAAGCCACAGAAAGCACTTAGTCTGGCGCCTGGCACTTAATGAAGCACTCTCTGAATATTAGCTATTCCAGATGATTTTTCTCCATTGGATTTTTCTGAGACTCAGGATGAAGCTGAGGCTGTGTGGCCTGGGGGTGAGGAGGTGGCGGTTCTCATTTGGATTTCTGAGCCAAACCAACCTGGTTCAAGACAGGCTCTGACCTTCTCTGAGGTCCCACGCCACCTGCGTCTCTGTGCCCGGCTCCCAGCCCCACGCCAGCCTGCGAGCAGGCACCCAGGGGAGACTCAGCCCTAACAGAGAACTTTCCCCAAGGGTCCCGGGACTCTGGCTGTGCCTGTCAGCAGAGGACTTGCACCCAGCACACTCAGCATCAGAGCTGAGGCCCTGGACGAGCGGGCTACTTGGCCCCTGAGTAGCTGCTGAGCGAGCAGCTAGTCCTCAGACAAAAGCCCCCGAGGCTCATCCAGGGAACTTGGAGCAGTGGGAAGAGACAGGCCTGACCTTTCCTCCAGATGACCCACCATCCACACAAGGTCTGAGAAGTCAGGACACAGCGTGGCCCTCTGGGACCTCTGTGGACCTGGGCTCCAGCCCTGCTTCCCTGTGGGTGCGGGCAGGTTCTCACCGGCAGCAGGGGACCCTCCCAGGACAGGTCCCGTCCATTGCTGTTGTGTCCTCCAGCTCCTTGGGATGAGCCCAGGGCACCATTAGCATGGAAGGGGCTTAGCCACAGAGAACTTGCCTGAGCCTGCCCACAGTTGTCGGCAGGCATCATCACACATGCCACCCTGAGGACTTTCTCGACCTCTATTCAGGACAGGTCAGATGGGCCATGGGCTGGTGCCCCCTGGAGCATCCCAGGGACTGGGAGCTGTGGACGTATCCCCCCTTTCTGAGCCCTCAGAGGACTCTGCCCCTGCCCGCATGCCCACAGAGGGGAAACCATGGCAAAGGGTGCTTACTGCCTCTGACCCTTCCCTCCATCGCCCCTAGCACAGCAGCGCCCAAGCCGCTCGCCAGGCTCTCCAGGAGGCCTGGACTGAGGCCGACCCGCGGCCTCTGCGAGTATGTTCTCTGCATCCAGCTCTGATTGCAAGGTTCCTCTCTGTCCTCAGCAGCGGCCCCAGCAGTGAGGTCTTTACTCACACTTCTTCCTTCACAACATGAGTGTAGTGACCTCCCTCCTGGCATCGGCCTCAGAGCTGACCCAGTCCGACCGGAAGCCTGTGTGTCCGGGGGGCACGCAGCACACGCAGGGCACTTGGCGCAGTTTCAGTTTGCACATCTGTGAACTCGGGGAGTAATCCATGATGGAAGCCAGTACCAGGCTTACTGAGAACCTGCACAGAAGACTCAAACCTGAGCTGCTGTAAGAACGCTATTGACAAGAATCACCTTCCACAACTGACCGGACCCAGCAGGGCCCAACATGCTGGCTGAGTGACAGCGAGGAGGGGCTGGCGTCTAGGGGAGCTGCTGCGGAGGCGAGTGTGGGGCGCAGACTCAGTGGCCCCGTAGCCACGAGCAGCATCCCCCGCCGCGGCTCCTTGTCAGGTGGCAGAAAAGAGGGGGCGACACTCTGACAAAAATCGCTAAAATAACATCCAATGGCTAGAGTTCAAAATAGTCATCTTCAGTTTACTCATTTGCTTTGTCCTTCGACAGGGCCGAAGGACAGGCAGCACTTGGACGGCACAGCCGCTGGGCCGCTGCTCCCAACACGGAGGAGAGCAGCCCCACGTGGGCCAGACGCTGAGCAGCGCTCCACCGACACGCGCTCGGTGAGTCCTGGCCTGGTGCCAGATGGGTGCAAGCAGGTGACTGCACAGATGTGGAAACTGAGGCCCAGAGAGGTGGAGTCACTCGCCGCTGGCCAGGCATGGGCAAGGCAGGGGCTGAATCCGATCTGAGAACCAGGGAGGATGGGGCTGGAAGCACCGGGGAGGCTCCGACAGAGAGCACTGAGATGGAAAGAGTGCTGTACCCTCGGGGCTTGACCAGGGCTCCCCATGGGGCAGAGCTACACCAGAGCCGGGGTGCAGGGCCCCAGGCTGTGTCTGCAGAGAGGAGCAGGGAGGGCTCTGGGGGCAACCCACCACCTACCGCAGAAACAGAGCCCTCTTCTCCTAGGGAGGGCAGAGGTCTCTGGGGACATCCTCCCTTCCTCTCTGTCTCTGGGGAAGGCTGCCCTGCCCCTTCCAGGTTCCTCTGCACCCCCACCCCACCCCCACCCCCACGCCCCTACAGCAAAGCTGGCAACTCCCCTCCGTGAAATAGAAGGGGAAAGCGTGGAGACATTGGGAGGCTCCACGGGATTAAAATACCTTATCAAGTTTCCACGAGATTCGTCCCACCACTTCCTGCTAAGTCACTCCCTTCTCTTACAAAGTTCAGCCACTTCCCAGGAAGATGAAAACAAGGACTTTCAGCCACATAAAAATCTGTGCAGTAATTCCTCCACCCCCAGAGCATGCCACTAAGGCCACACGGGTGCCCAAACGGCCCCCACCCCACCCAGAAGGCAGGGGCGGGCACCCAGGGAGGGGGTCCATCACCCTGAGCACCCGCTGCCGCCCTCCCCCGTCTCTGCCAAGCTTGGAAGCTGACCTCCCCGGATGGGGTTCCAACTACTATACGTTTTTATCAGCTTTTAAAAAATGGAAGTTAAACGTCTAATGGGATTGCTGAGTAAAGACTGAACGGTTCCAGGGAAGGAAGTGATACAGGATAAAAAAAAGAGGGGGTTGAGTTTCAAAGGCTGCTAACAGGACGCTGGCGAAAGCTCGCAGAGAAAGCACTCGGTCCTCGGAGTGCCAGGTTTCATCACGGATACCTGGCCAGAGGGAGAAGTGAGACTGTCAAGTAGAAAAGAAATGAGGGCGACCAAGGACTTTCATGGTGGGAGGAAACGTCTAGCTAAGTGCATTATTCATTTCTCTTTGACTCAAACGCCAGGGGCTTTAGCTCATGCCGTGCGGGCTGGCGGTAACGTCCAGGCGAGGGTGTACAGTTCAGCTTCTCATTTTTGTAATCTCGGTTAGACAGCTCTGGTCCTTGGCAGTTTTCTGGCTGAGAGCAAGTACTCTGTCTCCTCTAGGCAAACGGTGCCCTTTTGCTTGGCAGGAGAATGGGGATGGTAACCTAACAGAGCGTGCGTTCCTCTGGTTACCAGGACGGTGTGAGCCTTTAATCTCTGTTGAATTACCCCATCCCCTGGGATTGGGTGGGAGGTCTTTGAGTCAGTGAGAAGTTCACTGTGGTTTTGACATGGGCCTGGTATTTCTTGCGTCTCCAGCGGGGACTCTGTGAGTGAAATGCTCTGGAAATCACACAGAAATAAATGCCTTACTTTTTCTTCCTGACTCTGACATACAACAGTGATCTCTCCTCTTTTTTGATGTGTTCCAAAATACCGTAGTTGCTGCAGACTATTTCCCTAATTGATCTGGAATGCAGACTCATTCCTATGCCCCAAGTTGGCTCATGGGTCCCAAATTTGGAAATCGTTTCGTATATTTGAGACTGTTAGGGCTGTAGTTTAGAGTCGTGTTTAATAAACAGATTCCCCCCGAAACAGTGGAAGGTTATGATCTCTGATCCTATTATTCTAAATGGTTTTATTTTCAATTCTACAAACATTGTGGTAATAATCATACCTGCATGAATGCAAAGTCTCTCAGTCATGTCCAGCTCTGTGTGTGACCCATGGACTGTAGCCCGCCAGGCTCCTCTGTCCACGGGATTCTCCAGGCAGGAATGCTGCAGGGGGTTGCCATGCCCTCCTCTAGGGGATCTCCCTGACCCACAGACTGAACCTGAGTCTCTTATGTCTCCTGCGTTGGCAGGCGGGTTCCCTACCACGGTCGCCACCTGAGAAGCCCCAGTAACAATTGTAACAATAGCAAAACCAGAAGCAAACATTAGTGATATACTACCTGCCAGGCACAGCCCTGAGTGTCTTACGGACGCAGCGCCCTGGGTTCTCCTAATGGTCTGTGTGAGAGGCACAGACACTCACGAGCAAGTTCCCAGATGGGCACAGAAGTGGTGCCGCTTGCTCAAGTTGACACAGACAGTAAGGGGAGACCCCAGGATAAAGTTCCCTGGTGAAGTCACTGCTGTCTGAGTGGTTCACAGGTGAAGAATGTATGGGTATCTTATAATCACTGATGCCGCAGCTTTGACCCAAGGGACCACCACACCAAAAGCTTCTAGTCCAGTAAAGAGTAAGAGATATAAAGAAGTTATTGCCTTCTTCTCTCATATCCATCCTGGAGACCTGGTCCATGGCTTGATTTAGATGTTGGCTACGTCATTTGCATTCGTATCCCACTGGCCATAAGCTACTCATGTGACCGCGCATGGGAGGCTGGAAATGTCGTCCTTGCCTGGACAGCCACATCCCCAGCTGAAGCCCTGGGATTCTGTTTCCAAGGGAAGGGTGACAGTAGCCGTGTCTGCCACAGTCTGGTCACCATTGTGTCCCCAGCGACCATCCCATCTCCAACATTGAAGTCTTAAATAAATAAACACACCTGTCAAAGGTTTCCGACCTCTGATAAGAACCCCAACCATCATTCCAGCATTAAAAAAAAAAAAAGAAAGTGAAGATCCTGTTATCTGCATAGATTAAGCAAATGTTGGTAATATCCATGTTCCCCTACTTCCTTACCAAGAGGACCCTGATTTTATCCAGGGCGACCATAAGGCCATCACTCTTCCTTCCAGGAGAATCCTAAGTAATCTACGTAGATGCTCTCTGCTGCAGGAGGTGGAGCCTCACCCGCCCTTGAATATGAGCTGAATTGGTGCCTTGCTTCCAAAGGACAGAGACTAACAGTGGCCTTCGAGTGGAGAAGCCTGGCCAACACTGTGTTAATCAGGTGGCCAAGGTCACATCACAGTGGTAAGTCGTGGGGCTACATTGCCCCTGCCCCACTGTCTCTGTGCCTGGGACTGTAGTCCGGGTGTGAGAAAAGCTCAGCTGACAAACTAGCTCAACTCTAGGGACATTCTGTGAAACACCCGACCATTCCTCTCTGAAACTGTCAAGGTCATGAAAACAAGGAAAACCTCAGAAATGGTCACAGCCCAGCAGAGGCTAAGGAGACGCGGTAACTAAGCACAGTGTGGGACCCTGAATGGGATCCTGGGACATAAAAGGACCTCCATGGAAGGACTGGTGAAATCCAACAGGAACGTATCAGTGCTGCTTCTCACTTCTGAAAGTGTGCCCTCATGATGGAAGATAGTAACAGAAGGCGAAACTGGATGTAGTATATGTGGGAACCCTCAACAGCTTTTCTGAACATCTGAAACTGCTCCCAAGTAAAACATCATCCAAATAAAGAAGTACCCAGCATCCTTTGCAGTTAGTGGTGGCAGCCTGACCCTGTTCTGGACAATGAGATGTGAACACACGTCTGTCCACACAGGTGGGTTTCTAAGAAATCTGTGTGTGTGCATGTTTTATCTTAAATAAAATCGTGGCACACACCTCTTCTCTTCTCTTCTCTTCTCTTCTCTTCTCCTCTTCTCTTCTCTTCTCTTCTCTTCTCTTCTCTTCTCACCTCCTTGGTGCCTGAAGTGCAGGCTTAGTGCCTGTATGTAGGACCCAGAGCAGTCAACCAGGAGGAGATTCTGTCCTTAACAAGCCTCTCGGCCACTTGCAATGTGCTGAACTGTGCATCACTGGAATCCTCCTTACCCAGGAAAATCGAGCTTCTTAGCCTGATGAAACACTGGTTAAGTCTCTATGATGTGCAGAGACCACTCTAATTGACATTAGGTGGAACCATAGGAAGGGGCCAATAGTTGATTTGGGAACTTGCAAAAAATGGCAGTTTTACAAAGTGTGACCTGCCATGGGTAATTTTTTCCCCAAATGTCATTAAAACATCCTCACCAACTATAAATCTAAATAATAAGCAGTGGCCAACTGCCGCTCTCCACTTTTTTCTGGAGCAAGCATTTGGCTTCTTAAGAACCATAAGGATGGGCCTGAACTGCGGCGCTCTCCCTGGGATGCTGTCACTTCCTGATGCTTCAGATGACCCAGCGAGAGAGTCGCAGCCTCTCGCTGCTGCTTGCATTAGATGGCACTGTTGGTGTTTTTAAAAGATGCTCATCTGCTCTGAGAAAGACGCTCCCAAAGAACAGAAGACCAAAGACTCGAGCAGATACTTGAAGGTTCGCAACTCAGAATTGTCAAAAATCATCCAGAAACCAAAGAATGGATAAGCCAAATGTGGTCCATCATACAACGGAATATTACGCAGTCAGAGAAAAGAATGAAAGTGTGATGCAGGCAGGCTACAGCATAGATGAACCCTGAAAACATTACGCTCAGTGGAAGAAGCCAGACACAGGAGAGCCCGGGTGATTCCATTTGTATGAAATGTCCAGAGCAGATAAATCGATAGAGACAGTGCAGGTTGCTGATTCCAGGGACTGGAGGGGCAGAACGCCAGGCAACCACTCAGTGAATACAGAGTGTCCCTTTGGGGCGATGAAAATGTTTTGGAACTTGATTGAGATGGTGGTTGCACAATATTGTGAAAGTACTAAATGTCACTAATTGAACACCTTAAAATGATTAATTTTATGTTCTGTGAATTCCACCCTTGATCTAAAAACAAACATTTTTCTTCAAGGTGTTTAAATACATGACAGAACCAAAATGATAACCCAACAAAATGACTTCAAATTGAGATAAAAGAAAATAAGATCAAGCCAGCCAAGGGCAGAAACCTCTCCATGCACTGAGTTTGCACCTCCAATGTGCCAGTTGTCACTTGCTGCAGTGTGAACCACTTCAAAATGCGATGGCTTAAAACAGAGACATTACTTTGCCAACAAAGGTCCATCTAGTCAAGGGTATGGTTTTTCCAGTGGTCATGTATGGATGTGAGAGTTGGACTATAAAGAAAGCTGAGTGCCAAAGAATTGATGCTTTTGAACTGTGGTGTTGGAGAAGACTCTTGAGAGTCCCTTGGACTGCAAGGAGAGCCAACCAGTCCATCCTAATGGAGACCAGTCCTGGGTGTTCATTGGAAGGACTGATGCTGAAGCTGAAACTCCAATATTTTGGCCACCTGATGTGAAGAGCTGACTCATTTGAAAAGACCATGATGCTGCGAAAGATTGAAGACGGGAGGAGAAGGGGGCGACAGAGGATGAGATGGTTGGATGGCATCACCAACTCAATGGACATGAGTTTGGGTGGACTCCGGGAGGCCTGGCATGCTGCAGTTCATGGGGTCGCAAAGAGTCAGACATGAATGATCGACTGAACTGAACTGAACTGAACTGAAAATAACAACCTATTTTTAAATGTAATCTTTATTATTTTTTGGTCAAACTGCATGGCAGGCAGGATTTTCATTCCCTAATTAGGGACTGAGGCCGTGCCACCTGCAGCAGAAGCTCAAAATCTGAACCATCAGACCACGAGGGAAGTCCCCAGTGATGACATTTATCTTGCTTGCAAATCTCTGCACCATACAGGGTTTAGGAGGGTTGGCTCACCTCCGCTCAGCATTGTGGTTCTCACCAGGATTGCTCAGGTGAAGGTTCGAATCGTCTGGAGGTCCTCTGGCTCACCCGCTAGTGATCCATGCTGGTGGGGACCCCAGATGAGCTGGGAATAGGATGCCCACATGTAGTCCTTCCAGGTGGCTAATGGCAACTGGGCGCCAAGCCTAAGCATCCCCAGAGGTCCAGGTGGACCCAGCATCACCTTTTGTGTCAGAGCCTCTGCTGGTACACAGCGTGACTCACACCAGTCATCGGTCTGGTCAGACGCAAGAAGAAGGAGGGGGTCAGCGTCCCAGCATACAAAGAGCAGGGGCTGCGCTGGACTGGTGCAGCCATCCTGGGCAGTGAAACCTGGAACAACCGTTGTGTTGTGGGTGTTTATGCACTTGCAAATAAAGGACTGAAGTGAGAAGGACCAGGAAGAAGCCTAGTCAATAACACGTAACTAGGAATCTAACAGTAGTTTGGGGCTGGTGATGGAGCTCGTCTCTGGGTTTTCACCAGAGAGCTTAGAAGCCAGCCCTGCACTCTCGCTGATATTAAAGGATCATGTGGAAACAGTCAGCAAACGTCCCACACCACTCCACTCCGTCAACCCAATGTTAAAAATCTTTCTCATTGGCAGCCTCCCATTCACAGCTGTAATGAACAACCTCTGGGCTAGTTATGGCCCAGAGATATTTAGTTGACTACACATATACTGTGAACTGACTTAAAACATTAAACACATCTGTGTTTACCCAATCAATAACTTTCCTCTTCCCAAAAAGAGAGAAAAGGAGAGTAAGAAAGAAGAAAAAATAATTGATACAGAGTTGTTTGGGTTAAACATCAGCATTTTCATCTTAGGGATGAAAACCACCTCCTCCAAAGGCCAGACTTCTTATAACACGTGCTGAGGGTCAGTTGGGAAATGCTTAGCGGGAAGAGACACCCCTGGGGCTCAGTCTCACCCTGTGATTTCACATGCTTCCAAGGCACCCGTATAGAGTGGGATGGACCCACTCCTTCCTCAAGATCCCCCAGGGTTCTGTCCTCACAAGTGGATCCCAGAAATCACGGGGAAGCCTGGATAAGGGAAGAGGGGGAGGGTCGTACGGTGGCCCCGTGATGCACTTTGAAAATGCTGAGCTCACTGTCAACCCTACCCGGCCCAGAGGCCATGGGCTCCTCTCCCCGCTAGAACCTATGAGAGTGCATTTCTCTCAGAAGGCCTGCTGCAGGCCAATGTGCGCCCGAAGAGGGAGGGGCAAAAGGCTTCTGCTCTCGAAAGTTCCTATCAAGGACAACACCCTGCACTTTTCAAACAGGGCTCTGACCCCCAGGCCCGCCTGGCCAGCCCCTTCCCCCTGACACTGAAAGACACAGATCTGCAGTCTATCTTGATGGAAGCTCACCTTTCAGAAGCACCATCGTTACAGCTGTCAGCAGTGAAGTGAAGACCCGGACACCCAGTCTGCTGGCAATTATTGTCTCGAAAGTCTCTAATCTTCACTGGAGAGGTGTCTTCCAAATCCGTGAGAGCACAGCTTGCTGGAGTTGCAGGAAGCCTAAGGGGCTGCAGTGGCCTTTAGTCCCTGGGTCCCCGCCAGGGAGGGGTGACTGCTGACTACAGGGGTACCTGCCAGCCGTTGTTTGAAGCTGCTAAGTTTGGGGCTATTTGTTACGAGGCAGTGAAGACCAAAGAAAGGGTGTACTCAGATGCTTTTCCCAGAGTCGGCTTCCGGGAAACCCACCCCCCCATCAGCTGTGAGAGTCACAGACCCACAGGCACCTGGTGTTTGCCTGTCCCGCACCTGCCTGTCAGGCCGGGCCCTGTCGCATATCAGCATCACACATGGGTCACAGCACCTGAGCTCGGTGTGCTGAACAACATCTATCGGGGCCGAAAGGCATGGGGGCACAGGCGGTCGGGAGGGCGTGGGTGAGTGGAGACAAGGGGGCCACTCAGTCCCCGAGGATGCTCAGAGCTTCTCCTGGACCTGAGGCAGTAATTGAGATGCCCACATATTATCCACATGCAGTGATGCTTTGTACAAGGTCTCAGCAAGCTGACATCCCCTGGCAAGAGGACCAGGGGCCCCTGGGAAGGCGCCTGTACCCGGGACCATGGGACAAGCTCCCGCTCAGCCCTCAGCCCCAGCAGCACGGCCTCTACGGAAGTGAGCAGCAGACATGGGGAGCAAGGGCCCCACGCCTTTAAAGGAGGCCGAGACGTCTGGCTTCCAACCCAGAGTGGACAGACGCGCAGCAGGGTGCCGCTGGGGACACAGGGATCTGGTTCGGATCAAAGAAGCCTCGGACACCCTGGGGACCTCGGCCTGGGAATGCAGGCTTGCTCTCCGGCGTCTCCCGCCCAGACCAGCCTCTCAGCCCCAGGCTTTGGAGGGCAGCCTGGGGGCTGGAATTTTCCTGCTCCATAACTGACTCCCCCTGGACCCCTCAGGAGGCCTGGGACAGCACTCCCTGTCACCCAACGGCCGCAGTCACACAAGGTGCCCCAGCGAAGGACCATACAGCCCCCCCAGTATGATCCATGGCCTGGCCTCCAAAGAGGGGAGACTGCCCTTTGGGAAGAATCGTGGGATCCTAGTAGTGGTGGTGGGGGGTGACCTGCAGTCAGCTTACCGCCCCCTCCCCAGCCACTAATTAATCTGCTAGCTGACCTTTCACCTCCAGAGGACTTAGCCTGATCGCTCTCCCAGTCCAGGGCCCCAGCACAGCTTGGCAGAACCACATCTCACTCTCAGGATCACCTGTCTGTACCCCAGGCACGATGAGAAACATGACCTACAAGCCTGGCATAGCCAGAGCCATGTTCCTGCTACAGTCTGCAATTTTCTATTCTAGTCTAGCCTTGTCTGTTTTTTCTTTTTTAATTGAAGGATAGTTGACTTACAGTATTGTGTTAATTTCTGCCATACAGCAATCTGATTCAGTTATGCAGCTATATTCTTGTTCGTATTCTTTTTCCATCATGGCTTATCATAGGATGTTGAAGTTCCCTGTACTGTACAGTAGGACCTTGCTGTTTTCCATTCTGCATGTAATAGTTTGCAACTACTAACCCCAGGCTCCCAATCCACCCCTCGCCCACCCCCTCCCCTTGGCACAGTGTGTTCTCTGTGTCTGTGAGTCTGTTTCTGTTCTGTAGACAGGTTCATTTGTGCCCTAATTTAGATTCCATGTGTTAAGCGATACCGTGTGGTACTGGTCTTTCTCTTTCTGACTTTCTTCACGTAGTGTGTCATCTCTAGGTCCTTCTGTGTTGCTGCAAGTGGCATTAGTCCATTCTTTTTTATGGCCAAGTAATATTCCATTATATATATATATATATATATATATATATATATATATATATAGACACACAAATATTTTTGGAACACTTGGGGCCAATGAATTATAAAAATCAATTGGATGGCTCATCAGCAGTATTTCTTTAATGAAGTAGAGTAGAATAAACAAGTTTACTGTTGGTGGGAATGTAAATTGGTGCAGCCACTATGGAAAACAGGATGGAGGGTCCCCAAAGACTAAAAATACAACTACCATATGATCCAGCAATCCCACTCCTGGGCACACATCTGGACAAAAGTCTAATTCAAAAAGATACATGCTCACAATAGCCAAGGCGTGGGAGCAACCTGAATAGCCATTGGCAGAAGAATAGATACAGAGGGTGTGGCGTATATAATGGAATATTGCTTGGCCGTAAAAAAGAACGGAGTGATACCATCTGCAGCAGACTGTATTGGGGTTGTAGGAACATGGTTCTGGCTATGCCAGGCTATGCCAGGCTGTAAAGCATGTTCCCCAAAGTTAACATTTTCTTACTGCTAAACCCTCATTTCCCTAAATTTGAATCTTGTGGTCAAGCCCTTTTTCTTGTCAAGGTGACCAGGAGGAGAAGATATACAGGGATGTCCTGTAGCTAATGAAGCCAAGTTCAGGACAACAGCCCTGAGAAGAGAGAGTCGCCTTTTTGTTGTGACTTTTTTCATTTGCTCATCAATAAATACAAATGTTATTGACACAGAAGAAAGAGTCCTTCACCCCAAAAGAGATATGCTAAGCTGAACCACCTCATTCTCAGAAGTCAAACTCAGCAGAGATTCTGAACTATAGACTTCTCAGCTCCTTGGAGCTGCCTGCAGGGTTTTAACCACCCCAGTGCACAGGTTGCAGCCAACTCAGAACTGGGGGTACTGTAGGTGGGCAGTGTGGGACTGGCTAAGTGTGATTCCAGTGCCCAAGGTGATAGGAAAAAACACTGTTTTCAAAACAATGGGGTCTGGGTGGAGCCTGAGACTCTGCATTTTATAAGCTCCTGGGTGGTACTGCTTATCCGGGGACCTCACTTGGAACATCAAGTTTTATACCTTGGTTGAACACAGTCATCACCTGAGGAGCTTTGGACCCAGCTCATGTGAATTGAATGTGAGTTTCTGGGACCCAGAGGCATCCCATATTTTCCCAAAGCTCTGACACTGATCCTAATGTGCTTGAGTCAAGGGCTGCAAACACCTGGCTCTGAACCCCACAGCCCTGGGGCTGGGGATGAATTCCTTTGTTCTCTGAGCTTCAGTTTCTGTATCTGTAACATAGGGATGGCGTTGTGTCCTGGGGGTCTTGAATGGGACTCAGACTTTGCCAGGTGGTCTAGTGGGCAAGTGACCCCCAGCTTTTATTCACCTGGACTGCCACGCATGAGGAAGCATGCTGTTGTTACAGTAGCTGGAGTTCATTCTGGAGAGGGAGAGAGAGGAATCAGTGAAACAGGAGGGCCGCTCTGGGACTGGGCCCATGGGCCTTGTGGAAGACGGTCCTTGTCCCCATAGCATCCTTGGGGGTCCTACCAGACTCTGCCCCCGGCTCTGCCCTTCTCCTACCCCTGGTATCCCAGGGCCTTGCCATCCGGGAAGAAACAGGTCTGTTGGACAATCAGCTACTTCTAACCTTTGGAATCTTGGAAAAGACGAAGGCTGAAGCCCAATCCCTGCTGTGCGGCCTTGGCGCAAGTGACTTAATCTCTCTGGGCTCCTTTCTTCATCTGTGTAAAACAGGAATGATAAGGATCCCTCTAAGATCATTGTGAGGATGAAAACAGGCATTATGTGCACATGGTAAATATTACTTTTATTGTACCAGCTTGAATGAGATAGGTGTTAAGAAATGAGGACTGGGGGGGTCAGGTTGAAAAATGGAGAAATTAAAAAGAAAATGATTTTCAACATTTCAGATAACACCCAATGCTGCCAACGGAAATCTGTGTTCCAGCTGCGACAGCACCACCCCCAGGCTTCCAGACTCAGCAGGAAACGGCCGCCTTCTGGAGCCATGGGCCCTGAAAACAGCACCCAGGGTTGTCAGAGCCCCAACGGCTGCAGGCCTCTGGGAAGCCAGGCTCAATCCAGTCTGACCAGACCCAGTGTGTCTGCTTGGGTGCTGGGGATTGTCTAGACATGGCCTGGCTGTGTCCGAGCATGCAAGACTCCACCATGGGGCCTGACAGCTCCGTTTGGTGGTGGGCTGGGCCGCGCATTGGCGCCAGGACTGGGAGGATGACAGAGTGCTGAAATCTGCCCGAGACGGAGCCGTATCAGATTGTGCGGCTGCCAGCTCCACGCTCCACGCTCGGCTAGCACATCGTCGGTGACCGATGATGGGGAGATAGGAGGGCGGGCCTGGCAGCCGTCAGCCGGGGAGCTGGCCAGATGCAGCTGGGGGCTGAGAAGCCGTCACTTCCCAGGTGAGCTCGCATAGGAAGCAGCTCTGGACCTGCAGGGAGGTCGCCGATTCTGTGTCCCCGACCCGGTGATGAGAGAATTGGCCAGGCAGGGGAGAGCAGGGGTCCGGATGCCAAGCGCGCGTGTGGGCCCTCATGCACCCTGATTCAGATGCATGGAGGCAGATAGATGATGGATAAACAGATCACAGAGACAGAGGTGGATGATGGATGTGCAGGTGGATGGATGATGGACAGTAGATAGATAGTGGATAGATAGAAAGATGATGGGTAGATAGTAGGGTAACTAGATGGGGATAACAGATTATATGGACATATGTGTATATGGCAATGGGGATGGTTTGAACCACGATTGGATATTTGATTATTTTGAAGAATTATTCATTTTTTAGGTGTGAAATGGTTCTCTCCAGAGAGCAGACCCAAGGCCAGGCCTGGCCAGTCGAATTCCTGCATGAATTGTATGTCTATCTGCTGAGGAGAGAGTGACTTCCACTTACTTCTTGGATCTCCAAGACCCCTCCCCCTCAAAAAAAAAGCAGGAGAGAGAAGAACAAAACAAGACCTTCGTGCAATGCAGGTTATCCCCCAGTCACTCCCCCCGGTACAGAGAAACAGATGAACAAGGCAGGGGCTTGCGGGCAAAGGTCCCGCCAGGCAGCACAGACACAGTGTACCCTCGCCACCTCCACACCAGCCACGTGTGGCTGTTTACATTTAAGTCATTGAAACCCGATGACGTTGAAGATTCAGTTCCTCGGTTACTCCAGCCCCGTGTCAATGCTCTTAGGAGCCACACATGTCCATCACCTGGGATAGCGAGGTTTTAGAAGCTTCTGCCATAGTAGAGCATTCTTCTGGACGGCCTGTGTCAGGGAGCCTGAGGACAGGCGCAGCTCCTAGCAGGGCAGTGAGCTGGGAGGTGCGGCGGCCGTGCAGAGTGGGAGTGGGACGAGGAGGGCTGTGTGTGGTGGGCTCGGGGGCAGGTCGGTCTCCATCCCACAGGGAGCTTGCAGGAGAGCTCCCGGGCCCCCTCCCCCTTGTCCTGTCTACAGAGGAGCACTAGTCAGCCACTAGCTCTACTCCTCCATCTCAAAGGCAGTGAGCGTCTTACCGTTTACTGGCTTCCTGGTTAGACTGGTGACACGCAGGCGCTCTGGGTCTGCATCTGCCATGTCCTCCTCATGTGTTAAGGTGTGTCCCGGTATCTCCCCCATGTCTCCATCTCCAGCTGCCCCTGTCTCTGTGCCTGGCGTGCAAAGCAGGCTGGCTGTACCACTGATTCCCCACTGGGGGCTGACCACCGCAAACGGTCTGAGCTCGGCCCTACTGGCCCATCACTGACCCCTGCCCCAGGCCTGTCCCCCAACCCGCCTGAACAGAGCCCTGACTCCCTCGATCTGCTTCCACTTATGACCTCAACCTCCGAATGACCGAAATCTTCCCAAACTACCTTGTTTCAGCGACAGAGGACCCCAAGAAAGGCCCTTTCTACCCAGAGCCACTGCGATGCCTGAGCTGAAATGGCCGGTCTGGAGCTGAGGTGGGTCCCTGCGAGAGGAAGGGCGCCTTTCTGCCAGACGCACTCAATGCCCACGTCCTGGGTTTCAGGTCACTCTCACATCTTTTGAGATTTGACGTAGTATTGCATCTCGGCCAAATGTTTACTCTAGAACTGATGGAAGCTGCCTGTCTGCATTGACTTCTAAGGCTTCTGGGCTCAAAATGGCTGTGGGATCTTAGTTCCCTGACCAGGGATCAAACTGAGGTGCCCCGCATTGCAAGGCAGATTCTTAACCACTGGGCCACCGGGGAAGTCCCCAAATCACTTGCGTTACAAGCGCAGAAACTGAAACCCAGATTCAGATAGTGACTCAAGACTATCCAAGGGCCCAATGAGGCCAAGTGTCACTTCCCTCCCCTCATTTGAGTCATCTAGTAAGTCCAAATCAAAAATGTTTATTTTCATGTCAAGTACAACACTAGTCTAGGAAACAATTTTAAGTCATTAAAAACCCACACAAACAAAGAACCATTAAGAATGGTAAAAGAAAAACAAATAAGTAGCTATTCCTGTAAATAACCCATTAGAATTGATTTTTCAATGGATTCAACCACCTGCCTTTTAAATAGCATGGTGCTTGGTTTCTTTTAATTATTATTATTCCCAGGTGGCTCAGTGGTAAGAACCCACCTGCCAAGGCAGGAGACATGGGTTCCACTCCTGAGTAGGGAAGATCTCCTGGAGGAGGGCATGGCAACCCACTCCAAGATTCTTGCCTGGAGAATTCCATGGACAGAGGAGCCTGGCGGGCCACAGTCCATCGAGTCGCCAAGAGTCAGACACCACTCAACTAACACTTTCACACTTCCATTCCCAAGTTAAGGCATATATTTTGCATCTACTTCAGATGCATAGATTCTTGGTAGGACTTTAAAGGGGGCGTTGATGACAATGTCTGTAAGAGCCAAGAGATGGAAGCCAGGGCTTGTCCTGTGAACCACAGAGCACGTCTGTTTTCTCTGGGTTGGTCACTGAGGGATAAATCCCTTCCTGATAAGAGGACTTTACTGGGTAATTTTTTTTCCAGTCTTGGTGGGAGCACATTTTCTTGGAAGGAACCATGAGTGTTTGGGGCAGAGGAGTAATGATTTCTTAGAAGACTTTTTCCTCCTTAAGCCTTTCTGGAAGCTAATATCCAGGCTCTGACCACCTGGGAGTCCAGGGGATGCCCCACTGAGAGGTGGCAAGGCACACGATGGGACACAGTGTCTGTGGCCCCTGCAACGAGAGTTTCAAAAAGAGCAAGTAACAGCCTTGAAGGAAAGCAATATGTTTTTCCTCAACATAAGGTTTCCTCCCCCAAAACAGCGTCAGAGACTGTCGGAAGCTGGGCACCCTTCCAAAGGTTAGAGACAGGGCCAAAACATATCATTTTAGCCTTTTCCGTCTCGGAAATGTAGATGCCGTCTCACCACAGTTGCCAAAGCCCATCACTTGAATGCAGCCTGGTGGGTGAGCTTCTGGGAACCAGGGCTGGGAGGCGGAGAGGAGCGCTCGCTTGTGCCAACTTGGAGCTGGAGGTGCAGCCTTCAGGGCCCAGTGGAGGCCCAGAGGCTGGGGAGGAGCAGACTGGGTGGAAAGGCCTGAGCAGTTGGCCCATATCTGCCGGCTTGTGGATGCATTTGCGGTCTTTTCCTGCCTTCGGTATTTATCATTTCCCTTGCATGGTAGGGCTTCCCTGGTGGCTCAGCTGGTAAAGAATCTGCCTGCACTGAGGGAGACCTGGGTTCGATCCCTGGGTTGGGGAGACCCCTGGAGAAGGGAACAGCCACCCACTCCAGTATTCTATTATCCTGGCCTGGAGAATTCCATGGACTGTGTAATCCGTGGGGTCGCAAAGAGTCGGACACAACTGAGCGGCTTTCACTTCACTTGCATGGGAAATTCCGTCTCTCTTTCAAAGCATCAGCTGCTTGCCCACTGAGGGAGCTGAAGCACCATGGAAGTTCATGGCAGGAGGGCACCCGACTGCGAGGGGGTCTGAACTAAGCAGGGCTCTTCTCCAGCCTCTGGGGTTGAGCAGCTTTCTGACAGGCCAGCATGGCAACCCACTCCAGTGCTCTTGCCTGGAAAATCCCATGGACGGAGGAGCCAGGTGGGCTGCAGTCCATGGGGTCGCTAAGAGTCGGACATGACTGAGCGACTTCACTTTCACTTTTCATTTTCATGCATTGGAGAAGGAAATGGCAACCCACTCCAGTGTTATTGCTTGGAGAATCCCAGGGACGGGGAGCCTGGTGGCCTGCCATCTGTGGGGTTGCACAGAGTCGGACACGACTGAAGCGACTTAGCAGTAGCAGCAGCAACCACCTCTACTGCAGCAGAGGCCGCCAGCGCCCTGCCCTTGAGCCCTCACCCTGCCTAAACACACAACAGCTTCCCAGGGCAAGCTCCCAAGCCCTGCCTGAGGGCGTTCCTGGTCACAGCCCTCCTCTCCCAGCTCACATAAGGCCCACCCTTCATACCTCTAACGGTTATTCTGGCAACTTGTTTGAAACTGCTCACTCCTCCTACCAACCCCGGAGGCAGGCTGTGTGATTCCCACTTTCCAACTGGGGCGGAGGGGACTCGGCCAGGGTCACACAGCTGGGAAATGAGAGAGCTGTGGCATCGACCCAGGTCCTCAGCTCCAGACCCAGCGGTCTGCCACTCCACCCAAACCCTGACCCTAGGACCTCGCGGGCCTTGTCACTGTGACCTCCAACATATGGCCGCGACTGAGTCAGGAGAGGGAACGTTTATCTGTGTCTGTCCTACAGTCAGATCAGCTGCCTTGTCTTCAGGCAGTGGCTGTACCATCTGAGTAGACACAACAAACTTTTAATAACTCTACACAACTCTAAACCAGAAGTATATTTTTACTCTTGTGAGTCAGCCATTTATTTGTCAATAAAGGCCAGTAAAGGAAAAGGCCCAGGGGGCATTTATAAACAGACTGTAGCCCCTAGAGACATTCCGGGGGAAGCCGAGCTGTCTAGAAATTATCTGGGCCCTGAAAACCATTCCACGGGAACAGACAAGCACGGAGCCCTCTGGGAGACGGGCTGCAGGGGCACCAGAGGTGGAGGAGGTGTTCGGAGGAGGAGTGTGGTCCCAGCCCACGGGCCTCAGGCAGACCTGCCTCCCAGCCCCACTTAGGAACCTTGGGACAGAGTGAATAGCTCTCTGGGCCTCAGCTTCATCATCTGCCAACCTTCAGGGCTCCGTGGAGATTAGAGATCAGGTTCATGACGGGCAGTGCTTGAACGTCCCTTGCGACAGGGATCAGGGCGCTGGCGCTGACTGTGATGGCGGGAGGATGGGAACCGGGATTGATCAGTGTTCATTCTCCAAAAGTGAGCTGAGTTAGCTGAATACCTGTTGCATACCAGGGGCTTGCCATGTACTGGGAGAGGAGGAGGAGGAAGCGAGTGTAAACACATCCCCTCTGAAAAGAGCAAGACATGGAGGAACAAGAGTTCTGTCTCACTGCGATACTGTCCGGCAGGATGAACCTCAAAGGACACAGAGCCCATAAGCAGCGGTTCCTTTTCTGGAGAGCCCCCAGTCGAATGGTGGGTTCTGTTCTACAAGAAGGCATGTGCCAGCCCGCTTATCGCAGTATTGCTCCCAATAGTCAGGAGTTGCCAACAGCCCAGGCTCCTGCCAGCAGAGAATGAAGAGGTCGTGGTCTCTTCATCTGGGAGAACATTACTCAGCAGTGAAGACCAGCCACCGCAACACACAACCACATGGGTGAGCTTCCATCATAACACGAGGGAAAGCAGGCAGACAGGAGCACATGCTGTGTAGGTCCATCCACATGACAGTCGAGAACAGACAAAGCTAACCGATGAGGATGGAGGCCAAAGGGTCAGTTACCCTAGGGTGGGGGGGTACTGCCTGTCTGATGATAGAAATAGTCCAAATCATAACCCCAGAGGTGATCCAGAGAGTGTCCATGTGTCTAAAATATTACGGATGTTGTACCTATATACCTCTGTATGTTGTTTTTCAGTCGTTAAGTCATGTCTGACTCTTTTCGACCCCATGGGCTGCAGCATGCCAGGCTTCTCTGTCCTTCACCATCTCCCGGAGTTTGCTCAAATTCATGTTCATTGAGTCGGTGATGCCATCCAGCCATTTCATCCTCCGCCACCCCCTTCTCCTTCCTTGAGTCTCTCCCAGCATCAGGATCTTTTCCAGTGAGTCAGCTCTTCTCATCAGGTGGCCAAAGTACTGGAGCTTCAGCTTCAGCATCAGTCCTTCGAATGAATATTCAGGGTTGATTTCCTTCAGGATGGACTGGTTTGATCTCCTTGCTGTCCAAGGGACTCTCAAGACGCTTCTCCAGTATCATGGCTCGAAAGCAGCAATTCTTTGGTGCTTAGCCTTCTTTATGGTCCAACTCACATCCATATGGCTTCTCTTGTGGCTCAGCTGGTAAAGAATCCGCCTGCAATGCGGGAGACCTGAGTTCGATCCCTGAGTTGGGAAGGTCCCCTGGAGATGGGAACGGCTACCCACTCCAGTATTCTGACCTGGAGAATTCCATGGACTGTATAGTCCATAAGTTTACAAAGAGCCTGACACGACTGAGTGACTTTCACTTTCAGTCACATCCATAATGACTACTGGAAAAACCATAGCTTTGACTATACAGACCTTTGTTGGCAAAGTGAGGTCTCTACTATTTAATATGCTATCTAGGTTTGCCATAGCTTTTCTTCCAATGAGCAAGCGTCTTTTTATTTCATGGCCGCAGTCACCATCCAATACGTGGTTTTAAATGTAATTTTAACAGATGTATTTCATTAGGACTCTTTTGTTTGAAGATGACAAAAACAGAACACACCCTGGCTTAAGTAAATTGGCTTAAGAATTGATCAGCTCCTCTAATCAGATGTCTGGGGCAGAGGGAGCCTCAGAGACTCAAGTACTGTTCTCTGCCTGCCTCACCCCGCCTCTTCTCTTTTTTCTTCCAAGAAAAAGTGTGCGTTAGTCACAAATTCTAACGCTTTGTGACCCTGTGGACTGAAGCCCGCCAGGCTCCTCTGTCCATGGGATTCTCCAGGCAAGGATATTGGAGTGAGCTGCCATTCCCTTCTCCATCCAAGAAAAAAGAAGCCATCAAACTGGCACTGGCCTCCTTGATATAGTCGGATGGTGTGAGAGAGAACTGAAAAGGGAGAAACGTCTCCCTGGGTGACTTTCGGGTCAGCTCCCTCTACCCTCCGAAGGCAGGAACCACAGCCACAGGCATCTCCAAGGCTCCTATGTCCCTCCTTATACCAGTGAATAAAACCCTGTGGTGGACTCTGATTGGCCCAACAGGAATCATGTGTCTGAAGCTGGGCCCAATCACTGTGGCCCAGAGGTGGAACCCGATCCACCTGCAACCCCTGGAGGACTCCCAGGTTGCCAGCCCCAGTTTTTTCTCGTCTCTCCAAGGGTTTGTGGTTTTCTTTTAGTCTCTCCCCAAGCACCTGCTGTTACCTCCTGTTATAGCTGCAGAAGGATGATGGGTTAGTGGGGGCATCAAGAAGGGTAAAGACTGCTGGAGAAGGAGAAGACTCAGAGGGAAGAAGGCGTGTCTGGAGGGCTGCAAAAGAGACAGCTAGACTATGCGTAATAATTATTGTTTACAAGGCATCACAGTCCTCGTCTCTTTGTTCCTCCATCAAAACCCTGAGAGATGAGGAGGGGCTTCAGGGCAGGGATTATGTCCCACTCAACAGGGGAGACAGACTTCGAGGAGGTGAAGGGCCTGCCTGCACTCACTGCTTAGATTATGAAGAAGAGGAGGGGAAGCACCCGGGCCTTCTTGCTGCCTCTCCCAGTCTCCCTCCCCTGCTTGCCAAAGCATCAGCAAGCAGAGAAGGAAGTGTGAGGCTTACCAAAGCACAAACCGCCACTCCATGACCTCATTAATATTTTCTTTTAGGTTGACTCTGGTTTTTACTTTAATAATTTTTAAAAGTGAACTTTGAAGAATTGCTGACAATGGACTATCAGTACCTCTTTGATAGGTAGATGGTAACCAAAAGCAGATACAAGAATGGGAAAACAGTGTTACTCAGCCTAGCTGGACAATGTTACCTGCCCACAGCTCCACCTCCACGCCAGGCCTTGGTCTGCTTTCCTCACATGAGAAGATCCGCGGGTGTCAGAGGGAGTGAAAGACAGCCGACCTTGATGCCTTTGGATGGCGTGCAGGAGAATGGGAAGGGGCGTTTCTCACTTTCTCGCTGGGTGACTCATGATATGTAACGCTCAAAATCAAACATGGGAAAGCATGTTTATTATGGTTGTGTGTTCATTTTCGGAGTGTCTCTGCTTTTTCCTGCCCCTTCATTCCTTTTGGGTCTTAGTACACGATGGAACAAGGTCCTGCCACTGCAGCATTTGATATCTTGTAACTGTGGTGCCAAGTAAGTAAAAAGGCATATGTGGGCTTGGGGGGAGGGAGAGAGAGACGGGAGGGGCAATTGATGCTCAGAGAATGGAGTTAAATATAGGGCCACAGGGGATGTTTTAAGGTACAAAAAAGAAAATATTAAGCCTATCAAAATGTATAATAAATTGTTTTACTAGAATTGACTCTATGGAGTTTTTAAGAAGATACATAAACCCTAAGAAATTGCATTTTTTAGGGGAAGAGAAACTTGTTAACTATAAGAATGTAACCATAAAAATCCAAAATGTGGGAAATCCCACATGATAAATGACATTTCTTCAACAGATAAATTGCTGAAAAAAAAAAAGAGAGAGAGAGAGACAGAGAGAAATCAAAGGACTAAAAGCCACCCAATGTATATATAGCTTTGTTTAGATCCTGATTCAAAGAACCCAGTTTTTAAAAATTATGAAAAAATGGGGGGAAATGACTCAGGATTTTTATAACATTGAGGAATGTATTACCAATTTGTAATCAGGGTATTGGGCACCTTTAAAGAGTCTTTCCTCATGTTTTAGAGCTATGGACAGAAATGGAAGAATGAAATGATAGAAAATCCAGCCTTCATCTCGGAGGCAAAGCTGATATGGAACTGATGACTGCTGAAGTCTGGTAAGCAGGGCGTGTGGGTGTTCTCCACTCTTCTATGTGTTTCAAAGGTTCCACGATAAAAAGTTTAAAATAAGTCAGCCTTTACAAACATGTTGGAAGCCCCTCCTAAGTTCCATTCTCCTAAATGTGTGGAGCCCAGTCCTCAGAACCATCTTCCAGGTGCTGAAGTAAAAAGATGCATCATTCGTGTCCATCGCCCAGCCAACAGCACGGCTCCTAGACACAGAGGTGGAGGGGCCCTGGTCCTGGATTTGGGGAAGGGGGTCCTGACAGGTCTTCAAAGGGGGCAGGTTTTGCCCATTTCACAGCCCACTGAGAATTCACAGTTCTCTAATTGTGAACCAAACATGAACTTTTTTTCAGCTAGGGAACTCATTTATGCTTGGCAAACGGCAACATCTCATTTCAAAGCCAGGAAGGGAGGACTTTAAAAGATTTAAAACCCAGCTCCAAAAGTTCCTTGGACATCAAATAGCTTTTTTGAAACAAGGTTTTGATGAGTTAAGAGCAAATGAATCAGAAACATATGGATTAAATTCTCCTTAAAATCCGCATGGGTTTAAAAAATGAAGGGGAATGGAGCTTGGCAAATATCTTTTTCGGTTTTATCAGACCCCAAGCATTTTAAAAACAGTGCAAGATGGTTGGCAAACCCAACATGCAGCTGAATTCATCCTGTGATAATGGCGGGTCTCGAGAAGGACCTGCTGCTCAAGTTGGGGACACCACGCAGGGCAGCTGTGAGCCTCCCCTCCCCCGGTGAGCCAAGGCCTCCCCTCCACACGCCAGAGCTCTGTGAGCAGAAAACCCCAGCGGACGTCTCCACGAAGGGATTCTGGTCCGTGCAGCCACCCGCGCTTCTTGATAACTAACTGCATGACAGGAAATTAAGAGAAGCTGCAGAAGGCAGCGTTTCCATTCTGTTCAGGTGTGCGCTCAGTTGTGTCCGACTCTGTGACTCCACGGACTGCAGCTCACCAGGCTCCTCTGTCCATAGAGTTTCCAGGCGAGGACACTGGAGCAGGTTGCCAGTTCAGGTCCCCACCTCTGATTAGAGATGCCCTCAAGTCTCCCTCCCAACCTCCGCCAAAGCCCCCTTTGGGGGAACTCAGATGGCTCTCAGCTAAAGAAAGTAGCGCAGTCTTGGCTCTGGGCTGAGATGGGCCTGCCACAGGCTCGGACAAAAGCCCAGTGCGTGTTCTGTAAGAAGGGCCCTCCAGAGGGAGGCCTGTGGCCAGGCGTATACGTGGGGGTCCCTCTGAGCTCAGATGCAGACCCCAGGCATGAGACAGTGGAGCGGCCCTCAACCAGCCCCAGAGAACTCCTTCTATTACCGGTGAGGAGACAGTGCTGAGAGCACAGGGCCCCCGGGGTCACCTGTCGAGACACACAGCAGTGACGCCGGGGTGCAGGAGCTGAGATTCCCGATCCCCAGGTCATACTCAGGCTGCATCTCAGAGCACCGCCAGGAACCATTCTGGAGCACGACTGACACCGAGCATCCTCGAGGATGGCGTCGCGGGAGAGGCGCAGAAGCACATCCATCTGTGGCCCCCTGCCCCCAGAATAAGCCCCAGTTCTCAGCTTGCGTGTCACACTGCCTGCAGGGTCACCCCGTCCACCCTGCACACAGAGGACCCACCCAAGAGGCGGATGGGAGAGTGGTGAGAGGACAGAAGCGGGGCCGGCCTGCCAGCTCCACCACGCAGAGCCGTGCGGTGCGGAGTGAGCGGCCAGGGACCCTGTGGCCCAGCTGGCTCACCTACAAAACAAGGATGCTAATCGCTCCCATCCGAGCGCACTTGGAGGGACTGCATGAGTTTCTCCGTGTGAGGCTGTCGGCGTCTGTCTGGCCCAGGGACCCGCCATGCATGCCCACGGTGCTGAAGGTGACGCAGTGCCAGTCGCTGCAGATAAATGACCTCACCCCACTCTATCCTCACCACCGCCTTGATGTCATCACCCCCAATTGAGGGGTGAGAAATCCGAGACTCCAGGAGGCTGAATAACTTGCTAATGAGCTGCACAGCCAGATTTCCAGTCCAGATAGGGCGGGCTCCCTGGCCGCCTGCACCCCAAAGGCGCCGCTGCTCCGAGGGGTATGGGCTGGGTGTTCAGCCTGGGCTTGGGCCCCTCGGCCAGCTCTGCGCCATGGACCAGCTGCGTAACCAGTCGCCATGGGCCTGTCTGAATCCAAGACCATCCACTCTCCTTAGCCGAGGAGAGGCTGAGGGGTGAAGGAGAGACACCCCGCCACCCTCAGTGCAGAGTCCAAGTCCATCCCACCACCCCACTCCCTGCTGGGTAACCCCAAGAAGATTCATTCACTGAGTCTCAGTCCCCTCATCTGTAAGATGGGCCTGTCATTGGTATTTACATCACAAGGCTGGGAAAAATAAATGACAGAAGGCCTGTACTGCTCTCGCTGGGCAGAGTTCCCAGCACGGCTAATTGCCTGATAATTATGGAAGCTCAGGCCTGCATTGTCCTCCACCCTCCAGCCTCCGCCTCCAGGAGGACAAGGTGTCTCCACAACAGAGTTCTTTACAGGTAACAGTGTCCTTTCCATAGCCCAGCCTTGTGCCTCCCAGAACGTGTCTAGGGACCAGGCACAGAAACGCAATGACATGCCGGGGCTCCCTGTGTCTGTCTCCACTGACACTCTGACGTTGGCCTGACTGGCTGTTCTGCCTGGGAACATGCAGCTTGCTGCATCTCGTCACGCTTCAAACTCTGATACCAACCCAGTCACTACAATTCTAAGATGCCACCAAAGACGGGGTCCTATATGTGGGACGCCTGGTGGGTATGGACTCAACTTCCCCCCACCATGGTTCTCCCATCTGTAAAACAGCCAGTGACCCCTGCTTCTACGGGGCAGTACCAAGAACACAGCAAGTGCTCAGTAAATGGCCCACCTGCCACGGGAGACTCTAACCCTCCATCCAATTTCACACCAAGCGCCAAGAAAACTGTAGATCAAACCGTATCCCAAACGCGCAGAGATGAGCCTGGCCCTGGGCTTGCTTCAGATGAAAAAGAACTTGCTTTTGCTATGTCAAGATCACAAACCTATTACACTTTTAAAACCCAAAGAGGAGACTCGGGCCCTTTGAAGCCAACGTAAATACAACTGTTTAACAGCTTATTTTAACTATCCAATGGGAACCCAGTTGCTTAAATGGATTCACGTTGCCAGCAATCTCTCTCTGCGACATGGTATTTGTTAGAAATCAGGATTTCACTTCACAAACCGTCCTGCGGTCGCCTCCGCTTTGTCTCTTAACAGGGCTGTCTTTATGTGAGTTTTCTTTGGCTTCCCAATAGAAGAGTAACAGATTCCTTTTGAAGTTTTTTTATTGATGAATGAGCCGCTATAAATAACCCTCCATGGCAGCCGCCCGATCTCTGAAGTTTACTCTGGAATAATAGTAGCAGTGGGGATGAAGGGCAGTTCACAGCAGCGTGTCATGAAATACTTTAATGGGCTTCATACTGTTTAACTTAATCTTTACAGATGTAAAAACAGAAATACAATTATTTTAACAACTATTATTACATATTGCTTTGCTAATGAAAACAAGGTCCTGGGAAGCACTGGGAGATACTGAGGGAATCCTTATGACCCTCACGGAACTACGCTGGGTGCTGGCGGGGGTGGGATCTGGGGACGGAGAGAGAGTCAGGGACCGAGCATCTTGGCTCTCCCCCAGGTCTCTTTCTGCCACCCAGCTTTCACACACACACACACACACACACACACACACACACACACACAGATATACACATGTAACCACACAACCCATCCTAAAGACGCTGTCATACCGAGTGCAGCTTCTCGGAGCTGATTTCAGGCTCAGCTCTGCGGTATGAATTATGGGGCCCATGGAGAATTTCTGTTGCTGGGAAAGACAACCGCTTGCTCTTAATGGAGCTCGAAGGACTTTTCCTGTTTCTCACAGTCCCCAGCTGCCACCCCGCCTCCTTGATCCCAGCCCCCCCGCTGCCCCCGCCCCCTCAACTCCAGCTTCCAAGGAGCATCCTCTCGCCAGAGGGGACTGGGATACAGCTCACTCGCAAACCCATAAATCCAGAGGTCGCGCCTGCAGTCTGAACCTTCTCCCTGCCCCTCTGGGAAGTCGCAGAGATTAAATATGGAACCCCTGGGTCTCGTCCACTGCGCTGTGAAGACCGCCCTCCCCTTTGATTCTTCGGGGAGGTCTCTGCCTGCAGAGGCGCGTCCAGAGTCCAGACATGCCTTTTTCTCATGAGCTGTGGCCTAACCCCCCTCCTGCACTCCAGACTGGGAGCTGGGGGCCCCCACACAACCCTTCACTGTGTAACTCTGCGCCTTCTCCTCCCTGCTTCTTGGAGCGGTCCTTGCCAGTGAAACTAGGAGCTTGCCTGAGCCCCGAACCCTTCGGAAAATGACAGGATTGGGCAGGGATACGTCAAAAATATGTATTTTGAAAGCTCAACTGGAGACAGGGGCTGGTACCCACGGCAAGCAGCAGATTTGCCCAGTAGTCGGCAGCTGGTCTGGATTCTCACAGCCCCCACCCCGTGGACCAGGGGCAGTGGGCAGATCCTTGAGAGCAAAACAGAGGGCAGCTCACTCCCAGGGAAAAAGAGCCAGACCGGGACCGTGGACGCCTGTCTAGGTCTGCCCAGGTTTACCCGTCAGGTGGGCTGAGCAAGTAAAGGGGTGAACAGCCTTGTGTGGAGAAAAGCACCAGGAGTCAGACAGGCGCTCTCCCGGGATGGCTCTACAAACGTTCATGTCTGCTCCGCACCAAGCTTTGGATCACAAGCCGAGGACGTTCACTCTGGCAGGAGAGCCAGGCGTGGAGAAGTGCAATCCCGTAACAAACATTTTTGGAGGCCTGCTGAGTGGCAGGCTCTAGGCTGGACATGATAGGGAAAAGGGGGCACAACAGAGAATGATTTGACCTTTGCCCTCAAGAGCGCATTGCATCCTGGGGAGGGACAGATGCAAAACTCATTACTGGGCAAATAATTACTTAATTGCAGTTGGGATAAGTACTCTAAAGAGCTGCAGAATCCTCTAAAAGTGTGTGAAAGGGCAAGCGAGAATCAAGCTGTGCATCCCTCGGGCTGAGGCAGAGTGCGTGAAATGCGGCTCGTCTAAGCTAAGATGTGTGGTTAGCACAGGATACACACTGGACTTCCAAGACTTGGTGCCAAAAAGATGTAAAACATGTCAATAATTTCTATATTAAACCACATGCTGCAGTGGGATCAAGTCCAGGTCTCTGAGCCACCAGGGAAGCCCAGTACCTTAGACCCCTGAAATGAACTTTACTTGTTTCTTTTCACTTTTTCTGTTTTAAGGTGGCTTCTAAAAATTGTCAGATTACTCTTCTTCAGCTCGCTGTACTAGAAGATCCAAAAATGCATCCCTGAGCAAGAGGCTTTCTGTGGCCCTTTAGCTTAAAAATCCCGGAGAGACTGGAAGGAGATAGAAATGTGGCCTATGCCACTAGCTCTGTTCTTCGGGTGTGGAGATCACACAGATGGACTATCTGGGGTTTCTCAAATCCCAGGGCTGTAGAGTCAGATAATGCTCCATTGTGAGGGGCTGTCCTGTGCTCTATAGGATGTTCACAGCATGTCTGGCCTCAACCCCCTAGATGCCACTAGCACCCCTCCCCTGGTTATGACAATGTAAAACGCCTCCAGACACTGCCAACTGCCCCAGGGGTAAGACTTCCCTGGTGAGAAGCAGCCCGCTCGACCAGTGTGGGACCAGGTGAAGATTCTGCATTAGAATCCCCAGCGTCTTCAGTAGAGGGGTCTGGGCAGCAAAATTTGTCAAGCTCGCTGGGAGGTTCTGACATGCAGACCCCACTGAAGGCCTCGTGGAGGATGCTGTCTGCTAGAGGGTGTGTTCCCTGCCTGTCTCTTCTACTTCAGGAGGTGAGGAGGTGTTCGCCCTGTCGGCTCCCTGCTTTCACGCTTGGTCGGGTGATACGGAAGAGTGGCTACGAGCTTTAAAGACAGGAATGCGTGCCTGGGTGTGGTGCTTTGAAAAGGATCTGCTTTGCAACCTGGGGGCGGGGGGTGGGTACTGGTAAAATATCAGTAATAAAATGGACACAGTGCTCCCCAGTTCCCAAGCTCACCTCAAGATGAAAGAGATTGTGCACACAAGACCTCAGGATGGAGCCTGACGATGAAGGAGGGTGCTGCAGAGCCGGAGAGCCTGGATCCAAACCCAGTTCTGCCACGTATGGGTCACGGGACCCTGGGAAGTGACTATGCTCTCTGAACCAGCTACCCCACCTGTAAAAGAGGGGAAACTACCTTCCCTAGCTCATGGACCCAGGAAGAGTAAATAAGTGATAATACACATAGAGTCCTTAGACCCCAGCTGAGACTGAGTGCTCCGCAAGCACTGCCCTCAGAGATCTGATCACTCTTGTTGGCATAAGTTTTTACTGCAAACGCTCCTTCAATTATACAGGAAGAATTTGCAAGCCGCTCTTGCAAAGGCTATAGCCGTGGGTCCCAAACTGCCAGGACCACAGAGCAAGCCACCGCAGAAGCTGCCGCCTCCAGCAGGACCGATAACTTCAGGTCCTGGATGGTTCTCACAGCTCCAGGTCCCAGGACCACTCCTGTGGTCCACAGCATCCAAGCAGGTACACAACCCTGCCTCCTGGCCACCTGGCTCCCAAGGTCACACCTGTACATCTGGTGGTGGGCCCTGGCCTAGCACACAGGTGAGCAAGGGGCATCTTTCCTTTTAGTATCTGAAAGACTAGATAAAAAGAACGGGAATCTATCAGGAATTGGAAAGTGTTTAAAAGATTTTAAATATCAACATAAGATCATAAATATCAACAGGGCCCTCACTGGTGCCTGTCAATATACTTCGCTAGTCTCCCCAGCTGAATATAAGCCTCTCAAGGATAGGACTCGGGTCTGGGCTGTTTGTTTATGACTAAGATGTGCCACAGGCCTGGCCCTTAATAACTGTTTGGTGGATGGAGAATATCAAACTATTCTGATGACAAAGGCACTTGGAACAAGTTCCTGATTGTGGGAAAATAGAAACGTCTTTACTCCTTTCTGGGAATCCCTACACATATGTGCGTCCTTTACCCCAAGCTGAGCATGGGTCAGTACTGGTGAGGCACTAGCTCAGGCAGCAAAGATGGTGCGAAAGAGAACAGGCACTTTAGGAACCAGTGGGCCTTGATTCGTCCTCCATCATGTGGGGAGACTATTTTGATCATTCGAAATTGAGTACAAATGTGGACAAATAAGAATAAAGAGTAAGAGGCCAACAACCCCTCTGCACGATTCCTTCCTCCCTGGAGATGCGCCTGAGGGCCTTGGTACTGCGCTATGTGGCTCACGGTCCTGGCTGCCGAGCAGACCCTCCTGAGGAGCCTTCAGAAACATGCCATCTGGTCCCAGAGGAGTGGGAGCCCTTGGGAGCAGGACACAAGCACTGGGAGGCCATCCTGTATCAGAGGAGTGAGCACGCGGCCCCTGGATTTGCTCTCACCCCACATAGAAAGCCAATGAACCCTTGGAACAAACAGCAGAGACAAGAAATGAAACACACAGGAAATAGATGTGTTTCTCCTGAATCCCATCTTCCTTATGTCGCTGGGTGGCCCTTACTCAGATACTGGGCTGTCCCTAGGCTAACAGTGTCTCCCATGCCTACCCCACCCCCTAGAGCCCATGCCCAATGAAGGGAAGGAGCCGTCATTGCAGGGTGCTCCAGGCACCAGCAAGAGCCCAACATGAATTATTCATCGCTGCCTCCGCCCACCCCCCCATCATGCTCTCAAGATGGAGCCCACAGGGCAGACACAAAGTCCAAAAATGTGGGAAAGTTTATTTATTTCTCCAAAACATTCCTGATTTGTAATGTGCTTTCTAAAAATGTTCTAGCTGACCCAGCCCCTGCTATATTTAGCCACAGCATTTAAAGAAATGTTCCTTACCCTTTATAAGGCGGGCCATGAAACATGAATTTAGGAAAAGCGGCTTCCCAGTCTGGTCCCTTTGTCCCTGGGAGAGGGGTGGAGCCTCTCCTTGACCTACAGTAAGCGCGGTCTTGGCGCTCAGGGCCGGGGGTGGGGGGGCAAAAATAAAGAGTTGCATTCATTCCCAAGGCCCTTGAGTTCACAATGGCTGGATGGCCAGCCCTGGGAAGCCGCTTCTAAGCTCCCGGGCAAAGCAAGGAAACACCAAAGGACTGGCTCTCCTCTGTCTGTGAAAATCGCTCTCCTGTGGTTTCCGAGGATCCCCTGCCGGGTATGGCAGCTTGTTTTTTTTGCTTTTGGTTTTGTGTTCAAATGGTTGGATCATCTCAAGAGCTATGAGACTGCAAGGAAGAGATGAAATGGCTGCCAGGCTGCCCTGGAGGAAGAGGTGGAGAAGTCTGCCCAGGAGGCTCTCGCGACCTCGGAATTATGGAACGTGAGCAGGACTGTGGGTTCATGATTTTGTTACAAAACCGAGACATCACAAATGCACTCGTAAAACAAAAGTGTTTAGATTAGAGGCTACGCCTGTATACAGAGATGAGACCTCCCATTTACCGAACGCTTCCTGCACGCCAGATATTTTATGTATATATATTTACTGTTTTGGGCTTCCTTGATGGCTCAGACGGCAAGGAATCCGCCTGTAATGCAGGAGACAAAGGTTCAGTCCCTGGGTCAGGAAGATCCCCTAGAGGGGGCATGGCAACCCACACCAGTATTCTTGCCTGGAGAATCCCATGGTCGGGGGAGCCTGGCAGCTATGGTCCATGGGGTCACCAGTTTAGTTCTGACAGCTGCCCGATGCTGAAGGCTTTAGTGCTAGTCCATTTTGCTGGTGAGAACTAGGAACTTAGACCCATAATAAAATTTACTCCTCACAACAGCTTGACGAGGCAGTTACTAATGTTGCTCCCATCAGTACAGATGAGAAAGCTGAGGCACAGGGGGGTAAGCCATTTTGCTGATGCCACACAGCAACCGGGTTATTAGCGGAGCTGGGTTATTAGCCTGTGTCTGGTGGGCACAGTCTTGATGGGGTTAACATACTCCTCCGCTCCTTCACCTGAACCTCGAATTACTGAATGGTAACGAGTCCTAAGACATTAATAGGAGGGGTTTCCTCACAGCAGGTGTGTCTGGAGAGACCTGGGAATATGTGGAGCAGGAGAAGGTGACCACTGCCTGGGAAAGAAGTGTGACCCCAGGAGGAGGGTATGCGCAGTGCTCACTTTGCGCAGGATGGGGATCTGAGTCCAGCTGTAAGCTAGGTGTTGTCCAGGGTGACAGGGGCTGTGAGCAGCAAGGGGCCACCCTCCCTTCCCAGAGGCCCGACCTCGCCGCTGCCGGGCTGGGACACTCCCTTCAAGTCCCTCCTCTGGACTCTGGCTGGAGGACACCCACACCAGCATGCGGGCCACGAGTTCTGGAAGAGTTAAGACAGCATCTGTCATGTTCTGCCTACTACCCAGGAAGGAACAGCTTTGTTTTAAATGCTCGACAAACACAAACGGATACAAACTCTGTGCAGTCATCCCAGGCCCCAGCAACTCAGCAAGACATTCTGGTCTTGGCCCTTGGAGGCCAGCAGTGTGGTCTGGGCCCTAGAGGAAGGATCCCCCCCTCACTGTACTGGCCGTGCTCTGTTGGAATTGTCCCCATCATGGCGTGTTCTGTACCCCTCTCTGCCCCTACAGGCTAACCCCCATGGGCTGCTGTTACCTGGGCTCCCTATCGGCTGGACTTGTGGTGGGTTTAGCCATCGGAAGCACCACTCTGAGGGTAGAAGGCAGAAGAGGAGTTGGGGGTGTCTGCTCAGCTCCCGTCAGTGCTGTGGCCGCATCTTCACTCATTCCGCCCACTCCCCTGAAAATAGTGCCTCCACCCCAGTCTCCTTCCAGTGGCTCTTCTAAGTCGGGTTCTGGTTCCTCCCGGAACCCTGGTTTTCACGCTGATAGAAGAGGGAAGTTGGGACAAATCTTTGCCCAGCTGGGCCCAGGCCCTAACCACTCACTGTGACCCTCTCTAGGTCACTGTGCCATCTATGGGGATCTGTCTGACCCTGCAGAACCCCGAGTCTGGGGCAAAGACCAAAGACAAATGTAGATGAGAACTTGCCACCTGGGTATTTAGGTATACTAATGGCTTGAAATGTGGATTTTTAAAAAAAAGATTTTACTTTTCCAACAAACTCATGCTCTTCAATTTTAAGAATGAAGCTGGATTATTATCATGTGTATTTCTGACTGTATGAAACAACCCCTGCTTCATGGAAATAAGATTCTAGCCACTGTGAAGCACACCGAGTGTGCGCTCACATGGGTGTGTGCATTCCTGGCCGACGGGCTCTGGCCTTTGGCTATAACAATAAAATCCAGTGTGGCTGATTCATTAACCCACACATGGATAGACACTGAGCACTTTTAGTGAAATGGTAGAGACCGCAAGTAGGCTTCTTTCCAGAGAGGTGCGGTTGTCCTGGAAAATGGCAGACATATCCTGTTCCTCCGGTTCTGGAAAACCTCATGGGGCATGTGAAAACCAGGAGGCCATCAGCTTCCACAGGAGCCAGGAAATACCCAAGAACGGACAACACAAAGGCCCTTGCAGAGTCCCCGCACCTTTGCAAGAGTCTGGGAAGTAAAGGTCTCTGGTGGGTATGTCTTCCAAGAGTCTTTTATAATATCTTTGTTAGTTTTACTATAATCGTGCAAAAAAACTTAATTATTCCTTGTTCAAATTCTATAGCAAAACAAAATCTTTCCAACAGTGCCAGTACTTGAGTTATTCTAAAAGAAATCAGCACTTGATCCGAGTCTGTCTGTCTCAACTATGCAAAAAAAATGAATTTCTGACCATTTGTGTGTGTAGAAAATATATATACACACGTATATATACACATATACAGATATGTACCTGTGTACATACATACATATACACTTACTTATCATTGTACATAAACCTGCCTTATCCTCCATTATGATCAGCGTACTCATGTGCGTGTACACAAGAGAAAGATCACCTACAGAAAACAGAATCTGTTCCTTTTGTGTAGATGAGAACACAGAGGCATACTTTGCATTGCCCAAGAACAGGACAATATGGTTGCTTCCGGTTTACTCAAAATCTAGGTGATTTTGCTTTTATTAAGAGTGGAAAGCTTTTCGTGGTCTCATTGATCCATAATCAGGAGCACATAACTAAAACTGGGACATTAGAACAGCTATTTGGATCCGTAAGTCCCAAAGTCCCTCTTTCTCCTTAGCAGGGCGTAGCACACATGGAATTGTGTAGAATCCACAGATAATGACCCCACTGTCCATTTCTGTTTGTTTTCCTCAACCAGATGAATGTGGGGCTGAGGTAAGAGAATCCCTCCTTATGTATGTATAGACACTGACAGAGTGACACATCCTCCTGCCTTTTTCCTTCTATGGCAGAAAAATAATGTGTGTACTGTACTTTTTGGAATTGCAACTCTAAGATGCCATCCTTTTTAAATGACAGTATTAGAATATTTGCTTCTCCAGAAATGAGCCATCATAAGTTAACAAAAGATAGCAAATCAAACATAAACAGAAAACATAAGCATACCCCGCTCAGCAGAATCTTCATCTTACTGGGGAACCTCAGGCAACATCCTCCAGTCCTGGAGTTTTCCATCCTGCCCTCCGGGTCCACGCACAAGCCCTCCTCCCTCAGAAGCCAGAGTCCAAGAAATGCTGCTGGGGTTCCCAGATACGATCCCAGTCTCCCCTTTCCTGTTACACTGCTTATTCCTCCCAGTAATCCACTGAACCAGTCCCTGAGAGGTTAATGAAAAAATAACTTTATTCACAGAGGTTGAGACTTCAGGATAAGAAAATAGCCAACAATGGCCCTTCCAGCACATTGTAAGTTAATCACAGCGATCTTGGATTTCAGCATGGTTCATCAGAGTTCTTAACATCAAGAACCCTGAAGCTCGCCCACCACAGTGTTCCCACCAGCCTGGGCAGAACTCGGACATGGACGCTTCTGGAGGTCAGTAGCAAATGGCCTTCAACATGAATTCTCAGTCAGCTCTGTGCTTGCTAATTCTTAAATTATTCTGTTTGTCTGAAATATCTTTTCCAGCATATTAACCAACAGGCTCTCAGATGTGAAGTTAGTGTTCACTTTTATGTAAGTTCTGGAAACTGCTTCAATCTGCTTTAAAAAAAATTATCTCAAAGACCTATCTCCGCCTCCCTCCAGGAACTACTGACTTACTATGCTTTTCCCACGTTTGGTAAAATTAAGGTAGCTTGGAGGTTCAGGAAATCGAGTCTCAGAACTGCCGCAACCACCCAGAGAGATACCGTGAGAGCTTAGATGCATTCCCCCGAAGTTCCCAGCTGAAGTGGGCTGTGAAAATCTCAGTTTTCATAATCACATCTTTGTCTCGGACCCCTGCCCTCCCGCCCACTCCTCGCCCCAGCCTGGCAGTCACCTCCATAAGGTGTTTGTTTAGCTGCAGGCTCTGGGCCTGCCTGGCTGGCGCTTGGAGGGAGGAGGCAGCTGCAGTTGGCCAGGGAGCCTCCCACTAAGCCTCCTGTTCCTGGGGCGCCCCCACCCCCACAGACCCCAGGGGACTCCCTTGCTCTTCTGAGCGCTCACCCATCCCTGCCTCCACTTGCTTTCCGTGTGCTTGTTTCACCCAACTCTTCAGATTAAAAATAGTCCTTTCACTACACAGTTCTGGAAAATGTGGCAACAATCAAGATTCCCTAACCCTCGTGCACTTCCTGTGTCCCTAGAAATGTTTTGACCCCTTAAACAATAAAGCTAAGAGATAGGCGGATGTCTGTGGTTGGCAACAGGCGTTGGAGAGCACGTGTATTGACTAAGGACCTATCCAGCTATCTACTGTAAAGCAGCAAAATGCTAAGTTACACAGAGTGCACTTTTTTAATAGAGGTTGTTAATACACACGTTCACAGGGCAACCCTTATAGTAAAAAGAATCAAGCTTTTAGCCAAAGAATATAGTGTGTTCCTTTTACTATCTAAAAGGAAAAGAGAGAAGATTTCTCTATTTACAGTGAAAGTGTGGTCTCTCAGCTTCCGCCTGAACATTGGTCCTAAGTCCTCACCAAGCCCCAGGATCTGCTAAAGAACCTAAAAAACGGGTTGGCCCTGGTGTCCCCACAGCTGGACCTTAGGGACAAACCCAGCTGTGAACACCCATCACTCCGTGGGGCCAAAAGCCAAGGCCGGGGCCACAGTGACAGCCGAGCTGGCAATGGTCAGACCGTGGCTCTTAGACAGAAAGGACCACACTGCGGCCGTCTGTCTGCCCTCGGGTTGTCTGGACCCTCCCCCACTCCCTCCGGACGCGCAGGACCTGTCTGGGTGCTAGTGGAAGATCATGTCATCAGACTGACCTAAGGTTCAAGGAATTTTCCTGCGCCTGCGGTAGGAAGTCTGAGATGCCCGAGTCGCAGCGTGGGCAGGGTCTTTTAAATCTCCGAAGCTGCTCCGGTTCTGGGAAGGTCCGTCTTGCAGGAGGCAGGGGAGTGTGCCCACTTTGTGCAACTGAGGATGCTAATACTTCCCACGATCCATATGCAGGCAGAGGAAATCATTTACTTAAAAATGCGATTGCTTTCCCAGTGGTGAGAGCCCTCCTGCTCGCTCACACGGAGCTCAGACCAGGGCGGAGGGAAAGGAGCGGCCGCCGTCTGCTTTACTGGAAATGAAGCACCGCTTCTGGGAACTGCAGGGGGAAATAGGAGAGAAAGGGGATCCCGAGCTGGTAGAAGCCGCCCTGGACGTGCGGGTCGAGCATCAGGGAAGCGTTGAAAGGCGGACGGAGGCTCGAGGAGGTGGCCAGAAGCGAGGCGCCCAGACAGCCGCTGGGCCCCTGCTTAGCCACCCCCAGGAGCTCGCCCCCTCCAGCCGGCTTCTGCCCCTGCCGTCGGGCCAGGATGCTGTCTATGCTGAAGCTCTTGGACTTGTCCGAGCTCTTCGGAGAGCTGCGGGAGGCGGGGCGCGGAGGAGTCGCCCGGCCGTCCACCGTGCGCTCAGGCTGGCCGACAGCCACCGCCGCTGCGCCCTGGAGCGCGTCGCCCGCGTCCCCCTCTGGGGACCCGGGCCTGGGCCAGGGGATGGACGCCGGTGGCGGAGAGGAGGCTTCCCGAAGGGGCGAGGGGCGCTCGGGCGCTCTTTCCTGGACGGGGGTCGCGGGGCGGGGGCACCCTGCCGCGCTCCGCACCTCCGGCGGCGCTTCTGAACCGCGCTCCTGCGTCTCGGCGCGGGCCCGCTTGGCCTCCGGGCCCCCTGGGCCGGGCTTGGGCTTCCTCTTCCGGCGCCGGTAGTTGCCGTTCTCGAACATATCCAGGCAGCGAGGGTCCAGTGTCCAGTAGCTGCCCTTGCCGGGCCGCCCTTTCTCGCGGGGAACCTTGACGAAGCAGTCGTTGAGCGAGAGGTTGTGGCGGATGCTGTTCTGCCAGCCCTGCCGGTTGTCGTGGTAGAAGGGGAAGCGGTCCATGATGAACTGGTAGATGCCGTTGAGTGTGACCCTCTGCTCAGGCGCATCCTGGATCGCCATGGCGATGAGCGCGATGTAGCTGTAGGGCGGCTTCTGGGGGGGCTCCACCCGGCCCGAGGCCGCCAGCGCGCCCGCGGGGGCGAAGGCCAGAGGCAGCCCGGGTCTCTCGGGGCCGTACAGATAGAGCATGGGCGAGGTGGGCAGAGCAGGCAGCCGGGGGCTGAAGAGGTGGCTCATGGCGAGCGGGAGCCGCGCTGCGCTCCCGGCGACGCCGGCGACCGGGCGGCTTAGGGACTGCGCCCGGAGCCGCAAGGGCCCTCCCGGGGAGCCTGCCTTGCGTCTGCCTCCCGCTCTGCCGCTCTCCCCAGCCGCTCCGCGCTCTGTCCCTTCTTCATGGCTTTAAAAATGTTAAATAATTGTTGTAAGTTTGCTATTATATGTTGACTTAGCGCTGGAAAATAAATTGTCTATGATAAACAGTCGCTGTGTTCTCAGCCCACCCACATTAATTAAAATTTCATTGCTGAAAAACTCCAAGCTTTTCCCTCCACGTGTCTTTTTGATACCAGCCAATCGGTTTCAGGGTTATTCCTTCATTTGTTTATAGAATTAGTCTGTTGATAAGTCCGCCCACCCAAGTTGAATCAAGCTGTGTTTATTTGGAAAAATTTCCGGGCACCCAATATATAAACGCACTGATCTGATGTTTGAAATATCACGTCCACCCCTTGACGCTGTAAGCACACACAGTCAGTCAGGCAGGATGTGGATCGAGGTGGCTCGGGAGCAGGGTCTGCCCCGCCAGGAAGACGAGGTGGAGGTGGGAGGGGCGCAGGGGTGTTTTACCTCTGGCCTGGGGGAGCCCCGAAATCCCATGGCCTCCCACAAAAGACCTTTTCTTCTCCCAGGCTTAGTAGGAGATGGAGAGATGACACAGTCTCATAAATGCCTTCGGAGGTCTTGGAGAGCTCTCAGATATTTTAGCAGGGGAGAGGAGATAGATGAACGCCCGATCAGAAGAGGATGCAGCCCTCCTGGGAGACATCCTCGGGATGCCCTGGAGGAATTGAGGTGGGGTGTACTCCCTAGGGGCCTCGCATCCCAAAACCTGCAGGCCTGCCCCCCTAGGGCTCCCTGGGGATCCAAGAAGACGACCCCAGGAGCCCAGCTTTTCCCATGCCGATGGCCTGGGGCACTGAGAATTGGCAAAGGCGTGCCATAGCTGGTCCACAGCTTGGTTGGGGGCAAGTTTCAAAATCACCCCTTTTGGAGATTCGAGGAGGAGAAGCTACAGTCTTTCTGATGGGGCTGAGATTGCAAGGAGGAACACCATAAAAGGGGACTTTGGCAGCTGGCGGGGGAGAGCTGGTATTTGTGAATGCGGGTCTCTTGCTTTATATTCTGCGCTTTCCTGTTTATAACAAGGAGGGGGTTATAACAACTTTACAAGTGCACGCAGCTGGCCCATGATTACATTAAGCATTTGGGAAGCCTGCTCGCTTCCCCCCCATCCCACCCCACCCCACCCACTCACCCTGGGGTGTAAGCACTCCCCACCCTGACTCATTTTACATTTAGCCACGTCCTGGTTTGAATCAAAAACCTTGATGATGCTGATTTAGAAGGGGGTGTCTCCCCTACTCTGCTGCCTTTGGGGAGGGGGTGGATTGGAACTTAACGTGACTAGTTTCTGTTTATGATCTTTGCTGGATATATTTTAGAAGAAAGAAAAAGCTCAGGACAACTAAATTAACATATCATTGAGTAAACCATGTGGATGCCCAAGAAGAAGAGGGAGGGGTGAAGATGGCACGTGGGGGTAGCTTGAGGAAGGACACTAAAGGTGCCTTAAGGCATGTTTGCTGCTTAACCCCTTAAGGGCTGTCCCACTGTCACACAGGCAGCACCATGCTGGGGACCCACCGCCGCAGCTCGGGGCATCATCTCTGAACGTGGGAAAGCAGGGAGGATCCCAACTCTAAAATGGAGGCTCCAGAAGGTAAAGCCTGTGTTTGGGGGTTCAGGAGAGACCACAGGGGAGCGGGACGTTTGAAATAAAACCGGTTCGGGTGCAGGCAGGGCTTGAGGGAGTGCCAGGTCAGGCCCTGGGACACATTCAGGCCCCTGTCCCCAGCGCTGCATTTCTAACTGAAGCCCAGTGTCCAGCTGGTCCCCGACTCGGTCTCGAGGATGGCCCTCCAGCCAAGAGGGGGCGGAGAGCTGTATTCTTTCTGGATCCCTGGCTTTCATCGGAGCACCCCCCTTCAATCCTGGGATGGAAACAGAACCTCAATGTCGGCGCTTCTGCAGCCCACGGGCTCCACGGGCTCCAGAGTCACCCCAACTCTCCAGATCAGCGCGCCTCCTGCAAGCTGCAGTTTGCATCCAGCCTCGGTGCCCGGCCCCAACAGACCCAGAGCGAGAGACACACCGGTGTTACTCCGTGGTCCCTCGCTCCCCACCTCCTCACCCGAGCCCTCCCTGGAGTTTCCCGGACACCCAGAGTCCAGCACGCACAGCGCTGCCTGAGGCGCGCCACCGCGGCGCTCCTTCTAAAGTAGGAGGCAAATCCGAGCTTGAATTCGTACAATGATAAACACCGCCCAATTTGGGCATGGGCGGGACGCAGGCGGAGACACGCGCGGCTGGTGGGCAGGGCACTGATAGTAAAGAAAAAACAACCCCAGTTCTAGCGGCCGTCTGGAGAGGCGCGTCCCTCTCCACGTGCTGGCAGCAGTTAGCAACCTCTCTGGGAGGTTCTGGCCGCAGAACTCCGGCAGGGCGCCCCACCCGGCTCCGGCGAGGGGTCGGACCCTGGATTCCCAGGTGAAGTGTGTAATTGAAGCCGAAGACGCCGCCGGCAGGAGCCCCGAGCGGAGGCTTACTTCCGGGGAGCGCAGGGAACAGGCGCCGAGAGCCGTGTGGATGCGCCCTCGTGCGGAAGCTCTGTCGGGAGACTCACTGGGAGACCGGCCGAGCCTGGGAGACGGCGGGGAGACAGGGTGACTCAGAGAGCCAGATGGAGACACTGACCGTTCCCTGCAGGTTCAGAAGTCTTCAGATCCCGGAAAAGCACATTCATCTGTGAAGTCAGTGGGCGCGGGTCTCCCAGAAATCATGCTTCCGGAAAGACCGCGGCAGTTCCAACTCGGGGGCCCAAGAACAAATTGGGTTCAGCGTAGGACGAACCATTCCCAGCGCCCTGGCAGGAAGCCTGCTCCTGGGGTTGGTCAGGCAACCAGCTGGGGACCACAGAGGCCTCACAGACACAGGCTGGGTTGGGGGGGAGAGCCCCTGCTCTTGCACTGCACCCCCATGCGCCCTTCTTCTGCTTCACCGGTAAACAAAGAAGGCTGACATTCAAGAGAACCATGATCTGCGACGTGTTCCCGATTATCCGCCTCGCTTTTCTAAGTGTGAAGACAGTTAACACATTGTGTGTGTGTGTGTGAGTGAGTGAGTGTGTGCGTGTGTGTGTAGAGGTGGGGTGAATGAACGATTCTTCCTTAAGTCTGAAAAGAGCAGCGCTAAAAAGATTCAAGATCGCTTTACTGACAATCTAAAATGTTGAGGAGAATGATGAGAATAAGGATAACATTAATAGCTAATTCTGTCTCGACTTACTATGCACTGTCACTCTTCTAAGTGCTTTCCTTGTATTAAGTCACTCCATTCTCACAGTAATCCTAAGAAACAGAACTTTAAAAAAAATCAGCCCCATTCTGCAGACCAGGAAACTGAGGCCTGGAATTTGACTTGCCTCAGGTCTTCAAGAGGAAGTGTTCCAAAGACAGGAAAACAGTCACATTATAATAGCTACTGTGTGTGGATGCCAAGGACCCTTCGGAAATCCTATTGAGAACGCTGGCACCATCTACAGAAGATGGGAGGATGGATTTGCCCATTTTGCAGATTAGGAGACTGAGGCCAGGCAGAGAGCACCAGAAAACAATGAAGGTAGTAAATAGCACAGGTTGGAATCCACATGGTTTCCTCCAAAGGTGGGTTCACTGCGGTCAGACACCCTCAGTTGAGCACAGAAGCTGAGAGGTGTGTCTAGAGTAATCAAGGTGGGGGGAAGGGGAACCCTCTGGAGAGGAGAGGTCTGTGCTGCCCCTCCCCCCAGAGCTGGGAGATTTCAGGCATCCTAAGTAGGAGACCCAGAGTCCTCACTTACACCCTGACAAAACCGGGAGACTCTTTCCTCCCCTGCCCTCCTCTCCCACTTTGAAAGGATGGGGAGCAGTGTCGTCTGCTTCTCTCAGGGGAAGTGAGCCATGAAGGTAAGGGCTGGCTGGTCAGCTGATGCTGATTTAGTCCTAAAGAGCAGGGGCAGTTGGGGCCCGGGCACTGCCCTGCCCAAGCACATCAGCATGTAGCTTGATGTACGCAGCTAATTGAGATCCAAGGATCCTTTCTCTTTTGTTGTCCAGGTACATCCTAATAGCAACAGTTCTTATGATGAACTGGACATTTGGCAGCACTTTGCGCATAGGTATTGGGTTCCTTAGTCCTCACGAGAGCTCTATTAGATGATCCTGTCACTTTTCCAGTTGAGAAAGGGGCTCAGAGAGCTTGAGGTAACATGCCCCAGGTGCATGAACCCTCAGCTGGCCTGTGTGCGTAGGGCTTGAGTTAGTGCTCCGGTTGAGTTGGGTTCCAGTTAGAGAAAAAATTTCCTCTGGGAGACCATCTGGAAAAATAATGTCAGGGCACAGAGAGTGTCCAGAGGGGCTGCTGGAAAGGTAGGACCCAAGGTCAAGGGCCACTGAGCCTTCCTGAGGTCAGCGCGGTCTCTCTGGCCTCCGTGACCTCCCAGCCTGGGTGGGCATGTGGACAGCACAAAGCGCTCCCCAACTCCATCCCCCTCAAAGGGACCATGGATGCCAGCAAGCTTGTCAGGGTGTTCACCCACCCCCTTCCTGCGTTTCAGCCTCCACACACTCACAGCCCCAGGATAAAGCCTCACAGACCTGACAAAGCAAAAACCGCAGCACCGGTAAGACACCTTCAAGATCCAAACTTCACAGAAGCGCCGTCCTTCTGCTGCAGAGCAGAAACCCTGCCGCAGTGGAGAGGACAAGCCTTGCGTGAGGTGAGGTCCCAGCCTTCCCAGCTGCCTGAAGCTTTCGTCCCCTTCCTCACATGCCTCTGTCAAAAAGCAACATCTCAGATGCCTTGGTGAGCTGAGGCCATGCAAGACAGAGGCCAGCAGGGAATGCTTCTCAAAGTTTGGGAAAGCATTTCAAGTATACGGTACCAGCAAGCACACTGGGTGGTTCTGACCAGTGTGTTCCACTCACCTGGAGTCTGGCCTCCCAGCACCCCTGGCCTGGCCGCACCTACAGGTGCCGAACCTCACAGCTCTACTTCTCCACTGACCCCAAACCCCCGAGCCCAGGAGCCCGGTGTGACCTGACAATGCAGGTCACATCCCCTGAGATGCCCTGAACAGGCTCTGAGCCCCCAGTACCTTCTGTTCATTCTTCAGGGGAGTCTTTTCCTGGTAGCTCATCTGCAAAGGATCTGCCTGCCAATGCAAGAGATGTAAGTTCTACCCCTGGGTAGGGAAGCTTCTCTAGAAAAGGAAATGGCAACCCACCCTAGGATCCTTTCCTGGAAAATCCCACGGACAGAGGAGCCCGGCAGACTGCAGTCCATAGGGTTACAAAGAACTGGATTCGACTGAGCCATTAGGCACATACATTCCCACTGGCCATCCTGGCCCAAAACCCTTGCCGGTTGTTTGGATGAGGGCTGGAGGATGGAGATGAGGTCGGAGGCAGTGATCACTCAGCCTCCAGGGACCTGGGAACTCTGCTCTGTACTTCGGGTGAAGCTCACCAACCTCTCCTGGGCTCAGAGGCAACCTTCCAGGCAGTCTTGGGTAAAGGGGAGGAGATGGACCCCCAACGATCTATGAGCCAAATGCTGACGTTCCTGGGACCCTGCATTTTCTTCTCCCTCTAACTTCTGGTCGTCACCTCTTACGAGCAGAGCAGAGGAGCGAGGATAAGTGAGGGGCCATCGCAGGAGCCGGGGATGAAGGAAAAAGCACAACCGGCATCCAGCACGGCCCTTGCACTCACCTGCTCATTCTACAGATGAGAAGACTGAGGCCAGGAAGGAAAGACACCTGTTTACACCGCGAGATGTGCTCCTAGAACCCCCTAGCCCATTGCTCCAGCAGTTTGAGAGTGCATATGGCCATCGATTTTGGCGTCTTCCGGGACAAGCCACTTGAACCAGGGCAGTGAGGGCTGCTGGGCCGCAGACCGAAATCTGGCCGCGGGAGAGAGGCCCAGCTCTCAGCCTTGGGTGAAAGCAGAGAGCTTGAGTGTCTCTCTGAGTCTCACAGGAAGCAGAGGCTACTCCAGTTGCAGCCCCTCTGGGGCTCAGAACCAGGGTGCTCAAAGGCCACTGGGTCTCTCTGGTGGCCTTTACCTGTCAAAACCGCACCCTGGGGAGAGACACAGTCCACCCAGCCAAGGCCAGTGAGGGACGCAGGGTTATGTCTATGGGAAACGGTCTCTGTCGTGGTGCTCGGGTCGCTTCTGTTTTATTCACAGTATCTTTGAGACCTGCCCGGCTGCATCTTACTGGGTCAGGAAGAAACATGGCTATCACACGGCGGCTTCATGCAAACTGCGTCTGTGGACCGCAGAGCCGCCCAAGCAAGGAGTGCTGGCAGCCTGAGACGGGCATTCCGGCCCTTCCAGCCCCGGCCTCCTTTCCCCAGTTCCTCCAAGGCCCCGGGCCTCCCGAGGAGAGCGGCGGGGGAAGGAGCTGCGTGTGGATGGATCCGTGGGGCCAGGACGTCCCCCACCCTGGGTCCCCCGCCCCGCGTCGCGCGCCGCCGTTTGTGCGCGCCGGCTGCAGACGCGAAGACAAGCAAGGCCGCCGGCGGTGCCTGGGCTCAGCCTAGTCTGCTTGCCCTTCCCACTCCGCGGAGCGACGGACGCCCCAGGCCGCGGAGCCCGGCGGCCGCGCAGGCTGCCGAAGGCCGAAGGCCGGGGCTGGGCCTGGCTCAGAGAGCCCCGGCCTCCGCGCGCCCCAGGCCCTGACTCGCCTCCACCCCACGGCCTCCAGAGGCCCCGGGTGACGCTTCCAACACATTCCCCAGGTGCCCAGGTTCCCAGGGGACTGGAAAGGGCCTTCGCCCTGGGCTCCATGGCCTTCTGGAGCTACCCGGTCAGGTGAGCAGCCCACGCACAGCGGGGACTTCTTTAAGAGAAAGGAGACCCCGGAGGGTGTCAGGGCAGATCAGGTCTCTGACCGGTGGGTTCCGCTTCTCTCTCCGTTGTTTTCCCTGTGTCTCTGAGACCTCCTCTGAGTTCCAGATCTTAAGATGAGAGCAGGCTTTCAGAGAGGACTCTTTAAAACATCTGGGGAAGAAGAACCCGCCAGAAACCTCTCCTCGAGGGGAGCAAAGTGAAACCCCAGTGCCCTGAGCCGCAAGCAGCGATCTGTGGCCTCATTCTGCCGCTCAGAGAATGGTCTCCCGGGTCTCTCCCTCTGTCTCTGGTCCTTCCCACTCACTAAGCACCAAGCACCTTGGCTCACCCCTCCTGCGGTCACGAAAAGGAATAAAATGCAGCCCTCATGTCTTAACCAGCTGCCACCTCTGGGGCCATAGATTGAAAGAATCTGTGTTGCACATATGGGGGAAATTATTATGCTGAAACTTTCCCCAGTGCTATTTCAGCATAATACAGAGACAAAATGCATGTTAAAAACAACAGAATACCCAGGTTACATTCAAGGCCGCCGTATCCAGGAAAATCATTATCTCCTGAAGTGTTAAGTTCAGGGAGCTGTACTCCAGGGAAGGTTACAGCTTACCTGCTGGGGTGGGAAACGCATTCCCAGTTTGGAGCTCTGGACCCCAAAGTCACACACAGAGAGACCAGGAGGGGAGCTATGTGTTTCAGCCAGTGAAACAGATAGTAAAGCCATTTCCCCCCACAGCTGTACCTCACAGAGACTGTGTTGCTACTTAAAATTTTAAGGACGAGATATCAAGATGGAAAAGTCATCTGTCGTTTAAAATCCTGTGAAAGCTGACAAATTTATAACTCTGTAAGCATTGTAAATTATTTTTTAAGTGCTACGAGGCTTTAAAGTTTTTCACTGCAATAGGGTAAAGATTTAGAAATCAAATCCAGAAGTAGAGAGGTCTAAAATTCACCTCTGATCTGGCTACTCCCAGGGACGGTCATTAAATGGTACAGACTCAATCCCCTTTGGATTTTTGAAATCCTGGTTCAGATCCTTTTCTGGAGAACTGTCAAAGTAGGGAAGGAAGCCCGCATTTTAGGAAATTGAGGAAAAGCAGGACTCCCCCTGGTTCGCTGGTAGCTAATGGAAAATGTTTATCTTCCCCTCCCTCACCTCCTAAATCGGAGCTGGTTGGACATTGGGATGGAATGGTGGTGTTTGTTTTGACTATTGGCATGTTTTCCTGCGTTTAACAAAATGCATTACAGCAAATGTCATTACGGCTCACAGCCCTTCTGGCAGCCACATCCAACCAGGACTGGTTCTCTATTGCCTGGGTCAGGGTGGGATTCTGAATTAATCAAAAGCCTTTTCTGACACCAGCAGGAAGATAGGGGAGTTCCCGCAGTCCTCTGTGCTCATCTGTAGGTGTCTACACATTTATCCACCTGTGTAACAAAAATAATCAAAACAGGTGGATTGGTGACCACACCTCATTTGTAAAAATTTGAGAATACAAACACACTGTCCGGACTTTGGGCAGAAAAACAACATGGGTTTATTTTAAGGCAAGTACAACAATTAAGACCACATAAGACAAACACAGGTGAAGTTAAATTTTTAGTGTTTTTTTTTTTTCTTTTAGGAATGCTGGGGAAGGAATCTACTATACAACACCATCACACTTTGTAAATAAAAAGTATCAGATACTTCACTTCTTTATCCGCCAACAACAACAAAAGAATAAATTATTTTCTTGTTTTGTAAAAGACCTACAACTGGGAAAAGAATTATGTCTCATAATTGTACAGGGGAAGAAGGAAACCTCACATAGTTTTCTTGAATTTTCACTTTGGCAGTTAGAAATGGTCGGGCAAGATGAGAAATTATCCAGTGAACTCAACTTTAAATATTATATTAATGGCTCTGAAAAACAACAAAAAATAGCCTGATTACAAATCCACACATTTGTACAGCACGGTTAGAGAAATTTAAAATTACACACAGCACATACATAATCTATAGAGACCCCCATAGGTCTATGGGGGTCTCTACAGAGAGTCATTACTGGGTCGCTATGGGATTTGGTCCATAAGTTATAATTTTTGAAACCCCGAATGGAGCAGTGAGCACAGCCATCTTGGAAGGGGAGGGGGATTTTTAAATCAGTATTCATTTCGTTGGGCCGCGTCCCTGTACTGGGGCTTCTTGGGATCTCAGAAACGGGGCGGCGAGTTAAAGTTACCTGCAGCTTCGCAGAGGGCGGAGGCTGGCACGCGCGCTCTCTCTGCTCCCGGGGTCTGCGGAAAAAGCGGTGGGCAAGTTTTGGTTCTTTTTGCGTCTCTGCAGCCTGAATTGTCTGAGAGGGTCGCGTCTGGGAGGCGAAGCCGGAGCGGGCCAGGGCAGAGGAGGGCCGGGGCAGGTCAGTATTTCGTGCAGTCATAGGAGTACGGAGCCGCGTGGCGGTAGAGGGATGGCGTGGATCTGTAGGGCAGCTGACAGCTCGCGTTGCTGCTCACCTGGGGTTCCCCGAGGGTCGAGTTCTCAATCCCTAGCCGGTGGGAGTTGAACATCTCCCTGACGTTAGGGAAAGTCTGCTGCTGGGCCGCGAACGAGTGGCCGGAAAGGTGGTTCAGGTCCCCGCTGTGGTTGAGATACCAGGAGGCCGCCTGGGCCGCGGCAGCCCCGGGCTGCGGCGCCGGCTGCGGCTGGGGAGCCGGCGGGGGCGGCGGCGCCTGCGGGTGGTGGTGGCCGTGATGCTGGTGGTGGTGGCCGGCGGCGGCGGCGAGCGCGCCCTCCTGGCCGGCGGCGAGGTTCAGGGCGCTTAGGGGCGATGTGGGGCCGCTCGGGTGGTCCGAGAGGGCCTCGTCCAGAGCGGGCGGGACGCACATGTGCGCCGGCCGCTCGGCCCCGGTGTACAGGCTCATGGCGCGCATGCTGCACTGGTAGCCCCCGGCGCCCGCAGCCTCCAGGCCCTGTGCGCACGGCTGGCCATAGGCGGCGGGCGGCGCGGCGGCGTAGGGTAGCGCCAGCGGCGGCACCACCAGGCCCGCGCGCCCGGCCGCGGGGCTCAGCTCGCCGCCGGGCGGCGACGTTCGCAGCGTCATGATATTCTCCACGCTGAAGCCGGGCAGCCCGTTGGGCGCGCCCGTGTGGTGCTCCGGCAGCGAGCCGTCAGGGGAGCCGGCGGGCGTGGAGGCCGCGCTGCGCGGGCTACCCTGCAGCGCGCTCTCGGGGCTCAGTGTCTCCACCTTGGTGATGACCGGCAGCGCTGGCGACGCCGCCTCGCTCTTGATTACCACCTTCTTCTCGGCCTCCTTGGGGGTGTCCGCTAGAGGGGGGCCGGCCGGAGCGCCCTTGGACGCCGCCGGGGGCGGCTCCTTGAGGTGGGCGCGCTCCTCCTTCTCCTTGGGCACGTCTTTCTTCTTGAAGCGCCGCCGGCGCCGCAGGAAGCTGCCGTTCTCGAACATGTTGTAGGAGTCTGGGTCCAGGGTCCAGTAGCTGCCCTTGCCAGGTTTCTTGTCGTCGCGGGGCACCTTGACGAAGCACTCGTTGAGCGAGAGGTTGTGGCGGATGCTGTTTTGCCAACCCTGCTTGTTCTCCCTGTAGAAGGGGAAGCGGTCCATGATGAACTGGTAGATGCCGTTCAGGGTGATCTTCTTCTCGGGCGCGTTCTGGATGGCCATGGTGATGAGCGCGATGTAGCTGTACGGCGGTTTCACCAGGTCCTTCGGCGCCGTGGGCTGGTGGTGGTGATACGGCGCGTAGGAGCGGCCCATGCCCGCGCCGTACTGCTCCGGGTGGCCCGAGTAGACGCCCATGGGGCTGGTCATGCCTCCGTAGCTGCCCGCCGCGCGGTAGTAATTCTGCTCGCTCAAGTAGGGCACCACTCCCAGGGCGTTGGGGTCGGACACAGAGTAGCGCGCCTGCATGCTGCGTCCGAGACGGCTAGCCACCGCCTGCGCGCACGGACCGCGAGGAAGGCCCTACGAGAGCAAGCGCGAGCGAGAGAGGAAAGAAGGGAGCCGGCGGGGGGAGCCCCGGGCGCCTGGAAGCCTCAGGGGTGAGCTGGAGGAGGCGCCGGCGCGAGGCGCCCGCCTTCGGGCCGGGAAGGGGCGCTCGCTTTCAGCGGACCGGGCGGAGCAGCATCTTGGAAGGCGCGCCCCGGCGAACGCAGCGCCGGCCCCGGCTCACTCCTCGCTCGCTCTCGGGACTCGGCGGGCGGCCGGGGACCGAGCGGAGACGCCGCGCGCGCGGTGGACCAAGGCTGGCCCTCGGTCCGCGTCAGGAAAGGGAAGGCGGCTCTCCAAGCCCCCCGCCCCCCCTCAGCAAATCGGCAGCCCTGAGGGTCGGCGAGCCGGGGTCCAGAGTGCTGCCCTGCGGAGCCCGGAAAAAGAGGCAAAGTCCCTTTTAGGGAATGGGAAAAGTTTCAAAAGTCTTCTTGGTGAAAGCGAGGTTTTACTTTCCCCCGGCCACGCCCCCTCCGGGAACTTTGGACCAATAAGGCGGCCGCTGTGGGGACTTGGCACCAATCAGGACGATGAGCGCTGGAATCCGTCGGCTCTAAGACCCAGCCGCGCAGAACCACTTTCCTGCAGCCCAGTCTTAACTTGAAAAGATTTTTTTTTCTTAAAAAGAGTTATATCTTATTAAAATTTATTTTATTATCACATTTTGGTTAATGGGCCCACGTGCCCAGAGCAAAAACAAAACAAAACAAAACAAAACTCTCTCCTCTGCAGATAAAAGTGAGTTTGAGATATAAAATCGAATTGATTAATGTAGTCCAATATCTCCCCAAAGACCTTGTAAGTAGCAAAGAACCTGGGACTATTTTTCTTATTAATGAGTGATGAGGCGAATAATTAGATTTCCTAATTGTGGGGGCCCAGGTATAATGGATTCCAAGTAAGTGTGCTGAATTGGAATGGAGAGGCCTCCTCTGGATGTGGTCATTATTTAAGCAAATAATTAATAATCAGCGGGGAGTTTCCAGGTTCAGGGCCGTCAAGAATAACCTATAAATGTTTAAGAGGCGAATTATAGAAACCGAGTGCCCCTCACCCCCACCTGAGGAGGCAGGCCCAGGCGTCTATAGGGGATAGGCAGATAAGCGAAGCGGGGATCGTAGCGATGCCTCCAGAATATAATCCTCTAAACTCAGTGGATTCGGTAAAGCATCCCCGACATCGGTTGCGGTGTTGTGGGGTTTGGGGAAGAGAGGGAAATAATTCTGCTCATCTCCCCCTCTGCCCTCCGGCATAGACGCTCGCAGCCCACCAACCCCAGCCTCGCCGCGTCGCTCCCTTTTCCCAGAGATAAATTCCCTTTGACAGGCTGACTCCCGCGCTCCCCGAAGCCGGGAACAATGCACCAGCCACCCGGCCCTGCGGCAGAGCCGGGCTCCCCTGCCCGCGAGGAGAAACCCGAGCCACAGTCGGCGGGGGCTTCGCCGGGGACGCGCGTCCGTAGCGCGGGCTCCCGACTGCGGCCCCGCGGGCAGGAACCCGCAGCCCCGCGCGCAGCCCCCGCCTCCCGCTCCTGGCGAAGCCCCCTCGGGAGTCTCCGCCTTGATTTTCTGTATGTTAGTCTTTTTTGTTTGGCTGCGGTTTGATAAGGTGATCTGGGCACCCGGGCTCCGTGCGAGGATGGGGCAAGCGATTGCAAATGGTTCAAGACACCTCGGGAGACGTTATTATTCTGTATACGAACCTAGAGCGACTCGGAGATCCTCACCCTTCAGAGCTTTCTCCTTCTCTCGAGGAATCCCGGGAAGTTTGTTTATTTGTGCACTGAGTATTTATTTCTTCAACACCTCGAATAATCAGGTCCCCTTTCGCTCGCTTCCCCGAAGGGCAGGACACTCTGTGACGGGCTAAACGCTGGCCAGAATTCTTTTGGAAGTTGTCTATCCGGTTGGGTAGGGAAGAAGACTTCGGATAAAACTTTTGTATTTCAGGATTCCTTTTCCCCTCCTCACTGTCCCCATCAGTTGTTTATTAGATCCCCAAGAAAAGGGTTTTCGAGAATCTACCGTCAGCCTTAGCTTTTGGAGAAGTGAATAGAAGGCGCTGGGTACACTTCATTCATTTTCAAAAACGGAACAAAAGAAAAATACGTTCGTTACCGATGAATGGTATTATGTCTTGATAAATTAAAAATCAAAGGGTAAGTATTTATTACAAAATAGGTTCCTATTACCTAGAATATTGTGCTTCTGAAACATTCACTCCATTTTTTATGGGCACTCTGGGTTCTTTCTCTAATTTGATTTTTAGGGGGGCAACGAAGTAAAATGAGGCTGCCCACTCTTCTGCTCACAGGTGAATGGTTTGAACTCCCACCCCTCCAGCTTCCACTACAACCTTATTATTTTTTCATAACTCTAGTATTTTCACATCCACTAAAAAAAAAAAAATTTAGCAAAAAGTGTCTTTCTCCTCGATTACGTGACAGGCAGCCCAAGTTCTCACAATTTTAATGGAAATGCAAACTATTGATCAGGAAACACCCCTCAGTCTGTAGACTTCCTACAGGAATATTATTTACTCTGCTTTTAATGAGGTGCGTTTAAAACATTTTTTAAAGCCTTATCACATCACAGGGCAGAAAACAAAATAGCTAAGGACCACGGAAAATAAATCCCAAAATGGCAGTTTCTGACTGAGTTTCTGTTTACAAGGGTGTCCAGGTTTAAACCAATAACATCTGAAAAGAACTAGGCTGAACTGCCTAAATTATCCCCCCAATGTAAAAAAAAAAAAAAAAAAAAGTGTGTGGGGGGGAGAAAGTCCTTATAATCAAGACAGAAGAGGTGAGAGAGACATTTTCCTTTGCCCCTGGAATTAGGTTTCTTCTCCGCTCAGTAGGACTCCTGGAGAGATGTTTGTTCAGGTTATTAAAACAACACCTTCCACACACCTGGACTTTGCAAAAACCATGTTTCCGATCTTTTCTTTTTCCTGCCAAAGTATTTTGGATTGGAGGCTGCTGATTTCTGCCATTCTTGACCTTGCTGTCAGTGAGCTGAAAGCCTAATCGGGCCCCCAGAGGGCCCCGTGCATCACTAGAATAATAAGCGAAGATAACGGCAGAAGATACCGAAATCAATCCTCCGCCACCCGGCATCGAGCCCTAGTCTGGGCGCCTCGGGCTCCTGCACCTGGAGGCAGCTGGGGCGGCCCCGTGGTGTCGGCGCCACCTTGAGGCCTACTGGGGAACTACCCTTAAAATAGTTGGTGGATGGGGGTGGGGGTCAACCGTTTTGGTTACAATGGAGGTGCTGACACCGTATGGAGGCACCTTAGCATTGCATGGCAGGAATAAAGTAGAAAGAAGGTAAATAAACTGTGCCGAGCGTGGATCAAGAAAAAACAAAACATTTTCCATAGTTTTGCAATGTGTCAAGAACATGATGTGTTGGAAAACAGAAATGTCTTTGAAACTGCTTGGGGAGCAAGAAATCCTCTCTAGGGAGACTTGCTGAGGTTTTAAGCAAATAAAACCTGCTCCTCTTAGGTGTCTACAAGTCTGGCAATATTTTTTCCAGGGCTGTTAACAAATTGCTCTCCTCCGTGTCTCCCCGCGGCAGCTGTCTTTCTGCCCCATGTGTAGCGTGAGTTTCAGGGAATTCATCAAAAATGTTTGTGCTGCATGTGTGTGCCTGACATTGGCAGTAACAACCCATAACCTTAACCAAAGTTAAAAGAGACTTAAACATCTCTGCAACCGCTTCTGCTTTTGAGGAACAACAGAGAACTCAAAGATTGGACAAGCGAAAGGAGCTTTGTGTCTCTTCTATTTTCAGTACATTTTTCTCTTGGGCTCACGAGGTTTTAGGGAAAGGGTCCAGGAATGAGAGCAGTCTCAGGCTTCCAAAAGCTACCTGGGATCTGATGAACCCTTGGGTTCATCACAATCAATGCTCTTTCTTAAAGATCCACTGCAATCCAGCACCTAGAAATATTTTCCAGGGCAAAAAGTGTGTCACTGCTAGAAACTTTTCCAAACCACCGTTCATAAAAGGTAGCACCATGAACAACAAAATAACGGGGGTAAAGGCTATTCTTCACTAAAAGATTAAAGAAACTTGACAGCTGAATGCAGTACTTAATCCTAGATGGAGGAAATTTTAAAAAATACTTATACAGGACAGGTTTGAGAATACCTGGAGAAATTTTAATCTGGCAGCATATTCAGTAGTAGTCTTGTATCAAGGTTAAAATTCTCGAGTGTGATAATTATATGTGATCAACTAAGAGCATGTCTTGTTTTTAAAAGATGCATGTCAAAATATTTAGAGCTGATACTAATCATCTCTGCAACTTCTAAAAGATTCAGCTAAGAGGGAGGGTGTGTATAGAGAGGAGACGGAAAGAGAAATGTATCTAACATGAGGCCAATTGCTGAACCTATGGTATGTGGGTATTCATTGTTTATTGATTTTGCAAATTTTCTCTAACTTCGAAAATTTTCAAAATTAAAAACAAATGGGAGAAAACCACCTTTGTTATTTTGGAAATTTAAAAGGGATGGAAGCAAACACCTTTCCATGGAAGGAAATTAGGGTTTCCATATTGCAAACTACCTTGGGGACCCAACTGGCTCCCAGTGTCTCCTCTTCTTGTGTTCAACAATCTTGAACAACCATGGATTTTATCACATTAACTTGCGGTTGTTCTGTTTGTTTGTTTGTTTGTTTGTTAAAGCTGAATGTCTAAGGAGCCTTGTTGTTGTTGTTGTTCAGTCACTAAGTGTGTCTGACTCTTTGGCTGCCTATGGATTGTAGCACACCAGGCTTTGCTGTCCTCCACTGTCTCCTGAAGTTTGCTCAAATTCATGTCCATTGAGTCATTGAGGCTTTCTAACTGTCTCATCCTCTGTGTCCCTCTTCTCCTTTTGCCTTCAATCTTTCCCAGCATCACGGTCTTTTCCAGTGCGTTGGATCTTTCCATCAGGTGATCAAAGTATTGGAGGTTCAGCTTCAGCATCAGTCCTTTCAATGAATATTCAGGGTTGATTACCTTTAGGATCCACTTATTTGACCTCAAAAATATAGTCATGTCCAACTCTTTTCAACCCCGTAGACTGCAACCCACCAGGCTCCTCTATCCATGAAATTCTCCAGGCAAGAATACTGGAGTGGGTTGTCATTAACTTCTCCAAGGGATCTTCCTGGTCCAGGGATCGAATCTGGATCTCCTGCACTGCAGGCAGATTCTTTAGCATCTGAGCCACCAGGGAAGCCCTAAGGAGCTTATCTGTCTTTATAATTCAAGCACTGCCCCAATTAGCACAATCAAAATTGGAGAAATTTAATAGAGTACTGTAGATGTTTCCAAAACAGAGTACTAAAGATATACATACATTCTTCTTCAGTCACTCAGTTGTGTCTGACTCTTTTCGATCCCACGGACTGCAGCATGCCGGGCTTCCCTGTCCTTCAGTATCTCCCAGTTTGCTCAAAGTCATGTCCGTTGAGTCGGTGATGCCATCCAACCATCTTGTCCTCTATCATCTCCTTCTCCTCCTGCCTTCAATCTTTCCAAGCACCAGGGTTTCTTCTTAAAGAGAGCTAAATGGATGCCAGAACTTTATAGTTGGCCTTTTCCTTGTTGCCGTATAGTTGGTTTGCTTACACAGTGTATTAGTCAATTGAGGCTGGTATGTGCTGCAGTGATAACCCAAGTCTCATTGACTTCATAGTCTTGAGCCAACAGCTGGGTGTCACTCAGGAGCCTGGGTTTTCAAAGGCTTCCTCTCCTGTCACCTTGGCAGGGGCAAGAGAGGGAGATTCTGCCCTGGAAATTAAGTGTCCAAGTGACATGTCTCTTCCATTTGCAACTCACTGAGCTGATCACGTGGCCCCAACACACCCCAGGGACGGGAAGTTCAGTCTTCCCTGGGCCAAGGCAGATGATGAGCTGACTTTTGTTTAGCAACCTCATGTCTGCTACACAAGTCCTACCTCTCCAGGCAGTGGCAACTCTGCAGCCCTAGTGCCTTGCAGGGTACCTTGGAGCAGGTGGACAGGAAGTGTTTACTGAATGAATGTATGACTTTTCCAAGACTTTTCTCCCTAATAAATAAAGAGAAAATATAATGCATGCCCACTGTGTGCCAAGATGTTCTGCCTGTGACATCTCTTTAATCCTCTTTTGGGGTAGGTACTGTTCTCCAAGCCAGGCTTCAACAATATGTGAACCATGAACTTCCTGAAGTTCAAGCTGGTTTTAGAAAAGGCAGAGTAACCAGAGATCAAATTGCCAACATCTGCTGGATCATCGAAAAAGCAAGAGAGTTCCAGAAAAACATCTATTTCTGCTTTCTGACTATGCTAAAGCCTTTGACTGTGTGGATCACAAGAAACTGTGGAAAATTCTGAAAGAGATGGGAATACCAGACCACCTGACCTGCCTCTTGAGAAACCTATATGCAGGTCAGGAAGCAACAGTTAGAACTGGACATGGAACAACAGACTGGTTCCAAATAGGAAAAGGAGTACATCAAGGCTGTATATTGTCACCCTGCTTATTTAACTTACATGCAGAGTACATCATGAGAAATGCTGGACTGGAAGAAACACAAGCTGGAATCAAGATTGCCAGGAGAAATATCAATAACCTCAGATATGCAGATGACACCACCCTCATGGCAGAAAGTGAAGAGGAACTAAAAAGCCTCTTGATGAAAGTGAAAGAGGAGAGTGAAAAGTTGGCTTAAAGCTCAACATTCAGAAAACGAAGATCATGACATCCAGTCCCATCACTTCATGGGAAATAGATGGGGAAACAGTGGAAACAGTGTCAGACTTTATTTTTGGGGGCTCCAAAATCACTGCAGATGGTGAGTGAAGCCATGAAATTAAAAGACACTTACTCCTTGGAAGAAAAGTTATGACCAACCAACCTAGACAGCATATTGAAAAGCAGAGACATTACTTTGCCAACTAAGGTCCGTCTAGTCAAGGCTATGGTTTTCCTGTGGTCATGTATGGATGTGAGAGTTGGACTGTGAAGAAGGCTGAGCGCTGAAGAATTGATGCTTTTGAACTGTGGTGTTGGAGAAGACTCTTGAGAGTCCCTTGGACTGCAAAGAGATCCAACCAGTCCATTCTGAAGGAGATCAGCCCTGGGATTTCTTTGGAAGGAATGATGCTAAAGCTGAAACTCCAGTACTTTGGCCACCTCATGCGAAGAGTTGACTCATTGGAAAAGACTCTGATGCTGTGAGGGATTGGGGGCAGGAGAAGGGGACGACCGAGGATGAGAAGGCTGGATGGCATCACTGACTCAATGAACGTGAGTCTGAGTGAACTCTGGGAGTTGGTGATGGACAAGGAGGCCTGGCGTGCTGCGATTCATGGGGTCGCAAAGAGTCGAACATGACTGAGCGACTGAACTGAACTGTTACTATCACCATTTTAAAGGTGAGGAAACTTAGGTCTAGAGATTTTAAGTAACCCCAAATTTTCAGCTACAAGTGAGGGAATTGGGATCTCTTAACTCATTACTTTGCTGCCTCTTTAAGATTAGGGTTAGTGTCTTGGAAATTAGAGACAACTCAAAAAGTTAAAACACAAACTTCTATGTAAATAGTCTATGTGGAAACATACATTTATATAATTTCCTGACTATATATATACACAGTCAAGAGTGTATGCGTGAAGGGATGACTGAACACATGACTCAATGTCTATGATATTTTAGTTTTTTATACCAGCAACTTACAAGCCTGTAATTAACCCTGTGGGGTAAAAGGATTCATTATCAGAGCCCAGAAAAAGCAGACTGCTCCCTGGGAGGTGCAGACAGGGCTTTGATTGTTGGACAGGGCAGGGAAAGAAAGAGGTGAGGAAGCTGTTTTTCACCGAGCCTGCAGACTGTGGGTTGGGTATTCTGAGCTCCAGGAAATACATCAGGCTTAGAATCACCATCCTCCCTCAAAGTGACCACTGGGTCTCACGGTGACCACAAGAGAGGGAGATCCTACGGGCCTACAAAGGACTGAACGAAGCAGAGTGACTCACTCCCCAGCGGGGAAGGAATCTAGCTTCTTGGGAGCCAGCTTCTGTTATTAGAATTATTTATTATTCTATTTATTTACTTTTTAGCACTTTAGGAGATGTTTGTGTGAAGATGATGCGGAGAGAAGAGAGGGAGCAGAAAACAGACCGTGCCATTTAACATCTGTAGAGTCTCACAGGGGAGGAATTGAGTCATGGAGGAGCAATCCCGGTCGGCTTCTCGGAGTAGGGGGCCTCTGGGGACTAGAAGTGGAGGTGGGTGTGTTTGAACTGGCAGTGGGCTCGGACAGGCTACGGGTGTTCACTCGGTAGCCTCCTCTTCTGCCCACCCAGCTCCTGGCAAATGCCTGTCAGACCTAGCGCTCAGTGCTCGCCTGATTGAGAATAAACCTTCAAGACCACACCCACCACCCTCCTCCCAGCGCGCGGACTCGCACGCGCATGCGTGCAGCGGAGCGTTCCCACCAGGCCTCTGCGGCGAGGCCACCGTGCCCCCACCCCGGGTCCAGACTAGTGCGCAGGCGCGGGGAGTGCGCGCACCGGTGACGTCACTTCGCGCGGGACTCCGCCGAGCGAGGTGTCGCGCACTGACAGCGTCGCCATGGAGCCGAGGGCGGGTGAGGGGCGGCCCCGGGCACCACCTGAGAAACGCGCGGGGGATGCGGAGGGGCCACCTGAGAGTCGGGCAGGGGACGCTGAGGGCTACCTGAGAGACGGGCCAAGGAAGGCTGAGGGGCCACCTGAGTGTCGGGCGGGGGACGCGGAGGGGCCGCCTGAGAGACGGACCGGGGGTCGCGGAGGGGTCACGTGAGGGACCGGCAAGGGGTCGTGGAGGAGTCCCCAGGGATTGGGCGGAGAAACCGCCAGAGACAGAAGGGGACATGGACGGGCGGGGTCTCCGAGGGTTCTGAGCGGGGTCGGGACGCTGTCGGTGGAGTAGGTAGAAGAAGCGGGGCTGCCTTCTGGGTAGGTGGTGGTGTCCATTTCCGCACCCGCCTCCCCCCAGATGAGCTCTGCCTCCTGTGTCGTCTGCCCCAGGCCCTGAGGAGGCTCGCCCCAGAGCCCCTGAGCTTCGGTGATTGATTGCAGGATTGCCTGGCAAAGATGGTACTGAGGCTCTCGCTGCCCCCACGGTCTGTTAAAGCCGATTTGGAGAAATGTGAATAAATCCCCTCCTCCGTTACTGGCCGGGCAGCATGGAACAGCACAGGAAACAGGTGCTGGTAGCTCGGTGGAATGGTAACAAAGACCTTTGGAGATGCCTGCCAAGTGCCAGGACTGCGCTTGGGGCTAGAGGTAGAAGGAGGAGGGAGACCCAGGCTGACCTGACGGGCAGTTACAGAACAGGGTTCATGCATTTCTCACATTAATATATGTCGCCTTTTATTATCCTAATTATTTCCCATGTTTTGGTAACTTTCCAAGGGCAGGGCGCTGCCCTTTTATTCTCTCCCTCCCCTTGCAATTAGCCCACTGCTTTCTAAATGGGAGTCACTCAGATGTGATGATTAATTGACTCTGGAGCAAGGGCCACAATGCCTACAATTCCTGGGTCCCACACAGCGACCTGCACAGTGCTGGGGATATTGTTGGACCTCTGAGTTGTTAGTGAAAGTAATGTCGTGGCTTTTTTTAAAAAAGTGTTTATTTATTTGGCTGTCCTGGGTCTTCGTTATTTGCAGGGGCTTTTCTCTGGTTGTGACAGGTAGGGGATGCTCTCTACATGCAGGACACAGCCTTCTTATTGAGGCTGCTTTCCTTGTGGCGCAGGCTGTAGAGGGTTCAGGCTTCAGTTGTGGCTCCCCGGCTCTAGAGCACAGACTCAATAGTTGTGGCTCCTGGGCTTAGTTGTCTCTCGGCATGTGGGATCTTCCTGGACCAGGAATCGAACCCGTGTCTCCTGCATTGGCAGGCAGGTTCTTTACCAATGCACCACCAGGGAATTTGTTTTAATGGTTTCTGTTTTGAAAAAAAAAACACAAAAAACAAAATAGGGTGTTTGGGGTTCCTCAAGAATCAGAGGTCCCAAAGGAGGAATGTCTGTCTCAGCTAGCCCTGACAGGAGAGGAGGTACAAAGACCTGAAAAAGACAGGGGTACAGATGTGTGAGGCCAGGGACCAACATTGGGCCCCTTTTTAAATTCATGGTGGGGGGTGGCAGGAGATGAGGCTGAAGCGGACGACAGGGCTTTGCAGCTCATTCCACACTCAGTGTCAGGGATCCTCAGAGCACTGGAGCAGCATGGAGGGGAGACTTCCTGGGGGTGGTGCTAAAGCTAGGCCTTGAAGAGTGAGGGTTTGACTGACAGGGAGTAGAACAGACTTCCGGCAGAGACCAGAAAATGCAGAGCTCCCAGCAGGAAAGAACAAGCCAAGTCCTGGAAGCTGCCTACATGGCCTCAACCAGGCTGACAGCACTGTAGTCCTGCATCCTTGGAGATGCTTGTTCCCTAAATACACATGAATCTGCAGTCTTGATTTCTGCCTTCTTGGTTCAGAAGGGTCAAGAGGCACCAGAGTGTTTGCAGTGGGTTCCAGGACGCTCTGGGGTCTACCTGTGAAGGGCCTGGTATGGGTGGTGGTCCAGGGGATCTGTGTCTAGCCTGAGGGCATAAGCACTGGAAACCTTTGGCTCTGGCCCTGAACATGATAAAACTACATGTAAACCTTTAATAAATCATTATAAATTGGCGAGGTCTGTAAAGGCATGTGTCAGTAGCAAGGCTGGAAAGCCCCCTGCCCATCAGTCAAGGACTGCTTGAATAAAATTTGACCTACCCGCAATTGCAGAAAAGTGTGAGGGTGCTTTTTATATACCGTGCAGGCCAATCTGCAGGATAATAAGTAAACAGCAACAGAACTCAGTGTAGTATATGTAGCTGCTTGTCTGGGGCGCCCTCTGAGGGAAAGAGAATGGGGGACAGGAGTGGAGTGTCTCCTGTCAGCAGCCTGAGATGCCTGGGGAAAAATTCATCAGGACAAGCGGATGCAACTATCTCAGGGGAAGGGACCCGGTACTCAGGAGACAGTGAGAGAGGCTCTTCATTATATAGATGCCTTTGTGTGTTTTAAAACTCCATTTACAAAGAAGTTATTTAAAATATAATTTATTCACAAGATTCAAAGTCACATAATTCATAAATGTTTATGGTGAGAAGCCAGCCGCCAGTCACATCCTACCGCCCAGGTTGGTGGCTCCAGGTCTGCTGTGGGACTGCTGCCTTGTGTCACTTTTGAGCAGCTTTTACTCAGGGGAGACTGAGGACCTGAGAGGGTGAAGCTGCCGCCCAGGTGTTGAGAGGTGCCATGTCACAGCAGAGTGATTTGGCGCAAACTTCTGCACAGGTGCAAGGATAGCCCTTTGGACCAAGAGAAACAAAACTCCATATAAATGCGTTTATATTCATGTGCCACTTTTATTTTTTTTCCCACTCAACTGGAAACTGCTTTCTGTAGTTCTCCATTTCAAGAGGAGCATGTAGGTAATGCAAGATTTCTAAGGGCTTTCCCTAATCAAATGATTAAGGAATATTTGTTGCCTGAAAATTCGTTTCCAAAGAGAGATCTAGAATAAAGATTCTCACAATAAAGTGGATTGCAGTAGGTAATCCAAAGTAGCAGCTGGCTTACACATCACTCAGGCAAGCGAACGGGCCTTGCAGAGGGAGGGAAATAATCATAGCTGTCTCAAGCCTGACAGACAGAGTGAGATCACAGAGCCTTGACTGAGCAGGACTCGTGTCTCCGAGAAGGGACTTAGGAGTGCTTGGGTCCATGGCTTGAGTGGTGTTTGTCCTGCTGCTACAGGTTCATAGAATAGGCTTCATTAAGCACTTGAGTTATGTTAAATGTACACTGTGTTTGGACTATAACAATTTGTTGGGTGTCAAGTGTCACCAGCCTTGGTTTTTCGACATAGGGGTCAGAAGCCCTAGGTTCTGTCTGGCGTGGCAGAGCTGAGGATGCAGTGGGAGCAGACAGGCCCTGGGCCCTGGGACTGCTGTGCTGTGGGGGTCCTGTCCGTGTGTTTATCAGTCACACCCTTTATTGCTGTAGGTGTTTCCAAACAGGACATTCGTGAGCGGATTTGGGACTACATGGAATCACAAAATTTAGCTGATTTTCCCCGGCCTGTTCATCACAGGATTCCCAACTTCAAGGTACTGAACCATTCCTGGAACATTCACAAGGAAATTGGGATATTCCTGAATGAGTAACAGTAGTAAGACAGTTACCACCCCGCTTCACGGTGAATTTGAACTCGCTGAACAGTGAGTGGTGTGAAATCTGAACCAGCTGGCCAGGATGTCTCTATGCTTAGAGATGTCCTTCATCATGTTATTAATACTTAACACTCACTCTCAAGCGCCTCTTGCCTTTCTGTGCGGGATTGGTGGTTGAGTTGCATCTTGCCCTGAGGTGGTACTGAGGCTACTGCTTCCCATTTGGTACAGAGTGGAATATTTCTCCCGGCTGGAAGCCTTCGATCCTTGTGGTGCCTTTTCATACAGCTGGCTCCTAAGGGCCGATGTACTCTGAGAGGGAGCCCCAGCCAGTGGGGCTGGCTTCTAAGCCCTTTGCACCCTGGCTGCCCCTTTAGACATTTCTCGGGTGACCCCAGACCTGGTCTCAGCACTGGCCCCCACGCCTGTGTGGGGGAGGTGTTGGAGCGTCAGGCTGCAGGTGGCTCAGGGCAGTGGCCTCTTGGTAACGTGCACTTGCATTTAAAAACAGGGTGCTTCTCGGGCCGCTGAGCATTTCCCACGTTTGCAGGCGTTCAAAATGGCCAGAACCATTAAAGTCAACCCTGACGCTCCCCAGAAAAACGCCCGTTTCTTCGTCCTTGAAGTAAGTGCACCTCTGTCTCTCTACCTAACCAGGGCTCTTATCTGGCTTGCCAAAACATCAGAGACCTCGAGGTTTTTGCCAGAACGCAGGAACTTAAAGTGGACCCTGATAAACCACTGGAAGGTGTCCGGTTGCTGGCGCTGCAGGTAATCCCATTCCCTGAGCCAGAGCCCTGGCTGCTGGCCAGCCTGCCCGCCGCAGGTGGCTGGCGAGTGGGCACCATCCTGCATTTGGAAGGAGGGTTCTGACTCCCTCCATGCAGAATGTGTCCGTGGAGTTGTTTTTCCCAGGACATTCAGAACTCTTTCATTGTTTGTCAGTCAGAAGTCCTGAACGTGTCTGAATTCAAAGAGGAAAGGTGTTGATGTACCTCTCCAGAAGAGAACAATTACAATATGTATATTTCTTCTACTACATTTGTGATACTATAATTCTTTGAAATTTGATGACTTATGAGTAAGAAATCTGATAAATGAGTTCCCCAAACACATGAATTAGAACACTGTTTCTTATATATAATAGGTCCCTTTTTAAGAAGAAAAATTCCCCCCAGGGTTGCCTTAATTTATAATTTCATTTAATAGGCATAAGTATAAAACTTGGCATAAATTTAAATTTCATAGCTCCAGTGTGATTGTAAAATCAAAATACACATGTAAATTAAATATAAACAAAACTATAAAAGCAGTACCATTCAGGTGACAGCCTTCATTTCATTTAATGGCTGATGTTGGGGCAGTGTGGGGTCTGTGGGATCCTGCCGTATGCTGCTGGGCCTCAGGTGGAGACTCAGTTTCCCTACACCTCCTGAGAAGCCTTGCTCTGCAGGCACCTTCCATCCTGGGTGGGGGGGTGCATACTTGATCAGGCTAGGATGGTGATATGCACGGCCATATCACCTGGGGGTGATGCCTGGGGGTACAGCTTCCCAGGCTCGGCGCCAGACCCTCATCTTGTGCTATTACGAGAACTTGGTCATGGTAAACACACTGGTGAAGCTGTGAGACCGCCAGTCTGAGCATCCTGTCTGTAAGTTAGCACCTGCCGGGGAGCTTTGAAAGACTGTTGCTGATGTCCAGTTCTGAGTCAGGCTTGAGTGGACCTCGACTTTGGTGAGCCTCAGAGCTCCCCAGGGACCTCTAGTTTGCAACCAATGGGTTAGCAGAGTATTGGGCAGTACACCAGAGTCTGGAGACTGCAGACAAAGTCACCCACCTCTGTTGTTACTTCCGTTGAAATACGCTTCTTGGGATTGAAAACCTTTATTTAAGAAAGCCAAACTGTAATTTTATAGGACATTTATTGGTCTTAGGCTGTCATCTCCTGCTGAAAAAGTAAGATATGCTATTTTTTACATAAAAGAGCTTAAAATTTTATAACTGCCTCATGGCCCACCCTTGTATAATCTGCAGCAGTGTCCTTGGCTGTGGTTCTCAAACTTGCCCTGTGCATCAGGAGTCCTGGGTAGGCTTATTAAACCAGGCTGCTGGGCCCCACCCCAGAGCTTCTGATCATGTCAAATGGTGCCCAGGGGCCCTCACTCTGAAAACCTCTGTTCTTGGTCTTGCAATAAACATTTGAGAATTAAATAGAATAAAACGGCTATTGACACAAGTCAGTGTAAAATATTGATTATAACGGGTACTGATCTCTCAGACTGATTTACTGAGCAGCAAATTAGGTATAAGTGCTTGATGGGGTAATGTCTTAATGTGGCTTAAAAATAAAACATCATTGTACCTGGATAGGGCGTAATTCGAGGAGCATAAGGCAGCAAGATTATGGTTGGAGTTTTCTTCAGGACAGACTTCTTTTGGATTTGCATCATCATTTTCACTGGGAACAATTTTGAATGGCAAGTAGAATAGAATCAGCAAGTTTTACAAACCCTCGCCCCTTTATTCTGAGTCAGGGTAGTGTAAACTGTTCTTAAGTAACATCGTGCCCAAGTATTATTTAGTTGAGTTTGCAAACCAGCTCATCTTCTTGACATATACTCCAAAATACAGGTAATAGTAGCTTGCTTCTGTTCCTGAAATGTTAAAACAATACATAAGAAAGTTCCCATGTTAAATTTTGTAATTTATTTACTGTCTTTTCTTTTAAAAGAGCAAAAAAACATTGTTGGTTCCAACACCACGACTGAGAACAGGGTTGTTTAATAAGATTACTCCACCCCCTGGAGCAACTAAAGACATCTTGAGAAAATGTGCCACCTCTCAGGTGAGTTTGGAAGCAGCGCCAGCCGCAGGGAAGAACCACTCTCAGCCATGCCCTCCGGTGAGTTAGAACAGTGTGACTCCGCCACTGGGTTGACGTCTGTGTTTAGCAAAACCGAATGAAGCGTGGTGTGAGGTGTTCAGCAATCTTGTCCTTACAGGAGCCCAGAAGAAAAGCTGCCAGGCACTTGATTTTTCTTTTGCACCAGGGTGACAAATAGTAAACTTCCTGGTAAGAAAGAGAAAAGGAAAAGCCAATTTTCTGGTACTCTGGCGCCCTCTAGAGTTAACTTTTGATGCTATTCGGTGTCCTAGAGCATTTTCTCAGATACCACAGGGTAGTACCACAGGGTAGAATTTCCAAAATATGTTCAACTGGAAATTGTCTCACCAAGTGCTGAAGTAATAAAGGCTTTAGTAATTTAACAATATTTTCTTTTACTTCCTCATAATGCCATGAAACCAGTATACTGTAAACATTACATTAGAGTGCCTTATAATGAAATTTGTCTAGTATTTTACAGACAAAAAAATAGAATTTGATGACTTTTTTCAGAGTTCTAGAGTTCACCTCAGATCATCTGATTCCTAGTCTGGTGAAAAGGAGAATGGAGCATCAAGAAATACCTTTCTAAAAGGGATTTTCCACCTAAGTCTAGTGTATAACAAGTGAATGCTTTATTGTCATTTATTGATAATCTGTCTTATTGCAAAAACAGAATTTGGCGTGACATAAAAAAATACATATAATAAAGTAAGATAACAAAACGTGTGGAAAAAAAATTAAAGGAAAAACAAATGTGAGAATATAAGAGATGACCCTGGTTCTGGTCACTGTTCAAAGTGCCCACCACATGCTGCCCTGCAGATGGTGGACGTGGCCACAGACCCAGGCCCACCCTTCGAGGGCTGCCAGGGAATCTGGTCAGTATAATCCTGGGTTCTGGACAGTAAAGCAGCCCTTTTCCTCGTACTGAAGTCCAGGTCAGCTGTGGCTGTGGTGCCGGTGCAATGGTCTGTGTCCCCCTTCACAGCATCCCCTCCCCTTTGGAAAGCGACCAACACTCAGCTTGTTCCCAGGAGGCTCTGACGCGCCGGCACTGGCCAGTCTCTCGTGGGCACTCCTGAAAGTGTGGCCCAGCCAGAGTAAAGCGAGGCCGGCTCTCACGACTGAGCTTGCATGCAAATTGAACAGTGTTTGGGCTCTTTTATATCATGAGATACTGGCTAGAAATCAGAGATCCAGGGTCATGAACCTCAGAGTGTTGTTTTCTCTGTGGTGGAGGAAAATGGCAAATAGAGAGTCATAAAGACATGTCTAACGCAGACGCAGACTTAGTACGATTGTTATTTAGGTGGCCGAAGCTTGGTGGTGAAATGCTGCCACTGTGTATGCCGCTTCAGGAGACTGTGATGTCGCCTCACTTCACGGCAGGCACATTGCTGAGTTTGCGCCTCAGCCTCCTGCCACTGTCATGCCCCAGCCGCCTGTGTCTGCCACCATTGTCTCCGCATTTACTCTTGGCCTCAGGAGTGTTCTGGGAACCATGCCAGGGGGAAGACAGAGGGGTCTGCTCACTGCCTAAGTCCCTCTGCCCCTCCAGTGACTCTCGGTTAAATAGAATAGGACTTTGGAGTGTCAGGGAGACTCCTGGTTGCTCATGCTCTGTCTGGTCAAGCTGAGCAGGTGAGGCTGACCCCTGAGAGAAGGGGGGCCTGACAGACAGGTTACAGCACAGAAGACCTGATGCCAGTGTCTGCTCCCCAAGGCTGCCAGGCGCAGAGCCCCTTGACACAGGCTTGAAGATGCCAGCCATGGGCAAGAAACACCTTGCTACATGGGTGTGGTGAGCTTAAGGAAAGACAGGCCTTCCCACAGTGGGGGCACCTGGGGCCAGTGACTGTGGTTTGACTGTTGGGAGGCCCCAAGGTAATCATAGTACTGCTCCTTGGACCAGTCACTTGTCGTGTTCTTGTCACTTGTCCGGTGGCCACTCCTGCCGGGTACTGGGCCTCGCAGTGTCCGACTCTAGTTCCCTAGATTTCCCCAGGGCCTGTCATCAGAGTCGTGGCCGCAGTAGCCTCCCTGTGCCTCCACTCAGGCCGTGTTAGTGGGATAAGTGGATGTCCTTTGGGTGCTCTTTGGTTGAATAACTGGCTGTTCATGCAGAGAGGCCTCCGTTGTTCATGGTGAACTAACGTCCCACATGTGTAATGGCCGTCTTACATGCTGGATGCTTTGCCTGTGCTCTGTCACCTCATTCCAATGTGCGGGACGAGGCGTGGCTGTTGTCCCTGTGCCACAGAGGAGGAGACTGATGCTCAGAGAGCTTCCTTCTGCTGAGGCCGCAGAGGAGGGGTCTGGACCTGGTTCCTGTGACTCCCGACCCTGGGCTCTAATCACTGTGCTCTCCTGCCTCCTGGGAGGAAAGGATTTCCTGAATATTATGAAATGAAAGTCCTGTTCCTTTTGCTGTCAGTTCCCCCTGGTGAAGAATTGTGGGAACTGCCTTAAAATGGTTCTGATGCATGGCTTCCTGAGCTACAGCTTCCGCGCTGCCGCGTCGTTTGCTGTTGGGGGGGCGGCTCACCTGCTTCCCGCGGGAAGTTCAGACCCTGAGCGCGCCTGCCCGTGGGTTATGAGGCCGGCAGTCTTGCTGCATGGGGAGCTCTCAGGCCGCGTGTCTGTTCACAGGGCGTGAGGAACTACAGCACTCCCGTGGGCTTGGACTCCAAGGTCCTTGTGGACTTAGTTGTGGTGGGGTCCGTGGCTGTTTCTGAAAAAGGTAAGATTAAGAACAGAAACTCTGAGATGTGACCACTGACTCTGCAGCCTGCTGTTCCCCCAGCCCTCCGGTCGCCTTACAGATGATGACAGTGAGTAATTTCAGCTTTCTGGATGCATGCCTGGCCTCGAAACCACTGCATCTATCACTCATGTTGAAGAATTAACTCAGTCCCTCCCACTCTTATCCCCACTCAACACCTTTACAGCATTTCCACTTTTTCTTAACAGGAGAAATGACATGAGGTCATCTCTTTTCAGGTGGTGAAAGATTTCCTCTCTGTTCTTAAGTTAACTGGAACTGGAGCTGGATTTATTTGCAGTGTGTCAGTAAATAGTTGGTTTTGGAGAGCCTCCAGTAAATGGAGAAACACTGGGTTCTGAATCTCTTTTTTCTTGTGCAGCAGTAGCCTCCTGGTCAGTGCGGGGTGTCCTGAGCCTGCCTGTGGGGCCTGAGGCTTCTCCCTGCAAGCCTGTGAGCCGGGACAGCGTGGGTCACCCCGCCAGCCTGTGAGCTTGGCTGAGCCGTCCTGGGACTCGTTCCCTGGGGCCTCTTCCCGTCTGCCCTGCCCCGCTCCAGGCTCGGCGTGGTGCTGTCTGGTGCTGTCGGGAACAAGCTGCTGCTCTGGAGCGGGGTCAGCGCATTGCAGACTTGAACCTGTGTGTGCGGCTGGGGCCCCTGTCACTAGGAAAGCGCTCTCTTCTTTTCCCGCCAAGAGATTGTCCGAAGATGCTCATCCCCAGATCTCTCTTTGGAAGTGTATCAGCCAAAGCCACGTTCTTCCTTCAGTAGGTTCCCAGTAACTTGCTGGCGATTCCCAGTAAGTCATTGGTGAGAAGTGCTCTAAGTCTCTCATTCCCAACCCTGAGCACTGTGTTTTTCAGTGTCAGCCTTTAACATTATCGCCCTAAAGTTACTCTTTCCCTGCTCCTGCTCTGAGCTACTGTGTGAGACGCTTAGGAGCAGGATGTTGCAATTCTGGGTTCCTTGTTTTCCGCGTGTTCCCATTAGAGACACTTTACCTGTGTCCTCAGGGTGCGCTCTGTGTGCAGACACGCGGAGGGCGTTGTGTAGTCATGTCCTATGGCCTAAGGGGGCCTTGGAGGACTGCCTGTGGGATGACTCCTGCTGCTGCCAAGTTGCTTCAGTCGTGCCCGACTCTGTGCGACCCCATAGACGGCAGCCCACCAGGCTCCCCCGTCCCTGGGATTCTCCAGGCAAGAACACTGGAGTGGGCTGCCATTTCCTTCTGCGGGATGACTCCTAGGAGAGGAATTACTGGACCAGTGGGTTCTTAAATCCTGATGTCGCCAAGTTATACTGCAGCAGGGGTGCCCACCTCTCATCCTCGCACACCATCTGCCTTGCCTCTCTCTCTCTTCCCCTGTTAATAACTAGGATTATCACACCTCACTTTTTGTGTCTGATAGTAAACAGTGGTGTTTGAGTTGCCTCTTGATTTACATCCGATTTGGGTGAGCTTGAATGTTTCTCCTGTGAACACTGTTGCCTGTCTCTCTGGTCCGTTTGTACCCTTTGCTGCCCTGCTATTGAATTGTCTTTCTCTTCTTCGCATGCATGGTTGAAGACTTCTCATTGTAAAAGTAGCACAGTCAGGTCTGACTCTTAGAAGGATGCCTGAGTGATGGGGCTTCTGTGCTCAGAGATGGCGCTGATGTCACATAGAAGTCAGAACTCCTGGCTGGCCTGGGCATCCTGCTGAGAGGAGTAACTGGACTTGGCTGGGAGCTTGCAGCATGCTCACGTCCACTGTCTTGCGTCCTTTCCCCCTGCTTAGCTTGTCCTTGAGCTTCAGATAACAAATCCTTTTCTTGTGCCGAATTTGTGAATTTTCGACATAGCCCTGCTTAAACTGCCTCCTTCCAAGTTGCGGGCTGTGCTCTTAGTTCCCTGACTAGGGCCTGAGCTGGTGCCCCTGGCACCGGCAGTGGCAGAGTGCTAAGCACCAGGCGCCCAGCGAGGCCCCTGCTTAGCCCCTCAGGCAGGGCTGAGCCAGTTCACTTCCGGCCCCTGATGCAGACTTCCCACTGTCCCTGCACAATGAAAACGATTTGCCTTTAGTAGGAACTTGTTCTTAGTGCTTTAGAAACTACCCTTCCCTCCCTTTTAAATGTGGATCTGTTAACATAAAGCTCCTGTAAGTACAAGCTCTACTTCCTTTGTAAAGGTGCGCAGGCTGCCAAGTTCCTTGACTGTGTGTTATCCGAGGCACCCGTCCCGCGTGGCACTTCCCCTTGAACTCCCCCAAGTCCACGATGAGAAGCGCGCTCCTGCCTGATTCCCCAGAACCCACACATGCTGCTTCTCTGCCTTGCCTCTTAGGCTGGAGAATTGGGAAGGGAGAAGGCTATGCCGACCTTGAATACGCCATGATGGTGTCGATGGGAGCGGTCAGCCAGGGGACGCCAGTGGTCACCATCGTCCATGATTGCCAGGTGCTTCCTGGGAGCAGGCCAAGCAGAGCTGCCACTCGGCATGGAGCATGAGGGCCAGGGGGGGGCAGCTGGGCCTCTGCCTTCTCTCTGCACTGTGTCGGGTGTGGGGTGTGGCTCGCCGGGCCGGATGTGCTTGGTGGCGTGGCAGCTCGGCCTGGAGCAGGACAGGTTTGGGGGACATCATCCTTCCATCAACAGGCGCGGCGAACGCGGCTGGGGCCGCGCCCCAAGCAGCTCCCTCACCCACTTCTGTTCGACCAGGTCGTTGACATACCTGAAGCACTCCTCGAGGACCACGACCTCACTGTGGACTATATCCTCACTCCAACTCGAGTCATCACCACAGGGTGTGAGCGCCCCAAGCCAGCGGGAATCTCATGGTCCAAGGTGGGTCGCCGCGAGGTGGAGCGAGGCCAGCGCCAGCCCGTGGCTCACAGACACCCCCTCTCCCTGCGTTCTCTGTCAGACTGCTGTCCCAGGCCTGCGTGGCTGTGTGTTAGAGCCGCCCGTGAGCTTTTGAACAACAGCTTCTGAATCAGGCTCCAGGCGTGGGCTAGAGAACATGCTTAAGAAGTCTGTGAGATCCTCCAAGCAGGCAGGATCCAAGGTCTGCACATGGCACCAGCGATAGCGGTGGGAGGTGGCCAGCTCCACTAGGAGAGCCAGCCCCTCGAATCTACTTGCCAGCTGGGTTCATCTCTAGGAGCTGTCTTCTGCCACCCCAGCTGCACATGGCCCTAATCATCAGGCTTTCCTTTTGTAAGCCGGCTTTCTCAGTGCCATCTGCGCCTCCATGCAGAATGGAATTGGGGAGGCAGCACCCACAGCTTCATAAGCTGATGCCATGGTGACTTTCTCTCCAGAGTAGGCAGTAGCATGCATCACAGACTGGTCTGCAATAGAAGTTTGACCCCAGAAGCCAACCTCTAGGTTATGATGCTGTCTGCTGGAAAATAGCCAGAGTTACTGAGAAAGCTGGAGAAGTTGTGCTCCGATTGGACTGAAACTCTTGGTCAAATTAGCATGTTTGTCCATATTTCACATTCCTTACACTTGAGTCATCCAGGGCTGGAAGGCTGCTTTCCTCTGGGCGTGGGAATCAGCAGTGTCCACCGCCAAGGATGGCCCAGAGGGGACATCCTCTGCTCTCATCCCACCGCGAGGGTCTCCCTGCAGAACACCTGTGCTCCTGCTGGAATCACCCCTGGTGAGAGCAGGGAGAAGGTACAGCATCCTTCATGACTGTTGAAACATCCCTCAGGGCGGTTAGAACTGAAGGTTCCTTGGAATCCGGGCCCACAGTCTCCGTTTAGATGGAGTGGTGGCCAAGACACCGGCCGTGGGAGTGAAGGGGCTGTGCTCAGGGCTGAGCATGTGGTCTGGGAGGATGTGCCAGAGGGGCCGCTCTTCATAGCTGAGGGCTAGCTGCAGTGCAGGGAGGGAGGGTTCTGGGGGCCTCGCCAGGGAGAGGAGATGGTTGCCTCGGAGAATACCCGTAATTTAGTAAGAAAAAGATGAAAACAGGAACAAGTTAGGTTATCAGTTGTGTTAGATGAATATAATCCCTCTTAGATGAAAGAGAAACAGTCCAGCCACAGCTTCCTGAGACCCCTCAGCCACACCGATGCCTGCTTGCCGGGACCTCGGTTTACTCACCGTCTTCCTGGGGGATGCTAACCATCGGTGAGGCCGTGCCGAGAATCCCTCACTGTGGGTCCTGAGCTCTCAGCTCTGCACCAGCTGGTCGTCCCCCTGTGTGGGCCCTGTGAAGGCGGGGTCCTCTGGCCCCCAGACTCTTGCCTGGCCTTGCCGTGTATGCAGCCAGAGCACCTCGGGGACGGGGAGGTGGCGGGGGCGGCTCAGTGCTGCTTGTAGTGCTGTTTCAGGCTGGCTCCTGGGCACAGACGGGTAGGTCCTGAGCCTTCTGTGACCTCCCCACATAGACTCACGTGACCCCAGTGTGGCCGGGGGGTGAGGTTAGAGCCAGTGTCGTCTTGGGTTGGCGGCAGATGCCTCGAGAGTCAGATTTCTGATTGTGTTGGGCTGAGTGTGCATTTGTAGGGGACAGGTTTTAAACTTAATCTCTAAAGGGAACATGTATTCATAAATGACTGCCATCTGCGTGCTTCAGCAAGAAGTGATTGGGGCATAGAAAAAAGCCAATTTTGCTTTATACCAGCTTTTTAAATGGAATGATTAGTTACAGAAGGCATAATTTTTTTTTCCTGTTTGATTAACAAGCAGTATCTTTTATTTCACATGGCAAATTGACAAAAAACCTAACAAATGTTCCTAATTGCCAGCCAGGAAAAATAGCACCCCTACGGGTCCCCATGTGGGAATCCAGCCTGTCTTCTGGGCTCTCAGAGGCTGTCACCTCTGGGCCTCCATCAGCCCACATGTGCCATTCCACAAGGAGCACAACGGGGGCCAGGGGGCTGGGGAAGTGAAGCAGCAGAGGCCCCCTCATCAGAGAGGCTTTTCCTTTAGAACTCATGGGGCATGGGCCCGCGGGTCTGCAGAGAGGGCACTAATGCTGAGCTTTGCCGTCCTAAAGAACATAGTGCTCTCAAAATGAGCAGTTTTACATAAAAGGCTTGCATTTCTGCACTTCCCTTCCCAAGACCCCTTAGTGTGTGTCGGCGTGGCGATGCTGTGGACTCCGTAGGTTTGTGGTGTGCTGGAGGGCATTCCTCGTCCTGCCGCTGACTGCAGTCTGTCCGGGTGCTGGCTCGGGTCAGCGAGTCCCGGGGACGTGCACAGGATGCATGTGTGCCTCACACACGTTCTAGGATGGATATCTGCTGCGTGAGCGTGGAGCCTTGCCCCACAGGGCCAGGCTTCTTGAGAACATGCACAGCTGCCTGTGGATCCACTGGGCAAAAATCACAGGCGCTTCAGGACTTAAGGGGCAGCCGTCCAGCCGAGGCAGCCTCGCAGCGGGCCCACCCAGTGGGCGCACCGTGTTTACCAGGAGGCATGGCCTTGGTGGCTCCCACGGGGCCAGGCTTCTTGAGAACGTGCACATCTACCTGTGGATCCACTGGGCAAAAATCACGGGAGCTTCAGGACTTCAGGGGCAGCCGTCCGGCCGAGGCAGCCTCGCAGCGGGCCCAGTGGGTGCACCGTGTTTACCAGGAGGTGTGGCCTTGGTGGCCCCCACTGCTGGTTCGGGGACTGGGGCAACGCTTCGTTCTTCCACTCAAGGACACAGACATGATTTCTATCTGACTGTGATTACTGTTTTAAATTTGATCATCCTTTCTAAATGATCCAGTAACTTAAGAAATCCTTACGACTCTAAATGTGACCAGTTTAAATTTGCTGCTAAACACTTCAAAAGAATGCAAGAATTTGAACCCCTTAAGAAGGCAGACCAGGGGTGTGGGAGGGAGTCAGGTTGGCTGGATTCGGGACGTCTTTGGGATTCTTTGGGACACAGAGCCTCTAGTGGAGGAAAATGCCCTTAGATCAGGAAGCTTGGCCCCATCTTGTGGGTGTCTTCATGGCAAAGACATGGTTTTTGTTTTCTTTTTGCATCTCAGCAGTGGGGCTTCCCTCATGGCTCAGTTGGTAAAGAATTCACCTGCAGTGCAGGAGACCCCAGTTAGATTCCTGGGTCAGGAAGATCCGCTGGAGAACGGATAGTCTACCCACTCCAGTATTCTTGGGCTTCCCTTAAGCTCAGCTGGTAAAGAATCCGCCTGTTTTGTGGGAGACCTGGGTTTGATCCCTGGGTTGGGAAGATCTGCTGGAGAAGGGAAAGGCTACCCACTCCAGTATTCTGTCCTGGAGAATCCCATGGACTGTATAGTCCATGGAATCGCAAAGAGTTGGACACGACTGAGCAACTTTCACTTCACTTCACTTCAGTGGGAAATGTGAGGAGGAGGAAGTTTTTCTCTGTGCAGCAGTGTGCTCTGTTCTGAAGACTCGCACGGCTCCTGACTCAGCTGTGCCAGTGACAAGAACAGCGTCTGACAGGCGAGGCTCTGCTGCGGTGGAGTCACCTACCTGCTTAGTGCTGGGAGTGGGAGCCAGTGGGGGCTGGAAGCCTCTAGGTCTCTGAGAGGGCATTTGACATGCTTGGGCGTTCTTGTTTCTTCTCAGTCTTATCCTAATCCATTGATTCTCAACCTGGGACATGTGTGTCTCTTGCAGTTTGGAGGTCCATGCACAGGGGTTGAGATATTGTACACAGTTTTAGGGGATTCCTTTGTGGGAGGGAACCTCAGCTTCTCTCCAGGGTCTCTGACACCCTGCCAAGGATAAGAACCATTGCCCTAAGTCACATGTGATTCTGAATATATTGAGGACTCTGGTACTATTTGAGCTATTTATTTTTGTAGACAAATTAGACCTGTTCATCTTGTGTGCTGATCTGTGTTGAGGTACTCATGTGTGTTGGAAGCCTGCATTTGGACCATTGCTTGCGTCTTGGTGACTGAATCTTTTTTTTTTTTTTTTGGCGGGATCTTAGTTCTCTGACCAGGAATTGACCCTGCACCCTCAGCAATGAAAGCAAGGAGTCCTAACCACAGAACCACCAGGGAATTCCCTTGGTGACTGATTGTTTATGTGCTTTATGCCCCAAACAGAAGCCAGAATGCCCCTCTAAAGAATGATTTGTCAGAAAGACCTGAGCTTGTCTTCCTGGCAGTGCTGGTGAGGGCTTCTGGTGGAGAGAGTTCCTTCTCTGCCGTGTGGTTCCTTAAGACACATGAGACCAATTCTGCCCCTGCTCAGCCCCTAGGGCCCCCAGTGCACAGCACAGGGCCTCCGCCTCGAGTATTGGGCCTCTTCTGTCGCCTCCGTTGCTACAAGTGCTCTTTGATCAACTTAGCCAAAAAGCCAAAAGGGTCCTTTGTATGAACGTCCTACTAGCTGAGATATAACATTGTGTGTAGAATCCGTTGTTTTGTAGCCTGATGACCCATTGCTAGAAAGTGTTGTTAGTATAGCGTTCTGTTCCACATTTGCCTTAATTGTGCTTTTTCGGTGACGCCTAGATGGGTTTGGCCCTTGGGAGGAGGGGTAGGAGATCCCCATGGCCCCATTAAAGACCTGACCCCACCCACGGTATAGGTCAGGGGAGGGGACAGATATGGAGGTAGAAAGTGCCCTGTTATCCTGGGAGGTCTCCATGACAGTTGCCGTTTACAACCCTGTAACCCTCACACCAGTGATCTTAGCTCCACTTTTGCATAGGACGCCTCGTTGTCTGCCTTCTGGGCCCCCAGGAAAATGGAGAAAGCCGTCCAGCTCCTAGCAGGTGCTGTGTCCTATAGGGCGGACGCAGAGTGGCAGAGGGAGACAGCTGGCCTGAGGGTGCTGAGTCTTCCGCGAGCGCGTGTGGCAGAGGCTCCTGCATGACGGATGCTTCTTCCCTGGGGCTGAGCCGTGGTCCCTCCTGGACGTCCCGAGAATAGCTGGAGCTGCTTTGCTTTTTCAGATTAGCTGTGAGATGCTGGGGAAGATGCCCATCCTCAGAAGCCTGCGCCACCGAGAAGAGCAGGCTGGGAAGGACGTCACCCTCCAGGACGGGCCCCGGAGCCCTCCAGGCGCCACCAGAAGCCCTCAGGACCTGGCCCCACCAGAACTGGGCTCTGTGCCTCCCAGCTCTGTTCAGATTGGGAACCTCCCCCGGGATGCCAGGGTGAGCGAGCTGAAGCGGGCCCTCAGCGCACTGGGCGTGGCGCCCTCGCGGCTCACCTGGCAGGGGCCGCAGCACAGGGCCTTCCTTCACTACCGGGACCCGGCCGAGGCCCAGCAGGCCATCGCCTGCCTGCAGGGCTTCCGCCTGGGTGCCAACACAGTGAGGGTGGTGCTGGCCAGGCAGCAGAGAGCCAGTGATCTGGTGGGTAGCCACACCACAGAGCCTCTCCCTGACCATCGACCAGCCATTGCTGGCCCATGACGACATGCCGCTCCGGTCCCCAGCGAACTTCTGAGCCCAGCATAGTGGGTTGTGGTGGAGCCGTTGATGCCTGAGCTGCTGTTGAATTTGGTCCTTTCTGGGAAGTCAGAGCTTCAATTGCTGCCCAGTGTCTCCTGGGGGCAGGAAGTCAGCCCGTGAGGCGCTTGGAGTCTCTTGGAGGCAGGAAGTTCATATTCAGGCTTTGGCGCATCCTGGTCCTTCAGCCTGCGGAATGTCACAGCCCTGCTGGTTTCTTGGTTGAGGGGACTGAGTGGGCAATAAACGAACAGAAGTAAATTCTTACAGCAGTCTAGGGGGTCTGCGTTCTGAACTTGAGAGGCATGGGGGATTAAGAGGAGGTGGACAGATGAGTCTGCCAGGAGGGGCCTTGGCAGGGACCAGCTGCAGAGGCACAGCAGGGTGGAGCCAGAAGTGACCCTTTTGTTCCTAGCTTTTTGGCCTCACATTGCTAGAGGGAAAAAGGTGCAGTCAACCTGCAGAAGCCAGGGGGTTCAGTCCAATCCTCGGGGCACAGTCTGCTCATCTCATCTCAGCCCTGATGCTGGAGATGGCGGCCAGTCCAATGGGACCCCCTGGCCGTGTCCTCTCACCTCTGTCCCCTCCTCACTGTTGCAGCCGGGCTCCTCCCTCTGGGTGACCCCACCCCCACCCCCGCCCCATCCCCACTGTTGGCCAGCTGCCCCCGCACAGCAGGAAGCTCTGCCTCTAGGAGATCTGGCTTTGAAAAGTGAGTGGTCCCAGCCTGTGTCACAGACGAGGCCAAACAGATGCTTTCACACTCATTTGCCCACTGCTGTGTGTTCTCTGCATCTTTCCCTCCATTTCTCTCCTAAAATCAAGCTGGACTTTGGCTGAACTGTGCTTTCTAAACAGAAGCGCTTTTGCAGTTGATCCTGGGTGAAAAGTCAAGATAAGTATTTAAGTGGAGATTTTATTTTTTGCAAATGTATATTCATTGGAAGTGTTTATTTTTTCACCAGAAGGTCTTACTGAGCATGGTTTGAGCCCATCATTACGCCTCAAGGGGGCAGGCCTTGCCAGCGCTTTGAAGAAAATGTTCTCAAGGCATTCAGTCTCTGTTTGAAAAAGCATTTTCTCATTGATGGAGAGTTTGGGAAGAGACTCGACCCTTAGATTTCCTTGTTAAATGCCGCCTCTTTCCACATTTTTGTGAACAAAATCAGGGAGTAGAATATCTTAACGGAGGTCAGACTGTCAGGCCTCTGGGCTCACCTTTCTCTGCCCGAACCATACGCCCCTGTCCTTCAGCTGGTGTCATTTGGTCACTTGTGTTCATCTTGGCCATTCCAGACCAGCTCACCGCCCAGTCCAGAGTAGTGGCCTGATGTTTGAACTCCTCACTCCCCTTGGGTTTCCCCCTTTTCCCAGAACACCTCTTGCATTTGACATGCTGAGTTTTTGTTGATGTCTTTATTGTTGGTTTGCCACCATTGGAGCAGCGCCCTGGGAGGTTAGGAAGTGAGCCTGCCCCTGCCTGTGCTCTCCGCCATCCGTCCCCTAGCCTCGAGAACTGCCTGCTGATGCGTGCGCAGAAATGAAGGGACCCGTCAGTCAGAGCCGAGGGGCAGGCTGTGTCCGTGCCTCGCTCCTGGGGCCAGGTGTCCGGTGAGCCTTGAGCCAGCTCCTCACACTGCTGAGCTTTGCATGTTAGGGATGACCCCTGTGCGCTGGGCCAGGTTGCTGGGCTCCCTGTCACTTTTAGCCAGAAGAACCCAGGTGTGTTGATACACACATAATCTGAACGCATTCATTGTCTTCATATTGGGACAGTAGGTTGGTAGGCAGGAGACAGGACCAAGGGCCTGAAATAGCCGCCAGGTATCATGTGCGTGCCTCCCCTCTGCCCGCCTCGGGCTGCCCTGGAGCCAGAGTTCTCAGCTCTGCCAGAAGGGGCATCAGGGACCCAGGTTTTTGTTCCCAGGGTTCTTGAGTATTTGTCAGTGTCATAATCGTGTAATTCACATAATAAGAGAATAATGGAAAATGAGCACTTGACAAGTTTCTGAGACTGCATGAACCTTTTTAAGTGGCTCTGCTGTGACTCCTGGGTCCCATCCTGTTTGCTGAGCAGTGGTGCAGCTCTGCCTGCGATGCGAGGAGACTCGACCACACTGGGTCTGCACCCTCTCCAGAAACCCAGACTCCGCTCTGCACGGGGGCCAGGTCCTGGGGCTGTGCCGTCTCCGCTGTCAGTCCCTATGATATCGTGGAGCCTCTCTGGGCATTTGTGTCCTCGGCTTTATAGTGAGAGGGTCAAGCGTGTTGTTCCTAAGGCCTGGCCAGTTCTAACGTCCTGTTTCTTTTGAGGTTCACTGCTCGCCATCACTTAGATTTTTCCACTCTGGAAATTTGGGGCTGTCAGAAGTATTGTACAAATGGTGTCACCCCTCACCGCACCACGTAAGCAGCCTTTATATTGCCTCTTATTTACCTCCGGTGTTTCCTCTGCACAGTAGTAAAACACAGCTAGCATTAACACACGTGCTTCAGAACCACACAGATTTGGCCAAGAGCATCTGTCTTGCCACTGCCGGGCACCTCCTCTCTGAGCTTCCACATGCTCAGCTGTGAATGGACATAGTGACAGGATCTCCTCTACATTTGTTATTTTGAAGGGTGAATAAAGCAGCTTGGATTTCTAAATCATTGTTGTTCAGTCACTAAGTTGTGTCCAACTCTTTGTGATCCCATGGACTGCAGTACACCAGGCTTCCCTGCCCTTCACTGTCTCCTGGAGTTTGCTCAAATTCATGTGCATTATGTCGGTGATGCTAAATAATACCACATGTAAAAATAAATTCCGGGTTAATTAAGTATCTGAACATAAAAATAAATGTAAAGGAATTTGGGGATAATAGAAGAGAATGTTTTCTAATGTTGGGTTTGGAAGGGATGGACAAGATGTTGAATTTAAGGAAGAGCTTTTTCCTTCATCCCCCTTGGAATCCATATGAGCCCTCTAGGATGAGCTGTCTTCTGGGCGCTTCTCCAGGCTGCAGTGTTAACCCTTGTGTTTTCTGCATTATGATTTCTGTATGTTCTCTAAAATTTGTCACTATGCATGGACGATTTTATTTAGCATTACTTATCTGAATGCAGAGTTCCAAAGAATAGCAAGGAGAGATAAGAAAGCCTTCCTCAGTGATCAATGCAAAGAAATAGAGGAAAACAAAAGAATGGGAAAGACTAAAGATCTCTTCAAGAAAATTAGAGATACCAAGGGAACATTTCATGCAAAGATGGGCTCGATAAAAGGACAGAAATTGTATGGACCTAACAGAAGCAGAAGATATTAAGGAGAGGTGGCAAGAATACACAGAAGAACTGTACGAAAAAGATCTTCGTGACCCAGATAATCACGATGGTGTGATCACTTACCTAGAGCCAGACATCCTGGAACGTGAAGTCAAGTGGGCCTTAGAAAGCATCACTATGAACAAAGCTAGTGGAGATGATGGAATTCCAGTTGAGCTATTTCAAATCCTGAAAGATGATGCTGTGAAAGTGCTGCACTCAATATGTTAGCAAATTTGGAAAACTCAGCAGTGGCCACAGGACTGGAAAAGGTCAGTTTTCATTCCAATTCCAAAGAAAGGCAATGCCAAAGAATGTTCAAACTACCGCACAATTGCACTCATCTCACACGCTAGTAAAGTAATGCTCAAAATTCTCCAAGCCAGGCTTCAGCAATACATGAACCGTGACGTTCAAGCTGGTTTTAGAAAAGGCAGAGGAACCAGAGATCAAATTGCCAACATCTGCTGGATCATTGAAAAAGCAAGAGAGTTCCAGAAAAACATCTATTTCTGCTTTATTGACTATGCCAAAGCCTTTGACTGTGTGGGTCACGATAAACTGTGGAAAATTCTGAAAGAGATGGGAATACAGACCACCTGACCTGCCTCTTGAGAAACCTATATGCAGGTCAGGAAGCAACAGTTAGAACTGGACATGGAACAACAGACTGGTTCCAAATAGGAAAAGGAGTACGTCAAGGCTGTATATTGTCACCCTGCTTATTTAACTTCTATGCAGAGTACATCATGAGAAACGCTGGGCTGGAAGAAGCACAAGCTGGAATCAAGAGTGCCAGGAGAAATATCAATAACCTCAGATGTGCAGATGACACCACTCTTATGGCAGAAAGTGAAGAGGAACTAAAAAGCCTTTTGATGAAAGTGAAAGAGGAGAGTGAAAAGTTGGCTTAAAGCTCAACATTCAGAAAACGAAGATCATGGCATCCGGTCCCATCACTTCATGGGAAATAGATGGGAAACAGTGGAAACAGTGTCAGACTTTATTTTGGGAGGCTCTAAAATCACTGCAGATGGTGATTGAAGCCATGAAATTAAGAGACGTTTACTCCTTGAAAGGAAAGTTATATCCAAGCTAGACAGCATATTCAAAAGCAGAGACTACTTTGCCAACAAAGGTCCGTCTAGTCAAGGCTATGGCTTTTCCAGTGGTCATGTATAGATGTGAGACTTGGATTATAAAGAAAGCTGAGCGCCGAAGAATTGATGCTTTTGAACTGTGGTGTTGGAGAAGACTCTTGAGAGTCCCTTGGACTGCAAAGAGATCCAGCCAGTCCATTCTAAAGGAGATCAGTCCTGGGTGTTCTTTGGAAGGAATGATGCTAAAGCTGAAACTCCAGTACTTTGGCCACCTCATGCGAAGAGTTGACTCATTGGAAAAGACTCTGATGCTGGCAGGGATTGGGGGCAGGAGGAGAAGGGGACAACAGAGGATGAGATGGCTGGATGGCATCACTGACTTGATGGATGTGAGTTTGGGTGAACTCTGGGAGTTGGTGATGGACAGGGAGGCCTGGCGTACTGCAGTTCATGGGGTCGCAAAGAGTCGGATACAACTGAGCAACTGAACTGAACTGAACTGAAATCATTTTTGGAGTGTTACAGCATGTGTCTCCTATGTCTAAAATCAGCTTCTGGACTGCTCAGGGTAGCACTTAGTGGCCCCTCAGTACGTGCAGGTGAGCAGGTCCATCCTAGTCCTTGGAGTCTGGCCACCCAGTGCAGACAAGTAACATGTGTGCCATGTTCTCTGTGGGCCCAGGTCCCAGCACACACTGTCCCAGCTGTGAAGCAGTGCACAGCGTTCTACCCATTTCTGCAAATGAGAAGAGTAAGGCCACTTAGGGGGCAGTGGTGCCCCCACCTGGCCCCACAGCCAGTTCTGGCAGTGCTGAGCCTGGTACAGATGGTCACTTCAGGTCTCAGCCTGCTTCTGCCCCCATCTCACACCTGGGCCGTCTGGACTGGAGGCTCCCCAAGGCCAGGACTGCACATCCCAGCGGACAAGAGCTCTGCCTTTTGAGAGTGCCTTACCTGCACCAGCAGATGGGCGACTTACAGATGAAACGGGGCTCTCAGAAGGCGTGACCGGCTTGTTCAAGGCTCCAGACCCAGGTGAGGTGGTCACTTGGATCCCAGCCTCTGCCCCCAAAACCCTGCCGGCTTCTTGCATTATCAGTTGGCCGTCCACACCTGCTGATTCCTCACCATCCCTGGGTTCAACCAACTGAGAATTTTGACTACAGGATGCATTACCCATAGATATGGAAGGCTGAGTGTATGACACAGTTTTATACAAGGGACTTGTGTGTCAGTGGATTTTGGTATCTACAGCTGCTTCTGGAAGCAGTCGCACAGATACCAAGGGATGACTGTATCTTAACCTCCAGCAAAGGAGCCAGGATGGCACTGTTCACACCGCACCCTCCCCAACCCAGCCCCCAACCCCTGAGCTGCCAGGAAGTGGGGGAGCCACCCCCCTAGACTCTGAGGGGAGGGGTCCCGCCACAACTTCTGTAGGTGTGCCCTCCTCTCATCCTTCAGCCGCCGTTTGGCCACCCTGGTTCCCCTCCGGTGACACACAGACCTGCTCTCAGGTGCCGCAGAGGGGGAAAGAGACGTGATGACACAGGCTGCAAGCAGGGACGGCTGAGGGTCAGCTACCCAGGAAAGGAAAGCCTGTGTAGCTGAAACCGCAACCGCGCACGTTTGTGAAGAGGGATATAGGTGAGAAGATAAATGTCAGATGAGAGCAACATTTAGAAAGCATAATCAGGTGCAGGGGATAGGAAACATGGGGCAAATCCAGCTCCCCATTCACACCCACAGCAGACATCAGTGACAGATACCAGCACTCCGCCTGGCCAAGCTTCAGAAAACTGCACTGGGGTTTAAGGAACCAGGGCCAGATATGAGATACCAGTATGAAATAATGAAGCTGTCTGCGTTTTGGCCAAAGGAGCAAAACAGGTTCCTTCCCTGCATCTCTTTTTATTCCTTGGGAGCATGGCCACACATTGCCATCTGCCCTCCCCCACAGGCTCCAGGGAAGCACCTGGCTTGCAGAGGATACTTCCAGATCTTCAGTCCTCACACCCCCTGCACTCAGCAGAAATAACCGAGTGGGGATTGCTACACTCCCGCCCCCTGTATCTGGATCTAACCTGTTGAGTGTTCCACATACAACAGGTACTGTGGGCTCTCTGGTCATTTTCAAAGTGGATTCTTTGAGGGGTAGGGCTACTGTGGGGAGGTCTGTCTTCAAAATAAATCTTACACAAAACTCCATACTTGAAAGCAGGAAGAGGTCAACGAGCAGCTGAACGAACAATCACTTTCCACAGTATGCCGTAGGGGGCACTGCCCACCTGACCCCTCCCCCGTCCCGGAGCTGGGAGTTGGGTGACATCTTCTGCTGGTATCTTGTGTCTTCCCTCCTGAGAAGAATGCCTCTAACTTGTTGAGCTGTTTTAAGTGCTATGGAAGGTATAGAATGCCACCCAAAGTTCTTTAACAGCCCCATTGAGAGAAGAGATCTGTGCAGATCCCCTTGAATCTGGGCTCTGAGACAAGTGGGTGAACACTGTCGAACACCTTTCCTGAGGAGGCCACGGAACTGGCAGCTTCCACCCCATCTTCTTGGGACACTTGTTCTTAGAGCCCAACCCAAGCTGCGCATGGAGAGGGCTCACAGAGAGGAACCAGTGCTGCCAGCCCACCAGCCTCATGGGTGTGCCATCTTGGAAGTGAGTCCCAGCCCCAGAAGAGCTGTCTCAGCCAATGCCTGCTGGAGCAGACACGGGCTGGTTCCACTGAACTTTGCCCAGATTGCAGTCAGGAGTGAAGTGGGTGATTTTTGCTGCTTTCAGTTTGGAGGGTAATTTGTTCTTCATTAATGATCAGTTGCACAGTTTCATTTATATTATAATGATGTTAATGTATAACATATTTATAAATACATTACTGAAGGTGTAATTTAGAAATACAAGTTAAATAGATAACGCTAATGCATAATTTCACCTGATCCTCATAGGCACTTTCAAGGGACATCGCTATTCACAGGCTGGTAAATTGCCCACAGTTACCCAGCTTTGGTAGTGAAGCCAGGAGTCAGAATGTAGCTGATCATAGGCTGAACCAGGATTATCTGTGTATCTTCTATCCCATCCCTGTGCGTCACGGTCGCCTGACCACCTGAGGTGGAAAGAGGCAGACAAAACCGAGTTGTTTTCTAGAAGAAGGATTGTTTGGGGGGGATTCCCCCAGGGCACGTACGTGCTAATGGCAGACACAGCCCTGGGGCTGGGGTCTGCTCAGTTTGGGAGCCTGCAGGGGCATCTCCTGGCAGCAGGTAGCAGGTTTGGTCCACATCCTGTATCGAGTCTATCCTGTCAGTTCTGATCTGCATGTCCCTGTTGGAAGCCCGCCATCTGCTGGTCACCGGGCCAGCCTCTCCTCTTGCTAGAAACAGACCCGTGTGTTATTGCCTGGATAGGTGAGAGACTCAGGCACTGAGTTTCACTGGCTTGCTCCCTGGTGCGAGGCAGAGCCCCTTGTCCCCCACCCCACCATGCCCTCCCCTCTGTGTTCCCATCTCCTCCTCAATCCCTGTCATCATCCAAGGTTTTCACTGGAGACTGCCTGGGCAATCTTTCAAACATGCAGAGACTTCTAAACAGTGGAACCCACACTCCTGTTCCTCTAGTGGGGCAGGATTTCTTCCTGTGAATGGAATTCTTTATTTTCAACGTCCATAAATCCACAAAGGTTATGATGGGAGCTGACATGTGACCATGTAATGTGGACATTTTGGACTTAGGATTGTTTGGAAGCAGTAAACTCAGACCCTGAAGTGCTGAGTTGTGAGCAAACTAAAACATCCCTCCCTGCCTCTGAGGGTGGATTCTCTCACTTAACCCTTAGAAGAATCCCACGGAGCAGGCCTTGTCGTCCCCACTCTCTGGGTGCAGAAGGTGCAGCTCCCAGAGGTTATCCAACTTGATGAGGTCACATAGCAGAGCTGGCCTTCAGCCCCAGGGCCTCTCCCCACCATCAAGGGAGAAGCCTGTCCTCTAGGGAGACATGGATCCATCACCTCTCGGCCACCAGCAGGCCCCCTGGGGAGCTGGGAGACACGGTGGCCCATGGGGACAGCAGAGGCGGTTGCTTTGGTGGTGGAAGTACATGGGGTGGGAGCCATACACACCAGGGTTTGCCGTGAGTCCCGCTTCCACAGGCCCTCACCATGTCCTCAGGCAGAGTGCTTGCCCTCTCTTGGTTTCTTCACCTGTCAGCCCTTCATAGAGTCTCTGATTCACTGAATGCTTTGAGAGAAGTGCCCCTACCATGACCCCCATCTTACAGACAGGGAAGCTGAGGTGTAGAGGAGGCTGAGCCATTGCAACCACCCAAGCTCACAGCTGGGAGTAGTGGAGTCAGGACTCGGACGCAGGCCCTCTGACTCCCCGGGTCTCCACCACTGGGCTTGTCATCCTTCTCCAGGGACAGCAGAGTCTCTGTGTGCAGGGAGACGTCTCCTGGGGCTGACATGCTGTCTCCAGGGATGGATTTGAATCCGTGTTTGCTTTCTTAACATTCACTTTTCTACAGTTTATTTTAAATAAGCCCTCTCATTTGTGTGATTAGGAAAAGAGTAAATTCATTTAATTTGACCCTCTCCCAAAAAATGCCAGCTGCCCCTCAACAAAAGTCCAAGGTCCTGACACCTCAAAATCGGATTCACGTGCACAGCTTCTGGCCACAATCATGAGATCCGGTTTCCCGGAGGGCCCTTGCTGTTGTCCCGGCGCAAACTGCAAAGTGGACAGCAGGGGGCGCTGCCGCCCCAGAAGCAGCCAGCGGCGGAATTCCCGGGCCCTCAGAGGCGCTGCCTCTCCTGAGGAGGGTCCCTGCTCACCCGCACACCCCTAGCTCTCCTCCAGGGAAGGACTCGCTGGGCCTCGCACCATTTGGTCAGAGATGGCCCGCCATCCCTGCTCACCTGAGTTGGGACCGTGAGAAGGTGTTACTGCAGGATCCAGAAACGTGGGCCTGCTGAACTCTGGGACTTGGTTTGAAACAGAAACGTTGTACCCTCTTCCAGGGGACATCCCAGGGCCTAGACACAGTAGGGCTCCCGGAGTCCCGGCCTCCTCCCTGGTTTTAATGAGACGAGCCTGGGGGGACGTATCACCACTGTTACTCCTCAGCCACTGTCCAGCCGCAGTGCTTCTCCTGGGCTGCAAGCCCACTGACACAAGGCACTGTGGGAAGTTAGCCGCAGGGCACGGCCGCCACCTGCCCCCAGCACCTCCGTCCTCTCAACAGGCTCACCCCGTGCACGCCCTCAGACAGCCTGCTCTGTACGTCAGAGGGGACCTTGGTGACCATGCCAGCAGGCACACGTGCGCAGTCCATCAGTCGTGTCTGACTTTGTGACCCCACGGACTGCACCCCACCAGGCTCCTCTGTCCGAGAGACTCTCCAGGGGATCCCCCCGACCCAGGGATCAAGCCCGAGTCTCGAGTCTCGAGTCTTCTGCACCAGCAGGCGGATTCTTTACCACTGTACCTACTTGGGAAGCCCAACCATCCAACATCAGGGTCATAAACAGCGCCAGCTTTCTGCCTCTACTCAGGGCTTGGGTGCCTTGGCCTTGGTGCACATCACCCCTTCGGGGTGTTGGCATGACCGACCCCAAATATCCTCGGGCTGGAAACTGTGCTGGTCTGTGGATCTGTGACAGCAACGGTGTGTCAGCCGCTGAATCCTGTCTGATCCAGTGGCAAAGGGTAGTGGATGCTCGGCATTCTGAACGAGGGGATTTGTGCCAGCTCGTCCTCTGCCCATGTGTCTTGACAAAACAGTATTCCACATTTGCAGACTCAAGTGTCCTTCTCCCCTGCCCATCCCCAAGGCCCAGAAATCAGTGCGGCTGTGGGCCCACAGTAAGTCAGTGTTCCATCACAGCTTGCCAGCGGGAGATGCTAAGCAAGCCCCTCCCTCCTTAAAACAGCTCAGAACTCTGAGCCATCAATGCCCAGAAGATCCCAGAAGCAGAGCAAGAGGCTGTAGCCAAACGTCCTGCTCCAACTGGCCTCTCTTGTCTTGAGCTTAAACTTTTGTTTGAGTTTTTCTCCACTGGACTAGGGGGACTTGAGGAAGTGAAGGGATCTCTCAAGGGGGGCTATGGTGGGAACACATGAAAACCAGGTTCATCGTCCCAGAGAGGAGGTGAATGTCAGGGGTCTGAGCTGGGGCTGCTCGGGGAGCTTCCGCACCCCATCCAAAGGCCAGCATGGGGATCAGAGAGACCCCAGTCCCCTGTGCAGACCCTGCCCATCATCATTTCCTCAGCACAGGTAGGAAGCTGGATCATGGACCAGACTTCGACTTCTCCCTTTTTTCACTAGGCCTCGTGGCTGGAGGAAAATGGGTGTCCAGGAGCCACGTGGTATTAATACAGTGGTTGGGAACATAGGCTTTGCATTCAGTTCCACCTCTTACCAGGACTGTCTGGATAAAATCCCCTAACCTCCCCAAGCTGGTTTCTTCATCTGGAAACGGGAGCAGTGAGTTATAGGATCTGCATAGGAGGGCTGCTGAGGAGGTAAATGGAAGTGCCATGTAAAGAGGATGGCCACAGGCCGCCGGGGCACCTCCTGAATGTGAGCGAGCCCCGTGTCTGCGAGCCCTGGCTCCAGGCACTCTGCTCAGCTGCTTCTCCGTTAACACCACAAGCCGGCTGGGCCGCTGGACGGGAGGGGGCAGCAGAGGCCACGGTGAGGCTTCTTCTCCTAGGCTTTCTCAGGAGCCCAGAGAACTTCGGAGGAGAGACTCTAAACTTGGTGCCCATCAGGACCCCCTGGAAGTCTGTGGGCCTGAGGATTCCTGGGTCCCTCCTCCAGAGGTTCTAACGCAGTGACTCAGCACACACACACATACCCCCCACCCACAGATGGAGCAGACAGACAGCCCTGGTGTTTCTGATGAGGGCAGTCCCTGAATCACTCTCTCAGAAGGGAAGCCCTTGAGCTCAGGGGTCTCCTGACCAGAGGTTAGGAGGTCCTGGGGTGGGTCCTTATCGGAACCCCTGATTCAACCCCATGTCAGAGTTCATCTCTTGAGCTAAATGGGATGATGTCTTCTTCCTCCCTGGGAAGGGAGGGAACGAATGTCCAGGTGCATCATATTGGAAGATGGGGAGTCCAGCAGTCCCCAAGCTGGATACTCAAGCCCCTGAGAGGGCGGCCTTGTAAAATATTAGTTCTTGCATCTTGTTTGGTAGCCATCCCCACGATGAAGGGGAGAAGGATAAGAAATGCCTGGATCTCATAGCCATTCCCATCTGGGCACCCCAGAGCTAGGCTGTCTTGCTCCCGACCGGCATCACCTCACTGACCACCGTGCCCATAGGTCTACATGACATTACTATTAGACAGGAGGAAAAGTGAGGCTCAGAGGTGACGTGGCTTGCCCAGGTCAAGCCTTACGGGGCTGGGGCTCCAGCTCTGTCCTTGCGTCCTTGCACTACCTCCAGGAGTGCTGCCGGCGGGGAGCCAGGCTTTCAGTACCTCACCCTCCCCACCCCTACCCCTGCAGTTTCGCCCCAAGAGCCAAGAAAGCAGCAGGACCCGGCGGGCACTTTCCCTTCCATCTGAAGCGCACACCCTGAGTGCAGACTGGTCCCCGGGCCTGCCTCCGCCAGGGGCCAGGGAGCCAGGACACAGCGCCAAGGCGCTGCTGCAGCTGCTGCCTGGGGCCGCCATGGCCTGCAGCCGAGGCGCGGCTGCATCCAGGGCGTCGGCCCCTCGCGGAGAGCTGCAGGGAGCTGCAGCCAAGGCGGGATGTATCGTCTTCTTATAGAAACCCTATCGAGTTCCGTCCTGGCCGCTTCCCCACCCCCAGGCCTGTTACTTTGGGGGGTATTCATACCTTTAGGGTATCTCGTCTGCATTGTTCCAGGACAAACCCTAAAGGTATGCACAGGACTTTAGAATTAATTCTCTGGAGGGTGTTCCTAAGCTAGAAGTATACGCACCCACACCCAGTGCAGGCCGTGTGACCACCTCAGAAGCGCGTTTGCGTTGTAGGCTGGTAACTTGCACGAACTGTGCAGGCTTTTGTGTTGGCACCTAGCAGTGGGAGCTTCATCCTGCAGTCCTGGCATGAGCCAGACCAAAATGGGCCTTGGGTCGGCCTCCGCAACAGCGAATGCAGTCCTGCAAAGCAGGCCTGTGAAATCTTGGTTGTGGATGTGGAAGCAGTTACGCCTGTAGAATCTGGCCCTTCCGGGTTTGCCCGAAGCCAGACTCTCCTCTCTGAGGGGAAGGCTGGACTTTTCTCTCAGCCCCAGGCCCCAGGTCAGGCCCATCCCGGATCCCTGGGCTCCCCAGGGCCGGCTTTCCTGCCCCAGTCCCTCTGGATGCCTCCCATCCAGCCTGGCAGGGATGTGAGCACGCTGAGAGATCCCGCCGAAATGAAGGTGCTGCAGGGGAGACGAACAGGAAAACTGGGGTTCACTGCCGCCCCGGACTCTGGTCCAGTGGCGCCAAAGCCCTGCATTACCAGGGCACACAAAGGCCTCTGGCTCGCCAAGGAGCCAAGGGAGTGGGTGCGCGGTCTGGAGACGCCTCAGCAGAAGACCGGGGCGCCCGCCGACTGGGCCGGCATTGGGTTTCTCCTAATCAGCCCCACTTCCCCGGAGCCTCCATTCTAATTGGGGCGCAGGCTCCAACGGGGGGAAGGAGGGGGCCCCTCCCGCCTGCCCGCCTAGGTTGTCTGGATCCCCAGTGCAGCGGCTCCCGCACCGGAGGCCTGAGGGTTTTTCCCTGGCCGGGTTCTCCAGGGCATCAGTGGGGGCAGGGGATAAGGAGAGGTGGCCTCCGCCCCAAAGACAGGGCCTACTCCGTCCTCGGTGAAGCTGCTCCCCAAGCGCTGCCCGCCGCTCCGGCTGCCTGAGACCCGAGGGACAAAGTCGCCGGCTTCTTCCTGTCCCCTTTATCTCCGTGTTATAGATAGCTGTTAGTTTGGGCATTAATTGCCCAGGCGAGTTTATTGATAATTTTGATGTAACAGAGCACCAGAGAAATTGCCCTCATGTCCAAAATGTCAAATTTGAGAAGAACCAGGTTCAGAGGCTCATGACCCCACGACGCGGAGAAACTGTGGTGGGTCTTGAACGGCTGCACCGGCAATGTGACTTTATTGTGTTTGTTTTCCTAGGTAGCTGGGAGTTGGAATAGAAAGAGGGTCAGTAGGGGAGACAGACTTTTTAAAATGGATTTCCCCCCTAATGATTTAGGGGGGAAACGTGCCTATCACCTTGCTCTCCCACCAACACAGCCTTTTTCTTGCTCAAAGTTTATTTGCTTCACCATTGGGGAAAACCAAGTGTAGGGCACCCAAAAAAAAAAAAAAAACCTATCAAAAAAATAACACCTTAGAAGATGCTCCATGATCGATAACAGTTGGAAACAGTAAAGTTTGAAACTCAAAATACATTTCTCATTGGTCCTGGAGTGACCAAAAAGAAAGTGTAAAATGTTGTATATACATATATGTACGAACACACACACATATATATGTATGTTTTTCCCTGGGGGAGGGAAAACTACAGGTTTTTTTTTAGTTTATTTTTTTTAAAACAAGAAATGACATTTAGAGGGGCAAAGGGCTCTTTTTAAAAAACAGAAGCCAAGAAAAATAGTTACTCTTGTCCAGATTTCACTTCAATGTGAAATGAAGAGTGAAAAGAGAAGGATTGGCCAACAAATAAAAAGGGGAAAAAAAGATTAAGAATCATCCATACTTGAAATACAAAAAAGAAAAAAAATAAGACTAGCGATCCCAGGCTGGTTACTGTCTATATTTTGAAGATATTCTGCAATCCCAAGAAAATACTCATGCAATTTTATTTCTAGTTGATACAATATAAGGCCATATACAAATGTTATACATTTTTATTTTGTTCTTTTTTAGGAAAAAATACACAAAAGGCAAAAACATCCTCAAATTGTCATTTTTATACAGTGCAGAAGGAAATTTAAAATACGTGTCACAAACGCTGCACCCCAGCAGCCAAAATACTAAAAAAAGGGGGGGGGGAAGTCCTTCATTTTATATATATATATATTTATATAAAACATATGGAAATTTGTCTTTACACAGATCAGACTTAGTTTCAAATTTACAATGGATATCTAAAAAAAAAAATTCTACGCGGCAAATATTGCCAACAAAGTTACACCATTAATACTGATAAACGGAGGCGCCTATGCGGTGTTTCGATTATTAGGGAAAGAAAGTAGAATAAATAACAGGATGAGCCTTGCTATCGTTTTTTTAAAAAAGTGCCTTAACCTTTCTGCGTCACCGCAATCCTGACTCAGGGCGCTCTGCGGGCCTTCCCCGTCCCCACGGCACCCTGCCTGCCTCACGCTCCCACCAGAAGGTTTACAGTAGAGATCGGAGACAGCTGGGTCTCGGGAGAAAAACCACCCACCAAACAAGTCAAAACAAAGTTCGAAACCAAACCAAAAAAAGCCTGAAGAGAAGGAAGGAGAGGAAGGCGGAGGAGGACGGTGGCAGAGGCCGGGAGAGCCGCCTGCTTCTGGGTTCCTGGTTACTTTCCTAAGATGAGCAGTGGCTTCAGAAATGCAAGTTACTCGCTCAAGGATCCACCTGTGGCTGACGGGAGGACTTCTGAGGTGGGGAGGGAGAGGGCGACTTCTTGTCGGCCCCTCCTTTCCCTGCAAGAGACGGCTCTAAAAAGGAGACGCGCATTCCAAGACATTCTTTCCAAAAAAATTAAAAATAAAACGATAAATACTCAACCAAAAAATAAAAGTATTTGATAATGACGGTTTCACACGTTTGCCTTTCTCCTAAAAACCTTCCCCGACGTTTGCCGTTGGAGGGGGAGATGGGGAGAGACCATAGCAGAAATTCGTGTTCAGATGTTGAGAGTTCTTCCCCAACACAGCACCTTCTCAGCCGGTTTCAGTCGGATCAAAAATAGACACTTATTTATCAACAGCTGCAGTCAGATCAGGCCCCCGCCATCACCATTAAAAAAACTGTTGAGGGAGTGGTGGGGGGGGGAGGTGCCGACCTCGCTCGGTCTTTGCCTCACGGGATCCCTTTCCCAATAATCCGGTTGGGGAGGGGTCAAACCCTTTTCTTCTGCTGACGGTTATACCTCAAAAAAAAAAATAAAATAAAAATAAAGCAGTTTCTGGTGACGGGTTCCGGAGTCCCTGCGCCCAGCCGGCCCCTGCCCGGAGGGGCCCGGAGCTGTGGCCTCACATGACGCAGGGCTTGATGTCTTGGTAGGTGACCTGCTGGTGGTAGTAGGAGCCGCCGCCGGCCGAGTGCATGGACGACGATGCCATGGTGTTGAAAGAGAAGACGAACTCCTTTCGGTCACACATGCTGGGCGACTGCGAGTGATACCGCGGGATGCCTGCGGGGGCGAGGCGAGAGGAAAGGGGGCGTTAAAGGGTGGCCTCCGGAGGCCCGGGCTCCGGGTGGAGAAGCACCGTCACTGTGGGGCGCACCCCGGGGACAGGCCTGCCTGGCTCGGCGCTGGGCCGAGGCCTCCCCACGTCCCAGTTCCTGGTTTCAGGTCTCAGTCGGGCCAGCACCCAGAGGGAAGATTCCCCAGACACGGTCAAGGATCCCTGCAACCCTGGGTGCCTGCTGCCCCGGCCTCTCCCTCCGTGGACACTGAGCCTGGCTTGGGAGGCTTCCGGTGGCGGATGGGGAAGGGGTGAGAGGGGCCAGCAGAGAAGGTCCAGCGGCCTCCACTTCCAGGGCAGCCTGAGGCCTGGGCCTGGCGCCGGGCAGCCACCTTCCAGCCCCTGGAGGCGGCGGTGTCCCCAGAGCAGTGAGCCAGGCCAGCAGGGGCCAACACAGGGGCAAAGAGGGCTTCTCCAGAGAAAGGGTCTTCGGGGAGCGGAGCCTGCAGGACCTCTGGAACCCTGGCTGGAGTTTGAAGCAGCCCCAGTTGTGCGACCCCCGTGGAGAGAGCCCTCCATTCTCCAGGACCGGCTCCTGCCTCCCGCTGGCTGCTGACAGCTGACTCCTGACAGGCCCCTGCTTGGATCCCTCCAAGCTCTTTCAAGAACCAGACCCAGAAGGCTACTAGCGCGTGCGGAGACGGAGGGTCCAGAGGAGAAGATGGTAGTGCATCTTTTTTTCTCAGGGGGGATTGGAAGCGGAGCGGTACCTGTGGGCCTGGAAACCTGGATCCTGAGAAACAGTTTGTTGGGGCCCGCAGCTCAGACCTTCGATCTGGGCCCCTCTCAGCCTCTATTGCCACAAAAAGCCCCAAACTCAATGTTCGTACACCCCAGGCCTGGTTTCCGAAAGGCCGGGCTCTGAGCTTCTGAGCGCCAGCGCCAAGCCCCACCGGCTTTGGGCCTAACTCTTCCGTCCTGCTCGGCTCAGAGCAGAGGCGGCTCTCCCAAAGCAGGGCGAGCGAGCCAGCTGCCCTGGGGACGGGCCAGCTCCATCCTGGGAACTTGCCCAGGTGTCAGGGGGCTAAGGGACCTGAGGGGACTTAGAAGATTGCAGTCTAAGTCTCTGAGGTGAGGATGGGGCCTACCTGGCCAGGCTGGGGCTGCCAGCACATATCCGGGCATTGAAACAGAAAGGAAAAGGGAATGTTAGTCTATGGGGGGACTCCAGGCTGCCCTCAGCCCTCAGACGGGGAGAGGTGGACAGAGAGACACCTTGGGGAGCTGAGGCCTCCATGGTGCAGCTTGGGGACTGGCGCCGCAGGCTCCGGACCAGGGCGCCAGCAGTCTGGGGGCTAGGTCTGTAGTGCGCTCACAGATGTCCACCACACCTCTCCTACCGCCCAGTCCTGGGGACAGCTCGGGGCTCCCCACTCACCTTGCAGCTCAGCAGGGGCGTTGTGACTGTTCTGGTGCAGATACGGCTGGTCCAGGGAGTGCGTGGAGAGGCTGCCGGACAGGGGGTTGGCCGCGGGGTTGCAAGGGGACAGGGGCTGTTGCTTGATGTAGGAGGCGCTGCTGTTGAGCGCCGCCGAGGCAGAGGGAGGCCAGGCGGCCGCGGAGCCGGAGTAGACGGCGTGGGGCTCCATGACCCCGCCTGCCGCCGCGGGCAGCAGCGGGGAGGCGGGCACTGAGCCGTCGTGGTGCGGGTACTCGCCGGCCGCCGTGCCGCCGCAGCTGCCCATGTACGAGTGGCCGCCGTTGGCGGGCAGGTGGGGCACCGAGTGGCTGGGCAAAGCCATGCCGTCCACGTTGCCCGGCAAGTGGCCGTTCATCATGCCCAGACCTCCCTCCAGCGCCAGGCTGTTGGGCGGGCACGAGAGGCCGCCGGCAGAGCCCTGGAAGCTGTAGGTGTCCGGGAGGTGGTTGAAGCCGAGCCCGTTCATCATGCTGTACATGGGCTTGAGCGCCTGGCATTTCCTTCGGAAGCCGCGCGGCCGCCGCCGAAAGGAGCCCTCCTCGAACATGAACTCGCTGGCCGGGTCGATGGTCCAGTAGTGGCCCTTGCCCGGCCGCCCGAGGCCCTTGGGCAGCTTGATGAAGCACTCGTTGAGCGAGAGGTTGTGGCGCACGGAGTTCTTCCAGCCCTGGTAGGAGCCGCGGAAGAAGGGGAAGCGGCTCTGCAGGAACTGGTAGATCTCGCTGAGCGTCAGGCGCTTGGTGGGCGAGCTCTGGATGGCCATGACGATGAGCGCGATGTACGAGTAGGGCGGCTTCTCCGGGCGCCGGATGCCGGCGTTCGTCTTCTTGGCCTTGGACGGGCCGGACGACGCGGGGTCCATGGCCGCGCCGCCTCCCCCGCCGCCGCCGCCGCCGCCGCCGCCGCCGCCGTGCGGTGGCTGCTGCTTCTCGGGCGCCGAAGACATCGGGTGGCTGCTGCCGCCGCCGCCGCTGCCGCTGCTGCTCTGCGCGGCCGACGAGTCGGGAGGAGGAGGAGGAGGAGGAGGAGGAAGGGGAGGGGGAGGGGGAGGGGGCCGAGGGGGAGGGGGCTGCGCGCGCGGGGCTGGCTACACCTCTGCCGTCATCGGCGGCCGCTTCTCCGGAGCGAGCCTCGGCGCCCTCCCCCGCCCGCCCGTCCTCCCCGAGGAGCGGCCGGGTCCGCGGGCGGTTGGCGCAGAGCCCCCCGCTCTCCCTCCCGCTCCCTCCTCCCCCTACTCTCCTCCCTCTTTCCCTCCCGCCCTCCCACAAGGGAAGGAGCCGAGCAGAGGCTGAGAGCAGCCTCTTTGCAGCCTGGGCGGAGGCCGCGAGGAAGCCCCCACCACACACACACACACACACACCGGTTTTTTTGAGGGGGGAGGCGCCCCCCTCTCGGGCCTGTGGCCGTGCGCCCCCGCGGGGAGCAGCGCTCGGTCCTCGCCACCCGCGGCGCTCGGCTCCACGACTCCAGCCGAGGCCGCCCGCTCCGTGTCGTCTCTCGGCGGCGGCGTCTCGCGCGGGCCGGCGTAAGACCCTCCAGGAGTTCCCTCCCCTCCCAGCCCCCCTCCGGCACCCCGCGGTGGTGGGCGCTTAAAGGGCCCCCACCTTCGCCTCCCAGCGGCCGCCTGCGGAACCCGCCCCGCCTCCACCAACCTGGCGAGCAAGTGTTAATGCGCCCTCGGCCCGGGGTTCAGCCCAGCTGCGCGCTGGCCACCCCCTCCCCGCCCCCCACCCCGCCTTCCCTACCCGGGCCGCGCGGAGGAAAACGCAGCCGGAGTCCCGGGCCTTCCCCGACGCGTACTTCCCGGTGGCGAATCGCAACTGCAGTGGCGGCTGTGACCGCCGGGTCGTGGCCATCGCGGGCACAGTCGGCTCGGCTACGAGTCCCCGCGGCCGGCGGGCGGGTGTTCCAGCGAGGGACCGCCTACCCTCTCTCCCCGCCCCGGGAAGGACTGCGCCGCGCCCGGGACTTTTCGGACTCGCCCAGCAGCGCGCGAGCAGGCGGGCAGCCGCTGGAGCCGAGCGCGGGCGGAAAACGAAAGCGCAGGGCGGATCGCTGCAGCTTTGTCTCCGGCGCCGCGGGTCGTTCGGGGAGCGAGTGAGAACCTCCGGCCTTGCGGGGAACCAGGACCCCACGGGCTCCTCCAACAAGTGGCGGGGTGCATTCACTAACGTGCACTCGTGCGTACACTGATGCACAGGCAAACGCGGTAAATTTCGCAGACTCAGACCTGCAAACACAACCGCGTTCGTTCCCACTCACGCGCACATGGCGTTCAGGCATGTGCGTGCCCACTCACGCGCTCGCTCACGCACACACAAAAGGCCCAAAGGAGCTTCAGCTCGCACCTACTCTCACTCGTGTGTACACCAGCCACGCTCTGATGTGAGCCCACACATAGCTCAGCTGACACCCCCACCCCCAACGTACACGCTGAAAACCCGCCTATTTGGCCCCGCGATGCTTGTGTCCCCGCTTCGCAAGAGCAGGTTCCGATTTCTCGCAGATGGTAAAGGCCCTGGCAGGAAGTTTATACGGCCCAACGTAAACACGTTCTGGGGGATTCTTTAATAATAATAATAGAATTCCGCGTGCGCGGGGGGGGAGTTGGCCTAATGCCCCTGTGGGCTCGGCCTGCCGCCGCCGCGGGGGCCTCTGACACTGCGCGCCAGGCCAGGTTCCGGAAGGCAGTCTGCGCGGGCGGGGAGCTCGGGCCCGGGCGGCCCTCGCGCGCCAGGCTGCCCGCAGCAGGGGGCTCGCACGCAGCCCTCCTCCGCCACCCTCCGGGCGCAGGGGTGCGGGCTAGGACGAGGTGGGGGGCGGAGGCGCCGAGCGCAAGACGGCGCAGGAGCCGGGCGCGACGTCGCACGCGGGGAGCCAGGTGAGTGCCGTTCGCTCCGCAGACTTCCGAGGAAGGAGGCGAGGGGTATTTTCGCGGGTCATCTCGAGGAACCAGGACGCCGTGCCCCGGCGCAAGCGGGGCGAGAGGCGTGTGCTGGGCTCGAAGTGTGGCACCGCGGCGCTTTTCAAAGCCCACCGGCCTCCCTGGTTTCTCTGGCCTCCTTGTCACCCGCTGACCCAACCCTCTCGCTCCGACGCCTGCAGCCTCGGCGGTAGACGCCTCGTCGCCTCCGGGGCGCCTGGCACGTCCTTGCGAGGAGCTGGGCGTCTCGGCGGCGTAGCTTACCCTAGCGGAGCGCGCTCTAGGCAAAGCCACCTTCTGAGCGCCGCGCTTCCGCTCTGCTCTCCCAGGGTCTCGGCTCCGCACGCTGGCAGGGGCCGGCTGGGGAAGGGGGGAGTGAGAGACGTGACCGCGTAGTATGTGGTTGTGTCTTCGCGCAGGGAGACGCGCGCTGGCAGACCCATCTCCGCTTGACACAGCCCGGCCGGCACCCGCCGAACGCAGGCATCCTGAGCACGGCGCACGGCCTCCATCCGTCTTTCCAGAGAACACCCCTCACACGGCTCAGGCGCCCCAGCGCTCGCACGAGAGCTCAGGCCCTGCCTACTCGCTGAGGACACACTTCGGTTACTTGCAAACACTCCTGCCCTGCACGTTCGCCCACGCACAGCCGGCCGCACAAGCACGGCAGCTCCTCTCCCGCGCGCACTCGTCCACGCACACGCACTTTCATATTCTCTCTCTCCATCACTTTTTTTTTTCTTCCACCAAACGGCCGCTGTAGGGTAGGAGGCCCCGCGGCGCCGGGAGGGAAGTTCCCCGCGAAGGGGTCCGATACCGCCCGCTGCTGGGAACGCGTCTGACCTTTATAGAAGAGAAGCTAACCAGGGAGATGGCCCTCTCCCAAAGCAGCGAGGGGCGAAGGCTCCCAGAAAGTGATAGTGACACCTCCCTTTCTCTCGCTCCTCCCCCACTGACAGCTCGCCTCCAAAATGAGGGGTCTGTATGGAGCGTGAAGATGGGGGGCCTTTTCCCAGCAACCCCCTTCCCTCTAGGCCCTCTCTTAGGTGGGGAGAGGGCTGCAGAGTTCATCCTTGGGCTAACCGCAGATCAGTTTTCCTAGCTCCTGCACATCACTGTTTCTCACTGGCTCCCTGTGGGGGCTCCTGTGGGTTGGGAAAAAGCTTTGGCGTTCCTAGAAGGAAGTGTGGAGCTGGGCCCCACCTGGCCCCCATTTACCCCTGAGATCTAGCAGTAGAACAGACTTTGCAGGGGAAGGCCAGCAGTTACCGCGCCCAGGGAGGGGCTGAATGGCCTTGGAGCCTCAGGAGTGTGGCAGACAGAGGCTCTCCCTGCCCCGACATCTCCACCGGGGCAGCAGGTAAAGGGGGAGGAAATGTGCCCCGGCTCTGTGATCCCGAGGCCCTCATTCTGGAGAGAACCTCAGGCATGGCAAGGAGGGCTTTCGAGGCGCCCAGAGACCAAGCTTTTGGCTCTTCAGACGCTCCCGAGAGCTCTCTCAGATCGTAGGTTTTGGAAATGGAGAAACTGAGGCCCGGGCCTGGCTGGGCCCATGCTGCCAAGCGAACACCTCTCCGTGGTTCTTCTCCACCTCCAAAGGCTGGCTGTTGGAATTTTGCCCTCCCAGATGCCTCCTCACAGGCCTGGGGTGGAGAAAGTGAATTTTAGAAATGCTTCCTTTGCCCCCACCCCCATCCCTGGCTTTCCAGGCTCAAGGGTACTGAAACCCATTCCAGAACTGATGGCGGTAGAATAATAGATGCCACAAGCACATGGTAATAACAGAACTTATCAACTGTTGGCCATGCACCCAGTGTTGAGCTTTGCGTTATGAAAGCCTCTCAGATGCTCTTAACCCTTCTCTGGGCTGTGACTCCCTTTGATAAGCTGTTGAAATCTACAACCTTACACACACCCCTTCCAAAGGACATATACCTGTGACGTTTGTAGAATGATTTTCAGGGTTTCACCAAATTCGTGGAGCCCACCCGTGAATCCACAACTTCGCATCCATAAACTGAACCCAAGACTCCGGCTAACAGCCCTGAAAATACTTTTCTAACCTTAACAGATGGTCCTCCCAGGTCAATATTGTCCCTTCCTTTACAGATGGATTCAGTGACGTTGCCCGTGTCCTAGGTCACCCTGCAGAACTAGGATACAGCCCCGAGAACAGGGCAGAGACCCTCGACCTGTAGACCTACAGTCGGATGTGGTCTGGGTTTGAATCCAGCCTTCAGTGTGTAGGAATGTTGCATAAGCCGTTTGTGCCTTAGTTTCCGCTGGTTTGTTGTTGTTGTTGTTTTGGCAGGGAGCCGGCAGGAGTTGTTGGTTTATTTTCCCCCGGTTGACTCACTGGGTAAGTTTCAGGTGTGCAGTCGATTCGATACATATACATGGTGCGAGATGACTCCATCCTGTCGCACAGTTACCATTTCTTTTCCTGCGGTGGGAACGCTTACGACCTCTCAGGACCATTCAAGTATATGATACAAGTGTTATTAGCTGTGATTCCCCATGCTGTGACCTAGTGTGTTCATCTGAAAAAAAAAAAAAATGGGACTGAATAACGGCATCTTTTTCTTAGAGCTGTTGGGAGTTAGACAAGACTGCCCAGAAAGCCAGGCTATCCAAACAGACAGAAACAAACAAAACCCCCAGGGGCCCAGCTCCAGGGACGGTCGGAGAAAATGCAGACGGGGGATTCCGGCTGCTTTCTGCTCTCGCGTAAAGATTCATCAAGAACCCCCTGCCACCCCAAATCAAATCTGCGCTCCAGCGCAAGCCCCAGGAATCCCCAAATGGGGAGGGGGCTGTAAAAACAGACACGCCTGCCATGTCTCCCACTCCCCAAGCCCGAGGTATTTTTACTGGCTAATTGCTTAAGTGAAGCCGCCCGGGCCGAGAGCGCGCCGTAACCCGAGCAGGGAACCAGATCCAGCTCGGATTGTGCCCGGGCCGGCAGCGCGGGCGGGGGCGGGGGCGGCTGCCGACCACCCACCGCGAGGGCAGCCGCCCCGCCCGCCGCCGCCCCTGCTCTGCATTACCGCCGGCCCGCGCCGCCCTCGTCCCCGTTCCCTCGATCCCCTTCCCGGGCGACGTCCAAAGGCGACACAAGGTAGTGCGGGCGGACCCCAGACCAACATGGGCGCTGGGCAGAAAAGGAAGCCTCCTGGCTTGGGGGCCTCGGTGGGGGCTGGGGGAGGGGTATTTGTGGTGAAAACGTAGCCCCCGCGTCGGGAGACTGTGCGGGGAAAGTCAGGGTCAGGAGGAGAGCGGGTGTCCTCCCCACAATTGTAGGGTGATTTGTGCAGAAAGTGGGGTGTTTTCCTCTGCAGAGTCTAACGGTGCACACGTATGGCGAGTGCCAACGTGCAGAGTATTGTCCCGAGGGCAAGAGGCGTAGAACTAGAGGGCACCCAGCACAGCCCCATAGGCATGAGCGCGATTGTGTCAGGCCTGTGTGCACAGAGGAGCACGAGGTGTGCAGACACGACTGCTTCTTGTGCTGAACGTCACTGAGGTGGGTGCACGTGACGAATATTAAGATGGGGACAGAGTGGCGCAGTGTGTGTGGACTATCGGAGTGCCCCGGGAGGCGTCCTGTACACCAGCTATCAGGAAGTGGGCATAGTATGCATGGGGCTGCGCACACAGAGTCGTCAGGGGCATGTACAGCGCCGCGGATTCTGGACAGAATGCCTGCCGCAGGCTCTGTGGACCACACGATGTAGGGCTGTGTGCACTGTGGTCAGCTGTGCTTCTAATGGGTTATGTTGGACGCGATATAGCGGTTTTACACGTGGTGCATGCCTGTGCACACGGAGCGCCCTGGGCTGCGTACTGCAAGGAGAGGGTCTGCACAGGGGCGCCGCGTCTACCCAGAGCGTCAGGCGGTGTGTTTGCAGTGGGGTGTGGTGATGTGAAAGCAAAATGCGGAGATCATACAGCTAACGGTCATGGAGGCCCGACTCTGTACCCTTGCTAGGCACCTCAAGGTCCACTCTAGCTCAGAACCCCTCACCGTAACCCTGGGAGGCAGGTTCTGTTTTGGTCTCGGGGTTCTCCTACTCTGTCTGTAGTGACAGAGCAGCTTTCCTGCCCTTAGATGTGCCGGGGAGCGTGCACGGCTTCGAGGACCATCTGCCTTCTGTGCGGGTCTTTGTGGGGCTGTGACCGCAGAACCGTGCAAGCCTCTGTCTGCAGCCCACACAGGAAAGTCGCAGAGAGGAGAAATGCAGGCAGAGTGAGCACTAGAAGGGGGCCCCAAGTCTGGGGAGCCCCAGGGCTCCTAGGGAATGCCACTGGGAAGCCTCCCGCTCTGTGCTGCACTTGTGCCGGCTGCTGCCAACTAGACTCCAAACCTAGGCAGTCCACTGTCTTCTCTTGTCAAGGGCCAGCCAGAGTCTGGGGCCCTCTGAGAGTCTTCCTGGGGTACCCCAGGTGAAGAGGAGAGAGCCACACCCTCTGGCCGCACTGGCCTGGCCACACCCCCTAGGCTCAGACGGGGCTCAGAAACCCCACCTGTGGGGACCCCCCCCCAGGGCCATGCTTGGGGGGCAGCTGTGGTGGGGGCTATCCATGACCCAGGCCTGGCAGTTAATCTCCCCTGTCAGTTGTACATTGCGGAGAAGTTCATGTTTTGGTCAAGGGAAAAAAAAGAGAGAAACTTGTATTTGTGCTGCTGCAGTCCTGAGCTTGCCCCTCCACTTGGCCTTTTACCCAAAAGCACGCATTTTCCATGACGCTCTTCAGTGAAATATTTGACAATGCTGCAACCCAGGAATTTACAGCCCTCTTCCCCGCAAGATTTTTGGGAGTTTTCTGGCCTTAGCGGCGCATCCTGCTCTGAGGAACAGAGAGCGCTCCGGGGACAGTGTGCGTCCTGGAGCTCCCACCCCGGATGCCTGGCCCGCGGCTGTGCTCCTTCCCACGGGCTGGCTCCAGAGCAGCTGAGGTCTCTTCATCCCTGCCGCCTAGACGGCTGCACTCAGAAAGATGCAGAGAAGACGTTAGTTCCAACATGGGGGTGGGGAGTGAGGATGTGTGTGCCAGAGGGAGTGCCTCCCGGATCTTGTTTTTGAGCAAGGGATCCACATAGAGGGAGAGAAAGGCATTTCCCAAAAGGTGCAGCAGAGAGAAAGGGGCCAGTCCTCAATACTGGCTCGCAGGGTGGGGGCGACCGATGGAAAGAAGTCCTTTGGAGGCTGGGGGAGTGGACAGTGAAGACCGAGAAGGCGAAAATGACTGAGTTTAAAAAAAAGGGAAAATATCAATTAAAATGTAAACATCAGGTATTTTCTGTTTCTCAGGTTTGAGGGGGGAGATACAATAACCCACATAGTTTGTGGGGAAGAAGGGGTTGGCAGAAAGGGAGACAAGGGACACCAGGGCCAGGCCAAGCAAGGCCAAGGTAGGGGTGGCGGGTGCTCAGATTTGTTTCTTTATGAAAAGTTGCAATCTGCTCCCAGAAACCTGCCGGTGTGTGTGAAGTGTGTGCCTGTTCGTCTTCACTGACAGCTTGCAAAGCTCTATTCCCTCTTAGAGGGTATCGAAAACACGGAAACAAGTGCTGTTTCTAGGGAGCAAACAGAATTGGAGCAGCCCAGAGAGGCTAAGGAAGGGAGAGGCACTACCTGCCTGCGGGCAGCCCGCAGCCCCCAGGTCTGCTGAGGAAATGGAACTGATGCCCCCTACCCATGCCTCCCCAACTAGGTCAGGCTTGGGTGCTCCTGTCCCAGCAGGGTTGTATCCGTGCGGCCCCAGGGCACACCTCCCCCCCAGGACTTGCACTTGGGCATGTGGGCTTGCACAGCCTCCCCAGTGTGTTTTCTGCACTTTCAGTGGGGGAGCCAGCTCTATGTGTGTGATTCGGGAAGAAGACACAGCGCCCTTCAGAGCCAAGTGGTATGGGGCAGCCTGCCCTGCGCACCCAGAGCGGAGGCACGGGTGACAGGAGACAGGGAGACCCTTCCCCGTCCCAGAGAGGTCACCAGAGCCCAGAGACTCAACGAGAAGCAGGGGCTCCAGCAGAGGGGTGCAGGGGGTTTGCTTGAGGACAGAGTGGACATCTAAGGAGGAAGAGATGGATTCAGAGGGTGTGTGTGTGTGTGTGTGTGTGTGTGTGTGTGGACACCTGGCCCCAGCTGAGCACAAACTGGACATCTCCCTCTGGGGCTCCAGGCACTGGGCGGGCACTGGCCACTCCGATATGGAAGTTTCTCTGTGTCCCATTTTCAGAGGAGTGGGTCCCAGACCTCATCCCCGTTAGCCCTGGGGTGGGCTTTCCCAGGAGAGCCTGCGAGGCCCTCTCCAGTGTCTCCAGGGGCCCGAGAGGGAGGAAAGCAGGGCAAGGAGGCCAGGGCAGCACGGAGCCTGGAGAGCCTTCCCAGGTGACATCACCTCTGGGTGCCTCTGGTTTTCCTTATCTTAAAGTGGGGGGCAAAGTCAGTGCCCATTCACAGGGCAGCCTGAGAACCAGAGAAGAAGTGCGGAAGAGCTCTGACCAGGGTCTGAGATGGGGCTAAAGGTGGGGGGAGCAGCCACATCCATGCAAACCAGGGCAGAGTCTTAAATAAAACTAGAGAGACTTGGCTTCCACTGCTCATTGTGTGGCCTGGGGTTGGTGGCCTCCCCTCTCTGCCTCAGTTGCAGAACCAGTACAGGGACAGTACCTCCTTCTTGGTGGCAGGTATCCAGCTGTGAGTAAGGCTTGACCTGGTTGTTATCACTGGGGGTGCTCCCTCATCCCTGCTGTTTGTGGATGCAGGGTGAGGTCCTGTGGGTCTCACCTTCGTGGACTGAGCTTTGGCGGCGTGAACTCGAATAGACGATCAGCTCACTCTGGACAGGTCCCCTCCCCTGGGCACCCTCTTTTGCCCCCACCCCTAGTGGTGTGGCACCTACTTCAGAGGGCAGGGCATCATCGGTGGGTCGGTGGAGGAGAGCCTCCGCTGCCCGGTGACAACTCAGAGTTGATGTGCTGACAGCCGGCAGGTTGATGAAGTCTCAGGTGTGGCCCTGCACCAGCCAGGATTGGTCCCCAGGATTGGTCCCCAGTCTCTGCAGTCAACAGAGCCCCTTGAGGGCTCCCATCCCTTGTGGGAGGGAGCTCTGGGGCAGGGGCCCAGCCACCAAATACCTGGGTTAGAATCCCGCCCCCCTCCCTTTTCTGTCCCAGCTGCTGGGCAGTCTCTGTTCGGCTTCCAGATCTCTCCAAGCCCCTCTTCTTATTTGCATGGTGGTGAAAATACAGATACTGCCACCCTGGGGCCCCCTGTGAAGACAGCGAGAGAACAGTGCTGCCTTCAGGGAACCACTGAGCGCCTGCTGCGTCGCTGAGCCCACTTTGCAGACAGGAGCTCGGGCCGAGTGAGGGCTCCAGTTTCAGACTCTTCCCTCCTCCTCGGAAGGGCACTAGTGGAGGGGGTCCCAACTCAGGCACCTCCAGGAAGAAGAGAGGAGGCTCTGTTTCATGTCCCCCACAGCTCTCCACTTTGAATAACAAGAAAAGGGTACCCTCCAGCCTGTAACCCCCGCCCCATGGGACAAAGGGGCTCGGGATCACCCCCCCCCCTACTCCCCAAGAGCTAGTTTCCGAGAAACGCCAGGGACAGTGAGCGATGGGGCCTGGCCTGAACATCCCTGCTCTGAACAGGGCATCTGTTTTGCTAGGAGTGGGGGCTCATCAAGACCATCAACTGCCCTCGCCCAGGGTGTCGCCCGGACAAGAGGGTATTGCCACTCTTTTTTGAGGAGTTAGATGGGTGCAGGAAAATTTGGGGAAAGACAGACATTGGAGTACCTTGGCTCCTTGGGGGCCTATGGGTCCCTGTCTCCCCCAAGAGCAAACCTCCAGTGGGATCCCCTGCTGGGCAGGGGGCAGGGGTCCTGACCAGCCCAGGCACTGGGTCTCCACTTGAGGCAATTGCAGAGCTGGACCCGTGTGGCTCTTTGCCTTTAAAACTGCTCCGTGTCCCTTGATGCTATTCTTATTTTTGCATCTCAGCCAATGCCCACCTTCCTATCAGCCAGCCGCTTCATACCCAGTAGAATTTAAAAATTTACAAAACAGCAGTGTAAACATAGTCACTTACACTTTCTGGTTCTTTTATTTTGAAATGTACTTTCTCAATGCCTGAGCTATGCCAAAGCTTAGAGCAGTTTGATCACACACGGCTCCTCACGGGGGTTCTTTAGAAAAACTTATTTCCTGGGGGCACTTGGTTTTCATTTAAATACTTCATTCCTCTCCTCCAGCACCAATTAATTTTATCCCAGGTATTTTTCTTAATAATCAGAAATTAATTACATGCAAAAATTCTATCCCTGACATGGGAAGACCTGCTATTTTAAAAAGCACAAACCTCAAAATATTTTAAACATTTTGTTATATCTCAGGGTTAAGACGATCTTTTTATCTCCGTTCTCCTCCCACCTCCCCTTCCCCTGTTAAAGTTTAAGAATGAGTTGGATTCACGTGGCAGCTGCAGGCTAAGCTTCCGCGGGGTCATCCCCACCCCACCCCTAAATTGGGCTAAGACCCATGTAATTCGCCATGAAAACTAACTCAATTAGGAGTCAAATTTGCCCTTTGTAGGAGATCAGTAGTGAGTATCCTAACACCCCTTCGCGATCACCCCCACGCTTTCTCCGCGTTTTTTGCAAAGCAGCATTTTCTGAAGGACTTAGCTTCAGTCTCTCCGTCTGCCCCTTCGCCGGCCGCCTACCTGCCCCTAACTTCTTTCTCGCTCGCTCTCTCCTTTTTAAGCAGTCAAGACTCACTCTAGCTTTGCGAGTCTGACTCGAGCCTTCTTTAGTCGCCTCCCAGAAAATAATTGTGGAGAGCTGGCGTTCGGCCGAAACGGTGGCTTCTGACTCGCGCAGGAAGCTCAGAACGCGTTTCTCTCCGCGGCGACCCGGGCCCACCGGGGCTCCGCGCCGCGCGCGCCACCCCTCTGGGTCGGGGCCGGCCTGGCTGCGACGTGACTCGGCGTCCACCGAGGCCCCGGCGGCGGCGGCGGCGGCGGCAGGGTCCGGCAGACCCGGCTGGTTACTGCCCCTCTCCTTCTGCGACGAAGCAATTATTTTAACCGTGGTTTGGGCTAATGATGGGTTCTGCTTGCTTGAACGCCGTGTTTATTTTACCTCGACCATCCCCGGGGAGGGGGCGTGCGCCGGATGCTGGAGTTGCAAATTCGAAAACTCTCGGGCTGGGGCAAGGTCTTAGGAGATGGGAGCAGTGAGCTCCCCCTTCTTACTCGCTTGGTCCTGCCTGGGTGGGAGCCCAGGAAGGCGGATTCAGCCTTCTCCTGCGGGCGTGTGAGCGGAAAGGCCGTGTTCTGGGCGCCCAGGCGCACCCAGGACTCTCGCTCCCGGAGAGGCGCCTTCTGGAAGTCAAATACGAGCGCATCTCCGGCCCCGTCGCTCCCCTTCAACAGTGGTGGGACTGCCTAGCCTCGGATACGGCAGGCGCTGGACGCACGAGGGGAGAGGGGTGGATAGGAAGGGTCTCCGCTGGACTCTGGATGCAGCCTAGGTTACCGCTAGAGGGTGAGACGCCTAATCAGACTCTAAGGTTCAGGAAGCCCGGGTGCCTCCAAGTGTTTTCTCCTCTTTTCTGCAAAACCGGAGAATTCACTTCAAGTGCAAAATTGCTGGGGATGTGCCTATATGGGTAACGGGAAATAGCGGAGACCAGAAATTAGGTAGTAACGTTAAGAGGAAAAAATAGTCAAAAGTCTCTTCCTTGGACAATCCCAGCTACGTTTTTGGGGGGCTTGAATTATACGGGGAATCGGCTCTGTTTTTGACCTGCGTGTGCCCGTGGGGAGACTCAGTCTGGACCTGGGGCCTGGACCAGGCGGCCTCATTTCCCATTGCCGTCTCCGAAACCCTCTCGATTTTTAATTCGTGCGTGTGTGGGTCCCGAAATGGGTCCAGAGACGGGTGGAAGAGAGCGAAGCTCAGACCTTCCGCTCTGGGCTGAGTTCTGGTTTGGGGCGGGGCGCGCTGGAGGAGAGGCCGGTAGGCGCAAGGATCCAACGCACACAAGTGCGTGCGGGGTTGGAGCCAGGCCTGCGTAGACGCGGACGCGGGAGACCGGCGCTGCAAGGAGAGCCGCCAACGGTCGCCGCGTCCGTTTCCGTGGACCGCAGAGACCACCCCGCAATTATGGCTCTTCCTTCACCAAAAGCCCACCCCAGGCCGGAGGTCCCAGGCCGCGTGGACTCCCCCAGCCTCCGCCCCCGGCTTCTTCCTCCGTCTTTCCAGGCGTCCAGCTGAACGAAGCCCGCGCGGGTTCCAGCCCAATTAGCTCGGCGCAAGGCCGCCGCCTGCCACCAGCTCCTGCTGCAATTAGGACCGCGACGGCGAGGGCGGGGGTCGGGCAGGTAAAGAGGGACCAATTTGCCCCGGGGCTTTATCAACAAGTGGCTTAACTAGGAATTTACGTTGACAACTCAGCACCTCCGTCGGGGCTCCGGTGGCGGCCCGCAGGGATGACAGGCTGAACTGTGGGGTGGGGCGGGGAGCGGCCCGAGACCCGGGAGGCCTCAAGCCCCAAAGCCACACAGAGGCGGCCTCCGCCTGGGCCCCGCGCGCCGCTTGGATCGCGTGGACCCGGGCGCCCCGGGGCGCGCCGCGAGGGCAGGGGTCCCGGCCGGCGGGGGCCGGTGGGCGCTGGGCCGTCTTTCCCGGCAAAGTAGGTGGCCCTGTATATTTTTGTTCAAGTGGTGTTTATGTTAATGAAAAAAGGATGGAATTACAAACAGCCCGCCGATGGAGCTTCAGCCTCAGGCCCTCGCGGCGCTCGCCTCCCAGGCCCAATCAAAAGGCGCGCATCCTGGGTCGCTGGGACTCTCAGCGGAACCTTCTAACTGGGAGAAACGATCATGTGGCCTCCCTCACGCTGCAGAGTGGGGACGCTGTTTGCTATCACCCACCCCAACCACCACTGCCACCCGCAGTGGCACAGTCAGGGTTCTGGGTAAGAAAAATCCAGATTCAGGTCCTGCAGCGTCCCTAAGAGCACCCAGACAGTTCCTTTGGGATTGCCCGCTGGGGCAGACGCAGTTTCAAGCCTACCCCTGTTGCCAGCCTTTCCCTTGTCTCTTTTTTTAAATAATTACCCCAAGCTTTCGTTTGCTTTCTGGCCCTGATGACTTTTTTGCTGGGGAAAAGCAGTTGGCTTTCCAAAGGCCACCCCAGTTCACTCAGATCAAGAGACTGTTTTCTCCTTTTCTCCACAACCCATCACCCTCTTTTCCTCTGTTGACTCTCACCACCGCCTGTGCTGGCTTTCGCCTCCTTTTCCTTTAGTTGAACAAGAACCAGAGCAGGAAAAGCAGGGCCCTGCGGAGAGATGCCGGGAGGGCTCCCACTGCATTCGGGAGGCATGCTGGGCCGAGACAGCAATGCTTCCTCTTGGAAACTCACCCGCAGCCCTTCTCCAAACACTGTGCCCCAGGAGTCTGGCAGCTGTATGGTCAAGTGGGGCCTCATCTAGTCTCCTGGAGGGCCGGGCTGGGAGATCCCCGCTGTCGGGTGCATCTCTACAGCTCCTCAGCATGCTGTTTGCATGGATGCTGTTCCCACCTTCTGGATCCGTTCTGCCCCTCCCAGCTCTGTGTACAGGGTGCCCAGACAACAGTCCACCTGGGCTTTCAGCTTGGGGAATTGGAGCTACCAGCAGCATCTGGGCACCACACTCTGGGCTCAGTCTCTGCTCCCGGGTACTACAAAGTCCACAGACGGTGCTCAGATAGGCGTTGCTGGCCAGGCTCAGCCCGACTCAGCAATCAGACTAGAACCCAAGCAGTAAAGAGGTCGTGAGATCCAAAGAGAGGAAGCTTTTTCCAGGAGGAGGAAAATAGGGAGTTGTCCCTTGGCCATAGAGTTCTTCAGGTGGACTCCTCCCTGACGGGAGGGAGCACCAACTCTAGGTTTAGGTAGCTGTGGGCAGGGGTGGGGAGGACTCACTCCAGGAGAGGAGGTAACTTGAGGTCTGTGCCCACTCCCTCTCTCTGCCACTTCAGGGCTCCACGCCAACCCCTGGGAGCTGACCTGGGACCCCTCTGTTGGGTCTCGGAGGTTGGATCCTGGCGTACTTCCCCGGGCTTACGTAATGGACGCAGTCGAGCTGTTGGGGGGGGGGCGGTGTTCTTAAGTGAAGACCAAAGGATCTTGAGGTGGGAGGTGCGTTGGGGAGAAAGCATTCCTGTAGCTTTCACTGCTGTGTTGAGTCGCTTTCTTACACACTCTCTCCCAAATAAGAACCACCAAGATGGAATAAATTGGGCCCAAGCCACGGTTATTGGCACTCCCTTTCAAACAGTTGTCATTTGTCAAAGCCCTCCGCTCAACTGACACTCCCTTGACGGCTTTTGTAGCCTTGACATTGAGCAGCGGAGAGAAAAATCCAAGAGGGTGACCCGGTGCAGCCTCCGCTGCCGCAGGCCGGAATCCACCCCTCTCCTCCGGGGGCGCCGAGGTCACAGGCCACGTTTTTCACGCAGAAGCCGCGGGGTCGACGGCCCGGAGGAGGGTCGCTCGGCGGAGACTCTCGCGAGTTTCCTCCCGGGCTGCGGGCCGCGTCACCAAATGGTCCGCCTGCGCGCGTTTCTCCCTCTCCGTAGCGTTCAACAGGTGCCGGGCGCCCGCGTCCCGGCTCCCTTGTCTCCCCTCGCCCTCTCCAGCCGTCTGTGCTGGGAACACTTCAAACCGGTATTTAGTCTGTTGCGATTGGTGGATATGCACAACCCAAGCTGAATGCCCCACTAGGCGGCCTTGCCTTCTGCCAAGGAGAGGGGATCGGTGGGAGGGTTGCAGGGGCTTTTTTCTGAGGGGCTTTGGAAAGCACGGTCCAGGCAAAAAGAGGGAGTTAGTCGCCACAGGGCCGCGCTCCATGGTCCAGCAGCCGCCCAAATCCACGCACACCCAAGGGTTCCGGGCGGCGCTGACATGGACCGCATGGCTGCACTTGGCTCCTGAGCCTTCGACCTCCTCGGCGGCCCAGACTCCGCGGGAGCCGCTTTCTCCGCCGCATCGCTTTCTCCGCCGCACCACTTTCTCCGGGGCTGGCGGATGCCAGATGCCGAGCCCTGAACTTGCCTGCGAGCTGGCGGGGCCCCTTCTGCGCGTCCCAGCCATTTATTCCATCCTGCAATTAAACCCTAGGTCAAATATCTCCTTAACGACGCTATCAGGCCAGCGGCTCATTATGGCGTATATTTAGCCATAAACTAGGGGTTGTAGCAAGGAGGAGATGAAAATTATTGTGTTCTGGGAAAGAATCCTTTTAGCAGAAACCAGAGCTGTTATTTACCAGGGAGAACTAAGTACAGGCTCCGGCTTCTAGGCGACCCCAGGCAGGACAAGCTGCGCTGCCGGCTCTTGCCGCCTTCGCCCCGCGCCCCTGCCCCAGGCCCCCGCCGGCTTCCCAGGACCCAGAAGGCTCCGCCCCAGGGCGCAGGGAGCTGCCCTGCAGAGGAACGACATGAATGTGCCTGCGGAATGGTCTGGAGTTGGCGGGTGGGATGTGGTGTCAGAGCATGCGGCTTTTAGAGTGATTCTTTTTCTCCTGTGCAGCCTTAGGTGGGTGACCTAACTTCTCTGCACCTCAGTTGCCTCATCTGTAAAATGGGGGAGAAGTAACACCTGCTCCCTCGCAGCTCAGGATAATAAGTCTGACCCAGGAAGAAATTTAGTAACTGATGGCCCAAAGAAAAATCATGAGGACCCTGATTAAAAAAAAAAAAAAAAAGAAGCAACTTCATAGGGTGCTGGAATGAATGAATGAGTGAATGAATGAATGAATGAATGCAGGTACTTATGTAAGGCTGGGGGAGACTTGGAGTCCAGGGTTGGATGTGCCCAGTTTGAATGAGGCCCAGACCATCATCAGCTGTGCTTCCATACACACTGGAGATGCTCAGGTTGGCCCCTGCAGAGCTGAGGGGACACAGTGTGTGGGTCGAAGCCACCCCAAATTGAGCCTCTCAGGAAATGACCAAGTGACCCACAGGCTACAAATATTTGGACAAATGAAACCAGGGAGTCCCCAGTCTAAATGTTTGCCCAGGGCCTCCGAGGGAGGAGATTAATCACAAGGCTGGTGGGCCTGCCCACCCCCCCCAGCCAGGCAGGTGTGTCCTAGGAAAAAGTGGCTGTGGCCCCTCACCCTTGCTGGCCAAGGCCCAACTCCCCGGCCTCCGGCCTGGGCAGGACACCAAAATCCCATCCCTTCCCCCATGGACATCTTGCCCAGAGATTCTGGGAGCTCCTGCCAGATGGACATGGGTTGTGTTGGGGAGGGAGCGATCTCTAGACCTTCTGTTGAACGCACACACGATACGTGCATACACACACATGCATATATACATGCATACACACGTATGCACACACACACGTGCGCACACACACGTGCACACACACGTCGAACAGCCAGGTCACCTACTCTACCTCCCCCCTGCAGGCCGTCACTGCCCCGGGTGCAGTCCTGTCCGCTCAGCCACCTCCCTGCTCCCATGCTGCCCATCTGCAGTGAGACAGTAGCCACTCCTGGGGGTCCCCCTGAACTTCCTGGAAAGGGGAGGGGCACCAGCACTCTGCAGTGATGGCCACTTCCAGAGGGGTTTGCAGTTCTGAGAGGGAAGTGCTGGATGCTGGGCCGCGCTCTCTGTCACAGCTCTGTAATCGTGGCCAGGTGCCACCCATCTCTGAGCCTCTGTTTCTCCTTCTGGGCAATGCAGATTCTGTCTTAGCACTCAAGAGGGCAGGCCGGCTACCTCTCACATTAGATGTCAGTTTGATCAGCTCTCTCTGAGGCACCAGCCCATCACCCAGCCCATCACCTTTAGGACACACACACCAGGCACTGCATAGACCTTTACCCCCGGGTGATGCGGATCCAGGCTTTTCCAGTGGCACAGGGAGAAATTCACTACTTAATCACAGGCTTCCCTGGTAGTCCAGGGGTTAAGAATCCATCTTGCAATGCAAGAGGTCCCTGGTCCCAGAAGATCCTTCAGGCCGAGGAGCTGCTTACCCCCAAGCACCACAACTATCTGAGCCTGCGCTCAGAGCCCAAGGGCCAGAACGACTGAAGCCTTCCCACCCAGAGCCCATGCCCTGCTGCAGGAGAGGAGACTGCACTGAGAAGCCTGCGCCCTGCAATGAAGAGTAGCCCCTGCTCAATGCAACTAGAGAAAACCTGCACAGAGCCACGAAGACCCAGCACAGCCAAAAAAATAAATAGATCTTAAAAATACTCAATCCTGTGGCATTCTGATTAAATGAGATCACAAGATGTAACTTTTGTTGGTCAATTAATATAAATGTATGTATGGTCTATTGCTAGGGATCGATGTGCTTTAAAAGCTGGAGCGTCTCTGGGCTGCACGCTGTATTACTCGGGAACTCCACAGGGCAGAGACGGCAAAGATGACACGGGCGGTAAAGGCGGGCGCGCATCCCCAGATGCGTCCACTCACAGTCACTGGCCTCAGGTGGGTCCCAAGGCAACAGCTTACACTGGCTGGGGTTGCCTTGGAGACAGGCTCACCGCGCAGGGCTGGGCTCTGTGCTGCCGTTCAGCTTGTGTTGCTGGGAGGGTCTCTATCCAACATGACAAACGCAGTCAGCCCGGCATGGAGACGCTGCTGCTCAAAACTTTTTATTTCGTTAGAAGCATGTTTACCGCCCGGCAGGCTGGCTGCTCGGGTGAAGAGCCCAGCCTACAATACACAATCCTCCAGTTGTGCCCTCCAGGCCTTTGAAATGGTGGCTCCTGCACAAACTAAGTTCGTTCTGTTCAGAAGAGTGTTTCTATGCTTTCTTCCCCTGCAAGAGTTGAGACTGAATGCCTGCCTTGTGTCAGGCTCACTCAAGCGGTGGAGGAAATAGCAGAAGATCCAGAAGGATTAGGCTAATGAGACAACATTTTCCCTCTGGGATCATATTTTGGTCTGTTCTCTCTTGGGTTAGCCTAGGTTTCTACAGCTGACCTGTAGGGAGACCGGCGCTGTGCACAGACCGACACTGGCCACCGGGAGCCGTCATCTCAGGACACCAGAGTGATGGCCCCAGGACAGCAGTGTTCGTGGAGCACTTCCTGTGCATCAGGCACCACGCAGAGTGTTGTTACCTCCTTCAGTCCCCCAGAGAGCTTTTTGAGAGCGACTCTGAGAGGACTGCCCCCATCCTACCGGGGTCATGGAATCTAGAGAAGGCCTGGCTCGTCCCATCACAGGTTTCCGAACGACAGAGCCCAGGGCCAACACAGCATCTGGCTCCAGAGCCTCAGTCCCCAGGAGTCCTGGCTGTCCACTCACCACCACTGACACAGACCCTAAGATGCGGGGTGAGGAGCTGTAGGTGGTGGTGCAGGAGGTTGGGGCCTGGCATGGGTAGGTATTCAAATAAACGGCCTACTTTCCATACTGTGTTCAGAGTTTTCTGAGCACAGTGGACTTTGAACCATCCTAGAATCACTCCTGAAGTTCTAAAAATTGTTTTCTAAAAAATTGAGTGTGATTGCGGACATTCTTGTGTGTGATAACCGAGTGTGAGTGTGGATATTCTTGTGTGTGATAACTGTGAGCATGGATGTCCTTGCTGATGCCTCAGATGTCTGTGAGGCATCTGGAACATGTGTTCTTGATGAAGGGACTTTTCCAAACTGGGAAGAGATGACCCAAATTTGAAGACAGCTTTGGGATGCAAAATGCTTAGTCTGAGCAGCAGTTCGTCGCTGTCTAAACCAGCTCCGTCCTTGTCTTTTAAAGATACTGAGCGAGACATGTACCGATGGGGTGCACTTGAGAGTAACCCAGGGCTCGGGGGCAGGGGAGGGGTGGAGATGAAGCAGGAATGGACAGCAGTTGGTAAACCGTGGGCAGTGGGCAGATGGGCTGGGCAGAGCATTTTCTTCCCTTTTCTGTACTTGATGGTTTCTATAGTGAAAATATTTCTTCTACATTAAAAATCAAAATAAATAAATAAATAAAAATCACCTTGTCCTCATAGGGACCAACATGGTGGGGTGGGGAGTGGGGGCAGGGAGCAATGCAGAGTTCGGTGATAAGGGTGGGTTGTGTGCACACAGACCACATACGCACACGACATCCACACACCACACACACACACCACACACACACACCACATATACGCACCACATCTACACATCACACACACACACCACACACATACACACACCATGCACACACCAGACAAACACACACCACATACACACACCACACAAGAACACAACACAAACACACACCACATACACACACCATACACACACACCACACACACACACCACACAAATACACCACAAACACCACACAAACACATACCACATACACACACCATACAAAAACACACCACACACACATACACCATACACACACACCACACACACATACCACAAACACCACACAAACACACACCACACAAACACACACCACATATGCACACCACAAATACACACCACACACACACACCACACAAACACACCACAAACACCACACACACACCACATACACACACCACACAAACACACACCACATACACACACCACACAAATGCACACCACAAATACACACCACACACACACCACACAAACACACCACAAACACCACACAAACACACACCACATACACACACCACACAAATGCACACCACAAATACACACCACACACACACACCACACACACACACCACAAACACACCACAAACACACACCACATACACACACCACACAAATGCACACCACAAATACACACCACACACACACACCACACAAACACACCACATACACACACCACATACACACACTGCATACACACACCATACAAACACACACCACATATATACACCACACAAACACACACCACATACACACACCACACACACACACCACTTACACACACCACACACACACCACATATGCACACCACACACACACCACATACACCACACAAACACACACCACACAAACATACCACAAACACCACACAAACACACATCACGTACACACACCACACCACACAAACACAAACCACGTATGCACACCACACAAACACACACCACATGCACACCACACAAACACATACCACATACACACACTACATACACACCATATACACACACCACAAACACACACCACATACACACACACCACACACACACCACATACATACAAACACACACGCACAGAGACAGTAAAACAGAAAGGAATCCTAGACATTTAAAGTTAGAAGGGGACTTGACGTGGTTTCCTTTCCTTCTCCCATTTACAGTGAGACATAGGGAGCCCAGAGAGGGTAAGGGGCTCATCCAGGCTGGCGCAGCAGGCTCAGTGGCGGTGCCAGGACCAGATCACATGTGACGCAGGTATCTGCCCCTCCCGCATTAGAAAAGCCAAAACACCGTGCCATGTAGTGTGAGAAAAGGATTTTGCATTTGCAGTTGTACAGAATGGTCAGAGTGGCCGGCCAACCAGGTCTCGCACTAAACACCTGGGAAGGAAGGCGAGCAGTGGACTCGGACATTCCGAGCATCTGCGTATTTCTTGGTCTTGTGCCCAGTTTCATGAGGTGGGCCGGGGCCTCCCATGTTTCTTGGGATGTTTTGAAATCTGCTGAGCCATCTGTATAAATGTGGAGGCTATACACTGCACTGTCATAGCCTTTTCATCTACTTACACATCCCAGCCATGACGACTGGCGTGGTACCCTCCAAGCATTTTACATAGAATGGGGCTTAACACAGGGGATCTGGGCCTCCAAAATGACCAGACAGCCTAGAGGAGTGCATTCTAGTGGGGCCTCTAGAACCGACATTCCAAGAGCTGCATCATCAGCTCAGACAGGAGGCAGGGGGTTGCCACTGGCTCTGTGGAATTCAAGGACGGCTGTGCCTGCCGTCTAGGATCAGATTGGGAAGCCGTGCCCATTGCCTCTCACCCCCATCCTCTCACCCCCACCCCCTGGGCCGAAGGTGGGCAACTGGATGCTGGGAGCTGCCACACCTGCAGAACCCAGCAGGAGCGAACCTGTTCCAGGCTGCCTCCTCTCTGCCTCTGGCTGCGTCTCATTGGCTGAATCTCATTCGCAGCTAGCATTTTGGATGCAAGGAAGTCTGGGAAATGTAGTTCCTGACTCTCTGGATCAGGAAGATGCATATGAAAAGGGAGTGGGTGCTGGGAGCCAGCAACACAGGTCCCGCCCTCTGTGTCCAGAGAGAGGGCTCTGTGCATAGTTCCATGTCACCACTCCATCCGCTAGCTACCCATCTATTCATTCAAGAGATGTTTACCAGGTGCCAGACCTCACTGAGGTGGTGAGCACGGAGCTTCCGTTCTGGTGGGCAGACAGTGGCAAGAAAGGCCACGCTGAACAGAAAAACTAGTTTCAAACAGAATGAAGTGCAATGAAGATGGAAAACCAGGCAGTGAGATGGAGTGATGGGAGAGGAGGGCTCAGCTGAGCTCAGCAGGGCCTGATGACAAGGAGGCTGTCTTCAGCAGGTGCAGAGGCCCTGACTTGCGGCAGGGGGATGACTGCCAGGGTTCTCCCCAGGGAGCCGGGGTGCCTGGAGTCGGGGAAGAGGGAAGCAGAGAAGGCTGGGAAGGTAGAAAGAGAGAAGAAAAAGTGGGCAGGGGCCAGAGGGATCCTGCCCATTTAGTGGGACTCGGAAAATGCGGGTTTTGTCCTAAGTACGGTTCAGTTCAGTTCAGTCGCTCTGTCGTGTCTGACTCTTTGTAACCCCATGGACTGCAGCACGCCAGGCCTCCCTGTCCATCACCAACTCCTGGAACTGACTCAAACTCATGTCCACTGATTTGGTGATGCCATCCAACCATCTCATCCTCTGTCATCCCCTTCTGCTCCTGCCTTCAATCTTTCCCAGCATCAGGATCTTTTCCAGTGAGTCAGTTCTTCTTATCAGGTGGCCAAAGTATTGGAGATTCAGCTTCAGCATCAGTCCTTCCAGTGAATATTCAGGACTGATTTCCTTTAGGATTGATGGTTGGATCTCCTTGCAGTCCAAGGGACTCTCAAGAGTCTTCTCCAACACCGCAGTTCAAAAACATCAGTTCTTCGGTGCTCAGCTTTCTTTATAGTCCAACTCTCACATCCATACATGACTACTGGAAAAATCATAGCTTTGTCTAGATGGACATTTGTCAGAAAGTAATGTCTTTGCTTTTTAAAATGCTGTCTAGTTTGGTCATAGCTTTTCTTCCAAGGAGAAAGCGTCTTTTAATTTCATGGTTACAGTCACAATCTGCAGTGATTTTGGAGCCCCCCCAAAATAAAGTCTGTCACTGTTTACATTGTTTCCCCATCTATTTGCCATGAAGTGATGGGACTGGATGCCATGATCTTAGTTTTCTGAATGTTGAGTTTTAAGCCAACTTTTTCACTCTCCTCTTTCACTTTCATCAAGAGGCTCTTTAGTTCGTCTTCCTGACTATGGTGGTCGACCATTGAAGGTTTTTGGCAAAGAGAATGGTGGTTTTAAAGCATATCTGAAAATTCTTTACTCCCCCTTCTCTCAGAAGGGATGGAGGTTTGGATGCCCCTCCTTGGAAGCTGGGCAGGACATTGAGGCCACCTCAAAGATAAAATGTGGCAAAAGTGAGGTGGGTGATGTCCAGGGTAGGGGAGCAAGGGGGAAGCTTGTATGGCCCCCTGAGGACGCATACTTTGAGCCTCAAGTGGTCTTGAAGGGAGTCAGCTTCTCAGAAGCCCTGTGCTGGAGACACGGCGTGGAGAGGTCTCATGGAGAGGGGAGGCCCTGAAGCCCCCACAGCTCCAGCCCCCATGGTTCCAGGCTCCCAGCCCAGGGCCCAGACGTGTGAGTGAAGGAGCCAGCGGATGACCTCGCCCGGCCCCCGTGGAACCTCGACCACATGAGAGCGCCCAGCCAGAGCCATCCGGCCTGCCCCGCTTGGCTCTCCCACCCACAGACCCAGTGAGAAATAGTGAAGCCACTGCACTTTGGCACGACCTGCTGCACAGCTGTAGATTACCCGGAAAAAGTCTCATTTACATTTTCCAAGTAAACTTTGTATTGAAATAAAACCTCCATACAGAGAAGTCCACAAATCAGCTGGACGAGTTTTCTCAAAGGCAACCTGCCCCCAGAGGCCCCTCGTGCCCCTTCCAGTCACCCCCACCCCCAACACACACACGATGGCCTGGAAGTCTGTGCCCCCAGATTCCTTACCCCCAGGGTGATGGTTCATGAGACGGGGGCTCTGGGAGGTGATGAGTCCACTCATGCCCCGCCTCGGGGGTGTCTGGGACACCCCGTGTGTACACATGGTGGACCACGAGTTAGCAGAGAGAGCCTGCCTTGCGTGAACACCGCATAAAGGGGCCACACGGTAGGGGGTGTGCCCCTCTGACCCGGCATCTGTCTGCCCTCCGCGCTCTGTGTCTGGGACTCACCCGGGTGGTTGCCGGGAGCCACACGGCTCATCTTCCCCCAGGGCTACACGGCATCCCGGGTGTGATGGGGACCCGGCTCTGAACTCCGTTTGCTGTTGCTGGGCATCGTGTGCTTGGTTCTAGTGGAGTCCACCACCATCAGGGTGACTGTTTAGGATGTGCCTTTCGGGGGCCGAATGTGTGCATTTCTATTGGACCTTGTTTCTGCATCTCTTAACAAATAAGAGATCATCCTACACGTAGTGACTTAAAACAATCACCGTCGTCTTCTTTCTCGAGGTTCTGTGGATGGACTGGGCTCAGCCGGGCAGCTCTTCCACTCCCTGTGATGCTCCACTGCGACACCTGGGCTGGACGCCCAGGCTGGCCTGCTCTCCTAGCCGGTTCTGGGAACCCAGCTGAGAGTTTCGATTGGAGCCTCAGTTCTCCTCCCAGCGCCCGCACCATGTGGCCCCGCGTTGTAACGATAGATTCCTGGATCCTAAGAGGAGGGAAGTAGGAGCTTTCAGCCTCTGTAGGACCTGGGCTCAGATGCCCAGGACCACTGTCCTATTGCCCAGAGCAGAGAGAGGGCCAGCCGTACTGGACGGAGGGCTGCCCTGTGCCTCCAGGGGGCTGGCACTGTCAAGACCATCTTTGGAGCTTATGAGTGGATTGTGGGTTGATGGGCACTGGAGAAGGCCCACTCTGGTCGTTGTGGGGAGTGGCCTATGAGCTCAGCATCCACCAGGACTATAGAATCCCTTCCTGGCCCTTCTCACCTTGACCTCAACCTCCACACTAAAGGTTGGCCCTCTCTGAGCCCCTGACTATGAGCAGAGAACACATGTCCGACTCCCGTGGCCTGCATCCTGACTGATGGCTAGAGAAGCATGCTGAAGCTAGTCCCCAGCTCCTGCCTCTGGCTTGGGTTCCCAAGGGCACACCTGCCTCCATGAATCAGATGCCTTCGTGGAAACGGTCCACACTGCACCCCAAACCCAGATCCTGCAGTCCACCAGCAGTGTGGGCATAAACTAAGACTCACGTCTGTCCAGTGTGGAGCAAGTTAGGCTGTTCCTCAGCATGGAGCTTGGGGAACCTGGAACAAGGGGTGGCCTAGATGCTCCCCTCCGGGGGGATGGACTGGACCACAGAGCTGTGTGTACGTGGTGGAATGTGTGCAGTGCTGAGACCGTGGAATGGAGCTGCTCACAGCCACGCAAACAGCTTCAAAGCGTAGGACCCTCAGAACCAGGATGGAGGCAGTGGAGCATCCTGAGGTGGAGCTCAGCCTCTGGAGCTGTAAGGCGAGGGTCCAAATCCCCACTCCTTCACTGACCATGAGCTTGGGCAGGTCACTTACCCTCCTTGGGTGCTTATACCCTCAAAATATGCAGGACAGCGGGCTCCTGTGTGGATGGCTGCTCCTCGCTGCCCCCCAGGGCCGTCCCCACGGACAGGACGGGGAGAGAGGGGCGTTGCTAGGATGCTGAGTGCTCGCCGGAGGCGTGGAGAACCACCGCCTGGTGATGGAGACAGCCCAGCTAGGGCGGCCCCGTATCCTGGGACAGGACAGTCATGCCTGTTGTCTTAGTTGATTTTTTTTTTTTTTATCCAGCTTAGACAAAGATGGGCAATAAGGGTAGTTTTAGAAATGATATAAAGACTTCCCTGGCGGTCCAGTGGCTAAGACTCCACACTCCCAATGCAGGGGGCCTGAGTTTGATCCTTGGTCAGGGAGCTAGATCGCACATGCCGCAACTAAGACCCGGTGCAGCCAGAAAAAAGAGAAAGACACACAGAGTGGAGAACCGCACGTGAGATTCAGGGAGAGGCCACGTGGCGGCAGAGGCGGAGGCTGGAGCGCTGCGTCTGTGTGCCGAGCGCCACTGACCGCGCTAGCGGCCGATGCGGGGAGAGGCCGGGGATGGTGCCTCCAGAATGAACCAGCCTTATGCACACCTGGACTCTAGACTCCCCGCCTCTGGACCTGCGAGGGGGCACATTTCTGTTGTTCTAAGCCCCCCAAGTAGTGGTGCTTCGTTATGGCAGCCCCAGGGAACCCACACAGATTTAAGTATATAATTTTGTATGTATTTGTTATATAAAAGATATTTGTAAATCTTTGAGCAGTGAATAAAATTCATTAAATTGTGTTGTAAAAAAAAAGATAAATAATGTTATCTATACATTTTCTATGCTTGTAAAGAAAAACATCCAAGCCTACAGAGGGTTCCTCTTGTTTTAATTATTTCATTCCTTTAAACAACAAACAATGTGGCTAGAATAAACAGATTTTTTTTTCCCTCGTGAAACAAACAGAAAGGGTTCAATGACTTAAATAGGTAAACCATCCCACCAGCGTGGAATCCGGGCTCAGGCTCCAGACAGAGTCGTGTGTGTGGCAGCATCTGTGGAGTTTGGGGCTTTGCCCGTTTCGTGGGAAGGGAGCCGGGCCTTTTCCGAGAAAGGCTCCCCAGCGCACTGGGCTTCCTGACTGGCTCGGGGTGTGAGCCGGCTTTAGAGCTGCTCTGCCTCCCCAAAGCCAGCAGCCTCCACCCTCCAGACAGGACCCTGCTCCTGGGACCCCATCTGTCCCTGAGTCTTGGGCCACAGCCGTCGGAACCTCCAGCAGCTGGCCCTTCGGTCTGGAGCAAAGAACATCCACTCCTCCCACTCACCAGCGCTCCTGGAGTTTCCCTGGGGGCCTCTTGTCTGGCCCAAAGGTGGGAAGGTGTCAGAAAATTGCAAGGAAGTTGCTCTTACTGTTGGGAGTCAGCGGTGATGCTAAGGGGATGCTGGAGGTCCGCATTCCTGCCTTGAAGAGAAGTCAAGTCCACCTGAGCAGGACGCCCTAGGAGCAGCAAAGAACGAGCTGAGACACAGGAACTCCTTGTTTTGAATCAGAAAGACGGAGGGTTGTTAACACCCCTGAGGGCTGGTGCAGGATCTGAGAACCAGGTATTCTTTCCTGCCTGCTCTCTACTGGATCCTGTTGGGTTCGTGCAATGGACTTGCAAGGTAACAGCTGTTACGTAGGAGTTCACCAGTCTCCAAAGCTGCTTCTGTATATAATTGGGAACATCACAATGGGGAAACAGGAAAGGACAGCAACATACTCTTAAGTCCACAGCACACCGGGTTCTTCTTTTATTAATTTCCCAACGTTAGGCAGAATGACCCCAGTTTGCATCTGGAGACAGTAAAGCTCAGAGAAGTTAAGGAGCTTGCCCAAGGCCACGCAGCGAAGATGGGACTAGGCAGGGCTTTGAACACAGATGCGGGTGCCAACAATGAGCGCACCAGTCTCTCCTGGTCCTCACGCTCCTCTAGACCTTGCCGCCCCACCTTCAAGTGTGGAGCTGGGCCCTCTGATTCCCAGCAGGCTCCGCAACACCCCTACTGGAAGGGGACAGCAGAAGTGACGGGCTGTGACTTCTGAGGCTCTGGGATGCTCATTCCTGGAGCCCAGCCGTCATGCTCAGAGGAAGCCCCGGCGGCCCGTGAGGGCCCCAAGTGGAGAGGACCCAAGGCCCCCGGCCCGCAGCCCTGGCTATGCTCTCAGTCACGTGGGTGGGGGTGCCATCTCGGAAGTGGGTCCTCCAGCCCCATTAACCTCCCCTACTGCTGTTGTTCAGCCCCTCAGTCGTGTCCGACTCTCCGCATCCCCAAGGACTACAGCATGCCAGGCCTCCCCTGTCCTTCACCATCTCCCAGAGTTTGCTCAAACTCATGTCCATTGCGTCGGTGATGCCATCCAACCATCTCATCCTCTGTCACCCCCTTCTCCTCCTGTCCTCAGTCTTTCCCAGCATCAGCGTCTTTCCCCATGAGTTGGCTCTTCACATCAGGTGGACCAAAGTATTGGAGCTTCAGCTTCAGCATCAGTATCTTGGGTAGGCTTTGGCAAAAAAAAAAAAAAAAAAAAAAAAAAAGGTAGGCACTGTAATCAGGTAGCTGTGAAGAGAGCTGCCGTCTTTGCCCACATCCAGCACAGGGGTTCTGGGGCAGAGGTGGCTAGAAGGGCACACACCACGGGGGAGATTTCATGATGGCTGGATGGCAGCCAATGGCCGGTGCCGGGCCTGCCCCTCACCGCTGTGAGGCCGAGTCCTCATCCTCATGATGCCCCTAATGGCCAGTCTGGACAACCTAGCTCTGGACAGCTGGGTCTGTCAGGCCCCAAATAGACACTCAGAAATAGTCACCCAGTTTTACTGGCTGTCACTGTGTAGCATTGTGCGGCTGCTGCTGCTGAGTCGCTTCAGTCGTGTCCGACTCTGTGCGACCCCATAGACGGAAGCCCACCAAGCTCCCCCATCCCTGGGATTCTGAGAGCCTTGCATTTCAAAAGGTGTTCCATCCATCCTCATTTTATTCGAGAGGAAACTGAAGCTCAGAGAGTCATGCAGCTAGGAAGTAGCAAGCCGAGACTCCCAACCTCCCAGACCCGCCCCCCACCCAGGGGCCTACCCTACTGAACCTAAACTGTGTCATCACAGGCCCCCCACCCAGGTGACTCTGCTGCACTCGGGGTTATAACGTGGGTCTGGGGAGTTGAGGCTTCCCTAGAGGAAGCGTCTTGATGGTCCCCAGTGTGGCCCCAGGTCGCCCCTTCCCAAAGCCTTGTAACTTTCTGGTCCTTCAATGCCTCACATGTCCTTCCGCTGACAAAGCCTCTTCTTCCCCACACCCCCACGTGCTGTCAATTCAGTCAGGATGCCCCCGGCTGTACTTCAGAGAAACTGGCTTCAGCAGTGAGGGCACGCGTGTTTCTCACGTAAAGCGTCTGCTGGTGGGGGGCCACGTCAGATGTGGTGTCTCAGCACTTGCGCGCATGTGTGTGTATTCGTGTCCAGCTCTTTGCAACCCCAGGGCCGATAGTTCACCGGGCCCCTCTGTCCATGGGATTTTCCAGGCAAGAATACTGGAGTGAGTTGCCATTTCCTCCTCCAGGGGATCTTCCTGACCCAGGAAATCAAACTCTCGTCTCCTGCATCTCCTGCATTGCAGGTGGATTCTTTACCCTTGAGCCACTGAGGAGTCGCTGTCTCAGTGCTTATCCTAGAGTCACTGAGGACCCAGGTCTCTTCATCCTTGTGCTCTGCTGTCCTTTGCAATGGTGCTTGAGGTCTTGTCACCTCATGTCTATAGGGTGGCTGCCGTAGCTCAGACATCACATCCTTTCTCTCACATCCCAAACAAGAAAGAAGGCAGCAAGTGAAAAAAAGACACTTTGCTTTTAAAAGGAAGAGAAGCTTTCTGAGAAGCCCAGCCGAGATATATGGTTTCACATCATTGTCGGGCTCAGGTTCGGGACAGACTGGGTTTAGACCCCTGCTCTGCCCTTCCTAGCTGTGTGGCTGTGGGCAAGTGACACCACCCCGCCTGGTTGTCTGTGTTCTGGGCGGGCCGGCTCTGAGAGTTAGGAGGATTAGGGGAGCAGGATATGCGAAGTGCAGGCACAGGGTGAGCTGCCACTGCTGTTCTCAGCCTCGCCAGCTTCTGTGACGGAGGCTGCGCAACGGGTGTGGTGCAGAGGTATAAAGGCTCTGCCTGAGAGCCCTGCATCTTCCACACCTGCCCCCACAAAAGCCAACTCTCTCGCAGGGACTTTTATTTCAAGCGTGTGAGCATGAGGCATGAGAGCTCTGCTTGCTGCAGCCTCTGTGCTGGGGTCTCGCTTGTTGTAGCTTTATATGACTTGTAGCTGAGTGTGTGCTAAAGTCTGAACCCCTCTGCACTTCCCCGAGAGGCAGCAGTTCACCCCGGGAAGGATTAGCATGTCATGGTAGGAATGCAAAGAGAGAGCTTCCACTTCCAAAACAGGCCCTCGGGGTTTGCGGCTTCCTGATGGTCTGGAGACTTTTGAGAAGACAAGTGTTTCCTGCATTCTAGTCACTGCCCTTTCGCTTCCAGAGGCAAGACCCCCGAGGCAGGCTGGGGGTGGGGGGATGGTCACTTGAGCCCAGGTGGCGGGGCTCCTTGCTCACACCCAGGCCCCTGCATTGAGAAGGGAAGCCGGAAAGCAGCAAAGTGAGGCCACCAGGCATGGGACCAAGGTCCTCAGAGTCGACTCTGATGGGGTGTGGGGTGGTAGGTAGATGTCATTGGAGAAGCAGGGATTGAGAACCTTGGGGCTGGTAGCAAGCCCCCTGGGCCACTCGTCCCCTGCTTTTTACATGGAACCACACATCTTCTGCAGAAAGGAGACAGAGACCTCCAAGGTGGCAGAGAAGAGTAGTAGCCACAGTGTGTGAGTGTCCTGTGGCCCTGAAACAAAGGACCACAAGCAGGGTGGCATAAAGCAACAGGAGTCATTCCCAGAGAGGCCAAAAGTCTGCAGTCGGGGTGTTGATGGGGTGTCAGATACAGACCCCCAGGGGCCATGCTCCCTCCAGAGGCTCCAGGGGAGGGTCCCTCCTGCCTCTCCTGGATCCTGGGGGCTCCAGGAATCCTCGGCTTGTGGCTGCTTTGGTTGGTCCCTGCCTCTGTCCTCACCTGGCTTCCCCTGTCTGTGTGTCCTCTTCTGTCACTTATAAGGTCACTGTCCCAGGATTTAGGGCCACCTTAGTCCAGTCTCAAGACTCTTAACTTACATGCGCAAAGATCCTTTTTCCAAATGAAGTCACTTTCCCAGGTTTCAGGGGTTAGGACATGGACATTTCATTTTGAGGGGTCGTCACCAACCATCAGTAGCCATTCAAAGGCCCCAGCTGCACTGAGATAGTGGAAGTTGTGGAAGAAACTGTCCCATCTCACTTGCCTGGAAAGCAAACCTGGAGTGCAGGGGTGGGGAGGAGAGGGTGGAAGATGTGTTTGCAGGTATGGGCTCGGCGGCGGCCATAAAGGTCCAGATGCCGTGTGTCTAAACAGGGAGAAGCTAAAGCCCGCCCGTGGCTGGTGTCCCACACAGCGTGTGGGGCTGAGGGGCGGGTGCACGGTGTCGGCGGCCAGAACTGTAGTTTCTCTGGTTCGTCGCCCAACCATAGACTGATGCCCCCGTGTGCATGACTGCCCACGAGTGAGTCCAGTGCTGGGCAGGGGAAGGACGCAGGGGCAGGGTTGAGGGACGGGCACCCCCAGGGCTAGTGCTGAGGTTGGCGTACGTGATGGCACAGCCGCCCGGGTTCCCCGTTGTCAGCGTGTGTGTTGGTTCCTCGGGGCCTGTCTGTTCTGCTCGCTCAGTGTTTGGCACCCCTTCCCTGGAGGGCATGTTGTGCCTGTCATTGCACCCAGCACCTGGTCATGTGGCCACAACTAGCTGCAAGGAAGTCCGGAAGTGGATTCTTTACTAACAGTGGCTATTTGCTGAGCAGAAAATTCGATTACCACGAAAGAAGGAGGAAAGGAGATGCCGGTTGACAAACCGTGTCTGCAAAGGAGGGGACTGGCATTCTGGGGACAAGCTCAGCTTCTCCTGACTCCTCGGCTGCCTGGCATTTGCTGGAGGAAGGGTGATGGATCTTGGCCCAGGAAAGCCCTTGGTCTTCACACTGACCTGGGTCCTTGGGCATAGCAGCCGTGGGCCGTCACCGGCTGAGCCTTCTCCTTGTGCACCAGCTGGCACCCCAGCATGGCAGGGGTCCAACTCTGTCCCCTGAGATGCTGACCCACTTCCAGCGCAGAGCTGAGGGGAACTGCGCTGACGGATCACTTAGATGCCGCCCACCACCTGTGTGCTATTGCTTGTTGAGAAGCTGCAGAAGCTTCCAGCCGACAGCCCTCTGCAGAGTGGGGCCAGACGCCCCCTAGAGCAGCTGGCCCATGGCCATCAGGGACCCGCAGGCAGCTCCAGCACCACTCTTCTCCGGGATGTTATGCAGCCAGCAAGCTCAGTGAGGTCACTGTCTGCAGGATGACGAGGCTGCCTCCGCTCCCTGGCAATGTCCCGCTTGCCTTGTTTGTTTCAGATCCTCTTGCCAGACCCCAAAACCAAGCACCCACCCCATCCCGTTGTCTTTGAGGCTCACTTCATTTTCACAATAGAAAATGAAATTGCCCTTTGTGGGAGATGTAGCTCTTCCTTTGTCTCCCTCCTCCATCTCACCCTCTTCATTCATTTATTCAGCAAATAATAAGGAAGAGACATTCACTGAGTCCCTGCAAGGGGCCAGGCCCTGTGCCAGAACTTGCCAGACATCTTCTCCGTGGCCAGTCGGCATGTGATGTCATGGCTAGGCAGACACAGAGGCAACAATACCACGCATAACTGTTGTGTTAAACGTAGCATGGATTGTCCACAAAGAATATGAAAGTGGGTCTAGCCTCACTAGGACTGTTGGGGAAGTGCGCATTAAAACATCCAGTGAGCCCCACCTCTGGGTGTATTTCTGAAAGAACCGATGATAATGGTTTGAAGAGATATTTGCACATCCGTGCCTATGGCAGCACCAATCACAGCAGGCAGGAGGTAGAAGCAGATCCAGTGTTCATTAGTGGATGAGTGGATGAACAGATATGGTCCATCATCCGATGTAGTATTCAGCTGTTAAAGGAAAAAGAGCAACATGGACGAATCTTGAGGGCATTATGCTAAAATGAAGTCAGCCAGTCACACAAGACAAATACTGTATGATTTCACTTATACAAGGTACCTAGAGTAGCCAGATTCATGGAGATGGATAGTACCATGGTGGGTGCTGGAGGCTCGGGCAGGGGAGATGGGAGTTCAATGGGCTTTCAGTTTGGGAAGATGAATAAGTTTAAGAATATCTGTTTCACAACAATGGGAACGTACTTAACACTCCTGAACTGTACACTTAAAAATGGCCAAGATGATAACTTTCATGTTATGTGGCTTTTTCTTTGGTGGGGGGATTCCCTGGTGGCTCAGACGGTAAAGAATCTGCCTGCACAATTTTAAAAAAAGAAAACAAGAAAACATTTTTTACCCATTGAATTATATTAATGGTGGGAGTGTCAATCAGTAAACTGTCTAGGAAATCATCTAGAAATGTCCTTAATATCCTAAATGCACACATCCTTGGATGCCCCAGTGTCTCACTTGAAAATCTCCAGAAACAAAGGAGGTGGCTGGTTGGTGTAAATGAGCTCCACAGAGTCCCTCAGCCCTGTGCCCAGCACCCCACAGCACTCAGATGTAGCTGTGGTTACAACCATCATAGCATTGTAACAGTGACCCCTGCAGTCAGGGGTCTCCAGGGCAATAGAACCAATAGAGTAAGTGTAATGTATAGGAGAGATACATTGTACGTATGAGGTGTATGAGGAGAGTCACTTCAGGGAACTGGCTTTTTGCAGGAATGCCATTGCAGAGGCTGGCGTCTCTGAAACCTGCAGCGCAGGCAGGCAACTCAGGCAGACTTTCTTCCTCTCCAGGAAAACTCGGGTTTGCTCTTAAGACCTTCACCTGATTGGATGAGGCCCACCCACCCGATCCAGGGTCACCTCCTTTACTTAAAGCCAGCTGACTGTCGATTCTGTCCACACCTCCTAGATACCTTTGGAGCAACAGCTGGATGAGTGTCTCATTGAATAACTGGGCACGACAGCCTGGCCAAGTCCACATCAACCAGACCATTGCAGGGGCTCACATTGCCAGGCTGGGTCCCTCTTCCCTGCAGGGCTCTGGGGACCAGGCTGGGCAGTGAACAGCTCTGTCAGTGTCTTCTGTGGCTCCACTGGCTCAGCCCATCCAGGCAGAATTATCTCAAGGGATTTGCTGTAACACTGAGGTTTTAGCCACTCATCCTCCATGTCTGAGTTTGTCAGTTCGACCAGAGAAAATCCGAGTCTTCACCATTTGCTGGCCTTTCTGCCTCCAGGCACGTGGACACATGGACGGCCTGCCCATTAGAGGTGGACCATGCCCATGGGTTGATGGTGGGCCAGGAAGCGAGGACAGCCATAGCTGTGATTCCTGAGCACTTACTAGGCACCAGGAGGCTTTAACCACATTACCAGTATTAACTTCTATCATCATACAGCTGGATACTGATTGTGCACGCGTGCTCAGTAGCTCAGTCTATCCAACTCTGTGCGACCCCATGGACTGTAGGCCATGCCCCCCCGCCCCCCCCCCCCACCGCCTTCCCAGGCCTTTCTGTCCATCAGATTCTCCAGGCAAGAACACTGAAGTGGGATTTCCTCCTCCAGTACTGGATTGCCATTTCCTCCTCCAGGGGATCTTCCTAACCCAGGGATCAAACCCTCATCTCCTGCGTCTCCTGCATTGGCAGGTGGATTCTTACCACTGCGCCACCTGGGAAGTGGATACTATGCTGCTGCTGCTGCTGCTAAGTCACTTCAGTCGTGTCTGACTCTGTGCGACCCCAGAGACAGCAGCCCACCAGGCTCCCCCGTCCCTGGGATTCTCCAGGCAAGGACACTGGAGTGGGTTGACATTTCCTTCTCCAGTGCATGAAAGTGAAAAGTGGAAGTGAAGTCGCTCAGTCGTGTCCGACTTCTAGCGACCCCATGGACTACAGCCTACTAGGCTCCTCCGTCCATGGGATTTTCCAGGCAAGAGTCCTGGAGTGGGTTGCTATTGCCTTCTCCGCGGATACTATAATTACACCCATTTAAGGACGAGGAAACTGAGGTCCCCAAAGGCTAAGTCGCCTCCTCAGGGTCACGAGGCTAATACATGGGGAATCAGGGTTTAAACCCTGACCCTCTGGCTCCAGAATCCATCCTCCTGTGCCTATACTGTGTGCCATCCTAGAATGTCACTGTCCCTTTGTCAGGTTGGGGAGGTGACAGCTGAGGGCAGCACACACATCTGGGAGCCTCAGCCCCACTCCAAGCTCCTCTTTGGACAAACCCAAACTTCCTTTCTCCCTTGAGGATGCATCTCCTTGTCCAGAGCAGGGCTTAATCCCTTCTGTCTCTTCTCTGGAATGTTTCGAGAATTTGTGTCTGTCAAATGCTTTGGAGAAACATGAAAAGAATTTTTTAAATGCCAAGTCTCTCTTTTTTTTAAATCAATTATAGATTTGCCTTTGGAGGTAACCCTATGACAACCTGAAATCCCAAACCCTCATCCTACCAGAGCGAACACAAATAATCGCTCCGCTGGGCTTTCGGTGATCGCTTAGGATTTCACGTTCACAGGCACTGAGCCGAGAAGTGGGGTCTGGAGGGGAAGTCTGGAGCCTCGAGCCCCGCACGGCTCCCTAAGCGGAGCCGCATGGCGCAGCTGCAAGTGGCGTGTGCGCCATCAGAGCAATTCTGGCAGGTCCTCTTGAGGGGCCTAATAACGAGACGCTTCGCAAACTGGAAGACATTAGCTCCAACCACAGACCATCCAGTCGGTCCATATTTAATGATGCTTCCCAAATGTGTGAAGCACTTGGTTTTAGAACAACAGGAAGACAGGAATCGCCTGGAACCGCAGATCGGAATTTCATCCTGGCCGTCACGTCCCCCCAGGGAAGCCCTGCTTTCTCTGTTGGCGAAGAGTGGCGGGCACAGCACCGCCTGGTGCCCCCACCTCCACCTTGGGGCTGGCATACCTCAGGGAGGGTGACATCTCCGTGCCCTGCATCCCAGCCTGGCGCGCTTGCACAAGGAGCCTACCATCCAGCCAGGCCTGGAAACATGAGCGCCTCCACTGGGTACACCAGGCCTCGGAAACCACCACAAAATCACTGCCTTCCCTCTGCTTTGCTTTGCAGAGCTGCCCCCCTCTCACGGCAGCTCCAGGAGGCCCTTCTGACAAGAGAGCATTGTGGCTGGGGTCTGGCCCCTCCCCGCCACAAAAGGGCCTTTCAGGGTTGTGATCTGGGAGGTGGGGACCGCACGCCCGCTCATTAGCCAGCTCTGGGCGCGACGTCCCCGGCTCACCGAGTGAGCGGTACCTGGAACCAAAAGCTCTCATCTGGAATCAAACGCTTTATTTGATTTTCAACAGGGAGCTCTCCTGACGGCAGCAAACTTGTTTGTCCAGGGGAGAAGTGGTTGGCTGTTTACACCAGCAGATGACAGAACGCTCGCAGTCCCGCTGTCGGAAAAGCGATTGCCTTCAGGAGGCAAGGCTACGTTCAAACGGATGGATTTATGGCGTCGCCGGTTTCGGAAGGACACCAAAGGGATGGCCGGCCCTGGTCACATGCAGGGAGCTTGGCGGCTTGGAGGAAGGACAGGAGGGAAGGAAACTTCATGCTCTGTCCCTTGGGCCCTGGGAGCCTTCAACCACCTGAACAAACAGCTAATTCACAAGGCCTCCATCCTTAGAAGGCGTCTGAGAGAGGGCGGGCGGGCGCGGACGACAGCCGGCTCGTGGAAAGCGGGGCAGTGTGCGCGTGCCTCCGCCGGGGATCTCAGATCTAATTGCTTTCAGCAGAGCCCGGCCCGCCATGTAATTAAGCCAAGGGGGCTGCGGGCTCCCAGGGTCTAAGTGATTTCATGTGCTTTCGGTGATTGTGCTCAGCTCCTTGGATGAAAGTGCTGTTTTATTTTCACCTACAAGATGGTTCCCAGAGAGGACCTCGCTGGGGCTGGGGGCTGCTTTCCTGCGGCGGTGCGGGTGGGGAGAGCAGGAAGAGGAGCTTCGGGGGCCCTGCCACGTCAGCTGGGGTGGCCCGCAGGCCCCGGGTCCACGTGGATGGCTGGGGCCAGCATGTGCCTCCTTATAGGACCCTCTCATCAGAGCCAAGGTTTTATCACTGGAGCCTCGAGTGTCCCTGCTCTTTGATCCACCTCTATTTTTGTCATTAAAAGTGATCAAAATGACCCAAAATGTAAGTAAGGGAGGAGCTGGGCAGGATGGAGACTGCCGGAGTGTGGTGGAGCTTTATCCATTCAGCCCGTGAAAGTTGCAGAGAGGAGTGGTCCAGGAGAGATTCTGAAATGGCGGGGCCACCCCAACTGGGCATCTGGGGAGGAGGGAAGAGCGTGAACCGGATTCCATCCTTGCTTGAGAAGTACCCCCAACAGTTCAGAGTGTGTTAATTTTCAAAATAATTTTCAAAAATTTATTCTGTTTCCCCTCATTATCTGATAATACCCTTTGGCCATGTGGCCTCAGGGAAATTAACTTCTCTGAGCCACTTAATTTTTTTAAGGTGTAAAACAGGATGATAATACCTACCTGCTGCCGGGGAGTTAGTGCAAGAATGGAATGAGATATGTGTGTTAAGATATGCACCTGCTGACCTGAAAAAAAGTGCATATTATATTGTTAAATGAGAAAGGAAAACCTATTGTTAAAAGACAAGAGCAATGGCAAATCCTCGCATGGCAGATCCTAGGGTCCGTATACAACGCTCACAGTACGATGCGGCTGGCACTATTATTAACCCCACTTGGTAGATGAGGGAACAGAGTTACAGAGACACAAGTAACCTTTCCCCAGACACACACAGCTTTACGTGGCCTGGCCAGGATCTATGCCCTAAACCATGGTAGTGCCCCCCACCACTGCCCCCTATTCTGTAAACACAAATCTCAATAAAACCCCGTGTGTTTATGTCAACATGGAGGAAAGCGTGAGAGGGCACACCCAGACACACAATCCCTGAAGGTCACCTTGGAGCAGGAGTGGCAGTGAGAACAGAGATGGGGAGGGGAGAATATTCGCTGTAGGTCTAGGTCATCTTCTGTCACTCGCCATTTTAAAGATGAATTTAATAAAGAACTTTTTGAAAAGAAAGACAATGGTTTGGACTCCAGAAGCTTTGTCCGACTTCTCAATTCCCCGAGTCCATTTGTTTGGCATCTTCATGAGACTGGCGCAGACAGCAGGGGAGCTGTTTTGTGATCAGAGTTGGTTGTCAGAAGAACAACGGTGTGGGCTTAAGGTGCGTGTTCCTGAGATCTGGCCTGAGTCTCTTTGCTTCTGGCTCAGCAGTCCTGGGTGCTCGGCGGGGAAAGGGCGTGTGGTCCTAGCAGTGCTGAAGCTCCGGTGGGGGCAGAATGGCACTGACGAATGCCAAGGCTCCCAGGATTTTGTGTGACCTCCCAGTGACCCCCTCCCCCCCCCCCCTCCGCTCCCAACAAAGGGCGGGCTCTTCTCTAACTGAAGCCCCTCACGCTCACCTTTACACGAGGTCTCGGTTCTTTGCTGGGACAGGCTGACTCCCGTCTGGAGGCTGACTGCTGGCCAGCTTGCCATTTCTTGCTCACTTGTCAACCAGACCCAGGATCTCTACTCAGCTGCAGGCTGGAGCAAGTGGATTTCTTTCTTGCTCTGCTGACATTCTTCCAGGATTAGCGGATATATTACTTTGGCCCAAAATATGGTGAAGCCTAACGATGTTAGTAAAATGGATTACTGTCTGCTCCCCCTCACATTTCCTGTCATAGGAGTCAGGGCAGAAATACAGTTATTGTGACTTGGGGTTTCTTTATCATAATCATTATACACACACACATATATACATACATATATTAGAAAATACAGAGGGAGTCTAACCTGCATGAAGTGAGCAACTTTCTTGAGTTTCATGAGCTGGGGTTCAGAATTCTTGGTCTCCTGCTGTCTCACTTTGGACCTCCAAGAAGCAAAGCCTGAGCCAAGACCTGGGTGGGGTGGTTTACTTGGGTGAGGGGAACTCGTGCAGGACACATGAGGGAGTTTGCACACTGGGATGGGGAAGGAACAAAGGATGCCGTAATGCACTACAAGTGAGTGAGGTCCCCCTGGAGGCCCCCTGAGGACCCTGGTGGACCGTCCCAGACCCCAGGATGCGGAGGGCTGGGGTGCTTGTCCAGAGCCTGCTGGTTGAGGATGCCCTGGACAGCAGCTTCCTCCACTTGACAGCTGCTCCTATACATGTCTGCCAGTTCCCTTGGGGACAGAGGAAGCCCCAACCCCCTCCAGTGGGTCAGATGAGACAGGGGTTGAGGAGGGACATCATCAGCGAGCTGGGCAGTGTGCCTGCTGCTGCAGGTACCATCAGGTGGGCCAGGGGGATTGGGGCCAATTCATCAACCCCCCTGCCCCCCCATATATTCGTACATGAAAGGGTTTAGGTCCTTGCAAACCTTCTCTCACTCCTGTTGCCCTAATCGTCGAGAAGTGTGTCTCAGGGAGTAAAAGTATTGCTAAACGTCTAAGGAGTACTATCATTAAAATTAATAATAATTTTCCCATAATTAGAATTAGGATTGGCTTAAGATAAGAGATGCACAATAGCAATTGCTAAATTCACTGCTTCTCAAATTTTAATCTGCACATAGATCAGCCAGGAATCATGTTTAAAATGCAGATTCTAATCCAGTAGATCGGGGATAGGGTTGAGCTTCTGTATTTCTAACAGAAATGCTGGCTGCTGGTCTGTGCATCACAGTTTGAGTAGCAAGAGTTTAAAAGTTGGAAGTTTCTCTTTCATGAAGATACTGGCAGATAGCCTGGGCTAGTATGCATTTTCCTATGTAGTCCTCAGGGACCAGGCCTCTCCCATCTTGTTACTGTAATGTGAGCAACCTCCATTCCCCAGGTCCAGTGGATGGCCCAAGATGGCTGCCTCAGTTCCAGCCATCTCACTTACATTCCAGTTAGCAGGAGAGAAAGGGAGGAAGAGGGGCCAAGTTGTTGTGGTTTTACAAATCTAAGCATTTTGTAGATCCACATGCATTTGTGAGAAATAATGCAGAGAGAGTTCATGTGCCCTTCACCTAGTTTCTCCCACCTTGAAAAGCAATATTACAGCATCACTATCAGGATGTTGACATTAACATAATCCTCTAACTTAGATTTCTGCAGCTTTGCTTGTACTCATGTGTCTATGTAGTTCTGTGCCATTTTCTCACCTGTCTGTGCTTGTGTATCAGAGAAGGCAATGGCACCCCGCTCCAGCACTCCTGCCTGGAAAATCCCATGGGCGGAGGAGCCTGGTAGGCTGCAGTCCATGGGGTCGCTAAGAGTCGGGCATGACTGAGCGACTTCACTTTCATGCATTGGAGAAGGAAATGGCAGCCTACTCCAGTGTTCCTGCCTGGAGAATCCGAGGGACGGGGGAGCCTGGTGGGCTGCCGTCTCTGGGGTCGCACAGAGTCGGACACGACTGAAGCGACTCAGCAGCAGCAGTGGCAGTGCTTGTGTGTCCACCAGTCAAGAGACACAACAGCCCCATCACCAAAAGGGTCTTGGGCTGCCCTTTATGGCAGCCACCCTCCCACCTGTATCTCTGGTCCTTCACTCCTGGCCACCAGGGGCAGAGAGTTTTGGCCAAGGTTTTGTTTTGTTTTCTTTTGGATGCACCATGTGACATGTGGAATCTTAGTTCCCCAACCAGGGATGAAACCTGTGCCCCCTGAACTGGCAACGTGGTGTCTTAACCACTGGACCACCAGGGAAGTACCGTCGGCCAAGATTCTTGACTCCTATCGTCACAGCAGTACTTCCTGTCCTTAAACGCCATGTAACAGAATCACAGAGCAAGTACTCTGTGTCCAGCTGCTTTTTGTTGGCGTGCTTTTGAGCTTCATCCCTCATATTTTCCACATCAGGAGGTGTGTGTGTATTTTTAATTGCCCCTCATTCCATCACTTAAGTAAACTATAATGTGTTTGTCCAGTCACCTGTTGAGTCATTTGGCTTGTTTCCACTTTTTGGCTATTATGAATAAAGCTGCGATGAAAATTTGCGTCCCTGCCCTTTTAGGGAACACCTGTTTTCAATTATGTTGGGTAAATGCTCGGGAGTGGAATTGCTGGGTTGAAAGGTAGACATATGTTCTACCCAATAATACACCACCAGGCTGGTTTCCAAAGTGATGTGTTTGGTGTTGTCAGTGGGCTCAGTTTCAGTTATGCTGGCGTGTGCGTGCTGTCTCTGTGTGGTATTGGTTTGCATTTCTGATGGCTAATTATGTTGAGCATCTTTCCATGTGACAAATGGCTTTTTGTATAACATCTTCCTTTATTTAGTTAGTTTTTTGGCCACACCATACAGCATGTGGGATCTTAGTTCCCTGACAGGAATGGGACCCAGGCCCCTGCAATGGAAGCTCAGAGTCTTAATCACCGGACCGTCAGGGATGTCCCTGTATATCTTCTTTTACGAAGCATCTGTTCAAATAGTTTGCGCATCTTAAGCATTGAATTCCCTTTTTTATTACTGAGTTGTAGGAGTTCCTGTATTTTGGATATGATCCTGCGTTAGACGCGTGTTTTGCAAGCATTTTCTCACAATCTATAACTTCCTTTTCATTTTCTTAATGGTGTCTCTTTTTTTAACAAAGAACTAGTAAATTGATTATCTATTTATTCTCGGCTGTGCTGGGTCTTTGTTGCTGAGCGGGCTCTTCGCTGGTTGCGGTGAGCGGGAGACACTTCATTGCGGAGCGTGGGCTCCTCACGGTAGTGCTTCTCGTGTTGCAGAGCATAGCCTCCAAGGCGAGTGGGCTTCAGTGGCAGGGGCATGTGGGCTCAGTAGTTGTGGAGTATGGGCGTGTGGGATCTTCCCAGACCGGGGATCGAACCCGTGTCTCCTGCATTGGCAAGCAGATTCTTTACCACTGAGCCACCGGGGAAGCCGCAGTGGTGTCTGTTAAAGAACAGAGGTCTTAAATTTTGGTGAAGTATAATTTAGCAGTTTTTAATTTAGTTGCTAGTACTTTTTGTGTTGTTGCTAATAAATTGTATTTTGTCTGTGTGTCTTGGCTCTTTAGGTATACAGTCCACCTCAGATTTTTGTGTATGGTGTCAGAGAAGTATCAAGGTTCATTTTTTTTCTCCCTAAGGATATTCAGTTGTTCCAGCAGCATTTGTTATGAAGGCCCTTTCCCACTCTGAATTTATAATAATTATTGATATTTACAATTTGTGTTTTCTCTATTTTTTTGCTTGATCACTTGACTTAGAGGCTTATCAATTGTATTCATCTTTTTATAAAAAAAGCTTTTGGCTTTTAATTTTTTCCTGTTACTTGTTTTTCATTTCCTTGATTTCTGCTCTTTATTATTTCAGTCTGCTTACTTTTGCTCACATACTTATTGTTCTTTCTCTGGCTTTCTACCATGGATGTTTAGACCACCAACTTCAGACTCTTCTTCTTTACAGCAAACACACGCATCGGACCTGTGTGTTTTTCCATGAGGATCCCTTTAGCCGAGTGCTGGGGATCGCCACGTTTTGCTTTCATCATCATTCATTACAGAATATTTCGTAATTCCTCCTGTGATTTGTTCTACAGTCCATGGGTTCTTTAGAAGTATGTTCCTTAATTTCCAAGTATTTGGGGATTTTTTTTTTCCCAAGCATCTTATTGCTGTTTATTTCTCATTTAATTCCGCTGTGGTCAGAGATTACATTCTCTGTGTTAGTCCCCTGTGACAGATGCAGCTTGTTTCATGGTCCAGCATGGGGTCTGTCTTGGGGACTGTTTTGTGTGCTCTCTGAAAGTGTCCGCTTTCTATAGAGGTGGTTCAGATTGCTTTCATTTTCACTGATTTCTTTTGTCTGCTCATTCTATCAGTTATTGAGAATGGGATTTTAAAATCTCCAGTTACAACTGTAGACTTTTAAATTTTGCCTGTTTTATTTACTGTGTAATTTGGCTTTGTGATATTTTGAAGCTTTTGTAATTAAATGCATACACATTCACCTATCCACATAGACTTAAATATATTTACTAATCACCATATATACAATACATGGTGCATACATATGTGTATATAGCATATATACTTATATACCATATGTAAATATATACAGCATAAATATGTATATGTAAATATTGACACAATATAAATTTATTTACACAATTGCATATGTGTGTGTGTATATGGCTCATTCTCATCCCTGTGGCCCATCTGTCCTGTTTTTAGCTCCTCATCCCCCTGGGGGGGCTCCTTGGATAGACAACCACTTTTATTCTTCCAGAGTTTCTTTATGCACATGAGAAAATGCACATGTATGTGATATTTTTCTCCCTACACAAAAGTTAGCCAATTACATGCACTCTTTCAAGATTTGACATTGCCATGATGATAAAGAAGAGGTAGCAAGGATAAACAGAAGAACTGTACAAAAAAGATCTTCATGACCCAGATAATCACGATGGTGTGATCACTCACCTAGAGCTAGACATCCTGGAATGTGAAGTCAAGTGGGCCTTAGAGAGCATCACTATGAACAAAGCTACTGGAGGTGATGGAATTCCAGCAGAGCTATTTCAAATCCTGAAAGATGACGCAGTGAAAGTGCTACACTCGATATGCCAGCAAATTTGGAAAACTCAGCAGTGGCCACAAGACTAGAAAAGGTCAGTTTTCATTCCAATCCCAAAGAAAGGCAATGTCAAAGAATGCTCAAACTACTGCACAATTGCATTCATCTCACACTCTAGTAAAGTAATGCTTACAATTCTCCAAGCCAGGCTTCAGCAATATGTGAACCATGAACTTCCAGATGTTCAAGCTGGTTTTAGAAAAAGCAGAGGAACCAGAGATCAAATTGCCAATATCTGCTGGATCATTGAAAAAGCAAGAGAGTTACAGAAAAATATCTATTTCTGCTTTATGGACTATGCCAAAGCCTTTGACTGTGTGGATCACAATAAACTGTGGAAAATTCAGAAAGAGATTAAATACCAGACCATCTGACCTGTCTCTTGAGAAACCTGTATGCAGGTCAGGAAGCAACAGTTAGAACTGGACATGGAACAACAGACTGGTTCCAAATAGGAAAAGGAGTACGTCAAGGCTGTATATTGTCATCCTGCTTATTTAACTTCTATGCAGAGTACATCATGAGAAACGCTGGGCTGGAAGAAGCACAAGCTGGAATCAAGATGACACCACCCTCATGGCAGAAAGTGAAGAGGGACTAAAGAGCCTCTTGATGAAAGTGAAAGAGGGGAGTGAAAAAGTTGACTTAAAGCTCAACATTCAGAAAACAAACATCATGGCATCTGGTCCCATCACTTCATGGCAGATAGATGGGGAAACAGTGGAAACAGTGGCTGACTTTATTTTTCTGGGCTCCAAAATCACTACAGATGGTGATTGCAGCAATGAAATTAAAAGACACTTACTCCTTGGAAGGAAAGTTATGACCAAGCTAGACAGCATATTCAAAAGCAGAGACATTACTTTGCAAACAAAGGTCCATCTAGTCAAAGCTATGGTTTTTCCAGTGGTTATGTATGGATGTGAGAATTGGACTATAAAGAAAGCTTTCTGAAGAATCGATGCTTTTGAACTGTGGTGTTGGAGAAGACTCTTGAGAGTCCCTTGGACTGCAAGGAGATCCAACCAGTCCATCCTAAAGGAGATTAGTCCTGGGTGTTCATTGGAAGGACTGATGCTGAAGCTGAAACTCCAATACTTTGGCCACCTGATGCTAAGAGCTGACTCATTGGAAAAGACCCTGATGCTGGGAAAGATTGAAGGCAGGAGGAGAAGGGGACGACAGAGGATGAGATGGTTGGATGGCGTCACGGACTCAATGGACATGGGTTTGTGTGGACTCCAGGAGCTGGTGATGGACAGGGAAGCCTCGTGTGCTGTGGTTCATGGGGTCGCAAAGAGTCGGACATGACTGAGCAACTGAACTGATACTGATGATAATCTTGGCACCATTTTCACGTCAATCTGTGACAGCTCCCTTTTGACGGCTGCGTAGTACTCCAGCTCTGTTCGTGTCTCCAGCCACACTGAGGGATGTGTGTCTGGTTACAGCCACTGCTGGTCGCAGTGCTGCCTCTCTGTCCTGCTTCTGGATTCCTCACTGCCCTTGCCTGCTGTCTACCCCCCAGCCCAGGAACTGGGCAGCCAAACAAAGCTCCCTGTCTGCTCCAAAAGGTGGGGCAGGGGACTGTAAACACGGTGCCTTTAAATCTTCCCCCTCTCGCAGACGTCAGTCTCACCCTCCTGGAGGCTCTGTCATCACCCCCAAGCATAAAGCTGCCCCGCCGCTCACAGCAGCCAGGGAACAGTGTTTGTGTAAGAAGTCCTTTTGTGCAAATACGCTGAAAACAGCGATGGCATTTTGCAGCTACTGTTTCTGTCATAGGCGCTGTAGTCTAGTGATCACAAGCTTGGCCCCAGCTCTGCTGAGAGTTTGCTGTGTGCCTTTGGGAAGCACTTGGCTGTGGGCACTAGAATGGCTTACTTGTTGTTTAGTCGCTAAATCACATCCGACTCTTCTTTGACCTTGTGGACTGTAGCCTGCCAGGCTTCTCTGTCCATGGGATTTCCCAGGCAAGAATACTGGAGTACTGGAGGGGGTTGCCATTTCCTCCTCCAGGGAATCTTCCCGACCCAGGAATCGAACCTACGTCTCCTATATTGGCAGGCAGATTCTTTACCACTGAGTCACCAGGGAAGCCAGCAAGCATGCTGAGGGGGTGCTTATCCTCTTAAGAGCACTGCAGATTTAATCTCTTTTACCTGACTGGTCCTGCTACTTTCTCCATGGATCCTTCTGAGGCACAGAGAGGTTAAGTATCTTGCCCAAAGTCACACAGCTCAGTAGACCAGGGATTTAATCCAGCAACCTGGCTTGGGGTTATTAGGACAGTCAAACCCATCAGGGAACAGAGAGCATTTAGACAAGGACCTGGTGCACAGTATGTGCTCATTAAGTGTCAGTTAGCTCTGGTCATCATCACCTGCCTGAGGAATTGGAAGGCAGATAGTCCAGCCTAGGAAAGGAGGCTCACTTGGAAAAGCCAAAGGCTCCCGTTCACCCCGTACAACTTTTAAGTGCACCGAGTCCACGGAGTAGTGGGCGGAAGAGCAGCTGCCACTGAGATCAGGTGGGGAGTGCCTGTGAGTGGGTGAGCCTGGGTCACCCGGTATTAAAAGCCAAGCTGGAGCCTCACTTCTCATCCGTCGTGCTAGCGCGGGATGCTGTCAACATGAAATGTGCAAATGATTTAGAGCCCCTTTGCTCCTCTCTGCAGCAAACAGAGAAGCAAAGAAGTTAGCAAGCTTGTTTTGGCAGAGGAAAAAACATAAAACGCCCAAACCACAGAATTCTCAAAAATATTGCTAAGCACTAATTTCACTAACATGTTAGACAGACTTTCGGATCTAGGCAATCTTGTTCCTCGGCTGGAAACAGTTCCCGAAAGCCATGTGATCCCAAACCCACCCTGGGCATGTGGGGCTGATGAGAAAGTCAGCCCCTGCCTTCTTCCCTGGCCTCCCAGCACAGCCAAGCCGGGCGTTCCCAAGGATTCAGCCCAGGACCCTCCCGAAGGATGCTGCTGGTTTGCAGAAGCCCCCGCCTGCCCGCCCGCCAGACCCTCCTGAACTCAGTCAAGCTGCAGACGTTTATGTGCCCTCGAAATACTGTCAGACAAAACCCACCCCCTGGGTCAAAGTCACAGACCCAGAAAGACAACTTAAGGGTGCACACGGAGCTCCTTGTTGGCACATACCCCATCCTTCAAGGTCAGTGTCTGTATCGAAAACGAGCTGAATAACTAGGCAAATAGAACAGCATCCTTGTTAAGAAGGTAATGAGTCACAAATGCTATTTCAATGGTTTTCTTTGAAAGAAATACACATAACCAAACCAATTTTAATTAAAGATCTTGTCTTTGTAATCAGGCAGCCACAAATGAAGGCAAAACCGCTTTCATGTGGAATAATAAACACAGAGCTGAACTAGTTTTCCCATAAAAGGGCAGGGTGGGTTTTTGTTTTTTTTTTCAAATAAGAAAATAGTTTGTTCCTAGCAATACAGGGGATACAAGAAAAAAAAAAAAACTGCCTTGTGCAAAGTACAAAATTTTGAATCGCCCTCACACCACCCACCCTCCCCCAGAAGCCATTTGTTGATGTTAAACCAATTGGAATGTTTGCCAAATTCACATCCCAGTGAGGATTATCTACCCTTTGAGATTAGACATGCGATCCTGATTTCTAAGAGAAAAACGCGGTCGAAAACCAAATAAACATACCTACAAGTACATCTAAGGCGCAAATGGTGGAGACATGATTGTAACACACCACAGTATGTATTTCGGCAGAAGAAAGAACCTGGACATCAAAAATGATGTTTTGATTTTTAGTCTTAAATGACAACAGAATTGAAATACCTCCCCTAAATACATCCTCTGAAACCAGCAAGGAGATAATCATCTTCACTGAAATATGCATGTAATTCAATGATCCACAGAGAAGAAGGCATCTGAGGTGGCCTGAGCGTGGCCACTCGCTCCTGTTTCTTGAGTATAACATCTTTATCAAGGAGTTCCTGGGTGGACGCCCGTGGACCGTCCTGCACACCATGCCCATCGTCGGGCTGAGCCTGCCGTCGGACGTGGCTGGACACCCTCTGACCAAGGATGGTTGCGAGGGCAGTGGTCACCCTGAGGCCTCTCGGCATCCCCAGTGCTGGGAGCAGGAGGCACGGGGCCAGTGTCTGCTGAACTGGATGGCCCTCAGGGCAGCAGGATGGGGTGACCACGTTGATCCTGGGGGGCTTCCTTAAGCATCTTGGGCTGAGTGACTGTGCTGGTCTTACAAGTGTGGAACTTGTCTGGTGATAACCAGAACGTGTGATGGGGAAACAGCGAGGCTTGGAATGCAGGCTAGCTTCTGTTCTGAGTGTCCTGCAAGGAGACAGGGGCACTCTCTGCTAATGCCACCAGACAGGCTGATACCCACATGCTGGGCAGCATCTCATAGCCATCCTGAATGGCACATCTCTGTTACCTGCTTACTCGGGACCACATTCCATGTAGCAGCTGGCCTATCCCTGTGTTTGGTCAAATCCTGGTTCTGAGAATAGCAAATTGGCTCTTATTATTACTGGGTCTGGGGAAGCCCTGATAAGAGGCAGGAGACATGGCCCTTTCCGCTTGCCCCCATGGGACCCTGGTGGCCCAGCAGCACCCCAGGTGCTCAGGACACACTGGCCATCCTCGTCTTCCTCCTCAAAGTCTCAGAGCCACATGGAATTCCAGCCCAGTGGGGATGAGTGTGGGAGTCAGGCAGTGGGGGGCTGCACCCGCCTCTGGTGTACTAGCTATGGGACAGCTTCTCATCTGCAAACGAAGATGACAGCCACCCTCAGCGCCCAGCGGAGGCAGCAGCTTGGCCCAGGTTTTTGTATAGATCACACTCCAGATGCTTAGGATGAGAGCAGAGTGGACCTGCTTGCACACGCAGACCACGACCACTGTCCTGCAAGACAGGAGCACGCTCTGCTCCTCAAGTCAGCACTGTGTCTCCTCCCCCAGGGTTCCTTCCTGCACCCACGTTCCAGGCTATTCTAGGCTCTCTTCTCAGAATGCCTAGGAGTGTCCTGGGACAGAGCTGGGCGCGGGGGTGACCACAGTGACAAGGACAGCAGGGATGGAGTCCACCCCTCAAATGGCCTTTCTGGTGTGTGGTCTGGGACAGTTTCCCTGAGCCTGGAAACAGGGTGGCTTTGTTCCGGCTCCTCCCCTCCTCTCCCCAGCCCATTGGGGACTTGCTGGCATTGAAGAGAGAAGAGGACCATGACTGAACCTAAGGAGGGGGCACTGGCCATTTGGCCAAGGGATACGCGGACCACAAACATCAGGTCAGCAAGTCCTGAGCCAAGAAGCTGCCTGAGAAGCCACTCCTGGGTGATCAACCGTGGTGCACGTCCACACGATGCACGTTGTGCACGTCAGATGTTTGCTGCTGCTGCTAAGTCGCTTCAGTCGTGTCCAACTCTGTGCGACCCCATAGACGGCAGCCCACTAGGCTCCTCTGTCCCTGGGATTCTCCAGGCAATAACACTGGAGTGGGTTGCCATTTCCTTCTCCAATGCATGAAAGTGAAAAAGTGAAAATGAAGTCGCTCAGTAAGTGTCCGACTCTTCGTGACCCCATGGACTACAGCCTCCTCCGTCCATGGGATTTTCCAGGCAAGAGTACTGGAGTGGGTTGCCATTGCCTTCTCCGCATCAGATGTTTACAAGTCTTTAAATCAGTTGACAACATTTCAGCCTCGGTGGCAAATGACCTTGCATTTGTTATAAGTAGTGAGTGTCTCCCTTTGAATCAAGGAAGACTTCTTTTAAGGCTGCATCTGCATTTCATTGTGTAGGTTTTAATTATCTTCAGGGCAGGGGGTCCCCACCTCCTTGAAGGACCCAGTGCCTCCCCAGACACACTAAGCTCCCTCTGGACTTCTTCTTCCTGAAATGCCCCACTGAACCCCACCAACCTGCCTCTCCCAGTCAACACCCTGCAGGCTGCAGCCATGCACAGCTGCCCCTAATCTCCGAGATTGGGCCTTGTGTCCCCTCTGTGTAGCCAAGGCTGTATGCTCCTGTTGTAGTGCCTTGTGTAGGTTTTAATTATCTTCAGCTGGAAACAATAGAAACCCAAAGTAACAGTTACTTAAAGAAGGCAGTTTTGCTTTTTTTTTTTTTTTTTTTTCACACCTAAGTTTGGAGTGAGGCAGGTCAGGGCTGGTCTGCTCCTTCATAATGACCTCAGGATGAGGTTGATTAACCTACCACATAGGTCCTCTTTGTCTAGAGCCGCCTTGCTCAGGGTGGCCACTTCAGCACCAGCCCTCACATCACCATCCCAGTCAGCAGGAAAGAAGATCTCTGAGAGGAAAGGGCAGAAAGCTAAATCAATTGTGTTGTTTAAAGTAAGGGCCGCCACACTCTGCTTCATCTGATTGGCCAGAGTGTAATCACATGGCCATATCTAGCTGCAAGGGAGGCTAGGAGATGTAGCTTTCATTGCGAGTGAACATGCGCCAGCTGAACTGTGTTCTATTACTTTGGGGGGGGGGGGATGGGGTGACAAACATGGGAGGAGAGCTGCCGCCTTGTCCACACCATCTCTTTATTCCTAGTGCTCAGCTTAGAGACAGACTGCTGGATATCCTGAGTGAATAGGTGATGCTTGAATGACTGAGTGAGAGAGTCCATGGTGGGCAGCAGGACCTGGCCATGGGCTCCACTCTGCAAGGGGGCCCTCATGGGACGGCAGGCCCAGAGCACCCTCAGCTCAGCTGCCCAGCAGCCCCAGGGAGCGTTGTGGTAAAGAGGGTCAGGACGCTTTGATTTCCAGATGCCCCAGGGCCAGGGGCTATGAGCAGGCCTGCAGGGGAGGGCCCGTCTCAGCACCCGATGGGGCACTCGGTGAGGTTCCTCCTTGCCTCTGCTCCTCTCCCATCTCAGTGCCACTGTCCTCTCTGACTTCTGGGGTCTGAGCCTGGCACAGAGCTTCAGCAGGTAACCCCGCCCCACTGTCTGCATTTAATTTACCCTGTGTCGCTGGGGCCTGGCTCGCAGACAGCTGTGCAAAGGGATCATCTTTTACAATCCAATTAGCAGCAGACCCCCCAGACACTGGGGAGACCCGAGGCGGTCCCCTTCCCACAGCCAGGCTTGCTGCCCTGCCACGGAGCTGGGCTGCCTGGTGTCTAGAGAGAGGGAAGGGACAGGCAGAAAGGAGGGGGCGGTGAGCTGATACTCTGGCAGGGGGAAAGGGAGGACTCTCCTGAACTTGGCCCGACCAAGAGCGAGAGGCAGGAAAGGCCGAGCCACCCACGCACTTCTCCATATGGCCTCCCAGCTGCGACTCCTTAAGCTCCTCTTGAGGCCAAGCTTGTGGACGACTCACCTTCCTTTCTCTCCTGGCAAGAAAATGACGAGGGGCCTTTTTTTCTGTGTCCCCCATCCTCACCTGGGGTGGAGCAGAGAGGAATCTCCTGAAAGCCAGCAGGTGTCTGCAGCTGCCTCATCCAGCCTGCTCCTCCTGGAAGGAGAAACTGAGGCTCAGAGGGGGCCCAGGAGGTAGGGGCTGGCCGGAGACCACCCCCCCCCACCATCCAGTCACTAGCATCCTGCTAGGTCCCCCAGGAGGGCCAGTTTTGCACCATTTGCCACCTTGCCTCAATTATGCCTTGACCAAGAATAGCACGCAGTACCGGATGTCAGGAATTTACCCCAATTTCCCTCTGGGAGGCTCGAAGTACCTTGTTTCGTAATTTCCTCCACCCAGTTGACATCATTGGAAGCCTCCTCCTGGGATCACGCATTCCTTCTCTGGATGAGGAAACTAAGGGATGGGCCAGCTGATGAGGGAGAGAGGGGGAACCCCTGGAAAAATGCTGCCAGTGGTCCCTTGGACAGGCACCGAGGCTGGTCCCCAGGGGCTGCCTGTGGCATCATTCTCGTGTGGCTTTTGCACCCCCAGAGCCCTCTCTCAGCTGACAGCATCCGTCAAAGTCACTGAAAGGCATCACTAAGAACAGAGCCCCCTTTGAGTCCCAAAGGACCGAATGACCCCCCAAACCAAGAGTGAGCTGGGCTGAGGAGGTGAACAAGCCTGGGTCCCAGCCGGGGAGGGTCGCTGGGTAACCGTAGATGCCCTGAGTGGCAGAGGACTCCTGCTTAAAACAAGGCTGGGATTATGTGCCCTTCACCTTCCTGCCCTGGCGTCCCATTCTGTATTTTTTAGTTCCACGTCAGATACTCCAGACCCACGAGTCCAGTTTAGCCTCCTCCCCCTGCTGATACGTGGGGCTGAGCTCCCCGCCCTGCGTGCCTTCCTAGGGGCTGGGGTGTGCCCGCAAGTCTCCTGGTTTGGGAGATAGGCTCACAAACTTGGCCCCTTGCTGATTATCCCTCCCAGTTGTCCGGCCTGATAACTGTTGCATTTGGAAACAAATGACACCCTTTTCCTACATCTGCTCCAAATTTGTCTCTCAGAAATTAGAGAATTTAGTTATGCGGTATTACATGGCAGTCCGGCCAGGCCTTGGAGTGTGGAACTGATTGGATATTCCACCCAAAATAAGTGGAGTTTCGAGCTCTTTCCAGGAAATTGAGTGGAACACGCAAACTGACATCCAATATTAAATATTATATTTGTATGGTTGTTCTGTAGAGTTCCCTGGCATCCGACATCTGGGAGTGAGATTTATAAATGCAGAAACTGAATACCTGGTTAGAACAGTGCTCATCAGAGCTGAGAAATTAAAATATTACTGTGTGCACTCCAAGGCAGGCTGCTTATAAAGGTGGAGCTATTAAAATATGATTAGCTGACCCGTATTTTGTCTCAAAAATGTCATACACCATTAAAGTTGAGAAGACTTTGATGCATATAGCCCTGGCACAGGCTTTGCCCCGTCAGCAGCAATGTGCTCGGGAATGTTCACTGCAAACATACAGGCCCGCCGAGGGAGGGGCAGCCGCCAGGGCAGCAGGATGCCCAGCACCTGGGGACTCGGGCGCCAGGAGTCAGGAGCATCTCAGGCCGGGAGCCAGGTTCCCCAGAGTGCATTGGGCAGCCGCAGGAGTGGGTACAAATTTAAGTGGAGAAGGAAATGGCAACCCACTCCAGTGTTCTTGCCTGGAGAATCCCAGGGATGCGGGAGCCTGGTGGGCTGCCGTCTATGGGGTCACACAGAGTTGGACAAATTTAAGGGAGTGCCAAAAATCTTGGTAATCAAGATGAGTTCATATTTTAGTATAATATTAAAAAGCAGAATAAAACAGACAAGAAACAAAAAGAAAACCACCCTGGCCAACTCCTGCCTGCTGTCTGGCCTGTTTTTATAAATAAAGTTTTATTAGAACTGGGGCCAAGATGAGGGTGTAGCAAGTGAGGAAGTGTTGTGCCAATTCAGGACCAGATTCTGTCCTTACTTGAAATTTGATATTTTGTCCATCGGGGTTTTTTTTTTTTTTTTTTTTTTTTTAATTCATGTCTTTACTTGTCATCCATTTAAATTTAGGGCTCAAGGTAAATCCCTTATTCCGCACCCCCCTCCCAGCCCTGGATGGGAGAGTAGTTTCAGGTAGTGACTCTCTCACCCCCAAGCCACCTTCTTGTTCTCAGGGTGGGCCGGGGAGCTTCTGAAAAGATTGGCGCCTCCCACCCCAAGTGTCTGATTTGGTAGGTCTGGGGCGGGGGCCAGAGGCCATTTCCCTGGAGCTGGTGCTGCTGTCGGGGACTTCACATCTAAGGATGTGGGGAGAGGCTCTGGGGGAGGGAGGCCGAGGGTGAGAACAGGGAAGCTGGAAGCAGACTGTGTCCTAGGGACCCTTGCAGTGCCTGAAAGAGCACCAGACTCCAGCTGCGTTTCCCTGGCGCTGCTCCTGAGTCCCCATAGGAAGCTTCTGTGAAAGACAGATTCCCAGGACCCACTCCAGACCTTCTGAATCAGAGCTGGCCAGGGCTTAGGAAGGTTTATCTTTGACCCTCTCCCAGGTGGCTCTGATGCCCACAAGTTAGAACCAGCCATGATACCTCCCCCCACCTCCCCATTATGAATTCTTGGCAGGGGGTTATTTTAAAAATACCACTTCCTGCACCCAACCCAAAGTGCCTGAGTCCAGATTTCTGGGCACCACCTTAGGCATCGCCAGCTTGTGGGACTCTCTGGATGCTTCTAATGTGCTCCATCGGCCAGGCCTGATGAAGCTTGAGTTCAAGGGCTTTTCCAGGGCAGACCCCTACCCCCACCACCCATCATCACCATCGAGAGGAAAGAAGCGCCTGTGCTGCACCGGCTCAAGGAAGGAGTGGGGGAGGGCCACAGCTGATGGACCACATCTGGGCAGACAGCTGTCGAAGAGCGGGTTGGTGCAGAGTCATCGAAGAAAATTGCATCAGAGGACGTCGGGCAAGTCACCGTGATTCTGTAGGCTGGTTTTCCTTTCAAACCACTGAGGCCTGGCGTGGGCCCAGATGTAATGGAATTGACCATACTGCCCACTTAGGATGCAGACCTCCCAGCCTCGTAAATGGCCTGAGAGATCTGTAAACTGAAGCACCAGCCCCATCTGCACCCCGTCATTTGTTTGGCTTGGCAGAGGCGAGAGTTCGTGCCTGGCATTATTACTATTGCGATGGGATTTTCATGGTGATTCACCTCCCACAGCTCAGCCTTCCCCTCACGGCCTATGAAGGAAACCTCTCTGACGTTGGTGTTGCCACTAAGATTCGTCAGGGTGGTTGGAGCCCCTGGGCCTGAGCGGGGTTGCGGTCGCTGTGCTCCGGCTGCTGGGAGGGCTGACCCGTCTATGTCCTCGGGGGCCTTGGCCCTCTGTGCGTGGCGCACATGGTGGGTGCTGGCTTCACGCGGCCAGTCTGCCCAGTGCTGGGCAGGAGGGGCCAGAATTCACTCAGGGGCTGCTTCTGGCCGCAGCGGCCGGCTCCATGGCTCAGCCTTCTCTCAGCCACCAGCCCAAGGAGGAAGAGAAGTTGAGTTAACCTCAAATGTTGGGCAAAGTTGAACGTGTTAGGTGTGGGGCAAGGCTAAGTGTGTGTGTGCGTGTGTGTTATTCTCTCAGTTGTGTCTGACTCTGTGTGCCCCCATGGACTGTAGCCTGCCAGGCTTCTCTGTCCAAGGGATTCTCCAGGCAAGAATACTGAAGTAGGTTGCCATTTCCTCCTCCAGGAGACCATCCTGACCCAGGAATCGAACCCAGGACTCCTGCGCTGCAGGCAGATTCTTTCACCGTTTGAGCCACCAGGGAAGTCCATGGGGCAAGACTGCCTGGGTTCACATCCAAGCTCTGACACAGACCTGGGTGTCCTTGGACATCACCTAAAAACTCTCCATGGGCCTCAGTTTTCCCAGCTGTTAAATTAGTATTTAACTCCAGAACACCACATGTGCTCACCCTGTCGTGTTGGACTCTTTGCAACCCCAGGGACTGTAACCCACCAGGCTCCTCTGTCCTTGGAGTTTCCAGGCAAGAATACTGGAGCGGGTTGCCATTTCCTCTCCCAGGGGATCTTCCCCATCCAGGGATCAAACTTGCATCTCCTGCATTTCCTGTATTGGCAGGCAGATTCTTCACCACTGCACCACCAGGGAAGCCCAGAACACCACCTAGGGTTGTCTAAATATAAAATGGAATCAGCCATGTAGAGCAGTCTTGGAACAGTACATGACCATGAGATTAACTTATCAGATGTCCGTCTGTCTAGCCATATCTCTATACATCTTTTTTTTTTTAATTTATAGGTATCAGACCTCCCCTCTGGGGTCCAATTATTTAAGCTGAATGCCTGTATTTAAGGTTTTCACAATGCACATTTGCAGTCCCTGCTGAAAGGCAGCTGGCCCTTGGTAGCCTGAGGGATGGAGTCAGAATCTGGAAATTTCTAGGCAGATGTAGAGGAAAAAGGAGGACTCCAGGGTGCCCCAGGAAGAGGGAGCTTCAGGAGCAGAGGTGCCCACTAAGGACTGGGCTTACTGAGGGCAGAGGCTGAATGCCAATCACGCCACCCTCCCCTCTGTAGGACTTGGCACAGAGCCGGCTCATCAGAGCCTCGGGCAGGACGGCTGCAAGGCTGTCCCTGGGGTGCCATCCTTGGCACCTTTCTGGGTGCTGCTGGAGCAGGTGGATCTGTGGCTCCACTCTCCGGACCCAAAGGGCCTGTGGGAAAGTCGGCCTTTGCTCTTCCCCAAAAAAGCCGGCCTGGGGGCAGGGGTAGAATTGTGCTCCCCCATTAACTGTGGGATAGTGCAGACACGCAGGGGAGTTACAGCGCATGTACAGCAGTCACCCACACTCCCGCCACACCTCCGTTCTCGGGCTCACACCCTACCGTTCTTGCTTCACCTGTCCCTCTGTCCATTGCTCCATCCATCACTTCTAGATCACTTTTATTTTATTTTGTATGCAGGCATCAGATTGCTTGACCTCTGAGGCTAATTGTAGACGAATGTCTCTGTTTGAGGTTTTAATAAGGGGGAGCCCCTAAGAAATGCAGCTGGGGCTTCTCGATGTGACTCCCTCTTGACACATGTGCACGAGGGTGGGAGGGCAGTTCCTCGGGACAATGGCCCTGCTTCCTCACCTCTCATCCTCCTCTAAGAGTTAACACTGAATTTCCTCAAGCTCGAAAGTAAATCAAAAATTAAGCAACTCTGAGCAGGTTTCTTTTTTCCTTTTATAACATCATTAATCTTTCCACTCACCCATCCACCCATTCATCCACCCATCCATCCATCCCTCCTCCATCTACCCACCCACCTACCTATTTAAACATCTACCCATCCACCTACCTACTTAACCATCTACCCATCCACCCATCCATTCATCCATCATCCAGCCATTCACCAATCTATCCACCTATCTACTCATCCACCCATCCACCCATCCTTCCATCTATCCATCTATCCATCCACCCATTTATCCATCCATCCATCCATCCATCCATCCATCCACCCACCCATTTATCCATCCACCCATCCATTCATCCATCATCTATCCTTTCCTCCATGCAGAAGGCATTTACCCAGAGCATCATTATTAGTTACCCTGTGTCTCTCATTTAATTCCCATGACAACTGTCCTAAACAGGTACTATTATTATCTTCTTTGGCTACGTGAAGAAACGGAGGCCTAGAGCTCCCACAGACGGCACTAGGACTTGACCCCAGACCCAGGGAGCTGTCCACACCAGTGCTCAGAGCTGTCTGACTCTTCCCCTCACAGGGCCCTGGCAGTTCCAGAGAGCCAAGAATGGAAACGGGTGACCCCACCCTCACGTACAGAGCTGTGATCTCAGAAAGTGACATGATGGCTCCCAAGTTTTAGGGAGCCCCCAAACCCGGAGTGTTTCTTCTGGGGAGCTGGGGTTTCACTTCACCCCCATCTGGAATACAGGGAGGGTCAGCTTTGAGACTGGCTTTGGGGGCTTTTCCTGGAAGGAGCACGTCCCACCCATCAGAGTCTCGTGCAGTCATGTCTGGGAACAAAACCGCATTTCCTGTGTTTACCAAAGCTGTTCTGTAGGATGAGTGGAGACCCAGGTCACTCAGCCCAGGCACATTCCAAAGGGACCAGCCACCCGGGAAGCAGTCAGGGTCGGGTGCTGGGTGGGGGCTGTGCAGGCATGAGCCCCAGGACGGCTGGGTGACCTGAAGGTGCACGTGCGGTGGGTCCTGAGCCCCATTGCCCTGCCCTCTGGTGCAGTGAGTGAGGGTCCGCAGAGCGCGCCTGACCCTCTGTGTGCCTGGGCAGGATGGAAACAACTCCAGAGACGGCCCCAGGACAAAGGCGGGGAGCAGGTGGGAGCGCACCTCAGTGGTCTCTCTGGTTGATGCCGGGCTTAGTGGAGGGCTCTGTGGAAGCCCACCTAATTCTCCGGGAGCCCCAGCTGCTGGTCCTGTGTCTACAGGGTGAGGGCTGATGGACCCGCCTTGAGGCAGCCCATCTCCAACTTGATTTGGAACATTGGCAGCACCAGACGGCGTGTTAACCCGCAGATGACCCGGCCTACCCCCGCCCCTCGCCCCTCAGCTTCATGAGGGCTGGGTGACACTGGGGAATTGACTCCAACCAGGTTCCAAGTGATGCTGTTGCTGTAAGTCTGGGGCGCCAGACCTTGAGAAGCACCCCTGGGTGCGTATCCATCTTTGCTAACAGCATGTGGGCCAGTCCTGCCTGTAGGCACAGGGGCCCTCAGTCACTGTGCCACAGCCAGTTCTGACGGGCACAGCCGCTCAGAGCCCCTGCGGAGGACCCAGCCACGGCCCCCAGGCTTTACCCACTGGTCTCCTGGCAGACACGGGTGTACCAGCCGTGTGCCGCGCCATGTTAGAAGCCAAGGCCCAGTGGAGCTAAGACCCATCGGTCTTCCTTGCTGGGCGCCACCCGCGGCTTCTCCTCCGTGCAGTGGGCCTGTACCCCGTCTCAGATGAGGTCGTGTGTGATGAGGTCACAGGTCCAAATGCTCAGCATACAGCACACACGGGCAGCTGGTGGCACTAGGGCCTGTGGGGCCAGCGGGCTATCTCTTTCCTGCCCGAAGCCTTGCTGGCCCCTCCTCAGGGGTTCCCAGCTCCTCTTCTGTCATCATAAGAAATGATCTTTCCGTAAGCAAGCCTCTACCCGTGGAGGCTGGTCAAGAAATATCCCCAATCTCCCTCCCTCCCTTCACCTCCTTGAGGTCAAGTGGAAATGGCCGCCAAACAGGGCCCATGGACGCGTCAGGGCCGCCCAGCCAGCCCCAGCCCCTGCCCTGGGCCCTGTGCCCTGTGCCCCGGTGGCCTGATGGACGGGTTGGGCGCGGGTCCTGGCCACTGCCCAGGTGTCAGGGTGGGGAGAGGGTGTCTGCGGCCGGCGGGGGCGGAAAGCGCCAGGCAGGGAGAGAGAGAGGCACATGAATAATCCGCTGACCTTTCCTCTCCGTGTTTGGGCGAACCTAAGCCTGTTTACAATAAACCCCAGGGAGATTTTTCATCCTTCCAAATGGAACAAGGGTTATGTAAGCAGAGAGACCTGGAGCTCGGCAAACACCTGCTCCAGGGGGCCCCACGGAGGGAGACGGGGCTGGGGGGAAGAGGGGCCCTCCGCTGACTCATGACCAAGTTCAAGATGACACGGGCTCCATCAAGCAGGAGACTGCTGGGAAGGGCAGAGGGTGCTTCTGGGGGGCATCAGATGGGCCGTGCTCTTGGGCCACCCTCCTCCGCAGCCTGCGCAAGTCAGGAGGGCTCACCGTCTTGTACCTCCGCCCCCCACCCCCTCCAGGAGGCTACCCATCTCTAGAGTTTATTTCAAAATGACCCTGGGTGTCCTCCGTCTTTAAACACGGGCCTGCATATTTCCTGATGATAGTAAGGAGGACAAAAGCCACTCACCCCTCCTAGGTTTTTGTCTTTCTGCTTTCTACATCCTTGGGGACTATCAGTGGCAGCTCGACCCAGGTTGTTTATGTACAGACGCTGGTCTTTCATCTTAGGGTTTAGGTAGATGTATTGTGCTAAGTAAGTTAAGCCAGACTGGGAGTGTGAGGTCAGCAACCCACGCTTTGGAGGATCTGCAGGATTCCTTTTGGAGGGTCTGCAGGACCAGCTCTAGGCTGGTCAGCACCCTGTACCATGCATGATTTAGACAAGGCTGGTTCAACCCCACTTGGGGCGACCTCTCCCCACAATTTCCCAAATACAGACCTAGACTTGCCAGTCCAGAGCAATCTTGACCTCCAGCTCAGACCACACAATGTCACAGGAGAGGAAGGAAGGCTTCTATAGTGCCCCCAGATGTCCCGCTCTGGCTTTCAGATTCTCTGGCAGGCAGTAGCGGGTGGCATTTTCCGCGATGGCTGCGGGGAGATCTCCCCACCCGCCACGGGTGGGGGTCTGTGCTCTCCTCTGTTTGCGTCTCAGTGGCCCCGCGCCCACAGCAGAAGTGGAGCCGTCTGACTGCCCCGAGGGGGCCCAGAGAGGGGACACACTTCTGTGTGGTCCTGTCAGGACATTGCTTCTGGGAACCCAGCCACCATGACATGGGGAAGCCGAGAGGCCTGCACGGAGAGGTCGACGTGGAGGGAAGCAAGGCTGCGGATTCCCAGCTGACAGCCAGCACCTCCCCCAGCATTAGCACCATCTTGGAGGGGGGCCTCCAGCAGCACCCAGTCAGGTTGCCAGGGCTGCCGGAGCCAGGTCTGCAGCCCTGGGGGTCCCGCTCCAGAGCCAGTGGCTTCTCCCGCTGGCAGCCACTCCTACGGGTTACGAACTCTCCTACCCCTCAGGCCCTCTTCGGCTCGGCCCCCCCTGCCTTTCCCAGGCTCCTCCAAGGCACCCACCGCTTATCCAACCATCCAGCCGTGTGCCCGGTGATCCGCCGGCCGCAGACCCCTCCCAGGCTTCCCGCCACCATTGCACCACCGTGTCCTGGGTCTGGAATGTCCTCCATTGTAGAAAGCTGCCCACCCATGTACGAGGCCAGCTGGGCTTCAGAGCTTCTGCTGGGATGTGAAGAGGGCAGCGACTCCCAGAGCTTTGGACACACAGAAAAGCCCAGCCGTGATGTGGGGTGAGAGGCACGTCTGACTGTAACCTGCCGAGGATCCAAGGACCACTGCCCACTCTGGTTTCCTGTCCAGCCCGGCCTGTGCCCATCTCAGGGGCCCTGTGCCCTGTGCCCACGGACTGTGGCTTCCTGCGAGCTCAGGGCGAGGTGTGTCCCGCACGTCCGTGTGCTCAGCCCCAAGAGGACCAAATGCAGGGTCACTGCGTGTTTCCCTGGTGGCGGGCTGCCTGCCTCACTGGTCCACCCTGCTCACCCCAACACCAGCTCTCCTTTCGTTCGTCTGATAGGCCCACCCGCCCCCCCCGCAACCCAGCTTTCTCTGGGTCCCACATGCATTGACATGCCCACCAGCAACTGGGCAAAGCCTGGTCCCCTGACCCCAACTCAGGGTTTTCCGTTGCACACCACTCCTGCAGAGTGTCCTGTTGGGCTTTCACAGTCACCTCAGTTATGAATCCTGTCTTCATCTTAAAGACCTGGGGTCCCAGGCCCAGAGAAACTGAGTCACGTGCAGAGGCCGCACGCTTAGGAAGCAAGGCCTGAACTCGGCCTGTCTGCTGACCCACCGCCTCTCTCCCCATCACCCTCACTTCGCAGCAGTGCCACCTGCTGCCCCTGCTCCTGCAGCTTGCCAGCCTGGCTTGTAGCAGCGCTAAGGCCCTGTCAGTCCCGTCCTGTCAACCTCCTGTTGCCCAGCTCCCTGGCACTGTTCCTGAGAGCAGTGAGTCACGCAGCCCCAGGGCAGCCCTGACTCACTTGCCACCGGAGCCCTCCAGCTGGAGCGTTCTCCTCACGCCCGAGCCCATTTCAACAAGGCAGGGACAAATGGCTCAGAGTGAGTTGTCCTGGCATTGCTGTCCCCTCTCCTGGCATCCCAGAGGTCCCACGTGCCTCCTCTGTGCCTGGTCGACTCCCAGATACCTTAAGGCGTTTGGCTCAGATGCCCCTTCCCTCAGGAAGCCCTCCTGGCTTCCTCCTCCGTCCACTCCAGATTTGTACACCCTCATCAGGGCCTTTCCCCAGTGTTCTTATTGCTCGTTGCTGCCTTGCAGGACCCTCGGCCTCACAGGACTCCCCCACCTGGCCCTACTGTGCCAAAGCTCAGAGAGGTTGGGACGTTTGCCCAGCGTTACACAGCTGGGAAGTGGCAGAGCCAAGCACCCATTCAGACAGATTGGAGCCCATTGCTTTGCCTGCAGGCAGTGCAGCCTAGTGGCCAGGGAGGTGAGGAGGGCTAGGAGGCTGCCCCTGCCCCTGGTGTGTGGCCTTGGGCAGGTGACTTCACTTGTGACATCGTCTTCGAGGCGCCTCTGGACTCTGAGTGACCACATCCCAGGCTCAGATATGAGGACAAGGCTGGCCGGCCGAGGAAGGGTACCTGCTTGTGCCTTCCTCCACCCTCCAACTTTGCTTCATTGCCTCTGCTCTCTGCTTTAGCCTGGACTTGACCCCTGACCCCAGGGCTCAGCCAGCAGTGCTGAGTGAGGTGTCTGCACCTGTACAGTCAGGCCGCCTGTGGTGGTCATTCTTTGGCTGCCTGTCCACACCCTGCCCGACTGACCAGGCCCTGCTTACCTACCACCCCCTATGCACGGGACTGATCTTCCTGCATGCTCGCCCCAGGCCCCAGTGGTGATTGTTCTAATCAAAGGGGCCCTTTGCAGCCACGTGCCCACTGCTGGTTTCCCTGGTAACTAATGAGCCCACCTGAGGTCACTTCCCCTGTAACTGGTAACCTGCCCTTTCCCGGGAGCGAAGCCTGCCACTGTGTCCTGCCCGCCGTCCACCGCACACAATGTGGCGTCTCTCCGGGACCCTGCTTCAGACGTGTAAGCTCCCCCACCCATTAAACCACAGATGTCTCTGTCGCTGCCTCTGGCTCTTTCTTCAGTCTTGAAGCTGCACAGAAACAGGGCTTGCAGGCCTGCAGTGTGAGTCCTAGCAAAGCAGCCAGGAGACCGAGGAAGTTACAATGAGTGCTGAGACATCGGGAATCACAGGGCGGGGGAGGAAAGCTGCAGGGGCGTCCACTAACGTGTGGACACTGACGCATTGCCGGGGCAGTCTCGGTCGGCTGTCCACTGGCAGGTGGGCCCCGTGGTGACTAGTGGAGGGCCGTGTCTGGAGAACAGTGGCCTCTAAGGTATCATCTGCTGGGATGTCAGAAGTGAGTCTTCTGTAGTTGGCTATGAAGGCTGAGTAGAAGGAACTGATTTTTCTCTTGTGCCTTTGAGATGTAAATGGTCTCCCTGGGCTTGCTGGGACTTTGTGATCTCTAAGAATGAAGGAGAAAAAAACTTTTAGGTAAGCTCTATAAAAATAATTATGTTTTGGGAATGTCTATCTAAAATAGTCTCTCCAGACTTTGATGTCCTGAAACTGAGTTAAATGAAGAGAATCATTGACTACCTGGGTCATTTAAAATAGGAGAAAATACTGGAACATTAATGACTGGACAGGTCTTAAGTTTACCTACTCTTGCCTTCTTAGGAGAGGAAGACTAACGCATACGTTTTCCAATCAGGAAATGCACGATTACATACTTCTTGGTTTTTGCCAGAGATTAAGGTTTCAAGATTATATTCAGTTGTAATTCTTATAACTAAGTTTATCGATTACATTGGGCTCAAGTGTTTGTGCGTTTTTAAGTCTTGTCATTTTTAGACTGCTGTACTCTGATGCTTTGGCAAAAGTGCTTCATTTTCAAGAAGGTTAGTAGCAAGGACCTGTTGACATTAACAGATCTCTGATAACTTTCAGATTATATTGCTGAACTGGGTAAGAACTTAAAGAATGCTAATGGAAGAGTTGATGGCATCATAAAAAGTTTACGAAAAGATTGGTTACTGAATGAACAGGTGAACACGGTCATATTTTTTGTGGGTTTTTGTGTGTGATGTTTCTAGTGTGTTTTTGCTTTTTTGGCTGCTTCTGGTCTTAGTTGCGGCGCATGGGGTCTTTGGTGCATCACGTGGGGTCTGTCTGCGGGGCACGGACTCCCATCGTGTTGCGAAGGTTCTGGAGTGGCAGGTTCAGCAGTGGCTGCATTCAGGCTTAGCTGCTCGGTGGCATGTGGGATCTTAGTTCCCTGCCCAGGGATCTGACCCGCTGTCCCCTGCATTGCAAGATGGATTCTTTACCGCTGGACCACCAAGGCTGTCCTTGTTACTGGCTTCTGTCTGTGTTTTCCAGGTAGAGGGAAGCCCTTTCCCTCAAGTCGGTTGTGATTTATAGAAATTTGGTCAACTATACCTGTGGGTAGTATTAAAAGTGTTTTCTTTTCTCTCTGCCTGGTCTCTCCGGAAATTGGGGACCCTTGAGTTCCGAGCAGCCTTATCAGCTGAATGGGAAAGTCTGTCTCCTGGCATGTGCAGGAACCTCAGTATTTGGGGGAGGGTGGGATCCACCAAGGTGGAACCCGATGGCAGGGCTTGGGTGTGACTTTCCTTGAGAAGCCTGTTGGGAATTCAGTCCTCCTGGGGAGTTCTACCTCAGCCAGTTTGGAGAAGCCTAGGCGATTGTTTGACCTGACTTGTTTTTGCAGATAAAATAGTCCTGAGTTGACTGTGTTTGGTGGCAATGAGGGTAACTTTAGAGAGAACAATACTGTGTTTCAGTGGATGCCAAACTCTCGTTTTAATTGTGGTCTGTGTGTGTTAGCCGCACTGTCGCCTTGATGTTCTGGATGGAAAGATAACTGTTTAGTGAAATTGTCACAGTGTAACCTCTCATGAAGTGTGACACTGCTCGCTTTAGGTCTGCGGGTAAAAGCATCAATGTGTGTGTGTGTGTGTGACAGTTGGGTATAAGTGATAAAATGTATAGCCGATAAAGTGTTTCCCCATTAGCACACCCCTGAGATCTGACTCGTTTCCCCTGTGAATGACTAGGTGAACGGAAAGGAGGCCTGGCCCCTAGGGACAGGATCTGAACCTGGTGAAGGAGCCAGCACCCCAGCACTGCAGGACAAATGTTTGGATCATCCGTGCTTTCTACTGTAAGACTTGCAATCAAAAGGGGAAGTGATGGAAGAGCCTGTAGGTATTGAGTATGGGGAAGTCGTTCTGGCTCATCCATGGTTGAACATAAACTTCACCGACCAGAGCAGCCTGTTCCGTGGCCTTTAGACAAGCCTTGTACACCTGCTGTGGCTGTTGAGTGAAGGGACGTGTTTGAAAGTCAAAGTGGAGCGGCTGAAGTCCAGATGTCCGATGTGGCTGTCAGAGACGTGACTTTGGACATGCTCTCGTGTTACTGAAAACCTGAGGTTTCTGAAGTGTATTGCAGACCAGGAGAAAACCACCGGTGGGTGTGGCGTTATCTCTGAATGTGGTCACTGTGTGTATTCTGCTCAGTTGTCACCACTGCACCTGCGCCAGGCCTGTCAGGTGTCTTTCGTTTCATCCCTAGTCTAAAGAGGGAACTCCACTGGAGGCTGAGCAGCCTCGCTGGCCTCACTGGAAGCTGAGTCTAGTTGCTGGGGCTGCAGCGAAGTGCCGTGGTGGTCCCCTTCTGGTTAGTTAGTTCAGTGGCTCAGTTACATCCAGCTCTTTGCGACTCCTTGGACTGCAGCATGCCAGGCTTCCCTGCCCATCACCAACTCCCAGAGTTTACTCAAACTCACGTCCATCGAGTCCGTAATGCCATCCAACCACCTCATCCTCTGTTGTCCCCTTCTCCCGCCTTCAATCTTGTTTAGCATCAGGGTCTTTTCCAATGAGTCAGTTCTTCGCATCAGGTGGCCAAGGTATTGGAGTTTCAGCTTCAGCATCAGTCCTTCCAATGAATATTCAGGACTCTGCACCTCCATGAAAAATCGACCCGGCCACTGTGCCTCTGGGAGAGGCGCAGGCTGACCACGGGGGTTGAGACTCCCTGCCTTCCCGGCCCGCGTGCTAGTGCACCAGAAGGACCCGCCGGGCAGCGTTAGTGTGCGGCTGGCTGGCCGTGAACCCCCCGGGCCAGGCTGTGTGGGTGGAACAGGCTGGCTTCTGGATGCACAAGTCCAGCGAGAGGAGCCAACTGTTTGGAAAGACCTGATGGGTCCCCTCCTCATGGCACCCAACATAACGGGGCGGGGGGCACACCTCTAACTGTGCTGACTCCTGGCTCGGCCCCCAGAATGTTCCCTTTAGAGCCAGCCCCTCCCCTGCCCCTGGGAGCGGCTCTGGGTTTGTGAAACCCAGGGATGGCGCAACTGTCCCTTTGACTGGACAGGGCTCCGCTGCGATTGAACGAACCCTTCTCCGTTGACCCGGTAAGTTCACCCGCATCCGGGCTCAGGACTGTTCTGAGCAGCCCAGGTCTCTACCCTTGGTCCTCACTGGCAGCTGCTGTCTGTGCTGTACCTGTGGCATCTGCTTGCACAGCCCGCTGCACGTCTGACCCCAGGGATATGGCGGAGAAGGGGGCACCAAGACTGGAGAGTCCTGCACGGTTTGCATGGGTGGGGCATGTGGTCAGGCCACTCAAGGCAGCCGCTCTCTTGCTGTCTGTCCACCCCTTGCCCAACCTGCCAGCTTCACCTACCTGCTACACACAGGACTGACTTTCCTGCCTACTTACCCCAGGCCCTACCCAGCTAGTGACTGTTTTAATCAAAGGGGCTGTGAGGGGCGTGCCCCTCTGCTGGCTTCCCTGGTAACTAGTGAGCCCACCTGATGTCAGTTCGCCTATAACTGGTAACCTCCCCTGCCCCGGGGAGTGAAGCCTGCCACCTTGTCCAACCCACTGTCGGCCCCACCTAGTGGGACGTCACTCTAGGACCCTACATTAGACAGCGTTAAGCTCCCCGACTCATTAAACCACTGATGTCTCTGTCGCTGGCTCCGGGCTCTTTCTTGGGTCTTGAAGCTGGACAAGCACAGGGCTTGTGGGTCTGTGGAGGGCAGCTCAGCAGCCCCTGAGGTGCCCTTATACCTGCCTCCCTCCCCCTGCCGACAGCCTCCCCTCTCCCCAGCTATAGGACTCAGTCCTGCTCACAGAGGTGCAGGCAACAGAGGGTATGAGTGTGTGTTCTTTCCGGCACCTAAAGGTAAATTTTGTCATGGTCAGGTGCATCTATGCTACATGTTCACAGTAGAAAAGGTAGAAAAACCCAGAGAAGCAAGAAGAGATTGCGGGTAATCCTCCGCCTAGAGATTAAGTGTTTTGAATATTTGTGTCCTTCCTTCCTGCTTTTGATGTGGCTTCAAGAACGCGCTTTGCTGTATCCATTTTCCTTAGATCTTGCATATATTATCTTACTTTATCCTTGAACAGTTCCATCAGGTTTGCATTAGTATAAGCCCCGTTTTATTGAACTGAGATGAAGTAACTAGGTGAGTTATAAAGATACTAAATGCGAGAACAGTGATATAAACTCAGCTAAAGGATTGACTGCAGACTGTATTCTTGCCCACATAGACACCTCCCCACAGCACACATGCAAACCGACAAAGAGATGAAGTTGAAGGCACCTTTGAATTTTTTTTAATGTAATAACAGAGCAGGAATGTGTTTCTATTTCACTAAATAGGATCCCCCTGCATTTTTGGCCCCTGTCTCCCTAGTCAGTCTGTTAGTGTTGAATGTCTAGATAAACATCACAGCGTTGAACATCTTAGAGTTAAATCTCTTTGCACACATCCTTAATTATTTCCTTTCTATAAATCCCTAACAGCGGGGAATTCAAGTCACTGTTTATTCATACTTGCAATTTTGGTAGTTATTGCTAAATCGCCTTCCAGAAAAGCTGAATACATTTACACTTCCAAGAGCTGTATCTGAGCAAGATCAACAAGGGTTTGAAAAATCTCTCTTCGCTAGGGTTCTGGTGTCTTAGAGGCTTTTCTAGCCATTAGCACCCCGACCATGTTCCAAGGAGGAATATTCCAATTACCTGGGAAGCTGGGCCAGCACTCTGTGACGCCTGGGAAGGAAGGAAGGAGGGAGGGGACAAGGGACAGGGAGGCTGCATCCTGCTTGAAAAAGGCTGTTCCTGGGGTGAGGGCATTTTGTCTTCCACCTTACTCCTGGGTCAGGACGATCCCCTAGAGGAGGGCATGGCAACCCACTCCAGCATTCTTGCCTGGAGAATCCCATGGAGGAGCCTGGAGGGTTACAGTCCATGGGGTCGCAAAGAGTCAGACACGACTGAGTGACTAAACCGCCACTCCTGCGTGAGGCTAGTCTTTTTAAGGGAAGGAGAGAGCTTACCTGTACTGCTGGGAGCACCCCAGAGCACCACAAAACCTGTGTTCAGGTTTGAGAGAAGACTCCAGGAGGAGGGTTGAAACGACTGGGCATGAACTCAGGAACTGTCCCCACAGTGCAGGGCAGGTGAAGGGGGTTGAGTAGAAGTCCCCGCCGGTTGGCCATGACCCGGGAGCGCTGCAGGTTCCCAGGGTTTGCAACCAGCCACGCCTCCATGGGCTTGTCACACGTGAACCCCAGAGGCTTCCTGCCAACATGGGTGCCAAAGCAAATGGTTTTCCAAAGGGCCCGCAGTTCCCTGGGATAAGCAAGAGGAAGACAGGCTGGTGCAGTGCAGAGACCCCAGGTTCCAGACAGGGATAGACCTGGGCTGAGATCTAGTCTCTGTCGGGCCAGCCCCCGGGGCTCCTGGCGGGGATCTCACTTCTTGGCTTCCCTTGGCGCAGCTCCTGGGTTGCAGAGCTGTGAAGACCACAGGTAGTTGACCTCCGGGGCCTGGTGCACAGACCACAGATGCCCGTAAATGGGACCTGTGCTAACTTTTACCTGAAATCGAGAGGTGAATGAATGTGATCCCAAACTGGAGACTCCCCTGCTCTACCCCTGCCATTGCAGCAGCTGAAATATTGGCTACAGGTGAGGTTAATAAGCTCAGTGATGGCTTTTCATCACTCCATTTTTTAGACTCTTTCAACAATCTCACTGAGCCCCCATTTTACAGGTGAGAAAACAGAGGGTCTGAGAGTTCTAAACAAGGGTCAGCTGAAACCCACATTCTTTCCAGGGAGTGAAAGTGTAAATCTCTCAGTTGTGTCCGACTCTTTGCTACCCCATGGACTGCAGACCGCCAGGTTCCTCTTCTGTGGGGTTGTCCAGGCAAGAATACTGGAGTGATAGCCATTTCCTACTGCAGGGCATCTTCCCAACCCAGGGAAAGCAGGTCTCCTGCATTGCCAGCAGACTCTTTCCTGACTGGGGCACCAGAGAAGGCTTTCTAGGGAGACCACCCCCCAGAAAAACCCCTGTAAGAAAATGGCAAGTCATCTTCCAGTGATTGTGGCAGTGGGGGCCACACGCAGTCCGTGCCTGGGGAGCCAAGGGTGGGGGCAGGGAGGCCGGCTGGGAGAGGGGCCCCGGGGTCAGCCCCCCAGACGTGCATCATAGGGCAGGCTCAGCTCTGCTGGGAGAGCCCGCCAGCTGCAGAGCTGCCCCCACCCCCCATTCAAGAGAAGCTGTATCTGAGGAGGTGTTTCCGCCAGGCTGTCTCACATTGGGTGAAACTAGGAAATGCTTATTAATGCTTAAGATTTCATAAATTTTTTCCCCAATTAGAAAGGGGGTCCTGAAAAGCCATGTCTGCTTCCCATAATTGGCAAGTGTTCCCCAGATGGCTGTTCAGCCACCTTGAAAATCAATGTTTTCACGACCCTTGACCCCTCCCGCGCTGACGAGTGTCTCCTGCAGGTTGGTCCCAGGATGAAGACAATAAAAGCAAATATATAACAGCAAAGGCCCGAGGTTAATGTCTTTAACAAGATAATGTTACTTAAGGGAACTGTAACGCAGATCATTCCAAAATTCCACGTATTCGCTGCAGCTCCAGCTGTATTCTGAAACCAAATGTGTGTGCTGCCGGCGCGGCTGGCCGTGCACGGGCTCTGCGTGTGCGCTGCTTCCTTTGATCACGTGTCACACAGTTGGTTTAATACCCTAATCATTCAAACCCCCTAAAAGCTACGGAAGGTGGTTTGGGGCGACTGTGGAGGTTTTTGCTCCTCGGGCCTCGTGTTTTCTGGATTAATGGTTGTCCCACCGCCAAGCAAGACTGACACCCCCTGCGGGACCCTTTGCCGGCGAGGGTTGTTGTCTCATCACCCAGTCCTGTCTGACTCTTTGTGACCCCATGGACTACAGCACGCCAGGCTCCTCTGTCCTTCACTGTCTCCCGGCGTTTGCTCAAAACCATGTCCATTGAGTCGATGATGCCATCCAACTCTCTTAACCTCTGTCATCCCCTCCTCTTGCCCTCCATCTTCCCCAGCATCAGGGTCTTTTCCAATGAGTCGAATTTTTGCATCAAGTGGCCAAAGTACTGGGGCTTCAGCATCAGTCCTTCCAGTGAATATTCAGGTTTGATTTCCTTTAGGATTGACCGGTTTGATCTCTTTGCTCACCCTCAGTGAAGGTGACAACTGAAAAACTCTGCTTAGCAAACAGGTGTTTTGATTTCCTGATGCCAAACACCTGGCCCTCTGGAAATGTTCAGATTTAATCTGGATTTGGGCGTTAGGGGAATGAGTTTGCACCCTGGTAGGTAGATTCCATTTGTCATTGATATGACATTCCATGCCATTGTATATCCTCCTCTCAAGCCACAGTCCTCAGAGAATAATCTCAAGAGAGTGAGCACAAGGGTCTGGGACCAGGAGCATCACCTGAGGTTTCCCTCATGTCTGTGTCATCGTCCAAGGTAGACCACTTCCTGGGGCTGGGAGGGCAGATTCAATCCCTTATGGCATGGTGCACGCTTACCAGGGTGGCTGGAAGTAAAGTTTGGGCACCTGCAGCGCGTGTTAGCCAAGTGGGGAGGGGTGGGCAGTCCTGCTGCAGGGGGACCGGTGCCCCCATGGAGAGGGCGCCGGGTTGAGGGGTTCCCCTGGGAGCTTCACTGGAGCTGGGACTTGGAGGCGCTGGCCAGAGATGAGACGAGAGGGGATGCCCAAGGGTGGGGACGGCCTCACTGAGGCCCAGGAGACAATCTGGCCTCGATCCCCAGCACTCAGGGACCTTTCAGAAACCCACCCCGAGGGCATTGCCCTCCTTCTCAGAAGCCCTCCAAGACACATGGTCGGCATCCAGCTCATCCCTTGCCCCCAAGCCCTGCCTCTGCTTTCTAGGCGGGAAAGACCAGCTCTCTCCCCGCTGCCTCCCTCTAGGCTTCAAGGAAGGAGAAGGGCGTTGGGCAGGGAGCAGACGGAACGGGCGGGTCATCCGTAGCGCCTCCTGCAACCTCCCAGCACAGTTCCATATCATCTCCATCAGCCCAGGGCCCAAGAAGGTGAGCCGAGTCCAGCCCCCAAGTGGGCTGTGTGTAGACTTCAGGCTATTTCAGGTTTCCTATTTGGACTCTTAGGAATTTTCTCGAGTATACACACATTGCCTCTGTAGCCAGGACAGTGGTTTTCAAATTGAAGTACAGTTGCTTTACAATGTTATGTTAATTTCTGCTGTATGGCAAAGTGACTCAGTTACACACACAGACGCCTTCTTTTTTTAACATTCTTTTCCATCACGGTTTATCCCAGGAGATTGGATATAGCTCCCTGTGCTAAACAGTAGGACCTAGTTGCTTATCCATCCTATGTATGTAGTAGTGTGCATCTGTTAGTCTCAAACTCCCAGGCTGTCTTCTTCCCCTTTCCCTCCCCCTTGGCAACCACAGGTCTGCTCTCTCCGGCTGCGAGTCTGTTCCTGTCCTGGGGATCGGTTCATTTGTGCCACGTGTTAGACTCCACATATAGGTGATATTTTGCGATGTCTGTCTTTCTCTGACCGACTTCACTTCCTGTGATAATCTCCGGTTGCACCTGTGTTGCTGCAAATGGCATGATTCTGCTTTTCTTTATGGCTGAGTAATGTTCCGCTGTGTCTATGTACCACCTTTTCTTTACCCAGTCATCTACTGATGGACATTTAGGTTGCTTCTAAGTCTTGGCTACTGTAAACAGTGCTGCAGTGGACATAAGGGTGCCTGTATCTTTTTGAATTATAGCTTTGTCTGGATATAGGCCCAGGAATGGGATTGCCTGGGTAGTTGACTTTTTAGTTTTTAAAGGAACCTCCATACTGTCCTCCATAGTGGCTGCACCAATGTACATTCCCATCAACAGTGTAGGAAGACTCCCTTTTCTCCACACCCTTTCCAGCGTTTGTTATTTGTAGACTTTTTAATCATGGGCGTTCTGCCTGGTGGGAGGTGGTGCCTCACTGTAGTTTTGATTTGCATTTCTCTAATAATTAGCCATGTTGAGCATCTTTTCATGTGCTATTGCTCATCTGTATGTCTTCTTTGGAGAAATGTCTATCTAGGTCTTCTGCTCATTTTTCGATTACATCATTTTTTGTCGTTGATTTGTATGAGCTGTTTGTCTATTTTGGAGATTAAGCCCTTGATCACATCATTTGCAAATATTTTCTCCCATTCTGTGGGTTGTCTTCTTTGCTTTTTTTAATGGTTTCCTTTGCTGTGTGAAAGAGGAGAGTGAAAAAGCTGGCTTAAAATTCAACATTCAGAAAACTAAGATCATGGCATCCATTCCAATCACTTCATAGCAAATAGATGGGGAAAGGATGGAAACAGTGACAGACTTTATTTTTGAGGGCTTCAAAATCACTGCAGATGGTGACTGCAGCCATGAAATTAAAAGATGCTTACTCCTTGGAAGAAAAGCTATGACCAACATAGACAGCATGTTAAAACGTAGAGACATTACTTTGCCAACAAAGGTCCGTCTAGTCAAAGCTATGGTTTTTCCAGTGGTCATGTGGATGTGAGACTTGGATTATAAAGGAAGCTGAGCGCCAAAGAATTGATGCTTTTGAACTGTGGTGTTGGAGAAGACTCTTGAGAGTCCTTTGGACTGCACGGAGATCCAACTAGTCCATCCTAAAAGAAATCAGTCCTGAATATTCATTGGAAGGACTGATGCTGAAGCTGAAACGCCAATACTTTGGCCACCTGATGTGAAGAACCGACTCATTGGAAAAGATCCTGATGCTGGAAAAGATTGAAGGTGGGAAGAGAAGGGGATGACAGAGGATGAGATGGTTGGATGGCATCACTGACTTGATGGGCATGGATTTAAGCAAGCTTTGGGAGTTGGTGATGGACAGGGAAGTCTAGCGTGCTACAGTCCATGGGGTTGCAGAGAGCTGGACACGTCTGAGTGACTGAACTGAACTGAACTTGCTGTGCAAAGCATGTAAGTTTGATTGGTCCCATTTGTTTATTTTTGTTTTTCATTTCTATTGTCTTGGGAGACTGAACTGAAAAAACATTGGTACAATTTATCAGGATATCTTTTTAAGAGCAGGAGAGGGCTGTCCTGTGGTGCCCATGAGCCTGACTTTACTTTCTGGACCCTGTGGGGAGAATCTTGGGCTTGCCTTGTTTAGTCTTTAACTGGCTGGTGCCCACAACTCAGTATGGGCACCCATCAAGATGGTTTTCCCATCTTTAGGGTGATAGGTCTTGATTTTGAAGATCCTGTCTGCATTCTAAACTCCTCTTCAGGTACTTAGTTCTCAACACATCTCAAGGTTTTAAGGCACTGGAGGTTTCAGAATAACAAACACATTACTGTCTGAAAGTGTGAACTACCTTCAAAATCCCTAGGCAGACCCAAGGCACCCCCTCCTTGCCTACCTCCCCTTCTCTGAGGCCAGCCAGCCCTCCTCCTCCCACAAGCAGAGTATTTTTAGAGCATTTTCAACCACTTTTCATTGAACCTTAGTTTTTTTCCCTCCCCCGCACCCACCAAGTACCTGAGGTGTAGAAATGAATTTATAACAGGAAGCCTTTGATTTTAGAGCCTTTATGTTTTTGAAGTCTTCCAAAGCCGGGCTGTAAAACAACAGGCTCCGTTTAAAGGAATGTCACATTCTCCACGCGGGGGCTGGCACCGCGCTTTCCTCGAGGTGGGAGGGGCACGTCCTTGTGCCGAGAGCAAGGAAGCACCCGCCCCGCCGAGGAAGTGGGGGTCTGGGATGCAGGCACCTCACCGCGGGTGCCCATGCACATCCCTGCTCCCAACTGGAGAGCCTCTGGGGCGGGGCCCTGTCCTCAGCCTGTGGGTGATGCTCAAGGCCACCTCCACGGTGATGTCCCTATGCAGCTTTGGGAGCTATCTCTCTATGTTCACTCCTCCTTCCCCAAACCCCGCTGAGCCTGAAATGCACGCAGTTTGGCAGCCGCCTTTATTGCAGAGGAGGGCGGGAAGGCATTGTATCACATGCAGGTGTTGATCCAAAGAGCTCTTCCGATTTCTAAAATGCTAAAATGTGATCAGTATGCAGCTTAGACCTGCGGGACGAAGACACATGAGGGCTGGCCCCTCAAAGGGTTTCTGATCTGCAGAGGGCTGCCCAGTGCCTCCAACCCAGATTGGGGTGGCTGTCCCAATCCTCCTGTGAGAGTTCCGATTCCGAACGGGAGGTCCCTTCTGACCCACAGTGCACGGCCCCGGGAGCCTCACTCACCCTCGCTGTAACACTGCCGTGTGCCCACGTTTCCCCTGTTTTACATGTGAGGAGCCCGGGGCTCAGGGCAGCTGGGGCATGTGGTTGCTATGGCAATGCTGGAACCTCTTACCCTGGTGCTGCCCGCCCTCCCGTGCACTCTCACACGCTTGTCTCGTTTTTTCTCCCATCCTGGGTGGAAAAGAGGATCCTCTGGACTAGGGCAGAGCGGAGTTGTCGGGACAGAGACAGCGTGTATTTGTACAAGAGGAAACAGCTTCAGAGAGGTTGACCGACTTGTCCAGGGCTACACAGTATGTGGGGGAAGCTGGGCCTCTGTCTAGGTCAGGGGTCAGCACACAATGACCCAGCACCTGCCTTTGTAAGTGGAGTTTTACGGGAACACAGCCGTGGTCACTTGCTGGCCCATTGTCTGTGGCTCCTCTGGGGCTAAACGTCAGAGCTAAGCAGTCGTGATATTCACCATGCTCCCACCAGGGCAAAAACGTCACTGTCTGGTCCTTTACAGAGAATGCTTGCTGATCTCTGGTGGAGACAAATACAGTTTAAGGTAGTGGCTGCAGCAGAACCAGAGCGGGGCCCCAAGTGTGGCAGGACGGTCACTTGTTAGTCTGGGTTAAATATCAGATGCAATCTACTGCCCGTGTTCGAGGTCTGCATACGGAGGGAGCTTGGGAGATTGTTCAAGGGCTGGGAGAGCGCTCTTGGCCTGTGGACCCCCAGCTTCCCACAGAACCTTGCACGCTTTCTCCCGCCTGCTGGCCAGGGGCGCAGACAGACCCTCCGCCACGCCTGCCTGCACCTCACCCCTTGTCACCCCATCAGGTCGCAGCCTCTGCTCCTCTGTGAGCCTTTGCGGCCCCTCCCCGGGCCCAGGTGCCTGCTTTCTAGCCTTCTAGTCATCAGCACCAGCCACGTGTCTGCTTCCTGTTCTGCCCTGTGCCCTGCGGCCTCCTCCATGGACGCTGTGCCCCCATCCCACACATGACCGTGATGCACTGCAGGTCACAGAAGGATCGACTGCCCACCCCTCGACTCAGCAGGTGTGACTGACGTCTTGCCCACCGGAGGATGCAGAGGTCATACAGTTGAGGCCCCTACCCTGCTGCTCTTGAAGTTTTTGGCAGCCATGCAACAGGGGACCCCAAACTCCACGTCAGGGAGACCACACGAGAGGACTTGAGGCCTCATGAAGAAAGAACCCCCACCATCTGTTTGCAGCACCACCTTCCACCTGAGACCCTGACCACAGAGTCCCTGGGAGACACTCATGGTTTGAACTGTGTCCTCTGGAGAAAGACATGTTGGGGTCCTAACCCTCAGGACCTCAGAAAGTGACCTTATTCAGTGATAGGGCTTTCATAGACGCTGCCAAGCTACACTGAGTCATTAGGGAGGGATCAAATCCAACATGACTGGTGTTCCTGGAAGAAAAGAAAACTGGACATGAGACACAGGGAAATACCGGGTGAAGATGAAGGCAGAAATCCAGGTGATGCTTCTGCAAGCCGAAGGCCGCCACAGTGGCCAGCAGCCACCAAAAGGGAGCAGATTGTTTCCCAGAACCCTCAGGACCAACCAGCCCCGGGACACCCTGACCTCAGGCTTCTGGCCTCCAGAACGTGAGACTATACCTCTCTCTTTTCTGAGCCACCTGGTGGGGGCGGTCCTTTGTTCCAACAGCGCTAGCAAAGGAATACAGGAGATAATAAAATGGTTGTTGTTTTCGGTCAAAATTCAGTTTGGGTCTGGTTTGTTACACAGTACTACCCAGCTGGAATATTCTCCCACCAAAGTGGAATCTCTTTGAAGGCAGGACCCACTGGCATGTGGTATATGCTTATTAAATGAGTGCCGGTTGATCGGCCGCCATTGCCCTCAGGCGCATCCCTGGGCAGCCCTGCTGCGCCAGGTCCATCCTCCTGGGTGTAGGAAGCCTGGGCTGCGAACTCAGAAGCGACTGAGCGGCCATCACAGGCCTGGGAACCGGAGTGAAACCCCCCTGGTGATGCATTTCCTGAGAGAGCCCATGCCTGGGAAAACAGGAAGGTTAGTGCCTATGCGTTTTTATGGGCACCCAACGTGAGATTTCAGAGGATGGAGGCCTGGGCGGGAACAATGAGTGTGAGCTGTTAAAAGCCAGCAGGGAGGCATATGCTTTTGCATTCAAGTGGGCCACACAATTGAATGGGTGCTGAAGAGAGCTCGTGTTGATGACAAACGAAAACCCAGCTTGAGTTCTAGACTGTCTCTCTCAGTGCAGGGCACCCCGGGCAGCGAGAGCTAGGACTGCAGGACTGGATCCTGTTAGGAGACCTGGAGGTCGTGGCAGCCAACCCCCTGCCTCCAGGTGACTGGGTGCCTACCATCCAAAATGGAAGGATTCTTTTCTTACTTAAGTTTTTTTTTCAGAAGTGTTAAGGTTGATATGATATTTGAGTTTTATTGGAAGGTACCAAGACAAACGTAATACACATTTGGGTCATGGAATCAGCTGTCATGTCAGGAGAGCTTTAAGGATAAGGAGATAGAAGACTGGCAACAGTGGTGACTCCCCCCCAAGCATGCAGTGCCTCGGGGACTGAGCTGCATTCACGCTCAGGGCCCCGAACCCCAGAGCCATGATCTTAATTACTGAGCTGCACACAGTGGTGCTGCATAATTGCACAGGGTGCTCCCACTGCCAGATGATTGGGAAGAACAGCCAGTGGATGCCTGCCAGTCACTGGGGTTCAGCAAGCATGCGGGATCCCTGGGGTCTGGCGGTCCACCCACCCAAACGCCCCCACCTATCCATTTGACAGCAGTGGTTTTATTTACATCATTCGGTATCTTGAAGCCACATAAAGACTCTTAAACTGTATTAGTCACCCCCTAAACTCAGAAATGATAATGAATTCAACCTTGCCGCCTTGAAAAGCCAGCCTCTTAACTTATGAAATGATCCTTACGTTCGCCATAGGGACTCAGCATATTTTAATGAACACACACGCTTTTTTCCCTTATTAAAATTTTAAACATTGCCTCCTTTTATCTTCTGTGTTGTGTGTGTGTGTTAATCGCTCAGTCATGTCGAAATCTTTGCAACCCCATGGACTGCAAGCATTGCCTTCGTCTTTCACCTTCTGGCCAGGTCACATCTCATCACGTCAATGATGAGATGGATTTCTTCAGATCCTCCCTTCTCTATTCTAAAGCTATTGGCACGAACATTTACATGCAACGTTTTTTTCTTTTCTCATATTGCTTATTTCCTTGGGATATATTTCTAGAAGTGAGATTTTTACTACATGACTATTTTCTCTCGTGCTTAATCTCTCTTTTGAAATCATTTCCCAAAGGCCAGTAAGATTCTGTTGGGGATGTGGCCAGACCCGACATTGGCAGCTCTGGGCAGGAGTGCTATCTGAGGCTCCAATGATTTTAAAATATGTAAAAGTTCCGAAAATTTGCAATCAGGGCTTGTGTCTGTGCAGGAAAATGTGTTTTTCTTTCTCTTTTTTTGGCTTCGGTGAGGAGCTTGGGGAATCCATGGTGTCCGCCCGTCCATATCTCCTCATTTAAGCCACGCCAACCTGAGGGCTAAACGCATTCTCTTTCCTGGTATTTATTTATTTATTTTTCTGTGCAAGAAATGCTTTTCTTCAGCTCAACAGAACATGGAAGTCTGAAAAAAACCTTACCTTCTGCAGAGGATGTGAGCTGGCCCGCGGCCAGCAGCCAGCCTGCACCCTTGTAAACACCTCCCTTTCCCGTCAGGGCCCAGAGATAAGCCATTCAGGATTCTGCCTGGACGGCTGGTACCCCTTCCATCTGCTAGAGAGGGAGCCCCCGCACCAGCCGTGGGGCCTGCCCCCTGCCCTGGCCCAAGGAAGCAGCTCCGAGGAAAGCGCGTGTCTGTCACCAGGCCTGGTGCGGAATGTTCCGTACGTGTTGCCCAAGGAGAACCTTTCACATTTTCTTTCGTTTTCCAGACCACGGGCCGGGTGAGTCCTGGTGAAGCCCTGCACTCACGGTTGCCTGGCCCCACCCTAGCTCTCCTCTCCCTGCCCAGCCTCCCCCAAAACCCCAGGTCCCCGGCCTGCATCACCCGCCTCTGGCTCCTGCTGTGCGCTGAGTCTCCTGGGTGGCACCTGGCCGGATGCTGGCCATCTAGGCTACTCGTCTCCGGGAGACTGGTGTCCCTGGTGTCATCAGAGAGTGGGCGCTGACTGCAGTCACTCGGCCCCGACCTCCCCAGCCTGGAAGTCCCGCGCTGCTGCAGTTCCAGCACACGTTGGAGCGTGAGGACAGGAGCCCAGGCCAGGGACGCACCTGCTTCGTGTGGGTTTCCAGGAAGGGAGGTGCTGAGCTGGGTTTGCAGCTCAAACCTTTGAACAGAAGGAAGGATCGGAGCTGCAAGTACGCTCCCCGAAAGTGCTGTGAGGGTGAGATGGTGTGTGTGGGTGTGTGTGTGTGTGTGGGTGTGTGTGTCAGTGCGCTTGTGCGTGCCCTGCCACCGCTCACAATTTCCCACCTGACCTGCCCGTACCTCTCTCTCTCCCTAGCCACTTCCCCGCCTTGGGGGCCAGCACCCTCACCCTGGACACCAACCACCCGACACCCTGGTCCTCACAGGGCCCCTGCGCCCCTGCCCCTTGGGCCACCGCTCTGATGCCATCATCAGCCCCCACACCACCCGTTCCTTTGCTCACACGTCTCGTGACCCCCCCACCCCGGTTACCCTCTCCTCCAGGTCAGGGTCCCCACTGCCTTCCCCACTCTCCCCCCTAACCCTGAACCCTCCCCAGCCACAAGGTGGGCACTCAGGACGCACGCGTTGAGTGAAAAGTGACTTGTTTATTTTTTAATTAATTAATTATGCTTTTAACCTTAAATTCCACGGCGCATTGACTCAGGAGGCATTTGTCATTAAAAGATCTCAGGGCTGACTTTTCAACCCAGCCGAGAGGGGTGGGCTGGAAGAGAATCTCTTTTGAAGCCCTGACTCCAGCTGCTCCCAGGGCTCTGCTGGGCTGAGCCGCTGCTTTGGGCTTGTTTCTGCCTTAAGGTGGATATTTCCAGAACAGACTCGGCCCAGGGGGTGTGTTCTTGCCACTTGGAGAAAAAAAAAATGTGTCTCTGTATTCTAGGGAGCCTCTGCCCAGGCGGAAAGACTCTTTCTGAGAGGCAGCAGGTTGCCTAAGTGGAAGTCAGCAGTTTTCAAGGAAAACGAGGGGTTTGCTGTGGGGACTCAGTGATTTCTGGCATCTTCAGCTTAGCTGAGCCTCAGGTTTCCTAAGCTCAGCCTTCTCGTTGCTGAGGCCCCATCATGCCCCAGGACTGGATTTTCCCTAGCCTGGGAGATGGAATGTGGGGTCACCAGGCCTCAGATGGTGTCAGCTCAAGGACTTAGGCCTCTGACTGATGGCTGCAGCCCTTGGCAGTGGCTGCGAAATCCTGACACTGGGTTTGAACAAAAGTGGCCCTGGGAGGTCTCCGCAGAGGAAGGAAAGTCGTTCGCGGACAAGCCACCCTTGACGTTACTTTCACAGTGACTATACTCGGGGAACACTGGGGACACGGCCGTCCTTCCTGAGGAGTCGGGCTGCTCCGGGGAAGCAGTTCTGCTCTGTCCATTGTGCCTGGCCAGACTGCCAGTCCCTAGGGGCCTCCGTGCAAGAATGTCCAGACGGCTCGTCTACCAAACCCATCTGCAGGGCCAATGGCCATCCATCATTTGCAGTCAGCAACCTGTGCTACCAGGCTGAGCAGGCCTTCCGGTGAGAGGAGGGCATCAGAAGGCACAGCTAGCCCTATATCTAGCGCTCCCCAGGCTCCACAAAGCCCAGCTCCACGAGCATCTCCAGAGCTTCTCAGCTGGGGAACGTGTCTGGATTCGACTGTGTCTGGAGTTAGAATAGTTGATTAACAGCATTTAACCTGGATAGATACGGGCAGGGATGTAGAAGGTACTCGCAGTGAAATTGCTGTAAGAAATGTCCCACGTGATGCCTGGCACTGGCCACAGATTTGGCTCTGAGTTCTCTCATTGCCCGGTTTCTGACCTCTCAAAGTTAGAGGAAAATAGAATGATACTGAAACATGTAGCAGCCCTGAAATAAAAACGAAGCCGTTACCCAGAGGATTAAAGCTATTTCTGATACCTAGAAAATTTTCCCTTCTGTATCTGGCTTGTAGAAACTTTTATCACGAAAGAGTGTTGAGGTTTGCCAGACAACTCCTCTGCATCTATTGAGTGTGGTGTGTGATAGTTTGGAAGTATCTTCATCCTGCATTCTGTGAGTGTGGTGTGTGATAGTTTGGAAGTATTTTCTCTTCTTCAGGAGTGTACCTCAATAAGAAATGCCATGTATGAAAAGCCCACAATTAACATCATTCCAATGGGGAAAAACTGAAAGCATTTCCTGTAAGATCAGAAAAAGACAAGGATGCCCACTCTTGCTATTTCTATTTAGTAGACTACTGGAAGCCCTTACTAGGGCAGTTAGGCAAGAAAATGATATAAAAGGTGTCCAAATAGGAAACAAAGAAGTAAAATTATCTATTTGCAGGTGACGTGATCTTGTATGTAGAAAACTCTAAACATTTCACACACACACACATAACTAATAAATTCAGTACAGTTATGAGACACAAAATCCACATATAAAATCTGTTGCATTTCTCTATCCTAACAATGGATGATCTAAAAAGAAAATTAAGAATACAACCTCACTCACAATAGAATCAAAATAGAATAAGATACTTAGGAATAAGCTTAACTGATGAAATAAAGACTTGTACACTGAAAACTATGAAACAGTAATGAAAGAAATTAAAGAAGGAGTAAGGTAGTGGAGAGACATCTCATTGGAAGAATTAATATTGTTAACATGTCCATACTACCCAAAGTGATGTACAGATTCAGTGCCATCCCTTTCATAATTCTAAAGATCTTTTTCATAGGAGTAGAAAATGCATTTCTAAAATTCTTACAAAACCACAGAAGACTCTGACTAGCCAAAGCAATCTTGAACAGAAGTAAAATCTGAAGGCATTACACTTCCTGATCTCAAAGTACATTACAAAGCTACAGTGAAAAAAACAAGTGTTGGTGATGTGTGGAAAAGGACACTCAGGTATTCTGTTAGTGGGAATGTAAATCTGCACGGCCATTATGGATGATAGTAGGGAGGCTCCTCAGAAAATTAAAAATAGAGCTACTATATGATCCAGCAATCCCATTTCTGGACATCTATCCTAAGGAATGAAAATTAGGTTACCTAAGAAACAGCTGCCGTTCTCTGCTCATTGCAGTATATTCACGGTGGCCAAGATACACAGTCTAAGTGTCCGCCGGTGGATGAGTGGGTAAAGAAAACACAGTGGATATAGAATGGAATATTATTCATCCTTCAAGAAGAAGGAAAGTCTGCCGTCTGTGAAACGTGGATGGACCTAGAGAATGTTACGTAAAGTGAAATAAGCCAGACACAAACAAATACTGCGTGATCTCACTTATACGTGGAAGCTAAAAAAGTAAGACTCAAAGAAACAGAGCACAGAGTGGGTGCCAGGGCTTGGGGGAGGGGCGGTCACTCCGCGGGGGTCAAGTTCCAGTGACCCAAGGCGGCAACGACCTAGGGGCGCTGTCTAACACGGTGCCCAGGGTGAACAACACTCTGTTGCGCACTTACAGGTTTGGCAAGAGAGTAGATCTCACGTGTTCTTACCACAATTTTTTTAAAAAAGTGAAATTTTGTCCATGGCAATTTTTAAGAAGATGAAAAGCTGAAATTTGAAATGTCAATGGCAGGGGTGTGGTTAGGGAAATTAAGTTAAAGCCACCAGATGGATTATCATGGGGCTTTTAAACTATTAAGATTTAAATGATATTTGCGTAAAAAAGAAGGACAGACATGCGAAGTGTGCGGGTACCAGGATGAGGGCATAAAGAAACACATTAAGCTACAGACCATTGGCGCTTTTGCAAAATTGTCTTATCCGTTTGTGGAAGTTTCTTCCCAGGAAACACACTTGTCAGGTTCTTCTCAAGATGGCACAGGACTCGCCATCCAGTCTTGGGGGTGTGGGGATTCTTGGAGGGGTACCTCTGCACACGTTCTGTTACCCCCATGCTCTCCTCATACGTTCAGGCCTGCCTTCGCATCTTAGTAAGGTTTTCAGTTTCCCCATGAAAGTCCTGCAGCTTCTCACGAAGGGGTCTCCCAGATGCCTGACAATTCCTGAGACGGCATTTCATTTTGGACTTGGCCCGTGTCTTGTCCCTGCTGTTTGCCTCCCTCTGGGGTGGCTGTGGATCTGTGTGTGCCGAGCCCACACACAGCCCCACTTGGCTGTGGTCTCTGCTCGTCTTTCCAGAATAGTTTTTTGTCTGCACGGATGTAGAAAGATGGGTGCTATCCCTCCCCAACCCCGTGGGTGGCTCGGTGGAGTCGGTGCCCCAGGAGCAGTCCTTGACCAGTGGGTCGGGGCCCCGGCTCTGTGGTCTCTCAGCTGGGATGACTCCCTGAGGCACGCTCCTCGAGCCTTCCTTCCAGAGGTTTCCAGCGGGGTGGGCCTCCAGGTGGAGCTTCTGCGGTGCCTTCCCTTTCGGGACTCACTTCTCCCCTCCCCTACAGTGGTTTCCCCGGGGCCATCTTCCAAATGCACTGATTTCATTCCCTGCCTCAGGGTGTGCTTCGGGGGGAGCCCAGCTGAATCCTCACCTTTGTGCATGCCCCCCTGGACAGTGAGCCGAGGGCATGGGGAAAGCGTCCACGTCAAGTTCCCAGAGCCCGGCACAGTGCTGGCCCATAGCTAATGCTTCAGCAACTGTGTGGTCAACGGATGGCTGGGCTGGGTGGATGATGGAAGGAAAGATGGATACCTGATGGATGGACGGAAGGAAGGAAGGCTGGATGACTGACAGATGGCTGGGCTGGGTGGATGGATGGAAGGAAGGTTGGATGACTGATGGATGAATGAGTGGAGCATGGGTGGGTGATGGTTGCCATGGAGACGGCAGGGAAAGCCCAGGTCTCCTCAGATCACGTTCAATCACTTTTGGGCAGAGTGTTTCACACCCTCCTCCCCGACCTCTGCCAACATTCCACATCCTTCTCTGGAAAAGTTTCTCTGGTTGCCCCAAAGATAATCGCTCTTGCCCCACACTTTCCAGGAATCTGCCCACCAGGACTTTATCCTCCTGAGGACCTTGTTGTGGGAAATGAGCAAAACAGAAAAACCGCAGAGCCAAGCTAAGGTGCGTGTTATGGCTTTCCTTCTGGCTCGGAAAGAAGGCTGAGGGCATCCCTGCCTTCAGGTGACTCAGCCCCAAGTGCCTGATGGGGTACGTGGTCCAGGGCATCCAGGCAGGGAGCAGGGCGGGGATGTCCACCTGACACTCCAGGAGGGGCTCCCGCCCCCCTGCCTCTGCCTGCCAGCCCAGACCAAACCCCCATTGCAGGGGCTATACCACCACACCTGCAGTGAAAACTCAGGTGCAGGCTCACTGGGCAGGGCAGGGCAGGGCAGCCCCACGATTTACATGATCAACTAATATTAGATCTTTTCCGAAAGCTTAGTTTAACGAGAGGAGAGAGAAGTCAGCGTGTGGGTTTTTGAACCTGGAAAGTGAATTAAGAACTTTGGAGGGACAAAGAAAAAGGCCCTGGGCAGGGACAGAATGAGTTAGTAAATTGTGATAGTCTTGCAACTGGCCAAACGGCAAATTCCAACAACAATAGTAGTTAACATTTGAGGGTTTACCGTGCACTGGCGACGCACAGTGGCTCATTTGACAACTTTGTTAGGATCTACGGGACAGCTGTGCTGAGTGGGCTCCATGACCAGCCTTCTTATAAATGAGGACCTGAGACACAGAGAGGCTCACTCGCTTGTCCTGCATCACACAGCTAGTTAGCAGCGGAGCCGGTTCCAACTCCCTGTCTCTGCCCTTCTCTGCCCGATGTCCATTAGCCTCAGCACCACATCATTGAGTGTGCCTGACTCATCTCTTCGGTCATCGCCTTCATGAAAAGGACCATTTGCTTCCCCCCACACCCCCACCCCAGAAGAGACAGCCAAGGGCTGTGAAGACATGTGTCTGTCCCCAGTGCCTTAGAAAGGGCACAGGAGATCCAGAGGCTGGAGGACTCACCATCAGCACTCCAGGGAACTGAGTGATACCTCAAGCAGGTCACTGGTCCTCTCTGAACCTCAGTCTCTTCATCTGTCAAGTGGAGGAGGGCATGCTTCATGTGGCAAGAGTTCTTGTTAGCACTGAAGTTCCAGAGCGCCTTCCCACCATTTGCTCACCGTGTGAACGTCTGAATGCTGCAGACTTCTATGCCTCGATTTCTGCAGCAGTCCTGTTTTAATACGAATTGTGCTTCTCTGTGACGCTTGAGTGGGATGGTGCATAGAGATGTACTCCATGCAGTCTGCAGGTCAGACTCACGAGAATGGTCTTCCTGCCACAGTACGCGGCCCCCATGTTTGAGAGGTTCATGCATGGAGGTTTATTTCTTGTTCACACAGCAGTCCAGCACCCACTTGACTTCCACAGCTGTGCATCTCTCCTGGAAGCGCTCCTCCTTCTTGTCTTCCGCGTCTGCCTCCTCCTGGTCCTTGGAGGCCTCTCCACTCAGCAGGTAGACGAAGAAGAATGGGGAAAGTTGCAGACTCACGTCTTATGGATCTGATGTGGAGCAGTCAACACCAATATCTTCACACTCCATCACCCCTAGCTACACGGGAGGCCAGAGATGTGGGTGTCTGTGTGCCCTGGATTGAAAGGGAATGGTTTCCAGGACAGTTCATCCATCTCTACAGTAGAAACCATAGTCTCCAAGATCGATGAGAGCTATCTTGATCCTTGTGAAAGGAAAGACCCCTTGACTTACCAGGATTGGGGAAGTCTCAAGATCATCATTGCGTCAATACGTGTGCAAGTGTGTGCGTGAGTATGTGTTCCCCAGAAACCAAAGCCCGAGGCAAGGCTCACAGGCTCCTGCCTTCTTAGGAGGTGCAACCCCAGGAAGTAGGAGAACCAATAGGAAGGTCCAGTCTGAACTGACCAGCACCTGGTATTAACAGCCAGCCATTGCTTGGTTTTATGGGACCATCTTCCTAAAGTCCATACAAACAGTTGCTGCTTGGGACAGCTTATTCAAGGAGGCGAAAGAAGGGACATTCATCCACTGGCTTCTGCTGCTCATTGGCCGATGATTCATCCAGGTTGCAAGAACTCTCTCTCTCAGTCATGCAGGGATAGGCTCTGGGAAAATCCTGTGGCATCTCTGAGCCCCCGAGGCCAGGAAGATCCTCAGAGCAGGGAATGGAAGGTGCCCGGCACGGACATCAGGCGAGGCGCCTGCCGAATCCAGTTGGAACCCATGGAAAGGTCCCTGGTGTCACCTTTGCCAAGCTCATAGAAGACAGAACTGGAAGGCACCAAAATCCAGATGCAGGTTGGCACCAGGCACCAGGTTAGCCCACAGTGAGACCCCGCCCACAATGAGACCCTTTCTGAAGCTGAGCAGGGTTCTGCTCTGCACTGCATCTGACCTCTGGAGAGTTCAAGTGTTTGCTGCAAAAAAAAAAAAAAAAAAAAAACAACTCACGCACACATGATTCTCCGGGGCCGAGGCCCTGTCATCCTTCACTGAAATGAGCCCTTCAACAAATGTAAATACCTCCTATGCTCTCCCGGAGGCCCGTCCTAACAAGGCCTCGCCCAGGCTCCTCGTAATCCCAGGGATTGCTGAAGCTTTTAGATTTCACGGGGTAATTTGTAAGGCGGCCTGACTTGGAGCCAGCCCTGTGGTGACTTGCCTGGGGTGGCTCCCGGGTGCCTTGACTTGCCCGGCACAGGTGAGCAGCTGGCTCTGCAGACCCCAGACCCAGAGGCCCATGGACCTGCGTCTCAGAGCATCTCCGAGAAGACCGGGCAGTGGCAGAATGCTGTCCTTGCTGGGGATGGGGCTCCACAGCCACCACCGCAGATAGCACGGAGACAGCTGCGGGGCCACCGGCCGAGCGGCCTCACCGGAGTCAATTAGTCTGCTGTCCTGTCTCCCCTCAACGCTTCCAGAGCCAGGGCCCGGGAGGGCCGCACGTCGGGCCCTGCCCCTCACCCCCCATCTTGTGCCTTGAGGGCCCCTTCCCCAGGCACGTGGTTCCACTCTGCCCCCCATGCGGTGCCCACCGGAAGTGCCCCATGGAGTCTGCGATGTCACCCCTGCCTCCTGGCACACAGCGCACTTCATCCCCCACCCCAGCAGTCAGGTGGGGCCCCGAGACTGGCTTCCAGCCGACGGATACAGGAAGGAGTGCCCAGTTGCCACGGCCAGGCTGGCCCCTAAACTTCCATCTTCTTTCACGATCCCCTGGCCACTGACTGGACACTGGGATCCAGTGGGAGACACCACGACCCTAGGAAAATGGGCCTTGGGTTCTGGAGTGACCACGTGGAGCGGATCGCCCATCCCACATCCTGGGCTGGACCTGACGAGAGAGGACCCTGTGTCGGGCTGAGTTCCTGAAGCCTGAGGGAGCTTGTTCCGCTGATCGACACACGCTCAAGAAGCGACTCTGGCCTCTCGGAGTCTGTTTTCTCTATCTCAAAAGAGGGGACAAGACACACATCTTGCTTAGCCATGGGGGTTGCTGTGAGTGCAAACAGGGTAGCCGTCCTTCCGGCCTGGCATCAGACAGGTGCCCAGGCTGCAGCCCGCCAGCACGTCTCAGAGACTGCACACGGTCCAGGCTAGACAAGGTCATGTGGGTGAAGCTCGGAGAGTGCTCAGCAGCCGCAGCAGGCGTTGGTCTCCCAGGGAAGAGGTTTTCTCAGCCCCACACTCTCCCCAGCCTGTGTCCCACTGAGCCCGAGGAGGAAGACAGTGCACCTGGGCTCCCAGGACCTCCTCTCTCCAGCTCACTGTGGGATTCCCCAGGGGAGGCAGCAGGAGGCCAGGGAATGGAATGAGTCTGAGAGACATCAGACTCTTCTTGGTCCCCCTCCTTTATGGCACTGAGGCACCTCTCCCGCGGGCTCCGGGGTTCCGCCAGGCTCTGAACGCCGTTTTTCCCCCGCTCAGATCTGAGTGTGTCTTTGGCTTCTGGGAGTTGCTGGTAGCCCCTGCTCACACCTCTGGGAACATACCCTCCACTCCAAGTGTCTTCAGAAGCCTGGCTGAAGGTGAGGTCTCTTTGGAGGGGGACCCAGACCTTTGCCCCAGGTTGACATCACTTAGGAATCCAGGTTGGAACAAGACCTTCACTCTGGCCTGTCCTGGGAGTGAAGGCATTTGGAAAGGTGTGTTAGTGAGTGCACAGACTTTCTAGGAGGTTGTGACATGTGGGATCAGAGCCTGGAAATGAAATCCTGAACCAGGGTGGTGACCCCGTCGTGACCCCCAGAGAGCCTCGCCTCCAGACCGGGAAGTCAGTGCCAGGTATCTCGTGGGCTGGACTCAGGCTACCCACCTGCACCCTGGCCACGGGGGGAGCCTGTACCATGAGCCCTGGGCGGCAGCACGTCTCAGGGCAGTTTAGACCCCGGTGGGACCCCTCCCGCCACCCTTTCTTCTCCACTCTGCCCTTGGAGGCTGTGACTTGCAACACGCTGTACGGTGTTAATGGGGCTCCCCTGGCCTGGCTTCCATGTGAGTTCAGCCAATGAAAGCACCAGCAAGCGAGCAGGGGGTGGGGGAGAGCCGGTGGGGAGTCTGTGGGCCTTGCTCGGGCTCAAGCCATCCATGTCCATCTGCGAGCGGAAGGCCCCAGCTCCCGCAGACAGGCCTCTCTCCCAGGAAGCCTCTATTCCAGGGGCGCTGGGACTCCCCCCGCCAGCCCCTCCGTCAGCCGAGCAGCCCCTCATTCATGCTGAGGTGGCTGGACCACCCCGTGTAGGTCCCTCGTGAACCCTCCCCTAGTCAGCCCTCTTCAAGTCCCCGTTCGAGAGCGACACGGGTGTCTTGCTGACAGTCTGCTACAGAAGCTAAAGATAAACAAGCTGGCAGGCCAGTGGACCGCGCTGATGGGGGGAGCTCTCCTCCCAGCTCCCTGGGGTGCGTTGGAGTGTGCTCGAGTCCTAACCCCCAGGACCCGTGACAGTGACCTTATTTGGAAATTGTGTCTAATCAAGTTACGATGAGGTCGTCCTGGGTTAGAATGAGCCCTAATCCGATGACTCGTGTCCTTATGAGAGGAGGAAATTCGGACTCAGACCCACCCACACCGAGAAAACTGTTGTGTGACGACCGTGCAGAGCCGGGACGGGGGCAGAATGGGCCGGCGGAGCAGGGGTAGGGGCCCTCCGAGTCCCCGAGCAGGGGCCAGCCCTGCTGGCCCTCAGGAGCTTGGAGAGCCCCCTGGAGACCGCAGACGCCCCATCCCCGCACGAGGGAGACGGGCGGCCCAACCCTATGCCATGTGACACTATGTCTGTGCGTGGGCTCCGGAGATGAGCCTGCCTGGGAACCCAGCTCCTTCCCAGGCCGACTGGGACCTTGAGCCAGCCCTCAGCCACTTCTTATATGAAGCTAGGAGAATAATCACACTTGGTCTGTGAGATGGCTCTGAGGGTTCCAGGAGACAGTGTGGAGCCCTGAGCAAACAAAGGTGGCCCCACAGGGAGCGCTCACCAAGCAGACCCGGTGGATCCTCTGGTCCATTCAATCCAGCCCAGGGCGACAGGGATGAGGGAGGCCTTCCTGAAGGCTGCAGGGCCTGAATGGAGACTTGACATGAGCGGAGGATGACAGCCTGAATCTACTTGGAAACAAGCCCGAGCAGGAGAGGAGAGGAGCATGGAGGAGCCTGGGAGACGGGAACGGACGCGTGCTGGGCTCTTCTCCTGGCCCGGCTGTGTGATCACAGGGTAATTGCTCACCTTTCCTGGCCCACTGGGGCTGTTAGGAACACATTGAAGGCCCACCAGGGTGGTCTCCTAAGACCCTTCCATGGCAGGAGCTGTTCACTGTCCCCAGGATCCATTCTGCACCTCTTCCTTAGTCCTCTGCTGCCCGCATGGCACCAGGAAGGAAGACTCACCTCCAGACTCTCTTGCAGCTGGGCATGGCCATGAGAAGCAAGAGGACACGTCATGTGACACCTCTGGGAAGTCTCAGAAGGGAGGAGCATGAACTGTTTGTCTCAGCCAAGAGGAGCCTACGGGGACGTGATGACCAAGGGTGAGGTGTGAGGGCCCTGGATGGACGCCTCAAACAGAAGAAGGACATTAGCTGAAAACCTGGGGAATCTGAAAAAAGTATCAGTTCAGTTCAGTCGCTCAGTCATATCCGACTCTTTGCAACTCCATGGACTACAGCATGCCAGGCTTCCGGGTCCATCACCAACTCCCGGAGCTTGCTCAAACTCATGTCCATCGAGTTGGTGATGCCATCCAACCATCTCATCCTCTGTTGTCCCTTTCTCCTCCTGCCTTCAATCTTTCCCAGCATCCAGGTCTTTTCCAATAAATCAGTTCTTTGCATCAGGTGGCCAAATTATTGGAGTTTCAGCTTCAGCATCAGTCCTTCCAATGAATATTCAGGACAGATGTCTTTAGGGTGGACTGGTTTGATCTCCCTGAAGTCCAAGGGACTCTCAAGAGTCTTCTCCAACACCACAGTTCAAAAGCATCAATTCTTCGGCACTCAGCTTTCTTTATATTCCAACTCTCACATCCATACCCGAATACAGTATGGAGTTTAATTAATGATAATGTATCAGTATTGACTCATTAATTATAGCAAGGGCTTCCTTGGTGGCTCAGTGGTAAAGAATCTGCTTGCAATAAGGCAGGAGATGTGAGTTCAATCCCTGATCCGGAAAGATCCCATGCCATGGAACAACTAAGCCCGAACACCACAACTACTGAGCCTGTGCGCTAGAGCCCAGAAGCCACAAGAGCTGAGCCCCAGTGCCAGAACTACCGAAGCCCACAGGTCCCAGACACCGTGCTCTGCATCAAGAGAAGCCCGGGCAACGTGAATCCTGTGCTCCGCACCTGGAGAAAGCCTGCCCAGCAAAGCACAACCCCAGCACAGCCAAAACTAAAACATTAATACCAAAAATAAAAACAGTTCTAAAAAACTCTTTTTTTCTAAAAAGAAGGAAGGCATAGACTTTCTTCTCTCCCTCCATCCTGCCATCAGAAACTTGGATGTGATGGCCAGGGCTCAGGCAGCCCTCTTGGACCATAAGGAGGAGGGCCACCCTGTAGGAGGCTGAAAGGAGTCTTGTCCCCTGTTAAACTCATGGAAACAGCACACCAGCCCTGCATGTCTTCTTTTATGCTACAGAATCAAATATGGTGTGTTTAAGCCACCATCCATTACTAATTTTTGTTTGTTTGTTTTGTCTTCCTCATTGGAGCCTAATCCCAGTGGAGACGCTGTCTATCTCTTTAAATGACATCAGACCTCAACAAAATTCCATTTGGGAAACTTTCCCATACGATGTGATCTTAGAAAACAAGTAGCCTCTCTCTCCCCATGTCCTCCCAAAGTTCCCTCATTAAGTGTTTAGACGCAGGCCCACTAGACACTGATCCGTGACTCCCTGGGTGAACGGGATGAGACAAACATGTTCCATTCCAATTCTTTATAAAACATCCAGACCAACTTGATGGGATTTTGGTACTCTTCCAGTTGCAGGAGTTAAAATTTATGTCCTGTTCATCAAGATAACACAGAGGGCAGAGTCTGGTGTTCTCGGTCCTCACACTGGCAGGTAAAGCTGATGCGGCTTCAGCGTTGCACCATAGGATGAAATGCACAGAATCAGTAGAATGTGATTTACTCTGGTTCTGCTGTCCTGACGTTTACACAGATGTCAGATGAGTGGAGAACGCAGCGGGAGGAACACATTAGGGTAAATTATTGCATCTGAAAAGAGGGAGTATCGTAAAAATGTTAAAAGGGAAAGTAAGTATTTATGACTCGAGTTGCCAGTAATTTTATCCCCCATTTGCCTCCTTGTGTGAGGTAATTGGAGCCTCCTCCACGTGAAGCTCCCACTTCCAATGGGCTTGGGTGGGGCTGATGCGTCCCCAACCCTGACCATGCCTGCTGAGTTATCCTCCCCAGAGAAGGCCAGGCACGCACCTGGGGGCGTGTTCTCTGGTGTGGACAGGAAGAAAGGGCTGAAGGCTCTGGGAACGAGGGTCGTTAGTGGTGGACACGTTGCACCGTGTTTCAGAAGCCCCATCTCCTGGAACCTGACGGTATGAGGACCATTGCACCCATCTTACAGATGAAGAGACTGAGCCCCAAAGTGACGTTTGGGCTAAGAAGCAGCGGAGCCCGCTTTGCTGTTCTGTCTTCCGCTCCTGAGCTGTTTCTTCATCTGCCTTCCCCTCTGCTGGACATCAAGTGTCTCAACAAAGTCCACTTGAAAGGGTTGGTCCCTTTGGGCTGCTGTTTTAGAAAACCCAGACTGTGGCTGAGGACCGGTGGCAGTGGAGCAGAAATCCTACAAGGCAGTGGCCCCCCGTCCTCTCACCTGGGGGCTGTGGTGCAAGCTGAGCACATCTGTGGGGCCACAGCTGGAATCTTCGTTGCAACATCTGCCTGGAGAAGAGCCTCCTGAACCATGGTCTGAGACACCCTGGCAGAAAGATTGAGAATCCCAGCTCTGGACTTGGCAGCCACCACACATAGCAGGGCTTCCTGACTGGCTCAGTGGTAAAGAATCCTCCTGCCAATGCAGGAGATGTGGGGTCAGTCTCTGGGTCAGGAAGATCCCCTGGAGGAGGAAATGGCAACCCCCTCCAGTATTCTTGCCTGGAGAATCCCATAGACAGAGGAGCCTGGCAGTCAGCGGGCCATGGGGTCACAAAGAGTCGGACACGACTGAGCGGCTGAGCAACAGCAGCACACAGCAGAGTCACACACACTGTCCCCTGGTGTGACTGGCTCCAGATGAGTTCTCTGCAAACAGCTTCAAGCCCTGGCCTGGCCCCTCCACCCCGTGTGTGGTCTCTCCAGGACTTGGTTTCCTTGTCTGTGAAACAACAGGGTTAGCATCTTATCTCGCAGGTTGTCACGAGGCCAGAGGGCTCTCTGCTTCTCCCTGCCTCTTTGCATAGATGGTCTTCTTGTGCGTGGGAAATGCACTGTCCATCTCACTTTCCCAGAGAAATCTACACAGTGGAGCCTGTGTTCCTCAGGAAGGGGCTGGAGTCCCTTGTCCTTAGAAATGACCACAGACTCTAACCAAGTGTTCCCAGGTCCTAATCAAGCCCTGGGAGATACTTTAATCCACTCAGTGGGGCTTGCTGGTTGACAGCTAACCACAAGTGATCTCTGTAATTAGTAGTCTCAGGATATCAGCACACAAGCTTCATGAACACCCACCCCGTATATATTCCTAGACTCCCTGGCTTGTGTGTATCAGGCATTTAAATACAGGAAGCCACCATCCTAACCATGGTCATTGCTACAGACTGGATATTTGTATCCCCAGCCCACCCCCATTCCTGATCCAGTGTGGTGGTACGAGGAGGTGGGGCCTGGAGGTCATTATATCCTGAGGGTGGAGCTCTCGTAAATGGGGTTAGTGCCCTTAACGAAGATGCAGGGGTCTCTTGCCTTTTCTGCCATGTGAGGGAGGACGCAGCAAGAAGGTGGCCTTCTATGAACCAGGAAGTGGGCTCTCAGCACACACCAAATCTGCCAGCACCTTGATCTTGGACCTCCCAGCCTCCAGAACCATAAGAAATAGACGCTTATAAGTCACCCTGTCGAGGGCCTTCTGTCCTAGCCACTCATGTGGACGAGGATAATCATCAATCACATCATCGCCATCACCACCTTCACCCTCAACACTGTGACCACCACCACTGTCATCCTCAAAACCAGCTCACGTCACCCCTCCCGTGCGCCTGGTGCTGTTCCAGGCGGTTTACGGGCGTACCTTATTTCACTGCGTTTCGCTTTATTGCGCAGCTTTTTGTATAAAGTGAAGGCTGTGGCAAGCCTGAGCTGAGCAAATCTATCAGCTCCATTTTTCCAACAACATTCACTCAATGCACGTCTCTGTGTCACATTCTGCTAATTCTCTCCATATTTTGAACTTATTATATTTGTAATAGTGACCTGTGATTAGTGGCATATGCTATTGTTTTGATGTTATAGCATTGTTAACAATAAAATATTTAACAATGAAATATTTTTACTTGAGGTAAGAATTGCTTTTTACCTTGCACATTTTTTAAGGCTCGGGTCTTGTAATAGTAATAATAATAGTAATGGTATTGCAATCCAGTAGACTCGAGCACAGTGTGAACATAAAATTTTTATTGAAGCAGAGTAGATTTACAATGTTATATTGGTTTCAGGTGTACAATATAACTTTTATATGCACGAGCAATAAAAAAATTTGTGCAACTCTTCATTGCAATGTTCGCTTTCTCACAGCATCTGGATCTGAAGCCACTGTGTCTCCAATGTGTGCTTGTATTCACGCTAGTTCAACACAACAACCTTTTTAGATAGACACATTATTACAGTTACGTCCTCCCTTATTTTACAGATGGAGAAACTAAGGCACAGAGAGGGTAAGAAATCTGCCCAAGGGCCCCCAGCTAGAAAGCCAGAAGCCTGGCAGTTGGGCATGAAGAGTTTATGCTCTTGACGTTCACTCCAAATTGCTGTGCAGCTGGAGGGGCCAAAAGAGAAAATTCCATTGCATTTCCAACACAGCGTTTCAGAATAGTTGAACACACTCTATCTTTTTTTTTTTTTAACTTAGAATTTATAATCTATATTTAAAGAGTAAACTCCTCACATTATAGGGGAAACAGCTCTTATGTAGGCAGAGGTGTGCACGCTGAGCTGAGGTGTGTGTGTGTGCCTGTGGGCTAGTTTCATTCAGACTAGCTCATCTGATCCAGAGAACTAGGACTGGTCCACATATTCTGCCAAGTCAGATGGACTGGTAGCTGAGGCCATTGCTCTCCTGGAGAGGTCTATGGACAACTTTTATGAGCATCCTTGCAGAGCACATTGATTATTTTAATTTTTCCCACCTTTGCAGCAGAATTCTTGCCTGCAGAGTACCCTTCTTGCCTTAAAGGTGTGTTGAAACCCGGCTTCTGCTCACAAGCCTCAGTTCTGCTGCCTAAAATAACACTCCAGGATGCTGGCAAGGGAATAGTACACTTCCTGCGAGTGTTCAATCCACATTCTCCCAAAAATAACACGGAGACTGTTAACACCTGCACTTTCCAACGCTTCCTCGCTAACAACGGAGATTAATGGGCTCCACTCAGAACGGACCTCTCTGACCTCATCTATGAAGTCGGCGAACTCAGGAAATTGCCTGCTAATCCAAATCTTGATAATCCCAGCATTCTGACATTCTTTTTTCCCTCCCCCTTTGCAGCCCCCAAGTGCCCCATCTGAACTGAATTACAGCTTTCAAAGTTTTGATAAGATACTAAGCAGATTATGCTCCACAAATAACTTCTAACGTGGCTTGTGCAGATTTGTTGAGTGGAGAGATCAGAAATGATGCAGTTTAACAGAATGAAAAGTGGCCTGATTAACCCCAGAGAGTCGGTCCATTAGCAGAAAGAAGGAAATAAGAGGAAGGAGGGGAAAAGGGAGGATGGAGGTCTACCAGGGGCAGTTCTTTGTCCTGTTGCAAATGTGCCGGGGGGGCGGTGAAGATGCCTGTGAGGTGCCTTGTGGACCACAGAATCCCCATTCACGCACGCCACCTCAACCCCCTCATGTAACCATCCACAGTAGGTCCTTGGAGGCCCGTTTGTAAACCGGTGAGGCAAATGAGGATACCCAGGGAGAGCCTGGGCTTGAACCCCAGTGTCCCAGTTTCCCTCCAGTCGGCTCTGAGCTCCTTCATGTTTCCGTTGCAGAGCCCACCCCTGGCACACAGTAGGTGCTCTTTAAATGCACCATGAACGTCAAATAGCCTGCACTGGTCCCTCCCTCTCTCAACTGATGAGATCTGTAATCTCTCGGTTCTAGATTCCCTGAAACTTATGCCTACCTTGCCTGTTACTTTACTCCTGTAGAAGCGCCTGTTAGACATTTCCATTCATGCTTGGGCAGTATATGCCTGAGAAAAATCTTCAAATGTTTGAAAGGGTCTATGAGGGGAACGTTATCCTCCCGCCCGCGTCTGTTCCCAGGTGGCCGGCACTAATACTGCACAGAGGTTCTCCACCTCCAGGTGCAGGTGGATTTCCATCTCCCGCCCCCAGGGGCTGGGGGATCAGGTGGCAAGTGCCGACCAGGGACTTGTGAGCAGAAGTGACATGTTAGGGACATCACTGATGGTCCAGTGGTTAAGACTCTGTGATTCCAATGCAAGGGGTGAGGATTTGGACCCTGGCTGGGGAAGTAAGATCCCACTTGTCTCACAGTATGACTCAAAACAAACAAAAAAAGTGACACGTGTTACTTCCAGGCTGGAGCTCACTGTCAGCGCAAGACCTCCAGAGCTCTGATGAGATGGTGATGGCTCCATCAGCCTCCATCCCTGAGTGATCTATGAGCAGAGAGCCCCTGCTGTCCTGTGACCGTCGTGTACAGATGAGAACCAAACGTCTGTCATTTAAGCCACTTAGACTCCGGGCGTGGTTAGTTACTGTGGCATCCACGTGCCTCTCCTGACGATACACCCAGCTTTTCAGATCCCCCTTTGGAAGCACCCACTCTTACCATTTGCTTAATATCCCTCCGGATATAACCAGAACATGTAGCAGCTGTGCTCTCTCTTGCTTTTATTTTTAATTTTCAGTTACTGTATCTTGGGGATATTTCCATATCAGTGTATAAATACCTGCCTTATTCATTTTTTGAACAACTAAATCATATTCTACCCAAAGTACATACCGTCATTCATTTAAACAGTGCCCACTCGTTGGGCATTTAGTTTCCAGTCTTTTGCTACTCCAGTCCTGCAACGAATGACCTTGTATGCGATTATATCTCAGGCCGTTTCATCGCTAGAGCAGCTGAGGCGCTCTCTTTCTTCATTTATAACACGGAAATAATACTAGGGCCCATGTCTCAGTATGAGGGAAGTGCTCTAGCATGAATGCATACGTAAAAAAAATCATTTTTATTATTGACTTTTGGGTAAACCAGCGAGATCTAAAGAAGCAAAACAAATTTCCTACATGGAATAACATTCAGTGAAGGAAGGGACTGAAAATGTTAGTGTCACGTTATCATTATTTCCTTCTTAAATTAATTTTTTATTGGAGGATAGTTGCTTTACAACGCTGTGTTGGATTCTATTGCACAGCAAGATGAATCAGCCATACATACACGTATGTCCCCTCCCTTTGGGACTTCTTCCCCTTTCACCAGAGAGCATGACCTGGAGTTCCCTGTGCTAGAACAGTGTACTCTCACTCCTTACCTATGTTATGCATGGCAGCAATAGGGTGTATGTGTTCCGGCCTCCCAGTTCTTCACGCCTCCCTCATGTTGTTACCAAGATTCATCCATCATCACTGAATAAGCCACATACAGTGGGTTTCCTTCCTCTGCTCACCTGCTTGTTCCTCCTCTCGCTTGGTGGCCTTTATTTTCTGAGCATCTGCTGTGTGCCCCCGTGATGCTGCAACAGAGAACACCAAGGGGCATCACACACACAGAAGCACAAGCTACCGCCATCCCCACTTGCCTTGAAAATCAGAAATAAAACTAGCATCATTTTCTGTACCGCCCAAGACTTTGCTCAACTTGGCTGCTTTATGCAGATGTGTGCAAGCGTCGTGACAGGCAGTTTAGAACATTTCACCACCTCAAAAAGAAATCCTGTACCCTTTAGCGACCTTTCCTATTTCCCCATCCCCCAGCCCAGTCAGCCACTCAATCTGCTCCCTGTCTGTAGGGATTTGTCTGTTCTGGACATCCCGTATCCATGGAATCATACAGCGTGGGCTTCTGCGTCTGACTTCTCTCCCTCGGCAGTGGTTTCAAGATTCACCCACACTGTAGCTTGCGTCAGTGTGCCCTTCCTTCCTGGGACTGAGTCCTGTTCCATTGTGGGCGTGGACGACTTTCCATTCATCCATTCACCTCTTTTGATGGACGTGTGAGTTGCTTCCACTTTTCGGCTCTAGTGAATAATGCTGCTGTAATTGTCTGGGTACAAGCGTTCATGTGGGCAGATGTTTTCTGTCCTGTTGGGTGTGTGCTCAAGAGTGGAACTCCTGGGTCATGTGGTGACTCTACATTTCATTGTTTGAGAAACCACCAGATGATTTACCAGTAGCCATACCATTTTCCCTTCCCGCTGCAGAATACAAGGGTTCCACCTTCTCCACATCCTTCCTAACACTTGTTATTATCTGACTTCTTAGAATGACTTCTCTTTCCTGCCCTGAATCCAGAGGGAAACAGTATCTAATTAAGGAGGAGCATCATAGTTAAAAAGCCTGTTCCTGATGTAAGTCTCCCATCAGTTGCTGACATTTCTATAAGGTGTGACACTCTGTAAAGCATCTACAGATACAGAAACTCACAGAACCTTCCCAAGATCTCTGGGTGTTGGATAGGGGAGGTGTTATTCCCATTTTACAGATAAGGAAACTGAGGCTCACACAGGTTCTAAGCCTCCTTAAGTTCACACCGCAGGACTAGAACCCCAGGTTTTCCAATCCCCAGTCCAAGCTTCTCTCCATTACAACCCCAGGCTCCCCGGGAGCCCTGTTTGAGGCATTTCATCCATTACACTGGTCAGGTCGACCAGTTGCTCTGTAATTAACTACTCAGAGGAAATAAGAACAGCCTGAGGCTGCCATCTTAGATGCTGGCTTAATCAAAAGTTTTAAATTAGTTCTGAGCAGCTTGGTTGCGAAAGCAGAATTGAGCTTTTTGTAGTGACTTCCAGCAGCGAGGGAAGAGGTCGTGCCACCGAGGCTCTATTGTTTAGCATCTCAGGGCCCCAGCTCGTCACAGGAAATCCACAGCAAGGTGAAGGCTGTGCTTGCCAAGTCTTTGAAAGCAGTTCCTCCTGCCAGAGAGTTCCTTACAGAAGCCACAGTCCACCCAGACTTCCCGGGGCACTTTCTGCAGAACAAAGAAAAGCTGTATTTTTCTGGACCAGATGCAGTGCAGAGCCTGATATTCCTCAGTGGAGGTGAAGACTGAAGTGATGCCCAGGGTTTGAAAGCAAACCGAGTAAAGCTGGGAGCTGCAGGGATGTCCCCTAAGAGTGTCGGCTAACAGACGATGGCCCGTGGGTCAGACACAATCCAAGCATCCATTAAAACATTCTATGTGAAAAGGTGCCTATGGCCTGGAAAAACACTTATGGCATCTGAGGAGGTGAGACCAGCGGGTAATGACAAAGCTGGTTCTCAGCTGGGGAGAAAGGTCTGTATGGCAGCATCTGGAGGCACTTTCGGTTGTTAAAAGTTGAGTGAGTTCTTGGCACGTGCAGGCAGCCGAGTACCACCAGACATCCTGAAAGCTACAGGGCAGCCCCTCACAACAGATGATCACCCAGCGCAAATGACAGTCATGCTGAGGCCGAAAACCCCTCCCCATAATATGCACCGTACGATTCCCCTTCTTATCGCATAGAAACGGCATAGATGATCAGAAGAGGTACACCAAGTACACGGTTGCTTTCTTCTCGGCTAAGGGAGAAGGTAGATGACATGAAATTTTTAGGCTCTTCTGTGGTTTCCAATCTCTATGAACAAAAGGCGTTTATTACTCTGCAGTCATTTAAAAAGTAAAATAAAACGATACCATGACAGTGACAAATAGGGGAGCTCCATCGATGAGAAGTTGCTCATCTCAGTTTCTCAAGCTCAGCTGGGTCGCGACCAGCCCATGGTTTGAGGCTGAGTCATGGGATCTCTCCACGCCTTGGTGCCCTCTTCCGAAAGCTGATGTTTCATATCTGCACTTCGCTTCTTCCCGCTATCATTTTTCTTCCCTCTTCAAATTCAGTGTAGCAAACATCAGTTATGCTTCTGCAATGAGAAGACATTCCTAGGAACTGAGGGCTCTAGGGATGAAGGAAGTCCATGCCAGGGCCCAGAGTGAACCCTGATGTAAGCACGGACTCCGGGTGAGGATGACGGGTCAGTGCAGGGTCAGCAGTTGTGACACAGGCGCCGCTCGGGTGGGGATGCTGGTGGTGAGGGAGGCTGTGCCCTCAGACAGGGCCTCCAAGCACAAGAGAGCTTCCATGTCTGCACATTGACAGCAGTTATTCATTTCAGGGGTTCTTGGTGAGGTTGTGAAAGTGAAGTCCCTCAGTCGTGTGCGACTCTTTGCAACCTGTGGACTGTAGCCCACCAAGCTCCTCTGTCCATGGGATTCTCCAGGCAAGAATACTGGAGTGGGTTGCCATTTCCTTCTGGTGAGGTTAATAAACCAATGTGGGGCAATGGCCGCACATAGTAGGTCCACAGCAAATGCTTTTTTTACTATCCTTTAAGGCTATGATACGATAGTCCAATGATAGTTCTTATTTCCTTTATAATTTAATTCATGTACTCTTCATTCACTCATCAATATTAATTTGAATGCCTACTATGTGCCAGGCACCGTACTGTGTACTGACAGGTCAGCAGCAAGGAAAACAGCATTTCTTTCTTACCACGCACCTCTTATTGTGTGACAACTCACCTCCAACTTAGTGGCTTAAAACAACCAACAATTACTACCTCCTCATTTCTGAGGGTCAGGAACTCAGGGACGGCTTGGCCGGTGTTTGGTGGGGATGCATGCGGCTGGAGTGTGGTGGGGCTGCCTTCCTATCTGATGGTTTAGCTGGGGCTGGAGGGGCTGCTCCCTGGTGTGGCCGCTGGCAGGAGGCCTCAGTGCTTCCCCTCGAGGGCTCCTCCAACGGGGTGCTCGAGCATCCTCCCAGCAGAGCCGAGGGCTCCCCTGGAGGGAATGAGCTGAGAGAGACCAGAATAGAAGACGCAACGTCTTTAATGACCAGGTCTCTGAAGTCACACCGTCATTTCCACTAATTCTATTTGTTCGATGTGAGTCATGACCTCTGGCCTGTTCTCAAGGGGAGAAGACTTGGTTTCCATCTCTTGAAATGCCAGCCAGATTCGCTCACGTGGAGATGCCATTTGCCAAGTTTGGCGATGGTGTTCAGTTACGTAACCACCCCTAAGATCAAGATGGAACACCTACCACCCTCCAAGCTCCGCGTGCGCCTTCCAGTCAGCTGGAGGCCCTCCTCCCTGTCACCAAGCAACACCCATCTGCTTTCTCTCACTATTGATTACTCCTGCCTGGTTAGGACCCTAACCCAAAGGAAGCCACCCAGCGCGCATTCTTCCGCGTCTGGCTTCTTTCACGTCATGTTTGAGCGGTTCGTCCGTGCTGTTGTTTCTTCGGTTGCCGAGCAGCATTGCACTGTAGGGACGGACCGCAGGTTGTGTATCCCGTTGCCTGTCGGGGCTCTCTGCTCATGGCCGTCGGCTGTGACTTTGTCCCTGTGCCAGCGTGTAGCCGGTCTCCTGTTACCGAACCACACCCCTTTGGATTTTCTACTTCCCTGGGGGGCTGGCTCAGGGGGGCTGGCTCAGAGGGCCTGGCACAGGCCACATGCATCTCTTCTGTCCAGTCTAAGCTTCTCGAGAAGCTGAGAACTTAAAAGCTGTGTATTCCTCTTCTCTGGGCTGATGGAGAGGTTGGAGGAGGGAAGGGCTGAGATGCTCCAAGTGAGCATCTGTGAGATAATTAGGTAGGTTCCTACCCAGTAAACACTGCCATATGTTGGAGACTTGCAAGTTAATCCAAGGAGCCTCGTGCTAGGGGTCCGGCCCGGAGCCCCACCAGCGTCTGCACAAGCTGGGGCTGGATCTCCTGGGTTTGCAGCCGAGTGTCCAGCCTCTGTGGGCGAGAGAGGGGCCAGCAGGTGCTGCCTTGCTTTGTCCGCAAGTCTTGGACACCGGGGGCCACCTCCTGAGTCCAAGAAGCAGGCTCACTCAGGGTTTTTCTCATAGCTTTTAGCAGCTTCTGGTGGGCCACGGGTTCCCTGGGAAATGAGCCCTGAAACACAGAGGTTTCTCTTGAGAGTTCTGATAGTATTTCCCTGTGTTGGGAGTTGGTGGGGGTAAAGCACTGCCCAGGGTGGGGAGGTTGGATTGTATGCTCACAAAGCCCTGGCCTGTCCTGGGAGGAGCTGTCCTGGATCTGAGGTTTGACTTGTCACTATAGGTGGGCATCTGAGCAGGCCTTAGCAGCAGGCCATCAATGGACCCTGGGGGGAGGGACAGGTGGGCGCAGAGGGGCCAGACGGGGCTGCACATCACTGCCAGGAGGCCTGCTCGTCACCTGGCCCCCAAGGAATGCTTCCCTGAGCATGCTGCAGGGGTAGACTTGAGACGTTGTGACAGAGAAACACGGCCAGGAAGCATAGAAACTTCGCTCTCTGGCCCTTTAAGGAAACCTTTGAGGGAGGGAACCATCCTCCCTGATCTATTATCCGTATAGTACACCAAGACCAGCATTAAAAAGATAAATAAACGAGGATAAAAATGATCACCGCACACAGCTCTTAGGGAGGTTGGTGTCGCCCCATGAGCCTCTGCTCTGGGTTCTGAGATCTAGACTGCCTGTCTGAGTCAGGGGGTAGGGGGGTGGTAACAGCCCCCAAAACTTGGAGGCCCCGCTTCGTGGTGATCATTTCCCCCTCCCCTCATCCCTGGCGGGTGCCAGTACCCGTAAGCACAGAACCCAGCCTTGGAAGCCTGAAGGAGCAGGACATTGCGAACCCGTTTGGAAAGCCCCGGACATCCATCTTGAGGCAGCTGAGTGCTGAAGGCTGCGAGGTCTCTGAGCAGCGTGGTTGAGGGCCCTTGGCCAGGCCAGCCCCGGGGGTCCTGGCTCAGCTTTTTCCCTTCTAAGTAGTTCCTGCTCTGCTTGAGCAGGAACAGCACAGGCTGAGGGCAGCGGCTTTCAGGTTTGGGAAAGTGTCACAATCCTCCTCCTGCCACCACCGGGCACAGGGCTGGGCCCACGGGAGGGACCAGGAGTTCTGATCCCTTGGGGCTGGGCTGGAGGCTGAGACGGCGCATCTCTTACAGGCTCCCAGGGGCAGGGGATGCTGCTGGCTGGGGCCCTGTCTCTGAGAACCATTGCTTTAGACCACAGAGTTCTTGAATGTGCGAAATCATGGAGACCAGGGTGGCTGGTCTTGCCATGCCTCCCTCCCGGCCTGAATCCTTAATTATTTAGTCTATTATTTATTTAGCTGGATTCCCCATTTACTTTTTAAATGCATGTATTTCAAAAAGGAAGCTCTGCCCCTCTTACTGTAAACAGAAAACCAGCATCACCACACAGAAACGGTAACTCTGCCGATAAAAACTGAAAACGAGATCACTGCTATGGAGTTCAGGCCAGTCGCCACCTCAGCCCTGCCCTCCCTCTGTTAGGGGCACAGGGTGGGGCCCAGTGACTCCTGCAGGCGGAGGGGTTCCAAGCACTAAGTGAAGGGTCTCTCCCAGACTTGATCAGAAGGATGGGAAGCAGCGTCCTCTTTGGAGGAAGGGCAGTGTCTCTCAGTGTGGGGGTCAACGTGATTCACTGCCCAGTGGACCCGCCGCACTCTGGCCAGTGCTGACCTCAGGTGTGGCCACTTTGCATGCCCCCTGCAGGATGGCCATCCCAGTCGGCAGTGATCTCGTGGGTTTGCTCCTCTGCACCTTGGCTCTCTGCCTGGCCTGCTGGCATGAACCTCCACTGGGGAAGTGGGCATCCCTGCCCATGTCCTGCAGCGGCTGCAGCACCCAGCACAGGGCCTGGCAGGAGAAGCCCTCACCCCGGTGGGCAAGGCAGCTCCCTTCTTAGGGGGTGATGCTGGGCTCATGGCACTTCTCCCTGGGGATGTCCCTTCCCAGTGTTCCCATGTCCTCTGAGCAAGACCCCAGGAATCCTTGGGTTGCTCTGATGTCTTTGTGGGCAGGAGCCCAGGGCCCCTTGGGGCCCTATTTCTGTATCCAACCATCTCTCCGCTGGACCACAGGCCCTTGCACAGGCCAGGCCCTGGCAGGACAGGACGGGCACACTGGACTGGGGAATCACAGAGAGGTTGATGAAGGGCAGGGTCCACGGAAACTAACAAGCGCCCTGAGTCTAGAACCTGGAGCCTTCCCCAACCCCCTCCTGTCAGACTCCACCCTCTCGCCACCCTCTGCTCCTGCCAGAATCTCTCATTGACCAAACTCAGCTGGAAGCCAGAAGCCAGAGGAGTCCACTGGCTCCTTCAGAGGGGGCCCTGGGCAAGGAGCATGGGAGAGGGGACGAGCAGAACAGGAAAAGGATGACCGACCCAGGTGGCAGATGGCTCACAGTGGGCGGCCTGCCTATGTCCCCTCCACCAGCCTGTTTCTCCAGCCTGCTCAGGGCTCTCAACCACCCCTTCCCTTCTCTGCAGAGGTGCCCTTGGCCCAGTGGAGGCCCTGAGAGGGAAACTGTGCCCACCCCACAGTCCCAAGGCCTGGGCCAACAGCTGACTCAAGGTGGAACCCACTCTAGTATGTAGCCCCCACTCTGGAGAGACCATCTCCTGGCCAGCCCCCTCCTTCTCTCCCGGCCCCATCTCCACCACCGGAAAACCCTGGGTGGTTATGCACTTCACCATTTCCTGTGTCACATTCTGAGCGCCAGCAACTTACCTGAAAAAAGAGAGAAGTGGGTTTCAGAATGACATCGAAAGGGATACTGTCTGAGAAATAGAGGTCGCCCATGTAATTCTATGATGAGCATCTGTACAGAAGCAACATGTCCACAGGTTAACAGTGCTTCCCTCTCAGCTGGGATGATTCTCATTTTTACTTATTTGTATCTTCTAATTTGTCTTCAGTTGTTTTATTGACAGACTTTTTAATGAAAAGATTTATACCATTAATGCAAGCGAGAATGATGCTGTGAGAGGGAGAATAAATCAAGTCTAAATTATAAAACAAGAAATAATTTATAAGATATAAAGAAATTTGGGACTTCCCTTGGCAGTCCAGTGGTTGAGATTCTGCAGCCTCCACTGCGGAGGGTGTGGGTTCAATTCCTGCTTTGGGGACTAGATCCCACATGCTGTGGGGTGTGACCCCCCCAAAAAAATTAGGTCTAATTTAAAAAGTGTGTTTTGTTGTTCAGTCACTGTTGTGTCCAACTCTTTGCGACCCCATGGACTGCAGCACACCAGGCTTTCTCTGTCCTTCACCAACTCCCAGAGCTTACTCAGACTCATGTCCATCGAGTCGGTGATGCCATCCAACCATCTCATCCTCTGTCATCCCCTTCTCCTCCTGTCTTCAGTCTTTCCCAGCATCAGGATCTTTTCCAATGAGTCGGTTCTTCGAATCAGCTGGCCAAAGGATTGGAGCTTTAGCTTCAGCATCAGTCCTTCCATTGAATATTCAGGATTGATTTCCGTTAAGATTGACTGGTTTGATCTCCTTGCTGCCCAAGGAATTCTCTAGAGTCTTCTCTAGCATCAGTTTGAAAGCATCAGTTCTTTGGCCCTCAGCCTTCTTTATGGTCCAACTCTCACATCTGTACATGACTACTGGAAAAACCATAGTTTTGATAATACAGACCTTTATTGGCAAAGGGCTGTCTCTGCTTAATATGCTGTCTAGGTTGATTTATAAATCAAGTCTAATTTATAAAGCAATGAATTAATCATTTGCATATTTCAGCAATTCCAAAATTTGAACAATTCTTTCTAGCAAGTTTGTCATGACTTGCCACATAGGGGATCCCGACTCATCTGAAAGTCAGAAGCAGTGGCTGAGAATATCGGATGGACCGGGAAGGCCCTCCAGGAGGAGCAAGCAAGCAGGGGAGAGGCAGGCTATTCCAGCTCCAAACTGGAAATAATCATATTAATAACAGCAGCTAGAATTTTCTGAGCTTTTGCTTCATGCCAGTCATGGCTCTTAAATTCTTTCCATGGATTAACTGCTTTCACCCAACAGCAGCCCTCTGAAGCAAATACTGTCATTGTCCCATTTTACAGAAGACTCACTAAGAGTGAGGCAGCAGGTCATCAGGGGCAGAGCCATGGCTGGGACTCAGGCTGCCTGCCCAGAGCCTGTGTCCTTTGCCGTCCTAAACACTGGATGGCCTGGAGCAAGCCTAGCTCTCTGTGGGACTTTTAAAATGTCTGAGTCCCAAACTTGGACGTAGGCATGGGCATAATGAACCCTGTATGCCATTGAAACCACCTCAAGAGTTCTTGGAAGTGTGTACAATTTTCTGACTTCTTTCCAAGCTGTAAAAGTTCAGCTAATGGAAAGGGTGGGCTCAAAGAATTAAAAAATCTACAATCTCAGGGAAACTAACGAGCGTTGCGGCCTCGTCTTCCTGACAGAGGCTCCTGGAGTTTGTAACATGTCACCTGGGTGTCAAACAGCACACGTCAAAACCCCCGGGGCCCCCGCTAAACCGAGCAGGCCAGGAATAAAGTCGGGGAGGAAGGAAAAGGGGACAAGTCTGGGGGTGGGGGTGGGGCAGAGTGCAGATCAATCAGAGCCGGCGAGAGTCAGAACTGATGGGGACCAGCCAGTGCCAGGGGCTCTGCTAAGCACTAAAAAGATACGGTTTTTCCTCAACCTGTCCACAAAATGAATTAGGTCAGAAGCATCATCTTCACGTCTCCATGTTATTGAGGTTGAGGAAACTGAGGCTCAGAGACGCTGAGTAAGTCACTTAAGGTCACACAGCCAGTGCATCAGTCAGGACAGTTGAGGTTCTGATGAAGTTTAAAAAAAAATTAAAATCAACCCTCAAATCTCAGTGTCTTAAGAAGACAGAGGTCTGATTATATTCCTGTCCTGTGCTCCTCCTGGGTTGTTGGGAGCTCAGGTACCCCTGATGGATCAGCTGCTCATTCCAGGCTTCTCTAGGGAAACAAGCACGTCTCGGCCAATGGGTAGGCAGAAGCATTGCCTCACGGGCCTCAGCTCTAAGCAGAGCTTATCTGACTTGCCTTGATATCAAGCCACTGAAAGCTCAGCAAACCTCTTCCCAAGAGTAAAACAAGATCCTTTCAGGGTGAGGACAGCTCCCCAGGGGGTAAACTTCCCACTCAGCCCATGGATCAGTCAGGTTCAGGCTCAGCTGCTACAACAAACAGGCCGCTCCAGATGGTGGCAGCTCACATCTGTGGAGCCCAGCTTCTCTCTCAGGTGGGCAGTCCAGACAGAGGGACCCAGCTTCCTGCAGCCACTCTCCTGCTCTGTCACCTCCTGGGGATGCTTGTGCCCGTAAGATAGAAGCTGGGCCCCACACCAGTGCTTAGACCAGGGCAGGGAAGAGTGGATGTGAGGGACGCGAGGGTGTGGATCGCATCCCGACACGCACCCCCCCACCCCAGAAAGAACAGCCACGTGACCATCCCCGGCAGAAGGTAGTGGGGTCTGCCTTGGCAGCCAAGTGTCCTCCTGAAGCTTTGGGGGGATTTTATTCCCAAAAGGAAGAAGGCGGGGCCCTGCGTTCTCCCGTCACCTCACCCAACTCTCTTGTTGAGCCTCCTGACACTGACTTCTCATCATGTCATCCTGGGTCTCCATCCCAGGTTACTGCCTGGTGAGTCATCTCCCCCTCTTCTGTGTCACCCTCCTGCCTGGGCGGCTGTAACAGAACGCTGCAGACTCGGGGCTGAGACAACAGACGTTTGTTTCCCACAGCTCTGGAGGCTGAAGGTCCGAGATCAAGGCACCAGCGGGGTGAGTTCCTGGTGAGGACTCTTCCTGGCTTGCAGACGGCCGTCCTCTTCCTGTGTCCTTATGTGGAGCAGGGTCAACTCTCCTCCTCTCTGCTTTGTTGTAGCGATTGCTGTGGTTTAGTCACTCAAGCATGTAAGACTCTTTGCAACCCAGTGGGCTGTAGGCTGCCAGGCTGCTCAGTCCACAGGATTCTCCAGGCAAGAATACGGGGGTGGGTTGCCATTCCCTTCTCCAGGGGATCTTCCTGACCCAGGGATCGAACCCGCATCTCCTGCATTGGCAGGCAGATTCTTTACCATCTGAGCCACCTGGGAAGCCCTCCTCTCTGCTTATGAAGTCATTAATCGCATCACGAAGACCCCACTTTTGTGACCTCGTCTAACCCTAGTCACTTCCCAGGGACCTTGGCTCCCAATGCCGTCGCAGTGGGGCTAGGGAGACAACGCTGAACCCATGGAGGAGGGGACACAGTTCATTCCACTGCAGCGAGACTTGAGAGTGTCTCTGTCTCATGACCAGCGCCACTGCCCACGGACCTCGGCTGTGCCAGGACGGTACCAACACAGGACACAACTCTATTGTTCCTTACAGATTGGTTGCTATTTACATGATTGATTACATGGGCAAGGGAAAGGAATGGAAGCTGGCCACCCTGGGGCCCAAATTCCACCCTGGGTGATGAATAAGCCTCCTTTCCAGTCCAGCCCCGCGGAGCTGCTGTACAGGAATGCAAATTTGTTATAAGCCAATGACCACCTCCTCGCCAGGTCCAAATATCTCCAGGGCTTCCCAGCTCCTTCCTGCAACCCACTGCCAAATTCAACACAGGCATCCACTTGGTAAATGTGCACCCAGACGTTCAAGGGTGCAAAAACAGAAAAGAGACCAAGCCTGGCCCGCTCTCACAGAGCCGCCTCCTCCGGGCTGCTGAGAACATAGGGCTGAGGAAGCCCAGGGCTGTGTGTAATGGGATTCACGGGCTCAGCTTCCGACAAGCCTTGAGAACCTATTTTGGGGGATAAATGGCTCCTCAGAAAGGTTCACCCCTCTGTGCAAATGTGATTTCACACTCCACTCAAAACGCCCCGGGAAGTTGCAACAGAAAATGGGCGCTCAGACAGGCCCCTCAATGAACAGGTCCTTGTGCCCGGGTGATGGGCGGCTTGGAAAACTCACCTTGCTTGTCCTCTTTGCAGCTGGACACACGCTCCTGCAGCCCAGTGGCTGAGGCATTGGTCACCTTCCTTCCTTGGCTTGCCACTGCGAATGCTCAGTGTCCTTGCTGCTCCAGAGTCCTTTCCTGTGTATCTAAACCTTTCTCTGCCTTCCCAGCCCAACTGTCTGCCACCTCCTCCTGGAAGCCCTCTGAGAACTGTCATTCAGCCCCATTTTCATCTCAACGTCCCACATGGTCCTCGCTGTCCCATCCCAGCCAGCCTGCTTGACCATAGCTCTCTGCCCCTTGAGGGGAGGCCCCTGGGCAGAGTCACTTAGCAACTGTGGAATCCACCTGAGCGAATCAGTAGCTTCCTTACCCCAGGCGAGCCCTATGCTTCTCTCTGTGCCTCGGTCTCCCCGCTGCTGGGGGAGCCGGTGGATGGACGAGATGCTGAGCCCGGTGCCTGCCCCGCCTCCGCCTCAGCTCATGGGGCCTGTGTGTCAGCTCACAGCCGTGCTCAGCTGGCTGCCCCTCCTGCCCCGTCCTGAGAGTCCAGGCCATGTGGGAGAACGTGGAGGAGGGGGAGGCTGGACTGCATGGGGACGGGGGCTGCGGTCCAGGTTAAGGACTTAGGACGTTATTCCAGGGGACTGGGCAGGACTTTGGCCCAGGGAGTGACACGGTCCGAGCTGCACCGGCAAGGTGGAGGGGAAGGGTGGGGCAGGGTGGGAGGGGTGTCTATGAGGGTGGTGCACAGCTCTGAATGCAGAGCACCAGGCACGTCCCCCCAGGTCCCCTGTCCCCCGCTCCCCACCGCTCCTTGTGCCGGAGCTCACTCTGCTGACACTGAGCAGACCCCACCTTGCATCTGCACTGTGGACAGGAGCAAAAGGCCCTGCTTTCCGAGCACCCAGCGGGATGTGGCTGGCTTCCAGCCAGGAGGCGATGCCAGGCTCCTCGTGGGGCATTCCTGGAAGCACACTCTGTGCCATGCCTGGCACACATAAGACAGAACCCCGACATCCACTGGGCACCTGTCCAGGAACTTGGGGAGTCTCTGAATCTGGGAACACCACCGTTTCTAAGACTTACAGCTTCAGCGAGGTCCTAGGGAGGAGACACCAGGCTCCTGGCTGCTCAACCTGAGGCTGTGTGGCCTGGGGTGAGTGGCTTAACCTCTCTGGGCTTCTTCCTCTTAGTCTGTCCTCAAATCAAACCCTGCGATGAGGACTTGAATAGGGAGTATTTTTTGAGAGGTGGTCACAGGAAGAACACACAGGGAGTGGGGAGGGGCGACCAGGAGGGAAGGAGCCATTCAGTCAAGTTGTCAGGACAGTTAGTAATGGGAGTTGTTGGAGCTTAAACCCACTGAGAACACTCTGGAAAACAAAGGAAAGCGTGCACTTCAGAGGCATCCAGGGCAGCGAGGGGGCTGAGGCATTCACACCCCGGGTTCCGTAATCCTCGGTGGGAACATCTCTTTGCAGCAGGGAGACTCCTCAGTTCTCCCACCCGCTTTATGGACCCAAAACTGACTCAGGACATTGACCCCACATCCTGGAGGGCAGGTGCTGGCTCCAGGGGTCAGGTCGGGGTGCAGGGAAGGAGTCAGAGTGAGGACCAAGAGTAGGGCACCTGCCACAAATAAAACAGGGGTCATTCCCAAGATTAGGGTGAGGATACGTGAGATGATGGTCTGTCAAGTGTTAGCGAGATGCTTGACATGGAAGGAAAAGTCAACACACGTAAGCTCGTCCTCATTGTGCGAGTTTGGGGCAGGTCAAGTGGGGGGTGACCTGGAAGGTGGAGGGAGGAGAGGGACCGGGGGCTCAGTCCCCAAGGCTGTCCCTGCTGGGTCGCTAGGGGTCAGCTGCGTCTGCTCCTGATGTTCTCTTGGGGTTTTAGTAACCCTGCCCCCCACACCCCCAATGCTGGACTCTGCACCGTCTTGGCGATTTCCGCGACAACACTTTGTAAAGAGTCTCCTTCTCTTAAAAAGTCTCCTGGACAGTCTCCTGCGGGGCCCTGACTGACCACTGGCTCACCTGTGTGAGTGGTGACTGCCTCTCATTCTCCGTGGCCACCTAGCACCCCGTCTGTGTTCAGGGGGTCGCCCTCCTTTCATGCTGAGAAGGGAGGAGGCAGAGACCAGGAGAGAAGTACAAGTTCCGGGTAGTCAGTGTCCCGGTCCCACTATGGCTGGGCTGTGGGCACGTGGGCTGGCCTCCACCAGCCAGACACGCCCGCCCTGGACTTCAAGCTGGGAGCTCGTGGCCCCAAGAAGCAGGGGCCATGGCTGGTTCTGTTTGGAAGGGTGGGCACTGGGGAGCTCTGCCTGGATCTCCCTTCAGTAACAACTCACCTTCCTGGGCGCTGAGAGGATGTCCAGCGATGTACTCCCTTTGGGGATGGCCAGGCAGGACACATGTGGCCCAAGGGCATGTCCTGTCTGTGCGTGACACCCATGTCTGACAACCCAGGCCACAGCGGTGCGATCCCAGCCCCTCACCCTGACTTGGTGCAGCTCTGAAAGTGCAGCCCAGCACCCAGCTCCCCACAAGGATGGCGGAGTCCTTGGCTGGGACCACCTCACAGCTCAGCGTCCCCCTCCACTCAGTTCCTCTTTTCTTCTCCTCCCTCTCAAGGCCACTCCCTGATGACTGGCTCTCATGCTGACCCCACCTCAGTGTCTGCTCCCCGGGGTGCCCAGCCTCGGCAGCGGGGCAGGCAGCATTTGCCAAAGCCGTCAGGGTGGGCAGGGCTCAGCACACAGGCACCGTGTGGGTGTCACCAGTTCTGTGCCCACAGCTTCTGGGTCTGATTCCCCAGCCCCCCTAGTTAGCAGCGATCAGCCACAGCAGATCTTCCAATAAATTCCTCTTCTCTTTTATCAGCTGGAGATGGTTTCTGTTGCTTTCAACTCGTAACTCTGACTGCCAGCTGATGCCCAACAGTTAAGTTCTCAGTTGCTAAGAGATCTGCGGCAGGACCTCACAGATGCCCATAAATGGGTTTTGGGGAAGCAGATGACCCTTCCCTGGCAGAGCCTGGATCCGTGTGCGTGATGTTATGTTTATGCAAATTACACACATCATTTCTGGACGCGCACGTCCAGAGCTTCTGGTCAGATTCGCAGGGGCTTGTTGATTACAGCCAGATGTTGGTACCAGTGCCCCACCGTCCCTCCCCTGGCCTGGGCGGGCACTCTGGTCCACTTGGGAGGCTGGTCCTGTGCCTTAGACTCAATGCATGGGCGGAGTCCAGCCTCTTGAGCTTCTTGCACACTCGCTGTCTAATGAGGCAGCTCCTGGGTAGTCAGTTGAGAGCCCAGGCTCCTTCCGCCTTGTGGCTCCGCCCTTCCTGGGGTGCTGGAGGCCTCTGCACCCAGCACCCAGCAAGCAAAGAGAGCAAGGCAGGACCACACGTGTTTCTTCGTCAATGGGTCCCCCACATCCCTTACTGCCCACCGAGTCCCACTCTCCCCCTTACTTGCCCGGTGGGCCTGGAAACGCAGGTCCAGGCTGGACAGCTTGCCCCCCCAGCAGCAGCTCTAACAGGGCAGGAGCTGATAGACAGTGAGCTGCCCGGGCCACCCACGGCGGGGGGCCGGAATGCAGCCAGAGCGCCAGGGAAAGGGCCCTGGTTCCACACGGTCCCCCGCAGTGGGGGCTTTGTCGTCACGCTGGGGGTCAACTCAGACCTGCTGACTGAATAGATGAAGGAGCGAAGGATGAATGAGCAAAGCCACCAGACTCTGTCAAGCCCAGGGACCATGTCCAGGCGGTTCTGGCTCCGAGGAAAGCATTCTCAGAGCAGTCCTCCGGTCGAAAAGGGGAGAAGAGTTGGCTGGACGAGGATGCCATTTTTCTCCGAGACAGTGGAAGGAAGCGTTTGGATTCTTGTCCAGGATGTCCGGAGCCGGGCGGATGGATGCCTCGCCCCAGCCAGGCTCCTTCCCCGAGGCTGTGTGTTTACTCGGAAGGGGTCTGTTCCTGCTGCAGGACAGGTGTTCCGCGCGCTGCCGACGGGATGTGCCTGGAGACCCAGCTCTCTTGCACTGGCTCGGCTGCCTGGAAATTGATGGCCTTTCTTGTTTCTCTGGTGGGAACTGGGAGTTTCCCAGCAAAAGGTAACCTGGCCTGTGGACTATTATTTCCTGAGAAGCCCTGGATTTTCCCCCATATTAGTCATCGGAGAATGTATATTATTTTAGCTCTTGGACTCAGACTTGGGTTTTCAAGCACCAGAGGCAGAGTGGAAAATTGCCGGTGGGGCTGGTGGTGACGACTTAGGAGGGGGCAGCTCTCCTTTGCTCCCCTGGAGGCGACATTATGCTCCCCGAGGATGTGGAAGAGCCTTCTCCAGGCCTGGGACTGGGTGACCTTTCGGAAGTGATGTCCACTTACTGGGTCTCTCGGGGGCAGATGGGTGCGGAGTAGAGGGAGGTGGCTCAGACAGTACCAGCTCCACAGAGGTGCCCAGAAGGGTTAGTGGGGCTTAGGCAACGATTACCTACTCCATGCCAGGCACCCTGGGGGTGGGGACAGGGAGGCCCCTTGGCTGTGGATGACGGAGGACACAGGAATGTCCATGCTCAGAGGCAGTGCCAACACACTCCTTGTTGGCGGGCCCCCCAGGAACTGGAGAGTTCTCCGGATGAGAGCAAGGCCCCAGGATCAGTTAAAGCAAGGCCCCAGAGGCCAGGGAGGGCAAGTGTCCTCGCGGAGCTGAAATGACACCCCGGCCCCCTTGTCCCCCGCCTCCGGCCACAGCCCTCTGAGTCTGGCCAAGATGCTGGCTGCCTCGGTGGGAGGCCCCGGGCAGCCTCTCCACAGCACTGCTGCAGGCTGGGAAAGGCAGTGAACTTGCGTGTTCCCACTACTCTACGGAAGAAGATCATGAAGAATCGAGGGAAGGCAGAAAGCAGCAGAAGGGGCCTGGGGCTATCAGAGGTGACCACACTGCCTCTGGATGGTGACCAGCTGTGGGGACTGGCCAAGTGCAGCCCTGCCAGGGCTTTCACACCAGCTGGGGCCCCCTAGTCTGCCCAGCCTGCGGCCCATTGGTGGGGCCCTGAGGAGGCTCTGAGCACTTGCCCCGTGGTACCGGGAAAGATCCTGTGGGTAGTTGGCAGGTGAGGCTGACCAGGCATTTGACTGAGGGGGTTGCAGCCAGACCTCCTGGGTTCATGTCCCAAGCTGTCCGTTCCTAGCTGTGTGGCCTTGAGCCAGTCCCCTGAGCCTCAGTGTCCCTGAGTATAGCACAGGGAAGAAGCAGTGTCTCCTTGATAGGGTTTTGCGGGTTGCATAGGAGATGTGTAAATGCCAAGCACACGTGAGCAATGGTTTTTAAGCTTTGATGAAGTGACATTTTGGGGTCCCTCTTCTGTGTGAGATGCCCCTCCTCTTTTCCTCTTCATGGCCCCTCTTCTCTTCTTGCTTCTCATTCCCTCTTTCTTCTCCATTTCTGTCCCCTCTCTCCCTGAACTCAGGAGCATGTTCTGTATAAAATTCCCCTCTCGCAGAAGTTAGGGACAGCATTCAGTGTTCCCACCACTTGGTCAGAGCAAGGGACGAGCCTGGGGGTGGGGCTCTGCTGGCTGCTGGGGCCAGGTATGCCCTTCATGTTTGTTTCCTGAACTGCTACTCAGTTCTAAAGGCACAGATCAAAGTCCCCTCCTCCAGGAAGTCCTCCCTAACTTCCTTGAGGAGCCAGTGGCTGCCTCTCCCACTCCCCTGCCACCCTGGACATTGGTGTGAAATGTTGACCCACTTAGGCTCCAGTCTTCTCTTCCCATGTCTGAGTTGGGGCGGGGGGGCGATTCTCAGGCTGCTGCCTGATTAAAACCCGGCTGGAGGTGGGGCCGCAAGCGCCAGCTGTCTGCATGGAACACCAGAGTCTAGATTAAAATAACTGATTAAATATTGAGGGGGACCAAAGGTGAATAAGATCAGCCCTGGGATTTCTTTGGAAGGAATGATGCTAAAGCTGAAACTCCAGTAATTTGGCAACTTCATGCGAAGAGTTGACTCATTGGAAAAGACTCTGATGCTGGGAGGGATTGGGGGCAGGAGGAGAAGGGGACCGACAGAGGATGAGATGGCTGGATGGCATCAGACTCGATGGACGTGAGTCTGAGTGAACTCCGGGAGTTGGTGATGGACAGGGAGGCCTGGCGCGCTGCGATTCATGGGGTTGCAGAGAGTCGGACACGACTGATCGACTGAACCGAACTGAACTGAAAGGTGAATGAACCGTGGAAACAGCCCGCATGAGGACTTGGGTCTCTCGTCCCAGCCCAGGGTCAGACCAGACCCTCCCTGAGAGAAGCCGCTTCCAGTGCAGCATCTTCTTCACCCCTGCTTCCCTGCCCTATTTCCCTTGTCATTCTGTTCCTTTTTAATCCCAGGAAAGGTCTTCAGATACAATTTGTTACTGGTTGAGTACATGTGATCTGCAGGTTATGCGGTATACAGCTTGCAGCCCAGCTCCACCCCAGGGTTCCTGTGGCCCCCGTCTCTGTAGGAGGCACCGTCTGGCTGCAGGAAGTGATCCAGAAAAAGGAATCCTAGCTTTTAGCTCAGGGGTCAGCTGACTATTTCTGCAAAGGGACAGTTAGGAAATTTTCGGGGATGTCTGTCACAAACCTGCTATCGTAGTGCCAAGGCCGCAGAGATGACTCCCAAGCGAGTGGGCGTGGCTGGGCCCCAGTTAGGCTTCATTTGCCGACGTACATGGTGGTCGGCTAGCTCCTGCTTTATGTCCGTCTCTTTAAGGCCATCCCCGGACGCCAGTTCATGGCCCACAGCAGCACATCTCGTGAAGTACTTCCCTTCAGTCTTTAGCTCTCTTTGGAGTTTCTCATAGGGGACCCCCCACGTCCTCCGCCAGCCCCATGGTTTCCCACGTGGCTTCCGCCTCGTGCCCAGAGTCAGGCTGTGAGTAGATGATGGGGCTGGAGTCCAAGATGGGTCTGCATGATGCCCAACTGCTGCCCACCACGGGCCTCCCCGCAGATGCCCCGGGTTCAGAACGCCCACTCGTCCCCGTCGTGCCGTCCTCTTTGTACCTCCAGCTCTGTTTCGTGTGTCCACTCGGGGGATTTGCATCCGGTCTCTAAGCATGGGCGTCAGTGACAGGCAAGGCCCCTGTTCTTCCAGGGGCCTCCCGACCCCCTCACCCAATAATTTCTCACTTGAGACCCCTTCTCCCCAACAGCAGCCACAGGCCAAGGTGCTATGGCTGGAAGGAGGGGGCAACGAGAGCATAGGGGACCCCGGGGTTCTCTGCAAACTGCTCTGCATGGGGAATCCTAACTGCTTTGTGTTTGCCGTACATGTGCCCATGCAGGAAGATCCTTTCGAGCACCCTGAACTGTGGCTCTGTTACCCTGTCTTAGGGGCCAGGGCTGGGGCTCAGAGATGCTGAGCAGCCTTCTCAATGTTGCACAGCGGGCTTCCAACCTGCTGCACACACAGCCTTCGGTTACCCTACTGGGTGGGGATGTGTCCCCCTAAATCCATGTCCAATGCAGAGATGTGACCTTGTTTGGATGTAGGATCATTGCAGATCGGACGAGGGGAGATGAGGTCATGCTGGAGTATGTGGGCCCTTAATCCAACATGACTGGTGTCCTTATAAGAAGAGAAAAGACACAGATGGACACACAGAGGGAGGGCGGCCAAGCGATGACACAGGCAGAGACCAGAGAGATGTGTCTATGGCCCGAGGAATCCAGGGATTGCTGGAAGCTGAGAGAAAGCCCTGGAGCCTTCCCTGGAGCCTTCAGAGGGAGCACGGCACTGCTAACACCTTCATTTCCGACTCCTGGTTCTAGAACTGTGAGAGACTGCTGTTGTCTTAAGCCAGCCACCATGTGGCACTTCATCCTGACAGCCCTAAGAAATGAACACAGCTGCTAAGCCCCATTACTCGGGATCTGGGGAGTCCAGACTCTGGTCCATGGTCAGTCCAGCCTCTAGAGTCAAGGCCTCGAAGGCCCCAGTGGAGGCCGAGGAGGCAGGAGGAACCTGGAATGGCAGCTGAGGGCCCACGGGAGGGGGTTCTTCCCCAAATATTTGCAGGCGTCAGTTTCCCGAATACCCAGGAGACGTCAGCACTCCCAGACTGAGGCTTTGTCCACAGACGGCACTGGGCTCCTCTGAGGCCCCGAAGGACCTGACAAGGTGGAAGAGGTGGCCCAGACTTCAGGGCCCGAAGTGGCTCAGAGCCAGAGCTTCCTGTGGGGTCTTCAGCCTCTCCCAGCAGACCCTATGGTTGATCATGAGACACAAAAGGGGGGCAAAGAGAAAGGGAAGAAAGGCAGGAGTCAGGAAGGAGACAGAGACAGGAGAAAGCGATGGAGAGGCAGGAGAGAGAGACCAAAATGGGCAAAAACAACCGGGAGAGAGAAGACAAGGATGGAGAGAGAGGTTAGGACAGAGGGACAGACACCCAGACCAGTCACAGATGTTGACAAGGAGACGGAGGGAGAGACAGAAAGACAGGAAGAGTGCGAGGCAGGGGAAGGGGCAGGGAGAGGGCAATGGGGAGCTAGACAAGTGACAAAAAGAGGGGGAGACAGGAGGGGGCAGAGGATGCACCGAGCCCCGCGTGCCCTCTGGCAGACGGCCTGGGCTCAGCATTCTTGACCGCGTCGTGCCCAGGGCAGAGCGAGCCTTCAGCCCCGGCCCTGTGAGTGCAGGGCAGAGGGAGACGGCCACTGGGCCAAAGGCCATGCTAAGCCCCAGCCCCCAGAACCGTGCTTCTGTGCATTCCTGGTGGGGCGGCGTGAACTCCGCGCCTGACAGCTGCACATGGTTAATGTTCTCGAGTCCATGGGCCTCGGCCCTCAGTTTTAATTAGGCATTTAACTGGAAGGGGGTGAGGCCTCCCCATTTCCACTCATAGCCAGCTGCCAGCTTTATCGTGATCCCCTGCAGGACACTGCAGAGAGATGGCTCGAATGAAAGAGGACGAGGAGGAGGAGGTGTCAGAACCGTCCAGGCCCCCCAGCCCAGCTTTCATGGGATTGGAAAAAGCATCTCCGCTGGAGAGGCGCCTAGTAGGAGGAGTGGGCTTTACACTGACCAGAATTCAACCTTTCAGAAGCGTCCCTGATTAGCTCTCTGATACCGAGGGGCCCCGAGGGAGGGAGTTACTGTGTCGGGGCAGCCCTGCCTGCTTGCAAATGTCAGGAAGCCCAACCTAACCTGAACAAGTTAAAAACAGAAGGTTGGCTCAATTACCTGAGAAGTCCAGGGGCATGTCGGCTTCAGGTCTGGCTGGATCCAGGTGCTGCAATTTGATCAGCACGCTATCCTTCGCTCCTTTTCTCGTCTCTGAGCCCATCTTGACACAAAGCACTGGAGTCTTCCTCCCACACCCTTTTTAATGCACATTCTGGGTATATGACTAAAGACGAGGGGTGGGCACTGGCAGGGTCACTGTAGGTTTTTGACTCTCCCTTGCCCACTTTCTCCTCCCATCATTCTGGACCTTCTAGAATCAAGAACTGAGACTCCCAGCTTCTCCCCTCAGGAGCATCTCTTCTGTTGGCTAGGCCAGTGCTGGGTGAAGCCCCCAACCCCCAGTTATACAGTTATTATAATACAGTTATAATGACTTTAACAGTTCTTGTGTGCTAAATTTATCATCTGTATTATTTCTTACTATTTGTAAAATATTTGTTTGGTTGCGCCATGTGAGATCTAGTTTCCTGACCAGGAATCGAATCCCGGCCCCCTGCTTTGGTAGAGGGGAGTCTTAGCCACTGGACCACCAGGGAAGTCCTCTATTTTTGATGGGTTGATTTTTCTTCTTGTTACAGGCTGTATTTTCCCAATTCTTTGCATCATGGAAAAGGGCTTCCCTAGTAGCTTAGAGGTTAAAGCATCTGCCGGGAATGTGGGAGACTCAGGTTCGATCCCTGGGTCGGGAAGATCCCCTGGAGAAGGCAATGGCACCCCACTCCAGTACTCTTGCCTGGAGAATCCCATGGAGGGAGGAGCCTGGTAGGCTACAACCCATGGGGTCACAAAGAGTTGGACACGACTGAGCGACTTCACTTCATTTGCATCGTGGAAGACAGTGAATTAGATGCAGATACTGTGAACCTTGCCTTGCTGGTTGCCAGACGCTTTCATATTCCTGTAAATGTGCTGGAGCTTTGTTCTGGACACAGTGGAGCTACTCGGAGACTTGATCCGTCCAGTTTGTGTATGGTCAGAAAGCGACCAGTGGCAGGAAATCCTTTGAGCATCTGGGGTGTATGTAATCTGGACTAAATTCTGTTTTGTAATGAAGAAGGCAGGCAGTTGACTCATGTTTGCAGAGTGCCCTGTGTGTGATTTTCAGGTCAGGAAGTGGGTCTGTGATGGGCATCTTATGAGCACCGGCTGATCTCATGGTGTGTGGGTCAGTTCCTCTGTGGTCAGCAGTAAACCCAGTCACCGGCACTTTCCTCCCACCTGCCGTGGTGATAATGCCGTAGGAATTTTCTTAACTGTCACTGAGCCAGCACCCACAGCCACCTTTCGGGGCAGCCACTGTGTGGGACTACCACATGTGAGCTTGAGGTGTGATTTCTTCCCTGAGAGGCAGGCAGGGGGGTTGGCCTTGGCCGAGGTACAGAATGCCGCTGGTGTCGCCTGACAGGTGCTTTCAAACAGGCCTTGGAGACGGTGAGTTCACATCCGCTCTGAGAATGGTGGGGCCTCTTGGCACTCTGGGGTGGTCCCAAGCAGTGCGGCGTCGAAAGCACTGATCACACACCTGAGACGTTTCTTCACCCCAAAGCCTGTTGGAATCCCACAGGGACCTCCTTTAGGGAAGCTGGCAGCTTTTTTCATCTGTGACTCCTGATTTAACTCACCCCCCGCCTCCCACTGCCCCACTTGCTCACTGCTCTTGAGACTGTCGCTCTGCTGGTGGGGAGGCGGACTCAGGGTTGGGACCCAGCAGCTGGGGCAGGGGTGGGATGGGAGGGTGTCTGCCTCCACCCCCGACCCCTGTCCCCCAGGTCCCATCCTGCCTCTTTTCAAAGTGAGTCACAAGGAAGCCGGCAGCCAGAGGGCCAGGAGAGGTGGAGAGTGCCCCCGCCCCCACCGCACGTTCATCAGAGGCCGTGTTGTAAAAGATCACTTGGCAAAAGATGAGCAATAAATTAGATTACTCAGAGCACACACGCTGCAATCAAGAGCATTGTCTCGGAGAAGCAGAGAGCTCTCTTCTCCAAGCTGGGCTCGATCACAGGCCAAAAGGCGCCGCCATCACCCACGGATGGGGGCTCAGGACCCCACCTCCGGATCCCCGCTGCCTCCCTAGCACCCTCCTGGGATGGCGGCCCCCCAGGCCTTGCCTCTGGAGGTTGGGGGGCGGCCCACGAGGAGGAGGCCTGGTTCAAACGACATTCTGCCTGGAGACCACAAGTTTATGAATCCCAGAAGTTTCGCTTGCTCAGGTCAGGAGCAGAGCTTGGCTGCAGTTGGAGAAGACATTTTTCTCTGTCAGGCCACAGAACGCAGCACAAAGACGCCAGCTGTGAGGCCTCAGACCCCAAGTCTCTAATTAAAACAGTGGAAAATGAGATAACTTCACAAATTCATCACTGCCGCCACCGGCTGTCAGGGGAAGGGCTTCAGGGGTCGCCCCCACCTCCGGCGTATGTGCCAACGGGGTCCCTCCGTTGGGCCTGCGTGTGAGTGCGCCTGCGTGTCCACGTTTTCTCTACTTCTTGTCCTAGGCTTTCTGTTTTTTTCTTTTCCTCTCTTCTCGTGCCCCATCCACAAAATTTACAGTCTAATGTTTGACTAAGGGAGAATTTCCTCAGAGGAGGTATCACCATCCAAGGTGATTTCCTGTAACATCTCATTTCACTCAATAACCAGAAGAGATGGTTTCCTCAAGCCCATTTTATGGGAGCAGAGACTGAGGCTATGTGCGTTTGGTGCCTGGTCTAGGTAATGCAGGTGAAGGCTGAGCAGGGCCTTTACCCAGTCCTGTCCTTCTGAGAAGACTTTGCACCTCCCCCAACGAGGCCTGAGCCCGCGTGGACGCTGCCGCCACCGGGTGTCCAGCCCCGCCAGGACCCCAGGGGCTGTGGCGGCCGCCAAGCATTGTGCTTCACCAGTTTGGTCTGCTTCCCCTCACCCAGAGCAGCACAGCTTACGGGGTGTGAATATTCCCAGGTAGAGGGGGAGCACTGAGGCTTAGAGACTGGAACTGATGATACGGGCCAGCTCCTAGCACTTAACCCTTACAGTGCCCAGCGCCCGGATCTCTTGGCCTGAAGTCTCCTCTGATCACTGAAGCCTGCTGCACGCCGCGTGTTGGCTGACCCTCAGTGCTGGCTTCTATTGCCCCAGGAGCAGAAATGCCTCGGGCAGTATAACTCTGAGGTGTGACCTTCATGACTCCACAGGGGTTTACAGCCTGCGGGGGTGGGCGGGTGGCAGGCAACAAGGACGCAAGTCGTGTGATGTAATGTGAACTGGAGACGCATGGGGGAAGAAGCAGAAAGCGAGCAGGCACTGCCGAAGACGGGGATGTGCTGGTGTATAAGGACCTCTTGGAGGAGGCGGTGACTGGTGTACAAACCTGACGAAAGTGAGCCAGGCGACCACCAGGAGATTTGGGAGAACTCCTGAGGCACACAGAATAGAAAACGGTGGTAGTTCTCATCATCACCGGCACCATCGGCAGTCTTCATATCTACGATCACCGCCACCATCCCCACCATCCCCATCACCGCCACCATCACTATCTTCATTCCAATTCTAATTCAGTTGGTCTGGGGTGGGGCACAGTGGCATTTTTTGAAGCTTCCCTGGTGGCTCAGATGGTAAAGAATCTGCCTGCAGTGTGGGAGACCCGGCTTTGATCCCTGGGTCGGCAAGATCCCCTAGAGGAGGGCACGGCAACCCACTCTAGCATTCTTGCCTGGAGAATCCCATGGACAGAGGAGCCAGGTGGGGTACAGTCCACGGGGTCACAAAGAGTCTGACACGACTGATCAACTAACACTTTCTCTTCCACAGACAATTCTAATGTATAGTCAGGATTGGGACCTACCACCCCAGTTGACACATCTTATTGGCAAAATTCCACTTTAAAATTCCACACTCACAAAAGCTCTATAAGGTTGATCTTCTTACACATCCATTTTACAGACAGGAAGACAGATTTAGAGAGAGTAGGGCCTTGAGGGAGACCACAAGCCATCAGTTGTGTGATGTCTGTGGGGCACCCACCCTCTTAGCTATGACCTCACAATCCTGAGTCAGCAGCACCTTCAGAGCAGAGTGTATGCCCAGGGAATACCTATGGGTCGGATGAGGCAATTTCGAACCCAGCATCCCCAACTTCCACCCCAGGACACCTCCCCTTCCCATCCCTGCCGCCTTTCAGAGAAGAGAGCCATCCAAGAGAGACCATGTAGACAGTATCAACACAGCTGCTGCCGCAGTTGCTGCTTCTGACATAATTGAACCCCACTCGGTGCATCATGCTAAGAAGTGTTTCCATATCTATTGATTTGCAGCTAATGTACAAGAGGACTGCCAATTAGTTCTCTGTTTTCTTCGGATGAGCCAACCCAAGGCACAGAAAAATCAAGACACTTGCCCAGGGTCACAAAGCTAGTGAGTAGCTGGAGCCAAGGTAATGAATAAACGTGGACGTATGGGGACCCCCAACTCCATCTCCTCCACCCTTCTCCTCACCCCCACTTTTGGGGGAATCAGCCTGGACACCAAGGCTCCAGGTCTGAGCAGTGAGGAGTGCAGGCAAGTGCCTCTCTGAGCCACAGCTTTCTGGTCCGTGCAGGCGGGAAGGCCCTGTGTGGTCCACTTTGCTTCTCACGCAGCTACGAAGCAGCGTGGCCACAGTCCATGAACGGCCCACGCCCTGCCCCTCTCACCCTGCATCGTCTTGTCGTGTACGTGAACATGGCCTTCTCAGCGTCTCAGCTCCCCACTTCCTGCTGGAGGAGGCCGGAGAACAGCCATTGGTCTTCCAGAGCCCTCCAGGTTCAGGCCTGAGCACAGACCGGGGGGTGGGGGCGTCCTGTGCCCCGACCCGCTTCCTCATCTCACAGCCACCGCTCGCCGCCAGGCTGGATGGCAGGATGGGCCCAGTGGGCAGGCCCAGAAGCCAGCGCAAAGAGCAGGCTGGGGCGGAGGCTGGCGATGGGGACTTGGACGGGCTTGAAAGCAGAACCGCAGTGGGGACGCTCATCGACGACGCAGGCGTTGGAGCCCAGCGCAGGCAGGGCAGTGGGGAGCTGTGTTAGCAAAGCTCCCCAGGCACTCTTGTGGCCAGCAGATCTGAGACCCATGAACTGAATGTTTGTTTGTTCATCCAACAAGCATTTATTGGGCCTGCTCTGCTCGCAGAGTGCCCAGAGTTCTCGCTGGTGAAGGGGCAGCTCTGGAGCTGTGGAGTCTGGGACGGCGTCTGGCCCCTCATACTCTGGGCGGGTCATTTCATCTCTGTGGCTTGTCCATCAGTAACAGTGACAGTGGCTACAGGTACTGACGCTTCACTGCAGGCAGTTATGCTGCTGGGCTGGTAAACGTTCAACAGCTCCCTGAGGGGGGAAGAAAATCCTGATTTGCGGCATCTGCCCAACGCCATGCTGTAAATGCTCTCACTGTGGCTGAGTCCCAGCTCTCACTGAACATGGATGGAGTCAGGGATGCTCACTGTGCGCTTAGTGATTCAGGGGACATAGAGAACCTAAGAGCAGAGATAATAGTAATAATATGGTAAAGTAATTAGGAAGTGGTGAGTCTGAAGTATTGATTTTGTTTGTCTTTATATTTACTGATTTGGCTGTGCTGAGTCTTAGTTGCGGCATGTGGGATCTAGCTCCCTGACCAGGGATCGAACCTGGGCCCCCGGAATTGGGACTGAGCAATCTTAGCCCCTGGACCACTAGGGAGGTCCTAGTTTTGAGTATTTATTACCTTTGTTTTTAATACAGTTTACTTAGTTTCAAGTGTCCAGAACTGACTGAGCATGTAATGGCCATTTTTAGTAATGGCCAGCTTTCTAATATTATTAAAATTTAATAGTTAGTGCTTGCAAGCTGGCATGGGTTGGTCTCAACCTTCCTTTGGGTAGTGGCTGTGATTATTCCCATCTTACAGATAAGAACCCCAAGTACAGAGAGGCTGAGTGACTTGCTCAGGATCCCTGGCTGAGCCAGGATCCAAACCCATTAGTTTGGCTTCAGAGTCCCACCACTGGGGATAATAACCACACCCACCTCCTAGGGTTACTATGAAGGATTCATGCATATGATGTATTTAGTACATGCTCAGTCAACGCTGGTTGCTGGTGTTCCTCTTACTACAGGTTGGTGATCCAGGTACATCAAACACAATTCCTTTCCTTGATGAACTTAAGCAAGGTATAACAGAAGCTTCCACAGCACATACACTGCATGGGCCCAATAGAAGAGTTGATAAGTCCTCTTTACGGGGCCAGGGGGACTTCATGGTGGAAGGGATATTTAAGTGGGGTTTTGAAGGGTGAGTAGGAGTTCACCAAGCAGTTTAATGAGTCAAGTGGATAAACCAAGTCACCTTTTTGGCCAGAGGAGTCTTATCTCCTTTTACTGCCCCATTGCCCTGACCCGTCTCACCAGGAAAGCTGATGCTGATTTCATTATCATGTGGAGGCTCAATGGCTTATCTGGAGAAGTGAGCCCCTCACACCCTCAGGTCTAACCTTGGCTGAGCTTGTCTGGCTGCATTTCCCAAGGAGGCTTCCGGGTTGAGAGAGTGAGCCTGGTGGTTACGAGGGATGAAACCTCTGGGTCTGAATGCTGCCGCGATGGGTAACCTTGACCTGTTTCCCCATCGTAAAGGGGGAGCCATGACCACTCCAACCTTGCCAGGCTGCACACTCAGCACTGTGCAGAGCACAGTGAAAGGGCTCCCAACCAGCTGGCCTCAGAGTGTGGACCAGCCCTGGCAACAGTGATGGTCCACACAGACCACAGCTGTAGAGGCTGTTGGGCGTGGAGCCCGGTGAGCTAGATGGCACGTGTGGGAGCAGGTAAACACCCAGGAGCCACACAACCCACCCAAACCCAGCCCTGCAGCCGCCTACCGGCTCGGCGTGGGCGTCAGGAAGCTGGTGGCTGGGTCAAAGCAGGCTGTCGCCGTGCCCCGTCCCACGAAGTAGAAACGTTACGGGTGATGCTGCCCTGCGGTGGCCCCACCTCGCAGCCCTTCCTTTGAACTCTGAAGGCAGCTTCACATGTGCCTGTGGCTGCCAAGCCAGCGTGTCTGATGTCCTTTCCGGCTTTTGTAATGTCACTTCCTGCCAGGGACGGGGTGATGCGTTATTGATGTAGGAGAGTCACCGTTTGGCATAAAGTTCCCGACATATAGAACATCAGCTTGAATGGACCTTCTGGTTCGAATGTGAGCAGTTCGGCTTCCTGGACTTTTTCATCTTGTTTTTTCTTCTTCTAAGTTGGCCACATTGGGGATTATCCATTTGGGGAATGTACCTGTGAGAACAGGGTCACCAAGGGGAAGGCCATCATTTCAGGGGACACTTAGTTCCTTGTAAGTTCATCATTGGTGGGTTTCATGTGAGAATCAAATACAAACAGACCAAGAAATCAGACATGCAAAGCTCTTGAATCTTTGTTGGGTGGTAGCCAGACATGACTGAAGCGACTTAGCAGCAGCAGCAGCAGCAGCAGCCTTTGCCAGGACTGTGGTACAATCTAATACAATCAATAAAACATGTGAAAGTACAATATAATACGGTGTGATAGAGGGTGAGCAGTATGGGCTGTCAGCAGGCATCTTTGTGAGGGAGCAGGTAGTAAATATTTTAGGCTTTGCAGATTGTACTGTTTCGCTCAGGTGTGCCATTGCTGCAGGCAAACAGCCCCAGGTGATCCCGCGAGCAGTGGCCGTGGTTGTGTTCCAGTGAATCTTTATGTGTTCTTATGAGCTGTCTCCTGCTTTCGGTGGCGGTGGTGTGAACACGATCTGGCTGTGGTCACAGGCACCCCTGGCTTGGAGATCAGGACAAGTTAAATTAGAGCCTTGGCTTCACTTTTTGCCTGGAGAAGTGAGACCCTTGGGAAGGTATTTCACCCCTGGGAACCTCAGCCTGTGAAGTTGGGGTGAGGACAGTGGGGGAAGCTCTGGCTTCTGGGGAAGTAAAACAGGAGACTGGCGTGAGATGCTGAGGCCGGTGCCTGGCGGACGGGCTGAGTTCACGGGAGCGGTCCTTACTGAGGAGGAGAGGAAGCGGAGGAGGAGGGGGCTTCCCTGGGAGGGGCAGGGACTCTAGACCCTACCTGGCTGCTGACCTAGGTGACTGGGGCAGATCCATGCCCTGTCCGGCTTCAGTCTTCTCACCTGGCAGGTAAGCAGGTAGGACTGCTGATGCCCAGGCTACCTCTTCTATTAGCACCTCTGGGACCTGCTGGCCCCTCGAGGATGCTGAGCCTCACAGTGGGCACTAGCTGGACCGGCGCTGTTACAGCAGAGCAGGGCGTCAAGGATGCAAGCGTCGGGGGCGAGTCGTCATCCCAGGCTCTGCCAGGCTTGGGCAGCCTCGCCTGCCCTCATCCACTCGTCTATGTGCTCCTCCAGGAACTCTTGGGCGTCCATGGTGAGCCTCCTGATGCCAGCAGGATGAGCTCATGGTCCACAGGACTCACTCTTATGGCGACCTCAGCTGCCTGGAGGGTCTGATCTGGCTGTGGTCACAGCCGTGGGTTGGCTTGTGTCCCCTAAAAACCATGTCCACATCCTGGCCCCCGGAACTTGTGAGACAACCTGGTTTGGAAGTGGGGTCTTCAGAGGTGTAATTGATTAAGGATATGGAGACGAGGTCACCCTGGACTTAGTATGGACCCTGAATCCCAGGACACGTGTGCTTGTGGGAGGTGGGAGAGGAGAGCACAGGCCAGGCGGAGGCCGTGGATAACAGAGGCAGCTGTCAGAGTGGTGGGGCCACAGCCAGCGGCTGCCTGGGGCCTCCAGAAGCTGGAAGATGCAGGACGGACCCTCCCCTGGAGTCGTGACCCTGGGGACACCTTGGGTTTGGACTTCTGGCCTCCAGAGTGTGGGAGAAGAGGCTCCTTTTGTTTTAGCCCCCAGGGTGTGGCCATTTGTTGTGTCAGCTGTAGGACGCTGATCCTGTCACTGAGAGGAGATTCTGGGGCAGAGGGGTGGGGCGCTGAGCCTGGATTCTCCCTTGCACTCAGTCACGCCTGCAGCATGACGCTCATGTCCCTTGAGGAAATGCCATCTCCTGATAAGTGGACAGATTTTTTTCAGTAGAGACACTGCAGGTCCACACTTGTTAATGAGGTTCAATGTCCTGTTTCAATTCCTGGGTCAGTGCTGGTGCAGAAAGGATGTTTCAGAGTCTGTGTGGTGCCTGGAGCAATGAGTTCAGCCAAGTGTGTGTCAAGAAGGGTGTGTGTGTGTGTGTGTGTGTGTATGTGTGTGTGCATGTATGCTTGTTAATTTGTTGTTATTTATTGGGGATCCAAAGGAAGTTTCCTAAAAAAATTATAGAAGCTCCATGATGTCATGTAAAATACGAGATAACACTACAATCGTAATTAATTAACATCCCACATCCTATCTTTTCTGGCCAGTTTGTTTGTTCCTGTTTTGAGTTCGGTTTGGACTTTGTTGTTCATTCAAGTTTGGCCGACAGATTCTTATTCATCGCGTGCGAGGCCTTGCTGGCATCTTTGATTGCCCCACCTTGGAGATTCAGTAGCGTGTTCTAAGTTTCAGTCTCCTCACTAAAACGGTGCTAGCACAGGGGACTCAGGGTCCTTGTGAGGATGAAGGAAGGAGCTGCTTTTCCGAGCTCAGGCCACGCCCACCCAGGCGTGGGCACCCAGGTGCCCTATCCAGGTCCTTCTCTGGTGATGAGCTGTGAAGCGATGCTCAGTGAAATCATCCTTTCCCGGCACTGTCGGGAAATGAAACTCTCCCTCCTATAGCTTTTGGAGAATCCGATGTTTCTAAAGGACCACCCTCCTCCAGTGTCCTCAAACAAAGCCAAATAAAAACCCAATTCCAGCTTTGGCAAAAACTATTCTAACCTGGAGATGGCATTTCGGGCCAGACTCAGACTGAGAACACCTCGCCCGCAGCTGATGTCATTGCCTGATAGAGGGGTCAGGCTGGGAGAGGACATGGGTGATGGGGAGGGGTGGACCCTCACTCCAGGGCCCCCGCCCCCAGACTGAGTATGTCTATATTCTTAAAGGGGACAAGGCTCCTTACCTGTGATGATGCAGCTTTGCTGTCGGGGAGGTGTGGGGTCACAGGAGGGCCCAACTTTGGAGCTAGGACCCACCTGGGCTTGGATTTGGGTCCCCACTGTGAGCCCCAGAGTCCGTTTACAAAAGCTTCACATAAGAAGGGGCTGAGGGAGGGACTGGATGAGACAGGACGCCTGGGGATGGTGATGGCCCCTCCCTTAGCCTAACAGAACTGTCCAACAACGCCTTCCTGTGCTGCAGAGAGTTCTCCACTGTGGAGGGGCATCCAAGCCCGTAAGGGGGTCCTGCAGAGAGCACTTGAGCACAAAGAAGAGTGTCACCCTGAGGACCTCACGGTCCCTCCCTCCTGCTGTCTCTCTCACAGCATCAAGCACCTCCCCTGTCCCAGCTCCGTCCACGGGGACAGTGACCCCAGAGCAGAGCCACAGGCTGCCACCGGCTCCTACCCACTCAGTCTGGAGCCTCTTCTAAACAGTGTTCACTCCTAGCCCAGAAATAAGCATGTTCATTTTATAATATTTTAAAACTTGCCAGGCTTGCCTTAAAAGAAACTTTTAATACCGAGTCTGTCTCTCTTTATATATCTGTGGCAATTCACTAGGGGAGAGGCTCCATCATCCCCCCCCCCGCCGCCCCCCATTATCACATCCCCCTCTTGGAGCCTCAGCTTTGAAACTTTTTTTTTTTTTGCTACCAAATGATAACTGCTTCCTCATTCCTCGTTCATCACACACACTTGTGGCCGCCAGTCTGAGCATGAGCTAATCAGCATGGCCAGTGCCAAAAGCAGTGAAACTTGACCTTAAAGTCACTCTGACTTTGGGCCCTGTGTAGTTTCTATTAGGTTCTGTGAAGTTAGGAAAATAGCTCCTGGGTCACCAGCATAATCTGCTCAGAATGTGGAGCTGCCGCCTCCCCCTCCCCCATCCTCTCTCCCCTCTCCCGTTCCTTCAGTGGGTCGCTGTTCCTTCCATCGAGCATTAATTGGCCATTCATCCCTTGCATCCCCCACCCCTTCCGCACTTTCAGCAAGTCTTTATGGGGTGGATCCTTCGAGCCGGGTTGCACTAGCCCCTGGGGATACAGCAGGGTCGCGCCATGTCCTGTCCTCATAGGATGCTGTCCCGGGGATGCGATGAGGGGCTGCACAGAGCAACCAGCAGTTTCAGGACCATGAGGTGAGGAAAGTCCTGAACCTGTCGGAGGATGCTCAGGAGAACTGACGCTGCAGGCCCGGAGCTTCCTTTGTTCGCACAGCGACAATGTCTAGCCTGTCCGGACTAATACAGAAATCCATGCTCCAAGAAAAAACCTAGAACACGTGGCATTGGCTCGGGGGTCAGACAGCTGGAACCTATGATCACCGGAGCCACGGCCATTCTGTTTTGTTTGTTTCTTTAAATATTTGTTTATTTATTTGGCTGCAGCGAGTCTTGGTTGCGGCGTGTGGCACCTCTGATCTTTCTTTAGTTGATCTTTAGTTGCAGCTTGTGAACTCCTAGTAGCAGCATGTGGGACCCAGTTCCCTGACCAGGGATGGAACCCAGGCCTGCGTTGGGAGTCTCACCCCCAGACCACCAGGGAAGCACCCCTCCCCCCCGAATGCCGATGCACGTGCTGACATTGGCCGTGGTGACGGCGGCACGTACGTGTGAATACACTGAAAGCCGTTGAACTGTGCGCTTAAAAATGGCTTTGGCGGTAAAACCACCTCTTGATTAACGAAATGAAGGATTGAAATGAAGAGCAAACAGGTATTGTCACAACCTCCGCTTCATCTTCCTTAAGGGCTGCTGGACAAGGTGAAGGTCATGAGAAGTTGGGTTTTGGGGTCAGGGCCGCTCCATCCTGGCTACGTGACCTCGGGCAAGCTCCTTAACGCCTCTGAGCTTTGGTTACTGTTGGTAAAATGGGCAGAAACAAGATGACAAGAGGCACCTGCCTTTCAGGCGCCACTGTTGGAGATGAAATGCAGTAACCTAGGGCGGCGCCCGGAGCAGGCCTGCTGGCAGGGCGCTGTCGCACAGCGTCTGCCGTGCTGCGGTTGCTGCTGTACTTTGCGGAGGGGACAGTCGAGTTCAGAGAGGTGGGGTGGTCCTCAGAGGGTCTCAGAGGCCAGCCCTTCCTGTCCCCTCCCGGATTCTGGCTGCAGCCAAGTCGGGATGTGGGCCCCGGCTGGCGGGACCCGCTGCACCTTCCTTGGGGAGGGAAGCTGGGCTCATTCGTAGGCCTGGTGCTTTCCCAATGCCAGATCTCCAGCAGGCCCTGCACTTGTGGTTTGGAGAAATAAATGACATGCTGATTACTTAATCCTAAAACAACGGGAGTTTTCTCCTCTTCTAAGGGGCAATGACAGGAAGCTGGCAGTGCTGCAGAACCAGCCACAGGAGTCTCAGGCTCCTTTCTGGGGAAGAGGGAGATGTGGGTGCTGGAGCAGGGTTGAACCCGGGCTGGGGGTGGCCTGTTCCCTGCGCTCCCCTCCCGGAGGCTCAGCCATCTGCAGTTACGGTGCGGCAGCAGAGCGCGAGCAGCGGGAGCAGAGGCAAGCCCTCGCGACCCCTGCCTCCCGGGGAGACCCTCCTCAGGCTGTGTGTGGGGACCCTCCACCCACCCTCGGGTCACCCTACTCATCTCCAGTCCCATCCCGCTAACCTGCCTCATCCAGTGACTTGGGACGAGGAAAATTAGGAATATCCACCTCCCTTCCCCGGGGATGCAAGTGCTGGACAGACCTAGGCCTCAGCTCTGTTCGCTTGCCCAGGACCACGGGGCCAGCAGATAAGAAAAACAAGGAGCGATGGCAGCAGGCGCCCCGGCGGCTTCTAGCTCTGGCCGTCGAGTCTTGCAGGGGTGGCCACGAGGGTGAGGACCTGGACACGCGTCATTTCAGAGGGTCTCTCAGCTTCACCTGGAGCTGCTTCCAGCCCTCACAGTTCGTCCTCCCCCCCCTACCCCCCAGCCTCAGTGGGAAAGCCACATCACTGCCCTCACCTGTTCACAGGTGCTCCTCAGTGTCGTGATCGTGCCTTCAGGACGGTGATGTGTGCCCTTCTTTTCTGATGATCGGTTAAGAGGGTGGGACCGTGGGCTCAGCATAAGCACCCCCTCACCTCCTCTCCTCCCAGGGCCGGGCATGGGGCCCGTGCTGGGAATAGCGCTCAAGTGACAGGCAATCCTGAGAACGTGTGTGTGGCTGGTGGTGACTCTCCAACCCGCTCGATCGTGCCCACAGCGTGGACTTGAGTTCACACCCTGACCCGGTTTCTGCAGGTGCAGAGAAGCACAGCAAAGCTTTCCAAACAGGCCTGGCCTTATGTAGCCTTTCATATTTCATTCTATTCAATACTGTTTCATTTGTTTTAAAAAAGTGCTGGATTCTGCCCGCTGCATTGATTTCATGACCCACTAGAGACCCACAGTGTGAAGAATATTGAGTAAGAAGGCAGACGTGTTGAAATGCCCCCTCTTTCTGATTTTGGGGGGCAGGAAATAGAGGCTCAAGCACACAGAGTGGCTTCCTAGGGCCAGGGCTGCTCTGGGATCCCATCTCCCCATCCAGAGCATCATGAGTGTCCTTCCTGCCTCCCTGGGCTGCTCTGTTCATGCTGGGAACTGGTTGTAGAATCAAAGGCTGGACACACTCATTTTTTCAGGAGATGGAAGCTCAGAGAGGGTGAGTAGCTTGTCCAGAGTTGCTCAGCTGGAGAAGGGACATGAGGATCCAGTCACCTGTTGGGGCCTGGGCCACGGTTCCAGGGGACTCTGCATCCTCAGATCCCTTTGGGTTGTGTCTCCAGCCTGGCCCAGGGGGCGCTTTGTCCCCCTTGGGCTGGGCGAAACCCCCATATCAGCCTCTCCCGGGGCCGTCCTCCCCGGCTCCACGTGGAGCAGCTGGGGGCCTTCCCGGCTGCGAAGCCGGCCGCGCCTGCACACAGATGGCAGCGTCTTTGACAATCGAAACGCTCGTGCTGATTGACAAATGAGCTGGTACCTGAGTGTCTGAAGCAGAGTAATGACACGGAGTGTCAGCCCGAGGGCTGGCGGGCAGGCCAGATAAAAACAAAAGGCCAGGACGGTCTGGGGGCAGCCGGCTGGGCCCCCACAGGCGCAGAGTCTTCCTGCAGGATGGGACCAGTCAGTCCGAACGCCGAATCCAGGCGTGCTGGGTGGCCCTGTGCTGGCCGCTTGTCAGCCCCTGCTTCTCCCACACCTCTTCCCCTTCCCCGCGGCCTGCCGACGTGACAGGTCCCTCCCGTCAGTCACTCAGCAGTTCAAGTATTTATTAAGCCAGACTTGCCCCAGACCCACAATAGTAACAGTGACAACAAGGGCAACAGTAATGGTCAGGCTCTTCAAGTACGCGTGACTGGCATTTGTGATTCATGGAATCTGCACAATAGCTTTCTGAAACAGATACTACTTTATCAGCTTTTATAGATGACTAAGCTGGGTTACAGAGAGGTGAAGCGGTTCACCCCCTACCATGTAGTAAGTGTTGGGGGTAGGATTCATTCACTCCTTGAGCACATCCGTCTGGCTCTAGATGGGAGAGGGGCACTTGGGTAGAAAGTGTGCAGATCTCCTCTAGGCTGCCATGCTCTTAGAAAGAGACACAAAGAAGAAACAGCTTGTTTTTCCCCATCGGATACTGGGACATCTGTAAGTGACAGCTGGAGCTGTGGCAACCATTTTGTGATAGTGAGGAAGAGGCTGATTTGCTGAGGACGGACAAGCAGCAAGAAGGAAGGACATGGGTTCTTGTTGATGACACTGGATTAACCAACCCTGGAGCCTCTGAGCCTCCAAACTAATTTTCCTGGGAGACAGTATGTTTTCCTTGTACAAACTGCCTTGGATTGGGTTTCTGCCACTAAAAGCCAAAAGCATGTCTGATTCGTGTCTAGGAAGGGAGACACCCTTCAGAGTAATCTTCCTGCAGAGAAACTTCATAACAAATACAAGTGCTCAGTAAGTGGGGGTCATCATGACAAAGAGGTGACAGGGACAATGGTTACGCTAATGATTCTGCTTTCCCTGTCACTTTGGGAGGCCTGGCTTCTGGAGGATGCAGGTTTAGTATTCACAACCCATTTCCACTCAGGCTTGAACAGAAGACTCTCGGGGGAGGCAAAGGGTGATGAGGAGCACTGATTTGGGTTGATCCTGGGAGGCCGGCTTTTGCTTCTCTGAGTGGCTGCCGTGGACTGAATCACAGCATGTGCAGGGCCCTTGTGTGCACACATTTGATCCCCAAGTCCATCCTGTGAAGTGGGTTCCATCCTTATTCTCCTTTCACAGATGGGGAAACTGAGGCCCAGAGGTGTTTAAGCAGTTTATCCCAGATGACACAGAAGGAACTGGGGAAACCAGGATCTGAATTCAGGTCTGGCAAATTGTTTAATCAGGAGAGCGAGGGGGCAGAGGGCGTGTTCGTCAGGGCCCGGGGACTGCAGGTTGCCACGACCTTGAAGACAGCCACGTGCAACACATACACCTAAGTGGCGACAGATCTCTCCTCAGAACATCCATCCTGCAGAAAGAAAAGCGCCAGCGTGTGCGGTCACATTTACAAGAATGTCTGTCACAGCGTCATATGGAGTGCAAGCAAGAAAATCGACTGATAAACCAAGCAACCTGGATACGAGTGGAGCATCCCTCCCTGGAAGGTGCTGCAGGGTACCAGGGAGAGGTGGAGAAGCATCAGGGAGGTGTCCGCAGGAGGAGAGAAACAGCCCAGCCTGCAAGGTGATATTTAAGGTTCCATCGTGTTGGGGTAAAAAGTGTGGGAGCGAAACCTCTACCTAGCTCTGTGTGGTTGTGTGTGACCGTGTAAGCACGAGGCAGGCATGGAGCGGTGTGACAGCGTGCACGCACAGAAACTAACAAGAGGAAGTGGAGATGAGCATTACAAAGTACTGCTTCAAAAAGGGCAGGTGTCGTTTCTAAATGTACAGGAAAACAGAGAAAACCAAGCATGAGCAATGGACCATTACCTCGGATAACTCCTGTTAACGCTCCTCAAGTCAGTGTTCTGCCCGTGGGAGGCGGGCAGAATCCACACGGCTCGCTGACCTCCCCGCCCCACCCCACCCCACACTCACACCTCTCTGTGGTTCTCTACTCTTGACTGTAGGCAAACCTGTAACCTGCTTCTAACCCACAGAAGATGGCAAAGCTGAAAGGGTTTTGCAGATGTAGCCAAAGTCCTTCCTTAGTCAGCTATTTCTAGGTGGTTAAAGAGGTAGTTCTTTTGAGTGGGCCTCGTGTAATCAGGTGAGAGCCCATAAAAGAGAGACAGAGGCACCCTCCTGGATGTCAAAGACTCTCCCGCTGGCCCCTGAGATGCAAGCCACCATGAGCTCCACAGCCCCAAGAAGAAGAATTCTGTCAGAAACCTGGGGGAATTCAGAGGCAAATCTTGCCCTCGTGGAGCCTCTGATGAGGGTGCAGCCTGGCCGGCCCCTGATAGCAGCCTCCAGAGAGCCCGGTGAGGCTGCACCCAGACTCTCGACCCTGGGAACAGTGAAATGTGAATGTGTGAGTTTACGGTACATTGTTATACCGTAACAGAAAAAATAACACAGTGCCCATGACTGGAAAACTGAGACAGTACAGAAAGGGATAACATGCGAAATCCAAGTCTGGCCCCTTTCATCCCCCTCCACCCCACACCACGCCTCTGCGGCGACAGAGCTCCTTTCCTACGCACAGGGAGCGCACCAGCGGGGGCAGGCTTTGTTTTCACATGTGTCTCAATGACTCATCTTCCCCCCAGTCGCCGCACAGAATATAGAGTGCACCCTGCCTTAACCCAACCTTGCTTCTTTTCACTTAACAGCGCCTCTTACTACCTCGTTTATTAGCTCCCTCAGGCCTCCTGGATTCTCTTTCTTTAATGAAAATGGGTCTGGCCAGACCCTTTTCTCCATTCTCTCTGAGACAGGGACCACGGGGGAAGCAATCTTCCCCCATTCCAGCTTCCGACAAGTGAAGGTTTGGCAGAACCACAGGTAACTTTGACTTTCAGGTCTCTGAAAATGATTAGATCAGCTAATGGATGCTCAGAGCCTATAAATTTCATGAGGCTGTCGAATCATTTCCAGACGTGGGAGGGATGTGCCACAGAAGGGCTGCGAGCTGCAAGGCTGCCTCAGCCCAGGGGGAGGACGGGGGGCTTCATAGAGGCAGGAGGCCGAGTGAGGTAGTGGTCCCACTCTGACACTGGGTGTTCTGTTCATTTGAATGTATTTTATCAGATTCTCTTCATTATAAAGGGAACTAGATGATTCGTTAATCAGCCGAGCAGTTCAGAAATAGGTAGATCAAACGATGAGCTAGGAATTCACCTTGAGATACTGTGCTTGAAACTGCACCAAAGTATGTGTGCAGGATGGCCAACACTGAAATCAGATTGATTATATTCTTTGCAGCCAAAGATGGAGAAGCTCTAAACAGTCAGCAAAAACAAGACTGGGAACTGACTGTGGCTCAGATCATGAACTCCTTCTTGCCAAATTCAGACTCAAATTGAAGAAAGTAGGGAAAACCACTAGACCATTCAGGTATGACCTAAATCAAATCACTTATGATTATACAGTGGAAGTGAGAAATAGATTTAAGGGACTAGATCTGATAGATAGAGTGTCTGATGCACTATAGACGGAGGTTCATGACATTGTACAGGAGACAGGGATCAAGACCATCCCCATGGAAAAGAAATGCAAAAAAGCAAAATGGCTGTCTGGGGAGGCCTTACAAATAGCTGTGAAAAGAAGAGAAGTGAAAAGCAAAGGAGAAAAGGAAAGATATAAGCATCTGAATGCAGAGTTCCAAAGAATAGCAAGGAGAGATAAGAAAGCCTTCCTCAGCGATCAATGCAAAGAAATAGAGGAAAACAACAGAATGGGAAAGACTAGAGATCTCTTCAAGAAAATTAGAGATACCAAGGGAACATTTCATGCAAAGATGGGCTCGATAAAGGACAGAAATGGTATGGACCTAACAGAAGCAGAAGATATTAAGAAGAGGTGGCAAGAATACATGGAAGAACTGTACAAAAAAGATCTTCATGACCCAGATAATCATGATGATGTGATCACTAATCTAGAGCCAGACATCTTGGAATGTGAAGTCAAGTGGGCCTTAGAAAGCATCAATAAGAACAAAGCTAGTGGAGGTGATGGAATTCCAGTTGAGCTGTTTCAAATCCTGAAAGATGATGCTGTGAATGTGCTGCACTCAATATGCCAGCAAATTTGGAAAACTCAGCAGTGGCCACAGGACTGGAAAATATCAGTTTTCATTCCAATCCCAAAGAAAGGCAATGCCAAAGAATGCTCAAACTACTGCACAATTGCACTCATCTCACATGCTAGTAAAGTAATGCTCAAAATTATCCAAGCCAGACTTCAGCAATACGTGAACCATGAACCCCCTGATGTTCAAGCTGGTTTTAGAAAAGGCAGAGGAACCAGAGATCAAATTGCCAGCATCCGCTGGATCATGGAAAAAGCAAGAGAGTTCCATGAAGACATCTATTTCTGCTTTATTGACTATGCCAAAGCCTTTGACTGTGTGGATCACAATCAACTGTGGAAAATTCTGAGAGAGATCGAAATACCAGACCACTTGACCTGCCTCTTGAGAAACCTATATGCAAGTCAGGAAGCAACAGTTAGAACTGGACATGGAACAACAGACTGGTTCCAAATAGGAAAAGGAGTACGTCAAGGCTGTATATTGTCACCCTGCTTATTTAACTTATATGCAGAGTACATCCTGAGAAACGCTGGGCTAGAAGAAGCACAAGCTGGAATCAAGATTGCCGGGAGAAATATCAATAACCTCAGATATGCAGATGACACCACCCTTATGGCAGAAAGTGAAGAGGAACTAAAAAGCCTCTTGATGAAAGTGAAAGAGGAGAGTGAAAAAGTTGGCTTAAAGCTCAACATTCAGAAAATGAAGATCATGGCATCTGGTCCCATCACTTCATGGGAAATAGATGGGGAAACAGTGGAAACAGTGTCAGACTTTATATTTTGGGCTCCAAAATCACTGCAGATGTTAACTGCAGCCATGAAGATAAAAGACGCTTACTCCTTGGAAGGAAAGTTATGACCAAACTAGATAGGATATTCAAAAGCAGAGACATTACTTTGGCAACAAAGGTCCGTCTAGTCAAGGCTATTGTTTTTCCAGTGGTCATGTATGTATGTGAAAGTTGGACTACGAAGAAAGCTGAGCGCTGAAGAATTGATGCTTTTGAACTGCAGTGTTGGAGAAGACTCTTGAGAGTCCCTTGGACTGCAAGGAGATCCAACCAGTCCATTCTAAAGAGATCAGCCCTGGGATTTCTTTGGAAGGACTGATGCTAAAGCTGAAACTCCAATACTTTGGCCACCTCATGCGAAGAGTTAACTCATTGGAAAAGACTCTGATGCTGGGAGGGGTTGGGGGCAGTAGGAGAAGGGGACGACCGAGGATGAGATGGCTGGATGGCATCACCGACTCGATGGGCATGAGTTTGAGTAATTCCGGGAGTTGGTGATGGACAGGGAGGCCTGGCCTGCTGCAATTCATGGGGACGCAGAGAGTCGGACATGACTGAGCGACTGAACTGAGTTGAACTGATGTGTTAAGGAGTGTATTGTTCAGCAATGTGATCAGCATTGCTTGCGATCGCCCCCAAACAGAAACCCTCAGGTTAGTTAAAGGAGGACCAGTTAAATACAGCATGGTGCACCCAGGTGTTAGAATACTGGGCGGCTGTTACAAATGAAGATATGGTGAAATCTCACACAGTGACGAGAATAAGTGAATCCCACCTAGATGGTGTTGAACAAAGGTGGCCAGAAGCCAAAGCACACACACTGTGATTCCATTTGCAGACGCGCATAAAGGCAGGCAGAGCTAATCCCTGCTGCCAGGCCGCAGGATATGGGTTACCCCTTGGGGGAGAGTGACAGAGGATGGAGGTTTTCTGGGGGCCGCTCATGTCTGCTTTTTGATCTGGGTGCTGGTTACCCAGGTGTGTTCAGCCGGTAAAAAGTCATCTGCTGTACACACAGGATTTCTTCACTTTTCTGTAGGTGTATTGGATTTCAACTCAAGGTTTAAAGTGCGGTACCTTCTGTCATGACCACATGTGACCGTACTTATAGTTCAAACACAGCACGTTGTGACAGATTTAGAAATCCGGTGAAAATGGATTATGGATGATTAAAAATAAAAAATGAAATAAAACCATTTAAGAAAATTAAGCAGGGTGGGAGGTGGGAGGGCAGTTTAAGAGGGAGGGGACATATGCATACCTATGGCTGATTCGTGTTGATGTTTGGTAGAAATCAAGACAATATTGCAAAGCAATTATCCTTCAGTTCAGTTCAGTTCAGTTCAGTTCAGTTCAGTCACTCAGTCATGTCCAACTATTGGTGACCCCATCCTTCAATTAAAAATAAATAAATTTTAAAAAGCAAAAGCAAAAAAGAAAATTAAAGCAGTTTCAGGAGGCCCATGGAAGCTGATAAAAGAAGGCCATAGGACACTCTGTTCAATGAAAACAGCAGGGCTGCACCCCGTCCTCTGCCTGTTAAGCAGGAAGGGAGGAAGCAGGATCCAGGAAATTGGTTTCCCAGCAACAACTCCAGCTCACATCTCATTGGTCAGAATGACTTCACATGACCACCTATAGCTGCAAGAGAGCCTGGGCATCATAGTCTTTTGCTGAGTTCTATTGGTAGGGGAGAAGAAATCTTGAGTACACGATGGAGTATTTCCTCCACACCTTTTAAGAACAAAATTCACCTAATGAACCTATTTGCAGAGTCCCTGGGAATGAGGCAGGAATGCACCTTCCAGCTTGAAGACTGGGATGTCTTAGGCCTAGGCATGCCTCTGCTGACTATCCTCGTTCTTTGGCTCCAGCAAGGACCTCCCAGAACTGCTTGGCTGTTCAGGATCATTAAGAATTAAGGCAATTAAGGGCAATTAAGAGGAGGAAGAGGAAATTGCCACTTGTGGAGCATTTCCCATATGTGAAGCCAGTGCTTCTCAAGGGTGCTGCCCAGCATCCTCCCAGCATTTTGAAAAGCATGAAATTATCACCTCATTTTACAGATGTGGTAAAGGGAGGTGAGTGCCATAGGGAGACGCTGATAATTCTTCGGGGGGCACAAGGTTTTTATTCTAGGTGCTGGGCATGCTGTGAGCTTTGCCTATGTCCCTCTAAGTCTTCCCAGGTGGCACTGGTGGTAAAGAACCCGCCTGTTGATGCAGGAGCTGTAAGAGGCACCAGTTTGATTCCTGGGTTGGGAAGATCCTCTGGTGGAGGAAATGGCCACCCACTCCAGTATGAGAAGGCCTTCTGGAGAATGGAATGTCTACCCACTCCAGTACTCTTTCCAGGATAACCCCATTGACATAGGAGCCTGGTGGGCTACCGTCCGTGGTCGTCACAGTCAGACACAGCTGAAGCGACTGAGCACGTGCACTCTAAGGCCAGTTCTAGGAAGCACTGCGGTCTTGCTGTTGTACAGAGGGGAAGAGGGAGCCTGGAGAAGTTCAATGACACCCTCAAAGTCAAAGGAACTGGCCCCCACTCTGTACCTCCAAGCCCCAGCTCTCACTCCCGCCCCTGGTGCCTCCTGCCAGAGCCCATCAGTAGGTCCAGACCCAGGCCATGAGCAGGGCACCAGAAGGCTCTGGATGTAAGCTCTGGCTCCAAGAGGTTGAGGAAGTCAGCCAAGGCCATACAGTGAAGGGAGGCGGGGCCTGCATGAAGCCCAGGTCTGTTGGACACTGAAAATCAGGCTTCCCCACCGCAGCCCCAGCCTCAGGGGATCAGCTCTTCCCATCCATCCACCCACCCCCTACAGAGCCCCACGGAGGGGCTCCCCACCCTGTGGGCTGGGGCACCCTGTGCCCCATGCAGAGGAGGGACCTCAGACTCCCTAACACAGCCTGACCTCAGGAGGTCCTCCAGGGCACCCGAGGGGCTCCCTCCGCGTGACCTGGAGCCCCGGGTTCACGGCAAGGACAGCATGTGTCTGCCGGCCCTCCCAGGCCCTGTTGTCACCGTGGCACGTTTGGCGGCATGTGACCGTCCGCGTGTGTGGCCCCTGCTGCCGGTCTCCATCCTCAAGGCTGCTGAAGCCGGGAGGGTGGCCCCATGTGCCACGTGTGCCTGCCGCCTGTGCACCTTCTGAAGCCTAGAAGGCTGGCCTTCTCCTTGCTGCGCTATCTCTACTGCGTTTCAAAAGGATCCAATTTCCCTTCGGCATCCGGCCCCGGCCGCTTCCAGGTTGGCATGGAATATGCAAAGGGGGCAGCTCTTTCCGGGCTGATGTATGGGCCCCTTGCTGGGGGTGGGGTGGGGGGCATCTGTCTCCAGGAGACCCCTGCTCCTCGGGCCAGGTATTGCTGGGGTCATGGCCCTGGGAAGGTCGCTGCGGGTCAGATGAGTGTGATGTTGAGTCTATCAGTGATTCCCCTGCAGCGCAAAGCCTGAGCATTGGGGCTCTGCTGGAGGAATTAGTGAGATCCGTCACGAGGGAGGGGAGGGGCGTTGCTGGCTAAGGTCACAGGGTCAGTTTGCCTCAGTGACCAGTGCCTTGTGGGGGCGACAAACATGCCCCCTAGCCCCTGCTAAGCCTGCCCTGTGGAACGCCCGCCACCCCCAGGCTGTAGAAGGAGAGTCCGCAGGCAGTGACCTGAGAGCCGAGCCCATAGTAGCTGCTCAGTAAATTGGATCTGAAAGAACACGTGCATGCATGGATGAATGGACTCACCACCTGACCGGGCGGCGCACACCTGCTTTGTCTCCGTGCTGCCCAGCCCCACTCCACCTTGGTCAGAGCACTCTGACTTTGCTTCGAAAGGGTTTACTTCTGTCCTGTCCTCCCAGGCAGAGATGGCCTTGGGCCTCGGGAGATCTTGTCCTGGCCTGGAAGCTGGTCTGTGCACCAAGGGCGGAAGGGCTCCCAGCAGCTGTAGTCATTCATTCCATTTCAGGTACCAGGAAGGCATGTCTTGGCTGAAGGGTTGCGGAGGGCAGTTGTCGGCCTGTCCTGGGGGCCCAGGCAGTGCCTCCTGCCCTCAACCCCTCCCTCTCTGATCATGCATTCGTCCAGCAAAGCCCGGTTATGCCCCCTCTGCATGCCACACCCCCCAGGCACTGGCAGAATGTGTGAGTCCCCACGCCACTGGCTCCTGGTGCTGTGGGTGACAGAGGACTTCAAACGGGGGGAGGGGGCAACTGGAAAAGAGAGGCTGTCCAAACTCAGGGATCTGGGGGATCTGGGTGCCCCCCGTTCTGAGGAGCTGGAGGCCACGGGAGACTCCTTGGGCTCCCAGTGGTCAAGGGTGGCCGTGGAGATAGGAGGCTGCAGGTGAATCTAGGGCCTTTCCCCTTCAGAGACACTTACACAAAGGGACCAAGAGGCTGACCTGAATGCCCCCTCTCCCCCCGAACTTGCCCCCCACCCCCTGTTTCTGGAAACAGCTCAGGAAGTGAGCATTTTTGCACAGCCATCCTGCATGTGCAGGGTGAGCGCCCATGGGAAAGAATTCTCTTTAACTTGTTGTTTTCTCCTGGCATGAGCAGCCCTTTCAAAGGGGATTTTCTCGGCCACTTTTGTTACATGCCGTTTTGTTTTCCTGGGGGGCGAGGGGGAGGGCTAGGTGCTGAGTAATGGGGCCTTTGAACGCTTGTCCTCAATAATTATAAGCCAGCTCCGCGTCCCCTGAGGACCCTGGCACACAATTCTTGGAACTGTCCCGTTCGCTCCATTATGTTACAGAAAGTGCAACGCCGGAGGCATTTTTCTGGAGAATCAAGATCTGAAACCAACATTATCTTATTCTCTTATTGTTGGCACGGGAAGAAACCCGAGCCTCTGCCAAGGGAAACATGTCAGACTTCCATCAAGTTCCTGAAGGTCAGAACCTTCGAGACTGGTGAATTTTGATTTCATCTTAGGAAAAACTCAGAGTGTAATGCCAGGACACAGTGAATATTTTAAGTAACTTTACACATTAAGTAGAAAACAAAAAATAATGATAAAGAAAAAAGGAGATGGCCGGTTCACACCCCCGCAGGGCAGAGGAGGTGGGAGAATAACAAAATACAAAAAGATCCTCAAAAATGCCGAGCCTGCTCTTTGTTCCCTCAGCCTTGGCCACTCTGTGCTCCGAACATACCTGCTCTGTGCCCCTCAGTATTTTATTTAATCTCATTGAACCTAGCTTCGATGCCTTGATTCTGTGACACCTTCCTGTAATCTCTCCAGTCCAAACTGGCGTTTCTCTTCTCTGCAGACTCACACTTTTGCGTTCTGTGTTACCTGTTTATTGTTACCATGGTCATTCACGAGCACACCTGTCTCCCCGTCTAGACCCCAGGCTCCCTGACAGCGAAACGCTACAGGTCTGCATAGTCTTCCTGGGTGCCGGGCACGTTGCCAGGTCCTTGGCAGGAGATCAGTATCCACTTGTTCCATTAACTGATGAGATAATTTATAGAAACAGGACCTGCTGCGCATTTGACAGTGCTGATTCTGCTGGACCCCAGAATCAGTGCGCCACAGCCCCCAGTGCAAACCTCAGTCACTGCCTGCAACGTCTGGGTGCACTCCTTTATTATTTATTAGCCGCCAAATGTAAAAAGGAACCAGAGCTGGCTTACAACTTAAAACGCACATAAACCATGAGAATTCACAGTTAAAGGCTGATCAGAAATCTCTGAGCAGGAGGCGGATCGATTTCCAGGAATCTGGAACGAGTTAGGTGCTGTAATTAAACATAAAATTTTACTCTGAACTTCCTGGCAGCCAAGACAAAATGGAAATTATTCAGGATCATCAGCGCCTTCCTGTTATTCAATTCTAGGAGAACTTGAAGGAGCCGGTCCCTATTTAAGGTCTCTGGAAAAATGCTTTTGACTTCTATTTTGTTAAAGATACAAAACATTAGTCACATATTCAAATCGGAGGTCATCCAAAGGTGATAGGAAGAGGACGCAGGGCATACGGAACCCCGGAGGGCTCAAGTCCTCCCACACCAGTGCCTCCTCGCTGGGATCCTGTAACTGTTAGGATGACTGCTAGCTGCCGTGACAACCGCCCCCCTCATCTCGGGGCACACGTCGTGTGCAGGTGGTGTGGGTCAGTCACTATCTCCCTCCGTGAGGTCATCCAGGATCCTTTGTCTGGGGTCCCCCCACGCCTTCCTCTGTGGTCCTCCTCACCCAGCTAGTGCTTGGAGAAAAGGAGAGAAAAGCATGCACGGCCGCTTCTGAGCTGGTTAGACTGGGACGGGACCCCGTCTTGTCCACTCGTGTGTCACCATGAGAACTTGTCCCAGGGCCTCTTTAGGCCCAAGGGGCTGAGAAATGTAGTTCCTGGCTCCACAGCTAAGGGGATGCACAACCATATGTCAGAATCTCCAAGGACACGCTTGTTAAAGCCTCCTGGCTCAGAGCATCTGGGCGATGTGAGGTGTGAGTTTGCACAAGCTCTGGCAGTGACTTCCAGGCACGTTGATGGAGGAGTCTCCATCCCATGCCCACCTCCCACCTGACCACATGCATTGGCTGGACACTGTCCCCCCTACACCAGCCCTGAATCTATGTCCTTCTCGGAACCTCAGAACGTGACTTTATTTGGAAATAGGATCTTTGCAGATATGATCAAGTCAAACCAATGACTGGGGTCCTTCTAAGAAGAGGAGAAGAGGTGGACACAGACACACGTGGAGGAGACAGCCCTGAGGCTACCTGGAGGAGGCAGAGGACAGGAGGCCGGGACGGTCCTCCCCTGCAGTCTTTGGGGAGACGCTGGCCCTGCCCACACCCTGACTTTGTGTGTGCGTGTGTGTGCACGTGAATTTTGACTTTATTACTTAGCAGGGCATGTGGTACTGACATCTTGAAGCTTCATTTACTTTTGAGAAGTGGGGATACTAAAATCTATCTCGCAAAATAATATCAGCAACATGCTTTGCATAGAGCCTGTCATATGTAATAAGCACTTAAAAACAGGAGCTAATACACCCCTGGACCAGAAAAGTGATTAAATTACTCAAAGTGCAGTTTATGAGATAGTAATTGCACATGTAAACTCGAAGTCAAAGTCTGCATATGCAAACTCGTTAACATTGTCATTTAGGAATTAGTTCTTCATTAGCAGCGTTTTCCACAAAGCAGAACCATATAGGATTCTTCTCCGCCGAGGCACAAGACAGGGGTATCCAGCAATAAATTGTAGTTACCACCCGTTGTCTTCTGAACAAATCTTAGGTCAGTCTGCGTGTGTCATGCTCAACCGTGTCAGACTCTTTATGACCCCGTGGACTATAACCCACCAGGCTTCTTTGTCCAGGGGATTTCCCAGGCAAGAGTGCCGAAGTGGGTTGCCATTTCTTTCTCCAGGGGATCTTCCAGACCCAGAAATCAAACCTGTATCTGCTATGCCTTCTGCACTGGTAGGCAGATTCTTTACCACTGAGTCACCTGGGAGGTCTGCCTCTGGCTGTCAGTTCTCTAAAACCAGTCAAGCACGTCCTCATAGTTAATTCTTCCTTTCTGGGCGAGTTTTCTTTCCTAACTACCTTTTGCCAGGTTCAGATGGTGCCTACTTGGGGAAAACAAGTGTATTTTAGCATTTAGTGTAATACATTATTTTTTTTCACAGTTTATTTGGGGACTTACGGCCTCTAGAACCATGAGACAACGTGTCTCTGCTGTTCTAACCTTCCACTCTGTGGTCACTTGTTATGACTGTCATGCAAGCTCGTTCACCATCCGACAGTGTCGTGATTCTGAAGGGACGCAGGGCTGGAGAATCTGTGCCGCCCCGAGGCTTCCGCCCTCTGGCAGGGGCCTGGGAGGGCTTGCGCTTGACACTGGCAACCAAGCAGCCATACTGCACGCAGGCCCCGCTCTGCAGGGAGCGCCCATGAACACCTCTCCACTTTGGGCTTCCTGCTCCTCAATTGTGAAACGAAGGGCTGGGCCTGGGAAGGAGGTACTCCTGCTGTAGACACCATCGCTGGGAGTCTTGTGGAAGGTGGCGGCACGTGGGTTCCACTCAGGCCCTTTGAATGGGTGTCATCAGGGCTGTGGTCGGGGGCTGTCACAGGCTTCTGTAAGAGGTGGTCCCGGCACGCACTTGGCAAAGGGTCCCGTGGACTAGTCAGGGCATTGGCGCTCTCCCTGGCTGGTCCTCAGTTGCGGGACAGCAGCTTACGTGGTGGAAAAGCTGGGTGTCCCTCCTTCTGTCTGCCTGTGGGGCTGAGCTTTCCTCCACATGGATTTGCTTAAGAAGATGCCCCGGATTACAAGGGCCGGGTTAGGCAGGTTGGTGGGGAGGAGAGGAACCTCTTTATTGTGTTAGAATAACAGCCTCAGCTGCTGTGTCGAGTCGATCTGAGAAGACATTTTTTAAACACAGACTCATCATCTGGGCAGAGAGAGTAACAAATAAAGCAAATGGAGCCCAGCAGAGTCTAACAGCCAAGGCGAACTTTATTTTCTGGAACAGAAGGTATGACGTCACCTCCTTTGTTTCTCTCGTTCTCAGATTAAATTGGTTTTGCCCAGTCTTAATATTTATTAATTTCTTTCCATATTAGTTGGGGGAAAGTTGCATATCCTCTTTTTCTAAGCGTATAGGTAAAGAAATCATATGGAAAAAAGATGAACCCATTTGAGCACAGAAAACTTTCATAAAACTTACTACAAAATCCATTACAAAATCAGAAAGCAAACAAGAAATTGGCGGGAAATTAGCAACATCCATGCAAGACTTTCTAATCAGCCTCCAGAAGGCTAAGCAGAGATTAATTCTAATAAATGTCTAATACGAATTAAAATACTTGGTATGCAAATAGCACTGGTAAATCATAAGGTCAGGCAATTAATGCAACATTCAAAAGGCAATGAGTATTTCCAAGCAATTCACACAAGAAATTCAAATGGCCCACTACCTGGAAAATATCCACCTGCAGTAGCCATCTGAACAAAGAAGCTAAGACTCAGATGTCCTGTCTGTTTTCTGCCCACCAAACTGGCTACGGGTTTTAAAAATTATGCTGTTCAACATGAGATTTTTGAGAAAAGTACTCTTATCAGATATAGCTGCTGAGACTGCAAGTTGATACGACCTTTACGGAGTGCTCTTTCATACATTTTTATTGATCGGGCTGTTTTTGGATGTGCTCCATCTCCGTCGCTGTGCGCAGGCTTTCTCTCGCTGCAGTGAGCCAGGGCTCCTCTTGGTTGGGGTGGGCGGGCTTCTCGCTGCGGTGGCTTCTCTTGCCGAAGCGCACAGGTGCTCAGGCGCATCTTGCAGCCTGTGGGCTCCAGGGCGCCGTCTCAGCAGTTGTGGCGCACGGACTTAGTTGCCCCGAGGCATGTGGATCTTCCCCGACAGGAGGTGGAACCCGTGTCCCCTGCATTGGCAGATGGATTCTTATCCACTGGACCACCAGGGAAGCCCCTGTAGAGTGAAGGTGACCTGGGTATTGAATGCCTTACACGTACACACTTACTAAGGCAGCTCTTATGTCTGTAGAAATTGAGCCAAAGGAAATGCTCAGGTGCTGTAGCAAATAGATATAAATCATAGCATTATTTATATATTCTGAAAAAATGGCAGTTACATAAATAACTGCTAACCTGGAACTGAGTAAATTGAAGATGAGACATGCCTGCAAAGAAATGCTTTAAGTCATGTTCTTAAGAACCCACCTGCCGGTGCAGTAGACATGAGACATGGGTTCGATCCCTGGAGGAGGGCATGGCAACCCACCCCAGTGTTCTTGCCTGGAGAATCCCATGGACAGAGGAGCGTGGTGGGCTATGGTCCATGGGGTCACAAAGAGTCGGACATAGCCGGAGAGGCTTAGCATGCATGCAAAAAATAAAGGGGTAAGGCATGTTTACAAAATACACAGGGCAAATGTACACATGTTAAAATAACTTGCCAGACAATACAAGTGTCATGATTTTAAAGTTAAGTATTTTATCTCTTGGGTTGTGGAGGAAAATAAAAACTGCTTGAAATGAATCTGAATCTTAGCATAGCAGTCTGACTTTATGTGTTCACGTGTGAAGTGTCTGGACAGCTGAAAAAGCATTGCTGTTTGATTTTCATCTTAATTAGGGGCTGGTCTGTATTTCCCAGATTTTCTACAATGAACGTGTATTATTCCTAGGTTTTCTGAAGGATGTGGAGCACTCGCACCTCTGTCCAGTCCCTTCTTTGTGTTGTGTTGCCTGATGGTCGTGAGCTCAGGTGGGCTTTAGGAGCAGCCCTGGGCTATCTGAGGGAAGAAGGGACGGGACACTGGTAAAAAGCTGCGAGGGCCTCTTCCTGGTCGCATTCATCTCTGCTGGCCGAGGACTGAGGGCGCTTACACACAGCAGCTCCGAGAAGAAGTGGCTTCCGGAACCGGGCCAGCTTGACACCGGCTTCCATCCGCTCCCCACCAGCTGCTACCTGCATGGCCTGTTGGGCTTCCTGCAAATACACTGGAATAACGGGCTCTGTGGGTTTCAGCAGTGTGATATTGCAATTTATAATAAGAACTGCGTCATTTGGTCTTCCTTCTAGTCAGATGGCCCAGCACCTCAAAAGCCTTGGGGTTTCCTCAGTGAGCAGAGCCATCAAGGTATCTTGTTAAGTTAATGGGGATGCTTTGTGCAAAGTCCCTAGGTCACCTAAGGAGGGACCACCTAAGGATGGCCAAGGGCTCCGACCACGTGACTAGAGGGTTGAAACTTCCAGCCCCAGTGCCGACCTCCAGGGCGGGGAGTCGTGGGCTGGAGATCCAGTTCCAGTGGCCAGTGACCTAATCCATTGCGCCCGTGTACTGGAGCCTCATAAACCCTGAGACCAAGTGATCAGGAAGCTTCCAGGTTCTGAGCCCGAGGAGGAAGAGAACGGCATGCCCAGAGCATGGAAGCTGCTTTCTCCCCCCTCCCTCTGCCATCCCTCCCTCCACACTGTGGCCTGGGCATCTCTTCTGTCTGGCTGTTCCCGACTTTTAAGCTTTTACAATAAACCAGTGATCCAGTCAGTAAAATGTTCCTCTGAGTTCCGCGAGCCACTCCAACAAACCAAGACGACCCGAGCAGGGGTTGGTGGGAACCTCCGGTCTATTTACAGCCAATAGGTCAGGACCGTAGGTGACAATCTGCATTGGCCCTTGGCATCCAAGGCCTGGGGAAGAAGCCTTGTAGAACTGAGCCCTTAACTGGGAGTGGGGGTGGGGTGGGGTGGGGGAGGTCCAACCCTGCCTCCAGGGCTGAGTGCATAGCTCAGAGGTGTGATAGAAATCACACATTGGAACTGGTTCGAGAAGTTTGCTCTGGGGCATCGTGGATCGCTGATCCACCAAGGAACATGGGTTGGGCCCCGTGAGACCAACTTGACGTTCATGGGTTAAGAGTATGGCAGGCCCGGTGGGGAATTGGAAGAATGGTAGTCCAAGATCACACCGATGGTGTGGGGGCCGGCTCCCTCCTTCAGGAATTGAAGCTCTTTTCATCCTCACAGCAGCCCTGGAGATAGGGACTCTTAAGAGTCCCACTTCACAGATGGGGAAACTGAGGCCAAAGTTGCAGGACTTGAACCTGAGGCTGGCTTCAAAATCCCTGCTTTTAAGTGGTCTACAGATGACGTGTATTGGTGAGGGCAGGACCTCTGGGGGTGGGTGGGCAGTGCCGCTGATTCCCAGGATGCTGTCACCTGGGTGTGGGCAGACGGCTAAACCTGGGAGCCCAGAGTTGTCCCCCGGAATCACTAGTTGGGGCTCTTCCTGAGAAGGTGTGGACATCTGCTCAGGGTCAACGGGTTGACTGGCTGCTCCTGCGAAGATAAGTCCATGCCCTGCCCCTGGGAACCCTGTGAAAGCGGCCTGACATGGACGAGGGTCTTTGCAGATGTGATTAAGTTGAGCATATCAAGGGGAAGTCATCCCAGATTATCCAGGTGGGTCCTGAATTCAGAACACTGTGCTTATAAGAGGCATGCAAGAGAGAGAACGTGGGTTGAGGGGGGGCAGTTCAGAGGGATGAAGCAGAGCTTGGAGAGATGCTGTCTGCTGCCAGGGACCACCTAGGGCCACAGGAGCTGGAACAGGCAGGAGGGCCCCTCCCCGGAGCCTCCTGAGGGTGCCGCCCTGCCCACACCCTGACTTCAACGTCTGGCCTCCAGAGTCGAGAGAAGATGGATTTGTGTTGTTTCAAGCCCCAGCGTCTGTGGTCCTCCATTCCAGCAGCCCCAGGGCACAGATAACAGGAGGAGACGCAACAAGGCACTCCTTGTGCCTACTTGTGTTGCGCTGGACAGGCCGCCCCAGTCCTCAGTGTCTGAGAACAGTCTGTGTAGGCTGCTGCCCGGCGAGACTTCCTGCACGGGATCCGCAAGGCTGGCCTCCCCGAGCCCTGGCCGGGACCTAGAAATAGCTCTGGCCGCAGCGCCCTTTTTTGGTTAATGGATTGGGCTTGCGGTGCCTGCCACTTAAATAGCTTCACCAGCGGGGAGGCCGCGGGGAGCCTGGCTCCATTCCTCCCGCCCCATCTTATCATGATGGATTGCCGCTCCGGAGTGAGATGGAAACTTAAAAATGCCTTGCTCCGCACAGCTCCGGGCAAGGCCTTGCTGGTTTGCTTCGCAAAGCCAGGGTCGTAAACTTTTAAAAATAGGCACCGGGCTGCCAGTCTTGTGAAAGGAGACTCTGATTTATCGCGATGCACCGTCACCACTGCAGATGGTTCTGGAACTTGCCGGAAAGACTCTGTTGGTTGTGATACTCTTTACTTCTCTCATGCTCCTCAAGGATTTTCTGGATACCCTTTGTGGAAGGCAAACATCTATCGCTCGATAACCGCTTCCACAATGGTTTGAACCCAGAGGTAATCACCGCTCTTTAGAGACCGTTTGGACCAAGGAGAAAGCAATTGTCTTGAGCCGCGTTTATACTGAGTGTGTGAGCACACAAATCTCTGGAACAGGGGATTAAAAAAAAAAAAGGAGTAGGGGGAGGGGGGTGGGACATGTGCCACCCTGAGAACGTTGCTGTTAAAAGTATATTTAGCCAATTCCATTTGGATAATAGTGGAAAATGAAATTTGCCAGGACTCAGCTGACCCCTTTATGGCTGAAATCAGATCCGCTGAGTGAGAGGCAGAGGGGCTTCCTAACTGCCCTTATTTCTTCTTTTATGGAGGCAAGAAAATGTGGAGACAAACAGTAAGAAGGAGGAATCACTTCTAATCCTGCCACTTCAGGACGACCCCCACTACACAGGCTGCGGCCCCCAGCCCCCTGTCCTGTGGCCCCCACCCCCCTGTCCCGCGTCTACATACTGTGGGTGTCCACCCGGCCGGTGGCAGCCCTTCCCCCACTCAGTACATCGCAAGCCTTTCTGCATGCATTGCGTAGTTGACAGCCTCATTTTAAACGACGAGGTTTGTTGCGTGGGTACACTGTGTCTCTTGCTGCACCCTTGGCATAATAATCTGATTAAAGACTAATCTGTGATTCTGGGAGGGAGCAAGAAGCAAGTTCTTTGTCCATGATTCTCTTTCTCTATGCTGAGTGCACGGGCCACCTTGGACGCCAGCTTTTGTCCTCCTGTGGAGATTCGATGCAGTCCACAGGGGATGATTTCTCACTAGAGTGGTGAGTTAGAGGCTGTCATTTCAGCCCTCTCCAGGCAGGGTTTGGAGCCCGCTGATGACAGAGAAGAACATGGACTCCATCCAACAGCGTGTGGGTCCCGAGGAAGCTGGAACATTCTTGATCTGATTAGAGGAGGAGGAACATTTCTGAAAGTGGGTTTCTCTGGGCACAGCAAGAGCCCCAGACAGGGTCTGTTCTGGAGAGCTGGCCATCAGGAACCCCACTGACGGCGTATGTCATTCAGGAATCAAATCTGATGCTGTTGACAGAAATCCCCCAAAGGGCGGGGTGTATAAATGCACTAGGTATATAATTTTTTTTTCAAGTGTTAAGAATTCCCAAGGTGGCAGGGGACAGCATCGTTCAATCCAAGACTGTCAGTATTAAGATCTTTTCACTCTGGAGGGGGGGGGGTGTGTTCTTTATGGTTGTCTTGTGGCATCGAGATGATTGCCCATCTCCACCCCCTATTGTATATACACCCTTGAGACTGTTTCACACCCAGAAATCTGGACCTCCCACTCCTCCATCCTTACACGTCCACCCCCACGACTGGTAACCATTCGTTTCTCTTCTAGATCCTTGAGTCTGCTTCTTTTGTGTTTTATTCATGAGTTTGTTCTGGTTTTCAGATTGCGCATGTAACTGATAGCGTAATAGCCCTCCAAGCGCATCCACGTTGCTGCAAACGGCATTCTTTCTCTCTTTTTTATGGCTGCATAGTATTCCGTTGTGTACCATGTATAACCATAGTATTCCATATATATACACCACAAGGTCTTCATCCACTCCTGTGTCAGTGGACCCTCAGGCTGCTTCCGTGTCTTGGCTGTTGCAAATAGTGCTGCTGTGAGCACTGGGGTGCCTGTGTCTTTTTGAATTAGTGTCTCTGTTTTTTTCGGATATGTGCCCAGGAGTGGGATTACTGGGCTATATGGTAACTTCTGTTCTTAGCTTTTTGAGAAACCTCCATACTGTTTCCCACAGTGACTGCACAGAAATAAAGTTTCTTTAAAAAAGAACCTGTAAGTAAATCAGCAAACAGCCCTCCAGGAGCGCCTGCCACAGGCGGGCCTGTAACTCTCAGGAGTGAAGCTGGTAGGAGCCGCGTGCCGTCCAAGCTGGACAGAGAAGCCAGCCGGAGCCCAGCTCTGCACTCTCATCGGCACAAGTGTTAGGTGCTAAAACGAAGGGCACCTACCTGGGGCCTCCTGCTGTCAGAAGGCCGGGTGTGCAAGGACACATGGACAGCTCCTTGTCAGCTGGTGTGACTTAGCACCACGTCACCTGGGCATCAGGGCACCCCTCTGGAACCCTCACTGTAGGAAAATGGTCTCTCCTGAGCAAACTGTTCCTCCAAACAATTGCACTTCACACTCTGGACTTTCCCTGGTGCCCTGGTCTGTTCCCTCCCATTCCTCATGGACACCCTTGGCCCTGGACATCTGACCCTGGTCGAGATAACAGAAGAAACTGAAAAGGGTGCATGTGCACACGTGCAAATGGCCGTGCTCACTGTCCCCTCCCCCAGTTTAATGCTCATCCCTGTAAGGGAACATATCTGATCCATGAGGTTCCTTGCCTGCCCCCATAGAGAGTTGAGTCTGGGAACCCCCCTCCTCCACTCTACGTGGTAAAGCAGACTTGAGAGAGCACTGCAGTTGTGCACACTCACAACACACGTGCCTCCAGGCCCACGGGAACACCTCCAGCTCCCCTCCCGCACGCTGACCCCATGGTGCGCCCTGTTTTGTTTCTCTTCCGTCTCTATCAGCCGCCTTCTCTGGTCCCCACTCCAGAGCTGAGGCCAATGACCATCCACGGAGGGCCATCTTAGAACCACACGGGGGAGCAGGAGAGGGTGGCAAGCAGGGCCCCAGCTAGTTCACTGGCTGCCTTAACAAGGCGCCACACTCTGGGGTCAAGTCCAACAACAGAACCTTATTCTTCCACAGCCAGAGGCCAGAAGTCCAAGACCCAGGTGCCAGCAGGGCTGACGCCTCCAGAGCCCACGAGGATCTGTCCGCTCCAGGCCTCTCCCCCAGCGCCTGGTGCTTGCTGACCGTCCTTGCTGCTCCTTGGCCTATGGGAGCACCACCCCGATCTCCGCCTTCACCCTCACAACTTGTCCCACGGTGGGGGCCTCTGTGTCCAGATTTTCCCATTTTATAGAGACAGCAGTCATCTTGGATTAGACTCCCACTTTAGTATGACTTCATCTTAGCCTTCCAAGGTCACACTCTGAGGCGCTGGGGCTCAGGACTTCAGTACAGAAACAGGGCGAAGCAATTCAGCCTGTATGCCAGCTCTCCTGCCAGACTAGAGAGTCGGGGAAGGCAGCTTCAGCCTGTGCGATGGAAGGAGTTACTCCATGCTAAGGAAGAGGCGAGCCAAGCTCCGGGCAGAAGGAACAGCATGTGCAAAGGTCCTGAGGATGCAGATAGGACAAGAAGTTCACTCTGGACAGAAGTTCTTGAGGAGGGACAGCTGACACCCAAGAGGGATGGGCCCAGGATGCTTAAGATGTGCACACAGTAAGATCTCCTTTTGTAAACTCACAGTCACAGTCATACACACTCTGGGCAAGACAGCAGAAGGAAAGATCTGAAACGCTGCTTGGACCATCCCTGGGCAGCGTGGGGTGGACACTCAGGGCTCAGGGTAACTGGGACGCACATGGGAGTCTCTGGTTCCTGAGACCATGTCACTTCTGTGAGGAGGCATTTTCCCGTGCAGAATGGTCTGGTCCGGGCAATTATGAAAACTTTTAAAGGCTTATGCAGCAACCCCCTCCAGAACGCTTCACTTCAGCCCTCCTCATAAACAGATTGTAAAGACGCAATCAGCCCAGAGCCCACTGCGCTGTGATAATCTGATGTAAGCCAGGCGCTGATTTATACGCGCCAGTCCAAACAAACATACCTGTAGACCATCAAACTGGAATTTCTTCCATACTTTCTTCTTATGCATTAAGGAACTGCTTTTATTTCTCTCTTGCCGGAGGGAAGTGATATATTTATTTTGCGGAAGAAGACAAGCCACGTGCAAGATGCTAGGTAAAAGTGGCGAGGGGCGAGGTTGGCCGGGTATAGGTTTCAGCTCCTTTACAGACAGGCCAGGTCAGGACTGAGGGGCTGGACAGGAGTGATGTCCAGTTCACTTCATGATGATGCTTAGAAACAACTCATTAGGTGCTTGTTAGGGGCCAGGCACTATTCTGAGCACTCTGTAAAGATTAGCTTTGAGACTCCTCCTTCCCCATTTTAGAGATGGGTAAACGGAGGCATCAGTGGCATCTGTTTCTCCCTGGGTTTTGGTTTGCCCTCTGCCTTCGCCTCCTGTCACTCTTGAACTCTCAAAATTTGAGACTGGATTGTCTTTCTTAGTCCTGGCTGGTGAAAACATCCAATTCAATGACTTTCACCCATCCATCCTCCCCAGCTCTTCCCGCTTCTCCTCCTCCTCCTCCCTCCCTTCCCCTCCTCTCCCCATGCCCCTCTTCCTAATAACATTCCGGCAAGGCTCAGCGTATGAATCACATGGTTGCCTCCAACCCTGCCTCCACGGCTTTTATCAGGTGACACCGCAGTTCCTTTGCACTGAACTCATCCGTGTGACTTTGTTTGGTCAGCAGCATGAAGGAGGGGTTGACAGCATGCTGGTTCTGAGCCTTAAAAGGCCGTGCATGTTCTCTTGTTCCACCGCCACTGCCGAGAGGGTCGTGTGCCCCGGCTTCTCCCATCTCAGGAGGAGGACGGGGGAGATGGGAGCAGAGCCGTCCTAGCTGGGCTCGACCTGGGTCACCTAGCTCCCAGCCAGCCCCGAGCCACAAGCTGCATAAATACCTCTCCCTGAAATTTGTGGCTGTTTGTTACGCAGCATTTTGTGAGCCACAGATGACTGCTACAAAGCTCGCTTAGCGATTTTGCCTCAGACAGAGAAGCGTGAAGAAGACAGAGTCATCTGTATTTTCACCATGCTGAGACAGGCTGTGGGAACATTTCGGGGTCTCTTCTTGGGCTGTCTTACTCTGAGTGTACATGTCTGTATCTGTGGGTTTACAAAATGAGATCTCACCATGTATGTATCACATGGGCTGGTTACCTGCTAGGACTCAGCAAGCCCTCCCCAGGCATTTCCAGCCCTGCTCATTCCAGAAAGTACTTTCTGTCTTCTCTGCATCCTCAGTCCGTCTGCACGTGCTGTCCCTTCTGCCTGGAGCACGCCTCTCCTTCTCCTTGGCTGAGCAACTCCTCCTCATCCCTCAGGTCGTGCTCTGCTCGAGGCTGCCTCCCTGAGCCTCCAGCCTGGGGTGGTGCCCGCTCTATGGTGTGCCCACAGCCCCTGTCCTCGTATTTAACAGCCCATCTCATGTGCGCCTGGGTGCTTGCCTGGTCCCTCCCCCAGACCGTGAGTTCCATGAGGGCGGGACTTTGTCTGATACTGACATAATGACACCGTGGACGGTTTTCCTCACGCCATTGAAGGCCAGCTTGACTTCAATGGGAAGTTGTCTCAAGCGTTGAGATGCTTAGGATTTCTTGCAGCTAGGGCAAGATATTTCTGCCTGTTTTCCTGAGCCAAGGCTTTCAGAGTTTCCTGCAACATGACGGGACTCAGATGAGCTCTGTGGTGGTACCCTGCCATCTTCCACCCCAAATATCTTGGTTGCCAATTCCTGCAGCCGCAAACTCCCTTTTTATGATAGCACTGCCCCTTTGCATAAACTTCAGTGGCTCCCTAGGTCCCTGGCAGAGTGTGTGCCAGGCTGATCATTTAGAAGTTGGGTACAGAGTCGTGGTCATGGTAGAGACTAGGCAGAGGAGAGTGAGCAGGGCTTTGCCAGGCTCCCTTGGCCCCAGCTTGCTGTCCTTCATGACTGCGTGCTCTCTGAAAACAGGAAACAGGCCTGCCCTTCTTCCACCAGGGTTGGGAGCCCTCAGGAAAGGTTTGATGACTGTGTAAATGACTGACTGCCTCATCGGGCTCCTGACCTTTGCTCCCTCCCTTTGTACCAATGGTCCCACTACGTGCCCAGGGTCCCAACCACAGTGCCCCCAGAGCCCTGGGTCTGCTCGGGCTCATCCCCTCCACTATCCCGCTGGTCCCACCTCTGGGTTTTAGGAGGCCGGGCCTCCACTGCGTTGGTCTCACCCTTCCTTGCTCTTTAACCACGCTCGGCCCAGAGGAAATAACATGCCGACTCCAGTTACAGACAGAAGGTCAGCAAACCCTGCCCCCAAAAGGATGGTCAAGGACACCCTAACTTGCCCTCTGGGGAGCCACCAGGTCTCAGCCATGGGGCTGTCTGGGTTTAGGTTCCCCGGAAGCACACTTGCCATAAGTGTTTTGAGCACAAGGAGGCCGTTTGGGAGGTGACCCCAGGAAACAGTGGTGGGAACCAGGGGAGGGGGATGGGGCAGGGAGGTGGCTGATGAAAAGGTGGAGGAAGGGACCCCCAAGGGCCCTCAGGGCAACGTGTGTGGCCCCTGAAAGACAGTGCTGGCCACGTCAGCCCCAGAGCTCTCCCTCTGGAGCTGGGGTATGCATCCCCCAAATCTCTCTCCCTCACTGCTGATGGCTGCTTTGGGGGGGGGGGTCCCTACAGCCCTGCTGCCCTGTGTGTGGACAAGCAGAGATCAGCTCAGGTGGAACAGCCTAGGGCTCCCAGGGCAGTTGGAGGAGGAGAGGTGAGTATTTAAGGAGCCTGGCAGCTTGGGTAACAGCTGGTTCGAAGCCACTGGAAAAGTCGGGGGGGTTTTCACAGACAGAGAAGTTGTCCATGTGGGATTCAGTTAGAGAGAAGGGAAGTCGGAGGAAAAATATGCATGGCGTGATGCTGCTGCTGCTGCTGCTGCTGCTGCTAAGTCGCTTCAGTCGTGTCCAACTCTGTGCCACCCCATAGATGGCAGCCCACCAGGCTCCTCTGTCCCTGGGATTCTCCAGGTGTGATGCTATTCCTGTTCAAATACATAACTCATAGGTATGTTTCTCTCTTGAATAAAGATAGCACATGAGGCCACGTCCACACACACTGTTTAGCAAGCTGGGCACGACAGTGGGGACAGGTCTGTCGGCCCTACTCACCTCTGAGTTGTTTGATTGTGTTGGCCTCGTAATGTAGGAGTCAGTAAAAATACACAAATGCTGCTATATGGGGGGGAAAATGACATGGTTCGTGGCACCAAATTAGTATTAAGTTAATAAAGTGGGTTGTAAAACAGTCTGTAGGATTTTTGTTTGCTTGTTCAGTCATTAAGCCATGTGCGACTGCGACCCCGTGGACTGCAGCACACCTGGCTTCCCTGTCCTTCACTATCTCCCGGAGTTTGTTCAAACTCACGTCCATTGAGTCGACGATGCCACCCAACCATCTCGTCCTCTGTTGCCCCTTCTTTTCCTGCCCTCAATCTTTCCCAGCATTGGAGTCTTTTCCAATGAGTCAGCCAAAGTACTGGAGCTTCAGCTTCAGCATCAGTCCTTCCAATGAATACTCAGGACTGATTTCCTTTACAATTGACTGGTTGGATCTCCTTGCTGTCCAAGGGACTCTCAAGAGTCTTCTCCAGCTCCTCAGTTAGAAAGCATCAATTCTTTGGGGCTCAGCCTTCTTTATGCATAGTCCAACTCTCACATCTGTATATGACCACTGGAAAAACCATAGCTTTGACTAGACAGACCTTTGTCAGCAAAGTGATGTTTCTGCTTTTAAATATGCAATCTATGTTTGTCATAACGTTCCTTCCAAGGAGCAAGCTACTTTTAATTTGGCTGTAGTCACCACCCAGAGTAATTTTGGAGCCCAAGAAAATAAAATCTGTCACTGGTTCCACTTTTTCCCCTGTTTATTTGCCATGAAGTGATGGGACCAGATGCCACAACCTTGGTTTAGGCTTCCCTTTTGGGCCATTTTTTGTGTATGTGTGTTTGCAGGTGTGTGTGTGCGTATGAGCATGTTTCTATGTCGTGTGCATATCCATCCATCTATATGCATATCTCTGTATTTACCTCTGTTGATCTACACCATCTTGCTATGCCTGTCCATCTGTTTATCCATCCATCCATCTATCTATCCACCTATCTATCTAGGGAAGAGAGGGAACAAGATCTCTGTTTGGTTAACTGTGGTGGTTCTGATTCTTTGGTGTGTTTTGTTTTTTTTTTTTTTTTTCCGTGTTTAGACTTTTCGCATTGGACATGGGTTACTTGTACACTTTTTAGAAATTATGAGCCCCTCCAGCTCCTGCGTCTGGGTGTATGGGTGTCCAAGAGGAGCCCTGGGAACAGGGGGAGGACGGTCGTCCTCTCGGTGGGAAGATGAGGGCTGCAGGGCCACTTGACCCCTGTGGCTCTTGTCGACTATCGGTGCAGCCCGTCCGGTGGAGGGCTGGCTCAGGATCTGAGGTCACACAGTTACATTTCTCCTGTTTCCCTGGCCCTGTCGGAGGTGAATGAAGGTGGAGAGGACTGGAGTCGTTCAGGAGGGCTCATGAAATGAGCAAAGGAGAGGACGGAGGGCAGACTGCTGGGGTCTTCCAAGTGGAAAGGGCATGGAGAGAAGAAGACAGGAGTATGGAGGATGGGGCAACTTCCCACAGCCATGCCAGAGCCAAACCTCCCCAGGCCTGGTTCATGAAGGTGCTCACTCAGCCAGTCGTTGTCTCTACGCATATAACACCTCCAAGGACCGTCCAGCCCCAGGGCCTTTGCACCTGCCGGCCCCCTGCCTGGGGTGCTGCTTCCCAGTTCCCCCTCATTCCTCCGTCTCGGTTCGGTTGCCACCCTGGCTCTCCCACCCCACCCCGTCCCCCTGTGAGTGCTCTCCAGCATGCCACTGTTCATTTTCCACGTGGCCACAATTGCCGCTCAGAACGCTCTGGGCCCTAGTTTGTTTTCTCTGTTATTGTCTGCCTCCCACCCGTGAAGGCGAGGACCTGGCTTCTCCAGTCCACTGCTGGGGCCCCCATGCTGGGGGACGTAGCCAGTGCTCCAGGTGGCTTGGTTCCCATCACAGGTCTGCCCACCCCGTGGATCACGGGACCTAGGGGGATTATCGGGGTCGAAACCACGCAAAGGAAAAAGACTTTACAGCGGGCGAGCTGGCCCCATGTTGCACTTCCTGTGTGAGTTCACAGTCAGCCCTGCCCCTGGAACTGCCATTACGAGTTTAGATTGTTCCAGAATCCCACTGCCGACGGTTCAAAAGGCGCCCAGCTGCTATCAGGAAATGGCTCAGGAAGGTCTCCGCTAAACACCAAGAAACTGAGATGCAATCAGCCGGGCTGGAATTCAGGAAAGCCCTGGCCCTGGGGCTGGAGGAGGAAAGACCATGTTTCAAGGCTAAAGCAGACCCATCTGCCCTCCTTCCACCTGCCGGCCGGGCCGACCCGCTTCCCGCCGCGGCCACCGCCTGGGGCACCGCGCCTGCAGGGCCAAGACCATGATCCGGCTGCTGGTGGGCAGGAATGTCCTGTGATTGCTGCGCCTTCCTGCTCCTTGGCATCGGCCAGTAATCTTTCAGTTGTGGTCTCGAAGGCCAAACACGAACCAGGATTTTCCATGATGGTTGCAATTTTGGCTTGTAATTTTATCACTCGAATCTAAATCCACTTCAGAAATGCCATAAACTAATTGTCACTGAATAAACTGAAACTTTTGAGGAGTTTATAAAAGTGATTTAATGAAAAAAAAAAAGAAAAGGAAAATAGAAAACAAATGTTGCCTACAGAATCGCTGGCAAAAAGGTAGAAAGCCTCTGTTTCTTTTGAAAGCATGCCCTGGTCTGGGCCCGAGCCCTGCCCGCCGAGGCTTCAGGGCCCAGTGGCTGGTAGGCTGTTTGTGTTGGAGCCTGTGGCGTGGATTTCACATTTGTCCCCAGGGAGGCTGACTCGGTTGGGGGTGGGGGGGCGTCAGGGGCCAGGAAATCGGTCAGGTCACCTGAAAATAAATGGCCACAAATCAGATCAAACCCTGATCTGGCAGAACGAACCTCGTTTCCTCGATTAAAAATAAAAATAATAACAGAGTGAACATTGGGGTTAAGTAAATGTGAGTTAATTACTAAACTGTGGCCGTTTTTCGCAGTTTCTGAAGATAAACACTTCAGTGCGAGTTGTCAGTTTACGTTAGGCAATAATTTGAATGACTACCGGTTAGCGGTTTCACTTCATTCATATTAAGAAACAATATACAAAGGGTATAAAGTGATCAAGCTCTGTTTATGCTGAAGAGGAGGGGTGTAACGTCAGCTCTCAGGAGTGGGGCAGAGTGAGAGCTTGGTCCTGGCTTTCTGAGGGCTTCTGCTGATCCTGAGTGAATGAAAATCTTTGGGGAAACTTCCAAAGACCTGACAGTCTGGGGCTGGTCGAGCAGAGGCTATCAAAGCATTCCCAGCGCCAACGGGGGAGGAGAAGAGTTTCGCTGGGGGCGTATCTGGTGGATAAGAGCTGTCTGTGAAACAGACAGGCCCTTCCCGGTTGGAGAGATCAGTATTTGGGGGTCTGTTGAATTCCTGCGTGAAGAATCTAGCTGGGACCCAGGAGATGGATTCCAGCATTTTCCCTGACTGCTAGGGTGGGGGCGGAGTACTTGTGGAATTCTGAGCTTCCAGGTTCACTGGGGAAAGTGGGGTCAGGACGGGGCCTCCCTCCTTCCTCGGCCTCAGAAAAGCCTCAGAACCAGGTGGCCTCAAACCCTGGAAATCTTGGCTCTTCTGTGAAAACACAACACACACACTGTGGTCAGAAATCAGCCTGGAATCCCAGGACTAGGAGCCTCTCACATGTTCCGGGTGAAAGAGCAACAGAGAATCCTGCGGAAGGCCAAAATGTTTCCTTTAGTTGAGCCGCTTGGAATAGGAGGTGGGGAGAAGCGACTGCAGCTGCCCGTCAACATGTGAACAGATGCTGTGGCCCACCCACCCCGTGGAGTATTACTCAGCCTTAAAAAGGAAGGAAATTCTAACGACTGCTAGGACACTGCCAAGTGAAACAAGCCAGTCACAGAAGGATGAAGGTCGCCCAGTTCCACCTCCATGAGGCCCCCTGAGGAGTCACATCCACAGAAACAGAAAGTAGAACGGCGGGGGCCAGGGGCCGGGGGAGCGGAGGGTGGGGCGTTAGTGTTTAATGGGGGCAGAGTGTCAGTTTGGGAAGATAAAAGCTCCCTGCAGATGGAACGCCGGGATGGCTGCACAACTGCGTGAGTGTGCTTAATGCCGCTGAACACCTAAAAACAGTTAAAATGGCAAATTTTAGGCTCTGTATATTTTACAACAATAAAGTAAAACCAATGTAAAACAGGTGTGAAGTTGACATGAAGCGATGCCTTGAACAATTTAGGCTTGGTTGGCAAATATTAAATAGTAGGCTATCTTGTGTTTAAATTGCCATCATCGTCATTATGACTGGTACCCCATGACTACTTTGAGATGCTTTATGAGGGAGAAAGCAACAGAGAGAGAAAGAGAGAGTTAACTTCTATTATTGATCTGTACAGCAGGATGGTAGATCCAGGGTTGTTGAAAGTAGGAAGTCCCTGTGATGCAATTTATAGTGTAAAATGGATACACCAGGTCTTTAAAATTAGAGAGTCCCGGGTTGTCTTAACTCCGCCCTTTCCAGCAATCACAGCTCCTTAAGTCCTTGTTGGGCAACAGTCCATTCTCTGCTGCCCAGAGCTGGGATCCACCAAACCAGGACCCGGGGCCTGCTCACGAATCACCACTTACATTTCAGATGAGCCAGTGAAGTGAAAGTTGCTCAGTCGTGTCTGACTCTTTGCGACCCCATGGACTATACTATACAGTCCATGAAATTCTCCAGGCCAGAATACTGGAGTGGGTAGCCTTTCCCTTCTCTAGGGGATCTTCCCAACCCAGGGATGGAACCCAGGTCTCCTGCATTGCAGGCAATTCTTTACCTGCTGAGCTACAAAGGAAGCCCAACCATCGTCCAAACCCTCTTGAACTTCCCTCCATCGTCCCCTGGATACCACGTGGAACAAGGCAGGATTTGTTCATGGGGAAGGGACAGAGGCAGCCAGTTCTAGCCTGGCAGGGCCCTCCCCACCAGCAACACCCACCCATACCCTCCTGGTTTCAGTCTCTCCGCAGCCCCAGCCTCTTCATGATCAAGTGTTTTTAGTCAAGGGGCTACCGACGTTGGCCGGAGATGTACAAGCACAGGGAAGGCGAGAGGGAACGGCTTGGCCCTCCAGATGTCGCACACCTCCAGTGACAGGGCCGGTGTCCTGGCTGAAGGGTGCAGTTGCTACAGACGCCTTCTCTGAGAGTCTGATCTTTAGAAATGCATCTAAATAAGACGTGCTTCTGCAGGAAACCGTCCGTTTAGCTTTCTCTCTCTCTGTCCCCCTTCATCTCTTTCCCTCCCGCTTCACCTCTCCCTTCCCCTCTTCTTCGGCCTACAAGTAGCTTCGGGGTGGCTGCCAAGAGAGAGACCCAAGGCTGGGCACAGAGTCCAACTTCTAGGTTTACGAAATCCCTCTCTTGGGGGAGAAAGAAAGAGCACAAAGTGTTTTTGCTTTCTTTCAAGTGAAAGCTATTCCCGTGGCTAGGTCCGCAGAAAGGTACCCACTTTGCCTAATGCCCTACAAAGCCCAGCTTGCTTCTCCAGGGTTTAAGGAGGTTCCTGGGGTTGCACTGTGGCTGCTAAAAGCAGGACATCCCCAGGTCAACCAGGCCCAGCTGGCCACCCCATTTCCCCAGCCGGTCTTCCAGCATCTTGAGCTCAGGTTTGAGACAAATCGCTGCAGACCATCAGAGTCTGGCTTGTCCTCGGAGCCCTAACAGGCTATCTGGCAGTGAACGGAGGCCTCTGATCTTATCTCCGTCTTCTCTGGCAAGCCTGGCTCCACCAAAATAACTTTTATCTGGAAATAAAATAATGCAATTAATGTCCTGTTTGATGCCCTCTCTGGTGATCTCAGCCGTAATGATTTAATGGGTGTCCTCCATCCGCTAATTACCTCGAGCATTTATTGAGTTAAAGGCACTCGGCCCAAAAGCAAGGGCGTGCCCTACTGAGGACCATGTGAGGTGGAGTGGGTCCACAGGCAGGGTTTTTTTTTTTCCCTTTTCTCCCCACCCCCCCCCCACACTGTCTGGCTCTCAGATGGCCCCGCACCCCACCCTTCCCGCAGCAGGAAAAGTGCACGCCACTCGCGAGTGTCCTGGCTGCATTTACGTCACCTAAAGGATTTTCTTTTTCTGGCTCACCCTCTGGCATTGCCCGGCCGAGAGGCTCCAGGAAAGTCGTAAACCCCGCTGAATGGCACCGTGGTAACGGCCTGTCCCATCAGACTGCGTTTGTGCTTTTCGTCTCATAATGTCACAATGAACTTGGCCGGGAAACTGAAACCGCCAGCTGTGTGTGGGTTTGGCTTTCTGCATTTCTAGGGGGAACCGGGCAGCAGAGTGGGGTAGGGGGGCAAGCCGGCTCCCTCGGCATCCTGGGGAGAGTCACCTTCCCCCAATTCTTCTGTAAAATCAGGCTGCCGAGAATCAGGCAGGGACCCCCACGGAATTGCCCTCTCAGCCCCCTGAGCACTTCCTGAAGCTTCTTTTCCATACTCAGAGCTGAATTTGTCACAGAGAGGCCCTGGGTGCGCTCAGCTTGGCTCTGCCACCGAGGAGCTGTGTGACCTCGGGGAGGTAGTTCACCTCTCTGAGGCCCAATTTCCATGTCTGCAGAACAAGGGCACATTGGACTAGGATATGTCTCATCCTGGGATCTTAGTTTCTATGGAAATTGACATTTTGTAAAATGGCTTAAAGTTGAGATCTGTTGGAGGCAGGCAGCTGGTAGTTTGGTCCGATCGGCCGAGTGCCGCCCCCCCCCCCCCCCCGCCCACCACCCTCATCGGGAGGAACCTGGGAGGGTGAGCCTCTCAACGTTTAATACACTTGCCACAAAAACCTCCCGGATGGAGTTTCAAGCTCATAATTCTTTTTTTTTTCTTTTGAACGTTTTATTTTGGGGTATAGCCAATTAACAAGCAATGTTGTGATGGTTTCAGATGGACAGCAAAGGGACACATCGTCCATACACGTGTGTCCGTTCCCCCCAAACCCTCTCCCATCCAGGCTGCGGCATAACCTTGAGCCGAGTGCCACGTGCTGCACAGTAGGTCCATTTAAAAGTATTCAAACTCGTGGTTCTGTGTTCTGTAACTTGCCAAGACCAGTGTCAGCTCGTCCGTCTGTCTAGCTAGCCTATCACCTTTCTCTGTGTCTCTCCCTCTCTGTATCCTAACATCCATCCATCTACCTTCTCTGCCCCTTGCTCCCTCTGCTCTCTGTACTTCTATACGTAGATGGCTCCGATTTGCGCTCATTTGTTCCCAAACTTTAACCTGTCTGAGGACCCCCCGACGTCTCTGACCCAGGGCCTGGGGTGGAGTCCGAGTTCTGCGTCTCTAACAAGCTCCAGGTGGGACCGGTGCTGCCGGCCCCTGATCGTGGATGAATATTTCCTAATCTTCTTCTGCACTTGCAAACACTGAAAGTGTCTTCCTGTTCGGTTTCAGAAGCTTTTGAAGAAAGTGAAAAGTTTCATAGAACAAAAACAGTGTAGACGATCGCTGAATGACAATGGTTCAACTTAGGATTTTTCCGCTTGAAGCTGGTGTGAGAGCGGCGTGCATCCAGGAAAAACCATGCTTTGCGTTTGGCTCTTTCCAGGGCTAGTGGTTTCTGGTCTGGCCCTCTCTCGTGGTGCTGGGCAGCCCCAGGATCGTGAGGGCAAATGACCCGTGTGCCTACCCCCTTTCTGGTTTTCACTTTAGGTACCGTATGCGATGAATTCTATGAGATGGTCAACACTTGATTATAAAACAGGCTGTGTTAGATGATGCTGCCCAGCAGTGGTTTGATGTGAGTGTCCTGCACATGTTCGAGGTAAGCCAGGCCAAGCTGTGACGCTCGGTGGGAGAGGCGCACGAAATGCATTCGCGGCTTCGGGTGCATCTATCAGGACAGCCCCGCTGTCACTCCCATGCCCGCAGGGTCGCCGTCCGCGATGCACCTCTGTCCCGCTCTGAAGTGGCTTTTCTGCAGCCCGACACCCGAGCACATTTGCATCTAGTATTTATCAGATAGATGATTCTTCCCCTTATGGTTGAAGCATGCAACTCTGATGAGTCAGCAGTCAGATTACGTGTTCACATATCCCAGGGGCCAGGCCACCCTGGGTCAGCACCCTGCAGAAGCCTTTCACATCTGGCCCGCACAGGACGTGAGCAGAGATGTCCATCCAGGCATTGTTTGTGGTGGTGAGGATGCAGGCATCTGCCACCAGGGCACTGGACAGTATGTGGGAGGTGCCCACCCCAGGGTGTGCGGTATCAGTTAGGATCCACAGATTGAGTCCATCCAAATCATGGATGGGTCTTTGTACTATGCTGGCCAGGGTGACGGGGGGAGGAGGTGGGTGAAGAGAAGGAGAGGGAGATTTTTTTGTTTGTTTATTTAAAAAAATTGTAATTGGAGAATAATTACTTTATAATATTGTAATGGTTTTTGCCATACATCCGCACGAATCAGCCATAGGCAAACATGTGTCGTCTCCCTCCTCCCACCTCCCGCCTCCCTCCTCCCACCTCCCTCCTCCCTCCTCCCACCTCCCTCCTCTGTCCAGGTTGTCGAAGAGCACTGGCTTCGGGGAGAGGGTAGCATTTGACACAAGACCACTTGTGCAAATTCTTTGCCCACAGACCTCTGCACAAGGATGTACATGGACACAGGGACACGCTGGAATGGTGAAAGCGCATCTGAGTGGGGACCCAGGCAGAGGGCATTAGAGAAATAAAACAGGAAATTAGAGAAGGTGCAGAGGCTGCTGGAGAACTGAGTCACCTTCCTTGTCTGTGGATGCCCACCGTTTTAGCTTTTTCACTTTTTTTTGTGTGTGTGATTTTTATTGGAGTGCAGTCGCTTTACGGGCTTGCCTGGTAGATCAGTTGGTAAAGAGACCGCCTGCAATGCAGGAGACCCGGGTTCAACCCCTGGGTCAGGAAGATCCCCTGGAGGAGGGTGTGGCAACCCACTCCAGCATTCTTGCTTGGGAAACCCCATGAACAGTGGAGCCTGGTGGGCTACAGTCCATAGCGTTGCAAGAGTCCGACACGACTAAGGGACTAAACGACCACTAACTGCTTTACAATGTGTTGTTTTCTGCTGTACAGCAAAGAGAATCAGCCACATGTGTGCATACCGCCCCTCTGTTTTGGATTTCCTTCCCACTCAGGTCCCCGCAAGCACCTAGCCGAGCTCCCTATGCTGTGCAGAGTGCTCTCCCTGTTGTCTACTTTATACACAGCACCAATAGTGTCTCCCCAGTCTCCCAGCTCCTCCCATGCACTTTTTCACTTTTCAAGTATTTATTTCTTATTGATTGTTTAGTTCTGACTCCTTTCTCCAGCGGCCTCTATTGCTTCTGGCTGCCTCTTCTCATCCACAAGGTGCTCAACGCCTGCCCTGCTCCTCAGGGTGTCATAGACTGGAGAACCCCAGGGGTGGTCGGAAGACTGGAGAGGCACGGAGAAAGGACTTCTTCTTCCGCTGTTCTACGCATCCCTGTGATGCGCAGTGATGAGGTGACTAGTGTTCTTTGTGGAATTTCAGTGCTGCCGCCCTTTGTGGGTGAGCTCATGATTAAAAGGCAGACAGACAGGTAGTCCAGACACCCCACCCCACTTCATCACAATCAACCAAGGCTCTTGATTTTAAAAAAACCTACATTCCCAGTGCCCACTGAATACCACACTCTCCCAGGCTGGGATTAAAGAATCTGCAGATTCTTTTGTTAAAAAAATTTTTAACATAAATTTTGCAGGTATTTGAAATTAAACCCAAGTTAGAACAGGCAGTGTAAGCCTGAACCTGGGTCTCCAGGTGCGGAGACTGGACTCCTCTGCGCCCCCTGGTGGCGAGGATGCCGCACACGCGGTCGTCCTGGGTGGAGAGGCGGGGCAGGTGGGCGCAGATAGGAACCAAGTGTGCGGCGAGTGTCTGGGGGAGGGAGGTGAAACCACCGCCCTGTCGCAGGAACTTCGCATCCCTTGCGTTTCAGTCCGTCCCACAATTTATTGCCAAGGTGTTGTCTGCTTGGTCTCATTTGTGTTTTCATGTGTATCTTTCCTAAGTCCAAAGGGTGGCTTTGATGGTGGAATTCTAGTGGCTGCAGATAGATATCAGGGAGAGAGGGCTCTTTGTCTGCATCAAACGCACCTCAGAGATGAGAAACACAGAAGCACCAGGAGGAGGGAGACCCTGTCCCAGCCATTCAGCCAAGAGTTGGGAAGCTGAGGTTCCCCAGAGCCCAGCCACTGACTGCTCAGAACAACAGACACCTGTGAGAGAACCAGTGGACAAATGGACGGTCAGGTGCCAGGGGCAGACGTGGTCGGAGGTAGTGCTTTATCTTCCCCGTGAGTCCCCATGGCATCAGCGTGTCCCTGCGAGGAGTGTGCGGATGCCAAGTGCTCATGGTTTCTCACCTCCCTCCCCACCTGCCCTGGCTTTCCAGGTGGCTCAGTGGTAAAGAATCTGCCTGCCAACGCAGGAGACACGGGTTCGATACCTGGGTTGGAAAGATCCCCTGGAGGAGGAAATGGCAACCCCCTCCAGTATCCTTGCCTGGAGAATCCCATGGACAGAGGAGCCTGGCGGGCTACAGTCCATGGGGTCACAAAGGGTCGACACAACTGAGCAACTAAACCACAACCCCTTCTTCCCACCAGCTCCCTCCACCAAGCCGTCAGGGCCTCCAGAATTCTTCAGTGCCACAGGAGGAGTGCAGAGCGCCCTGAGGGACAGATCCTCCTGAGAGCGGCAGCAAGGCTACAGCCAACCTGGCAGCTGCTTGGTGCTCCGGGCATGGCAGAAGCGAGGGGCCAGATGTAGGCGTAGCAGCTCTGCAGGTGCTAGCCCACAGCGCCCGGGCCCACACGCCCTCTGGAGTGCTGAGCACCACTGGCCAGAGGGCGGGCATCTGCTCCAGCCCCACTCTGAGGTCTGCCTTTGGGCCCGCTCCCCACACTGGACCTCCATCTGAGCCTGGTAGGACTTGTGTGGAGGGACCCAGGCCAGCCGGCCTGACTCCCATCTGGGGCTCTCCCCTGCTGCAGGGTTCCCGGCCCCAGGCCCTCCCTGTATGGCGGTGGGGTGGGGGGTGGGGGGGCTGGGGTGAAAGAGGAGGGGCCCGGGAGGGGAGGGGGAGTGATGCGGAGGAAGGCAGGGAGGGGCCACACCTCCACTCCTAAGAGGATGTTTTCAGAGAACTTCCTCCCTTGAAAAAGCCTTGCAGGGATGAGGCGGCTGGCCCATTTCAGTTCAGGAAGAGTTTTTAAAGAATCGCCAGGTCCCAGGGGGGCGTTTGCATTCTGAGTGTCCTGAGTGGACGAAGCTGTGTGTTGGGGAAGATGGTGAGTGGAGGATGGAGTCCTCCTGGCCTGGGGACCCCAGGAGCCCACCCCCCATCTGCTCGCCCCTGGGGATGCAGCGAGGTCCTCTCAGGGGCTGTTGAGTGGATAAAGCCCACTTCTTGGGGATGACGCTGCCACCCCTGGGGCGTGGCCCTGTCCCTGGCTGACCCAGGCAGTCTGTCGGAACGTCCCCCACCCGGCCCTCCGGTGCAGGGCAGTGTCTTTCTCAGGGTCCCCTTGAGAGCTGGTGGGAAAAGCACATAAAACAGCCCCCCCGCCCTGGGAGGTTTACGAGACCGGTCAGTTCCCCGGGCAGTGCCCCGAGATAAGAGGCTATTAAAATGTAAAGGGGGCCGAGGGGCTCTCTCAGCTGACAGAAGCAGCTACAGGGGAGAAGGGACCATGCATTCCTCTTCCCAGCCCTTCCTGGGTCCTGGTTCCCAGGGACGCTGCGTCCACTTCGGCGCAGTGACCGTCCCTGAGCCGGCGCCTGGGGCTGAGGCCTCCCGGGCCCTGGGAATTCACAGGAGCAGATAAGGCGGCCCCTGTTCCTCTGAGCCCGGAGCCTGGCAGACCCTCTGAGTGAAACCGCTTGCTATGGGAGCCTGATAAGCATCGGGATTAAAAAATAACCCTGGTCACAAAACTTAAAAAACACCCTTTAAAAAAAAAGTGCTTATTGAAATATGCATGTCATAGAAAGGCAGCTTGATGGATTTTTGAGAGGTAAACACTGGCCTGGAACCAGCCCCTGCGGCCCCCAGCGCCCCAGTGCCTCCCACTCCCCCGTCCTGATAACGCTTATCAGCCCTGCCTCGGCCAGGGAGGCAGAACCACCCTGACTGATGCTACGGATTTATCACAGGGACTGGACCGGACACGGCTGTGGGAGGAGCTGGGGAGGGTCAGAGATGAGCTCTGCCCTGCCTTCCAGAAGCATCAGTGCTTTGAATGCAGTTTGCAGGGACTGACCTTGGAAAGCAGGCTGTCACGCGTGTTCCCCGCCTGGAACCCGGTCCCTCAATGGATGCGAGTTGCTTCTACGGTGGCGGTCCAAGGGTCACTGGCGGTCTGCGAGGCAGGCGAGCAGGAAGGGGAGGGGGACGAGGCGCACTGGGGGCACTTCGGGCGTCTGAGGGGGGCGTGTGTGGCCGCTCCCCTCTCCCTTCCAGATCAACTGCACGCCCCTCTCTCTGCCACGACAACCTGGGGCCACTCAGTGAAAAGCGGGCCGAGCTCAGGCAGGTCGACGCAGCTGGACCCCTGCATGGTGTGCTGATCTGGGTCACCTGAGTAGGTGTGCCAGTGCCTGGCTCAGCGTGACGAGGGTGAGAGTCACCCCCGGGGCCGTGTGTGGCAAGGTTTGTTCGGGCTCATGTTTGCAGGATAACACATACTCCATAGTGACTTACGCATGGAGCTGTGGAGAGGCACTGAGTGGCTGCCAGTCACTGCCTGTTGGCGATAGTGCTGCCCGAGTATTCGGTGCCTGTCTCCTGGGGCCACACACACTCTTGGGAATCTGCCTGAATGTGGACTCTGTCATGAGCTAGGCCTGTGCATGCGAGTGTGCTAAGTTGCCTCAGTCGTGTCTGACTCTTTGCAACCTCGTAGACTGTAGCCTGCCATGCTCCTCTGTCCAGGGGATTCTCTAGGCAAGAATACTGGAGTGGGTCGCCACGCCCTCCTCCAGGGGACCTTCTCAACCCAGGGATCAAACCCACGTATGTCTCTTAACGTCTTCTGCATTGGCAGGTGGGTTCTTTACCACTGGCCTAGGCCAATTTTAGCCCGGGTGATTTTAGCCCGATGAAACTCTTGCTGGACGTCTGACCCCCAGAACGGTGAGAGAATGCCTGTGTGCCATTTAAGCCACCTGATTTCATAGTGTTGCTTACAGCGGCCACAGGACACCAAGACTGTCTGCTCGGGGCTATATCCCAGGCCCTGGCCCAGGGCAGGCTCATGATGAATGCTTGTTGATTGAATCAACCAAGGGGAACTCGATGCTGAGTGCATGCTGTTCCAGAGGCTTCATACCCAGGGAGGGTTGCCGGCTGCAGCCCCTAAAAATACAGGGCTCCCAGAGATATTTGAATTTTAGATCAACAGCAGGCCATCTTTTATTAAAGTATGTCCAATGCTATACCAAAAAAATTTAAAAAATCACTGTTTAGCCACAATTCCACTTGACTTGGATGTCTTGTATTTAATCAGGCAGCCCAGTGACTTCCCACGTGGGAGGGTATGTCTGAAATTCAAAGCTGGTTAGGGGGCAGACCTGAGGTCTGAGGGAGGCCCCAGTGGTTCCCAAGGCCCCTGCCCCTCCCGCCCCAGTGCCAGCTGCCGCTCCAGGGAGTGATGGGAATGGTCCATCCGCATCCTCCCGGGGTCCCCTCACCATCCCCCAACAGGAACCCCATGATCTGGGGAAGTGGGTTCAAGGGGCCCCTCTGCTGAGCAGAACCAGGGCCAGGCAACCTCCGGGAGTCTGTGAGCCACGTCCTGTCTGGTCCACGGGGAGGAAGGGGCTGCAGTGGGACCCCCGGCCAGACAGCTGAGAGTCTGAGAGACCTTGGCCCCTTGCTGTCTTCCTGCCAAGCCAGCCTCCCCCTGCGCGGGTCCGAGGAAGCAGCAGGCGAGGGAAGCCCTTCCCTGGGAGGCAGAGCCCCCGGAACGCAAGTCAGACAGAATCTCACTGTTCTATTTCAGGGAAAATAGTACAAAAATAGGGTCCACACGGAATTCTTTCTCCCGGAGCCACACGGCTGCAGGAGGACCAGTCAGTGGCTTAAGGGAGCCTCACAAACACCTCCAGGAAACACCTTAGCATGCTTGCCCAACACAAAAATAACCTCTGAGCTGATCCCCGGGGGATGAACTTGCTTTGGCAAAGGGCTTTACTGTTCTTTTCATTAGTGAGGACTTCAGGCCACCTGAGGTTTTTCACAGACGTGAAAGCGCAGCAGGTCCAGGGCTCTGCCCAAGGTCATGGAGCACAGCCGTGGCTTCTGTGCCCTCCAGCCCCGAGGCAACTGCTTGCCCAAGGGTGGAGTTGGACCACCTCTCCTCTAAGACTTCCAGGGCAGTGAGCATTCAGGCCTGACCCCTCCCCTGGCCCTGCAGCCCTCAACGCAGGTCACCTGACCCCGGTGTGAGTCTTCCGAAATGATGCCAGCTTCACAAAGATGTCAGGGTTTGTGAGCTCGACTGCAAATACGATCTTCCTGGAGTTAGAGAAGTCAATTTTGAATCACTCCCCAGTTCACAAGGTGGAGGGAGGGGGCAGCATCAGGCTTCTGGGAGGAAGTGGGGCATCGCAGGGTCAGATTGGGACGTTTGAGGGGAATTGGACAGGACAGCCTGTAATGCTGAGGACCACTGTGGAGCCTGTGCAGAGCAGTGCAGTACGGGGGGCGGCACCCTGGGGGCTGCCACTGCTTCGGGGCATGAAAGAGGAAGGTATCGAGCTTGGAGAGGTGGGCCGTGTGGAGGCGGGGACTGATGGACAGTGGGATGAGCCCCATGGAGTCAGACTAGTCAGAGCTTTAGAGGGGCCAGGTCCCTGGAAGAACGTTGTTGTTCAATTGCTAAGTCGCGTCCAACTCTTTGCGACCCCATGGACTGCCGTGTGCCAGGCTCCTCTGTCCTTCACCATCTCCCAGAGTTTGCTCAAAAGCATGTCCACTGAGTTGGCAGCGCTATCCAATCTTCTCACCCTCTGCCGCTCCTTCTCCTTTCGCCCTCGATCTTTCCCAATATCATGGTCTTCTCTGGTGAGTTGGTTCTTTGCATCAGGTGGCCAAAGTATCGGAGCTTTGGAAGCATCAGTCTTTCCAGCGACTGTTCAGAGCGGACGAGCCTGGCAGGGATCCGTCATCCAACAGTCTGCGGAAGGAAGGCGCGAGTGTGGGAGTAGGGTGTGTGAGGGTGGACGGGCTTGTCTCCCTACGGCTGATTACAGCCTGATCGACTCACACAGCCAGCTGCACACCAGACCTTGCCCATCAGATCTTTGTCTTCTGGGGAAATGTATGAGACTAAGCTTCCACATCACAGCATAGAACTGGACTATGAATAGTAGGTAAAATACAAACGCGCACTTTGCCTGGCAAACGTCACGGCTGTAAGCCCCAGCGCATTTCCGCTAAAAGCCTTTCTCACTTAGCTCCTGTGGGGGGACTTTTCTGCCTTGGCCGGCCTGGTTGGGGGGTCCCAGGAGTGTTTCCTGAGGATTTAAGCTTCCAAACGGCAGAAGCTGTGTGCCCCTGGTCCACTGCTCCAGCCCCCAGCCTGGCGCACAGCTGGGGCTCCAGAAATGTTCCTACAACCAGAGAAGGGGCATGGGCTACTATCGTCACCCCCAGAAGACCTCCCTGGAGCAAGGGGGCCCCACTCACGACTTGGAGGAGCTTCTGTCTTGGTTTGAACTGAGGGTCCTCTGCCTGGAAACTTTCTGGTGCTGATTCAGTGTCCATGAAATGCTTTGGAATGTCAGCTCGGAAGGGGGGAGCAGTATCCATCGCAACACAGCTTTCTCTGACGTGGTCCTCGCTCCAGGCTGGGCTGAGTCACTGAAACTCGAGCAGGGTGACTCACCCGGGGTCAGAGTTCACAGGGATGGTCGACATGTGTTTTGGTCCTTATTCTGGAGTTCCCATTCTTGATAATAAGGACCCTCAAAGCAGCGGTTGGGACAGGGAGGTCGCCAGGGGAATCTCCCTAGGATGAGCTTCCCCAGAAATAAGGAGGGCAGCAGACTGGCTTCAGAGATTAGATTCTGCCTGGGATCCCTTGGGCTGCAGGGTCCTGGCAAGTTTGTTGTTTAAAACAGAGTCGAGTCTTTGCCCCTCTTACCTATAGGGCTGGTGGGAGCACTCAAAGAGGTGGTATTTGTAAAAAAAAAAAAAAAAAAAAAAAAAAACAGGGTGCCTGGCACAGAGTCTGCGTTCTGTCCACTAAAGATAGCTGTTACCTATGAAAATCCCCATCTCTTTGTGCAACACGCTGTCCAGCAAAGATACTTCATGTGTTCCGTTCTATCTTCCCATCTAGCCAGAAAGAAAACAGATGCTGGAAGGGGAGCCAAGAGCCGTAGGCGCTGTTCTCTCCCCCAGAGCATTACGGCATCCTCCTCGCCGGCGGTGTCGAGGGAGGTCTTGTGCCACGGACATCTCCTGGCCTCCTGACGATGCCAGGAATCCGGTCACTGGGGAAAACTCTGGGCCATTTCCATACGGATGAGGGAACCCTCCAGGACTCCAAGCTAAACGCCAAGGCCAGAAAGTCATCTTCCAAATCCAATTACCTGAGATCATCAGCGGCTTTGGACGTGTCCCCGGTCGACCATTTAAATCCACTGCTGGAAAGCAGCCTCGCCAGCACACAGTGCAGGCGATAGCCCCAGGGCCTCGGCCGGTCCAGCCCTGCCTCAGTAACTGGTTAGGAAGTCAACAGCCCCGAGTGTGGTCTTTTCCGAGTTTGTCCTTTTGTCAATGGCTGTCCAGAGAACTACGGTAACACAGGCATCTAAAATGGCCCTATGGCCAATTCTCGGACTATGAGTCATTAGACCAACACGGTCAGACTCTGTTGTCAGTGACCTGGGGAGCTTGTTGGGAGGAAGGAACTGGATTCAACGTCGTGCAGACGCTTATGCTCGGGAGCACCGGTGAGGACAGGCACATTTCCGAGGAGGGAAACTCATGAAGGGGGAGCTTTTTTGCTTTCTGTTTCACTCGAGCAGCAGCTCCTCTGGGAGCTGTGGGACCTCATGGTGGACCTGGGCTGGGCATTTTCCATCAAGTGTCTCCTGAGATCCTCCCAGCAGCTGTGTGAACCGGCATTGAGTGTCCCCACGGACACACACAGAAACGGAGGACCCACTCAAACCTTCTGTTTTGAAATAACTTTGGACCTGCAGAAAAGTTACGAAAAGAGTAAAAGAATTTCCGTAAACCTTCAACACCGCAGCCCCAAAGGCTGGCATCTTACCAAGCTTGCTTAGTCACATCTGGCGCACGCGATGTCGTTTTACCTCTGAACATTCCAGCATAAATTTCCTAAAAACAGGGGCACTTTGGAACATAACCACCGAAAGGATGTCAAAGGGAGGAATTCACCCCTGGCGCAATACTTTCATCTACTTTGGGGAGCTTATTCAAATGTCACCGATGCTCTCACGAGTGTCCTTTAAGTCCAAGAGAGGGGCACAGAGGTCTCTCACTCTGATTGATTCAAAGTCAAATCCAGGACCACAGGTCCCGTTCAGTTATCCTGGATTTTTAGCCTCCTTTATTCTGGACCATCCCTCAGTCTTTTCTAGTCTTTGAAGAGTGTGGCATTTTTGATGAGGGAAGGCCTGTGATTTTGTTGAATGGCTCTCAATGTGGGTTAATCTGATGTTTCCTTGTGATTAGATTCACTCATGAATTTTTGGCAGGAATGCCCCAGAAGTGATGCTGTATCCTTGTCAGGTCATCACCTCAGGAGCCCTTTGTCCCATCGTTGGTGATGGTAACTGACCACCTGGGCAGGGTGATGTCTCTCCTCTGTAAAGTCACTGTGGTTGATAAATATCTGTCGGGAGCTACTTTGAGTTCAGCTCAGTTCCTCAGTCATGTCCAACTCTTTGTAACCTGCAGCATGCCAGGCTTCCCTGTCCTTCTCCATCTCCCAGAGTTTGCTCAAACTCATGTCCATTGAGTCATTGATGCCATCCAACCATCTCATCCTCTGTTACCCCCTTCTCCTCCTGCCTTCAATCTTTCCCAGAATTAGAGTCTTTTCTAAGGAATCAGTTCTTCACATCAGGTGGCCAAAATATGGGAGTTTCAGTTTCAGCTTCAGTCCTTCCAATGAATATTCAGGACTGATCTCCTTTAGGATGGACTGGTTTGGTTTCCTTGCAGTCCAAGGGACTCTCAAGAATCTTCTCCAACCCCACAGTTCGAGAGCATCAATTCTTTGGCACTCAGCCTTCTTTATGGTCCAACTCTCACATCCATATGTAACTACTGGAAAAAACGTAGCTTTGACTAGACAGACCTTTGTCAGTAAAGAGATGTCAGCTTTTTAACACGCTGTCTAGGTTTGTCATAGCTTTTCTTCCAAGGAGCAAGCATCTTTTAATTTCATGGCTGCAGTCACCATCTGCAGTGATTCTGGAGCCCAGGAAAATAAAGTCTGACACTTTCCATTGTCCCCCCATTTATTTACCATGAAGTGATGGGACAGAATGCCATTCTTAGTTATTTGAATGTTGAGTTTTAAGCCAAATTTTTCACTCTCCTCTTTGAGGCTATGCAAAAATCCTTTTGCTCAGCATCCTTTCTCTTGCTGGTTTTAGAACCCATTGGTGCTAAAACTTGGCCCCTTGCCGACGTACCTTGTGCAGTGAACAACCTATGCAACTGTGCCCAGGCCCAGATTCCAAGAGAGCCCTGGATTTGTTTTTCTTTCTGCTCTGGGTTGTAACCTGTGATCAACAATATATATTCTGTTGCCCCAATCCTCCTAGGTTTGGCTAGTGGGAGTCCCTGTGGGTTGACTTTAAGGATGCCCCATTATTCATTGAGCACTTCTATGAGTCTGTTACAACGAGATGCTCCAGGGTAGGAGCCAGTCTCCTCTGCAGTTTTCACTTCCTTTCCCCACGTGCTTGCATCCACCATAAGCAGCATCTAAATCCCTTGGCTTGTACTCAGGTACTCTGTATTTTCCTGCGCCCACTTCAACATCAAATGTGAGGAGCTCTCCTTGGAAATGACACTCGAGGACCAGTGGTTGGAAGGACTGAAAAGTAAGGTGGGCCCAGACAGGTTTCTTGGATCCATGCAGGTAATCCAGCCCATGGTTGTCAGTCAAGGAAGCATGCTCGTTACCCAGGGTTCACTTTAGCCTCGCTGATTCAGTTCAGTTCAGTTCAGTCGCTCAGTCATGTCTGACTTTTGTGACCCCATGAATCGCAGCATGCCAGGCCTCCCTGTCCGTCACCAACTCCTGGAGTTCACTCAAACTCATGTCTTGAAAAACCTATCTGCAGGTCAGGAAGCAACAGCTAGAACTGGACATGGAACAACAGACTGGTTCCAAATAGGAAAAGGAGTACATCAAGGCTGTATATTGTTACCCTGCTTATTGAATTTATATGCAGAGTACATCATGAGAAACGCTGGGCTAGAAGAAGCACAAGCCTCACCAATTAACTTCCTCCAATTTTGCAAGTAAAGCCTGGCTGATGGACATTTATTCTTGCAAGAGAGGAGGATTAAAGCAGTCCTAAGTCAGGATAATGCACCAGGGTAAGAAAGCTTAATCTCCAGGGAGTGCCCCAAATCCCCACGACGTGCTTTCAATGCTTTCTGTGCATTTGGAAGCCTTGTGATGAGCAAAAAGAGGTAGAAACTACACAAAGACAGGAGTTGTAGTCAGTCAATGATCTAAGCTGTCACTAGCTCATATAGTATCTGTGTACAAACTAGAAAAAGATGCTTTTCTCCCCCTAGTAACCATAGCCCGAGCCATGTGGAAGGTTTGCAAGTGCAGTGTGGGATAGCCACTGTCCCCTTGCCTATATAGCTTGTGCAGTGGGCAACCTGTGCAACTGTACCTAGCAGCCCAGAGCCCAGGAGAGTCCTGGGTTTTTTCTTTTAGCCACAGGGAGTCCTATGGACAGTCCACAAAGAATAAAGGGCCGTGGTATGGTTAAATGTCAGCATTTGGGTGTGTGCCAATGCCAACTCCTTGAAATACCTGCTTTCATGAGTTCCTGTCACTTGGGTAGGCTCAACTCCTGTTCAGAGGAAAGTAGGTTAAGAGGCCTCTTGTCAGCACCTTTACTTTTTTGTACCTGTGAGGTGGGCAGAAGGGTACAGGATGGCTCCCTGGGAAACCTGCCCTCACCCGGGGAGTGCGGGGCTCCTCCCAGGAAGGTGGTGTCTCTGGAGCTGCTGTGACTACTTGGTGGCCAGATCATTAAGCAGCTGTAACACGGGTGATCGGGTTGTTCCAATCACGTGCCGTGAACATCTAAGAATGCAGGCGGACTTCTCGGGGCAGCCACAGGCTGTAAGGAGAGCGCAGAGTGGAGGAGGGAGGGGAGGGGGCCCGAAAGGTCAGGAAAGGAGGCCCCACTGCCTCAGGTCTGTCTGTCTCACGCTGGTGTCTTTACCTCCATTTCACAGAGGAAACTGAGGCTCAGGAGCTGTGAAGCACGTTCCAGGCGTAAATAAATAATTATACCCTGGTGTAGTCATGTGACAAAGCTCTGTCCAGATGGCATGGTTTGTATTTTGAGCCTATATATTGCCTCACCTCACCTTTCTAGGATTCCTACGTTTTCACAGTTCAGGAATGGAGGTGTTAGCATTAGTGCAGGTACATTTACAGAAAACCCCAAATAACAGTGGCTGTAACATACAGGGGCTTATTTTTCTTTTTTGTAAAACAAGTCTGGAAATAGGGAGCTCAGAGTCAGCACACTGGCTCCACAGCCATCAGGAATTCAGATCCTTTGTATCTTTTGTTCTACCAACCTTAGTACCTCCTGGTTCAATTATTGCTCACCAGCCATTGTATTTGCCTTCCAGGAAGCAAGAAGGAAAAAGGGAATGCACTATGAGTCTGTTTTTCTCTCAAGGAGATTTCCCGGACGTTTGGGGATGCCCAAACGCATCCCCTCACCTTTCATTAGGCAACCCGAGCTGCAAGGGAGGCTGGCAAATTGTAGTCTCTCCATCGAGTACTCAGTCTTCTGGGATACACACGAGGTTCTGTTGATAAGCACAGGAATCAGGGTAGGCTAAGTGCTGAAATGAACCAACCTCCAGTCTCAGAGATTTAATAAGATAAATGTTATTTGGTGCTCACACTGGGCTTCCCAGGTGGCAGTAGTGGTAATGAACACACCTGCCAGTACATGAGACATGGGTTCGATCCCTGGGTCGGGAAGATTCCCTGGAGGAGGGCATGGCAACCCATTCCAGCATTCTTGCCTGGAGAATCCCACGGACAGAGGGGCCTAGCAGGCTACAGTTCCACGGGGTCGCAGAGTCAGGCTCAACCGAAGTGACTTAGCATGCATACAAGCACACTCGCATCTAAGGGGCTTAGACAATGAGGCAACGAGGGCTAGGAACCGGAGGATCTAACACACCACCCCTGCTCACACTGGCTGGACTCTGTCATAAGGCCACCTATCCACAAGGAGGCTGGGAAAAGTAGTCTCTGGGGTGCAGATAGAAGGGGGCACAGGGGCAAACACCAGGGCTATCAGCTGGCCAGGCTGCAGAGAGGGGGGCCCATGAGGCCCAGGGGAGGAAGAAGGACGGCTTCCCTGAGCAGCAGAGCTGAGAGCCCGGGGCTGTGCAGGGTGATGCTCAAGGCTCGTGACACCCCTTCCAGGTAACAGGAAAAGCCCCTCCCCGGAAACGCGGGGCCGCACCACCTCCCACCGCGCTTCCTCCGAAGGATACAATTAGTGGAGCATGGCAGACAGGGGCCGAACATCGAGGCCTCCCCCCCCCCCGCCACGACCTGAATGGATCATTTGTGGCTCAAATGACAGACAAATGCAATAATTAGGCCTATTTAGTAAAGAGGGGGTGAGAGGTCAAACTAGGAGGCCGACGTCTCCTGTTACTGGCCTGGTGACCGAGCTGGGTGGGTGGTGTTCTCACAGTTAACCTCCGCCCTGCCCTGCCGGACCGAGGCCGCCGCCTCCCTGGGGCTTTCAGAGGTGGCTTTTAAAACCCCCAGGAGCCAGCCCCAGGCTTGCAGGATCCAGCCTCCCACCCCTCCCTGTAGGGCTGTATCCTGACAAGACCCCAGGGGGCTGAGCTGCCTGGGCCAGACGTGGATGTGACCTCAGCGGCGGCGTCCACGGCAGGGTCAGGGAAAATGGACTTGGGTAATCCACCAGACAGTGGGTCAGCACTCCCTCCCACCCTGCACTCTAAGCCCCCTGCTTCTCTCTTTCTTCTTTTCTTCCCTAAAAATCTGATTTCTTTTCGCTTTAACCCAAAACAGATGACCTGGCTGCTTCTCACCCTTTGCATTGCTCCCTGCCTGAGAGGATGGCCTGAGCGTTCCTCAGGCCTGAGAGGGGGTGGCGTAAGCAGGGCAGGGGCTGCTGGGCCTGGGCCAGGCCCACCCTGCCAGAGCAGGCGGCACCTGGGTACAGAGGCCCCTCACCTGTACTTAAAGATGGTGCAAAGCCTTCGCTGCACAGGATGGGTCCTCCCTGCTTTAACGTTCTCTGCTCCCTCCCACCTGGCTGTTCTTGCTTGAAAGGGCGATTCAGCTGGGAGGGGGCAGAGGTGAGCGCCCTGGCCCTTGCGGGAAGGCTTCCTTGGCCCGGTCACCCTGGAGAAGTGACCGGCCCAATGTTCTGTCCCCTTTGGCCTCGCAGCAGCCAGGAGGCGCCAGGCCAGAGCCGGTCCACACCCAGATTTGGCAGATTCTACCTTGAACTTACGGAGCCTTTGGTGATGGTTGGGGCAGAGCGGGGAGGGTTCAGTTAATTTGGTCTTAAACAAACGCAAGTTCCTGGTTCACGGGACAGAAGAATTTAAAACAGTTTTTTTTTTTTTTTAAGTTTCCATCTCTTTCCTGTCACACCACTCTTTGCAAAGCGACACTGGGGTGAATGACAGGGACAAGGATCAGAGACCAGCGGACCTGGGGGTGCACTGCCACGGGGAAGGAAAGTTCACAGTCCATCCTGTCTTGGGGTGCACGGCCCTGAGGGGCCAGAAGAGGTGGGGGACACGCGAGATGCTTGTCCAAACTCACATGGCCCCTGGCCCGAGGGATCCAGGCCAACCCTGCCATTGCCGGTGGGGGTGAAGGTGCAGAGGCCCTGCCCCAGCCAGGAGGCCTGGCTCTGTCTTCGGGGAGGCGAGCCGGAAGGAGGCCTGATTTGTTTGTTTGTTTGTTAGTTTGTGGAGGAGGTCACTGTGTGCCCTCAAAAGCCTGCTGGAGTCCAAGGGACAAACCAGTCCCTCGGGAGAGGTTGTTTTTGTTTTATTGTACAAATTAGAGTTCAGCTGTGGAAGTCACCAAAATATATGGCCCTTGAAAATGAAAGCATTGCCGATGAATTGGGCTACGGGGGTTAAGACAGCTTTGTCCAAAAGCAGGCAGGATGGAATCCAACTCCAGAGGCGCCCGTGACCCTGCTCAGTTCCTCGAGGGCTTGGCCTCCCATGAACCCAGCGCTCACGGTGCAAGGTTGTTCTGGTAACTGGCAACCACAGCTGGCTGTTCCCGGGAACTCACCTTTGATCCTTGCAGGGAAACCCAAGCTTTTCACTTCTGAAAGTCCCCAGGGGGATCACGTTTGGACGTATTTGGAGCTGAGGTGGGAGCTAGGCTAGTGAGATGGATTCCGACGGGGCACCAGCCTCGGCCGAGGAGGTGGGCGAGTCAGGGTCAGCGTCTTCTGGTCCAGCTTGTCCTGGGCTTGTGTCTCTGTGTGTGGGAGGGTGAACCTAGAGGCCACTTGCCGGCTCTTGTGATGTACCCGTGACTTGAGGGACCCCATCTCTACCTACCCTCCCGTGCTTGTACAGATGAGGGAACCGAGGCCCAAATGCCAAGTGGGCTATGGAGCCAGGTGTCCACTAAAAAAAGATGTACAGCTTGAGAGTTGTGAGTTAAGTTTTATTTGGGGGCAAAATGAGGACTATAGCCCGGCAGGCAGCATCTCAGATGGCTCTGAGAGACTGCTCCAAAGCGGCAGTGGGGGAAAGTCAATATATAAGGTTTCGGTGAAGAGGGAGTTCAATACCATGAAGCGCTCATTTTACAAAAGGCTTTTTTGTTAGTCACGAGGGTCTGATGTCACCACGAAGGGATTTAGAGCTTCTCTAGATGTGAGGAGATGCAAAGATTGAGATCATAAAATCTGTTCCCCCAAACATCCAACTATCTGAAGACCTGTCCCACCAGATTCCCTGGAGCATGGAGCGTCTGACTCCACCCTGAACACCCTCAGGGGGTGCTGAAGGTCAACAGCTATGGCAGCATGGGGCTCAGCCTCCACAGAGGCAGGTGGCAAAGGCCTCGTTGTTCAGTCGTTGGCAGTGCTCTTGGTAAGTGCCAATTTGTAGTTGACACAGCAACAGAATGCCTTTTGGGAACCTCAAGGCCCTCCTTCCGGAGCCTGGTGCACACGTGTAGGGATCGTGTGATACGGCCCATTGTTGTTCAGTCGCTAACTCATGTCCAGCTCTCTGCGACCACATGCACTGTTGCCCACCAGGCTCCTCTGTGCTTGGGATTTTCCAAGCAAGAATACTAGAGTGGGTTGCCGTTTCCCTCTCTAGGAGATCTTCCCAAACCAGGGATCGGATCCCCATCTCCTGTGATGGCAGGCAGGTTCATTACCACTGCGCCACCAAGGAGGTCAGAACACCCAGCTGCTTTTGACCAATGACAATGGCAGTTTCCTGAGGTCCAGGCTAGTAAGGAGCATCTAGTAAGGGGAGCCGATACCCAGGACCGCTCACCTGCCTGCCGCTGAGCAGGGCGTGTCCTGTTCTCCACTGGCCAGAGCCGGCCGGGCCAGCTGGTAGTCCCAGTGCAGCATGAGTGTTCGGGCAGAATCCTCAGGGGAATTGCCACGGAGACCTCGGAGAACACGATGACCCTGGAGAAAGAGCCACTTTGCAGAGGATGTGGAATCAGCTGGGGCTGGGTGACCGAGCCATTTTTAAACTACAGATGGGAAAGGACCCTCCCACCTTGGACACGGCAGGTCTTGCTGGTATCGCTTACCACACATTAGGAGATCTGACTTTGCAGGATGAGGTTTTCGTTTTCCGTTTTTTTAACTTTTGGCTGTGCTGGGTCTTGCTATGCACAAGCTCTTTCCCTAGTTGCGGACAGCAGGGGCTACTTTCTATTGCGGTGGCCTCTCTTGTGGTGGAGCACGGGCTTAGTTGCTCCCTGGCACATGAAATCTTCCCGGACCAAAGATCGAACCTGCGTCTCCTCCATTGGCAGGCAGATTCTTATCCACTGGACCAGCAGGGAAGTGCCCGCAGGGTGAGTTTAACAACATGAATAATCATCGGGCCTCATGTACTGACTTCAGTTCCTGCCTGTTACTCAGGCCTTGGGAATCTTGAGGGACTAATCGGATATTTCTGTCCCCATTTTAGGGATGAGGAAATTTAGACCGGGAAGAGGTGTGTGTTGAGCTTTAAGCCAAGAAGCTACGTGTGGATTCCTAATCTTTCATTCCAACGAATCAGAACTGTTTTCTTCTCCACTCTTACTTCTTCCTTAGGAGCTGTGTGTTTCCGGGCAATGCCACTGAAACCAATTAAAACCTTTAAGCTAGTACCTCACTTTTAACCTATCGCAAATCAGATTCAGTAATAATCTGATTTCAAGTCTCTTGTAATGGGTAAAAAGGAAAACTCTCTTCTCTGTGAGATTTTGGTTTCGCTGCCTAATTGGGTTGGTTCCACCATCATTGCATTTTAAAAGTAAAACATGATTTTATAACGAACAGTGAAACCACAGACGAGATGGTGTTGCAGTGGGAATCGTTCAGATAAGCAAGAAAGTCGTACCAGATGCCTGCCTGAGACCAGATTCGACAGATGTTTGGCTGTCTGGGGTTGTCCCAAACGTTCCGGATTTAAACGACCGGCCCTTCCCTTGATTTCTTTACTCTATGTGAAAGGAACACTGGAAATGGGAGGGCAGGGATAGGTCAGGCTAATCAGAGTCTTTTCCAAAATCCAACCCGATCCAAAGGCCACCTTGGCTGCCTTTATCTTCCCACTTTAAAGACGCTGGACTGGTCTTTGGCGGCTCTCATCCCCACCCTCCGTGGCGTGCTTGGCTTTCTGGTTTCCACCCTGGGGCAGACAGGGATGGTCCCAAAGAGCCAAACTCCAGTTCTCACTGGAGGAAAGGTCCAGGCCAGGCCAGCTGCCTCGGGTCACAGAGTCTCTGCTCAGGTCTCCAGCCTGACTGGGCAGCGCCTCAGTAGCGGACCCTGTTGGGCGGGGTTTCCTGAGACATAGGAGGCTTCCCTCCCCATCCTGAAGTCTGCCTTACAAGCCCAGAGAATAACTCGGCTGTGATGACAGTGGAAGGTACTCAGGGCCAGGAGTAAGTCAGAGTCAGGCAGAGCTGTCAGGGTGGGGGGAGGATTTGAACTTGCCCCAAACACGGAAAGTGTATCATTAAAAAAAAAAAAAAATAGAGCAACCAAATTCCCATGACTTTCCCCACCACCTCCTCTCTTTCCCTACTCTAGATCAGAAGTTCATGCCTGGAGTTTGAAACTTGGAAAGAAGACGTTAAAATAAAGAACTCCAGAAAATAACGCAGGTTGTGCCTTCGGCACGGTAAGTCGCCTCAGTCGTCAGACCCTTTGTGTCCCCATGGAGTGCAGCCGGGTCACTGGGCTCCTCTGTCCATGGGATTCTCCAGGCAAGAACGCTGGAGTGGGTTGCCACACCCTCCTCCAGAGAATCTTTCCCATCCAAGCACCGAACCCGCATCTCTTACACCTCCTGCACTGGCAGGCAGGTTCTTTACCAAAGTATATTAAATATGTCCATCTAACTCTACAGATCAGGTTCACAGTTACCTAGTACACAAATGATAGATGCGATGGTGTTAGCTAGCTAATAGGGGCTCCCCACGTGGGGCAGTGGTTAAGAACCTCCCTGCCAAAGCAGGAGATTCAAGAGATGCAGGTTCGGTCTCTGGGTTGGGAAATTCCCCTGGAGTAGGATGTGGCGATCTGCTCCGGTATTCTTGCCTGGAGAATCCCATGGACAGAGGAGCCTGGTGGCCAGGCTACAGTCCAGGGGGTCACAAAGAGTTGGACACTGAGTGACTGAGAATGCATGCATAACTAGCTAATATTTTGTGTGTTTGGCAAACATGTATTGAGCACCTACTGTGTGCCAGGCTCTGCGCTAGGTGCTGGGGAGACAGCAGAGGATGAAAGACACAGAAATCCCTGCCCTCATGGAGCTTTCATCAGGGGAGGAGGAGGGAACGGAGAGAAGGCAATAAAATAAATCAGTAAGCAGGATGGCAATAGGTGTTTTGGGGAAGAGAGAAGTAAACAGAGGGAAGGGAGATGGGTAACTGCGCTGGTTTTTATTTCATTTTTTATCCTGGAGTACAGTCGATTTCCGCTGTTAGCTTCAGGTGTGCAACAAAGCGATCCAGTGATATATACGTTCTTTTGCAGATTCTTGTCCACTGTGTGTTATTCCAAGGAATTGAATGTTGTTCCCTGTGCTATATTGTGTTGGTCCTTGCTGTTGGGTAACTGCAGTTTTAAACAGGGCACTCACAGATCACTGCCTGATGGCCTGCTGTGTGCTTTGAGGTCCGTGTGCTAATAATGCCTATGCCCATTTAACAGATGAGGAAACTGAGTCTCGCAGTGAGTTGAATGAATACATGAAGGCTGTCAAGAGAGTGTTGGGATTGGGTTTAAGTCCAGGTTTATGTGATGCCAGTGTCCAAGCTCTTAACTACTTTTTTTATTACTCGTTTTGGTATGGTTGGTTTTTTTTTCCCTAATCATGTAACATGCCATCTCACACTACAGCCACCCCACCTCCAGCAGAACTTATCAGCCCATTTATTTAACTTATTTATTTTTTGACTACACCATTTCAGCCACTCCCCTGCAATGGAGGCATGGATTCCTAACCACCGGACCACCAGCGAAATTCCCTGGTCGCATTTATTGACGAGGAGATGGAGGCCCAGGAAGTAATCTGTCAGTGGCCCCACCAGTGCTGGGCAGCTGCCCAGGGTGGGCCATCTCTGGGCGTGAGGTCAGCAGATGGGCCCAGTGGCTCCATCGTGCTGGAACCATGGGCACATCTGATAGTGAAGGACCCTCACATCTGGCCAGAGCTGTAAAAAGTGACAGAGCGACCTCTGACTTGATTCCGTCTGCAAAGCTCTGGCCTGAGCTGGCCATAAAGCTGAGAACGTAAGATTTCAGTGAAGACTGAGGCGTTTATCACAGGAAACCCTCCTTAATTGCCATTAACGTAAAGCCCTCTGCCCTGCATGACTGCAATTTGTGTCTCAGGCCTCGGGGACGGAGAAGGGGACTGGCCGGACCTGTCAGGGACCCCCAAGAGGTGGGCAGCAGCCCCTCGTGCTCTCTTCCACTCGTCTGTTTCTGGTGTTTACTTAGAAACGACAGCAGAAGTGTGGAAGTGGCTCACGGGACCCGCCTGTGCGGGCAGGGCTGGCCTTCCCAGAGCCTTCCTGACGGCCGCAGAGGAGGAGGAGCCGCCTTTGTCAGGCCTGACGTGCCCTTGGCTGCCGGGGGCCTGAAGCTTCTCCCGGGATGGCTCACTGATGCCTCGCGCAGCCTCGCTCTGAGAAACCTCCTGGGGGAAGCTTTCTTCCTTCTATTGTTGTCTAGTCACTAAGTCCCGGCCAACTCTGCAACCCCGTGGACTGCAGCCCACCAGGCTCCTCTGTCCATGGGATTTCCGAGGCAAGAGTACTGGAGTGGGGTGCCATTGCCTTCTCCAGGGGATCTTCCCCACCCAGAGATGGAACCTAAATCTCCTGCTTGGCAGGGAAATTCTTTACCACTGAACCACCCAGGAAACCCCTTTATTCCTTCTATATAGATGCATATATATATATATATATATATATATATATATATATATATATATATATATTCAAGTACCCCACTCCTCGGTTTAACTAGGGAAAGAAGAGATGCTCATTTGAACAAAAGCAGCCGAAACAGATGAATACAAACAAGGAGGACCCGGCTCCGTCTCCGGGTTTGCCACCCTGCAGGGAGGACCCCTGTGGGCAGACAGGGCAATAACGTCCAGAATTTTCCAGCATTTGTTCAAAGCTTTTAGCTTTGTGCTTTCTTTACAAAAGGGGGACCACTGTATATACAGTGTCCTCCAGCTTGCTCCGTCGCTTACTAATTTACCACGGATAACTCTCAAAGTCGTTGTGAAAAACGGATTCTTTCCCAAACAGCAGGATTAATTCAGTGACCCAACTAAATCAATGTCATTTTAAAAATCAGTCTTTCTCTTTGAGCAATGAGAATCACCTCACTCAATCCATTTCACCTTGTCCTTGGGCGGCCAGGAAGCCCAGGCTAAATTCCATTTCTGGCTGCAGTGGTGCATTCTCCCCCCTGCTCTCACCTTGCCCTCAGTGGATAATATTGCCCAGCACCTGCCATTTGTACACGAGCTGCTTCCTGCTCTAGGTCGTAAACTTCTTGCTCATAATCCAGAGGAGTGTGTATCAATGCTTTCTTCGTCCAGCGCCTAGCATATGCAGGATGAATTTTGTTTAATAGCTAGTGGTGATACTTAGGGGGGCCCAGTATCATCTGCTTCTCTTCTTTTTTTTAATATTTATTTTTGTCTCTTTGGATACTCCAGGTCTTAGCCATGAACTCTTAGTCGCAGCATATGAGCTCTGGTTCGCTGACTAGGTCTCCTGCACTGGGAGCACAGAGTCTTAGCCACTGGACTACCAGGGAAGTCCCCTGTTCCTCTGTTCTTTTTTGCTGGATTTTATTCTGTTAGAATTGTTCAATAATCCTGGTTTCCACTCAGCTTTGTTTTAAAGGATGTGTTAAATTATTTGGGAACCAGGTAAGATTTTTTAAAAACTTATATATGCTTAAAAGTGAGTCCAGCAAAGCCATGGAAAGAACTTGATCAGTCAGTTCCAAAGTACCTAAGAAGGGTAGGCTCTGCTTCCCCTGTGTTTCTTCTCCCAGTTTAGAAAATAATGCCACCAGAAAACAAACAGAGTGGCATTCACTAACTGGGAATTATTCTATCTTTAAGAGTTATAACAAGAAAGCAAAAAGGAAAGATGGGGTAGCTTCTATAGGGATACGAGCAGGTTGAATAAAGAAACGTTAGATCACAGAAGTGACTCCAAAAACGGTGAAATGATCCTGATGTCAGGACAGCCTGGGCAGAGAGGGGCCTGGTCGTGGTCGTCGTTTGTTCGAGTGACTGTGGGCACCTCCCGCCTGCCAGGCCCCGTGCTGGGGGTGAAGAGGATAGAACAGGGCCTTCTTGAGAAGGGCTCGTCCAGGACATCTACCCCCAGGGCCTGGGGCATCGAGCTTCACCTGTTTCTCTTACCCAGGACATTCGGGGGACTGCAGGGAGAGCCTGGTGGAGAGTGAGAGGGAGCTTGGGGACCAGCAGGGGAAACTGCACTGAAATTCTCCTGGATTTCACCCTGGCCCTAAGCCCGTGGTGGAGGAGACCTGGGGGCAGTGTCTGCCCAGAGCCATGGCTCCCGGCCCCTCTGTCTGCAGTCACCCCTTTTCAGAACCTGCTCCTGTCCATTTCACTCTGAGCATCAGCAGCCTGGCACTGGACCACAGAGGCCCTTCCTCCCTGGCAGATATGCACAGGGTGCGCAGGGCACACAGCCACGATGCACCCTGACTGTGACGTGAAGGCCAGTGATGTTTAGGGAGGCCCAGCAATGCCCCAGGATGCCCCAGATGGCCAGTGATGCCCCCTGGGAGCGACCCTTTCCACAGCCCCAGCCCACCCTGAGCACATGCCCCGGGCCACTCAGCCACACAGGCTCCTGGCTCCCCCCCACCGCCCTCAGATGGATCTGCTCCACTGGCGCGCTGCGTGCCCCTCCTCACTCCCACCCCAGAGCTCCAGGGCTTCAACCCCACTCACGCTTGTGGACAGTTGTCATTACTCCAAACCATCCGTGTTTAGCTCTCGTAAAGCCTTCCTGACAAATCCGTTCAGCTCGTTCCTTAATCATCCTGTTGCAATTCTCTAAACAACCTCCAATTTGTTGACATCTCTGGGCTGTGCAGCCAAGAGCTGTACACACAATCCAGGTGCAGTTTCAACAGCCCAGATAAGGAGGGGCTGAGGGGTGGCGCCCCTTCCTGAGCCTAGGGGGTTCCTCGGCCGGTCCACACGGACAAAACCAAGGGGGAGGGAGGCAACTCCCAGGGTAATCTTCACCTGCGTAGATGGCAGTGTGGACAGTGTCTCCAGAGGCATCAGGGTTCGGATAGCTGAACTGAGTCCTTACTTGTTATTGAGCTGATGCGTGTTCCCTGGGGGACAAATGAGAACCCATACATGCATAGAGGGAGGGGGGCCTCTGGGGTGCCAAGCCTCAGACACAACCAGTGCTGGCACCACCTCATCGCCAGTCTGGGGCCGAGGAGGCACGGATCTGGGCTTAACTACCTGGTCCCTGCAACACCCTCTGCCTCAGTTTCCTCTTTCTGAACGGGATGCTCAGCATAGTAGCAGTGCTGGGCCTCTGAGTGGATTCCTCACGTAAATATAACCAGACCACCAGAACGTAGCGTAACCACATGTCTCCAGCACACTGACCCTCTGTCTCCAGCGCTCCTGGATCAGTGAGCTTTTCTCCTTCCAGAGGGCGTTCCCTGCGCACTTGTCCTTCCAAACACTGGACTCTACCATCATCACATCTCCCTCAACCTGTTTCTTAAACATCTTGCAGTGTGTTGCAGACTTTTAACACTGGCCAAGAGTCTTCCTCAAATTACATTTAATGACACACACTGTTCAGAGACTGAGAGCAGTGTGTTGGGTACCACTTTCTAGACAGATGGACTTTTAGGCGTCAGGCAGCTTTTTTGGGGCCAGGACAGAGGCTTCAGTGGTCATCTCTGCAGCCCAAGCTGTGGCCCACTCCTTAATTAGGTCCCGAGGGCCTATGCCTGGAAACGCACACTCGCAAATGAACATACTGCTGAACCGTCCTTCTGGAAGGTTCCACCCACTCGTACGCCCGGCAGTGCCAGACTGTCCATCTCCATGACACACTTTTTAGCACCTGACTTCCCCATCGTAGGCTTTCCCTCTGGACTGCACGTGGAGCGCACGGGAGACGTTTATTCATTTATTTACTCTTGAGTGTGCCGGGTCTTCGTTGCTGCTTGTGGCGCGCGGGGGCTCCTCTTGTCGCCACGTGTGGGCTCTAGGGCGTGCAGGCTCGGTAGTTGTGATGCGTGGGCTTGGTTTCTCCACAGCCTGCAGGCTCTTCCTGGATCAGGGATTGAACCTGTGTTCTCTGCGTTGGCAGGCAGATTCTTAACCACTAAACCCTCGAGGAAGTCCAGTCGGGAGATTTTAAAAGGAAAATATTTTAAAGATAGTTCCCCAGGAGAGTATACTGGGCAGTCAGGCCTGACCACCACTCAGAAGGTCATTTGCTTGCTCACATGTGCCTTTGTCCATGTGGTCAGCAAGTGTTTATAGAGCATCCACTGGGAAACTCACAAGCTGGAATCAAGACTGGGAGGAGAAATATCAACAACCTCAGATATGCAGCTAATGCCCCTTTAATGGCAGAGAGTGAAGAGGGATTAAAGAGCCTCTTGATGAAGGTGAAAGAGGAGACTGCAAAAGCTGTCTTAAAACTCAATATTCAAAAACAAAGATCATGGCATCCGGTCCCATCACTTCATGGCAAATAGATGGGGGAAAAGTGGAAACAGTGACAGATTTAATTTTCTTGGGCTCCAAAATTACTGCCAACAGTGACTGCAGCCATGAAATTAAGACACTTGTTCTTTGGAAGAAAAGCTAGACAGCATATTAAAACATCTCTTTGCCGACAAAGGTCCATCTAGTCAAGGCTATGCTTTTTCCAGTAGTCATGTACAGATGTGAGAGTTGGACCATAAAGAAGGCTGAGCCCTGAAGGATTGTTGCTTTCTAACTGTGGTGCTGGAGAAGACTCTGAGAGGCCCTTGGACTGCAAGGGGATGCAGCCAGTCCATCCTAAAGGAAATTAGTCCTGAATATTCATTAGAAGGACTGGTGCTGAAGCTGAAGCTCCAGTATTTGGCCACTTGATGCAAAGAGTCTACTCATTGGAAAAGACCCCAGTGCTGGGAAAGATTGAGGGCAGGAGGAGAAGGGGACAACAGAGGATGAATTGTTGGATTGCTTCCCTGACTCAATGGACATGAGTTTGAGAAAACTCCGGAAATGGTGAAATGCAGGGAAACCTGGCTTGCTGCAGGTCATGGGGTCAGAAAGAGTCAGACACAACTTAGCGACTGAACAACAACAACGACAGTGGGAAAGCCAGGGACACAGTCTCAGGCAGCTGCCCCGAGGCCCAGCCATGCTGCCACCTTTGCCTGGAGCTTCTGGGGGTTCAGCTGCACGGGAATGTCAGATTAGAAACTGGAACCCCATGTCCTGAAAAGGCTTGGGAGGCTGGTACAGCCAGAAAACATTTGTTGGGGACAGATGTGGAACCGTCAATGGCAAGGAGTTGGGATGCTCAGAAGGAGAAAGGGGAGGAGGAAAGAGAAGGTAATCTCTGCTCAGCTGTTCCTGGAACCCCCCGCCCCCGCCACCGAAGCCACCAGCAAGGGGCTCCCAGGTGTGTGTCCCAGGTGTGTGAACAGCTCCACAAACCCTTCATGAAATCTGTGAAACGATGGGATGGGATGTCTGGCTCTAATGTTCTAGAATTCCATGAAATTATCCCCATGCTGGGTCATGCCCAGGCTAACGACACCCATGGACACGTGCCCTGCATCCACGATTACAGTCAGTGGCTATTATTTCATTACAAGAACAAATCATTATTATTGCCTAGTGGAGGGCCAATGGGGCCCGAGGGTTATTGAAACCATACTTCCGAGGGCTATCAGCTCCCGTGCGAAGACATTGATCTCTCCTCCTGGGCAGCAGAGCCTGAAGAAATCCGCTTTTAATTACCGATCAGCATTGACTTAATGTACCATAGCTGTCTTATCACATTTAAAGAACATGTCTACTTAAGATATGTAATTTAAAGTGATATCCTTAATTTCCTCATGGTTTCCAAGGTTTATGTTAACTCTAACCTGCTAGTTTGCAAACGCACTCTCTCTTTGATTACAGCAGGTCAAGTCCCCACACGTTTACCTCCAGTTACTTCAGCAGTGAGACCCAAGCTCAGCTTCATCAGCACTGCCCTGCCCTCACACACACGAGGGGCAGCAGACAGCCCTGAGCTGGCCTGGCATCCTGTGAGTCAGGCCTGGCATTCATATTCCCGGTGATCACACTGCTGGCTGACCCTGACCCCACGCTGACCGTGGGCCAGGCCCAGGGGTGGTCTGCATGCGCCGTCTCCTGGCATCTACCCAAAACGCCAGGGTAGGGGCCCCCATACACCCATTTGCCGGGGAGGAAGGTGAGGCCCTGGCCACACAGCTGCCCTTTTAAACCCAGTGTCCATCTGGACAGACATCATGTACTGGCCCCAGCACAGGGTGCATGGGAGGACACCAAGCCCTGCGGAGGTTTGGCCCAGCTGTCAGTCACCCTGAGCCCCCAGTGTGTCCAGAGCAGTCATCGTCCAGTCCACTCGGTGTGTGCCTTGCCCAGGTCACCCAGCTAGGAGGTCGTGTCCACTGGGAAATCTCTGACGCTCTCTCCCTCCGTTCCCCTCTTCCTGGATGACCACAGTCATCACTGCATCTCAGCTGATGGAGACCACCATCAGGCCTGGCCTGGAGGGCAGGAGATGGGCTCGGGCAGGGGAGGGCTCGCTGCGCATGTCTGAAAGGGAAGGACCAGGTCTGACCTGCAATTCTGATATTGGAGTGCAAGAGTTCAGGCCCAAATGGTACTCCACGCCTCTGTCTGCTCCCAGAGAACCCCATAAACAGAGGAGACGCACAGCCCAATGCATGTTCCGTCCGTGCTCAAGGATTATCTGCTTTAAATGACATCTTGCCCCAAAGGCAGCTCGAAATCTACGAATTCATCAGTTTATCTGGCTGGTCACCCTCATCGCTTAGCCTGAGTGCCTTCTGCTTAAGTCGCTTCAGCCGTATCCAACTCTTTGCAACACTATGGACTTGTAGCCCTCCAGGCTCCTCTGTCCATGGGATTCTCCAGGCAAGAATACTGGAGTGGGTTGCCATTTTGTTCTTCCCCAGAGAACCTTCTGGTTTGTTCGTTTCAGGGGAGGAGCTGCCTCTTTTCAGTTTTATAAACTTTAGCTTATAGATTTAAAGAAGCCTCTTTATATGGCCGTGCAGGATCTTTAGTTGCGGCATGTGGAGTCCAGCTCCCTGACCAGGGATGGAACCCAGGCCCCCGGCATTGGGAGCACAGAGTCTCAGCCACTGGACCACAGGGAAGTCTGCAGATTATTTTTTGGATGAGAAAATGTGTGACTCTACATGGGAGACCGTGATATACCACAGCCCAGTGTAGAGGATGGATTCTGAGGCTGAGCTGCTGGGGCTGGTCGTCTGAGACGGGCAGAGAGCCCCTCCTGTATCCGTCTGTTCCTCTACAGACTGGGGGTGACCATAGTTACGTGTCAGGGTTGCCGTGAGGGTTAAATGAGCTCTGTGTGAGACCTGAACAACTCCATAACACTTATAATCACCATGTCAGTGTGAGGTGAATTATCATTATTAATGAATCAATAAGTATATTGTATTACAGGCTTCCCTGGTGGCTCAGACAGTAAAGAATCCATGTGCCAATTCAGGAGATTGGGGTTTAATCCCTGCGTCAGGAAGATCCCCTGGAGGAGGGCATGGCAACCCACTCCAGTATTCTTGCCTGGAGAATCCCATGGACAGAGGAGCCTGGTGGGCTATACAGTCCATGGGGTCGCAGAGAGTCACATGACTGAGTGACTAACACACACACACACACACACACACACACACACACACACACACACATACACTGTATTATGCCGAGGGTTTGGTCCAATGCAGTGTCAAAAATCAGAACCCTTGTGCATTGCTGTTGAAACGATAAAGCAGAACTTCCTTGAGAAGCTTCCTTCCAGATCATGTATTTCACTTTTTTGATATTTGTTTCTCTTTATTTCTTCTGCCCGCACTGGGTCTCAGTGGCGGCACTCGGGACCTGCAGTCTTCATCACAGGACGTGGGATCTTTAGCTGCAGCATGTGAGCTCTAGCTCCCTGACCAGGGATGGGACCCGGGCCCCCGGCACTGGGAGAGTGTGGAGCGTTAGCCACTGGACCACCAGAGGAGGCCCTCAGATCGTTTAAATCCCCACAGTGTGTTGCCGGTCTCAGATCGGTGGGTATGTAGTGGTTTCCCCCCTTTCTGAACAATTGATTGAATTTAGAATATGAAATTGGAACATAAACGATTCAGACTTTCAGTCATCAAAGTCAAGCCATTTTCATCGCATCCATTCTTCTCGAAGCCTCTGGCCACCAATCTTTATCCTAACATTCTATATGCATCTCAAGATTTTCCATGAGAACCAACAAAACACTCTCTCAGAAGTAAAGTACTGAGTGTGCCCATGTGTCAGCCTGTGCCAAGGAGTGTCTGTGCTTTATTTCCTTTCTGACGAAGCAGGCACCCCATTTTACAGATGAGGAAACTGAGGCCTTCAGGAGTTTGATGAATTTTCCAAGGGCACGCATGGAGCCTGATGTTGCAGTAGGTCCCTAACCATAAAGGAATCAAATTACTAGCCAAAGACCACACATGAATCTCTGAGTTAGACACCAAGTCATTCCTGATTCCATCACATAGCTCGTGACAGGTACTCCCTGTAGCAGAAACAAGTGCGACTATTTTAGCTCTCCAGGGAGCAAAACAATGCTCATTTTGTAACTCTTCTAAGTTTGCTAAATATACATTGCAGATTTTTACTACTCATAAAATCATCTAAAAGTTTCACTTTGGGGGGTCACTCTTTCCTCTGTAATGCACACAATGTAGTAAGTTTCAGAGAGATTTTTTATAGTTTTTCAGCTTCAGCAAAAACAAATGTTTCCCCTCTTGAATCTCAACAGTGAGTGCTCAAAGGAAAACAAAAAGTTTTATGATTTTCCCAGAATTATGGATGGAAGAGATTCAGGGATAATTTTGAAGTTTAATCACTGAGGACCTTATGAATTAACCCTGCCCCCAAGAATCCCTTAGGGGTTCAGTAAAGGGCCAAGAGTTGGGGCCCCCTGAAATTTGCGTGGACTCTTGGGAGCACCTCCTCTGACTCAAGCTCTGCGCTTTCTGTCCTCTTCTTCTCAGTGCAGCTGGAGACTCACAGACCCTGAGGACAGCCCCCTCCTCGCCCCCTGACGGGGCGCCCCTCACCTCCACCCCACAGCAGGCTGAGCCCTGACTTAGCTCGGGACCCTGCCTCACGTCTCGCAAGGAAATGGTCTGGCCACTCCCCTTCCTCTGGTCACTATTGGGTCAATATTTGGAATCCACCAGGAAGTAGGCACTTGGGTTAACAAAAAATGTCTAATATTTTTGACCTAATTTCAGGAAATCACAAATAACCATTCCAGAGCAGCTATTCTATTTTTTTCCACCGGTAAAGGAAGTTCGCACACTTTAAAAAAATTTTTTTTCCACATTGAAATCAATCATAAAATAAATTATGGCACATCCATAAGATGGCATATTAGGCAACCATTGAAATGATGTTTATAAACAACCTCTAATGACTTGGTTAAGTGCTTATGAGGTATTGACAAGTGAGAAAAGCACAATATAAAACTCCTAACACGGGCTTTGTAAAGGATGCATCGTATAACACACAAACATGCACACTCACTTGAAAAACACAGATCAAAAAGAATTTTACTACCATGTTAATAGTGGTTACTGCTGCATGGTGAAATGTCACACCACTTTAATTTTCCATGTTAAACTCTTCAAAGTTTTCTCACAAGAGAGAGCTTTATATTTATAACAGAAACCAAAGGATTATAACAGAACACGTCTCTTTAAAAGGAAAGATAGTCGAATCAAAGTACAAAGAGAAAGTCAGCAGCAGCAATCGTGTTGTCAGGAGGAAGGTTTCAAAATGATCCTTCAAAAACGTAAATCCAAGTCGCAAGTTTTAATTATATTTTTGAAAACAGGCAGATCCTGTGACATATGATGCTTCTTTATTTTCACATTTACGCGGCTCAGTGGAGGAATCAGACTCTTGTCTCCCCGTCCGCTGTAAAACTCGTGGGCGATTCTGTTTTCGGGGGTTCTGAGGGCCATCCAGGTTAACCTTCTTGCCAGTCCTCCCTCTGTGGTCCAGGGGATCAAGACTCCAAATCCAGTTTGTGGTGTGGCCCGCTGGAGAAAGAGGAGGATCCCCATCCAGGCTGATCGCTTCTAGTTTTGTCTAGAAAGCCAGAGAGGTTGACGCCGGCCTTGGGGGAGCGAGCTCCCAGAAGGTACCGAGTGGGAGAGGGTGGTCGCTGCAGACTGGCTTTGTGTTGGAGTTTCCCCGGCCAGAGGCGAGCCCCCAGCGCCCAGTGGGAAGGGGCTGACCCTGACCCCCACCCCCACCCGCAGAACAGCCCCTCACCAGCCCTGCTCGCTCTCGCCCACAGTTTTTCCCAAGCCGGCGGTCTGGATGCAGCCCCCGGGGTCAGCGCCAAGGCGCGGCACAGCCTCCCAGAGCTCACGCAAGGGTCCTGTGCTGAGGATGGAGTAAACAGACTCTCCATAAAGGTCACCTCTTCAGACTCTGGCTCCAGTGGCCGGAGGAAGCTGCAATCATTTTTCAGGGCTGTAAATGCCAGAAGAAAAACGCCCTGAGTCACAGCTTTCCTCCGTGCCCCTGCTCAGCGAGCGCCTCTCTCAAGGCACTTCCTTGCCAAATAAAGCTTCTTTTTTTTTTTCTCTCCCCCTGCCTGAACCCGGAATAGACCTCGAGTAACCTTTGCTCAAGGGTCTTGGGATGCAAGTTTTTAAATTTAGTTTGCAAGCCGTGGTGGTTCCCAGCTAGCGGTTTTACACGGAAAGATTTAGACTTGGAGTGGCATCTTTACGTTGAAAGGGATCACGGTGTGTACTGCTGTTTAACTTACTTTTTACGTTTTTTCATTGTTGCTGTTGAATGTTGTTTGCTTTGGTTTGAAACAAGATGAAAGATTTTATTTTGATGGCCTAAACTTCCTCTGAGCAGAAGCAGGCCACCGTTGAGCCTACATTTATATGGCCTGAAGACAGACAGGTGCCCAAGCAAGCAGAAAGCTGCCGAGATGAAATTTAAGGATTAATTTCAGTGAAGCTGAGCCGCGTCCTCTGCAACTAGATGTGACGTCCCCGCTGTCCAGTTCACAGACATCCAACTCAGGGATGAACATGTACCCTGAGCATAGTACTCCTGGTAAGGTGTGCCCACTCAGTTTGTTGGACTAATTCATACTAACGTGTGACTGACTGATGCCACAAAGGATGAGGTTTTGAAGAATAATATGAGGCCTAGGTAGCTGGGAAACAGGTGTCAGGTTGTCAGGAAGGTGGGGCCTGAGGGTGGACAATGAGATCATTGCATCCTGTGTGGGTGTTTTGCTTAAGGGCATTTCTGTAGGTAGATAAATCTCTAAAAACAACTCTCGGTGGGGGCTAAAAAATAGAGGTGAGCGCTTTGGAGTAATTTGGGGGTCTGCATCAATGAAGTCATACTTCAGACTTTTTTCCTTATGTGACATGTGAGTCACAGGGCATCTTTGAGGCCAGGCTGCCCTCCTGCTTCTCCGTGGCCTGGGCAGCCAGCAGGACGCCCCACGCAAAGCCCAAATGCAACTGGTGTCTGCCGGCGGCTCTAGTTTCCTTGGGCAGCTGAAGACAGCGTCTGTAGGGGAAGAAATCTTTACAGATCTACAGTTTGGGCCAGCATTTTCTAAGTTAGATTTCTAGCCGGGTTGAAGTTTCCTTTCTGAGCCTTTAAGTGGTACGGTTTCCGTGTGTTTGAGAAACAACATGGCTCAGCTAACTGGCCCTGCCGCTTGATCGCCCCGTGACCCTCAACAAGTCCCTTCTCCTTCGAATCTCCGTGACCTTGACTGGAACAAACCGGGGAGGTAGTGGGCCATGCTTCCAGCCTTGCTGGAGGCTTGAGGTGCTGTTCGTTGCAGGGCTGACCTGGCGCGGCGCGGCCATTCCATACATACTGTCTTTTAAAGGTTAGCAGAGCAGGGCTGGGAATGCAGTGGCCCCTCTTGCACAGTGGTGAGCCCTCCAGCCATGGGAGTATCCAAGCAACAGGAGCAACTGAGTATTCAAGCAACTGTTTCTTTTAAGAGAAACAGTTGAGCTGATTCAGATATTCAATGGCTGAGTGGAGGGGTGTGTGTGGGTGGTGGAGGGGTGGAGTGGACCCATTGACCACTAAAGTGTGAGTCGCTCAGTTGTGTCTGACTCTCTGCGACCCCTTAGACTGTAGCCTGCCAGTCTCCTCTGTCCCTGGGATTCTCCAGGCAAGAATACTGGAGTGCATAGCCATTCCCTTCTCCAGGGGATCTTCCCAACCCAAGGATCAAACCTGGGTCTCCTGCATTGCAGACAGATTCTTTACCGTCTGAGCCACCAGGGAAGCCCAGAGATCTTTGCAATATGAAGATGTGGGACTAAGTCACGGCAGCAGTTCACAGGCGCGTAAATGACAGGAAAAAGCGAGCAACCATGAGCTGCTCCTTTGTACCTACAGCATCAGCAGAGGGAACAAGCAGGGTGGTGCCCTGCATGCAGCGGGGCTGGGAACAGGGACCCAGGAGGAGCTGGGGCCCTGGTTTGAGGAAGGAAAACTGATGATTCCTTGTTTGTGGGTGGCTTGCTCAGGCACATTCATATTTCCAGCATGAAAGCCTTGCGTTCGTTACCCACCGCTAGGAGTTGACCCGAGGAAATACTCAGGCAAATACTCAGTGCACCAAATGTCCACTGCAGTGTGGTTTATAATGCACATCAACAAAACTTGGGAAAAGTCTGAGCAGCAGCACTGGGGCCTGTGGGACACGGTAGAACTGTGCGCTGTTCTGGGTGTCTGAACTGTGTGTCTGTGTCTGACGTGGACCTGTACTTCCTGACATGAAAGCGCATCCGTGCCGCGCTGTCGAGCTAAAAAGGGAAGCGGGTCGGCTGCAGCACGTGTGAAGTGACCCCACTTTTCTCAAATAGCACACGTGGATCTCTCTGGGTATCATTTGCATAGACAAACGTTTAATGCAGTGTTACCATTATCCTGGGTGATGAGGTTTGGGGTGACCATTACTTTTTTCTTTATATTTTGATGATTTTTTTGGCAATTTTTAATAAGAAACACTTATTATTAGAGCTTTAAAAGAGTAGCTATGTCCTAATTTTGAAAATAAAAGTGAAATAACTGGCCGAGCCCTGCAGGAACTCTCTAGGCTCCCATATCTGGCCTGATCCATCTAGGAAGATGACATTCCAGGACAGGGAATTTGTGGGGAAGGAAGACAGTTGATGGACAGCAGAGCCCTCCGGCCTATCTGGCTGATGAGCTGATAACCCCTCGTGCGGCCCTGGCCCACTCCGGACCACAGGGCTGGCCGCAGAGCCCGCGGTCCCCAGCCTCCCTCAGAAGTAAACAGGAAGCAGAGGCAGCAGCGCCAGGAGCAGAGAAGACCCGGGCCCCTGCTCGGCCCAGCATGAAATTCCCAGGAAACACGCGGCAAGCGTGGGAGGCTGCACGGGTGTGAGCAGTGCGCTGGGCTCCTGGCTCCCCTCGAGGGGAGGGACCCAGGGGGACAGAGACACGGAAGGGGACACCAGGGCACCATCAAGCAGAGGGACAGGACGCAGAGAGACAGAGGCCACCTGAGGGAGAAAAGGAGGACAGACCCACTTTATTGGGGTCATTCAGGAAATCAGAGTAGGACTGGGACATCAAAAGAGAGAACCCAGGAACTTCCCTTTTGGTCCAGTGGGTAAGACTCCACACCCCCAAAGCAGGGGGCCTGGGTTTGAGCCCTGGTCAGATGCCACACGGCGAGGCCTGCCCCCTCCAAAAAAAGAGAGGGAACCATGGAAACTGCTGTTACCCCCTTAGTGTGTGGACGCTGGTCATGGCCACCCCAGACAATTGATGACAACTTTCAGGGACCTCTGGGCTTACGCCAGATGCTGGGAAAACGAATCCCGTCATTCTACTTACCACATGGGATTTCAAAGGTGATTGAAAGACAACATAGATGTAAAATCATTAGAAAAATTAAAACACTGCAACGACACACGGCATCACGTTTCTATTCCAGAATTGCTTTGAGCAAATTACACTCAGAGTCATAGGTTACTCTGAGCTAAAAACACACACACACACGCAACACAGAAGTGATCTGTCCAAAATATGCGCTACAAAACCTCCTGGGAAGTGTCCTCTTCGTAAGGCCCGTTTCGTTTTCCATTCATTCGTTCGCAGTTACCCGTTGTGCTCTTCCTACGTTCCAGCCTGTTCCCTCCCAGAGGACAGTGCAGGGAACAAAAGGCAGAAAGCCCAGCCTCTGCACAGGCAGGAAGCAACAGACGCTTGTGGGAAGCTTGTAAAATACGCGGCCCCACAGAGCCCTGGCAGCCGAGATCACGTGGCTGATCAATACAGCCGGAGCCGCGGGTGCAGGACGGACCTCATTCCAGGATGCAGCGCAGGATGGTTGCTGGTGCAGACACCAGCTGAAACCCACGGCCTGGAGTTGACCCCTCACCACGTGTGCCCTAACATCCACACCACACGTGCACACACAGAGGCCCTTTGATGGTCACGGGGGCTGGGGGGCCCTGAGTGCACAGGAACAGCTTGGTCCCCGTCGCCCACAGCAGAACCTCCCAGCTTGTGCGTTTCCAAGATGAGCAGGTCTCAGAGCCGTTCTCTGATGAAAGACAGAAAAACACCTACCTATGACAAAAATACCCTAAAACAGGATTTATCACAAAGCGACTTCGGTAGGGCTTTCTTTTTGCATTATCATTATTTTCGCCACGCTGTTTCAAGGCACACAGAGCAGTTAGGTGACTTGCCCCAGGTCACACAGTGGGCGAGGGGCTGAGCTGGGATTTGAACCCAGGCCTGGCGATTCCATCGTCTTGTGTAATCCCTTCACTACACGGGCTCTAACTCTGGGGAAGGGAGAAGATGAAGACGTGAGTCACCAGAACACGAAGCCGTGTCAGGCTCTGCTGGTCATCTGCTTCTCACCTCTAGTTAGCCCACACCCGGGGCAGCTAAGTCCCAGCTCCATTCCCGTTTACCAGTGATGGGGACACCAAGTGACCCACGGGAGATCACAGGCCCGGACAGTGGAGGGTGCGTGACACAGGCCTGGTGTGACACAGTGGCTGTGTCTTTCCATAGAGACCTCAAGCATAGAACATAGGAAACCAAAAGAGCATCACTGGTCAAACGATTATTCCATGGGGATTGCATGAGTCCTTGAGTCTCTGGAGAGGATAAACCTTTGGGGAGAAAAAAAAAAAAAACAACTTACCTTCAAAAAAAAAAAAAGCCCAAACCCAACTTAGCTTCTCTCCCAGAAAGACCACCAGTTTGTGAGAGCTTACACTCCCAGCCTCCGGCGTGCTAGAAGCCAGCAACACGGAGGCCCCCGCTCAGATGCCTCTCCCGGGAGGGCGGGAATTAATCAGGGAATGTTTACTGCACGCCCGGGAGGGAGGCTGCGTGGAGACTGTGCCCAGGGAATCCTGTCGGCCTGGGGGGCCTCACCGTCCATCGGAGGGCCGTCCACCGCAGGAACCCTCCTCCTGGTCCTCTCCCGGATGTCAGGCTCACCACGCAGCAAGTGAAACCGGCTTCTGTGGGGCTGAACTGCTTTCCCTGGGCCTGCACGGGCAGCCGCCTCTGGATCGCATTAAGCTGCATAAATAACAAGGCTGTTGTCAGATTCCCCCTGGTGAGGAGAGGGCAGAGGGAGAGCCCCGGGGCGTGACCTCCGTGTTTCTCAGCGGGAGTCAGACTGCCTCCCAGCCGGAGGGTCTGTGTTGTGCTTGCCCTGGGCCCTGACAGGCAGGTGTGGTTCCCGTGGGGGGCACGCGGCGGGGCGGGGCGGGGGCGGGGTGACGCGGGGGGATTGCTGGCTCTGTCTCTCTGTCCGTCTGTCTGTCTGTCTGTCTGTCTGTCTGTCTGTCTGGTGGGACCTCAAACCTCACAGCAGAGACCATGACGACCAAGTGTGGGTGGCCCTCTGTCTGGCTATGGGACTGCGTGACCGCTGTACGCAGACAGGTCATGCATGCTGGGGACTCCCGCCTGCCCCTGAGGAGGGGCTCAGGCAGCACCCACCCCCAGGTCCGGGAAACGCGGGAGAAAGCAGGGCCCCATCCGCTTCTGGCCCTGCTTCCCCGGGCACACGGGTCAAGCTCACATGCTCCATTTGCAGTGGCTGCTTTCTGCGTCGTCCCTGGTTGTTTCTCCAGTTTTTAAGTTAGTGAATTAACAAAAAAACGGAAAAGGCATGGATGGGGAGACGTGGGAAGGAGAAGGAAGAGGGGAGAGAGGCAGGTGTACCGCTCGCCTGCTGTGGGCCAGGTGCCTGCTCACAGCCCTCCTGGGGACAGGGCTGTAGGCCCATTGCACGGGGCAGCAAACTGAGGTTCCCGGAGAGCAGTACCTTGCCCATATCATACCCACACAGAGGGCGGGGTCCAGAAGTTCAAGTGAGTGGAGGCCTCTGAAAGAAGGCAACAGTCGCCTCCCATTTCTTGAAGGAGCTCCCAGGAATTCCTTCCTTTCCAGCCAGGTCATTTCTCTGTCCTAATGTCAATGTGGCTTGCATCCCTGTTTACATTTGCAAGGCACAGCAAGACCTGTTTGAGCAGGACAGACATTTCAGGGTCTCTCCTCTTTAGAAAGCCTTTCTTCAGTTCAGTTCAGTTCAGTCGATCAGTTGTGTCCAGCTCTTTGAGACCTCATGAATCGCAGCACGCCAGGCCTCCCTGTCCATCACCAACTCCCGGAGTTCATTCAGACTCACGCCCATCGAGTCAGTGATGCCATCCAGCCATCTCATCCTCGGTCATCCCTTTCTCCTCCTGCCCCCAATCTCCGCCAGCATCAGAGTCTTTTCTAATGAGTCGACTCTTCGCATGAGGTGGCCAAAGTACTGGAGTTTCAGCTTTAGCATAATTCCTTCCAAAGGAATCCCAGAGCTGATCTCCTTCAGAATGGACTGGTTGGATCTCCTTGCAGCCTTTCTCACCCTTATAATTATTCACTAATAACCAAATACCCTCCCACGGAACAGGGCAAAGTGGTAGGAGGAACCTCAAGGAAGGGGACCTGGCCTCCCCTCCCTGCCACAGACGGCAGAGCATCTCCAGTATGCATTTTTCTCCATCTGCAGATTAAACAAGGCGTGTCTCCCACGGGAACAGATCTCACTGGGGCTGGGCCTGAGTGAGTGACCTCATTCAACCCTGAAAGCAACTGTAGGCCCATTTTCCAGGTGGGGAGACTGAGGACTGGTACACCAGGCAGGTGGACAATGTCTGGATGGCATTCCCCACAAGTGTGGAGTTTGGAGCCCCGGCCAGAGCTGCTCTGACCTCTGGCTCTCCACCCCACCGTCCTGTCTGGTTATCTGGGGTCTTCTCCTCATTCTCTGAGAGCCTTATGTACACCTGCTTCTTCTCTGCTTCTCCTGCAGGTCGAGGCTTCCATCCTTGGAGTCAGCGCATCCTCGGAGCCCGGGCCAGTGACCCGCATAGTAGGGGCTCAGTAAAAATGGACTAGCTAGTGGAAAGAGATGGAACAGGCAGCAATATGAAGTTCAAAGCCTCGGCTCACACCTGATTCTCCCAGGGAGGGCTGCCTGAGCCCCAGAACCGAACCCCCCTGCTTAATGCAGGGGGCGACCACCATCCACCATGCTCTGCAGAACCGCAGCCTGGATGGGGGTCTTCAAAGCACGACTGCCGATAGATCAAGCGTCCTCTCCACCAGGACAGCACCCACCCCCCACTCACCTCCCCAAATAAACCTGCGTAATGAAGACAGATGGCCTCGCTCAGCACCGCCGTGTGCAGGTGGGGCCGGGGCGGCCCGAGGCCACTCACCCCACCCTGGAGTGGGGCCTGGGGTGTCACCAGGACGGAGACCAGCCTGCACCCCCTTCATCACCGCCCCCCGCCGGGGGCAGCATCCCTATGTGATAAGCCGGGTGAGTCAGGAGGTGGGCCCCTTCCAGGGCACTGACGCCTCATTAGGGCAGCATCCAGGGACCCGGGGGTGGGCTGAGGGGAGGGTGGTGGTGGTGAAGGGAGGGGTTGAATAGTTAGGAGACAGACACCGAACTGTCCCCCAGCTACTGAACACCTTAGGCTGCAGGCTGGGAGAGTGGCTTGGGGGGACCCAGGGCTTCCTCCTGTTGGTGATGGCCTCCTGGACCATCTCTGGGCAGGAAAGGTGTGGCCAGCCCTGGGCTGGTGTGCAGCGCCTCTGGAGGGTGCAGGCCATGGCCTGAGGGGCTCTGAGGGTCCCAGGGATCCCTGTACAGTGGTGGCTGTTTTCTCCCCGGCTCGCAGGCAGGGATACTGAGGCCTGTCAGAGGGCCGCCCCGCTACCCACGGGTGTCTAGACGCTTCTCCAGCCTCCAGGGGCGCAGAGGGCCTGCGGTGAGCAGAGGCCGGGCCTGCGTGCGTGCGTGTGGGGAGGCAGACCGGGCCGCCGACGCCTGTGTGGTCCGAGGGGGCTTCGTGTGTGTGGTCCGCCACCAGCCCAATGCTGATCATCTGTCCAAAGGCTGCTAACTGCCTGCCCGGTGACCAGTCTGTTTACTTTAGTCCTGTCTGCACCAACTGAACTCAGAGCTGTCTCTCTCCAGCTGGACCTCCTCAGGGGGAGCGGGAGGGGGAGAGGGCCGGAGAGAGATGGGGATGGAGGGGGGAATTGGGAAGAAAGAGAAAGTGCTCCGGAGGCTCTCTGGGGGTAGGCTGTTCCTGGGGTTCCCAGGAAATGAGGACCACCGCCGATGAGCCATCTGACCCCCACCATCCCTGTCACCGTCCAGCTGCCCGTTGTGGGCCTGGGACCCCTCCCTACCCCACCCCCTGGCGCATTTGCTGAAATGGTGATGAGTCATCCCCGCCGAGTGTGGCCAAAGCCTGGTCTGTGTTCCTCACCGGTGACATCAGAAGATGGCGGGTGTGGACGTGCGGTGCTGTGGGTCGGTGAGGCCGGTCACCTCGGAGGCTGGGCAAGTGTGGGCAGGGTCTGCTCCTAGGGTCTGTCCATCCATCGCATGCTGGAATTTCAGTCCCTACTGAACCTCCCCGGGGAGGGGAGGGGGACCAGGGCATGTGATCTGGGGGTTAACATGCTACCTGAACATGGGTTGAATTTACGACCTGCTGCCATGCAGGTTCCATCCCTTTGCGGTGTGTTCTAACGAGTCCACTCGTAGGATCCCAGTATTCAGTTTTAACTGATATTTTTCCCCATTTCATATTTTCACGTGGTGATTTGCTCCTTTTTATTATGTAAATCATATCAATATGATATGGAAAGACAGAGGAAGAGAGAGAAGGTTCTAGAAGGCCTAGTTTGCATGGATGAGTGGATGTCAGGCTAGAACTTTTGTGTTAAGACCTGTACAGTCTATAAAAAAATGACCCAACGTTGTGGGTAGAGAGGTTCCATTCTTCAGAACACTATTTTTTGAACTGAAAGGAATCTTGGCGATGACTTAGCTCAGTCCACTCACTCACGGCCCCTTCCCGTGGTTTAGACAACAGTAGGGCCCCCTGCCTCAGGACAAACCCTTCTTCTGACCTACATTACCTTACCCACATCAAAGAAATTATTAAATATAAACCTGGAGATAAACAGATAACTTCATTAGGTGGTTTATTTCACAAAAGAGCATTTTTCCCACCCACTCCCAAATCCACATAACAGAAATTCACCCCTTTAAAGTGGGTGACTCAGTAGCATTTAGTACATTTACAGTATCATACAATCACCACCTCTATCTAGCTCCAAAATATTTCATTCCTCCAAAGGAAACCCCCAGACCCATTCAGCAGTTTCTCCCTGTCCCTCCTCCCCCGAGCCCTGGGCACCCACAGCCTGCCTTCTGTCTCAACAGATTCACCTAGAAAATCAGGCATCTTGTAATTCAGCAAAAGTGTTAAATGAAAATAGCTTTGCTGCTTCTAAATTACTATTATTATGAAAAAAACTCATACTCATGTAGAAAATCTAATCACTACAAAAGAAATACAAAAGAAATGTGTAAAAGAATGCCTCCTCCCAATATCTCACCCTAAGTGACTAAAGTCAGCATTTGGTGTCTCCCAACCCTGAGACCTCTCTATATAAACACTCCCATAACACACCCTTTTAAGAGCTAGTGGAATCACATTGAAACCTGAATTTTTTTTTTCCAGTTCAGTTTGGAGCCTAATTTTTTTTTTTTTTCAACCTAACAACACACATCAGGGACATATTTTCATGTCAACACATACAATACTCCGTGATAGTTTTCATCTGCCTGGGGGTTCCTTCCTGCAGACCTGCAGTGAGCAGCTTTAACCAGCCCGCGCTCAGGCTGGGTGATCAGGCACTCACATCTAGTCTTCATTTAAAAGGATTGACTTTCTGGGGTCATTAATTGATTGGATTTGGGGGGCTTGCTCTCAGGTGGGAGGGATTGAGAAGGGTTGAAGAATTCTCTGGAGGAGTTCAGGGTTCCCCACCACCACCAGTGAGACCCCAGAGTCCTGCAGACACACCCGACCCTGCACCTTTGCAGATGTGGGTGAGGAGCGAGCGGAGATGACCCACGGTTAGAAGGAGCTGCCCAAGGACCGCCAGCAAGCCCACCTAAGAAAGAGGCGTGTGCAGGCCGGCCACTCAGCCCAGCAAGCAGGGGCAGGTTCTGAGGCAGGGGGTGGTGTGGCGGTTGTTCTGGGGGTGCAGTGAAGCCAGCGGAGATGCTGGTTGGTGAGTGCCTACGTGCGGCTGTGTGTCTCAGAGTATGTCAGCCAGAGAGGAAAGAGAAATGCCCCTTGAAAGGAGGGCTGTCAGTTTTCCAGAATCCTCCTGAGAACCTTGTCAGTCAGTCCTGGATCTTGCCTTCATAGCATAAATGGCAGCTCACGGAGATTTGTTTAAGTGGATAATTTTGTCAGAGTTTTCTCAGATCCGTGCTTTCTCTCTCCACCTCTTGGGAGTTTCTGAGGCCCAGGCAGTCTCGGCCCCTCGCTGAGCCCTCCAGTGCTCCGTCCTTGTAATTCACACTCTTGGGACGCTTTCCCATCCCGAGGTTTCACCCTTCCCACCGTGTCCCTGTCTCCCTAGTTAAACTGTTTGGCTCCGAGGGCAGGGATCTCTGAGACTCGGCCCTGGTCAGTGTGTGAGTCTGTGCATGTGTGTGAGGGCCTGCTGGCAAGGCCCCTCACACCTGGGTTTCTGGGAACACTGCCGTCCAGAGGGGTGACCATGATTATTTACGGGGTGAAGGAAATGAGATCCTGGCCTGGGGCACAAAATTGAAGGGGTTGCCAAAAAAAAAAAAAAAGCTGCCAAGAACCCTCTAGTCCTGGCTGATGTGTCTTGTCCGAGGTCAGTGGTGGTGGAACCAGGGTACAGACCTCACTTCCAGGGGCCAAATCTTTTCTGTTACATTCTCGACCTCGAAAAGCGTTAGTTGCTCAGCTGTGTCCGACCCCATCGATGTGTGACCCCATAGACTGTAGCCTGCCAGGCTCTTCCATTCATGGGATTCTCCAGGCAAGAATACTAGAGTGGGTAGCCATTCCCTTCTCCAGGGGATGTTCCCGACCCAGGGATTGGACCCAGGTGTGCTGCATTGCAGGGAGATGCTCAACCTGCATTGCAGGTTGACCTCGAAGTGTAACCATTAATACCAGTCATCAGAATATCCCGAATCTGTGACATAGTGTTGATCTGCCTGGGTTCCTTGGGTTCTGGGTGGAGCAGATGGAGAGAGGGATGAACTAGGGTGGGGTCTGAATACCATGAGCATCCAAGAGGGCACACACAGAAGGTGCTTCGTAATTCTGCTTGTTCAGTCCTTTCCCCTCCGGACTTCCAATGCCTGTCCGGAGACGTCACAAGAAGTCTGAGGTTAGCAATGCACTTAAAACTCCCTGGCATTACATTGCTGTCAATATAGGGTCTTGTCATGCCAGGCACGGCGGTGATTCCACCTGAGACTTGTATCGAACTCCTGGAACAGAGTTTGTGGAGAAGAGTCACGGATTTCATGCGAAACGCACACCTCGCCACGCGTGCTCATAACCCTGGCGACGAAACACCCTCCTCTTTGCACTCAGTGCGTGCTTTTGTTTTTTAATAAGATGTTTCCCAAACTCAGACCCTCAGAATCTGCAGAAGGGAGAGTTTATAGGATACATGGGAAGGGTTTTTTATCAATTGATTTTGCTGTTGACCAAATAGTTTTGCCTTAAAAAAAAAAAAAAAGAAAAGAAAAGAAATGATAACATTCTTAAACCAAGGCCCGCCCCTCCCCCAGGTGGAGCTCTGTTTTGCTGAGATACAGGCTTAGGACCCAGGCAGGCTGGCGGTAGTCCTGGCCACAAGGGGCTATTAGCCTGTCGGCTTTAATTAAGCTGATTGACTAATTCAGTAAAGCAACAACAACAGTGTAATTATTTGGTGGAATTGGGCATTTCTCGAGCTGAATTTGTCTACCATTAGGACAGACAGAGGAGGAAGCAGATTGTGACAAGCAAGGGTGGGCTGCAGACCTGCTCCATCCCACCCTGGCTGCCTGGCTTGAGCTTCCTGGCCACCTCACGCTAGCTCTCCTTCCAGAAGGTTCTGATCACGCAGCTGGGGCTTGCACTGCGTCTGGCTCAGGACCTGCTTCCAGAGGGTGTCCATGTCCTGTCTGCCCTCATCTGCCTGATCCTCACTGAACAGATACTGTGCTGAGAGGCAAAATCTTCTCAGAGTTGGGAGGGGAGGCCACCTGTTCTGAGGGTCCAGAGGAGTTTTTGTTGGACTTTGATGTGTGTGGGGAGGCTCACTGAAACATGCTTTTGAGAAGTGTTGTTTAATCTCGTTCACTGATCATCTGGTATATGCAAAGGCCTCCGCTAAGCTACGCAGTGCACGCGTGCTCAGTCACTTAGTCATGTCTTTGAGTTCCCATGGACTGTAGCCGGCCAGGCTCCTCTGTCCATGGGATTTCCCAGGCAAGAATACTGGAGTGGTTGCCCTGCCCTCCTCCAGGGGAACTTCCTGACCCAGGGATCAAACCCAAGTCTCCTGCATTGCAGGGGAAGCCTGCTAAGCTACTCCAGGAAACCCTGAAACCAATCCAATCCAGTCCCCTGGAGATAACAGAACCGAGGGGACCCCAGCTAGTGCTGAGGAGGGAGGAAGCCCGCCTCTTACTAGCACCTCCATGTAAAAGGCTGCTTAAAACAGCTTTTCACTTTTCTTAAGGAAGAATTTAGAGAAATGGTTTACAAACGTAGCATGCATTTTTCGTAGGATATCTGGAAAATATACAATAAGGGGATTTTTAAAACACACAAAGCTGCCACCACCTAGAGAGACTCACTTTTCGCATTTAAGGATTTTGGTCTGTAAGTTGCACACACATCCGCCCAGCGCAGAGCAGTCCCTGGTGTCCAGCCGGCACCCAGGCAACATCAGCTATTGTTACCAGTTATTTATTTTCTCGTGTCCTCAGGAAAACAGGATGGAATTGCGCAGGTGTGTTTTTACAGCTTTCTTTCTCTGATCGCTTGAAGACCTTCTTCGCCTTTCAGTATTTTTCTGCAATATAATTTTTCATGGCCAGAGAGTGGAAAACTGGTTTAAACCTCAGCTCTCTCCAGGGCCACCTGGCCTCACTCCTGAGGGTCAGAGCGCCTGCTTCCCTGTACAGCACAGCTTCCAGGAGGGAGCGGGTAGAGATGCACAGAGGTGCTTCAGGGGCTCCGCAGGCTTGAGGAGGGGCTTTGAGGCAGAGATATTTTGGTGGAGTTGACATGCATCTTTGCCCTTTTGTGAACGTGGCTCTTTATCCTAAAACTCCTGCAGTCCTGCACGGATGCTGCCCGGGAGAGGGGAGGAAGGAGAGCAGAGAGTCCGGGCTTGCATCTGCCCTTTTGTGGCTCTGCCCGTTTCACTGGGGGAACAGCAGTGACACTTGGGAGGCCACCCCCACCCCCACCTTCCAAATTGGATTCTTTAAGACCCAGGCATGGGGGTGGGGCATTTGCCAAGTTCCAGGGGAGCAAGCACAGTTCCCGCCAAAGCTACTGCACCGCCCAGGGAAGGAGCAGACCCAGCACAGTCTGCAAGCAAAGGCAGGGAAATCGAATTTCAGTAGTTCACACACCACGCTTACAAGCGTGACTGTTGTAAGGCCACCACTAGTATTAACGCTGGCTCCGAGGGAGGTGGGCACTGATCTAAAGGTTCTTGCAGGAACTCCTCCTGTCCTGTACTCCTCCTGAGGCAGGTACCATGCCAGATCCTGGCAGCGGAAGGCTGCACGTCTCCCCGGTTGCACATAATTCCCTTCCACCCCCCAGAAACCCATCTGGTTTAATTTACCTAGGAAAAAATAAACAATATTTGCAATGTTGCTCTTTTGTCCCCTTATTACAAAAACAGGGAATGTTTGTTGCCCCATTTTCAAGCGCCGTCAACTTAGAATGGAGGCTCTACATCCACCCATGATTTCTTTACAAAAATGGGGCATTTCTATTCCTTCTGCGGAGAACTGGCCTTTCTCCCACACGTGCCGCTCTTGCTGGCTGTGGTGCCCTCCGAACGTGAGTGCATTGGAATGAAGCTGAGGAAAGCAGGGGCTGCCTGATGGCATTTAACGGAGGGGTCTGTGCCCTGGTTTCCGGTTTTCTGCAACTTTGAATCTGGCCACTCCTGGCTCTGGCACCCCGAGCTGAGCTCTGAATCTGAGGGCTTTCTGTAAGTGAGGGCTCTAATAACAGAGCCTGCTCCAAAAGGCTTGGGGTCTGCAGGTCACTATTAACACTGCGATGCCATGATGCTATACCCTCCCCACTGAGGTTCCCAGAGCGGGAAGTGTGGGAGATTCCAAAATGATGTTCCCGGTGAGCAAGCTCGGCTTCGGGGGCCGGGGGGAGGGGGCGTTCAATAAGCTACTGGCTGCCTTTTCTCTTTCCAACCTGGACTGCAAACAGTGCACATCTCTGCGCTCCAACTGGTCCACTGGCAGTGCCAGACACAATGGGCTTATCTGTCATTTAAACTCTTTCTTCTTAGGAATTTCTCCTCCCTGCTTTTAGTTAGAATTTTACTATTACACGGTCAGATCTAAATGGAATCAAGGTTCAATTTGACCACCTTCCTATTGTGATCATCTATTCCAAAAGGAATGAGCAATGGCTAGGTTCTGAACCCTGGTGGGTCCCTCCCCTGCCCCACGGAGAAGAAGGGAGCTAGGGGCGTACTGAGCCTGGTGCCCCATCTTTCCCGCACCTGCCTCTGGCCAAACTACAGGCGCTACCGCGCTGTCTGCCGGAAGGGGAGGCGGGTGCAGGGAGAGGGTGCGGCTTGGTAGTTTGGGAGCTGCTGGATGCTGGGAGATGGGGAGTGAGCCGGGGACAGAGAAGAGCAGGTTGGGAGCTGGAGAGGAGAACAAGGAGTGAGGAGACCAGAGATCTCTTCGGAGAAGGGCGAGGGTGGCCAGGAGGGTGCAGACAACATCCACAGAGAGCCTCGCCCGCGCCCTCAGGAGAGGATCGCGCCCAGCCCCGGAGTCTCGGCAGAGGTGGGGGTGGGGAGCCGGGATGGGAGGGGGGGAGGGGCAGGCAGAACCGAGGAGGAAGCGGGGAGACCAGGGGAGCCGGGAGGGAGCCAGAGTGGGACCCGCCACAACTCCAGGGAGGACAAGTGCTCAGAAGCTCAGCGCTTGCCTTCTGAGTGCGAGAGTACCAAGTCCTGGCCCCTTTGACATCACCCCAGTCAGCCCGGGGCAGGAAGAAGATCTGGAGGACCTCCAAGTCACAAGTGAGGAAACTGAGGTTGGAAGCAGCTGAGCAGGGAGCCCAAGGCCAAGGCCCGGCTCCTTCAAGGTTGTTGAGTTGAAGGAACCTGGAGCCAGAAGCTGTCATCAAGGGACACCAGGTTCACAGCAAAAAAAAAAAAAAAGAAAGAAAGAAAGAAAGAAAGCTGCAGCTTGTAGAATCCGCCTTCAGTGCCCAGAAGCCTGTTTTTCATCCTGTCCCAGTCTCAAGCAATCCTGTGAAGTACTGTTCCTCCCGCCGTTTTTACAGACATGGGGACTGGGGCTCCACCTGGAGGACACCACCGTGCTGGCTCTCAGAGTATCTAGTCCACATGGAGCCTCCTTGCAGAGCCCAGGTTTCTCCTGCTGGCTCTCCCATCCCCCACCAGACTCCCCTGGGCTGAGTGCTAGTTGGGCAACTTCCATGAAACAGTGAAACCGGTGCCCTCAGGGCACCCAGGTCCCCGGGCCAGCCCCACCTCCCTGGGGAAACCTTGCAGTACCCCAGAGTGTCTGCACCCGAGACCTCCCAGCCTTGCCCTTGGAATCCTGTGAAGCAGTGCAGCCAGCTCTTCAAAGGGAGGCCCAGGGAGAGGCCCCGTCATCGGCTCTGCTGACATGACGGGAGCTGACGAGCAGGTTTTAAACAACACCTGGATGACAAATTAGCTGATGTGCATTCATTTGTTCTTGGGAGGAACCCAGCGCAAGAAAGATGTCAAGGGGATGGCATCCGTATTATACAGCTTAACGGGGACACAGAACCTGCATTCCCATAGGCTGGCCTCCCCGAGTGGGGGTGGCACAGTGGCCTCTGTGAGGTTCCCGGGTACCAGCAGTGGGCCTTTCAAGGCCAGCGTAACTAGGAATCCGCCCTCTCAGAAGGCTCTTCAGGATTTCCCTTCCCTTGGTCTGAATCAGCTGAGATTGGGACCACTCAGCGTTACAAGGAGCTGTCCCAGGTTCCTGTGAACAAATGCAGTCAAAGTCTGAAATACGGAGGGAGAGCAGCAAGCCTTCGCTTGGGAGAAGACAAAAGTGAGAATCCAGTGCTGAGTTTTTCCTAGAGGTGCGGTCAGTTACCATCATCCCGGGCTAATGGAATAGCCTCACAAGCACAATACCTTTTCATAGGAACATACTGAGTGATGGTGCAGGGGAATGTTCCTTCTTTTCTGGTTATTCCTGAAGTGATGTGAAAGTCTGACTCTTTGCAACCCCATGGACCGTAGCCTGCCAGGCTCCTCTGTCCATGGGATGCTCCAGTCAAGAATACCAGAGTGGGTTGCCACTTCCTCCTCCAGGTGATCTTCTCAACCCAGGGATCGAACCCAGGTCTCCTGCATTGCAGGCAGGCTCTTTACCATCTGAGCCTCTTGTCTCCTCTGGCTATCTATTCCTGGTACGAAACAAATCATGGGACGTAGAGTGGCTAAAACAGCCATATTCTTTTGTTCATGACTGTGTGGGTGTGGAATGCAGGAAGTGCCCAGCTGGGTGGGTCTCACTAGGGATCTGTCTTTTGATTGTAGTCGGATGCCTGCTTGGACCTACAAGAGGGCACACTTTAATGCCTGCCAGTCCATGCTCGCTGCCTTCCAGGTACTCCGCTTGGCTAAGGACTGGAGCCCCAGCATGGGGCCCCTCTGGCAAGTGGTCTCAGTGCTGTTGGACATCTTACGTGGCAGCCGACTTCCCCTGAGCCAGCATCCCACAGGGACCAGGAGAGAGCTGCCTGGTCTGCTATGCCCTAGCACTTCTGTGCCTGGAGCTTCTTGGGGTTTTGCCATGGGATTCACACCCACACACGGCACTAACAGTCTTTGATAGATAAGGGAAATACCCCCTTTCCCTCTGCTACAGTAACAGCTAGCCTACGCCAGCTGCTAGAGTTTTCCAGCAGAGCAGTGGCCCATGGGTGGCCCGTGGGTGCCAAGTGGCCCCGTGACCCAGCCTTCATGAGCTGCCCTCTGCCCCCCTTTCTCTCCCCCACTCATCCTCTGATGCTTCCTGGGACTGTCAGCTAAACAGACTTCTTCACTTGAATGCTGTCTCTGCATCTCTTGGGAAGAAACCCAAATGAAAACAGTCCCCAAGAAGTCTGGCTGGTTCCTCCAGGCACGAAGGCCTCCCCAGACCAGCCATGCGTGGAAGACGCTCCCAAGAAGTAAACAAAAGTGAAGGACCTGCAGACTCACGGCGACTTTTGCAACCAGGGCCGCCCCCCACGAGGCTCAGGGAACATCCTCCCTGGACATGGCCTGGCACCAGATCCTTGGGCCTGGAGGGTCTGGGTCTTAGCAGGGTGAGACCCGGCTCCCACTGTCACCCAGAGCTGAAGGCAGGGGTTCGTGAGAATGAACTTCGTCTGGTGGTTGGAGAGGGTCCCGATGGGGGAGACCCTGCGTGAGAGGCAGCAGTTTGTCTCACATCTGGGGGGTGATGTGGGCCTGCTCGCCTGGCTGGGGGCCATGATGAAGCGGTCTAAATCATCTGCAGATTCCTGAGCCAGACTCTGAGTCTGGGCACTGTCAGAGGACAATGTGGACAGTGGGATAGCCCATCCTGATGCCGGCAGAGTCAGGACTCACACTCCTGGTACTGGCCTCCCTGGACACATGCAGTAGCTGAGGGCTGGGGGCTGTGCTGGGTGGGGCCTTGTGCTTGCGGTCAACCTGGGGGAAGGGAATTTATCGTATTGCCCAGCTCAATAACCAGCCATAAGGATGGAAAGCCAGGCTCAGGGAAAAAGGGATAATCAAGAAAGCACTAGAGTCCATTTATGGAACAGCAACTGTTTGATGGTCTCTGTAAGTCACCACTGCTGGGGTCTACTGTATTTTTTTAAACATGCTGGCATGTTGCTCTTACTATTACTTATATACAGGCACATGTGTTTAAAATTCATAACAATGCTGTGAGGTCAATAATTTTATTATCTTCATATTTTAGACAAGGAAACTGAGACAGAGGAGAATTTAAAGTGACTTGCATATGGCTAGTGGCAACCAGAGTAAGAGGCAACAGACGTAAGATTTAAGCTGCAGTAGTTGGTTTTTGGAATATTATTGCTTTTATCATTAAAAAAGAAAAAGGTCAAAAGATGGGGGTCCTGTCTATTAGCTCCTTGGAATTCGTCAGAATTCATTTTTATCCACTGTGCGAGCTTCTTTTCCTGAGATCTCGTGATCCAAAAAGGCTGCTGATGCTCCATTCATTGCATCCATATTCCAAGAAGAAAATTGGTGGTGATAGGAGGAGAAAGACAAAAGATGTCTCTCTCAACTGAGACACCATTTTAAGCTGTTTTCTTGGAAGTTCCTACACAATAACTTTTGCTTACCTCTTAATAACAGTAATAAATAGGAAAATAATAAATAGAAATCCTTGCACCAGCTTTCCTCTTTCTGGGAACAGGTAGTAAGAACCATGCGAAGTTATAATAAAATCTGCCATATCCTAGTTAACACTTGAATTCCTACATTTTAAAATGCATTAGGTAACTCATTACCACCACAGCCTTATGGAGTACATTATAGGGATGTTGGTGGGCTTAGTTAAATCATTAGCGTGAGCTGCTAGAGACCTTCTTGTTTCTGTATTTAGATTAAATCAGCATTACTGACTTTCTGTGGCAAGGCTTGCTTTCAAGTTCTTATTGGTGTAATTAAGTGAGGTACTTTGCAAAGAAGACGCCCCCTGTTTACTCTTACACCCCGGGAGACCCAGCAATTACCGCCTCCAGCCCTGGGAAGGTGTGAGAGCAGACACAGCCCCTGCTCTCAGCTGGTCTGACAGGCATGCCGTTTCAGGAAACCCAGATTTAAGCACCGGATCGTTTCAAGTAGATGTCTGGGGTTTGTTTGTTTGTTTTTTCCCCACTGGGATAACTTCATCTGCGTCTTCGAGGTCTTCAGGAGTTGGGGATGGGTAGGATCGGGGCTGTTTGGCATCAGTTTCAGGGCAGGCTTCATTCTAGCTGTTTGGTCTTGTCCCCTGAGGCTGGGAGAGGGCCAGCTTTGCCAGCCATGCATGGACCAGTGTAAGTGATGCAGCCTCTAATGAGCCGTGTCATCCTGGGCAAGGTGGCTTGCCCTTTCTGGACCTCAGTTTCTTCACCTGTAGAGTGGGTGTCATCCATCAGTGAGCAAGAGGTGTTTCTCCCACCAGTGGATTTTGATTAGCCATGAGGCTGTTCAAAAACAAAGGGAAAAAGAGAGAAGCCAAAAATCACTGCAGAGCAACAGCTGCCCCTCCCCTCAAAGGATTCCTCCCCACCTGTGTAGTTCTTCCTTCCTATTTTGACCCGCCTTCCCTCCCCCAGGCCATTCCTTCCAAGAGGGGTTATCAAGAGGGGTGATCAAGAGTCAATAGATAGTTTTCGACAGAAAGGTTTAAAAAAAAAATTGAAAAAACTGAAAGTGTTAGTTGCTCAGTCATGTCCAACTCTTTGTGACCCCGTGGACTGCAGCCCACCAGGCTCCTCTGTCCATGGGATTTCCCCAGCAAGAGTACTGGAGTGGGTTGCCACGTCCTCCTCCAGGGGATCTTCCTGGCCCAGGGATCTAACCCGGGTCTCCTGCATTGCACGCGGTCTCTAACATCTGAGCCACTGGCTGTGCTGGGTCTTGGCTGTTGCGCTCAGGCTTTCTCTAGTTGTGGTGAGAGGGAGCTGCTCTCTGGCTGCTGTGCGTGGGCTTCTCACCGCGGTGGCTTCCCATTGCGGATCGCAGGCTCTAGGGTGCAGGGGCTCAGTAGTTGTGGCGGCTGGGCTTAGTTGCCCCGCAGCATGTGGAATCTTCCTGGACCAGGGATCGAACCCATTTCCTCTGCATTGCCAGGTGGATTCCTAATCACTGGACCACCAAGGAGGTCCACAAAAAGTTCTGAACAGCAAGATGCACTGCTGGAGACACTTGTGTTCTTCAGTGTGTTTGACGGTGTCCTGTATCACTATACAGAATATATCCTTTGGGGTTAAAAAAAAAAAAAAAAGAGTCTGTTGAGAAAGATGTCCCCCTCCTGGGCATTTTTGGGCATACTCAGATGAGGCCAGTCGACAGAGGGGCTGGGTGACATCCCTGCCCTGCCCCTGCTGCGGGCAGAGGCTCAGATCCTGATGAAAAGCCTTTAAAGCCAAGCGCCCCGGTGTCACGGGAGTCTCGGAAAAGGTATTGAAGAGGCTGTCAGTGCCTCTCCATCAGCTCCCCCTGGGCTTTTTAAATTTGATTTCCTTGGCTGCGAATTCAGTTCTTGGCTTAACCACAACCTTATGAAATATTAACAATTTCCCCTCTGGAAAGCGTGTGTGTGTGTCTGTGTGTGTGTGTACATGTGAAACCGTAACTTCCTTCTAGAAAACGCTGAGAATGCCGGGGCCACGCGCTCTGGGGACGCTGTTGCTGGGCGCCTGGACTCTTACCTTGTGGGATCTCCCCGATACCCCATGGGGCTGGGGTTCTTTTACTCCCATTCCAGAGATGAGGACGCTGAGGTCAGACAGGAGCCCTGAGGCTCACGGGTTGTCGGGGTAGAGTCAGATCCGGCTCCAGGGCCCCTCAGTCACAGGGTAGCGGTTCCCCCCCCTCCCGCCGCCCCAGAAGGATGAGCCCGACTCCAATTCTGGAATTTCCCACAACAGTTCTTCCCAGTCGGGGAGTGTCTGCACCTTGATGAGGATGGACCCACACTCCCCACGCTTCCCTGGCTGCCCCTAGAGCCCACTGCCACCCATCTGTCGGCCCCAGGGAGCTCAGGCCGCTTGCACTTCCTGGCGATGTGCCAACCTCCTCCATCTCCCCATCCTGTTTCTTTCTGGCACCTGGAGACTCAGGGCCACCCCCTGACTCTTTGCTTCTGTCATGGACTTGGGGACCAGGCCGGCCCTGGGGGCCCAGCATCGCCGGTCCCACTGGCACTGGGGGCATCTTCCCCCAGCACCTCTGGACCCAGATGTACCAGAACCCTGTTCGCCATCAGATCCCCACGCTGGAAGGAGCTGCCAAGGCCGAGGGCATCATCCTCTCCAGGGCGGGAGGAGTCACTTGTGGTGTTTCAGAATGGGGTTTGGGATCATTTCTTTGGATGACACCCTCAAAAGCCTCTCCTGGGTTTCACTGTTTTGAAGTCTGAATAGACTTCCTTTCCTTTTTTTAAAAAATTATTTCTTTTTTTTAAATATATTTATTGAATTAATTAATTAATTTGGCTGCATTGGGTCTTAGTTGCGCCTTGCGGGATATTTCGATGCGGTGCACAGACTCCTTAGTTATGGCTCACGGGCTCAGCAGCCGCGGCACCCCGGTTTAGTTGCTCCACTGCACGTGTACGTCTTAGATCCCCAACTAGGGATTGATTGAACCCTTGCTTAGCAAGGCAGATTCCTAACCACTGGACGATCAGGGAAGTCCTTAGACTTCCTTTCCTTCTGAAGTCAGTCGCAGCCAGCGTGTGAGTCCCAGCTCTGCCAGTTACCACTGTGTGACCTCGGGCAAGTGACTCAGCCTTTCTGGGCTTCATTTTCCTCATCTGTAAGGTGAGACCAACCATCACAGCCGCCTCAGGGGGATCGTACGGGGACTGCACCAGTTGGCGCGCACGCTTAGAGCCATCCCTAGCACACAGTTAGCACCATGTGTTTGCCGCCGTTTCTTTCTTTGTCCTCGCTACCATATTCAGCATTCAAGAGACCCCAGAGCCTCTTTGCAAATAAGTGATGCGGTAGCTTCACAGCTTTTGTGGGTCTTGGGGTTCAAGCTGAGGGGCCCTAGATAGAGTTCCCCTTTCAAAAAGTTTGTTCTGTGGAAACCTGACCTCTTGTAGTTCCTTGTAGCCGTGCTCTACTACAGGGAAATGACACCAAAGAAAATCAAATCCTATTTTTCATGCAGCCGATTTAAATGCCAGTCATTAAAGGAAACATGGGAATTTTCTGGCATTAAAATACTATCGCTCAAAATAAACCAGAGAATACACATTCCTAGGAGCTCTGTCGAGCTGAGGTTCCAGGAGAAGCTTCCAGAAGTCCTTGGAAGGCTGTTTGCCCAGGGTCACCAGACTGGGTTGAGCCCATGGGACTCAGCTCCCTGGTTTTGACCACGATGCTTTCCCATGATCCTACAGCAAGGGAATACTCCCACTGGCCTCCAGTCACCTCCCAAGGAGTGACTGTTTAAGCAAAGCTGAGATTTTCTTAGCAAAGCAGGATATGGGGGAACCCCATCTGGTATATATAGATGGATGGAGAGAGAGATGATGGTTGGCTGGACGGATGGATAGATAGATAGCTGATGGAAGGATACACACACACATAGAGAGATGCAAACATCTGGGTAATTTGAACCTAAGTTCCCTGGTGGCTCAGAGGATAAAGCGTCAGCCTGCAATGCAAGAGACCCGGGTTCAATCCCTGGGTTGGGAAGATCCACTGGAGAAGGAAATGGCAACCCACTCCAGTATTCTTGCCTGGAGAATCCCATGGACAGAGGAGCCTGGTGGGCTACAGTCCACGGGGTCTCAAAGAGTCGGACACAACTAAGCGACTTCACTTTCACTTTCACTTTACTGGTATCCAGGAAGAGAGTAGTTGTTCCACCTTCTTCTCCCTTCATATGTCCAAAGAGTTTCCCCATTCTGCTATTCCTTACTGCTGAATCTCGTTCCTATTTTGTCTGTGTAGAAATAACTTGTACATACAATGCATCACGCCTTAGCGAATTAACTGGCATCATCATATTGCCTACTCCAGCCCGGCCATCTCTAGCCGTCTAAGACAATCATGTCTTTGAGTGGATGAAGCCCTCTTCCAGGCACCCTAATTCAGCAGTTATCTGAAAGTGATTCATCCACATTGCAGAGGAAGCCTTGCTTCCCACCAGATTCAGCTGGTGTGTTCGATCAGGTTTGGCCCCGTGTGTAAATGTCCCTGGGTCCCTGTGGAGCTGTGGAAGCGTGTGATGGAGCAGGGACGGCTCTGGGGGAGTCTAGGGAATCTGACCAGTTTTCCAGCTCCAGACTCTCCTGTCCTCGCGTTCTTCATTTGTAACATGCAGGTCCCTTGGAGGTAAGTTTTGCAGCTCTGAGATCTGAGGGTCCAGGAGGAGCTGTGGAAGAGGAGGCCAGAGGGGGTGAGAGCGAGGGACCCTCCTGCAGGGAGGTGCAGCTATGGGTGTGGAGGGAGGGGAGAGGGGAGGGTGTTCTCTCCTCCTGTCTTAGTGAAAACTAAATAGATCTTTATAAAGAACACGTGCTTATGATTCACTCATTCGGGGGCGCCACTTCTTAAACTGCAGCACGCAGGACCTTTGTGGCGTCAGGTGGCCCGCTCTCTCCGGTGCACGGACTCTCTCTAGCTGTGGCACAAAGTCTCAGCTGTAGCACGCAGGTTTGGTTGCTCCGCGGCATATGGGACCTTATTTCCTCCACCAAGGGTCAAACCTGTATCCCCTGCTTTGCGAAACCGATTCTTAACCACTGGACCACCAGGGGAAGTCCCTAAACAGATCTTCCATTCTTCATGACTCACTCTAACCCCATGTCTGAGCCTCTGTCAATGGCCAGGGTCTCCCAGGGCAGTTTCCAAGAGCCGTGGGGTGGGAGGGCTCACCTCATCCAATGTTGGAGGGAAAACCTCCGGCCCTTGCTGTCGATGTCCACGTGGGTCTCCCCCAAGACAGCCCTCCTCCTTTGGGACCTGCAGCTGTGGTGGCTGTTTCCACTCCAGGCCAATTCTATGATGCTGTCTATTGCCCTGCCTGTCTCCGTCAACTCACAGTATCCCCTCTCTGGGTCTTTACTGCTGTATTTCAAGGCACACACTCTCATTTGCATAATTTAGGAAGGAGGCTCAACTTATATAGTAGACACCCAAAGCTTAAAAGTCTATTTTTCTCTCATGTTAGACACAAGCAACCCAACTTGAACTTCACCACTAACTAGGTACAGGGTGTCAGCCCTGGGGGGGTCAGGTCATCGGGAGACCAGGATGTTGGAAGGTTCATCAGTGAGTGCTAGAGACGGGGTGAAAGGAGGACAGTGGCACCAGGATCAAAAAGCCTTCAGTCAGTGGAGGAAAGCCCGTGGAATCCATCCCTGACGGGAATCCCCAGCAGCACGAGATCGCCCAGAGATGGGCCAGATGGAAGACCGTCCTGAGAGCAGGAGCAGGCGAACATGTGTCTTTGTGAGTAGTTACTGAAGGGCTGAGCTGGGTGTCTGCACTGTGGGGCTGGGGGTCCCCCAGGGAAACCATGTAATCAGGAGACCCATAGTTTCATCCTTCAAACGTCCCCACCTTCTCGATTAAGCCCAGGCTTTGCCCTTCCATCTCACACTGGCCCATTGTCAGACAAAGCCCAAAGCTGCCCTCAGGGTCAGCTAAAGCTGGATCAGAATATTTCCCCAGCCGCACCAATCTCTTAAGCCCAGTTGCAAACACTAAGTGGGAGAGAAGCGAGGCTTGGCTTCCAGATTTCTACAACTTTAGCTCCTTTGGCCTCTGCTGTTGACGACTAGGGGGCCGCGGTTACTGGAAAAGACGCCCGCTGTGTAAACAGGGCGGCCGCCTCCTCACATGGTGGCTCGCGCTTTTATATCTTCCAGTTTCTGGTCTCTTCTCGGGGACTTTCCAAATGCCTCCCCTTTTCCCAAATTTAATGCGGAAAAAAAAAAAGAATCTGAAGTAATGTGGATTTAGAACCGAAAGCATGTCCGTAAGGATTCTCAGTTATTTGAAAAATTCTGTTCTGTGATAGCATTGATGAAGACCAAAAGGAAAGTGGGTGCAATAAGAGGCTGAAAAAATGATGAAAACTCATAAAAATAATTGCTATTTTTGTGTGAGCGTTACTCCTTGGCCAGGCACTGTGCTCATTAATTCACATACGTGACCTAGATGCTGGCATCGTGTCCAGATTACAGGTAGGGACATGGAAGGTCTTCTTTGTTTTTGCTTGTCCTCGTTGATTGATCGACAGATTGAGCTAATACTCAACTTCTCTAGAGAACTCACAGCTTTTGCATAAAAAGTTGGGCAGAAAGAGCTGTGTTGTCCCTTGAGGGTCTGTCTCTATAACTTACCATCAAATGCCAGGTCACCCTGGCAGTGGCCTTGACTTTCAGCTCCTTGCATCTGTCCTGTGTCCTCCTGGCTCCCAGAGACTGGAGGTCAGACCAGGAGATTGAGGCTTTAGCATGAGCTGACGGATTCTCCTTGGGCCACCCACGAAGCCCTAGACCAACGGGGGATTAAAATGCCTATCTCCTGAGCATCGCTTTGATAGGGGACTGATGGTGGAGCAGGAACGTGGAGGGTCGGGTGAGGAAACCTGGGGTCAGAGGACTCCCGGGACCCCCACAGGAAGTGGTCAGAGCCCACACTTTGAGTCAACCTCCAGCTGAGAACAGGGGTGGGGGGTGCACCCCAGAAGAGCAGCGTCAAACCACGCCTGGTGACCCTGTGAGGCTGGGGGCACCGGGAGGCTAGCGTGACTTCAGCCACGAGTCCCGACTGGAGCTGAGACTGTGACACTGAAAGAGAAATGTCCCTCCAGCCCGCATCCTGGAGGCAGCTTGGGGACAAACAAGACAAAAAGCAGGGGCTGTGGAGGTGGGGACTTGGGTTCAAATTCTCCCTCTGGGGAGACATCTGATTCCTGCCAAGATGGAGAATGACATCCTCCTGGGCCTCCCTCCTACAGCTGAAAACCCCAAACATCACACCAAGCGAAGATCAGGCACACTGGAAAAGACCCTGATGCCGGGAAAGATTGGTGGCAACAGGAGAAGGAGGTGGCAGAGGATGAGATGGTTGGATGGCATCACTGACTCAGCAGACATGAATCTGAGCAAACTCTGGGAGATGGTGAAGGACAGGGAAGCCTGGCATGCTGCAGTCCCTGGGGTCGCAAAGAGTAGGACACGACTGAGCAACTGAATAGCAAAGTACATGAAGACCCAGAAAGGGGGAGAGTTGAAGCAAAAATCATGGCACCATCTGAGGCGGTGCCCTGTGTACATAGAGGAAATACCTAAGACAGTTATATTTTACTTTATTTATTATTATTTAAATAAGTACTTGTTTATACTGGCTTTTCCGGGTCTGAGTTGCAGCATGCTAGAGCCAAGGTCTTTGTTTCAGCATGCGGGATCTTTAGCTGTAGCCGGCGAACTCTTGCTTGTGGCTTGTGGGATATAGCTCCCTGACCCAAGCCTTCTGCACTGGGAGTATGGAGTCTTAGCCACTGGACCACCAGCAAAGTCCAAGACAGTTACATTTTAAAAGTTGGGAGGGTGCAAGGACTGAAATGGAAGTAAGTGTTCCATACTCCATGCAAAGTGGAAAAGTCTGTCATCAGTGGACTCTGATGAGTTAGATCCATAGGTTGTGATTTTTAGGACAGACCCAAGGAAGCTGTACTAGCCATATACCCAAACACATTACAGGTAAGTCAAAAAGGAATCAGAAAAATGTATGAGACTTAGGCAAGAAAAGGGAAACAGAGGAATGAGAAATTGACTCAACAAACAAAGGAAAATAAACAAGAAAATGGCACTTAAGCTGTAGTGGACTCATAACTACTTTAAATATAGACAGTCTAAATACAATTAAAACAGAGATGTGTAGAGGAGGTTAAAAAAAATGCCACAGAACTATATACTGTCTATAAGAAACTCACTCCAAATATATCGATGTAGGTAGGTTGGAAATGAAAAGATAGAAAAGATATATTATGCAAATGTTAGTTTACAAAGAAGGAGCAGCTGTAGTAACACTAATACCAGGTCAGGTAGACTTTAGACCAAGGGAAACTACCCAAGAGAAGGAGGGCTCTTGTAATGTTGAGAGGATCCATCTCCCAAGTCTCACCTCCGTCGTCTGCCATCTCTGCTGACAACAGTGTAATCTCTGTGCACTTGGTCTCTGCCGCTAACACGGAGACAACGAATACTTTGTAAAATACTAGGAAGGCCAAGTACTTAGCACTGGTTGCTGCTGCTGCTGCTGCTAAGTCGCTTCAGTCGTGTCCGACTGTGTGCAACCCCATAGACGGAAGCCCACCAGGCTCCCCTGTCCCTGGGATTCTCCAGGCAAGAACACTGGAGTGGGTTGCCATGCGCTAAAAGCTCAACAGGGGCTTCCCCAGTGACGCTAGTGGGAAGGAACCCGCCTGCCAATGCAGGAGACGTAAGAGACACAGGTCCGACCCCTTGGTCAGGAAGATCCCCTGGAGGGGGAAATGACAATCCAAGCCAGTATGCTTGCCTGGAGAATCCCCTGGACAGAGGAGCCTGGAGGGCTATAGTCCGTCGTGTCCCAAAGAGTCGGACACAACTTAGCAACTAAACAGCCACAGCAAAAAAAGGCTCAGCAAGTCGCGGCTCACCATCATCTTTAATAAGGCGTACCTCCTCGTCACCACTGACGTGACGTGGATCAGCCAGGAAAGAAGGAGCCACAGCAGTCACTGTGTGTGAGAGAGAAAATATACACACGGTAAGCTTTACCACTGGGACCGCGCATAGGTTCCAATTCAGCGGTATTAAGCGCACCCACGTTGCCGTGCAACCTTCACCACCGTCGGCCTCCAGACCTTTCTCGTCTTTCCCAAATTGAACTCAGGAGCGCCTGAAGACACTGGTTACTCTAGCAGAGAGAACTGAATCCAGGGAATCTTTAAACCAGGTTTTGGAGGGACGAGTAGACTCGGCCAGATGCAGAAGGACACAGCCAGCACCTACAGGGCTGCGGGGGCAACAGGAGGAGGTGGGGCTGGTGGGAATTTGGGAGCTTGGAAGAGGGGACCTGTGGAGCTGGGACCCAGACCCCCGAGGAGGAAAGCTGAGCTCTGGGGGTGCGGTGAGGCTGGTTCTGCTGCTGTGATGCTGGCAGGTCAGGAGGCAGGGGCTTCACCCCACCCCTTCCTGGGCTTGGCAGCAGGCTCCCTCTAGCACCCCCACGTGCGGAAGCCACAGGGAGAAGCTGGCAGAGGCGTGGAGGGCAGAGTCCAGCTCGGCCTCACTATGCAAGGACCAAGGGACACGTCTGAGTGTCCAGGGGTGGCTATAGCAAAGCAGCAGCTCAGAGTGGTACTCAGCGCTACTATTGAATACAGCACTCTACTGTACTCTACAGTACTCTACTGATGCAGAGTACTGAGCTCAACAGAGCACAGAGAGCTACTCTGTCCCCTCCCAGAGGCCCGAAGGCCATAGTCAAGGTGTCAGCAGGGCCACCGCGCTCCATATAGAGGCTCTGGGCAGGGCCCCTCCTGCCTCTTCCAGCTCCTGGGGGCCCCAGGCGTTCCTTGTCTTATAGACACATCCCTGCAGCCTCTACCTGCATCCTCACGTGGCCTTCTTCCTCCTCTGTGTGTCTGAGTCCAGATTTCTGTCTTCTTATAAGGATGGCCTGGGGCCCGCCCTAGCTCACACACACCTCACACACATTCCACCAGAGCAGGTGGGTGGATTAGAGCTGAGAGACAGTAGCCTAGTAACCAGCATGGGCACCCTTCTGAGAATCAGGGTACATAGCTCACTTCTGCCCACACAGATCCCAGGGACCTTTCAGAGCCTCAGTTTCCCCATCTGTAAAATGGGAGTGATTAGCAAACAGGTGGAGACCAACCAGGGGTGAGACTGGGTGTGGGATATGAGACAAGATGCCCAGCTGCTGTGGAGGGGCTCAGGGCGAGCGAGGGTGGCCCAGAACCAGAAGGCGAAGGCAGGGCAGGACGGGCCCCACGCCAGCCTGTGGTGTACACGCAAGCTGGGCTGACGTCCCGGGGGATGAGAGCTGCCCGGCTGGAGTGTGGCTGGGGTTTATGGATTTATAGGATCACACTGCCTTTCCCGAAGCATTTGGATGGGATTGAGGGATCCCAGACGGGGCACAGAGCTCACGAACCTGATGCAAAGTGGTTTTCAAAGGGCCGGCTCCCATCTTCTTCTGACCCCGAGGAATGTAAACTGCCTCCTCCACCAGACCTATGGTTTATTTGTACAGTTTGGGTCATTTCTGTAAATGTTTGGCCCCTTTGGAAATCCAATCCAAAGGGAAAGCAAGTGAGGGTTTTTTTTTTTTCTGTCTAGCGGTGTCTGGGTCGATGGTGGTGACATTTACCTGTTGCAGTTTATTAAATGCATCGTTGATAAGCATGCTAAAGAAAGGACCCACTTTGTTTGGTTGTCTTTTTTTTTAAACATCTCAACACCAGGGAGAAAGGAAAATGTGTGGATTGGTGAGGAATGAGGAAGTGTGGGACTAAACGTTCATGGTGGGGGCCCCATAGTCTGTGGATGGATGGAAAGCCTCAGGGATGGGCTATGGGGGGTTCAGAATAGGGGTGCCCAGGCAGGTGGGTCCCCTGAAGGGACATACAGCCCTCCCGTGTGTCAGAACACAAGGAATCCTGTACAAGCCATCGAACGTGCCGCAGTGCCACAAATGTGCTTATTAAGGAAAGGATCCTTGACTTTCACATAAAATGACTAATCACTGCCAGCCTCTTTAAATGATGTATATCAATATTCATAAAGTTGGACTTGCTACCGTTAACATGTCAGCGTGAGAGAGCGTGTGAGCAGCTGTCAGTTATAGTGTGAGCCTTGCAGGTTCTTAGGTGCATAAGAGATTCCTAATTTTTTAAATTATTATATTGTTGTTACAGTTTTCTGGGATTGGAGACACACTGCAAACAGCAGAAAACTGAGAACAGAGACAGGAGAACAATCAACAGTCCCTTGCTTGACAATCAGGGCGATTTTCCAGATCTCTAACCTGGGCTCTGGCCACTCATGCGGCTGCTGGCCAGTCCAGCGAGCCCTGTCCATACTGCCTTTTCTGCGCCCGCCAGATGGGACAGAAGGCAGGCACTGCTGAGGACCCCGAACGGGAGAGCTGGCAGCTCAGAGCAGGGTGCCTGGCCTGTGTAAGGGGCCACACTGCAGTCTTCACAGGGGCCACTGAGAACCTTGTTAAAATTCAGACTCCGGGGGCCTCCCTGGAGATTCTGATCCACGGAGGCTGGGTCGGGGCCCTGGGATCTGCATACCCACCACAGCCCCCAGGGGCTGCCCTGGGCTGTGAAGACGGAGGACCCAGCTGCGCCGTGGTCTGCATGGCGCCTGGCGCACACATCTACAGACACAGCAAATGCCTGCAATGTGTCCCCAGACTCCTGAGAAGTGAGGGATGTCTCTGTCTCAGCTGGGGTCCTGATAGAAAACAGACGGATGGACCCCTTGAGTTAGAAGAGTTCGAGGAGGATCGGTTTAATAAGGGAATTTTATATGAGCAGGGCTAAGGTTTTCAGAATGGACAGGTGGTCTGGAGGGGCCACAGAAGGCACGTCATGAATCTTCCTAAATTCATCCCAAGTCCACAACACGTCTCTGCCCGGCTGTCTGCCACCACCATGCTGTCTGCCTCATACCTGCGCTGTCTCTTGCCTGGTTTAGAATCACGGCTTCCAAACTGGTCCCCTTCCCCCAGCCTTGCTCCCTTCCAACCCACCTTCCAGAAGTTTCTAACATGCATATCTGATCATGCCACCTGCCTGATAGTTTCCTTCCAAGGCCCCACTGCCTGGCACAGGACAGGGTTCCATCTCCAGCCCGGCCCCCGGGGCTCCCACCAGCTTCCCTGCCTGCTCATGCAGATACCCTGCTGGGGAACCAGCGATTCCCAAGAGGCTCCTGTCTCCTTTGTGCGCCTGCTTTCTCTGGCTGGAATCCTTCCCCACTAGTCAGAGAAGGTCCCTCCATCTTCAAGAGTCTGTCCCCAGTGGCACCTCCTCCAGGAAGCCTCCCTGACCTGCATCAGGCCTCCTTTCTCTTTACCCATGGCCTGGGCCTGGAGCCCTGGTAGCTGGTTGCAGGGGGGCAATGCCAGGCTTGACTCTGCTCACTAAGAAGTTTCTTTCAGTAACTGCAGTATCCTTCCGGCCACCTCCCCCTCCATCCCCAAGCCCTGGGTTTGGATCTTGTCCCCATTTGGAGCACAGAGGAGCCTCTATTCCACTACAGCCAGGTCCAGCCTGATCTGGGGCACTCACATTTCAGCGGGGTCTGCGGTCACATCCGAGATGTTCAATTTCACCTCAATCAGCAGCACTCGGGGTGCAGAGCCCAGCCCTGTGGGTTTGGTGACCATCAGCACCAATTACATGAAACGCCAGTCGCCAGGGCGATTCCACCTTCGCGCAGGCTGAAAGAAGAAAAACTGTCCCTAAAGGTAATTGAAACCAAATGGAGACCACAGGGCTCCTTCTGGGGAACTGACCCTCCCAGCCCCGCTTCCTCCCACAGTGTCCAAGCCGATCCCACCCACCACACGTCCTGATTTTTTGTTCAGTTCTCCTTTGCTGGAGTCCAGGTTCAGTTGCTTTGAGCAGTTGAATCGACCGTCCAGGTGGCACTGGTAAACTCTAGGATTATAAAAATAATATACACAGAGAGAAAAGAGAGCGATGTGGCAGAATCAGAGAGCTATTGGGTTACTTCTGAGACCCACTGACTTCTAGAACCCGTCCAACCTTCTTTTGTGTCCATCGTGCTGAAATTGACTATGAATTAGCTGCCAGCAGTTCCTCTGGCCCGACTCTGAGCCTGGCCCATTCTCTGGTGTATCTGTGATTTTTCTATGGAGCAAAGGCTTGGTTAATAAGAAACCAAAACTGGTAGTTAAAGGCATTCAGTCTTGAAATCAATCCATGACGATTGATGGTTTTATCTTTTATTTTTTAAAAGGTGTCTTTTTAAAAAGTTTACTTAGTGTTAAACAGCTTTCAGTTCAGTTCAGTTCAGTCGCTCAGTCGTGAGGTATAAATTCAGATACCATATCATCTACCCTTTTAAAGTATACAATTCAATGGTTTTTGGTATGTTACATACTTTTTCTTTAAATTGTGGAATAGGGGCTTCCCTGGTGGCTCAGATGGTAAGGAATCTGCCTGCAATGTGGGACACCTGGGTTCAGTCCCTTGGTTAGGAAGATCCCCTGGAGAAGGGAATGGCAACCCACTCCAATACCCTTGCCTGGAGAATTCCATGGAACAGAGGAGCCTGGCGGGCTACAGTCTGTGGGGTTGCAGAGTTAGACACGACTGAGCGACTAACACTTACACTTCACATACAATATAAAATTTTGGATTTTCACCCCTTCTAATGAAATACATTCATTAGAATGTGCAACCATCCACATTAGTTCCAAAACTTTTACCTCACCCACCAAACTGTCATCTTTATCAGAGTTTTTGTTAGCCTTTCCAGAGGTAGTCAGACTATCAAAATGAAAAGTGAAAAAATGTCAGGTTTCCCAAAGGTATGAGCCAAGCAAAAGTGCAAGCAGCTGTTACAGAGTTCTAGAAGCTGCTGGTCCTTGAACCTGGGCTCCATGGAGAAGGGGGATTTGACTCAGTGTGTGCAGCATCTAGACTGGTGTCAGACACACGTCGGCACGTAGCCAACGCTGCTGAGGCTTGCTCTAGGAAATGTCTTGAAGTCAGGGTGCTGTGTGGGAACCGCCGTAAAGGTGTGAGCTTGGCAGCCCAGGAGGCAGGGGTCTCTGTGGTGCCCTGAGGGAGGTGATGGGGTCTGGCATCTGCCATGTCCCAGGACCACTCGGGGTCCCAAGCCAGGCGCCACCCACCTGTGTTCGCCAGCCTGAAGCGGCTTGCATCTGTCATAACACTAGATATTTTTCCAGGACTGTATTTTTCTTTTTTTAAGCTTTGAAAGAATTTTACAATGAGAAAATGCTTATACCATATTCATAAAAAATGCAAAACTGTATTGTTTGGGAAGGAGAATGTTCTAGTTTCGTGTTAAGGAAAACATAGATATGATATAATTCTCTGGATTTCTGGAAGAAATTAACCATGATGCAAGATGCCACATGGGTGGTTTGTGAGTCTCTAATTCTGTTCTGCTGTAATCCACCACCCTAACCCATGGCACAGTTTGGCTGCCGGGCAAGCCCCTCAGCCCAGCCTCTACCTGGCAGTGGGGTGAACCTAGAAGATTCAGGTCACAGCCCTGAGCCACAAGCCCTCACCCCACACCAGTCCACCTCTGCCTCCCCTGCTGGCCCATCCCCTGCTTCTCCCTGAGCTCCAGCCATTCAGGCTCCTGGCTGCTCCCCAGTTACCAGCCAGCCCGTCTTTCTGGGATGGTCTCCCCCATCTCCGCCAGTTAGGCTGTAAGCTTGTCCCGTTGGCCCCAGTGTTTGGGACACTCCTTGGCACATAGCAAGTGCTCAACTAATACTGCCCAATGGGCAAGTGGAGAAGGAAATGGCAACCCACTCCAGTGTTCTTGCCTGGAGAATCCCAGGGACGGGGAGCCTGGTGGGCTGCCGTCTATGGGGTCGAACAGAGTCGGACACGACTGAGGCGACTTAGTAGTAGTAGTAGTAGTAGTAGTAGTAGTAGTAGTAGCAATGGGCAAGTGACGGGCAGAGCCATCAGGAGTCCCACCCTCCCAGCTGTGCTGACTGCTTCCGGTTCTGCCCCTTGGGACCTCCACTCCTCCTGCTTCACGCAGGATATAACACACTGTCCACACTGAAGGGCTCACACTAAGGTGGCCCTGTGGCCGGATGCCTGGGGCACTTGTACTTAAACAAATAAACACCTTGATGATCTCCTGCGTCGGCTTCCAGTCTTCCAGGAGCCGCCAGAGGAGCAATCTGTTTTGTGGCTGGGCTGCAGATCTCTCAGCGGAGGGTGCCTCTGAACCCTCTGGAGCAGCCAGCCCCGCTCAGGAAGGGGGCTGTCCATAAATCTGGGGCTGTTGGCCGGGACAAGATGACTGTCCCTGAGCTCCTGACACTGACTCCTCCTATACTCTCCCTGCCAGGCTGCCTGGAGCCTCGGGTGATGGAGAGACTCAGCCTCCCAGCCTGCCTGTGCTCGGAGGTGCGGAGACCCATAGCTGCAGGGCCGGTGCCAGAGGCTTGACAGAAAGCCGCCTGCCAGGCTGTGGAATCAGGGCATCTATAAAAAGAAGTCAGAGGGTGATTAGCCCCGCCCTTTGGTTATTCGGCACTGAGCATCCAGGGCTCACACCAGAGCGGACCCCTGTGGAGCAATGACACGTTTATGGTCTCATCAAGAAGGATGAGAGTCCCAAGCCCCATGAAACACCAGGCATTGCCCGCTGGCCCGGCTTGCAGGGCAGAGGCGACAGGAGCCGGCTGGGTCCCCGGCGCCATCCGTCTTGCCAGGCGCCCCGAGAGATTAGACAGATGCTGGTGCCCGCCTCCCAGGAACGTGGAGCTTCTCTGGGACCGAGGAAGATGGGCAAATCCCCATGTGAAGGCATAGTGTTTGAAAAGAGGTGGGCTGGGGTTTGAATAATGAGACATGGGCGAGGCGCTTCCCGGGGTGGAGAATGTCAGCCGTGGGCCTTCCACACACTCTTGTCACATAACCGGCTGGAACCTGGTTTACAAATCCAGAAGCGGGAGCCTCATCCAGTAATAATAACAGAACCAAACATTGGCGTTTGTGGATTTTCTCCTTTCTTTAACTCCCAGTTTCTTCCGCTCAGACATGCACGGGTACCCCACAAGCAACAAGCCCAGATGCCTCGCACTCAGCCTGAATCCTTTCCAGACGTGCTCTGTGCTGGGCCTCGTGCCGGCAGGGGAGCCAGTGGGCCAGCCCCTCCCTCGGGGAGTTGGCATCTGCTGGGGAGACCCTCATTGATCAGATAATCCTGCAGCTAGCAGATCACACTGTGACAAGTGCCAGGATGGAGCAGTTTAACTGGGAGATAGAATCTGACATGGCATTTTGCTGACAGGGCTTTTGAAGCCCAGATAAGTGAGTCTGAGCCATAGGACAGCTGAAAAGAAGGGGAGGTGGCCCCTGATTTCAGAGTTCCCTGCTGGGCCCCTACAAGCCCTACCCCAGACATGGAGGGTGTTTGAAAGGGTGGTCAGGAGCTGAGCTGCCAACTAAATTGAAGACTCAGAGGCTTGGGGGGCTGATCTGTCTGCCCCGGGGTGCTGTGAAATGACTGGGTTCATTGTGTGATGCCAAGCCCCACGGCGGAGCATGGCGGGTCCAGACCTCGTTGGCCCTGACACTCGGTTGTACAATGAAGCACTGTCTGGGGACCCACTGGGCATGTGAAGCCTCACGTGTAAGCCGGTGTGCCTGCTGCCAGGAGGGGCTGAGTTCTGGGCTAGGACGGAGACAGGTCAGAGGAGAAGGCAGGTTCCAAAGACCCAGAGGCGAGGGGCCACTCCCAGGATGGCACCGCCCAGGGCCCTGCTGTCTCCTGCATGCGTCCACGCACACAGCTGCTGAGCTTGCGCCAGGCTGGGCCTCACCAGCCCGGGCTCCTGCTGCTAAGGGGCTCTGGCTGCCCGCGATGGTTTCCTGTCTGTGCCAGATGTGGGCAAAGGGGTGCACGCATGCAAGTGTGTGCCCCGGCCTGTGGGAGGGTCTGAGGGCCAGGGCACCTCGGGTAAGATGGGGAATGTCCATTAGCTCAGTGCGCTCCCGTGCCCAGGGAACTCCCCTCCAGACATGCCAGGGAGTTCCTGGAACACCAAGAGTGATGTCAGGACCCTTCCAGGGGGAAGCTGCTTCCTGACTCGAGGGAAACAGCGCCCCAAGCCAACATCTTTCTGGGCAGTTGGAAGGGGGCTGATAGCAGAGACAACGAATGGGTCACTGGGGCTCCAAGGAAGCCATCGCTGAGCCATGAAGGACCAGGGAGAGGGCGGGACTGGCTTTCCTGGTCCACTGGGAAGCCCCACAGACTCGCCCCTGCAGGCCATGCAGAGAGCCTTTCCCCTTCCCCCTTTTATCTCCTGCTCACAGCATCCCCCGAGTCAGAAAAGAGAAAGAGGATTGTCTCCATTTTCAGACACAGGATTGAGGGCTGGATGAAGTCGGGTGATTTGTCCGGTGTCATGAGGTGGCAAACAGCCAGTTGGGAAAAGACCCCCAGGGGTCCCTGCTCCACGTGGAGCCCCCACCCAGAGTCAGCAAGCGGGCGCTGGCTGTGTTGTCTGTGGAAGTATTAGGTTCACATCCGTGCGCCAGGCGGCTCTGAAAAGCTGAACGCCTTTTCACGTCCTCAGGATTAACGTCCTTTTAATGCCTCCAGCTGCCATGTTTGCCAGTGGCTTGATTGTATTTATTCCTTCTATGTATACCAAATATTCACATACGTGTTTGAGGTGGCAGTTTGGAAAAATGCTTTGGGATGGTGTACTAGCTACACCTCCCCGCTTCATTCACTTCGTCCAGATTATTTGCAAGGAATCGGGCGGTTCAGCCACTCGAACGGTTTTGCCCACACATCTCCCAAACTGCGCAAGACGCGGGGTCGTTCCTTTGCCTTCAGATGTCCGAGGTTCCAAAGACAGCGGCTGCATGGGGAGCGCGACGGCTGTTTATTTATTGCCATCCTTTGGTTTACTGGGGTCTCCATAAAACCTGCTTGTTGAGTCAGAAGCTTTATGGTCCGGGTTGTGTTCTGGGGATTTCAGGTTCTGCCGTGTTTGGTTTGTCATTTTGAGAAAAGCCACAAGTTTTGTTTTGTTTTGTTCTGTTTTAAACAAAGGAATTTCAGGATTTGTGGGGAAGCTGGGGAGAACACTGCATCCTGAAAAAAAAAAAAACAACAACGGGAAGAAAACATTTTCTGGGGGCATTTTCAAGGAAATAGAAGTTACAAAGATTTGGGACAATTTCTTATGCTTCAGTTCTGAAGTTCTTAAGTCTCTCTCTGTCTCTCTCTTACACACACACACACACACACACACACACAAATTAAATAGCTAAATGAAACGAAAAGGAAAGCTTTGGGAGAATAAAAAAGTTACCTCTGTAAACTTTTCAAAGGTTTTCTAGTTTTCAAAGGGAAACACAGTTAAAGCTTATTTGCCAAGGTGAGAAAAATGCCTCACATTTATTTGGTTAGAGTGTCATCTTTTATAAAGACATTTCTCGTTTCTTCCGTGGAGAATGTACATTTTAAAACTAACTGAAAACTGGTTGCCTTCATGCCCGATTTCTCCTAAAAGATTCATAAAGAAATCCAGGGCACTTCACCCTGGAAATAACACCGCCGCCGATTTCTCTGTGTGTTTATCGGGAGAGAGCGAGCATTTTCACGCTGCTCGAACGGCTCTCCTCTCTCTGCTTCTCTGCTACAGATTCTGAAGTAACTACCAGAGCAGAAAAGCCCATCCTTTCTCTTTCGAGTCTCTTTCTTTCCCTCCATGTGGGTTTTGCTTTCAACTGATAACCATTAAAGATATTATTCAACTCACAGAAATAACCCGGTCATCCTGAAGGCAAACTTCTGATTGGCAAAGCTATACTGAAAGCTTATTTTCATGCAAATGCTACTCAAGATATAGTTCATCTGTTTGTGTTTTTATGCACATTAAAGGTCCAAAATGGGTACCAATTTCGTGCAGTAGGATCACACCCTCCAAAACAGATGTTATTAGGTGTACTACGGATGACAGCATAGCACAAACCGAAATGAGCAAGGAGAATTCACCAGCAGCTCACACATAATAACTGCCTCCAACAGCTCTGATGAACACCTCCTCATGTGGGGTCTTATGAATAAACACCCCCTCCTTTGGCGATAGGGGAGTTGGTTCATTAAGTAACAGTGTAAACAGCAAGCAACTCGCCTTCTTCACATCATTCCAAACAGGTGACAAATGTGGGAGGTGTTAATTGATCACAAAGAGCATTCTCACTCCCCCTCAGAACAGCCAGCATTTCAAACGACATGCCCCCAGCCCCCGACCCCAGCACACTGCAGCAGTGTGATGACCACAGCTGCCCCAGTAACTGGGGGCGGACTCACTATTCAAGCCCCAAGCTAGAGCCCGGCAGACCAGGGAGGGACCGGCTGGCTTGCCAGACTCCCACCCACCGAATGGCCAGCTGGCTTCACTGTGCAAATAAGTGTCTCCCTCCACGTCCGATGAGGCAGTGCGTCCGCTGCAAAGGGAGAATTCTGAGGACCTGTCGTTTTTGACATCTCTACATCAGGGCTTAAAAAAAATCCACATCAGGCAGGAAATGTGTCCCATGGCTGACAGTGTTGAGGTCTTTCATTTGGATTTCTGGTGTCACAGATGTGATCTGAAATATTTCTGCGTCGTGTCAAGAAACGCTGACAGTTATGTGAATACCCTGCTTCCTTATCTCACCAGCCCTCCTTCCCACAAGCTGCTGAGAAGTGTGGCTTCGCTGAGGCCCTGAGCTGACACTGTCAGCTGGGCCCTGCCCCGATCCAGCACTGGCAGAGCTGAGCCCAGACGGGACCGTGTCCCCCACACACCACTGCCTGCCATGCACAAGGGCAAGGAGACAGCCTAGGTCACACCCCAGTCGCTCTCAGAGGTGTCCCGCCTGAGACAATCAGCTAAATAGTCACCCTACATATAAAAAAGTGTGTGGACGTATATTCCCTTATGCAGTCCATGCAGGGGCTGCATCCATGGGTGTTTGTTCATAATCCTAGGCCAATGAAACAAACCCTGGTTCCCCTACACACACACAGACACACACACACACTCTCTCTCTCTCAAGTTAGAACCAAGTGAATTGCATGCACAGGATGCCTGTGTTCCCACCACGAATTGCACAGCCCAAATTCGGGTATTTGATTGAAATTCTCTGCAAATAAGGGGTGGGGGGGTGTGTTCGCCTGTGTGTAGCAGAAGAGCCTGTGGAGGGGTTAGGGGGGAGGGGATAAGGTGACACAGTGGGGCGACAAACAAACTCCCGGGAGCAGAGAAGAAAGAAGAGGGGGAGGGACCAAGTAGCAAGGACAGAGAATCCAAACCCTGCAGAGTCTGCAGGAAAGAGGGGGAAAGTGTCTCTCTGCACAGACTCCTGGACACGAATTCTGACAGCTGCAGCTTAGATTCAGCCTGCTCGCTCCAAAGGCAGGGTGCAGAGGGCAGGCAGGGGCTGCTTGAGTGAGTAAGAGCGGTGCATTTTTGGAGCTCAGACCCACACAGGGCAACCCAGAGAAATGACTTACTAAGTCCTGAAGTATGGAATGAGGATCTGGTTTGGGGGTGGGTGGCAGAGAACCTCTGGTTCGGTCCAGAGACATTTTTTCCCTGCCATCTGGTGAGGCGTGGGTCAAGGGGGAGTGGAGACAGTCTCAGCGCCTGGGGGCTGCCAGCAGGGCATGATAGGGGCTGGAGCCCTCCTGCTGGGGTCTCTGAGTGGCCATGGCCAGGTACCAGTCCTCAGCAGCTCGGCCTGCTGCACCCCCCACCCCGTGCCCCACCTCCCCCCAGATGTGGGTGGGCTAGGGGGAGGGGTCTGCACACCAGGACTCCCAGGCCACCCAAGGAGCCGCTTGTGGCTGAAGCAAGCCATCTTTCTGTTCTTAACGGACGGGGGGCAGGCGAGGCTGGCAGGGATCACGTGTAAAGTCGGGATCTGATCAGATTCCCAGCGCAGGGCAGGTACCGGCCACCACCAAAAAGCTGCCGCTCCCCGCGAGGGCACCAGCTGGGAGGCAGCGGTGGGCCGTTGTGCCATCAGCCCCGGTAATTCAGTCCCTGCAGATAGAAGTGAGCTCCCTGCCGCCCATGCAGGGCTCACCCAAACCAAACTGCCCTGGCAGGCAGGCTCAGTAACAGCCCTCCCCATCCCAAATTCTGTGGCTCTAAGTCAGCATGCGATTGTCCCTAAGACCATCCCCCATGCAGCCTCTGAAGAAAGTGAAAAGGGAGGCTCAGTTCCAAGGCGCCTTCTATGCCGAGAGCCCCCTCCCCAGTGAGCACCGAAGCTCACGGGCCACCCCTCGTCTTGGCCCTGGGCTGGCGGGTCCGTCTGAGTCCGGCCTCTGGCTCGGAGTGTGTCACAGAGTCGGGAAATGAGAGTGACTCAGAAAAGTGCCTTAAGCAAAAGAGAGGACAAAAATGCAGTCAGGTTTCTATTTATATTTGAGAACATGCGTCACACCCTCGCCCACCCGCATGAGCAGCTGCCCGTGGGAGTGGGAACGAGCCTGTGGAAACTGGCTCGGCATCTCCAGAGCCGGGCATCGCACCTGCGGGGTGGCCACGTGGTCCTCCCTCTAGATGCACACACTCCGGGGAGGCAAAACATACAAGCTCCCTGAGCAGCCCCAGAACCGGAAACCACCCGCAGCCCCGGAACCGGAAACCACCCACAGCTCCAGAACCGGAAACCACCCACAGTTCCTGTGCTGGACCGAGGACCCTTGCGCCGCAGCAGACCTGTCTCACCTGTGGTGAGAGTGTGCACGGCCCGAGTCCGTCCGCATAGGGCTCCACCTAGGCAGAAGCACTCCAGGATGCCAAAGGAGAAGTCGGGGCTGAGGGGCAGTGTCCAACCACGAAAGAGCTCAGGGCTCCTTCTTCCATTTTCCTTGTTGATGAGAGTAGGGTCACACAGATGTGTTCACTGCCTATAGTGCATGGAGCTTTGCACATGTGCCGGACACATTTCTGTGTGTGTTTCACGGAGAATTTTTTTTTAACTCTATAAAAATATCTGAAAACAATGTTCAGCCACAAATGGTGTTAGGAAGAACACCGCACTAGCTCTGGGGGAACCAAGGTCAGGCCTGCACCACAATTGCTGTGTCGCCATGGCAACCTGAATGCCTCTCTACTCCTTTCTCTGAAAAATGAGGGGTTCGGAAGGTCTTCACCTCTGTGAGATCATGAAACCCTCAGAAACCCTGTAAAGCCTCACCCAGCAAAAATACACAATGTTCTGCATGCAGATTCCAGGGCCTCTGGTCTCCCCAGGCCAAGGAGCTCTGCAAGGGGGCGGCTATACGGTGCAGAGATGAGGAAGCAGATTTCAGAGCCTGACAGACCCAGGGCTGAATACCCTCCCTGCTCCCCCTTCCCCCAGCTTCTAGGTGTGGGGTCTTGGATGAGTGACTTGTTGCTTAGGCCTCAGTTTGCTTATCTTTCAAATGGGGACAATAAAGCTCACAGACAGCACAGGAGGATACTTGGAGACAAGGCTCCCCTGTGCTTAGCCCTGAGCCTGTCCCACAGTAAGAATGCCGTAAACGTCTGCGGCTGTTACGAGGTGGCCTGGAAGCCTCCTGTCAGCCCTGACATTCCAGGATCTATTATCTACCAAGAATTCCACCCTGATCTCAGGCCTGGGTAACACGAGTCCATGTGTCCTCCCCGTCAAGGTCAGATTTCCACTGCGGAGACGTGGTTTTGGCTCTCTCCATCTCTGGAAACCGAAGTCAGCTCACAAATGAGATGTCACATGTGTCCGGCAATGGCGTCACAGGCCTCCTGCGTGCAAAGAGGTTTCCAGAAGGACGTCCGCCCCAGCCCTGCGTGGTCTCGGGCTGCCTGATGCTGGTTTTATAGCAATCAACCCGGGGCCAGAAGTCCGTGCGGAGCCTGCCTGGGAGCCTGCCCGCTGCAGTTGGGAAATGCATGCCACATGCCTGGGATTCCCAGGGGGCTGGGAAGGAGGCTCGCCCCTGGGGGCCCTGGCTCTTCCTCCACCAGGCTTATCTCCTTTCATGCCAATAAAAAAGAAATATTTGCAGCAATAATAAAATAGGACCGGGGATTAACTGTGTTCCTCCCTTGAATATTAGGAAAATGTTTGCCTGCCAGAGAAGCAACCAGGGATTAAAGAGCTCCCTGCTGGAGACGTGGGGCTGGGAGCAAAGAGGTTGGACATCCTGCAGGCTGGCCTCTGCTGAGGTGGGGGCGGAGGGAGGGGGTGTTGCTGTGACAGTCAGACCCAGGCCTGATGCCATCCTCAAGACCTAGGTTATATCTCTTCCAACTGTCCCACTGTTGAAAGGAACCACAGAAACCTCTCTAGGTTTTATCACAATGACCATCCTTACTGGACATTGGTAACATCAAGAACAGTAGCCAATCTTTGGTGGGGCTCCCTGTGGGTTAGTTACATGAAACCCTCAGGCACCGTCTACACGAGAGACCATTTGTGCCCATTTTATAGAAAAAGAAACTGAGGCTTAAGGAAACAGTGTCTTGACCACAGGCCAATTGTGAATTACGGACCTGAGATTCAGCCTGACATTATCAGTAAATAGAAACCCATTCCAGTATTCTTGCCTGGAAAATTCCATGGACAGAGGAGCCTGGGGACTGCAGTCCATGGAATTGCAAAGAGTCAGACACGACTGAGCAGGCACGTACCCCACCAGTAGACCTAGCCACTGTTCCGCAACGTCCTCATGATACAGATAGGGGAGCACTTTCTTCATCCCCACTTGTCAAACGGGGCTCATAAACTGACTAGGACATTCATCCTAAAACAGTGCGGATCCCAGCCTAACGATGAGCAAACAGCAGGCAAGTCCCAACAGGAGGACATTCTACAGAATGCCCAACCAGTATCCCTCGAAACTGTCAAGGTCACCAGAAACTTGGAGAGCTTGAGAAACTGTCCCAGCCGAGAGAAGTCTAAGGAGATGTGACGTTTGTCATGTGGACTCCTGGATGGGATCCTGGAGCAGAAAGAGGGCATTCCATGAAAATGAAGAAAACCTGAATAAAGCATGGACTTTAGTTAATTACAAGGTAATAACAACCTATGAATAGTGGTTCATTAATTGTAGTAAATGTGCTATGCTAACGTCCAATATTAACAATAGGGTAGACTGGGTATGGGGTATATAGGAACTCTGTACCGTCTTTATAGTTTTTCTGTGAATCTAAAACTGTTCCAAAAGTAGGCTACTAAAAACAATTCGGGGGGCTGGCTGGATGGGAAAGTAGATGGATAAATGGATGAAAGGAAGGAGGAGAGGCAGGAAGGAAGGTGATAAAGCAAGAATCACAGGCTGCTGACAATCGCAAACTCTCAGGAACACGTTGGTATTCACTGTGGGTAACTTTTCTGTGGGCTTATCAGGTGGCTCAGTGGTAAAGAATCTACCAAGAAGGGGACGTGAGTTCAGTCTCTGGATCGAGAAGATCTCCTGGAGCAGGAAAAGGCAACCCACTCCAGTGTTCTTGCCTGGGAAATCCCATGGACAGAGGAACCTGGTGGGCTCCAGTCCATGGGGTTGCAAGAGTCAAACACAACTTAACAACAACTTTTCTGCATGTTTGTAATTTTTTTTAATTTTACTTTTGGCCATGCTGGGTCTTTACTGCTGCATGGGCTTTCTGTAGATGCAGCAAGTAGGGGCTACTCTTCATTCAGTGTGCTTATTTTCATTGTTGTGGCTTCTCTCGTCGCAGGCCACAGGGCTCTAGGGTGCTCAGGCTTCAGTAGCTGAGACTCCTGAGCTCCAGAGCACAGGCTTGGTAGTTACGGCACACCATCTTAGTTGCTCCTTGGCGTGTGGAACCTTCCCGGATCAGGGATCAAACTCATGTCTCCTGCATTGGCAGGTGGATTCTTAACCACTGGACTACCAGGGAAGCCCGATGTGTTTGTGATTTTTTTATAATACAGTTTTGAGAGAATAAAAAGGATCAGAGGCTAAGGGGTGAATGCCAGCCTGCCTTCTCAGTTCCTCTGCACTACCCTGCTAGTGGTGGGGGTGAGCTTCCCTGGAGTTGAGCAGCCTTCCAAAGGGGAAGTAAATTTCCAACAGGGCATCGAAGGCTAGGGATGGCAGGGTCAACTGGGCACAAAATGATGGAGGCGAGGGCCCTAGTTCATCCCCGTTCTCTCCTCACCACGCACAGAGCCAGGGCACTCAGATGGGTTCCTGGGATATTTGTGAGCGTGAGCTATGAGCCAAGCCTCTCTTTCTCCATGCAGGGGGCGTCTCACACCCTGGAACTAAAGAACCTGTCAGCACTTTGGAAAAGCAGGACAAGGAGGACAGTGCGTCTGGTGACAGGCAGATGACGCTGAGAGAAGGATCTAGAACTGGGCATGTTGCTGCTACCGGGAGGCCCCGCCCCTGCCTGATTGAGGATGGGAGGCACAAACAACCCAAATGCTTCCAATCTGGTCCTTGAGGAGAAAGGATATTTGTGGTCACGGAGAAATTTGCCACCCAGCGCTGGCGCTTGGTGTCATGTTTCTGCAGTTGCGAGTTATTCATCCGAAGTTGATCTGTGCTCTAGGAGACAACGACAAAAAGCATCCATGCTATAAAATGGGATTTGAAGTGGTCTTCCATCCCGGGCTTGATATTTGGGGTCATGAAAAGAAAAGCCAATCGAAAGAAAAGAAGAAGCTCTGCTAGATTGAAGAAGCCTTTTCACTTTGCCCTTTAAAGGCATTTCTGTTGCATTGACGTTAGGTACTGGGCTTCCTTCCCTGGAGTGAAGTTGGTCTCCCTGCTGTAGCTCAGAAGGGCTGTGTTCTGCCTACAGTGGACACTGGGGCACCTTCTCAAACTGCCACCAGCGGTGGACCCCCATTCTGATGGTCGTAAACATACCACAGACCCTCTATAAAAACGCAGAACTCCCAAGACTCGTCTTCCCCGCCCTCCTGCCTCCCCTGTGAGGAGAGATGTTTTTCAGTCCGCCTTCCTGGCCGTCCCTAGATAATCTTGCTAATCCCTCCATGGCAGCCTGCTCAGTGGAAGTGCAAAGCATGGGCATCTGGTCCAGCTCCCCTGCCCACGTCCACAGAATGGATGGCTGGCCCGCCATCCGCAACCTGGGGGATGCAACCTCGAGGAGCTGACCATCCCCAGTCCCAAGGCACCAGCTCACACCACCTCCCAACTCGGCTCTTCTGGGGGTGTCAGATTGGGGTCCGGTCCCAGCCCTGCTGTGTGATTGGTAAGGTTGCTTGAGTCTTGCTAAGCTTCAGGAGCCTCATGAACAAAATGCCAACATGATAACAGCCAGCCCTGGGATCCTGTGGGGAGTGGTGAGCCAACCAGAGTGATGGCCCAGCTGTGATTACTGGGCAGACTCAGCTTTGGAGGGTCTACCCTGTCTCCCCAGAGCCTGGGCCTCGTCGGCCTGCAGCTACGAGGTGAAAGAGCTGAGAGTCTGGGCTCCTCAAGAGTCTTCCAGGAGTGCTGATAGGGGGTGGCTGGAGGCCAAGCCACCTGCCATTAGGATGACCTCTTTGACTTGTAAATGCCTTGGTTAGCCCACCCCTTCTCCATCCTTTCCACATTTGGGGAGCACTGCTTGTCCTGATTGGGCCCTTCCCAGGCCTGCCCCATTCTAGTCTGTCAACTGATGTGACTTTCATGAAGTGACGTTGCTAATCATCCATCTCAATAAACTCACTTCAACTTACTCACAGGGCACAGGCCAGAGGACAGGTCCGTGTCGCTCCTCGCCTTTCCCCGGAATGTCAAGTGCAGCTGTATGTCTTTGTTAACAGGCGTTACAGTGTGGCCAGCTTGTCTTATTGTTTCTTTTGATGATGGACTTTCTGGGAAAAGGAGGGAGATTTTTGAGCTGTCTAGGGAAGGGAATGAGCTGGCCTCAATGGGTGGCCCAGCTCCCCAAAGCACTGCTTTGCACTGATACCCGGCCTGAGGGTTAATAACCAACTGGCAAGGATGAAGAAGTTCATTGTGGGTGTGGGGTCATTTCAGGAAGTGTCCATGAGTATAGAAATAACGTGCTCCCCAGGCATTGACCAGCCCCGAGTGCCCTTAGAAAGCACTCTGCATGTCTGGGATGACATCTATCCACCCACCTCCCCCACTGCTGAGCTCTGCCTAGGGGAGCCTGGGACCTGCAGCCACAGCCAACGGTTTGGGACATCAGAGGCCAGAGGCAGCTATTGGTTGGGATTCCTGGAACTAATCTACCCAGACACCACCTGGTTCTTCACCTATCCATTCACTCATTTGTTCAACAAACATCCATGCTGCTTCCCCTGGGTTAGGCTTGGTTCTGAAATAATGGGTGCTGGAATACCTCTGCACCCTCAAAGCCTACCCCGAGCAGTGCTTGGCACCTGGTCAGAATACACTTTTGAGAAACGGATGGATGGATGGGTGAGTGAGTGAGTGGGTGGATGGATGACTGGATAGACAGATGGACAGATAGGATATATGGGTGGCTGGGTGGGCGGCTGGCTAGATGATTGGATGGATGGATGGATGAACACTCAGGTTGTATGGGTGGGTAGATGGATGAGTAGGTGGGCTGAAGGACCCTTGCCCTCCAGGAAGGTGATCTTTGCAGTGTTCCCATAAAATCCAGACCATTTCTGTCTTTCTCACTTTTTCTTTCTGGAAAGAAGTGCACAGACCACCCAGACACAGGCGAGGCCTCTCATCCCTACAGCCTCTCATGTTCCACGTTGATTGGGCGTGTGTCCTGTGCGTGCAGTGTGAGTCTAGATCCCCAGGATCAGGGTCACTCCCTCGGCTGCCTGGTGAGGCCAGTGTCCTGGCCAGGCTCTGAGGGTCCATGCCGACAAGAATGGGGGAGGGAAAGACAGAAGGCCACGTGCGGTTGTGGGACAGGCTCTCACCCCTGGGATTCAGAGGGAGGAGGGACTTGGGGGCTGGAGGACCAAGGGACGGCTCCCAGGGGACAGCCAGGCAGGCAGTGGGTTGGGGCACCCTGAGCTGTGAAGGACGAGGGTGAAAGGGACCACCTTCAGTGAGGCCCGCAGCAGAGCCAGCCTCAGATTCCACGGGCCCCGAGGCCCCCATCCCCCCCCTCCCCTCCCCCACCTAGTGCCACCCACCACCCGAGACCTCACAGAGGTGCCAGGCTACACAGACTTGACCCTGACCGTGTGTGGGCCACTGAGCTGGGAGTTCTACTTGTATGATCTGGTCTGATGCTCCTGAGGGAGAACCACAGAGAGGCTTGGTGGGGAGGCCCTCGTTTTATGGATGAATGATGAAGTCAGACTGGTGAAAGTTGGTCTGACCTCACCTGGCTGGACTAGGGCATCAGTGTCCTGGATGGGGGAATGGGGGCAGGGGTGCTGCTGCTGCCGGTGGGGGGGGGGGCCAGGGATGCTGCCCAGCACCCTACACTGCACAGGACCCCCCAGGGGTGAAGAGTGGCCCTTCCAGGTGTGCCCAGGTAGAGAGACCCTGACCTAGTGGGTCTCAGGCTCCCAGAACTAGCTAAACGCTGAAGCTTGCCAGAGATGGAATTGTCCGTCTGAATCCCTAAAAAGAAAGAAAAATCCCATCTTTTTCCCAATCCCAGCCCCAGAAAACACTCTCCAGTCTCACACATGTGAATCCTCGCAAAGCTGGAGTGGATGCTGGGGAGTGACTGTGATCCAGACAGGAAAGCAACTTAATTCCCCAGAAAGAACCCCTATTTTATGACTATTTAGTATCTGCACACGATTGCAAATCCTTTCTTACTGCTGCTTGGTGCTGGGGCAGCAATTTCCTTTTTTTTTTTTTTTTTCTTCTCCTTTTCCCCCTCCCTGCTGCCCTCAGATTGAAGCTGGGTGAACTCTGGCGTGGGTTGTAAGAACGTCTTTATAAAGGGTTGCACGAGATTTCTTACTGTATCGGAGTTCCTGAGGATGATGTATCATGTTACTAATTCCCTTAATTGCATGTCTGGGCTAAAAACAGACTTTCTTAGTTTTCCTAAGAAGTTACATTCTTAATGACATTAAAACACTGTGGTAAATGAATCAAAATGTTAACTGATGTACTTAAATCATGAATCAGTATATAGAGTGTTTACCTAAACTTGTTTACCCTTCTTGGTCACTCATTTCGTAGGTTTTGCCAAAAACTGAGAAAGGAATAGTGGTGTCAGATTCAGTATCTGGAAATGACTCAAGAATTTTTGTTTTCTTTCGATTTTGGGCCCCGGACTGAGTGGATGCTGCCATCATGTAGTAATGAAAGAATTAGAGCCGAAGGCTGCAGGCTGACTCATTTCCCCGGATTTTTGCAGAGGATGCGGAGAGCGGCGGGGCTGTAAGGAGAGATGACGTTTTTCCCCCAAGGATGAAAAACTTAACTTTGCATTGTTTGGTTCTTTCCAATTCAATTAAAAAAAAAAAAAAAGCTAAAAGCAAAGGTAGGGAGGTGCGTGATTTATAGCAAGGGAGAAGAGTTAAGGAGCACCCACCAGATGCCACATGGTCTTCTAAAATGCTGTGTCTTGGAGCTCACAGAACCCTCCCATAACCCCAGGAAGCAGGAAGCTGCATCCTCCCCAGACGAGGAGGCTGAGGTCCTCCGGAAGACAGAGTGACTTCTCCAAGATGGCACAGCCGGCAGAGGCACAGAGGCTTGCATCCCAGCAGGCTGATGCCAACACCCCTGACCTCATTGTGCTTCCTGCCTGAGAATCTGGCTCTGGAGGTTGCAAAAGGGGACAAGCTTTCTGGGAACAGAAATGGCCCATAACTGAACCGCATCTATACACATCTCCCTCACGTGTAAATCCCTTTCCATGAGATACATTATCAGGTCAATTCCACGGTCTTTCTCCTCTCTGTGGGTTCAAAACGCTGTTTCGGTTGGTCTGTCTCGTTTTCTGTCTTTCCCTTTCCCCACCCACCTCTCTCTCTCTCGGCCACGTTTTATTAGTAGATAATTTATTTTTCAAGTAGATGACGCGTTGTCAAAGCCATCAGACAGACACTTCAGAGCTGCACATCTGACTTTATGTGAATTTTATCTAAAAAAGGAAAATCCATAAACAAATACTGAACTCCAGTTAATGAGACACATGACAGAAATATTAGGAGGAAATGCACTGATAGGTGCAGTTTACTTTGAAATGCATTAAAAAATAATAAGAGGGGTTGGTGGTTATATGGGTGGACGGATCGATGGATGGGTGGATGGAAAGCAGAGCAAGTAGGACATCATGAGAATTACAGGGCGGAGATGGTGGGCACGTGAACAGTCACTGTCCAGTTCTTCAGCCTTTCTACATGTTTGTAAGTTTTCTTTTAAAATATTGAAAAAAATAGAGAAGGCAGATATTTGCCAGAAATTCAAAAGGCACAAGTTAAAACTGAGCCCTTCTCTATCTTATCCTGACCCTCGGCCTCCCAGTTTCCCTGACAACAGTCACCCCCGCCTCCTGCAGTCCTGCATGTTCCTCCAGGGATTACCATGCCTGTATCTGCTTCCTTTTCAATGATGATGGTGATGGTGGTGACGTAATAATTAATAAGGAATGATTATACCGCTCTTTCTATATGCCAAGCACTGTCCTAAATGTTTAACGTATATCGGTTCATGAGACCTCTTCAACAGCCCTATGGCATAGATGCTATCATCATCTGCATTTTATAGGTAAGAGAGGTAAGACCCAGAGAGGTTAAATGACTTGCCCAACACGCCCCAGCTCATCAGGGGAGTAGATGGTGTATATACTGTTCTGTCACTCAAAGGTTCTCAACCATGTGTCATAGGGCTCCACGTGAAGAGTTGAGATCTGCCTCTTTATTTAAGTCTGTGTCACTTTCCCTAGCGTGGGACACCCCATCATTTATTCCAGTCATCTCTCGAACCAGCACCGTTTGTCTCCAAAATTTTGCTGCTAAAAGTGCCGCAATAAATAACTAAACCCAAGCATTGTCTTAACTGTGGGACAAATTTCCCAAAGTGGAATTGCAGCGCCCAAGAGAAAATGCGTCTTTAATTTTGGCAGTAATCATCATATGTCTTTCAGAAGGGCTTGTACTGAATCCCCTACCAGTCAGTAGTGTATGAGAGCACACACTGGGTCCCCACACCCACCCCAGGACACAGATCCACCTCTCTGCATCCCACACACAGCAGGTGAATGGCGCCCCCTGGGTGTGTGCTGGGTACAGCACGCGTGGTCATACCTGCTGCTGCTGCTGAGTCACTTCAGTCGTGTCCGACTCTGTGCAACCCCATAGACGGCACCCCACCAGGCTCCCCTGGGATTCTCCAGGCAAGAATACTGGAGAGGGTTGCCATTTCCTTCTCCAGTGCATGAAAGTGAAAACTGAAAGTGAACTCACTCAGTCGTGTCCGACCCCTAACAACCCCATGAACTGCAGCCCACCAAGCCCCTCCATCCATGGGATTTTCCAGGCAAGAGTACTCGAGTGGGGTGCCATTGCCTTCTCTGATGGTCACACCTAGAAGCCCTGAAATACTGGTAAAGGAGCATGATTGTGGTTGGAATCCAGATTTCCTTTGATGTACATGGAATAGAGTGTCATTTCATAGACTTAAATTCACTTCTACCATATTTCCTTTGACTAGACCCTTTCCACCCCCCCCCCCCCCCGCCCAACAAATTGTTGGACTTGAGGTTGACACAAGGCTTATTCCTCCCTCTCAATGTTCTCATTGGAGGTAGACTGGAAAATAACCTTCACTGAAAAAAAATCATTTATTACTGCCCTGAAGGAAGGAAAGAAAACCGTAAAAGGAGGGAGGGAGACATGATGGAGAAAGAAGAAGCAAGTTGAGTGGTGGAAGCCAGCCGACACTCGGGCCAGCTCACTCACTCGAATCTCATTAAGGTCAAACCCTGTTGCAACATTTTCCAAAAGACCAAGAAAGTAAAAATGCTGGAAGTAGGGGGAGGGAAATACAGGGAGGAGGATATACTTCAGCGTGTGTGTGTGTGTGTGTGTGTGTGTGTGTGTGTGTGTGTGTGTACACATACTCTGTGTGCAATCTAGACTCAGACTTACAAAACCCCAGGGAAGAAAAGAATAAGGAAGGAAGCAAAGCGCGAACTTTATGTACCAAAGGCAGCCTATGGGAGATATTGCCAAGGAGGCGGGGGTGTCTGGTCATAACTGAGGGTCATTGCAGAGGGGCTCTCAGTATCTAGAACATCCAGTGCAGCACGCCTGTGTGTTCTCAGAGAGGAACTGTGGCTCCCTGTGCCCTCTGCGTTTATGAGAAGAGCACAGCCTAGCGATCTCATCCTGATCTAGCATGTGTGGAATGTAGCTCAGAAGGGAGCACCTTCTGTTTTCTTGGAAAACTTGTCTCTGATCCTCTGCGGCTTGGAAGCTTGTGGTTCCTGGGCAGCTCCTGCACCCACCTCATCAGGGAGAGATGTTCCCCACGATTGGGAGAGGAAAGGCCAGGGTTTTTTTTTTTTTTTGGTTGTTTTCCTTTTATTTTTTTTTTAAATTGTGATGAAATTGCAAACTTCCATCCTGAGACGAAAATTAAATGGAGGGAAGTCAGCCATCGTGGGTGGTCTTCCTCAGGCGTTGGGAGGGAGGAGTCTGCCGGAGCTGGAAGAGCGTGTTAGCAACGTTTCCAATAGGGTAATGACAGCAGGAATGATGGCTGTCCCACTCGGGAAGGGAGCTCTCAAAGGCCTCCGCGGGACAAAAATAAACAAGTGTGCAAGGCCGGCTGAGGGGGCCTGGGTCCCTTCTGAACTTGAAAAACATCAAAGGGAATACAGTTATCAGGCTGTCCGGGCTCCAGGCTCCATTGCGTCCTGCTCAGAGCTTTTATCAGCCTTGGCCAAGCTCAGAGGATGCCGGCTAGTGCAGCAGCTGCGGGAAAACATGCTGGACCGTGGAGTCAGGAGAAGGATGTGTCCAGGCCCCCGCAGATGAAACTGAGCGGGGAAGCATGGCATCTCCCACACTTTGGTCCCCCTGGTGCTGGCCATGGAAGGCCACCAAAGCTGGCAGGAATCCACACCCGCCTGGGCACACAGTGGACACCTCTGAGCCCCAGCGCTCCGTCCACAGACAGAGGGTGTGCTGAGGATGAAAGCACACAACATTCAGCCAGTAAATACATTTCGAGTTTCTGCCCTGTTCTAGGTGTGGTTCTGGCCCTGGGGAATAGATGGGTGATGAAATCAGATTGTAAAAGATTCTTGAATGTGTTCAGTTAATAAAAACTTCTAAAGAAATAAAATTAAAACCATTGTGGTTTGGAGATGTTTAGTACCAGGACTATGGTGATGGATACACAAACCTGCTTGAGTGATAAAGCTGCACAGAAACACACACACTTGGTAAACTGACTGGAGACAACTCGGTGGGCTGTGTCGACATGTACACCCTGGTTATAACATTGCCGTCGAGTTCTGCAAAATGGGACTACTGGGAAAGACCGCACAAAGTGTATTGGATCTCCTGGGACTATGTTTCTGTCTCACAGTGATCTTAATGCGAATTTTATTTAAAGCAAAGCAAAGCCCTGACCTCCTGGAGCTCATGTTCTGGTGGGAACTTCCCTCTGGACTCTGAGATGTGAGAGGGTGTACACAGAGCCCCAGACTCCTGTTAGGCATGAACAGCCATGATCAGGGACACAGGAACCGTCAGGGGCCTGCCCAGCTGGAAATAAATAACCCCTCAAACTGGGTTATAAGCTAAAGAAGTTTTAACGAAGGCAGCGTTCGCAAGTGTGGACAAGCCCTGCGGAACTGGACAAGGGCAGGCCGCAGTGGGAGATGCAGGGAGAGAATGGAGAGGAGACAGGAGCCAAGGTGGGGTGTCGACAGGGAGAGGACCTCAGCAGGAGCTGCGGTTTTAGAAAGGAGGACACAGTGAGCCAGGCGGCCTGGCAGGAGGGTCCGAGAGTCCCCTTCCCCGCACTCTTTATCCGCTGAGCTCCCCATGGAAGCAGAGGGCAGGGCTGGATGGTGGCATCCAAGCAGGGCAGCCCCCTGGCCAGGGAAAGGGTGGAGAAGGCAGACGTGAGTCTAGAGGGGCGGGCAGGAGGCAGAAGAGGAATCATTCACTGAGGTGAGCTGACTGGCATAAGCGTCTGCCTTCTTTGCCACTCGCCCCTCACCTTCTGCGGCACCTCCACAGCGAGCCCGCTGCACTGACGGAGGCAGGGCTTTGGGGAAGTCCCAGCCAGGATGGGGGTCTCCAGGTGCCAGTCGGAAGGGGGCTACCTGCGGCTGAGGTCCCATGACCTCAGGGGCAGGAGACAGAAGGACTCAAGGCAGTGATGGGGGGGGTGGGCACCAGGGACCTGCTCCCCATTTCCCGGAGCATCATAAGCCCCTGGGCAGCCTGGAAAAAGCCCGGGTACCCGGGGCAGTGGAGGTCAAGGTAGATTCGGTCAATTTTGAGAGGGACAACATTTCACAGAGTAAAATAGAAAGTTGGACAGTGCATGCGTTTTCCTAGGCTGCCATAGATGATTATCACAAAGCAGGTAGATCAAAACAACAGAAATTTATTCACTTTCAGTTCTGAAGGCCAGAAGTCTGAAACCGAGGCGTCAACAGAGCCGCCTCCCTCTGAAGGCTGTAGGGGAGGGTCCTGCCTGCCTCTTCCAGCTCCTTGTGGCTCAGGTGTCCCTTGGCTCGTGGCCGCCTCCCTCCAGCCTCCGCCTTCACACCACCTCTCCTCGTCTCTCTTCCATCTCTTATAAGGACACCTGTCCTTGGACTGAAGCCCACCCAGGCCTGCTTCAGGAGGAGCTCAGCGGGAGACCCTTAGCCTAATTACCTGCACAGAGAGGAGTCGAGATGGCGGAACAGAAGGACACGGAGCCCAGCTCCTGCTGAAGATACAGCCAAAATACATCCCCACGTGGAAGAGTTCCCGGAGAATACCTCACTGGACACTGGCAGAGGATCCCAGACACCCCGAGGTGCAAGAAAGAGCTCCACGTAACCGGCCAGGATGAAAGCAAAAAAAGAAAAAGGAATCGGGATGGGACCTGCACCCTGAGGAGGAAGCTGGAAAGGAGGAAAGGTACCCCCACCATGGGGAGCCCCTTTTCGGGTGGGGACCTTAGCAGGGACAGAAGGGGAGCCTCGGAGGCTCGGGGGAGACCATAGCGGCCGGTTGGTGGCAGCCAGAACAGAGAGCCGCACAGAGGCTCCACACCACCTCACTGTGGTCTCCAGCCCGAGACTTGCGGCTGCTGGTACCTGCGGGGCTGGGGACTGAAACTCAGGCTTCAGAGGACTGACCTGTGAAGAGGCCTGGGGTTAGAGACAGCCTGGAAAGGGCCGAACTGTGATGCTGAAACCGCACAACTCAGACTGGGAATCAAAACCACTGTCTTCATTGAGACTGCACGCTCAAGTTCTTTAGTCTTATCACCGGAGGAATTCCATGAGCGGCAGCGATAGGTAAGAGGTAGATTTATTGGGATGCACACTCCACAGATGTGGTCCATCTCAAATGGCATGAGAGCAGCCTCAAAACATGGGGTGACTGGTTTTTATGGGCTGGGTGATTTCATAGGCTAACGAGTGGGAGGATCATTCCAACTCTTTCGGGGAAGGGGAGGGGATTTCCAGAAAGCGGGGCACCACCCACGTTTTGGCCCTTCGTGGTTTGGGCCTCGGAGCTATGCTGGCGCCCGTGGGTGTGTATTAGCTGACATGTTACAGCGAACAGGTCCTGAGGCTCAGGGTCCTCTGGAAGGCGAATCTTCCGCCATCTTGGGCCTAGTAGATTTCAGCCCATTTTTGTTATCTCCTCAACAGCTCTTTCTTTTAAAACCTGTGCCCTGTCCCCTCCTTCCTGCCCCAGTACCGGCCTCACCCGGGGGTGTTGCAGAGGACGCCTGGGCACCACAGAAGTGCAGTGCCCTTGGCTAAGGGGTGTACAAAGGGAAAGGCAGGGTACCATAGCAGCCTCTTTCTCATGGCATCTCTCGAGCTCCGGGAGAGGCCCACGGGGGCTCCCGTGGCCGGGACGGTCTGGCCTCAGAGACTCTGGGCTCTGTAGGTGCCTGCACTCAGAGGTGGCGCCAGGGTCCCTGCTGCTTCCCACGGCCAGTCCAGGTGCATGACCGCTGCGGTCCTGGTCCCGACTTCAGTGGGTAAGATCTGTGCTGGTGACCCTATGAGCACAGCACTGGGGGCGCTGCCGGCACCCTTGCCATCCCCGGTGGACGGCTCCAGGGAAGGAATTCTCCATGGCTTCTCCCCCAGCAGGACCGCTGCCATCTCACCTACCGCACAGCACGGCTCAGAAGTGGGTCTGGGGGCTTCTACTCCAACAGTGAGGGAGCAGACCCTGTCCTGACAGGGCAGTGACAGCCACAGAGCAAAGAGGAGACTGCACTCACTGCCTGGTGTAGCTCTGGTCACAACACCAGTCACAGCCCCCGTCAAGGAGACAAAGGCCAGCATACGGCAAGGAAAGAGACGGCAGCATCCATAGCAAACGGCCCTCACACCGAAAATAGTAAACCCACACGGGCTACACAAGCATGCTCCCACATAAAAATAGCCCTCCAAGACCACAGTAGACAATTGTTTCTCCTCCTAAAGGAAATCAACCCTGGATATTCACTGGAAGGACTGATGATGCAGCTGAAGCTTCAATACTGTGGCCACCTGATGTGAAGAGCTAACTTGTTGGAAAAGACCCTGATGCTGGGGAAAGATTGAGGGCAGGAGGAGAAGGGGGCGACAGAGGATGAGGTGGTTGGACGGCATCACTGACTCAATGGACATGAGTTTGAGCAAACTCTGGGAGATGGTGAAGGACAGGGAAGCCTGGTGTGCTGCAGTCCATGGGGTCACAGAGAGTCAGTCATGACTTAGCAGCTGAACAACTGAGTCATGCAGCAAGAGAAATATAAGTCAAATGAAGAAGCAGAGGACCAGTCCCAGTGGAAAGATGGAGAGAACGCCCCTGAGAGAACCAACAGTGGAACAGACCTCCTCGGTCTGATAAACAGAGTTCAGAAACTAATGAAAGCAGAGAAGGAATTAAGAAGGGCTAATGATAGAAATGCAGATGACTGTGAAAAGGCACTAGAAACTAAGGAAAATTAGACAACTCATTTGCTGAGATGAAAGCTGAGCCGAAGACAATGAATAGCAGGACGAATAACGCAGAAGAAGGAATAAGTGGCCTGGAAGATAGAATAATGGAAATTGCCCAATCAGGACAACAGGCAGAAAGTTAAGTGAAAAAAATAAAAGCAGTATAGGAGACCTATGGGAGAACATAAAGTATGCCAACCTACACAGAACAGGCATTCCAGGGGAAGAGGTGAGAAAGAGGGACTGAAAACTTCCCAAACCTAAAGAAGGAAACATATCCAGATATAGGAAGCACAGAGGGTCCCAAACAAGTTGAACCCAAACAGACCTACACCAAGACATATTCTATTTAAAATGGAAAAAAAATAAAATAAAATGGTAGAGGTTACAGATAAAGAGAGGATTCTAAAGGCAACAAGAGAAAAACAAAGATTTAATTACAAGGGAACCCCCATAAGGCTGTCAGCTAATTTCTCTACAGAAACACTGCAGGTCAAAGGGAGTGGTGAGATATATTCAAAGTCCTGAAAGGGAAAATCTGAGGACATGCAACCCAGCAAGAGAATCATTCGGAATATAAAGACAGATCAAGAATTTCTCAGGCCAGCAAAAAAATGACAGAATACAGCAACACTAAACTGTCCTAAAGGAAATATTGAAAGATCTTTTCTAAATAGAAAAGAAGCAAGAGGCCATAGGAAAGAGAAAATCATAGCTGGAAAGTAAATCACTTAAGCCAGTACACAGGTTAAAAAATAAAATAAATTTTCTGTAAAAGTGATGATAACCACAATGAACAGCAAAAGATTGAACATGAAGAAAGAAGACATCAAAAGCATACAATGTGCAGAGGAGCGTAAGAAAATGTAGATTATTGTTCCCCCAGAAAGTGTTTGCGCCTATATGACTGCCAGTCTGAAATAAGCAGACATACGAAGGTGGTAACAACGTTTACAAAGACTCTTTCTCCAAACAAGGTCACATTCACAGCGTCTAAGGGTTAGGATGTGAACAGATCCTATCGTTCAACCCCCACAGACGGTTACAGGTAGTGGGGAGCCTGACAGGAGAAGAAGGAGGGGATATCTGGGGGCTGAGGTGCAGAGAAGGGTGGGGGGTGCTGGAAGGCCCCGTTGGCCCCCAGCCATCTGTCCTCCCCGGATCGCCATGGCGATGATTGTAATCAGGGCTCAGATGAAGAACCCCGGGCCCTGCCGGGTCCAGCCCTACCCTGGCCTCTCGTTTCCGGGCTGCGGTGTTGCCGCCTGCCGGGTTTCACGCTGTGGCTGGTTTTGATTCTTGGCCTTGTGTTTATTCGTTTGGATTGATTACTGCGTGTTATATAACCTGAGTGGCTACAGCAGCAAGCTGTATTTTACAACGTCCAGAAAGCCTGCAATGGCCCGGGGTACCCGAGTCGGCAGCCTGGTCTGTGGAAGGAAGGATGTTCCCAGGTGGGGGGCCCACTGATGCCTTTTGTTCAACGGTGATGAATTTCACAAGGGTGACAGGCGGGCATTAAACCCACTCAGACCCTCTGACAGGGCCTGAGGGACAGCGTGATGGGGCCCTCACTTTGGTGGTGATGGGTTACGGCCGAGCTTTCAACCCAGCCTGCTCAGGAGAATCACCAGGGATGACTCAGAAATGACAAACAGACAAACCTATATCCAGGCCCAGAGTGTCCCGGTGGCCCAGACATCAGCGTGTTTGTTTGTTTTAATATTTATTACTTTTCTTGGCTGCGCCTGGTCTTAGTTGCGGCTTACGGGCTCTTCAATGCGATTTTTTTTTCCAGTTGTGGCATGCAGGATCTTTAAGCTGCGACATGTGAAATCTTTAGCTGTGGTGTGCGAAGTCTTAGTTGCAGTGTCCGTGATCTAGTTCCCTTACCAGGGGTCGAACCCGAGTCCCCCCCGCCCCACATTGGGAGCACAGAATTTTAGCCACTGGACCACCAGGAAAGTCCCTACATCAGCACGTTTAACATTCCCCCATCCCCTGGTCTTTTCCTTAAAATGCGAGGCTTTCTCTCCCCCAGAGGCCTGCTGCTCCTTGGCAAGCAGTCAGCTGAGTCACATGTTGAGGGTTCGGCCTCCACCTTCTGCGCCTGCCTGAGCTCAGCCTACACACCCCCAAGCCACCTGTGAAGTGAAGACATCAGCTGGGAGCTGACAGGGCAGGTGGGCAGATGGAGGCCGCCCAGCTCCTGGCAGGCCTGCCGAGGTTAACTGTCCACTTAACTAGGCACCCTGTGCCTGCACAAGTGGACCCCAGGTCTTGTGACTGAATCGGCCTGGGCACAGGAGGGTGAACGAAGCAGATGGCATCCCTGAGCCCTTTCCTGGCTCCCTTATTTGGGCTTCCTGCAAACAGCAAGGATCGGCCCAAGCCTTCGCCTCAGTTAAACAGCCCCTCTCCCCACCCCCACGCCAGTGCACACGCTCCCGCAGCCCCAGCCCACACGTGTCCCTTGCCTCTGCTGTGCACGCTTCTCCTTCTGTGGTTCCCCCAATCCCAGTCCTAAAGCTGGGCTGATTTTGTTCAGAGCCCGACGCACAGCACTGAAGCCCACACCGGGCTTCTGGCCACAGGTCAGTGGTGGTGAGGAGGGGCCGTCCATCCCTGGGCTCCTGTGGGGGTACTTCTGGGTGCCCACCGTGCTGGGACCCTCAAGAAGGCCCAGAAAAGTCAAAGAGCCAGCAGTGGGATGCAGGGGAAGCAAGCGGACAGGGTGGCCCAGAGGTGGGCCATCTGGGCGCCATCCTTTCCCAGTGGCCTGAGCCCGGGCAGGTACACAGACCCTGCTGAGCTCAGGTGCCTCCCCTGTAAACTGGGCTTGAGGAGGCTGCCGTACTCTGAGGGGCCACTGGAGGGTGAAATGCGCTCCTAACGCGTCAATTACACGCTTCTGAGAGTGTCGGGTGCTTCTGAGAGTGTCGGGTGCTTGTAGCCCCCAGGGCCACCATCCTCACGGTCTCCCGCCCCTCCTCCACTCACAGGCTGAGGGCTCCTGGGCAGGTGTCTTTCCCTCCCTGAGTGTTAGTGTTTTCATCCATAAAGACGGATATGAGCTTGTGTCCTGATCAGTGTCAGGCATTTAGTAAATGGATGCTCAATTAACAGGTTTCCCCTTTCCTGAAGGTGCTGATGGTCTAGGGAGGACCAGCGTCCAGGGATGACCTCGTAAGTCAGGCTGTGTCAGGAGAGGGTGCCGTTTCTGGCATCTCTGGGAAATCGCACCCCAGCTAGCATCAGTGGATCCTCAACCCCCTTTCCATCTGTTCTCCCCAAACCAAGGTTGATCATTATGATCCCAATATGTTGCTGATACTTTTGAAAAGTTTGAATGCCCCATGGATGTAAGAGTTGGACCATAAAGAAGGCTGAGCACTGAAGAACTGATGATTTTGAATGGTGGTATTGGAGAAGACTCTTGAGAGTCCCTTGGACAGCAAGGAGATCAAACCAGTCAATCCAAAGGAAACCAACCCTAAATATTCATTGAAAGGACTGATGCTGAAGCTCCAATACTGTGGCCTCCTGATGGGAAGAATCGACTCATTGGAAAAGACTCTGATGCGGGAGAAGATTGAAGACAGAAGGAAAAGGGGACAACAGAAGATGAGATGGTTGGATGGCATCAATGACTCAACGGACATGAGATGATGAAGGACAGGGAAGCCTGGCATGCTACAATCCATGGGGTTGCAAAGAGTTGGACACAACTGAGCAACTGAACAACAATTCCTCAGCTAACATGTTTGTAGTGGGATAATTAGAAACCACAGATACACAAAGGAAAACCCAGAACCACCCCGCAGCCAGAGATGACCCGTTCACGTCGGTGATACCCATCCGTATTTTCTTTTTCAAAATGCAGAAGCGGGATCACCTTTTCCCCCCACAGTCACATTTTGATTAAACACCCTCCAGTCTGGCTTCTCACCGTCCCCAGCCACTGACCCACCCTCGCCCAGGTCACCAGTAACCTCCGTGTGATCCATTTCTGTGATCAATTGACTGATTCCTTGGGCCCCTATTTCCAATCTGTCCACTCTTCTAAGTAGCACTGCAGTAAACATCCTTACTGCTAAAACTGGCCACGTGTCTCATTTATACACAAACAAATTTTTACATCAGCCCCTCCCCAAATGTGCAGCTCCTTAAAGAGATGGCAGTGGCAGAGATTACATCTACCCTCCCCCACTTAGGGGAGCCGTAGCTCGGGGAAGCCGCACCCAGGACCTGGTGTAACCCCCGGCTCCCCTATAACTGAAGGGTGTGGGCAGCAGAGCACAGCGGGAAGCCCACCCTCAGAGATAGACGCTCCTGGTCCTGAAGGGACCAGGAAAGTGCCCCAGCTACACGTGGGGACTGAGCGCTTGAAACATGTCTGGTTGGAGCTGAGACCCCCTGAGAAGTACCCGCCGTATTCTGAATAATTCATAGCAGAAAGCGTTAAATATCTTGATAATTTTATGTTAATTGCAGGATGATGTATTTTGAATACAGTGGTTAAAATATTTGAAAAATCAATTCCACCTGTTCCCTCTTGCGTCTTTTTGAATATGGCTGCTAGAACATTTTAAATTACATATGTGGCTTGAATTCCGTGTCTGTTGGACGCTGGCCTAAACGTCTCCCTTTTCACATACACAAAATATGCGTCTCCTCCGAGGAGCTCTGGCTTGCCCGCCTTGCTTCATTTGGTCTCACAGCCCTGGAAGGTGAAAATTCTTCCTCATCTCACAGATAAAAACGTACCTCCTGGTGAGATGGGAGACTAGCCAGAGATCATGGCACGGGGGGGCGGGGGCAAGCATGATCCAGAACCAGACCTCTGGCCACAGTCAGGGCGTGTCCCGTCCTCCCCAGGGAGTCTGTCTGCCTGGTCTCCAAACCCAGGTCTGCCAAGGCCTGCCATGACCCTGCCTGGAGTCCCTGCGGGAGGGGTCTGTGCCCCCAGGGCCATCGTGCTCAGACTCTCACACCTTAGGGAGCCACCAGACAGCTGGGAGAAGAGAGCAGGGCTGCGCCTCTGCTCAGCACCCCTCCCCTCCGCCCCTGCCCTCCCCTCGCTGCCCCAGGAGGGCAGGCTGGGGGAGGGCAGGCAGCTGCCCCTTGCCGGCCAGGTCCTGTCCCCATCAGGGTGACTGTTGACAGGACCACATCCCAGAGAATGATGGATGCTTGTCCTCTCCCACAAGTCCTCAGACCTCAGAGCCAGAGGTGGCCCTGAAAGGTCTTTTCTCAGTAAATTACTGCATTTATTTAGCCCTTAAGGGACTGTGTATAGAGCCCACTGGGCTGCGGAGGTGGCCACGTCCACACCCTCCTGGACAGCCATTCATGCAGGACAGACTGCCCCCTCCACCGGAGGTGACCTAAGCACAATCTGGTTCAAATCTCCACCTTTTGCCGTTTCTTCAAGTTTCAGAAGCACCTTTTCCATCTTTGTTACGGTACTGACAGTACATTTCACATGACTTGTAGCTAATTAGGATAGAGAAAAGCACCAGCTTAGGGGGGCGGTCCTCAAAGTCAGGATATCTTTTATGGCCCCTGTCCCCCACTTTCTGGGTGTAAGCTAACAGCCACTCTCAACAGAGAGCCACTGTGAGCTGGGCATTGGGCTTGCAATAGCCCTTCAACTAGGATTCGGATGCCTTGTTCTCTAAATAGGGAAATTGAGCCAGGAGGAGTGTCACGATGCCAGGAGATGGGGGAGGGAGCCGCTGCCTGCCAAGGGTCTTCCACAGAGAGCTGCCCGCGCAACGACGTGGGGGACACCCCAGCCCCCCATGGCCTACACTGGGATCGTTATGCAGACCAAGAAGGCAAGATGGTGCCTCTGGAAATACTGTGTTCATATAAGGTTGAGCCGTGTTTCCCGGGTGGTTCACTGGTGAAAGAATTTGCCTGCCAGAGACACGGGTTAGGTCCCTGACCTGGGGGGATCCCACACGCCCTGGAGTAACCACCCTGGAGTACTGAGCCTGTGCTCGAGAGCCCACGCTCCTCAACCAGAGAAGCCACTGCAAGGAGAAGCCCGCACTCTCCTTTCTCTGCAACCAGAGAAAAGCCCGCAAGCAGCAGCGAGGACCCAGCACAGCCAAGATAAATAAGCTAAATTATGTATACACAAAATAAGGCTGAACTAGAGAAACTGGCAAATAGTCGGGGGAAATGTAAATAGTGGCAGATTTTATTTTCTTGGACTCCAAAATCACGGCAGACGATGACTACAGCCATGAAATTAAAAGACGCTTGCTCCTTGGAAGACAAGCCATGACAAACCTAGACAGTGTGTTAAAAAGCAGAGACCGCACTTTGCCGACAAAGGTCCGCAAAGTCAGAGCTGTAGTTTTTCCAGTGGTCCTGTACGAATGTGAAAGGTTGACCATAAAGAAGGCTGAGTGCTAAAGAACTGATGCTTTTGAACTGTGGTGTTGGAGAAGACTTGAGAGTCCCTTGGACTGCAAGGAGATCCAACCAATCCCTCCTAAAGGAGATCAGTTCTGGGTGTTCATTGAAAGGACTGATGTTGAAGCTGAAACTCCAGTACTTTGGCCACCTGATGCGAAGAGCTGATTCCTTTGAAAAGACCCTGATGTTGGGAAAGATTGAGGGCAGGAGGAGAAGGGGACGACAGAGGATGAGATGGTTTGATAACATCACTGACTCAATGGACACGCGTTTGAGCAAACTCCAGGAGATAGTGAAGGACAAGGAAGCCTGGTGTACTGCAGCCCATGGGGTCACAAAGAGTCGGACACGACTGAGCAACTGAACAACAGCCACAAGCGAAACTGGAACACTCCCGCACCTCTGGTGGACACGCAGCATGGTGCAGCAGCTGTGGAAAACCATCTGGCATCTCCCCAGAAAGTTAAACATGGAGCCACCGTGGGCCCCAGCACTCCACTCCTGGGTGTGTGCCTGAAGGGCTGATTGCAGGCTCTCCAGATGTTCACAATAGGCGGCAGTATTCACAACAGGCAAAAGCTAGAAACAACCCCAGTGTCCAGCCACAGACAAGTGGACAGACAGACATGGTCTGTCCATCCAGTGGACTATTACTCAGCCATAAAATGGAAGGCAGTGCTGATACAGGCTACAACGTGGAAGACCCTTGAAAGGGTTATACTGAGTGAAAGAAGCCAGACCCGGGAGAATCGTAATACATGCGCGATTCCACTTAAATGGAATGTCCTCAGAAGAGGCAAATGTGTAGAGACAGGAGATGAGGGGTTACCAGAGGTCTCTCTCCATTTGCCTCTTCTGGGGACCTTCAGGGCGGGGGTTGGGGGTGAAGATGGTGACCAGTGGATCCGGGATTTCCTCTTGGGGTGCTGAAGGCATTCTAGAATTAGAGGCCGTGAGTCTGTAACATCACAAATGTACCAAGTGCCATGGGTGTGTACGCTTTAAGGGGTTCATTTGATGGTATGTTAATTCCACCTCAGTATTAAAAACAATCAAAAATAAGCCTGGGCAAGAAGAGAAGCAGACAGCCAGGGCTGTGGAGCTGCAGGTTTTCTCTGTGCTGTGCAGCAGGGGCTCAGCAGCACCACCATTCACTCGCGTTGTTCTGGTGTTTCGAGTTTCAGGCAAGGCTGAGTCCTCTGATGCCCCAAGCCCCATCAGGCCAAAGAATGCTGAATGATGGGCAGGCTGGTCAGCCTTGGGGGCTGGGGGAGTGGGGAGGGGGCAGTGGGCAGGTCACCATCAGCTCCACACGTCCACCCCCTAAGGATAGACTCCAGAAGCCCTCTGGGGACCATTTGCTTTTTAAAAGGGACAAGCTTCTTATCTTATCGAAGCTCCTTTCAACCCCAGGTGAGAGTTTGCAAGTCTGCCTGCCCTTCCACCCCACCCCCCACCCCACCCCCCCGCTCCCCCACGGAGCAAATCCCCCCAGGCGGCCAAGACCGAAAACCAAAACGAGTTGGGGGTGGGGGGGTTGCAGCCTGAACTCCCCAGAACCTGAACTCCCCAGATGCTCTCCCTCGGAGGGACTCGTGGCTAATCCAGCTCCCTCCCTCGGGAGACCAGGCTCAGGAGGGTGTTTTGGAACCAAACTAGAGAAATCCTGGGCAACAACAAAGAAAGAAAGTTAAAGGTCTCACTGCTCAGCACTGTCCAAGGCCATGAGCTGTTCGCACACACTGCCGGGAGACGTGGTTAAAGAAGGTGCAGGCTTCTGGGGCGGCTAGACATGTCCACACGCTTTGGTCCATGACTCCTCTACTGGGAGATTATTGCAGGAGGTGAATGGGGAGGTTCACGAGGACTTACATCTAAGCACCTCTGTCCACACCAGTGTTTATAAAGATGAGTACTCAGGAGCAGCCTCGGTGCCCATGAGGAGGGGATGGGGTCAGCAAACACACAATGAGCTCCAAGGCCGACATTAACCGCACGTCCTCACCGCGTGTCTGTCCTAGCTTTTCCATCCACTGGCAGAATCATTCTCCCCTCTGGACTTTGCCTTCTTCATGACACGGTTTGATTTTCCGATTTTAAAGTATGTGAGTTCCCAAGAATATTGAAAGAAATGAAAATATCTGATGATAAAATAGTAATGAGAACAACAGGATCTAAAATTATATAATAATTCAAGCTGTATATACAGCAAAATATACAAGCAGTGATTCCCAGGATGGCAGGATTATTTAATAAATCACTCCTTAAGCACTTACATTTTTCATATAGTTTCCACAATAAATATTTTGTTTTATAACAAACATGTTATAATACCTAGTTTTCAAAAGAAATAAATGCAAGTTTGTTTTTATTTTTTTAATGTTTTTTATTGTGGTAAAAATCACATAATATAAAACATACTGTTTTAGCCATATTTAATTGTACAGCTCTGTGGCACCAAGTACGTTCACTTTATTGTGCAACCGTCACCATCTCCATCTCCCAGATTTTTTACCTTCGTAAACTGAAACTCTGTCCCCATTAAACATTAAATCCCCACCCCCCACCCCCAGCTCCAGCCCCTGGCGTCTACCAACGTCGTACTCTCTTAACCCTGTGAATTTGTCTGCTCTAGGTATTTCGCATAAGTGGAATCAAACTATATTTGTCTTCACCTAGTATATATTGGAATGCATCTTCAAGGTTTAAGTTCATACATATCCTCGTATGCTCATTTTTAAGTCCCTGCCCACCGTGAACGAAAACGACTGGGAGGAGCACACAGGAGGGCCATGTGTGTGTGCAGTCTCCGCCCTGGGACGCCCCGCATGCAGGGCTGTCCTCCCAGGAGGCGGGTATGGGCTTGTGGAAACTCTGGTTCTGTGGGTCAGGAGACTGGGCTCTGGACCCAGTGCTAAATTGCCCTGCCATTTGCCAGACCTTCTCCGGAGCAGAGCCTCCCATGTGAGACAGAGGTCAACACCCACTCTTTAAGGAATCCTTTCAGGGTTCCCGGGGGAGGGCCCGCACCAGGCCCCAGAACAATGGAGGGTGTGAGGCTGTTTATTGTTTGAAGTCAGCGGAATTAGCAGAGACTTCAGCTCACTCAATACCTAAAATCCAGCCACCCTCCAGAAACCCAGCCTTCTCCAAGTGACACAAATTGTTCTCAAATCTCTTATTAGCGATGCTCTTAACTGTTGAAAGATCACAGGCCATGGGGCAGACAAAGCCCAGAGACTCCGGAGGGCAGCGGTGGCAGCTTCCAGAACAGGCAGCCTCACAGGCTGCAGATGGGGCGGTTGAGGGGGGTGGTGGCAGCGGGTGGTTCCCTGGGCGTCTGGGGAGGACGTACAGCTCGGCCAATTGTGCTGAGATGCACGGGACATGACAAGCTGGACAGCTGACCAGCCTTGCCTCCTCTTGCCCTACAGCGGGGAGCACGCAGCCCATTTTATAGACATTTAAAACAAAATTATTTTATTGAAGAAGAGCTGATTTACAGTGTGTGAATTTCTGGGTATAGCAAAGGGATTCAGTTATGTATATATATATATATATATATATATATGTATATAATATCCTGTTTCAGATTTCCCATTGTGGTTTATCACAGAATATTGAATATCATTCCCTGGGCTCTACAGTAGGACCTTGTTGTTTATCCATCATGAAATAGTTTGTGTCTGCTAATCCCAAGCTCCCAGTCCTTCCCTCCTCTACCCTCCTCACCCTTGGCAACCGCAAGTCCCATTTTACAGATTTTTTAAAAGAGGGTTCAGAAAGATGACAAAGCTCTGAAAAAAGCATCACCCATTCATCCTTCGGCTTCCCAGGTGTCTCAGTGGTAAAGAATCCGCCTGCCAATGCAGGAGATGCGAGTTCAGTCCTTGAGTAGAGAAGATCCCCTGGAGAAGGAAATGGCAGCCCACTCCAGTATCCTTGCCTGGAAAAATCCCATGGACAGAGGAGGTTGGTAGGCTACAGTTCTTGGGGTCGCAAAGACTCAGCCACCACGTGACTGAATATCTGAGCACAGCACGGAGCATGCATCCACCTATTTAAAGATACTTGCTGAAGCTGTATGTGTTGGGCACTGTTCTAGGTGCTGAGAATATGATGTCAAACCCAATAGACAAAAATAGTTGACATCAAGGAGCTTACATTTTCTGGGTGAGTGCAAACTCAAGACATGATGTCAGGCGGTGTTGAGTAACAGGCAGGAAGGAGGTGAGGGTCAGAGGCGGAGAGCTGAGGGGACAGCTTGGCCAACATGGTGTGTGCTCCTCTCGCATCCCTCTTGTGTGTGAATTTCGTGGGTGGGCTGCTTCGGCGTTGTTTTCTGGTGGTGACTCTCTGTAGCTGTGCCGGCTGTCTAAGAAAAAATTATTTTTGACCAAAGCCCAATAATAATAATAACTCCTACCTCTTGGGTACCTGGAGAAACTGGGGAAGCTGATGATTAACAGCCCTTCAGGCTGACCGTCTGGGGTCAGAGATCAGCTCCAAGTGTGACCTTAGTTAAATTTCATAACTGCTCTGTGCCTCAGTATCTGCATCTGAAAAATGGGTTCACAGTGGTACATCTCTCCTCTGGTTGGTGAGAAGATGTTTATAGACAGGAGCCCTGCCTGTGCTCTTTGCTTTTTTGTTGTGATGACTTTGGAAGGCTATGGAAAACTCTGGGCTGGTCTTTCATGAACGTAGAGTGTTGCCTTGTGTAATCCTCCCAGAGCTGAGATTTCCCGATTGATGGGACCCAGAAGGTGTGTGGGATTCCTCCTTTGGATTCACAGAGAGGTGGGATCCAGCTCCTGGACTCCAGGGCTATTGGAAGCTCAGCTCCACAGGAACCACAGTGTGTCTGTCCCCCTGCCGTCTCGTAGAGAAACCAGAGCTCAGAGTCCTCCCTGTCCCAGAGTCAGAATGTCAGAGAGTCCCTGAGCTAGCCAGTGGTCCCGCTGTGTGTCCAAGCCTGCCCCACTTTCCTTGTGCCTCTGCCTCAAGGTTTTTCCCAGCAAAGACCAGCTTGGTATTTCCAGAAAACATTCTTCTCTTCCTTAAGAACAGAGCCCAGTTTATCACAAACCAGAAGCTCAGGGGTCAGGCCCTGGAAAGTATGCAGGAGGGGATTGGTGGTCTTACTTTTGGTGGTGGAAGGGGGTAGAGGCAGCACACCCATAGGCCCTCTCTTGCTTTATGGGAGAGAAACTGGGCTTGAGAAAGGAAAAGTGACTCAGACTCACAGAGAGCGGCAGGGCTGGCTGGGGCTGCATCTCAGAAATTCTCCTAAATAACAGAGTTCCATCTTGCAACTCGGTATTGCCCGCCTGGCTCCCCAACCCTGACCACCTGTGGTGCCAGACCACCTGGGTTCATATCTGACCTCTGTGCCTCACTTACCCCATCTGTAAAATGGACACAAAAGTGATGCCTGCACGGCAGGGTCATCGCCACAGTGAACTGAATGAAGCCACGTGAGATTTCCCAAACAGTGCCTGACTTGCCAGATATTCTGTGTTAACATTCAATAATGGTTGTTGTTGTTCAGTCGCTAAGCCATGTCTGATTCTTTGCAACCCCGTAGACTGCAACACACCAGGCTCCCCTGTCCTTCACTATCTCCCCGAGTTTCCGCAAATTCACGTCCATTGAGTCAGTGATGAGTTGCAATTTACAAAGCAGTGAGGGGCAGTGAGACATCAGAATTACTTCAAACAAATAACTGGAATGTATGCTTCAACGTCATCAAGACTTGATCATTTTTTTAAGAAGATTTTAGAAGTTTTGTCAGAACTGTTCTCAGAAGACATTTTTGTATTCTGTTTTGTCGATGCGTTTACTAAGAAAGAGAAAGCTGTGTGCCAAGACCAGGGATTCTTGTGCAAGTCAGGATCTCGGCTCAGAAACTGTTCAGAGCCATCCAGTTCATTCTCTTGGTTTTGCCAGTGGGGTGGGGGTGGACAGAGAGGCCGAGGGGTGGGGGTGGGGGTTCACACAGGTGAACGAGGAAGGGGCTCCTTCACGGTCCTTCAGGCAGACCACCTCAGGGGACTGAACAGAGTCAGAGCACCCGGTGCATCTGCCTCACCAGGCCTCAACCCGAGTGTCTGACTGATGGAGGTGATGCTTCTGTATAGATGAGGTGGCCCCTGGACCACTGCAGGCTTTCACCCAATGTGGGTGCAGACTAAGGACAGACAGACCTCTGAAGTCCCCAGCATGCCAAGTGCAAGCTCATGAAGGAAGTTAGAGTGTATAAACTGAGGCTCTGATCAAGGGTCTCAGCCCCTGACCATCCACCTGACCGCCTGGGAGCAGGTAGAACGTGCTGAAGCTGGATTCCACTCCTGGTGCAACCCCCTCCGAGTCTCTGGGGTGGGGTCGGGCATACGTACCATCGGAGCTCTAGGGGACCAGAAAGGACAGGCAGGGCTGGGACCAGCAGGAGACAGAGTCTCTGGAGCAGACGTGAGCCAAATGGTGAAGGGGAGAAAGATACGAGACCCCTGCCGCCTGCCCCCAGCTCCCCTTCCCCCGGCCTCTCTCATCTCCACCTCCTGCCCTCCCTGCTTATCTTCAGCTTCTCAGCTGCCGCTCCACAGGCTTTCTCCTCCTGTCCATCTGTCCCCCCTCCCCCACCAGTCTCCTCTCTCCTCCTGTGTCCCAGGCCCGCGATACCGCCTCCTTCCTGGCCTTTGGTCCAGGCTTTGATGCCAGAGGTGTAAGGTTGCTGCAGCCTCGGAGGGAATGGGAACTAGGCTCCCGAGGAGTTGCTTTTACTGGGTCACCGACCGAAGCAGCAGCAGCGTGGGAGGCTTTGCTAAAGCAGCGAGTGCCTGGAATCCCCCTCCTTGGGGCATGCGAGAACACAGGCGGCCTTGCCTGCCCCACCGGGGCTTCCAGGCCACGCTGAGAACCTCCGTCCCAAGACATGTTCAGCCGGACCCTCTGTCCAAGCCGGACAAGGACCTAGGAGGTTCAGTGCAGTCCCACTGGGCTGCAGGATGCACGGTGGTTTGAAGCGTCTGCTAAGAAGTGGGGCAACAATGCCTGCCCAAGAGTGATAGAGGTGACATGGGGAGACCCCCCGGGAGCTGCAGGGGCCGTGGGTCTCTCCCCGTCCCTCTTTGTGCTTCCCCGGTCACGAGCAGGACATGGACACTTGCTGCTGCCCACACCGCTGTCCGGCACTGCTCCACAGGAAGGAACCAGGCTGGGTATTGAAGTGGGCATGAGCTAGAAGGCACACTGTTCATTGTCTGTGTTGGGAAAGGGGAGACAATTTCCCAGCAAGGGCCTGGGGCAGATGAGGTCTTAGGAGGGGAATCTGCAGAGCTTGTGTCACTTGGAGACAAGACGTGGCTGAAATGCGGGAGATAAAGCAGAGCGGGGCTGTTGGTCACTGGGTCTGGGTGCTGAGTCAGTTGACAGCAAAAACAAAGTGAATAAAATTCCCAACCTGCATTTTCAAAGCACCTTTCAGTCCCCCCTGCTGTGGGCTGGATGCTCTAAGCCCACGTTGTTTTCTTTCTTATTTTCTTCTTATTATTTTACTTATTTGTGTTTCTCCGCTGTGTCGAATGGCATGTGGGATCTTAGTCCATAGACAAGGGATCAAACCCGAGTCCCCTGCAGTGAAAGCACAGAGTTTTAGCCACTGCGCCACCAGGGAAGTCCCTCTGAGACCGCATTTAGGGGCGAAGCAAGAAAAGCCCTTAGTGATTCCAGGACCCGAGTTCACAGGCATGCTGCGCAGCCACTTTCTCAGGGCTGCTCCGAGCTGCTTCTCAGGGGTCCCTGGAAGGGCTTTAGGAGGACACGGTGACCCTTAAGTGGGGCGAAGAGTCGCAGTGCTAGGATGCGCCCCAGCCTTTTCACAGAAGGAGAAAATGCGGCCCAGAAATAAAGACGGGCTCCTGGTCATGCAGAGAGTGGGGACACAGGCCCCATTGCCATCTCCCTGACCTCCCGAGAGGCCCCCAACCCCAGCTCCCAGGTGGCAGGCACACACACTCACACACACACCCCTCTGGTAGTGGGAACGCACAAATGCCTGAGACGCCACCGGGTGTGCGGAAGGGGTGGGATCTTATATTCCAAATGATTTTTTTTTCTTTTGAATGTAGACATCTGGCGTCCTATAAATAAAATTGAAAATGTAAATATTGTAAAACTCATTAGAGAGTGGTTTTCAGTTTGCTGAGAGCACGGGTCAGCTGCGACCCCACTGCGCTGTGGTGGGAAAGCCACCCCACACGCCGGCGTTCCCAGCACCGCACGTCGTCCCGGTATCCCCCGGCTGTCCAAGCAGAGCTGAGCCTGACGAATAAACATTAAAACGTGGGTCAGTTGTCTCCTATTTATTAACTAGTTTTCAAGAACTACCTAAAAACCTTTCTGCTTTCATTTAATACACAGGGAAAAAAAATACTTCATGAAGGGAGAATATCACATTTTCTGTCGTAAGAACATGGGTTCCGGTGCACACCGGTCGAGCCCCAAGACGTGCACTCGGCCAGATTCCTAATATCAGGTTTACAGCACTCTTCAAAAGACGTTTTCTGTCCGAGACACATTAAACAAGCTTTATTTAATAACACTCGATTTGACTTATCCAATTTAAACATTTGCTCTGATCAGCGACCATTTGATCCTGCCTTCGTTTCGGGCGGCAGAATAATTTCTCTGGGTTATTTTTCTTTGGTGCAAGGTTGATCCCAGAGGCAGAATGACTCCTCTCGAATTCTCTGTGTTTCTCTAATTCGTGCTGCGAGTGGAAAGGGATAGAGCCATAAAAAGCCAGTGCTGAAGGCTGCTTTTATAATGTTTACGTTGCTCGTCCTCACGTCTGTCTGGCTAAAGACAGGCGATATCATTTAAAAGACCCCTCCTAGCCCGACAATTAGGAGAGACCTTTTTCTTAACTTGGAGCATCAGAACGTAAAGAAATTCTCAACTTGGTGATTTTGCAGGAATATATTTTGCCATCTACCATCTACTCGCCCCTACTCAGGGATTTTTGTAACAGTGGTGTATACCAACCGAATGGTCATCCATTAAAAGTCAAGGAATTTAAGACAGTGATGGGGAAGAGAGAGTTTACTATCTTAATTCACTCTATTTTAAAAGAGGAAATGCCGCTTTGATTCTACTGTCTCAGGGGTTATTTCATACAGCTCTTTAGATTACTGCTATTACTCCTGTTATGATTTTACTATCATGATATTAAAGCACAAACCGTCTTTTTTTAGGTTTCATCTTTGCATGCCGCCCTCTACAAATACCCAGCTCAAAGCCAGTAGCCCCGACTCCCGCCTGTAGGTATGGTAAAGTCATTCATAAGGACAGAAACCTCTGACAGCTCCACTCCCCCAGAGCAGCACAGGGTAAGTTGGCCAGCAGGGAGGATGGGAGCCCTCCTGGCCGTTATCTGAGCGACCTCCGGGCAGGCATCTGCTCCCAGGCTGGGAGGGGGTCTTTGTCGGTGAAAGGAGCGTTTGCAGGGCCGGCCAGCGCCTGGTTTATGGACCTGGCCAGTGGGAGGGTGCACCCCGCCCAGCCTGCATCCAGGCCTGAAGTGTTTACCCCTGGGGTGATTTACATCACCCAGGTGTTCATTCGGGAAACATCTAGGCTCCGAGCTGACACGGTGATTGCCCTGGAGTTGCAGACTTCGGCATTCTTCTGTTCATAACGGTCTGGGGGCCAAAAAGATTTTTTAAAACAGAAAGTCCTGGCCCAGAGTGGTTCGCGTCCTGGGGTTTTCACACAGGAGGGCCAAGCGACGTCTGAGCCCAGTGCCCCTCGCCCTTCCCCGGGTGGAGGAAATTACCATTGCCCAGACTGCGGCCCTCCTCACCCTCCTGCAGACCCCTGTCCTCCGCAGACCGCTCTGGCCTTTCTGTCTGCGGACACACTGCGCCAGGCTTCCCCATGGCTATGTCAGCATCCCGGGGCTCCCCAAGCCAAAAGTGTTCTCCTCAGTCAAGATGCGGGAGATGCGGGTCTCTGGGAACACAGACGTGTCCTGGAGAAAGACTGGGGCTGGTGTGCGTTTGTTCCACACGGATCCATCTCTGCTGGTGCTGACGTTTTGAAGACTCGCTCTGTAGGCACTCCTTTCACACCAGAAGCCTTTTCTGTGCTTGCTGCTCACATTTTGAGGCAGGTGGTGCCGTCGCCGTTTTGACCTATGTTTGCACTGAGGGTTCCTAACGCCTGTACTGGGGTAGCCTTGTACCATCCGAACACCAAATTAAAATAAGCCCTGAGGAATTGAGATTTTGTTTGCTTGTCAAAAGCACATATTTAAAATGTTTTTTTATCGAACCCATCCCACCCCTATTTTGAAAGAGTTGGGACATATATTACATATCCGTTTTTACACTTGTATCCATTATTTCTCCAGCCATTGCTGATAACTGATGAGGAAGAAAATAAGTGTATTTCTGCCACATGGAAATATATATTTGTGTAGGAGACAGGCAAGGACAATTATAGGGAAATTGAGAATGCTTCTTGTCTTTGTTTTCATTTTTACAAATACCTCTTTCACTGGTCCAGAGAACGCTCAGTTGATTCTTAGAGCTGGTCTCAATTCAGCTGTTTCTCTCTCTCCTTGACGACGTGTCTCCCAAATCCATCATTTTGCCTCTTTATACAACCTGCAGATAGAAAGCATTTGGTCAAACGCTGGGGGCCATCAGATCTGGGTTAGCAAGGGATAGAATTCCTTCTGCTCTGACCTCTGTTTAAGAGTCTTTTTAGCCAGTGATCTGAGTACTAACAAATTCACAGAAGCACTCACATTTCTCCTATCTGTACCCACTTCTTCTAAATTATAGATATGTAAACCTCCCCAACATAGAAAAAGATCACTGATGTGCTGTGCTAAACTGGGAGACATTTTCACCACGAGCAACTGTTTAAAATTCCCACCCTTGGAGTGAGGGGAAAAAAAAAATCCATCAATAAAACAAACTTTGATTTCCAAACGTCAGGCTAAATGACCACGGACCCGCTTGGGAAAAGGTTGTTCTCTGTGACGGTTCACAGCCTAATATTGAGAACAGTGGAAAATATCACACTGATCATGAGAAAAAGAGCCAATGTGTAAAAGAACTAATTTTGCCGTCGCTATGGATCTCTTGATGGCGTGCATTTGTGAATCTCTGTTCTGAATCTAAGATGCCTCAGCACACGCCTGTTTGTGAATATGGGCGCATGGAAAGATGTATGTCCACAGTCTGTCTTAACAAACTGCCTGAGAATGCTGAATTCTGCACACACTCTGCACGGCACCAATGCCACTAAGAGAACAAGGTCACCAAACTACCAAACTCATTTATTTTAAACTCCGCTGGAACAGCTCCCCCAAAGCAGGTGACTATCGAAAGATTTTTTTTTGTAAATTCTAAATAACAAGAGAGATAAAACTAAATGTCATTCTATGAAGTCTGAACATTAAAATGTTAAGAGAGAGTTAACCAGGGTCTGGTAAATGGCTAAACAGATTAGTAGCCTTACTTTTTAACATATAAACATCTGAAACCCGTTTCCTGTTTAAGAAGAAGGAGAAAAAAAAAAAGTCTAGGTGGATGACCTCGGGCACTTTTTTTTGATTAACAAATGTGAATTGTACATCATGGTGGAAAAAAAAAAAAAAATGGCCCACGCTTGGTGGTCTTTCTCCAGTCTGTATACGGGAGAGAGAGAGAAAAAATACAAAAATAAACGTTACCTTCTCACTTTCCGGGTGGGCAATGCCATTTCTGCAGTGGCGTCCAGGGCTCTGGCAAATGTTAAGGCTGTCACTGCGGACGGAATCCCTGTGGTCTGCGAGCCTCCGGAGAGTCCGAAGAAAAACATTCTCCGCATACTTGCTGGCGGGTCCTATCTCCAGGCCCTGGCCCGGCCCTGCAGGCTCGTGTCACCGGGCCGGCCGCTGGGACATGCTCATCTGACCCCGCGCCTCCCTCGCGGCCGGACCTGCAGCGGGGTGCCAGTCGGACCGGTTCACTGCTGCAACCCAGAGGACACACAGAGTGGAGTCTCAGCCTCCAGGACCAAGCGCCAGCTGCAGTCTGTTCAGCCGAAAAGAGCTTAGCGGTTCTGACACATTCTGACAAGATACATTTTATAGGGTTTGTGCTAAAATTTGATATTGGAAGTTGGGATTCCAATTTTATGTCTCGGATAATAACAATAGCAGCTGGGACCTTTAAGAAATGTGTGTATTCTTCCCATTAAGAGTCACATAATAAAAACTATTTATGTCAAACACCTTATAAGGGAAAGATTTAGCCTGAATGTCAATATAACATATAATACTTTTTTATATTCAGATTAAAAAAAAAATCTGGGAAAAAAATCCGTTATCAATGTTACCTATTAATTTTGACTTGGAAACGGTAGATATGTGATGGTTTTAAAAATCTAAGGTTGGCATCTTCTTGCTTTAATTTGCAAAGTCATTGAAGCGCCTCTTTTTGGTATTATTTCTGTATATATTAGAAGGAAAAAAAAACCAACAAATGCTGATACATCTTTTTTTTCTTCAAGTCCTTCTGATGAAAAGACACAAAAGAAGGGTACAGTTTTATGTGGCTTGATTTGATTTTGATAATTTCCAAGCCTGCAATAAAAAGAGTCACTGGCCCTTAATCATCGGTGCTGTTTTTGTTCTCGGAGAGCAGCTGTGGCTTCGGGTCCAAGCTGGCGGCCCGAGCTCTCTCATTCTGCTGGACAAACCGGGCAGCAGCTCGGACGCACTTCTTCCTCGGGAAAGGAATCTTGACATCTCGGCTCAAGGCAACGTCTGCAGCCAGATTTCAAAGGGGCTTCCACTCAACTCTGGCCTCCCTGGGGTCATCACACCGACGTGCTCCCAGGGGAATGAGCCTACTGCCAAACTGACAAGGATTCTCGCTGGGGCCGGTCACTTAGAATTGACTGTGCGGCCCTGCTAGGCTGGCTAGTTAGGAAACCCCAGCTTCCTTCTTATCTCGTCTGCTCAGATGAAGAGCAGAACCTGATTGGAATGAGAAGAGAACCCCAATTAGCAAAGCCAAGAGACGGCCATCCGTCCTGCACCCACATGCCTGGGTCAGGTCCGCGTGTGACCGTGGGTTAATGAGAAAAGCCCATGGCGGCTGGAACCATCGTCCAGGCTCGCTGAGCCCCTACCCTGGCCCCCAGGGCCTCCTTGACAGGATGGCACCCCTGTCCGTGGAAGGATGAAGCGCCCACGGGGACCAACGCAGAACCCCCTGCTCCTCAGGTCCTGTTGGAACCAGCTGACACCAGCCTAAACTCGGCCAAATGCCAGCTGAATTTCTTTTGTTATTAAGTCACAACTTGAATGTAACAGCCCCTGAGCGAACACAATCTTAAAAAATAACTTCCTACAAAGCCTCTCCCTTCTCTTCTTTGTCAGAAAGTTGCTTCAGCCTAAATAGAAGCCATTTCCCTTTTCCTTTTAAAGGAGAGGGTCACCAAGTGTCCCCTGGGGTCCTCTGCCAGCTTCACCCTCCAGTACCAGCACTTATAAAGGCCATCACCCCTGGCTCGGTGGCCACATTCCACGTGCTGATTTTATGCTGACTTCACGGCTGCTATCAGAGAGAAGTGTGCTCCCAGCCAGGACTGCAAGGGCATCTGAAGACATGGTGGACATTTGAAATAAGAAACACGCGAGTCCAGAGGACGCTGCAGACACTCGGAACACCAGCTTCACCCACCTCATCTCCCCTCTTCTCAGGGACCCTCACAGTGGCCATCATTACCCACACTTGACACGGGGATGTGGAGAGACAGGAAGATGGGTACCCAGGGAAGCTCGGCAGTGCTCAGGGATGCCTGGTCACAGACAGCCTTTGTAGGGACCTGTTAGAGTCTAAATGTCTTCCCTGCAGTCTATCGGCTTCAGGGAAAAGTTTGCTTGCCCCCTCTGTAACCCCAGGAGCTTCCCAGGTGGCACTGGTGGTGAAGAACCCGCCTGCCAATGCAGGTGACGTGAGGCACGGGTTTGATCCCTGGGTGGGGAACAACCCCTGGAGGAGGGCATGGCAACCCACTCCAATATTCTGGAAAATCCCATGGACAGAGGAGCCTGGCAGGCTGCAGTCCATGGGGGTCACAGAGTTGGACATGACTGAAGCGACTTAGCACCCATGCACGTCACCCCAGGAGGCAGGCTTTCTTATCGCCTGCATCTCCTAGAAGAGGAGACTGAGACAAAGAGGCCAGTCCATCTCTGAAGACCCGAGTGCTGGAAAATGACAGAGGCGTCCCGCAGAGCCCAGGCTGCAGCCCCTGAGCTGCCACATCAGGTCCAGTGCCAGCTGTGAAAGCCCAGGTCACAAGCTAGCCCGTCACCTGGGCAAGTGGTTTCACCAGCTGGAGCCTCAGTTTGCTCACCTGTGAAGTGGGGCTGGAATGCACCCCGCCTAGGGGAGCTGTTTCAGGCTCACACGAAACAGGACAGGATAAGTGCACAGCACATCAGAGGTGCCGCACAGTCACAGCGTGCAGACCTGGGGGGTGGGGTCTCAGCCCAAGGCCTGTTCTATTTTCTCTGAGCGGCTGTGGGCTACACGGCTTGTGTCGGGGACCCATCTGGAAAGCTGGGCCACGTCCTCAAATACCAGGAGAGCAGCGTGGCCGGGGGGGCAGGCAGCATGGTTCCCACATCAGCTGGGCGGTCCAGGGTCTGCCCCATGGAAGAGCTGGCCGGCAGCAGGTGCCCTGGAGCACAAGGAAGGATGTGCAGGGCCCCCTCCTCACTGGGGGCAGCATGTGACATTATCGCAAGACAGCATGAGAGACCCACAGGCCCCCTGCCCGCTCACCAGCCTTTCGCTGCCCCAGCTACACTCAGGCTTCTGTCACATCTGTTTGGATGGTCAGCCCTCCAGAGGCCCCTTCCTTCTCCACTCTCTTCAGACACATCATCGGCCGCACAGAGAGCCCCAGGAACAATAAGCAGCCTCACATCCCGAAGCTGGCTCTGCTGGAGGCCTGGGGGCTTCCCGACAGCGGCTGGGCAGCATGGCTCTCGGAGGCTTGGGGGGTCCAGCAGAGCCAGTTGAGAGCCCTCTTCTGCCTCTGACGAGCTGTGTTTGTTCAGGCAAGTAGCTTGCCCTCTCGGGATCCCAGTTTCCCTGTTTGCACGAGGGCAGCAGGGTTGGGCAAAATGTTGGCTTGCAATAAATAATCAATTGCTATTTTGCTGTTTAACTCAGACCATGAAAGGAAAACACCCGAATGGATTGAGAGCAATAGATTTTTTTTAATGGAATGCCACCCCCTTACATGAAAGACTAAAATAAGAGTAGACCATAAAAAAAAAAAAAAAAAAGTAGAACATAAGACCCCAGGGACTGGCTCAGCGGTATGCCAGGAAATTCCACCATCAGGAAACCTGGGTTTGGGTTTTGTTTTTATATATATATATTTATTTATTTGCTGCTTAGCTGCAGCACGTGGAATCTTCCTTGCAGTGTCTGGGATCTTTCACTGTGGCGCGGGGCTCAGAACTTGCAGCATACAGGCTTGGTTAAACCCCTTTGCATGTGGTGTCTTAGTTCTCTGAGTAGGGATTGAATCCACACCCCCTGCACTGGATGGAAGAGTCTTAAGCACTGGAGCACCAGGGAAGTCCCTGGTTAGGTTTTTGCCACTCAGCTGCTGTGCCACCCTGGGCATATTACTTACCAAGTCCGGTCTCCTTTCCCCACCTGAAAATGATGATTCGTAAGGTTGCCTCCTACCTTCTTCCTTTAACTACCAACTTAAATCTTTCGCCTCTAAGAAATCACCTTAATAAACACACTGTTCTTCAAGGTGCTAGAATGTTCTTAAAGTACCCACACACATATATGATGAAAATGATGGCAACATTTTTCAAATACAAAAATCGTAAAATAATAGAGTGGTGGGGTTGTGGGTGATCTTTTTTTCTGTAATTTGTTGTTGTTTGGTCATGTCTGACTCTTTGCAACCCCGTGGACTGTAGCCTGCCAGGCTCCTCTGTCCCTGGAATTCTCCTCCAGAGAATTGCCATTTCCTCCTTCAGAGGATCTTCCCAGACCAGGGGTCGAACCTGAGCCTCTCGCACTGGCAGGTGGACTCTTTACCACTAGCCACCAAAGTCTTGCATCTTCTTAACGTTTTCTGTGGATTTCTTCTTAAATACATATATAGCTGTGACCAACCCGCTCGACCCACAGACATAGTCCTGTGGAAATGCCCCTGGACCTTTGCCTCCAAAGTGAAAGGACCACAGACTTTTACTGTGGGAAGTGGACTTCATGGGAAAAGACTTTTTTTTTTTTTTTAATTATCATGAGTTCTTCAGAGGACATTAGCTTTCATATTAAGGGATTTATTTACAGAAACTATGGGGAGAACATTTCTGTTGATTAAGAACATATGTAAAAAAAAAAAAAGAGAGAGAGAGGAAGAAAAAAGAAAAAGCACAGATTGCCACATCAGTATAAGACAATCCTGGAAGCATGCTCTCTTAAACCCACACCTGTGAGTGGTAGAAGGAGGTGGGCTGAGCTAAACCACAGGTGTCAGGGCTGCACCTGGGGACTCCTCAGTGCGCACACGAGCCTGGGGGTCTGGCTGAAGTGCAGGTTCAGATGAGCAGATCTGGATGGTACTGAGCTTGTCCCTCATCAGCCAGTGCCCAGGGATGCCCAAGTCAACTGGGTCAGTCTGTGAACCACTCAGGGTGGCGGGGTTTAGAGCAGACTGGCTTCACCTGCTTGGTGGGGGTGGCTGCCCAAGCTCCTCCACTGGGAGCAAGAGTTCTCGACCTGGACCACACTTTAGGGTCACTAGGGGAGAATTTGAAAAACCAATACCTAGGCTACACCCTAGACTAATTAACTCAGAATCCTTGGGGATGTGGCCCAGGCATCAGGTTGCTTTTAAAGCACCCAAGCACCCCAATGTGCAGCTGGCTCTGAGGATGGCTGGTTTAGACACTGCCTCCCTCAGGGCTGGGGAGGAGGGAGTGGAAGATGGATTGGTGATATCTGTCGGGGGGAGGGAGCGGAAGATCAATTGGTGATGTCTGCCAGGATCCCAGCATGGTGGAGGAGGACTGAGGGACTGAGCATCCCTCAGGGCTAGGTGCCAGGTCTGCAGACTCTTGCCTGCAGAGCCCAGGCATATTCCTGGATGACACACAGGCAGAGGTCCCTGTCTGAAGTACACTCCTCAGGACATAGTGTTCAGGCTTCTGGTACATTGCTTGGCCGTGATCGGTTGGGCAGGGTTGAACGTCGACCTTCTGGGTCAGCCATGGTGGAAGGGGGCAGACTGCATGAGCAGGAGGCCGTGAGAGGTTGAACCATGGCTTGAATGTCACCCCAAAGACAGGTTGGGGAATGGGGCACATTCGCGTGAGCCCCACTCTTAGGGATCCTGGGAGTTTGCCAGGAAGGACAAAGACCCCAGCGGGTTGCCCAGATCCCAGTCAGGCCATCCAGATCAAGAACATGATTGAGGAATTCTGTGTTTCTCATATGCACTGAGGATAGGGTCAGAATAGAGGCCATCTCTGGGGAGGGTTTAGGCTGAGAACGGGCAGGTCTTCTGGCTGGGGGGCCCTGGGTGCTGGTGTATACCTTGTATTGAGGCGTACACATGTAAAACCATCAAGCTATAGATTTAAGACTTGTACACTTTCTGTACTTCCCTGGATATAAGTTAGTGAAAGTCACTCAGTCATGCCTGACTCTGCGACCCCATGGACTAAAAGTCCATGGAATTCTCTAGGCCAGAATACTGGAGTGGGTAGCCTTTCCCCTCTCCAGGGGATCTTCCCACCTTAGGGATCGAACCCAGGTCTCCCGCGTTGCAGGTGGATTCTTTACCAGCTGAGTCACAAAGGAAGCCCAAGAATACTGGAGTGGGTTGCCTATCCCTTCTCCAGCAGATCTTCTTGACCCAGGAATTGAACTGGGGTCTCCTGCATTGCAAGCGGATTCTTTACCAGCTGAGCTGTCAGGGAAGCCCTATGGATAGAAGTTAAACACCAAGAAAAAAGAAAAAGAAATGTAAATCTATATAATACGTAAAATGTTCCAAAAGAACATAGAAACACACAAATAGAACTGATTTTTTTAACTTTTTATTTTATATTGGAGTATAGCCAAATAACCGGAGAAGGCAATGGCACCCCACTCCAGTCCTCTTGCCTGGAAAATCCCATGGATGGAGGAGCCTGGTGGGCTGCAGTCCATGGGGTCGCTAAGAGTCGGACACGACTGAGCGACTTCACTTTCACTTTTCACTTTCACTTTTCACTTTCATGCACTGGAGAAGGAAATGGCAACCCACTCCAGTGTTCTTGCCTGGAGAATCCCAGGGACGGGGGAGCCTGGCGGGCTGCCGTCTGTGGGGTCGCACAGAGTCGGACACGACTGAAGCGACTTAGCAGCAGCAGAGCCAATTAACAGTGTTGTGATAGTTTCAGGTAGACAACAAAGGGACTCAGCATAGGTACACATGTATCCATCTAGGCTACTGCATAACTTTGAGCAGATAGAAAAGAAAATTACACAAGCCAGTAGAGGGGGGAAACGTGACAAAAAATTGTATACATCTGAGACTCAGTGAACAGAAAAGAAAATGAACCAGTAAACCAAACCACATTAAATATACTAATTGTAAATATAATCACAGCCCTTAGCTAGCACTTTGCTGAATTTCCTTACCTCCTTTTTTGTGATTGAGTACTGCTTTTATGTTGAATTTCATACAGGCGTGGGGATAGCACCATAATCTTTTCAGGGTTTGTCTCAATCTGCTCTGGGCCGGATTGAAGTGTTGAAATTAATCAGGTGATCCTTGAGGACTTGGAGGGAATATTTCTAAGGATCTGAGATCTCAGAGGTCTTGAGCAAGGAGAATCCATGCAATAACCAGGATGGATTAAGCCAAAGCCTGAACAAGGTTTACAAAGATGTAACTGAAAACAAAATCAATACTAAACTGTAAAGTGGAAATGACATTGCAGCTTTTCCTCCCCCTTTCGATGTATCAAGTATCAAATCCGTCTTTGAAAATGAAAGAACTGTTTTTTGGAGAAGGGGACTGGAGGAGCCTGTTTCTCCAGGTGAGCTGAGTATGGTTTGCATGGGGATGTGGTGTGTCAATGATGATGGGGCTGAGACGAGACCCTGGTTTTGGAGAAGTGAAGGAGTGTGAACACTATTGTTAGAGGCCCGGCACTCCAGTGCACGTGTCTGTGATCATAAAGAGACAGAGCAAAGGGGACGTGTCAGGTGTGGCGAGGAGTCTTGGAACACTCCCTAGAGACGCAGGCACACTTACAGGCTCCTGGCAGTCTGGATAGCGGAGGGCAGAGAATTCAGGGTTCCTCAGAGAGGGGTCTGGAGAAGGAAATGGCAATCCTCTCCAGGATCCTTGCCTGGGAAATCCTGTGCACCAAGGAGTGTGGCAGGCTACAGTCCATGGGGTCACGCGAGTCGGACACAACTGAACAACAAAGCTACCACCACCGCCAGAGAGGGGGGCACAGGTAACGTGCCTGGCTCACCCGTTCTCACTGGCATGTTTTTCTGGGGAACATATCACTTTAATTCACGGTGAGTTGTGACTTACAAAATGCCCTCCCCAAGAGGGACAGAAAGGCAGTGACAGAAATTTATACTAAGGTGTAAATGACTACCTGCAGGCTCCCTTCCCCAAACCAGGATTGATGAAGAGATTTGGGAAACCCAAAGTGGGCTGGAGAGGGGATAGAGGAGGACTCTCCAAAGCAGGAAGGGTGGGGCCAGGTCAAATCACCACTCACTTTGAAGGGGCAGCCCTTACAAGGAGCACAAGGGACACTCCGGGTCAGTGTTTGTTCTCACCATTAGCATGGAAGATGTGGGTGAATTTATGCATCACTATAGTTTCTGAGGGGCTTCCCTGGTGGCTCAGTGGTAAAGAATCTGCTTGCCAGTGCAGGAAATGTGGGCTTGATCCCTGGATCAGGACGATCCCCTGGAGGAAGAAATAACAACCCACTCCAGTATTCTTGCCTGGGAAATCCCATGGACAGAGGAGCCATGGGGTTGCCAAAGAGTCAGACACAACTGAGCAACCAAACAGCAAGTTTCTGAGTCCCATTCAGCTGCGCGCAGAGTCAGAGTCAGAAGACCCGTGAGTCTAAGCGCATGTGGCCCCCAAGGAGAAACGCTGCCCTGTGAGCACAGGTCCCGGGAGGGGCTGACCCGAGAGCCCAGCCCTGAGGGGAACATCCTGAAAGGGAGAGGGGGCCCCTCCTCCAGCCGCATTTACTCCTGGGTCACCCAGGACAGGAGTAAATGAAATGAGCAAAGTGACAGGGGCCAGAACTGCTGTAACTGACTGTGGGAGCAGGCGCCCCACCAACGACCCAGGAATCCACTCTGAGCTACCCCTTGCCCCTCCCTGGAGCAAACAGCCAGGGGTGTCTGCTCCAATTAAGCATTCTGGAGCAGAGGAAGAAACCACAGGACAGGTTTGGGGACCCACTGCACCCGCTGGGGGACAGGACTGAGCTAAGACTCCACTGAGGCCCTGAAAGGACCAGTAGGCGCAGTGTCCTGGTGAGACTTGGCATCAGCGTCCGTGCCCCGGACTCCCCAGGTATCTGACTGTCTCCTTCTGCCACATGGTCACCCTGGCAGACGGCTGTTCCTCCCCACCCACTCTCGCCCCTCCGAGACCTTCTCACATGGTGGCCAGAACAGCGTGCCACTCCCCAGGTGTTGGCAAGTCATCCTCTTGCTTAAAATCCTTTGTGGAGGGGAGGTCTCCCATACAGGGCTCCAGCTGTGGGGTCTTGGCCCCGCACTGACTGCAGTGGTCCCTTGGCTCATGGCCGCCTCCCTCCAGCCTCCGCCTTCACACCACCTCTCCTCATCTCTCTTCCATCTCTTATAAGGACACCCGTCCTTGGACTGAAGCCCACCCAGGCCTGCTTCAGGAGGAGCTCAGCGGGAGACCCTTAGCCTAATTACATGCACAGAGAGGAGTCGAGATGGCGGAATAGGACATGGAGCCCAGCTCCTGCCGAAGATACAGCCAAAATACATCCCCACGTGGAAGAGTTCCCGGAGAATACCTCACTGGACGCTGGCAGAGGATCCCAGACACCCCGAGATGCAAGAAAGAGCTCCACGTAACCTGCCAGGATGAAAGCAAAAAGAGAAAAAGGAATCGGGATGGGACCTGCACCCCGAGGAGGAAGCTGGAAAGGAGGAAAGTCCCCCCACCGTGGGGAGCCCCTTCTCGGGCGGGGACCTTAGCAGGGACAGAGGGGGAGCCTCGGAGGCTCGGGGGAGATCACAGCGGCTGGTTGGTGGCAGCCAGAACAGAGAGAGAGTCATGCCACCTCACTGTGGTCTCCAGTCCGAGACTTGCGGCTGCTGGTACCTGCGGGGCTGGGGACTGAAACTCAGGCTTCAGAGGACTGACCTGCGGAGAGGACTGGGGTTAGAGACAGCCTGCAAAGGGCCGAACTGTGATGCTGAAACCGCACAGCTCAGACTGGGACTGGAACCCAGAGGCTGGGAGTGGAAACCACTGTCTTCATTGAAATTGCACACCTGATCTGAGGACTTCCTGAAGCTCTGGTTCTATATGTGTCCCCACAGAAGGAATTCAGTGAGAAACAAAGTGATAGGTAAGAAGTAGATTTGTTTAGAGAGATACACACTCCTCAGACAAAATGTGGGCCGTCTCAGAAGGCGAGGGAGTCCCTGAAATACAGGGGGTAGCTTCTATAGGCTGGGTGATGTCACAGGCTAGTGAGTGGGGGACTGTCCCAACTATTTTGGGAAGTGTGTATGCTTGCGTCCTCAGTTGTGTCCGACTCTCTGCAACCCCGTGGACTGTGGCCCACCAGGCTCCATGGGATTTTCCAGGCAAGAGCACTGGAGTGGGTTGAAAGGGGTGGGGATTTCCAGAAATCAGGCCACCACCCACTCTTTGGTCTTTGATCGTTGGCCTCGATGTGTTACAATGAACGCATAAAGAGGCTCAAGGTCCCCTGGAAGGCAAATCTTCCACCATCTTGGCCCTAGTAGGTTCCAGATTTTGTCATGTTCTCAATGACTGTCACTCTTTTAAAGGTTGTGCCCTGCCCCGCTTCCCCCATGTCTCAGTACCAGCCGCATCTGGGGGTGTTTGCAGAGGAAGCCTGGACACCATAGAAGCCAAGTGCCCTTACTAACCAGCTTGGCTTGCGAAGGGAGGGGCAGGGCCACCATTAGCAGCCTAGCTTTTGGCATTCTCATGGCGGGTGGGCACCACCATTGAAACCCCCCCATTAACGTGCATACATGGGAAAGGAATGGTGGGGGTAACCTTTCAGTTTGGAAAAACAAAAAGTCTAAAGCCCTGTGCATGCCTGGCCTCTTTGCCCAGCCTCAGACAGTACCGGGTCTCATCTGGTTCACAGTCCGGTATTGCGCTGTGTTAGTCGCTCAGTCGTGTCCGACTCTTTGCAACCCCATGGACTGCAGCCCACCAGGCTTCTCTTGTCAATGTGATTCTCCAGGCAAGAATACTGGAGTGGGTTGTCATGCCCTCTTCCAGGGGATCTTCTCCACCCAGGGATAGAACCCAGGTCTCCCACATTGCAGGTGGATTCTTTCCCATCTGAGCCACCAGAGGCAGGTGTGGAGGGAGAGACATGGAGACAGGGGTCCTGTGGGCAAAAAGCATCTGTGGGAATAGGCACCAAGCATCTGGGGGTTAGACAGGGTGTCCAGAGCTAGTCTACACAGCGCCTCTGCAGGAATTCTCCAGATGGTGCCCATCCTGGGCTGACCCAACCCTTGCCAGGGTAAGCAGCTGGGTGACAGAGGTGGGTGGAAGTGCCCGCTCTGCTGGGCAGGGAGCAGACCCCACAACTGCTCACAGCAGTCCAGAGATGCGGGGACAGGAAGTGCCAGGATCAGTGGGGCTGTCTCTGGGTGAGGGTTCCACACAGAGCACCCACTTTCTTCTGTCCACCCTCAACCCGGAGTTTGGACCACAGTGGTCCTTTGCAAAAACAGCTGCAATAGCGAAGCCCCGTCTTTCCAACGGGAGTGGCAGCTCCCCGTTGCTTTATGTCATAGCAGTGCTATTTCCTTTTATTATAAATAGGAATTTCACTCAAAGGGGTGCAGCCTAATACCCCTGGCCGCTTTGTACTTTAATCAGAGCTTTCCTGCCGAAAAATGTTTATCTTCCAGCAAAGAGGTGCTAATTTTATCTTGCAAGAGTGGGTATCTGCTTACGTCCCTTCTACCTTCGAGAAAGATAACCCCAAACGCATTATGTCATCTAAATACAGCATCCTTGGAGATCAAAGGGTAATGTACACATCTGCCAAGGTTGATGGAGCGGCCATTGGTGGGCCCTTCCGCCCGGCTGCGTGTGCTCCATTGATAGACGCACTTTGCCATTTCTATGAAAGAAACTCCCAGGCGCTCTGTTTGTGCCAGTTGATTTCGGTGATATTGGGAGGTTTTGAAATGAGACTCCAAAATAGATATGCCCTTCTCACCCCTGTATGTAATCCCACGCCAAAGGAAATGGCACAAGTTCAAATTTTTGTAATGGAAGCAACTCAGGACCAGATAAGACATATGTCCCTAAGAGGGACATTTTCATGTTTAAAATAGAGTCAGAATGATCCATAGCCCAGGTCCACCTGAGTGTGTTTGCCTTTCGACTCCAGTCCTCCTTCTGATCTCAGTTCAGTGTTTTTCACTTTCTTAGATCCCAGTGCATTATAAAAGAACACATCCCAACACACACACATACTTGAGATAAAAGCTCATAAGACGAGATGTAATCTTACCCTATGCACTGCTCTGACATGTCTTGTCCATTCCCATCTACCTCTCGTCCTTTGCTTCTCAAAGTGTGGTCCCTGGACCAGCAGCGTGAGCATCATCTGAGTTAGAAATTCAGAATCAAGGGCCCTGCCCAGGCAGCACAGTGACCATGTTTGAGAAGCACCGCACCATCCCCTAATACCAAAACCTGACAAAGAGGCCACAAAAAAAGAAAACTACAGGCCAATATCACTGATGAACATAGATGCAAAAATCCACAACAAAATTCTAGCAGTCAGAATCCAACAACACATTAAAAAGATCATACACCATGACCAAGTGGGCTTTATCCCAGGGATGCAAGGATTCTTCAATATCCACAAATCAATCAATGTAATTCACCGCATTAACAAATTGAAAAATAAAAGCCATATGATTATCTCAATAGATGCAGAGAAAGCCTTTGACAAAATTCAGCATCCATTTATGATAAAAACTCTCCAGAAAGCAGGAATAGAAGGAACATACCTCAACATAATAAAAGCTTTATATGACAAACCCACAGCAAACATTATCCTCAATGGTGAAAAATTGAAAGCATTTCCCCTAAAGTCAGGAACAAGACAAGGGTGCCCACTTTCACCGCTACTATTCAACATAGTTCTGGAAGTTTTGGCCACAGCAATCAGAGCAGAAAAAGAAATAAAAGGAATCCAAATTGGAAAAGAAGAAGTAAATTTTTTAATTTGTTTGCAACTCACTAAAAGGACTCCCCACTTACCCTCACTTCTTGATCTGGGATTTGACAAACCTGCTTCGGGGCTCTGGAGCCAGGGCACTGAGGGCTTCAGGCAGCTCTGTTGTGAGGAGAAATCAATGCGTCCTACACCTCTGCCCTGGGGGTCGCTTTCTGCAGACACCCTCCCAGCCTCCAGACTAGAAAGGGATGACCTCAAAGCCTATCCGCCTCCCCGTTCCATGACCCCATTGCTGCCTCCTTCTCTGCCTTCTCCTGGGAGATCCTACCACCCTCGCACACCCCCAGAGGTCCCCAGTATGCTCAGAAAGACGAAGATTTCCCACTCAGTGTGGTTTCAGAGGCTTTGTCACAACTTGGAGTTTAAGCCCCTGAGTTTTGTGAAGTTTGCAAAGAATTCTAAAGCTTAGGGGGAGCTGCATAGAGAGTGGCCTGCCACAGGCAAGGAGCCTGACCACTTGGGCCACTTACTGTGACCTCGTCTCCCTGGTTCCCTCATCATTAAGGGTCCTCTCAGAGCCCTCAGACCCAGGAGGGCCTCTGGGGCAGGATTGCTGGTGGGTGACATGGGATGAAGGAGGACGAGAGGGAAGGAAGCATCAGATGTCATGGGGAAAGGCCGACTCCCACCTCCTAGATTTAGAGTTGAGAATAAAACCGAAAGGCTTAGAAGCTCCTCAGACACCCTCACAGGGAAGGGCGATTGTCTCCCTCAGCTCAGGATGGCTTGCTGTTGTTCAGTCGCTAAGTCATGTCCGACCAACTCTGTACCCCATGGACTGCAGCACACCAGGCTTCCCTGTCCATCACCAACTCCCCGAGCTTGCTCAAACTCATGTCCACTGAGTCGGTGATGCCATCCAACCATCTCATCCTCTATCATCCCCTTTTCCTTCTGCCTTCAATCTTTCCCAGCATCAGGGTCTTTTCCAATGAGTCGGCTCTTTGCATCAGGTGGCCAGAGGACTGGAAGGTTTAACAGGGTAAAATGACAGTATAAAGGTATATAGCGTCGGGAAGTACAGAGCGCCTTGACCTGGCCAGGCTGGGGCAGCAGGGCGGCTGCCTTCTCTTACAGAGTGGATCCATCCTTGTGCTGTAAACATGCACTGCCTCACACAATTTTATCCTTTTTTTAAAAAAAATTTTCAGGGACTCTCTCAGTGGTCCAATGGTTAAGACTTTGCCTTCCAGTGCAAGGGGTGCGGGCTCAGTCCCTGGTCCGGGTGCCAAGATCCCACACGCCTGATGGCCGAAACCCAAAATACAAAACAGGGGCAATATTGTAAGAAGTTCAATCAAGACTTTAAAAATGGTCCACGTCAAAAAAAAAAAAAATCTAAAAAAAAAAAACAAAACTTTTTTTTAAATAAAATTAAATTTCAGAAATAACCTCTATCCTGGAAAACAGACAAAAGTCCAAAGAAACAACAAAACTCACCTGTATTTTCCTTATAGTGAGAAAACTTTGCTGGATATCCTAAAGACCTCCCAGCATCCTTGCCATCAAGAATCCCATGGACAGAGAAGCCTGGAGGGCTAGAGTCTTTGGGGTCACACAGAGTCGGACACGACTAAGAGACTAATACTTTCACTTTTTTTCACACAGACATAAATCTGTGCACACAGAGAAGCTGCTGCCTTGCGTAGTTTATAAACAGAGATGGTGCAATACCAGACACATTCAGGAACCACCCCCCTTTTCTCCCAACAATATCTTAGAGGTGCTTTTGTTTTTCAGATTTTTGCCCATACTGCACAGCGGCATGTGTGGTCTTAATTCCCTGACCAGGGGTTTAACCAGTGCCCACTGCATTGGAAGGCAGAGTCTTAAACACTGGATTGCCAAAGAAGTCCAAAATCTTTTTTTTTTAATTGAAGTATAGCTGACTTACAATATTGAATTAATACCAGGTGTGCAGCAGAGCGACCCGACATTTTCTACAGATCATACTCCGTTAACAGTTATTGCAGGACAACGGCTGGAACTCCCCTCACTGTACAGTCTGCCTTGGCTGTTCACCTAGTTTCCGTGCAGTAGTCTGTGCCTCTTCATCCCCTGCCCCTCGTTTTCCCCTCCCCGCTTCCCTCTTCCCAGTGGTAACCGTTGGTTTGTTCTCTGCATCAGCGAGTCTGGCTCCCTTCTGCACATGCATTCACTTGTACTGGTTTTTACGTTCCACATAGAGGTCTTTCCATGTCCTCTGTGTTTTGGCCTCGCTGTTTAAGCCAGTGCTCAGTATTTCGTATGGTTTTCAAATGCCACAGTTGGCTTTGCCATGTCCACATCCATCGTCATTTCAGTTACTTTCCGTGGCTTCTTATAAAAAACATGTTTGCCTGAACATCCCCAGACCTACCCCCCTCTGTTCTCACGTGGGTATTTCTTCACCAAAACTGAGTTCTAAAAAGTGCAGTGTCTAGGTTGTCAGATGTGTGGGTTTACACTTTGAGTAGATCCGATCAATCACTTCTGTAAAAAACAGCGATTTGTGGACCCGTGATTGAGAAATCTGTATGCAGGTCAGGAAGCAACTGTTAGAACTGGACATGGAACAACAGACTGGTTCCAAATAGGAAAAGGAGTACGTCAAGGCTGTATATTGTCACCCTGCTTATTTAACCTATATGCAGAGAACATCATGAGAAACACTGGGCTGGAAGAAACACAAGCTGGAATCAAGATTGCTGGGAGAAATATCACTAACCTCAGATATGCAGATGACACCACCCTTATGGCAGAAAGTGAAGAGGAGCTAAAAGCCTCTTGATGAAAGTGAAAGTGGAGAGTGAAAAAGTTGGCTTAAAGTTCAACATTCAGAAAACGAAGATCATGGCATCCGGTCCCATCACTTCATGGGAAATAGATGGGGAAACAGGAAACAGTGTTAGACTTTATTTTTCTGGGCTCCAAAATCACTGCAGATGGTGATTGCAGCCATGAAATTAAAAGACGCTTACTCCTTGGAAGAAAAGTTATGACCTAGATAGTATATTGAAAAGCAGAGACATTACTTTGCCAAAAAAGATCCGTCTAGTCAAGGCTATGGTTTTTCCAGTAGTCGTGTATGGATGTGAGAGTTGGACTGTGAAGAAAGCTGAGCGCTGAAGAATTGATGCTTTTGAACTGTGGTGTTGGAGAAGACTCTTGAGAGTCCCTTGGACTGCAAGGAGATCCAACCAGTCCATTCTGGAGGAGATCAGTCCTGGGATTTCTTTGGAAGGAATGATGCTAAAGCTGAAGCTCCAGTACTTTGGCCACCTCATGTGAAGAGTTGACTCATTGGAAAAGACTCTGATGCTGGGAGGGATTGGGGGCAGGAGAAGAAGGGGACGACAGAGGATGAGATGGCTGGCTGGCATCACTGACTCGATGGACTTGAGTCTGAGTGAACTCCAGGAGATGGTGATGGACAGGGAGGCCTGGCATGCTGCGATTCATGGGGTCACAAAGAGTCGGACACCACTGAGCGACTGAACTGAACTGAACTGATGGCTAAGCTTACTCCCCATCCTCTTCCCAATACTGGCCATGGCCAGTCTCTGCATTGTGACTGACATGTGAACTAATAGCAATATCCTGTTATTTTAATTTGTTTTTTTTATTTTAAAAAAAACCCAACATATTTATGTGACCGTGGTGGAATCTTCTACTCACGGCATGTGGGATCTACTTCCCTGACCAGAGGTGGAACCCAGGCCTCTACATTGGGAGCTGGAGTCTTAGCCGCTGGCCCACCAGAAAGACTGCCATGTCCTGCTCATTTGGCGTTTCCTGCTCCCCAGTGTGTTTGCACATCTTTCCACACCTGGCATTTCTGCTCTTCTTTCAGGCGCTGCCTCCCCCTGTCCTGTGAACGGTTCTGCTTGGACGTCCTGTAGGTGAGTGTTTATCTTCTTTTAACCTGATCTCTAAGACTGCATTAAATATTTTGGATATTAGTTGTTCTGTGCTTTATATTTTGCAAGTATTTTTTCCCAGTTGGTCGCTTGGATTTTCACTTTGTTTATGGTGTTGATTGTTACACAGATTTTTGACTTGGTTTGCTTTTGCAATTATACTTTTAAGAAAACGTTCTCTATCTTCAAAGTCTTCTATGTTTATTCCTAATAGCTTTATGGTGTAAGTTTTTGGTGTTTTTTTGTTGTTGTTTTTTTGTTGTTGTTTTGTTTTGTTTTGTTTGCTTTTGCACTTTTGCCAATTGTCCTGATGCCATTTATTGAGTGGTTGGTCCTTTCCACGATGTACTGAAATATCTTTGTTGTCATCGTGTGAGAAATGCTCAGACATATGTATGGGCTGCTGGACACCCTATTCTGTGGGTTGGTCTGTTTTTTGTTTTTCTTTTTCATGTGCTTTCATGGAAATAATTGCTAGGCTTCACTATGGTCAAAAAATATGTTCTGTATCCTTTCAACCTTTTTATCTTTACTGAGACTTGCTTTATGATCCAGAAGAGTGGAAGGGCAGGTTTTTCTGTAAAGGCAGGGATTACAAACATTTTAGGGTTTGCAAGCCAGGTAATGCCTCTGTTATGTATTCTTTGTGGTTTTGTTCAGTTTTATTTGGGACAGCCCTTTAAAAACATAAAAACCACGCTTAGGTCATGGACTATGCAAACACAAGCCATGAGCCACAGTGGTCCAGCAGATGGTTGGCCAGCCGTGGTCGGCCCTCTGTGAGCTCGGGAGAAGCGGTGGGCTCTGCTGTCGTTGAGTAGCACATTCTGTCAACGTCCCTCAGGTCGAGCTGGTTTACAGAGTGCAAGTCTTCTATACCTGTCGTGACTGGTTGTGTTTGCTTGTTTTTTCTATCATTGAGAGAATCTCCACTATATTTGTGGATTGGACTCTCTCTCCTGTTTGGTTTTTGTTTCCTGCATTTTCAAGGTTAAGCACTTACTTCACTGCTTGGCCTCTTGAAGAGTGGTTACATCCAACTGGTTTGTTGAATTAGTAACTAAAATGTAATCGATGTCTTTGCTGTTGGCAGGTTTACCAATAACACTCTCTCAGATTCTAAGCTGTGAAACATCAGTCTTCAGTTTGCAGTTCTTCCAGAAACCAATGGTGAGGACATTTTGATGGGGCCTCAGTTTTCTCATGTGTAAAATGTAAACAATAAGTCTCCTTGGTTGGTTGGGAAGATTAATTGGGATGATCCATGTGGAGGTTAGTAAAAGTAGGTGCTTGGTGCATTTTAGCTATCAGGATTAGAGGATTACTATTAGCATTCTTTCCTAAGTACTCGAGGCAAACACAAGAAAGCTTTTGCTTGGCCTATGGCTGTGGTTGACCAGGAAAGGTGGGGAGCAAGTTGGGAGCAGTCACTGAACAGACTCCAACCACATGGCATGGATTGTATTCTGACTCCCAAGTTTGCAAATGGTATCCTTCCCATTCTCTCTGACAACCACAAAAGATAAAACCCACTCAGCCAACATCCACTCCTATGGTCTCCAAAATGTTAAATCCTAGACTTTATCATGAATGCAAATAATTATGAGAACCACAGTGAAAACAGTGTTGTGAGGAGAGGTGCTTGAGCACAGATCCTGACTTCAGTGCTTACTGGGTGTATCAGTTAGCTTTTGACATGAGAGTGCTGCGTAACAAACAACCATAGAACCTCAGCATCATGAGAATGCTAAGTATGTCTTGCTTGTGCATCTCGAATGAGCTGGGGTTCAGCTGGGCAGCTCTGCTGAACTTGGCTGGATTCACTCCTGTTCTGGGATCGGCAGTGGGGCTGATCTATGCTGAATGTTCCTGGGACAAAAGGACGCCCACTCAGCTGCACTTGCTTCTCATCTCCAGCAGGCCAGCTCAGGCATGTCCTTGTGGCCATGGCAACATCGCCAAAGAGCCCGCCCCAGTGCGAGGCCACTTATTAAACCCCCTTCCCGCATGGTGACCAACGCAAGTACGTGGCTGAGGCCAAAGTCCAGGGGTGGAGCCTGTTGCCCTGCCCATGGGGTCAGAGCTCTCCACAGTTACAGGGCAAATGCAAAAATGTAGGAAGGGGTGAAGAACTACCACTGACGCCATCTGCCAGCCCAGGTGTGTGATATCTCAGACCCAGTTTGTTCATCTACGACTGGGGAACCATTCTCTATCTCACCTATCTGGTGAGAGGTTTAGATTAGAGAGAGTGTCAAGGGCAGATGTTATAGGACCTGACGCAAAAGAGATGTCCGACTGGGGGCAGCCCTTCCTTTATTAATGATAATGATTCATGGATAATGATGATTGTGGATTCACATTCCACAGCTGAGGACCTAGCTTTCCCTATTCTTCCTTCCTAAAGGGAACAGATCAGTCTCTGTGTTCTGTATTTCCTGCAGTGTGAAGCTTCGCCTTTTGTTTTAATAGCACTTTTTAAAGAGCAAATGTTTTTAGGTTTGAATTTTATCCATTTGTTTACTTAGTGCATCTTCTATCATATCTAAGAAAACCTTACTTCATGAAGATATATTTCTTATACTTTTTTTTTAGAAGTTTTATAGTCTTAGCTCTTGCATTTAGACTTTTGGTAGATTTAAAATTAATTTTTGTATATGGTGTGAGGTAGGGGTTGGAGTTCATTTTTTCCCTACATGACTATCTGGTTGCTCTGCGCGTTCCTTTCCGGTTCTTACTGGCTAAGTGTTGGATTCTATCAAATGCTTCTTCCATACCACATCACACATTGAAATACTAATAAGCATGAATTGCAGAAATAGATTGATAATAGCCACCAGGACTATGAACGGGAATGGAAAGAGGACTCATTCCTCTGGGTTGGTTTACTACCTCCATAGCTAGAGGCATGTGACAGACAGCCACAGGCAAGTCTTCCTCTCCACCCAGATAATCACCTTTCCAGCCTCTTACTGCCAGCAGTGAGCACATGACCCAGTTTGGGCCAATGGCGCATGAGAGAAAACATGCTGTGAGACTCCTGGAAAAGAGGTTTTCTCTCCAGTGAAAGGAGAGAGGTCACTTGTCCATCTTCCTGCCTTTGGAGGAAGTCCTATGAAGACATGATGTTTAAGGAAACCCCTGCTGACTTGTAACAATGCGGGGAAGACCACGAGAACTTCAGAGATGCTAAGCATTACTGGGAAACTCATTCCATCACAGGACACTGAACCCAGACTTCCTGTTTGGGGAGATAATTTACTTCTTTATGATGAGTGTCACGTTAGTTGATATTTTATTTTGTATAAACCATATAGGCTCCTCCCCCAACCCCCAATCCCAGTCCAGTCTAGAATGAATATTTTCTAGAAAATCTGCTAGGTATTTTCATCATCCAATTCTCTCCAAACATGGAAATGGAGGAGATGCTGATTCCATAAGGCATAGAGTCCTGGGATGGGACCTACGGGCACAGAGGAGAGAGTGCTAGGCCTGGAAGGTCCAAGGCTGGGTTCTCACATTGCTGGCCTCCCCAGCACCTCTAGGCTTCCTTCATTCTCTCCTATCCCAACCACCTTCTCTTGATAAAGCCTTCCTCCCACCTGAAATACTCCCCTGACCTCCGCCCTTTCCCTTGTCTGGCAGGCCCTCCTCATCCTTCAGGCTTCAGTTTAATGATTACTTTCTCAGGGGGTCCCTCCCAGACCCTCCCAGACTCTCTCTTAGCACTCTGAATTTTCACCTGTGACAGTGATCCCAATTAAAATCAAGTGTGTGATTTGCTGTACTCTGTCTCTTCCACCTGACTGTAAACTCCCTGAGGATGGGGGTCAGAGCTGCCACTGGGGCCCCATGCTCAACACCTAGTACAGTGCCTGGCACCTTAGAAGCGTTCAGCACACATCTCTGACTGATTGACGGGTGGGTGAATGGATGGGTGTATGGAAGGATTGATGGGTGGGTGGATTGGTGAATGGGTGAAGGGTGGGTGGATTGGTGGATGGGTGGATGGATGGATTGGTGGATGGGTGGCTGGATGGATTGGTGGATGGGTGGATTGGTGAATGGATGATGGATGGGTGGATTGGTGGATGGGTGGATGGGTGGATGGATTGGTGGATGGGTGTATGGAAGGATTGATGGGTGGATGGATGGATTGGTGAATGGGTGATGGATGGATGGGTAGATGGATGGATTGGTGGATGGGTGGATGGGTGGATTGGTGAATGGATGATGGATGGGTGGATGGGTGGATGGATTGGTGGATGGGTGTATGGAAGGATTGATGGGTGGATGGATGGATTGGTGAATGGGTGATGGATGGATGGGTAGATGGATGGATTGGTGGATGGGTGGATGGGTGGATTGGTGAATGGATGATGGATGGGTGGATTGGTGGATGGGTGGATGGGTGGATGGATGGATTGGTGGATGGGTGGCTGGATGGATTGGTGGATGGGTGGATTGGTGAATGGATGATGGATGGGTGGATTGGTGGATGGGTGGATGGGTGGATGGATTGGTGGATGGGTGTATGGAAGGATTGATGGGTGGATGGATGGATTGGTGAATGGGTGATGGATGGGTGGATTGGTGGATGGGTGGATGGATGGATTGGTGGTTAGATGAACGGAATGGCACTCCCACAACTTACATGATTGAAAGCAAGTTACCTCCCCTTTCTTGGCTGTAGTTTTCTCATCTGTCGTATAAGGAGCCTGGACTAGATGGAATCTAAGACTCTCTCCACTGCCAGTTCTTCATCAAATTGAATCCAGATGCTCGGATGTGGCTTTCCTTTCAGAATTGGCCCTCCCCCCATCTATCCATTTACTTTACCACCGCTGATGACCCTGAAGTTGTCCCAGAAGCTCATTCCATGTAAGCATCCCACTGAGGACAGCTGGAGCTGGTGACCTTAACCACCCCAAGATGCTGGTGTGGTGGTTTCCAGGCTTGGGAAGGCTTCAGTGTCTGGTGGTTTCTCCCAGATGCCAGGTCCCAGTTCCCTTGTCTAGTGATGGGAAGGCAGACATTTGGTGGGCTGGCAGCAGCTGGTGGAGATGTGACTTCATTTCAGCCCATCTGTTCAGTGTCACACGCATGGAGAGTAAGAAGCGTCCTCTTTTCAGATTAAAGATCGGAGCCGGTGCAGTGTCCTGCAGGGCCCACTCTGGGCTTTTACGCCTGTGTAGTGTATGCAGCAGGGGCTCTAGCCTGGGCCCGTGGAAAGTTATCTTAGAAACCCACAGCATCCACACTGGTGTCTTAAATCTCTTTATCACAACACACACTGGAATCAAGGGCGACGACACGTCCCATCACTTGTACTTTTCTTTCCATCTACTTCCCCTGCTCCGGCAGGAATCATGGTCAGAGGTGACCGTTTATTGAGCCCCGCAGTGCCAGGAGCAGTGCTGGGGCCATTTCCTGCTTTCTCTCATATCCTCACAATAGTTCTCGCTGTGCATTCTCACCCTCATTGGGTAGATGGGGTAACTGAGCATCAGAGGTGCCCCTAGACCTTCCCAGGGCCACACGGCTTTACACGGTGGCTCTGGGATTCGAACCCAGCTCCAGACCTCTGAGGCTGTGTGTGTGCCCTGTCCAGGGGGCACCCATGGCGGCCCCACCCATAGGGGATCAGAATGTGGAATCAGAGCCAACACCCCGGCTGCTTCCCCTCGCCTGTGCTGACGCCCTGCGGGTGAGGCAGAGACAAGCCGTGAGACCGTCAGTGGGGCTCCCTCTGGGCTCGTGGCTGCTCCACTGACCCACCATCTGTAGCCAGTTCTGTGGGATGGTCGCACATCTCTTTGAAACGAAGATGATGACGTGTTGTTGGTGGGGTTTTTAATATATTTATGTATTTGTTTGGCTGTGTTGGGTCTTAGTTGCATAGCCCGGGATCTCTCCTTGCAATGCATCATGACCTTTCTAGCTGTGGCACATAGGCTTAGTTACCCTGTGGCGTGAAACATCCTAGTTCCACAACCAGGGCTCCAACCCATGTCCCCTGCATCACAAGGCAGATTCTTAACCACTGGGCCATCAGGGGTGTCCCAGTGTTTTTAAGAATTGAAAAGACCGTGTTTCATAGGAAGGGATTCAGGGGCGGGGAATGTGTAAATAGAATGTTTAGAGTTGCTGCAATACCTTGGGCTGGAGACAGTCTCCTAGATGCCACCTCGGAGCATTGATGGAGCTCAGCTACCTGCTACCTCCATCCCTCTTGACCTGTGAGAGGAGTCACCTCCCAGGTTTACCTTCTATTAGTCTTGAGTGAGTTACTTGCAGCTGACAGCATTCCAAACTAATACACAATCTAAGCCACAAACCACCTTTCAGACACCCAATGCCTTCGAAGACTATCCAGGGGAAGATCCAATTCCTTAGCCCCATTACACAAACGTCTGAACTCTTCCCCCCCCCACCCCCGCCCCACAACCAACCATCTCAGGCAAGCCACCGGTGCACTCTGCCTCTCCTTGACAAAGCCCCACAGCAAATTCCAGCTCATCCATCGCCAGGGCTCCTTAGCCACTGTCTGTTCTCTAGCCACATTCCAAATTACAAACAACAGGAAAAAAAAATCATAGAGAGAGCTGGCCTCCCCACATCTCCAACTCCACAAACACAATCAGATGATGGGAGGCGAAAATCAAACAGCCTGGCGTTCCATCTGCATCGCGAATCTGCAGTCCAGATTCTCCCGGGTAGCAGCGCATGCCTCCCGCCACCACATCGTTACCCAACCCTGCCATTAGGGACGGCAAACCCGTACTTACAATCAAAATGAACGTAATATGGAACCAGGAGGCAGCTCAGTTCCAGGAACAGCGGCGGAGCCCGCCGGTCCCCCGCCGGCCCCTCCGGCTCCTGCCATCGGAGCCCCGGTTCTGCGCTCAGCAGACATCCACTCTGACGTCAGGATCTACACTGCCATCCCTTCCACGTCCGCCTCCTGCCCCAGGAGAAGCCTTCTCTTCCGCCATGCATTTCCTCCTCTCTCACGCTGGTCTCTGCCTTTCTGATCAGACACCCTCTAACTTCAGTGGGACTGCAGTGCAGAGTCAAGATCCCTGGGTCCGAAGCTTTTATTTTTCACAGCAGCAGTACGCGTTGTTGGGCCTGGTGCAGGGGAAGAGGGCAAGCATCTTCTATTTGGCTTGGCGGGGTATAAATCGAGCCGCCAGCCTAGAGGACAAGGTGGCCGTGTGTAGCCAGCCCTTCATGATATGTGTGTCCATTGGCCCAGCAAGTCCACCGTCAGTGATGTCCTTTCAGGAAAAATCAGAGCTTACGCACAAATGTGTGTGCATGGACCCCAAAATAAAGCATTGCTTTTATAGCAAAGCACTAGATATTCAGTAACATGGAACTGTTAGATCATTAAATGATAAAGATAGGAAAGAGAGGCTAATACGACCGACATCATCTAAGCACCCATGGATGAACAACGCAGTACACCTCTCACAAGAATGCCCTGGGTAACGAGCTCTTCTTTGCTGCTCACTACTTGCAGGGTGCCATTGTAAGTACCTTGGAACTTCCCTAGTGGTTGAGAATCTGCCTGCTAACCCAGTGGACACAGATTTGACCCCTGATCTGAGAAGATCCCACAGGAGCAACCAAGCCCATACACAGCAACTACTGAGCCCGAGCTATGCAACTACCGAAGCCCTCGCACCTAGAGCCTGTTCTCTGCAACAAGAGAAGCCGCTGCAGTGGGAAGTCTGTGCACCACTGTGAAGAGTAATTGTTAATTAACTGATTTAGAGAATAAGTGCCTCAATATCCGAGTAACATTCTAAGTGCATGCATTCACTCACTCAGTTATCACAGCAGCCATGTGGGGCTGGAGGACAGGCGGGAATGAGCAAGCAGACCAACACGAGGGGCCCTGCACAGCATGATAAAGCCCCCCTCTCCGCAGGAAGCCCAGGGAAGGGCGGGAAGCGGGAAGCTGTGCGTGGATGTAGGTGTGGGTGCAGGTGAAGGTGCAGATACAGGCTCGGGTCTGGAGTGCACGTGGGCGTGAAGTCTGCCGGGCCCCTGCCTTCCAGGAGGGCGTATTGTACCTCAGGGTCCCCCTGGCCACCCACCCACCCTCCTCCTTACCCTGGCCATGGCCGACCCCATCAGGGCTTAGCACAGTCCATAGGAAAAGCAATTCACACGGCGGCCAGCAGTCTCTAACCTCAAAAATGTTCAAAAAGGTTATTTGATTCTTTCAAAATCCAAGGAATTTGAACTTAAAAACATGGAAGGAGTGTTCTGGCCATGGTGGAGCTGGAACAGAGAGGGACGACGGGGAAGGTGCTAAGGAGGCCACTGCGTCACTCTCCAGGGGCCAGGCATATACCTTCACAGATGCTGGGAGGCGGGCTGGCAGGGTAGAGAGAACAAAGGCCATGGGGCTGTGCAGAATGAACCCTCAGAGATGCAAATGAAAGTGAAGGAGAGACAGAAATACAGAGAGAAGAAACTAACTCCATTGAGACCTCCCAGATCCAGGCATTCTGGATCTGAGCTCATTAAATCCTAACAATGGCTCTCTAAACAAACAAAACAAAAATGGCAAGTACCTTTCAGTGTCTATTTTATTAATTGTGCCATTATTTTGTGAACCACAGAAGCCCATTGCAAAACAATTTGTAAGATGCCATCCATTATACAATGCACCCTGATTTCAGAGATGCTAAAAAGTGGGACAATGGGCATTTTAGAATAGATAGATTTTTAAGTGGGCAGCTACTCTCCCCTTACTCTCTCTATGGCAGACATTACTAATCCATCATGGCACTGTTTCCCGCCAGTTCTATATGTGGTCTCCACCAGTCATGCCAGGAGCCACCACCTGGTCTAAGTAGCAAGTTGAAACAAGGCCAATTTATTCACCCTGGTCAGGGCCTAGGTTTCTTGAGTGAGATCACAAGGGAACAATTCCCACAGTGTGGTGGGAAATCCTGGGACAAAGCTCTACTTCCTGTCCTAGAAAAACAAGAAGATGATTTAGACAGGCCACCTAGAAAATCATTTCTCAACTATGCCCATTTTAAATCGCCCTCCACTTAATCTGTCTCTTCCCTTCCCAGGGAGATCTCTCCAATGAGCTCTCATGGGTGACCATCCAACATCTTGGGTTTGCTTCTCAAATAGCACACAGAACTCAGATAATTTTAGCAAGAGCTCATGCTCTCCTAGCTATTAGCAGTGGAGAATTAAGAATGCACACACACACACACGCACACACTCACACACACTCAGCCATCCATCAGGCGGCGTCAGTCTTCTCTGAGGTTTTCCATTACAGCTCATTTCATCCTCTGCTGGCAAACAGATACTGGCAGTTGCCTGCAGGCTCAGAAAAGCTTCTGGAAGAAAGACTTAAGAGACAGGGTGCTCGCTGAACGTGGTCTCCCCTTCATGTCCCTGCCCCAAACGTCCACGTGGGGCAGGTGGTGGTCCACGGCACCCCCATCACGGCAGGTCCACGTGATGGTGCTGGTGGTGGGTGGAAGGGGCACATCACTTCTGGAGTTAGGCTTGGGAGAACTGGCCCATGACCTTCCTAAGGACAGGACCAGCCACAGACTCCTTGTGAGTGAGAAATAAGTCTTGGTTGAGCAAAGCCACCGAGATCTGGGGTTACTTGTTACACAGCACATCTGGCCTATCTTGACAAATATACAAGAGGAGATTCCTTTCTCTTCCTGAGACTTTTAGTAATGTGGGGAAATAGCAGCTTGGTTTTCCTCCTGGAAAATGGCCTGGGCTCTAATTGCATGGAGCGCCTTCTAGGAGGGAACACTCAAATGCGAAGGCAGAAACTTCCAGTGTCTGAAGACCCAGACTTGGAAATTATGTAGTGGCACTGGCGCCACGCTGCATGGGTCAAAAGAAATTAAAAAAAAAACCCTATTTCCTTGCAGGACACCTGGCATTTTTTTTAATGTTTCATTTTATTTATTTACTTATTCTTGGCTGCACTGTTGCTATGCACGGGCTTTCTCTCATTGAAGCAAGCAGGGGCTACTCTCAAATTGTGTTGCATGAGCTCCCGAATGCAGGCTCAGTGCTTGTGACACACAGGATTAGTTGGATCTCGGCATGTGGGATCGTCCCAGACCAGGGATGGAACCCATGTACCCTGTATTGGCAGGTGGATACCTAACCACTGGGCCACCAGGGAAGCCCCACACAAGCATTTTTGACACTGGGGGTCTGTATGTGGGCTTCACTTCCTTTCTGCTCTGCTCTGCCTCTGTCACACAGCCCCTCCCTGGCGTCACCTGGACCGGTCACTTCCCACTGTGAGAAGGGACGTGACTGTCCTGAGCCCCTCTGTGTTCTGCCTGCAGTCTGGCTCTCACCACCACTACTGACAAGTCTCCTAAAACTGGTCATTAGGTAGACTCTGTACCCTGACAGGCCACTTTGGCTACTTGTTTCACATGCTTCTTTCTCTTCCCTTTCTCTCTTTTATTCTTGAAAAAAAAAAAAAAAAAAAAGGAGAGTGCTTGACCTTGAAAATGTAAGACACTTCACCAGTACCGACAGTTTGTCTCCATCAACCAGTTAGCACTGGGATGGCATTCCCGAGGGAATGCGAAATGGAGTGTGTGAAGTGGTTAAACTAAACCGTGAGCCTGGGAGCCAGCCCCCGGGGGCGTCTCCTCAGCTCCGTGCCTCTGTGTGGTCCTTGGGGGGGACAGGGGTGGGGAGGGGGAAGAGGCGGGCACTCTTTGCCCCCCGCCCCCGCCTCTATTTCCCACCGGAAGTATAAATATCAATGTCCTCTCCTGCTTGAGGCTTTTTTTCTCCCTGAAACTTAAATGTTGAACTAAAAATATGTGTTCAAATGTGAAGACGAAACCACAGAAAGTCATATCTCATAGGATAAAGGATCCTCTCTTCCTCTGTGTGCATGGTGTAGCGTCCCAGAAATCTACACAGATAGCTGGACATCCAAGGTTCTAATCCAGCCTGGAGATGAGCTAGCTAGCACCAGGCTCTGCACAAATAATGTCATACACGCATGCACACACACACTCTCACCCCCGGACCCCAGTTTTGCTTGAGCAGAAAGAAAAATGCTGGCCCAGATGAGTGGCCCCCAACCCCGGTGGCACAGTAAAGTCACTGGGGAAGTTTTTTTTTAATGTTGATGCCCACACCTCACCACGGACCCATTACATCCACATTTCTGGGTGTAGAGCCTGGGCCCTGGAATTTAAAAAATTCCTTAAGTGATTCCTAGTGTGCAGCCAGGATTAGGAAGCTCTGAATTGTGTTCATGGCTTCAAAACTATTTTTAATCAGAGACTCATTTTCCTTAAACAAAACTTATGCCGGAGGCCCTGTGTGTGGAGCAGGCACACATGGGGCTGTTCAGTTGGAGCAGGAAAGAGGCCCCGAAGTTTTGCCCACTGGCCTCTCCTCCCTTCATCTTCCCTCCCTGAAATCAGCCCCTGAGACCCCTGGGACCCTCAGAAGACCTTCCAGGCTGTGGAGCCCAAGAGGGTTGATAAACACAGTTTTTAAACTGCTGAAGAGTACGCAACCTCCAAGACTGTTTAAAGAACTGAAGTTCTGAAATCACGTGAGAACATTCAGCATCTGGAGCTCTATCTGGGTCATAAATATCCTCACAAATCTATGTGCCTGATGAAACCTTTCCGCCCTGTTTCATGTCTGGTTGTGGAGCCAGAGACCACACTGGACAACGGTGAGGAAATTCCAGCAGCTGCTGACTCCCCTGGTGCTGCTCCCGCCAGCCACAGGGCCACCAGGTCCATTTCTCCCCAAGACAGAGAGGAAAGAGTCCACAGTCTGCATGGTGCTTGGGTGAGGGATGGCTCCATCAGAAAGGTTCCTGGAACCATGCAGCTGGGGCTGAGGAGGGAAGTTTATTCCGGTTACACAGGAAGTGCAGGGAATGCATCCTCCAGACTCAATGGTAAGCACTGTTGTTGAAATCAGACCCCAACCAGGAAGCCCCAGTTCTAGCCCTAAAGTATTTAACTTCTCTTGGCTGTGCAAGATCAGAAAGTACAAAAGTGCCAATACAGTCTAAAGGAACAGGGCCAGAATGTTCCCCCACCCCCGATGGGTGTCAGGTGGCACCCAGAGGAATGAGAACATAGAGCCCTTCCTGGGGTCACAGGAAAAGTCGGACCAGGAGGCATCTACCCCACTGGCAACACTTCAGGGGCCACCAAAAAACTCAGTGAGCAAGATTAAAAATCTTTTAATGCAATTTAAAAAAAAAAATCAGGGCTATTTTTTAAAATAGAGCTTCCTTGATAGCTCAGTTAGTACAGAATCTGCCTGCAATTCGGGAGACCTGGGTTGGATCCTTGGGTTGGGAAGATCCCCTGGAGAAAGGAAAAGCTACCCACTCCAGTATTCTGGCCTGGAGAATTCCATGGACTATATAGTCCATGGGGTCACAAAGAGTCGGACACAACTGAGTGACTTTCACTTCACTTTTTAAACCAAGATTAATGAAAACAATTCCATGATAAACTATGAAATTAAAATGGAAGATCAGTATTCCTGCTTTTTGTTATTGCCACAGGCTCCAACGGAGCTCAGCTTGGTCCTGCAGTCCTTTGGAAGAAAGCAAAGAAAGCCTCGTTTAGCCTATTACTCATGATGATTCTTCTGAGAGTAAACCAAAACAACAGCATCCTCTCCACCAGCACTACCATCATCACCATCATCGCCATTATCCAGCAGTTAGGATGCTGAGGACCTACCATGGTCTAGACATTCCATCACTGTCGTCTGCATTTCGTTTTCACAGCCATCCTGAGAAGAGGTTTATTACCATTTTACAGATGAAGAAACTGAGGCCTCAAGCAAAGAGTAATGTATCCAAGTGTGAGAGAGGAAATGTGGAGCCTACAGAAAACCATCTGCAGAACTCACCCCAAGGGGAAGTCTCTGCGGAAAAGTCATCCTGGCCATAGTTTTCCCCAGCTCCTCAGCCAAAGGCAACATTCATACCACCAAGGCTCCCTGCACAGCACTGACAACAGTCGTTTCTAATTGTGCTTACGTGACTTTATAGGAAACAGGATATAGCATCTACACTTGGTGATGCCCTGGCTCAGTCACTCGACTTTGCAAGTCAGTTTGCTCAGCTGTAAACTGGAGACAGGCCTGACTGACCTCCACGTGTCTCAAAACATTCAGGAGTCGATTCCCCAGTCGTCCACCCACTCTTTGGCTGCCCCTAGCCTTGTGGGCATGTCCCCTCCCTCTGACTGTGAGGTTGCGTCTGGAATTACCTTGGACCTTGCCCCAAGAAGGGGTGAGATAGCCACCACGGCTGTTGGTTTCATCTTTAGCCTCTTGTTGCCTTTAGGTGATCTTTAGGAAGCCCCATGGTAGAGAAGACCTCCGTGCCTTGACCTTAGCAGTCTCTATTCTGGTGGGCGCGCCAGGCAGACAGCCCCCATGAATGTTGATTCAAGAAGCCAAGTTTCTGACTCAAACTCCTGCCTGCTACATTTGTTTTAAGCTCAGCCTCAGAGCAATTCCACACACCTCCTCCTGTGAACCCCTGCAGAAGGGACCCTACCAGGTGGCGGAAGTCCAGGCACAGGAGTGACGGGGGGAGAACAGAGGCCGGAGCTCAGCCAAGGGACCCTTGTCATCGTAAGAGACAGGGACAAAGACATAGAGAAGGAGAGCCCTCTGCAGTGGCGGGGAGAGGGGTTCTCCCTGCTTGGATCCTCCCCAAATGCACTTTATTGTATTGTTTGAAGAATTTCCAGGAATCTGGTTAACAGTCCCATTGCCTTGTAGCTTGGATGTATACAAAAACAAGTGGTCTTAAAATGAACAGCATCAGTGAATGTTACTCAGTGCAGAGCTGCAGTCCTGGGGAGCTGAGCTCCACGCTTGTGGAGAATGTTTCAGTTGCAGGTACCAGAACCCGTCTGGAGAGTGTGGGGTGGGTGTGATAGGGTAGGTGGGTGGCAGTGCCCATTCTTACCAGTACCCGTGTTGTTCCCTCCTCCCGGGCACACAGCAGCACTGCGTTTTCTAGAAGTCCTCACAGTTAGAAGCCATCCATGGCTTGTGGACAGGAGGGATTTCCTCCTCGCTCAAGGATCAACTGCTCCTCCATGCCACGCTTGCCTCCAGGGACCCAGCGGGGCAAGAGTCCCAGAAGCAGGTACTGTTCCCTCTGCCTGGGATCAGCCTTTCTTCCCAGTCTGCCCAGCAAATTCCTTGGCATCCTCAGGACTCAGTTCAACTGTCACCTCCTCCTTGAAGTCCTCCCTGATCCCTCAAGGAGGAGAAGCCACTCCCACAAGTCTTCATGCAACCGGGACTGCTGCACCCTTGGCCACCTTAGCAAATTACCACACAGAGGGCTTCCGTGGTGGCCCAGACAATAAAGAACCTGCCTGCAATGCAGGAGACCTGGGTTCAATCCCTGAGTTGGGAAGATCCCTTGGAGAAGGAAAGGGCAGCTAAAAGCAAGAGAAATGTATTCCCTCATAGTTCAGGAGGGCAGAAGTCCAAAATCAAGGTTTCAGCCAGGGCAGGCCCTCCTGGAGGCTCAAGGGACAGTGTCTCCCACGCCCTTCTCCTAGTGCCATGCTGCTGGCCGCCCGTACTGCCCTCTGGCTTGTAGATGAGTCCTTCTGGTCTCTGCCTCCAGAGCCCCGGGCCCTTCTCCCTGTGCGTCTCTTTCTGTTTGTCCTTCTCTGCCTCTTGGGAAGGCTGTCTCATGGTGGGCTTGCAGCCCACCCTACTGCAGCACTAACGTGTATGGATGCTCACCTTAAACACATTGGCAAAGATGCTATTTTTAAAAAATTATTTATATATTTATTATTTATTTTTGGCAGTGCTGGGTCTTTCCTGCTGCACGGGGACTTCCTCTAGTTGCGCTGAGCAGGGGCTACTCTCTAGCACTGTGCGGCTTCTCGGGGCAGCGGCTTCTCTTGTTGCAGAGCGCAGGCTCTACGCACTCGGGCTTCAGTAGTTGCGGTTCTTGCGGCCGAGGGCGCGGGCTCAGGAGCTGTGGCACGTGGGCTAAGTTACTCCGTAGCACATGGAACCCTCCCAGATCAGGGGTCTAACCTGTGTCTCCTGCATTGGTAGGCAGACCCTTTACCACTGAGCCACCAGGGAAGCCCCAGAGATGCTCTTTCTGAGTAAATCACACCTTCACTTATTTGGTCACCTTCTGGAAGGATGTGGGTTGGGGAGGGGCACGAGCTAACACACCACACGCGCCTTTTACTGCAGTTCTCCCCCTGTGATCCTTGCGTCTGTCTCAGGTGACAGCCACCTCCCTGGGGGCCAGGCTGTGCCAACTTTGCTCTGTAAACTCGGCCTCTTGCTGGAGCCCCAGGAGAACATCTGTTAACTAAGTGATGGATGAACAATCAGAGCATCTCCCCTCTGTAGGCGCCATCCGGAAAGCTTCCCAGCTGTGACCTTACTGTCTCAAACACCCTGCCGAGTTCCCCCATCCCGAGGAGTGTAGGAAGAACAGAGGGAAAATTAAGTTGTTCCGTGGCCGTGCGGTGTCCTTTACTTTCGTTGGGTTCCAGAAGCTCTCAAGGCCAGCAGCCAGGATGATTTAGGGAGTTCCGAGGCCCTGCTGCAGAGGAGCGCGAGGGGGGCGCCGGGGTCTGCGCTCTTCTGTGTGGGCGGAGAGGCCCTCACTGAACCTCTTCCAGGATGCAGACGGAGGGCAGAAGCTGGGTGACTTTTTACGAGTGTTTGTTCCAGCTGTTGGTTGGCAAGTTGGTTTCTGGAGCAGCTGGAACCAGGCAGCAGGGACTCCAAATTCCAACCTGCTTTGCAGCCTGCTCTGTATTTACCAAGAAATGACATAGTCTGGGAGTTGGGTCATCCCTCCCAAACTCCAAAGGCCCCTGGCGCGATGATGCCCAACCAGTTGGCTCTCAGAGCCCCCGGAGACCCAAGGACCTCAGCTCGCCTACCCCCTAAGGTCTGCAGGTTCTTTCTGGGGGCCTGTAAGGGTGACATCCAGGCCTCTCTGTTCTATTCTGGTCCCCTCTTGATCTAGTTTGCTGCCCAGGACTGTCTCCAGGGTCACAAAGTTGAGAGGTAGTATGTTCCCTCTGCTCTCCACTGTGCAGAAACGAGAGCCCCTTCCTTGGAGTCCTGTGTCACCCAGGGACCTAGATCCATCCAACTCACTGGGCCACCAGTGTTTGGCCCCTGTCCCCAGGTTGCCGGGGGGAAAAAGGAAGCGGCAGGAAGGCATTTCACAGAAAGTGAAAAGCCACTCAGTCATGTCTGACTCTTTGCAACCCCATGGACTATACAATCCATGGAATTCTCTAGGCCAGAACACTGGAATGGGAAGCCTTTCCTGTCTCCAGGGGATCTTCCCAACCCAGGGATCAAACCCAGGTCTCCTGCATTGCGGGCAGAATCTTTACCAACTGAGCCCCCAGGGAAGCCCAAAGATGCAGAAGCTGCACAGCTATTTCCACTCTTGTTCTGAAGGTGTGAACTTGGTCCCAGACCCACACCCAGCTGCAGGGGAGGCTGCAGATGTGTGGTCAGGGGCCTGATTAAAACCCAGGGGGCTTTATTAACACAGGCAGACCTTGGTTTACTGAGCTTTGCTTTATTGTGCTTCCAAGACAGCTTTACAAATTGAAGGTTTGTGGCTGCCCTGCTGCGAGCATGTCTATGGGTGGTGTTTTTCCAACAGAATTTGCTCACTTCGTGACTCTGTGTCATGTTCTGATAATTCTTGCAATATTTCTAACTTTTTCATTATTGTTATACTTGTTGCAGTGCTCCATGATCTGTGATCTTAGATGTTACTACTGTAATTTTTTGGGGCACCACAAACCACAGCCCTATAAGAGAACAAACTTAATCAACAAATCACATGTGTTCTGACTACTCCACGGACCAGCTGTTCCCCATCTCTCCCTCTCCTTGGGCCCCCTAGTCCCTGAGACATAATATTGAAATTAGGCCAATTAATAACCTTGCAACAGCCTCTGTTCAAGTGAAAGGAAGCGTCGTACGTCTCTCATTTTAAATCAAAAGCTGGAGGTGATAAAGCTTCATGAGGAAGACATATCAAAAGCCAAGACAGGTCAAAAGCTGGGCCTCCCACACCGAAACAAACCTCTCACACCAATTCAAGTCATGAGTGCAATGGAAAAGTTCCTGAAAGAAATTAAATGGCTGGTCCAGTGAACACATGGATGATGAGAAAGTGAAACAGCCTTACTACTGATACAGAGATAGTTTGAGTGGTCTGGATAGAAGATCAGGCCAGCCATAGCCTAATGCAGGGCAAGGCCCCAACTCTCTCCAGTTCTGCAAAAGCTGAGAGAGGTGAGGAAACCACAGAAGCAAAGTGTGAAGCAGCGGAGATGGTTCATGAGGCTGAAGGAAAGAAGCTGCCTCCAGAGTAGACCGTGGTTCCTCTGATGGCAAAATGGGTTGAAAACCATCTGGAAAGGAGTCACCTGTTTAGATGCCATTAAGAGCAGTCACGATTCTTGGGGAAAGGTCAAAACACCAACATACGCAAGAGTTTGGCAGGGGACCCCAGCCCTCACGGGTGACTTTGAAAGGTTCGAGAGTTCAGCAGAGGAAGTGACTGTAGATGTGGTGGGGAAAGCAAGAGAGCTACAGTCAGAATCGGAGGTTGAAGAGGTGGATGCAACATCACGATGAGACTTTCACGGATAAGGAGATATTTCTTAGGGATGAGCCAGAAAAGTGGTTTTCTGAGACGGGATCTACTCCTGGTGACGATGCTGTGAAGATTATTGAAAAGACAGTGAAGGATTTAGAACATCACATAAGCTTAGAGACTAAAGCGCAGACAGGCTTTGAGAGGACTGACTCCAGTTTTGGAAGAAGCTCTACAGTGGATCAAATACTATACTATTACACAGTATTAGCCTGATACAGAGAAATCACTTGTGGAAGGAAGAGTCAATCCATGAGGCAAACTTCACTGTTGTCTCATTTTAAGAAGCTGCACAGTCACCCCACCCTTCAGCATCCAGCACTTTGATCAGTCCTCAGCTATCAACATGCAGGCAAGACCTTCCACCAGTAAAAAAAGGTTACGACTTGCTAAAGGCTCAGAGGATGGTTAGCATATTTTAGCAATGAAGTATTTTTTAATTGAGGTATGCACATTTTTTAAATATAACTAATGTCATTGCATCCTCAACAGGGCAATAGTGTAGTGTAAACATACTTTTACATGCACTGGGAAACCAAAAAATGTGTGTGACTCACTTCATTGCCCTATCACTTTATTGCCATGGTCTGGAATCAAACCTGCAGTATCTCGGAGGCACTCCTGTCGAGGAAGGCAGGAAGGAGGATTCAGAAGGGCAGTGAGTGTGGTCCACAGCACACACTACAACACACCCACCTGCCAGCAGCGTTTGTGGTGAGGGGACCCAGGGCTGCCATGTGACATGGGACGATGGGTACTGTGCACTGCAATCTTGGGCTCACCTCTTCCTGGTTCTGGAAGGGGAAAGGACATCTGTATCCATCTTAAGGGTCACTAAAGGAATGCCCCAAGTTAGGTCAGAACAGGTGACCTCCTGCTGTAATAGAAGGCTATAGTTTGCAGCACACTATACAGTTTGGAAAGAAGTATCAACTTTTAACTATACAAGTTCTTTGATCTAGCATTTAAATGTCTAAGAATTTATTTGACAGCTGTATTCACAATAAAGGGCAAAGACCTACATGAAAACACATTCATTGCAATGTTATTTGTAATAGCCAAATGCTAGGTATAACCCACACATCCAACAATAGGGGACTGAGTCTAATAAATTATGGTATATCCACAAAGACGAATAGTATACAGCCATCAAAACGAATAAATCATATTTATGTACAGTGTGGTGACAAGTGTACTGATGTCAATCTTCAAGATTATATATGTAGTATTATAATAGTATTGTAAGTGTAATTAAGAGGCCAGATAGAGGAGAGGGCAAATAACCTATCTCAGGTGTGTGGTTGGGTGTGGGGGCAGAGGCCAGCATGTAGGAGGTATATGTGGATGGTGTGGCTGTCAAGGAACTGGCAATACTGGTGGACTCCGGGTAGAGATAGAGAGTCTGGAAGGGGAGGAAGAATTTCTCCCACTGTCCGCCCTTCTTTGTACACATTGATTTTTGTGGCTGTGTGAATAAATCATTTCTTTTCATTTAAAAAGACAGATGAGGGATTCCCTGGTGGTCCAGTGGTTTGGAATTCACCTGCCAGTGCACAGGTGTCGCTGGGCAACTACGCCCGTGCACCACAGCTACTGAGCCGGAGCTCTAGAGCCCGTGCTCTCGGACAAGAGAAGCCACCGCAATGGGAAGCCCGCATACCGCAACTAGAGAGTAGCCCCTGCTTACCGCAACCAGAGGAAGCCACGTGCAGCTACGAAGAGCCCAGGGGCCACAGCAAACACCCACTGCAGCCACAAAAAAGTAGAAATACAAGACAAATAAATAGGAAGTAACTGGGCTTAAAGGTTTATGGGGGCGAAACCTTCCGTTTCAGCTGTGACCCTCCCTGCTAGGGTTGACTTAACCCCTCACCCGCGGGTCTCACCCGAGCCCATTGCCGGCCAGGACAGGCACTCAGCTCTGGAACCCATCATGGCGACTCTCCTGTTTACAGAACCTGAATCCAGCCGCCCGACAGAAACTTCCCAGATCCCCGGGCAGGTTTCCCTCCCAGCAGCAATTTTTACTGCTGTGCGGTCATAATTGCAATGTTTACTGGGTCTCCACAGTCAAATTAGATCTATTCTGTCCAGAAAACAGATATTTCAAAGGCTTGTCAGGACACGAAACACTCTCTGCACGGTGATCCCACACCGGGTGTTAAAGACAACGATATAGGCACCAAAAGCAAGCCTAGAAACGCAAACCAACCGAAACAAAATATGAAAACTGGTATATTTGGAATTACATGTGCCAAGGTGCCCCTGTGGCTTATTTTCAAGTGGTAGGATGCTGTTTTCTATTTTATTGGGGGGGAGGGGAGGGCTATCTGTCAGTTTTAGTTTTTTTCAGTGTGATCAGATACCAATAAAATGTAGTATGAAGGGACTTCCCTGGTGGTCCAGTGGTTAAGACTTCCTCTGATAACGCAGGAGGTGTGGGTTCAATCCCTGGTCAGGGAACTAAGATCCCACATGCCTTGCAGCCAAAAACGCCAAACTTAAACAGAAGCAATATTGTAACAAATTCAATAAAGACTTTTAAAATGGTCCACATTTTAAAAATCTTTAAAAACAGTATGAAAAACAAGGTCACTTACTTGTTAACAGCTTTATTGAGATATAATTCACATATCAAAAATCCATGCCTTTAAAATGTACAATTCAAATGTTTCTAACATATTCCGTGGTTTGTATAACCATCACCTGAGTTTATCTTGGAACATTTTCATCACCTCGGAAAGAAACCCCACACCCTCGGTCATCACGACCAGTTTCCTCATAACCCTGTGCAATCACTGGTCTAATTTGCATCTAAGCATTTGCCGGTTCTGGACATTTCACATGATGGCTTTTGGTGACCAGCTTCCCTTAGCAAACTGTCTTCAAGTGTCATCTGCGCTGTAGTGTGAATCAGAACTTCATCCCTTTTTTATTGTCATACAATATTCTATTTATTAGATATAACACTAATTTTTTTTAAATCCCCACATTTTAACCATTATGGTGAAAATAACCATTCACCATAATGTATTTGCCCAGAGCCTCTCAGTTTCCATCAAGACTGCACAACTACGTGTGTATCACCAGATCCTCTACTTGGCGGGGCGGGGGGGTCACAGCCTGCCAGGACCCTCCCCCCGGTTCACCCCTCACTGTGAGGTTTGCCACACAGCAGCTCACTTTCCCCTTCAGCTGTGACTTCTGGTCCAGGCAAGTCGAGGGACCAGACAGGAAAGGAATTCAAGCTGGGGAGAAAATATCTTTAATAAACATCAGACATTTGGGGGGGTCTCGCTCTCCACTGAACCCATCCCTATGCTGTAGCACTCTACTTTTGGGAGGGAAGACAGGAAGGAAGGAGGACCCCACGGAACATTTGTTTGTGGGTTCATAGAAACAGTCACAGCCAACGGGACAGGGCAGTCAGGCAGCAGCACATAGTTAGTATCTGATGAATGAATGGATGGGTGGGTGGGTGAATGACTTTGTCTTGCTGACTAGAAACACCCAGAAGGCAGAGACGAGACCCTGGTCATTTCCACGACCCCAACCCAATCCCCTGCACATAGTAGGTGTTCAAGTCAGTCTGTGACATCATCATAAGTCACAGTCATTTCTCTTAGAGTTTTGAACTTTTCCCCTCTTAGTTGGATTTCTTTTTTTTTTTTTTTTTGCTAAAACCCTTTACTTTGTAAAGGATCACATGGTGATGATACAAGCCAAGCCTGGACTATCTGTTTAATCTTCTTTCCCCTAAATATTAGCTCAGTGGGGAAAGGAGCCTAACCTCTCTGTATATTTTTCTCTGTATATACTTTTGGCCAGAAGGCTGGAAAAACCAGGACTTGAGCAGGATGCCTAGAGATTCTGAGAAAAGATGGGGAGAAGCCGCCTGCCAGAGGGAGGAAGAGGGGGTGTCAGGAGTGCGGGAACAGATGTGATATGTCTTTTCTGGACAGGCCCTGTCCGAGGATTTGCCTGTCTTACGTGTAAGCACTTGTCAGTGACAAGCCACTTGCACCTCCCTGACCCCAAGGGGAGGACAGTTTCCATCTGGGCAGCTGGTTGGGCCAACCCTGGGCAGGCTGGGGGTGCCCACCACAGAGCCCAAAACAAGCAAGCTGGAGCCTGTGTTCCAGACCCCGCTGCAGTGGACACACGGGGCTGGACTGTGCTGCTCACTGCACGACTCCCCCACTTTCCAAAGATCACTGCCTTATACTCTCAAACTGCATGGGTTTTATGGTGTGTCAGTGACAATTCCATAAAGCTGTTAAAAAAGTAACACGTGCTCACTGGAAAAACCTACACATTGTTAGTATACATATACATACATGCAGAGGTGTGTGTTATATATCTACACATACACAGGTACTTATCTATCCATACATATGAAAAGCGAACGTGTTCGTTGCTCAGTCGTGTCTGACTCTTTGGAACCCCATGGACTATAGCCCGCCAGGCTCCTCTGTCTATGGAACTCTCCAGGCAAAAATAAAGGAATGGCTAGCCATTTTCTTCTCCAGGGGGTATTCCTGACCCGAGAATCAAACCCAGTTCTCCATCTGTCCAGGCAGATTCTTTGCTGTCTGAGTCACCAGGGAAGCCTGTACAGAAATGCTAATGTGTATAATGTGTGTACATATTCATGTAGACACATAAATGTGCCTGCATACACACGTGCACATAGACATGTGTGCATAAACGGTTGACCATATGAAGAAGAAACGTCCTCTCTAGTGGAGAGAGCCCAGTCTGAAAGGCAGGAGACCCCCCTGTATTAACATTATAGACCCGGCTTTGCCTGCGACCTGTGGAGTAACCCTGAGGAGCAGTCACTCTCTCTCTGGACCACACCAGTCTCTCTTTCCTTGTTCTCCCTAAAAATCACGGCTCAGCTGCCAGAGTGACCCTCTGAGCACGTCAGTCCTCCCATCAAAACCTGCTGACGGTTTCCCACCCCTCTCAGAGCAGAAGCTGCTGTTCCCATGATGACCTTTACAAGGCCTGCCAAGGCCCCAGAGGGCACAGGCCAGTGGAACCTTTCCTGGAACGGTGGAATGTTCTAGATATGCAACAGGGCAGCCACCAGCCACGTGCGGCTGCTGAGCACTTGGAATGCAACTTGTGGGGCTGAGGGGCCAATCTTTAGCTCAATTTTATTGTCCCCTCATCCTCTCTTCCCCAGTCACACTAGGTCCTCGCTGCTCCACCAGCTCTCCAGCCCAGTCCTGCCCCAGGGCCTCTGCATCAGCCGTCCGCCCTGGGCACAGTCCTTGTTGATTTCATTTCTTGTTCATTCTCCATCTCCTCCCTCCAGAATCTTAGCTCCATGGGAGCAGGGACTCCGTCTGCTCAGTGCATTCATGCCTCCCAAGCTTCTAGAACAGCACTTGGCACACAGCAGGAGCTCAACCGACATTTGTTGAAAAAAAGCCTTGAATGATGACCCCGGCTCTGAGTTTGCTTGTAGAGGAGGACAGTCTGGTCGCTCCCTGTGCTATGTCCAACCTCCCCTGGCGCTTCCGGGCTCCCGGGATCTGGCGCCCCTCACTCTCTCTCATCCAAGCAGATGGAAGGCTTTGGGCTAAAACAGCAACCATTGTTCCCAGGCAACTGGCTTTGTTAGATGCACACTGACCACTGCTGAGCAGCAGTGATAAGCTGGTGGGTGGGGGCAGGGAGGGGTTCAGCCTAGAGAGGGCAAGCCAGCTCTGCTCGGGTAGATGAGTCCCTGCAGGGGGACTGCCCCCTTGCCTACACTTTGTAGACACCCCTCCATGTTGAGTGAGGAGCTGGGATGGGTAACGTGTTGTTGGGGACCTTCCAGACAAATGTGCTCCCCAGCCTGCCTTCCACGTGCCTCGTGAGTGGAAAGTCATGGGTTTGGATTCCCACACACACGCAAAGCCAAGGTCCTGCAGACCATGCCCTGCGGTGTGTGTTTCCTGGTCTATATCGTTGTTGTTTAGTCTCTCAGTCTTGTCTGACTCTTTGCGACTGCGTTGACTGTAGCCCACCAGGCTCCTCTTGTCCTTGAGATTTCCAGGCAAGAATACTGGAGTGGGTAGCCATTTCCTTCTCCAGGGGATCTTCCCGACCCGGGGATTGAAACCGCGTCTCGTGCATGGGCAGGTGGATTCTTTACCGCCAAGCCACCCAGGAAGCCCTTCCTGGTCCAGAGGCTGTTCTTCGTTAATTTCACTCTTTGAAAGTCTCCGAGAACTGAGTGCTCCCAGGATACAGAGGCGCCCTGGGCTCTGTCCCCTCTAGAAATTCCGTTTCGCTTTTCCTGCTCTGGAGCGTGTGTCCACGTAACGATGCGCAGATCTCCCAAGGTCTGGGGGAGGCTGTCGCTCTTCTGGCTGCTATATCCCGCCATCCCGAGCTCCCCGGCGCTCCGACGGCGTGCAGACGCAAGGCCGCTCTGCTCGCCGGGGCAGCGCTTTCGTCTTGGGGCCAAACTCACTCTGTAAATGGTAGAGAGGCGTTTCGATTTCTCTTCTGCCCAGCTGACAGTGGGTTTACAGTTTATAATCTGGCCTTTGTAAAAGCATTTGTCAGCCTGGATATTTCATTCTAAGCCCGACCACCCATGCAGAGGGACAGGCAGGAAGTGGCCCTTCATTTGCACCAACAGTCAACTTGGAGGTTGGCTGCAGAATCAGAGGACCCAGTCGCACGGGGGGACTGTTTTGGCATTATCTACCTCGCATCTCGGCGGCGAAAGCAGCCCTTGTTTATACGAAGCGATCCCCGCATGCTAAATTTGGAAATTCTACGTATTTCTCTAATCCTCCAGGCCCCAGGCAGGTCCGGGCCTCCTCTAAGAAACTGCCCCACTTCCCCGCGTCCCTCGGTCTCCGGCCCAACCGCCCAGCGCGACAGGGAAGGCCTGGGGCGAGGAGGCTCAGGACAGCCCAGCCCACGCCAGCACGGAACTGAACACTCCTCTCGCCAGCCAAGAAGGCGCTCAGAGGCCGGCCGGCAGTTTTATTTTTAAGTGTCTGTGTACACATGTATATAATACGGCTCCCTCAGGGCAGGCCCAGCCTGATCTTTGGCAGAACCTCAGGGCTCCAGTCCACGGGAGTGGACTGGGGACGAGGGGGAGGCCTGTGCAAAGGCAGCCTGAATCGATAAGGAGCCTCAGTAGCCCAGGCTGGCATGATAGCAGGGAAGGAATGCAATATAATAAGGAACACTCACGTTTTATCTCTGTTCTTGAAGACGTTTGCGAGGGAGGAAATAACACCATTTCGGGCAAAGATATAGGAGATGGAGCTGTGATGGTTCATCTGCAGAGCTCACAGCTCTCCCCCTCCATGCCCCACTCCCCCACTCCCAGCCCCCATCCTCTACCTGCTTGAAAATGCTGGAATTTGGCTTTGAGCCTTCTTGCTGCTGCTGCAACATCTTATCACATACCAGCCACCTCCCTGAGGCTCCAGCCTCCCTCTCAGCCTCCCTCTAAGCCTTCCTCCCATGACAGCTCACACCTCCAGCAGTCTGAGATCTGAGCGCTGCACCTTATCACCTGCAGAAAATCAAGGACAAGCTGGCCGATGGGGACCCAGATGCAACAACACCAAGGCAGAGCTCCAGGCGGCCTCCTGACCATCACATCACTCCTTTCTCTGCAGCTGAGGCTACTTCTTTCGCCAAAACCAGGCACGTCCCAGGCCCTAGGGCCCACCCAGGGACAGAAGGAAGAAGTCACTCTTGTGTTTGGAGTGCAGGCTACGTGCCAGTGACTGACTGCCGTCGGGTCATCTCATCCCGTCTCAGGGTGCGTGTCTCCCAGGCAGAGCCTGAGACAAGGGTTCCCACACAAATGGACGAGCTGGGGGCCACTCCAGGAGACAGCAGCAGGGAGAGGGAGGAGGGAGACAGGGAAGGGAAGGCGCCAGTGACTCAGTTCCAGGCCACCAGAGCATAAGCCCCTCTGGGGAGCTCCATGGAGGAGTGTGGACACACACCCCAGGGTTACCCACTTCCCAGAGAGGACAGCAAGCTTGGGCAGCCGCCCACTCACTCCCAGCATCATTGGTCAAGAGCCGTTCCCATGTGGTGCCCTCCTCTGAGCCTGCTGCCCACCCTGAGTATGCGGGCACAGCCCATTCTCATAGCCAGACAGAGCCCTTGGGCCGAGCAGCACAGGGCAGGCAGTTAGAAGCCAGACTGGAATTTTCCAAAACAGCCAGAGTGAGGGATGCAGATAGGCCCAGAGAGCTTAAGGTCACTCACCTGGAAAGGAACAGAAATGAAGGCCACACCCTGGGGGTCCTACACTTTTAGCCAATGCCCCACGGCCCCAGCTCTCAGACATGAAGCCTGGCTGGCTTGGCATAGAGCCCTCTCCCCAAACCAGGCTTGGTTTCTATTCGGGGCTTCCCTGGTGGCTCAGATGGGAAAGAATCTGCCTGCAATATGGGAGACCCAGGTTTGACCCCCTGGGGAAGGGAATGGCAACCCACTCCAATATTCTTGCCTGGAGAATCCCATGGGCAGAGGAGCCTGGCAGGCTACAGTCCATGGGGTTACAAAGAGTTGGACATGCCTTATTAACTCAGATGACTGTCCATGAAATCTTCTTGGCTTCTTATCAGGAACATACACTTTATTTGGACAGGTCTTTCATATGCTATGTTGCAAATACTCCAAAGGTTAATGTTATCCTTTAAGTGGCCGTAACCAAATTCTGTTGGGGCTATCTAAGCTATAACCAGATTCAACAGATGTTTATGGCAAAACACATTTTCTCCTCTAAGAAATAAAATTAAGAGTCTAGTAGATAGGAGAGTTGTGAAGACTAGTTGTTACTGAAAGGCTAGTGGATATTGGTTTGGGCTGAGCATGTACTCAGGTAGATGTGTGTGGAATGCCTCCTGATCCCCTAGAACACTGATGACCTAATGCAACCACTTATCTAAAAAAGCAGTCCAACCTAGAGTGAAATCTAGTGTCACCAGGGACAGGATTACAGTCTGGGGTGAAGCTACTTGTAGAGGAGTGGACATAAAAGTGGTTCGTGCTCATGAATCCAGCAGAACAGGATGGTCTTATACTGTTGTTTGTTTTTACAGATATTTACAGATAATTTTAAACTTTGAGAGACATAACATTCCTCTTCTCCTGAGGATAGATTTAGCTCACTGATTTTGCTGAATGTCACATAGAGGTGGCACATGACCCAGAGATATCTATGTAGTGGTTTGTCAATTTTTTTCCTGTTACAGCAATTATTCATATGAAGTCTTTTTTCAAGATTATTGGGGTTTTTTCTTTTTTTCGGCTGTGCTGGGTCTTCACTGCTGTGAGGGCCCTTCTGTAATTGCTGCGAGCAGGGCCTACTCTCCAGTTGCCCTGCGTGGGCTACTCGTTGGGGTGGCTTCTCTTGTTGCAGAGCAGGGGCTCCAGAGCACAGACTCAGTAGCTGCGGCTCACACGCTTTGTTGCCTTGAGGCACGTGGGATCTTCCTGGACCAAGGATTGAAAGGGCATCTCCTGCCTTGGCAGATGGATTCTTTACCACTGAGCCGACAGGGAAACCCTGATTATTATTTTTAATATTTATGTATCTATTTGGCCGGGCCAGGTCTCAGTTGTGGCACACGGGATCTACAGTTGTGGCACGCGAACTTAGTTGCAGCATGTGGGATCTAGTTCCCCAACCAGTAATCAGACCTGGGCCCCCTCCCTGCATTGGGAGCACGGAGTCCTAGTCACTGGACCCCCAGGGAGGCCCCCCTGTGAAGTCTTATGTGGAACTTCAAGATGAGAGATAGAGAGACATGAAGCTGTTTTGATAGAAATCAGGTAAGGGGTTCTAGTTGAAACCTCTATTTCCCATCCCCACCCCACCCGCCTCAACCATGCTGCTTGCTCATATACCTCCATGCAACCCCATGCACTGGGTGGGGGGGGGGGGGAAACAGCATGTAAAACAGTAATCAAAGGCCAGATCCACCAACTGGAATATGAGAAAAGTAAAGGACAAGCAAGGTTAACACATTAAAGTGGTAGTTTCTATAAAAATCCCCCAGTCAAGAATGTGTTAAGTCATTTGGGTAACACAACAGAGCAAGTCTGAAGACAGGCCCAAATCAGAATTCAGCTTTCTTGATTCTGGGCTGCCCTCTAGAGCCACAGATAAACCAGAATACTCAGTAGAGATTCCAGAAGGGTCCTACTGTAGCAGTCAGGCTGAAAGGACCCTAGAGTAAAGGCTAACAAAGATTAAAAACAAGCCTCAAAAGGATCAAGCTGGTTTTCAAGTAACTTAACCTCCTGCCAAAATAAATTTCAACCCTCTTTAGTGGAAGACAACCAAATCCAACAACTCAATAAATAACAAGCATTTGTAATGTTTGGCATCCAATCAAAAATGACTAGACACATGACAAGCAGTAAAATGTGACCTATAACTAGAATAAAAATCAGGCAAAAGAAACAGCCAAAAGTGACAGTAATGTCAGAATTAGCATGGAAGAACTATGAACAGATTTTACAGATATGCTCAAGGATTTAAAGAAAAGCATAAACATAATGGAGAAAGAATTGGAAGATATGAAAAAGAACCAAGTGAGATGTTACAAACTGAAAATAATGCATCTAAAATAAGTGTTTCACTGTAGAGAAGATTAATCATGGCAGAAATAATGGGTGCTTTCAAACCGTGGTGCTGGAGAAGACCCTTGAGAGTCCCTTGGACTGCAAGGAGATCAAACCAGTCAATCCTAAAGGAAATCAACCCTAGATATTCACTGAAAGGACTGTTGCTGAAGCCCCAATCTTTGGCCACCTGATGCAAAGAGCCAACTCATTGGAAAAGACTCTGATGCTAGGAAAGATGGAAGGCAAAAGGAGAAGGGGATGACAGAGGATGAGCTGGTTGGATGGCAACACCGAAGCGATGGACTTGAGTTTGAGCAAACTCCAGGAGACAGCGGAGGACAGGGAAGCCTGGTATGATGCAGTCCTTGGGAAAAGAGTCAGAGATGACTCAGCCAACTGAACAGAAACAGCAGTCACTGTGGAAGAAATCGATGACCTTGTAGACACAACAATGGGAGTCATAGAAACTGAAACGCGGTTGCTTAGGACAATATCAGCCTAAAGTGCATTTAACTGGAGTCTTAGACGGAGGAGACAGAGAAAGGAGTGGAAAAATAATTGAGGAGATGATGGCCAAAATCTTTCCAAATTTGCTGCTGACTGCTGCTGCTGCTGCTGCTGCTAAGTCACTTCAGTCGTGTCCGACTCTGTGCGACCCCATAGACGGCAGTCCACCAGGCTCCCCCGTCCCTGAGATTCTCCAGGCAAGTGTAACCTGCTAATTCAAGAAGATCACTGGAACTCAAGCAGGATCAACACAAAGGAAAAACACCAAGGCTGATCATGATGAAATTGCTGGAAAACAGTGATAGAGAGTAAAATTTAAAGCCAGAGGGAAAAAAAGACACACTGAATTCAAGGAACGAACATAAAACTCCCCAGAGATGTCTCATTAGGAAGGGCAGCCATCTCAGCTGCGAAGCTGATGAATAAGGAGCCGGCTGAGTTAGGAAAGTCCCCTTAAGTGTCCGGCTGGAACGGCATTCATTCCACCCTGCAATGATCTACACTGGCACAACATGTGCCTGGTGGCTGTCTCTCTACTCACCAGGTTGAGCCCCTGCGGTAGACAAGATCATTTCTCAACAAATATTCACTCCCTCCCCAACCCAGACCTCCACGGAAAGATTGTATCTCTCCACGGCTTGACCCCAAGCTCTGCGCTGCAGCTTGCTCGGGCTAAGGCATTCACAGCATACAGCATACTCACAAAGTCTCAACGAGAGCTTACACACCTGAGTTTCCCCCCTGACAGTCCCATCTTTGACCTCGAGAAGGACGTGCCCCATGGCAGCTCGTGGAGCCTAGCTCAGCCAGCCCTCAGCCAGTTTCAGCCAGACCTCTTCATGCTCATTGAGTAGGCCCCTTTAACTCGTTTTGAAATAGGTCTGAGCATTCACTCTGTTGGCCAGGTATGTGTAACCGCAAGCAAACCACTTAACCACTCTGGGCCTCAATTTTCCTCTTCTGTAAAATAGACAAATCAGATGGGATCAGTGGGTTCCAATATTTTCTACACAAAAGGCCTCTTTTATTGTTTTTCTATTCAAAACACATTTGGGGGAAATCCTCTGTTACATGAAGAAAATGACTCTGTTGAATAATAATTGATTAATATAAATGAGAAATCAAATTCATATATAGCTAAGAGTAAAATGGGTGGAAAGACGTGAAATAGTATCCCATTTAGGGTATTTGATTAGCACAAGCAAAAATAATCACAAGGTAGGCTACAGTTTGTATCATTGTTGTTAACTCTCTAAGTCATGTCAGGCTCTGCAACCCCGTGGACAGCAGCACAATATCCATGGAATCTTGTAAAACAATGAAATGAGCTCCAGAACCCTTCAAGACCGCTTCCCAGGGATCTGTGTTGGGGATTCTCCCAGACTTTTACACCTACAACTTTTCTGCTCAACGGTGTTTGCAGAGACAGTCGTGCCTTCTCCAGAAGCAAAGGGATGTTCTTAGCAGGCAGATCGTCCCATGACCACGTGTCTTCACTGCCTCTTTCTGGACCAGCACACACGCATTCCCCTGACACACTGACCATTCTCCACACTCAGGACAACCCGCTAGTCCACTAAATTGTATTTTCTTTGTTGTCATTAGTTTGCTTTTCAAATGTTAACTGCCAGCTTTCCCCTTTCCTTAACTCTCTCAGTTCTTGCTTCTCATTTCTCTGCCCAATGTTTGACCCACTGCCCCCCGCCACAGCTGTCAGTGTGGGTCCCGCTGAAGGCAGACCCTGAGCCTCCAGTGCTCCTGGTTTCTCTGGGAGGTGACCCCTGGCAGCACAGTGAGGGCACGGGAAAGTGAGTCAGGGCAGGGTGGCATTAGCAGGAGGGCTACTGATGGATGTAACAGGGGTTCAGTGCCTAGGGGTCCTCTCTGATGAATGTGCTTCAAGGTTGTCCCACTGAAAGATAGGGGATCTGGGTATTTACCCACCAAATCCCACCCTTCCTCACTCGAGGATTGCCCCTGGAAGCATTAAGTCGTGACGTTGCTAGGCTGCCATATGTGTGAGCTGACGCAGTCCCCATGGCTCTGGGGGACGCTGTCAGAGAGGAGAGAGGTGCAGAGGCTCAGGGTGCCCAGGGCCCACCCAGAAAGCTGGAGATGGCTTTCAGGGTGAGCTGTGGACGGCACCCCAGCAACACTGCCACCAGGCCATGGGCACTGCCAGAGCCCGAGCCCCACGCTCTGTGGGCATCACGTGCCTGGCCTCCTCACTGATTCTGTTTGGCAGGTTTTACTCTTGCTCCCATTTCACAGATGAAGACAGCAAGGCTTCGAGAAGCTGTATTCTTCCCGAAGTCACCTGGCTCGTGACCAACACAAGCCAGATTAGACACCCACCTGACTCCAGCCTGGTGAGTGGCAGGCCACTGCTCCTTCCACTGACCCGTGACTCCAAAGGCTCCACGAGCTCTGACCACTGGCACATCTCAGTCCCACTGCCCCTCTTGGCTCATGAGGGGACGGACGCCCACCACCCTCACCCTGCAGCTCTGGAGAGTTCCACAAGCCTGCCCCCTCCAGGCCCCCTTGGAGGACAGACCCTGCCATCCCTGGCCGTGTGGCCTTGCAGATGAGCGCAATTAGAGGGCAGAGCAGGGCAGCGTCGGGAAACACAGTTCTTCAGAGGTTGCCACAAGGGCTTTGTCGAGAATACCAGCCTCATGTGACCGGGGCCCGGGGAGCGAGGCATGCGACCGCCATGCCTCCCAGTCAGCACCAGTTCCTCCTCCAACCGCATTTAAGAAGAGGCTTGCAGAAGAACAAAGGGCCGGCGGGCTGGGTGACCGGCTGATCCTGGCCCGGCTGGTTAGGGTGATTCCAGGACAGACACTGATTAAGCTGCTTATGGTTTTGGCTCTGAACCCACAGAGCTCGAGGCAAAAGAAGGATGATCTGAGAGCCAGGCCCACGCGGAACCTTCAAACAGGGCTCGGAAGGCTGTGGCCAAGCCCGCCCAGCCCCCACGCCATCTGCCCCCGCCGCCCGGGAGCCTCCGGCTCAGTGATGCAGTGGGAGACGGGAGGACTCAGGGGGAGAGGGGCGGGCAGCAGGATCTGGGGTCACACTGCTCTCCTGTCACCAACTAGCCCGTTTCCCAGGGCTCCCATAGCAAAGTACCCCGAACTGCCCTGCTTGAAAGACACAAAGCTCTCCTGCCACAGCTCTCGAGTCCACAGGTTCAAAATCGAGGTGTGGGAAGGGCAGAAGCCTCTTCAGCAGCCTCTGAAGGCTCCAGAGGACAGTCCCCTCTGCATCTTCCCAGCTTCCGGGGTTGCGAGCCGTCCTCGTATCCTTGGTGAGCTGCACCCCTCCAACCTTTGCCTCCGTCTTCTCATGCCACTTCTCTCTGTGCCCCAAATCCCCTCCTCTTACAAGCACTCTGATCACTGGGTTAGGCCCCAGCCCAGCAAGACCGCACCTCTACTGCGCCTGCTCACACCCTCCTTCCAAATAAAATCACCTTTCGGGGGTTAGGACTTGAGCGTGTATTGGGGGTTCGCTCAAAGACACACAGCGGCCCCTCAGCATAAGTCTCCTAACCGTCCTCCCCAGCAAAGGCCACTCAGGGTGCGTTCAGAGGACCAGTGCCAGGCTGGGTGGAAACTCCACAGCTGCATGACATGGCTGTGGCAGGCGGTGTCACCAATCTGTCTTTGGTGAAGGACTAGGTCTTTATGTTTGCAGGTTTTCAGGGTTGGAACCATAGCCATGCTGGGCTGGTGCTTGCCGTCCAGGGAGATGAATCTGCTGAATGTGTTGATGTGGTGCTCTGTGTGTCACTCATACACACACACACAGACACACACAGACACACACCTACACATATATACACACACACAGGCACACATACACACACACACAGACACACATACAGGTACACATATACACACCCACAGACACACACAGACACATATACACACACACACAGGCACACATATACACACTCACAGACACACACACACACGCCCACAGACACACACACACACACAGACACATATATACACACACACAGACACAAACACACATACACACACATTCACACACACACGTACATGCGGTGTCCCCCTCTGCGACCAACCCTGGTGATCTTACACCAAGCCCCCTCCCTCTGATAGACAGGTCTTTGCCTCTTCAACCAGCAGTAACTCTTCAGAGCCCTACGTCCTGGTTCTGCCAACAGAACCCACCCCTGGGCTTAAGAAATAAAGTGACAGACAGCACTGCAGCTTCCCGGGTGGGCTTCGCTCCTGAGCCGTCCTAAACAGGCTCACGCAGGTCTGCCTGCTTTTACTGCTCGTACTTGTCTCTATTAACAACGTGCAGTTGAGTTTGACCCGTTTCTCAGCTTCATATAAATAGCACCGTCCTGGCGTCTCCTTCTTGTCTTGCTCTTTTCAGCATCACCTGAAGGAAATTTGCCCATGTGGATATGTGCGGCTGAAAATTCATTCACATTTCACTGCTGTGCAATATTCTGTCCTGTGAGCAGATTACAGTTGATTTTTTTTCAGTCACGGGGCACTGAGGTTGTGACCACTTGTTTGCCGTTACCAATTGCCCTGCTCTTGTGGCTCATGTCATAAAGAATCTGCCTGCAATGCAGGAGATGCTAGTTCGATCCCTGGATTGGGAAGGTCCCCTGGAGAAGGGAATGGCAACCCACTCTAGGATTCATGCCTGGAGAATCCCATGGACGGAGGAGCCTGGTGGGCTACAGTATGTGGGGCTGCAGAGTCAGACACGATTGAGCAGCTTTCACTTTCACTGTCCTTGGCTACTAGCTTCCTTGCACACGTTTAGGGGATTTTCTCTAGGAAGTGGTTCTCAAACCAGTAGCAGCATCAACTGGGAACTCATCAGAAATGCACGTTCCTGGGCTCCAACCCAGACCCACTGAGTCACTGCCAGAGGCAGTGAATGGGAGGAGTGAGTGAGAGGATGATCCCTCCCCAAAGATCAACTCAGCCTGAAAGGATTTCTGAACCTAGCAGGTGGTGGGGTGGGAGATATCAACAGAAACTCACCAAGGTGAACAAACCAGTTAAAAATGGGCAAATGATCTGAATAGATGTTTCTCCCATGAAGATTCACAAATGGCCAATGTGCACATGAAAAGATGATGAACATCATCAATCATTAGGGAAACACAAGTCAAGACCACAATGAAGTATTAATAATGCTCGACACCTCCTAGCATGGCTCAGATCAGAAAGACAGATCGTAAGTGTCACAGAAGATGGGGAGAACTTGGAGCCCTCATACACTTCTGGCGGGAGTGCGAAGTGGTACAGCCACTTTAGAAAACAGTCCGGCAGCTCCTTAAAAGCTTGAACATGGAGTCTCCCTATGACCTGACAATTCCACTCTTAAGGATACATGCCCAGAAGTGAGAACATAAGTTCACCCAGACACTTGTCAACAGATGTTCATGGCAGTGTTATTTAGAATCGCCAAAAGCAGAAACCACCCAGAGGTCCTTCAGCCGATGAATTGGATAAAACAAATGTGGGATGGCCATCCAGTGGAATATTACTCAGTCATAAAAAGGAAAGGAGTTCTGACACACGCTACAATGTAGACGGATCTTGGAATCCTTATGCTGAGTGAAAGAATCCCAGTGCAAAAGACCGTCACACAATGTGTGATACCATTTATATGAAATATCCAAAATAGTAAGTCCACAGAGACAGAAAGCCCATTGGTGGTTACCTGGGGATGGGAGGAGGGGACAATAGAGCAGGACTGCTAGTGAGGGTGGAATTTCTTTTGAGGTGAGGAAAATATTCTAAGACTAATTGGAGGGATGGTTGCAGAACTCTGTGACTATACTGAAAACCATTGAATTATACACTTGAGATAGATGAATTGTATGGTATGTGAATTATACCTTAGTGAAGATGTTCACACACACCCAGAGCAAGCACGTCAGAAATGTTCGTGAACTGCTCTTTATTTGGGGGGCAGACTGGAGAACAGGAGAACTTTGTGACGTGTTCAGGACACAGTCCCTGAGTCAGACACTGGACCCTAGTCGTCCCCACCATGTAGGAGTCGTATCAACCCAGATGAGGGCCTCTGCTTCTCTGTCCTTCATTTGTGCCCCTTTGCAAAATAGATGCTAACAGAGCCTCATTCCAAATGTGATCACATGTGCCACAGGGCCTTTGCACATTCTGGGTCTGCTCCTGTGGTACCATGCACCCTCTACTGTTGCCAGCCACAGGCCAAGGACCACTCAGGACCCAGGGAGAGCCACACCCCAGGGGTTACAGCCTGGAAAATCCCAAGTTGGAACAGAGTGGGCAGCAAACCCTGGCCATAAGGCATTTGAAATGAGGTTGAAAGAAGTCCCAGAGCCTATGAATGGGTTTGTTCCTGATACAGACTGACTTCACACTTCAGAGACGGTGAGAGAGAGATCCTTCTAAGCTCAGGGACAATCCCCACAGAGAAAACTGACAAAAGACAGGGGACACTTTGCTCCAACTTCAAAAGGCTGCATCTGAGCGGGGCCTGGTGCTACCAGGGTCTCCTCCCCATCCCCCACCTCTGCTTAGAGGAAAAAAAAATCCTTGGACGGGATCCATCTTTAACTCACTTGCTGTGTCTGAGGTCCAGACACACGCTGTTTGGACAGCCTGTTTCGGTGGGTGGTCAGGCCGGGGGCCCCTCACACAGAGTTTACAGAGGGTCCTGGCACAAATGAACTGTTGACGACCAATTGGAAGGGCTCAGTGAAATCACAACATGTGAAATATGAAAAGGGGGGGTGGAACGGGGAGAAAAAAGGAAAGAAAGGCCCATTTGGAAGGGATTCAAACAAGCACAATAAGGCAAGGCCCAGGAGTCTGGCCATCAGACACATGTGCCCCCCGCGAGAACCGGCCCCCCTCTTCCTGCCCCGCCAACACACACCGCCTTTTAAGAAAATTTCATAGATTTAAATAGTTTTTCTGCATCAAATACAAGAAACAGACCGACATTTTCTCATCCCCTGTTATGTGGCAGGCTAATATTTGGCCATTTACGCTCCATTGGAGACCATTTCTGGGAGAACGCGGCCCTCTCCAGGTTGGTGGCCGCCCGCCCGGCCACCCGCACCCACCTTGACCGCCGGTGCTGGGCTGAGGTCTGAGAAGGGGGCTGCCCCTCCGCTGGTTTGGGGCACAAAGGGCTGAAAGGGGGGTCGGCTTCCGACCTGTCGAATTGAGGCACACGGGGCAGCCCCGACGGCAGGGAGCGGGGAGATGTGGGAAGGTCCCCTTTGTGGACCCGAGTGCCGAGCAGCCGTCAGGGTGGGCAGTTGATCTGAGCGTAAACTCTAGAATTTGCCCACAGTGGCCTCAGGCTCCTCTTGTTTCAAGAGCTGGAGCGTCATGGGGGATCTGAAGACCCCAGGACCGCCTCCCCTGAAGCCCCCTGGTGCCAGGCCCTGCTGTTCTTGTAGGGGTTTTTGCTCTTTGCTTTTTATTCTTAGTTTCCCCTGGATCCAAAAACAACCGACTGCTTCGTTTTGCACTCTTAAAGAGGCTTTAAAACCATCTTTATTGACGTCTCCTTCTGAAATGTTTCAGTGTTGCTCCACATCCGTTTTCACAGTTTGTGGATGTGGGTACACACGTCCCTCAGACGGACGCCTCTGCCTTCCCCACTGTGAACAGGGCACACGCCACCCACTCTGCTCTTATGAAAGCGGCCGCAGTTTCTGGGACGGGTCTTCCACCCACACGCACGAATACAGGTGGGCGTTTGCAGGAATTTCCCCCAGAATATGGGATCCGTGCATCCTGGGCTGCTCATCTTCAATTTCACCAGTGATTACCAAACGCCGTCTAACGCGAGTGCTGTGAGCTGTGTTCTGACCGCAGCAGACACCCTGCGAGCCACCCTGCTCGGTGTGCTGAGGACACCTGGGCTGCACACACCTCTAAGCTGAAGCGGCGCCCTGCTGTTTATGTTCCCAGCTGCTGGCGGCGATCTGTGCAAATTCTCTGCATCACCTCTCACGTTGTTGCACACTCTTCTCTTGGGTTGTCTGTCACTATTTATAGACGTGTGTTTCAATAGTTCACCAACTGGATAATTACAATACGGACAAACCCTAGCGCCCATCGCACGTGAAGTGCCGTTCCAAGTACACCTGAGATGTCATTATCCATAACCCGTGACAATTCATAGCTGAGGAAGTGGACGGGGTGTAGCCACTGGGAGGTAAATGCCTGGTTACCTAGTCCTTGCTTCCGGCCTGTGGCTTCCCCCCACCACTTCAGGAGAATCTGGGTTTTAATTTTAATATGAGCAGATATGCTGAACTCCTTTGAGGTCTGTGGTATTTGGGTACCATTTGTGAAAGCTGTCCTGTCTCCAAGGCCACAGAGATATCCCCCAATAGTTCCTGCGTAGAGCTGAAACATTTGCCTTCCACATTTAGCTGTATGTCTAATTTTGTGTTCATACACAGATAATCCTATTTATTTTATATTTATTTATATTTAATTTTAAATTTTTATTTATTTGATATTACTTTATGTTTATTTACTATTCTACTTTTAATCTTATTCATTTATGTCATATTTTGTTTTTAGTTTTTTTTTAATTTAGCTTTATTTTTTATTTAATTTGATTTCTTAAATAAACACCTACCCTGACTATGGGGACCCATTCATCAAATTTTGTGGCTTGATAAGCCAGCTGCCCAATACACTAGGACTCTGCTAAAGGGCTTGGAGGTGGTGTGGGAACGGCTGGAACAGTCGTTAGACGGTGTTCTGGTCATAAAAACATTGAGAACCCTTGATCTGCAACCAAAGTTTATTGCCTTTGGGATTATCTGGAGGAAAGGTTACAATCGCTCAACATTTTTTAGGTGTCCTCTGGCCCTGTTTATAGACCAATCCTGCATCCACTTGGCAAATGCCCGTGTCTGTGAGACGCCCGGGTCTGCAGGCCCAGGGTTCCCGATGTAGAGCTCAGGCTGTGCAGGAGGGAGCCGTGTCAAGAACCGCTGGGTTACTCCCACTCACCCTTCATCCCCACCTCTGCCTAGAAGCAGCCTTTGCCCAGGGGCCCCCACCAGAATGCAGAGGCAAAGTGGATTCCAAAGCCAACGCTCCCTCTCTGCTCCAGAACTTCTCAGAGTGACATGTCCCCACTCTGGGGACAAGCGAGTGATTCACGAGGTGTGTAGACAGCACCTGACTGTCTCCATAGTTACCTATTTATTTCAGCCTGAACTGGGGAAAGCATGCTCACACTTCAGCTCATCACACAGCTTAGGTGAAGCCGGCGGGCCGGGTGTGGTCCGGTCCATGCACGTGCATGGAGCCACCCTCCTGGGTCAAAGCCCAGGCTGGCTGTGTGGTCTCGGGCCCTGGGCCCCTTCCTTGCCCCCTCCTTCAGTGTGACACAGGACCCGTCGGCCTCCATCTCAGCTGGCTGTTGCAGACTTTAAATGCCGAGAGGTGAAGAATGTCAGGAGCTGTGCGTGGTACCAAGCAGGCGTGCAGTTACGTGTGAAGCATCGGTCAAGATGTCTAAAGTGACTCCACTTAAAGACACCACTGTCTGAAACACTTTAAATAAGACTGTTTTAAGTATTTTCTCTTCAAGGGAGAATGGCACTAGCTTTCTGTGGATGAGGAGATGACGGCCCTGTAATACCCTCCATCCCCCATGACACTCGGTGCTTTCAAAGCAGGGTTCTCCTGTCCTGGCTATGCTTGAGTTCCAGGGGGAGCTCTCGGGGTGCCCAATGCCTGGGCCCCCCGCCTCAGACCACTCAAAGCAGGGTGCAGCCTGAGCATCAGGAAGCTGCAGATCCCCCAAGACTGCAACTCACAGCACATCCGAGAATCACTATCTGAGCACCTGCCCTCCCACAGTTAGGAGGACCTGGGGGCCCAGGTAGCCAAGTGCAGCGTGGTGGGGAAAGCAAGGACATCTTGTTGGGAGGTGACTGTCACTGCAGATAAGACGGTGGGCCATCCCGAGCAGTAGGGTTAGAGGGCAGGCACCTCGGCAGTGGGGAAGGGTGGGCACTCTGGGAGCCCAGAGGCTGTGGTGGACACTGCACCAGCCTGAGGGGTGACCGGGAGCCGTATATTTAAATTGAGGTAAAGTTCACAGAACTTAAAGTTAATCATTTTACAACAATTCAGTAGCCTTTAGTGCATTCATGACACTGTGTGACCATCCCCTCCATCTCATTCCAGAACCTTTTCTCACGCCAAAAGGACACCTGTACCCTTTAGCAGCCCATCCCATGCCTTTCTGCTCTGCCCCTAGCCCCTGGCAGCGGGTAATCTAGTCTCCATGGATTTACGTATCCTGGATATTTCACGTAAATGCAGTCGCATGACACCAGTCTTCCTCATCTGGCTTTGCTCACCCAGCATAGCGTTCTCGTGCAGGCGCATGTCAGCGCTTCATTCCTCTTCATGGCTGAGTGGCCTCCCACCTTGTGGATGGACCACATTTTGTCTGTCCGTCAATCCAGAGGATGGACGGTTGGGTGGGTTCCACCTCTCAGCTCTTGTGAATGGTGTGCTCCTGTGAACACGTGTGTACAGGTTCTGTGCAGACCTGTGTTCGCACTTCCCTTGGGCAGACACTGGGAGTGGAATTGCCAGGTCACGTGGTCAGTCTAGGGTTACCCTTTGGAGGCCCGCACACCACTCCCCAGCCATCTGGAAGAGCAGTGGGTGGGCGGTCATGTCCTTGCTTCCTTCTGGTGGGAGTGTCTGGGCAGGAAAATGGGGCATCAGAAACTTCCCTCCCAGGAGCATCTTTGGGGAAGACAGCTGAGCCTAGAGCCTCCAACCCCCCGTGACTGAGAGAACTGGGGGAGCTCTCCCTCCCACTCACCGCCCTCCCCCTAATGGGTTCATTCAGAGGATCTTGGTGAGGCTGCTCATTACAGACGCTGTGCTGGGTACAGTACGGGAGCCTCTGAGGGAAAGATCCTACCAGTCAAGGTGCTGAGGGGTATGCAGAGCACCAGGGAGTGAGCAGGCACAGCTGGGTTGCCCGAGGAAGACTGGAGCACTGGTGGCTGGGGGAGCATCCCAGGAAGGCTTCCTGGAGGAAGGGGCTGTCCTCTGCCCTCTCCTTCCCCACCCCCAACACCCAGCACCAGCCTGGCATCCAGTCTTCCCAGCTCTCTTCCGCACACACGTAAAGGTCTTTCTATCTCTTTTGTGGACGGGACTAGATCACGTATGGCCTGAGCATCTTTCTTCTCTCCCTCAAGAGGATGTGGAAATCCCTCCAGCCAGACACACATCTAAGTATCCAAACCAGTGCTATCCAAATCCAAGTGGGGGGATGGAGGAGGGGACAGGGAGGAAGAGGGAGAAAAAGGCAGACAGGGTAGGGGAGAAGCTGGTTTGAGCGCCGAGGAGGCCACCCTAGTATCTCCAGTCTTTGTCTCAAACACCAGCTTTAATTACATGTAGGGGCCAGCAAAGAAAGATATGAACCCCGCAGGGGTCATGACCTCAGAGTATGTCCTTAAAGATACAGAGGGGCTTCCCAGCTTGCTGCTGCTGGAAGGGCAGTATTTTCATGCTCTCCCTTCACTAAAATCTGGGGATGGCCGTCAGCCAAAAAAGCCGTGCCACATTGACCCTTCGCTTTGAACATTAAAACAGGTTCCTGGCTGGAGTTTGTGGTTAGAGATGAGATGCTCACCCCCTGTGAGTGGTCCAGCTCCCTGCCTCCATCACCCCAGGTGCCCCTTCTGTTCAGAGAAGAACTGAAGAGTCTCCTTAAAAAGGAGAGAGGTGAAGTGAGCAGGCAGAGCAAAGTGTACTGGCACTTTCCAACATTTAAAATGAGGGTGTTGTGTATTTTCTTATCAGGAAACACGGGGCAAGTTATGGGTCTAATTCCCCCGTGGGTGGTTTCCTTGGCAACAAAACTGTCCGTGACCGCCAGGCAGCTGAGCAACTTCATCAGGTCCCCACATTGTTTGTGCCTCTTTAATCAACCAAACTTTTTTCTTTTTTAATTTCAACCATTTTTTAATGGAAAATATTTTCCGGAACGACTTGCACATTTCTCAGAGGGTTTAGACATATTTTGAATTTCTCGGGATTCCTTGGGGCCGCTGCTATGAGCCTGGACCACTGGGCTGGGCTTCATTTATTTCACCCTCCTGTGTCAGGGAGGCTGGAGTCACGGGGGATTCACCGGGAGATGAAACAGATGAGCTCCCCGCCCACCAGGCACCGATCTCCTCCACGAGAGGACCAGCGAGAAGCACAAATCATGCAACGCTGGTGTCGGGAGGCACTGAGCGCTCTGAAACCAGAGAAGATGCACGTGCTGAGATGCGGGTCCCATTCCTCAGAGATATGGGGCATTTGCCTCTGTGCTCAGCTGTCCCCGCCGTCTAGTCCTTGCGTGATCCTGGCGATGGTGGTGTAGTCTGTCTGACTCTTTGTGACCCCATGGACTGTAGCCCGCCAGGCTCCTCCATCTATAGGATCTTGCAGGCAAGAATACTGGAGTGGGTGACCATTTCCATCTCTAGGGATCTTCCCCACCCAGGAATTGAGCCCTCATCTCCTGGATTCCTGGAGGTCTCCTGTCTACAGTGCAATGCTTGGTCACGTTAATTATTCATTTATGCTATCTTTCTTTCTCCTACTGCTTTCGTCCTCGAATGGGAATTTCTAAACAAGCCAAAGAAACGGCAGGAGGTCTGGTTCACCAAAGCCCCTGCGCTTCTCCCAGGCCGCTGCCCCGCCACTGGCCACAGGCCGCGGAGCTCCTTTGCCTACCTGGCTACCACGTCGGTGAGCATTAGAGCTGAAAGGGGAGAGGACCCCGAGTGGGAAGTAGCCAGTGCCAAAAGACGGCAGCTGGACGGCAGCTGCGCTCTTGACCCATCGTGATGGCTCCGAAGTTCCTAGATTCACCTTCAGATACTTGCCTGAATTCTGAGGCAAACCTCCTGGCCGTTAAGGCTGCTTCTGCTATGTTCTCAGTCAGGTCTTGCTGGATTAACCAGGAACCGTAAGAACTAGACGAACGGTGGTGAGAGAGGAGTGTTTTCAAGGCAAAAGCAACACGGTCCCTGAGGATCTGTCCCACCCCTGCGGGAACCACTGTCCCCACGGGGACAGGGCGGCTGTGACCACAGGGCCTGAGGCCCCACTGTGCGCTGGGCACTGGAGGCAGCTATCCCGCCACAACCAGGGAGCCCCTCGCCCATGCCTGGAGTAGGGCAGCCTGGGCGGAGAGGCCAGTGGGGCTCCAGATCTCACTGTGGACCAGCTGTTAACCTGGCCTTCCACCTGCCTGTTTCTGTCCCTGTGTGCAAGTGCGTGCTCAGTCACGTCCGACTGTTGGTGACCCCGTGGGCTGTAGCCTGCCAGGCTGCTCTATCATCTACGGAACTCTCCAGGCAAGAATACTGGCGTGGGTTGCCATGCCCTTCTCCAGGGGATCTTCCCGACCCAGGGATCAAACCCGAAGTCTCTTGCATCTCCTGCATTGGCAGGTAAATTCTTTACCACTGCACCACCTGCACTTTCCTGGTTTTCTAAAGTGGAGGATAAAATAGCCTTTATTTCATCAAAACGTTGAGAGGAGTGAATGAGTTCATCCCTGTGAAGTACTTAGGGGAATAGTAACCGTAACAGATGACTGTGACTCTCATTGTCACTGTTACTACTCAGCTGGGGAGGTTTGTGATCTAGCATACGGTTACAGCTCTGAGGGCCTACAGCAGATGGCTCCATACGGTGCCTGGCGTATCAAGAAGTATCCACAATGAATAAATCTCCAACGGGTGTCACTCTGCCACCCGTCAGAATCCCCTGGTGACCTTGAAAACTCCCGATCCTCCAAGTAAATGTTGGCTGTTGTTATTCAGTGGCTAAGTCATGTCTGACTCTCTGTAACCCCATGGACTGCAGCACACCAGGCTTCCCTGTCCATCACCATCTCCTGGAGTTTGCTCAAAATCATGTCCATTGAGTCAGTGATGCTATCCAACCATCTCATCCTCTGTCGCCCCCTTCTCCTCCCGCCTTCAATCTTTCCCAGCATCAGGGTCTTTTCCAATGAGTCAGTTATTCACAACAGGTGGCCAAAGTATTGGAGTTTCAGCTTCAGCATCAGTCCTTCCAATGAATATTCAGGACTGATTTCTTTACAATTGATTGGCTTGATCTCCTTGCTGTCCAAGGGGCTCTCAAGAGTCTTCTCCAACACCACAATTCGAAAGCATCAATTCTTTGGCACTCAGCCTTCTTTATAGTCTAACTCTCACATCCATGACCACTGGAAAAACCATAGCTTTGACTATACAGACCTTTGTTGGCAAAGTGACGTCTCTGCTTTCTAACATGCTGTCTAGGTTTGTCATAGCTTTCCTTCCAAGGATCAAGCATCTTATAATTTCATGGCTGTACTCACCATCTGCAGTGATTAATGTTAAGTATTCACCAGAATCTCACTTCACCGGAATCTCAGGGGTGGGATCCAGACACCAGGAGACGGCACAGCCCCCAGGACATCTCATCATGCAGCCCAGAGGGGTCTCGTGTTGACCTGAAGCCCAGGTTCCCAGAGCAGGTCCCCAAGCCCGCAGCACTTCACCTGGGAGCTTCCTGGGAATGCAGGTTCTCGTGCCCTCACAGGCCTCCTGAATTAGATGTGCTGGGAGTGGGGGTCTTTCACAATGTGGATTACTGATGAGAACACAGCGATCCCCTCCACCTCAGAAGTCCCTGTGCCACGGGAACTGCAGAGGAAAGTTCCTACAGGGCTGTGGGCCTCACCAGCCCCCGAGGCAGTGGCTTCTCTTCCTACCCCCCACTACCTCTTGTTCCCCAGTCCCCCGCCCCAGGCACCCTCCCCCGACACCCCTCCGCATCCCAAGCCCAAAGCCTCTTCACAGCTCGCCAGGAAGCGGCCTATCACGGCCATTTTTCTCCTGTCTGGGCTCTGCCATGTGGCTGATACAGGCGGCCTCCTCTTGTGGAGTCTCCACAGCTAATTAGATCCAGATGCGGCCTCATTAGGGCGGCGGAGGCAGTAGGGCCTGGGTCTGGGGGCACTCCCCACTGTCCGGAGGCACGTCTGTCTGGGAGAGGGGCCCGAGGCCTCCCCATCCCTGAGGCTGGAGGATGCGGGCAGACAGGAGCACCTGCTGCGGAGGAGGGCACAGGTGTGCAGGGCTGTCGTGGGGCCAGCGGGGGCACCTCCTTGGGAAGAGGTCTTCCCACCAGCCCTTCCTCCGAGCCCATCAACCCAGTTGTCCCTGCAGTCACCAGGGGGACTGTCCCACAGGTCCCCCAGAGGGCGTTAGGCCGAGAGGCTCCTCTGCTGGACTTGAAAGCCAGACCTGGACCTGCAAAGGTCGCGTTCCCTCCCACAGGCCTTGTCAGAAATGAGAGGGTGTGTGTTTTCCTCCGTATCTTAGAACCTTCTAGATCAGTAGTTCTCAAACTGTATTGCTATCAAAATCACCTGGAGGGAGGGTGTGCTAATACACAAATGCCAGACCCCATGCCCAGCATCTCTGACGCAGGAGGACTGGGCTGGGAACCACCAGTTACGTTTCCAGCAGGTTCCTAGGTGACGCTGATATTGCTGGTGCAGAGACCTCACTGAGGCTCTGATCTGTGTTAACACAGGGTCTCCAAATCGGCTGACATAAAAATCCTCTGGGAAGACTTCAGTATCTCACAACCGCCCACCCTCTATCCCGGAAGTAGGAGAGGGTGGATAGCGGGGTGCCTCACTGATCCCTCCCCTCAGAGGGGAGACAGATGAGCAGCTCTGAGGACAGAGGGAAATCCAATGGTCAGCAGCCTCCTAAGATGCCCCGGGACACTCTGGGTGGGCCTTAGAAACCCCATTTTGCAGATGAGAACACTGAGGCTCAGCAAGTTCCAGGACTCACTTGGGGTCTCTGCTAGTCAGGCATTGCCCGATACCAAATTGATGCTGTTTCCATGAAGCCCTGTGGCCTCTCTAAGGGGTTAGGGTGAGGGGTATATGTACCCCCAAAAAATATTTCCACAATAGACTTGGTCACAAAATGTTCATAACAGCCTTAATCCTAAGAGCCCCAAACTGGAGACAACCCAGTGTCCATCTGCAGGTGAGAGGGGACCGCATGTGGTTCTTCATGGCATGGAGAACTGCTCAGCAGTCACGTGGATGGAGTGTGTGCACACAGATACAGAACACGGACACACACACTCAGACACACACACCTGTAGGTGAATCCCCACACACCACCCAGCAGAAGAACCCAGAAAGGAAGGGGCACTTTCAGAGCAGCAAAGCCACTTTGCAGTGACTGAAGGCAGACCATGGCCACCCAAAGCCAGCAGGTGGAGAGGGTGGATGGTAGGGAGCTGGGGCACTCTCTAGGAAGGCGACGCTCCATGTCTTATGGGGGTGGTTAAAGGAGCGTGTTGTTTTTCTAGTCACTAAGTCATGTCCAACTCTTGCGTCCCCATGGACTGTAGCTCACCAGGCTCCTCTGTCCACAGGATTTCCAGGCAAGAATACTGGAGTGGGTGGCCATTTCCTTCTCCAGGGGATCTTCCAGGCCCAGGGATCAAACCCACATCACTTGCATTGCAGGCAGATTCTTCAGTGAGCCATCTAGAGAGCCCACAGGGGCTTGAACCTGCATCAAAATGCATCAGGCTGCACGCTTTGTTCAGCTTGAGTCTTGAACAACACAGGTTGGAGACCCTCCACATAGTCAGAATCTAAAGTATAACTTCCAGTTTTTCCCCCGTATCCATGGCCCCACAGTATCCAAAACACTGCATCTGCAGATTCAACCCGCCTGGTTTGTGCGGGGCTGTGGTGTTCACTGTGGAAATGACCCGTGTCCCAGCGGACACTTGCAGCTGAGCGTGTGAATGTGCAGGCAGCTACCCAGCTTCATGGACACTTGTTCCAGTTCTCTGCCCCACACCCTGGGAGTTCCCTGGTAGACCTTTTGTCCCTCGTGGCCAATGCCGCACCTTACACACAGCAGGCTTTGAGTAAAGACCAGTAGGATAAGATTTAGTGGATAAGATGGAGTCCCAAAGAGGTTAAAATTTCCTGGAAGTCGGCAAACCAGTAGATGGAAGGGGTGGAGTTTGAACCCAGGCAGCCTGGCATCAATGACCCTGATCTTCACAGTCACACGATTCTGCCTCTAGCTAGCCTTCCGACCAGCCATCTGTCCATCAGGTGTCCTTCCAACCAGCCCTGCTGCCTCCCTTCCATCCACTCACCCAACCCTCCAGCCATCTGTCCACTCAACCATCCTTCCATCCAAACATCCATCCACCCAGCTGTCCACCCACTGAGCCATTCAACCAGCTCAACCAGCCAGCCATCATCCATCCAAACAGAGAGTACTTGTGGGGTGCCAGCTGTGCGCCAGGTCCTGGAGATGTGACAGAGAACAAGCAACACAAACTCCTCACTCTCCCGGAAGCTCCAGTCCACAAGAGGACACTGACGTGACAGCAGACTTTGGAGGGCTGGGGAGTGGTGAGCCAGAGTGGGTGCAGGGACGCAGCTGGTGGGCAGCGAGTGGAACTGACCCCACCTGGAGCGAGCTGTCCTTGCACATGGAGGCCAGAGCTTGGGCTGGAGGGCCTGAGAATTTGCTCTGAAGTCCTGCCCCACGGGGGCTGCCCCAGGAGCAACATTGTGCAATCACGCAGCTTGTCCACAAACCTTTCTCTCTGTTTGGAAACATCCACACCCACACCAGGGGCTGTCACGCCATCCTCTGAATGTCAGAGCCTCCCACTCACTGAGGCTTCCTGGGCTGTGGAACTCTCCCCTTCCTGGCTTACTTGTCCCGGGCTCCAGACCTCAAGCCCTCCCTGTGCTGATGACAACTGGTGTCAGTGACTTGTTCAAATAACCCCCCTTCCTGCTAATGTGCCAGTGACCATCACCCCATTAGAGTAGCAGCAAGTTACAATCTGGGAAGAAGGCCCTGCTTCAGAAGGTCTCGATGGGGGTGTATCATTTCAGGCACCAGGCTGGACTGTCACCCCGTTCCAGGGACCAGCCTCTCCATGCCCTTCCAGGAACTATCCTTCCTATGCTCACTCTACAGGACTCAGGTGGTAGATGACACCCGTACCTGCCCCCATTTGAGGGGCAAACACAGGACCCAGACAACCCAAGTCACAGTGATTGGCTGGAAGATGTCACATGACCAGCCAGTAAGCATCAACCCCAGGGTGTTGCCAGGACAACAGAATGGAGAATGATCTCCGTGTTTATATCACTAAACTGGCAGAGTGTAATTGGAGCTGCGGGAGACCAGGAAAAAAGCTCTGTAAATGAAAACAGGCTAGAGCAAAGGAGAACCCGGAGGACGGAGCAAGGCAGACGACCATTCAAGTGCCTGGATCCAGCTGTGCCTGAACCCCAGGGACCGGGTCCTTGTATCACGCGATGAGTCTTACAGACTTTTTTGTTTTAAATTGAAATGCGAAGTGAGTCTGTCACTTAAAACTGAGAAAGTCTTTACACAAGAAGAGTCAAACGTGAGCACACAGGGTCAGCCTCATAGAAACACAGCAAGCAGATAGAGTCCAGACACCCCTCCCTTTGAGATCCTCCCCCAACTCCACCCTTTTCTCTCCCAGGTGCATGCAAACTGCCTCCAGGAAGGTCTGGAGGCACCACTCCAGAGACAGGCATTTTGCCTCTGCCAGGCCCCGCGTCCTCAGCTGTCAAGGCTGGGTGAGGGCAGCAACCTTGTCCCCGGGCCCTGCCCCACTCTGGCCATCGCAGTGACTGTGCAGGTCTCTCTTTAGGCCTCTCATCTTCTCAGTGAAGCTGGGTGTGTGTCATTATCATTTGAAATGAGTGAAATTAGTCAGTGGGTACATATAGATCCCTCCCAGCTGGGAAGGATTGGAGGCAGGAGGAGAAGGGGCCGACAGAGGATGAGATGGCTGGATGGCATCACTGACTCGATGGACGTGAGTCTGAGTGAACTCCGGGAGTTGGTGATGGACAGGAAGGCCTGGCGCGCTGCGATTCATGGGGTCGCGAATAGTCGGACACGACTGAGTGACTAAACTAACTAACTAACTAACTAACACATAGATCAGCTTCGTCTTCCAACGTCAAGGAGAGGAGGGGGCAGGGGCTGGGAGAGGGAGACATGACTTCAGACATGACTGAAGTGTTAAAGGTGAATTACTTCTGAGTGACAGGGTTTCCGATGATTTTGGTTCCTTACATCTTTTTAAAAGTTCTGTGTTTACTTTTGGCTGTGCTGGGTCCCCATTGCTGTGAGAGCTTTTCTCTCGTTGCGGCGAGCAGGGGCTCCTCTCTAGTTGCTGTGCGCAGGCTTCTCATGGCAGAAGCTTCTCTTGTCACGCAGCACCGGCTCTAGAAGCTTCTTCAGCAGCATGCGGACTTCAGTAGCTGCGGCTCCCGGGCTCTAGAGCACAGGCTCAGTAGCTGGGCGCACGGACTTAGTTGCTCTGTGACACGTGGGATCTTCCTAGACCAGGGGTTGAACCCTGTCTCCCGCACTGGCAGGTGGATTTTTACAAGTGAGCCGCCAGGGAAGCCCCTTCTTATGCCTTTTTGTTTAGCATTCTCTTTAGGGATATCACAAAGGTGTATCCCTCTTCTAATCAGACCTGAAATAAATTTCATTTTAAAGGAATTAAACCCAGAAATAACCTAGACTTCAAAGTTGGCAGGAGGGAAGAAGTTGGCCGCTGACATAATAGAACCAAGGTGGAGGGGATTTTCCTCGAGAGGAACACTTAACTGTTGGCATTCTCGTTGTCCTTTGGAATTTCATTCTGCTGTACTTGATCTAAAATGGCAGTGAACAGGAGGTTTTCTTGCTAAGACTGTAAAGAAAGTAAGCTGCTAAAGCCCAGTGCAGCCTGGGAGACAGAAATAGATAAGCCCCCTCTACCTGCACACCCCAAATAAGATGGTCAGAGTTTTCCAGTGATAAGTTCTTCTGGTACAGCAGGAAAGTGTGTGTTAGCAGCTCAGTCATGTCCGACTCTTGGCAACCCCATGGATCGGGGCCCACCAGGCTCCTCTGTCCATGGGATTTTTCCAGGCAAGAATGCTGGAGTGGATAGCCACTCCCTTCTCCAGGGGATCTTCCCAACCCACGGATTGAACCCACGTCTCCTGCATGGGCAGGCAGATTCTTTACCACTAAGCTGCCAGGGAAGCCTTCCAACCAGCTGGGAAGCTACCAAACCACTGAGCCTGGTCCCTCACCCCCACCTTCAAACCTGTGTACCAGGGACCCTGTCCTGGGGGAAGGCTGCTCTGTGTGGGTCCCCCTCTATCCTCGCCTAGAAGGCTACCCGCGTTCCAGGATGGCTGTGGGAACCCAAGGTGGGCAGAGATCCTCCTGGTGGGAGTGTGCCCCCCCAGAGGAGGCAGGGGAGGGGCTGGCGAGGTCCAGAGCCCAGCCCGAGGCCACACGTGATTGCCAGGCTATTTTTAACTGATACCAATCTCTGCACCAGGGCCTCAGCCTGGCAGGCCCCTCCTCCCAGGGGGCGCTTCGGCAGGCCAGGGACGGGGATACTGCTCTGGCCCAATCACAGTTTCTGGGATTGAGTCGTCTTTCTCTAAATAAGTAAATTAGCTCTAATACCCTTATTTGCTATCAACCTTATAAACCTAACACAAACCAGATGGGCCTCGCTTCCCGAGCCCCCACGCCGTGTGGCCCAGCCTCCTCGGGTCTGCCCATGGCTAACAGGCTTCCTTGGCCCCCACACCCCTCCCTCCTCATTCCCACGTTAACAGCCCCTCCCCAAGAAAAAAACTTTTGGATTACTGCCCGTATGAGAGGCTTCCTGGGGTCCTCCCAGACCCCCTGGGAAGCGGGCACAGGAACCAGAGATGACTCATTTTCAGGGTCAGCCCAGCAGCACCTTCTGTTCTCCTATCTCATACTTTATTATTTTGTAAAAATAATAAAAAACGCATTGACGAGTTTTCTTCCTTATTGCCAAAGCAGTGCTTTCATTTTTGAAAGAGGCGCAAAAAGAAGAAAATCCAAAATCGCCTCTAATCTCTCCAGTGAGATAGTTAACATCCTGGGAGACAGCCATGGAGATGTTCATCCAGAGCAGAGGCCAGATAGTGAACATCCAGGGCTCTGTGGCTCTTTCTGGCTTCCCAGATAGCTCAGTTGGTGTGGCTCTTCCTGTCCCTGCTGCAACTGCTGAACTCTGCTGGTAGAGTGTGAAAACAGCCACAGGCACCATGCCAAGGAATGGATGGGCTATGTACCAATAAAACTTTATTTACAAAAAGACCCCACAGTCAAGCAGGCTTTGGGCCACCTTGAGCCCAGGAGCCGTAACTAGCTGACTGACCCCTCATCCAAAGCAGTGCTGTAGAATAGAAACAAACTGGGAACCACATGGTAACTTAGTGTTTCCCAGAAGTCCACATTAGAAAAGGTAAAAAGCAGCTGAACTCTGTGTGCATAATATATTTTACTTAACCTAAAATAGACAAAACGGGCTTCCTGGCCAGCTCAGTAGAAAGAATCCACCTACCAATGCAGGAGACGCAGGTCTGATTCCTGGGTCAGGAAGATCCCCTGGAGAAGACAGTGACTACCCACTCTGGTATTCTTACCTGGGAAATCCCATGGACAGAAGAGCCTAGCGAGCTACAGTCCATGAGGTTACAAGAGTGAGATACAACTGGGTGACTAAACAGCAACAATATAAACAAAATACTATTTTGATGTGAAACATGATGCTGAAAACCTATCAATGAGATGTTTTATATTTTTGGTACCAAGTCTTCAAACTCCAGACCTTATTTTATACTTACGCTGCTGCTGCTACTGCTGCTAAGTCGCTTCAGTCGTGTTCGACTCTGTGCGACCCCGCAGAAGGCAGCCCACCAGGCTCCCCCGTCCCTGGGATTCTCCAGGCAAGAACACTGGAGTGGGTTGCCATTTCCTTCTCCAACGCATGAAAGTGAAAAGTGAAAGTGAGGTCGCTCAGTCGTGTCTGACTCTTAGCAACCCCATGGACTGCAGCCCACCAGGCTCCTCTGTCCATGGGATTTTCCAGGCAAAAGCACTTATAGCACATTTCAATTCAGAATAGTCTCATTTCAGCTGCCCAGGAGCCAGGCGCGACCAGAAGCCACTGTGCCGGGGGTGTGAGTCCTTACCACACTTGACCTCCCACGTTGTCTTACAAGGCGGCATCCTCCACTCTGTGTACCTGGTCACCATCAGCTACTTAACCTCTCTCTGTCTAGTTCCCTCATCCATCAAGTGAAGATCATAAGTGCATATCTCATAATGTGGGTGTAAGGACTGAATGAGAAGATGCTTAAAAGTCTAGCCTTAGGTCTTGTGAACAATAGACGATCAGTAAGTGTAAACTTCTAGGTTGGCTGTGGGCATGAAGGCAAAGCCAGAGAAAAAACTGGTTCTTGTTGGTATTCTCCTTATCCTCAACACCAAGACTGCTTTAGGAAAGAACCATCCAGGGCTTCCCTGCTGGCTCACTGGTAAAGAATCCACGTGCCAGTGCAGGAGACACGAGTTCGATCCCTGATTGGGAAGATCCCACATGCCATGCAGCAGCTAAGCCCACACACCACAACTATTGCTGCTATGCTCTAGAGCCCAGGAACCGCAACTGCCAGAGCTTGTGACACACACTCAGAACACACACACACACACACACACACAAAGCCACCACAATGAGAAGTTTGAGCACTGCAATGAAGAGTGACCCCCCGGATGGATCACTCACCTAAATGGAAGATGCACAGCTATAAAGTTCCCAGGAAAAAACCCAGATGATAAAATCTACATCACCACGCCTTTGGCAACGAGTGCTTAGATGGCACCAACAGCACAACCCATCCAAGAACGAAATGAACACATTGTCTCACATCAAAGTTAAAAGCATTTACTTTGTAAAAGTAAAGAAAACGTTAACAGAATGATAAGATAAGCAATAGACTTGGAGAAAATATTTGAAATCATGTATCTGGTAAAAAGGACTGGTATCCAGAATATATTAAGCACTCTTAAAACTCAACAATAAGCAAACAAACCAACCAAATAAAAATAGGCCAAAGATCTAAACAGTCACTTAACTTCAGCAAAGAAGATATATGGGTGGCAAATAAGCATATGGAAAAGTGTTCTGCGTCATATGGCATTAAGGAAATACAAATCAAAACCTAAAGAGAGGGACTTGCCCAGTGGTCCAGTGGTTAAGACTTCACCTTCCAATGCAGAGTGTTCGGGTTCGATCTTTGGTCAGAGAGCTAAGATCCCACATGCCTCTTGGCCAAAAACAAACCCTCATAAAACAGAAACAATATTGTAACAAATTCAATAAAGACTTTTTAAATGGGCCATATTAAAAGAAAAACTCAAAAAACGTACAGAGATATCATAACATACCTCTCAGAACAACTAAAATCCCAGAACCTGATGGGAATTCCCATTCCCTGATGGTGCCACAAAATGGCACAGTAACCTTATAGACAGTTTGGCATTTTCCTATACAGTTATACATACACTCATTATTATTGCTCAGGCTCTAAGTTGTGTCCAACTCTTTGCTACCCTATGGACTGCAGCACACCAGGCTCCTCTGTCCTCCATTATGTCCCAGAGTTTGATCAAATTCATGTCCACTGAGTCAGTGATGCTTTCTAACCATCTCATCCTCTGCTGCCCCCTTCTCCTTTTGCCTTCACTCTTTCCCAGTGTCTGGGTCTTTTCCAGTGAGTCGGTCAGCTCTTCACATGAGGTGGCCAAAGTATCAGCGCTTCAGCTTCAGCATCAGTCCTTCCAATGAATATTCAGGGTTGATTTCCTTTAAGAACACTCATTATACACTCTAGCAGCCCTACTCCTGGGATTCATGCTGTTGCCATGTGGGTCTGCCAACTAAATGCCAGGGCCATGAGGCAGGGGTCCCACAGGCAGGCGGCTGGGCCCCGGCCCCCAAGCAGTGGGAGTTTGAGTTTTCTGAGCCCCTTGCCCACCTGCATGGACCTCACACCTCACCCCTGCAGCTCAGTCCTGTTCTCCTTGTGAAGTCCTCTTATCTGTACACTTTCTCCTACATTTATAACATATACCCCACTTGTCCTTAGGCTTCCCTGGTGGCTCAGACAGTAAAGAATCTGCCTGCAATGCAGAAGACCTGGGTTTGATCCCTTGGTTGGAAAGATTCCCCTGGAGGAGGGGATGGCAACCCATTCTAGTACTCTCGCCTGGAGAATCCCCATGGACAGAGGAGCCTGGCTGGCTGCAGTCCACGGGGTTGCAAAAAGTCAGACACCATTGAGCAACTAAGTACATACAGCACCCATTCTGAAACTTCCCACCCAGGCACCCCTCTGGCAAGCGCTATCAGCGCCGCACACAGGCTTCAAAGTCGTCTTGACCAGGGCTTCTTAGAACCTCGCCACTCCAGACCTCATGTGACCCACGGGGAGGTGAGGAGAAAGCCAGCAATTTGCTCAGACTTATCTGACTGCAAACTGGTCTTTTCCCACCGAGGCTTTCATGGTATTTGAAGGTGGGGAGATGGGCCCTCACAGAGCTCCCCAGCAGTCTTCCAGATAGGTCTTGTTATCAGCCCCATTGTGCGGATAAGGAAGTTGAGACCTGCAGAGAAGTTAGAGCCTTTGTTTGCTCAAAGCCACAAGTGTGTAAAAACGGGCTGGATTCTGACCCAGGCGGCCAAGCTCCACAGCCCACCCAGGGTCTGGCCCACCTGCCCTTTGGGGTCCCGTCCCAGCCCTACAGGGAGCTTTCAGCCACCCGGGCCCCTCCCACCCTTGGCTGCCCCATCCCCCCCATCCCCACTGCTCTCAGACTGTGCCCCCGCTTTCCTGGATGCCAGCACCCCAGAACCCGAAGCTTGGCCTTCTGCCTCGACAGGGGTTACAATGGCCAAGACCTGCCCTGCGGTCCTCAGGGGCCAGATGCTCCAAGAAGCTGAGCTGATGTCAAGCTTGGTGGGGGCCTCTCTGGGAAAGTGAGTCAGAGTTGGGTCCCCCAGCGGAAGGGCCAGAGCTTCCACTCCCAGCAGCATCCCTGGAGGAAGGCTGAGGGCCATGGGCAGGCTCGGGGCAGGAGGCCGGCTTCCAGGCCATGGCCGGATTTATGCTTATCACTTCTGCGGGCAGCTTGGCCTCCAGGTTTGCTCCAGGCCTCAGAGCTTTCCTGAGCTCCTGGCAGCCTCTTGTGTCCTCGTAAGATGCGCCACCCAAGGCCATGCCCTTATCTGGGGCCCAGCCCTCTCCCTGGGCCTCAGGCTCCCCAGGGAGTTGCTTCCGCCCAAACCCACAAGAACCCTTGGCAGCTCCCCTCTCAGGAGCCTGCCCACCTGGGAATTTAATGTTCGCCTCCCTCTGGGTAAAAAAAGACCCCCATCAAATTTATTCTAGAAGCACACTATCCTGCGGGGAAGCCAAGAGAGGGAGTGGGAACACAGCTCCTGACGGAGATGGAATTCTCCAGACAGAAAAGGTGGAAGTGAGTAAGTAGTTATCAGCTTCCTCAACTGCGGAACGGGGCTAAGGTGGTTCTTATCTGGGAGGGTAAGTTGTGAAGACAGACGAGGCGATAAACACACAGCTCCTAGAGGAAAAAAGGGCACAGGGTTACTCTACACTGGTCATCTTGTAACTGTTACTGCTTCAGTAATGACCTTCATAACAAGAGCAACTCTTGAGACTCCCTTGGACTGCAAGGAGATCCAACCAGTCAATCCTAAAGGCAATCAACCCTGAATATTCATTGGAAGGACTGATGCTGACGCTCCAATCATTTGGCCACCTGATGCGAAGAGCCAACTCATTGGGAAAGACCCTGATGCTGCAAAAGACAGGGCAGGAGAAGCGGACGACAGAGGATGAGATGGCTGGATGGTGTCATCGACTCAATGGATGTGTTTGAGCAAATTGCGGGAGATGGTGAAGGACAGGGAAGCCTGGCGTGCTGCAGTCCATGGGATTGCAAAGAGTCGGACACGACTGAGTGACTGAACAGTAACAGTAGCGTAATAGCCACAACACACTGACATCACAGCCTCACTGTACACAGCGGCTCCCTGCTGTACACCCTCTCCTGCTCCATGGGGACGAATGAAGACCCGCAGTCTCCAGTGCGGAAACCAAGACTCCTGACTGTGAACTTGAGCCGCTGCCCACACACCCCTCCCACCCCAGCCCTCGGCTCCCACGGTTGCCTCTCAGCTCTTATATAGTTTTGCCAGGTTGGGGAGGAGGAGTTCAGAAGAAGTCCAGATCTCCCCACCCAGACATCCGTGTACATCCATGGGAGGCAAGGAGGACCTCCGGTGGACTGAGTCAGTTTCCCTGCATGTGGCTCCTGCACAGGGTGCTGCCTGGCCCCAGGCAGTGGCCCAGACGCCCAGACTCAGGTACCTCCATCATGATGGATCAAGAGAGCTGTTGTGCGGGCTGAGTTTGGATAAAGAGCACGAAGCCCATGAGGTGGATTCTTAGCCTCTAACACCCTCGGTCCAACCCCCAGGACCTTGCAGGTGGGGCATTTTTTGAAGAGAGGGTCTTTGAGGCAGTGATTAAGTCAAGGATCTTGAGGTGAGACCATCCTGGAGTGCCTGCGTGGATCCTGGATCCCACGACAGGTGTCCCGATAAGAGGAGAGGAGAGGGGGTGTGGGACAGACCCGCAGGGAGAGACCACCTGAGGATGAAGGCAGAGACTAGAGTGAAGCGGCCACAAGCCAAGGACACCGGGGTCATGGCTGCTTGAAGGGCCCTCCCCCGACTTCACACCTCTTCCTTCCAGAGCTGAGCAAGGACGCCTTTCTGTCGTCATGAGCACCCCTGGCCTAGGCCCCCTGATTTTGTTACAGCAGCTCAGGCTGCTCCCAGCATGTGGCTCACATTTGGTTAAGGGGCAGCTGTCCTCCCATCAGCAGGTACCTGTATGCCCCCACCCCTGGCCTGGCACCCAGGGCACAGCAGTGATGGAGACCTGCAAGATCTCAGGGTCTCGAGATCCTCGTCTGCCAGGAAGAGACCAGAAGCGCACCTGGGCTCCCATCACCCACCCCACTAAAAGCCTGTAGTCTTCATGCCCCCCAGAAGCGAACCAGAACCAAGCTACTGGGGCTGACGACACTGCCTCCGGGGCCTCAGTTTCCTCATCTGTAAAATGGGCTTATTAGGAGCTCTTCACCTGCAAACACCTGCACATTGGATATTATTATATCATCTGCATTAAATCATGGAGGTGGACACCACAGTCTGTTCAAGTTAGGGACACCCTGATTCCAGGCGAAGAGTCCACTGGCTTCTTCCTTACAGAGGAAAACCAGATCAGTCCCCCTGCACATGAGCCCTGAGATCCCAGAGAAGTGAGTTCAGTCAGGGCCGGCCCAGGAGCAGCCGAGTCCTCCAGCGGCCACCTCCCCCAGGCCCGGTAGGGACTTAATCCATCCCACATGCAGCCCTGGCAGGCGCTGACCTTTGCCCATTAACCCCGAGCCCCGCTGCCCCGGCGGAGAACTACCGTCTGTCCCCGATAACCTCCCCGACATAATTCAGCCGGCCTCACGCAGGCTGCAGAGATGGGCCGATAACACCGCCCGTTCTGGGGTCAAGTTAGCAGGGCACAGCTGACAGCCCTCACTGCCTGTAAAAAAACAAGAGCCGTATCACTGGCTTTAGGAAGTTACCGCCATGCTTTCTTCTCCCTAGAAACCCAGAGGAAACAGTAGAAGGCCAGCAAGGCTGGGAGGAGATGCCGTCCCCACAGACAGCAGCACGGCCGCCCCGGAGAAGTCTCTCGCACACCCCTGAGCTGCCTTTGGCTAACAAAGTGCAGTGTGGCGCTGGCCTTGGTCAGTTTTCTCAAATAAAGCTGTAACATGGGCCCAGGGTCCTAAGGGAGAGCCCCGGGGCCCAAGGCCACAGCCAGCTTCCCCAGGGACACTGTGAGGCCCTGATGCTTTTACATGAAGTCAGGTGGGCGGGCAGGTGGGTGTAACATTGCAGGGGTCCAGGAGCTCAGCAGGGCAGGGCCCCCTAGAAAGGGAGCAAGGCCTGCCCCTGAGGGCTCAGAATCAGCAGGCCTAGGTCCAAGCCCAGCCCCCACACCCAGCTGAGCATGAGCAGCCTTGGAGAAGGCACATGGCTTCTTGGCCTCAGTCTTCTCATCTGTCAAGCGGGGGTAATGGGTGGGGGTTGGAGACTGGTGCTCCTGGAAGCTCTTAGTGCAGAAGCTAATGGTTCAGTCAAGAGTGTCTCCTGCTCCTTCCGGCCTTGAGGTCGCGTCACCCCGATAGCTTCTCACTGGGCGGGCAGGCCCCATAAGCCCAGCTGGCCCCCAGGGATCAGGAGGCCTGGATCCCTGTGGATGATGCTGCTGGAGCAAGTCTCCCATCCCATCCCTGCCCGACTTCCCCATCCAGGACCCCTTCTCACCTGTGAACTCGAAGTGGGAGGGCTGTCAGGGTCCCTGCCATCACCCCAGGCAGGCTGCCAGGACTGCTACCCACACAGCAGGCGTGGTCCAGCACAGTGCCCACCTCCCATCCTGCAGGGCCCTGCAGGCGGAGGCCCTCACCCCGTGGCCAAGCTCTTGAGAAACAGAGTCAGGACTTGATACCTAGATGTGGGGAGCACAGAATATATACCTAGAAATATGAACGTGGCTTTGGACTGGGTAGCAGGTCACAGCCGGGAGAACTTGATGGGAAAAGCGAGATGGCCTTGAACCGCTAACGGGAACATGGAAGTCAAGGGTGGCTGGTGAGGACTCGGGAGGGGGCGGGCGTGGGGGGCCCCAGGGGAGGCAGCAGTCTGAGAGAAGACCCGTGTCCCTGAGCAGGCTATGTCCACCCCGCCCCTCCCACCCTCTGGGCCTGGGAAAGCAGCAGAGGGGAAAGGGGAGGAAGGGGGTTGCAAGAGCCCAGGTGCTGTCCAGAACCACACCAGGGAGCTCTGGGCCACGGAACCGCAGCGGCAGGAGCTGCAAGGAAGCCATGCTGGGCTCCAAAACAGAGGGAAGGGGCCGCTTTCTCTGAGCCCGCTTTGCCAGTCTGGACTGAGCAGTTTAGAGACTCGCTACTCAGAGCGGGGTCCCCGGACCAGCAGCTGCAGCATCACTGGGAAGCTCGCTGGAAATGTGGAGTCTCAGGCCCCACCCCAGGCCCTTTCAATCAGAGATTCTGCGAGGCAGCCAGCCTGCCAGCATCAAGAGCGTGAGGGGTTTTCTGTTTCTATGCACATCTCCAGCTTGTTTGGAAACAGCAAAAAATACATGCACTTACACACACATAGTAATATATGCATATATGTGCATATATATTGTATATACTTATATATAAATATAGGCATGTATAGGAATATATATAGTTATAAATCCCGTGTTCGTAAGATTACTTGAAAGAGATGTTCTCTTTTACAGCAGTTGAACTTGTGAGTGGCCTTTTTAAAATATATTTATTTATGTGTATTTATATTTATTTATTTGGCTGAGCAGGTCTTGGTTGTGGCACGTGGGATTTTTTCCGTCTTTGTTTCAGCATGCAGGATCTTTAGCTGTGGCACGTGGCCTCTAGTTCCCTGATCAGCGATGGAACCTGGGCTTCCTATATTGGAAGTGCAAAGTCTTAGCCGCTGGACCACCAGTGAAGTCCCTTGAGTGGTCCTTACAAAAATGCTAGGCAGCCATGTTATTTCTCAGCCTCTCCGTGTTCATTTAGTCTTGATGTTAAGAATGTTTCCTGAAATGTAAAATAATATACAGAAAAGTTTGTTAACTATGAGTGCATGGATCAATGAATCCTCTTAAAGTGACCGCTTTGTGTACGCAGCCCCCCGGACCAGGAGAAAGAAGGTGACCTGACGTCCCCCAACCCCCCCACAGCCCCTCCCAGGCACTGCTCCCCGCCCCAGGACCCATGATTCTTTAACAGCCTCGTTTTGGCCCTCCCACTGTATCTCATTCAAAGAAATGTATAATCAACACTCTGATTCTACCCATATGACTTGTTAGGCGATGCGGCAACATCATCTACTTACATTTATTGGCAAAGACTTCAGCCCCTACTTTGCTGGGCGCCCTCCATCACTGTGACCCGGGGTCCCTGCTCTCACAGCCCCTCTCTCCCTCTGGCCTGTGCTCTCCACTCCCAGAGACCCCGACCTCATTTGTTCAGGAACCACCGTCGTGGGTGGAAGAGGATGAGGGTCAAGGTGCAGATCCCATCTCCACACTCTGCAGCTGGGGGACTCAGTGTGTCACAACAGCCTCAGTTTCCTCATCTGTAAAATGGGTGTCTCGATAGGCCCTCCCTTGCAGGTGGCTGTGAAGGTCAACTCTGTGGGCTGGTGTGTTAAGTGCAGGCAGCCCAGCCCCTGTGGAGGGGACGCTGGCGCCAGCCCTAGGATTGGAGCCCCAGCTCCCTGACTGTACCATGGGCCTGGCAACAACCCCTTTTGCAGGGTCAGGGGGAAGAATGATGTCTGTGAAAGGTCTGGCATGTAGGGAAAGAGTCTTGCTGCCCCAATGTGTTATTTATGTTATTATTATCGTCATCTACCTGGCTCAGGAGGGCTACCTCCTCGAGGCAGGTGGAGGTCACACAGAGGGCAGCCGGGGAGGTCTGGACCCCGCCCCCCACCACGTTCCCCCTCCATCTGGGAGATAAAGTCTATCAGGGACCATCTGGGCCGGGACGTGTCAGTTGTAACCTCTAGGAGAGCAAATGTGTCATCAGCCAGAGGCCAGCTCCCCAGGGCTGCAGATAACCCAGAGACCCTCATGGCTGGCGCTCACCCACGGAGAAGCAGGGAGGCACCCCCCGCCCCAGACACCCCATATAGAGCCCTGCCCTCCCCTACTCTCACCTACCCACCTTCAGCTGGCCTCCTCCCGGCACCAGGAGACACACAAAGACACTCATGTAATGAGTGAGCCAGAGAGGTGCTGGGTCCGCTTGGCCACTTGGCACGTTATAAATCACCACCCTCTGATAAAGCCCAGCTTTCCTCCACCCAGGACGCTGGCCCTGGGAATTCCACCTGCCTTTTGAGATCCGCTGAGTGTGTGGCCCAGCAACCCCAAATCTAGCAACTTATTCTCCAAAGCCAGGAAGCAAGGGTGTGTGTCAAGTTATTTAAGAGGCAAAAATACAGGAGCCTTACAATAATGGTGATGATTATCATCTTGCCCGTTGTCTCAAGGGGCTAATCTGCCAACCTCCAGTTTAAAAAACGATATTGATTTGTTTTGTAATTACAAACATCATCCGAGTCTGCAGAGAAGCTAGAAGCCGGGCAGCAGGAATGTTTATGTTGCCTGGTACACCACTGCCACTGTGGATAATGCAGCCCCGCCAAGGCCCGGAGGTGACCAGGCAGGTGAACCTGGGGACGGATTCATGAGCAGGGGGCAGAGAGAGGAGCCGGGTCTCAGACCCGCTCTGAGGACAGCCGCTGCCCATGTGACTAATGGACCTACATGCAGGCTCCAGGCCAGATAAACGCATCCCCTGGCCAGGCCATTTTTCCTCCGCTATCTCCTGTTGAGGCCACGCTAACACCCCGTCAGCTGCCTCTGATGGATGGGCTCGGGGGGCCCAGCCCACCCCTTGTGCCGACCCTCAGGGGAGCTTGGCAGAAGCAGCCTGCTAATCTTCAGGACTGGTTCTCTTTGGGGTGAACAAACCCAGACTAGAGTTTCTCATACTCTACAGACACCTATGCACACACACACGTCCACGCACACATGTCCACACACATACACACTGCTATGCTCGGTCAGTCAGCTTATAAAGCTTGAAACTCAGCAAGCTCAGCTCCTAAGAACTTGTCTGAGTTCACAATGCCAGACACTCAGCTTCTTATTAACCCTCTGTGAGTCTATATAGGGGTTGCACTCAAGTTCCCAAGGGACTTCCCCGGTGGCTGAGACGGTTAAGAATCTGCTTGCAGTGAGACAGACCTGGGTTCAATCCCTGAGTCAGGAAGATCCCCTGGAGAAGGGAGTGGCAACCCACTCCAGTATTCTTGCCTGGAGAATCCCATGGACAGAGGAGCCTGGCGGGCTGTGGTCCTGGGGGTCGCACAGAGTCAGACACGACTGAACAACTCACATACTTTCAAGGTGCCCACAGGAGTTGGGATGAGGAGGCTAGCTGACCACCACTTCCCAGGAAAGACCACACCAGCCCGTTGTGGCCTGTCCACTTGCCTGCTGACTCAGACCCCAACGTTTCCTGGGAGAAGCCAGCCAACAGTCCCTGTGCCCCTTAATCCTCAGACAGCCAGAAACAGCAGAGCGATCCTGAAGCCTCATGCCAAACACTCCACCTTCAAGCGATAAACTTCCTGTCAAGCGAAATAGAATGAGCTGCACAGGCTCCAGTTACAAAATGGACGTGGAAGCGTCACGTGGCCACGCCAGATAAACAGTGGACTCCCCGAATGCTCCGGCCTCTCCGCGTTCCATCCATGCCCGTTGCAAACCCCACCCCTCACCCCAGCCGCCTCCGGGGAAATGACAAACACCGGATGGAACCAGTGGGACCCCGGAGGCCGGATGCCCACCGTCCAGGACTGTTTATGCTGAGGCCGTCCTGGAAGAAAAATGTGAGAATGCCTTTTCAGAACATGGTGGCGAGCGAGGCCCATCCGGGTGCCAGGGAAGCCACACAATAGGGGCGAGTGCGTAGCGGAAGGACAGGGCTAGGCACGGCCGCCCTGGGGATGGAGTGGCCCCCGCCCTCCTCTTTCGGTCCAGGTCCTACAGAAGGCGCTGGGTCCCGTTCTCCAACTGGTACTCCGTGTTGACCTCCCTCGACCCGGCAATTCGTGGGAGCCAAATCCATCGTCCCACTGATTGGCCAGGAAAACACTGAGTTCTGGGCAATGGACCCTCAGGCGGCCCCGCGGTTCCCTTGGGAGAGTCATTTGTACAAGTCCTTGCACCAATACAAGGTACCAAAACAAGTCTGGAAGCAGGTTTTTAATTATCATTTCGGCTCAAAGGCTACTTGTTCATTCAGAGGCAGGCGAGTTTCTCCAAAAAAAAGCCCAGTTTGCCTGAGCTCTTGGCCACATCGGCTGCTCAGATGATGCTCCTCACCCTTTCGCAAGGAGGAATCTGGATGCACACAGGTCCTCAGGGATCTGCAAGAGAACCAGGCTCCTCGGCAGCATCACCCTCGCTAGTGTCCTATCTCACCAAGAACCAAATTTCTTGAGATAGCGGCCCAGAAAAAAAGCCAGTCAATCAGTGCTTATGAAAGCTCCACCAGGCACAAGGTGCTACTGGTTAAGACTCACCAATCCCAGAGCCAAGCGCTGGTTGCTCCTGGGACTGAGAAAGCTCACCTTGGATTTCCAGGAGACTAGCTTTGGGGCTCCTCAGATACCGTGTCTCAAGTAAGGGCTCTGCCTTCCTATTGCTCGTAGCTCCGTGACTGTGGCCACGTGAACTTGCCCCTCTCTGCCTGGGTCTTCTCTGCAAAATAGAGATAACAGTCATGTCTGCCCTTCGCCAGCGGCCAGTTGTGGAAGCCGAATGAGAAGATGCACGTGAAACTCCCAGCCTTGCTCTTGGCCTCACAGATCCGCTCTGGACAGTGAGGGGGTCGGGCTGTGTCTAACAGACCCCAGCTCAAAAGTCCGTCTCTCTCCTTCACAGGAGTCCAAGCTCTGCTCCGCAAAGTCCACAGCAGGCTGGGGTCCTCCATCCTGCCATCCCCCGCCTCGCATGTCCTCATCCGCTGGGTCCACAAAGGGAGGGGTACGGGACCCCAGGCAGGTCCAGAACCACACCATCTCAGCCCACTGGCCAGCACTGTTCACGTGACCACATCCGGCTGCAAGGCACGCTAGAAAGTGGGGTCCCTATTTGGGACCATCATTTCCCTCGCTTGAATTTGGGAGTGCTGTTCTACAGGGAAAGGGAAGATGGATATCAGGGGCCTGCAGACAGTCTACTCAGTCTATGCGATAATAATTGTCTCCATTTTACAGTTGAAGACGCCGAGGCTCAGAGAGATAAAGGGCACCACCCCAAAACACACAGCTTCTGAGCCTCACCCAGGGGGTTTCACCGCCCCCTAAGCAGTGGTCACAGGGGCCTGTTTACTCCACACTAACTCATGAGTCTTGGTGAACAAACAGGATGGTCATCTGGGGGCAAGGGGAGGTTTGCAGGCCGGCCTCCGTATGTCACCAGGCCTCCCAGGAAGAGGCCACAACTGCCCAGGGTGGCAGGGCGGCCTCAGGAATGCGGCTGCTCCAAGGTGGGAGGTGGCCCAGGAGGCCCTCTCCACGTGGGCCAGTTATTTTTGGAGTCTCCAGGGATTAAGAGAGCAGAGAAGGAGCCTCTCCAGAGGAGCTGAGGGTCCTCCACCCCACTCCAGCCCAAGCGCTGTCCTCCCGAAGCCTCGCTGGGCAGCGTCCGGTGGGGCAGCAGGGGCAGGGAAGGGGCAACCCTGGACCCCTGCTCCTCTCTGAGCCGACGTGGCGGGGAGCTCATCACTTCACCCACTGGGCCCAGGGCCAGGCGCCCCACGCGCATCATTAACCCTCAAGGACTGGCATCGGCCCCACGTGGCTGCACCACCACCACGCCATCCTCAGCAAGAAATGACTGCCCAGTGACTCAGGTGGCCCCAGAGGGGCTTGGAGGCCAGGCCACCGGGCACCTGTCTACCAGCCTCATCCCACACGGAGCCACCGTCTTCTTCATTGAGGTCAAGCTCAGTGGACACGCGGCTCCAGGAGCCCCTCCCTGCAAAGGCTTTTACACTGGTATTCTGGAGCCACCCTGTGAACAGGTCTCGGGAAATTGAAGAGATTCAGGTTCTGTGGCCACGCTGGGTGTTCAGCCCGGACAATTTGCGTACAGACTGTGACCCTGGCCTTCCTGGCTGTGCTTCCTATTGAGAGCCCCCGGCCCCCACCCCGCGGCCTCAGTCTTCTCATCTGTGACCTGGGGATGTGAGTGACCGTTGGGCGGGGCTGCTGGAAGAAAGCTGTCTCTTCAGTGGTGGCAGCGGTGGGCACTGGCATCTTTGTCTTGCTCTTGAGCTTTCCTTTAAGTTTGAAACAAGATCAAAGCCTAAAATAATTAAATGCACAGAAGGAGAGATGGAGGTAAATCTACAGATTAAGGCAACCTCAGCGTCACCCTTGACCCTTGAGATTTAAAGCCTGGTGCCTGCCCCCTGAGAAGCTGGTCTGGGACACAAATAACCGCAACCCAGGGAGAGGGCGGGGGCGGCTCGGCACCAGCCCTTAGCCCAGAAGGCCCTTGCGCGAGGCTGCAGAGGAGGCCTGGCTCCTTGAAACCAAACAGTGCCTGTTGCAAGACCATCACTTCCCACCATGAGGAGACCGAAGCTCAGGGGGGCCAGGGTTATGGGTCACCCCCTCCTCGGTGGAGGCTGGGATCGCCCCGCTGTGGGCTCAGTCCTGAGCCCCTGTTCCCAGGGGAACCAAGGTGCCAGGCGGTGGTGTCTGAGCTGCCTGCTGACACTCACGGAGACCGACGTGGCCGGGGCGGGTGGGGCGGGGGCCGAGGTGCGGGACTCGCCCGAGGCGTCCATCCCAGGGGAGAGGGAGCCGAGGCCTGCATCCACCAGCCCCCACGTGTCCCAGGCTCAGGGTGCCCTTTCTGGTCTGCCTGGGGCCGGGCCTGCTCTGAAGCCTCAGGCTGACTCCAGGTACACGGGGAGGAGGCCAGCGGTTCATCAGGAGGCTGGAGGGCCAAGGGGTGGACACGGGGCAGCCCTCCGTGTGGCCGCGTGTCTGCTCCTGGCCCGCTCGCCCTTTCTGTGTCCCTCCTTTCGCCACACTCTCCTAAGTCTTAGTATCTTTGATGACAAGAAAAGAGCAACAGAAGTCATTGTGAATTCTTACAAAAACACAAGAACTGTTTGCCCCAGATTTCTCCCCAGGAGAGTCGGCTCGCAGTGGGGGGCGCCTGGGCACAGCTTCCTTCCAACCAGGTCCTGCCTCCGGCCTCACGCCCCCGCCCCACCGCCATGCCTCCCCGGACACCTGTGGCCCATCGGGTGACACGTCATTGTGTATTTGAACAAGCAGCGGTGTCCATCAGCAGCCTGAGGCCACCACTGCCCGGCTTTGATGACCCAGTCCTGACCAGGCCCCTTTTAGACAGAAATTCCTCACTTGCTGGTGGTCAGGATCAGAGTGACTCCCACATGGGAGTTTCCCTTTTTGATTCTGGGATGTTGAAATGATTAAACATCGCCTGGGGTGGGGTGCGGGGCATCCACGGTGAGTGAGGGTCTGCACCACTTGGGGGATGGGGGTCTCTGCACAGAGAAACAAGTCCCTTCTCCTCCCAGGCCCCAGCCAACCTGGGGATGCACGACAGAGAGAACGAGGCGTCAGGCCAACCCAGAGAATTCCAAACCGGCTCATGGGAAACCACTTGTGCCTTTTCCCCCGACACAGAACCAGGGTCATCCCCTGATCAGAATAAATTGAGAGCCAGTTCCCTGGAACTCTGTGTCTCAGGGGATGGAGGCTGAACCCGAAACCCTGCAGGAACCAGTCATACCATGTGACCTTGGGCAACTGACTTAAATTCTCTGCCTTTGTTTCGTCCTCTGGGAAAAAAAAATGGAGACAATGAAATCTGCTGCTGATTTAAATTTTTAAAACACCTGATCTTGTGACTGTCATAAAGTAATCGGGCAAGGCTAGTAAGTGGGGGCCATGGTGGCTGTGGTGGGGATTTGATGAGTTGCAATGTTTGGAGGACTCAGAAGTTGGACTGGCACAGAGCTCAGCCCTCAAATAGTTATTATTATCAGTGCCACTGTCACTGTGAGGCAGAGGGTGGTGTAGGAGAAAGACTACTGGCTTTGGAGACTGAGAAATCAGTGGGCTCAGCCGCTTACTGTGTGTCTTTAGGAGACTCGCTTAACCTCTCTGAGCTTAGTTCTTCATCCATACATTTGTTTTGTTTTGGGGGCAAATAAGATAATGCAGCATTTTTTTAAATGTAGAGCATGGATGTTTGGGTGGTAACAGATGATTCTAGGTGATCAATGGGCAGACTTTTTTATTTTAATGGTAAATGTATTTCTTTTCATGTTTATTAGGGGGAAATGCAAAATTAAGTACCAAGCCCATCATTTTTCAGGAATCGTTACTGGGACCGAGACTGCTTTTACATATGTTTGAATGTCTTCTACAGTGAGTCTATTTATAGAAAACTATCAGTAAAAAGGACAGGGGGGACCAAACACACAGCAGGAGTGGGGGAGGCCGTGCCCCATGTAGCCCCTGGAGCGCCGGCATCCCCATGGCTGCGGCTGCCCCTCTCTGCTTCTCACCCGCACGGGGCATTGCTCCACCCTGCTGCTGAGGGAAGCCTGGAAGCTCCGGGAAGCGAGGGATGAACTCCTCACTTCCCATCCAGCACCTCAGGGGTACAGCACTGAGGGTCCCCAGGGGGCTGAGCCCCGGCTGCCCGCACGCTTCCTAATGACCTTTTCAGCATCCCTTGGCCCGTGGCCCCTTCTCCATCTTCGCTCAGCAGGGTAACATCTTCAAGTCTCTCTTCTATCTTTCCAGGACCCTTATGATCATACTGGACCTCCTCAGATAATCCAAGATGATCTCTGTCTTCTTGCCTTTTTGGTTAAATGTTTTATTGAAGTGTGCTTGATTTACCCTGTTGCTTTAACTTCTGCGTCCAGCAAAGTGGCTCAGCTGCGCATGTGTGTTCTTTTTCATATTCTTTTCCGTTGCGGCTTATCACAGGGTAGTGAATATAGTCTCCTATGCTCTATAGCAGGACCTTGTTTATCCACTCTATGTGCAATGGCTCACATCTACTAACCCCAAACTCTCACTCCATGCTTCCCCAGCTGCCGCCCCCATAGCAACCATAAGTCTAGTGTCTGTCCGTGAGTCTGTTTCTGTTTCATAAATGTGTTTATCTGTGCTGTGTTTTGGATTCCACATATAAGTGATACTGTATTTGTCTTGCTCTTTCTGACTTACTTCATTTCGTATGATAATGTCTGGGTCCATCCATGTTGCTGCAAATGGCATTGTTTCATTTTTCATGGCTGAGTGGTATTCCAGTGTATGTTTGTCCCACCTCTTCCTTATCCGTTCCTCTAGTAACAGACATCCAGGCTGTTTCCGTGCCTTAGCAACTGGAGGAGGCAATGGCACCCCACTCCTACTCTTGCCTGGAAAATCCCATGGACGGAGGAGCCTAGTGGGCTGCAGGCCATGGGGTCGCTGAGGGTCGGGCACGACAGAAGCGACTCAGCAGCAGCAGCAGCAATTGTAAATAGAGCTGCTGTGAGCACAGCAGTGCATGTATGCCTTCAGATTGTGGTTCTGTCTGGATGCGCGCCCGGGAGTGGGGGTGCTGGATCACATGGTAGCTCTAGTTTTAGTTTTTAGGGAACCTCCATACGGTTCTCCATAGTGGCTACGTCAATTCACATTCCCACCAAGAGTATAAGGGGGGTTCCCTTTTCTCCACACCTTTTCCAGCATTTGTTTTTTGTAGACTTTTTAATGGTGGCCATTCTGACCAGTGTGAGGTGGTACCTCATTGTAGTTTTGATTTGCATTTTTCTAATAATTAGCCATGTTGAGTATCTTCTCGTGTGTCTGTTGGCCATCTGCACGTCTTTGGGGACCATTATCCTGCCAGCCACAGGATTCCTGGATCACACTCCCCCCGAAAGCTACCTGCCCCCAAATCCTTATCTCAGGCAATGCTTCTGGGGACCCAACCCCCACCCCGAGACAAGGCACACCACCACTCAGCCTCAAGGGTCCCCCGTCTTGTGCTCTTGGGAGCCCGTGTGAGACTTCTGTGTGTGGAATTGACATCACACTCTATGACTCCCTCTCGGAGCCAAACACACCCACTGGAGGCCACTGTTCCCAGAAACCCTTGAGTTTCAGCTGTAGGAATATGAAATTTTATTTCAAAGTTACCCTGATAGCCTGTTCACCTAAAAGAAAGACCCCAAACAATATTGGCCACTTTCCCCAAACTTCTCAGAGCCCCTCTGTCTCCAGTAGCTGCAGTAGGTCCAGTAGGTTCCTGTCCTTGGCGGTCAGGCATGTATTTGGGACAGAACAGATTCCCTGCTCAGCCGAGGTGGGGAAACAATAGGAAATGGGGTCCTTGTTGTGAGAAGGGAAGATTTTTCCCCAAGCTCTGGACTTGGGAGTGGAGTCTTGTTGCCCCATCTTTGAAACCCATCTCCTCTCCTTCTTAGCGAAGAGAAACTTCATTTCCCCAAGCCTCCATTTTCCCATCTGTGAAATGGGGTGGTAACATTCACCCAGCTCCAGGGGTGATATTCAGAGTGTCTAGCAGCTCACACAGAACAGGCATCAAACATTCCAAGCAGGGCCAGGCACAAACAACCGATATGGGAAGCCAGCACCGTGAGCGGAGCACCCGCCTCGCCCACGCCAGGACCGTCGTGAGGATGTGATGAGAGCTCGGGCAATGCAGGTTGTCCTCCAGCAGTGGGGCCACGATGACCTGCCCTCATCCTACCAAGGCCATCAGGTCACATCACTGTGCTGAGGACAAGTTCCTCCGCTGGAGGCAAATTGAGCCTTTCCTAAAGCGAGTCCTGGCAACCGCAGGGAGGCCAGACCTTGCTGACCATGCCGGGACCAGGCAGCAGAGGCCGCTACACTCGAGGGAAAGCAGAGTCAGGATTGGTCCCAGCTCCACCACGTCTGGACTTTATCTTGGAAATCAGGACACGTCTCACTTAGGCTTGCCCCAAATTGCTCAATGTGAGCATCAGATCTTGGCATCGTCTGTCTGGACAGAGGGCCATGTGGAGAGGAGTCTCTGAAGCCAGGGTCCAGGGTGGGGGGTGGGGCGCGCGTGCAGGGCAGTTGCTCCCCTGCTCTGTAAAGGGCAGCTGGCTGGGCTCCGAAGCTGGGGGAGATTTGGGGACAGTGTGACCTGGAGCTCGACGAGGCCAACATCTGCAGATCCTGTCCAAGCCGCAGCCAGAGCCCAGCTGTCCTGTTCTGTCCTGTTACCTATTAGGGGACAAGAACCCTGCAGAGACCCGGCCTGGCTTTGGAAACCCAATGTGGGTGATTCCTACGCCCTGAGTCACGCTGGGAAGAAAGCCTTGGTGGGCCGCGTTGCACAGGGCGGGTTCCTGTTTCCCATTTTGTCTTTCCACATTCTCATCCTGTTTTGGGCCTGTGGCAAGGTGGGGTGGGGTATGGAGACAGGGCAGGCCCTCACCTTGGGGATCCTGGCAGGGAAACAGAACAGAGGAAAACGACAGATGGGACATGTGCCACCTCTGCTGACCTCATGGGAGTCATCCACAGGGAATGGGGGGGCAAGGAACCTCCCCAGCAGGCAGCTTGGGAGGAGGGATGGGAGCTCAGAGCCCACCCTGCAGCTCCATCCCTGAGTTCCTCAGAGAGGTCAGCCACGGAGTCACACACAGCCGCAAACAAAAGAGCAGTGCCATTTGCGTGCAGAACCCTTTACATATATTATCACATATGATTTCATTCAGTCTTCACAGTACACCCACAGCAGAAGCCAAGGCCCAGATAGGTTATGTAAGTCGCCCAAGGACACACAGCCAGCAAGTAGTGGAGCCTGGACTTGCCATCTGGCCCATGAGATGCTAAAGCCCCCAGGGCACACAGAGTGGGTGGAGCTGTAGACGCACCGTGTGTCTTCTTTGAGGAGCTCAGTGAACAATGTGTCTCAGGCAGAGACACATCGGAAGCGCATCAGGCAGAGGGAGCAGAGAGCGTAGTCGTTCACAGGAGATGCTGTTTGCTCCAAAGCAAGGGCTTTTTGAAGGAAATGAGATCCTGGCCCCAGGAGATCCCGAAGCCAGGGCCAGGCCCTCTGACCACGGAGCCCCCAGCTGAAAGCCCGTGCTCTGGTTCCCAGTCTAAGTGAATGCCGGCTGGCACCGTCCATTTCAGGGCTCAAAACATCCAACTGCCGGCGCCAAGGTCTCCACTCTGCGTGGTGCCACCTCCCATCGTGCTTGTCCGTTTGGAAATCGGGTCTCTGCTGAGGTGGTCAGTTACAAAGAAGTTATGCTAGGTGAGACTGGGCACTAAATGCATCGACTGCTATCCTGATGGGAAGGCCACATGAAGACACCACGGTAGTGGCCTGGGATGGGGGGGTGGAGAAGCCACGTGAGGATGGAGGCAGAGGTCGGGGCAATGCAGCCACAGTCAAGTGACACCTGGGAGAGCCGGCAGCCTTGCAAAGCTGCAAGCCAGGCCAGGAGGGCCTCCTCCTAGAGCCATCAGAGCTGCCCTGCGACACAGATTGCAGACTCCTGGCCTCGGCTTGTGACCGCAGCCTGAGAACAAGGTGAACTGGAGGCGTTAACACCCCTCAGAGCAGCCCGCAGCCAACAGCACGTGAGAGCCCATGAGTAGATACAGGCCCCTCACCCCCTCGGTGGGACGGCCCACTTCCCAGCGCTTCAGTGGGAAGCATCTTCACTGCTCGCTCTTATTGGTGAGAGCTAGTCACATGACCCCTGTGGTGCGGAGAAGTCTGGGAAATGTAGTCCCTGGCCAGGCATGCCGCCTAAGGAGCTCTAGGGAAAGGGGGGCAGTTTTTGGAAGAGGATGACTAGCCATGGATGCATAATAAGTATTTGCTTGATTAATTAACTAGTGTATTAACTAATGAGTGAGCAAACAAACCACTTGGAAAAGCTATTTCATAAATGGAGGCTGGACACTGAACTGTCTTGTGTGTGCCTGCTAAGTCACTGCAGTCGTGTCTGACTCTTCGCAACCCCGCCAGGCTCCTCTGTCCATGGGGTCCTCCAAGCAAGGATACCGCAGAGGGATGCCACGCCTTGCTGAGCTGCCTCGAGGACCCTCAAATCAAACATTCTGGGCCACAGATCTGGAAGAGAGCCTGACATGGGCCCCGTCAGCCCCCTGCCTCCTTCCCTCCCTATACCCCTATACCTCACTATACCAGGTGCTTCACCCACTGGTGGGGCCTTCCAGGGGTCCTAGGGGCCGGCCCGCCTGCCGCTGCCTTTCCCATGCGGAGAAGTAGGCCCAGGGTGGCGTGGGGACAGGCCAGGGTCACGAGGAGAGTTTCTCAGTGAGGAGCCAGGCCCCTGGCTGCCTGACCCCAGGCCAGTGCCTGGGCCACTCAATAGCCGCTGGACCCTCATTGTTCAGCTAATTACTGCAAGTCCAGGCCTGTGCAGCGTCTGTGTGGGGACGCTGTGTAAACATTTCCTCTTAGGCAGAGCAGGAAATGAAGGGATGATGAGGTCAAGTGACTTAACTGGGCCCCTGCCGCCCTGCCCATCATCCCGGCCCCCACCCGAGCCTGCCTGCGGCCCTTCCCAGGGCTTCTGAGTCAGGTCAGAAGGACGGCCAGGGGGCTGTGGGCCCTTCATCACCTCCTGCGCCTGGACCAGGGACCCCTAGGGTTGAACCCTGCCCTGTACTTCCTGGCTGGGTGCTCTTGGGAAAGTTGCTCAACCTCTCTGAGCTCTCATTTCCTTCTCTGCCAAGTCCCTTCCTCCCTCATGGAGTTGTGAGGATCGAATGACAACATGCGGGCAAAGCATTTGGCACAGGTCCTGACAGTGGGTTCTCACTCTTTCCCTAATTTCTAAGTTCTTTTGAAAGATTAATCACTGAACTACACACTTGAAAATAATTGTGCGAATTTCACTATAAATGTGAAACTTATATTTATATTTCATTTCAAATACATGTGAATTCACCCCAATTTTAAAAGATTATGTTTTAGATTTTTTTCTCCACTGTCCCCCATCACATGCATACTTACACACACTCAAAACTCACATATCCGCATGTTCTCTCTCTCTCTCTCTCTCTCTCTTTCTCTCTCACACACACACACACACACACACTAAATTGTTATCACTTTGGGAACTCGCAACACCCATGCAGAGGTATACACCCGTCCTACAGATGGGTAAACTGAGGCTCAGAGAAACAAGCCACTAGAGGTCACCATTAGTGGCAGGACCAAGAGCCAGCCTCAGTTCCACTCCAAAGCTGGAAATAAACACTGACTGCAGATCCACCCATGTCCGCCCCGAGTCTCACACAATCCAGGCATTTATGAAGTGCCTCCAAGGCCTGCCCTATCCCAGGCACTGGGCTTGGAGCCTTCCCCTCCCTATGGACTTTTGTGCTCAAAGGAACTTCAAGATGAGTCAATCTGGCACCCCATTTACAGAAAAGTAAACAGACCAGAGAGGTTAAGTGACTAGCCCAAGGTCACACAGCTAATTAGTACCAGACCAGACACACAGCTGAGGCTTCCTGTTCCCCCACCCTCTCCCTCGCCAGGGCAGCCCCTGGCCTTGCTGCAGACATCTCCTGGGGAATTCTGCTCCAAAGACAGAGCCCTGCGGCTGTGACGCAGGCAAGCAGGCCAGTCGGCAATGATGGGCTGCAGCAGACCCGATGGACTCTGAGAAGTTTGAGATAACAAGCTCCACTCCTGGGCTCCTCAGAATCTAAGAGCCGTGCCACAGGTCTCTGTGTGTCCTGAAAAGAGAAGAGTCACTTTGAAGCTTAGGAGGAGACAGTTTCCCAAGTGCCTGTGTATCAGATCAAGTCATTCTCCCCCCCCCCCCATGTGGACTGTGGGATTTTTGAAAAAAATATTTCCCATTAAACTTAAAAATAAGTTCAAAGAGGAAAAAAAGAAACAAGCCCTTCTTAGCAAGGCAGGGATCTCAAGCTGTCAGGAATTGGCTGCCCTCTGCTGGACAAAAGGGGCACAGCCACTTCATAATCAGCCCTTCGACACCCCTGATTAGCCTGGATCTGACGTAAGGGTAGCCGCTTGTCACTCGTGGGCTTGCATTCTCTCCATAGCTAGCAGCCACTCACTCAGAGATCGGAAAGGCGTTCAGCGCGTGATCTGTGCTGCTCACTCACTCATCCGTTCACCCGGCCACACATTTTGATTGACCGGCTACCGTCTGTTGAGCCACATCCTGGGACGTTCTACAGAGCAAACGCATTCCAGAGGGGACCACAGGTGACAAGCATATTAAAACCTAACAGACAAAGCAAACTAACAACAGGAAAAAAAAACCGAGTGGATGTAAATGCTGTGACATCAAATCACAGAAGCAAGTAAGGGGCCGTGGGGGCCTCACGGAGCACAGACGGAATGCAGCGAGGAGCGGAGTCACTGGGGGGACAGCAGGCCCGGCAGAGGGAACAGCCAGGGCGAAGGCGGGGCGGACAGAGCGCGTCTGCCTGGTCAGAGGAGAGCAAGCGCTGGCCAGTCGGCTGGATGAAGGGATGGAGAAGAGGGCGGGGACGCAGCGGATGGGGCCGTTGCCCACAGCCCCCCTGACGTCTGAATCAGAGTGGTGCAAACTTATGTCCTCTGTCCAGACCATGGACAAAGGAAGCAGGGACTCTTTGCACTAGGGGGACCCCCGAGGACTGCTCCTTGGAGGAGCTTGGGGGTGAGAGCAGGGCTGCACATGTTTCCTCCAGCGGGGAGTCCCAGGGCCTCCCGCTCGGGAATGAGACAAACCTGGGAAAGAACCTGAGATGTAGCCTTCCCCCTCTTCATGGGGAAGCAGTTGGGGGTGGGGGAACACCGCTCATGTTAGGAAGAGCCAGCTAGATTCTAAACCTCAGCACAGGATGGATTGGGGCTGGTTTCCCTGTGGTCTGCGTCCTGCCACTCTCCCCCACAGCACCCAGAGGCTGCTGAGCGGTGGAGTGGGGAGGGCCTCAGGCCCGCCCGTGTGCTGAGCACAGGCATTGGCATCCCACGCTCGGCTTCCTCTCAGGAAGGGGCCCGCCTCCCTCCAGCTCGGGTCATGATGACTGATGGAGGGCCGCTGACCCCTGGCCCCAGGGTCAGGCACCCACGTGTACCCACGGCCAGGCAGCACACAAGCGGCCTGCAGGCGGGCACCTGGTCCCTGTGAGTGGTGGCAGGGAGGGCAAGGCTCCGCCCCATTCCTTCCCCCTCCCCAGAGCTGCCTTCCCTTGAGGCCAAGGAGAGTGGTACCGGGCAGGGGCATCCACATAGCCGAGGCCAGAGGGAAATTCAGAGTCTCAGGCCCACCCACCCCCTGCACGTGCTCACCCTCGTGGTCCCAGTGCACTGGGCAGGCGAGACCAGCCTGTGCCCTGCCAGCCTCTCCTGGCTCCTGTATCGTCCTCACTGAAGGCTCCACGCATCCCAAGAGGGTCAGCTCTGGGCGATGCCAGGTGCGCATCCTGGGACAGCCCCGGGCCGGCCCTCCATCCACCCTGCTGAGCCCGGATACTCCAGCGCCAGGGCCCCTGGCCTGCCCTCCCACCGCCACCAGCACCCAGGCTTTCCGGGCAGCCCCAGAAGGCAGCGGTGCAGCCACGCCAGCTCACAGCCACCAGCGCTTCCCAGCAGGCCCGAGGGGAAAGCGCTCCTCAAGCACTGACACGTGAATGTCTGGAAGGAAGAGGGGCCAGCTACGCCGGGACGCCCTGGGTCCACCACCTTGGGGTCCAGGCAGCCCCAGGGCTAGCCCAGCACAAGGGCACTCACCAGGCGGCTGAAAGGTTGTGGGAACAAGGTGTGGCCTTGACACGCGGGGTATGTGAGGGCCCGGCTGAAATCATGTGCTGGCTTTGGGACCCCTGAGGTGCAGCCCGGGGACTCCAGGGCAAGAAGCGGGCAGTCAGCCCCCGGCCAGGCCTGTGGTCAACCAGTAACTCAGGTGGAGACTGTTCCCACGGGCTGAGCCCTCAGCGCGTGCAGACACTTGCCTTGAGGGTTATCTGCCCTCAGAGGAGTCTTTCAAACGTTCATTATGAAGTTTTTCAAATTGAGAAAATGAGTAATGAAAGTGAATGGTTCCCATATATCCACAACTTCAACTCAACAATTACAATCTTTTTGCCTAAGCCTCTTCTCATCTGAGAGTTGGAGAGGTGTGTTGAACCATTTTAGATTGTCTGGCAGACAGCAGGACCCTTCCACCCTAAATACTGCAGCACGCGTCGCCAGAAAGCCATCCTTCCACATGCTCACCATGCCATCTGCTCACCTAGCAAAGCTAGCATCCATCTCCTAACACCGTCAGATACCCAGCCCACTTCCAGATTTTGCCCAGTTGCCCCCAGCATGTCCTTCAGGGCTGGCTTTTCAACCAGGACCCAGTGGAGAATGACAAGCCGTGATTGGCAGTTCCAACATCTTGTGACTCTGGATCGGTGTCCCCCACTCACCCCAATATTACCCTGCCGTGGACTGTCGAGCTCTGCCATGTGACTCACCCTCTGGAGCCCCGGCGGGGTCAGGCTGAGGCTGGCTATCGCAAAAACTGCTGCTGGCCTGGCTTCTTCTTTCTTTCTGATTGCTTCACCCCTTCCTGGTTTCTTCCAGAGTCTGTTTCTAGCAAATCCGATATATGACAGTCAGTTGATTACTTTCCCAATTAGCATGCTTAGAAATCTTATAAATCAATGCAGCTGCTCCCCAGGGAGAAATAATTCATATTTACATAAATGTGCATACAGTTCTGGGTCCCCTAGAAGTCTACTGCACCTGCCTTGAGACCCTGAGCCCCAGGTGAAGATCTGCTGCCCATGTGTGTGTTTGCGTGAGTGTGTGAGTGTGTGTGTGTGTGTGTGTGTGTGTGTCCAGTGGAGGGGGATGGGCAGGACAGGAGCCTGTATTTGGATATCAGCCACCCACCAGCAGGTTGAGTGGCCTTGGGCAATTGTTTTCCCTTCTCTCAGCTCAGTTTCCTCGCTGCAGAAGTGGGTATAACACCACTGCAGTCTCAGATTCTCGTGGCGACCCGTTATAATAATCCATATAAAGCCCTTAGCACAGCGCCTGAACTCCTGGCAAGAACAGTATAAATGCTGACACTGTCATTGTTGTTACTCCACTGTTAGCTGCTCACGTCAGTACTGACTTGCTTGTTATTAGGATAATTACGCCGAACCACTTGGTGGCGGTTCAGGCCCTCCGTCGTGTCCAACTCTTGCGACCCCATGAACTGTAGCCCACCAGGCTCCTCTGTCCCTGGGATTCTCCAGGCAAGAATACTGGAGTGGGTTGCCATTTCCTTCTCCAGGGGATCTCCCTGACCCAGGAATCCAACCCGAGTCTCCTGCAGTGCAGGCAGATTCTTTACCTACTGTCTGAGCTATTGAGGGAAGCCTAACCACTGAGAGGCCATTTTGAAAGGTCTGACTCACTCCCAGCATCCAGGTCTTTGAAATTATATGTAGTAGCTACTTTCTACCTTCGATCTCGATTAAATCTGAAGACAGGTCTGTGAGGGGTGATGCTCCCAGCCAAGGACTCCTGGGTGCGGAGCAGGGGGCAGGGGTCCTGCCCCAGGTCGCGCACTAGCAGGACTGACGTGGGCTGGTTCGGGACCTGCCATGACCGGGAAGACCCCCAGGTGGCACTTCTAGCGAGTGCTGTTTCTCTGGAAAGACTCCTGGAGGACCGGAAATCTGGACCTGTTGTCTTAACCGCCAAGTCTTCTGCTGTTCATCAACCTTGGAAACCAGCTGCAAAAACTCCGTTTCCGCCTCGCGGGTTCCCAGGAGCTGGGGAAAGTGCAGCGCTGTCAGTGGTTCGCAGCCTTCACCCTTTCCTCTCCTTTCCAATTCAGGAACTGAGTCTAGTTCCTTTCTCCGCAAACAGGGGTGAGAGAGGAAGCAGTTTCTGCCCACCGCAGCCTGTGCAGGCGGAGACGTGGGTGGGCTGCTGATTTCCTGCCTGCCCTTTGCCCCCTGACTCTCCCCCCGACCCCACCCAGCCCATCCTTCCTAAAGAACGGGCTGCCTCCAGCCACAAATTCCTGCCGTTCCTGCCAGGCAGCCCACCTGGATTTCAACCACTCACCAGACAAGAACTGTGGTGCTGGAGAAGACTCTTGAGAGTTCTTTGGACTCAGGGAGATCAAACCAGTCAGTCCTAAAGGAAATCAGTCCTGAATATTCATTGGAAGGACTGATGCTGAAGCTGAAGCTCCAATATACTTTGGCCACCTGATTCGAAGAGCCGACTCATTGGGAAAAAACCCTGTTGCAGGGAAAGATTGAGGGCAGGAAAAGAGGATGGCAGAGGGTGAGATGGTTGGATGCATCGCCGACTCAATGGACATGAGTTTGAGCAAGCTCTGGGAGATGGTGAAGGACAGGGAAGCCTGGCGTGCTGCAGTCCACAGGGTCGCAAAGAGTCAGACAGGACCGAGCGACTAAGCAACAACTAGACAAGAATAGGCAAGGATGGCCAAGGTTGGCAGAGGGATCTCCGCTGAGATAAAAGGGTGAGCTTCCTTCACCAATGACACAGCCATCTCTCCATCCCCTCCAGGCAGCCACCAACCACACTGGGGTCCCCACTGCTCAGTGGAGAAATACCTGGAGCAGAACAAAGGAACCAAGCCACCCACAGTGGCATCAGTAAAACCAGAATGATACTACTGTGATGGACTTCCTGGACCAGGCTCTCCTCTTGCGTCCCACCACCTAGAATCTAGTCTAAGACCTTGCCTCGTCCAATGCTCGCATCACCAAGAAGCTGATGTCCAGCTCGCCTGCTTCCAGGAGTGGGGAGCTCATTCCTTTCCAGGGCTGGGAAGTTCATTCCCCATGATGAGATGAAGCTGGCCTCCTGCCTCCTCCTCCATGGAACCTTTAGAGCCAGCCCCACAATCGAGCCTCGTTACAGCCCGAGGCACTTGAATACAGCTGGCATCCGCTGAATACAGCTGAACACAACACCCTTTAGTTCCTTTACCCTTTCTCTGGTTTCATCACCATCAGAACCCCTCTCCCTGGACACAGCCGCCAACACTGACTGAAGGCGTCCTTCATGCCAGGACCTGGGACATCCTCTGAGTCTGCACAACAAGACGGCCACACTGACACTATGCTGATCCCTGTGCCGCAGATGACTTAGGGATCTTCCAGAGCATCTGTAAAAGACCTATGAGCGTGAAAAGATGGAGTGAGTGAACGTCTTACGAACTGATGTGGAATGTTCTTCTGAACATGACGTACATCTGGCATGTCTGCCTAGAGAGCTTTACAACTCACGTCCATTGAGTCAGCGATGCCATCCAACCGTCTCATCCTCTGTTGTCCCCTTCTCCTCCTGCCTTCAATCTTTCCCAGCATCAGGGTCTTTACCAATAAGTCGACTCTTTGCATCAGGTGGCCAAAGTATTAGAGCTTCAGCTTTAGCATCAGTCCTTCCAATGAATATTCAGCGTTGATCTCCTTTAGGATAAGTTGTAAAGATCTTTGCTGCTGTTGCTGAGTCGCTTCAGTCGTGTCTGACTCTTTGCGACCCCATAGACGGAAGCCCAGCAGGCTCCCCCCCCCCCAACCCGCCCCGTCCCTGGGATTCTCCAGGCAAGAACACTGGAGTGGGTTGCCATTTCCTTCTCCAATGCATGGAAGTGAAAAGTGAAAGTGAAGTCGCTCAGTCGTGTCCAACTCTTAGAGACCCATAGACTGCAGCCCACCAGGCTCCTCCATTCATTGGATTCTCCAGGCAAGAGTACTGAAGTAGGGTGCCATTGCCTTCGGGAGGGGCTTTAGGGAATGGAGGGGAGAGGTCCTTTTCACCCTCTGTCCTTTTTCACTGTTTGAAATTAGTTTTACCCTATATAATTATCGCCTCCTTGAAATGGTTTTCCAAATAGAAAAATAGGAACCCCAGGAGTGGGGAGTCCATGGAATAGTCTTCTGTCCCCTGCAGGGAGATGGGGTTGGGGTGGTCTAATATCTATTTGAAAGGAGAGGAGAGGAACGAGGATCGCCTTTGGGAAAACGTTAGCCAAATTTGATCACATAGCAGGCATCACGTGTTGGGCAGGGAGAACACTGGGATGAGCCAGAAAAGGGCCAGAGATCTGTTGTGCAGATCTTCCCGCTTGGCCAGCGCGGTGGAGATACAGTAGACCCCTGACTTACCGAAACCATACCCTTTCCCGCTGACCACAGCAGCCATCGCTCAGACACCAGCAGGAGAAGATGAGGGAAGTTTCCAACTGGAGATGGCGCTCGGGCCCTTAGCCACCAGCTCCACCCCCGGCCCAGGCAAGGTCCCTGGGCAGTGCCCGGACCAGTACTGCGGGAATGACCTGGACCAGGTGGTGTTTGCTAGGGAGTGTGGCTCCGGGCCTGGCCTGCCTCCCAGCCCTGCCAGGCAGAGGGGCCTCCCACCCGTGGGCCTCCCTGAGAGAAAAGCTCCCAGCAGCTCAAATATTTCTCCCCGCAGGTGCCAGATCCCTCCCCCGCACACCTCCACCCACAGGCCTCTAGAAGAACAGACCCTGCAGGCTTTCACCAGTCCTTGTCTCAGAGAGACCTCAGGTGGGGAGCCAAGAGGAAAAAGGCTGAGTGGGTCCTGAAATTCATCGTCAAGGACATCTCACACACTGATAGGGTGTTGGGCTGCGGGACTGGCCCCCATCCACTGCCTTAATCTCCTGCTCTGAACTCAACCAGGGAAACCATTTGATGAGCAAAAAGACATAGCTCTGAGGATGTTTAGCTCAGCATGGTTGTGATGGCAAATAATGGGAAACAGCCTCAGTGTCCCCCAGGCAGGGCTGGGTGATACAAAGGAGGGTAGAGTCACAGGACACAGCGCTTCCACTGCCATTAAAGTGTGGGTATGGGAGAGCTTCTGTGGGTGTGGAAGTATGTTTTCCAGATGCTGTTAAATGGAAAAAGGAAGTTACGAAATAGTGAATGTCACATGACTCTGATTTTGTAAAACACTACATACATATGCACGACCTAGGTACAGACAAAATGCCTGCAGTGTCATTTGGGCTATAGGCCAAAGTACTTGCAGTATAATTTCCAAAGGGTGGGATTACAGGTCGTGTGTGTGTGTGTGTTTTAAATTTCAGCTAATCTGTGCATTCTATTTTTTTATGAAATGATAAGTGTTCTTGACCTTTTATATTTATTTATTACTATATTATTTTATTTGTTATGTTATGTTATTTATTCTATATATTTATCTATTTATTTGGCTGCACCAGGTCGTAGTTGCAGCACACAGGATCTTGAGTGGCAGCCTGCGAACTCTTGGCTGCGGCATATGGGAATCTAGTTCCCTGAGCAGGGATGGAACCCAGGCCCCCTGCATTGGGAGTACAGAGTCTTAGCCGCCGGACCACCAGGGAAGCTCCTTGAACTTTTTAAAGGTATAATTTGTGTACAGTGAAAAGCACCCATTTCAAGTCTATGTTTCAACAGATTTCAAAAAATTTATGCCATTCATGTAATTACTGTCACAAACAAGGCATATTTACAGGACATCCCATCATCACCCCCAAAAGTTCTCTTGAGCCCCTCTTCAGGCAGCCCTTGCCCCTCCCCCAATCCTGGCCCAAACAACTATTGATCCACTTTCTGTTACATTAGATTTGTCCTTTCCAGAGTTTCATGTTAGGGGAATCATACCAAATACCTTCTCTTCTGTATATGCCCTTTTTCACCAGCATCTTTTAAAGATTCACTTTACATGCATCAATCAGGTTTTCCTCCCTTTTGAAACTGAGTAGTATTCCATTGCATGGATATGCCATACTTTACTTATCCACTGACCCCTTCATAGGCATTTGAACTGTTTCCAGTTTGGGGTTACAATTACAGAGTTGTTGCAGGATTGTTGTTCAAGTATTTCTGCGGTCCTGTGTTTTCATTTCTCTTGGACAAATGAATAGGAGTGGAATTACTGGGTCATGTGGGAAATGTATGTTGGTCCTACAAGAAATTAGGACATTGTTTTCCACAGTTATTATATAACTGCACATGCCCGTCAGCAACAGACGTTGCAGTTGTTCCAGTCTTTGCCAGCAGTTGGTATTGTTAGCAACCCTAACGGATATGTATCCCATTGTGGTTTTCATTTGCATTTCTCTGATAACTAGTGGGGCTGACCATCTTTACTGACTGTTCACGTATCTTTCTGTGTAGCAGTTTCACACACCTCTAGTAATTCGTCCATGTTTTTCCATGGTGTTGTTGGCTTCTTATTATTCAATGTAAGATGTTCGGAGTTGGGCTCATTTGTTTTTTACTTTATCAAGGACTGAATACAAGTCCTTCGTCAAATATACTAATCATGAATACCTTCTCCCAGTCAGTGACTGGAATAGGCTCTTCTGTTTCCTAACTGGTATCTTTTTAAAAGATATTTATTTGGCAGTGCCAGATCTCAGATGTGACATGTAGGATCTTTTTTTTTTTAGCTGCTGCATGTGACCCCCTTAGTTGGGGGTTGCAGGACCCTTGCATGCCACGTGTATTGGCATGGAGAATCTTTAGCTGCACTTGCAGACTCTTAGGTGCAGCGTGTGGGATCTGGTTCCTTGACCAGGGATCGAACCCAGGCCCCCTGGACTGGGAGCAAGGAGTCTTAGCCACTTCCTTACCATTTAAAGGAAGTCCCTTTAAATGGTATCTTTTGAGGAAGATAAGTTTAAATTTTTTATTAAGTTCAATTATTGCTTTTTCTTTTATGGTTTATGCTTTTTGTGCTTTATCTAAGGGATAATTGACTATCCCACAGTTATAAAGATATTCTATGTGTTCTTGAAGTTTTATAATTGCAGCTTTTATATGTAGTTCTATGATCTGTTTCAGCTTAATTTTATAAGTGGTGTGAGATAATGTTCAAGGTGCATTTTTTTCCTTAATTTACACTGTTCAAAATTGCAGCTTGTGGCCACAGGTTGCTGTTGTGCGCTTAAGATGTGGTTAATCTGAACTGAGATGTGCTTTAAGCATAAAATACGCATCAGATTTCGAAGACCTGGGACCAAAAAAACTATGAGATGTCAATGTCAAAGTGACAGTGTTTTGGATAGATTGGGTTAAGGAATATAACATTAATGTTCATTTCACTTGTTTCCTTTTACTTTTTTAATATGACTGCCGAGACCTTAAAATTACCTATGTAACTTGTATTATATTTTTTTAAAGAGGACAAACTTTCTGTGTGTATATATATATTTTTTTATTTATTTTATTTATTTGGCTGTGTTGGGTCTTAGCTGTGGCACACAGGATCTTTTATCTTCTTTGCAGCCTGCAGAATCTTTAGTTGCCGCGTGTGGGATCTAGTTCCCCAACTAGGATTGAACCTGGGCTCACTCCCTTGGGAGCACAGATTCTTAGCCACTGGGAAGCAGCTTAGCCACCAGGGAAGCCCCAGCGTTGGATTTCTAATGGGCAGCCCTGCTCCGTGTGGTTATCCATTCAGCATAGTTTGTTGAAAAGTCCATCCTTCCCTTGATGTCCACTCTTGTGGAGACTCAGCTGGCCACATGGGTGCGGGTCAGTGAGCGGGTGCTTCTCTGCTTCCTTGGCCCACAGAAGTCCTCATGCCATCACCACGCTGTCCCAAACACTGTCTCTTTATAGTGCGGTTTGAAATCAGGTCACACACTCCTTCCAATTTTATCCTTGTTCTCCAAAACTGTTTCTGATAGCTTAAGCCCTTTCCATTTCTGTGTATAGGTTTTGGAGTCAACTTGTCCATTTCTCTTCTTTTTTTTTTTTTTTTTTAAGGCTGTTGGGATTTTTTTTAAGATGGTGTTAAATCTATAGATCAATTTGGGGGAAACTGTCTTCTAAATACAGGGACTCTTTTTATCCATAAACATGGTGTATTACTCCTTTGATGTAGGTCTTCCTTAATTTCTCTCAGCAATACTTTATGGCGTAATTTTTCCTTTAATGTGTTATGATTTTGATATTATTTTAAATGGTACCTTAAATTTTTTCTCTTCTGATTATCAATGACTGCTTTGCAAAAACACAACTAAACTAATTTTGGTAAATTGACATGGTAAATTGCTCCCTCACTGCATCCACTTAGTACTTCCACAGTAGTCATTGTAGACTCCCTAGGATTTTCTGTGTCTACGATGATGCCACCTCTAAAAACAGTCTGAATTCTCTTGTTTTTCTTTTGTGAATATATCAAAACAGCCATATGGTGTTTCTCTTTCCTTCTGTTAATGTGGTTACTTCATATGTTTAACTAACCTTGCGCTCCTGGAGTAAACTAGTTGAGCGTAGAAGTGCTGGGCTCAGCACAGACACTGAGCGCTCTTCCATGGACTCCTCAAGGCTGGGTCCCGGCCCTGACCCTTTCGTCTTAGAGCCCAGGACCCTGGGTGCCAGTGAAGGGCAGGACTCCCCAAGGCAGGGTGAAACTGAGATTGCTCTGCGTGGGTCTCTTAACAGACCCCTTCTGCCTGCTAGACTGGGAACACCCCAGGGCGATTCTCCACTGCCGGGAGAAAGGCTGAGCACCTGTGCCTTCCCTTGCTTGGTGGGGCAGCCCGGGCCACACATCACTCGGCTCAGAATGGCTGGCCTGTCCCCACTGCTTTGCCCTCAGTTTCCAGCATTAGTTCAGTGGGGGCTTCGTGGACACACACACCCTCTACACGAGTGGGTGGTCCAACGCCAATTGGCTGAAAGCCTCACGCAGTTGAGTGTCTGATCAGTTATGCTTTGGGGTGGTTCTTGGGCAGAGAGGCACCTTGATGCCTCAAGTCCCTGCCAAGATCACCCTCCTGCAGCCCTGTGGGAAAGGGAGCCTGTGAAGCCCCGAGACCGTGGAGGGCCCACCGGGCCAGCCCGACCACAGGAGCTCCAGCCCCATGCCTGTCATCAGGCCCATCTAATCCCCAGAAAACTCCACCCTCGGGAGCGCCCTCGGCAGCACGGAGGACGTAAAGCGTGATTAATTGCCGCGGAAGCGCGTCCTCGTGTACTCGCACGCCGCCTTGGGGAGCAATCCCTCAGTGTCAGCGGCGGCCCAGGAGAGGTGGTGGGGGCGGGGGGCATGGGAAGAGGGACGCGGACCGCCGTGGCACCCTCGCCCGGGGACCCTCCCCAGGACCGCGGCCGACCTCCTCGGGCCAGGAAGACGTCTGGCCGCAGAGTCCTAGGAGGGGGCTCCGGGGACCCTGTGTGACCGGGCCCCTGGGCCCAGGGGAGCTGCGCTGGCCCTTCCTCACTTCCTGCCCTCTGGCCCGGCCGCCCCGGCTTTATTAGAACCAGTTGCAGATGAGTTTCCTAGAAACAAAGCGGCTAGTCTCACCGGACTCTCCCTGAGCAGAGGAAACGCCGAGCCCAGAGCCTCGGCCCTACGCTCAGACCTGGTCCAGACCACCTCTGGGCCCTCGTAGCCCCCCAGGGTCACCGCCCAGGAGGGGAAACTGAGGCACAGAGAGGCTGAGTGCCCGGCCCCAGGCCCCACAGCTGCATCGAGCTGGTCCCCCTCAGGCCCTCTGCGGCGTTGCTGTTGGCATCAGCGGGCCCGGGCCCACCCCCGAGATCCGGCACCTTGGTGCTCTGTCCCACTGTCCTCCCAGAGGGAGGAGGGGCCCAGGGATCCTGCAGCCCCAGCGCCCGTGCTCCTCTGGACTTGGGGGTCCTCTTCGAGGGGACAGGGAGAGGAAGAGCCAGCCCCTCGCAGGGGTTCCTCGCTTTTCCCGTGAGGGGCAGGTGCTCCTAGGGCTCAGGACTCGCTCCCCACCGGGCTCTGTGCTGCCCGCTCCCCGGGTTTTAGCTCCTGTGGTCCTAACAGCTCGCATTACCGTCAGGGCACAGACAGAGGACAGGGGCCTGGAAGGTCAGGGGATCCGAGCTGCAGGAGGCAGGGCCAGCCAGGACTGAGGCTGGCGGTCCAAGGCCTCACCCTGACCTCCCACGAGGAGTGCGGACACCCCCACAAACAGCACCCAGCACCAAAAAATAGTGGGGTCTCAGTGAGGCCTCCGCACAGCCAGACTCGCCCACAGTGCTGAAGGCTCTAGAGCAAGCTTCCTCCAAAAACTGGCAAGAAGTGCACAGCCTTTTCCAACCCTGACTCAGAGTCACCCCAAGTCACGTCCTCTGCAACCTCTGCTCCGAGGCCACCAAGCCGACTGCCCAGGTTCGAGGGAAGGAGACAGAGGCACCTGCAGGTGGGAGGCGGGCTGGAGGAGGCGTGGACATGTGAATCCACTACAGACGAGCATGTACATCATCTCCGTCCTGCAGATGACAGAGGCACAGAGATGTCAAGTGAGCGGCCTAGGGTCACACAGCTGCTTTGTTACAGTTTTTGAAACCAAGAGAGTCTGCCCTTGACTACCTCACTGTGCTCCAATGTCAGGGGTTCGTGTTTTCCTGACATTCCTACCCAGATCCCAGGCCAAATTCCTAGTTCTAATTAGAGCTATATGTTGAATCCTCAATTTCCTGTCCACTAACATTTTCCAAGTCTTCCCCCCACCTCCCCTCCCCAAGCCCTGGGTTAACCCGTGGTGACGCTAATGAGGACATAGTCCCTGCACTTGGGGAGCTCCTGGCCAGGCAGAGAGATGGACTCGTCCCCATCAAACTGCCGCCCACACAGCTGGCTTCACTGGCCGGAGAGGAAAGGGACACTGATGCTGGGGACCTGACGTGACAGGCTTAGAGCAGGCTTGCTCAGCCTCAGCCTTGGGGGAGACATTTGGGGCTGTCTCATGCCAGGTAGCTCAGTGGTGGAGAATCCGCCTGCCAGGGCAGGAGATGCAGGAGACATGGGTTCGACCCCTGGGTCAGGAAGATCCCCTGGAGGAGGAGATGGCAACCCACTCCAGTATTCTTGCCAGGAGAATAACCTGGACAGAGGAGCCTGGCGGGCTACAGTCCATGGGTCGCAAAGAATTGGACACGACACGTGTGCCTTGTAGGATATTCGGCAGCACTGTAGCTTTGACCAGTAGCACACACACGGTCATCTTGCCAGAGACAGCTCCGTTATCGCCAAAGCGTCCCTGGGAGCAAAGCTACTTGTAGCCAAGAACCACTGGCTGAGGGGAAGGAATGGGCTCTTTTCCAGGTGGAAAAATAAACAAAGGGCATTCCGGGTGGAAGAAAGGAAACAAAGTAAATACAGGCAGCTTCCAGGAAGGGCCTGAAAAGTAAGGCTTCATCACAAGATAGGAAGCCAGAAAGAGGAACTTAAAGTGAGCCTGGGAGAGCCTTGGATGTCTTGTCAGGAAATTTGGACTTGATCTTGTAGGCAGTGGAAGATTGTTAAGCACGGGAGTGACACGATACAGCTCACTATTTGAAAAGATCACACCTCCCTCGTGGGCCACTGGCTAAGATTCTGAGCTCCCAGTGCAGGGGGCCTGAGTTCAATCCCTAGTCAAGGAACTTCAGCCCATGTGCCACAACTTAGAGTTTGCATGCCGCAATTAAGACCTGATGCAGCCAAATAAATAAACAGAAGTTTAAAAAATAAAAAGATGACTTCATCAGAGATGTGGAGGCAAGGACTGATATTAGAAGGCTTCTGCAATGGTCCAAGCCAGAGAATACATGCACACACACAGACAGGAGCGTCCCCCTATTGCAACGTGTGCCCGGGGTCCTTCCTGTGGGCACAGTGCTCATTGTGTGGGTTCGGTGGTCATTGCCATGGGCTAAGTGGTCATTGTGTGGGCTCGGTGGTCATTGTGTGGGCTCGGAGGTCATTGTTTGGGCGTGGTGGTCTTTGCCATGGGCTCAGGGGTCATTACATGGGCCAATAAGGTTTTGAGGTTCATCTGCACCATTGCCCACTTTGATCCTGGCATCTATCTCTCCTGCTGCAGAGTAGATTCCATCATCTGATGGTCCCACAGTTGGCACATCCATCCTTCACCCATGGACCTTGGGTTATTCCCAGTGTGGGGCTGTGACCCATGAAGCCACCGTGGTCATCTCTGTAGGAATCTCTTGGTGGCCGACATGCTCACTCTCTTGGGGCTGAGCCCAGGAGGGGACTAGGAAACCGCTTCGCTGCGCCCCTGTGTGACTCCGGGCCCCACAGGCAGGCATGTCAGCCTGGGCGCTCTGCACCTCCTCCAGTCCTCAGTCCTCTGTGGCGGGAGCTGTGTGTCTCGTGACTTTGTCTCATTTCTCTGTGAGCGGCGATGCCCAGGAGGTGTTTCTTCTGTTCTCCTGCCATTCAGGGCTTGCACCTGGTTTTTACCCAGCTGAATGTCTTTTTCTCATTGATTTGTGGGATCCTGAGAGTTCCTGTGGTCATGTATGGATGTGAGAGTTGGACTGTGAAGAAAGTTGAGCACCGAAGAATTGATGCTTTTGAACTGTGGTGTTGGAGAAGACTCTTGAGAGTCCCTTGGACTGCAAGGAGATCCAACCAGTCCATTCTGAAGGAGATCAGCCCTGGGATTTCTTTGGAAGGAATGATGCTAAAGCTGAAACTCCAGTACTTTGGCCACCTCATGCGAAGAGTTGACTCATTGGAAAAGACTGTGATGCTGGGAGGGATTGGGGAAGGAGGAGAAGGGGACAACAGAGGATGAGATGGCTGGATGGCATCACTGACTCGATGGACGTGAGTCTGAGTGAACTCCGGCAGTTGGTGATGGACAGGGAGGCCTGGCGTGCTGCGATTCATGGGGTCGCAAAGAGTCAGACACGACTGAGCAACTGAACTGAACTGAACTGGACTGAGAGTTCTTTATATCTAATGTGTGTTTTCCGGGTGTGAGTCCTTGATCAGATATGTGTATTTGGAATATTTTCTTCCAGTCTGTGACTTTCCAGTTTCTTAATGGCATCTTCTAATGAGCAGAGTCTTCCCTGGAGGCTCAGACGGTAAAGAATCTGCCTGCAATTCAGGAGAGGCAGGTTCAATCCCTGGGTCAGGAAGATCCCTTGGAGAAGGGAATGGCAACCAACTCCAGTATTCTTGCTTGAAGAATTCCATGGACAGAGGAGCCTGGCAGGCTACAGTCCATGGGGCCACAAAGAGTCAGACATGACTAAGCGACTAACATTTTCACTTTCTTTGATGAACAGAAGTCTTTAACTTTGACGAGGTCCATTGTCCCAACCTTGTCTTGTAGGATCGCCTTGTCTGGGTCGAGTTTAAGAAAGCTTTGCCTTCCCCAAGGTCCTCAGCACCCATGAGCGTGCATGTCCTGTACCCTATTCCTTGAATCCCAGCCCTGAGTCCTCCCTTGTCATTGCACCCCGCCCTCGACACAGTGCCCGGCACACCATGGGGGCTCCCCTAGATGTGTGGCTGAGGGAGTTACTAGGTTCCCCCTCCAAGCCCAGGCTGCCCCCACCCCCGCCTCCTGCCTGCCTCTTGATAAGGAAGGACACAACCCTTTGATGGAGCTCTCAGTTCAGAAGGCGAGACGGCAGAGAGGCCCCAACTCCCTGTGATAACTGCCCGACAACATCCCCAGGGAGCCTGTCTGGCCACAGCCCCGGACTCAGCATCTTCTCAGCCTGGCCCAGACCCTAGGCTGTCCCCTGAAGGGAAGATGAAAGCCCGGCTCCACTTCAGAGGCAGGGGTTCGGCTTCAGAGGCAGGGACTCCACTGGGTCCCGGGGTGAGTGAGCACAGAGATAACCGTGGCTGACAGTCGGGTCACTTGAAGCCCTATCTCCTTAGGCTTGTGGAAGACTCGCCAGACCTGGGATCCTGGTTGAATTAGAAGCCCCTGGTTTAGAGGACACAGCGTGCAGAAAACTCACCCAGGCGGTCAGAAACCTGAAAAGGCATCGTGAGAGATTTCTAACCTCGCACATTGGCAGGCGGGAGCTCGTGTTGGTGCAAGGACTTTGGGAATCCGGTTGACAGCATCTGCTGCAGCTGAGCTCAAGTGTGACTCCTGTGTTGTGTCATGTGCATCCACAGCCCTGCACCCACGTCTTCACGGCAGTCTAGGAGCCCAAACCGGGGCCCACACAAGTCCCTGTCCACAGTCAGACTGGTGACAATTTGGAGGAAATGAACTTGCTGTTGGTACTCACAACAACACAGATGCCTCTCGCCAACACAGCGCTGAGAGAGGAAGCATTCTGTGAATCTGTCATAGAGTGAATTTCAAGATCAGATGGTCTGCGCTGTTGAGGGCAGGGGGTGCAGAAGGGGCTTCTGGGGGCTTCGGAGGCTGCTCTGGTTCTGAGTTTTGACATGGGTGCTGCGCCTCAGCTGTGCTCAGTTGGTAGGGACTCAGTGAGAGGTCCCTTATCGACTGTGAATTTTCCCACATGTCTATTACACGGCAGTGAGAGGGGCTGTCTTCTAAATTAAATTATAGTTGGTCTACAGGGTTATGTTAGTTTCAAGAGTACAGCAAAGTGATTCAGTTGTATATCCATACATATTCTATTCCACATCATTTTCCACTGGTTTTTATCACAGGATACTGATTAGAGTTCCCTGTGCTATACAATAGGACTTTGTTGTTTATCAGTTTTCTATATTAGCAGTAGTTTGCATCTGCTTATCCCATACTCCTAATTTATCTCTTCCTCCACCCCTTTTGCCCTTTGGGAACCATAAGTTTCTGTGTCTGTGGGTCTATTTCTGTTTGTAAATAAGTTCATTTGTATCATTCTTTTAGATTCCGCATATGAGTGATATCATATGATATTTGTCTTTCTCTGTATGACTATCTCACTTAGTATAATAATCTCTAGTTACACCCATGTTGGTGCAAGTGGCGTTAGTTTGTTCTTCGTGGCTGAGTAGTATCCCACTGTATATACGTCCCACGTCTTCTTCATCCGTTCCTCTGTCGATGGACATTTAGGTCTGTTTCCCTGTCCTGGCTGTTGCGAATAGTGCTGCCGTGGACGCTGGGGTGCGTGTATCTTTCTCGAGTATGATTTTCTCGGGATGTATGCCCAGGAGTGGGCTTGCTGGAGCATATAATGGTTTCAGTTTTTTAAGGAACCTCCATACCGTTTTCCCTTGTGGCTGCACCAGTCTGCATTTGGAAGGGGTGCTCTTTTTGTAAGAGGAAGGTCATCTTGGCATCAGAAGAACCTGAGCTCGCACCTGGAACCACCCCCCTTCCCTTGGCAAGTAACTGTGGCCCTTGGCCCTCGAGTCCTCCCCCGTGAGACAGCGGGCAGCGCCGCCACCCCTTGCCTTGCAGTCAGTATACTGAGGAGGGAGATTGCCCTGCAGGTCTGGGCTGAACCATGGAAACTTCATCTGAATGTGAGGAAGCCAGTACCTGCCGAAAGGAATAAAAATGAAAGAAAAGTTACGTTATTTGACAGGGTCCCTGAGTTTTATTCGAGGACCGAGAAATACACATTGAAACAAGGAGCAACAGAACAAAGTCTTGCAGTACGAGGAACAGATTTGCCTTTCAAGCCAGAGACAGGCTATTTATTTGAACAAGAACTTGCACAGGTCTCTTTTTATCCCCTTTGGAGCATATTTTATGTCGCCAAGAATTTCATGGCTATTAAAAGCTGCAAAGAAAAAAAACCTTTTAAGACCGTCTGTAGCACAGGTTGCCCAGGTTTCCCAAGCCCTGAGGATGGCAAGGCTTCAGAAACGCTTTTAAAGTCGATGGTCCTCAGAATCTATGGAGATTGTGCCTGCTCCCCGACCTGGGACCCAGCAACACCATTTCTGGGTGTCCTCTCACACCATTTCTGGGTGTGCTCACCAAAAGACTAGAATGTTCGAGACTGCCCTATCCAAGTGTCCATCAAAGATAAATCAGACAAGTGAGTGAGGGCAGAGTCTCACCATCGAATAGTATACAGCAGTGAACATGGAAAATCAGCAGTGACATACTCACAAATGAAGCCAGACACAGAATTTGATTTGATCATGAAACCCAAAATGAAACAAAGTGCTCTGCGGCAGTGGAGGTTGATCCTGGAAAAGGGTGGTCGTGGGAATGGAGTCAAGGGGGCTTCGGGGTTGAATCATGTTCTGAGCCTTCACATGGGTGCTGGCATCACAGGTGCGCATATGGGACCATCACTTAGAGCTGTTCTCACGATGCTGTGCTTTTCTGCATGGGCATTCTACTTCAGTAGACAATCAGTACAAGTTTAAAGCACATTTTTAAAATATGGCCTGGCTACACCTTGGATGCAGAGTTGGAAAATCACCCTGAGTATCTTCCTGAAGGACCCCTTGCTGGGGAGCAAGTGCATCCGGGCTTACACCCGACCACACCTGGGAAAATGCGTGCCTGCGACTTCTACCCCTCACTTCCCTGGCCCCGACCCGGGCCCTCTGAATGCCAGCTCCAAGAAGGAGTGCCTCTGGAAGACTTCCTGGTCCAGGTTGAGACAGGAGGCTGAGTCTAGAGCCAGGAGCAAGTGCTCCTGCAAGACTGGAGGACGGGAGGAAGACGTGGTCATTCCATAGCACCTCCTCCTGGTTGCTTGTCGGATGCTCATCTTGATGCTGCTGCGGGGAGATTTTGCAAGTGTAAGTCCCTAGGAGTTTGCTTTAAATCAATATAAAGGGAGCTCATCTTGAGTGGGCCTGGATTAATCAGCAGGAGGATCTTTACAAAAGGAAGTCGACTTTCCCTGAAGGAGAGACTCCAAAGAGCCACAGGGTCATCAGTGTCCTTGCTTATCTCCGAATCCTCTTTCCACAAGTCTGCCGCCTGGGGGGCAGCTTTGCCCGAGCCTGCCAGTCCCAGCCTGCTCCCCATCTTCCCTTCCTGGTGCCTGCCCTGCGGGTGTTGATCGTGCTCATCCCCCACGGGTGTAGATCACAGCCTGTGCTCAATCTAGCCAGCCAGCCATCTCTGTCTGTCTCCGTGTCCCCATCCATCTAGATAACTACATCCATCGTGATATGCACCCATCTGTACAGCCCAGTCCTACGTACATCTTTATATCTCTTCCTGCCTCTGCTCCTCTGGTCCAGCCCAGATGCAGACGCCTCGGTTCCCCCACCCAGCAGGTGCTTGCTGGGGTGTGGGGTTCAGCACTCACAGTTCCCCCCACCACTGATTAGGTCCTGATTCTTGGCAGGTTACTTCACCTCTGTGTCTCAGCCTTCTCACCTGTAAACTGGGGATAATAAGAAAGTACACCCCTCCCAGGGTTCCTGTGAGAATTAAGAACATTAGCGCATTTAGGGTACATAGACACATGCCTGCACATCACAGGTACTGCACGGAATAAGTATTAGCTGTTATTTCCCACAAAATGGAACTGAGAAGAGTATCCATTACCTGCTCCGTGTCGGAGTGGGGGCTGGGCTAGATCCGAATTCCCTAAGTTTAGGTCAACGCTATTTTTACCGTATCTGCATGCCGCTTATATTTTTGTTTGTCTGTTTGTTTACTTAACATATTTCTTTTAATCAGCTTTTTTGTAACTTACAATTTTATTGAGAAGGAAACCACACATCACCGAGATAAAAGGGGAATCGGCCTCACTTTCCATAAACGGAGGGTACGATTCTCCATGAAAATCAGCACAGCTCTGCCACCCCATTCTACTAACCCCCAAAACCCTAAGGCTCTGAAAAGCACATCATTATTTGGGGGATTGTTTGGTTTTGTTTCAAAAATTTAGTGCCAAACCTGACCTGATCTGGCTTGAGGCTCTTCAGTCTATTTGTGCTATTCCACTTGGCACAAAAATCATGTTTCGTTGGAGAAACAGAAATAGCAAAGAAATGGAATCCACTGAAGGTGATAAACTGATATTTCTCCTGGCAATCTTGATTCCAGTTTGTGCTTCTTCCAGCCCAGCATTTCTCATGATGTACTCTGCATATAAGTTAAACAAGCAGGGTGACAATATACATCCTTGATGTACTCCTTTTCCTATTTGGAACCAGTCTGTTGTTCCATGCCCAGTTCTAACTGTTGCTTCCTGACCTGCATATAGATTTCTCAAGAGGCAGGTCAGGTGTTCTGGTATTCCCATCTCTTTCAGAATTTTCCACAGTTTATTGTGATCCACACAGTCAAAGGCTTTGGCATAGTCAATAAAGCAGAAATAGATGTTTTTCTGGAGCTCTCTTGCTTTTTCCATGATCCAGCAGATGTTGACAATTTGATCTCTGGTTGCTCTGCCTTTTCTAAAACCAGCTTGAACATCAGGAAGTTCATAGTTCATGTACTACTGAAGCCTGGCTTGGAGAATTTCAAGCATTACTTTACTAGCGTGTGAGATGAGTGCAATTGTGTGGTAGTTTGAGCATTCTTTGGCATTGCCTTTCTTGGGGATTGGAATGAAAACTGACCTTTTCCAGTCCTGTGGTCACTTCTGAGTTTTCCAAATTTGCTGGCATATTGAGTGCAGCACTTTCACAGCATCGTCTTTCAGGATTTGAAACAGCTCAACTGGAATTCCATCACCTCCACTAGCTTTGTTCTTAGTGATGCTTTCTAAGGCCCGCTTGACTTCACATTCCAGGATGTCTGGCTCTAGGTGAGTGATCACACCATCATGATTATCTTGGTCATGAAGCTCTTTTTTGTACAGTTCTTCTGTGTATTCTTACCACCTCTTCTTAATATCTTCTGCTTCTGTTAGGTCCATACAATTTCTGTCCTTTATCGAGCCCATCTTTGCATGAAATGTTCCCTTGGTATCTCTGATTTTCTTGAGAAATATCAATAACCTCAGATATGCAGATGACATCACCCTTATGGCAGAAAGTGAAGAGAAACTAAAAGCCTCTTGATGAAAGTGAAAGAGGAGAGTGAAAAAGTTGGCTTAAAGCTCAACATTCAGACAGCGAAGATCATGGCATCTGGTCCCATCACTTCATGGGAAATAGATGTGGAAACAATGGAAATAGAGTCAGACTATTTTGGGGGGCTCCAAAATCACTGCAGATGGTGACTGCAGTCATGAAATTAAAAGACGCTTACTCCTTGGAAGAAAACTTATGATCAACCTAGACAGCATATTCAAAAGCAGAGACATTACTTTGCCAACAAAGGTCTGTCTAGTCAAGGCTATGGTTTTTCCAGTGGTCATGTATGGATGTGAGAGTTGGACTGTGAAGAAAGCTGAGCACCAAAGAATTGGTGCTTTTGAACTGTGGTGTTGGAGAAGACTCTTGAGAGTCCCTTGGACTGCAAGGAGATCCAACCAGTCCATTCTAAAGGAGATCAGTCCTGGGTGTTCATTGGAAGGACTGATGCTGAAGCTGAAACTCCAGTACTTTGGCCACCTCATGTGAAGAGTTGACTCATTGGAAAAGACCCTGATGCTGGGAGGGATTGGGGGCAGGAGGAGAAGGGGATGACAGAGGATGAGATGGCTGGATGGCATCACCGACTCGATGGACATGAGTTTGAATGAACTCTGGGAGTTGGTGACGGACAGGGAGGCCTGGCGTGCTGTGATTCATGGGGTCGCAAAGAGTCGGACACGACAGAGCGACTGAAATGAAATGAACTGAACTGAACTGAAGGTGATAAATAAGTCACCATATAAGCACCATATTGCCTGTCAAAAAAAAAAAAAAAAAACCCAAGGAAGCAGATTTCAAAATACATCTGGCTAAAACTTTTGACAAAGAGGAGGCACTGAAGAACCCTGGGTTGTACAAATGCAGTTGTGAGTGAGCGGATGGTTCTGTGTCCAGGCCGCAAGCGGCGGGAAGGTGCACAGCCTCATTGTCTGGCCGAGCTCCAGACACAGGTGTTGGCTGGCCTGGGCGTCCCAGCTGGCAGGCGATGGCGACCTCTCTCCAGTACGGCGGCCTCGGGGAAGCCGAACGGCCCAAGTGGTGACACCAGGCCAAAGCTGCCTCTCTCCTGACCTCGCCCAGAAGCCACATGGCCTCGTTCCTGCAGACAGTCTCCATCAAGTGGTCAGAGAGCCTGCCCAGACCCCAGAGGGGGTAGAGGGAGCCCATCAGACAATGGGCTGGGAATCGGAGAAGGCGAACCGTGTTTCACAGGCGTTAGGGCCGCCTGAATCTGCACAAGCAGCTACCTGAATTTGTACTTCTTTCCTGATTGAAAAAGAAGGCATCTGCGTTTGTGTTTTCTCTGCAGCATGGGCAGAGAGTCCAGAGATCCCAGTTTTGCCATCTACTGAGGATCCCAGGCTGGTGACTCACTGGGCCTCGCAGGGTGATGCTCCCCGCTTCGACCAATGGGCAATGGGGCCCATTTCCTCTAACTTTGACAATTCCATCACGTCTCCCCACCGCCCCACCGGCGACAGTTATGCCTCCGCTGGATGCTGAAATGCCCACAGGAGGGAGAGACCCCCACGGAGCCCCCTACCGTGCTACGCCGGCCTGGTGACCCTGGGCCCTGCCCAGGCCCCTTCCTTCCCCACCCCACCCCCAGGTCCCTGCAGACCCGTGCATGCTGGGAAGTCCAAAAGCCTCCAGCATCCTCATCCTTCCTCCCGGTGCCAAACGAGGGCCCAGGGGAAGAGAAGAGCCTCAAGGCCAGGGGAAGATGGTCATGCAGGCGAGTGGAGGCCAGTGGTCCCTCCGAGACTCCATGAGGACCGTGCTGGGCAAAACAGCGCCGGAGTTCTAGGTGGTTTCCATAGCTCGGAACTTATAACCTTATTTTCTGTTTTCCCATGTAGAGAAAACGCCCTGGCTCCCAGCCAGCCCCTGACCAGCAGCTTCTAATTATCCACGTGTGGAGGAGAAGGGCAGGGTGGAGACTGAGAAGGGTGTGCTGGATCGTGGGGATCGAGGGCAGGAAGCCCAGAAACTTCCCTCCTTCCCAGGCCACCGGGAAGCCTGGCCGGGGAGGGCGGGCCAGTGTGGGGAGGCCTGGACATTTTCACAGAGGCCTCAGCTACCCGGTTCCTGTGACCCAGAAGTACAGCCCTTTAGGTCAGGGGGCTCCAGCACCCTGAAGGATGATCTACTGGTCGATACACCAGATGCTATAAAAAATAGGCCCTGAAACTTCAGGGGCATCGCACATTTCTTACTCTGGACGTAATCCAGAGGCGAGTCCGCATGGGACAGCACTCCACACCCGCGTTCAGGGACCCAGGCCTCTTCCACCTGTGGCTCTGGGTCCCCAGACGGGTCCAGTTTCTTCTCTTGGATCCTCCTTTCCCCACCAGCAAACAGGGAAGGGGGAGAAGGTGGAGAAGGAAGACGGTTCTTAACCCTCCTCCTACTCTGTGAACTTGTTCCTCGTCCCACAGACCTTCCTTCCAGACCCTTAGGTGGCTTTAGGAAACAGTAGGTGCTAAGTTCGTTAGCATCGAGGCTACAGGCAAGTGCTTTTCAATTTAAAAATGCTCTGCACCTATGTTCTCTTCCCATTGAGAAATCTTGGCGTTCAACTTCAGGCAAAGCAGGAAAGATTCTGTTGTACAGTCCACAACCTGCCCAGAGTGTCCAGCGACTCGTTTGTAAATTCCATCAGCCTCCCAGCCCTCAAGTGGGGATGTGAGCTAGTCCTCTGCCCAACCAGTGGGAAGGAATCGAGGTCATCGAATCTGGTGGTTTTGAAAGCCCCACCCCCTCAGTCTCCCTCCAGTAACCCAAATCCACTGGTGCAGCCCAACCTCCTCAATTTGGTATTGGGAACTTGAGGGTCTGATGGACCTGGGGCTTTCCCAAGGTCACAGAGCCCTGTTATTGATCAAAATCAGAGCAGCAGATAAGTTCAGACCTCCAGTTTGGCCATCTAGACCAGCACTGCCCCCACCCCCAAATGTAATGTAAGCCACATGTAGAATTTTAAACCTTCTAGTTGCCTTATTTAAAAAGTAAAAAAAGGAGGGGCAGGAATAGGTATTAATTTTAATAATATATATTCTTTAACCCAATATACAGTCCATGGAATTCTCAAGACCAGAATACCGGAGTGGGTTTCCATTTCCTGCTCCAGGGGATCTTCCCGACCCAGGGATGGAACACATGTCTCCTACGGTGGCAGGCAGATTCCTGACCGCAGGCACCACGTGGGAAGCCCCACGCTGGAAAATCAAGTGCAGTCTCTCACTTCCACACCTTAACTTGGAGGGTAAATTTTCACTGAGAATACTTGTTCCGTATTTACAGTTCATACAACTTAGAGTTGAAAATGCAGATTTACACGCCAAGTGGATGCAAACACCCTTAAGAGTTTTCTCAATCCCTGGAGTAACCATTTTCAAGCTGAAATGAATGAAAATTAACCGCAATTGAGAACGCAGCTCATGGGTCACCAGGGTCGCTTCTCCAGTGCCGAGAGGCCACCCCAGGCTTGTGGAGACATATCCAAAGGCGCTCTGGAACTCAGGCCAGATCTGAGGTGACCCCGGGACCCTTCATTACAGGCAAATCTGTGAGAATGACTATTTCCCCAGAAAGAAGCCTTGGTGCTGGGAACGCAACGGAGGCTCTGAGACAACACATTACTCTTGTTTTCCTGCGGTCATGCCTCTGGTTTCCCAGGACTCCTGTTTGATCCACAGCAGCATTGCACCCACAGCGGGAGGGCAGCCTGAATCTCTGGCAGGAGGGGCCCAGCAGAGCCCGGGATCACCCTGGACAAGGCCCGGACATGGGTGCCTGTGGATGGGGAGGACTGTGGGTAAGCCGTGTGGCTCTGGAGCAGAGCCGACATCCTGAGGCCCTGAAGGCCCACAGGCCACATGAGCAGGGAAAGGCTGGATTCTGTGACTGGCGCTCAGAGGGCAGGCTTTGGGTCAGCTGCTGTGTGAGTTTTCTGGGACTGTGGCCCAGGTACCGCTGTGGAGGCAGAAGTCTGAGATCAGGGTGTCCTCAGGGCTGGTTGCCTTCCAGAGGCTGCAGGAGGGTCCTTCCTGCCTCTTCCAGCTTCTGGCGCCACTGGGAATCCTCACTCTGACCTTGGCCTCTGTCGTCACGCGGCTGTCTTCCCTGTGTGTGTCTGTGTCCAGACGTCCGTCTTCTTATAAGGACAATGGTTTTCCCAGTGGTCATGTGTGGATGTGAGAGCTGGACTATAAAGAAAGCTGAGCACCGAAGAACTGATGCTTTTGAACTGTGCTATTGGAGAAGACTCTTGAGAGTCGCTTGGACTATAAGGAGATCCAACCAGTCCATCCTAAAGGAAACTAACCCTGAATATTCACTGGAAGGACTGATGCTGAAGCTGAAACTCCAATACTTTGGCCACCTGATGCGAAGAGCTGACTCATTGGAAAAGACCCTGAGGCTAGGAAAGATTGAAGGCAGAAGGGAAAGGAGATGACAGAGAACAAGATGGTTGGATAGCATCACCGAGTCACTAGACATGGATTTGAGCAACCTCCGGGAGATGGTGAAGGACAGGGAAGCCCGGCATGCTGTAGTTCATGAGGTCACAAAGAACTGGATACAACTCAGTGACTTAACAACTATAGCCTGGATTTAGGGCCACCTGAATTCTTCTGAGCTCATCCTTTCCAAAAATATTTGTTTACCTGTGTATTAATTCGGCTGCCCAGGTCTTAGTGGCGGCACTCAGGATCTTTACAGCCCCTGGGATCCTAGTTCCTTGACCAGGAATGGAACCCGGGCTCCCTGCACTGGGAACACAGAGTTTTAGCCACTGGAGCACCAGGCAAGTCCCCCAAACTTATCTTAACTCGATCACATCTGTGAAGACCACGGTCCCTGAAAGACTGCATTCACAGGCACCAGGGATTCGGACTTGAATATACCTTCTGGGGGGACCCGAGCCACAACAGACCTTCACAATCACCTGTTCACTGACCTCGATCTACCCTAAGACATTGATGTCCTCAGGACCTCCATTTCGCAGATGGGAAACGGAGTCCTAGGGCTGTGGGGACACTGCCCAGCTTGTCGCTGGCATCCTAGGACCTGCAGCTGGCCCTTCCCCAGAGCCCGCGCTCGCAGGCACTTCCTGGGCCTCCGGCTCTTCCAGCTGAGAAACTAGGACACTTGTTTCGCAAAACAACTTGTAAAACCAGGGCAGGCTCCAGCCTCCCCCGCCAAATGACCCAGGAGGACAGTTCTGATTGATTCCGAATGCTTGCCCAGGGACTCGTCCAGGAGTCTGGAAAAGGCAACTCGATATTTCTCTGCTCCTTCCAGCTCAGCAAACTGGACCACAACATGGGAAACGCCAGACTCAACATGCGAGCGTGAAGTTTTCCTCTAACGAGCTGGCACGGGCGGTCAAGGATGGCTTGGCTCCCTCCTGCCGAGGGATATTCCCCGCTCCAGGGCCCCTTTCCTGGCCTTAGCTCGTGGCATCTAGCTGGCCCAAGTGGCACAGAGGACAGGCAGGCCTTGAGATTACCCTAAGGAACGAGCCATGCCGGGCAGGCGCGTTGGAAACCACACAGGTAACGGCACCGTTGAGGGAGGCAAGAGAAACGAGAGGATTCTGGAAGTGTCCGTAGGGTCCCTCCTCAAACCTGGCCATACAAGCTCTGGGGCTGGTGATGGTGCCAGCAGGGGCTGTCAGGAGAAACCCGGCTGCCAGCTCCTCCTCTCCCAGCAGAGAGGTCGGCCCAGGGCACAGGCTGCTCTGCGAGGATGGGTTCCCCCCACACACACACACCCCAACCCTGGTCGATTCCTCCGGGGAATCAGGAGAGCTTCGAAGCCTCTCCCCAGGTGTCAGCAGGAGGGAGGCTCCTCCAAGGGCATGCAGAGCTCCAGTCTGGGGGAAGTCAAGGCTTTGATCCCGGGCCTACGTCTGCCGCTGGAGCCTGACCGTCTCCCTGCCTCTCATTAGGGATCCCCGTGCAGTCAGCGTGTAGGACAAGCCTGGCATTCTCCGTCTGACCTAATAAAGCCTTGCTGAATTGCATCGGCTCTCGTTCCTGAAGAAATGAGGCCTCTCCAATTACTCCCATAAGAAAAGGCCTCTTAGAAAAACACCGAGTGCAAGCAAGGCCGGCCCTTCCTGACATCCCAGGTGCCTTCTGCAAACAGACCCAGAATGGAGCCAGGTGGAGTGGAGGGTGAACCAGGAGGAGGGGCCCTGGAGCCTCTCAGGGCAACACTTCCCTCCCTCAGGATAGGGGGCTCTTGTCTCGTAAATAGGAAGGTGAAATTGAGCATTAAGGGAAAATTGGCCTGGCCAGGTCAGGGTGGAGGCAGAAAGCTCTTGCCTTTGGTAAGAAATGTAGCGAAGAACGAGAGAGAGAGAGGCTTTCACGAGGTATGGGTTTCCCTGAGTTAGCGGTGGATCGAAGCCCTGTGGGACTTGGCCTGAGCTTGTCCAGTCCTGGTTTGGAAAACAGGGTGGGACTGATTTAGCTGCTGCTCAGCAACCTTCCCTTCCTTTCCCACCCCACCTCCCCTCCACCACTTTCTTCCCGCCTCCCCTGCCCCTCTAAGGAGGGAGAAAGCTATGCCTTCCCACAAGGGGCTTTAGAAAGCACTGGGAAGCTTCCCCCAACCCCTGGAAAGCTGACTCCTGGTCTGCAGGGGGTTTGGGGAGTGGGGTGGGCAGCGCTCTTGGGAAGGGAGAAAAAGGGAAAGAGGTGGGCCTGGGCAGTGTGGAAGCTGGGTTGGGATGCCATTTTAGAACAGGCCTCGGTTGTCCCCCCAGAGAGCAGCATGGATTCAGTGACCCTTCAGAGCTGCCCCGACTGAGCAAAAGTCCCAGGCCTTTAAACCCCCACATCGGTCAGCTGGATGGAAGCTGCCCCCACGCAGTCGGAAACTATAAAATTATGCAAACCCAGTGTACGCACTGGTCTAAGAATTAGCTTAGGGATGCAATTACACATCAAATTTTATTAAGCAGCATATTTTATTTACTTAGTTTTGGCTGTGCTGGGTCTTATTGCTGCACATGGGCTGTCTCTAGTTGTGACGAGCAGGGGCTGCTCTTCACTGCCGTGCTCGGGCGTCTTGTTGCCGTGGCTTCTCTTGTTGTGGAGCACAGGCTCTAGGCACACGGGCTTAGTAGCCCCACAGCATGTAGGAACTCCCCAGACTAGAAACTGGACCCACGTACCCTGCATTGGCAGACGGATTCTTAATCCACTGGGCCATCAGGGAAACCCCAAACAGTACGTGTTCTAATGAGCTCATTTTCGTAATTTGGGGGTTTGGGTATGTGTTTTAATATTTATTTATTTGGCTGCTCCAGGTCTTCTTGTGGCACGTGGGATCTAGGGATCAAACCCCAGCCCTCAGCACTGGGAGCGTGGATCTTGGCCACTGGAACACCAGGGAAGTCCCGCAGCATGTATTTTTAGGATAGAGGCTCAGTTGACTGAACTTTCAGTTCATCTTAGGCAGATTCACTTGCTCTGTATATAGCATACTTGCCACCACTCTGCGTCCATAGCAGGCATCACTAATCAATCACCCATGGCAGGAATCACTAAGCAATCATAGGGCACATCAGACTCCCTCTCTAATTCATAAGCACCCTTCCTGTCTCTTCCCCTGACTCTCTGTGACTCTGTGGACAGCAGCACGCCAGGCTGCCTTGTCCTCCACTGTCTCCTGGAATTTGCTCAAAGTCATATCCATTAAGTCAGTATGCTATCCAACCCCCTCATCCTCTGTCGCCTCCTTCTCCTGCCCTCAATCTTTCCCAGCATCAAGGTCTTTTCCAATGAGTTGGCTCTTCACATCAGGTGGCCCAAGTATTGGAGCTTCAGCATCTGTCCTTCCAGTGAATCCAGGAATGGGCATGAAATCCATCTGGAGTCTATGAGACATGACAGGGAGCTTGCTAGAGGCTTCTGGGAAAGAATAAGCCTCCCCTAAAAATGAACTCTTTCTCCTTGTAAATTGATAGTGTTTAGGTGTGATGCCTGGAACTCCTGCAGCTCTTTTGCAACCTAGAGGGAGGTCAGCTCGAGCTAACACTAATGAGCTAACACTGCAGAAATACAGAAATTGGATCCTGGTAATATCATCCAGGGCTAAACCAAATGAACACCAATGCTACCCCCATCTCCAGAACATTCCTTACATGAATCAATACATCAAATCAAGTTACTTCTCCTTTGACACAGGCGGAGCCTATACCCTGGCAGCTGACAGTCACAAGGAGGATGGATGTCCTTCAAACCCCAGGCAAAGCATTGGACCAAGGGTCAGGGCCCCACATGGCTGGCTCTTTCTGGAACAGATGAGTATATTTTTTCAACAAATACCAATACAGCACTTACTCATTGCCAGGTTCTTTTCTACACGCTTTGAAAATATTAACTTGTGTGTCATCAATGACTATGAAATGGGTGCTGTGACTATACGCATTTACAGGGGAGAACGCCAAGGTTAAGTGACTTGCCTGAGGTTGCAGAACCAGTGGCTGGGGGAGCCTGGGTTTGAACTTCAGAGGCTGGTGGCTCCAGAGTTGGAATGCTTAGTCACCCTTTCATGTCTGAATGATCACGTGTTTGCTGTGTATAGGCGCCAGTCATGAACTGTCTCATTGGATTGCCCCAGCAGCCCCATAAAATGTGTCATGACTCTGATATTGTAATGGCACCGTCTCTATTTCTCAGAGAAATAAAATGCCACAGTCATGAATGAATGAGGGGGTGAGTGAACGTCCATGAGCCAGACCTGCCGGTGACCTTGGCCTGAGCCCCAAGCTCCCGGCCGACAGTGGACTCAGGAAGTCCCCGTTACCCGGGGCATGCCCTGGGGACCCAGAGCTTCATCCTCTCCGCGATCCCTGAGAGCAGGCCTGGGCACTGAGTTCCCAGTAGCTTCAAAGGGAGCCGAGCCATCGAGCTCCCAGGGGGGGCGCAGGCAGCGGGAAAGCCGGCCTGGCCCCGGCCTGGCCCCGCCGCCAGACGTCAGAAGCGCGAGGCGGCTTTGGTCTCCGGCCCTGGGCTGATGGAACCAGGGCAGTGTGGAGCCAGGCCCTTCTGGGAACCCTGCGCTGGCATTTCCTTGTTTTGTCAATTCCACCGAAGGGCCCCGGAAACCACATGCAGAACAAAGTCTCCAGGCACTGTCTGGAAGGCGAGAGGATTAGAGAGGGGAAGGGGAAAGTGCCGCGGGGCCAGCCTTCCGGGGCCTGGGAACTTCTGCCGCCCGGGAGATGTCAGCTCCACCAGGAAGTCCCAGGGACCTCGCCTGAGTCCCCGCCGCTCCGCTGCGGAGCCACCCACCTGGGTACCGAGGGCGGGTTTGTCGGCCAGGTGTGCTGGCCAGGTGTGTCTCAGCCATCCTCAGGCCCCGCCCCCGGGGTAAGGACCCTCGCTGTCCCCATTTTACAAGTGAGATCCACAAGGCTGAGGACAGTGAGCAGCTGGCAGGTGATGAGGGTGCTTTGGAAAAGCCCGTTTCATTCCCAGGGCCAAGCCTGGGAAGTTTGTTTGTTCCTCTGTTTGCTTGTTTTCTTGGATTGAACTGAGTGAGATGAGTGTTAAGCCAGCTTTTTGACTCTCCTCTTAGAAAGTGAAGTCACTCAGTCGTGTCCGACTCTTTGCAACTCCATGGACTGTAGCCCACCAGGCTCCTCCATCCATGGAATTTTCCAGGCAAGAGTACTGGAGTGGGTCGCCGTTTCCTTCTCCAGGGGATCTTCCCAACCCAGGGATCAGACCAAGGTCTCCCGCATTGTAGGCAAATGCTTTATTGTCTGAGCCACCAGGGAATACCCTGTTTTCATGGATGACACGGTTCAAAAATGAGGATGTGGAGATGGTACTGATTATCCACGAGGAAAGGGAGGCTCCGCTCTGGAGCCCTCCATGACACGCGCCTGGAGGGCTGGGAGGAGGCCTCATGGGGACTGGGAAGTGAGGCCTGCAGGAGAGCCGGTGGGAGTGACCAGAGTGCGTGGAGGTGGGGGTCCCGTGGGGCCAGCCCTCCGCTCGGGGTAGGGCCCAGGTCCTGGACATCCTGCCCAGCCGGCGACCTGCTGGAGGCCCTGGGAGGGGGCTGGACCTGGGATGAGGAGCCTCTGTCTTCCCTCCTGCTCTCATGCCCTCTGGCTCCACGGCCTCCTCCCTGCGTCTCCCTCTGCCTCGGCTCACTGTGTATTTATTTCTCTTTCTGTGTCTCTCTCTGCCCCCCCTCCCTCCCTCTCCCTCCTCCATCCCTCTCCCCATCCAGGGGTCTCTCCCGTGGACATTTCAGGGCCAATCCTCTAAAAAGGCCCGCAGCTGAGCCCCCAGGAGTCCTGCTGAGGCCACATCCTTGGAACCAGGGGCAGCCAGGAGGCAGGAGTGGACCCTGGATGGGCAGCTTCTCTGGGCAGTGCCGGGAGGCAGGGCGTAGTGAGCCCAGCTGGCACCGCTCCAGCCGTCCTCCACAGCAGGGCTGGGGGCTCCTGTCTGGAGGGGTTTCCATCTTATCAGCAGCGCCTCCCCCATGCCGGGGGCTCCCGGGAGTGCCTTCTCTCGAGCTCCCCTGGAATGTGTGGAGGGACCCGCTAAGCTCTCCTGGAGATAAACCCTGTCAGGGGGTTGGGGGGAACAGAATTTTCAAAGGAGACACACTGAGCCTGCTCCTCTTTGCCATGCGCGGCCCTGGTCCACTTACAAACCCTGAACCTCTTTGTGGGGAAGGGCTGAGACCTCCAGGTCTCTGCTGGGGGCTGGTCAGGACCTCTAACTGGTCCGGTCTGCCCCCGGAGGTGGGGTTGGCAAAGCCTCCACCCGGCCTGAGGGTCCACCGTAAGAGAAGAGGTGAGTGGGGCCTGACCGAGGGCCGGGGGCCCAGGTGGGGAGACAGAGACAGTGAGAGATGGTCAGAGAAGAGAGACACAGAGAGAACTCTGCCAGAGACCCGTGGCGAAGCAGAGAAGACAGATGGGGAGGGCGGAGGGAGGCCCTAGGCGGCCGGAAGATCCTGGCCGGTAGAATGCGGTGCACGGTGAGGCTGGCGGGGATGGGGCCACTCCGCTTCGCTCGGCCGCCTCGGGAACACGCGGCGCTGCAAGCCCAGCTTCAGACCCCCTGCCAGCCCCTCAGCGGCTGTGTGGCCTGCGGGAGGTGACTCAGCCTCTCTGAGACTTTGTTTCCTTATTCGAGAAAGCAGGGATAACCGCCCACACGCTGGGGCTGTCGCGAGGGCTCTGTGAGCTCGCTTGTGCAAAGCGATGGAGAGCCTGCTTGGGGCATCCCCTGCCAAGCTGCCCTGAGGTCCGTGGCGTTCCTGCCTGAGCCGGGTCAGGAAACGTCAGGTCTTCCCTGGTGACCAGGGGTGAGGAATCGGCCTTCCAGTGTGGGGGACACGAGGCTTCGATCCCTGGTTGAGGAAATAAGATCCCACGTGCCATGGAGCAGCTAAGCCCACGTTCCTCAGCTACCACGCCTGAGCACTCTGGAGCCCGCGTGCTAAGACCCAGTGCAGCCACAGAAATAAATAAATATTAGAAGATTTTGCCTCATCAGGAAACCGCATTGAGAGGCATTCTATAAAAGAAGTGGTCTGTGCTCTGCAAGTGCGTCAAGGGCAACTTACTGGGACGATTGGTGAGACCGGGATGGGGCCTGAGGCCCAGATGGCAGGGGTGGGTCGCTGTTGTCTTCTGCAGGCTGACCGACACAGAGGGTGGTGTATTGGGTGGGAGACAGCTGACAAAGGCCGGTTCTCCACACCGGCAGCTCTTCTGTAAGTCTGAGGTTACTTCGATTTTTTTTTAATACATGTAGAAAGTAAAAATAATAAAATTCGATCTGAAACAAGGAACAACAGGAAAACCTCAAAAGAGATTAGCAAATGGTCAGGACCTGTGGGCACTGCCCGTAAATGATCGGAAGGCCTGGAAGCAGCCTGTTCCCCCCAAGTTGGAGTCTCTATTTTAGGGCTCAGCCCCACTCAGTCCCCCCAAACCCTGCATTTGGGGAGTGTTGGTGTCCTAGGAAGACATCAGGCTGTACTGTCAGATCGATGTGCCCGAAACCCAGCTCTGCTTTCTAGCTGGGCAGCCTTAGGCCACTGGCTCACCCTCTCTGAGCCTCAGATTCCTCAGAAGTGACCACTGACGGCTCCCCTGCAGTGACTGTAATTAGATGAGACCAGTAGTCAAAACGCAATAGAAACGTGGCTCCAGGGAAGGGTCTTTTCACATCAGTTCTCCAAGACCAGGGCTCATGTCCCTCTTTTGCTGTCTCAGCCACAGGTCTGGAGCCAACAGGCTCAGGGGCCAAACACAGGCCACCTCCTGGCCGGATCAGTTGCCTCTGGAGCCACTGAGCTCCATTCAAGGCCTGGGAGAAATGGAGCCATAAATGCCCCTGCCCGCCCCTCCTGTCACTGGAGATCAAACCGTTATCAGAATCAAAGCCGCCCCACTGATGGATGAGCCCGGGGACAGGGCCCAGGCCGCCAGCCCCCTCCTGGTTGTGGAGTTCAGAGCCTGCCAGCACCTCGCCAGGAGCCCCGGCATAGTTTAATTGGGGCCAGAATACCTTCTGCCCCTTGTCACCCCTCAGGAAAGCTGCTTATCTCCTTCTGCAGGGAGGAGGGCGCGGAGGTGTTAGCAGGCCAGCCAGATGACGAGCCCGCAGAGACAGGGAGGCCTGGCTGGTGGCCGGCCCCTCTCCTCCAACAGGCCTGGAGCCCCAGGTGGCTCTCCAAACCCGGGGAGCCCTGAGATTAAGACATGGAAGCAGCCAACAGAGCTGCCAGAGCCCTTTATTTCGGGAGGCTTGGCGGGGGAGAGACCAGGGGCGGGGTCACCCTGGCACCCTCTGGACTCTTGGCCTCCCAGGGGAAAGGAAGACACACTACCCAGGGCTCAGAAGATTCCAGAAGGGCCTAGCCCATCTGAGAGCTGACGCCAGCCCCCACCTCAGGGGACCCCAAAGGAATTCACGGAGCTGTCAGAGATGTAATCGTGACCACGTCAGCACCCTGGAAGCCTCAGACAGAACCTTGAGAAGAAAGGAACACAGTGGCTGCTGTTGGAGGCATCAGAAGAAATCCGGGTTGCCCACCTCATAGCCACCTGACTCCCGCTGGGTGACTCCGGCTGGAAAATAAGGAGGGGTGAGAAGTCATGCTTCCAGCTGTCCTGGTGTGGACGACGTGAGCCAGTGAGATTGGTTTAGCAGAGCCTGTCAGTCCCCAGTGTATTATTATATTATTATTATTATTATTATTAGGAACTGGCTGGGACATAACATGGAATGAAAATTCAAGTGACAGTACATGGGGTAATGAATGAGTGGGGCCTGGAAATACATCCGTATGCTGGCAGTGAACTTGAGGGTGCAGCAGCAGCTTTAATGTCTTTTCCAAGGCCTCCTTAATACGCCTGTGTTCCCTTGTAACTGTGAAAGCTACACCTGCTAAGTTCTGGAAGAGACGCCCATGCAGCCAGGCCCCATGCAGGGCGGCTGGCCCCCCCGGGTGCACCTTCTTGGAGAAATCCCCAGCTGCCCAGGGTCACACCGGCCGCTCTCACCAGGCCCTCCAGGTATCTACAGCTGGTGTAAATGCCTGTCGCTGTGCGCAGGGAATTAGATGATCGTAACCTTGCTGCCTCTGTGTATGAGCCATTTCCCGGCTCTACCTGTGGCATGTGGTCTGAAAAGCATGCTGTCCATGTGCTCCAAGGTGGAGTTCTGCCTGCCAGGGCAGCCAGACTCACCGGCCCTATCGTCCACAACTGGCCCCACCAACTCCACCAACCCCCCCAAATCAGCCCCGCCACCCTGCATGCCAGCTGCCTGCTCTGGGTCTGCATGGCTCCACGTGAAAAATCTGCTTTCATCTTCATCACCCCGTAGCTTAGCAATAAATGAATGAATGAATGAATGGGAACATTGTTAGGTAGGATGGCATGAGGAGGGCAAGCTCAGGCATGCAGGAAAGACTGATTTTCATCTCTCTGAGGACTGGAAAGCCAGGAATTAGAGGCAGAACAGGCAAGTGGAGGGACCCTGGAGGCAGAGGGGCCTGGGTTCAAATCTGGCCTCCATCCCCCACTAATTGTGCAGCCCCCCCACAACAGAGTGTCTAATTCTGGGAGCCTTTGGGTTTTCCTATGCAAAACTGGTTAACAATCTATCCACGTGGGTTTTTCGTGAGGGTCAAATAAGATGGTATATGAACCACTGCTGATGCTGCTGCTAAGTTGCTTCAGTCGTGTCCAACTCTGTGCGACCCCACAGACGACAGCCCACCAGGCTCCACCGTCCCTGGGATTCTCCAGGCCAGGACACTGGAGTGGGTTGCTATTTCCTTCTCCAATGCATGAAGGTGAAAAGTGAAAGTGAAGTCACTCTGTCGTGTCCAACTCTTAGTGACCCCATGGACTGCAGCCTACCAGGCTCCTCCGTCCATGGGATTTTCCAGGCAAGAGCACTGGAGTTGGGTGCCATTGCCTTCTCTATATGAACCACTAGGACATAGTAAATGTTCGCTAGACATAGTTGTGACGATAAGGGAAGGAATATTGACAGCCCCCTCCCCGACCCCACCAGGCCAAGCCAGCAGCTCTTGACACCAGTTCCCATCACAATCATCTGGGGAGGTTTTAACACCACAAGTGCCAGACCCAGAGCTCCTTGGAGAAATGGCTGATTCCTGGCTGGGCAGGGAAGCCAGAGTGAGCCTGGAACTAACTAGTCCTTAGGGGAGGGTGTTTGGGGCCGAGCGCCTGGAGAAGTCTTTATGGGACTCTCTGTGTCCATTACCTTCCATCCTTGCTCTAGCCCTACTGGTGGGAACTATTCCAATATCCATCTCATGAGGTTCAGAGTGAAACAGCTTACCCAGAGCCCACAGAAGAATGTGGCAGAACCAGGATTTGAATACAGAAATGCATAACTCAAAAGCCCAGTTTTTCTACTAACCCGTGGAGATTCCATCCTTGTTTTCCCTGAGAGGGGGGTGTCTTTGCAGGAAACTTTAGCTGGAGCACCATCATCCCTAAAATACCTTAGCATAAGTATCTGCTTCACAATTCCAAGATATCCACAATGTGTCTGTGTGTTTCAAGAGTCTGGTCCTCTTGGCTGTGTGTCGTTGGGGTGGTTGCATCCCCTCTCTGGCCAGGCTAGAAGCACCTCTAGACCCAATCACCCCTGGTGCTGCACCTGGGAAAACCAAAGCTGAGCCCAGGAGCGTGGACTGCAAGAGTTGCAATCCCAGGGCATCCGAGAGTCCCACCTCCATGGAAGGCAAGGAGTCCCTCAGGCTGTGCTAGCCTGGTGTTCAACAGCGACACCCTGTGGCCACCACCGGAGCAGCAGCTCTAACGGGCGGGGGGGTCAAGCCTGTCCACCTGCTATCCTCAGGCAGCCTGACCCCCACCTTGCACCAGGAACGCTCCCAAGCTCTCGGTCATCAGGGAGGCAGGGCCTGTAAGAGGTGATCCACCATGCTTGGAGCAAATAAGGACAAGTTGAACATGAGCAATTACTCTTTTGAAGCGTCATGTGGTCCTGTTTGACCTCCAAACTGGGAGAAGCTGGGGGAAGCTGAGGGCAGATGACTTCTATGTCATCACAGCCCCCACGATCACTTTGTGGGAAGCCCAGCACAAGGTCTGTAATACCTAACATCTGTCAATGAGAAAAGGGTATTTGAATTGCAAACATTTGATTAATGCCAAAATTCCAAGGGTGGGCAGGGAGGTGGGTCGGCTTCTGGGGGCCACTTGCCCAGCACCAACTCTGACCGCTTCCTCTTATTCTATGTGCGTGAGTTCCCCAGAGGGTCTTTCCTCGCCTGACCCTGCCGTGTTCTCACATTGTTCTGTTTTTCAGACAACAGCTGGTCGCCAAGGAAACCACTGCGGAGACCATAGTCAGACCCGTGTCTTCCCTGCAGGGAAATTCAGCCCTTACTCATCTCTCCATCCACAGCCGCCTCTTGGCATGACCTCGGAAGGCGCTGCCAAACCCCAAGCGAGGAGTCCCCTCCCTCCCGCCGGGACCTTTCCCCAGGGGGCTGAAAGAAGGAAGCAGGGCTGGGATGGGAAAGCCTGGGGCAGCAGAGCCAGCAGGGCCCTAGAGCCCTGTCATCGGCCCTTCCTTGTTTCAGTGTACATGTGTTACCGGAGTGTAACACACAGTGTACAAAGCAGGAGAAGCACCCTTCACATCTCCCACTCCCTTCCCCTGCGCCCCGAAAGGTGACCACTCTCCTGACCTCTAACAGCAGACCTTTGCTCCGCCTGCTGCTGCACTTGACATCTTAATACTTAGAATCACCCAGTGTCTGCTCTTTGGAGTCGGGGCCGCATCTTGAACAAGGGAGGTTTACTTCCCTGTTACTTCCCTGAAAAAACAAACACTCCCTGTTAAGGCGGAGCCCAGAAAGAAAGAAACCTGGGAGAGACCCGGGGGAGAGACCCAGGAGTAAACCTTTCCAAAGGTTTACTTCCTGTCACTGGAAGGCGCAGCGGCCCAGCCTGGCACACGCACGCAGCCTAGGGCTTACGCCATCACAGGCACCGGGGCAGTCCCCAGCTCTGAGAGGAGCGGCGTTGCTGTGAGCTGGCCTGTCTGTGTCTTTGGGTGAACCTCTGCGCGTCTCTTGAGCACCCACCCAGGATGGGAGGTGCTGGGCCCGGGGGGATGGCTGCTGAGAGGAGCGGCGTTGCTGTGAGCTGGCCTGTCTGTGTCTTTGGGTGAACCTCTGCGCGTCTCTTGAGCACCCACCCAGGATGGGAGGTGCTGGGCACGGGGGGATGGCTGCAGTAGCCATGGCCAACAGGGTCCCCGAACGCCGGTCCCAAGTGGCCCTCCCAGCACCTGGTGTGAGATTCGGCCCTTCCCCATCCTTGCCAGCTCTCAGCATCGCCTGCCCTTTGCTTTCTGGCCGTTTTCCGCCCCTTTCGTGTTGGGGGTGGGGATCCTGAGGCCAAGGGGATGGCCACTCTCACGGTCCCAGGAGCAGAGGCGCCGGGCCCCGCCTGGAGCTAGCTCTCCTGTCCTGGCAGAGGCACCAGCTCAGTTTAGACGTTGAGTCTCGTCCAATGAAACTATCCTTGAAGTCAAGGCGGGCTTTCCACGAGCAATAACAAGGAGTATGATAGTGACTTGCGTTTGTTGGACCCTGACTGAGCACCAGGGCCCCGTGAGAGCTCTGCCTGCATCGCCTCTGGTGGTCCACATGTGACCTCAGGACCGAGACACTTCTCTCTGTCCCTGTGGTAGAGGTAGGGAGCCTGGAGAGGTGGAATAACTCCCCTGAGAGCACACAGCTGGTGAATGGGAGAGCTGGGACTCAAAGCCTCGTCCTCTGCCTCTGGAGCCTGCTTCTTTGGCCCATCTGGTGGGGCACTGGGAGCTGAGACGCTCTCCCGGGTCTCTCCCAGGTTTCTTTCTTTCTGGGCTCAGCCTTAACAAGGAGTGTTTGTCTTTTCAGAATCTGCTAATCTGAAAAGTACAGTTTTTCAAGGATTAGGTAGCCAAGTAAACCTCTCCAAAGCTGCATGATTTTCAGGTCTCTTGATTGACACGTGAAGTTCCACAGCAAATCCGCACGTGTTCACCACATGTGCACGCGTGTGTCCTCGCCTCTCGTTTCATCCCGGGTCTCTCTGCACCGCATCCAAGTGTACAGGTCAAGGGTCGCCTGCCTGCAGGGGTCTGAGGCCACGCAGCCTGTCCTCTCCATCTACGAGGCCTTTATCCCCCACCATCCACTCGTGCCTTCACTGACCCACATGTTGTGTTTCAGCCCCATACACCCGGCCCCAGGACACAGCGTGAACTTCTGGCACAGCCAGCCTCTGTTCTTACACAAGGCAGACCCAGCAAAGTGATGGGGACGTTTGGGGCTCTGAGAGTGTGGCCACATCCGTTCATGGAAGACAGAGGCTTGGAGGAGGAAGCTGAGACCTACAGAGTGGGAAGGAGGAGCTGGGGACGATGTCCCCGGCACAGGGAGGGCAGGTGCATGGAGGGAGCTGGTCAGGCAGCAGCTTGGAGCTGCCTCCAGGGGGCGTTGTTTCTAACACGCTTATTTAATACACCAATGCGAGTGGCCTGTGCGTCAGCTCAGCCGTGCCAGACTCTTTGTGACCCCGTGGACTGCAGCCCACCAGGCTCCTCTGTCCTGGGATTCTCCAGGCAAGAATACTGGAGTGGGTTGCCATTTCCTTCTCCAGGGGATCTTCCCCACCCAGGGATCAAACCCCGGGTCTCCTGCACTGGAGGCGGATTCTTTACCACCTGAGCCACCAGGGAAGCCCGGTACGCTAATTAGCATGCAAACTTAATGTGCTAATTCGCCGTGCTTAGTTTATGTGCTAATTTAGAGTGCCAATCTGCACTGTGAGCCTCCACGAGCATTTCCCAAGCTCTTCAGCCAAGGAAGACAATTCCCCAATGATAAAACCTTAAAAGTCACAGGACACCCTTTTCCTGTACTGTCTCCTTTGATCTTTTAACCCCTCTGGCCTCTGCTGGCCTCCCCTGGGAGCTGATTAGAAGCACAAAGTCTCAGGCCCCAGCCCAGACCAACTCCATTAGGATTCTCATCTTATCAAGATCCTAAGTGACCCGCATGCGTGTGAGAGTCCAGGAGCATGGCTGCCCTCGGAATCCAGGAAGAAGTTTGTTGTACTCATTTCACGGCAAGGAGATGGAGGGCCAGAAGGCCCAAGTCCACAGTTAATAAGTAACTGGTGGCTTCAAATCTTTTTCCTCCCTCTCCGATCCAACCTGCTACTCTTTTGCAGTGAGAGCACAGAGGCCCAGAGAGGGCATGTGCCTTGCCCAAGGCCACACAGCAAGGCCAGCAACCCAAGAGCTTGAAGAAGCTCTTAGAAGAGCTTGCTAAGATGCAGATTCTGGGCCTTGTCCTCAGGAGTTTGGATTCAGCAGCTCTGGGGAGGGCCTAGAAATAAGCATCCTAACTAGCATGCAGGATGACGTTGACCACACTGGGAACCACAGCTCCCTGGTCATTTGAGATCAGGGAGAACACCAGGATGCCTGTGGAGTCTGACAGCTTGGGTTGCTAGCCTTGCTGTGTGGCCTTGGGCAAGGCACGTGCCCTCTCTGGGCCTCTGTGCTCTCACTGCATAAGAGTAGCAGGTTGGATCGGAGAGGGAGGAACAAGATTGTTGTTTCTTAGGCTCACTTGGGAAATTGCTGAGGACCTTGAGGGAACATCATGCAATTCTCAGACTATCCACTAGAGGGTGCCCGCACTCCAGAGACACAGCCTTTCTGCGCCCTGAGCCCCCAAGGAGCAGTTTCCTGCGTTTTTCTCCTGATGGATCCACTGTCCTTACTGTTTAGGGAAGAGCCTCAGGTCACACCAGTCAAGAGGTTCAGAGAAGGGAGCATTTTTGTTAACACAGGAGGCAGGAAGCCTGAGCCGATCTCCTGCCATCCATCTGGACCCTCACATCTAAGCCTTTGGCAGATGGATTCATGGATGGCCTCAGCAGTGTCCTTCAACCTCTGAGCATCAGCTTCCTCCTCTGCAGAGCAGGGCTGTCAGACCCAAATGTCCTGAGTCCCCAAATCCAGCCTCAATATTTTACAAGGCATCTGTTAATGTCTGCAGAAAGTTAGGAAACGGGAGGCATGTTGTCATACAGACATTCACAGGTTGTTTTTGGATGGTTCTGACATGATTGCATGTGCTTTTCCATGCAGCTCCATGAATCACAGGCTCTCCAGTCACAGAATGTGATAGGAAGTTGTGCTTGGATGTGAGGGCTGGAGCTGTGGCAGCCACCTTGGGCTCCTGTAGGGAGATGTTTGGCTGCCCCCCTGAGACCATGGTTGCTCGTGACTGCAGCACAGATGCGGAACATTTTCAGCACAAGTGAGTTCTACTGAACAGCAGCTTGAATAATACATACAGGTTTATTCATGGGGATAGTTAATTAACACTGGAGTTTTAAGTTCAGAAGTTTTTTTCCCTGTTTGTCCTCACAAGAATCCTGTCAAATCTAGATCAATCTATTGTTGTTTTCATTTTTAATGAGGAAACTGGGACTCAAAGAGAGCCTTGCCCAAGCATGTATGGTGTGTATGTGTGTGTCTTCGTCGTTCAATCTTGTCCAATTCTTTGTGACCCCATGGACTGTATCCCACCAGGCTCCTCTGTCCATGAGATTCTCCAGGCAAGAATACTGGAGTGGGTTGCCATGCCCTTCTCCAGGGCATCTTCCCAGCCCAAGGACTGAACCCGGGTCTCCTGCATTGCAGGCAGATTCTTTTCCATCTGAGCCACCAGGGAGGCTAGGATGCATGGTTGGAAACAGCAAAGCCAGGATTGGAAGCCTCATCTTCTGGCTCCTCATTTTATGGTCATCTGCCACCGCTCTTCCAGCCTGAACCCTTCACAGTGACAGTTTCCTCATCAGCTCGATGAGGCACTCCTCAGAAGGCGTTTCAGAGTTTTGCGATTGCTGCCCTTGCCGTGGATGAAGTAGAAAGTGCTAGAATTCAGGGAGCAACTCTGCTTATTTCTGAGAACAACTCCCAGCAAGTCCATGGCCCTGGAGCCATTTCTGAAGATGCCAGGACTGAGGTTCTCTCAAAAGAACGAGTATCTTATTGCAAAACTGTCATCAGATCTCCCCTGAAATACGGCTTTGCTCTCCCTGAGCAGAAGTGTAGGGCAATCGGGAATACAGTCAGAAGCCCCGTGGTGCTCCCTACTGATCTAATCATCATCGGGGCTAGGAACTGGACTCCAAAAGATGATCGTATGCCAGCCACCCTCTAAATATCAGCGTTCCTAAGAATCTCATTACTTTTCCTCCTGCATCAGCCCCGCCCCACCGGCCCCTGTAAACTCTTTAGTTGAGACTGTATGCAGCTGACCTGGAAAGGGAGAAAGCCAAAAAGCCAGGAACACTGACCACAGCTCTGTGATGCTGCTGAGGATGGTGATGGTGGTGATGATGGCGATGGTGGGTGCGGTGGCGATGGTGGTGGTGGTGGCGATGGTGATGGCGGTGGTGATGGTGATGGCGGTGGCAATGGTGATGGTGGTGGTTTAGGTTAATGATATAAATCACACCCTTGCTGGTACTTGCAACATACCAGCCCCTGAACCACGTGTTGGCCACCTTGTTACTTTTTCCTCGCCCACCTCGTTACTTTTTCCTCGCCCACCTCAGGCTCTGAGGAGCATTGAGCTGGAACTCACAGCATTCCCCATGAGGGTGCGTGGTGGAGGAAGCACGGGTTCAAATCCTTGTCTGCTGCTTCCTGGGCATGTGACTGTGGGAGCAACTTCCCCTCTCAGTTTCTGCATCAGTGAAATGGGGGCAGCACAGTCCCTACATTAGTGGGTAACTCGAGTAGTTACACAGGGTCCTGGGCGCAAACAGCTGAGACAGGAGCACCGAGCAGGTGCCCCCAGAGCCTGTTTCCCTGCCCGTGCCGCACATAGGCTCTTGGGTGCTCACGCTTGTCCTTGGGATTGTAAGGACGCCTACTATGGGAACTTGCCGATAGCTTCCACGTGTCCCAAACTTTGATGACATAACAATCACCCACCCCCAGAGCTCTGAAAACATCAACTACCTGGTCCATGCCCCAGGAGAGAGAGATGTGAGAAATTAATCTTAATCAAATATTTTATTTAACCCAAATAAAAGCAAGACACTATCACTTTCACATGCAAATCCAGAATTGGAGAATCGCCAGTGAGAGACATTCCGCTTGTTTCTGGTCCCAAATCTGTGACCTCTGCTGAGCATTTCACAGGCAAGCCCATCTCAATTCACACTCTTCTGCCTCCGGTGGCTCGCGGCTTCCACTCTGCACACCCACCTGGCAAGAAGGGCTGTCCCCACTTTACAGATGAGGAAACTGAGACTCAGAGAGTGAAGGAGCCAGCCTAGGCCAGCAGCTGCAGAGCGGCAAAGGCAACTCAAAGCCAGCTGTCCCCCACCCCTCCGCACACACCCCATCCAGGTGGCTCCCAGCTCCGCCGTCCCACCCCAGACCGTGGGAGAGGAGCAGCAGAGAGCACCCAGAGGCTGAACCCCCAGAGTGGGCCTGCGGTGTCCACACTCATCCTCGGATCCAACCCCTTTATGGGGGTGATTTCACCATTGTCCACACTCACCTCCCAGCTGCACTCTCCGGGGGGAGTGGGACTTGGGGCTCTTTGCATCTTGCTCAGCACAGTGCCCAGGACCCCACAGGGCACAGGTGAGACCCCCAGAAACCAGAGTTTGTCATCAGGAACCCCTGAGGGTAGCCGATCCACAGGGAAGAAACTTCCAGGGGGCGTGCCACACCAGAAACCCTCTCTGGTCCTGAGAGACCCTAAGGGGTGTGCTCAGCCCGCATGCCCACTGCTTGGTTCTGCTCCCATCGAGGGTTTGGCAGGGGTCTGTCCCTGCCACTGGAGTGGAGGCTCTGGAAGGGAGGCTCTGTCTGTTTCACCTCCTGCTGCATCCCTGCCCTGGGGGCCTGGCAATCCACAGCTCCCTCCGCAGTCGCTTGTTGAAGGAACCCATTCATCACCTCCCAGTTCCAAGGTACCTGGAAAGCTTCCTGCAGCTTCTAAGGACTCCACACTTAGAACGGGGAACAAAGGGGCCCTGGAAGAATCTGACCCCACAGCTCCTAGGGGAGACACCCCCACATCTCTTCTGCCATCAGAGGAGTGTGGTTTGTTTCCATTTGTTCAGTTGAGGTGATGCAATGGGCCACCTGAGCCAACTCAGAGGGCCCAGGGGACCTTCAGTGATGACAACACTTGGTCAGGAACTTCATACAGTAACTAAGCATCGGGGAAATAGACCTAGCTTCCCACCAGGGCGGATGCCGGCTAGAGGGAAGCACGCTGGAGCAACCAGCATCTCAGCATATCATAGATACTTGGCCTCTGTAAGAAAGTCCCTAGTGGTTCAGCGGTAAAGAATCCACCTGCAATGCAGGAGACCTGGGTTCAATCCCTGGGTGGGGAAGATCCCCTGGAGACGGGAGTAGCAACTCACTCCAGTATTCTCAGCCGGAGAATCCCATGGACAAAGGAGCCTGGGGGGCTACAGTATATGGGGTTGCAGGGGTGGACACGACTGGCCTCTGTAAGCTTCCGGCCATAAACTCCATCCCATCTTGGAGGACCCGCATTCCCTGGGTGGGTGGGTTCCTCTTTCCATCACCTCTGCAGCCTCTCCATGTCACCCAAGAACCAGGGTCCCACAGGCGGTTTCCTAAGAAAGCCCTTTGAAGCTCTGGCATCGCATTTTAAATCTCAGAAGTATGTTCAGAAATAGATGCTGGATAGAAAAGGAGAGAGTGGACTTGTGGTGTCAAGGGACGGGGAGTGGGGAGGAGGGATGGACTGGGAGTTTGAGGCTGGTAGGTACAAACTCTCGCAGACGGAATAGACGCACAGTAAGGTCCTACTGTAGGGCACAGGGGACTGTATACAATGTCCTGGGATAAACCAGGATGGAACTGAGTCACTTTACCGTACAGTAGAGGCTGGCACGACGTTGTAAACTAACTGCTCTTCTATTTAAAAACTGAAATTAAAGAGAAATAGGTGCTGGAGAGTATCTGTGGCCTCGGGTAGAAGGGGAGCAGCCCAGGTGTTCTCCGAGAAAAGGACGTTTCGCAACCATTCGCCCAGCAGAGCCCACACCCCAAACCCAAGCACATCTAAACCAACTTCTTATATAACTCAGTTCACTCTTCCTCATCCTTGTGGTTGGAGTTTTCTAGAACCCGCCACCAACCTTCTGGCTCATCTTCTGGTTTTGATGTGCAGCTCTCTACCTCTGAAGGGGGAAATGGTCCGGAGACCTGAGGTCTTGTTCTGTTTTGCTGTTTTTGGTCTTTAGTCATGACGGTGGGTGGCCGTGCTCCTTCCGAACACTCCCTGGAGAGAGAGCCAGCCCGGCTGTTCCAGGGAGGGAGCGCAGACCCTGAGAAAAGAGAAGTAGGAGCAGCAACCCGAGGATGCGAATCGAGACTTCCGTGGAGTTTGGGGAAGCCAGAAGGCCCTCCTTGTACTGTTCTGATTCTCTCTGCCGTTCACTGGGTTCAACGCGGCCCTTGCGTCTGAGCTCAACGCTCTCGTGTGTTTCGACACACTGATCCTTAAGGCTGCCTACTGTGTGACTCCAGCTGTGACATAGAAAGACTGCAAGCCTGATCGCATCTGCAAAAGTCCCTTTGGCCGCATTTGCTGTCGTGTCCAACTCTTTGCAGCCACGTGGACTGTAGCCCATGGCTCCTCTCTATCCATGCGATTTCCCAGGCAAGAATACTGGAGTTGGTTGCCCTTTCCTTCTCCAGAGGAATCTTCCCAACCCAGGTTTCAAACCCATGCCTCCTGCATCGCAGGCAGATTCTTTACCTCTGAGCCACCTGGGGGGCATAATGTAACATATTTACCAATATTAGGGGAAACAGGATGAACGCTTTGGGGAGGGGGTTCATCCTGCCTACCGCAGCATCCCTTCCTGTAAATGACTCGTACATAAACGTTCCCAGAAACCTTGTCACCTCCAGAAACTGGAACCAGCGCCCACACGGAGGTAGATAAAGAGTGAGTGGTATGTCTATACAAAGCCATGCCCCTCCACAAGCTACAGAATGAATTCTGGATCCCTGCTGCAACGTAGCTGAACCTTAAAATAATTATACTGCGTGGGAGAAGCCAGCCTCCCCCTCAAAGCCATTCAAACTATGTCATTCCATTTGGATAAAATGCTAGAAAATGAAAACTCATCTCTAGCAGCAGGAAGTAGTTGCCATGGGGCCAGGGTGGGACGTGTCAGGGAAGAACAGGTGGGAGGGACGGCAGAAGGGCCTGGGTAAACCTTGGGGTGATGGGTCTGTTCACTGTCTTGGGGGCGGTGGTGGTGGTTTTATGAGTGTATATATATGTCAACACTTACCAAATGGTATACCTTAAATATGCACGATTCATTGTACATCAATTATACCTCAACACAGCTGGAATTAAAAGGCATTCCTCTGAAATGGGGTACACTTATCACAGAAAGAGAGAAAGCATACATGTGCCAAATGCAAAAGCGCTGAAACCAGGTGGTAGCTATTCAGGTGATTGCTGTATGTCAACTTCTCCAGACACTTGACAGTTTCCATTAAAAAAAAAAAAAAAAGGTGGATCGGGGTGAGAATCCAAGCTTTGGAATCAAACCTGCAATCAAGTCTGATTCAAGTCGTATCCTAGCTGTGTGAGCTTGGGCAAGTGATGGGGTGAAACAGGCCTAGTCACCCATGAGCGGGGGGCTTCCCTGGTGGCTCAGATGGTGAAGAATCTGCTTGCAATGCAGGAGACGCGGGTTCGATCCCTAGGTCAGAAAGATCCTCTGGAGAAGGGAATGACTACCCACTCCAGTATTCTCACCTGCAGAATCCCATGGACAGAGGAGCCTGGTGGGCTACAGTCCATGTAGTCACGAAAGAGTCAGACACGACTGAGCGACTAACACACACCCATTAGCAGAAGTCACTGGACTGTGAGCATGAAATCAGATCAGTGCACAGAGCAGGCTTAGCAGGAACCTAGGATGTAGCGAAGGTTCCCTGAAGCTAGCTGTCACTATTAATTCTTATCTGAGAGACATGGAAACCGAATTAGAAAACTCGGGAGACTTAACTGGTCCCACAGCTCCTGCCAGGTCTGGGTCTGGCCGTGAAGAGCTACCTCTCTGGATGCCTACCACACTTCTTAGAACTCTGAAGTAAACAGTTTATGCAAATACGGCCAAGCCACCCCACCTGAGATGAGGTCCTCGGTCTGGCCAACAAAGGAAGCCAGGCCCAGCACCCAGAGGTATTTTTAACAGGGTGGAGATGTGCGCTTTGCATATTTTGCCTTCTTGGCAGCTTGTGGTTCAAGGTCCCAACCAAAACTAAATGTGTTTACTTGTTTGTTTAGACAGGTAAGATCTCACAATCTCGCATCCCACAGTCAGCACGCTTTCTCTAAACTGGAGATAAAGGCTTTCCTTAAAACACTCATTTGGTTACCCAGTTTGTGCTGAAGCCTTTATTCTCCAGGTCGCAGGAGGGTTGGCCAGAAGTGTGCTGCAAAGCCCCCATGTATAGGCCCTCGAGATGTGTGAGCCGACAGAAGCCTGGTTGAGTCTCTAAGTGAGAGGGTGTTCTAGGGAAGCAGGGATATACGGTGGGCGGTTCTACCCCTCTCAACTTTTGGAGATTGTTGCCACTTGATTTGTTAAGCGGTTTTGTTAAAGGGAGCCTGAATGTAACTGCAGAGAGGAGGAAGTTGAAAGGTGATGGCTACAAAGAGGAAAGCAGACTCTGGGGGATTGTGTTTGTCTTTTACTTGTCTCCTTACGCGCTGACCTACCCAAGTACCTAGAACGCTATTCCTATGGCTACGAGTGCTGAGGGCTCTGAGCAGAGGACCTGCGGGGCTCAAAGCTGTGCTCCTGAGATCACAAGGAGCCATGGGGGCTGCTGTGGAGTTTGCAGAAGATGGAGCCAGGGAACAGACGGGGTCTGAATGGAGATGCTGGATGTGAACAAGGGGTGGGAAGCACAAGGCAGCCATCAGTTTGGGGAGCCAGGGAGAAGTCGGTAATGACCCTAGGTAATGAGGGAATGAGTTGGCACCACTAAGAACAGAAGGGAAAAAAAAAAAAACCAGAGGGCGGGGGATGCTGACTTCACCTTGGGGATGAAAGGTGACATTAAATTTACCAAAAAAAAAGGTGGGGCAGGGTGAGAATCCAAGCTTTGGAGTCAAACCTGCAGGGGAGGTCAAGTCTGATTCAAGTCATGTCCTAGCTGTGTGAGCTTGGGCAAGTGGGGGTGTGAAATGGGCCTAATCACCCATGAGAGGGGGCTTCCCTGGTGGCTTAGACGGTAAAGAATCTGCTTGCAATGCGGGAGATGCAGGTTCGATCCCCAAGTCAGGAAGATCCTCTGGAGAAGGGAATGGCTACCCACTCCAGTATTCTTTTTCATTTATTTTGACTGCACTGTGCAGCATGTGAGATCTTAGCTGCCCAACCAGGGGTCGAAGTGCCGCCCCCTGCATTGGGAGCATGGAGTTTTAACCACTGGACTGCCAGGGAAGTCCCCACCCTGGGGGTGGCAGTGGTTTCATTCTTGCAAACGGAAGAACACACAGGTGGAAATTTCCATCTGGCAGTAGAAACTATAAGCAGCCAATGCGGAGGTCAAGCTGGGTGAAGCCAATGAGCCCACGAGCTGAGGCCTATCAGCGTCGATGTCACCGATGCCTGGGTTCCGGGATCAGCTCTGGGGCAGATGCCTGGCCTGTGGTGCTCGCCAATCCCCACGTGGTATCGTGCCCAGCACGGCCTATTCCGCACTGCCCTGTGACGCCACGGACGGGCGCTGAACTGATGCTCACAGGGGTTCTTTCCAGCCTGGCCGGCTCCCCAACACCTCCTCCAGCTCCCAGGACCAGGGCAGAGCTGGCACCCCGACCCCCACCCCCCACAGCCCACACTGGAGGACGACCTTCTGGGTTTCATCTGCCCGGATGGGAGGCAGGCTTGGTCTCTCTGAAGACAGGGCAGCTGGGTTTCACAGGAGGCGGTGTCTGCATCCCGGTGTCTACCTGCCGGCCACAGCGCTAGTGGGTCCTGTGGTTTCACGTGGGAGGCCTGCAGCGGCCTGTGACTTAAAATGGGATGGCTGGGGCTCATCCCATTCCCCCAGAGACACATCACATCTCCAGAGCCACAGGGGTGGGAGTGGCTGGCCACAGACGTTGGAGGCGGAGCTGAGATTCCTCACCAGGAGAGGAGAGGAGTTCCGAAATGAGAACTCCAGAGAGAAGTAGCGTGCAAGGGCCCCACAGGGACTGCATAGCTGATGGGGGCTCGAACCGATTCCCATAATTTCCTTCTTCCCTCCCTCTTTCCCTTCTGTCTCTCCTCCCTCCCCCTCCCCTGCACATCCCCCTGATACGTATTCAACTCTTTCTGCGACATTTACCACCGAGGCAATGAGACCGCATCTCTGCTCCTCTGGGGCAGAAGGCCCAGTTTGGCAGGGGTGGGGTGGGCACCACGCTCTCTTTTTACTGCATTTTAAAGTAGAGACATCATTCACAAGCCATGGAACTCACCCTTTGCAGCGGCCATCCTGCAGTCTTTAGCTCATTCACCGTCTTAGTGTGTTTTAAGACCCGGCAAGCCTTCCATTCCGAGGTCCGGCCCTTCCTGGGGTCACTGCTGTGGCGAGTTACTCCAAGTATCAGAGGAAGATGGTGATCACCCTGATCCCAGAGCTCGGACTCTGGACTCCGCGGACATGCCCTCACTTGGCAGCTGTCATCATGTCTCACTCAGCGTCGGGCCCTGGGCGGCGTGGGGACGGAAGGGAGCAGCCAGACCCCGCCGTCCAGAGGCTCGCAGCCCTGGGGGTGCTCGCTAGTAACCGCTGGAGAGAAGGCAGGGAACAGCTTCCTAAGGACTGCGGGCCTTCAGGGGCGCCTATCCCACACTGTGTTCATGGCTCTCACCCACCCTCTGTGTTTCGAACTTCTAAAGATAGGTGTTTACGTGACTGATCGTGACTGATCGGGGCAGGGTTGGGAATGCCGCCCCCTGCATGGGAAGCTGAGGACAGGTGCTTGGTTGGGAGAGCTGCCTGGGGAGATGGGGTTATATGGGGGTGTCGGGCGGTCAGGACATCTTTCCTAAACCCCGGCCCTTCCTCCTGTGGCCTCTGCAGAATGGACAGTGCTGGTTTCTCGTCAAACCAGGACTCAGACGTCACCTGTCCTGGCTCTGCCATTCATTACCCACAGGACATTGGACCAGGGTGTCTCTCCAAGTTCCCTGTCTCCCCAAGCGATGTAGAGACAGTGGCTGCGGGCTTCACATGGATGGCTCACTGCCTCCCTCCCCAGCTGCACCTGGCTCCCAGGGAGCAGTCAGGGGGTTTGGGCGTGATCACAGCTGTTTCCGTGCCGGGGAGCCGCTGTGAGGCCGTGGGGAGCGGTCCTCGGGTTGTTCTTTCTCGCCGTGCTGCTTCTCTCTCACCAAAGCCTTGTTTTTCTCCTCTGTAAAATGGGGGCCATAAGTGCACCGGTCATGTAGGATTGGGGGAGAGTGAAGAAGATGTGCAGGGGATGTCTCAGCGCCATGCCTGAAGCCGGACCAGGTCTTTCTCCTTTCTGTGCTACGTGTCCTAGAACGCGCTCCAAACAGCTGCTCCCACGCATGTGTGTTCCAGACTTAAGGAGGGACTCCCATCTCTCCTCCCCACCATCCTGAAATGATGCACATTGACCCACCCTCTGGCAGAAAGGCCTGGAAGCCAGCATCTCGTGGAAAAGCAGTTTACAGGATTCAACAGTTAAACGCTTGCCCCCAAACAACCATGAAAGGCCAAGAGCCATTCACAAAATGATATTAATACACAGCCCAGCCTTGAGTGACAAGGTAAAGGTCGAGAAAACACGGGCTGATGGAGCTGTTAGGGCTGAGCATAGAGCTTCCTTCCACGTGGTGCAGAGCACACACCCCCATGAACACGAGGGCAGTGGGTGCTCCTGAGCATGGACGGCCCCACGCCTGCCGTGACCTACGGGGGCTGCGGTGACAGCGACGAAGCAGTTTCCCTGGGACGTTTCCCACACATGGGCCCCGGGTTATGCAAGCCTCTGGCCTCCTGGACACTTCCCTCGGTTCAGTGACTGTCTGGACACCCAGCTCATACGCTCTCTGCTCACTCTCTCTCTCTCCTCCTGGGTCCATCTGTCCTTCAAGGTGAACTCCAAACCTACAGGGAAGACCTGTCTGATTTTCCCTCTTGTGTTTTTTGTTTCTCTTTTCCTTTCTGTATTTGGCTGCACTGGGTCTTAGTTGAGGCATGTGGGATCTTCAGTTTTGGAGTGCAGCATCTTTAGTTGGGGCACACAGGCTCTAGTTCCCTGACCGGGGATGGAACCTGGGCCCCTGCGTTGGGAGCATGGAGCCTTAGCCAATGGACCACCAGGGAGGGCCCTGCCCGTTTTTCCTTGGGAGAGAGTCAGTGATGCCCCCTCGCTGTCATGGGGTCAGGAAGCTCCAAGCCAGGCTTTGTGTCCAGTGTCTTGACTTCCCCTGAGCTGCTTCTCCATTCTGCTTCAGGAACCCACGGCCCTCCTCTCTCCCCACAGAATCCCTAACTCAGGCATCCTCAGACCTCAGATCACAATTTCTCCTTCTCACGTGAAGCCTCAAATGCTTGCACAATGCCTGCCCCTCAGCCCTGCTGGGGCCCCCAGTCCACTGGGCACCTCATTCCTCTCAGTCCGCCTCTCCTGCCCTGCTCTATTCCATATCCAGGGGCCCATGATTCATAGCCACAGTCTCAGAGTGCAGCCCCTGACGTCTCCAGCACCCCCAAGGCGCTGGAGAGAACTCTCATCTTGCAGGGCCATCGACGAGTTCTTGTTGATCCAGCAATTTTTTTCTAGTTTAACTGCTGTCTGTGGTGGCGAGGTGGAGGGGACGGAGGATATACAATCCAACCCCCCTTCCTCTGGAAAAATCAGATCAGAAATAACACTTTCTCTTTAAGAATGATGGGCAGCTTCTGAGCAATTCAGCGTGAGGCAGCGAGAATAAAGACCATGGAGAAGCCTTTCAGAATTCACTTGTCTCCTTTTTGCCTTTACAAATGTGAATCCCACCTAGAGAAGGAAGAATTCTGCTGGTGTGAATAAATGTGACTGGCTCCTTTGCTAACGGATGTTTTAAAAATCTTTTATGGCCTTTTGCTTGTCTGAGAGCCTTGGAAGCATGTTGGATGATTAGATGAGTCACAAATTAATTATGGTGAAATGCACTCTTTTCGTATTTTTACTCAAATTTTGTTTCTTTAATTAATTTTTATTGGAATACAGTTGCTTTACCATGCTGCGTTAGTTTCTACACTACAGCATGAGATGTGGTTTATATAGAGACAGTGGAGTGTTGTTGTTGACGTTCAGTCGCCTGGTCATGTCCGACTTTTTGCCACCCCATGGACTGCAGCACACCAGGCTTCCCCGTCCCTCACCATCTCCCAAAGTTGGCCCAAGCTCATGCCCATTGCATCAGTGATGGCATCCAACCATCTCATCAGTGAAATATTATTCAGCCATAAAAAGGGGAAACATTGGGTCACTTGTTAAGATGCAGATAGACCCAGAAATGAACTCTTTCAGACGGCATCTTTTGATGTACAGGACCCGGGGGTGAGTTCCAAGCCCTCCTGCAGTGTGGATGCCCTCAGAGCCTGGGCTAACACCACGCGAGCTCCTGGTGTGAGGGGAGCTAATTAAGGCGTAATTAGCATGCTTTTACACTTGATTTAGTTTTCCTAAAATCCAAACACAATTTGACATTTTCTGCTGTTGGGAGGTGATCGGTCCCCTAAAGTAACAGAGGAAGACGAAGCAAAGATGGGACACAGTGATGTCTGCCTTGGGGTCCTTAGGCATCGATTGATGACCCCCTCTGCCTAGAAATGGGAAAACCGAGGCCCACAGGACCCAGTGAATGACAGATCCCCAAACACCCCCAGAAGTTCTTAATCCCAGTCTGAGGTATAACCTGAGATCCAGGTAACCCGCCTGGACAAACCCAGCTTCCCCTTGCCTTGCAGGCAGACAGAGGACCCTTGTCTCCAGGCCCCAGCCTCGCTCCCAGCTGTTGAATCAGACCCCTGAGCATCCGTTTCATTTCTCCCTGTAGCATCTCGCTCATGGTGTAAAATTAGCTCAGTCATGAGTTTCAGGAACAAATACCTGCAGCCCCTTCAGCGGCAAGAAAAAGAAACCAATGGGGACTTTCCTCTCTCCTGCTGCCAGGGCTGGGCCCTGCGGTGCAGGGGTGCAGGGGAAGCTCGGGAAGGGGGGGCCCCCACTGTTCACCTTCGATGCCCAGGAGGCAGGGGAAAGGTCTGGGCCTCTTCCTGTCTCACTCCCTCCCGACCCTGGGCAGCTCCTCACCACCCTGAGCACAAAACCTACTGTCTCTGGGTTTTCTTGTACACCTGCTGTCTCTTTAGCAGGCCCACACTCCTGAACGTCTATGGAAGGGTGACTCACGTACAGAAAAGTGCACACACCATACACTCGGTGCGTTTGCACACAGGGCACCCATGCAACAACACCATGTGAGAAAATGGTCCATTCTCATCCCCCAACGGTAACCCTGTCCTAGCCTCCAATAACACAGACCCATCTTGCCTGGTTCTGAACCCTGTGACTTGGAATCATAGCATGCAAACTGCTATGTTTGTGGTTTATCTTACTGAATATTCTGTCTGGGCAAAAATCCACACATTTTCATGTGTGTAGGTCATCCCTGCTCATCACTCTATTCTCTTCTGTGTAAATGCACTGCAATTCTTAAGGTCACACGATGGACATTCTCATTTTAGTAGGTTTTAAAAAAAAAAAAAGCAGCAAAACAGTTGGCAGCTTCCTATGATCCCCTCTAGTATTTATTGGCTCCCTCATTTCTGATAAATGTGTGGCTTTGTAGTGTACGCTCATTCCGTTTTGTTTTTTTTTTACTTGGCAGGGTTTTGGTTTGGTTTTGTTTTATTGGCGTATAGTTGCTTTACGATGCTGTGTTAGTTTCTGCTGTACAGCAAAGCGCATCAGCCATACATACACACGTGTCCCCTCTTTTCTGAGTTCCCTTCCCGTTTGGTCACCACAGGGCACTGAGTCCCCCCTGCTACACAGTAGGTTCTCATTAGTTGTCGATTTTAACCATAATGTCAATAGCGTATCTATGTCAATCCCAATCTCCCAGTTCATTGGCGTTTTGTTTTAAAATTCCCCGGTGCTGCTTTCTGGGGTCCAGTCTGCCCTGCACGCACGCCTTCCATGCGGCCCACCCACCCCGATGGGCTTCGGGAGGCTCCCCACCCCTGCGTGTGCTGTGAACATCCTCACTCATGACACCTGATGGACCCGGGTGGAAACTCCTTGGGGACCTTGGAGTGGATCGTCAGTATATTTTCTGTAAGAATCTTCTATCCCGTGCACGTGCTGTAGCGGGCCCAGCAGCCCCAAAGACACAGGGTGGACCCAGCAGTGAGAGAAGGTCCTCGGTTCCAGGGAGGGGAAGGGCGTGAAGTGGGGACCAGCCAGCAGGGGGTGCTGCTTCCCCGGGGATCCCAGTGGCCCAGGGGTCCCGGGAATTGGGAGAGGCAGCCCCACGGGTGCCAGTCCAGCGGCCCCTGTGCCGGCTCAGTGACCCCAGGCACCATCTGGGGTGGGCCTGAATCTCAGGGGCGTCCATCAGCAGGGCCGGGGTGGGAGTTACAAGAGTGTGCTGGGCAGAAAGGGCCCCTGCATCTCACACACCAGGGGTCCTCCTCGGCTGTCACCTGCTCATCAGGGGGAGAGAGCAGAGGACAGGGAGAGACCCTGAGGACCCACCTCTGCACCACAGGGGTCAGGACCCAAGCTCCTGGCCAGCAGCCTCCAGACCTTGTGCTGAGGCCTGGGCCTCTCTGTGGCCCAGCCCTGTTGGACATCTGGACCTTTGAATTGCAAAGGAAGACCAAAAGTGAAAACAAAAGAGAAAGTTGAACAAATATTGCCAGCGGAGGCCGGCGGCTAAGTGCCCCTAGTCCCAGGGCACAGCTGACCCTTATCCAACCTGATAAGCGTTGATAACACTTGAGCCTTGGGTTTCATCTCAAGCCCGAGCATATGCCCTGGAGACCAGAAAGCCTCCTTGTCTCTGCTCCTTCTCCCATGGACACTAATCCCTTCATTCATCTGTCCTTTCCCCACTCAGAATCTTCCGGATGCCTGCTGTGCGCTGGGCAGGGTGTCAGCCCAGAGACGAGCGGCCACACGGCCACAGCCTCACACGGCCGGGCGGTGCCCCACCCACGAGGCGTCTGCATCTCAGACCCGTCGAGGTCTCCATGCCCACCGTCACAGCATGTAGAGAAGACATCCACTGTAGAATGGTCAACTTCTGTCCATTTTTGCAATGCCATTTTGGCATTTCCGGGTTTGGTTTTGTCTTGTTCTGTTGCCACTGCGTGCCATCTTTTATTTTTTATTTATTTTCATTTTTAAAACTTTTGACTTTGTATTGGGGTATAACTGATTAACAATGCTGTTATCATTTCAGGTGAACAGCAAAGGGACTCAGCCATGCATATACATGGATCCATTCTCCCCCAAACTCCCCTCCCATCCAGGCTGCCGCATCACTTTGAGCAGTTCTATGTGCTGTACAGTAGCACATAACCTTGTAGGTTATCCATTTTAAACACAGCAGTGTGTACATGTCCATCCCAAACTCCCTAACTACTCCTCCCCCCTCCCCCAGCAGCCATGAGATTGTTTTCTAAGTCTGTGAGTCTCCTTCTGTTTTGTAAGTTCATCTGTACCATTTCCTTTTACATTCCACATATAGGGGATATCACATGATATTTCTCCTTCTCTGCCTGACTTAGCTCACTCAGTGTGACAATTTCTAGGTCCCTGCATGTTGCTGCAAATGGCCTTCAGTTCAGTTCAGTCGCTCAGTCGTGTCCAACTCTTTGTGACCCCATGAATCGCAGCACGCCAGGCTTCCCTGTCCATCACCATCTCCCGGAGTTCACCCAGACTCATGTCCATCGAGTGCGTGATGCCATCCAGCCATCTCATCCTCGGTCGCCCTCTTCTCCTCCTGCCCTCAGTCCCTCCCAGTGTCAGGGTCTTTTCCAGTGAGTCAGCTCTTCTCAATGGCTGAGTAGTACTCCATTGTATGCATTTTAGCACATCTTTATCAATCCCTTTGTCGATAGACAGGTTACTTCTGTGTCTCGGCCATTGTAAACAGTGCTGCGATGAGCACTGGGGTGCAAGTATCCTTTTGGATCTTGTTTTGTTTTGGCATCTCTTTGTCGACCCCATTTCTTTCAACGTGTCTCTGAACGAGACCAGCCGCGGGCCCTCCAGGGAAAGGCTGCTTAGCTGCTTTCACAAACCTGTCCGCACTGCGTTCCTAAAGCAACCGCTCATTGGTATGTGAATCTTCAGGTGGATGTGAACTCACTGCCTCCACGACCATGGGCAGAGCCCTTCTGTCCTGAGCACAGCACGTTTATCCACTTAGAAGAATCCCCACGCCACAGACGAGGAAGGCAAGTCACAGGGGAGCCAGAACGCTCTGTCAAGGCCACCTCGGGAACCCATGCAGGAAAGGGAACAGCCCAGGGCATTGGGGCCTAAGCCCCTCGAACCCCCTGCTCTGCTCCACAGGACTCGCACACCCCAGAGGTCAGACCAGAGCCCCCACCCACACCAGTCCGCCATGTAGGTGATGGGCATCTGGTGTGCAGAAGGTTCTAGAAACAAGGATTTCCTCCAGCCGGCTCCAAGATAGCTCCTGGGAGGGCAATGTCCTTGGTCTCATGGCTGTTCAAGCTAGAGCAGGACAGTGTTCACCAGAAACACGGTGGTTTTATGACAGGGCCCACGCTCATAAAAGCGTTTGCTTGACTTTCCTTTTCGCTTTCTTTTCCTTTTGAGTTTTTTCTTTTTTAAATTCCTCGTCTTGTGTTTGTTGGTTTGTTTGTTTTCTTTTCCCTCCAGTGTTGTGTTTTTCCTGTGCTTTCTAGGTTTTCTGCATCAAGTCCGCATAATGTTTGAAAATAAAAGTTACTTAATGCCAGTAGAGAAATAAATGTTTGCTGCCTCTAACCCACAGGTCAAGGGAAAAAGAAACTACTGGAGTAATTCAAGTCAACGGTCAATGTCGTTTAGTTGTGTCATCCTCTCAGCATACTTCCTAGGCAGACATGGCCCCGAACAAACGTCTTTGAAAACTTTTCTCCATGTCAGGGTGAAAACGTGCCCCAGGCTGGGGATGCTGAGGGGCCGTCAGGGTGACGGTGTTGCAGGCGAGGAAGTGAGAACCAGAGAGGTTCAGAGCTGCTTCCGCGGCCACACAGCTGACTCCCGAGAAGCAGACCCTAAAGCAAACCCCTCTTTGTTCAGAGGAATGAGGGTCTGTCTCAGCTCCATCAGCCCTGCTAAGACCAAGTGGCCTCAGAAAGACCATTTCCTCTGCCCAGATCTCAGTTTCCCCTTCTGCAGACAAGAGGGCCAGTCAAGAGAGAAACAGCTGCTCAGGTGTGTTGCAGGCCAGCCATCTCCCTGCGCTTTGCCGGCGGTGCTCAGTCGCTCAGTCGTCTCCGACTGTGTGCGACCCCATGGACTGGAGCCCACCAGGCTCCTCTGTCCATGGGATTTCCCACGCAAGAATCCTGGAAGGGGTTGCCATTTCCTTCTCCAGGGATCTTCCCAACCCAGGGATCAAACTCGCATCTCCTGCTCTGGCAGGCAGGTTCTTTACCACTGAGCCACCGGGGAAGCCCGTAAGAGCTTCACCTGTCCCGTTCTCACCAGACCCCCGTGCAAACAGGTAAACTGAAGCGGAAGGCGATTAAATCCCACTAGAGACGGTGTCTCAGCTATGAGCAAGATCGGGCTTTGAACCAAGCCAGGGCTTCTGACGGCAGAAACAGGGACCCGCTCTCCCCACCGTCTGCTCCCGGCAGGTGTTAGCCGCCCTGCTGGTTCCCTGCCCTGCCCCAGGATTCTCCTCAACAGGAAGAAGCAGGTCCCAGGACGTGTCCAGTGTGAGTGGACATTCATGCAGCAGCTTCACCCACGCCAGGGCAGGTGTTTGCCCCGAGACGCTGCTCTTGACTTCCTATAAGTGAAGTGTTTGGGGCAAACTGGCTTCCCTAATATTCGAGAGGGCAGAAGAAGAGGACAAAGTGGGACCAGTGCAGAACCTCAGATCTGACGTGTGAGCCTTTATTTGCCCATCTTCACAATGGGCTGACAGGGCTGACAACAGCCATCAGTCCCCAGCCAGGGCACAGCTCGGAGCACTGCTGCCCATCCTCTGAGGAGGTGACGGTCTCAGCCCCCTGCAGGGAGCACTTCTCACGTGCTGCGCGGCCCAAACCTGGTGGGACGGAAGCTGCCACTTTGCCCCCACATCACTAACGTGGACACCAAGGCGCCAAGATGACTGCTAGGTCCCATGGCTAGAAAGTTGAGGGGCTGGCAGATGAGCCCCACAGTGGAGTCCCCAGGACCAAGCTTAGGGCTGCCACTCTGCAGACCTCCCCCGGCAGTGGACACCATTATCCCCACCTGGATCCCCCGGAGCCAGGCCACACGTGGTCCTGTCCCCGCCGCGCCGTGATGCAGGCGAATGGCCCAGAAGGGGTGGCGGTGAGAGCTCAGGGAGCAAGGACTCCGTCCTTTGTCCTGGGCCAGGAGGGGGCAGGTGCCCCGCGGGTGTCTGGGCCAGGCGCCCACATGGCCAGCACGGGCACAGCCCCACTCCGCGTGGGAGGAAGCACGGCGGGGCTGGGCTGGCTCCCGGGTGGCACAGCCAGACACCAGGAAGGAAAGCCGCATGCCCCGCTGCCCTTCCGGCAGGCAGGAAGCCCTGGCCGGGGAGGAGCAGGGCCGCAAGGACAGGCGTCACCCGTGCGTCCCGGAGCTGGGGGCCTCAGCAAGACGCCGTGGAGCAAAGACAGAGGGGCCAGGCCCTAGAGACAGGGGACGACTATTTCATCCACACTTGCACAATTCGTAGCCGGGGGCCTCGGAGCCCAACAGTGCCCACTACCACCGCCACTTGACCCCCCTCCTTCAGGACCATCAGTGCAGCCACAGCCCACTGAGGGCTCTCTGCAAGGTCGCCAGATGGCTTCCCAGCCTCCGGAGGGCCCGGGAGTGAGAGGAAGGGCTCCCTGCTGAGGCCACAGCTGCCCAGGCGGTTCAGGCTGGCACTCGAAGTCATGGAGTGGAATTTTCAGGCGTCGGCCCTGGAACCAGGCTTCCTCCCACCTTGTGCCAATGCTGTGTGACCTCAGGAAAATGACTCCACCTCTCTGGGCTTCAGTTCTGCTCCACTCAATGGGACGAAAACTAGTTCTTATCCCATAGGCTTGACGAGCTTATTAGAACAGAGCCTGGCACCTAGTAAGAGCTCAGTCAGTTCCTTATCTATCACTACTATCTGTCCCCTGGCAGACCGCAGCAGCCCAGGGTCTGTGCTGGGGCCCAGCGGACAGCTCTTCTGACTGTCCTTGGAGAAGAGGGCACCAGGGCAGCCTGAGACCCCGGGGCCTCGAGGAGGGCTGTGGAGCCACTCGCTGGCACACACACCAGCGTGCAAGGCCACGCAGGCCTACACATGCACTCACGCACATGCACAGAGGCACGGTCACACACGCACCCCAGCAGCGGCCTCTCCTCGCCCTCCGTGGGAGCAGGGCAGGGCGGGCAGAGGGCCTGGGGCCCAGGCAGAGCCCTATTGCTCAATGCCAGGACCACGCTGGGTCTCAACCGTCAGGGACCCGCTGTCAGTGCCCAAGGGGCCTTGCAGCCAGGCCTCTGTGGGCCACAGGCTTTTAATACTTTTAGAGAAGTTGGGTTTGTGCCGAGTTCCTCTGCCTCAGATTCTTCCTGGAGCGGGCGTGTTCCCGCCCCACTCAGGTCTCAGCCCAGCGCTGCAGGGGCTGAGGAGTCTCCGAGGCCACCACACTGCCCAGTCACCCTCTTGCCTCCACAGGGGGAGCCGGGCCAGGCCCCTCAGCACCCCCCAGGTCTCAAGCTCAGACCAAGCCCTCCAGAGTCACTGCATTTTCTTCCTGCCCTCCAACCCCAGCTTCTGGTTTTCTTTTCTTTCCTTTTTTTTTTTTTGTCCCCTTTGCATTTTTTTTTTTTTAATGTGAAAGATCCGGGTCTGACCAGCTGTGAACCAAGAGGGACATTCATTTCGCCCTCTGCAAGGAAGACGCCTCCCCCTCTGGTCAGGAAGAGGCAGTGGGGGGCCATTTTCCTCTGTTCTGTCTGCTCAGACAGACATCTGGGCAAAAGTCACTTTTCCAATCTCCCACTTGGTCAGAGTTCAAAGCCAGCTCCCAGCCGGGCTGAGCACGGGACCATTTCCAGCTCAGCGCGGCCAGAACACGGCCTCATGCAGCCGTCTCGGGGGTTGAGGGGTGCTGGGGGCTGGGGGTCGGTCAGCCCCATGGTGCGTGTGGACACCGGCAGCTAGCATCATGATGAGTCTGGCCCTGCTCCGAGGCGGCACTCAGTTACAAAGCAGGAGATTCGGGTTGTAAAGTCACTCATCAGTTCGGCTCCTGTTGCTGCCATAACATATGAGCACAAATTCAGCAGCTAGCGATAGCGCCGACCTGTCCCCCGAGTTCTGGGAGTCGGAGGTCTGGCGTGGGTCTCACTGGGCTGACGCTGAGGCACTGGCTGGGCTTTGCTCCTTCTGGAGGCTCCAGGGGGGAGTCTGGCTCCTGGCCTTCCCCAGCTTCTAGAGGCACTGCTTCCCTCGGCTCAGGGCCCCCTCCTGCACCTTCAAATCCAGCAGCACGGCCGCTGCCAGTCTCTTGACTCTTCTTCTGTCCTCACATCTTTCCATGACTCTGAGCCTCCTGTCTCCCTCCTTGTGGTTACCTGGAGCCACCTGGAGTGTCCAGAAGAATCTCACATCAAGGTCCCTAATCATATCTGCAAAGCCCCTTTTGCCATAGCAGGCAACATATTCTGGGGGTGTGAGGGGAGTCATTATTCTGCCAACCACACTAACTCTGGGCAACTTACTAGATACAACAGTGATGATGAGGTTGATATTGATGATGGTGATGATAAAGATGGTGATATGATAATGAAGATGGTGATGTTGGTGAAGATAGTGATATGATGATAGTGATGGTGATAATGGTGATGATGGAGGTGATGATGGTAACTGCCCCTGTGGAATTGCTGGGAGGATTAAATTGATTCATATTTACAGTTCACACAGAGATTAAGAATTTGCAGCTCAGTCTCCATCTTTCCCAGCAGGAGAGGTCTGTGCACAGAGCTGAGTGGAGGGCTGGGCTGGGGAAGAGGGATTGAACCCAAAAGAGGGCTGGGGGTGCAGATCTCTAGGACCAGCTTAAGACACCTGAGAGATAAGCTCTAAATTCACGGGTGCACTCAAGCGTGGCCGTCGGAGTCCTTGCTAAGTAACAAATCATGACTGTGTCTATTTTTACCTTATCTTCATCATTCCCAGTGGCGAAAGAGCTGTGACAATTGAGGAAGTGGTGGTAGACCTCTTTTTTTTCTCCTTAATCAAAGTGCAAAGCTTTCCTTTAAGATTCCAGCTTTTCAGAGGGTGTACTGAGCAGCCAGAAGGGCAGGCAGAGGTGTCAGCCGCTCTAGAGGGAATCCTCTGCCATCCCTCATAACTTGAGGCCTGGTCCCCCCGGGGCCGACATCGGAGCGGCCCTGGGAGCCGTGTGTTGTGACATCTCCAGGGTGGGTCAGGCAAGCGCCTCGGCTCAGCGCTGGTTTTGCAGGTTGCCCTTGAAAAGTCTCTCTCAGGGTCCTTTCATAATGTGGCTCGGCACATTCCCACAAACCGTTACAAAGTATTTTAGGCGACACATTTCTATAACTGTAATGCTTTTTAAAACATTTTTTTTTTCAGTTTTGCCCTTTTGCAAAATAACTGTGTTTATAGTGATTCAGAAGCTCTTTCTTCTCAGAATTATTCTTGGCCGGAATGGCTCTAGCATCTGACACGACAGGGAAGCTGACAGCGGGGCACATCTCCTCCACGTCTAGCCAGGGTCCTGCTGTGGAGACTTGGCCCAGAGCAAGCGGACGCCAGCTCCTGGGCCCCAGAATCTTCATGCTGAGTATCCAACAGGGAAACTCACGCGTGCTCTCCTCAGTAACAGGAAAAGCCATCCCCACTGAAAGCAACCAAGGAAACAAGACCTCACGCTGGTGTCTGGCCAACAGGAATCCCAGACGTAGGGCTGGGCCAACCGGTCACCTTCAGCTATACATCTTTGTGGGGAAAAAAAAAAAGTGAACATCTTCCACACACAAAATCTGGACATCGCAGGGTACAGGCAATGCATTCAGTATAATCCTATTATAAAAACCACACTTTAAAAAAAAAGGCGGGGGGAGGGAACTTCCCTGGTGGTCCAGTGGTTAAGACTTCACACTTCCAAAGCAGGCAGACATGGGTTCCACCCCTCGTTGAGAACTAAGATCTCATATGCCTGTCAGTGTCAACAAAAAGTAAAGTTAAAATAAATAATAAAACCACACACATTCACACGTATACACGTGCGCTCGCCTAGCAGAGCAATAGCATCACTTACCTCTCTTTGGAGATTTGGGGATAACGGATTGCTTCCACTTTTTGCTTTTCTACTTCTCTCCACTGTGTAAATTTTGGGGCAGAATGCATATATTCCTTGTGTGTGCCTCACACATTTGTATATATTTTCCCTTTTTTAAAAAGTGATAAAGGGAAAATACCATCATCCACCGAGTACACACAAGACATGAAACTGGATGTTGAATGTCGGACAAAAATGAGACGTGGCAATAAACGCCGTCATTACAATTTTACTTAATTGAGTGTTTACTACGTGCCCAGCACTGTTCTAACCACTTTGCACACAGGATCTCCTTTGATCCTGAAGCAGCTCTTTGAAGCAGGAGCTAGTATTCTTCCCTCTCTGCAGGGAAGAAATGAAAGTTAACTCAGAGTTAAGCCATTCAGCTGTAAGTCCCCCGCGTGGACCTCAGCCCACGGGGCCAGGTTTGAATGAACTCAGGAGCCTCCGGTCTGAACACAATGTCTCGGCACCGTGTGGCAGGGAACAGGGGACACGGGTTGGAGACGGGAGCTGAGATGCAGGAGACGAAGGTGTGAGGCTGGGGCCGTGCTGAGCCAGGAGGGGTCTTGTACTTGCAGACAGATGGAGGGAAGGAAACCCAGAGGAGGAGGAGCTGGTTTGTTTTTGACTGGGAGGCCTCTGTTGCTGCACGCAGGCTTTTCTCTAGTCGTGGTGAGTGGGGCTCGTCTCTAGTTTCCAAGCCCGGGCTTCTCCTTGTGGTGGCTTCTCTTGTTGTGGCTCACAGGCTCTAGAGCTCAGGCCCAGTAATTGTGGAACACAGGTCTAGTTGCCCTGAGGCATGTGGGATCTCCCTGGACCAGGAATTGAACCCTTGTTGCCTGCACTGGCAAACGGATCCTTAAGCCCTGGCCCACCAGGGAGGTCCGAGAAGCAGCTTTTAAGCTCTGCAAAACGTTTTGATGAAGCGGGGGTGGGGGTGGGAGTGAGTTGGATTGTTTATCCAGAGGTGCCTTTGACAACTATGCTTTGATATTCTTCAGTTTTTATGGCATAGTCCCATTTTCCTTAAAACCACTGCTGTCGTTTGTCTGTTTACACTTCACTGGCCCATCCACAGATGCCAAACAGATGAGGCTCAGGAAAAAGCTCCTTAAGCCTCCAGTACTTTGTGATACGGCCACACAGGAAAGCCAGACCCGGGAAAACGCACGCTGGACACAGCATCATCCGGAAATTGGATCTCAAGCCACAGAGTGTTGGAAAGAGCATTTTATAGTGAGGTTTGCATAACATGCATCTCATGGGAGCAACGTTCCCAGAGTCATTTAGAGACAGTGAATCGGGAGGACAGGAACTCACGGGAGCAAGTTCTTAACACGCAATTGGTTTGAGGACATTTCATTCCATGCCGTTGGTTTTCTGCATGATTTTGTCTTTCCAACTGCAGTGGAGCAGTCAGGCTGTTTTTGAGGAACTTAACTGCATGGGCAGCAAGAGATTACACTACTGAGTTTTCAAGGGCAATAGATTGGGTATTCAAGACTGGGCTGCCACATACAGTCGTGAGGTTTGTGGACTGCACAAAGCACCTGGCTTTCAAGTGGCACTAAAAATAACAAGGTGTGTGCTACCCTGTCTGAAGCAAGGGGCTCCTTTTTCTTTGCACAAAAGGAATGGCAGTCTTTTTGCCAAGCCCTAGGCCTACAGGTTTCCATCAGCCCAGAGGGTTGCCTGGCTTTCGTGATAGCTCAATTGACAAAGAATCTACCTGCAATACAGGAGCCCTGGTTCAGTTCCTGGGTCGGGATCAAACTACTGCACAATCGCTAGCAAAGTAATGCTCAAAATTCTCCAAGCCAGTCTTCAACAGTACGTGAACTTCCAGATGTTCAAGCTGGATTTAGAAAAAGCAGAGGAACCAGAGATCAAATTGCCAACATCCGTTGGATCATAGAAAAAGCAAGAGAGTTCCAGAAAAACATCTACTTCTGTTTTATTGACTACACCAACCCTTTGACTGTGTGGATCACAGCAAACTGTGAAAAATTCTTAAAGAGATGGGAATATCAGACCACCTGACCTGCCTCCTGAGAAATCTGTATGCAGGTCAAGAAGCAACAGTTAGAAATGGACATGGAACAACAGACTGGTTCCAAATAGGAAAAGGAGTACATCAAGGCTGTATATTGTTACCCTTCTTATTTAACTTATATGCAGAGTACATCATGAGAAACGCTGGGCTGGATGAAGCACAAGCTGGAATCAAGATTGCCGGGAGAAATATCAATAACCTCAGATACGCAGAGAAGACCATCCTTGCGGCAGAAAGTAAAGAAGAACTAAACAGCCTCTTGATGAAAGTGAAAGTAGAGAGTGAAAATGTTGGCTTAAAGCTGAACTTTCAGAAAATGAAGATCATGGCATCTGGTCCCATCACTTCATGGCAAATAGATGGGGAAACAATGGAAACAGTGAGAGACTTTATTTTGGGGAGGCTCCAGAATCACTGCAGATGGTGACTGCAGCCATGAAATTAAAAGAAAACTTATGACCAACTTAGACAGCGTTTTAAAAAGCAGAGACATTACTTTGCCAATAAAGGTCCACCTAGTCAAAGCTATGGTTTTTCCAGTAGTCATGTATGGATGTGAGAGTTGGACTATAAAGAAAGCTGAGCACCAAAGAATTGATACTTTTGAACTGTGGTGTTGGAGAAGACTCTTGAGAGTCCCTTGGACTGCAAGGAGATCCAACCAGTCCATCCTAAAGGAAGTCAGTCCTGAATATTTATTGGAAAGACTGATGCTGAAGCTGAAACTCCAATACTTTGGCCACCTGATGCAAAGAACTGACTCATTGGAAAAGACCCTGATGCTGGGAAAGATTGAAGGCGGAAGGAGAAGGGGACGACAGAGGATGAGATGGTTGGATGCATCACTGACTCCATGGACATGAGTTTGAGTAAATTCAGGGAGTTGGTGATGGACAGGGAGGCCTGGCATGCTGCAGTCCATGGGGCTGCAAAGAGTCGGACACGACTAAGCGACTGAACTGAACTAAACTGAGAGGGCTACCATTCCCAGCCCACAGGAAAGTGCCATATAGGCCAGATGGCCTTGACTCTGGACTGGGGGAGCTCAGGGTGTGAGGCCAGGAGCAAGGCCAGCCTGGCCAGGCCCCACTGTTTTGGGGTCAAAAGGAGGAAGAGAAGCCCCAGGTGTGGGCTGATGGAGGGATAAAAGGAGGCACTTTCGTGAGTTCAGTTCACAGTGGGTATGAAACTTTCATGAGGTCTTCACCTTGAGGTTGGCCTCAAGCCCTCTGTTAAACGTTGACCAACACCAGGGAAAAGGCAGAGGGGGCTTCACTTCAAGCCATACTGCAGTCTTCACTTGTCCAGGGCTTGGGAGCGGGGTTAGGGACCGTCCTGCATGGGCCAGGCTGGTGGTCTCCCACTGGCAGGGTTGTAACTAAACAGCCCTCATGCCTGCCTGGCTGAAATGTTTTCATCAGGAGCTGGTCACTCCTACAACACCGGCCAGGAACCCTCTGTAGTTGCTTTGCCCAGCACACACAGCGCAGACGGCTGCAACCGGCACACATAGCATGGCTGAGAGGAGCTACTCCACGTCCAAGGTCAGGGGCAGAAGCCAGGAGGATCCCATGCCCAAGGGGTGGCGGTCAAGAGGAGTTACCCCATGTCCAAGGTCAGGGGCAGCAGCCGAGAGTGCCAGGCTGCAACAGTGCAGGAGCAGCCCAGAGGAGCTACCCCACATCCAAGGAGCAGTGGCTGCGCAGGTGCAGGAGGGCCTAGAGGAGCTATCCCATGTTCAAGGTCAGGAGGGGCAATGGTGAGGAGATACCCCTCGTCCAAGGTAAGGAGCAGAAGCTGCGCTTTGCTGGAACAGCCGTGAAGGGATACCCCACGTCCAAGGTAAGAGAAACCCAAGTAAGAAGGTAGGTGTTGCAAGAGGGCATCAGAGGGCATCAGAGGGCATCAGAGGGCATCAGAGGGCAGACACACTGAAACCATAATCACAGAAAACTAGTCAATCTAATCACACTAGGACCACAGCCTTCTCTAACTCAATGAAACTAAGCCATGCCCTGCGGGGCCACCCAAGACAGGTGGGCATGGTGGAGAGGTCTGACACAATGTGGTCCACTGGAGAAGGGAATGGCAAACCACTTCAGTATTCTTGCCTTGAGAACCCCATGAACAGTATGAAAAGGCAAAATGATAGGATACTGAAAGAGAAACTCCCCAGGTCGGTAGGTGCCCAATATGCTACTGGAGATCAGTGGAGAAATAACTCCAGAAAGAATGAAGGGATGGAGCCAAAGCAAAAGCAATACCCAGCTGTGGATGTGGCTGGTGATAGAAGCAAGGTCCAATGCTGTAAAGAGCAATATTACATAGGAACCTGGAATGTCAGGTCCATGAATCAAGGCAAATTGGAAGTGGTCAAACAGGAGATGGCAAGAGTGAACATCGACATTCTAGGAATCAGCAAACTAAAATGGACTGGAATGGGTGAATTTAACTCAGATGACCATTATATCTACCACTCCAGGCAGGAATCCTTTAGAAGAAATGGAGTAGCCATCATGGTCAATGAAAGAGTCTGAAATGCAGTACTTGGATGCAATCTCAAAAACGACAGAATGATCTCTGTTAGTTTTCAAGGCAAACCATTCAATATCACAGTAATCCATGTCTATGCCCCAACCAGTATTGCTGAAGAAGCTGAAGTTGAATGGTTCTATGAAGACCTACAAGACCTTTTAGAACTAACACACAAAAAAGATGTCCTTTTCATTATAGGGGACTGGAATGCAAAAGTAGGAAGTCAAGAAACACCTGGAGTAACAGGCAAATTTGGCCTTGGAATGCAGAATGAAGCAGGGCAAAGACTAATAGAGTTTTGCCAAGAAAATGCACTGGTCATAGCAAACACCTTCTTCCAACAACACAAGAGAAGACTCTACACATGGACATCACCAGATGGTTGACACCAAAATCAGATTGATTATATTCTCTGCAGCCAAAGATGGAGAAGCTCTATACAGTCAAAAAAACAAGACCAGGAGCTGACTGTGGGTCAGATCATGAACTCCTTATTGCCAAATTCAGACTTAAATTGAAGAAAGTAGGGAAAACCACTAGACCATTCAGGTATGACCTAAATGAAATCCCTTATGATTATACAGTGGGAGTGAGAAATAGATTTAAGGGCCTAGATCTGATAGAGTGCCTGATGAACTATGGACTGAGGTTCGTGACATTGTACAGGAGACAGTGATCAAGACTATCCCCATGGAAAAGAAATGCAAAAAAGCAAAATGGTTGTCTGGAGAGTCCTTACAAATAGCTGTGAAAGGAAGAGAAGTGAAAAGCAAAGGAGAAAAGGAAAGATAAAAGCATCTGAATGCAGAGTTCCAAAGAACAACAAGAAGAAATAAGAAAGCCTTCCTCAGCGATCAATGCAAAGAAATAGAAGAAAACAACAGAATGGGAAAGACTAGAGATCTCTTCAAGAAAATCAGAGACAAAATGGGAACATTTCATGCAAAGGTGGTCTTCATAAAGGACAGAAATGGTATGGACCTAACAGAAGCAGAAGATATTAAGAAGAGGTGGCAAGAATACACAGAAGAACTGTACAAAAAAGAGCTTCACGACCAAGATAATCACAATGGTATGATCATTCACCTAGAGCCAGACATCCTGGAATGTGAAGTCAAGTAGGCCTTAGAAAGCATCACTATGAACAAAGCTAGTGGAGGTGATGGAATTCCAGTTGAGCTCTTCCAAATCCTGAAAGATGGTGCTGTGAAAGTGCTGCACTCAATATGCCAGTAAACTTGGAAAACTCAGCAGTGGCCACAGGACTGGAAAAGTCAGTTTTCATTCCAATCTCAAAGAAAGGTAATGCCAAAGAATGTTCAAACTACCACACAATTGCACTCATCTCACATGCTAGTAAAGTAATGCTCAAAATTCTCCAAGCCAGGCTTCAGCAATACGTGAACCATGAACTTTCAGATGTTCAAGCTGGTTTTAGAAAAGGCAGAGGAACCAGAGATCAAATTGCCAACATCTGCTGGATCATCGAAAAACCAAGAGAGTTCCAGAAAAACATCTATTTCTGCTTTATTGACTATGCCAAAGCCTTTGACTGTGTGGATCACAACAAACTGTGGAAAATTCTGAAAGAGATGGGAATACAGACCACCTGACCTGCCTCTTGAGAAACCTATATGCAGGTCAGGAAGCAACAGTTAGAACTGGACATGGAACAACAGACTGGTTCCAAATAGGAAAAGGAGTACGTCAAGACTGTATATTGTCACCCTGTTTATTTAACTTATATGCAGAGAACATTATGAGAAACGCTGGGCTGGAAGAAACACAAGCTGGAATCAAGATTGCCAGGAGAAATATCAATAACCTCAGATATGCAGATGACACCACCCTTATGGCAGAAAGTGAAGAGGAGCTAAAAGCCTCTTGATGAAAGTGAAAGTGGAGAGTGAAAAAGTTGGCTTAAAGCTCAACATTCAGAAAACGAAGATCATGGCATCCCATCCAATCACTTCATGGGAAATAGATGGGGAAACAGTGGAAATAGTGTCAGACTATTTTTTTGGACTCCAAAATCACTGCAGATGGTGACTGCAGCCATGAAATTAAAAGACGCCTACTCCTTGGAAGAAAAGTTATGACCTAGATAGCATATTGAAAAGCAGAGACATTACTTTGCCAACAAAGGTCCATCTAGTCAAGGCTATGGTTTTTCCAGTGGTCATGTATGGATGTGAGATTTGGACTGTGAAGAAAGTTGAGCGCCGAAGAATTGATGCTTTTGAACTGTGGTGTTGGAGAAGACTCTTGAGAGTCCTTTGGACTGCAAGGAGATCCAACCAGTCCATTCTGAAGATCAGCCCTGGTATTTCTTTGGAAGGAATGATGCTAAAGCTGTCCCTCCAGTATTTTGGCCACCTCATGCGAAGAGTTGACTCATCGGAAAGACTCTGATGCTGGGAAGGATTGGGGTCAGGAGGAGAAGGGGACGACAGAGGATGAGATGGCTGGATGGCATCACTGACTCAATGGACATGAGTCTGAGTAAACTCGGGGAGTTGGTGATGGACAGGGAGGCCTGGCGTGCTGCGATTCATGGGGTCGCAAAGAGTCGGACACGACTGAGCGACTGAACGGAACGGAACTCATTTTGGCTGCACCGGGTCTCAGCTGCAGCGTGCACAGTTTTCAGCTTCGACGCGTGAACTCTTGGTTGTGGCGCGTGGGAGCTAGTTCCCTGATCAGGGGTGGAGCTGGGCGCCCACATTGGGAGTGTGGAGTCTTAGCCAGTGGACGGCTAGGGAAGTCCTTCTGCAATTGCTTTAAAGGTTTTGCTCTGTTGGTTTAATCCCACGGAGGTGTCAGTGGTGAGGCCAGACCCCTGAGGACAGCAGGGCATTCCATGAGGGAGAGGAGGGCATGGTGGAAGGGATGGGGGGCCGGGAGAGCAGAGAGAGAGGAGGCTGTCCAGCCCTGTGATCTCAGCTCCGCACGTCCTTGGTTTATGCCATCTCCTTGCACTGGCTGCTGCCGCACGCCAGGACCTAGCCAGAGCTGGAAAGGGGAATCAAAGGCAGGGTCCCTGTCCTCAAGGGGCTTCGTCTCTAACATCAGGATGCTGTGTCGACCACTCCACTCAGCACTGTAGCTGCACCATCTCGTTAATCTCATGTTAATCCCCAGAGCCAGGGGCCCATTTCACAACGGAAGAAACAGAGGCTCAGAGAGGGGAAGCGACTTAGCTGAGCTCACACAACCAGGACTGTCTGGCTCCAACGCCAATACGCTTCTTGTCTCGATTAGGGTGTGGAGAGTGTCTACTGAAACGGACACAATGATGGTAACCATAGCAACCACAGTGCTGCAGTAGTCATGGTGATAGTGATCATAATACAATCCTAGAACTAGGAGTCACAGTAGGGAGGAAGCACTTAGCATGCACTGGGGGCCTTGCTACGTGTTTTCACATACTAATTCATTTAATCCTCATGACACTATGTGGTAGGCACCAGCCTTGTCCCCATTGTACAGATAAAGAAACTGAGGTGCGAGCATACTAAGTAACCCAAGGTCACCCAAGGTCACCCAAGCATCAAAGGTCAGATGTGGACCCAGGATGTAAAGGGTCCTGTAGACTTTTTTTAAAACGCACAACATGAGAGCTGCAGGTCACATTTTATTTGGTGGCCTGCAGCCACCAAATGAGGCCTGCAGCCCGGGAGACCGCACCTCAGAGAGCTCTGAGAGACTACTCCCAAGAGGGCGGGGAGGAAGTGCAGTACCTATGTGATTTTGGTGAAGGGTGAATACATTCAATCAAGCAAGCATTTGTCTAGAAGTTTTCTACTTGTCACGAGAAACAGTCATCATTATGAAGGACTTCAGTGCTTTTCTTGATATGAGGAGATTCAAGAACTGAGCTCATAAAATCAGCTCCTGAGAGTATCGAACCATCTGAAGGTCTATCCTGCCAGTTTTCCTGGAGCACAGAGTGCTTCCATTCTGCTCTCCACCCTGAACCCCTTTCAGCCGGTGCTCAAAGTCAGCAACTGCAGCCGCACATGATTCAGTTCCCAGAGAGGTAGATGGCAAGTGCCGATTCGTAGCTGGCAGTCCTAACGATGCCCACGCCTATGGGAGGAACACAAGACCTGCTTTCTTGAGGCCTGTGGGTGGCAGTGCCAGGAGCCATGTGGGGGATCAGACAGTCCGTGTGGCCACCCGCCGCTGGCCGGGCACCATTCAAGTCTAGAGCATCAGCGCTTGGAGAAGTGAGGAACCTCAAGGAGAGGAAAAGGCGCTGGGAAGGAGACGCACGGGCCGAGGGGTGAAGAGAGTGCTGATGGTGGATGTCTCGCGTGGGCAGGGGTCAGGGCAGTCTCCCCAGGAGGGACATCTCGGCAGAGATCTGCAGCCCCCAGGGATCCAGGGAAGGAGCGTCCCAGGCCAAGGAAAGAGCCTGAGCAAACATCTGAGAAGGAAGAAGCCCGCAAAGTCCCTCCCTTGTCACAGCCCTGGAGAGGGAAACTTTTTCTATTAAAACTTCTTGAAAGCTATTACAAAAACACGCCAAAAATAAAAGCCTTGTTCATAATCTTGCCACTTCTAAGGCAGTGAAAATCCCCTCTTCTGTCCTGTTCCCCAGTCAAACTGGGAGGACTAATTGGCAGAGGAAGCGTGCCCATCAAAGAGCCCAAAACCATGTGCATTGATTCAACATGTCCCAAAGGCCTCTGTTTTCATCACCCTCTTGAAGGCATGTTGAAGGAAAGTTACATGGCTCAAAATAGCCTGGAGTTAAAACTCCCCTCCGGGTGCTCCCCACCGTTCTATGCAAAACAAAGAACTCTCTCACCCAAAGGGAAAAAAATGGACATTAAGGTTGATTATGCCCAGCTCCCAGCCGGTCCAGCCTCTGGCCAATCTCCAGAATTCCCTCCCTCAGCCCTTTAAGAGATAACTACTCCAAACAACCTTGGAGAAGAACAGGCCCCCTTAAGACAGTAGATTTCCACATATATGCCTATATATACTTACTTTTTTTCTTGGGTTAGTGGAGCAGCTCACTAATCTGACTGCTGCCCCTTCTTGCCTTATTAAAGGTGATCTGTTCCTGTAAAGTGGCGGTCTCATTCTTTTTTCTGAACCTCGTCTTCTCTAACTCCCTTATCCTATACATGTGACTGTCCTTTCCTCAGAAGCTCTCAGCCAGCCCAGGTCTGGCAGCCCAAGCTGCCGTGGCCTGAGCACTCTTCAAGCAAGAACCTTAGAACTGTGTGTAAACCAAGGTTAATAGGCTCTGAGCAAGCCTGGAGGTCCCTCATCTTGACCAGAGCCAAGACTGGAAAACCTGCTCTTTGAGTCACATATGTGGACCTGACGCTTTCTGTCCTCATTCTGGTCCTCACAGCCACTTTCTGAGGGCTGGAATCTTTTGACATCTGATTTCTAGATTCACAGATTGTGATAGTGACCAGTGAGCCCAATAAGAGAAAGAACACAGCTGCTGGAGCCAGAAGGAATCATAGTAACTCAGAGCCAACCTCTCAACACAGCGCAAAAGACCCCAAGTGACCCTCAGAAAGATTCAGGATGCCAGGACCCTGCTCCAGCCAGGGAGTCGCAGCCTGAATTCATGGGAAACAGCCCCTGACATCTTTCAGAACAGGTGGAAACAGGGTGACCCTCCCAGGAAGAGAGTCAGTTCTCAGGGCTATTTTCAGCACATCAGGGAACCAGATTCCAGCCACAAAGGTAAATGAGAAACCAAAAGCAATGAAGTGATCTAGCCAGAGAAAGCCACCCTCGGACTGCAGAAAGTTTCATATTTTAGGTAATTTCTTAAAAGAGCAAAACTAATTATGGGCCTTCCCCTCTCCCAGAAGTGTGAAGTGTGACATCTTTTCTCATACTGTTACGTTTAGTCCTCTCTCTCTCTCTCTCCCCTCTCTCTCTCCTCCCTCCTAAATAACCATTAACTTAACACCAAATACACTTAACACCAAATGCTTTCTGGTATCTCTTTGCTTTTGTAAAACTCCATTAAACTTCGCTCATTCATTCTGCAAAAAATGTCTTGATACTTTATTCTGATTCCATCTACATCATATTGCAAACATCAACTCCCAATAGATTGCTGTTGAATATGCAATTGGAATTCAGACACAGTTTTTAAAGATGTTGTTTCCAAATCTTATTCTTTTTTCTTTTTTGCTTCTGTAAGGGAGGCATCTCCTTAAGAATCTTCCAGAGTTTGTTGTGATCCACACAGTCAAAGGCTCTGGCATAGTCAATAAAGCAAAAGTAGATGTTTTTCTGAAACTCTCTTGCTTTTTTGATGATGCCGCAGATGTTAGCAATTTGATCTCTGGTTCCTCTGACTTCTCTAAATCCAGCTTGAACATCTGGAAGTTCACAGTTCATGTACTGTTGAAGCCTGGCTTGGCAAATTTTGAGCATTACTTTGCTAGCGTGTGAGATAAGGGCAATTGTGAGGTAGTTTGAGCATTCTTTGGCATTGCCTTTCTTTGGGATTAGAATGAAAACTGACCTTTCCAGTCCTGTGGCCACTGCTAAGTTTTCCAAATTTACTGGCATATTGAGTGCAGCACTTTCACAGCACCATCTTTCAGGATTTGGAAGAGCTCAACTGAAATTCCATCACCTCCACTAGCTTTGTTTGTAGCGATGCTTCCTAAGGCCCACTTGACTTCATATTCCAGGATGTCTGGCTCTAGGTGAGTAATCACACCATCGTGGTTATCTGAGTCTTTTGTATAGTTCTTCTATGTATTCTTGCTACCTCTTCTTAATATCTTCTGTTAGGTCCATACCATTTCTGTCCTTTATTGTGCTCATCTTTGCATGAAATATTCCCTTGGTATCTCTAATTTTCTTGAAGAGATCTCTAGTCTTTCCCATTCTATTGTTTTCCTCTATTTCTTTGTATCGATCACTGAGGAAGGCTTTCTTATCTCTCCTTGCTATTCTTTGGAACTCTGCATTCAAATGGATATGTTTCCTTTTCTCTTTTGCCTTTAGCTTCTCTTCTTTTCTCAACTATTTGTAAGGCCTCCTCAGATGACCATTTTGCCTTTTTGCATTTCTTGTTCTTGGGGATGGTCTTGATCCCTGCCTCCTGTACAATGTCATGAACCTCCGTCCATAGTTCTTCAGGCGCTGTGTCTATCAGATCTAATCCCTTGAATCTATTTCTCACTTCCACTGTATAATCGTAAGGGATTTGATTTAGATCATACCTGAATGGTCTAGTGGTTTTCCCTACTTTCTTCAACTTAAGTCTGAATTTGTGTGGATCACAACAAACTGTGGAAGATTCTAAACAAGATGGGAATACCAGACCACCTGACCTGCCTCTTGAGAAATCTGTATGCGGGTCAAGAAGAAACAGCTAGAAATGGACATGGAACAACAGACTGGTTCCAAATAGGGAAAGGGGTACATCAAAGCTGTATATTGTCACCCTGCTTATTTAACTTATATGCAGAGTACATCATGAGAAATGCTGGCCTGGAGGAAGCGCAAGATGGAATCAAGATTGCCAGGAGAAATATCAATAACCTCAGATATGCAGATGACACCACCCTTATGGCAGAAAGTGAAGAGGAACTAAAAAGCCTCTTGATGAAAGTCAAAGTGGAGAGTGAAAAAGTTGGCTTAAAGCTCAGCATTCAGAAAACTAAGATCATGGCATCTGGTCCCATCACTTTCTGGCAAATAGATGAGGAAACAATGGAAACAGTGACAGACTTTATTTGTGGGGGCTCCCAAATCACTGCAGATGGTGACTGCAGCCACGAAATTAAAAGACGCTGGCTCCTTGGAAAAAAAGTTATGACCAACCTAGACATTAAAAAGCAGAGACATTGCTTTGCCAACAAAGGTCCATCTAGTCATAGCTATAGTTTTTCCAGTGGTCATGTATGGATGTGAGAGTTGGACTATAAAGAAAGCTGAGCACTGAAGAATTGATGCTTTTGAACTGCGGTGTTGAAGAAGACTCTTGAGAGTCCCTTGGATGGCAAGGAGATCCAACCAGTCCATCCTAGTGGAAATCAGTCCTAAATATTCATTGGAAGGACTGGTGCTGAAGCTGAAATTCCAATACTTTGGCCACCTGATGTGAAGAGTTGACTCATTTGAAAAGACCCTGATGCTGGGAAAGATTGAAGGCTGGAGGAGAAGGGGACGACAGACAATGAGATGGCTGGATGGCATCACCGCCATGATGGACATGAGTTTGAGTAGGCGCCAGGAGTTGGTGATGGACCAGAGAGTCTGGCGTGTTGCAGTCCGTGGGGTCACAAAGATTCGGACACGACTGAGTGACTGAACTGAACTGAAGGGAGGCATGCTTATTTATTTGTATTCATGCACAGGTACAGACTGGCTCTATAATCTGATTCAACTTGGATTTTATTTTTTAATTTATTTACTTTTAATTGAAGGATAATTTCTTTACAATATGGTGTCGGTTTCTACCATACATTAATATGAATCAGCCATAGGTATAGGTAGGTCCCCTCCCTCTGGAACTTTCATCCCAGCCCTCTAGGTTGTCCCAGAGCCCGGGTTTGAGTTCCCTGAGTCATACAGTGAATTCCCACTGGCTGTCTGTTTCACGTGCGGTAATGTGCACGTTCCACGCTGCTCTCTCGGCTCTCCACTGGCCCCACTCTCTCCTTGCCCCGCCCCTCCCCAGCCCCATAAGTCTTATCATGTCTGCCTCTCCCCTGTTGCCCTGCAAATAGGTTCATCTGCGCCATCTTTCTAGATTCCGTATATACATGTGCTAATGTAGATCTGTTTTTCTCTTTTTGATTTACTTCACTCTGTTCATGTTTATAGAGCTGATATTGGCAGTGGCAGCATAGCAGACCCTGCCCCAGGGGGAGATTAAGGCTGTGACGAGTCTCGAGTCACCATGAGGTCCCCGGAACCCCCTGCCTGTCGCCCCAGAGTCTTCTTTCCTCTCTGAAGTATCTGCTTTCAATCTTTCATGCATCGTGGGACCAGTCAACCTCAGGAACCATCTTTTTTTGTTTTAAGACCCACTCAGAACTTCCCACATAATTCCCCATCAAGAACACCTCTGCTGCTGCTCAGTGTGTGGTCTGCACCTGGCCCCGTGGGGCCCCCAGGGGCTGGGGGAAACGCAGCCTCAGGCCCCGCCCGCCGGCACCTCTTGCCGCTGTTCACTCATCCGTCTGCACCACATGGTGTTTTGAACCCTTGCAACTCTCAAAGCGCATGCCTGCCTCCTGGAGAGGGTAAAAAGTATAAGATGAGGTGCTTGCTTCAGGGGTGATTCCCCAGGGGAGGGCCGAGCACCCAGCCTTGAAACCAGTACTGGCTACCCTGCTAACACCTGGCTGCGTGCCACACGTCGGGAGCAAACATAGGGTGTCTTTAGCTTCTGGACCTCTGTAACCCAGAGGTGTGATGCTTCTGGTTTTGGTAGAAGAGAAGGCAGACACCCATGTGATGTGATGTCACCTCTCGAGGAAGACTGTCAGTGTCTGGCCCCTCAAGATGAGATCTGGGTGTGACTCCTGAAGTCCAACTGCACGTTGGCATCATCTGCGGCCACTGTTTGAAACATGGAGGCCCAGGCCCCTCCCCTCAGTAGCAGAATCAGGAAATCTGGGCTAGGGCCCCGCAGTTCCCACGGGGGCCTCTGCACACACCACGCTCCCAGTGTCCCCAGTTTGCACGTGCTCTCCCCTGCGGAGAGAGACAGAGCTCTGTTCCCCGCCCCCACCCCATCCACCAGGTCAGATAAACCTCTCTGATGTCCTGCAGCGCCCAGCTCTCAGCTCTTAGCATGATTTTCTATTTCTCTGCCTGCCCCACTGGACTGCAGCCTCCCAGAGGTGAGGAGCTGTGTGTCTGCTGTGCCAATGCCCGGCACATAGTCAGGTCTCACTAAGGGTGTGTGCTGTCGACCCACCAGCCCAGGTGGGATTGTAAGTATTTGGTCCCCACCTACTGTTCTCCACAGCCTCACCCAGCCCCAAGTCCTCCACACCAGGGCCCCAGCCCCTTTGCTCCTATCAGCCCACGGTTGGCACCACTGGACCCCTTTGCAGGGCCGGCCTCAGCCAGGCCTCCAGGGTCTCAGCAGCAGCACCTGGGCTGTCCGTCAGGTTGACCTTGGGCAGCTGAGCTTCCGTCTCCCTTGTTCTTGAGCCTTTTCTCCCCATCTCATGCTCCAATTAATGGTGACCTGCATCTCTTGCGCGCTTTTTACCTCTCATCCCCTTGTCTGGGGCCATGATTTCTTCTTCCTGATCCCCAAAACACAACTGTTCTCTGATGACCTACAATCCTACACCTGCTATTAGAGCCTCCTATACTACCCAGAGCCGCCTGCACAGATGTTGGGGCTCCCATCTTCCCAGCCTCCTTCCAGCTTTGCTCTGTCAGGATCCCCTTCCCTGCTCCTTTGCTGGCTGTATGTTGGCCTGTGATGACCACCCCCCCACCTACCCCGCATAGACTCTGACCTCCCATCTTAGGTTTCCCCTGCTCTTCACCATCGCAGTGACGCCGTGGTCCCCTGCTCTTATACTTGATAAACCTATCCTTAGTATTTTTTTTTTTTGGAAGAGACCCTGATTCTGGGAAAGATTGAAGGCAGGAGGAGAAGGGGGCAACAGAGGATGAGATGGTTGGATGGCATCACCAACTCAATGGACATGAATTTGAGCAAACTCAGGGAAGCCTGGCATGCTTCAGTCCATGGAGTTGCAAAGAGTTGGACAGGACTGAACGACGGAACAACAACAACAATCCTTAATATCCCACACTTTTTCATTCATTTAACTGATGTCTAGTTGATTTACACTGTTAATTCCTTCTGTATAGCAAAGTGGCTCGTATATACATATATACGTTCTTTTTCATACTCTTTTCCATTATGCGTAATCACAAGATATTGAATATAGTTCCCTGTGCTCTACAGTAGGACCTTGTAGTTGATCCATTCTATACGTAATAGTTTGCCTCTGCTAACTCCATCCCTCCCCCTGCCTCCCACTAGGCAACCACAAATCTTTCTCTATGTCTGTGAGTCTGTTTCTGTTTTGTAGACAAGTCCATTTGGGTTGTATTTAGATTTTACATGTGTGTGATATCCTGTGACGTTTGTCTCTGTCTGGCTTCATGTAATAATCTCTAGGTCCGCCCAAGTTGCTACAAATGGCATTATCTCACTGTTCTTATGGCTGAGCAATATCCACTGTATATGCGCACCACATCTTCCTATCCACTCCTGTTGGTGGGCATTTAGGTTCCTCCCGTGTCTTGGCTGTCGTGAATAGCCCAGCTATGAACATAGGGGTGCATGGATCTTTTTGAATTTTGCTTTATCTGGCTTAATATGGCATTCTTAAGTATCCCATTCTTAAATATCACACACTTTGGCTCAACAAATATTTGTCAATGGATGAGAAGATGGATGGTTGAATGGAGGTGGGCTGGATGGACAGATGGATAGTTAGAAGAGACGAGGAAGATGGAGGCTGGATCGACAGACAAGGGCACCGACAGATGGAGAGATGAATGGTTGGACAGATGGAGTGGTGGGTGGATAGAGAGAGAAATGCAGTAAGTCGGCTGAACTATCTCACACCTGGATGTCCAACACTTGCAGCAGACATGCCTGGATCAGCTCAGAGAGACATCTAGAAAAGTCACCGGTGTGCTGAGACCACAGTCTACAAAGCGAGAGGGAGATGGCCCCGCTCGCACAGCCCTCCGAGTTCAGAGTGCTTGGCCCCAACCTTCAATGGGAGCTGGATGGACAGGCCACAGAGAAACTGGCCATACCTCTGGTCATAGCCGATGCTTCCCTTGCAGGTCGACATCACTGCTGGGCTGGCTTCCTTATCTGTAAAATGGGATGTCATTCACTGAACCTATGTGTAGTACTTTCCTAGGGGCTGCTGTCACAAGTTACCTCCAACCCGCTGCCTTATACTAGCAGAAGTGTATTCCCTCCCAGTTCTGGAAACCAGGAGCCAGGAATCTGTTTCGAGGCCAAAATTCAGGGTCATCACAGCCATGCTTCCTCTGGCGGCTCCAGGGAGAACCCATTTCCTCACCCTTTCCAGCGTCCCGTGGCTGCTGTCTTTTCTTGGCTTGTGGCCCTATTACTCAATCTTTGACCACATGGCTTATATACTTCTCTGTGTGAAATCTTCCGCTGCCTGTCTTAGGACACCCGTGATCACATTAGGGCCCACCCAGTTCTTCCAGCATAATCCCCTCATCCCAAGATGCTTAGCTTGGCCACCTGTAAAGTCCTGTTTGGACCATATAAGGGAACATTCAGAGGTTCCCAGGATTAGGAATTAGGACATGGTCTTCGGAGGCCATTGTCCAATCTTCTTTAGCATCCCATAGGATACACAGTCACTGCTCCATACGTATCAGCTGTCTCAAGAGTAACAGTTATCCAGCACCACACTGACCAGCTGAGAAGTGGGAAAAAAAAAAAATGTTGTTCTCCTCTCTGAATCTAGAAAAGAGAATCGTGACTGTCTCATGTGTTTGTTTGGAAAACACAAACATCTGCTGTTTGTCTGACTGAGGGCCACCCCCCACCGTTTTGTGGCCACAGTCACTGCGGTCACTTCCCCCAAAGGGTCAGTCAACAGAGTGTACTGAGAAAGCTGCTTGGGGGAACTGTTTGTTGCCCCAGAGCTTGAGGACCAGCAAAGCAGAAGGCAGCCAGCCATGGCGGGATTATTCAGAGTCAAGAGAACCTGACCCAGCAAACGCTCAGGAGGAACGGAACCCACTTCCAAGCGAGCTGCTGGACGCCAGAGAGACCGCAGCTCGTGCCAAGACCCCAGAGCCTTCCCAGGACACGGCTCTTGAGATGCAGATTAAAATGCCATCTGGTTTCTGCCCTATGTCTGACCTGAAAAAAAAAAAAAAAAAAACCACTTTGAGAGATGGACGTGGGGGTAGAGAAAAGGATAAGGAACACTTCTGGGAAAATTGCATGTGTTTTTCCATGTATTTCTGGTCACTTTAGAGCAACTTCGTTAACCCCTCCCAGGCTGGAAGAAATTCACCTCTTTTCAGATTCAAATTAATCCCAATGATGGATGCATCACTGGGAAATTTTAATAGGGGCTGGATATTAAAGATGCTATTGTGTCTTTTAAAATTTTTATTGAAATATAGTTGATTTACAATGTGGTGTTAGTCTCAGATGTACAGCAAAATGATTCAAAAATATATTCATTATAACATGAAGAAGTGAAGTCGCTCAGTCGCTTCCGACTCTTTTCGACCCCATGGACTGTAGCCTACTAGGCTCCTCCATCCATGGGATTTTCCAGGCAATAGTCCTGGAGTGGGTTGCCATTTCCTTCTCCAGGGGATCTTCCCCACCCAGGGATTGAACCCGGGTCTCCCGCATTATAGACAGACGCTTTACCGTCTGAGCCACCAGGGAAGCTCTCATTATAATATATATAATGTATATATATGTGTGTGTGTGCGCCCAGTCACTTCAGCCATGTCTGATTCTTTGAAACCCCATGGACTGTAGACAGCCAGGTTCCTCTGTCCATGGGATTCTCCCAGCAAATATACTGGAGTGGGTTGCCATTTCCTTCTCCAGGGGATCAAACCCATATCACCTGCCTTGCAGGCGGATTCTTTACCATCTGAGCCACCGGTGAAGCTTATATATATATAAGCTTCACATGTATATATATATATAACCCCTACATGTATATGTGTGTATATATAGGTACATATATATGTATACATGTGATGGACTTCCCTGGTGGCTCAGACGGTAAAGAATCCACCTGCAATGCAGGTGATATGGGTTCAGTCCCTGGGCTGGGATCTCCTTCTGAAGGAGGGCATGGCAACCCACTCCAGTGTTCCCGCCTTGAGAATCCCCACAGGCAGAGGAGCCTGGTGGGCTACAGTCCCTAGGGTGTCAAAGAGTTGTACATAACTGAGCGACCAAGCACACACACACACACATTCTTTTTAAGATCCTTTTCCATTATACGTTATTGCAAGATATTGAGTGTAGTTCCCTGCTCTGTACACTAGGTCCTTGTTGGTTATATGTTGTATATATACTGTAGTAATGTGCTAATCCCAAACCCCTAGTTTATCCCTCCCCTCGTTTCCCTTAGGTTAGTTTTCTATGCCTGTGAGGATATTTCTGCTTGGGAAATCAGTTCATTTGTGTCATTTTCATATTCTACATATAAGCAATATCATATTTGTCTTTCTCTGTCTGGCTGCACTTAGCATGACAATCTCTAGGCCCATCCGTTTGCTGGAAGTGGTGTTATTTCATCCTTTTTCACGGCTGAGTAATATTTCATCGTGTATGTATACCACATCCTCTTGATCCGTTCATCTGCCTATGGACACTTAGGTTGCTTCCACGTCCTGGCTACTTTCAATAGTGCTGCAGTGAACATTGTGTGTGCATATATCTTTTTGAATTATAGTTTTCTCTGAATATATGCCCAGGAATGGGATTGCGGGTACATATGCTAGCTCTGTTTTCAGTTTTTTAAGGAACCTCCATACTGCACCAACTGACATTCCTATCAACAAAGTAAGAGGGTTCCTCTTTCTCCGTATTGTCTTTGCCATTTATAATTTGCAGGCTTTTTTGATGGTGGCCAGTCTGGCCCATGTGAAGCGGCACTTCATTGTAGGTTTGATTTGCATAAAGAATGTTTCTTTGGTGTGATACTAGCATTGGGATTCTGGAGGGGAAGTCTAACATTTTTGTGTGTGGTCTGTGAACACACCTTCAAGTTTTCTTTCAAGCAGATCCACAGATACGTAAACACAGACCTCTGAAGCAAATACGGCACAAGGGTAACAGCTGTTGAATGTGAGCGGTGGGGAAACACTGGTGTCCACCACTCTCAACTCCTCTGCATGTCTGAAAAGTCTTCATAACACCAAGTTGTGGGGTGGAGAGAGAAAAGACAGTTAAAGGAAACAAAGAGTTCCACTGAATATTGTTCAAGGCCCAGCTGGATGGGCTGGGGCACCATTTAAGGTTGAAAGGAAAACTTCAGAGACCGGAGGCTCCTAGGAACAAAGATATAAAATCTGGGCTTCTGGGGCAAGGAATAAAAGAAGGAGATGGGACAGGGAGAGGATGCAGTGGTGAGGGGCTTTCCTGGTGTAAGGACATTGGTGGAACCGAAGCCAGAGCACCAGTGGGGCGGTGGGGGACTGCGCAGCACTGGCAAATCGCTGGGTGCAGCTCAGTACATCAGACGCCAGCCAAGGACTGTGTTAAAGGTCAGTCAGTAGCAGGAAACGAGGTGGGTTCTGAGAGCCTGAAATGCAGCTGCTGAGTCTGCTGTGTTGGGGGAGTTTGCTCTGTCCCTTTTAACACAGAAGAAAGAGAGACCTGGATTTCCAGGGGGAGAGCTCCACAGGGATCCTGCAATCATGGGCTTTTAGGCTGTAGCAGACACTGAGGCTGACACACTCAGCCTTCCCCCCGCCCCCTCCCCACTCTCCATCTTTGCTGCTACTGCTGCTGCTAAGTCGCTTCAGTCGTGTCCGACTCTGTGCGACCCCATAGACGGCAGCCCACCAGGCTTCGCCATCCCTGGGATTCTCCAGGCAAGAACACTGGATTGGGTTGCCATTTCCTTCTCCAATGCATGAAAATGAAAAGTGAAAGTAAGGTCGCTCAGTCTTTAGTCTAACCCAATCATCAGTCCCACCCCTCCAGAGTGATTGGCTCAGGATGGGACACGTGACTAGTTCTAGCCAATGAACTGGAAGACAGTGACAGCCAGGGGCCTTCTGGGAGAATCTCCTGACTTCCAGGAGAGCACCATGGAAGAGATGGTCCTTCGTCTTCCGTGATGCCTGGAACCATGGCCGCCATCTTGTAACCAGCATGAGGATAAAACCAACGTCATGGTGGGCAAGACAGGGTGACAGGAAGGACCTGGCTCCTTGAGGACACCTCTGGGCCATGGACCAGCCAAGCCTGAAGCCTCCCTGTAACTTCCTGTTATGTGACATCATACAAATCTTTATTCTAGAGTTCTGTCAACTTCCATGCCTGTTCCTGATACAAGACCAGGAAGCTGAAGCTGTGCTGGTGTGCATGGTGCTTTTGCCCGAGTCAGGGAAGCCGCACCTTCCCCAGCCTGTGGAGTGGGCTACAGTTGGCTTTCAACCCAAACTGGCCCCCACCTCCAGGAACCCCCACACAGTGGACAGACCGCACATCAGTCACAGAGAACATTTGGCAAAGTCCCCAGGTCCCCCCTGCCAGACTGGTACACCTGCAGAGACCGAGAGCTCCCTCCCTCCATTCCAGATAATTCTGGCCTCAGAGGAGTTCAGGTGGGGGTGGGGGTGCCAAGGGCTGAATGCAACCCCCCTCCACCCCAGCTCAGTCTGCCCTTGTGTGTGCTTTGTTTTGAACAATTCACATTTCCTCGAGTCTTACAAAGTGCTATTTCAGTGCAACTTCAAGCCCCAACCCACTTCCTTTCCAACCAGAGTGACCCCTGCATAGCTCTGATGGAACCCTGGAGCCGAAGCCGACGAGGCTGGGGCCTGAGCACCTCTGACCGTGCTCCCCCTCGCGTCTGCCCCACCCGGCCCGGGGCCGCTGCCCGCTCTCGGCTCAGCTGCGGACCTGACGGTGGGCGGATACAAGTTTCCCACGAAAGGTCCTCAGCCCCGCGCAGATGTTTCCAGGGAGGATCCAAGCCTGCTCTGCTAGCCTCCCCCGGGATTCGGGCCCCCTGACCCCGGAAGTGAGAAGGAGAGGGTGGGGCGGGACCAGGGGAGGTGGGGCCAGACGGAGTTCAAGGGCCAGGATGGTACTTTGGTCTTGACTCCTGGGGTTTCAAGCGAGAGGTGGCCAGGCCCTTGACATCTGTTTCTCACTTGAAGAGGAGACGGTTCAGCCTCCTCTCTCGACACAGAGCGAATCCCCTGGTGGGGCACGCTGGATCGGGAAGATCCTGCCCAGGCTTCTGGAAGATGCGGGTGTGGACGGGGCGGCAAGGTAGGGTGGGGGCGCCAACTAGATCGATACAGCTGCTTCAGCAAGCACAGTCACTGGCCAGCTTCTCCAGCCATAAACCTTTGCTGTCCTTTAACCCGTTCCAGGAGCCAGGACACCATAAAGATGCAGCTGTGTGCAACAGTCAGATAGGAGTTTGGAGTCAGTTGGGTACAAGCTTGGCCTGTTGTCAGCTGTGTGACTTTCAGCAAGTGACTTCACCTCTCTGGTCCTGTCTACTAAACAGGGATACAGTAGCTCCCTCCCAGGGCTTTTGGCAGAACTTAATATGCACAGAGCATTTGACACACTCCCTGGCACATAGGAAGCATCAGTAAACATGTCTGGTTATTGGTATGAGTTCTCAGCACTTCACAGTCTGCAAAGAACTTTCATGGCTGTTCTCTCATCACCCTGAAGAACTGTTGCTTTGGCTCAAAAAGCAAAGTAACCCATCCTGAGCCAGGAGTTCAGCCAACTCCCAGGCCCATTTCCCTCGCCCACCCGTTTCTTGCAGCCTCCACAGCCGCTGACCCCGCAACACAGCACCCCCAGGTTGAGTTTCAGTGTTGATTCTAACTCGCCAGATGACTAGAGGCCAATTTCTTCTTCCCCTTTCTGTTCCCAGTTTCTCCATCTGCAAAGTCAAAAGCTGGATCAACCCCAGAGTCCCGTTTCCTTCCACCTACTGAGATATCTACTAGACATCTGCTCTAATTATGTTTTGAATATTTATTATATGCCCTTCTCTGTCCCAGACACTATTATTCCATCAACATATGATTTCTAACCCTCACAGCAAACCTTGGGAGGTGAGCCATTTTATCCTCATTGCACAGATGGGGAAACCGAGGCTCGAAGAGGGGAAAGGACTTCCCAGTGTGAGGGTAGAGATGGGATTTGAACCCAGGTTGGTCAGATTGCAAACTAAACCTTTAGTCATAAGATTGCCTCCAGTTCAATCCCTCCACAGACCCATGAGCTTCTTGGTAAATGACCAGACTTCCCCTTGGTTGACCACCTTGGAACTGGGCGGTACTGGTGAGATCAGGAAGACCAGAATCCTGGATGGGGGAGCCCTGTGGGTACCCAGCCCCTGACTGTGGCATGAACATCCCCAGTGCACCTGTGTGGTGCCCTTCCTGGGCCAGGTGTGCAATTATGAGCAGACCAGAGGTGCCGAAAGTCACCAGGCAGCGGCCAAGCCACGTAATCAGAGCCTGGGAAAGTCCAGCAGGCTCTAGCCGCATCTTACTTTCTATCACACCCTCCTTGAGTCCCTCCTCAAGGCCGTGAGCACACCAGAGCCCCATCCCAAACACAAATAACCCGCCAGGAGCATCCACGAATGCCTCTCTCACTCCCGCAGTGCCTGGAGTAACCAGCAAGGAGTCTGTGTTCAGCAAATACTGTCTCTATTAACTCGTGAATAAATGAGTCTGCAGAGGAGGGAATTCGTGGGTCTCACGCTTGAATCTAGAGCTCGTTGTTGTACATGCTGTATAGTTGTAGAGCCCCTGGTGTCATTTTATTCACAACGTCTTTATTCACTGCTTAGATCCTGGGACTCTGTGTGTAGACAAAGAACTCACCTGCCTGCAGGTTGGGAGCTGGGTTCTATTGGTGGCTTCATTACTAATTCCCTGAGTGATGTGTAAACAATTTTCCCATCTCTCCAGCCTCTCTAGACCTAAGATTTTAGTATTCCACAGAGAAATCGGGGTTCTGACCCTCAAGGTCTTTAGGGAGCTGCTCCCACCAGCAGCTCCCACCCTGCCTGTGAGTGCCAACTGTGCGTGTCTCTCCCCAGCCCCGTGCTTAGAGACATCACACCAGGAGCTTAAGGGTTTACACCATGGACATTGACAAAGGCCCTGTATGCTTCCCTGAAGAACCTGTTAAATCTCTACCAGCTTGTCACTTTAAAGGCACAGATATCTTATAAGCATCTGGTCTGATCTTTAAAATTACTGTGCGTTTTGCAATAACGTCACAAAACAATTTTTCATTTTAATGAATCATTTTTAAATGGTTTTATTTGGCTGTGTGAGTCTTAGTTGCGGCACCGAGGTTCTTCGATCTTTGTTGCATCATATGGGCTCTTTAGTCCCTATGCAAACTTGCGGCACACAGGATCTGGTTTTCTGACCAAGAATGGAACCCAGGCCCCCTGCATTGGAAGCAGTCTTAGCCACTGGACCACCAGGAACTCCCCATGAATCATTTTGAATGACTAGTTATATTCCTGTATCCCCTCCCCCAAATAGTCTATTGAAACACAGTCAGTCATGTGTGTCCTGGGCCTTAATACATCTGCCAGCCACTGGGTTTTCCAGCTTAAAAAGCAGAGTACTGGGGAGGGGATGATGAGCGGGTGGGGCAGAGAGGATTTTTAGGGCAGTAGAACTGTATGTGATGCTCTGACGGTGGATACGTGTCAATGTGTGTTTGACCAAGCCCATGGAATATACGAGATCAAGATTGAACCCAAACTTAGACCATAGAATTTGGATGCCAACCGTGTATCAGTTGAGGTTCATCAAGTGTACAGAATGCACCTCTCTGGTGGGACATGGGGATGGCTGGGGGTCACTGTGGGGGCCGTGGCAAGGCAGGGGTATGTGGGAACCCTCTGTACTTTGCACTCAATCTTGCTCTGAACCAGCTCAAAAAATAAAGCCAATTTTCTAAAAAATCAAAATTCAAAAGGAAAAAACCTCGGGACATTGCCTGATTTCTAAGTGCCCTTCCAGATCTAAGAGTCCCTAGGGTCTTGTCTCCCTTCTTTAATGAGCACCAGTGAAAGTAGGATTTCCTCGTATCGGTTGTGGGGGATGCGCCGCGGTGCTCACAGGTGCCGACCCACCACCATCAGATGTCTCTCCCCGTGTGGTCAGAGTTTGGGGAAGATGAGCAAGGGGAGGCTCGCTTCTTCCAGGGCTGTGGTTTCTCCAAGTACCGTTAGCTGCCTGCCTGGGCATCACCTGCTGAGTTTATCAAAACGCAGATCCCCAGGCCCTGGTGGTGGTGGTTGTTTAGTCGCTGAGTCATCTCTGACTCTTTGCAACTCCCCGGACTGAAGTCCGCCAGACTCCTCTGTCCACAGAACTCTCCAGGCAAGAATACTGGAGTGGGTTGCCATTTCCTTCTCCAGATCTTCCCCACCCAGGGATCAAACCCACAACTCCTGCATTGGCAGGCGGGTTCTTTTTATCACTGAGCCACCAGGGAAGCCTCTGCAGGCCCTACTGAGACCTGTTTTGAGAATAAGCCTGGGAATAAGCAGTCCTCTGCTTGCAGAGGACCAGTGCACAGGCTGGAGATCTAGGCAAGCCAGGCGGAGTCGTCCCAAGCATGGCAGGACAGCTGGGCTGTGTGCACCTCAGCTAACGGAGAAGGGCCGCCTGACCCCACACCCCCCTCCACCACCTACCTTGTAAATGTTCCTCTCTCTGAGCCCCTGTGTCCTTAGCTGAAAAATGGGGCTGGGGGACTCCCTCCCCAGAGTCGTGGGGAGAATTAAACTGGACACTCATGATCAGAAAGCACTTGGCACAGGTGAGCCCTCTGAATGCGGGTGTGCTCCTGGAGACACACCGTGCTGCCCCCCAGGATGGAGACAGGGCAATGCCCCAGACACCATCCTCATGACACGTGCCATTAGCGGGAGGGCACTAGCCGAGGTCATGTCGCATGGTGACAGGTGCCCCCAGGAAAATAAAGCCAGACCATGCCAGGGAAAGTGAGCCCCCTCTCAGAAGGTGACATCTGAGCAGACTCCAGGACAAAGGAAGGGAAAAGCCATATGAAGGACTTGGAGAAATGTCCAGGGAGCAGCCGTGCAAAGGTCCTGAGGCAGGACCACGAATAACACGTTTGAGGCCAGCAAGGAGCCACATGCAGCCACAGAGGGGTGGGGATGGTGAGGGGGTGACTTGAGAAGTGACCGGGGACTGGATCACATCGGCCACACAGTAACGCCACTCCTGGACATCACCTAAGAGAACAATTAGCAAAACCACACACCCACGGGCATTTGAGGTGTCCTCCCTAAGGATCACAAGCTTCCAAACTACCTGCCTGGCCACCTACATGGGGACAGTTTCAGAGGGTGACCAGCCCAGCAGGTGCTCCCCAAACTCCCCAGACAGTTGTGAAGATCTGTAGCGACAAGGACAGTGTGCATGATATAATATGCTTTAAAAAAAAAAAATAACAGTTCAAAATACATACTTGCGCCAGAATGAGACCAGGGGCTGAGAGGTTAGCGGTGGGCATGTGGGGGGTGGAGTGGAAAACAGTTCTTTTTTCCTTTTTCAAATTTTATATAATGCGGTTGCTGTATTATTTTTATAAATAAGGGGGAAAATGTGTTCAAACCAAACCAGTGGTGGGGTGAGGAGAGGGAACGGAGAGGCTAGTTTCCCTTCCTCATGATACCAAACCCCTCCACCGATGTTTCGGGTTTTCTCATCTCCATCATGTCTGGGACCCAGCCAGCCCAGGGAGTGCAGTGCTCAGCCCCCAAAGGGCTGCATGGATTCTTAGGAGCAGGAGAATCCTGCCCTACACTCCAAGAAACCAAAGCATCCAAAGTGATGTCCAAAGCATCACTAGGTGTTATGTCCAGAGCAGGTGTAGGGGGGGCAGGGAGGGTGTTCTTACAGGACAGCTGGGAAAGCCTCTCCCCCAAATACCCCTTGGCTTCTGCCTTACGTCCTGCCATCTGAGATGCACGTGGTCGTCACCTGATGGAGGCTGACCTCCTCTCCCTCACGGCCGCGTTCAAGGCAAGGCCAGCCCCAGCTTCGGCTGAGCTCTGGACTCACTGCCTCTGGCCCAGGGAGTTTAACAGCCTACCGGCCCTCTTGGGCCACCAGTCCCTGGGCTCGCAGGCAGACCAGAGGCGGCAATGCCCTGAGTGCCTGCGCGCTGCCCTCGCAAGGGCCGAGAGGCCCAGAAGGACTCAGAAAGCCGAGCCCTGCTCCTGCTGCTGCTTCCGTCCCCTCTCCCAGGCTGCACCCCTCAGGGGAAAGCCAACCTGCTGGCTGCTGTTTTTCAGATTCACAAATCCAGGGAGGCAGCGGGGGCACTGTTAACAGCCCCCAGGGTGGATCAGTGTCTGGGAATCCTGAGCTTCCACCTTTAAGTGTTTGCTTTCCAGCTCCTGACAGAATCTTGCTTTGTGTTGCTTTTTATTTCTGGGTCTTTGTTGCCACGGGTGGACTCTAGGGTACTCGGGCTTCCACAGTTGCCCGAGTACAGTAGCTGTGCTCAGTAGCTGAGGCACGTGGGCTTAGCTGCTCCACGGCACGTGGGATCTTCCTGGACCAGGGACCAAACTCATGTCCCCTGCACTGGCAGGTGGATTCTTAATCACTGGAACACCAAGGAGTGGGAACTCCTGCCAGAATCTCTAGAGGGGAGGCAAGGCCGCAGGAGAGGAGTCCAGGGGAGCGAGAAGAGGGGAGGCGCGAGCGGGAATTTGTGAGATGGGTTGGGAGCCTGTGTGGCCCATGACAAGCGGCCCTGCCCCAGGAGTCGGGTCTCACTTCACCACTCCCTGTCCGGGTGGCCTGGGTGGGCAGGATTCCAGGGGACCCAGTGTCCTTACCAACACACAGAGGTCTGTCAGTCTGTCTTTAAAGGGCCTTCGGGCCCTGAGCTCCTGCCCCGCGTGGTGTTGTCCCAATTCCTTCCACCTCAGGCCAACACATCACCTTTGGCAGAATCACCGCCTCACTGTGGACCTTGTTTCTAATTCCAGCGGCTCCCTCCAGATCGCACCACCATCCTGATGACTATGGACTCCGTAGCTTTCACTCCCAAACCCACCCCAAGGGGACCCACAGACGGAAAACCCGTCATCAAAGAGGCTTCTACTGCGTGATTCTCCAAAACTAAACCTTCAGGGCTCCGAGGACCACTCCAGGTGAGGTCCAGAGTCTGAATGGTTTCATATTTTTATCACGCTCCCAGCTGCTCCCGACTCAACACGCGACGGGTCCGATTCGATGAACAGAAACTGGTTGGGAAGGGTGTGGCAGGGTGTCTGGTTGAAGCTCGTCTGTGCGACGAGGAGCTGGGAGAGGGGTGGGGAGTGAGGGCCCCCCTCCATGTCGCCTGTGGCTTCTGCAGCTGCCCCAGCCGCGGGGTGGGATGAGCCTCGGTGTCTAGGGGACAGCGATGCGGAAGTCCATAGCCCAAGGCAGGCCTGCAGAGGCTGGAGAGGACACCAGGCCCTGGCCTCCGCACGAGGGGCCCAGAGGTCCCACGGGAGCCCTCACCTGCCATGTGGCCACGCAACCAATCTGAGCCTCAGGGTCCCCATCTCCATGATGAGGACAAGGTGAACAGGGAATGGCACCCAGTGGGTCCCCCAGGTGGGTCCCACCCTCGTTCCCAGTGCCTGGAATAACTGTTGACAACGAGTTAACACAAGTTAATCAGCTGACTTAAAGACAGAGAAATTATTCCAGAGTGACCAAGGGGGGTCCATTGTCACCGTAAGGGTCCTTAGACATGGAACAGGCAGGTCGAGGAGGGGGTCAAGGTGCGAGGAGGACTCCACAGGTGGAGGGAGCCGGGGCCTCTCAGATCTGGAACAGGCTAAAGGGGGCTCCTCCCCGGCACCTCTTTACCCCAAGAGCGTGTCAGTCTTCATCTTGTTCTGCTTGGAGCTGCGGGGCGTGGCCACCCTCCACATGGGAACAGTAGGGCGGGAGAGTGCCAGAAAGAGCCTGCTATGGGAGAGGGCTTTGGGCAGGCGGTTTGGGGAGGGTCTGAGGATGGGGGTTCACCCTGGACTGGCACTGTGGGAGAGGGGGCTGGTCCTCTGATAGGGTCGGACTCATGTACGGGAGAGGGGGCTGTAATGGATAGAGAAGCAGCAACTCCTTGTTTGAGCCAAGCAGAGACAAGGTTTGCTGGTGCGGGGGTGACCTGCCTCACTTTATCAGGACCTTGTGTGAGGCTGGAGTGCTCTCAGGTGGCTTATGCCCATCAGGAGGGCAACACAGCCCGGCTGGGAGCCAGGCTAGGGCCTGGGCGTCAGGAGGGGCCTTTGCTTCCTCCAGAGTCCTTTGAGACCCCATGATCTGTAGCCAGCCATGTTTCTCTGTCCATGGGATTTCCCAAGCAAGAATACTGGAGTGGGTTGCCATTCCCTTCTCCAGGAGAAATCTCCCTGACCCAGGGATAGAAGCCGGATCTCCTGCATTGCAGGCAGATTCTCTACCATATGAGCCACCAGGGAAGCCTCAATAAGAGGGAACCTTTTTGAAATACTCTATGATTCTTGCATTTCACATTGGCCTCTTGAACTCTTCCTGGCTCCACACCACAGCTGGTCCATCTGCAGAACTGAGCTCTGTTTCCCAAGGCATTTTCCACGTAACACTAGTTTTCAGAGTGGTGGAATAAAAGGGTTCCCGGGATTACTGAGTTTGGAAAGCACCAAGTTCCTTGCTGCAGGACTCCTCAGAGCCTTTAAGATGTGCCTATGTGTTGTGAGATGCCTGGAAAAAAATAGGTACTCTCAAAACTTGTTTGGATAGAAAACTCTTGGGGGTTTTGTTTGGGTTTTTTTTTTTCAAGGTGCAGTGACCTATGGAATAGAGTTTATAAAGTGCTGAAATAAAGGAGGTCTAAAAGCTGATGTCCACCCGGGAGGCCGTGGGTTCCTGAGGAGCTGGGGACACCGACAAGGGGTCCCCATCCCGCTGTTTCTCACACATATATATGTGACCCCTGGTTAGATGGACCGGAAGCTGCTGTGATTAATTAAGGACAAATCTGTTGGCCGAAGCATGTAACAGAATTCAGCACCTCATTGGGTACTGGTGGGGGTTCCCAGTGTGTGGAGATTTAATGTGAAGCCCCCTATGAGCCCCTGGTGGTCTGCTCTCACCCCGATGTCCGCAGGCCTCGGGTGACTCTCTAGCCGAGCTTCTTCTCTGTGCAGGCTTCACCCTTGCCACCCCCTCTGTGAGGACGCCCCCAGCTCCACCTTGCCCACAGCAGCTGCCCTCCCTGCCTCTTGGCACGGCCAGGGCCCTGCTGCATTCTCCGGCTTCCCTTCCCCCGTTCTTCTCCAGCATCTCCCACACTGCGACCTGCATGGACTCCTCTCGCCCCTGGTGGTGTCTGTTTTGTTCGGTCGCAGCCACCAGGCTTGGCCCACAGTAGATGCTCAGTAACCACGTGTTGAGTGGATAAATGAATGGCCTCTGCAAGGGGTTTTAACACCGAAAAGGCTCTCTGAGACTCAAAACCTGTGGACGCCACCGATCAAAAGGATGAATTCAAGTAGTAACGGTTGAAAAATACATATGTGTGCACGCTCAGACACTTCAGTAGTGTCCAATTGTTTGTGACCCCATGGACTGTAGCCCACCAGGCTCCTCTGTCCGTGGGATTTCCCAGGCAAGAACACTGGAGTGGGTTGCCATGCCCTTCTCCAGGGGATTTCCTCACCCAGGGATTAAACCCGAGTCTCGCGTCTCCCACATTGGCAAGCAGGTTCTTTACCACTAGCGCCACCTGGGAAGCCCTAAATACATAGGTGAGGCGTGGCAGCCGAGGAGTGAGGGGCTGCCTGGGGGAGGGAGCAATGAACTTGCTCTAAAATGGACTGTGGCGACGGTTGCACAACCTGGGGTACTCAAGGCCATGAAACGGCGCACTTGGCGGTGAGTGGATTGTAGGCCAGTGACTCGGATCTCAAAGCTGTTACACAGAAGAGCTGAATCTGGGTGAGAAAGTAGTAGAGTGTTCTTTGCACTATACCTAAAGCTCTTCTATACACTTCAGATTGTTCCCCCCCCCCCAAAAAAAAAATAATCTTCTAAACGGCTGTATCACATTCCTCTGTCTGGAGAGAGCAGGGCTTTAGGGACACCCCCCACCCACCCCCTCACCGCCACCTCCTTCAACAGGCACTGACTCTGCATTCAGGCTGTGCCTCGCATGTCACTGTGAGGAGGACTCTACATGGGTTCATTTGCTCCATCCTCAGCACCTCCCTGGGACCTAGACCTTATTCGCCGACCCATCGTATGATGAGTAAACTGAGGCCCCTGAGGAGAATAGCTGGGGAAATTGTCAGCACCCTGTAATGAGAGGAGGAAGACCCTGACCCAGGACGTCTAACCAAAGAGTCTGGACTCCTGCCTCCTGAGCCCCTGAAAGCAGGGTGGGTGTCAGTTACAGGCTGTGGGCCCAGAGACCAGCCCTGTGAAACATTAGGCAGGCTGCTCTGTTTCCAAGAGGGTCTAATTCGGTCTCTGGCACATGTCTTGCCCACAGCACCTGGGCCGCCTCTGACCAGAGGGGCCACAGAAACCTCAGGAGCCCGTGTCGCAAGAGCGCAGCCCTGTCACACAGCCATGCCAGCAGCTGCCCAGGAAGACACCACCGCGAATGGCCAGGCACAGGTGTCGCCAGGGGTCGGGCCACCCCAGCAATGCCTGGCGGGGATGCCAGATCTCCCCCGGGGACCCTCCCTGACCCCCCACCAGCCGGGAGGTGAGGTCCTGAAACCAAACCTCCCCGACCAGTTCCCCTTCCAAGGGCCTCGAAACATGGGACTTCCACCCAGGGCTCCTTTCAGGGAGGCACTTGTTCCTTCGGGCAGGACGTGGAGCGCTGGATTCAGGAAGTCACAGGGCGCCTACTTCGCGTTTTCGCTTTTCTTATCAGAAAGGTGCGTGACTAATCCCAGGAGCCAGGCACCTTGGTGCTGTGGAACTACCTTGGTGTTTGGGGTCCTTGAAACTCCATTTGTTTCTCATGTATGCATGTCAAGGTAGGGGCCTGAGCCGAAACGAAATTCAGAATGAGAAGAGCCGAAATAGAAAGGAGAAGAGCGGGAGACGCCCCGGGAGCCAGTCACACGCTCCAAGCCTAAGCCACCACCAGGGTCTCTGCACGGGTGGGCACCCCACTCCCAGTGGCCTGGCTGAAAATCAGCATCGTCCCAGCAATAGCCAGCTCCTGAGCCCCCAGAAATCTGGGCTCCACCAATGGGCTGCTGCCCAACACACATAATCACTCTTCTCCTCCAAGCCTCAGTCTCCACATCTGAAAAATGGGCAACAGTTACACCCACCCACTGGGTTGCAGATCAAATTGACATGCCCATAAATTGGTATTATTAATTCTAACTGCTTATAATTGTGGTTTATTCTATCCGACAGTGTGATCCAGCTTCAACTGTTCCACCCCTCATGCTCTAGATATCATGCTGAGTTGTCCCCTGTCCTTACACGACCATTAAAGCGATCTGGTGAGGAGGGCTCATTATTCCTAATTTTAGCAACTTACAACCAGAGGCATATTAATACATCTTTCATTACCTGAACATTATTGACCAGAGTGTGTCAATATTCCCTTACATAACAAATTGCTGGTCACAGGCATAAAGTTTCTGCAAAATCTCCCTGGGCAATAATGTGTTAAAATGAGGGAAGTGAGTTTATTAGGACCACGTGGCCTGTCCAGAGTGGATTGAGATTTGGGGCCTTAAACAACTTGTTGTTCAGTCACTCAGTTGTGTCTGACTCTTTGCGACCCCATGGGCTGCAGCATACCAGGCTTCCGTGTTCTTCACCGTCTCCCGGAGCTTCATGTCCATTGAGTCAGTGATGCCATCCAACCATCTCATCCTCTGTCGCCTCCTTCTCCTCCTGCCCTCAATCTTGCCCAGCATCGGGGCAATTTAGGATCCTCTTTAAGAGAAAGAAAACAATAAACGAATTGAGTTTTTAAATTTTTAAATAAAAAGAATCCAAAATTCAGCACCCAGTCCAGTAAAGGACCCATGGGGGAAAAAAAAAAAATAAGGAGCACTAACATGTCAGCTTCATGAGTCCTTTGGCACTGAACCAGCATCCCCCAAGGCTGGGCAAGCACAGACCTGGGCCTCAACCTTCTCCTCATGCAAGGAAAGTGCATGTCATCCTGGGCCCTGCGGGAGGAATAAGGAAGGGGTGTGGATGGAAGGCTGGCATGGAGCCATGGAGGTGCTGAGGGAACCAGAGGGCAGGGAGAGGCTGAGAGTGAGACACGAGGGAGGGAGGTGGGGAGGAGGTGGCCAGACAGGTGGATGAGGGCAGCCAGGAGCGTGAGCCATAGAGTGTGCTGCTACCACTGACGGTTAAGCAGGGTGGGACCTGGCCACTGACCCCTTGAGAGCCCCTAGGTCATTCTCCTTAGCTTCTGTGTGGATGAGGAAGCAGAGCAGGCAACCTGGAGACCTTTTGGGAGGCTGTCATGATTCAATTATAACTAACATAAATAGCTGCCTGGACCAGGAGTCACCATACTGGACAGCACAGCACCAAGTCATCATGGGGTTCAGGCTAGGGACTTGAGATGGCATCAGATGTGTGTGCCTCATGGCCAGATGTTGGCAGGAAAACAGTTACCCCACTACGGTAGTGGTCCAGGCAAGAGATGGTGGGGGCCTAGAGGGAGCCAGGTGGGAAGGGTGGCTCTCAGGTTTTTAGACTCTGCAGCTGTCCTTAACTGAGAAGCCAGGAGGGGAAGCAAGCTTTGGGGGTGAGAGCAGTGGTTGACGGGCTTCCCAGATGGCTCAGCGGTGAAGAACCTGCCTGCCAGTGCAAGAGATGCCAAGAGTCACGAGTTTGACTCCTGGGTTGGGAAAAGCCCCTGGAGGAGGAAATGGTGACACAATCCAGTATTCTTGCCTGGGAAATCCCATGGACTGAGGAACTTGACAGGCTACAATCCATAGGTCTCAGAGTCGGACACAACTGAGCGAGCACACACAGCAGTGGTTGATATATTCAGGAACTCAGGTTAAGATAATTTGAGTTTGAGGTGATGGTGGGCCATCTTGGCAGAGAAATCAAGGAGGGGTTCATTAGACAGTTAGGGAATCTATCACACTGGTGCTAAAGATGTGGATTTGGAAGTCATCAGCCAAGGGTGGTATATGTGAGCCAGTGATGGTACAACCCTAAGAGGTGCCAGATGAAGTAACTAATACCCACCTGGACACTTCAGTTACGACAGCAGCCAACGGGCTTGCGTTTCCTTGACGGACGCCCATCAAGATAGCAACAGCCATGTGTGTCAAGCTCTGTCACTACCAAGCAGGCACTCTGTGTGAATTACACATCCCTGCTGCCCCACTGTGCGTTCAGGGCTGAGGTTGCCACTACACGGGAGGAAGCTTCTCTCTTTGCACACTAGAATCAGGATTTAAAAATAAAGAAAAATAAACCTTGGTTCAAAATTAGCACAAGACTCGCTACAAAGAACACAAGACACGGCTTCCTGTATGTTTTTTTCTTCAGTTTTTTTTAAGACTTCCAGAAAAGTTTCCTCTGCAAAGCTGAGACCAAAAGGGTAAAAAATGCAAATGTGATGGTCCAACTTGAACCATCATCTGTATGCACCCGGCCCAGCACAGTCACATAGAGACTAAAGAGAGAGGTGTCTGAGTCCTAAAGTCTGCAAACAGGAGCTGCCTGGAATTATGTGGGGCTGTGGGAGGGCTTCCCTGGTGACTCACTGGTACAGAATCTGCCTGCCAAAGCAGGTGACATGGATTCAATCCCTAGGTCGGGAAGGAGAAGGAAATGGCAACTCACTCCAGTATTCTTGCCTGCGAAATCCCTTGGACAGAGGAGCCTGATGTGTTACAGACCACAGGATCTCAAAGAGTCAGATACATGACTTAGCGACTAAACAAAAACCAAGACTGTGGGCTCCTTTGGGGCAGAGGCAACTCCTTTAACTATGTGTCCCAAGTTTGTCCTCACGTTTGGCTCAGTAGATGGATAACAGATGGATGGAAGGTGGACAGGTCGGTGGTGACCCATTGAGTGAATGAACAAACTGTTAACTCCATTACTTGAAACTCCTGAAAACTCCCTTACTTGATGGCTAACAAGCCCCAGTCAATCCCCTTCCACCCTGCACTCTGACACTAGTCATCAGCACAGCTGAACCATCATCTCCCTTTTCTCGTAGCCAGTCAACACAGATGCAATATGGAAGGGACACCCGCCCACCAAGCTGAAGTGGATATTCATTCATCCCTGACTTGGGTCACTCTGCCTCCAAAGCCCGGCAGCTGCCAGAGGAGTAACCCATTCTGCAGAGGTGAGGAGAAAATGCTAGTCCTCAGTTCCCAGCCTCTCTTGCAGCTGGGCACAGCCACGTGACCCAGCCTCACCAATCAAACGCTAGTCCTCACTTCCCAGCCTTCCTTGCCGGTGGGAGCAGGTGACAGACATGTGACCCAGGCTCACCAATCAGACACTAGTACCCACTTCCCAGCCTCCCTTGCCGGTGGGAGCGGGTGACAGACATGTGACCCAGGCTCACCAATCAGACACTAGTACCCACTTCCCAGCCTCCCTTGCAGGTGGGGGTGGTGGGGGTAGTGGCAATCATGTGACCCAAGTTCACCTATCAGATGCTGTTCCTCACTTCCCAGTCTCCCTTGATTGGGTAGCCTGTGACACAGGCTCCACAGGCAGACGTTCCCACCAGGTGAGTCTTACTTGGCTACCTGGCTGTGAGAAGTGAAGCGGCGGCCAACTTCCTAGCCTCCTGCCACTTATTCCACCTGTCTGGTGTCCTCTCAGCAAACTCCTTTCTGGCATAACTAACCCTAACTCGACGACAGTTGGCATCTGCTGTTTACAACTAACATTGCCCTGATTCCCACCTGTAGGGACTCACACAAGGTGGCTCTGCCCTCAGAGAGCCAGGACCTGGACCCGAACGGCTGCAACGCCATCCTTGGAGGAGGAGAGGAGCGGCGCCGCCCCATGCGGCCTGCTCCAGCCGCCCCCAGGAGGACGGGGAAAGGAGAGCCTGGCTGTACTGCTGGCTGTAATCAGCCGCCATGAGACCCACCCCGAGCACCAAGGAGAACTGGAAAGGGAGGCCTGTCCACAGAGGTGTGACTGCCCAGGGGGTGAGCACGTGTGTCAGTGGCAGAGAAGGAGCTACAGGTAAGTGGAGTGAAGGCTGGCGGTGTTCTGTCACGATGAAGGTTCTGCCTGTGCCTTACTTTGCCAGTGAGGCTTCATTTATGTTGTGGTCTGTGCACAGGTCTGGCCCAGCTGATCACAAACTTGGTTAATCTCTGTTTTTATAGCAGGGGAGCAAAGGGATGGGGTAGACATCTCACTGTCATCTGCTGATTAGGTGTAGTATGCCTACTTAAACGGAGAAGCAAAAGAACAGGATAACCTTGTATCAGACAAAAAGGGACAAGACACGCTGCCACGGAAGTCTCAAAAATTCTGCAACATTTGCACCATGGCAGGAAGGGTGATAGGGTCTGGTGTGATCTGCTCCTGCATCCTGAGGCCCTTCGGGCTTATCTTGTTCTTTTGTCCTCTGGGCATCACAGCTTACACTCTGTGAAGTGGGCAGCACAGTAGAGGCCATTCTTTCCACTGAGCCAGGGAAGGGAGGTCCAGAGTGGTGATTTCTGTGAATGACTAGGCGGCGCCAAGAGCAGGACGCCAGCAGAGTCCTTGTGCTTTTCTAACAGGTAAGGGAAGGGAGGTCAAGAAGAGATGAGGAAGAGGAACCATCATTGAGGAGCCGTCATTGAGGTCCTACAGTTTAGGAGGCTTTGGGCAGCACGGAGCAGAAAACTCCAGGTTCAAGGGACTATTCGCCCTTGAAAACAAAAAATAACTAGACTGAGGCAGCCTGAGGCTGGCACTCCTCTGCCACACCCCCGTCCAGGTGTCAGCATCACCCGAAAGCTGGCAGTAAGGTGCAGCGGCAGTACCACCCGTGCCCAGCAGAGAGGGACCTGCCCTCTCGTAGGAGTGAGGAGACTGCCGAGAAGCCCCTGCAGGAATTGTGCTCATGGCCCACCACCGACACTCAGCCCCCAGCTCCTTCCTAAACCCTCACTGTCAGAACCACTGTCTTAGGAATCAGGAATTCCAGCTGGCTCTGAGAATGGGACCCCTCTCCCTGAATCAGGCAGAGGAGGAGATGCCTGGATAAAACCTGGGCTCAGTGAGCAGGGAGGATGTGGGGAGAGGGACATCAGCCCTCAGACAGCCATCACCCTCGAGGCACGCTCTGGTCTGTCAGCCAGACCTGGGCAGTTTCCTCAATCTGTTTCTTCATCTGGATATTGGGAACGATGCTCCTGTAAGGTTGCCGACAAGAGGACAGATTCTCGACAGCTGTGCATTGCTTTCACTATTATGAAGATGCTTTGTTGTCAGTCTCCTGGTTTCCCTACACTCTAAACCCTCCTCTGAGCCTCTGGTCACCGGTGTCCTTCGTGAGCCAAAGCCTGGCTGGCTGTTTCCTCCAGACTCAGGAAGCTTGCTTCCACCTGGGCCACAAGGAAGTGCACTTCAGTCCCCATTAAGCAAGACTCAGGAACATTGGCTCCACCTAATAAACAGTTCAAACAGAGGCAGCGCGTGAGGGTCAACTCTGGAACGTCTCAGTTGCTTCAGAACGTACTGCTCCCCAGCTCACACGTTCACTCATTTGGTTGTTCATTCAACAAACATGCCCTGAGCACTGACTACATGCTGGGGAGTAAACTGGACACCTTGAACACTCAGCTGCTAGGCTGAGTCTTTTTTTTTCAATTGGTAAAAAATCGTTTTACAATGTTGTGTTGGTTTCTGCCATATAACAATGTGAATCAGTTTTATATACATATACATGTATCCCCTCCCTCTTGAGCCTCCTTGCTCCCACATCCCATCCTACCCCTTTAGGTCATCACAGACAGCCAGGCTGTGCTTCCTGTGTTACATAACAACTCCCCACTATCTATCTGTTTTACACACGATAGTGTATATATGTTTATGCTACTTTCTCCATTTGTCCCACTCTCTCCCTCCCGCCCTGTGTGCACAAGTCCATTCTCCATCCTTGCATCTCCATTCCATTCCTGCAAATAGGTTCATCGGTACCATCTTTCTCAATTCGTCCCACCCTCACCTTCCCCTGCTGAGTCCCCAAGTTCGATCTCTCCTAGGTTCATCAGTACCATTGTTCTAGATTCCATATACATGTGCTGATGGACTCGTTTTTCTGTTTCTGACTTACTTCACTCTGTATAACAGGCGCTAGGTTCATCCGCTCCGCTACAGCTGACTCCAGTTTGCTCCTTTTTGTGGCTGAGCAGTACTCCGTTGTATGTATGTACATCTTCTTTATACAGTCGTCTGTCATTGGACATCGGGGTGGCTTCCGTGTGCTGGCTGTCGTAAATATTTCTGCAGTGAACGCTGGGCTATGTGTGCCATGTGTCTTACAGTCTTACGGTTTTCTCAGGGTATATACTCAGTAGTGGGACTGCTAGGCCATATGGTAGATTTATTCCTCGTATTTTAAGGAATCTCCATGCTGTTGTTCATAGTGGCTCTATCCGTTTACATTCCCACCAGGAGTGCAGGAGTGTTTCCTTTTCTCCACATCCTCTCAAGCATTTATTGTGTGTAGATTTTTTTGATGATGGACATTCTGACCCGTGTGAGGTGACATCTCATTGCAGTTTTGATTGGTGTTTCTCTAATAATGAGCAGTGTTGAGCATCTTTTCATGTGTTTCTTGGCCATCTGTGTGTCCTCTCTGGAGAAGTGTCTGTTCAGGTCTGCCCATTTTTTGATTTGGTTGTTTCTCTGATATTGTAGGTTGAATCTTTATGGGAAGAACAGGCTTTTTTTTTTTTTTTTTTTAATATCTTTGGCATTTTTGAAGCATTCCTGTCTTGAAATGAAACATAAATTGTCTCATTTAGAAAATAATTCCTTTCCTCCCACACACCCTGAGACAAGGTGTCAGGTGATGTTCAGATTTTCCAAGTACAAATCACCTTTAGGTCAAAGCCCAGTAACTCAGTGGAAGTAAAGGGAAATTTCTTAGGGCTGTGCTCATAGTGGTTTTGAATGGAAACATCTTGACTGTAACAGCATCATGGTTTAATTTCACACTAGAGAAAGGAAGAGCCGCTGTTAACCTCAAAACGAGGAAGACCATAATAGTCACCAAAAGAGAAAAAAACAACAATAAAAAAACCCCAGTCCCCTAAACCAGAAGCCCCTGGTCACAGGCTGGCCTGGAAACATGTCAGGAATTTTTCCAAGGACAGATACCTGGAGTCTGGCCCACCTCTCCTCACCCCAGGATGGCTGAGAGCTCGGCTTTCGGAGAACATGGGCTGAGTGGGAATGGGGCACGGGGAAATGCCAGCGAAGACGCTGGCAGAAGCAAGTCAGGAGGAAGTGGCTTTGTGAGTTGTCGACCTCACAGCAGGCCGAGCAGCAGAAACTGAACCATGCCGGGTACAGAGCTATTTTCAGCCTTGGGGTTTTCACCCCCTGTCCCCACCGTTCTGGGCAGTGTAGCTCCCATATGATACGGTCAGAGCCATGGACTCGGGACGGAAGACAAGGCAGGCCTGAGAAGCAGAGGGAGCAGGGTTGCCCCAGTGGCGCCTCCCCACCGTGGAACCTTGGGCTGCTGAGACCCACTTTCCAGGCTTCTGCTTCCTCCCCTGCTCACTAAGGACCTGAACCAGTGTCCTCCTGCTGTAACACATGACCCCAAACTTAGCAGCTTAAAAGAATACACACTGGGACTGCCCTGGTAGTCCACTGGCTAAGACTCCGGACTTCCAATGCAGGGGGACAGGTTCGATCCCTGGCCAGGGAACTAGATCCCACATGCCACAACTAAGACCTGGCACAGCCAAACAAGTAAGTAAATAAGTACAAACACACGCACACACACACACGCATTCTCTCATAGTTCTGGAGGGCAGGAGTCTGACACGGGCTCACCAGGCTAAAATGAAGGTATCTGCTGGGCTGGCTCCTCTTGGAGGCTGCAGGGAGAGCTTGTCTCCCTCCCTTTTCCAGCTTCTAGAGGTGCCACTATCTGTGGCTCCATCTTCTGAGCCAGAAGGTGGCATCTTCTAGTCTCTGACTCTGACCCTCCCACCTACCCCTTTGAAGGACCCTTGTGAGGACATGGGGGACACCCAGGGAATCCATGACTATCTCCCCACCTGGAGGTCTGTATTGTATTCACATCTGCCAAGTCTCTTTGGCCACGAAGGTCCCTAGGACGTAGACATGTCAGGTCATCTTCCTGCCTACCATGGGTTCCTTCCCTCTTGAACTTTCTAAGGCCTGTTAAGAGCTGCATCCTCCATGAAACCCACAGTTACAGTGGTGGCTGATGTTCACACAGGCCCTCCTCCCCGGCCCCTAGTTCCCGAGATGCCCCATGTAGTCCACAGCAACCCCCTAGAGTGAAGGCCTGTCCACATTCATGCAGAGGTGAGCAGCAGAGCTGGGAGCTGTGCCCCCTCCTGCCAGAGCCTGAGCTGTCGACCACATCTGTAACTGTCACCCAGTGTCACCTCGTTGAATCAACAGGAATCAGAAGTTCAGAGAACAAACTCAGCCCCGGGACTCGTTGCTGGTGGGAATCAGAACACGCAGCCACCTTGAAGACGGGTGGGCGACTTTCTCACAAAGCCAGTCATAGACTTGACCGTGTGATCCCCCAGCTATTCTCCTAGGTGTTCACCCAGAGGAGCTGAGAGCGGGTGTCCACACAGACACCTGTGTGAAGGTGCCGCAGCAGCTTTATTGATAATTGCTGGGCAGGACTAGAGCTGGAGCAGGCGGGAGACGGGGGCAGACAGTGGTCACTGAGGTGCCGCCACTGACATCACAGTGCTGTCTGAGCTCCTGACTTAGGACAGAGTCCAGGGAGAAAGGCCCACACCTGTCACCTGGTGACGGACGCAGCCGCCTCTGACACCCTCTGGCTCAGCATCCCCACCCTTGCTGGTTCCCACACCCCACATTCACGTGCCCTGACCTCTGGCCTCGGCCATGCCCTCTCCCCACTCATCATCCTGACCCCTCTGTGTCCACTATAGCCAGGACAAAGCCCTCCATCCATCTCCCCTGTGCTCCAAGAGTGGATAAGTGGACCTCCTGGCAAGGGGCATCTCTCCATCTAGCTACTAGTCCACACCACTGTCATGGTTTCCTCTTCCTAGACAGTGAGCTGGAGGTGTCAGGGTGGGGGTGAGGGGGCCAACCAGTGACATGTCCCTAGCTGGCCCCAGGTCCTAGTGCCGAACCTGGGCTTCTAGAGCCCTCAGTGGACCGCTGGACAGCAGCTGGGTCCCTTCTCTGATCCGGCAGCCCCACACCATCTTGGGGCTTCCTGGACACACCCCAGCCCTTGCAAGCCCGGCCCGACGTAGTGGCAGGCAGGTCCCCGAAAGCCCTGCTCTGAGAACCTGGGTGCGCCCGTCATCTCATCTCCACGGCAACCCTGGGAGAAAGGCTGCCACTGCTAAGTCGCTTCAGTCGTGTCTGACTGATCAAATCCACTCTGCAAGTGAGGTGCTGAGGCTCGGAAAAGCTGGTGACTCGCACACCCTCGGAGCCAGAAAGCGTCAGGGCTGGGTCCATACTCACCTTGGTGCGTCCCAGATCCTAATCATTGGCCTCTGATGGCGCCCATTGTCCATCCAGGGAGTCTGTCTAACCCTTAAACCTGGCATAGGGTGCCGCGCTGAGGCTCCGCCCCCTAGGTAGGCCTCGAGGCCACGCCCCCAGCTCTCCAGCCCCGCCCCCACGCCCCGAGCCCACCCAGCTGTTCTCCAGCGACCTTTCCTTGCTCCCTCTGGCAGGCCCCTCTGCTTTGTTGGAACTCAAGGCCCTGTCTAGGAGTCATGTGTTTCTGTGGAAACTCAGCTACCTCGCCTGAGACAGGGGCCTGTGACGTGGGCAGCAGACGAATTAGGGCTGCGGTTAAAGCCAAAGAGGGGGATGGTGGGAGGCCAAGCTTGGAGCCAACTGGACCCCTCGGTCCAGGAGGGCGACAACAGGTAGATGTGGTGAGGGGCCTAGGGCTGGGGTCCGGGGCGCCAGGAGACATGAAGACCTGGGAGAGGAGCCAGGATAAAGGCTAGAGCAGGGAAGTGTCCCTGGCGGTGCCCCCACACCCCACGTGGCACCTGCATCATTGGTGGCTTCAGACCTCCCGCTGGTGTTGCCACCGTTGGCATCTACCCAGGGCCCACCAGGGTGAGCAAGGGGCTAAAGAGATGTTTAGCATCCTTGATATCCCACCCGGCCCAGACACTCAGAGCCATTGCCAGGCGCACAGAACAGGTGCGGGTGCCCATGCAGAAACCGGGAGAAAAGACAGCTTGCAAAAATGGGCAAGAGCTCAGGTTAATGGCCCCTCACAAAGCGGCCGCCCTATAGTCAGATGACGAGCAGCCCAGTGCCAGGAGACTCAGAAAGGTGCCAGGTGACAGCAGGTGGAGATGAAAGGGCACCACCCAACTGTCCATGACACGAATGACTGGCAGTGCCAAGCATTGGTGGGGAGACAGCTTTGGGAACCCTCACACCCCAGCAGGAAGGCGGCCAAGCACGCCTGCATCACAGGAATCTGAGAGGGCCTGAGTACCACACCTGCGTGCAGGACCACCGAGGACGGCCCCAGACTGGGAACAGCCCAGCGCCCCGGCGGTGGGAGAAGGAAGCACCATGACACCATCACTCACGGATGCGATGCCGCCTCGGCAAGGAGCGCTCAGTAGCAAGTGACACTCCCCGCGTGATGCTAGGCGAGTGAAGCCAGGCCTGGAGGTTCGATCTCCAGGTCTGTTGTGGAACATCCCCAAAGAGGCATATGTTGAGAGATGCGGGGAGAAGAAGCGTACGGAAAGGCAAGGACACGGTTACCCTGGAAGTCAGGACCATGCTGTCCTTCCACCCCTGTCCCCACGGGGAGAGGAGGGTGCTGACCAGCACCAGGTAGGCTCGGCCCAGCCATGAGGGCACATCTCCCCGTCCGTGCTCTGCAGCCTCCAAGGCCCTTCAACAAGACACGTCACTGTAGCTTCACACCCATTTGCTAGATGAGAAAACTGAGGGTCAGACATGACCGAGCACCCCCAGGCTGTTGCAGGGATCCTGGTGGAGCTCAGCAACGACCTCTGGTGCCAATATGTCCTCATGCCTGAAGAGGAGGGAAATGATCCCAGCTCACTCCACAATCAGGAAACGAAAGGCACAATTGAGAGAATCACCTTGAGTTTTGGCTGGCCAAATCCTACACCCTCGGCCAACACTTCCAGAAAGCAGGCTCGTGTTGAGTAAAGCTTACAGCTTGGCTGGGCCAGGCAGAAGAGCTGTCTGGAGTCTTCTGTTCCTCCCCTGGCCACACAAAGGCCCTGGTTTGCTTGCAGAGTCCCTCAGATGGGCCCCCATCCCCCACTACACTGAGCCCCAGGCCCCAGCCCAGGTGCCAGTCCACAGGCCACCCTGTCCTCCTCCTCTGTCGGGGTCCACTGAGCCCCTGCAGTCACCCTTTGTCTCCATCCTCTGAGCCCCACGGCGGAGTCCCATGCTGCACGACACACAGTGCCTTAGGTCTAGGTGGTACACGTCCATGTGAGGTCCTGCGGGGCTGTGTTTGCTGCTTCATCAGGAACTGTCTTCTGAGCACGTACCGTAGGCTGAAGATTTAATAGTGCACATGACAGCCGTGGTCCCTCCTTCCTGGACGCTCATGCCATCTCCTCCTGGGGCCCCACTAGCTGAGCTCGGCTGGAGACCAGAGGGCAGGGAGCCTGTTGGTATCCACGGCAGCCAGCCTTCCAGAGAGCAAGCGGGTTGGACACCGGGTCCTGTCCAGCACGACGAGCTCAGAACACTGTGTCCACGTGGGTCCTCATGTAGACCTGCACCACCTCCATGGATGGGCCCTTCGGGAAGATCTCTCAGCTCCTCCTGTTCGATGCCACACACACTAAGCAGTGTCCCTAATTGCTGCCTACGCCATCTGCCCGTGAATCCTCACTTGGTGAACCCTCACAACAACCTCAACAATAAGGTCAGGGCAATGAATCCTCATGCGTCCAAGTGAAGTAGGAACAGTAGGTAATTTATAGTCAAGGACATCGAAATTCACAGAAGGGAAGCCATCTCCCCAGTGTCTCACAGCTAGTTGGCAACAGAGTCAGGCTTTGAACCCGGGCCTAACTGACCTCCCGGCCATGCTAGAGCTGGGGAGGAATTCAGGCACCGTTCCCAGCCTGTTTCCCCCTTTCCCTTTCTCCTCTGTGAACTCCACCCCCACTCTCCTCGAGGGAGGGCTTCTTTTGGACAACTGAGCCTGCCACCCAGCAGTCAGCCACCAGGGCTCCCTGCCTCGGGCCTCGGGCCTGTGGCCCCAGCTGGCCCCGTGATGCAATAGCCCCCACCAGCCTTGCAGTTGAAACATTCTGAAATGTACAGTAGGCCCGGCCATCTGCTTCCTCCATCCACTGCCTTCTGCTCCGTCGGGACCTGGAGCAAACGTGCAGGGATGCCAAAAGCAACAGTCACTTTATTTCTGGGCTCAGGATTTCTAACTGGCCTGATTGCTCAACGTGTGTTTCAGACGGAGAAGCAGGGAGGTCAGGAGGAAGGCCCTACAGACGCAGCAGGAGGGGAAATGCTGATGGAGAGATAGCATCTCGGTCTGCTAAGTGCACTGTGATTTTTTTCCCCCAAAAGCTCTTTCAGAAAACGGTCAGACTCCCTTCCTCTTGTGTTTCTCCGAGAGATTTTTATTTTCAAGATTCTCTGTTCTTTTTAACACGCTTTTCGTGCATGCTCAGTTACTCCATCGTGTCAGATTCTTTGCGACCCCATGGACTGCAGCCCACCAGGCTCCTCTGTCCGTGGAATTTCCCAGGCAAGAATACTGGAGTGGGTTGCCATTTCCTTCTCCAGGAGATCTTCCCAACCCAGGGATCGAACCTGGGTCTCTCGAGTCTCTTGTGTCTCCTGCTTTGGCAGGCGGATTCTTTACCACTGAGCCACCTGGGAAGACCCTAACACACCCTGGTCCTTACAGTGTAATACAAAGGTGAAGGAGGGGACACCTATAGGTACCAGACACTTGTTGTGTGTGTATGTGACCCTTGAAGAGCCAGGAACAATAGGACTCAATCTCAGAAATGTCACTCCACATTAGCTCACCTGCCCTGGTTTTGTGGATTGAGAACCATGAGGTCGACCCATGCCCTGAAAGGTGACGCCCTCATCTTACAAGAAAGGGCTACATTCAGAAGAAGGTACACAAGCCTGTCATGCTCCCACGACGGAGTGAGGAAGAATCTACCTGCCTGGAATTCAAGGAGCCAGGGCTTCCAGGGCAAGGGCAGAAGATTTAAAACACAAACAACAGGTGTGTGAGCAGCAAAGGAGAAGTACTTCTGGGCTCCGAGTACAGTGGCCTGTTCCTTGACACTTTTGTCATCAGGAGGTGGAGCTCTGCCCACTCCCCTGCATCCAGACAACCTTGTGACCACTTTAACCAAGAGAGGTGGCAGAAGTGATGCTAAAGGGTGTCTGAGGCTGGGTCATAAGCAGCCCTTCAGCTTCTTCTGTGTCCCCTGGGCCCCCTGGGGCCACCATGCTGTGAGGAAGCCCAAGCCACCCACGGAGACCACATTCCAGCGGCCAGTCCTGGCTGTGCCCAGCCTCCAGCACTCCCCACCACACACGGGACGTGGCTGAAAAGCCTCCGGATGCTGCCCCCAGCTTTCCAGCTCTTCCCAACCAAGACCCCAGATGCTATGGATACCATCATACCCTGTCTCAATCCTGACCCACAGAATCTGTGAGTGAAATAAAATTTCTTGATATAAGTCTGAAGGCAGTTTGCTGTCCAGCTCTTCCCAGCTAAGACCCCAGACGCTGTGGACACCATTGTACCCTGTCTCAATCCTGCCCCACAGAATCTGTGAGTGAAAGAAAATGTTCCTGGTACCAACAAGTCTGAGGGTTGTCTGTTACACTTAGATACGTGGAGCCAGCCCCACCCTGGACAGACGCTGTCTAGTCTGAAGGCAACCCAGCCAGAACAGGAAAGAAGACACACTTTCCTCTCAGCGCCGAGATCTTCAACCAGGCACTGCACCCCAGAGGCTCAGCCAGGTGTGACATCAGGGCAAATAAACAGAAGAAATACTAGATTGCGTGAGTTTCTCGCTGCGAGAGTGAGCTTTTGAAACCCCAGCGTACAGTGCTCATGTCCCAGAGGAACATGCTGCCTGGGAGTGGGCCAAGGCGCTTGCAGCTGCTCTCCCACTCTTGGAAAAAGAAGCAGACTTTCCACTGAGAAACCAGCTTCCCGACTCTCAGCCCACTGGGCTGTTAAAACTAGTCATTGGTTATAGATCAGTCTTTAGCGAGAATTTCTAGAGATCTCTGAGTAGTCAAGTTTCCAGAGGTCTCTGAGTAGTCAAGCTGTGACACTTTCTATCATGGAGAGTCTGAATCACTCACATGAACAGTGGCCTCCTGGTTCCCACAGTCATTTCCCGGTGGAGGGCAACTGTCCCCGGGGCACACAGCCATGCCTGCCCAGGCTGTGCCTTTCAGGAGGACTCTCCCAGGTGTCCCTGGGCCAGCTGATCCTGTGGACGCTTATCCCAGGGGCCATTGTTTTAAACCATTTGGACGTTACAAAGGAAAATAAAAATTTTGCATCCCAGAGGGATTTTGCAAGTTGGTATGCTAAGTGGCAATCACAAAGCAGTTGTTGAAATGTCCTAATTCTGTTAATGTCTTTAAAACAAAAAGAGTGAAGGTTGCTGGTTTTCCAGAACATCTCATCAGCTCTTTCCCACGAGCTCCCTTTCCAGATCCCAGAAGCTAACCATACAGAGGGACCAACATCTCAAAACTTAGTTCGTATAAAGGACCTTAGCAACATGGTCTCAAAGCTCTGGTTTATACTGAGGCATCTTGTCCTGGAGTCCTGGCTCCAGCTCCGCACCTCGCCCACTGAGGCTGCTGCAAGGCTTAGCGGGAAACATTTGTCCACTGCATCAGGGTCTTGAACTCGCAAGAGTAGCAGACCTAATATGTGTCCACATCTGGCCCTAAATCCACAGGACAGAAAAGGGCTTACTTGTAAAAACAACCTTGAGTTGCCGCATGCGGGGACCTTGCAGCCCACTTCTGACCAAGCCAGCAACTCACCCGCCCACTGCCTTTCTCCACGGTCGGCGGGCTGAAGAAGTGCACGGCCGGCTGTCCCCCCAGGTCAGCCAAGCACGGCCCGTGCCCTCATTGCCTCATCTGTAAGCTGAGGGTAAGAGCCATCGCATCCCACTGGGCTCACCCACGCTGGACGGAGAAGGCCCAGGACTTGTAGACATTGTGTCCCATAGCTTGTCTCTGCCCTGCAAGCCATCTGTCTGTCCTGGGTGGTTCAGTGGGCGTGCCCATGAAGCCATCTCCATGACGGCTGGACTGGGCCCCCCATGTCCCTGCCGTGTCCCCAGGACCGGCATGGTGTGCATCTGCGAGTGGGAGGAGGCACCCCATCATGCGTGGTTCTCTGACAGGTCATTTCCAGCAGCTTCTGGATGCTTCTCAGACCAGCTTCCTCCCTTCTTCACATGCTCACACTTGCCAGTCAGCTCACAGAAAGCCGAGCATGAAAAAACTCTCAAGTTTTATGAGAACATCACATGCCTCCCCATTTCCTCCAAGAAGTTCTGTAGGATCTTCAGGTATCCAGCTGCTGTTGCCATTCAGTTACTCAGTCATGTCTGACTCTGACCCCGTGGACTGTAGTCCACCAGACTCCTCTGTTCTTGGAATTTTCTAGGCAAGAATACTGGAGGAGGTTGCCATTTCCTTCTCCACGGGATCTTCCCAACCCAGGGATCGAACCTGCAGCCCCTGCCACATCTCCTGCATTGGCAGGCAGGTTCTTTACTGCTGAGCCACGAGGGAAGCCCACATGTCTCCAGACCTTTCTGCTGTTGTCCTGAGGACGAGTAAAGAAAAAACCCCAAAATATCCTTAAAATCACAGTGCAATATTGTTCTGCAATTCCACCTTTAAAGAACCTAGAATCTAGTGAAAATGATAGAAGAGGTGACAATGACTTAAAAAAAAACAAAAACAGAACTCACATCAGCTTTAAAAAAAACAGCACTTTATTTTAATAAGTAGTAAAAGAGATCAGTCATGGGTCATGGTGGAGAGTTCTGACAAAACGTGGTCCACTGGAGAAGGGAATGGCAAACCACTTCAGTATTCTTGCCTTGAGAGTCCCTTGAACAGTATGAAAGGAAAAAAGATAGGACACTGAAAGATGAACCCCCCCCCCCAGGTCGGTAGGTGCCCAATATGCTACTGGAGATCAGTAGAGAAATAACTACAGAAAGAATGAAGAGACGGAGTCAAAGCAAAAACAACACCCAGTTGTGGATGGGACTGGTGATGGAAGTAAAGTCCGATGATGTAAAGAGCAATATTGCATAGGAACCTGGAATGTTAGGTCCATGAATCAAGGCAAATTGGAAGTGCTCAAACAGGAGATGGCAAGAGTGAACATCAACATTTTAGGAATCAGTGAACTAGAATGGACTGGAATGGGTGAATTTAACTCAGATGACCATTATATTTACTACTGTGGGCAAGAATCCCTTAGAAGAAATGGAGTAGCTGTCATAGTCAACAAAAGAGCCTGAAATGCAGTACTTGGATGCAATCTCAAAAACAACAGAATGATTTCTGTTCATTTCCAAGGCAAACCATTCAATATCACAGTAATCTAAGTCTATGCCCTGAACAATAATTCAGAAGAAGCTGAAATTGAATGGTTCTATGAAGACCTACAAGGCCTTTTAGAACTAACATCCAAAAAAGTCCTTTTCATTATAGGGGACTACAATGCAACAGTAGGAAGTCAAGAAATACCTGGAGTAATGGGAAAATTTGGCCTAACAGAGTTTTGCCAAGAGAACACACTAGTCATATCAAACACCCTCTTCCAACAACACAAGAGAAGACTCTACACATGGACATCACCAGATGGTTGACACTGAAATCAGATTGATTCTATTCTTTGCAGCCAAAGATGGAGAAGCTCTCTACAGTCAGCAAAAACAAGACCAGGAGCTGACTCTGGCTCAGATCATGAACTCCATATTGCCAAATTCATACTTAAATTGAAGAAAGTAAGGAAACCCACTAGACCATTCAGGTATGACCTAAATCAAATGCCTTACAACTATACAGTGGAAGTGACAAATAGATTCAAGGGGTTAGATCTGATAGACAGGCTGCCTGATGAACTATGGACGGAGGTTCTTGACATTGCACAGGAGGCAGTGATCAAGACCATCCCCAAGAACAAGAAATACAAAAAGGCAAAATGGTTGTCTGACAAGGCCTTAAAAATAGTTGAGAAAAGAAGAGAAGCTAAAGGCAAAAGAGAAAAGGAAAGATATATCCATTTGAATGCAGAGTTTCAAAGAATAGCAAGGAGAGATAAGAAAGCCTTCCTCAGTGATCAATGCAAAGAAATAGAGGAAAACAATAGAATGGGAAAGACTAGAGATCTCTTGAAGAAACTTAGAGATACCAGGGGAACATTTCATGCAAAGGTGGGCTCGATAAAGGACAGAAATGGGATGGACCTAACAGAAGCAGAAGATATTAAGAAGAGGTGGCAAGAATACACAGAAGAACTGTACAAAAAAGATCTTCACGACTCGGATAACCATGATGGTGTGATCACTCACCTAGAGCCAGACATCCTGGAATGTGAAGTCAAGTGGGCCTTAGAAAGCATCACTATGAACAAAGCTAGTGGAGGTGATGGAATTCCAGTTGAGCTATTTCAAATCCTAAAAGATGATGTTAAAGTGCTACACTCAATATGCCAGCAAATTTGGAAAACTCAGCAGTGGCCACAGGACTGGAAAAGATCAGTTTTCACTCCAATCTCAAAGAAAGGCAATGCCAAAGAATGTTCAAATTACCACACAATTGCACTCATCTCACACACTAGCAAAGTAATGCTCAAAATTCTCCAAGCCAGGCTTCAACAGTACGTGAACATGAACTTCCAGATGTTCAAGCTGGATTCAGAAAAGGCAGCAAAACCAGAGATCAAATTACCAACATCCATTGGATCCCTGAAAAAGCAAGAGAGTTCCAGAAAAACATCTACTTCTGCTTTATTGACTATGCCAAAGCCTTTGTGTGGATCACAACAAACTCTGGAAAATTCTTAAAGAGATGAGAATACCAGACCACTTGACCTGCCTCCTCAGAAATCTGTATGAAGTCAAGAAGCAACAGTTAGAACCAGACAGGGAACAACAGACTGGTTCCAAATACGGAAAGGAGTATGTCAATGCTGTATATTGTCACCCTGCTTCTTTAACTTCTATGCAGAGTACATCGTGAGAAATGCTGGGCTGGATGAAGCACAAGATGGAATCAAGATTGCTGGGAGAAATATCAATAACCTTAGATATGCAGATGGAGAAGGCAGTGGCACCCCACTCCAGTGCTCTTGCCTGGCAAATCCCAGGGACAGAGGAGCCTGGTGGGCTGCAGTCCATGGGGTCGCTAAGAGTCGGACACGACGGAGCGACTTCCCTTTCACTTTTCACTTTCATGCACTGGAGAAGGAAATGGCAACCCACTCCAGTGTTCTTGCCTAGAGAATCCCAGGGACGGGGGAGCCTGGTGGGCTGCCATCTATGGCGTCACACAGAGTCGGACACGACTGAAGTGACTTAGCAGCAGCAGCAGATATGCAGATGACACCACCCTTATGGCAGAAAGTGAAGAGGAGCTAAAAAGCCTCTTGATGAAAGTGAAAGAGAACAGTGAAAAGTTGGCTTAAAACTCAGCATTCAGAAAACTAAGATCATGGCATCCAGTCCCACCATTTCATGGCAAATAGATGGGGAAACAGTGACACTTTATTTTGGGGGCTCCAAAAACACTGCAGATGGTGACTGCAGCCATGAAATTAAAAAATGCTTGCTCCTTGGAAGAAAAGTTATCACCAACCTAGAAAGCATATTAAAAAGCAGAGGCAATATTTTGCCAACATAGTTCTGTCTAGTCAAAGCTATGATTTTTCCAGTAGTCATGTATGCATGAGAGAGTTAGACTATAAAGAAAGCTGAGCGCCGAAGAATTGATGCTTTTAAACTGTGGTGTTGGAGAAGACTCTTGAGAGTCTCTTGAGATAGCAAGGAGATCTAAGCAGTCCATCCTAAAAGAAATCAGTCCTGAATATTCATTGGAAGAACTGATTCTGAAGCTGAAATTCCAATACTTTAGCCACCTTATGTGTAGAACTGACTCATTTGAAAAGACCCTGATGCTGGGAAAGATTGAAGGCGGAAGGAGAAGGGGACAACAGATGATGAGATGGTTAGATGGCATCACTGACTCAATGGACATGAGTTTGAGTAAACTCTGGAAGTTGGTGATGGACAGAGAGGCCTGATGTGCTACAATCTATGCGGTCGCAAGGAGTCGGACATGACTGAGTGACTGAAGTGAACTGAAAAGAGATTAGTAAACTTTTCAATGAAATCAAAAATACTCTTTTAGCATATTAAAGATGTCTTCCTTGACAGTCATTGGAGCAGAGTCTAAAACCTATTTTTATCTGACTAAACTTCAGAAAACAGGTCTATTATCCTTAAAAATGGAGTTCTGGCTTTGTTGGCCCAAGTGGAGAAGCCAGTCCTCCCAGGGTTGTTCTGTGGGCTCCTGTGAATTTCAGCACATCCAGAACCTGCGTTAAATCTCACTCATAACCACACTTCCCTCACCCCTACACAATGGCCACAGGAAGGATTAACAGGCATTCCCTGGCTTTTCAGATTTTAAATCAGAGACTCTTACAGTTGCAAGGCCACTAGATTGGCTGAGCTGGAGCAGTCCTATCCCCCAGCCCCAGTTGTTCTCACTTCTCAAAGCCAGGGTTCCCTTTTCCTCCTGAGATTCTTACTCAGTGAGGGGACCCAGGCTGGGAGAAAAAGAGTAGAGAGAGTAGAGAGAAAATTCTCCTCCCCACCCAGGAGAGTGAATGAGAAGCCAACAGACCCTCACCAATGCCCCTCCCCAAACCGCTTGGTGTCTACACCGACTGTGGGATTGGCTCTACCCTGGAGGCCCATAGTACATACCGTGTCTGTCCAGTCCTGCTGGCCCCTGGCTACACCGATCCAGCAAAATAGTGTTAGCTTCCTTGGAAAATTGTTCACATGCTTATTTACGTACATTTTATAATTATTATTGGAGCACAGTTGACTTACAGTGGTGTGTTAGCGTCAGGAGTACAGCAAAATGCTTCAGTCATAGAATGTTCACTCTTTTCCAGATTTTTTTCTCACATGGGTTATCACACAGTATTGAGTACAGCTCCCGGTGCTGTAGAGTCGGTCCTTATTAGTTCTATATTTTATTTGTATATTTTATAGAGCCTTCCTTGTGGCTCAAATGGTAAAGAATCTGCCTGCAGTGCAGCAGACCCGGGTTGGATCCCTGGGTCAGAAAGATCCCCTGGAGAAGGAAATGCCAACCCACTCCAGTATTCTTGCCTGGGAAATCCCATGGACAGAGGAGCCTGGCGGGCTATAGTCCATAGGGTTGCGAAGAGTCAGACACGACTGAGTGATTAACATGCCACAGTGTGTATATGTTAATCCCAATCTCCTAATGTATCACTTGCCCTAAGTTTCTCCTTTGGTAACCAGATCTTTGATTTTTATATCTGTGAGTCTGATTCAGTTTCATTGTTGTTGCTGTTCAGTCGCTTAGTCACGTATAACCCTTTGAGACCCCATGGATGGTAGCACACCAGGCTTCCTGTCCTTCACTGTCTCCCAGAGTTTGCTTAAACTCATGTCCATTGAGTCAGTGATGCAAGCTTCTTGTCCTCTGTTGCCCCCTTCTCTTCCTGCCCTTGATCTTGTCCAGCACCAGGGTCTTTTCCAATGAGTCAGTTCTTCACGTCATGTGGCCAAAGTATTGGAGCTTCAGTTTCAGCATTGGAGCTTCCAATGAATATTCAGGGTTGATTTTGTTTAGGATTGACTGGTCTGATCTCCTTGCACTCCAAGGGGCTCTCGAGTCTTCTCCAGAACAGTTTGAAAGCATCAGTTCTTTGGCACTCACTCTTCTTTATGGTCAAACTCTCACATCCATACATGACCACTGGAAAAATCATAGCTTTGACTGGACCAGCCTTTGTCAGCAAAGTAATGTCTCTGCTTTTTAATATGCTATCTAGGTTTGTCAGGGCTTTTCTTCCAAGAAGCAAGCATCTTTTAGTTTCATTCATGGCTGCAGTCACCATCTGCAGTGTTTTGGAGTCCAAGAAAATAAAGTCTCTCACTGTTTCCTTTGTTTCCCTATCTATTTGCCATGAAGTGATGAGACTGGATGCCATGATCTTAGTTTTTTGAATGTTGAGTATTAAGGCAGTTTTTTTACTCTCCTCTTTCACTTTCATCAAGAGGCTCTTTAGTTCCCCTTCACTTTCTGCCATGAGGGTGGTGTCATCTGCATATCTGAGGTTATTGATATTTCTCCCGGCAATCTTGATTCCATCTTGTGCTTCATCCAGCCTGGCATTTCACATGATGTATTCTGCATGTAAGTTAAATAAGTAGGGTGACAATATACAGCCTTGATGTACTCCTTTCCCAATTTTGAACCAGTCCATTGTTCCATGTCCACTTCCAACTGTTGCTTCTTGATCTGCATACAGGTTTCTTAGGAAGCAGGTAAGGTGGTCTGGTATTCCCATTTCTTTCAGAATTTTCCACAGTTTGTTGTGATCCACACAGTCAAAGGCGTTAGCGTAGTCAATGAAGCAAAAGTAGATGTTCTTTTGGAATTTCCTTGCTTTTTCTATCACCCAACAGATGTTGGCAATTTGATCTCTGATTTCTCTGCCTTTTCTAAATCCAGCTTGTACATATGAAAGTTCTTGGTTCACATATTGTTGAAGCCTAGCTTGAAGGATTTTGAGTGTTGCCTTGCTAGCACATGAAATGAGTCCAGTTGCACAGTAGTTTGAACATTCTTTTGCATTGCCCTTCTTTGGAATTGGAATGAAAACTGATCTTTTCCAGTCCTGTGGCCACTGATGAGTTTTCCAAATTTGCTGGCATATTGAGTGTGGTACTTTAACAGCATCATCTTTTAGGATTTGAAATGGCTCAGCTGGAATTCTGTCACCTCCACTACTTCTGTTCATAGTAAGGCTTCCTATGGCCCACTTGACTTCATATTCCACCATGTCTGGCTCTAGGTGAGTGACCACACCACTGTGGCTGTCTGGTTCATTGAAGATCTTTTTGTACAGTTCTTCTGTATATTCTGGCCACCTCTTCTTAATCTCTTCTCCTTCTGTTAGGTCTTTGACATTTCTATCCTTTATAGAGTCTATTTTGCATTAAATGTTTCTTTGGTATCTCTAATTTCCTTGAAGAGATCTCTAGTCTTTCCAATTCTATTGTTTTCGTCTATTTATTTGCATTGTTCACTTAAGAGGGCTTTCTTATCTCTCCTTGCTATTCTCTGGAACTCTACATTCAGATGGGTATATCTTTCCCCTTTTCTCCTTTGCCTTTCACTTTTCTTCTTTTCTCTGCTATTTGTAAGTGCTCCTCAGAAAGCCATTTTGCCTTCTTGCATTTCTTTTTCTTGGGGATGGTTTTGGTCACCAGCTCCTGTACAATAGTGCAAACCTCCATCCATAGTTCTTCAGGCACTCTGTCTACCAGATCTAGTCCCTTGAATCTATTCATCACCTCAACTGTATAATCATAAGAGATTTGATTTAGGTCATAACTGAGTGGCCTAGTGGTTTTCCCTTTTTTCAATTTGAGCCTGAATTTTTCAATAAGGAGCTGATGATCTGAGCCACAGTCAGCTCCAAATCTTGTTTTTCCTGACTCTTTAGAACTTCTCCATCTTTAGCTGCAAAGAATACAATCTGATCTCAGTATTGACCATCTGGTGATGTCCAAATGTAGAATTGTTTCTTGTGTTGTTGGAAGATGGTGTTTGCTATGACCGGTGCATTCTCTTGGCAAAACTCTGTTAGCATTTGCCCTGCTTCATTTTGTACTCGCAGGCCAAATTTGCCTGTTACTCCATTTATCTCTTGACTTCCTAATTTTTCATTTCAGTCCTTTATGATGAAAAGGACATCTTTTTTGGTTAGTTCTAGGAGGTCTTGTAGGTCTTCTTAGAACCATTCAACTTCAGTTTCTTTGGCATTAGTGGTTCAGGCACAGACTTGGATTACTGTGATACTGAATGGTTTGCCTTGGAAACAAACAGAATCATTCTGTCATTTTTGAGGTTGCACCCAAGTACTGCATTTAGGATCACAACAAACTCTGTGGATCACAAGAAACTGTGGAAAATTCCTAAAGAGATAGGAATACCAGACTCCCTGACCTGACTTGCCTCCTCAGAAATCTGTATGCAGGTCAGGAAGCAACCGTTAGAACTGGACATGGAACAACAGACTGGTTCCAAATACGGAAAGGAGTATGTAAAGACTATATATTGTCACCCTGCTTATTTAACCTATATGCAGAGTACATCGTGAGAAACACTGCACTGGATGAATCGCAAGCTGGAATCAAGATTGCCAGGAGAAATATCAATAACCTCAGATATGCAGATGACACCAGCCTTATGGCAGAAAATGAAGAGGAACTAAAAAGCCTGTTGAAAGTGAAAAAGTTGGCTTAAAGCTCAACATTCAGAAAACGAAGATCATGGCATCTGGTCCCATCACTTCATGGGAAATAGATGGGGAAACAATGGAAACAGTGTCAGACTTTATTTTTTGGGGCTCCAAAATCACTGCAGACGGTGACTGCAGCCATGAAATTAAAAGACGCTTTCTCCTTGGAAGAAAAGTTATGACCAACCTAGATAGTATATTCAAAAGCAGAGACATTACTTTGCCGACTAAGGTCCGTCTAGTCAAGGCTATAAAAACCATAGGGTTTTTTCCAGGGGTCATGTATGGATGTGAGAGTTGGACTGTGAAGAAGGCTGAGTGCCGAAGAATTGATGCCTTTGAACTGTGGTGTTGGAGAAGACTCTTGAGAGTCCCTTGGACTGCAAGGAGATCCAACCAGTCCATCCTAAAGGAGATCAGTCCTGGGTGTTCACTGGAAGGAGTGATGCTGAAGCTGAAACTCCAATACTTTGGTCACCTGATTTGAAGAGTTGACTCACTGGAAAAGACTGATGCTGGGAGGGATTGGGGGCAGGAGAAGGACGAGAGGATGAGATGGCTGGATGGCATGACCGACTCAATGGACGTGAGTCTGAGTGAACTCCAGGTGTTGGTGATGGACAGGGAGGCCTGGCGTGCTGCGATTCATGGGGTCGCAAAGAGTCGAACACGACTGAGCAACTGAACTGAATAATTAATGATGTTGAACACTTTTTCATGTGCTTTTTGGCCATATGTCTTTGGAGTAATGTCTATTTAGATCTTCTGTCCTTTTTCTGATTGGGATTTTGTGGTTGTTGCTTTTCTGATACTGGGCTGCATGAGCTCTTTGTAAATATTGGAGATTAATCCCTTGTCAGTCACTTCATTTGCAAACATTTTCTCCCACTTTGTCAGTTGTCCTTTCACTGTTTATGGTTTCCTTCACTCTGCAAAAGCTTTTTTTAATTAGGCCCCATTTATTTTTGTTTTTATTTTCATAAATCTAGGAGGCGGATCAACAAAGACACTGCTGTGGCTTGTATCAGAGTGTGTTACGCCTGTTTTCCTCATTTTATGGTGTGTGGTCTTACATGCAGGCCTTTGAGCCATTTTGAGGTTTTGTGTATGCTGCTAGAGTGCTCTGCTTTCACGCTCTTACGTGGAGCTGTCCAGTTTCCCCAGCCCCACTTACTTTAACAGATTGCCTTTTCTCCAGTGTATATTCTTGCCTCCTTTGTCACAGATTAGTTACCCTAAGTACCTGGGGGTCTATGTCTGGACTGTCTCTCCTGTTCCACTGACCTGTCCTTTTTGTACCAGGACCATATTGTTTTCATTACTGTAGCTCTGTATCGATAGTACAGTCAGAAGTGAGGGAGCCAGAGGAGGTGGGAGGGAGGTTCAGGAGGGAGGGGACGTATGTGTACCTATGACTGATTCGTGTTGATGAATGGCAGAAACCAATATTGGTTTGGGTTTTGGGGATATTTTGTGTTTCCATACAAATTTTAAAATGTTTTGTTCTAGTTCTGTGAAGAATGCCATTGGTTATCGAGCGCTTTCGAATCATGAAGGTGACTAAGGGGGTGCAGAGGCGTGTGCCATCCTGCACAGAGGAAGCCGTGAGCCAAGCAAGCCGCTGTCTTCGGGCTTCTGCCTGGCTTGAGTGTCACAACTGAGGGTGGACACACGGACACACTTCTGGGGGGTAGAGGCATGTTCTTTGCTAGTAAATAGGGTAAGTCCTCCCAGGACTAAAACTGGGACGTCTCCACTGAAATTATCCTGTGTTCAAGGGCAGAATTTGATGTGTAGTGGGGTTATCGTAAAAAGTTTCGTGTATTTTACCATAATTTTTCATTATTTTTTACTAGTGTATAGTTTTCTTTTTTATAATTTATTTTTAATTGGAGGATAATTATAATGTTGTATTGGTTTCTGCCATCCAGCAACATGAATCAGCCCCAGGTACAAACATGTCCCCTCCCTCTTAAACCTCCATCCCACCTCCCACCCCTCTAGCTGGTCACAGAGCACTGGATTTGAGCTTTCTGTGTCAAACAGCAAACTCCCATATGTAAAATAGATAGCTAGTGGGAATTTTTTTAACTTATTAGCCAATGGGACATTTTCTTAAAATTTTGCTTATTTTTATTAAAAAATATAGCTGACTGGCATGTTAATTTTTGCTATACAACAGAGTGATTCACTTATATGTATATTTCTTCATATTCTTGTTGAATATAGTTCATGTCATACAGCAGGACCTCGTTTATATATTCTGTATAAAAGTTTCCGTCCACTAACCGCAAACTCCATCCCTCCCTCGTCACTGCCGCCTTGGCAACCACAAGTCAGTGTGTCTGTGAGTCTCCTCCTGCTTCGGTGAGAAGTTCATTTGTGCCATATTTTAGATTTCACATATAAGTGGTATCATATGGCATTTAACTTTCTCTAACTCAGTGCAATAATCTCTAGGCCCATCTGTGTTGCTACAAATGGCCTTATTTCCTTCCTTTTCTATGACTCATGTCCCACTATGTGTGCATATATAAATGTATACATATATATATCTCTCATCACACCTTCTTATCCATGCATCTGTCGGACACTTCGGTAGCTTCCATGTCTTGGCTGTTGTGAATACTGCCCTGACTATAGGGGTACGTGGATCTTTTCAAAGTATAGCTTTGTTTGCATACATGCCCAGGAGTGTTTTAAGGAACCTCCGCACTGTTCTCCCTAGTGGCCGCCCTAATGTACGTTCCCAACAGTGTAGGAGGGCTCCCTTCTCTCCATGCTGAGCAGGGTCATCTTTGACCCCCAAGGAGTACTAGGGCTAGGGGACCAGTGTCGTGGTGAGAAGCGGACACATCCTATCCAACGTCCCCGAGCCACCCCCACACGTCCCACACCCCCAGCCCACGAATGGGTAGACTGAATCAAAGGCACAATCAAAAAGTCTATTCCATCCACAGTTATTTGTGGTTTATATCTTGCCCACTTTATATAAAAAAGATTCAAGACAGTTTACAATAGGACCATTAATTTAAAAAAGATAATGAAAAGTACAAATATTTTTAAAATAGGTCAAAACCACTGAGAATGAAAGTCGTATGTTGGATGATTTAATTACAGAAATGAAAAATAAATTCAGCCCTAAGCTACCTGGCAACAAGGGCCCAAAAGGGGAGTTTCATCATCTGAAGATGGAAACACGAGCTCACCTGGGAGGGAGATGCGTGTCTGACACCAAATTCTAGGACGAACATGCCTTCTTCTAAAGAGCCAGGAGTTCTGCTTTCACTTATGAAAGGTAGGCTGGTATCCAAGTGTTTTTAAATCTTATCAACATGCTTAAAGGTAACAAGACACTTCACTGAATCAAGCACATGGAATCCTAACTCTAGCTCTAACCAAAGATAAAAACAAAAGTGGTCATCTTTTCCAGGATTTCTCTCCTGGAAACAGCTACCTGATAGTAAAACTGAATGCCATCAGGTAGCCCCAAAGGCTGAAAGTCATAGCAACTAACGATGATCAGAGGGAAGCGCGGGAAAGAATGTCCTAACCGCAGGACACAGCTCAGCCTCCAGAGCGTCTGGTTGAGTGTCGATGCTTCTACCTGAGTGACAGAAGTGGGCACGGCGCTGTTCCCCGTCGGGTCCTCAGGACGCCCTTACCGAACGAAGAGCAGGGTGAAGCCCTCCACCCCCAGCCAGGGGCCTCCACATTCGACAGTAATTGTAATAATGAGATTCTAGCTGTGGGGGGTGGATGGGGGCAGTGCCCTGGAGACTTAAACTGTGATCTGTTGGTTTTCTCTGAAGAAAGGTCTCTGATGGGAGGCACAGATCTCTGGAAACATCCGGAAGACCTGGTCTGGTGGGGGCTCCTCGGGGGCCTGCATCAAGGAGCCGGGGCCGCAGCCCTTCCCCGCTTCTTCCACCAGCTGCCGGACGTATAGCTGCTCCACCTGGGACATCAGCGCACAGGTCAGAGACGAAGCAGGGGTGGGGGCTCTCTGCGCACCCGGTCCAGAGCTGTCACCCAAAACCTCCGGGACCCCCAGAAAGCAGGCTACACCCTCCCAGCAGTGTCCCAGGCTGGGGAGCTGGGGCCCACAATTCCACCCATGGGGTTCACTTCTGACTAGAGCTCACCAGGGCTGGCAAAGCCCTCATCTATCCGCCTAGACCTTAAGAAAACTGGACTAGAAGACTCTTTCTGAAAAGGTGGTTTTGAGTTTTTAAAAAAACCAAGAGGGGAAACCATGTAGAATTTGAGAGTCCTAGAACCTAAGAATTTAGTTTAGAGGTGAAGAGTATCCTCTTGCCCACTTGGGGTCTTACCCAGGCCTGCTCACACGTGAGTCCCTGTCCCAGTGGCCCGGGCCTGCCCTGCTCTCACCTGGACAAGGATGAGCTTGGAGCGCAGCGGGGTTGTGTCTGGAAACTCCTCTCCGAAGCACAGCACCACCCTGCTGTCGGGCAGCCGGCTCTGGCTGTTGTAGAACTGCTGCAGCTCTGTGGATGCGGCAGGAGGTCGGGAGAGGCAAGGGGGTTTGGTGAAGCCCAGCCACTCACCCCCTTGGCCAGATGGAGTCAGGGCTCTTGCACCTACGCCCGCCCACCCTTCCAGGCCCCTTTCTCTAGGAAGCCCCCTAGGAGGTGTCTGGCGGCTGCTGCTGCTACAGAGAGATGATCGAGGCTCTGGGGACTGGCCGGCAGCCTCAGGACCAGAGTGAGTGATCCTCCGACCTGAGCTTCCAGGAGGAGCTCCCGCAGTGGGAGCCTCACCACCCACCTCACAGGACAGCAGCAGCCCCGAGCAGCGGTCCCATGCTGTGTGCACAAGGTCAGCGTGTCTCAGGATGTAGACACAGCCCCTGGGGGCCTTGTTGCCAAGATGTGGGTTCTGACCCCACAGGCCAGAGGTAGGGCCTGAGACTGTTCCTCCCAGCTCCCCGGCAAGGGGCAGCCCACAGCAGCAGGCGAGGCTCTCAGTGCTGTGACTTGCCCTCAGCGGTGCCCCCTCCAGACGTAGGGGTCAAGAAGGAGGGGCCCGGGTGGCTCGGGGAGAACCGGCAGGGCTCAAAGGCAGGGGCACCCTGGCCCAGGCCCCTCAGCGGGCCACCCCTGGATGCGGACAGGAGGGAGGCACGTGGGCACTGACCTCGAAAGAACTGGCTGGTGTCAAAGACCCTGACCACCTCGTCACGCTCCAGCTTGTTGGGCCGGTCGCGGGCAGGCGCGGCGTTCCCGCTGTAGAACACGCGTCCCTGGCACAGCCGCTTGACCAGCACGCCCTGCCTGCTGCTGTGCAGGAGGACGCCGCGCTCCAGGTGCCCGAACAGCTTCCGCGTCACCTGCCGCTGCCGCTCGCTGGGGATGGCGTCGGCTGGCGGGAAGCGCACCAGCTCCAGGCCCTCGGGCCCGTACAGCTTCCCACCTGGCAGGCCAGGCTGGCCCAACGACAGGCGGCAGCCCTCGGGGCACGTGGTGGTGGTCTGGCCCACCAGCTTGCCCCCGTAGTAGAAGCTGATGACCATCTGGGAGAAGGCTGTGGGGAGATGGGGACGGTCAGGGGCCGCAGCAGGGGGTGGGGCACCATTCCTGCTGTGCCCACCTGTCCTGAGCCTGCCTTCCCGAGAGGACAGGAGGGGGTGGCCCTCTGCACCTGGGGCCTCTTCACTTTCTGGGGAAGTTCACGCACCCCTTCTAGAAATAACGTTTTTATAAGCATGAATAAACACCAAGCATCACCAAGCAAGCTAGTGAGTCAAAGTAGTAATATTTACTATGGTGCCCCCCACCCCCACTTGTCTCTTAACTACTGTAATTTACAAGTCGCAGCTGAGGGTCAACCATGTTGATTTCTTAGGGAAACAGCTCCGCCTCACAGGCACTGATACAGCATGGATCACCCCAGCACGCAGTGTCAGACTGCAACGGGTACACGTGTGTATACACATATATAAGCGTACACATGTATGCGCACACACAGCACTGCCCACACTCACAACGGAAGGGAACGCTAGACGTGATTTCCAGGCTGGGGAAAGCAAGCATGTAATCTGCTTCCTGACAAATTCACAGTTGCTTCGGGGTTGCCTGAATTTCCAGTTAAGAATCTCAAACCTTTCATCCAAACCTATTCTTGGGAAGAAGTCTGAAAAGTACTCAAGGCCATGTTTCCCAAAATGTGCCACACATAAGATTACTGGGGTGGGTTTGTGGGGGAGGCGCGGAGACAGCATTTAATAAATGAAAAGATTATCCCACTTTCCACACTCTCTCAGTGTCTGGTCACCTCAGGAAGAAAACCCCAGTGTGGCGCTGATGAATCCTAACAATGCTGCCCTCCTCCCTCAGACAGAGGCCATGAGCCATGGGGGCAGACACTGCAGGCTCTGGGCTCCGCTGAACCTGCTCTAGCCTCTGCCTTCCTACTTAAAGCAAGCACGACTGGTTCTGTTTTACAGGCAACGATGGATGGTCTCCACTTAAGTTTAAATTGTAAAAGTGAGACTGACTGACAGAAAACACAAGACATTGTTAATAATCTAGGCAACACCCTGATGTGAAAACCGATGGCAAAGGTGGGGCCTCAAGTGACTAAGGCTGGGGCACCTCTGCGGTGGGAGTGAACAGAGCACCAGATCCTAGGGACCCCCCCCTCCCCAAAGGAACCTGCATGTTAAGACCCGTACTGTTATAATACACAGTAACACCCAGCATCTGCCACAAGAACCACACACACACTACCGACGGGCCTGGGGCCCCAGCCCCGCCGAGTACCACCTGTGGAGCCACACCAGCCGTGAATGGCCCAACTCCACCGTGTCCCCGAATGTGTGCAGTGTACCAACCACCTGTCCCATTGTCGGGGGTGGCCCCGCAGGTGGCCACCTGCCAGGCCCGGGTGGACCCTTGCGCTGGGCTCTGTACAAGGAACCCCTGCTCAGATGGTGAGGCTGACTGCGACAGCTGCAGGCGCCATCTCCCACGCTGGAGCTCAGCAGGCACCCGGCTCACACACTGCTGGGGTCTTCAGGTGCCCTGGGCCACCTCACTTACTTGACATTCGGGAACGCTGAGCCCCTGGGGCTCTGCGCCTGCGTCCCCAGCCCACGTCTCATCCCCCTCCCCCCGCACCTCGTCTGCGTGCCCGACACTCCCTCCCTTCCAGAGCAGCGCTGACCTTTGTCCCAAGTGAACAGAACGCTCCGGATCGACTGTCACCACTCTGCCCCTTGGCCTTGTTGTCACTGAGGCCTTATCGCACACCAGCGCCTCTAACCGTGTGAACATCTGCCACACAGGTGCTCCGGAGAGGCCAGGGCAGGGGAAAGGGGGTGGGGGGCCCGCGAGGGCCTGAGCGAGGACATGCACCCGCCCCAGCCTTGCAGAGGGGGCCCCGAGGAGAAGCGCCTCAGCACGGCCCCCGGGGGGCCCACCACAGCCCGTCCCTGCTCCTGGAGGACGGCCCTGCTGGGGGACAGTCTGACCAGGGCGGCGGCCCAAAGACGCCAGGAGCAGGGACGCTGGGACCCGGCCACCTGACGCGGGGGCCCAGCCAGCGGTTGGGGCAGGGAGTCCCCTGCTCCGTGCCTCAGTCTCCCCGTCAGCAAAGTGAGAGTGTGTCTGTCTGGCACCAGTGAGCACCGTGTCAGCGGTGGCTCCATGAACTGGGATGACACGAAGCTGAGAGCCGAGTCCCATCACAGCCCTGCTCTCAGCTGCGCCAGGTGCCGTGCCCTGGCCTCGCTCACTGAGTCCTCACCCTCACCCAGGACGAGGCCATCACGCCAGCCTCCAGGCGGGGGACGGGTGCAAGAGATGACGGGCTTGCCCTGACCACACGACTGCTAGATGGGGACACAGCCCCACCCTCCCTGGCAGGCCGCCCCGCGTCCGCCGCACTGTCCGCTCCAGACATCGCCTGTGACCCTGGCCACTGCGTGGACACAGTGCACGCCGGCACACAGGCGCGTGTGGACCGCTGGTGGGGGTGGCCTGAACACGCATGTGCTGCCCACGTTTTGTATGGAAGGCTTCACACAGAAACCCAGACGCCTAGTCTCTAGAAAATGTGGGGGAAGCGAGCCCAGCTGTGTCTGTGTCCGCAGGGCCACCCAGAGGCGGGGGCCCCCACTCCCCACTGCGCCCTGCCCACCTCGCTCGCTGCCTCTCCCTGCAGGGCTGAGGACAGGGGACCCTTGACGACCTGTTTACCCAGCGGGGCGTGTGTGTGAACTGAGCGGAGGGACCGAAGTCCACCACCTCCGCAGGAGTGGCCGTGGGTCTCCCCGCATGCTGGACGGCTCCGGCACCAGCCGGGGCTCTTCCTCCCCAGGCTGTCTTCTCGCCCCCAGCCCTGTGCCTGTGACTCCCTGGCCCGGAAAGCACCAGTCAGCAGGCTACCCTGGACGCGGCCTCTGGTGGGCACAGATGCCCAGGTCTGAACCCCCAACCCTGCTTCCCCAGCTGTGGGACCCCTGGCAGAGGACTGAACCTCTAAGCCTGGTTCCTCCTGTGAAGCTGAGTGCTGACCACCCCCAGCTCGCAGGCCGCTGGAAACGGCGACGAGCTCTGAGGACAGGGGGTCATCTCCCTTACCCTCCTGCCTGGGGAGACCCAGCTCCACCCCCCCACCACCAGCAACAGGGGCCAGCAAGCTGCAGTAACGCCATACCAGCCCTCGAGGCGCTGCTGAGGGGGCTGTCACGGCTGTTCCTACTTCACAGAGGAGGAGCCCAAGGCACCGACGCTTCGCTCAGTCCACCTGGGCTCACCGAGTCCCACACCCTTCCTCCTGCAGGATCCCACCTGTCGGGAGCTCTGTGGCTCCGACCCAAGAAAAGGCCCTGAGACGTCAGCCGCTCACTCCCCAACAGTGAGGAGGAGGAGCCAGGCTCCCCACCTCCCACACCAGATCGCGCTCATTCACAACCCTCGGGGTGCCCACTGATCCTGAGAGCTCTGTCTTCAAAGAACGCGCTGTCCCATCCCCCCATGCCCCCACCCTGCCCGGAACCCCCGATCCCCCCTACCTGAGTGGTGGGCGTCGTAGGCGCCGTACCCCGGCACCAGCGGCAGGCCTGCCGAAGAAAGCAAGCAGCATCAGAGGCAGCCCTGCATTCCTCCAGGTTTCTCTAAAGGCCCCGCGCGCTCCCCAGGCCCTGCCATAGGCCTCCACTGTGCTGAGTGTTCTCCCCTCCAGCACAGCGACCATGTTTCAGAAAACCAGACCTCAACCCAACTGGCGTGGAGGAAACTTCCTCTGTCCTGTGGGACTGTGGACCAGTGACACTGTGGGGCCACACTTCCTTCCCACCTGGGGGGGGTCTGCTCCTGAAACCACCCCTGGACTGCAGCACCCCCCACCAGCCTGATCTCGGAGGGGAGCCTGGGGCTCAAGGGTTCCCCGGGCGTGTTGCTGCAGTCAGGGAGTCAGGGCAACACCAGGCCCTGAAGCCTGGCCACCTCTGAGGCCACTGGGCCAGCGGTCAACTCCCAGTCCACCACAGGGGACAGAAAGGTGAGGGAGGAAGCAGAGGGGCCCGTGCCCGTGTGAGGAGGGTCATTTCAAGGAGCAGGACGGGTCATCAGGAGCTAACGAGAGGGCAGAGGCCTCAGTCCATCCTCACAACCCAGCACATCCCCGGGTCCTGGTGTCTCCACTTTATATCCAGTAAAAGGGGGCTCGAGGCAGGAACACAGACCCCGGCACAGGCTCCAGGCTCCATGCTTCCTCCGTCTCAGACACGCTGGGTCATCCCTGACCCCGAGGCCTCAGTGTCACAGAGGCTGACCTGACGGACCTACAGCCCACGCGGCCTCCTGCCCCTCTGCCCACTCTCGCCAGGAGCCCAGTGGGGAGCACGACCTCCAACAGGAAGGACATATTGCCTTCAGGGGATGGTGGCAAGTGGGGCCTAGCTGTGGCCAGGCTCTGCCTGTGGGGTCGGAAGCCACCACAGTTCACTGGGCGCAGTCACCTTCAGGAAAATAGGAATCAGGGCTGCCCTGCTGCCCGCCCGCCCCCAGCAGCAAGGCATGAAGACCGATGGCCGTCAGGGCGCATTGCTCCATGGCGCGGGGCTCCCGCCCTCACCTGTGCTGGGCTGCTGCACCCACCAGTCCGGGAGGAGCTGGCTCCGGCAGGCCTCGGGCGGCGAGGGGCTCCTCTTCACCATCCCCATGTAGTCATCCCCGGGAGGCTGCGGGAGGAGAGCGCGGCCGTCACTGGCTTCCAGTCTCAACTAGACCCACACCATCACCTCCGTCACACGAGAGGAAGGGGAGACCCAAGACGATAAATCCACCAGGCTGAGCGATCACAGCACGTGACTGAACCACTAGCCTCTGCGGGGCCCTCACCTGTTCACTGGCCTTTTACAGGGAACTGCCTGCTGCAGCAGCCATGAGCCCAGTCACCCGACTGCCCTGACGCTCTGGGGGAGCCCGCAGCGATGCTGGGCAGTCTGCCACACTCCAGCCGCCCCCAGAGACGTGGTGTCTGTCACCTCCAGGGAGCAGGGCAGCCCAGAGGAGGCTGCACTCAGCTACCTGCATCCTCTGCCTTCAAGCTTCTCCAGAAGGTTCCATCACTGCCCTGCGGATTCTGAGAACTGCTAGAGCACCTATACCACCTTCTACAAAAGCTGCGTGGGATTACTTTAGCTAGGCAGTGTCGGCCTTGCGATGGCCACAGGAAGAAAGCTAAGGAGCTAAAAGTAGCTACGATCAGTATTCAAAACCCATGCGTTTTGCCTAAGGAGACCCTAGGAAGCCTTTCCTTACTGTGAGCTTACAGACGATTCTAATAAGCCTGGTTAGATGGCTCTCCAGCTCCTTGAGGACTAGCAGCGGCACCCACAGGACAGGGACCAAGCCGCGTGAGTGCTGGTGGGTAATCCGTGTCATGAATCCAGCCCCTAGCAGCAACGGAAGTTGATGGTGTTTTTTTTTCCACTGCAGCCTGCCTAAAAAAGGCCAGGTGATATATGGTGCCATCCAAAATGTTCAAAACCTGACAAGTCTAGGGCTGGGGGGAACTCGGTGGATGCAGAGGCAGCTGGGCCCCAGCCCTCGGGACGAAGGACGGAATGTGAGGTGCAGGCGCTGACCCGTCCCATCCTGGCAGGAGTGACAGCCCGAGGCCCTCGGTGCCCCAGGCAAGGCACTTGGGAGGCACCGCTCTCCCCGTGACGCCCTGGACATGCCGCCCTGCTCACCTCCTTGATCAGCTCGTCGATCTCAGAGCGCCCACACTCCATCTCCACAGCCTCGCTCACACAGCCCGGGGCTGCCACACCTAATTTGCCTAGGGAAAAACAGACAAGCGCGTGACGGACAGCACCGAGGCGTCACAGCCGTCACCAAGGCCACAGGCAGCGGTTTTCTGAGGAAACAGAAGTCAGTCTGTGTCTTCCCTGGTTTGGGAAAGGCCGAGTGCTGGTCTCCCCATGCTGCTCATCATCTAACCAGCAGGGTCGAGGAGCAGCTAGCCGCTGCTGTGCCCAGCGCCCCGAGGGCCGAGGCAGGGCTTCGGTCTCTTCCTTCTGTCTGCCAAGGTCTAAAGTGAGCTCGTGTCTGCTTTGCTCCACACTCAGCAGGGCTCACAGTTACAAGCTGGGGCATCTGAAGACATGCAAAGATTTCCTGGCAAATGTGTGTGCCGGTTGGCGTCTTTTTTTAAAGTCAATGGGCAGGAAATCCCTTTTTGGCCTTTCCAAATATACACGTGTGCATCAGTGGGCACACACGCAGAGCACCATAGGCTCGAGGGTGCCCAGGCTGGAACCCGCCCACAGCAGGGACCGTCCACAGGCGCACCAGTGTTCCCATGACAACCACTCTGGACCTGGCTGGTTTCTCCCTCCATCACCAGGCCGCTTCCTGGGCCAGAAACTCGCCTCATTATACCTGTCCAACGTATTATGACCAACATACACTGGTTTGCTGGACTTCGTCAGTCCTCATCATCTGGAGAATCAACCCACCGTTTCACCCGGGGTGAACTTTTTTGAGTCCATTTTGACAGATTCGGGAATTCGCCTGGAAGCTGCTGATGGGGAAAGCGGGGGGGGGGGGGGGGGGGGGGGGGGGGGGGGGGGGGCAGGTGGGGCGCCCCCAGGGCAGCCAGGAGAGGGCGCCCACCTGGACATTATGCAAACGCATGGCTCCCCAGCCCCCGGGAACCCTGCTTCTGCAACACCCACCCTGCAGGGGATGCTGGCTGCGCTCTGGGCTATAAACACAGCAGGGTCACCTGCCTGGTCATGCCTGGCTGACCCTGGGGGCGGGGGATTAGAGAAACTTCCCTATTCCTTCAAGTCACAGTTTTCTCCGTGATGATGAGAAATGATACAAAACTGATAAGTAAACTGGGAAGAGAGCCTCCCAGAGTCTTCGCTGAGAGGCGTCCCCCTGAGGGGTGGCCAGCAGATCCCCCAGGGGAAGGCCAGTCTGTCTCACTGACTGCTGATTATCGATGAGGGTTCAGACTCAGTAGAGCTGGGTGTTAATTTACAGACAACTAAGCTACAAATTTTGGGGGCTCCAAAATCACTGCAGATGGTGACTGCAGCCATGAAATTAAAAGATGCTTACTCCTTGGAAGAAAAGTTATGACCAGCCTAGATAGCATATTGAAAAGCAGAGACATTACTTTGCCAACAAAGATCCATCTAATCAAGGCTATGGTTTTTCTAGTAGTCACGTGCGGATGTAAGAGTTGGACTGTGAAGAAAGCTGGGGCCGAAGAATTGATGCTTTTGAACTGTGGTGTTGGAGAAGACTCTTGAGAGTCCCTTGGACTGCAAGGAGATCCAACCAGTCCATTCTGAAGGAGATCAGCCCTGGGATTTCTTTGGAAGGAATGATGCTAAAGCTGAAACTCCAGTACTTTGGCCACCTCATGCGAAGAGCTGACTCACTGGAAAAGACTGATGCTGGGAGGGATTGGGGGCAGGAGGAGAAGGGGATGACAGAGGATGAGATGGCTGGATGGCATCACTGACTCGATGGACATGAGTCTGAGTGAACTCCAGGAATTGGTGATGGACAGGGAGGCCTGGCGTGCTGCGATTCATGGGGTCGCAAAGAGTTGGACACAACTGAGCGACTGAACTGAAGTGAAGCTACAAATGATCAGTAGAAGAGATCACCCCCAACTGTGGCCCGGCAGGACAGGTGGTTTCAGCTCAGCCTCCTGCCACTGACTGTGGCCCGCAGCATTGCATGTTGTCCAGCAAGACTTCTGGCCACGCAGGCGCCCTCGTTAACTGGCTCAGAACCTCCTCGACCCAGGCTCACCACATACTGGGTTGGCCAAAAAGTTCATTTGGGCTTTTCCATAGGATCTCGTAGGGAAACCCAAAAGAAATTTTTGCTCAAACCGGTGTTTGTGACAGTCCCAATTTTTAACTTTGCAAAAACTACACGTCAACATCATTTTCAACCTCCCTGCAGTGCTAAGAGCTCCCTCAGAAATTCTGAATTTCTGCCCAGCCCTAGGCAGTTTGAGGGTTCAACTTCTTCCCAGCTGGCATGACTGGACGACTAAGTGGCTAAGGACAAACGGATGCTGTGCCAAGACTAACTGCAATGTCAGAGGCAAAGAAAATCGGGATTAGAAGAAGATTTTAAACCCGGGATGGTAATGAGGCTTCATCCCGCTGGGCCGGCTCTGACCTGGAGCACCCACAGAGCACAGCACTGTGAAAACGACGGAGGCCAGACAGGAGAGCCACACCTGGATGGACTAGTGATGTCTGCCCAGGGCAGCGCGTGGGAAGCAGGACAGTGTTCTGAGGCTGGCTTCCGTTATTCTGCTGTAATCGCCTCACAGTTGCTTTCCTGGGGATTTACAGTGGGAGGAGACTGTGGGAATTATCACATCCTGCAGTTCCCAATTGGCCAGCAGGACCCAGCATCTAGAAGCCGATCCAGTCTCCAGCCCTGAAGTCAGCAGTGTGCCACACGCAAATTCATCCCAGAACCTTGCCCCCAACCCCTATCAGCCATCCCTTCTCTGTCCACCTTCCTCTCTCCTAGCCCGCTCTGCGGGCTGCTGGGGAACAGAAGGGATCCCTCATCCACACCATCGGGGGAGCCTTGCTCCCATCCAGGCTGGTTGCTGGGCCCCAGGGAGGCCCCAGCACGTGCTCCTGGTCCTACAGGCAGCGAGCCCCTCACCAGCGGCTGCCCCATCTCCCCGCCGCCTCTCACCCACCATGAGGCTGCCCCGTCGGTTGGCAGATGTTGGGTGAGGTCAGCGGAAAGAGCCTCTGCTAACACAAGAGGGAGAGCTTTGTTTAGCTGGACCCCGTGGGCGGCCACTCAGATCCCAGACCCAGGCGGCCTCTGTCGGGCCGAGTGCCCATAAAGAAAGTACACTTACATTTCTGCTCCTCCTCGGGGACGATGCGGTAAACTTTATACGGCTCAGAGATGTCCAGCTGGGACCGGTCTGTCACTTCCTCAAAATCTGGGCTCTTGTTCAAAGCGCAGCGTAGCCTCGTCTTCCACGTGGCTGGCTCGGCCTTGTCCCCTTCCTTAAACTTCCCTTTAAAAACGGCCCAGGCCTGGAGGAAGAAAAGAAACACATGAAGCAGGCAGCTGGCCCCAGGACGGCACACCCAGGACCACAGGCAGGACCTGCTCTGCCCGCCCCCCCCCCCCCCGGAGTCCTCCTTAGCCAGCCACGTTCAGCCCAGGAATTTCAGGGCAGACCCCAGTCGGACCGCTTGCTTTGACAGAAGTGAGAAGACACACACACACGGCTTGGCTCTGCCTTCTGCACAGAAGTGAGGAGAGACACACACACACACGCAGCGTGGCCCTGCCTCCCGCGTACCCTCTCCCGGACCCAAGGGTAACAGCACACAGAGGAAGCTGCAGTTGCCTGGAGTTCCACTAGAATGTTCAAAACAAAAAAGAATTTAGTTGCTTTTTCAAATCACCCTTGAGCTCAAACTCAGCCTGAAAAGGGAACATCTGCCAAGAAGCCAGAATGTGCCCTGCTACTTGTGACAGAAATGTGGTTCTGCATTTGGGCCTTCGGTCTAAACCTCCCTGCCCCCTCTCTCCCCTTCCACTCCCCAGGGTACTGTTTAAGATGCAAAGAAGTGTTTTCCCTCTCTGTGGGTTTCTTCACAGCTCTGTCTTCTGACCTCTCCAAACCTTAGAATCTCAACTGAGACCAGAAATTTGAAGTTGGAAACTTTAAGTCAAAATGTAAACTGGAGCAGTATTTAAAAAAAAAAAAAAATTAGCATGTGGATGGGCAAGTTTTCAGATCTCAAAATTGGAATACAGACACACTGGAAGCTCACTACTGTCAGGGGAAAGTAACACTTGGCGTCAGGCAAAATCAGACATCCTTCCCGCCTGAAGGGAGAGATCAGGGAGGACTCTCCGCTCCTACTCGGGAGAACATAATCCTGAGAGCTCGCTTTCCCAAGGTGATCCGGTCTGGAAACCAGCTGTTATGACTTCCAAGGAATTTCAAGCCAGCAAGCAGCAGGTGTTTCCGACCTCAATGCACACCCAGTTCCCCGGGAAACTCGTTCCGATGCGGATTCCGGGGCCTGCCCGTCCATAGTCTCCTTGGCTGTGTGGGTTACCTCTGGGAACCTGCATCTTTAGCCAGCGTCCCAGGGATTCTGACTTAGGCAGCTAGGAAGCCACACTTCCAGAAACCCCTTAACACCCGAGTCACATCCTCATTTAAAACAGTCTTAGACTTTTCCCTTGTGGTCAGGGCCTGCACTGTCTCCCTGCTGATGCCCTGAGTGCGGGGTTTGCAGCCCTGCCCCGGGGGAGAGACCGAACGAGCACCCCGCATCCTACTAGAGAGCGTGAGCAGTCCCTCCCTCCTCTCAGACACACAGGACTCCCCTCTAGAAGCCTCTGTGAAAGTAAACAGTTTCCAATCCTTTATTAACTGGATCACAATGCACTGATTTTTTTTTTCATGGAAATTGAAGAGTAAACTCTGCACATGCTGAACAGTAACTTCAAATTCATACTATGTCACGTCCGAGTTTCTCCACCTGGCACTACTGACATGGGATCACTCTTCATGGCGGGGTGTCCTGGGCTTGTGGGGACGTCCCGCAGCACCCTGGCCTCCTCCATGCCAGCAGCAGCCCTGCTCCCCGCTGTGACACCCAAATGTCTCCAGACACTGCCGAGTGTCCCCAGGGAAATAACATCGCGCCTCACAGACGGCCTCATTTGAGAACCACTGAGCTGGTTAATCCACATCACAAATGGGGCTGGAAGAGCGTGGATTTGGGGACCATATCAGAACAGCTGGGGTGTATCCAGAGCAGCAGAGCCTGCAGGGCGCTGTGGTGGGCGCTCACCCCCATGGGAAATCCAGGACACCCACAGAGCAAAGCAGGGACCCCCGAGTCAGGACAAGCACTGGGCTGGCATCAGGTGCCAGCCTGTCCTGAGCCCTCTCTGCCTGCAAAGTGCCACCCACCTCAGCTGGGTGACCTCTCAGGACATGAGACAGAACAGTGATCTGAGGCCCGACAACAGCAGCCACGCAGCGGCTCAGCACTGAGGTCTGCGGAGCCGAGGTCTCCTCTCCTCCCTGTGCTCATCAGCAGCCAGCGCTAAACCCAGCACCACCAGTTCCCCCCAGTTTCACACACTGTCTCAGAGAACAGACGTGTGGGTGCCAAGGGGGACCAGACAGAGCGGGTGACTGGGAGGCTGGGCTGAGCAGACGCGAGCTACAACAGACAGGACGGATGAACAACAAGCTCCTCCCGTAGAGCACGGGGAACTCGACATCCTGAGAGAAGCCTTAATGGGAGAGAATACGAAAAAGCACGTATATACACATGTAACTTAGTCACGTTGCTGTACAGTGCAAAGTGACAGAACACCGTGAATCGACTTCAGTAAGACTTAAAAGAAAAGCCACATCATGGTCTCGTCTCATCTTGTGCTATAAAAATCAAATATGATTGGTTTTTTTTTTTTCTCAAAGGCCTACTGAATTTGAAACACCTGCTACTACGTGGGTTCTAACTTATGCAGGCCTGTCACAAAGCCTGGTCAATGGCAGAAGAATTAGTGAATCACAACCCTCAATTCTGGACATGAGAATTTGAGCACACTCCAGGAGGTGGTAAAGGACAGGGAGGCCCAGCATGCTGCAGTCCATGGGGTCGCAAAGACTCAGATGTGACTGAGCGACTAAACCACCACCACCCCCAGTTAACTAGATCTTCCCCCTCAACTTTATGAAAAGAAGGCAAAAATGCCTTCTTAAAAGTAAGTATGACCTGCCAGCAGGGCCTCATCGGTACAGTCAGGGATGGTGGAAAGTGAGCTGAGGCCGCTCACTCTCCCGTCTCTGGTCCACACCACGAGGCTGAGCTCAGAACGATACCGGGAGACAATGAGGGATCCTCTGGTATAAGTGGCTTCTTATGACCTGTGACTAAGACCAGAATGCAGGCTCATTTTTCCTCTTAACTCATAATAAATGTTTGAAACAAAAGGTTCTCTACTTAAGCAGATAACTCCCAGGATGGCTCAAGGCCTGACTGTTGGCATCTTCCAACAGCAAAGTTCTGCTCGGGGACCTGGCAGAGAAGGCCCCTCAGAGGATGAACTGAACACAAGTCGGGGACGGGCCAGACAGGTCCCTCCACCGTCTTGCACTCCCCAGCCTGGGCCATCACCCTCCAGGGGGCCGCCCGACTCTGGGTGGGCACCCGGCTCCCTCCTGTCCCCATTCCGGCAGAGATTGTAGACTCATCTCAGATTGCCACACTGAGCGACTGCGTAATCAACGGAAACATTGGGAATCTTACACATTTTTCTCAACGCTGTTGAAACGGCTATGAAGAGCATTGCACAAGACGTATAAATCTGGGGCTAGATTTCATTACTCCCCGGAGCAGAGCTCACGCAGGGAGCAGGGTGAAGCCAGAGGCCTGCGTCCCTGCAACAAGCCACAAGCTGGACTGTGCAGCCACTGGTCCCAGCCCCACTGGCTTCCCGAGGTGGTCTGACTGATGGTCAGCCAGCAACTGTGCCCTCAGCCCCCCATGCCTTCACTTCAACCTGTTTGTCCTGGTCTCGGTCAGCTCCTAGCAGGGTTCTCAATGGAGAGGGAGAGTATGCCCGCTGGGGGGGCACCTGGCAATGCCAGGGGCCTGTCTGGTTGTCATGGCCGGGTGGGGATGCTACTGGCATCTGGCCGGCGAAGGCCAGGGTGCTGCTGACCCCCTTAGGTGCACAAGACAAACCCACACAAGCAATGAACTAGCCCCAGGTGCCACGGTGCCAAAGCCCTGGCTCGTAGCCATCTGTGATTCAGAACTCCCACCCGACTGGCTGGACCAGGGACAGTGGGCAGTATTAAAATTCAGACGGTGCCATTCCCAAGGATGTTCACTGTGACACCAAAGCCAAAACCTTCTCTGAGAAAAGCACCCACACCACCACCAAGAAGACGCGAGGCAGGAGCAGCACCCAGGCTCCCAACCCGGGTCCCTGGGGGTCCAAACCTCCAGGGGCCCTGAAGGCGAGCGCACAGTGCGCACATGCGCCCTTTTGTTGGAGGGGCCAGCAACTGGCATCAGACCACCAAAGAGCTCTGACCTGGAAGAGAACCGCTAAGACGCACAGCGCCCCCGCAGACACCAAGCGGAGCCGTGAAGGACTGAAATGCCTCCTGAACCCGCGATGACCGACTGGTGCTCTGCTCTGGGCCCGAGGCGTGATCTCTTATTTTGGTTGTCAGGGACACTCATTCTCGGCAAGAGTCCAGGGCTGCCCTGGGGTCCTACAGGCCCTTTCTCCCGTCACCCACGCCCATGGGGGTCTGGCTCTGGCCCTCCCCGCTCCTCTGCACTCACTCACCCTCCCCTCCCCGACTGCCCCAAATGTCCACAGCCACACAGGGCAGCAGTCTATAACCTGGATTTTGAGTCGGTATAAGTCTGTCTGCAAACAGGGAGGCCTGGGTGCACCTTGGCCTGGGCTCCAAATCTCCTGGGGTTGGGGGAGAATGGAGCCTGCACTTCTGGATCCTCAGAGAAGCCCACGGGTGACCCTGACGACCTGGCTGGGCCTAGATCTAGGTGGATCTAGGCCTGGATCTAGGTGATGGATACGGCCGGGGCTTGGGAGTCTGGGTTCAAATGCTGGCTCCATCATCTAGGAGCGGGGAGGCCTTGGACAAGTCACTCCTCCTCGTGGAGCCTTCACAGAGCAAGCACAGGAACAGCGCCAAGCGCACAGGAGCATGTGACGGGAAACAGCACGTGAGCCACGCCTGGCGCAGGACGAAGGCTCAGCGCGGTGCTGCCGACACGTACCATGGAACTAACCAGCAGGTCACTCCAGGCTCAGGGGAACAGACGGTTCTCAAGGGAAGCGGGCTATTTTTAGACATCTGCTGCAGGTTCAGGACACCCACATGACCTGCCCCGGAAGTCAGGACAGATGGTGTCTCTCATCTAAGCTGACCCTCCACTGCCAAGCAGAAGTAGAAACTTCTTCGTGAAAGAATGAAGAATTAAACCTTTCCTAGAACTGTAAGTGGAGTTTAGGTGCCAGACCACGGGGGAAAGGTCTTAGTCTGAAAGAAGTACGTCCCCTCTGAGTTTGCAAATCCTCATGCAAAAGTTTCCCTGGTGGCTCAATCAGTAAAGAACCCGCCTGCAGTTCGAGAGAGCCAGGTTCAATCCCCAGGTCAGGAAGCCCCTGGAGCGAGGAACAGCAACCCACTCCAGCATTCCTGCCTGGGAAATCTCATGGACGGAGAAGCCTGGTGGGCTACAGTCCATGGGGTTGCAAGAGTCAGACAGGACTTTAGCGACTAAATCACCATGCAAAAGCAATGGCAGCACAGAAGAAAGTGCCCTTGGTTTCTTATAGGAAAATGCCAGCTATAGAGAACTGACCTTGAAAGTGGTTAAATCATACAACAGACGTGACGGCACCTACTACTGTGTTTTTTCTGAGACATGTTCAGCACGCAATCAATTTTTGTTTTAAGAAACTGGAGCGGGACTTCCCTTGTGGTCCAATGGTTAAGACTCTGCCTTGCAATTAGGGGGACATGGGTTTGATCCCTGGTCAGGGAACTAAGACCTCACCTGCTGCAGGGGCAAATAAGTCTGCACGCCACAACCAGAGTGGGTGTGCCGTGATCAAAGACCTTGCCTGCTGCAACCTGATGCAGCCAAATAAATATCTTTAAAAAAAAAAAAAAAAACTGGATTCATTTTCAAGGGAAACATCAATCGCTCGACAGCTCTGCCCCCAGCCCCCAGGGGCCAGGTCTCTACCTTGAAGATGGAGGCGTCCACTTCCTGGTTGTAGTCCTGCTTGCCAGCGTGTTTCCAGGGGATCCGGAACATGGTCTTCTCGTCATTCTCCCAGATCAGCCCCGGGTACATGGTGCTGTCGATCTGCTCAATCAGCCACTGCCGCAGCCGCCGGCCACCATTCCGGTCACACATCCTTGGGAAGAGAAAACACATCCTGTGAAACTTACAAGCACAGTCTCGTTATTCACAGCACTCCAGGTACTCAACTGCCAGGAGCCGCTAACAGTAAAGTCAAAGGATCTCAACACAGGTGGGGCTCGGGGAAACCCAAGGATCCAGGAACTCGGGCCACGACAACACGCCTGCCTCCAGGACCTCCGACCCCAGCGGAAACCGAAAGCTCCCTGGGAAGTCTGCAGCCGCGCCTTGGCCAGATGTGGGACCTAGCCAAGCTCCGGCTGCGCTCGCCCCGGCTCTCACCCTGCTCTGCTTCACGCAGACAGCTGTACCTGAGGGCATCACTCATCACTCCATCTTTAGCACATGGTGGGGGAAATCACTTTCACCTCTTCAGGCTCCCTCAGTGAGCAGTCCACCACTCTGAGAGCCAATTCTACTACTTAATGCTCGGCTGGAACAGCGTGCGTAAGCAAATGTCACATCTGTGCTCTTGGAGAAAGAGAAGTCCACAAGGGTGCCCGTCCCATCTAGAGTGCCCTTCACGGCTGCTCTGGGAAGGGGACAGGGCTGGGGTCCCATTTGAGTCCCACCACCTGTCAGCTGGGTGACCCTGAATCGTCACCAATGCTGATGCACGAGGTTAACCTCGGGCACCTGGCATCACCGCAGTGGGGACTCAGGGGACCCGTGGACAGCCGCCCACACAGCACCTGGCCCTTAAACGAGTGTCACTTAATAGGACAGCTTGTATTACTGTCCCAACTTTCTTTCTTGGAACTCATGACCAACTGGGGCCTCGCCGCCCAGGGCGCCCAGAGACGTGGTGGGGAGGAAGATTCCTGCAGAGTGGGCAGCTTCCTGATGGCACAGAGAGAGAGAGCAGCCCTGCCATGCCGACTCACAGCCCACAATTACAAGAACAGGCTGGAAATCCCCCAGGCTGTTGGACAGACGCCCACCCAAAAAAAAAAAAAAAAAAAAAGCCCAGCATTTCAATTCTTCCGATTAAAATGTGACCTCTTCGGGCCAAACAGTTTGAAATGATCAGCAGTGACAAAACATACTGTCTCTAAGAATACGGTCACATGGTCACATCCAGAGCCACTCGGGCCTGTAAAGCAAGAAATGTGTGTTTTGGACACTCCAGCCACCCCGCAGGTGGCTCTGCCGTTGGAGACTGGGTCCCGGGGAGGAGGGGGTGCAGGCCCGTGAGCGCCACCTGAAACCTTTTCATCCAGTAACTCCAGCTGCCTGCTTGTGGATTTACAGGAGTGAAGGGAGCGACATGGGAAGCGGACTTCAATTCTGAAACTCTAGACCCCAGCAAAGGCTCTTTTCTAACTAGACCTCAGGAAAGCCACTTGGCCGTCTATCTCTCTGAAGCTCTCCTCATCTGCAGAGACAATGGATCTCAAAGTCCCAGAATTTGAGGACAGCCCCTTGCACTTGTAAGCAAAAAGGGAGAGACTTGGGAGGGACACCTGGTGAGAGAAACAAAAGGTCACCACCGAGCACCCTAGAAAATAACCTAGCCAGGCAGAGGTTCCCCAGAGTCTTCCCAGAAGAGAGACGGAACAGCTCCCCTAACCCCAGGAAGGAGCTGGGTGAAGGGCGAGAGGGGCCCAGACAAGAGAGAAGGCAGGGGTCTGTCTGAATTCGCTAATCTCTTGATTAAATGAGACGGTCCCACTTGGCAGCATTTTGCTCACTTCCTTAGTACAAAGTTCATAAACTGGAGTCCATGCTCCAGGAGTCTCCTTAATAAAACGCAAAGCTTTTGTTTGTGCAGGCATTTTTCTAGAAAGTGGCTCAACACCTTCCCATCAAGATTTCTAATGGGTCCATAACTCCCAAAACTGCTAAGAACAAACTCGTGGTGATTTAGAGGAAAAAGAAAAAAGAAAGTAAAGAGAATGGCATTGAGAGAAAGAGTGAGTCACAGAACATCAAATACACTAGAAATCATCTAATCCAGCTCCCCTTCCTTCAAAGGAGGAAAAACTGAGGCCCAGGCCCCCAGACACCCCAGCAGGGTCTGGTTTCACTCACTTGGAGGCAAAAAACCATGGTTACAAGTGAGAACCTCAGCACATGGACAGCTCACCTCCCCACCCCCGCCCCAAGGTTAGAACCCTGCATTCAAAGCCTATGATTCTCTTACAGCGTGATCCATAACGATTTACTGAACACTAACCAATTAATTCCACCAAATGCAGAGCCAGGAAACATTTATAGGCGCAGTCACATGTCGATGACTTCCTCTTCCTTGATTTTTAGGTAATAATTCTCTTTACTACGGGCCAAGTCCTATCTGAAGCTAATCTGCATCTCTGCAAATCAGCCAGGGGCCAGGCTTCTCAGGCGGAGGTGATAAGAGGCTGCCCTGGGCCCACCCCACGTGGACTCCAGGAAGGGTCTGGAGGTGGTACAGGTGCAGAACACTTGCCTTCCCCAGGCCTCTCAGGGCGCCTGGTCTTTTGCCCTGGATGCCAGGAAGACCAAAACCATGAAAGCCATCTCTCCTTCTAGCCTCAGTCTTGCTGATGCCTGTGTGTGCGTGTGTGCAGTCACCCAGTCGTGTCCTACTCTTTGAGACCCCATGGACTGTTGCCCGCCAGGCTTCTCTGTCCATGAGATTCTCCAGGCAAGAATACTGGAGTGGCTTACCATTCCCTTGTCCATGGGGTTCCCCACCCAGGGATCGAACACTGCGGACCTCCAGCACTGCAGGCAGATTCTTTACCATCTGAGCCACCGGGAAAGCCCACTGAAATGCCTAAGCTCCTCCAATGCAGGTGGGAACCTGACATAATCCAAAAGAACTGTCTCCAAAAAGGCTGGCTCCTAATCTGGGTTTCAAAAAAAGTGTTACATCCCTCATAAATTTGGGGGGTGAGGGTAGCTGAAAACTCTAGAAAATTCCGTTTCTAACTTCCATTCACGCTCTGAGCAAGGAGCACACCTCACCTTAAGAGAGCCTGCCCTTTGCCCTGCAGCTCAAATTACACCACAGAGCTCTTTCAGCTGTGACCCCTTAGCAGACTTTCTTGCTAGGAACGACTGGGATACGATGGAAGCAAAATACCTCCAGCCGCACTCATACATCTTAACTGTCATCAATCAGAATTTTAAACTCCTGTCCGCCCCGCTTCACACTCTAACCCAACTCGCGCGGCTGCTCGGGGCGGGGGGCAGTTTCACCGCCAGAACTCCAGCCCTGTTTCAAGACCAAGATTTGAGCGGGAAAAGGAGCAAGTCTTATGATAATGGGTCAATATTCCCCCTCTCTGTATGCGCCATTCTAAAGTTTTCCAAAATAAAACCAAATTTTAAGAAAAACGGGGTTATTTTAAAGCACCAGCCAATCTCTACAAGCAGCCGCACCTGGACGGTCAGTTTGTATTCGGGAGAAAACAGGCCCGAGAGCACGGGCGCCGCCTCGCCGCCAGGTGCCATCCGCGCCCCGCGCCCGCCATCCACCTGCGCCGCCGGCCACGCTCCAGACCTCTGGCCTCCCGGGCCGCCGTCCGCGCCCCGCACCCGCCACCCACTTGCGCCGCCGGCCGCTCTCCCGCGACTCCCGGCCGCCCGCTGCCGTCGATGCCCCGGGCCCCGCTCCCGAACCCCGGCCCCCGTGCCCGCCGCCCGCCCGCGACCCCCGGCCGCCGGCCGCACCCCCAGCCTGCCAGCGCCGTCCGCGCCCCGGGCCCCCAGCAAGCAGCCCACCTGCGCCGCGGGCCGCACCCCCAGGCCGGAGCCCGCCAGCGGCGCCGACCCCGTCCGCGCCCCGGGTCCCCCTGCACGCAGCCCACCTGCGCCACGGGCTGCCGCCGCCGCGCGTTCCCACGTTTGCCGCGGAGCTCCGGAGATGCGCTTCTGCTCGCGCGGCGCCCGCGCAGATTTAAGGCCGGGGGCGGGCCCGGCGCGCGGAGCGACGGCCGCGACGGCCAACGGGCGCTGGAGGGCGGGACGGGCCGCCCCCGGGGCGCGGCGCGCCGGGCCCGCCTTCTTCGAAGCGCTCGGCTTTCCGAGAAATCACTTTGCGCGGAGGCGTCGGCGTGCCGTAGTCCTGTCGTCTTCCGCGGTTCGCTCCGGGGGTCCCGGGAGCGTCCGCAGAAATTCCCGAGGGCCGCGGGGGCGTCCGCCGGGCCAGGTCAAGGTCAGGGCGGGTGGTGGGTACCGGATGGCGGAAGTCAAGCCAGTTAGGACAGAGGCGGGAAGTCAGTTGGCGGAGGTCAGGGCTGTGGGGGGATGGAGGGAGGGTGTCAGATGGCGAGGTCGAGGCCGAAGTGGAGGTCAGATAGAGCCGGTCAAGGCTAGGGTGGCGGGGGTCCAGAGGTCAGTGCTGCAGACGGCCAGTGGCCCCCCAGAGCCCCCGCCCTGGCAGGGTTATCTCAGCAAGTGTGGCCGGAGCGCCTGGGGCTGCGTGGGAGGATCGCCCCCATCCTGACGAAGCCCCTCAGAATGTGTCCAGACAGTCATGACCGTCCACCTGAGATATGGTTGAGGAAAGAACCAGCGACTTACAGATCCGGTCCTAGAGAACCAGTCTCTTGCAATTCACTGGAGGTGTCAGAAAAGGGAAAAAAAAAAAAAAAATAGCCAGCTGAAGGCATGTCTGAAACCACTGCCTCTGAACATCGGAAGTAAAAGCGGCAGTGTCTAGTTGTTAATGCTACAATGTACGATTAGGGAAATTTTCATCATAAATTCTTTTCCCCAGAAAAGATCGGTCGAGAAGGATCCCTTGCATGTCTCTCCTGCGTGTCAGCTAGCACTTATTGTAAATATGGCGGGGGGCGGGAGGGAGGGGGGAACCGAAGTAAGAAAGTTCTGGAAACAAAAGGAAAAAAAAGAGGTATTTTTCCGTGTTCTGTCCTGGGGTAGCCTTAGAATAGAGAAAATGAGCTTTTCATTGACTTTTGCACCTCATTGACCAGTGATACACAAGCAGCAGTGTTCACTGGGCTATTTTATTCATTAGGCTTTTCAAGAACCTATGAAAAGATTTGGGACTGAAAAAAATTTTATTAGCCCCAAAATGCAAGAAAAAAAATACACTGCAAATTTGAAGTGAATAAATGTTCAAAGAAAGATTCCCAAAATATAACGTCAACTTCATAATTTATCTGTTGATAAACATGTCATTATTATTTGAAAACCACGTGTAAGAATTTCCTAACACCATGATTCCCAGGAAGTCACAGCAATCATAAATTAAGTGAGTTCCCCATTGCCAAACAATTTCCAGTGAAAACTATTTTAAAGCTTCAATTGTTTAACACTATTTAATGTGGGAGTATTTTAATATGTTTGTTATGATGTGGGATGAGTGTCCAGAACTCAGAGCGCCTAGGACTTTAGAAGTTCTTACAGCACCCTGTATGTGTGTTTATACTCACATCTTTTCACAAATGTGTCCCTTAAGCCTACCCAGGCTTACTTACCTATAAACGCTGTTCACTACACAATGACGTGTGATCAAATTTCAGCTGAACACTGCACTTAAGTAAAAAGAGTGACAAATATAGAGAAGTTGGTGGAAGGGTCCCAGCCTATATAATTGGCAGTAGGTGTCACTATATACATGACAGGAATTGTTCACAGTGCACGGGCTTGCATCAAAGCTGCTCCCGAAACCCCGTATTTTCAGTGTGGTAATTCCTCGCTGCTAGGAACAATTGCTGGGCTTCCCTAGTGTCTCAGACGGTAAAGACTCGCCTGCAATACAGCAGATCTGGGTTCGATCTCTGGGTTGGGAAGATCTGGAGAAGGGCATGGCAACCCACTTCAGTCTTCTCGCCTGGAGAACCCCCGTTGTCAGAGGAGCCTGGCAGGCTACAGTCCATGGGGTGGCAAAGAGTCAGACACAACTGAGCAACTAAGCACCTTAGTTCTGCTCTTGTTTAATGAGCATTTATTGAGCAACTGCTATGCATTAGAGGTGGTGCCAAGGAATGAGACCCACAAAGCCTTTCTTCCCCGTAGATCACCTCCAGCGTCTCCCAGTCATGGTAAAGTTCACCCTGATCTCCATGGCAACTACCCGCCTTCCTGCCTCCATCACTTGTCCCTGTTTATCCTACTCTCTGCTCCCCCAGCTTATGCCTTTCTGTCTACACTGGCTTCCCCGTGGCTGCCATGGCAGGTCCTGACATTCATCCTGGCATCTAAAAACTGTGCTCTTCCAACCTTCTCTCTCCCCAGCATCCAGCAGGAGCCCCTTCCGGAGACAGCAGCCTGTCACTGTGCCTAAAATGGCAGGATCTGGAGGCAAGCCCCTGTCAAGTCTGAGTTTGCTGACTCACTCAATGTGTGGCCTTGAGCAAATGACTTGACCTTCCTAAACCTTAGTTTCCTCATCCGTGTAGTGGTATTGATGATATTACTATGTTAAATGATATGAGACTATTGGACTATTTTCCGATCTAAAGAAAGGATAGTTTCCTAGGGTTGAACCTAATCATTCCTGCCTCTAGGAATAGTGGGATCCAGTGGGCTAGGGTGGGTTGGGGAGGTTGGCCAGGAGATGAGGGAGAGAGATGGGAGCTAGGAGAGAGCGTTTCCATTTGTGAGTCCCTGCCTTCCCTGCACGTTTTCCAAGCCTGAGTGCAGGGAGGGGGTTTCAGGAGAGTTCTGAAGTGTGTTGCTGAGAGGACGGGTGTCAGTGCTCCTGAGAAAACCACAGTCACCAAGAGCAGCGTTCTGACTGCCCTAGAAATCTTCAGGACAAGGGAGGCGCTTGGCGGTGGCACCACAACCGTGCCCATGTGCCCTCTCCCACACTCAAGCCCCTGTGATTACACATCCCATCTGCACAGTCCCAGCACCTGCTCCCCACAAGGTCGGCTGATTAGCAACCTTGATTCCATCAGCAGCCGTGTTCCCCTTTGCCCTGCAAGGTGACATATTCCCAGGCCCCGAAGGTTAGGGCATGGGTGTCTCTGGGGCCACTGTTCCGCCAGCCACCCTGCCCTTAAGATCCACGTCAGGTCATCTGTTTCCTACCTTAGCCTTCAGTGACTATCATTTTAAAAACACGAGACACCACTTTCTGACATAACTTGGGACTTAGTGCATACATTTGTGAATTATTTCATTTCACTGAATGATGCTTTAGATAAAGGGTAAAATCTCATTCTAGTTCAGTATCCCTGCTTAGCACAGCACTGAATGAGGGGCACCTTAAGTAGCAAGGGTAAGTTCATTGCAGGATCTCAGGGGAGCAACGGGAAAGGAGCGAGAAGCATAGCCATAGTCTCTGTGCTCCTGGACGTGAGCTGGGGGTCTCCAAGAACACGTCCAGGATCAGTGATTCACTGGAAGGAGGTGGACACTCAGCCCAGAGCCGTCATCACAGCTGACCTATTACAGCAAGAGGATGCAGAGCAAGGTCAGGCCAGGGGCCGGGAGGTGGGTGGTGAAGTCCCGGGGACCAGCCTCCAGTGTTCCCTCCAGTGGAGGCGCACAGGACGCGCTCAGCTCCCCCAGCAGCGAGCCCAGGCGGCACGTGAGCAGTGCTGTCCAGCAGGGACTAACAAGACACTAACAATAAAAGATGACTCTAATGAAATTGATCCACTTCAACATATCATGTTGACTCTAAGTTGAATTTTCTGCTTAAGAACACAGTGACACAACGCAATGATGGCCTTCCTCCGATGGCCTTCCTCCAAGAAGTGAAGTGAAGTCGCTCAGTCGTATCCAACTCTTTGCGACCCCATGGACTGTAGCCTATCAGGCTCCTCCATCCATGGGATTTTCCAGGCAAGAGTGCTGGAGTGGACTGCCATTTCTTTCTCCAGGGGATCTTCCCGACCCAGGAATCGAACCCGGGTCTCCCGCATTGCAGGCAGACACTTAACCGTCTGAGCCACCAGGGAAGCCCTTCCTCCAAGAAGGGTGGCACCAAATCAGACAAATGATCACTCACTACGAGAGATGGCATTAGTGCTGGAACTGTGAACGGGCAGATCAAAGGACACCGGACGGGCAGGTCCAAGACACAGGAAGTGTGAGAGGTCCATCAGGCAACAGATAAGAGAGGCTTTGGTAAATATCCATGTGATGGTGTCAGGGCAGCTGATAGGTTGGGAATTCAGAGCAGATGAAACAGGATGTCTGCAGAGAAATAAGCTCACAGTCAAGAAAAGAGTTGGGCAAAGATTTCTAAACAGGACAGAGAAGGTACTGACCAGAAAAGAATAGCTAGATAGATTGGACTTCATTATGATTAAGAGCTTGTGTTCAATGAAAGACAGCATGCAGATAGCAGAGGCAAGCCAAGGCCGGGAGGAAAAGACGCTAATATTTCCATCAAAAGCTTATACCCAGACATACAAAGAAATGCTAAGAATCAATAAGAAGAAAGTTTCCATCCTGAATTCTCAGGCAGAGGTTGTTTATGGCATGGATCTTTGCATATGATTTAACTTAGAAAACGCAACAGGGACCGTGGCTGTTACAGGATTGCACTTTGGTCAGTTGTATTTGAATAGCTGCAGTGTTTAATTATCTACTTGGTCATTATGGAAGAATTCTCAGCTGTGATTGGTGGCTGCGCCAGAATAGTATATTGCCTGTACACTTCTCTCTCCAGTGGATTTCTAATGGACCAAGTTTTCATAGTTTTGAGCCTGGGCAAGCGCTTACCCTTTTTAAAAGAGATGTGATTGAACTGCACAAAGTTGATCTGTTTTGAGAGATCCTTAATGTCCTTGAAGTGGTTTTTGTGGGTATAAAACAAATGGTAAGTTTGAATTGGTCCCTCTTGTAAGAGTTTTGAAATCAAGTCTGCTGAACGAAGTTATGCCCTTGCTCTAATTTTATATACTTCTATCAATCAGTATTGTGATACCTGAATTTATAAAGAAAATAGATTGAATAGCCACTACACTAACCAAATAGCCAAGAAGCACATGAAAATATGATCAAAAAGATTAGTCAGGAAAACGCAAATTAAAAATAACAAGATATCACTAAGTACTACCAAAATGGCTAAAATTTAAAAGATTAGAGCATTCCTACACAGGTGGTGGCTAGTGGTAAAGAATCCACCCGCCAGTGCGGGAGCCCTAAGAGACAATGGTTTGATCCCTGAGTCAGAAAGATCCCTTGGAGGGCATGGCAACCCACTCCAGTATTCTTGCCTGGAGAATTCCATGGACAGAGGAGCCTGACGGGCTACAGTCCATGGGGTTGCAAAGAGTTGGACACGACTGCAGTGACTTAGCATGCACGCACACTGCTGGTGGGAATGAAAACTTATACAGTCACTTTGGAAAATGTCTATCCTAAGCCCAAGAGGAAGGAGGACGTGAGGTAAGCTAAAGACACCTACATGGAACTTAATTTTAGCTTTATTCCTAGTAAGTCCAAATAGCAATCAGCTGGAGACCAGGTAAGCCGACCGTGGTATATTCTACAAAGAAAGGCTACATAACAATTAGAACAAAGCATTGATCACGACACTCAGCAGCAAAGATGAAACTCACAGACATTATGCCGGGTGCAAGAAGCCAGGGCAAAAAATACTGGATACAAATTCAAAATCAGGCAAAACTAAGATGACAGAGGTCAGACAGGTCACTTCTGGGCAGGAGAGGAGGGTTGAGGGAATTGACTGGGATGAACCACCAGGAAGCCTTTCCGGGGGCTGGAACATTCCACATGTTGCTCTGGGGGTGGGGGCGGTGCACACATGGGAAATTAACCCCACTGTACAACTATGGTTTGTACAAAACACGAACACACTGGCAACTGACAACTTTAAGGCAAATGACGAAGATGTTGACTCGAGTGAAGATTCCTGATACACCTTCACTAGGTCAGGAGCCAGGCCCCAATTCCACACAGGGGCAGCCCTGGGCCCCCAGGTGCTAGAAGGCACATGATTCATCCAGGAAAACCAAGGAGTACTTGAAAGCTGGCAGTTTATCCTGGCAGATAAGAAAAAGATTCATTTGTTAGTTTATCCAACGTAGAAAAAAGGCTACTGTGTATTGGGCAATTAAACATACAGGGGGGGTGTGTGTGCGCGCACGCGCGTGCACATGTGCCCATCCATATATGTGTATGTGCACAAATGGTCCGATTTTTCATACAAGAGGCTATTCTCCAGTAAAAGTGGGATTTCTTCACGGTGGAGAATCAGAGCTGACTGAAGTGCCTTGGAAAGTGAAATACTCAGAAACTGGGTAAAACCTGCCTCCTCTGAAGATGAGACTCCCACTTGCTTAGGTGTAGTTTCTCGTCTAACTGAATCAGTCGCTTTTTTTGTTCAAGGTGGATTTATGGTAATTCATAGTTGCTAGGGTTTCCCTGATAGCTCAGTTGGTAAAGAATTTGCCTGCAATGCAGGAGACCCCGGTTTGATTCCTGGGTAGGGAAGATCTGCTGGAGAAGGGATAGGCTACCCTCTCCAGTATTCTTGGGCTTCCCTGGTGGCTTAGCCGGTAAAGCATCCGCCTGTAATGTCAGAGACCTGGGTTTGATCCCTGGGTTAGGAAGATCCCCTGGAGAATGGAAAGGCGACCCACTCCAGTATTCTGGCCTGGAGAATTCCTTGGTCACAAAGAGTCAGACACGACTGAGTGACTTTCACATTCACTTTATAGCTGCTAATACTGCCCCGATCTATTTCTTTACTCTGAAAGCATAATCTGAGATAAGTCTATGTTTGTTTATATCTTTAAATTCATTACTTTAAAAGGCACTGCGCATTCATTTATTGGATGTTTATCAAATTCCTGCTATGTGTTATGTATCTAATTCATAACCAAACTCCAAGGTGGGAGGGGGGTCAAAGCATATACAACTGTAATGTAAAAAGAAAGAATTATGTTACGTCTTTGATAACTTTTTTGCCTCTCAAATGTAAATTTTATTCACATTAATTACTAGCAAAAGAGATTGAAACCGTCTTGGAAAATAACAGCTCTTTAAAGTAAAAAGATATTAAGCGTAAGGAGTTTAAGCAAGTTCCAGGAGATGGTGAAGGACATGGAAGCCTGGCGTGCTGCAGTCCATGGGCTCACAAAGAGACGGACATGACTGAACGACTGAACAGCAAAGCATAGTTCAAAAGTATCCATTGTTGTTTAGTCTCTCAGTTGTGTCTGACTCTGAAATCCCATGGACTGTAGCCCACCAGAATCTATTAATTAAATTCGGGTTATTGCCAGGAGATACTGGTTTACCAAAAATATACTTTATGTTTTTGGCTGCACCTTGTGAAATCTTAGTTCCCCAACCAGGAATTCAACCCAGGCCCTTGACAGTGAAAGTATGGAGTCCTAGCCACTGGACTGTAGGGAATTCTCAGATTTACCAAAAATATCAGTTTTGACTTGTAGCATGTTGTTGTTGCTGTTTTAGTCACTGACTCATGTCTGACCCTTTGCAATCCCATGGACAGGAGCCTGGTGGGCTACAGACTGTATGTAGCCCATGATTAGAGCACAGCTTATTATTATTAAATTGTTGTGCTATTTTTACACTCTGTAGCCCACCAGGCTCTTCTGTCCATGGAATTCTCCAGGCAAGAATACTAGAGTGGGTAGCCATTTCCTCCTTCATGGAATCTTCCCGACCCAGGGATTGAACTCACATTTCCTGCATTGACAGGCGGATTCTTTACTGTTGAGCCTCCAGAAAAGCCCGACTTGCAGCATATATGAGTGTTTTTCAATTTTAATCTGCATACGTAACATGGGGCACTTAGTACATTTGGGGTAAATGTGTAATTGTTAGTCGCTCAGTCATGTCCAACTTTGCAACCCCATGGACTGTAGCCCACCAGGCTCCTCAGTCCATGGGTATCTCCAGGCAAGAATACTGATGTGGGTCGCCATGCCCTCCTCCAGGGGATCTTCCCAACCCAGGGATCGAATCCACGACTCTTACGTCTTCTGCATTGGCAGGCGAGTTCTTTATCACTAGCCCCACCTGACAATCCAAATAATCCAGATGAGCTTACCCATCTCCATCTCCATCTCCAGGTTACCCTCCCACACACGTAACAAACAGATCTCCAATAAATGCCTGGCTTAGCCACAGAGGAAAAAACCAGCATCAAAACAATGATTTACCTCAAAACAAGAATCACAAATTCTAAGAAACTTTTAAAATAGTGCACTAGAACTCTATCCTATGCTGTTTCCAAGGGATGAGACTGAAGACTGTAATGGGCTTTATTTGTAAACAGTCTTAACTTCAGACTTATGTGCCACGTGTGGCATTTCAGGCTTATGTGGCACGTGGCAATTGTGTGTCGGTGGGCAGAATTCCTCCCGTGTTCCCGCAGTCCACTTGATACTGAGCTGTGCTTTAGTCATCTTTCTAAAAATGGCACAAAGTGCCTGGAGAGGTGGGGACCCGCCCCCCCTGGAAGCATGAAAGGCCAAGTGCTTGGTCACCTGTGAGCGATTTCTGCAGAACATGTTCCTGGGTTACTTGGGAGAGTGCACTGCTTAGCCCACAACGTCCAGTCCCTTTAAGATTCTGTGATTCCAGTTCCACCTCTCTGTCACCTGCTGGGTCTTTGGTAAATAACTCCTGAACAGAGGCACTTAAACTCATCCCAGGCTGTGATTTCTTTCCCTGTCATCACATGGTCAGCTGTGACGTTCCCATAACCCGCTGTGGAGGAAGGATGCAGCGAAGAGATCAAACGTGGCAGCGGCTCTCCAGGCCAAGGCGAGAAGCGAGACCCTTTGGTTCCTAGAACTGTGTTGCAGAACTCAGCAAAGAAGGCGAAGGGGAAGGACTAGTTAGCTGTGTGGACCTGGGTGAGACTAGCCATAGCAACGTCAACCTGCAGTTGCTTTCTCGTCTATAAAACACTTGATCTCAAATTGTCTCATCTGGCTCTCGTAACAACCTGGAGGCCGGACACATATGACTGACCCCATTTGACAGATGGGGAAACCAAGGCCCAGGGAAGCTGAAGCCTCTCAACATCAAGCCTGAGCTTCCTTCCAGGCTTCCAAGCTGCTCTGCTCAGGGGATGGAGGTGCAGCTGAAGCAGAGGGGTGCAAGTCACACCTGTCTCCTCCTCTGGAAAGTTAAAGGGCTGAGCTAGACAGGTGCTTTTGTTTCTTTTAGACCTAAACGCCTCACTTCTCCAGGCAGGGTTGTGCCAAACCAGAAAACGAAACAACTGGGAAGCCTTGGTGGGAGAGGCACTGGGGAGAAGACGCCAACAGTCAAAATTTCTTTACAAGTTAGTCATTTCCTCCCGGACATCCTTCTTGTTCTGACCTCTTCATCTCTACCTCTGTCACCCACTCATGCCAATAAATGCGTCATCACCTGCAAATCCAGCTAGAGATGTGTACAAATAGCACTTCCTTTGTGTCCTGCTCCCAGGACAAGGATAAAAGTCATATTCATATGAGGGTCAGTTTGCATGAGGGTCACGTATGTTCACATCAAGCCTTGGAGGTATTCAGTTCTCTTTCCTCAGTCAGCTCCAGTTCTTTGGGGTGCCCTTAGGGCCGCCAAGAATTTGGGACCCTCCTTTTGTAGAGTAATAGCCGGAGACTCTCTTTCAGATTTGTCTGTTTCATCCCAAGATGCAGGATTCCAGATGCTGCTTCCAACCCCTGAAAACCCCCACAGTGAACAGGCAGAGTTACTCTTGCAAGCTACCCAAGTCAGACTTCTTTTCCCTAAAGACTATTCTTAGGCTGTTATTTCCTCGTTTGTTGCTTCCATTATATTATTGTTTCTACACTTAAATTTCCCTGAACAATACTATGGTGTGAATGTTTGTGTCCTCCCAAAATCCATATGTTAAAATCTAGTGCCCAGCGCAATGCTTTTAGGAGGTGGGGCCTTTGAGAGGTGATTAGGCAAGAGAGTGGAGCCCTTATGAATGGGATTGGTGCCCTCCTACAAGGCAGACCATTTGCCCTCTCCACTATGTGGAGGTCACAGCTAGAAGGCACTGTCTACAAATGAGAAATCACCCTGTTACTGGATGTTACAAAAGAAAACGTGACTGAATAGAGACTATGCCATGTTCATGGGTTAGAAAATACATACCGTAGGCAAAAGGCAAGGCAAGCTGGAAGGACAATATGGAGGACTTACCCTCCCAGATGTCCAGTCTTATCATAAATGTGTTGGAACTAAGAGAATATGATAGTGACACAGGTTAGAGCCTGAAACTAGTGAATCCACAGGATCAATCCAGTAACTGTCTCCCTGTATATATGACTCGATATGTGATAAAGGGAGCCTTAGAAATCAATGGAGAAGGATGGAAAAAGAAAATGAAAGTGTCAGTTGCTCAGTCATGTCCGACTCTTTGCAACCCACCAGGCTCCTCTGTCCATGGGATTCTCCAGGCAAGCATACTGGAATGGATTACCATTCCCTTCTCCAGGGGATTTTCCCGACCCAGGGACAAAACCTGGGTCTCCCACATTGCAGGTAGATTCTTCACTATCTGAGCCAGCAGGGAAGCTCAGTGAAAGGCAGGCTTACTAATAAATGGTGGAAGGACACTGACTATCCATAGGGAAATAAAAGAAAACTAGTTTTCATGTTGCACAACAAATATCCAACAAAATTCAGGCAGGTTAAAAGTCTAATTATAAAAGGCAACCTATAAAAACCCTTAGAAGAAGATATACGGAAATAACTTCATAGCCTCAGAGTAGGGAGGATTTTTCAGACCAGACACAAAGAAGCACAAACCATACAGGAAATAAATAATATATTTAGGTTTTCTACACCACCAACAAAGAAAAAGTGAATAAGACCACAGCCTGGAAGATATGTGCAACAAAGAATACAGAGACTTTTAGCCAGAAAGTATAAGAATTCCGACGAAACGGTGGCGGGGTGGGGAGGGGAGCAAGCAAACACTAAAAGAAAAATATTCAAAAGCTATTAAGTAAAATATAGAATTACCATGTGACTCAGCAATTCCACTCATCAGTGTATATTCCACTCCTAGGCGTGACCCAGCAATTCCACTCCTAGAAATGAAAACATACGTCCATACAAAACTTTATACACAAAAGTTCATAGCAGCCATCACTTGTAATAACCAGAAAAGTAGAAACAAACTAAATACCCCTTACCTGCTTGCTAAACAAAACGTGGCACATCCTTACAATGGACTATTATTGAATCTTGAAAGCATCATGCTGAGTAAAAGAATCAGCTGCAGAGGACCACATACTATACGATTCCATTTCTATGACAACTCCAGAATGAACCAATCTGTAGACAGGAAGTGGACTGGCGGTTGGCAGGCGAGTTTGGAGGAGCGAGGGTAAGGGTTTCCTTTTACTCATGCTGTAAACTGATTGAGGTGATGTTTGCACAGTTCTGTGAATATGCTAAAAGCCACTGAATTGCACACTTTAAATGGGTGAATCGTATCTCAAAAAAGCTGCTCTTGGGGATCCCAGGTGTCTCCGTGGTAAAGAATCCGCTAGTCAGTGCAGGAGTTGCAGGAGATGGGGGTTAGGTTCCTGGGTGAGGAAGATCCCCTGGAGGACCAAATGGCAACCTACCGCAGTACTCTTGCCGGGATAATCAGAGGCGCGAGCCACGCAGGCTACAGTCCATGGGGTCACAGAGAGCTGGACACAACTGATGCAACTGAGCACGCGTGCACACAAAGCTATTCTTGAATATTTCTTATCTAAATGGATAATTCACAGAAGAGAAAAATCCAATGAACACTTGAAAGATGGTCACCTGCAGCACTAATGAGGAAAAGGCAAGTGAAACAATGAGGCAGAATTTCGTGCTCATCGTACCAGCAAAAATCTCAAAGACTAGCAGTGCCAAGCATGGGCAAGAGAGTAGAGAAGCAGGGAGCTTCCAACACGCTGCTGGAGGGAAGTTGATGTCCCCTCATCAAAAAACTCTGGGGATGTCGAAAAAGGGTGAAGATGCTCACACTCTCCAAGTCAACAATCCCACTTGCAGACAGAGACCCTGGAGAGAGCCTCATGTGGAAGTTCCAGAAGACACAGCAAAAGGATCTGCGGCAAAGTCTGCTACCCTGAAATGTGGGGACACAGAAGTCAGTTCAGCGGTGGGCAGGTAAGCTGTGGCATGGGAATATGGGAGAGTACGGCGCCACAGGTCCCGTGGCAAACCTCACAAATATGATCTTGAATCAAAAAGTTGCAGACTAAGCATGCACACTATCATGTCATTTATATAAAGTGTGAAAGTATGCACAGCAGAACTATGTGTCGTGTATGGAACCTTACATACATGACAATAAGATTAATCTCCTCTAAATTCATGTGAGTTGCTCCCTCTGAGAGGGAAGAAGTAAGAGGAGCTCCTGAGTGTCCAGCCAGGGCAGGCTGGATCTATTACGGTTTGTGCAATAGAAACAGGCTGGTGTGGGTATCATCTCATGTGAAGACGAGTCAAATTGGAGGTGGGTGATTACTGAGTTGTTCTCTACTATATCTTTCGAATCTTCAACATTTTTGAGAAAAAGCATTAGTATCCATTGCCGTCCTAAAGGAAATCAGTCCTGAATATTCATTGGAAGGACTGATGCTGAAACTCTAATATTTTGGCCACCTGATGCAAAGAACTGACTCATTTGAAAAGACCCTGATGCTGGGAAAGATTGAAGGTGGGAGGAGAAGGGGGCAGCAGAGGATGAGATGGTTGGATGGCATCACCGATTCAATGGACACGAGTTTGAGTGAGCTCCAGGAGATGGTGATGGGCAGGGAAGCCTGGCTTGCTGCAATCCATGGGGTCGCAAGGAGTCAGACACAACTGAGCGACTGAACTGAACTGATCCATTGCTACCCTGCAATGTTCCCATGAATACATATGTGTTAATGTGGAGACCCCCAGGCAGCTCCCTGTGGTGGGTGGTGTCCAGAGAGACCAGAGCCTGGCTGCCAAAGACCAGGGTCCTGATGGGGTGAGGCAAGGGGTCAGGGAGAGTGGAAGTTGGGAACTCAGCAGTCAGAACAATGGATACCGGGCGCCCCAGAAGGTAGACCTCAGGTAGGAGCGGGTCAGGGAGCAACCACCAGTGGCCAGAAGGGCTTCAGCTAAAAGCAGAAATCAGAAAAAGGACACATCCAGAGATGAGCACCAGACAGAACAAGAGAGAGGCAGGCAAGAATCCGTGTGCTCGCAGTGAAACACGGAGGATGAGGAGAGGGTTCTGGGCCTAAGACCACTGTTTAGAAAATGTACACACGCAGCGTATGCTGAGTAACCAGGAAGGACGGGCAAGAGGAACCACGTCTCCTCTCTCAGGAAGCCTGGGGCCTCTGCCTGGGGAGGATGGGCCAGGTGCACAGATCACAGTAATTCAAAGCAAAGTGTTCATGTAGTCGGAGGGCTCTGTGTGGAGCCCGAGAGACAAAGAGAGAATGCTGCAGTGACGTGGAGGCCACCATCACCCAGCAGGACCCGATGAGGCCTTCCCAGAACAGACCCCCACTGCATCCTCTGCTGCCTTTTGTCTGTAGAAAAACTTCAGTCAAGGCATAAATTTAATCAGAGAAGTCAGAAAATGCAGGAAGAAAGGGAAACAGTCAAGCAAGATAAAAATACTTTATCCATTAAACAAAGTTCAGTTCAGTTCAGTCACTCAGTCGTGTCCGACTCTTTGAGACCCCATGAATCACAGCACGCCAGGCCTCCCTGTCCATCACCAACTCCCAGAGTTTACCCAAACTCATGTTCATCGAGTTGGTGATGCCATCCAGCCATCTCATCCTCTGTCGTCCCCTTCTCCTCCTGCCCCCAATCCCTCCCAGCATCAGGGTCTTTTCCAGTGAGTCAACTCTTCGCATGAGGTGGCCAAAGGATTGGAGTTTCAGCTTCAGCATCACTCCTTCCAATGAACACCCAGGACTGATCTCCTTTAGGATGGACTGGTTGGATCTCCTTGCAGTCCAAAGGACTCTCAAGAGTCTTCTCCAACACCACAGTTCAAAAGCATCAATTCTTCGGTGCTCAGCTTTCTTCACAGTCCAACTCTCACATCCATACATGACCACTGGAAAAACCATAGCCTTGACTAGACGGACCTTTGTTGGCAAAGTAATGTCTCTGCTTTTGAATATGCTATCTAGGTGGGTCATAACCTTCCTTCCAAGGAATAAGCGTCTTTTAATATAATGGCTGCAGTCACCATCTGCAGTGATTTTGGAGCCCCCCAAAAATAAAGTCTATTTCCACTGTTTCCCCATCTATTTCCCATGAAGTGATGGGACCAGATGCCATGATCTTCGTTTTCGGAATGTTGAGCTTTAAGCCAACTTTTTCACTCTCCCCTTTCACTTTCATCAAGAGGCTTTTTAGTTCCTCTTCACTTTATGCCATAATGGTGGTGTCATCGGCATATCTGAGGTTATTGATATGTCTCCCGGCAATCTTGATTCTTCAGGGAAAACAGATAATATTCTGAGCCATGTCCTTTGAGCTGTTGATCAGGTACTGAAACCCCCACCAGGTGGGAGAAGTCAATTGCAAGCTGCCCACAAGCACGTTAGATGGGTTGAGAAGCACATCAGATGGGTTGGCAGCAGCAGGTTGATGATGCTGACACCCTACTACTTCACCACCGGCCAATCAGAAGAGTGCCACGAGCTGACCACGCCCCGCTCCTTGACTCCGGGTGGGACACACGGTCTTGAGGGCATTTGCCTGCCGGGGCCGGCTTTGCCTGGCAAATTTCCACTTCGCCCAACTCTGTTTCCGAGATTTCATCCAGCACAGGTGAAGAAAGGCCAAATCTCGGCAACAACATCAACAAAGTTCCTCCCCAGGCTGCTTGCCCAGCTTCCTGACCATTAGGGAAGGCAGACAGCTGCCCGGCAGCAGCCCGCCCCAATGAACACACGCAGAAACTAAGAGGCAGCGAGGCCCCAAGAGTCGACCAACCAGGAGCAGAGAAGGAGGAAACCTACATTCTCCGATGTGAAGGAAGGGGGCTTGCTCCCTGAACGGAATTCACCCCAGTCGGAACATTCAAGAAAGGCTTCCTGGGGGAAGCAGCATTTGGTGAAAAAGGCTTTTCACAGGCGGAGGAAGAGAAGACCAAAGCAGAAGAGATTCATGCCAGGGCCCCCTGGGGCAGGGGTGTGGAGACAGGGGGTAGAAAGCCCAGTTTCATTCTTGGAACCAACGGTGCCTCCTGCACATAAGAGCAGTGTCAGCACGAACACGCCGAGTGTGCCACAGGACAGGTGTGCCCCCATGGGTGGTGTCCAGGTTACAGCCTGGAGAGAAAGGGGCATCCTGGCGAGGGGTTGGAGGCCGTGCTGGGTCGACTCCTGAGTGGGTCTGGACATGGGCGACAAGTCCCTTAGGAAGGTCCCCACAACGGATCACAGGGAGTCTCTGAGGTGTCTCCACGTCAGGTCGTCGATAGGATGAAAGGGTGCCTTGTGTCACTGAGAAGAGTTTTCTGTGGGTGCTGAGTCTCCCTGACCATGACCCTGGGGCTTTCCAGGGTGGCAGTTCTCCTTCCTGGACTCCCTCCTCCCACCCTTGTCTTGTCCCAAACACAACACACTCTGTGCAGAAAACATTAATTTTTCATATCCTCAATTTTTTTAATGTGATTTTAATTCTGTGTCCCTTAATAAACACTACGCAAATCCCATATTCAGAAAAAGTTTACAACTGTCTGCCTCTCCAATTGCCAAGCGTCCCAACACCACTCCGGTCTACCCTGTGGATGTGCTAAAATCCACTGGACTGCGCACTTTGAAACGGTGCATTTTTATGACGTGTGGAATCTAACTCAATAAAAAGAAACGAAGAGAAACCAGCATAAAACAGCTGTCATGGGTCTGCGAATGGAAGCGTTTCAAGCTGAGTATAACAGTCGATTTTTAGCTACTGTGCTATTTCAGAAAAATTATAAGTGAACATTCAAACTAAAATCGCCAAAATTTTATTCTACCTAAGCTGTCGAGCGACATGGTTTTCACCCAAGATTTCCCACTTCTCTCTTCTGGTTTTGACTGGAGGAAATTTAAAAATTATGTCATCCTGTGGCATTGAGGTTGCCCGTCTGCTCGCTGTGTAGATAACATCAGGAAAGAGCGATGGAGGAAAAAGCGAAGAGCAAACACAAGAGGCCTCGGGGCAGAGGGGGTGGTCAGGCAGCCTCAGGGGGTGGCGCTTAAGGTGGGACCCCAGAGAAGTCAGGTGGCTTCTGAAGTCGGGCGGGTGAGAGCGGTCTGGAAACGACAAGGCTCCCAGTCACCTCAGATCCAGAGCATGGAGGCTGCCAGTGTCTCAGGAGAAGTGGCAGGGAATGTGGGTGTTGAACTTGAGACTGAACTACACGAAACCGACCGCTGTCCCAGCCCCGAGGGAGTTTCCTCCTCCCAAAAAGCATTTAGGAAGTTTCACGCCATCGGAAGGATGGAGGTTTTGACTCATGTCCACTCAGTGCTTTCCTGATTAGATAATTTTGGGGAGTTTAAAGAGAAAAAAAAGGTCAGTCCTCACCATAACTTAGTCCTGTTCGGAAGCTCTTTAACAAAGGGGTTGGGGTGGAGGGAGGTGGTAAACAGAATGAATCATTATTTTCAAATTGCAAGACAAAAATGCAGACCAGTTACGGCAGCAAAAACCAGGAAACTGAGATTTTTGTCAGGAAAAACTGGGAATCCTTTAGGAAGGTGGGGAGGCCTCTTAGCCTTTCTTTGTGCCGAGGGCTCCCTGGTGATGTCAGTGGTGATCGCACAGATGGCCACGTGCAAAGCCCCAGGGCCTGGGAATGTGACCTTACTGGAAAGGGGGCCTTTGCAAATAAAATTAAGTTAAGGATCTCAAGGTGAGATCATCCTGGATTTAGGGTGTCCTTATAAAAAGAGAGGACTCGGCCACATGCACGGGGAGGCAGAGATGGGAGTGAGGCAGCACAAGACAAAGACCACCAGGGTGGCCGGTGGCCACCAGAAAGCAAGCACAGAAAGTGCGGAGTGCATTCCCCTTCACGGCCGGCCAACACCTTGACTTCAGACTTCTGCCTCCAGAGCTGTGAAAAAACACACTTCTGTTGTCTTAAACCCGCCCCCCCTCCAGCTTTTAGCAATTCGTTACAGCATCCACAGGAAACTCCTTGTAGAGGTTCCATAGCAATCTGGTGAGGCTTAATGGGCCCCTTGTCAAGAAGGTCTCTGAAATGTGAATATAATAAAATGTACAGGATTGAGGAAACAAAAACAAAACCAGCTGCACTGAAGTACACGTCTCTCTCTGATAATGGAAGACACCCCGGGGACCCTGATAACTGGTGACTTCCATGTATCAGAAACACTTAAGAATAGCCACTTGGCCAGGGGAGGGGGTCACCTGTCACTGGAGACTGTGTATGAATTCCGCCGTAAACACAGCGGGGTCCCGAGGCTTCCTCCCTGGGACGTTCACACTAAAATGCAATGCCAAGCTTTGGTGCCAATGTGAAACCCCGAACAATGGCTTTGAACAGGCATAAAGGGATACAAACCATTTCTGTCAAACATCGTCTATTGAACTTCCTGGTGAAAGCCACTAGGGCCTTGCACACCTTTACCTCTGGGAATGGGTGCACAGCTGACTCGTCAAGGGGCCCAGGGGCCTCCAACACAGGATCCGCTCAAGTCTTGGCTGTGCCCAGAGCATGGCCTGCTGTGGATCAGGGTTCCTCGCCCTGAAGTGGGATCCAATATTCATAACCAGGTGGGAAAAGGATTGTGATGACCAGCCTCTCAACAAATACTGTTTTGCATTCAAAATATTCAAGATACTCTTGCCCTAAAATCACCACCGCATTCAGAAACCCCAAAGGAGCAACAGTGTCAGCATCAAATCAGTGTCCCCTGGTCTGTGTACTCAGCAGGAAGACTGATCACCAGTTGGCTGTGGTCAAACACTTGGGAAGATGGTTAGCTTGGAGAAAAAGAGAGAACTCCCAGAAACAATCACCAGAATCAGCACGACATCAAACTACAGATGCCTTGGCCCCTGCAGCACTTCCCCTTCCCCTCCTCCAGGGAGCCACAGCCTCAGAACACCCCGTAAACCTTACTGTGACATCCAGACAGGTAGTGGGAGGGCCTGCCACACACTGAGCCTCACTTGTAGTAACAGGGTGAACAGAACCCAAAACTAGCCCGCAAGGTTTCCCATCCCGATCCCTGGATTATGAAGGGATGAGACACCACACCCTGACTTTGTTAACTTTTGGGGCAGATGGAGTTTGGCAGGTGTAATTAAGGTTACTCATCTGTTGCCCTTGAGTGAATCGAAAGGGAGATGATCTGGGTGAGCCTAATCAAATCACATGGACCCTTAAAAGGCAGAGAATTTTCTCCAGCTGGTGGCAAAAGGGGAAGTCAAAGAGTCAAAGCATGAAGGGGCCCCGTGGAAAGCATGAGAAGGGATGTGCATGGCATCTGGGAGCAGAGACTGGTCCCGGATGACCTCCAGCAAGGAAACAGAGACCTTCCGTCCTACAGCCACAAGGACCCAAAGTCTGCCAACAAACTGGGTGAGCTTTCCCTATCCGAGCCTCCAGATGAGAATGCAGCCCAGTTGACACCTTGGCTGAAGCACGTGAGACCCTGAGCAGAGAACACATTTGGGTCCCTATGAACTTCTGACCTACAGAATCAAGATGACAAATGGGTGTTGCTGAAAGTGACTAAGTTTGTGGCAACTTGTTATCCAGCAGTAGGAAACAGACACAAGTAACATTCCATCAGGAGTATGCCAGCTGCTTGACCAGCTAGAACAGCTCAATTCATATAGGGAGGGTGCAGCAAGGAGTCCACACGGCACCTGTTACTGATGGTCCCATCTACTCCTTCTCCATCCAACAGGGCAGCCACCAGCCACATGTGGACATCACATATTTGAAACGTGACTGGTATACAATATACCAGATTTCGGAGACTCAGTATAAGAAAAAAGAATGTAAACTATCTCTTTAACACCATTTATATTGATTACATGTTGAATTGATAATATTATGATTCTACTGGGATAAATGAATCTATATTATTAATGTTGCTGTTGTTTAGTTAATAAGTCATGTCCAACTGTTTGCAACCTCATGGGCTACAACATGCCAGGCTTCCCTGTCCTTCCACTATTTCCCAGAGTTTGCTCAAACTTATGTCCATTGAATCAGTGATGCCATCCAGCCATTTCATCCTCTGTTGATCCCCTTCTCCTCCTGTCTTCAATCTTTCCCAGCATCAGGGTCTTTTCAAATGAGTCAGTTCTTTGCATCAGGTGGCCAAAATATTGGAGCTTCAGCTTCAGCATCAGTCTTTCCAATGAATATTCAGGGTTGATTTCCTTTAAGATAGACTGGTTTGATCTCCTTGCTTTCCAAGGACTCTCCAGAGTCTTCTCCAGCACCCCAGTTTGAAAGCATCAATTCTTCAGCACTCAGCCTTCTTTATGGTCCAACTCTAACATCCGTACATGACTACTGGAAAAACCATAGCTTTGACTAGATGGACCTTTGTTGACAAAGTGAAGTGTCTGCTTTTAAAAACACTGTATAGGTTTGTCAGAGCTTCTCTTCAAAGGAGCAAGTGTCTTTTAAAACCTGCCACTGTTTCCATTTTTCCCTCCTCATATGCCATGAAGTGATGGGACTGTATGCCATAGTTTTTTGAATGTTGAGTTTTAAGCCAGCTTTTTCATTCTCCTCTTTCACCTTCGTCAAGAGGCACTTTAGTTCCTCTTCACTTTCTGCCGTTAGAGTAGTATCATCTGCATATCCAAGACTATTGATATTTCTCTGGGCAATCTTGATTCCAGCTTGTGAATTATCCAACCTAGCATTTCGCATCATGTACTCTGCATATAAGTTAAATAAGCATGGTGACAATATACAGCCTTGATGTTATATAAACATTGATTTCACCTATTTGTTTTTAGTTTTTAAATGTGACTTCTAGAAAATGTTAACGTAGGCCTATGAGTCTAATATTTCCACTGGACAGAGATGATCTAGGTATCATCTCCTGTAATCTTCCTAGCTCCCCTGTGGGGTGGGTGCTACCCAGTGGTCCAGAGGAGAAAACTGAGACTTTACAGAGTGAACTGATCAACATCAGAGGGTGAGGGAGTGAACCGGAGACGGGAGCCAGGTTCACCAGAGCCCAAATCCCACTCTCTCCCAGGTTGGCAGGGGACCCTCTCAAATGACCGCAAAGGTCTGCATTCTCAACAAAGGCTGCTCATGCCTTAAATCAAACAAACGGCTGCAGATGGTGACAAAGCCACAAGCAGATCAACTTAGGGAAGTATTTTGGGGTCGGAGGAGACCTTCCACCACCCTTCAGATTTTACTCTAAGAACTCACTCTGATAAGCCCAAGGAAATAGATCTTAGAAATGAGAGCTGAAGCAGTCATTAGGAAAATTTGGGGGTTCTTGGTCTCCTTTTCTGTGATATCCAAGGACAAGTTATAAGAAAAGAAGGTTTAGGGAATTCCCTGGTGATCTAGTGATTAGGACTTCACACTTTCACTGCCAAGGGCACATGTTGGATTCTTAGTTGGGGAACTAAGATCCCACAAGCTGAGCAGCACAGCCAAAAATAATTTTTTCAATTAAAAACAAAAGGTAAGAAAGGTTATTGAATGTCCACTGCCAGATGAATAGATAATGAAGAGATAGTGCATATATACAATGGAACACTACTCAGCAATTAAAAAAAGAATGGAATAATGCCATCTGCAGCATGGATGCAGCTAGAGACTATCATACCCAGTGAAGTAAGACAGAAAGACAAACATCGTCTGATATCACTTTTACGTGGAATCTAAAATATGGCACAAATGAGCCTGTCTGCAAAGCAGAGACAGACTCAGAGACACAAGGGGATAGACTTGTGGTTTTCAAAGGGGAGGGAGGTCGGAGACAGAAGGACTCATAGTTTGAGACTAGCAGAGACAAACTATTATATTGATATATAGGCTGGATAAACAACAAGCTCCTGCTACAGAGCACGGGGAACTATATTCAACATCTTGTGATAAACCAGAATGGAAAAGAATGTGTACGTATAACTGAACCACTCTGCTGCACAGCAGAAGCTAACGCAGCCCAGCAAGTCAACCACTGTGTGTGTGTTAGTCGCTCAGTCTTGTCCAACTCTTGTCCATACGACCCCGTGGACAGTAGCCCCCTAGATTCCTCAGTCCATGGAGTTCTCCAGGCAAGAATACTGGAGTAGGTAGCCATTTCCTTCTCCAAGGGATCTTCCAAATCCAGGGATCAAACTGGGTCTTCTGCTTTGCAGGCAGATTCTTTACCACCTGACCCACCAGGGAAGCCCAAGTCAACCACACTTCAATTGTACAAAAGAAAGAAAAGAGAGGTTATGATCCATCTTTATAAATGCCTTTCATAAGCCCTGCTGCTGCTGCTAAGTCACTTCAGTCGTGTCCAACTCTGTGCAACCCCATAGACGGCAGCCCACCAGGCGCCCCCATCCCTGGGATTCTCCAGGCAAGAGCACTGGAGTGGGTTGCCATTTCCTTCTCCAATGCATGAAAGTGAAAAGTGAAAGGGAAGTCGCTCAGTTATGTCCGACTCTTTGAAACCCCATGGACTGCAGCCTACCAAGCTCCTCTGTCCATGGGATTTTCCAGGCAAGAGTACTGGAGTGCAGTGCCATTGCCTTCTCCGTCATAAGCCCTAGCATTTCAATTACTAATATATGGGTAAATATGTTGGTTATTTTGATGTAAGTTCCACCCAATATCGTTTCAATTACCCAAAACAAGGCTGCAGAGGAGCCGGCCCATTGGGCTCGTCCTGCTATGGACACAGTCTGGGAAAAGAACAGGCAGTGGTGGCCTGTGCCCAGCAGGACACAATCCCTCCACCTCTCTGAAGGCCAGCCCCTCAAGGGATCGGGGGCCAGGGTCACCCTTGACACCAGGAGAAACTGAGGGTTACTTTAGGAAGTGGTGGCTTACAGAGGTGGCTCCATCCCTCATAATCACTCACTGTTTATCTGTTTTCAGTCTATCTGTTGATCTTAGTAATATCTTACGCTGCTAGTGTCCCATTTCAATTCATATTCAATTTGCCCTGCTTCGTAGCAAATGTTGATCATTTACAATTCAGTGATCACTGTGTCAAGGATGCTGAGTTACAAACTCCTTTCTTAGAAAAGTTGTTACTGTGATTGCCATGCCTATCATCAAGGACTCAAAGATCTGCCAGGCATGCCACCTCCCAGGAGGCCTCCTGGAATTGTCCTTGGGGTGGAGGTCGGGGGAGGTGGGATGCTATTGGTAGGGGGATCTCCAGGGTCATGTTTTGAAATTTGCTGTAGACTTGTTTTTGCTAATAACATGTGATACTCTTGGTTACTTCTCAAAAACTCTTGCTTCAAAGATGCTGACCTTGCTCACATGGACTGTGGCTCCAGCAAGGAACTAGGGTCCTTCCTGCACATCCCGGGATAGGCTGAGCATGACCCTGGAGACTGTGCTTCCTTCTGAGTCACACGACCATGCCGGGGTGACTGTGGGTCGGGAAAGACAAACACCCAACTCAAGCCCCAAGAGCTCTACAAGCTGATCATCATTTACATTGGAGATGAACTGAAATTCTTTGTTTACAAAATTATGGCTCTGCCCTTGAGCCTTTGTATATTTTAATTTTTATCAAGGGTTTTAACCTGCTGGCATCTCATGTGGGCTAACTTTGGGTGCATTAATCTGAGTCCATCCTCGGCTTAGAATTGGAAGGGGATGCTGGAATCCCCTCGATCCCCTCCTTCCCACAGTGGTCCACTGATTACCTGATTTATACACATATATTCTCAGAAGCAAGATTCCTAGTAACCAAAAGGCTGAAACCACCCAAATGGTCACTGATGGACAAAGGAATAAACAAACGCAGTCTGTCCATACAACTATTATTGCCTTAAAAAGGAAGGAAATGCTGATACACACTACATCATGGATGAGCCATAAGGACATTGTGCTAAATGAAAGGAACCAGACACAGAAGGACAAATACTGTGTGATTTTGCTTACATGAGGTATAATCAATAGGCAAATGCAGAGACACAGAAAGCAGGGCCCGGGGAGGAAGTAGGGGGAGTCGGTGTTTAACAGGGAGCATTTCAGTTCGGGAAGATGAGAAAGTTCTGGAGGTAGATGGTGGTGATGGTTGTACAACAACGTAAATGCACTTGATGCCACTCAACTGCATGCATAAATGTAGCTAAAATGATACGCTTTATGTTGTGTATATTTTACTACAATTTTTAAAATTTTAATACTTCAGCAACAGGAAAACAGGTCAGATGTAATCTTCAACTGATAGATGTTAACCTTTTGAGAATGAACACTTTCCAATTCTGAAATGCTGAACCAGTAGCTAGCCAGGGAATGCAGCACGGTGGGGAAAAAAATGAAATCGCTATTTTCTTGATCTTGAGTAGGAGAAAAACACTGGATATAAATACATATTTTGGATGTAAAAATATTTTTTAAAATATGTGAAAAATTTTTGAGGAGTTGAAAGAGAATATAAAGATCAATTTCCATGTGAGTCTGTAAACTGCTTGTTTTCACTTTCCAGTTCTTTTGCTTCCCTGTTCTTCACTGTGGATCTCACTTAGGGCAATCCCCTACTAAAATGGTTTTATTTTTTTTATAAAGATACTTCTAGGAAATTTCCACACTGTAGAAAAGCATAGGAAAAAAATTAAAATTCCCCCAAGTTAAATCACTCAATATAAACACCATCAACATTTGGATAACATTGTTCCAAATCCCTAGCTGGTCTAAGGGTTGGAGGTAGGCATTAGTTGGATAGATTAGTAGGCTAGACAAATGATTGATAGGTGGGTGGATAGATAGATAATGGATAGATGATAGAGTGATGATGATAAACAGATAAAATTTACATAAATAGAATCATTATATTTATTTTCTCAGAGAAACACTGTATAGATCATTCCATGTTAAAGTATATATATCTATCTTCAGAATATATGATGATAAAATTCACCAAGAAGATGAAACAATCTAAATGTGTAGGCACCTAGCAACACAGAATCAAAATAAGTGAAAAAATAAATTGAAATGAAAGGAGAAATAGTCAGATTCTAAAACTATACTTTAGGGAATTCCCTGGCAGTCCACTGGTTAGGACTTGGCATTCTCCCTGCCAGAGCCCAGGTTCGCCGATCCCTGGTTGGGGAACTAAGATCCCAAAAGCAGTGTGGCACAACAAAAATAAATAAATTATACTTGGAGTCAGGACTATAAAAGAGCTGAACAGCATAGTAAACAACTTAACCTAACCAACACTTACAGAACAGCCCATCCAGCAAAAGAAAACTCTAAAGATGGACCATGGCCTCAGCCACACAACAAACCTTAACAAATTTAGAATAACTGAAATCACACAAAGGAGGTTCTCTGACCACAGTAGAATTAAACTACAAATTAATGACAAAAAAAAAATGCTTAGAACCCTCCCCACAGAAAAAATATGTGGAAATTAAACACACACCTAAATAATCCCTGGGTCAAAAAGTAAGTCACAAGGGAAATTATAAAATGTTTGGAATGGAATAAAAATGAAAATACAAAATATCAAAATCTGCAGGATGCCAGTAAAGCAGTGCTTAGAGGAAAGAATAGAGACAGTCAGATGCTTATATTATAAAAGAAGGTAGTTTTCAAATAAGTAATCTAAGCCTAAGAAATGAGGAAAAAGGAGAAGAACAAATTAAACCCAACCAAGCAAAATGAGAGGAAAAAATAAAGACAGGAACAAGTGTGAATTAAATTAAAAAAGAAAAACAGAAGATAAAATCAATAAAACCAGAAGTTGTTTCTTTGAAAAGATCAAGAAAATTGAGAAACCTCTAGCCAGACTGCCCAAGAAAAAAAGAGGAAAGACAAACATCACCAAAATAAGGAATACCATGTTATCTCAGTGATGTTAGACAAAGAGCAAAGCAATGCTATAAACAACTCTGTAAGCAATTTGACAACTTGGATGGACTTGACCAATTTCCTTCAAGAATGCAGACTATCAAAACTCACTCAAGAAGTAGATATTCTAACTAGTCCTGTATTGAAAGAAATCGAGTTAAAAATAATCTTCCAAGAAAGAAATCCCAAGCCCTTTTCCAAACATTCAATAAAGGAATAATACAAATTCTACAGTCTTTTCCAGAAAAATAAAAGATGGGAAAATTCCCATCTCATTCTGTGCAGCCCAAACCAGAGGAATAATACACAAGAAAGGTAAACGATAGCCCAATATCCCTCATGAATATAGGCACTAAAGTCCTCATCGAAATATTAGCAAATCGCAGCCATTCATGAGAAAAACACACATCAACGCCAAGTAGAATCTAGCCTGGAATTCTAGGCTGGATCAACATGAGAAAATCAAGCAATTAGCAGATTAAAGAATAAAAACCACCTCAGTATCTGGATAGATACGCAAAATGCATTTGATTAAATTTAACATCCACTCATGACATAAAAAAAAAAAAAAAAACAGCAAATTAAGAATACAGGGAAACTTCTCTAACCTGATAGAGGACATTTACAGAATCCCGACAGCTAACATTATACTTACTATTTAAAAAACTGAATGCTTTCCCCCTAAATTCAGGAATAAATTCAAGCAAGTCCACCCTCTCCCTACAGAACTGAAAACATGTCATTCCAAAAATCAGTACACAAAACTTACAGCTTTGGCTTTGCTCATAATTTCTCAAAAACAAAGATATGGAAATCCTTCAGTGGATGAATAGATAATGACATTGTGATGTGTTTCCACGTAGTGGTATAGTACACCGTACATTTCCACTTGACAGAATGTTGTTTAGTTGCTAAGTTGTGTCAGACTCTTTTGCGACCCCATGGACAGAAGTCTGCCAGGCTCGTCTGTCCATGGAATTTCCCAGGCAAGAATGTTAGAGTGGGTTGTCCAACCAGAGGTCCATGGTTGCCTTGGATTAGGGACAGAGGGGGAGTTCAGACTACAAAGGGGCAGCCTGAAGATCGGAGGGGGTGGCGGGGGCGCACTGTCTCCTGGTCTGGTGTGGCTGCAGAGCCTCACATAGTTATGAAAACATACAGACTTGTATCTCAAAAAAAGTGAAACTCACTACATGCGTGCGTGTGTGCCAAGTCGCTTCAGGCATGTCTGACTCTGTGTGATTCTATGGACTGAGGCCCCCTAGGTTCCTCTGTCCCTGGGATTCTCCATGCCCGCCTCCAGGGCATCTTCCCAGCCCAGGTCTCCTGCATCTCCTGCACTGGCTGGTGGGTTCTTTACCACTAGCGCCACCTGGGAAGCCTGAAACTTAGTATATGAAAACTTTTAAATACATCTTATAGAAGCTAGACACACACACACACACACACACACACACACACACACACACTTCTATTTTCTAGCCATCCTCCCAGCTGCATTCTTACAGATAAACTTTAGATTAATTGTGGGGTTTTTTTTTTTTAAGCTCACACATAATTTGCTTTGAACTGTACTGAATTACAGCTAATTCATGAGAAACAGACATATTTTCAAGAGTAGGTCTTTCTATCCAAGAACATCTGGATCGCCTTTTACACTCTTTAACAGAGTCTTCAGTCTTTTTCACTTTGGATCCTACGCATTTTTGTGACAATTTTCCTAGGTTTTTAATGCATTTTGTTGTTACTGTGAATGAAATCATTTTTTTACCTTACAATCTCTAAATGATCATTATGGGCTTAAAAGGAAAATATAGGTTTCTGAATAGCTATTCTATAACTGGCCGCCTCAACTGACCTCCTAGTTGGTATTAATTTCAGTCATTAATTAATATGATGACACTTATGCTTGCATCACCCACAAACATTGGCTGCTCTTGGCCACCATGTCTATGCCTGACTTCCCTTTTCTCACTGTGATGACTAACGCTTTGAAAACAATGTCAAGTAATTCCACTTTTATTTTCTAAGTTCCACCCACAAGGAGGCCAAGCAGCTCTCCAGCCTCTTGGGCTCAGGCATCATTTTTCTAAACTCAAAGACAAAAGAGTGGAGCCTATATACACATCTCTATTTCTCACAATGTTCCATCCATTAAAAACTAATGACTCGGCAATATTGGAAGATTTAAAGGAAGAAGGCAGACTGTTGCTCCCTTACCACCCCAGCCAGCCGCCGTCCGCCGTGTGTGCTCATCCTGTGTGACTGGCACTCCATTGTTGTCGGAACATAGGAAGTGTCATTTCAGAGGCTGAAAGCACTTCCTGGATTCTGCACGCAGACTCCTAGCCCCAGACGGGCATGTGTGCACACTGCCACCTCCCCATCAGAAACGGGGGTAAAAGAGTGGAGCACAGAAAACAGAGAGAGACAGCTCCTCTAGGGACCACGGTGAGATGACAGGAGGGGAAGGAACTGGGCGTGGAGGCACCCAGAGGGCAACAGAGCTGGAGAGGAAGAGGGCAGCTGGCGTGGCTGAGCCGTCAGGCTGGACCGGCCAATCTAGAGACTGGAAAGCCTGACAGAGCTGTCTCTGCCCTGGCCACCGGCTGTCTGGGTGACACAAACAACTCCCCTTTGTAAAGAGAACAAACTGAATTTCCAAGGATACGTTCAGCCCCGAGTTCACGTATCTGTTTCCTAGGGGAAGCGAGGCACCTGGGATGAGGGCTGGGCTGTCAGAGCGAGACAACTGAGAAGCAATCCCAGGTTTTTCCAGATCATGAGGTCATCCGCTCTTTGTGTTGGAAAGGACCGGATGGCTGACCTAACATAATTCCCCCGCTTCAGGAATCCCCTCTCGAACACCCTTGACATCCTGAGACTGATTCTGGCCCTGTGTCCTTCCCAGGGGTCTGAATGGCAGTTCTCAGATTCTGGTACAGGAACAATGCCAGTCCGAGGCAGTCTTCATCACTGGCAGCTCAAATATCCTTTCTTTCATGAATGATAACACTGACATATGGTAGGTAGTTTTTTAAGTACCTTACTACAAAATCAAGGCATCAACTCCCCAACACACCCAGGTGTTCCTTCCGACTAGGGTTTGAAAGAATCCACCTTCAATGGGGGAGACCTGGGTTTGATCCCTGGATTGGGAAGCCGCCCTGGAGAAGGGAAAGGCTTGACTCCAGTATTCTGGCCTGGAGAGTTCCAGGGGTCACAAAGAGTCAGATGCGACTGAGCAGCTTTCACTTTCACTTTCAGAGTTTGAAACGCAAGAGAGTAAGAAGCCTTAGAGACATCGTATATGAGCAAACGTGTCCTAAATGAAAGCAGGGCACCATACGGGAGTGGCCGTGCGTTTCTGTGCAGATGATGAGGACAGACACAAACACGTGGCTTACAGTGGAGAGGAATTTCTAAGTACTTTTTCATCTTTCTTCCCCCTCTCACCCTGCATGGTGAGTGTCCAGCACCACCAGATGGGAATGTGGGAACACCCGTATTATCTAACACTTACTTGTCTACAACTGATGACCTTGCCTATTAATTACTGAGCAAGAGAACAGAAGTTTGCCTTGGTAGTCTTATGTCTGACATTTGAATAAGCAGCAAAGGTTTAAGACGGTCTTCGAAACTGGGAAACATCACCAAGGTGTGGTGAGATGGGGACCTCCTAGGTGTGAGGCAGGGCTTCTCTTGAACACTCACCAACCTGGGAGTTGTGTATGGTTTAAAAAAATGCAGGAGGAGGGGAAGGTGTATATTTCAGGTATAAGGTGTACATCTCATCCTCAAAAGGCATTAGACCATAGTGACCATTGTTCCCACTGTAACATGAGTTACAGTATTTAAATTGCGTCCAGCTAAAAATGCTTTTGACCAGAGCATACTACAAACTTGCACAAAAAAATAGACTATATTCTTCACAGGCAATGGAAATATTATAATAAAAATGCTATTGGATAAAGTATGAATAGGCTTTCACGAGAGGTACTGTGCTTTAATCTTACTTTTTCTGGAAAAATCAGAACAGAACAGAGCCTACATCCACTTAGAAGAAATAGATCCAGTTAGAAGTGGCCAACTGATTTTCTACCAGTTAAAGGTAGAAAAGTGCCAAGGCAATTTAAAAGAGAAACAATAATCTCTTTAACCAACGGCACCCCACTCCAGTACTTTTGCCTGGAAAATCCCATGGACGGAGGAGCCTGGTAGGCTGCAGTCCATGGGGTCGCTAAGAGTCAGACACGACTGAGTGACTTCACTTTCACTTTTCACTTTCATGCATTGGAGAAGGAAATGGCAACCCACTCCAGTGTTCTTGCCTGGAGAATCCCAGGGATGGGGGAGCCTGGTGGGCTGCCATCTATGAGGTCGCACAGAGTTGGACACGACTGAAGTGACTTAGCAGCAGCAGCAGCAGCAGCAGTCCCAATAGCTGAACAACTGGGCACTCGTAAAAGAGAAAAAAAAGAACAATGACTCATATCATATGCAAAAATGAACTCAAAATAAGTCTGAGATATAAATGTAAGAGCTAAAACTATAAAACTTCTAGAAGAAAACATAAGGTCACATAAGTGACCTTGAGTTGGGCAAAGATTTCTTAAACAGGACACAAAAAAGTACAAACTAAAAAAGAAATCTTTGATAAATTGGACCTAATGAAAAATTGTCAAGTTTTGCTCTTAAGTGACACTGTTAAGAAAATGAAAAGGCAAACCATAAAAGACAAGTGCAAACATATACCTGACAAAAGACTCGTGTTTAGAATATAAAGAACTCTTGCAACTCAATAATAAGAAAGCAAACAACTCAGTTTTTAAAAAAAAACAGTCAAATGATCTGAACAGACATTTCATCAAAGAAGATAAATAGATGGCAAATAAGCAAGCAAAAACATCATTGGTCATTAAACCACAAGTTAAAGTGATACCCCTATATGCTCATCCAGTTCAGTTCAGTCGCTCCGTCGTGTCCAGCTCTTTGTGACCCCATGAACCGCAGCACGCCAGGCCTCCTTGTCCATCACCAACTCCCAGAGTTCACCCAGACTCATGTCCATTGAGTCGATGATGCCATCCAACCATCTCATCCTCTGTCATCCCCTTCTCCTCCCACCCTCAATCTTTCCCAGCATCAGGGTCTTTTCCAATGAGTCAGCTCTTCACATCAGGTGGCCAAAGGATTGGAGTTTCAGCTTCAACATCAGTCTTTCCAGTGAACACCCAGGACTGATCTCCTTTAGGATGGACTGGTTGGATCTCCTTGCAGTCCAAGGGACTCTCAAGAGTCTTCTCCAACACCACAGTTCAAAAGCATCAATTCTTCTGCGCTCAGCTTTCTTTATATTCCAACACTCACATCCGTATATGACCACTGGAAAAACCATAGCCTTGACTAGACGGACCATTGTTGGCAAAGTAATGTCTCTGCTTTTGAATATACTATATAGGTTGGTCATAACTTTCCTTCCAAGGAGGAAGAGTCGTTTTAATTTCATGGCTGCAGTCACCATCTGCAGTGATTTTGGAGTCCAAAAAAATAAAGTCTGACACTGTTTCCACTGTTTCCCCATTTATCTGCCATGAAGTGATGGGACCAGATGCCATGATCTTCGTTTTCTGAATGTTGAGCTTTAAGCCAACTATTTCACTCTCCTCTTTCACTTTCATCAAGAGGTTCTTTAGTTCTTCTTCACTTTCTGCCGTAGGGTGGTGTCATCTGCATATCTGAGGTTATTGATATTTCTCTTGGCAATCTTGATTCTAGCTTTTGCTTTATCCAGCCCAGCATTTCTCATGATGTACTCTGCATGTAAGTGAAATAAGCAGGGTGACAATATATAGCCTTGACGTACTCCTTTCCCTATTTGGAACCAGTCTGTTGTTCCATGTCCAGTTCTAACTGTTGCTTCCTGACCTGCATACAGGTTTCTCAAGAGGCAGGTCAGGTGCTCTGGTATTCCCATTTCTTTCAGAATTTTCCAGAGTTTATTGTGATCCACACAGTCAAGGGCTTTGGCATAGTCAATAAAGCAGAAATAGATGTTTTTCTGAAACTCTCTTGCTTTTCTGATGATCCAGCAGACATTGGTAATTTGCTCATTAGAAGAGTTAAAATTAAAACACTAACACCACCAAGTGCTGGCGCAGCTGTGGAGCAATGGGAACTTTCTGCGCTGCTGGAGGGAGTGTGAAATGGTACAGCCACTTTGGAAAACATAAACCTATCACATGATCCACAATTCCACTCATAGGTGTTTGCCACAAACACAGAAAAACGTATGCTCACATTAATATCTATAAACAAATGTATGTAGTAGCATCACTCAAGGCTCCAAAAATTGGAAACAACCCAAGTGTCCATGAACTGGTGAATGGATAAACATACTGGTGTCTCCAGGTCATGGAGTAGCACACACCGTCGCAGGTGAATTGTAAGAGTGTGACATCAAGTTTAAAAAGCCAAACGTAAAGACTACCTACTCTAAGATTCCATGTACGTCCAATTATCTTAAAAGACCAAACCACAGCTCAGCTGGTAAAGAATCTGCCTGCAAGGCAGAAGACCCCAGTTTGATCCTTGGGTCAGGAAGATCCGCTGGAGAAGGGATAAGCTACCCACTCCAGTATTCTTGGGCTTTCCTGGTGGCTCTGCTGGTAGAGAATCCGCCTGTAATGTGGGAGACCTGGGTTCGCTCCCTGGGTTGGGAAGGGAACAGTACCCACTCCAGTACTCTGGCCTGGAAAATTCCATGGACTGTATAGTCCACGGGGTCGCAAGGAGTCAGATGTGACCAAGCAACTTTCACTTTCACAGTGAGAGAGCAGGGAGAGGAAGGAGGAGACTGGCTACAGGAGACGAGGGACCTCCGGGGACGATGGGAACGTTTTACCTCGTCACTGCAGGGGTTACACGACTGTGCACATTTGTCAAAACTCATCAAATTGTACACTTAACACTGGTGAGTTGTGCTGTACATAAATTACACACTAGCAGAGCTGAACCCCCAAAGCGTCCTGAGTCCATGACCAAGAACAAGTCCAGTACTGCAGTCACCACAGTGGGGAAGTAAGACTTCAGTTTCATTCTGCCAGAGGATTCCTCTAAATCTAGGTGAGTGAAAGCAAAACACTGCAGACTTTCAGGCTTTCCCTGACGCCTCCCCCGCACCAGCCCCTCGCCCAGCTGCGTGGCTCTCTGGGCACATGGCCCAAGACTCTTGGTTTCTCTTCTTTTTAGACGGCTTTGACCTCGTGCCCAGAGGGGTTTTGGTTCTCAGCTGCCCTGTCAGCGTGGACTTTCCATGTTGCGTTCCCCAGTCGATGTCCCAGATCGGGAATCCGGGTCATCTGCAAGTGCTCACCCTCACCCTTGCCCTTCATTTTCTGTGACACTTGGGGAACATTTGCACCAAGGGCAATCCTGAAGAGAAGGGTCTGCAGGAGAGGAGAGGTGGGCCTGGGATCCGCCTGGAAAGGCATGAGTCAGATAAGGCAGAGAGGTCCGCTAGCCCTCTGGGCCCACCTCCAAGACAGCCTGCACAGGGCTGAGCCTTCAAAGGGAAAGTCCTGGCCATCCTACGTGGCAAGGGTCCCAAGGAGAGGACGCTGGCTTCTAGGATGACCAAGCATGGTCCCTCGAGCAGTGCCGGCCCCGCAGGGAGCAGCCTTGACCTGTCTGGTAGGCCAGCACCCAGATTTCCTTACCCTGGGCGAGGGGGCGTTCCGGCTTGAGGACACCCACCCCTGCCCATCAGTGAATTCCTAGGAAGGGCTTTCCCTAACCCATCTTCAAGCATCAGAGTAACAGGATTCAAGAGAAACTGATGTGAAAGGAAACTGACTGGTCGGGCACCACTTCCCATCAGCGGGATGACCACAGCAGGAAGTGGGGGAGTCCCTGGGGCAGCCTGAGGCACAGACGTGGCCTATAAAAGGCGCCCAGAATACACCTGTCAGGAGCCGCCCACCACACAGGCAGAAACCTGGCCTTCAGCCCTCCTGGCCCCTGGGCTTTCCTCCCACTGCCTGGCTCAGGGGCAAATTCAAGCCAGGCTGGGTCGTAAATCCCAGGCGTGAATGAGAAATAACTTGTGAGCTGGTTAAACGTCATCTATAACTGTGTTCTGGTGTCAGGTGATCTCTCACAACCAGCATGTGAGTTTCCTGAGGATTTACACTTCTGTGCCTCCCACCTGTTGGGCATGGTGGCCGCTCAAGTTTGAAAATGATGGGGATGGTTGAAGTCAGCCCTCAGGGTGACCTTTCTGTGGTAAGCTCTCTGTTCAGACAACAGTCCCTAGTAGGGGCATCAGGGCCCGGGGCTCCCCTCTTGCCACGTGTTCATTAGATCAAAGTTAAGAGCTGGGATTTCCCTGATGGTCCAGTGGCTCAGACTCCAAGCTCCCAATGCAGGGGGCCTGGGTTCAATCCCTGGTCAGAGAACTAGATTCCCCATCTCAAAACTAAGATCAAAGATTCCACTTTGCCACAACTAAGACCTGGCAGAGACAAATAAATAAAAATAAAATTTGTTTTTAAAATCACAGAATTAAGGGCGTCCTTGGAGGAAAGTCTACCAGGTCTACCCGGTTCTGAGGGGTGCGTCCTCCTGGCTGTTCCAGGTGTCCGTGAGCGCCACTCCCACCTCCAGACCTGCCCTCTGTCCCAGTGGGAGGTCCTACCTGCTCTGTACACACAGAGTGTCACCCACTTGGCCAACACCAAGCCTGGCTAAACGCCACCCTTTCTCTACACCTGCGCCCCGCAGCGGGGCACAGCTGCAGGAGAGCGCGCACTGGCCGGCTGCCTCTCTCTGGTCCCGACTTTTGTCCTCAGTGCGCCTTTCTGCTGCTGGACCCATCTCTCTCTCCTGCGCCCCCCAGAAACCATTGCATGCTTTCTCCTCAGTCTCCAGCACCCCCTTGATCTGGTTCCTATTTCACTGAGAAAAAAAATGTAAGCAACCAGAAGAAAAAGAGACAGGAGCCAAGGTCTTCCTTTAATCAGGGTCTTCGTGGAGGGTTTACTTCCCAGAACCCAGTTTCCCAAGTCTGGCACTGCCCACAGCCCCAGGCCACTTAAGGAGGCCATGGTGCTTGCCTGTGTGTGCCCTGACACTGGCTGGAAGCCCTATGGTTACAGTACCAGTTTGGGGTTCATCCTCCCTTATTGCACAAACACATAGCTTGCGAGTGGACAGGAGTGGACCAAAGGAGGAAATTTCAATTCAAAGATCATTCAACCAGCATATTCCTTTCTCAGTCCTGGGAACAAAACTGTGCATAAGACAGAGTTTCTAGAACAGCGGGAGAGACAGCGCTGAAACATACACACACCGAATCACAATGTGTGCAGATCCTGTGAAGGGGAGGGAGTGGGGATGGTGGGGTGCTGCAATGGGACAGAGAAGAGACGTGGTTAAGGGTCTTGAAATGGGGGGGGGGGGGTACCCTGCCTCATCCAAGTGTGTCTAGAGTCAGCACCGGAGGTCTTACAAGAAGACCGAGAGTCAGAGTCAGGGAAAGAGATGTGAGGATAGAAACGGAGACAGAAAGGAAGAGAAATTTGAAGCTGTTATGCTGCCGACGTTAAAGAGGAGGACAGGGTCCCCAAGCCAAGGAATGTGGGAGACTCTGGAAGGTGGCAAGGGCAAGGACATGGCCCTCCTCTGGAGCCCTCGGGAGGAGCACAGCCCTGCGACACCGGACTGCTGACTCCAGGACTGTGGGGAAACAAGCCTGCATGCATTTTAAAATTGAGGCAGAAGAGACATACCGCAGTGCAAGGATTCAATATCTGCATATACTGTGGAATGATCACCACAGTAGGTCTAACATCTGCCACCAGATGGAATTACAGAGTTTTCTTCTTGTGATGAGAACCTTTAAGGTCTACTCTCTTAGCAAATTTCAAACATGTGCAGTTTTGTTAACTAGAGTCGCCGTGCCATACATCATATCCCCAGCACTTAAAGCTGTCTTGTTTTAGGCCACTGAGTTGGTGGTGATTTGTTTTAGCAGTGAGAGGAAACTACATGATCTTAAATGTCACCTGCTAATATCTATTCCTTAAATAATGAAAAAACAAAAAAAGCAATTCAGGTAACATGACAAGGCAGCAAGCATCGAGGACAGCCAGGTTACTTCAGTCGTGTCTGATTCTGTGGGACAGTACTGACTGCAGCCCTCCAGGCTTCTCCATGGGATTCTCCAGGAAAGAACACTGGAGTGGGCTGCCATGCCTTCCTCCAGGGGGTCTTCCTGACCCAGGGATCAAACCCACATGTCTTACGTCTCCTGTACTGGCAGACAGTTTCTTTACCACTAGCACAACCTGGGAAGCCCCAAGGCAACGTGTCAGTTCAGTTCAGTCACTTGGTTGTGCCTGACTCTTTGCAACCCCATGGACTGCAGCACACCAAGCCTCCCTGTCCATCACCAACTCCCAGAGTTTACCCAAACTCATGTCCATTGAGTTGGTGATGTCATCCAACCATCTAATCCTCTGTCATCTGCTTCTTCTCCCACCCTCAATCTTTCCCAGCATCAGGGTCTTTTCCAATGAGTCAGCTCTTCACATCAGGTGGCCAAAGGATTGGAGTTTCAGCTTCAGCATCACTCCTCCCATTGAATATTCAGGACTGATTTCCTCTAGGATAGACTGGTTGGATCTCCTTGCAGTCCAAGGGACTCTCAAGAGTCTTCTCCAACACCACAGTTCAGAAGCATCAATTCTTCAGCGCTCAGCTTTCTTTATAGTCCAACACTCACATCCATATGTGACCACTGGAAAAATCATAGCCTTGACTAGATGGACCTTTGTTGGCAAAGTAATGTCTCTGCTTTTGAATATGCTGTCTAGGTTGGTCATAACTTTCCTTTCAAGGAGGAAGTGTCTTTCAATTTCATGGCTGCAATCACCATCTGCAGTGATTTTGGAGTCCAAAAAAATAAAGTCTGCCACTGTTTCCACTGTTTCCCCATTTATTTGCCATGAAGTGATGGGATCAGATGCCACGATCTTCGTTTTCTGAATGTTGAGCTTTAAGCCAACTTTTCAGTCTCCTCTTTCACTTTCATTAAGAGGCTCTTTAGTTCTTTGCTTTCTGCCATATCTGTGGTGCCATCTGCATATCTGAGGTTATTAATATTTCTCCTGGCAATCTTGATTCCAGCTTTTGCTTCATCCAGCCCAGCATTTTTCATGATGTACACTGCATAGAAGTTAAATAAGCAGGGTGACAATATACAGCCTTGATGTACTCCTTTCCCTATTTGGAACCAGTCTGTTGTCCCATGTCCAGTTCTAACTGTTGCTTTCTGACCTGCATACAGATTTCTCAAGAGGCAGGTCAGGTGCTCTGGTATTCCCATCTCTTTCAGAATTTTCCAGAGTTTATTGTGATCCACACAGTCAAAAGCTTTGGCATAGTCAATAAAGCAGAAACAGATGTTTTCTTGGAACTCTCTTCCTTTTTTGATGATCCAGCAAATGTTGGCAATTTGATCTCTGGTTCCTCTGCCTTTTCTAAAACCAGCTTGAACATCTGAAAGCTCACGGTTCAAGTATTGTTGAACCCTGGCTTGGAGAATTTTGAGCATTACTTTACTAGCGTGTGAGATGACTGCAATTGTGTGGTAGTTTGAGCATTCTTTGGCATTGCCTTTCTTTGGGATTGGAATGAAAACTGACCTTTTCCAGTCCTATGGTCACTGCTGAGTTTTCCAAATTTGCTGGCATATTGAGTGCAGCACTTTCACAGCATCATCTCTTAGGATTTGAAATATCTCAACTGGAATTCCATCACCTCCACCAGCTTTGTTGGTAGTGATGCTTCCTAAGACCCACTCGACTTCACATTCCAGGATGTCTGGCTCTAGGTGAGTGATCACACCAAGGCAATGAGTACTAGTCACCAAATCAAATATACACCTAGTAAGCACATCGACAGTTGAGAGGCTTTCTAACTCCTGGAAAGAACTCGCAAGAATCATCTTGGGCTGCTGAGAACAGCTTCTTGAACAAAGACTCTCCTGCCCTCAAAGTGAGACACCTTGTGATCATGATGTTCAACAGCCCCTCACAGAAAGATGGAGCCTGGGGGACAGTCAGGTGCTCAAGTGTAACAGCTCTGGTTTAGCAGGCATCACCCTTGATGCCTCCTGGAATTGTTACTTCATCACTGATTCTCCCGGCCACTCACCCTGAGGAGTGCTATGCACTAGGAAGCAAGTCAACTTAACCACGAAAGAGTTTGAGGTCCTATGACCTTCTAACCAGGCCCTGCACAGATCCGAGTCTGTCACGCAGCACACTGAGCACATGGCCTGCCTGCAGCACACCAGCTGTGTGCTCCTGCCCCAAAGTCCCTTTGAACTGCCCTGAGCCTGTGTCCTCCTTTGCAAATGGCAGAGAGAAGTTTCCACCTCAAAGAGCTGTTGTGGGAGGTTTCCCTGGGGATTCAGTGATTAAGAATCTGCCTTGCAATGCAGGGGACGTGGGTTCGATCCCTGGTCAGGGAACTAAGATCCCACATGCCACAACTAAGCCTCCGCATCGCAACTACAAAGTCCATGCACCTCAACTCCAGAGTCTGCACCCTGGAGCCCATGGGCCACAGCTAGAGAGACCATGCGCTGCAACAAAGATCCTCTGTGCTACAAATAGGACCTGACACAGCAAAATAAATAAGTAAATTAAAGAGAGAGAGAGAGAGAGAGCTGCGTGAAGATGAAATGAGACACGAGAAGCAGCTGACCCCCAGTAGGCAGTGAGGACAGCAGTTGTCATCTGCATCCATACTTTGACACAGAAGAAGCGGAGGAGAGAGAACGGTGGTCGGAAGTGAAGGACAGAAAGTCAAAGGATTTCAATCATGCCTATAACTTAAATGATTAGGACTTTTTTGTGGGGGTGGGGGACACACCGCGTGGCTTGTGAGATCTTAGTTCCCCAACCAGAGACTGAACCAGGGCCCTCGGCAATTAGAGTGGGGCATCCTAACCACTGGACTGCCAGGGAATTCGGATTAGTCCTTTGAAGCGCAGCCGGGCTGGATGCAAACTCCACGAAGCTCAGAGGTCTGACTGACGGGAAACTGGGGGAAGCCCTCACTTGATTTATAAGGACAAGGGTGAACACTGAAATGAGTGGCTAACACAAGATGTCAGCGGTGGCTGCACATTCCTCAGGCATAACCTAGGGACCCCGGGCTCCTCATTGTGTGAAAGGGTAGTTTTAAGAGCTGCAGTCCTCTCAGAACCGCTCCCCCAGGTGATTCTGAGATGCACTGGGGTTGGAGAACCACTGCTCCAGGTAAAGTATTTTATTGCTTCCATGAGAGCAGTGCCCCTCAAGATAGGATCCAAGATCTTTCAATTGCTAGTTCCATAAACATGCATCTGAACTTGTACAGTTAACACTGATGAATTACAGGAGGTTGAATGAATTATAGGAGCTCAAAGCAGTCAACCCTAAAGGAAATCAGTCCTGAATATTCAATGGAAGGACTGATGCTGAAGCTGAAACTCCAATACTTTGGCCACCTGATGTGAAGAACTGACTCATTGGAAAAGACCCTGATGCTGGGGAAGACTGAGGTCAGGAGGATTAGGGGTTGACAGAGGATAAGATGGTTGCATGGTATCACTGAGTCGATGGACATGAGTTTGAGCAAACTCCGGGTGATGGTGAAGGACAGAGAAGCGTGGAGTGCTGCGGTCCATAGGGTCGCAAAGAGTCGTACACATTTAGCAACTGAACAACAAAGGAGATAGATGCAAAAGAAACTGACATTTGACAGGATTTTCCAAAATAATTATGTGAACAAACAGAAATGGAGCAGCAGTCCGGGTCACTGGGACCTCCCAGTGGTTGGGTCATTCTATTTTTTCCTTGTCCTTCCCTAAACTCTTAACTTCCTCATTGCAGCCCTCATTGAGTTGACCTCTCACTCCAGGCTCATTTCCAGAAGTGTTTAGACTCTCTGCTCTGAAAGTCTCTTTCTCTAAAGGCAGTATTTCATGATCCCTCAGATCCTTACTTTCCCTGACTGCACAAGGGGATCCACAGAAACCCTAAGCGTCTTCTGTTACCCTGTGACTACCAAAGAGCAGCTGCCATTGACAGCGTGAAGCCCCCCTCACCCCACCTAAACTCATGCCTGTTGTGAAATCTAGGGTGTAGAGGGATGTTCAGAAAATAGCTTCTTCCTTCCTGTGGCCAATTTCATGTAGACATGTCAGAATTGCAGGGGGAAAATGAGAGGTTAAAAAAATACACTGGATTTGCTGAAAAAGTTATTTCTTGTAAAAGTTTCTCCCTTCCATTTAGGGACGACATGAACAAGCAGATTACTCTGTTTCCTTTATCTGCGAAGGTAGAGAAAACCCTGTTTCAGCAAGGGCTCTGTGCCTAAGCCAGATACTGTCTCCAGCTGTAGGGTGAAAATAACATTGAGGGTCCATCAAACCAAACCCCAGTGGGTTCTGTTTGAACATTTTTTCAGTCAGTCAGTAAGTTCAGTCACTCAGTCATGTCTGACTCTTTGCGACCCCATGGACTACAGCACGGCAGGCCTCCCTGTCCATCACCATCTCCCAGAGTTTACCCAAACTCATGTCCATTGAGTCAGTGATGCCATCCAACCATCTCATCCTCTGTCGTCCCCTTTTCCTCCCGCCTTCAATCTTTCCCAGCATCAGGGTCTTTTCAAATGGGTTAGCTCTTTGTATCAGGTGGCCAAAGTACTGGAGTTTCAGCTTCAGCATCAGTCCTTCCAAGGAATATTCAGGGTTGATTTCCCTTAGGATGGACTGGTTGGATCTCCTTGCAGTCCAAGGGACTCTTAAGAGTCTTCTCCAACACCACAGTTCAAAAACATCAATTCTTCAGCACTCAGCTTTCTTTATAGTCCAACTCTCACATCCATACATGACTACTGGAAAAACCTTGGCTGGATGGACCTTTGCTGGCAACGTAATGTCTTGGAGAATTTTGAGCATTACTTTACTAGTGTGTGAGATGAGTGCAATTGTGCGGTAGTTTGGGCACGCTTTGGCATTTGAACATTTCTTATGACCTCAAAAATAAGCTATGGAATGGGGTCCCTGCAGAACCAGGCTGAGATGTGGGTAGATCTTGTATCCAGTCACTCCAGTCCTGCCTACAGTCTTTAGAAGGTCCTTTGTTTCAGGTCACTAGTGGCGACCTGGAATGCCTTCACCTGAAGTGCCTTTGTGTCACAATCGCCCTTGAGTGATGGCTTAGACTCTAGCTTCACAGATGCTCTTGCTCGCCTCTTTGAAGATGTTAGTCTATTGTGTTCCACTTTACTTAAACATTCCAGGATACCTGGGCATCTGTATGGGAAAAAAAGAAATTGGACCCTTACCTCACACCATACACAAAACTCAATTCTATGTGAATTATGGACCTGCATGTGAAGGCAATAATACACAGTCTTTAAAATTAATATTGAAAATTGCTCTGCATGAATCTGGAATAGGTACGTTTTCCTTAAGACAAAAACAAGTCATTAACCTCAAGGGAAAGATTGATAATACAACTCTATTGAAATTTAATATAGAAAATGTCATTAAAAATGCACAGATGAGAGAAGATATTTATAATACACGTACCAAACAACTGGTTCTTATCCAGAATATATAAAGCTCTTCTCAAAACCATAAGAAAATGAAACACCATAATTGAAAAACTGGAGGAAACTTTTTACCAGAAAGCAAGAAGGCCAATAAATACATGAAAGTATGCTCAACCTCATTAATAATAAGATAAATACAAATTAAAATAACAACAAGTTACAACTATATACCCTATGACACACAATTCCACATTTAGTATATGTCCAGTAAAAATGCAAACACCAGAATACACGTGAATATACACACACACACACACATATGTGTGTGTCTGTGTGTATGTGTATGTATATATATTAATTTCCAAAGCCTAGGGGGGAAAATGTCCATCAACTTTAGAATGGGAAAAAAAACCACATTAGAATGGATAAATAAAGTGTGTATATTTGTGCCGATGAATAATATACAGCAATGAAGATAAATGGCCTAGGGCTACACACAGCACGGATGAACCTTAACATGGTGTTGAGTAAAAGGAGCCAATCCCACCCCCCACAAAAAGATGCACATGATATGCTTCCATTGATATCAATTCAGAAATAAACAAAAATGGAACACGTCAGGATGAATACACAAGCAATGGATGCAGAAGGCAAAGTAGGGGTCTGATGACCACGGGGACAGTGGGACCTCCGGGGAAAGAGGGCCTGCTGGGAGGCGCAGCTTCTCGGGAACGCGTCAGTGGCACATTTATATTTTATGCACTTTTCTGTGAAACATAACACAGCAAAAAGGAGACGTTAAGGGTTCCTAAAATAATAGGAACAAAATCCATATCTTCCAAACTAGTGAATTAGAAAACCTGGGGAAAGGGGTGCAGAGGGGAAAATGACAAGACCAACAAAACTTAAAGCACAACGTTGGAGACGGGAATAAAACCAAAAGGAGAGTGGACAGCACAATATGCCAGTGAGAGGAGGTTCAAACGTGTGCGTGCTCACTCATGTCTGACCCTTTGAGACCCCGTGTGCTATACCCCGCCAGGCTCCTCTGTCCATGGGGTTCTCCAGGCAAGAATACTGGAATGGGCTGCCATTTCCTTCTCCATGGGATCTTCTTAACCCAGGGATCGAACCCATGTCTCCTGCATTGCAGGCGGATTATTTACCGCTGTGCCACCTGGGAAGTGAATTAGGGGCATCTGCCCGCTGGGTGACTCCCCCCTCAATGCCCACTGCACGCCACTGAGAGGAAACAGAGTTCCCACACAGAGGCACCGTTACACTCTGTCTTTGTTTAAAATAAACACACCTTCATACAGTTACACGTACGCATCTACAAGTTCTAAGGGACCGGTCAGCAAAATGTTCGTTATCTCTGTGTGATGGAACCATGGGTCACTTTTTTATTTCTATTTCTACTATTTCTATAGGTAGGCTGTGTCCCTTAGATTTTTTTAAGACTTTATTTTTTTTGTAGAGCAGTTGTAGGTTCACAGCAAAATTGAGAGGAAGGCAGAGAGAGTTCCAATATATGCCCATCCCTGTTCCTACACACACAGCCTCCCCCATATCAACATCCCCACTAGAGCGGCCCATTCATCATACCTTGTGGGTCTACACTGACAGGTCATCTCCCAAGTCTACTGCCTACGCTGGGGCTCACTCTTGGCACTGCACACTCTTGCTGGACAGATCTATAAGGTCATGTAGCCCCCAAGACAGAGTCACACAGAGTATTTTCACTGCTCTAAAACTGTGTTCCAGTTACTCATCCCTCCCTCCCCCTAACTTCTAGCATCTTCAGACCTTTTCATTCTTTCCATCGTTTTGCCTTTTACAGAATGTCACAGAGCTGGAATCATATAGTATGTAGCTTTTTCAGATGGACTTCCTTTACTTAGTATTAATAATATGCATTTAAAGTTCCATCTAGGGCTTCCCAGGTGGTGCCAGTGGTAAAGAACCCGCCTGCTAATGCAGGAGACATAGAGACAAGGGTTCGATCCCTGGGTCAGGAAGATCCCCTGGAGGAGGGAATGGCAACCCACTCCAGTATTCTTGCCTGGAGAATCCCATAGACATAGGAGCCTGGTGGGCTACAGTTCATAGGATTGCGCAGAGTCGGACACAACTGAAGTGACTTAGCATGCACACAGGGTTCCTCCGTGTCTTTTCATGTTTCAACAGCTCCTTTCTTTTTAGTACTGATGCTCCTTGGAAGAAAAGCTGTGATAAACCTAGACGGTGTATTAAAAAGCAGAGATACCACTTTGCCAACAAAGGTCTGGATAGTGAGAGGTTTTTCCAGTAGTCATGTACAGATGTGAGAGTTGGACCATTAAGAAGGCTGAGCACCAAAGAATTGATGCTTTCAAACTGGGGTGCTGGAGAAGACTCTGGAGAGTTCCTTGGACTGCAAGAATATCGAATCAGTCAATCATAAAGGAAATCAACCCTGAATATTCATTGGAAGGACTGGTGCTGAAGCTGAAACTCCAATACTCTGGCCACCTGATGCGAAGAGCCGACTCACTGGAAAAGACCCTGATGCTGGGAAAGATTGAGGGCAGGAGGAGAAGGGGGCGACAGAGGATGAGATGGTTGGATGGCATCACCAACTCAGTGGATATGAGTTTGAGCAAACTCCAGGAAGTGGTGCAGGACAGGGAAGCCTGGCGTGCTGCAGTCCATGGGGTCACAATTGGACATGACTTAGCAACTGAACGATAAGAAGCATTCCATTGTTTGGGCATACCATAGTTTAATCACTCACCTACTTAAAAGATATCTCGGTGCTTCCAAAATTCGGCACAATTGCTTTTTAAGTAATGGGAGTGACATGGTAGCCGAGCTGAAGCCATGGTATGGAGATCCTCATGGACCAGGCTAAGTTTAAACACCATACATCATATAGGAGCGACTGAAGAATCTGGAGCAGACACTCAATGGGACAGGAGACAGGCCTGGGGAGGATCCATTCACTGAAGAATTGTGGTGTGGAGGAAGGGGGGTGTCAGAGGAAGCGCTGAGCCAGAAGGCGCTGCAATTGGCCCAAAGGACAGTGGGAGGGCAGGGATGATGCCCAAAGGCCAGGGAGGAGAAGAGGGAGTGAGGCTTTCAATTCTTTGAGGACATTTTGGAGGAAAGAAATAATAGAGCACGGTGAGTTTCAGGCGGCTGAGTGGGACCCCGGGCGAGGGAGTAGTCAGGAATATGATGCCCAGCCTTGGGAACCAGGAGCGGAGCCTTAATTTAAGTCAGTTGGGGTTAACCTCAAGTGCTCCCTGGATGTGTAAGATGACGCCCCAGGAAAGCCAGGTGCAGTTAGAGCATCTCCGAGGGACGGAGAGAGGCCAATGAGGAAGCGCACTGGCCAGAGGGCAACTCGCCCGTCAGCTCTGGCGCCTCCCTCTGGCCCGACCGCAATCCTGCGAGGGGGGAAGTGTGAGCCTCCCTGTTCTGCAGATGAGGACGGCTCCTCCCAGAGAGATGAGCCCACGTGTCCAAGGCCATGAGCAGCGGAGGATGTGACTACGGTGTGAACTTGCCTCTCCTGTGGGCAAATCCCACTCTGCTCTCCGATAAACCGCTCCCATAGAGACGGTCCCGTCTGTGGAGCTGAGGAGCAGAGAAGGGGGCAAAGGATCCCATAAGTGTGTGGCAGGTGCAGCCTGCACCGTCTGGGGACCTGGCCTCCAGGTATGGTGATGAGTGGACAAAGACGCACAAGTGGCCTCGTAGAAGAGACCTCTGTGTGTGTGAGTGACAGGGGCGTGGGCACCGCATCCCCAGTCCTGGGGGCGGGGGGCGATTCACACACACTGCTCTTCCCCTTCTCGTCAGAGCTCATGCTCAGGACTGCTGTCTTTCCTCCCTGTTACAACTGAGGAGTCAGAGACCCCAAGGGGTTCACAAGTCCCAAGACGTACTACAGCACAGGCTTTGAGCACAGGCTTGGATCAAGGGCACAGGCTTTGGGTGTGACTCTCTTGCTTCCCAGTCTCAGGCTCCCCATCTGTGAGATCGCAACCTCACAGACAGCTGTTACTCGCTAAAGCGTGTGAGCTAGTATGACGACTGCGGCTAGGACTTCGTCATAAGAACTAGCAGTTGCACTGAAGTGATGGCTTGTATTGACCAAGCATTTCCCACATTTCATAGCTCTGAGCTCAGTTGTTTTTTTTTTTTTAAACTCTAGATCAAGCATGCTTTCTGCAATATTATGCCGTTTTGTTGGAAGAAACAGTCTGTGGAAAGAAAGAAAACGTAGATGCTCGAAAATAAGGTTTTGGCTGAGCAGGAAAGGCAGGAAGTCTCCCCTTGTTAGGCCTTCCTGAGACCTTGGCTGGGGGGTCGTGTCCTCCTTCTGCTGATACATCCGGAGGTCAGTGAGGGTGTCGTTTACTTCGGGTTGTTTTGTGAGCTCTAGGTAATTGGGCCCAGTGTGTCTCACCCATAGAAGGGTTTTGATAAATATTTATGGGAGGAGGGAAGGCAAGGACAGGGAGAGCAAGACAGCAGCCTGGATGCGAGACCTCTGAAGACCAAGACCTCCTGTGCAGAGTGATTGTCTTGCCAATGTATAAATATGGGAGTTCCGAGATTATACAATTATATTTTTCCCCTCAGAACTGACACACTGCCTACGGGAATGAGTTCAGTGTGGATGACCTGGGCAGACAGGCCTCCTTCACGTTGAAAAGCAGCGTCCTGTGCTAAAAATGACCCGAGACGTGGAGAACCTGGCCCGGCTGGGAGAGCAAGTCGGTGCCTCCCCATCTGTCAGCAACACGGGCATTCAAACAGCTGTTCTCGACCGCTGGCCGCGAACCTCTCTCGACCCGTGAAGGGTCCTACAGGGCTTTAGTGGGATTTAGCTCCAGGGTCTGCCTTTTTCAGTGAGGTGAGGCCCCTCCCCGTCCTTCCATCACACTCCGAAATTAAGAAGTGGGAACTTCTGGAAGCCACAGCGCAAGGTGAACGTTCACCCTGCTGGACGAGGTCAGGGGCTAAGCACGCGCCCGCTGCACATGCAGAGTCCAGCGCCCTGTGCAAGTGGACAGCTTACACTGCGCTTGACCTTCACACACCCACAGGCTCATAAACAGTGCGAGGGAAGACAGCCGGGAGGGATCCGCTCTGCAGGGGGAAGTGGCCGTGTCGCTGAAGTAGAGCACGATAGTCACTAAGCTCGGCCTGGTTTCCTTCCAACAGCTGCCTTTTGCTACATTATTAGATCTGGAAACATTCAAGCAAAGAGAGCAATAAAGGGGGTCAAAACAATGTAACACTCGGGAACAGACAGGCAGAGACCCCGAGAGACAGCGCTTCTGGGACAGGCTTGCACGACACTCATAGGTGAGTCTTACCACACCACTGTCAGAGCCGGAGGACCTAAAAACTGCAGAGGCTGAAATGCTACAGAGAAATCTACTGACTTCTAAAGGATCTGGAGTCAGGAGTTCTGTTTGTAAAAGCCCAAGTTGAAACGCTGACGTGGATAAAGAATCAATCCCGCACTGGCAGGTCTGGGAGATGCAAAGCTGCAACGGTTTTGCCACGTAGGAGAAAAGAGCGGTGAGAACTCAGACACAGAGGGCTTCCCTGGCGGCTCAGCGGCAAAAACTCATCTGCCGATGCAGGAGGCACATTTTCGATCCCTGGTCTGGGAAGATCCCACATGCCGCAGAGCAACTAGGCCCGTATGCCGCAGCTACTGAGGCCCCCAGGCCCCGGAGCCTGGGCTCCACAGCAAGAGAAGCCACCGCAATGAGACGCTTGCACACCGCAAATAGAGAGAAGACCCCCACGCACCACAACTAGAGGAAAGCCTGGGCTCCACAACAAGAGAAGCCACCGCAATGAGGCGCTTGCACACCACGACTAGAGAGAAGACCCCCATGCATCACAACTAGAGGAAAGCCTGTGCAGCGGTGAAGACCCAGCCCAGCCAGAAACAAACAAAGTTTAAAAAGAAAACACGGAGTCGCGGGGCGTGGGCGCTGGGAGGTGGGGGTGAGGCACAGGCATCTCCTTCACAAGGACTTTGGGGCCAAAAGCAGAGTGTGGGGTGGGGGGGGGAGGTGCTGGGATTCTGAGGAGGGGTCGGGGGGTTCATATATCTATACCCTGAGGGCTGTGTCGTGAGGCCAGGGAGCAGCGGAGGGACTGGGGGCAATGTCAGTGTGTTAACACAGAGGCCTGAGACGGGGTCTCCAGGAAGGACTGCTTCCAAGGTGGGCCCTCGGCTGGCGTCTGGGAGCTAGGACCTGGGGAGGCCCTGGGGAGGGGTCCCCCCACCCCCGACCCCCAGGAGTGGCCAGCAGCTCCCTGTCCTAAACCGTGTGTACAGACAGCGGGGCCGGCACTGGGCGCCTGCTGTCCTCCTGCGAGTCCGAGGTGAGGGTGGGTGTCAGGCAGAGGGTGCTCGTGGGACCGGCCCCCCAGTAAAAACCCTGGGCGCTGACTCTGACGCGTCCCTGCTGGACAGCCCTGCGCACGTGCCGCCTGGGCTCGCTGCTGCGGGAGCTGAGCGCGTCCTGTGCGACTCCACTGGAGAGGACGCCAGAAGCTGGTCCCCGGGACTTCACCACCCACCTCCCGGCCCCTTCGCAGTGGCAAAACCAGTCCCAGAACCCAGCTGGGCATCCTCGGTGTGGATGGTAAAGAAGAGAACTGTGTTCTTAAGCGTCCAGTCACACGGAGGCTGACACGAGGCCACACACAGACAAACGACGCCTGAAGACCCGAAGCGGGCCATGAATTACCATGGGAATGGTTAAAAACAATTAAAGAGATAAAATAAGCCATGTTCTGCTTTCAGATGGGACTTCCAAAATCACTGCGTCCTGAACGTAAGGCAGATTGATCATCGAACAAAATAAAACAAAAAACTCAGGATTCAATTTTCCTTGTTGTGGGTTGAATTGTCTCCCAAAAAGACACACAGAACCCCTAACCTCTGGTACCGGTGAGTGCGGCCTCACGTGAAGGTAGGTAGGGTCTCTGCAGGTGTGATCCGGTTAAGAGGGAGTCAGACTGGGCTGGGGGCCCTGGCGCAGTGAGCGGTGCCCTACGAAGAAGAGACACAGCTGGGGGTGGGAGAGAGCATGGGGGAGGGCCGTGTGAGAAAACCCAGGATGTCAGGGGCCACCAGTCAAGAGACCGGCAAGGAAGGAGCCTTTCTGAGAGCCTTGAGGGGTTTGGTGGCAGGGCCCCACCCTCAATTTCAGGCTCTGGCCCCCACCACTGTGAGAGAACACACCTCTGCTGCTTTAAGTCATCTGGAGATCAGTATTTGGTTATTGCCACCCCAGAAGCTAACATACCCCCCTGGCTAACTAAGTAGGGTGAGCGAGCGGAAGGCACCTTGTATGGTCCAATGTCAGAGCCACAGTTTGACCCGCCCGGGAGGCATTCCATACACACATGACACGTTTTCGCCCTGTGTGACAGAGAACCCACCGACCTCAGTAACCTGAAAGGCCTGAGTGCCAGCTTTAAAATCAATCTGTCGATCAGCGTCTTCTGCTCTGAAGAGGCGGCCTCTAACACTCAGCTTCCCAATCAAAGGCACACGACTCACATCAGGTCCCAGTCGGCAGCGAAAGGACACCCTTCCCTCACAGAGGGCCTTGGCTCGCTCACCAGGGGCCGAGGGGAGCCCCTCAGGATGCAGGCTTGCTGTCACTGGGAGGATCAACCACACGCTGCCCTGCGCCTTGAAGGGGGCTGATCATGCCTGGGGAAAAATGCTTTCAAATTCTATGTGCGCGAATTGAAAGATAAAAGTCTTCACCTTCAAAGCATTTGTCAAGCTCAAATGAAAGTTCAAAGTTCAAAGACACACTGGAAAAGGAAATGGCTACTCCAATGTTCTTGCCTGGAGAATCCCATGGACAGAGGAGCCTGGCGGGCTACAGTTCATGGGGTCACACAGAGTCGGACACAACTGAGCAACTGAACAACAAATTTCAAGTTCAAAGACACACTTGGCAATCATGATACCACAGAGTAATTTGGTTTTTTTTTTTTTTTGGCTGCACTGGGTCTTGGTTCCTGCTCGCAGGCTTTCTCTATTTGGGGAGAGTAGGGGCTACCCTCTGTTGGGGTGTACGGGCTTCTCATTGCAGTGGCCTCTCTTGTTGCAGAGTACAGGCTCTAGGGAATGTGGCTCAGTAGTTGCGGTGCATATTCTTAAGCACTGGACCACCAGGGAAGACCCCGCAGAGTGGATTCTAAAATAAGTGGATTCTAAAATAAATCACATCCGTGCCAGGAACACCAAAAGGCCACGACAGGGTCCCTGAGCTGGGGCCAGCTGGACGTGGACATGGACAAGTGGATGGAGGGCTCACACCCCAGCAAATCGTCAACACCGAAGAGGCTGTAAGAAATACTTTCTCTCTGCTCTGCTAAGTCGCTTCAGTCGTGTCCGACTCTGTGCGACCCCATAGACGGCAGCCCACCAGGCTCCCCATCCCTGGGATTCTCCAGGCAAGAACACTGGAGTGGGTTGCCATTTCCTTCTCCAATGCAGGATAGTGAAAAGTGAAAGTGAAGTCGCTCAGTCATGCCCAACCCTCAGCGACCCCATGGACTGCAGCCTTCCAGGCTCCTCCGTCCATGGGATTTTCAGGCAAGAGTGCTGGAGTGGGGTGCCATTGCCTTCTCACATGGTGTCAAAGCCCCTCACAACACACCTGAGAGTCAAAAGCACCTTCCAGAAGGGACCTTCCAGTTTAGAGTCTCTAATTCCCACATTGGAAGGGGTAGGAAATTCCATGCCCGGGGAAACAGCCACTCCCCTGGTTATCCAGAGAAGGGGGACAGGTTGGGCCAGTTTGGGGGCTCTGACTTGTGCACTCCCGGCACAGCCCCACCCCCCCCCCCCACCCCACCCCCACTGATGGCAGAGGAGTAGTTGAGAAAAAGCTTTGTGAAAGGCTGTCCTTGAGCTCTGAGGGTGCAGCGTCTGTGTCTGGGCTGGGAGTGGAGGGTACCCCCTGAACGGGAAGAGAGAAGGGAAGATAGGCAGGCCCAAGACTGAGCCCTGTCCTGGCCCCTGTGGAGCAGAGCATGCGGGGGTAGGGGCACGTGTGGGGCCCTTCAACACGGGGGCCCCCAACTGTCATCCTGGGGGAGAATGAGAACCCTGAGGCTACAAGAGGGCACCCGTGTGAGGCATCAGCCTTCACCTGGGCCCCTGGGCCCCTGTCTCTAGGACCCCTGTGAGGATTCGGGGAGGCTCCTTGAACTCCAAACGCCCTAGTAGAGGCTGCCTGTCCCCGCCCCCTCCTGGGGACCCTGAGGGATCCTGACCAGCCTGTGCCTGTGGGAGGTCATCCCTGCCATGCCCCCTCTGCCCACGTGGGGATGGGCTCCGGGTCTCTGGACTCCACACTACCAGGTGCCGGGAGGTGCACATGCCAGCCTGCGCAGGGGGCTTCCGGAAGTGGATCTCAGGAGAACAGCAAGAGAGCTTTGTCCCTGGGACCCAGGACTGCTTCTTGCTCCCGGCTTGTGGGTAAAAGCAGTGGCCCAGAGTGCATGCTGCAAGGTGCTTTGGGCTTTGAATGCCATGAGTTTGAGCATCCCCCTAGTTTTGGAGGTGGGCTGTGTGGCTGCGACTGATCCTTTGCAGGTGGGGATGGGAAGGTGCAGAAAGACTCCACTAAAAGGTGTCCCCTCGCCCCAGGCCACCCCTCTCATGGGGACTCATCAGGGATCCCTTCATCCAGCAAATGTGGGGAGTGTGCCCTGTACCCTGGGTCGAGGGCTCTGTGTCTGCAGAGAGGAGGGTGGGCCGGGCTAAGGGGACCTGCACCACTGACCCTGTAGGAAAAAGGAGGGGCCGTTCTGGACATGGGGAGAAAGGTGCGGTGTCCCACACAGAGAAAGAAGGAGCCAGGTTGGAGGCGCCAGAAGGTCCTGAGAGGGGCGTCCGGAAGGAAGGCGTCCACCTGCTGCCTTCAATCCCCCCAGGGACCCTGTGCTGGTGATTTTATAGCCCGAGTTTATAAAGGGGCTCTGAGGGGTTGGCACCTTGCCCAGTGACAACAGCACTGGGCTCAGGACAGGTAGCTGGGGACCCCGCTTTCCCCTGAAACCCCGCGGTCCTCTGAGAGCCACTCAGGACCAGACGAGGCCGAGACGGGTGGTGGCACGCAGAGCCCCCCTCATAGCTGCCGCGCCAGCCGCAGGACAGGGACCACAGCCCCGCGGCCAGGCTTCCAGCTGCGCTGGGCGACTCCGGCCCTGGGAACGAGGGCTGATGGGGAACCGAAAGAGCGCAGCCTAGCCCAGCTGGAGCACGGAGTCCAGTTCCCAGGGACCTGGCGAGGGCAAGGTCAAGACCACACTGGTGTTTGTGCATTGCTCATTTCTGGAGCACCATCAGCCTTGCCGTGCTGGTGCCCCTACCTGCCCCATCCTTGGGAACCACCCAGGGCCTGGTCACAGCTAACAGCAGGCCACCCTCATCCCCTGACCCTCCCTGTGGAGCTGGGGCGAGACAGCTCCAAGACGGAGATGGAGGTGCTGAAGGGGCCATCGCCTGAAGAGGGCAGCGGGTGGGCAGGGCCATGCGGGACCCATCCGGAGACCCCCACTCGGGGGCAGTCCAGTGACTCCCTCCTCCTGCCCCACCAAGTCTGCAGGCACACCCTGAGTGCCGGGAGCCCGGGCCGCCCAGGAGATCCTCAGCCTGCTCCCACCCGAGGCCCTGAGCGCACACCCAGCCTCCCGAGCCCTGCGTCACCTGGGCCCCTGCACCTGAGGTGTGCACTGAATCACACCTTCCCCTCTCTCCTGGGATGCGCATCAGTGCCCACCCCCCACTTCATCAGTGAGGAACCCTCCACCCCATCTCAGTGGCACACCTGGCTCCAGGCCACTGCTTTCTAAGGTCCCCAGCTCTGGCTGGGCCACCCCTGGCTGCATAGAATGGGGAGGGACAGCACTGGAGCCCCCGAGCAGCTGAAGGATCTCAGTCTGTCCCCCACCTGACTCTGGGTTTCATCTGTCCTGGCCTCTCTCCTCTAGCGAGCCACACAGCTCCCTGCCTGAGAACACAGTTCAGTGGGCTCCGAATGTCCAGAGCCTGGAAAGGCAGCCACTAACCTCCGGGAGGGACCCCCAGGCCATGTTAAACACCTGCATCCAGCCTGTGGTTTGTTAGTGGTCACCTGGGAGTGGCTGAGCTGTGGGGCTGCAGCCTGAGGCCTCACCCTGGGGAGGGGAGGGGAGAGAAGGCCTGGGAGTCTCTGGTGCAGAGAGCAATGACGCTCACTCACACAAGCACGTGACATTTCCTTCCCAAAACTGAGGGCTCCTAAGGCCCTGAGGCACTTCCACCTCCAGAAGTTAAGGGTGTCTGAGTTAGGTGGGGTGGACCCACACCAGCTCCAGGATGGCCCCCGGAAGCTGAGATTCCTTCGGTCATTTCTAACACCTAACAGCATCAACATTTCTTATAAATTTTGCCTCTTTCTCTGAAAGATGGAATTTTTAAAATTCCCTTATTCGATGCTTTACTTCATGTCGAATTCTCAGAACAGCGCTCACTCCCACTTCTCAAAGTGACCTAGACTCCAAAGGCGGACACAGAAGCGCTATTGACTTTGTCACTATTTTACTCTGAGGTTTGGCAAGAAGCTCAGCTGACCTCAAAAGGCAGAACCTGTTTTTGCATGTGACTTCACGGTGTAAGTCTCTGACTGTTACTGGGGCAGCTGTCTGCCTGACTATAATAGCGACATTTTAAATCATCTGAAATGCTCAGAGTTTCACCGCCATTTGATTCCATTTGATTCTCCCAACAGTTCCAAGCTGGGGGTTATGATCTTCATGACAACTGAGCTGGCTGAGACTCAGTGACCACGGCTTCCACACCCTCTGCAGTGTCCTAGGGGTTGAGCTCACATCATCACATCATGGGCTCTTCCACCCCACCGTGCCCACTGATGTTTCTAAGGCCCTGGTTTTGACAGCAGAGTGCCATCTGTAGTGGCTTCAAAGCCCTCGATCCACAGAGCTGTGGTTCTCTACTCTTGGTGGCCCACTTCTTATACTGAACTCTTGCCCTGCTCACAGAAAACCTGAGAAGACTCCAAAGTGGTCAACGAGATTGCAACCATGTAAGGAGGCTCCCAGGGCACAGCAGGTCCCCAGAGCTGCCCTGCTGCCCCACGGCTCCCCCACGGCATGCGCTGCCCTTACTGGGCTCCCCTGGGAGCCGCGTGTCCTCAGGCGAGGCGTCGTTGCCAGCTTCAAGAGACACCTTTGAAACTTTTCAGACGACTCTTGTTTATGGCTTCCCTGGAACAGGGAACTCTGGCGTCCTCCTGTACACAAAGGGCAAGTGACCTTCACCCAAGCTGGTCAGGGTTCCGGGCCCACAAAGAGCATATCTTTCCAACTCCATGCTTGGCGACTCCACGTGAGTCTCGAGCTCGGCCTCGGTGACAGCATTTCCACGGTGATGGGCCGGCACCAAGGAATCAGGGCTCTCCCCCAGGCCAGCTGGTTGCTAATCTACCAGCAGCCATGGAGGAAGGAACCAGAGTAAGCACGGGGCTGGTGTCCAGTGAGGGGCTGGACTGGGAGCTCCACAAGCCTTTCTGGCTTCAGAACCAATGTTCTCCAACACACGGCACAAAGGGACTCGGCGGCAGGGCCCAGAAGCCCGGAGCTGCCCCCAGGGCTTCTGTGAGAACCGCACCCCCTCCTCTGCAGGCAGCACCAGTGCCCATGCGTGCGCAGGAGCGCTGGCTGCTTGGTGTCTGTGGGGCTGCGGCCAGGCCCCCGAGACAGAGGGCCTCACCCCGCCATGACTCCCTGGGCTGAGCACTACAATACTTCCCACTCATCTTCTCTGAATGACAAGAATAACCATGTCCTGCTTCCAGAAGGGGCTTCCACCCCAGGACCCCAAGCCCTGTCCTGATACCTCTGCCACTGCGGAGGTGGATCTGGAATGCGGACCTCAGGGTGGCTGGGGAGGCCAGGTGGCATTCGTCCCCTTGTCCCATTAATCCTGCTGCTCCGGGGCCTGCCAGCCTCAGAGACGTGGAACAAGTGCAGACTCCAGCTCGCCAGACTCGCTTGGGAAACCAGGAGGCTGCCGTGTGGACCGTCACTGTGACCCTGGTGTGTCGGGGGCTGGAAGGCGCCTGTCGGCGTTACCTGCGTAGCCTCTGCCTCTAGACACATCTGCACGGGAAGCCGGGCCATAAACAGGCAGTGTCTCGGCAGGCTCAGGGCCAGACTGCAGGGGCTGCCTGGAGCAGATGAACTGCAGCCCTGGATAAAAGGTCTGGATCCTCCATCCTGCGGAGGACAGGCACCCACAGCTAGCAGGCCCCAGGATGCTGCTGGGCAGAATTGATCCAGACCGCGCTGGGCACCCCCTGGAAGGACAGTGGCCTCTGGGACCCTCCCTTCTCCAGACACTCACGGCGGTCTGAGTCCCTCTCTCCACTGAGGAAGCTGGTCTTCCTTCTGCTACGCTGACATCCTCCACAGGGCCATTCAGTCTGCATGGGGTGGAGACCACGCCCGCCTGCCTCTCCGCTCAGTCTGGCCTGGCCCCGTGTTTGTGCTGTCGTCTGTGGACATGGGGAAGGTGGCAGATCGCCACCCAGCTCCATGTGCTGGGCTGCAGACACTGAGGTGTGAGGCCTGGTCAAGCCCAGGGCTCCTGTGATGGCTCCTGGCACGCGTGGTCACACGGCACGAGGGTTCCAGCTCCGGCTTCACTTTCCTCCCTTGCCAGCTCTCCACACGCAAATGTAATTCCGACGCTCAGGCCGACGGTTTCCATTTCACAAGTAAAGCAGATGAAGTGGGAAAATAAACCGAGTGGAGCGGCTGCTCCACCTGCTCTGTCGGCGAGCACCGTCCATCGGAAGAGCAGCTCTTTCCGACAGGCCCTGAGCTGAGCAGCAGCAGAAGCCAGCCCCGCAGGGCGGACACACTGCACAGGCGGCTCTGGAGGACGGGGGGCCTGGTGGCCCGGCTCAGCCAGGACCTCGGGCTCAGTGCCGGCCTCCCGGGACACTTGCTGAGCGCAGAGGGCCTCACTCGCTCACCGGCCCGGCTCACCGGCTGGCTCGTTGTGACAGGAGCGCAGCCCGCCAGGCACGGAGCTGGGCGCCTCCACGACACAGACAGCACGTGGTTGAGGGAGGGGGAGGAGAGGAGGGGCGAGCTGAGACCCCTGGTCTAGAGCCCACCTGCGAGCAGCCCCCTGGCTCCGTCTCGGACCTCGGGCCGCCCGCTAGACCTCTGTGCCAGAATCTTCCACCCTCCGTCCTGTCCTCCGCCTGTGCGGCTCGGGAATAGGGTGGAGGTCAGCTAATGGGGAGCCCTCTGGGAGCCTGGAGGAGGGGGAAGGGCACTGTTGGGCATCTACCTGCCGGGCACACCCCCACTCCCACCACTGGCCGTGTCCCTTCACCACAGGCCCCTGCTCCTCTCACGGAGGCTGAGTCACAGCACTTTCTCCTTCTGGTTCCAAAAACTTCTCCCCCACCACCCCTTCTGGCCTGGGGTTGGGGCAGCTCCTCCCCTGCTACCAGCCTGGGGCCCCAAACCTCCCCTTAAGGGTCTGCTCACAGCCGCCCAAAGGGCCCCTGCACTCTAATCTGAGGAGGGCTCTGTGCGGGGGACTGGCTAACCCCCGCCTTGTAAACGTGGATAGTCACGTCTGTTTCCAGGGCTGCAGGGAGAATTCAGTTGAGGGTGCCAATAAAAAGCTTGCGTCACCTCGCCCTACAGACCTGGCCACACTGATCCGGCTGGGTCAGCAGTAACTTGCGGCACCAAATGTAAGCGGCAGCAACTGGCAGTCAGACCTGGAGTCCGAAAGCAAGGAGGCCTGGGGCCCCGGTGGTCAGGCCACGGGGAGGCCTGTGCTCACTGCGGACTCACTCCTGCAGACGGGCTGTGCTGAGAGCGGTGGTGGCAAGGGCTGGGCGGCCAGGGCGGCAGGGGAGCTGGAAGGGACACGGCCGGCACCTGGAGACAGGAAGCTGTGGGGGACCCGGGAGCTTCCTCGCCAGTTTCTGTGACCCTTGGGGGGGCAAGCACTTGGCTGTAGAGCCCATGGCTCCTGCCAGCAGGACTGAGTGGATGGAAGCTGCAGTGAGGCGGGTTTGGTTCAAAAGGAAGAAGAAATTTCTAGTAACTGGTGCTTTCTAAAATAGAATGCCTCCCACAGGGAACAAGGTTCCTGCAGTGATGTTGGGGGAAGTGGAGACAGATAAAGGGACCGTCAATGGAACTGTCATGTCACGGAACAACGAGGCCATGCTCAGACAGAAGGAGGCGGTCATAGGTCCTGCTGCAGGACAAGCCCTGTTGTAGACGGCTCAGTACAAAAGCGGCTTTCAGAAATGCGTCGGTTGGACGTCCCTTGGGGCACAGTGGGCAAGAATCTGGCTGCCAAAGTGGGGGTCACAGTGCTGATCTCAGGTATGGGAAGAGCCCACATGCCGAGGAGCAACTAAGCTCGAAGGCCACACTCCTGAACCTGTGCGCCTGGAGACTGTGCCCCATGAGACTAGGTCCCGCTATCTCAGCTAGAGAAAACCCACGCAGAGCAACAAAGACCCAGCACAGCCAGCGATAAATACAGAAGGAAAAGAGGTGCATGGGTAATGAGGATGAAGGCAAACATCAATTGTAACAGGGTCTGGCCTTGAATAAACAGGAATCCAGGAATGCACATTGACGTCAGTGGATAAACACGGACAGCTTTCCATTGTGCACTGTCCCACCCCTAAACACAGAACCCCTGAGAAGAACTTAGCATTGTTTCTGTGATTTTCCAGACAAAATGCATAATTTGCATCTCACTGTGAGGAAACATCAGACAAACCCAAATCGAGAGGCATCTGAGAAAAGACTGGACTGTTCAAACATGTCCAGGCCGTGAACGCCAAGGAGACACTCAGAACAGATCCAGGCAGACAACAGGTCATCCCGTGATCCTGAATGGGGTCCCGCTGCGAGAGCAGGCTGGAGCCCTGGGTCCCAGCTGTCAGGAAACCCGGGTGGGGTCTCAGGGCGAAGGGTACACAGGAATGCTCTGAGATACTCTTATGCGCCTGCAAGTCCAAAACCGTTTCAAAATAGAGTAGCAAGAAATGTAAAGGAGGGAAAACAAACAAACCATACAGTGATGGTGCTAACTGCCACCCTCCTGCTCCATGCAAGGTCACAGGAAGGACACGGTGCCCTCTGAGGTAGGTAAGCTCGAGCTGGGCCCAGCCTGGGGGACACAGGGACACACGGAGACACACGATCCACGTCAGCCTGTGAGACATCCACCCACACAACAACCAAGTCTCCTCAGCGAACGAACGGCCAGACAGAGAAGAGAGGAATACGGGAGACTCACAGGCACAGCAGCCTTTCCTGGATCCTAATTCAAGCAAACCGACTTCAGGGAAACGTTCATGAGAGACCTGGAGCGACGTGGCCCCTGCCTGAGCTGTCCGATGATACACGCGAATTACTGCTAAGTTGTCTGCATGGAATCATGTTATGACTGTGATGCTTTAAAAAAAAAAAAAAAAAGTCCTCATCTTTAAGAGCACTTTGACATATCCGTGGATAAAACACGATGATGTCTGGAGTCTTCTCAGACAATTGTGCAAATGTGCATTGATGGATGGATAGACAGAATGCGGGACAGATGTATGAGAGTGTTTATTATTCAGTCTTGGGAAGGAATGAAGTGCTGACACCTGCCACAACTCCAGTGAGTTGTGAAGACATTATGTGCTAAGTGAAAGCCAGACATGAAAGGCCAAACAATTTTATTCCACTTATATGAGGCACCTAGATAGTCAAATTCATAAACACAGAAAGTAGAAAAGAGGTTCCCAGAGCTGGGGGTGGGGGGAACAGTGGGAGTTAGTGTCTAATGGAGACAGAGTTTCTGTTCGGAATGATGGAAAATTTCTGGAGATGGTGGTGGTGATGACTGCGGGAAAATGTGAATGTGCTTCGTGACTCTAAACGGAAAATGGCAAACTTTATTATGTTTATCCTACCACCTTAAAAAAAAAAAATACCAGAGGGGTGACGCACAAGCAGGTAATTGCTAAAACTGGGTGACGAGAACCTGGAGATTGCTTTTATGATTCACTCTCTTTTCATGCATGTTTCAAATGCTTCCACACTGAAATGCATTCTTAAAACCTTATAGACAAAACGATGGTCCAAACACCCAGGGTTGATGAGCACAGCTATGAAAACCACTGCAGCTTGGAAAAATATTCATGAGATTATGTTGGGTCTGGCTCTCCAATTCTGTCTATACTATGTGGGAATCACATGCCAAAACATGAATTAAGGAAAAAAGTCTGGAAGGAAACATACCAAATTTACAACAGCCCGTAGTGTTCTGACGGTTGGATCGTGGGTAGATTTTCTTTTCTTCTTCTAAACTTTCTCTAACAGAGGTACTTGTATAGGTTTTGGAAATAAGTTACGTATCCCCCAGGGCAGTCACAGGAGAGAGGCTGTTAGCAAGCGATGAGACTTCTCTGGTGGCACCGTGGGTGGGAATCTACCTGCCAGAGCAGGGGCCATGAGTTTGATCCCTGGGCCAGGAAGACTCCACATGCCGCGGAGAGACTAAGCCCGTGCCCTGCTGAGCCTGTGCTCTGGAGCCCATCGGGCGCAGCTACGGGGCCCACGTGACACAGCTGCGGACGCCTGCGTGCTCCAGAGCCCGTGCTCCACAAGAGGAGCCATCGCGACCAGAAGCCCGGGCACCACAATCAAGAGCAGTCTCTGCTCGCCGCGACCTCAGAAAGCTGGCTCGCAGCAATGGAGACCCAGCACAGCCAGGGAAATGACCCAGCACAGCCAGGGAAACGACCCAGCACAGCCAGGGAAATGACCCAGCACAGCCGCTGTGCTGTGCTCAGTCGTGTCTGGCTCTTCAGTGGACTGTGGCCCGCCAGGCTCCTCTGTCCATGGGATTCTCCAGGCAAGAATACTGGAGTGGGTTGCCATTTCCTTCTCCAGGGGATCTTTCCAACCCAGGAACTGAACCTGCATCTCCCGCATTGGCAGACAGGTTCCTTACCACTGCGACACCTGGGAAGCCCTGAATAAATATTTAGAAAACAACAACACACGAGCTATGAGAAGGCAGCAATCCATCTGGAGAGTTCCGGGCTGCCTGGCCTGAGGATTCGGGGACTGCTGCCAGCCCAGGGCAAGGGGTGGGCAGCCTCTGCTCCTTCCTCTGGGGTGGGAAGAGGGTCTCCCCCAGGGCTGTCCCCTCCCTGGAGTGCAGTGGGTGCAGAACAGTGCAGCCAGGCCTGACCCCAGGCCCCCACACACAAAAGGGCCCCCAAGAGTCGGGCTGGGGGCACTTCCTGTGCAAACGCCCGGCGGCTGCGGCGTCCAGGGCTGTGGTCGGCTGGCCCCAATCTGGGCTGGCGTTGCTCAACCCGCCCTGCTTTTCCTGTTCCCCTTTCCCGACGGCGCAGCCGGGCTGCAGGTCCGGGGGCTCTGTGGGCTCACCACATGGTGGACGCCCCCCCTGCCCAGGAGCTGTTTCCATGTCTCTGATTGTTTTCCCTCCCTGGATTGCTAAACAGCTTATGAAGAAACCCCCTCTTTTGCTTTTGTATCCTGGGGAAGGAGCCCAGCACTGTTTGCCAAGAGGCCGTGCCGTCCGATCCCGCCACAGCCAGGTGGGGCGGCTCCCCCAGAGGTGGGTCCAAACCGGCCCCCAGGTTGCACAGTGGCAACAGCTGACACTTACAGGGTGGGGGAGCTGTCCTCCTGACAGCCGTCCCGAGGGGGCCCGCCGTGACCCCGGGGTCTCGAGGAGGGGGCTGCAGCGTCACAGGGAGGTGACACGGTTGACCCAGGTCGGGTGGGAGGGGGTTGACCAGAACCAGGATGCAGCGCTCGCCCTCGCAGGTGCCCCTGCAGCGTCCCGCGTGCCCAAGTGCCCCCAGGGCCCCACGGAGGCTGCAGGTACAGGAGCCTCGGAGGTCCTTTGGAAGAGTGAACACTCACTCCTGAGGTCACCGCTTTGGGAAGGAAATTTCAAAGAGGTGGAGAAAAACGCCCATGGGGAGAAACATCTGTGCCAAGGAGAGTGTCGCCTCTGGGGGATGACTGAGAAGGGGTCCCGGGGAATGTTCTGTTTCATGAACCACATGACGGGTCCGTGGAGTGCTCGGTGGTATGGTGCATATGGTTTTCTATGTCCAGAATATTTCACCATAATTTTAAAACAAAAAACCAAACAAATAAACCCGACTGACTGCACAGGCCTCCTTGACCCTGAGTTGGTACTCCGAAGAAAATCAGCCAGTGGCTGAGTCTCAGCGGGAGACGCTGAGCTCCACTGTTTATCCCAAGACACACCCTCAGGATTGGAGCCCCTAGCACACAGGACGAGAGCAGAGTAAGGCCTCCCCCACCACCAACTATGGAATCATGGTTTTGATGAGGGCCACACACAGCCCCCTCAGGCTGTGAGGGAGGCCCCCTGACCCAGCCCCTGTGAGAGGCCTCCCCGGGGCCATCCGTCCCCCGCTTCACCAGAACCCCCAGGGAGACGACCAACCGCGCTAACACAGCAACCCAGCCTCCGAGGAACCTGTGGTATTTTTCAAGCCCAAGAAAAGAAAAATTCCGGCTGCTCAGACATCTGAAACAAACACTGGCTTTTCTGATTCTGAGACCCACGGGGATCTTTATTACGTAAACTTCTGAAGGATCTGTTCTGTGCAGATGGACAAAAATACATAATTCACTTACAACATAAATAGCTTAGCGTTCCACTGCTCCAGGCCCTGGTTATATATTATCATTTCAAAAAACCTGTGGAGGGTTTTGTGGCCAGTGACCGAGGCTCAGTCACCATGAGCAGAAGTCTGGTCATGATAGGCTCTGTGTGGAGTAAACGTGGGTGAGCCTGGACACGGGTCCCCCAGGATCTGGCCTCGGGCTCCCTTTTGTGCTGATGGTATTGGGGTGGGGCCGCACGCTGAGGTTCTGTTTTTCGGGATCACTTCAAGATGAAGACACTTCTGTGGGCATAACTGGGAGATACTGTAGACTCGGCTCCAGTCCTCGAAATAAAGTGAGTCTCGAATGCTTCGCTTCTCAGGGCCCATGAAGGTTCTCTTTATACTCTGCTGAGCCTGCTCAGAGTGCAGTAGCGCTACGGCTGAAAAGTCTGCATGCTGTGCTGTGCTTAGCCGCTCGGTCGCACCTGACTCTTTGAGACTCAAAGGACTTCAGTCAGCCAGGCTCCTCAGCCCATGGGGTTCTCCAGGCAGGAACACTGGCTGCTGCTGCTGAGTCGCTTCAGTTGTGTCCGACTCTGTGCAACCCTGTAGACAGCAGCCCACCAGGCTCCCCCGTCCCTGGGATTCTCCAGGCAAGAGCACTGGAGTGGGTTGCCATTTCCTTCTCCAATGCATGAAAGTGAAAAGTCAAAGGGAAGTTGCTCAGTCGTGTCCGACTCTTAGTGACACCATGGACTGGAGCCTACCAGGCTCCTCCATCCATGGGATTTTCCAGGCAAGAGTACTGGAGTGGGGTGCCATTGCCTTCTCTGAACAACACTGGAGTGAGCTGCTATTCCAGGGGATCTTCCCGACTCAGAGATCAAACCCAGGTCTCCAGCATTGCAGGTGGATTCTTTACCATCTGAGCCACCAGGGAAGCTCAAAAAATGTGCATACTTTAATCTAAAAAAACAAAAACAATGACAACAGTAACTTCTAAGATCACTGATCACAAATAATAAAGTAAAGTTTTGAAATATTGGGAGAATTACCGAAACGTGACACACAGAAACAGAATGAGCAAATATTCGCTGTTGGAAAGCGGCAACAATAAACGCAGGGTGGCCCCAAACTCTCAACTTGTAAAGAAAAGGGAAAGGCACCGTCTGCGAAGCCCAATAAAGCAAAGCACAATGAGACCAGGTACGCATGTGCAGGGGGCGGGCGAGGGTCTACACCTCCACAGTTCACCCCTCTGAATATGAGCTTTTCATCTATGGCCCGGGAGGGTGTGGGGACCAGGCCTACAGTTAAAATGTCTCATCTGATCTCAGATGCCTAGGGCAGGCTTCCAGGAACTTTTCAGCAATTTTTTCAGATCTGTTTCTTCCCAACTCTTGGTACCTAGAAGACCCATGAAAGGCGTCCACTGAGCCTACATGCTAGCACACATGCTTGTACATGTCCGTGTGCCTATACGTATTTCTGGGTAGAGGGTTCTTAGCTTTTGTTGGATTCTCAAAGAGGGTGATGAGTCTAAAAGTCTTTGAACCTGTGCGTCAAACTCTTTGTGTTATAAATGGCAAACAACAACAACAAAAATCCAACTTAAACTGGCTGGAGTAAATAAAGAAGAAAAAGGAATTTATTGGCCCACGCAAGCAAAAGTTCAGGGAGATGCTGGGCTCAAGTAAAGCTGGATCCAGGGGCTCAAATCACACCAGAAAACCCGAGTCTCTCCATTTCTGGCTCCACTTTCCTCCTTGGTCACCTCAGTATCAGGTGGGCTTGCTCCAACCAGGCCTCCCAGGGGGCCAGACGCACACCCTCACTGTTCCAGATGCAGCAGGATCCTAGCATCCTGGGGGCCCAGTGCAGCTCATGTTCACTAACACATCCTTCCGGCAGAGGACTGGGATGCTTATCTAGGATGTGGGTCCTTGGTCTTCCCTCCAGTCCCAGAACAGGGGCTCTGCCAGGCTCACGCAGATACCAAGCTGGTGTTTTCCAGGGTGCCTCCAGGAGGTTTGAGGAAGTGGTGGCCCTAAGAGCTGGGAAAGTCCTCTGAGGCAGCCTTGTGATTTGCTTTGCAGGTGACCCCAGCAGGCTCCTGATCAAAGGGAAAACCCCAAGAGTCCCCCTCCAGCCCGGCGTGATCACAGCATGTACAAAAGTGCCTGGGAAGCACCAAACGCCAACGTGGCCACTGGCCAGGAAGCCCCAAACATGGAAATGCTGCCTAAAGCCCCTGCCAGTCACACCTTCCGGATACATGTGGTCACCTCCAGCTTGCACCCTCTGGTATCTGGACACTGACTACCTCAGCACTCAGCAGAGAAACTAAATCAAAGCCAGCCCTGACAGGGCCAGCCTCTGAGCTGGAGTCCCACCTGACAGCTGTGCCCGGAGCCTCAGCCACCGCAGAGCAAGGGGAGATGTGTGAGCGCTGCAGTGAGACACGCTGGGGCTTAGCCCCTGAGCCTCCCATCTCTTTTGGTGTCCCCACCTGGAACGGGTAACTGCGCTTCCTGCCCCAGGACTGCGGTGAGCAGTGACTGAGATGGAACATGAGACAGACGTTAGCGTGAAGACAGGACAATGAAACGCTCGCTCAGCAAATGCTACTGAGCATCCAGTATGCGCCAGGCGCTCTCCCAGAAGCTAGGGTTACAGCGAGGAACAAAGCAGATACAGGTGTTTGGAGCTTGTGAAGGTGAAGGAGACGGTGGTGATGAAGATGGTGGTGACGGTGATGCAGGAGGGTGAAGATGAAGCCAAGACTCCTCCCCAGACCACGAGACCCTCAGGAGCAGGAGCTCAGCTCCCACTTGCCGCCCCCTCAGTGTCTTGCACATAGTAGGTACTCAAGCAATGGGTGTTGTTGACAGACTTACTCTACAAGCCGCTCCAGGCAGAGAAGAACCCTTCCAAGATGGCTCAAACCAGCCTCCATGAGAATTTCTTTAAAGCTGTGTGTTTTATCTTTAAAAGGGACTTGAGTCTCTTTCCACTCTGTGGTCCATCCATGTTTGTTTTACTTGTAAACAAGAGCCTTTTTCAAAACTTTCAGTGAAAATGATGCCCCAAGAAAACATGCCCTGTTTACTCCTATGGCTTTTGAGACACTAACACACTCACACAGGCACGCACATACACTCATCTCCCTCAGGCCACCCACACACACAGCAGGTCTTGGAGCCCAGGGCCAGAAGCACGAACCCAAACTGATAAGCCTCTGAGAACATGCACCTCTCCTGGTGGTGCTGAGCCAGAGGAGGAAGGGCAGCTTAGCTCACCACGCTCCAGACAGGAGGCGGGAGCCGGCCACTCTGTGCTAAGAGCCAAAGGCTCTGAAAAGGTCACTGGGAGCTTTGTTTTCCCCTTCAAACCTGGTGTTCCCATCATAAAGGCCACATTACCGCCAGACGGACTCTGGAGGACGCCTAGGGTCTAGGACTCAAGGCAAGCAGAAAGCAGCCACTCTGAGTGGCCCGAGTCTTAGAATTTGCTCAGGAGTCCTCCCAACTCCAGCAAGATTAAACCAGTCAATTCTAAAGGAAGTCAATCCTGAATACTCCCTGGAAGGACTGATGCTGAAGCTGAAGCTCCAATACTTTGGCCACCTGATGGGAAGAGCCGACTCACTGGAAAAGATCCTGGTGCTGGGAAAGACTGAGGGCAGGAGGAGAAGGGGGCAGCAAAGGATGAGATGGTTGCATAGTATCATCGAATCAATAGACATGAACTTGGGCAAACTCCAGGAGATGGTGAGGGGCAGGGAAGCCTGGAGTGCTATAGTCCATGGGGTCACAAAGAGTCAGACACGACTGGGCGACTCAATAACCACCACCACCACAACCTCCCAATTCCCGTGACAAACATTCCGACCAGGAAAACAGGCAGAAGGGGGCAGGACACTGCCCTGAGCTGCTGGGCTGGCCAGGACCTAGTCAGAGCCAGCTCCCTGAGTTTCTATTTCCTCGTTTCTGAAGTGAGCCTTCTAGACCATCTCTCAGATGGTTTTCAGTTCTGTTACACAATATCCATCCTCCACAGGTGGAGGTGGAGAGCAGCTCTAGGGCTGTTTGACATCGACACACTGGAATTTATGGAGAGATGAAAATGCTTGTCACCTGCTCCCTGAGGGTGGGGTCCTGTCCTTCCCGCCGCAGAATTTTAGCATCAACATGGAAACGGCCAAGGAGGACACAGTCAATTCCTCCCCTGCATGAGTCAGGAGGCAAATGTGAGGTGTGCAGTGCTGAGAAGCCTACATGGGCCAATGCAACTTCCTGGGGGTGGGGGGCAGCCAGTGTTACTTGAAGTTTGTAAAATAGCTATTTCTATATTACATACAGCAGTTGTGGAGCAAAATACAAAATTTCCATGGATTTTCACGATCAAACACAAGACTGTTGAAGGCACGTCACACACGGGGCAGGACAATTGAGGTCACTGCCCCACAATCCACATTGCACAAAGTTCCCTGCAAACTTTTCAGTAGACAAATATGACAAGGAGGAAAAAACATTTTTTTTTTAATGAAGAGCCTGCCTCTGGGGTCTCCAGGACCAGCACGGAGCCTGGACGCCACCTGGTGTTCATTTGGGATATGACAGTCAGCATCCTGAAGGGGTCGGATTCAAATACCTGTGGAGCAGGGGAGCTCCACTGTGGGACCCTCCCCAACCCTCCCCCGACAGCCTGCTTCAGCACCAGGGGCCCCCGTTGTTAACACGGTCATTTGGGTGAGGTGAAGCCTCCCCAGCATGGCCTGAAGAGCAGCATCGGCTTGTTAACCCCACCTCTGCTCTGCTCCCCTTGGAGACCCTGGACCAGAAGCCCTGGGTTAGGCGGAGAGGGTCTGTTTTCTGGCTTCTCAGGCAACCTGGAAATGAAGTCAGAGGTTTGAATTTGCCATCACCATGGGCAGATTTTAAACCCTGCAGAAGCACCTAGTACTGATATAAGGCCCAGGCCTCAGTGCCTTTACAAAATAGCCCAGGTGACCCTAACACCCAGCCTGAGCCGAGAAACGCTGGGACGAAGACTTGCATCACGTGAGTTTTCTGATTTCAGCATCCTGGTACTTACCTGGTGGTCCACTGGTTAAGACTCCACACTTCCAATGAAGGGGTTGCAGGTCCGGTCCCCGGCCAGGGAACTAGATCCCACAAGGCCGAAAAATTAAATTAGTTTTTTAAAAGATTTCAGCATCCTTGGGAGGGACGCCAGCAGTGAACCTGGCTCCTCAATCAAGTGATGAGCACTTCCTGGCATGTCCTTTGGACCAAGGGGTTCAGAGAGGTGTAGGCTGCCTGCATGGACCTGTCCCGTGTTTGGGGTCATGTATATCCTGCTCCTGTAGGGACTCTGTCGGGACACCCTAAATGTCCTGTTCTCAGCTTTCTTCACTAAAACACAAAAATTCCACAGTTAGAGCTATTTTCCAGCACAGTAACTGGTAGGATCAATCAGGTAAATGGTCGCACTAAGGAGGAAGAGCTTTGGTGCTCAAACTGGGAAAACCAAGATAGGTTTGCCGCCCTCAACCTCACACTGGCCTCAGACCAGCAGCACCTGGGGCTGGGCCTCACTGTGCGCTCCGGAGAGGTGGTGGGAGTACATCCGATTCTCGAAGGGTCTGTAACCCACAAGGATGACAATCCTGCATTCCGTGCTTACCCACGCTGCAGCCCTACGGGTGCGCTGGAGTGACTCTGGCAATAGATTTAGGAAGGAATTGAGGTTCCTAACATCCATCCCAAGACCAGGTGCTGCCCGCAGGGCAGGTCTCAGAAGGGAAGGCTCAAGAGGTCAGTGGAGAGCAGTGGACGTCTGAGTTCAGCTGGTTTTGTTGTTGACTTCTGGTTTGGTTAGGGGGAGGGGAGAAATTAGTGACAGGGCAAAAGATGAGGAAATCGTTCAGAACATTTCTAATTTCACAGGGTTGTTTTTGCTTGGGGCTGACAGATATGGCAGCTGGCCTTCTGAGATGTGGGGGGTGCCTTCACTTGCCCACATACCTGGGGCTCACCTCTCTGACTCCTGCCATCCCCGCCCCGCTCAATTGGATCCCAACTCAGCAGTTTCTCTACAATGCCAGTCTGTCTCAGAGGCCAGCCCAGGAGAGTCAGTGTCCACCGAGTGCCCCAGCCCCTGGGCCATTTCTTTTTACTCTTTTCTCTTTTTCTCTTTTGGCTGCACTGGGTCTTAGCTGCTGCCTGTGGGATGCGGAATCTAGTTCCCCGACCAGGGAATGAAGCTGGGCCCCTGCATTGGGAGCAGAGACTCAGCCCCTGGACCACCAGGGCAGGCCGCCCCTGTCCAGATCTTATCAAGGACCCCCAGCGTTCACTTGCTGTCGGATTGGGTCACCTTCCCAGCCTCATCAGATGGTTCCACCGCACCTCCTTCCGGGTAAAACCCTTGGCTACCCTGGGGTCTCAGCTCTCAGGTCCATCAGCTGTCCCTGCTTCCCTCTGCTTCCTCTGGCACCAGAGCAGATACTGTGCAGGGCTTGTGGCCGTGGTTGATCTGTCCCCACCCATTTGTCCTCTGGGGGACCATGGGGGTGGTTCATAGTAACATCTCACCTAATGGTTCGATGTGTGCGTGCTCAGTTCTCAGTCGTGTCTGACTAACTGCAACCCCATGGACCGTAGACTGTGAGGCTCCTCTGTCCATGGGATTTCCCAGGCAAGAATACTGGAGTGGGCTGCCATTTCCCTCTCCAGGGGCTCTTCCTGATCCAGGGATCTTGCATCTCCTGTGTTAGCAGGAGGATTCTTTACCACTGTGTCACCTGGGTTGGATAGAAGTATCAGTAGGGTTTTTGGTTTTCCTCTCTCATATCTGTTTCTACGATACGGAGGTAATCACAGAAATTCCAAACCCCTGGTACCATAGCCTTCGCCTCCCCGGAACCCGCTCTCCATTGCTGTTAACCATCCAAATAGGCCGTTAAGTTTGTTGCTGTGGTCAACCAGTGTTTGAGGATCTGCCCTCATGGTCTCCTACCCCTTTGCTCGCCCTTCTTCCTGAATCTCACTCTTTCTGAGTTATCTTCCCCTTCCTGGATTATGTCCTTTATTACTTCTGTCAGTGAAGACCTGTGAGTAACACATGCTCTTCATGTTTGCCTGAGAGTATCTTTCTTTCCCTTGCACTTGGTTAACAGATTGTGCGTGCATGATCGTCACTTCAGTTGTGTCTGATTCTTCTCGACCCCACAGACTACAGAGCCCACCAGGCTCCTCTGTCCACAGGATTCTCCAGGCAATAACACCGGAATGAACTGCCATTTTCTCCTCCAGGGGCATCTTCTCGACCCAGAGATTGAACCCACATCTGTGTCTCTTGCAGCATCAGCAGGCGAATTCTTTACCCACTGAGCCACGTGAAATACTATGGACCTAACAGAAGCAGAAGATATTAAGAGGTGGCAAGAATACACAGAAGAACTATACAAAAAAGATCTTCACCACCCAGATAATCACGATGGTGTGATCACTCACCTAGACCCAGACATCCTGGAATGCGAAGTCAAGTGGGCCTTAGGAAGCATCACTACGAACAAAGCTAGTGGAGGTGATGGAATTCCAATTGAACTATTTCAAATCCTAAAAGAATATGCTGTGAAAGTGCTGCACTCAATATGCCAGCAAATTTGGAAAACTCAGTAGCGGCCACAGGACTCTAAAAGGTCAGTTTTCATTCCAATCCCAAAAAAAGGCAATGCCAGAGAATGTTCAAACTACCACACGATTGCACTCATCTCACATGCTAGTAATGTTCAAAATTCTCCAAGCCAGGCTTCAACAGTACATGAACCATGAAATTCCAAGTGTTCAAGCTGGATTTAGAAAAGGCAGAGGAACCAGAGATCAAATTGCCAACATCCACCGGATCATTGAAAAAGCAAGAATTCCAGAAAAACATCTACTTCTGCTTTATTGACTATGCCAAAGCATTTGACTGTGTGGATCACAACAAACTCTGGAAAATTCTTAAGAGATGGGAATACCAGATCACCTGACCTGCCTCTTCAGAAATCTGGATGCAGGTCAGACTGGACATGGAACAACAGACTGGTTCCAAACTGGGAAAGGAGTATGTCAAAGCTGTATATTGTCACCCTCCTTATTTAACTTATATGCAGAGTACATCATGAGAAATGCTGGACTGGACGAAACACAGGCTGGAATCAAAATTGCTGGAAGAAATATCAATAACCTCAGATATGCAGATGACACCACCCTTTAGGCAGAAAGTGAAGAACTGAAGAGCCTCTTGATGAAAATGAAAAGGAGAGTGAAAAAGCTGGCTTAAAACTCAACATTCAGAAAACTAAGATCATGGCCTCCGGTCCCATTACTTCATGGCAAATAGATGGGGAAACAGTGGCAGACTTTATTTTGGGGGGCTCCAAAGTCACTGCAGATGGTGACTGCAGCCATGAAATTAAGATACTTACTCCTTGGAAAAGTTATGACCAACCTAGACACCATATTAAAAAGCAGACACATTACTTTGCCAACAAAGGTCTGTCTAGTCAAAACTATGATTTTCCAGTAGTCATGTATGGATGTAAGAGTTGGACTATAAAGAAAGCTGAGCACTGAAGAACTAACGCTTTTGAACTGTGGTGTTGGTGAAGACTCTTGAGAGTCCCTTGGACTGCAGGGAGCTCCAACCAGTCCATCTTAAAGGAAATCAGTCCTGAATATTCATTGAAAGGACTGATGCTGAAGCTGAAACTCCAATACTTTGGCCACCTGATATGAAGAACAGATTCATTGGAAAAGACCCTGACACTGGGAAAAATTGACAGAAGGGGACGACAGAGGATGAAATGGTTGAATGGCATCACTGACCGAACGGACATGAGTAAGCTCCAGGAGTTGGTGATGGACAGGGAAGCCTGGCCTGCTGCAGTCCATGGGGTTGCAGTCAGACATGACTGAGTGACTGAACTGAGCTGAACTGAACCACGTGGGGTTAAACAGATTAGCTGATTCTATCATTCTCGTTCAAATTACCATCCCACTGCCTTCTGGCTTCCAGGGTTGCACTTGACACATCCGCTGTTACCTGTATCTGACATTTGATGATTTGTACTTGATGATGTTTAAGTTCTACGGGGTAGAAAGCGGCAGCTGGCCACAAGGCGAGCTCCTGAGTGACAGGCAAGACAAAACAGTAGGCAAGCACACAGCACACGCCAAGCGGCAAGGAGCTCCCACGCGTCAAGGAGCTCCCACGCATCAGGCGAGGGCGGCAGCCCCGGCAGGGCCTGCACTGCCCCAGGCAGACACGCAGCGCCTGGGCCGGTCGGGGGCCCTCACTCAGCAACCTCCACTCCTGGAGGGACAGCGACCCCTCCGGCCAAGCCAGTGGCTGCTCCATTAGCCTTCTCAGTGGTTCTTGGAGTCCTGTTCCGCCTTCATGTCACACAAGGAGCCACAGCAGTCTCCCTGAACATCCTGGGAGAGCAGTGCGGACACAAGCAGTCTTCCTGAACGCCCTGGGAGAGCGGTGCGGGCAACAAGCAGTCAACAAGCAGTCTCCCTGAACGCCCCGGGAGAGCTGCACGGGCGCACCTGCAAGAGCTCAGCCTGCCCCCTCTCCACACCCTTCCTCTCACGGGGCTCAGTCCCACAGGTCGTCTTCCAGGTCCTGGAACCCAGTGAGCCCTGTCCTCCTTGAGGCCTTTGTCCGCGGTCCTTCAAGTGTGACCGTCTCAAGTGTGGGTGACGGTCATCAAGCCCCAGCTCACATGCTACCTCCTTGGGAAGGCCTCCCACCCCCAACCGCCTCCTCTTCCCACCCTGTCACCCCCTCCCCCAAACCCTCGCGAGTAGTCTCAAGATGTTGCCCATTGTTTCACTTGTCCTCAGTGCTCCTGGGGGCCCCAACGGTGAGCCCTGAGGGTTGTGTTCAAGGGTGGTGGTCACCATCACTCCCCCAGGACATGCAGACCATCTGGAAAGTGGTCAGCAGACCTCCAGCTTCAAGATGGAGGGGTCGAGTATTCATTCTGCTTCCTCTTGAATCCCTACTAAAATGGAGATAAAGGGATTTTTTTTGAAGGACAGAGAGAAGCGACCAGTCACGTCTTGAGTCTGACACCGAGGTGCAGGTGGTAATCTGCTCAGCAGGTACAGGAGTGCTTCCTACCTGTCAGGGGAAGCCCAGGCCCAGGGAGACTGTGTGGAGCCACCAGAGGGGAGAGGCAGAGTCTGGGGGCCAGTCTCTGCACCCCCCATCCCCACTCGGGCAGCGCCCTCGGCCCCTAGCCAACTTCCAACCTGGGAAGGTCCCCTCCCTCTTGGGGTCATTCTGAGGAGACAGCAAGCACCTGGGCAGGGCAGGTGCCCCACCAGGGGCACTCAAGGGTCAGAAGAGCCACATGGTGGGCCAGGTCAGTCCTGTAACAGGAGGCCTCCCCGGAAAGGAGTTGAAAACAGCATTGCCCAGAGGGAGGCCCAAACCACCCAGAGCCCCCTGGTCCTCACAGCCAGACTTGCGCCCTGCCGCTCCAGCACTTCCTCTCCCACCAGAGGGCCTGGGGGAGATGGGGGAAGGGGGTCAGCCGGCCCTCTGAGAACAAGCCAGAAGACACTAGTCGGGGGCTCCAGTTAAACCTGCTCCTCCGTGAGCCTACCTATGGCCATCTTTCCATCTCACGCCCCCGTGTGAGCTCTAGGACCCAGTTCCCCTCCAGTTACAGCTCCTCCCCCACCCGCCCGCCTGCCCCTGCACCAATGCTGCTGGGAGACCCCTCTGCACTGGCTATCCGGCAGCCCCCATCATGCAGCTTGTGTTCTGGGATCTGTTCTGCACTTCACCCCCTGCAGGGGCCCCAGGGACCAGGGAGGGGAATGGACTTTAGAGTGAGCGGGAGAAGCACAGGACGGCAGGAGGAGCCCCCACGGGGAGCCTGCCTGCCGGGGGGCCGGGGCGGGATGCCTGGCACTGGCGTGTAGCTTCTTAGATAAAAAGGTGGAGAGCAGCCAGGAAATCAGGCAGGAGATGCAGAACCCGGCCTGCCCTTTCCAACCTCGTGGTCACACACTCCAACCAGCACCAACAATCTGAAGGGGACAGTTTCGGGACAGGGACATCTGTCGGTCCGGCTACTATAATGGGATTTTACTCATAAAGACGTCTTGCCAAGGCCTCTATATTTTAGTTTTCACTTGCTAGTCCTCATACACTTTGTTTTTGCCAGTTCACTTACACCCAAATCGTACGGACTACTGACAGACACTTGGGAGAAAGCCCCGCACGCCCAGTGCTGCTGCACTCCATTCAGTCACCGTCAGAGAACAACCACGAGGCCTTCACGTAAACTGCGCGTTTATTAGCACTGGTGCTGCAGCACGGCGCTCCCAGTGGACATGCGGAGCTGCATGGCGGCGCCCGGACAGGCGAGGTGCAGACTCGGGAGCCGCGGGGCCTCACTTCTTCCACTCGTTCTTGTCGTAGTCCCACTTGGCCGAGAAGCCCTGGACGGGGGCCACCTTCATGTCGAGCATCCTCTTGGTCTGCTTGGCCACCCACTCCTCTTCAAAGGTGTGCGGGATGGGGCCGTACACTGCAGTCCAAAACAATGGCGTGAGGCGACACTGTCTTGACAAGGTGTTCTAAGCCTACACGTCACAAAGCTGAGTCTTCCCCATCGCACTAGCAACTTGATCAGCACCGTCACTGGCCACTCAACACCCACACCCACACAAACATGCTGGTTTTAAACTCTGCACACTGACAACTTGGCACTTCCAAATTACACCCTGGCTGGTAGCAGTGAACACGAAGACCCAAAGCTACAGCAGAGTGTCTCCTGTGCGGGACACAGACAGCAGGCACACTGGCGAGCGCGGAGCCCAACCAAAGGTGACTCACGAAGAGCCGACGGCCACAGGCCTGTCACCGACCCACGTCCACACGCAGAACGGGCCAACCTACCCCACAGGACAGAGAACGCAGAACAGCAGCACCAGAACCAGCAGGCAGCCCCGCCGCCGGCCGAGCAGAACCTGCTAGGTCTGAAGACCCAGACCTCCGGTGACTTGAGCTGCAGTCCCTGCAGCCCAAACAGCCCCCCGTGGTAAGAGTGTCCTCCTCCTCACTCCACCTTCCACCACACCTTCTCCTTGACACCTAACCGCCAAGCAGATGAGCTGCTGGAAACGTGCTGGGCTGGGCAACCAAGCACGGCGGGCCACACCACTTCAGTTCACGCGAGCCAGCCTCCCAAAGCTGGTGAACACTCCAGGACGGAGCCCAGATGGCAATGCCTGTCTGTGTGACGGCCCCGCCCCACTCACCATAGTGCTTCTCCCAGATGAGGAGGAGCGCGGTGAAGCCGATGAAGAACATGGCCGCGCCCACCACCGTCTTCCACTCGTTTGTGCTCCTGTTCATCTCGGCAAAGCTCTCCTTGAACTTAAGGCGGTACACTGAGGACAGAAAGGACCGTGCTGCAGGCACAGAGGCCCACCTCGAGGTAGAGCTCCCCAACACGGGGGAGGGGGTGTGGTGAAGAATGGCATGAGGAACACCACAGGCTTCAGGCCCCGACACCTCCCTCTCACTTGGCGGGGCGGGGGGGCAGGCGGAGAAGGGAAGGAGGAGGTGCACGGAAACCCTGAAATTCCCCATTTAGAGGAAGGCACGGGGTCCGTGTAATGTGCCCTCTTCCTGACGGTATGTCAGCGATCTTCCATCAGTACTTAGCACACCCAGCCCCAGTGAGTGGAGGGGCCGAGGAGCTGCTCACACATGTAAACCATCCTGAGTTCCACTGGGTGGCTCTGCACCCTGGCTCCCGCTCCTCCTGGAGGCTGGAGCCCACGAGTATGGACAGAGGCGCCTGGGAGGGGGTTCAGCCAGCTGGCAGAGCTCAAGCCCTGGACAGCCCCACAGACGCACAGCACCCCACCCTCCCCAGCACACTGGTCTCTGGGCCCAGCCCAGAACCAGAATTCTCGCCCAACGCAGGCTGCCTGTGGTGCCTTCAATACCCACGTTCAACTTTCTCATCGATGGAGAGGCTGCTCCAGGAAGCCTTCTCCTTCTCCTTCAAGGCCTTCTGGCTGGCAGACAGGTTCTTGACGTGGGCCACGTCGGGCAAGGGGTAGTCACGCCGGTCCACATAACTCGGGAGAGCATAATCTTCACTCTTTACAACACTTCCTAAAAAACACGTTCGACAAATATTTGAAATTCATGTAGGTTCCGTTACAAACAAGGCGGTACTTCTAAGAACTGAAGCCAGTCCAGATATGTGCACCCTGAAAACCTCAGTCATCCTAGGGGCTGTGGCCCCCATTCCCAACAACTGCAGGACGGTCAGGTGACATGGGGAGCAGGCCCGCCCCATGCGGCCCTGAGAGCAGGTGAGGACGGAGGGTAGATGGTAACAGCAGCGCTCTTCATCACAGAAGCCTGCCGGGGCACTGCAAACAGGAGGGCACATCCTGAACTACCAGGGTTCACCCAGAGGTTGGACAGCTACTCAGGCTCCCTGGACTAACCGGAGCCTGGAGTAAATGGAGGCCCTTCCACAAGAAACTCCAACTAATGGGGAAGAACAATATAAAACTCATAAAGGAAACAAGGGTTCAAAGTCCAGAAAGAAAGACATGGAAAGATGGCTACTGTGGCACTGCTTGATACAGCAGAGCAGCAAATAACCTTAGAAATGTGCATCATGGAGCCACTGGCTTGTTCAGCAGAGGTCTACAGAGCGCCTACTGTACGGCAACTACCGTTCTAGCTCAAAATGGGAAGAGAGTTGTGTACACACCAAATCACAGAATACCATCGGGGTTATATTTTCTTTTTAAGAATCTGAGTTATGTGTAGATACTCACATGAATATGCCACTAAACACAAGTTAAACCCAAGCTGTCATCAGTGGAAAGCAGGGATGAAATGGAGACTTCTGCCCAAAAAGATAAAAATTTCAGCACCTTCAAATTGGTGTGTACCCAATGTATTACTCTAGTAAAAAGGAGAAAAGTTCAAAAGCAGGGAAAAAACGAGTATCTTAAACTTTAAGGTTTTCCCTCAGCAAAAAGCTGTTTGATTCTACTCTGTATTTGCAAAGAAATTCTGTGTTCGGCACAAATCTGGAGGTATAAAGTCCTACAAAAATGCTTCACCTCCATTAGCTTAGTCTGAATGATTGAAATCTCCCAAACCATGTTAACAACAGTGAAAGAAAACCTTGGATCTTAAACAAAGCAGTAAAAATCCTGCAAATGCTCACCGGTGCCTGGCCGATGACTAGCACGCTCATATATTCGTACCCAACCTTATCCCAAAGAGACTGAGATGAAAATGGCTGTAATTTTCATTTTTAAAGTTTTCATTTAAAACTTTTCAATTTTAAAACTCTAAGACACTATTAAAATGATGAGTGGACTAAAAAGCACTCAGCTTACACAAGTTATTAAAAATAGATGTTAATTGGGGTGTTGAGAACGTTCTCAAGTTGATTACAGGATGATGGCACAACGCAGAAACGCACTGAAGACTGCTGAAGCGTAGCCTTCAATGCGGCAGGGCGTTATGGCAAATAGATCTTAGTAAGACTGTTACCAAGACGCAAATGCTTACAGCCTTGAAGCATCCTAAGCATGAAATTGCATTTTCTAGAACAAGAATGACTAATTCGTGACCTCACCGCTGCCAAGGGCTCTTCAGGACTTTTGGCCTGGTTCCCTAGTAAATGGGAAGGGTGGGGGAGGACCCCACACACAGTCACATAAATGTTAACACACCAAACATTCCTTTCAAAAGGAGAGAAAAGCAAAGATTTTGCATCCTAGTGAAGGTTTTATCATTTCTGTCCTGGATCTGGATAGATATGGGGGCCTCTGCAGAGGAAATCCGGTGAATCTGAGCTCCGTCTCAATCTGACTTGTCGCCACACGAACACCTGAGCTGCCGGGGGGGCTCCCAATGGCTATTCTATGTGGAGAACCACTTCATGTACGACTTATATGACCACAACTCTAGAATGAAAGGACGAGACTCGTCTGAGAGACAGCAGTTTCCTCCACCCGCCTACCATGTGCTCGAGAGGCGGCAATGAGTAAGCCCGGCAGGTCCCTGCTTCCAAAAGCTCACGCTCAAAGAAGCAAACACCCCTCAAACTACCCGCAAACCCACAGCCTCTAAGGAAGCACACAGGGTGAGGCAGGACCTATTTTCCTGTAAAATGACACCTGCACAGAGGGTGACGACTCGAAAGAAGCATCATCTACACCTCTGGAGCTGAGGCAGGAGCCAGCCTGGTGCATCCGAGAAACACACACCAGTAGGGCAGGGAGCGAGGCACTGGGGAGGGCTGGTCTGGGCTGCTCTCTGCCTTTGTGAGTCTGCTGTGAGGAGGCCAGTGAGGCCGGGGGCTGATGTTACTCCAGGCATGAGGAGCCAGCGGATGGCTTCAAGAAGGGACCAACTAGATCGGACTTCCTCTGCCAAAAGCAATACCTAAGAATAAGCCCTGGTCAGTGCCCCTGAAGGAGACACAAGTTGCCTTCTCACAGAAGATCAGCACGACCAAAGGGACAGGAAGGGACCTTGAGGGGTGATGGAAGTGTTGCATGTCCTGACTGAAGTCACTGTCACACAGTTGAGTGAGTTTATCAAAATCCATAGAATGTAACACCTAGAAAAGATAAACTTTCCTTTCTGTCAATTATACTTCAAACTAAACTAAACTAAACAAAGAGCTAAGGAAACACATTAGCAAAACCAAAATGGAAACAAAAGGTAATCTTTGACCTAAGTGACTTTCTAGACTTAGTGAAGGAGTGTTTCTTTCTGTATGTATTAACAACTAAATTTTTTATTATCTACTCATTTAAATAACATTTCAATAATGCTTTTACTAAAATTATCTGTTTTAGAGTCTGTTATCCTGAGCAATATAAAGGACATACAGAAATGTAACACCAAAGTATCACCAATTAAAGGACACTACATCAAGGGAAAAAAATCACACATAGAGCAGCTCAGACCAAAGCTCTTGAGTCCCTGGATACGTGAGTCTTGCTCTTCACTGCGTCGCCCATCACGCAAGCCTTGCACTTGACTCCCCAGGAACAATCTCCACAGTGGCTCGCACTGCCTCCTCCTGCTTGCTTTCCCTCTGCCTGGCATGCCATTCCCCTCCTGAGTGTGAGAGAACCCACAACCCCTTCAGCAGAGCAAGGCCTCTCCTCCAGAAGCCCCTCCCCGTACCTCAGGCCGGGCTAAATGCTTCTCCTGGGAGCCTATCTCTCACTGAAACACTGCCTACATGCATCTTTCCTCTCCAGACTGCTGGGACTCTCGAGTAATTCCACGTCTCATATTCCTTTATTCTAAGTGTCTAACACTGACAGCTACAAAGAAGATGCTTGATAAAAGCAAAACTCAACTTGCTATGTGCCAGGCTCTGAACTAGGTTCTTTAAGCACATTTCAGGTGAGAGAACAGGTTCCTAAACTTGAGCAGCAAGTATAAGGCAGAAATGAGATTAAACCCAGTCCAAGTTCCTTCCCTTCTGCTGTCCCAATAATTTAAACAACATTCAAGGTAAGTGGCTAGACGGCGGGGGTGGGGGTCGGTGGCGGGTATGGGACGGTAAAGTCGGGTATAGTGTGGATCTCTTAAAAGGTGTGGAACTTGAACCTGAAAACATGGGAAGGGAAGGAAAGAGGAGAAAATATCAGTATAAGCGAAGACTCAAACTAGAAGTCATTAAAACTCTTTAATCTAGAACTAGGCACCATTAAACTGTATGTATCTCCCTTCAAATTCCTCAACAAAACGTGATCAGGATCAAAGCTCTCCACATGTGAAACTAGCACAGGGCCTTACCAGCAGCAGAGCAAAAAGAAAGATTACACTTACCATGGGCCCGAACACACACTGAGGTGGAAATTGCACGCCTGCCAATCAGGCTAAATACTCTGGTCGCCAACATTCTGAAAAATAAACATACCTTCACTATGAACAAATGTAAGTGCCTATTAGGAATGATTCTTTCTGCCCCAGTGCATTCTGCAAATCAATGCAATTCCTTTTTTTCTTCTTCTCCCCAATATAAGTGACTGGTTCTTCATTACTGATTGTAAACTTTTAAAATAACCTAGGATGAGGGTTTGGTTTTTTTTTTCCCCTCAGCAGACAACATGTTTCAATGGAGCTTCCTTATAAACCAACTGCCATATATATACACTTAAGGCAACTGGTAGAAAACTGGTTTGTTTAAGGGGTTTTGCTTTTTTTTTTTTAACCTTTGTTTTTTTAAAAATCAGCTTTCTTAAAAAGCAAAGGGAGAAAAAAAAATAAGGAGACTGGAAAAGCTAGAATGTGCTGCCAGTAATGGGCTCCACCGTCTAGAGGGAAAAGGTAAACAGTTTAAAGTAACTAAGACACACACACCGCATTCATCACCTGGTTACAGACCAATATGTGCCCCGGCTTAGAAGGGGAAATGAAGGGGAATGGATGCAAAGGCGGCCTGATTCACTTTCAATCCCTGCAGGACAACGAGTGACCGGGATGACACACCTCTCACGTGGGCCTTTTCAGGGTCAGGCCCAGCTCCCCTATTTGCCCCTCCCTTAAAACTGGACCTTTCAGGGACGATGGAAAAGATTCCGAACGCATTCAGAAAGCAGCCCACTAGAGGCAGAATAAACAGAAGCATGACGTCAGGGCCGAACTCGCCTCCGTTTCCCGTGTCTTCTCCCCGGCCTGGCCAGCGCTTGAGCGAGTGCCGAGCGTCTACCAGGCGGGGAAGCGGGGCGCCTCCCTCGGAGCCCCGTTACACCCTGGGCGGTGGTGCAGCACCGTCGGGAGGGGCGGCCGGGAGCCCGCGAGGCGACCTGACCTCAGGCCCCTGCCCTCGGCCAGCGGACACTCCAAGGTCAGAGCCGCAACCAGCTCGCGGCTGCGGAAGGACAGGCGGAGACCGGCCGGATGCTTCCAGGCGTCATACAAGCAGCAACCAGGCGGCTCCCGAGCCCGGAGCCCCCAAGGGCCGGCCTCAATGTCACCGGGACAGGAGGCCCAGTCGTCAATTCCCTGTGGGCGCCCAGCCGCGGGCACGCAGGCCCGAGGGTTCCCGGGGCTCGACCCTCCTCAGCCTCGCGGCGCGGACCGGCCACCGCCCGCCTCACCTGCTGCCACCGACCAGCCGCTGCCCACCGTGCCCGCCGCGACCGCCCTCTACGGCTCTGCTGCCCGCGACCGGAAGAGAGCGAGGCCGAACCGCGGAGCACCACGGGATCGAGGAGGACTCCACCCCGCGCCCGACCGCGCGAGAGGTCACAGGACCGGAAGTAGGTCGAGCAGCGAACGTCGTAAAACGCCGGACTAGGCGGCTTTCCGGCTGCCACTGGACGTCCGCTTTCCGGCGGCGCCCGGCGAAAAGCGCGAGTGGAGTCTTAAGGTGGCCGTGTCGGCCTCCCCCGGGTGGTGAGCCGGCATCTGAGGAGCGGAGCTTGAGCGGGGCTGGGCCCGTGAGGGGCCCTCGCCAGCCGCGGGGCCGCGCCAGGGAGCCGCCGCCTCGTCCTGCTTCTCCCCTGAGGCGCCGCGCGGCCAGGCAGCGGATCCAGGCCTCGGCCGGCGCCGCGCCTCCGGGGCCCTCCCGGGCTCAGCATGCCCGGGGTGAAGCTGACCACCCAGGCCTACTGCAAGATGGTGCTGCACGGCGCGAAGTACCCGCACTGCGCCGTCAACGGACTGCTCGTGGCCGAGAAGCAGAAGCCGCGCAAGGAGCACCTGCCCCTGGGCGGCCCGGGCGCCCACCACACCCTCTTCGTGGACTGTATCCCCCTCTTCCACGGCACCCTGGCCCTCGCCCCCATGCTGGAGGTGGCCCTCACCCTGGTAAGCGCGGGAAGGGGCTTGCCTCAGTTAGCGGGACAGGAGACGGGTTGACAGTCAGCTTCCTAGCCGTCCCGGCTAGAAGGTCAGGGTGGTCCAGCCGGAGTCTGGGGACCCAGCACCGCCGAGTTCGCCGTGACCGTGAACGGACGACCCGCGAGGGCGCGTTAGTCTTTGTCCGCACGCACTTAGCAAACGCCCCGCAGATGGCAGGCACCTCGTCGTTGCAGCGGCGAAGGGGCGACCATAGGCGTCCCGGGTGTTTTTAGAACGCCTTAGGCGACGGAAAAGGCACCGATTTTCTCACACCAGTTAGCCCTTACAGAGACAAGCCGCTGTTAACCGAGCGTCTGTATTTGGAATTTTGAGTCGCGGGGAGTTTGGACGTTGCCGTCGGGCTCGCGCGCCCCGTCGCGAGGCCGGATCCGTGTCTGCCGTAGGTGTGAAGGCGCGGTTCTAACCGTTACTGCCCCAGGACACCCAGGGTGGACCTACGGTTAGAAAGGCGGCGTCGAGCGCTCCGTGAACAAGAGCTTGTCTGTCTTCCTTAGTGACATCTGGAATGCACCCGTGATTTTAAAAGCTAAAGACTGTGGAATTTGAAAGCCAGAGCAAACTTGCCTTCCAGGCCGCACACTTCTGTGGGTCTGCTCACGATTGATCTATTTGCAGTACAGTGGGAAAAGGTGTGGCATAGAAACAGACCGACTGGTTATTGAATTCTAGGCCGTAGTTGTTGAGGTATGGTGACCGGTGAAGGAAAAAAGACCACCTGTAAATTGGAGTTAAAACCTTAGGGAGGAGTAGGCTCAGACCTGCCTGGATTGAGGTATTTTTCCGAATATGTATGAACTGTGATACTAAGAGAGAATTAGTTGATTCATGCAAAGAGTAGTTAAGTTTGAGAAAAGTAGTAGAAACCCTTTTTCTCTACATCCCAACAAGCGAAATGAATCCATTTTGTAAATATCTAATTATGACACCCATGTAAATTCTTGATAAGCAGGACATGTCTTTAGACTAGTGGTCCTTGCCTAAGCTTACTGGGCTCATTTTTGAGTACCTGTTAAACTGAGTCATTGTGTGAATTTTTCCCTATCATCGTGGGGCAGAACATAGATAGAAGGTAGATGATGTGTATAGAATCAACCATTTTAGCTCCTGAAGAAATGTGCTGTTGGTATCAGTGTGTTCCTGGGGTATGCATGTGTCTGTTTTAATGCAACTCTTTTCAGCTCCCTGTCTTGATTATTCTATCAACATAACTGTGTGGTGATTGGATATGTGAAGTGCAGTCACTCGCAGGGAACTCAACTGACCAGTAGTGTTAGTGCAGGGTTATCCAGCTCTCCAGTAGAGCCAAGCCTGTGGCTAGGGGGAAGGATATTGCTATGGATCAAAACAGTACGTGTGTAGCGGTTGAACTTGTACCAGGTAGACAGGTACAGTACTGAAGAATAAGTGCCATATGAGGGGGTCAAGCAGAAAGTGGGGAGGGGTCCGCTGACCCAGGCTGGCAGAGTCAGGGAGGGCAGGCTGCCCAGAGAAAGGGACATGCAAGTAGTCACCCAAGGGGCAAGGCTGGAGGAGGGGGACAGAGGGACCAGGTGAAAACCGGAGCGGGGGTGGGGCGGGGGGACTTCTAGAGATGAGCTAGAAGGCAGAGTGTAAAGCGACCAGACAGAGAGAGAGGTGAGCAGTGGACAGATGCATCGTAGAAATCATTCAGGGACACTGCTCACTCTGCACCACTGCACCTAGACTCCAGGCGCACCTTCCAGCGTGTCCCCGAATGTGCCCTTCAGCGTTGGAGTCTGCTGTCCAACAGAAGTACGTACAAACTAGGTTTTCTGCACTTAGCTTCTTTTCAGACAGTAGAAACTGTCTGAATGTCTATCCTGCCAAGCAGTATGGTGGTTTGTGCTCACTTTTCTTATATTGATCAAAACTTTGAATCATAGACTCAGCATTTGACAAGTAGGAGAACAATGTCAATTGAGTACAAATTAAATAACTTTCAAAATAAAGTTACAAAGAAAAAATTGCCATTTGAAACCATCTACAAGTTTTTGTGTTACTGTTAAGATGTTTAAGTTTATATCATTCAGATTTTGTCTTAGCAGCTTTATAACCTGAAGGCAATGAAAAATCTCAGCCATAGTTTATCAGCTGTAGAAAATGTTTTAATAAAGCATCTAAATCCATAAAACTATAAATGAGGCCTAATTCTGATGGCTTGTTTCTATTCAGGGAGTTTTGTATTGGGTTATTTTTGATAAGTGGGAAAGACTGATTTGATATGCTGTCCATCAAAGGGTAGCATCAAATTCCTTTGTAAGGCTTTTCATTATAATTTTCCATTAAAAAAAAAAATCCTTGCATTTCTGGGTACTTTCTATTTTTTTTTTAAGTACTTAGGCCTGTTATCTTAATTTATCCTTACAACCCTTTGACGTAAGTAGTGATGGAATTATTTCTAATAGCAAAAATCCATAAAATGTCAGTGGGGAAATTAGCATAAAGCTGCTGTTTCCCTAAGCTCTCTTTGTCCTCCCCGCTCCCCACACACACCCCCCTCACTGTGGTTTCCTAGTGCTGGGAGCTGCTTGTTGGTACCTTCTGCTCTGATGACTTCCTCGTTTGACTTGGGCCTGGAATTCCTTCTGCTGCCCCCATGTGTGCTTTCCCTGTGCTCATCTGCACAGGCTACCACCCCTCTGGCTCTCAGCTCAGCCCCCTACTTCCTCCTGGGAGGGGGAGCTGGCTGCTCTGGGCTCTCCTTTCAGTTCTTCCCGTGACCTTCGCTCTCTGTTCCCAGGCCCCTTATCTCCAGCGCTCTTCCTCCAAAGCCGGTTCCTCCTCATGGAAGAATCAGCTGCTGATTTGAGGGTCTTTTTCTTCTCCATGAAACTAGGTAGCCCCTCTAGTTTTAGACTCCAGGGCCTGGGTGTTGCTGCAGACAGGGAGGCTCCCAGACACCTAGCTTGTAAGTGACCAGCCTGGGAGCAGCAGCCTCCTTGGGGTGACTTACTTAGCAGCTCCCTGCCTCGCCTGCTTTGTGGCTGTCGTCACGGAAGTGCATGCAGTGCCTCGCTCACGCAGACACTAGCAAGCTTGCCGAGAGAAGCTGCTTCCTTTGTCCAGCCTAGCTGGGAATGGATGAGTGCGCCCGGAGCCTGTAGTAGTTCTGCAGGTCTGGGAGGGAGCGGGCCTGAAAGACGTGAACAGAGGGTGGCGGCTTGTGCCAAGGTGATAGTGTCCTTCTTTCTGTCTGAAAAGGAAACTGCATAATTGAATGCAGGATTTGGACCTTGTATCAAAGTCACTCGCCAGGCATCAGAGTGCCATCGTGAGCATTTTCATTTTGCTTGTTTACAAGATGCATTACAGGACATCAAAGCAGCAGAAACGAATTCACTGAGAACAGAGTTCAGACGGCTTCTCAGCTCTTTTGCTTTGTCCTGCCCCACTTGGAGGGTGCGAGTTGCCTACTGTATAATCTGCCACTTAAATCCACTTGGGCTTTTTGTTAACAAGCTGTTTGGGCTGACTGCAGGATTCTGAAACCCCTCAGGAGCCACCTGCCCCAGCCCTACTCGGCCGACTGTCCATACTGCTTGCCTCCTCCAACACACCGGCTCTCCTATGCTCCGTCACTCACTGATGATGTCTGGTTCCACTGAAGCTTGTGTTCGCTACTTCTGTGGACTCTGATGGCTGGTTCTCCAGTCATCAACTCGTGGCCACTGGTGTCTCTCTGGACAGTGGACAGGCTGTGCATGCCCATCACAGGAATCCAGACTTCACTTGGTGGTTCTTATTTGAATCATTGAAAGGTTTCGAAAGCCAAGCCCAGGCTTTTGTGACCTGGTTCACTTTGGGAGCAGCCTCTTCAAAGAGTTCTACTAGGAGTTCCCTGAGGTCCAGTAGTTAGGACTTGATGCTTTGCCTGCCGGGGCCTCAGGTTCAATCCCTGGCCAGGGAACTAAGATTCTGCAAGCCATGTGATGCAGCTAGAAAAACAAACAAAAAGCAAAGAGTTCTACTAGAAGTTTAAGGTCATGACGTTATTTTTCTGCTAGAATTTGGTTAGGCCTTTAGAGCGTTTTGTACAGGAATTCACCCCTCTTTAGGTAAAGTGTCAGTTGAGGTATGCGTTTGTTTGGCACAAGAATTCACCATCCTGTCAGATGCCTTCTCTGCTGTCTGAGTGCAGGTACAGGGTGACCCTGTGTGTTTCTTGGGGACTGAATCCCAAACCATTCCCTTCAGCCCAGGAGCAAGACGGGAGCAGCTTAGACTGCTCGCTGAAGACTGCTGTGGGAGCACCCGATGGCCTGGTGTTAGGGCTTGGTGCTCTCACCGCTATGGCCTGGGTTCAGTGTCTGGTCAGGGAGCTGATACCCTGCATTCGTGGTGCAGCCTGCTGCAGGACAGCGGCAGTGGGAAATAATTGTCTTACCCTTGCATCAAAGGTAGCTGTGGTAGACCGAAAAAAATGCCCCCCCCAAGATGTCCACCTCCGAGTCCTTGGACCCTTACATGGAACAAGAGACTGCAGATAAGATTGAGTTAAGGATCTTGAAACGCGATGATTATCCTGGATTATCTGATGGACCCAGTATAATCACAAGGGTCCGCATAAGAGGCAGCAGAGCAAGAATCAGAGAAAAGAGTTTTGACCACAGAAGCAGGGGTCAGAGTGAGGCAGCCACCACCCGAGGAATGGGTGACCTCTCCGTGTTGGAAAAGGCAGGGAGCAGATTCTCCCCTCGAGTCTCCGCCAAGCGTCAGCCCCACGGACTCGTTTTCGGCTTCTGACCTGTGAGACAGATCTGTGCTGTGTTAGGCCACTAAGTGTTCGTACCAGACTCAGGACTCTCTCTGTAGTTGTGACTCTGGATGTAAGAGCAGCCCACACCGCGGAGCCAGGCGAGGGGCGCAGAGCTGGGCAGAGGTGAGGATCACCTACATGAGGACGCCCTCAAGAGACCAGTTTGATCGGAAACAAAGGCTGAGAGGGCAACACCAAAGGGCGGGCCAGCGGGTAGGTGTGAGTTCAGGAAATGGGACCAAGTGCCAGATTTTAGAACTAGGCTATGCCCTTGGATACCATGTGGAGGTAAATTTAGAAAGAAATGAAAGAATTTTGCTGCTGTAAGCAGCAGTAGAGTTTCCAAGACTCATTCTTTTAAGAGGTGATAGAAATAAAATATAAGTAGTTGTAGAATAATTTGCCTCAAAGTTAGAGTGAAAGAGCCATTATAAATATTTTGGAGACATAGCCCTCATCTCTTGGGTGGATGACCAAAACCTCTAATTGGTTCATTGAGCCTTGGTTTTGACCCAGTATGGTAATTTGTGAGCTCTTAGGAGGCCAGAATTACTATTCTAATCCTCGTGTGAGCCAGGGAACCTTGGACTGTGACCATTTTGTAATGTCTGCTTTTAGTCATAAAGGAGACTGTTGGAGTCCCAAACCAGAATTTGAAAAAAGAACGAATAGAGCTATGTTTAAAAAGGGAAAAGAAAGAAAAGAAACCCTTTTAACCAGTTAATTCACTTTGAAAAAACATTGAGGATCAGTTGTATCTCTTCTTTTGCAAGCTGAGAATAGAATTTCCTGCAGTGTATTATTAAAATTCCATTACAGCAAAACAGGACGACCTTTTGTTGTTTTTAATAATCGCATTAGACCTGCAGGATGCTAAATCTGATGAGAGAAGAGTGGCATTGTAAAACAAAAAACTTTCAAAACCTGTGGCCATGCTCCCGTTTAAAAGCATGCCACAGGGAAGTGTGTGAGTGCAGGCACACGTGCTCCCCTGTACCCCACATCCCAGCACGAGGAGTTTCCATAGTGTGTCACAACGAATACTGAAATAACAGTGTTGAAGGGCTTGCCTTTGAAAGAGGCTCGGATTCCCATGCTGCCTCTGTTTTCTGGCTGTGCAAGCTTAGACCCTCTCTGAGCTCTTTAGTTTGCTATCTGTGAAGGATTGATTTTAACAATCTGAAGGCTTGTTCAAGCCCCAGAGGGCCTCAGTGCTTCATTTTGTCAGAGAAAGTGGATAACACTGGTTCCCCCTCACCCATGGCACTGCACCCATTTATTATGTGTCTGCGCTGGAGCCTTCTGCTGGGACTAGGGGAGGAGGACATTCCTAGTGTCCAGCCTCACACCCCACCCCACCCCCCGGCCATTGCAGGCTCCTCCTCTGTGGGAAGACACCCCACCTCCAAGAGAGGGGGAGCCTACGCTCTTTGCTTTCTCTGACCTCCTGTGGACTGTGGAAAAGCTAATTGCGGTGGCCTTCCTTCCCCTGAACACCCATATACCCTTTTGGTGTGGGTTTGTTTTTTTGGTGGCCATACCACCACCATAATGTGGTGGGATCTTAGTTCTCCAACCAAGGACTGAATCTGGGCCACAGCAATGAAAGCCCAGAATCCTAGAAATCCCATGGACAGAGGAGCCTGGTGGGCTACAGTCCATGGGGGTCGCAAAACTAGGACACAGCTTAGCGACCAAACAACAGAGGCCCCCAGGAAACTCCCCAATTTCGTTCTCATAGGCAGGAGGATACAGGAGTTCTGTTTGTCTTGTCCCAGCATTTGGTTGAGGGAGGGAGGTTCCTCTGTTTATTGAGACTTGATATTTAAGGGAAAAGCATTCACCTTTTCTTCCCAAATTTTGTTCTCTTTTCAGATTGATTCGTGGTGCAAAGATAATAGCTACGTGATTGCTGGTTATTATCAAGCTAATGAACGAGTAAAGGATGCCAGGTATATCCATGCAAAACCCCTTGAAACCCCTCAGTGGGCTCCGGGTGCAGAATCTGTCAGAACAGAGTCCCTCCATGCTTGTAGATAGTACTCCAGGGGTACTGGGGCACAGTCTGTGGGAACAGTGCCCCTCTGTGCTGTTGATAGTATTCCAGGAGGACTGGGGTATGGGTCATTCCAAACACCAGTCATTCTAAACACTCATATGAACATTGGGATTCTGTCCTGTGTTGTCTTTATTTTGCTAAACGGGAATTCTTAAAACGAAAGCAACAGTCAAGGGCCTCCTGTTCAGTCCCCCCTCTGCTGTGCCTTGCTTCCCATTCCCAAACTGGGATTGATGTAAGGCAGAGCACCAGGCAAGAACTCTACTCTTTTTTGGAGTAAAAAAAAAAAAAGCAACTTTTAGGTTTGGTGTTCTTTGGGTCTGCTGCTTTGACAAAAGCATGGTGTTTGCTACTTCTCACATATAATAGGTCTCATTTTCTTTTATCCAGCTAGTTGCCCCCACGGTGGTTCTCACTAATGAGCAAAGCTGAGATCTTTGCTTTGTTTCTACGTCAATGTCCTAGCAGAAAAACTGATGACATCCTGACGTTAGGGTAATTTGAGGTGGGCTTAATAAGCTGGTTGTCTCCAGAGGTGTGAACCGTATGTCAGAGAAAGGAGGGTGGTGCAATTACCCAGAGCTGGTGACAAAAGCTGGCACCTGCCCTGCCTGAGGAAGGAAGATGGGTCGGGTCAGGAAGTCGTGTCTCCCTTCCCACCCTCCCACCCCCGCCCCGAGAAGAACAGTGTCCTTTGGTCAAGGGATGTGGCCAGCAGCCAGCCTGATGTGATCTCACGGAGAGAGTCCCAGAGGAGTCGGCACCCTGAGCAGCCAGAGGCATGAGCTGGGTCACCCTGAAGCTTTCCTCATGTGGCCAGGCAGAGCTGACGGGCTCCAGTGTCCAGGCAGTCAGGGGGTGCAGCGAAGGGCCCCAGACCAAATGCCTCCCGGAGTCATGTCCACGCGCCCAGCATAGGCAAGTGGTGGGACTCAGTAGCATTTGGGGAAATAATGCAGTAAGCCAATGGAGCACTTCCAGAGATATGAAATGTTTTATCCTAGAGGACTGGGCCCAGTCGGGACTGAGGGCGACAGGGTCCCCAGCACAGCATGGGCTCAGAGCAGCTTCTGTGCCAGCCTCTCTGTGGACGACATGCAGAGCTGTTCTCCGATTCCTGATTCTTCAGCTTTTCCCAAGACACCTGTGACTGTCTGGCCCCTGCATCCGTGCATGCCTCTGGTTTCTGCTCAGTGCATTTCTTACCAGCCCCTCCTTCGAGTCCTCCTGCCTCCCTGTGTTGATGAGCTGGAGCCTGTTCACGGCGGGCATCAGTCTTGGTCCTTCTACACGAAGGAAGCTGCCAGAGTGTGAATCCCCTGCCCCAGGCCAAGCTCTGTGCTGAGCTGAGCCTCGGACTCCTGGCCCTTGCCCTCAAGCTGCTGCACTGAACTTGAAAGACACTGGAACCCAGGCCTGTGGTGCAGGCCCCGGAGCCCGTGCTGTGCGGGTGGTGCAGGGGCTGTGGGAGCAGGAGGTGCTCCACCCACGGCCGCGACCGGGGAGCCTTGGGTGGGTGCAGACAGATGAGCCGGCGGCTGTGGGACCCCAGCCCTCGAGACCCCTGTGCAGCACTGCCTTCACTCTAAGGGCTTTCCAGGCTGACCTGGGGGATGAGAATCCCTGGGGCCCTTTCTCTGGTGCATTGGTTTTTGTTTCATTTTTCTTAATACGATGCTGCAGATAATTACACATCTCTGTAAATTTTTCAATTTTAAAGGTAAAAATAGAAGACTTGGCTAAATTTATTTTTATAAATCATTAAGCCTGCTTTTTTCACCTCAATCACAACGAAAGGGTCGTAACTATATAGTGTGTTTTTTTCTGGTTCAGTCCTTGCTTCAGAAAGCTGAGACTGATTGCACAGAGGGAAAGAAGCACAAAAAGACAAGGGCCCCTGCTCTGCCCTGAGCTCCACACGGTCCTCAACAAGTCACTGCAGCGGGATCACAGTCCCCAAAAGCTACTTAAACGGGTGTGACCCCACCCGGCGGGGTAGCTCACTGGTGCTGTTGGTCTTTGTGTCGTTGCTGTTTACTCTGCCACAGGCAGACAGTGTTGCCCAGTGTCAGCTAAAACTTGGTAACCTCGCTGGTTCTTCTCTCGCAGTCCAAACCAGGTAGCAGAAAAGGTGGCCTCCAGAATCGCCGAGGGCTTCAGTGACACGGCTCTCATCATGGTGAGTCACTGTCGCTCGCTCCAGAGTCCTGTGTGTGGGGACAGCTGCTGAGCAGCCTCTTGCTGACGGGAGCTTTGTCTGTGAGCGGTTTCCTTTCTGCAGGTACTTACTTCATTAGGCCGTGGCCGCCTCCGGCCATCTTCTTCCAACTGCAGGCTTCAAGTTGCTGAGTCAGGGCTGCTGTAGTCATGGCACACGGTGTCCAGAGGTGGGGGTCTTTCAGCTCCAGTGGATCTCAAAGTGGGATCCCCATGCTGACAGTATCAGTACCACCTGGGAGTCTATTGGAAATGCAAGTTCTGGGGGCCTAGGAATCTATGTCTCCATAAGCTTCCAGATGATTCCAGTGTACACTCAAGTCTGAAATGCATTGAATTAGGTTAACCAGCACAGCTGAGGGAGCAGGGAGGGACAGAGCTCATGTCAGGAGCCCTGTTCCTCTCAGTTCAGATGGAATTCTAACAGGGAAGGCAGCGTAACGTTTGGAAGCTTCGAGTTTGGGAGAAAGCAGGCAAGTCCTGAGTGTTTCTCTCCCGTGATGCGGGGTGAGCCTGGGCTGTGTTGGTGTGCACTCTGAGGCGGGGTTTCTGCCATAGTGGGCAGTGTTGAGCCCGTCCCTGACCATCCCTGTGGAGTCCTCCCCGTGGGAGAGCCCCAGGGAGGGACCTGTAGGCTGCTGCAGAGGTCCTGGCTCTGTTCACGAGTGCACCCTTTGTCTCGTTGCAGGTAGACAACACTAAATTCACGATGGACTGTGTGGTCCCCACGATCCATGTGTATGAACACCATGAAAACAAATGGCGCTGCAGAGACCCGCACTAGTGAGTGCCTGTTCCCAGGGGGTGGCCCGTGTGCCGCGTGTGCTGGGGCCAATCCTGGCATGCTGCTCCCACGGGAAAGCTGACCCCCAGGTTTTTGGGTTTTTGGCTTCTGGGTTTTTAAGCTACATGTTCTCTAGAGAAGTGTGCACACCTCATACAGAAGTCACGGGTGTTCCTCAGCCCCCGGAGGACAGGCCTGTAGCGTTTCCAAGCAGTGGAGACAGCCTGTCACTCACGGATCTCCCCTCCCAATCCCAGGCCACCTTTCCCTAAGCCAGGCTTGTGTGGTTTATTTGCAGTCAGTCATCTACCTCCAGCTTTTTCAGAATTTCATTTGAAGGTTATCTCTTCCATGTTTCATATCCTTTATATGCATCTTCATGTGTTTAGATGTGTTTGCTAGAGTTCACCCTTGGCTTACTTTATACTACTCTGCACGCGGCTGGTTTCCTGTTTACTCTATTGAAAAGCCACGCGTTTTGAGTAAGAGGCTGACTTCTCCTGTCTCACCTCATAGTGATTACTGTGAAGACTGGCCAGAGGCCCAGAGGATCTCGGCATCGCTCCTGGACAGCCGGTCCTACGAAACACTCGTGGATTTTGATAACCACCTGGATGACATTCGGAATGACTGGACAAATCCAGAGATCAATAAAGCTGTTCTGCACTTGTGTTAGGGAGGGGTTTCAGTGACTGGTCTCTGGGTATTTCCACTACACTGAAGAAGAAAAGTTATTTTTAAATGTAAATAAAATATCACAGCCGGTGTGGAAAGCTGACAGTTTTCAGAAGTGGCGTGTGCCTTGAGAGAGGGCAGAATGTCCATCAGTCACCTGTCTAATGCAGAGTCTCTAGACCAGGTACAGACCGTCCCATTCGACCACCCTGTGAAGCCTTCCCAGTTGTACGTGGCTGTAATTCTTCAAATCAAAGCTATTTCTGCTTGTCCAAGATTGTTCCTATTAAACAATTTTAACTAACCTTTTATAATCTGGAGAGAATACTTTTTAAGGCATATGAACTGTCTTTAAAAAAAAAAAAGCCCAGATCTTATACCCAAAAGAGAGTGTTTGTGAGTTTTCATCCTGTTTGAGTTAACATCGTCCAGCCTGGGGATCAGGCCCGCGCCTGGTGTGCCTGTGCCAAGATGTGTCTGAGAGCCGTATGCTGGTGTCCACAGCCGGGCGGCTCCCCTAGCTGCCGCGCCTCTTCACATGGGAATAATGCTGCTGGTGCCTGGGAAACCTTCGCCGTCAAAGGGTAAAAACAAACACATTGGGAAGGCAGCTTGAGTGGGAGCACTGTGTGATGCTCCTCAACCAGACAGATGGGAAACCCACAGAACTGAAGAAAAAGGGGACCGGTGTGCTAAGGTTGTCTTAAACAGGCAAGAGTCGGTCCTGACTCCTGATCAGCTTGCATGATTACCCAAGTGGCTCTAATTTATTTCTTCACAGCAATTATTTCTTTTCGTATATGAAGCCACACAAGCTGAACAAAACATAGGCTCCTGGAGTTTTACAGCGCCCAGTCTGTAATCGTTAACACTTGAAACAGTTACGCTTTTTAACCCCATTGTAGGAAATTGATGGGGAAAGGACTCCATCGCGTTTATTCTTTTTCATATGAATTATTCCATGCAGAGTGCAGAGATCTGTACCTTTGCCGCTATTGTTTTTTGGATCATGTGAAGGAAGCCTGTGACAATTGGGTTATCTGTTGAAAAGGCTTATGATGCAGCATTTCCCTGTTTTTATCAAGCAGGAAACCTTCCAGCATTGCTTACAATAGATGTGCTTCCTTTGGTCCACCAGAGTCTCTCCCTGCCTTCAAATCCCGCTCGCCCTCGGCTCTGTGTCGCGCGGGGAACGCAAACGCAGGGCTGGCGTGCCGACGCACTGCACCTCCTCCTCGCCTCAGCAGCTGCGGCCAGCACGGGTGGAGTGCAGCGGGCAATCTTGTCCAGATGGGTCTGGGTTTTATTTTGAAAAGGAGAAGAGTCAGTCTCTAGCATTTGCCACAGAAAAGGCTGTCTTTTCGTGAAATTAGAATGAGCATGTGCTGCCTCCAGGTCAAGGTCAAAGGTACCTGGCAGAGCTATTTGAAGCCAAAGGTATGGCCAAGTCTAGTTTGGAAGCATTGCACAGATGGTCTTATTGTCCCTCATTTTTACCTCTCTCTGCAATTCTTGTTCTTGGTTCCACCAGCTTCCCAGGAATGTGTTCTGTTCTCCAGTTTGGATTTCAGCCTAGAACCAGGTGCCCTCTCTATAGCAGAGTCAGGCTCATGTTTTCAAAAGAAAACATAATAAATACTCCAAAGAGAAGAATGTATCTGTGAAGAAACAAAAATTTCCAAAGTGCAGACGATTGCTTCTGGATGCTTGTGAAAACAGCGAAGCCCCCAGGCCTTGGGCCGGGCTCCCCTCTGTCTTCTCTCCAGGCCTGGCTGTGTGGCCTCTGGGCCTCCAGTCTCCCGGCCCTTAGAACAGTCATCGTTTTTACCCACCCAGGATGAGAGTGAGAGCCCATCAGATAGCCACTGAAATGGAGTCGTACTGTGATTTCCCTAGAAAAGATTTAGAGAAGCAACACAAATTATATTGTACATTGAAGAGAGTCTTGTCAGTGAGAACGTTCTAAGTGAGTCCTGCTTCAGTCTGAAGGGGCTGGAGGGGAAGGGGTGGGAAATGTGTAGAGACATCCCCTTAGAACCAGCCATGTGCTTAAAATTCTGGTGGACTTTTTTCTCTGTTCCATACATCCATCCATCATGAAGTGAATGGGACAAATGAATTAATGGTTTGCCTAAAAATGCCATCCAAGTCTAGTAGTTGCTTTTAAGAATTGAATGTGAAAAGGTAGGCTGTGACTTCCTAAATGACAAAAAGCAAAGTGCACACTAAGGAAAAATTGACTTAAGCTTTCCAGGGATCTGGTATTTTTAAGCTTCCTCAGTGTGAAAAGTTCTGTATAGTTAGCTTGGACTCTGGCTTATTTTTCTGATTGATGTGCTTGCAAAACTGTTGTTCCTTCTTAGAGTAATTTTCAGCTTTTCTGACTTACCGTCTTTGTTTTGCCTTCAAAAGAAAAATATTGGCTTCCCAAACTGCCCCTTTTTAGTATTATATTTATCTTAACAAAGTAGCTACTTTATGACATCCTGGTAAGTGAAAGGAAGAAAAAGAGCCATGAGCATTAATCTCCATACCCTGCAGACATTTTTAGCAATTTTAATGAAGAGAACTGAATTTAAAAATAGACTTTCATTTTACTAATTGACATTTCTTTAGCCTTTCCATCAACTCAGTGCCTCTAAAGCACTGGATTCTTTCCTTCAGTTCAGTAGAAAGCCTGGCGGCAAAGACTGGTTTGTGTTCCCCCTGCCAGCTTTCAGACAAAGTGAAGGTGTCTTGGTCATGTCCAACTTTGTGACCCCATGGACTATAGCCCACCAGGCTCCTCTGTTCATGGGACTCTCCAGGCAAGAATACTGGAGTGGGTAGCCATTCCTTTCTTCAGGGGATCTTCCCGACGCAGGAATCAAACCGGGGTCTCCTGCATTGCAGGCCGATTCTTTACCAGCTGAGCCACCAGGGACGCCTTTAGCTGTCAGATAGGTGGTGTGTGAATCTGACTGCGTTCCCATACACCTCAGAATCTGGGGGATAACAGATGTTTGTATTCTTGTAATGCTGACTTGTTGTTACTACTTACAGTGTTTAAGATCTTGAATAGGATGCAAAATCTGATCAAGGTTTGCATTTCTCTGAAATGAATCCCCATTCTTCTGGGAGCCTTTTTTTCCCCCGTAAAGATTAACTTCTTGGGATCGAGTCCAGCTTTAGAACTGCCAAAAACTGTGTTCTCCTTGGCCTCCTGCTTTCTCAGTAGTGTGTCAGGTGCCAGCGAGGAGGAAACCTTCGGCTTGAGCTTGCGTTGCCATATAAAGCAGAATAGCATCCTGTGTTTAGTGCTGTCTGAAAAAAGTTCCAGATCCCATCAGGACGGCCATGGCAAATAACCCCATTTCAGAATACAGGCACACATCGGAGACATGGTGGGTTTGGATTCAGATCACTGAAACAGCAGTAAAGTGAGTCGCGTGAATGCTTTGGTTTCCTGGCACACACAGCAGTTCGCTTACACTGTACTGTAGTCTGTTAGGTGTGCAACAGCGTTGCATCTGAGAAAGCAATATACATACCTTCATTTTAAAGTAATTCTTAGCTCAAACATGCCAGCCATCATCTGGGCCTTCAGAGAGTCATCATCTTTGCTCAGTGTTGGTGACTACTGATTGATCAGGGTGGTGGCTGCTGAAGGCTGGGGTTCTTGTGGCAATTTCTTAAAATGAGACAGCAGTGAAGTTTGCTGTGTGGATTGACTTGTGAACAGTTTCTTTGTAGCATGCACTGCTGTCTGATAGCATTTGACCCACAATAGAACTTCTTTCAAAAATTGGAGTCATTTGTCTCAAACCTGCTTTATTGACTAAGTTGATGTTGTAGTCTAAACCCTTTGTTGTCATTTCAGCAGTCTTAACATCTTCATAGGAGTAGATTCCATCTCACGAAACCACTTCCGTGTCCTTCCATAAGGAGCAGCTCCTCCTGCATTCAAGTTTGATCATGAAGTTGCAGCAATTCAGCCACATCTTCAGGCTCCACTCCTAGGTCCAGATCTCTTGCTGTTCTCCCCACATCTGCAGTTACTTCCTCTGCTGAACACTTGAACTCTTCTGGGTCATTCATGAGGGCTGGAATCACCTTCCAGACTCCTGTGTATGTTGATATTTTGAGCTTTTCCCAAGAATCACAGATGCTTTTAATGGCATCTAGAATGGTGACTCCTTTCCAGAAGGTTTCAATCCACTTTACCCAGATCCATCAGAGGAATCACTCACTACCTATGGTAGTTGGAGCCTTACTTTCTTGAAGAAGACTTAAAAAGTCAAAATGACACTTGGATCCATGGGCTACAGAATGGCTGCTGTGTTGCTGCTGCTGCTAAGTCGCTTCAGTCATGTCCGACTTTGTTACCCCATAGACGAGAGCCCACCAGGCTCCGCCGTCCCTGGGATTCTCCAGGCAAGAACACTGGAGTGGGTTGCCATTTCCTTCTCCAATGGATGAAAGTGAAAAGTGAAAGTGAAGTCGCTCAGTCGTGTCTGACTCTTCGCGGACCCCATGGACTGCAGCCTACCAGGCTCCTCCATCCATGGGATTTTCTAGGTAAGAGTACTGGAGTGGGGTGCCATTGCCTTCTCCAGGATGCTGTGTTAGCAGGTGTGAAAACCATTAATCTCATTGTCCGTCTGCATCAGAGTTGTTGGGTGACTAGGTGCATTGTCATTGAGCAGCAGTCTTTTGAAAAGAATCTTTCTGAGCCTCAGGTTACAACAGTGGGATTAAAAATACTCAGTAAACTGTGTCAACAGATGTGCTGTCATCCAGGCTTTGTTCTGTTTATAGCGCACAGGCAGAGTAGACTTAGCATCATTCTTCAGAGCCTGGGATTTTCTAAATGAGCACTGGTTTCAACTTAAAATCACTGTAATATTAGGTATTAGCCCCTAACAAGAGGGTTAGTTTGTCCTTTGAAGCTTTGAAACCGGTCGTTGACTTCTCAATCCTAAAGGAGATCAACCCTGAATATTCACTGGAAGGACTGATGCTGAAGCTGAGGCTCTAGAACTTTGGCCACCTGATGCAAAGAACTGATTGGAAAAGACCCTGATGCCGGAAAAGATTGAGGGCAGGAGGAGAAGAGGGGGTAGCAGAGGATGAGATGGTTAGATTATATCACCAACTCAATGGGCATGAATTTGAGCAAACTCCAGGAGACCGTGAAGGACAGGGGAGCCTGGCATGCTGCAGTCTATGGGGTCGCAAACAACTGGACATGACTTAGCAACTGAACAACAACAACAACAAATCAACTTCTCTCTAGTTATGAAAGTCCTAGATGACATCTCCGATTAGAAGGCTTCATCACCTACATTGAGCATCTGTTGTTTAGTGCAGCTGCCTTCATACGTGATCTGAGCTGGAATTCTGGAGAACTCACTGCAGCTTCTCCATCAGCACTTGCTGCTTCAGCTGTCACTTCCGTGCTCTGGAGGCAGCTTCTTTCCTTCAGCCTCCTGAACCATCTCTGCTGCTTGACACTTCAACAGTTTCCTCACCTCTCAGCCTTCGCAGGATTGGGGAGAGTAGGGGCCTTGCTTTGCATTAGGCTTTGGCTTCACAGAATGTGGCTAGCCTGATCTTCTACCCAGACTGCTCACACTTTCTCCGTATCAGCAGTGAGGCTGTTTCGTCTTCTCATCAATGTGTGTCCTGAAGCAGTGCTTTCAGTTTCATGCAGGAACTTTTCCTTTGCATTCACAGCTCGGGTAACTTAAATACAGCAGGCCTCTGGCTCTGCTTTCAGCGTCTCTTTCTAAGCCTGATCGTATCCAGGTTTTGATTTAAAATGAGACGTGAGACTTTTCCTTTCTCTTGAACACTTAGAGCCTGTTGCAAGGTTATTAATTTCAATATTACGTCTCAGGGAATACAGGGGCCCAAGGAGAGAGAGAGACAGGTCAGTGGAACAGTAAGAACACAGTTTATCCATTAAGTTCGCTGTCATAGGGCTGTGGTTTGTGGTGCCCCGAAACAATTAACAATAGTAAGATCACTGATCACAGATCACCGTAACAAATATAACAACAGTAGAAAAGTTTGAAATATTGTGAAACTTACCAACATGTAACACAAAGTGAGCAAATGCTATTTGGAAAAGGGTGTCGAGAGACTCGCTCAACACGGGTGCCAGAGACCTGCAATCTTTTGGAAAATACAGTGTCTGCAGAGCGTGATGAAAGGGGATCTGCCTGTGCTCGTGAAGCTCTATGGGCAAGGCTTCTGCCCAGCACAGCCACAGGTGTTGGGGAGTCTGCCCCAGCTGCAAGGCAGGACATGCACGCGAGCTTGCCAAGACCCCTGGGTGACCCTGCGCACTGAGGGTCTCGTGACATGTTTAGAGTGGACCTGGCTGTCACCCACCAGCTTCCCTTCTCCGCTACGCTGACCTCACTTCTGAAGAGGTGGTCGTTCCTCAGATGTTGTAAAAAACTAACCTTCCTGTTGCCTCAGGTCTTCCGGCGGCAGCAGTGTGGGTGGGTCCAGCGGGCCGCTCTCTAGCTCTACGGTCGTGGGCAGGTCACCTCTTGTGTCTCATCAGAAAAAGGAGAGTGATGGCGCCTCTTGCAGGGACGTTGTGAAGACAGAGGGGCTGGCACGTGTGCTCTCAGCAGAATGTGTTTGGGCTGCAGTCCTGGAGCCTGCTGTTTCCTGGGCCGACCCCCAAGGCAAAGGACCATGTGTGTGCGTGTGGTTGTGTCTCCTGCTTTGGGATGTGGGTTCTTTACCACTGGTGCCACCTAGGAAGCAGAGGACTACTTAGTCCTTTGCTAAGAAAGATCTATTAATAAGTGCTTATTCATAGTAGACACTCAGCATTTATTGAATGAATGAGTGAATAAAAGCATTTGTTCTCAGAAATGACAGCAGCTTACATTTCTTTAACCCTTTGTTTACATTCTTGTTTCCAGCCCTGGATGCAGCAGGGTGACGTGGTCTGCATTTTACGGGTGGGGAACCAAGGCCTGGACCAGAAGTGACTGCCTGAGGCCTCCCACGGCTGGGTCAGGGGGTATGGGCCTGTCCTGGAGATGAGAAGCAGAGAAGCCATGTTCCTCCTCTTCCTGCCATGCTGCCCAGCCTCACTCCTGCTCCCGCCCCAGACTTAATGCATTTTCCTTCTTACTACAGTGACTGTGCGTTCACAGTAGAAAATCAAAAAAGACTAGAAGAGACTCCCATTCTACTATCCCCCTGTTCACAAAGACAGGTGGAAAGCTGTGACATCGTCAGGGTCCCCTGAGACCTTTGGTGTCCTGGATACTGAGATGCAAAGGAGTGGGAAACTCGGAAGGCCTACATTTAGGGGTAAAAGGCATAATTATAAGTAAAACATTAGAAAATTTATGGAGATTCCCAGGCTCAAGCCCTGAGAGTTCAAATTCACTGAGATTCTGGACCCAAAAGTCAGTGTTTAGCTGGTGATTCAGGTCATACTTTTAAAAAAGCCCTAGTCTCTGACCAAAACCCATACATTATTATGAAGAATTTGAGACCTTCAGAACTGAAGTGACCACCCCAGTACACACACACAGCCAGTGCCAGAACATTCGGACCACCAGGCCAACACTGGGAAGTTGGTAATTCTGCAGGTCAGCAGCTCCAGCATCTGGATTCTGTAGGATTCGCCCTGGCAGGACTCAGGTCTCCTAGGTGAACTCCGTTTCAGCAAGAAGCTCTTTGATTTTTTTTTCTTTTTAAAAATACTTTGTGCCCAGAATGCATGTGTGTGCTGTAAACATCTGAGCAATGGGAAGCAAGCAGGTTGATGCCTAGCTCATAGCTTCTGAGCCATCTCACAGCCCTGGACTGAGGACGGCAGGGCAAGAATAACATCCCACAATTTCTCTGCTTCCCAAAGTGTCTTACACCTAGGAGGACCTATTGATTATTTTTAAGTTGTACCTTGAACCCGTCAGTACTTCCCACTCTCAGGAGGTGGCTCTGTAGCAAGAGCCCTCCATGCAGCTGCCTCCTATGTCCCCAAGGCCCTGACCTAGTCCCCATGTGTGTAGGGCCTGCCTCCAGAGACCTGTTGTAAAGTCAGACAGAGGTATGAACTGAAAAAAGCAGAGTCATCTGAAATCTCCCCATCTGCTGAATATTCTTTCCTCCAAGTGTTGGGATTCCTTATTTTTGGATTCTGAAGTCTTATATTTAAATTTGCTGAAAGAAATGTGATTGATATTTTCTGGATTATGAAATCATTTCCAGAACCATTAAGTTCACCCTTTTATAATCACATCCGATGTTCTCTGTGTTCCCATTTCAGACATACTTGGCAAGAGGTTTTTGGTTTTTGTTATTTTTTAATAAAACTTATTGAAGACTAACATATAGACCAAAAAGCAGACAAATCACAAATATGTAACTCAGTGATTTTTCACAAAGTGGTCAAGATGGGCAGGTTCAGGTTCTTGTAACCACCACCAAGCTCCAGCACCCAGGAGCCCCTCACGCCTAAACCCAGGGTAACTCTGCCCCTGGTTTTTGGACTTCATATGATTGAAGGTGTGCAGCATGTGTCCTAGCTGTCTGTGGGATTCGTTCACATGTGCAGCAGTGTTTCACACATTTTCCTTGCTGTGTGTCATTTCACTGTATCATCGAACCCCAGTCTCTCCATTTTTCTGTAGATGGGTATTTGGGGTTCTTCCAGATTCAAGCTGACAGCAGATCTTGGTGCAGTAAGTGTCCTTGTATGGGCCCTTTCGTGCACGTGTGTACATGTTTCAGGATCGTGTGTCGAAGTTGGGATGTGCATGTTCAGCTTCTTAGGGGACGTTGCTAGTGGAACACCTGCCCTCACTTCCGCTGTGTCTTTAACAGCTCTGTGTTGTCGGTCCTCTCAGTGGTAGGTATTTGATGGTGTGTAGGGGCTTCCTTGGCGGTTCAGACAGTGAAGAAGCTGCCTGCAATACAGGAGACACGGGTTTGATCCCTAGGTCCGGAAGATCCCCTGGAGAAGGCAATGCTATCCACTTCAGTATCTTGCCTGGAAAATTAAATGGAGAGAGGAGCCTGGTGGGCTACAGTCCACGGTGTCACAATGAGTTGGACACAACTGAGCAACTAACACTTTTCACTTTCAGCGGTATATCATGGATTATTGGTTTGAATATGAAAAGCAAAATAATAAGATAGATGGAGGATATACACATGTCCTCAGGCAGAGATTTTTAAACAGGACACATAAAGAAGCGATCAGTTATACTATATTAAAATCAGGAACTTCTGTTCAATAAGAAAAAAACCACAACTGTGAAAAGATCACAGCACCAGAGAAGATGTTTATAATATGACCACCCAACAAAGATTTCAGTATATCTATCCAAATATATTTTTAAAATTAGGCGAAAACAAAACAAAAATTTCGGCCAATTTTTGAAAAATGACAACCCAACTGATCAGGTGTTCCCCCAAAGAAGATATCCAAGTAGCCAGTAAATGTTGAAAACATGCTCAACTAACGTCATCAAAGGAGAAGCAAATTGAAGACAGGAGAGTGTTCTCAAGGGAGGAAAGCGTGAAGAAGCAGAATCCCTTCCCAGCCTCGCCTAGCTCACTGTCCCCGCCCTCTCAGAATGGTCTCACGTGACCTGACGGCATCCGGCACCCGAAGCAGCAGCTGGGCTGGGGTATTCTTGCGACTCAGCTCTCTTACTCGGCCTCCGCGTGCAGGGAGCAGCAGTGCTTGATCTGAGGAGCTCAGCTGTACCTCTCTCCCCGCCCGCTTAGGACGTGACCCTCGACGAGACTTCTAAGGAAGATGACCATCTATCGACTGTCCTGTCACCTGCTGCCTCTAAGGCTCTGGCTTCCCACTTCGTCCAGCCCCGCAGCTCAGAGCTAGTCCTTCCAGAATCGCATTGTTCTGTTAATCACCCCTAATGTCTGGAATTTACTCAGCAGGCCTCTGAGGAGCTCAAAGCCATTTGCTGATCCTGCTGGTAAAATGGCTGTCCCTCAGCAGCCAAGCTCTCTGCTAAATTACTTCTAGGGAAGGAAGCCATTCTCAAAACTCTAGGAGACTCGGGGTGCCTTAACAAGCAGGCGCTGTCCCCGCCGGAGCCCCAGGAGGAAAGCACAGCTCCTCCGGGCATTCCGGGCATTACAAGATCATCCAGGAGGGACAGTAGTCTCCGTAATTATGGGAGTGGTTACCCAGGTGGGCTGACAAACCTGCAGACACAGCCCCACGCCAGGGAGCACTCACATGTGAGGAGAGGGAAACTGAGGCAGGCCAGAACCTGGCGAGGGGAGCAGGCTGGCAGCAGAGAAGAAGAAAGTGCATTTTGGTTGGGGAACTGGAGGAGCAAAGCAGGTGGAGAGAAACCTGGGATGCAGAGGAACTGAAGTCTTTCTCCATTTTTGGCAAGGGGTCCCCCGGTGTTCTTTCCAATATGTCTACCAAGCCTTTGAGACCAGCCCTGTGTGGGCACGGCCTCAGACACCCTGTGGACCCTGCTGCTTCGCTGGGCCTACAGGAAGATGGGGGCTGGGTGCTCAGAGCTGCCTCTGCACCTGGCAGCCTCTAACCCAGCTGACCCCTGGTCCTTCCCTCACGCAGCCCTCTGGACGCTGTGTGGGGAGCAGAAGGCAGCGGCCTGCGGGCCCTGGCCACAGGCCCTTCAGTGCAGGTGCACAGATACAGGAGGAGCTTAGTTCCTAGGGAGGGCGGCCCCTCTAAGGAAATGCGGGAAGTGGGAGACAGAGCAGGGTGGGGTAGCCAGGACACCGTGGCAGGGGTTGACCAGCCCCCCAGAGTGTGAGCAGGTCGGGACAGCTGTCCCTGGCCAATACCACCCCGTGGCTCGGCTATTCCCTACAATTCCCTCCCCCGTCCTTGTGGGTCCAGAGATTGGGTGGTGATCAGAGACTGGCCGTAGGTGCGGGAACCCTCAGCTTGGGGGCCTGGGTGACAGCTGATTCATCTTGTCCTTTCCATTCATGCCTCTCATGTACCTGAGTATCCAGACCAGGCTGTGAGCCCCCTGTCCAGTGTCAAGAAGGTGTGGGTGCTGTCTGTACAGGCTCCACAGGGAGCCGTGTTCAGAAAGAGGAGGAAGAGAGCCTCCCTGGTGGCTCGCTGGTGAAGAATCTGCCTGCCAGTGGGGGAGTATGGTTGGATCCCTGGGCTAGGAAGATCCCACATGTTGCAGAGCAGCAAAGCCTGGGCACCACAACCACTGAGCCTGTGCTCTAGAGCCTGGGAACCACAACTACAGGCCCACGTGCTGGAACTGCTGAAGCCCACACGCCCCAGAGCCTGTGCTCGGCAACGGGAGAAGCCACGGCAGTGAGAAGCCCGGGCACCGCAACTAGAGAAAGACCCTGCACAGCCAAAACTAAATAAACAAAGTTTTTAAAAAAGAAAGAGGAAGAATATTCCAGTGAATCGTGGAAAGGGAGGTGTTCCTCTGTGCACACAGGTCAGTCTCCTCTGTGCCAGTGAGCAAGGGACCCCTGTGATCAGTGAGAACGGGGATGCAAGTGCCCACGCCCACCCACTGCCCACCCTGCCTAGTTCTCCTGTGAAAGGCCTCTGATGATGCTAGCTTCCTGAGCCACCTGGGAGCACCTGTCAGACTCCCAGAAACAGACACTGCCGGGAGAGACCTGGAGCCACGCATCTCTGACCTGCTCCTCTAGCAGAGCCTGTCTCTCGGTGTGCTTGGGCTGGAGACTGGCGGTCACTGACTAAGCCTGCGTGTGTGCGTGCTCAGTCGCGCTGCTGCTGCTGCTGCTAAGTCACTTCAGTCGTGTCTGACTCTGTGCGACCCCATAGACGGCAGCCCACCAGGCTCCCCTGTCCCTGGGTCCAGGCAAGAACCCTGGAGCGGGTCGCCATTTCCTTCTCCAACGCAGGAAAGTGAAAGTGAAGTTGCTTAGTTGTATCCAACTCTTAGCGACCCCATGGACTGCAGCCTACCAGGCTCCTCCGTCCATGGGATTTTCCAGGCAAGAGTACTGGAGTGGGGTGCCATTGCCTTCTCCAGCTCAGTCCCTCAGTCATGTACAATTCTTTGCAGCCCCGTGGACTATAGCCCACCAGCCTCCTCTGTCCATGGGATTCTCCAGGCAAGAATACTGGAGTGGAATGGGTTGCCATTCCCTTCTGCAGGGGATCTTCCCAACCCAGGGATCGAACCCAGGTCTCCTGCCTGGCAGGCAGATTCTTTACCATCTGAGTCACCTGGCCTGGAGCTGAATAAATCTTGTTATTTATTGTCTCCTCTCCACAGGGAGCTGTTGGCTAGGACCAGACCTCTCAGCACCCCCAGTCCAGCTGTGACTCCTGTTTGCTGAGTCCCAGGGAAGACATGCACAGGGCTGTGCGGGTCCCACTTCACCTCAGCTCACCTCTCCAGCCTGCAGAGAGATGGCCTCTGCCCTCGCAGGGCCAGGAGGACCCCGTGTTTGTGATGACACACTCAGCTTCCATCAGCCCAATGGCTTGTCTGGGCCACAGGACAAGCAAAGCCTCCCCCATCAACCGAAGAGGGGGTGAGGTTGTAGGCCCTTCCCTGAGACCTGCCCACCCCACCAAAGCACCTCGCCACCCAGGCTCTGGCTGGAGACAGAACCCCCAAACTGTGGGCTCCTTCCGTCAGATGTTGCCTGTGGCAGGAAGGACGCATGGGCACCAGTTTGCCAGCTGGGGGCCTGGCCAGGCCTGCAGTGACGCCCAGCGCTCAGCCGGCTGCTGGCCCCAGGGACCTAGGCCCCAGCATGGAAGAGCCTGGGCTTAGAGCTGTGGGTGTCCTCACCGGCCCCTGTGCAGCTGCCTGGGCTGGGCTTCCCACCGTGAGCCCAGGGGCGAGGGGAGCAGCGGGGCTGGGCTGGGGCCCCGACGGCCTTTGGCGTGTGTGGCGGCAGCAGACCTGTGGGAGCTGGGACAAGGCTGGGAGCACATCACCATGGTCGTTTTCCTCTTGGCCTCCAGCTGCGCCTCCAGGCTCTTCTCCAGGGGCCCCGGCTGCAGCTCCGCCTCCAGTCCGCCCCCGGCCCACCCCCCACACACCGTGTGGTTTAGAGCAGCCCTGTTACAGTATTACAACGTGCTGTGGGCTGGAAAGGGCCAAGCCGAGCTGTCGACATCGACATCGTAGTGGAGCCCTCAGTCTGCGCTGGGCCAAACCGGGGGCCTTGAGGCTCCCAGGAGACCCCCAGTTCCCCAGCCCGATCTGCCACAAAAGGCCTCTGGTGTTCCCATCGGGACGACTGTTTCTCAGTGTGGACGTGGGTACTCCATGCATACCAGAACACACTGGTGCCCTCTACACCCGATTCCCTTTCCTCTGCCTCCCAGGCACCCAGCTTTGCGTTCTAGGAACATTCCTTACCCCGGGGCGAGGGGGAGGGAGGGGGCAGTTCTGTTTTCCGGAGCTGAGCCGGGGAAGGTGCTGGCAGAAGGGAGGCCCATCCTCCCTTCCCAGAACTGGGGTGAGCGGGTGGCTCTGGGTGGGCTTCTCAGGTCCGAGCAAGCGTCCTCGCCTGGGACCCGTCAGCTTCCTGGAAGGGCCTGGGCGCTCTGCCAGGCTGGTCTTAACCCAGCCACACTCTCAGCCACGTGTGAAGCCCTCGCTGCTTTCCACCTGCAGGTCCGCAGTCACCTGCTCCGTCTGGCCTGCTGCGTCGTGAGCTGGGCTCAGGGCTGCTTTCTTGTCCTGAGGCTGCTTGACGGCTGTCCCATGGGGGTGTCGCTGGGGCCACACTCTCTCCCACCACCACCACGGTTGGGGCCCCCGCCTGCCGTGGGGGTGCACGGGGTGCTGCGTTCTGCTCACAATGAGGACGCGTGCAGTGACAGTGGGCCTGGACCCCCGTCCTCTCAGGGCATCAGGCCAGACGTCCCTGTAGAGCCAGTGCAGTGACGGCTGTGCCCAGCACACCCAGACTCAGGTGGCTCACCCCAGGCCTGAACGCCAGACCTTGCCCTTCTGCCTTATGAACCACTTCTGTCATCCCCCCGCTGTCACCCGAGGGTCACCCGCGGGTCACCCGCTAGGACTCACGGCTGCCCTCCCAGGAGAGCCGTCCTCCCCTTCCTCCCTTCCTCCTGCCGCGGTTCGGATCCTCCTCCACGTGGGTCTCTGTCTGCTGCACGGGCTCCAGCTGGCCCATCCCTCTGTCCTCAAGGCCAGAAACTGGGGATGTGAGCCAGGGATTAATGGCACAGAGTAAGCTTCCGAAAGCCACGGGGACTGTTGGAAGGCCTGAGCTTAGAGATAATTTCCCTTCTCTGTGAAGGCCAGGCATTTAGTCCGACGGGCAGAGTCAGGAGACAGTCAGCCTGCGGGGGACGGGCAGCAGCCACAGCCCGGATGGCCACCCGAAACAAGCGAGCAATGGTCCCCAGGCTGAGATGAGAGATGGCCACTGACCTTTCCTCCTAGAGGTAAGAGCTGGGCCCAGGGGGCCTCACACAGAGCCCCTGCGGACCCTGGGAAGGCTTGGGAGCCCCTCTCCATCCTTGCTGTGGAAATCTCCCGTCAATGCCCAGCGACTCGCCACACTCTTTCCTGTCCTCTCCTCCTCAGTGGTAAGAACCCCTTCTTAGCGCAGCATGCACTCCTGGCTTTTTTACTGTGAAGATTTCGGAGGTTTATATGAGTGAAGGACGGGGCTGCTGCTTCTCACTCCCACCCCTCACCAAACCAAAGCCCATGCTGGTTTTGGTCAAATGAGGTATTAAAATTGACGCAGGAAAAGCATGCCCACTTTCTTCTCACCGTCAGCTGGCAGCGCCTGGGGGCAGGAGGATGTTTGCAGCACAAGTTTTCGTGGAGGAGAGCTTGCTGCCAGGAGAGCATTTCATTTCCGAGCATCTCAGGTTTTGCCTTCAGGCTTCGGGGAGGCTGTGACCCCCTCACTACCCTGCCCAGGTAGCCAGGGGTTCCAGGGAGTTGCCCCAGGGCAACTCAAACGAGGATTTGGACTCAAAACTTCCTGTCTGCTCGGACCCCATCCTGTTGAAGATTTTTGTAGCTGGGGGACGTACAGATGGGCCTGCTGGTGGCCAGATCCTCAGTGTGTTTAATAAGCAAATGAAACATGGTGTGCCTAGAGGGTCCCCAAAAGTCAGTGCGGTCACTTTGGTCTTCCAGGTCCATGCCGGGGAGAGGGCTCAGTAACAGGGCTCCGCTGTGGGCCGTCCACAGCCAGGGACCTCCTGCCTCTCCAGGAATCTACCTGGTTCCTAGGGGGTGATTTGGCACCTGCAGCTGTGAAAAATAATTTTCAGTCTCTGGAGGAGGAAAGAGTCAGCACTGGTCAGGCATAGCGAACTAAAGGGGTCAAAGTGCCAGGTCTGAACCCAACATTCCAATCCCAGCCGTACCACACACTAGCTGGGGATGCTGGAACTTATTCCACTCCTCTGCCTCGGTGTCCTTGTCTGTAAAATGGGGGTGAGGACTCCTGCCCTCTACCTCGTGTCACTAAGTTGGTTCATCCATGTCTGGCGAACTTTCACGACCATTCCTGATTAAGAGCTGCTGTTACCAGACGCTGGCCATGAGAAAGTGGCCGCAGTTTCACCCACATCGGTTCAGTGACATGGATACTATTAGCCCGTCTTTCAGGTGTGGGAACTGAAGCACAGAGAAGACGGGTGGCTTTCTCAAGGCTGCTCATTCACTCATTATTTTTAATTCAGAGAGATTTTAATATGAAATATTTCAAGTAGGGAAAAGTACGGAGAATCCTTTAACATGCACTTACGTCCTACCGTTTGCTGTATTTGCTGAATCTTTTAACAGATAAGGTGTTGAGCTAAGAGCCCCCTCTGTCATCCTCTCCTATTCCATCTTTTTCTCCCTGCTTCCCGAACCGACCACTCGTCTGAAGCTGGTACCTCCCGCTAGATAGACCTACTGTGTACACTTAGGGACGGCTTTCTCTTTTCCAAAACGCTACAGTCAACTTCACGTCATACAGTTTTGCTTTCTGCCACTTGGTATACTTTTGAGTGTTTCCATGCAGTCATGCGCAGACCCGGCTCACCTACAAGAGCTGCTGCACGGCCTCCAGCGGACGAACAGGTCATGATGACACCCCACAGCACTTCTATGCCTTCTGACCGGCCATCAGAACCTTTCCAAGTTCGCTGTTTACACAAGATACTACAGGGAACACCCTCTCCACGACCACCACCCGCCCCCGGTGCTCCCTCATGCAGTCGTTCCAGGACCCTTTCGTGGGGTAGCTGGCTAGCTTGGGTGAGCTTCCCTAGATGCTGCCCAGCTGCCCTCCAGTCATCCCACTCCAAGCCCTGAGCAGCTGTCTGTCCAGGACCAGCACTTTTCAAAGTGTTCAGTGAGTGTGGAGTGGCACCTCCTTGTGGTTAATTCACTAAGTACTCACCAACAGCCGGAGCTGGCCGGGCGTTGTGGTGCACAGCTACCAAGTGTCACCGCAGGGACCAGGAGCCCAGGGAGGGAACTCTAAACAGCGTCCCTGGTCTCGGGTCCTGTAGCTCTTACCAAGCTCTGATTCAGAGTCGGTCATTTGCAAGTGCACACCCCCTCCCCATGAGCAGTGATCTCCTCCAGCCGCCTGTCTGGGTGTTCCTGTTTTGGCCTCTCTAGATCCCAGCTGTCCCATATGGCAGCGGGCAGCCATGTATGGGTCCTGAGGACTTGAAACGGGCCTGCACCAAGTGGAGATGTGCTTCGAGTGTAAGATACACACCACCTTTGGGAGCATTAGCCCAGAAAGAAAGAGCCTGTCTTATTAATAATTTTTATATTGACTGCATGTCAAAGTGATACTTTTTGATAAATCAGGTTAAATGAAATATGCTACTGAAATGAAATTCACCTGTTTCTTTTTACTTTTTTTAAAAAAAACAAGGCCACTAGGCAATCATAAATGGCACCTGGGGCTTGAAGTAGATTTCTTTTGGATAGAAAGAGCCCGAGACTGTATCAGGCTGGAACTTTGTGGCAGGTGCCTGGGGAAGGTTTGATGGGTGGATGAGTGAGCGACCCGGCACTGTGAGAACAGAACAACGGGACGTCTGGGCCCCTGTGGCCCAGTCCTGATGTTCTCAAGACGGTGCAGAGCAGCTGGTCCCCTGCTCCAGAGCCCTGACACCCTTCCTTCCTGCCTTCTCCTGTCCCAGGGGAGTGAGCGAGAGGCCACAGGAGCCGGCCGCCTGCGGAGAGGCTGCCTGAGCAGGCCCTCCTGGAAATCCCCACACTAAGCAGGGAAACAGCCCTGCAGAGCAGCTCAGGCCACTTCAGGGTCAGCCCTCTCCCAGCCGCTGCCCCCACCCTGCTGGCACTGTCCCCGAATGTTGCTCCAAAGCCCCCGGGAGGCCGGGACCACGCTGAGGGTTCCGGGCCAGCACTCTGGCTGCCCAAGGCCTCCTGGAAGAACACAGAGCTGCTCTTGGCCCCCAGGCATGCCGCCCGGGGCCCTGCTCACCACGGCGCCTGCTTTGATGCCTTGAGAAAGGTTAACTTTGAAGCTGCCTGTCTGGGCGGCCGAGCTGCCCAGGGCTTGATAAAAGAGCCCAAAGGCTCCGGCCTGCAGCGTTCTGTGGAGTTACCCCAGCAGATGGGGAGCCTGGGCTGAACGGCTGGGGAATCCCACCCCCCTTTCCAAAGATGTGTGGAAACCTGACCGATTTGGAATCTTTGGGAAGAAGCAGAGTTGACTTAAGCTAAGGTTTTGGGTAACCTAGTCTGACCCACAGGCACAACGCTTGGACATGTTTTAGTGGTTGTAGGTAGGAAATATTTTAACAACAGTGTTGATTCTTTTCTCTGTGACAAATGGTGACCGTTACGTCTGAGCCTGGACAGTGACCGGCAGTGCCCTCAGGCTCTGTTGGGCAGGGAGGACTGTTTGACCCTCCACCACCCGCCTGTCCCCAGCAGCCATACCGCCTGGGCCTTCCTTCCCCTTCCTAGTCCCAGGCTCCTCACCAGCTTGTGTTCTGGTGCCATCAGGGCACCGGCCTCATGCATCCTTTCCCTGACTCACTTCCCCCAGCCCATCTACATCCCCTTTGGACTGCTTCTCCTAAGCTGAGCCAGGAAGGCCCAGCTCATTCAAGTAAGCAGAAGGGCAGCGCTTTGGGCCAGGTCTTGCCTCTGGCCTCTGGATGGACTTTGGCACAGGGCTGTGGGGTGTGCACAGTTGAGGTCCCCAGTGTGTGCATGGGTGTGCTTAGTCGCTCCGTCATGTTTGACTCTGCGACCCTGTGGACTGTAGCCTGCCAGGCTCCTCTGTCCATAGGGTTCTCCAGACAAGAATACTGCAGTGGGTTGAGACTGCCTCCTCCAGGAGCTCTTCCTGACCCAGGGATCGAACCTTAGTCTCCTTCATTGCAGGTGGATTCTTTACCACTGTGCTACCTGGGAAGCCCGGTGTCCCCAGACATGGCCTCAAATAAATGGTGCTGTTGTTTTTATAAGGACAAATAGGTTTACGAACAGGAATATCTCCCAAAAGCCACAAACTCCCTACTGGTCACAAAGTACCAGTCTTTTTTTATCTTCAATATGGTTCCTAGGTCTGCCATTTCCCTGAACCTGGCAAGATCAGAATTCATTCAACAAAGCAATTCATCCACAAGATTCCTTGACTCCTTCTGCCCTTACCACATCCCCCTGGTCTCAGATTGGTGCCTACTCCTCCCCTCTTAAAAACCACCCCATACCCATGACCCCATACCCATGACCCCATACCCATGACCCCATACCCATGACCTCAATCCCAGCCCAGGTTGTGACCCCACATCTGCCACGGGACGTCCCATCTCAGAGCCTGGAGGACTGATGAGAAATCCCACCCACACCCAACATAAAACACCTCTGGTTCAGAACATTTTTCAAATAATTCTTTCAGTTTGGCATTTGAAGTTGTTTGGCTATAACTAACATATTAAATTTAACAAGCACCGTCAAGCCCACTCAGGAATGCTCCTGAAGCTAAACTTCAGCCTGCCTTCAAAGCACCGGAACTTTTGTGAAGCCCAGATTTAGCACCAAAGAACGTTTCCTTGTCTCAAACTTCCCTTAGGCTCTGTTTTGCAGATTTCCCTATACTTTAAAACCCGTGGATTTTTTCCCCTTTAACTTTTGAACTGGGTAATCCATTCTCCTGATTCAGGTTTCAAAGGGGCTCAAGGGAAGGGAATAAAAAGCCCCTGGGCCTCTGGCCCCAGCCCACTCCCTCCCTCCAAGGCAGCCCAGCGCTGGATTCTGCAGAACCCTCCAGAGTCAGTCCAGCACATGCGTGCACCCGTGCTCAGTAAACGAAGTCGTGTCCGACTCTTTGCGACCCCAGTAGCCCTCCAGGCTCCTGTGTCCACACGAACAAATCCAAGGCCGTATTCCCCTCCGCAAGGAGGACTAAATGTTTGTGCACACTTCTGCCGCTTGCTGTCTTCCACTTGGGGATCTCTCCCCATCAGGACATGAAGGGTTTCGTCATTCTTGCCACTGCAGTCTTGTTTGTTTTCACTGGTGGGTTTTTTTCTTCTCACTCTGGGACAATTTGGGAGATCATGGGAGCCCACCGGCCCCAGTGCCCCTGCCCCATCCCTCTGATTGCACTCTCTCCCCCGCCCCATGCCTCAGCCACACTCTCCCACCCCGCAGGAGGCTGGAGCCAGCCATGCAGCCTCTCTGATCCGCCCACTGCCCGGCCACGACGACACCTGCTTGCTGCTGCCAAACTCTGAGCCCTCCACAGCCCCTGGTCTAGCCGCCTCTGACCCCGCCTTGGCTCTCAGGCACTCACCCCCTGGACTCCTCTGGCCGGCCTCCCGAGGCAGGGCTGCCCTGCTGTCAGTCCCACCCTGCCACAGTGCCTCAGGGACAACTTGATACCTTGCCCCTGGACCCTGCCATCTGCCCCTGAACCCCTGAACTTTGCCCCTGACCCCATCATGCTTGTCTCTGCACACATTCCCCCGCTCCCTGCCCCTGTGCTGCTGTGTGCTTCCCAAGCTGCTGGCCCCCTTGTGAGATGCTCCAAACGTGAGGAGCTGAAGGAAGGCAGGACTGCCCTTCTTCCAGTCCATCTCCATCGTGAGTGTGGGCTGGAAACCACAGGGGCTTGCTCCCTCACTGCCAGCCGCCTGCCTGCGAGGGCGAGGTGCTCTCCAAGGTGCCTCCCTCCTCCTCCACCTCCCTCTCCAGTCGCTCCTGATTTCTGTCTTCCCTCCTCTCCCCACACCCTCCCGCCCTTCATTTCCAGGGTGCACCCTTTGCTCCTGTGTGCAGGTGCTCCAGCTCCCCCAAGAGGGTCCCAGGCTCCCCTTTCTCTCTGCTGCAGACCCAGCCCCAGGCTGGTGGTGCGGCTTATCCACCTCCACTCTTTCCAAAAGCCCCAGAGCCCAAGAAACCTCTGCCCCTGCAGCAGGCTGTCATCCATCCAAGCATCTGGTCATTCCAGGGCCTGGCCCCTGGGGATACCTGCCTCTTCCTCCCTCGATCTTGTGGCCACGCCTCCCAGGAGGTATAGGAGGTGTTAATGGCAACTGGGGTTGCTGTCGTATTATAGCTTTCACGAGGCGTAACTCACATGCCATAAAACTCACCTGCTTTGCAGGCACAACTCCAGCAGTTTTAGTAAATTTACAGATCCTTGTGACTATTGCAGTCCCTCTTCAGCCCCAGCCCTTGCAACCCAATTTACTTTCTGTCTCTATCTGGACACTTCACATACATGGAATCATCCTCTGTGTGGCCTTCTGTGTCTGGCTTGCTGTGGATTGTTGCCACCTTTTGGTTTTGTGACTAGTGCTGCTGCTGTGCACAAATGTGCACAAGTCTTCATGCACACTTTCATTTCTCTTAGGTTGCTGTTCAGTCGCTCAGTTGTGTCCAACCCTTTGCAACCCTATGGACTGCAGCACGCCAGGCTTCCTTGTCCTTCATCATCTCCTGGAGTTTGCTCAAACTCATGTTCATTGAGTCAGTGACGCCATCCAACCATCTCATCCTCTGTCGACCCCTTCTCCTCCTGCCTTCAATGTTTCCCAGCATCAGGATCTTTCCTAATGAGTCAGCTCTTCGCATAAGGTGGCCAAAGTATTGGAGCTTCAGCTTCAGCATCAGTCCTTCCAGGGAATATTCAGGGTTGATTTCCTTCAGGATTGACTGGTTTTATCTCCTTGCAGTCTAAGGGACTCTCAAGAGTCTTCTCCAGCACCACAGTTTGAAAGCGTCAATCCTTTGGCACTCAGCCTTCTTTATGATCCAACTCTCACATCCATACGTGACTTCTGGAAAAAACACAGCTTTGACTAGACAAACCTTTGTAGGCTAAGTAATGTCCCTGCTTTTTAATCCTCTGTCTAGTTTGTCATTGCTTCTCTTCCGAGGAGCAAGTGTCTTTTAATTTCATGGCTGCAATTCTCTTGGGTAGAGACCTCAAAGGGGAAGTGATGGGCTGGTGAATGAATGTTCGTCTTTCTAAGAATCTGCCAAACTGAATTCCAAAGTGGCGGCATCACTTTACACTCCCGGCAATAATTTAAGAGTTTCTCCACATCCTCACCAACATTTGCTATCTTCTTTTTACCTTATTTTGTTTGATTAGAGCCATCTGAGTACATGAGAAGTGGTATCTCATTGTGGTTTTGACTTGCATTTCCCTTAAGACTAATGAGATTGAGCTTCTCGTCATGTGTGTCTTGGCCATTTTTATATCTTCTTTGGTGAAATATCTATTCTAGTCTTTTTAAAACTTTTTAAAATTTCAATGTCAGTTGTTAATTAGGTTATTTGCCTTCTTGTTGATTTCTGAGAGTCCTTTGTGTATTCAGTCCCATGCAAATGCAAATATGTTCTCCTCACATTCCATTTCCTTAAAGGTGTCTTTTGAAGTTTTTTATTTTAATGAAGTGGCCATCGGCTTTTGCGACTCTGCCTCTATCGGTAGACACTGCTCTGGGGCTGGGCACAGTGCAGAAACCAGGCTCTGTCACCAGCCCAAGACCTGGGCGGGCAACAGCACCTCTCTGGGCATCAGTCACCTCGTCTGCACAAAGGGGGCACTTTGGTACCTACCTCAGAAGGCTGCTCAAAGTTGTGCTTGAAACCGTGCCTGGTGCCCAACTACCTCGAAACCAAACTCACTTACAGACTGTGGGTCTTTCGGGGAATTTACATTCATCCTCACTTTGCATCCTTATTGCAGCCGTCGGAGCAGGTGCTACTCACCCCATTTGAGGGTGAAAAACAGAGACTCAGGAAAGCTGAGTGGCTTGTTTAAGGTCCCACAGCCTGTGAGGGGCTCACAGAGGCATTGCCCCACTTGAGGGATCCAGGATTGCTGCCTCGCCACCCGAAGGCTGCTCCCAGAGGCAGGCTGAGGCTCCCTCCCCCAACCCAGCAAGTCTAGGCCAACAGTGTCCCCAGGGTCACCAAACCAGCACGGCCAGGCACTGGCCAGCAGGATGAGGGACTCATCACACTGCCCCAAAGCCAAGCCCTCTGCCCTGGGGGGAATCAAAGCTGCTAAGACACAGTGTGGCCAGCGGGACACTGGGGGACCCCAGGCATCGGGGAGCCCTAAGGAGGGCCAGGCTCAGCCTGGGGTGTGGACGGGGGTATCTCAGCCTCTTCCAGGTTGGGGTTAAGCCCCAGGCCCCTTCTGACGACCTCTGGAGTTACAAAGCAAGTCTGTGGGGCTGTGGTGATCTTCTTGGGCAGATAGGCCTAAAGACCAGGGTGTCCCCGCCTGCATGGCCCATGTCCTCCTTACCTGGGAGCTGTCTCCCCAGGGCCTGTGTTTCTTTTGGGACTTAGGGAATTTTGAAACACACATGGAGAGAGAATAACACAACCAGTCCCCACTTACCTGTCACCCAGATCCAACAGTGGTCACTGCAGGGCCACTCTCATCTGTTCTCCCATCCATTGAGTACATTCCACATATCCTATCATGCCATTCCCAAATCCCACAGTACAAGTGTGGGCACACGCATGTGCACAGAAGTTTCCCCAGAAAGAGAGGAACCACCCGCTTTGCACTGGGGCTCCTGGTGGGTCCTGGTGAGGAAGGCCCCTTGGCAGCCAGACGTCCTCGGTCCAGGCCATTTCACCTCTCTGAGCCTCGGTTTCCTCATCTGTACAATGGGACTGCAGTACTTACTACCTGGCAAGATGGCCTTGGAGATTAACCAAGACTGCAGACCGTCTGTGGGTGCACAGGGAGATAGCAGAACAGAAACAGCATGGCGGGGAGGGCCAACCCCAACATCAGGAGGTGGGGGAGAGAATGGGATGGAGGAGTTACATCCAGATCTTCCACTGTCTGAAACAACAAATTCTTAGGGTGGGGGGAGGGTGGTTAAAAACCTCAAGCAAATGTAGCAAGTTATATATGTACATTTTCTCCTGTTCTCTGCTTTTTTGGACACTTGGAGAAGTTTATAAATCTAATTCAGGAAATTAAAGTTGCAATCAGATCACTTATCTGCTTGACACTTACTAGGAGCCTGGCTCAGTCACCTGCTGCTGCTACTGCTGCTAAGTCGCTTCAGTTGTGTCCGACTCTATGCGACCCCATAGACTGGACTATGCAGCCCCCAGGCTCCGCTGTCCCTGGGATTCTCCAGGCAAGAACACTGGAGTGGGTTGCCATTTCCTTCTGCAATACATGAAAGTGAAAAGTGAAAGTGAAGTCGCTCAGTTCAGTTCCGTTCAGCCGCTCAGTCGTGTCTGACTCTTTGCGACCCCATGAATCGCAGCACGCCAGGCCTCCCTGTCCGTCACCAACTCCTGGAGTTCACTCAGACTCACGTCCATCGAGTTGGTGATGCCACCCAGCCATCTCATCCTCTGTCGTCCCCTTCTCCTCCTGCCTCCAATCCCTCCCAGCATCAGAGTCTTTTCCAATGAGTCAACTCTTCGCATGAGGTGGCCAAAGTACTGGAGTTTCCGCTTTAGCATCATTCCTTCCAAAGAAATCCCAGGGCTGATCTCCTTCAGAATGGACTGGTTGGATCTCCTTGCAGTCCAAGGGACTCTCAAGAGTCTTCTCCAACACCACAGTTCAAAAGCATCAATTCTTCGGCGCTCAGCCTTCTTCACAGTCCAACTCTCACATCCATACATGACCACAGGAAAAACCATAGCCTTGACTAGACGGACCTTAGTCGGCAAAGTAATGTCTCTGCTTTTGAATATACTGTCTAGGTTGGTCATAACTTTTCTTCCAAGGAGTAAGTGTCTTTTAATTACATGGCTGCAATCACCATCTGAAGTGATTTTGGAGCCCCCCAAAATAAAGTCTGACACTGTTTCCACTGTTTCCCCATCTATTTCCCATGAAGTGATGGGACCGGATGCCATGATCTTTCTATTCTGAATGCTGAGCTTTACCGTGTCCAACTCTTAGCGACCCCATGGACGGCAGCGCACTAGGCTCCTCCGTCCATGAGATTTTCCAGGCAGGAGTACTGGAGTAGGGTGCCATTGCCTTCTCCACAGTTACCTACTGCTATGTAACTGCCACGTAACAAACATCTCCAGACTGAAAACAGCAGTGGCTTCAGAGAGCCACCTTTGTATATTTTCTCCCAACTCTGTGGGCTGCCAGGGCTCGGCCAGGTGGTTCCTGGGCAGCTCATGACACCAGCTGGGGCTGCTGTGACCAGGTGGGGACTTGACTGGGTTGGATGTCTGGCCTGGCCCACATGGCAGGTACTGGGGGCTGGGCATTGGCTGGGAGCTCAGCTGGAGCTCTGCCAGATGGTCTACACCCAGGCGGTCTACACCCGGGCTGGCCCTGTGGCTTGGGTGTCTCAGCATGGTGGTGGGGTTCAGAGAGGGAGCCTTCCTGAGAGCAAGTCTTCCCGGATGAAGGAAGAAGCCACCCAGGCTGAGTGCCAGGACAGGTATCACATCGCTTCTCTCGTCCTCCTCTGGCAGTGCAATCTCAGGGCCACAGAGTTAAGGAGGGGGAATCAATGTCACCCTTCAGTGTGTGTGGGGGGTGGGGGCAGGGGGGAGGAAGATCTTGCAGCCGTCTTTAACTTCCCATTGTGATCAACAAACGATTGTTGAATACAAAACTGAATTCCACAGACATGCTTCAAGCAGGGAATTAGCTCCTGGTGAGGACTGGGGGGTTGTGAATGGAACAGTCTCTCCCCTCCCCAAGCAGCACTGCTCCCCCGCCTCCTTGACAGCTTGTGGAGACCCTCTGGGCCCCAAACCCTCCAACACAGCATGTGACTAGTGGTGCTCTAGCGGTGAGGGGAGGTCACACCATGGTGACGAGGAAGGCCTGGCTTCTCAGACCCGCTCATGGGCTGCTAGGAGGCCAGTCTGCAGGGTGCCCTCTCTCCCACCTGCTGCCCTGGCTGGAGGCTCCCAAGCACCCTGTCCACAGGTGTCCTGGGCTGAAGACCCCCGCTGAGCCCTGGGCTACCCCATGTCCTTCCAGGCGTAGGAGGTATCCGGAGCAACCACTGTCTTCTCGCCTTGCCTCCTCCTCTGGTCCCCTCCCTGGCGTGGGCCCCACGCCACCTCCACCATCATTGTCCCCCACACCACCCTTTGCTGACAGCTAGAAAGGGCATAGGCGGGCGAGGCTGTGCAGACAGAACCACCCCCACCCTGCTCTGGCAACCTCTCCGAGTCACTCCCTCCCCAGCAGCTCCGCGGGCTTGGCATTTGGGCAGATGGCTTCCTTTAGGAATGCGTATGGTCCCCCTTCCCCAGAAATTGTCTGAGGACTTTCGGTTCTTCATCGGTTCTCCCAACTCCTGATGCGTTCCATGAGTGTGTCTGGAGTCCCTGACCTGAGCTGGGCCCTGCCCCAGGCCGAGGAAGTGAGGCTGGCAGGGCAGACTGGTCCCTGCCCTTGGGAGCTTCCCTGCCAGGGCTACCTGGTCATTGCATCCACCAACCCACAGCAGCCCACAGTGCACTTGGCAGACGGACACCTGCTCAGAGCCTTGGGAGTCTGGAAGAGCTAACTGGACAAGGGAGGTGGAAAGACATCTCATGAGGAGGAGCCATTCTACACAGCTGGCCCCTTTTCCCTGAGCAGAAAACCAGACCAGCTTCCTTGGCACTTTACCTGGTTGCCGAGAAAATGATGTCCAAGTGGGTGCTCTTTCTTTTAAAAAACAAAAGCTCACTTTATCTTTGAAAATTTCAAACACATACAAAAGTAGAATAGCATAATAAGCCTTCACGTACGCATCACTTAGCTTCAACAATTAGCAACATTTTCCATTGTTTTCATCTCCACCAGCCCCTCCCGTCCTCACTCTGCCACCTTTTTATTTTCCTTGTCTTTGTTTTTTTTTTTTTTTTGGCCGTACCTCAAGGCTTGTGGTATCTTAGTGCCCAGACCAAGGACCGAACCCATGGTGCAAGTGCAGAGCCCTAACCGCTGGACAGCTGGCGAATTCCCGTTATTTCCCTTGTCTTTGAAAAACCTCATCTTTATACTAATTCATTCACAAATACTTTTTCACACGGATCACTAACAGATAAGGGCTTTAAAAACACAATGATACCACTATCACATCTCTTAATATTGGCAGCAATTTCTTAATATTATCTAACACACAGACTGTGTTCAATTTTTATTATCTTGCAAATATCTTTTTCTAGTTGGCTTGTTCACATCAGGACCCATCCAGGCTTTGCACAGATTTGGAGTAGGTTCATCTCTGTCTGAAATGTCTGTCCTTCCAAGTGGGCTTGGATGCTCAAGTGGAGATTCTCTACTGCAGGGGCCCCCAACCTCTGGGATCTAATGCCTGATAATCTGAGGTGGGGCTAACATAATAATAATAATAATGGAAATAAAGTTGCACAATAAATATCGTGCCCTTGAATCATCCTGAAACCATCCCCACCCCCGTCCGTGGAAAAATTGCCTTCCACAAAACCAGTTCCTGATGCCAAAAAGGTTAGGGACAGCTGCTCTATGGTATCAGTCAATTACCGTCACCTGGGAGTTTTTACAAAACACCCCCCACCTGGGCCCTACCTGGACCAATTAGGTCAGGATCCCTGGGGTGAACCAGGACCTGAGTGTTTGTTTCATTCATTTGTATTTATTTATGTATCAGTTAAGCTCCACCCACCCCACCCCGCCTTGGGGATCCTGGCCTGCTGCCAGGGTTAGGAATCCCTGGAATACTCTTAGGGGTTCTCACTAGCAGTTGTGCCCCCGGGGTGTCCCCTGGCAATGTCTGGAGATGCTTTTGGTTGTCACCACTTGGGCAGGGGGCTATGCTACTAGCATTTAGTGGATGGCGGCCAGGACATCCTGCAGCCCCCATGGCACAGAGTTAACCAGCCCCGAACATCAAAGGGCTGACATTGAGAAACTCTGATACTGGAGCACCAACCTCACCGGTCTCAAGGGGCAGAGGCCTCCTGGGGAAGGAAGAAAATTAAACTGGATTCTTTCCATTCCTCATCTCAGCCCCTTACAGTTGATGAAATGCATCCCCCTGGGCCTCCTTTCATTAGCCCTGCGTCCCCTCCCCCGGTGCTGCGTGAGGCTAAACTCTCCCGGGAGACTGGCCGCTCCCATCTCTGGTTGGGGCAGGAATGCACCTCTCACCTGCTGGGTGACCTCTGTCCTTCCCTCTGCCTCAGGCCTCACTCCTGGGAAATGGAGAGAGCAGGGCTGTCCCGAACCAGTGGAGACCTCCGGCCACCTGCACAGTTACCCCGTTCACTGCAGTACCCAGTGCCCAACACAGAGCCGGTGCTCAAAACGTGTTTGTAGAAATGAATGGCTCTCCATTTCTCCTTGTGGAAACCGGGGCACAGAGAAAGCGGGTCTCACAACCAGCTTTTGGCCTCCTCAAGGCTTTTCAGCCTTGTCCTTGCTTCTGTGTGAAGAATGTGGGTGCCTGCCTCCCCTAGGGGTTCCCCGCTCCTTTGTTGCCACCATCTCAGGAGACGATGGGGAGCAGGGCTGTCCCGCAGCTCCCCAGGGAGGAACAAGGGCACAGGACCCTCGCAGCCCACCTTCCCTCCCGAGGCTGGGGTGGGGGCCATCCTCCCCCACCTTCCTCTGTTTATGGGGAAGCATGATACATGTCCTATCATTTGGGACTGGATATGGTCCGGGTACCCAACATTTTGCAATATTTTTAGGAATGACTCAAAAGAGAACACAGCTGGAGTGCCGACTCAATGTCCTGCGTCCACTGAAGGCCTGTCATTGTCCTGCTCAGAGGCTCAGTTTCCCTTCCTCTGTTCCCAGAAGGACACAGACCACAGGGCGTGGAGACCTTTCGATCGTTAGACAGAGCCGGCCCGACAGGCTGGTGACAACGACGTGAAAAACACTTGGTGGGGGTGGCTTTGTCCCTCCTGGCACGGTAGGAGCCTGTGGAGGCCTCCTCTCTGTGGGAGGCTTCCGGAGAAACCCATCTGGGTACAAGGCCCGTGCATCCACAGGCAGGGAACTGGGCAATTCCTATCAGCTGGGCATCCTCAAAAAACCTGCCACCCCCAGCCGGCCACACTGCTAGCTCAGTCCCACAAGTGGGGTGCAGAAGCATGTGCGGAGAGCCAGAGGGCCAAACGCTAACAGCGGGGCAGCTGTCCCTTTGATCACGCGGGTCATCTGAAGCCCCGGAGGCCAGCGACTAGATGGGTGGGAGTGGGGGAGGGGCGCGTGGCTAGCACGTCCCCAGGGCCCGGGGCTGGCGGGGAGATGGTGGAGCCTCCATTCTCCCCCCTCCCCTTCGCGGCTCGGCGGTGGGGCTCACTCAAGCACGGCCATTAGGTGTGGGGGAACTCCAAGGTCCCACTTCCACCACCCAGGGCTGGGGATGCACAGCCGCAGGGGGCCTGGCACCCAGCCTCGGGGAGAGTCCCGCGGCCCGAACTTTCCCCGGGATCCCCCTTCAGCCGCCCCCACCGGTCGGGCGAGAGGCGGCTAAGGAGAGCGGAGTGAGTCCGCGACGCCGGAGGCGCGGGCGCTGGGCGCGCCCCCGGCTCACTCCCCAGGGAGGCGGCGGGCGGCCCCGCTCCGCCCCAGCGCCGGGCCGGTGCGATCCGGCGCCCGCGGGCGGGGCGGGGCTGCAGTCGGCACCGCCCCCGGGGTCCGGGGAGGGGACGGGGGAGGCGTGCGCGCGGCGGCGGCGGCAGCGGGTGCCGGGATCGCCGGCCGGGGCGGAGCGGGGCCCCAGCGCACTGCCCGGCTCGGGCCATGACCCCCGCTGCTCTTTCTTGTAGACTTGTCGCCGCGGCCCCTCGAGCCCGGCCGTCGCCGCTACGGGCGCCCGGGCGGGCCCCACAGTGAGCCCATCAGGAAGTGGTAAGTGCCCCGCGCCGCGCGCCCCGGTGTGCCCGGCGCTGCCCACCCCACTCCACCCCTCCCTTCCCTTCTGGAAGATACAGCTCTTTCCCAAAGCCGCAGCCCCGCCGAGGAGCGTCCACGCCCCAACAGCTCCCGCCGCGGGAGGGCCATCCCTGAGGAGGACGGGCCCCCACCCCGGGGTGGGGTGCGGTAGGGGACCCTCGCGGGCTCGAGCGTCCCCCCCCCGCTAGTTCTTGCAGACTTTTCTGCGGAGACGCAGGTTTGGGGAAAGTTGGGCCCCCTCTGGCCATGTTGCAACTTACAGCGGGCGCGTGGGGAGGTGTGTCCCCGCCCGTGGAAGCCGCCGGCCCCCCAGTCTCCACCTGCCACCCCACGCGGTCACGAGTTCCTGGGGAATGGGCCAGACCGCCATTCCTGAAAGCTGGAGAGGAGCCCGGCCGGGGGGTGGGGGCAGGAGGCCTGGAGAGGAACCATTTCCCCTCTATCGAGTATTTCAGAATGTATTATTTATGAACCGCCTCACTTAGGGGCCCCCTTCGCTCCCAGGGCATCAAAGCAGGTTTGCAACCGCAAAGGGCGACCACTGTGAACGCGCTCGCCCCTTGCCTGGCCCGCTGAGCTCAGCGGAACTGGGGGGAGGCACTCCTTACTCAGGTGGACCCACAGTCTGGCTCGGCGCCCCCCCTTGGTGGGCGGGGTCAAGGCAGAAGGGGCCTCTCTCAGACCTACCCGGGCTGTTAGGCCGCGGTGGAATCCGAAAAGTCGGTGCTGGCTGAGCCTCCTTAGCCTCCTGAGAACGAGGAGGAAGAGGCAGGGAAGGCAGCCTGGTGAGGGCCCTCCTGTAATTGGTGCAGCTTTTGTGAAACAAACACCCCATCTTACAGATGAGAAAACTGAGGATCTCGGAGGCGCATCTGGATTGGCAGGCTGGGGGCGGGGGGGGGGGGGGGGGGGGGCTTCCTGCAGCGCCCCCAGGGGTGCTGGGGGGCAGCCGCTGTCCCAGGCTGGGTCAACTCCAGAAAGCAGCCCCTTACCTGTGCAGGCCACACCCACCATGGGCTCCCTGTCCCCACCCTGGATAGGAGGGAGTCGGTGTATTTATGGAAAGACTTAATCCCTCTGCAGGCCCCAAGGAGGTGGAAAGCTCCGCCAGCCTAATCTCCTCTCCCTGGAAGCCTTTCCCTTGGCAGGTGGGTTGCCCTGGGTGGGCCCTGAGCCCCGGGTTGAGATCACCTCTGGAACTTCCCCTCCATGGCCCTGGAAGGAGAGCAGCACCGCTTCATGTTGACTGAGCCCTGCGTGCTGGTACCCATCACATGCATTTTCCGTTTTCCTTCTCTCACCTAATACTGTTGTCATCCCTGTTTTACAGATGAGGGCACAGAGGCTCGTAAAGATCAAGTGACTGATCCAAGGTCACACACAGGGGCGGGCGGGTAAGTGGCGAGGCCTAGCCTTGAACCCTAGCCCTCAGAGTGTAGAATCAAACAGTGTAGGCAGACCTTCCCCGGTGAAAATAATGTGTTGTATATTTACAGTAATGTGTGCACCCAGGAGCCCACTCATAGCCGACGCAGCCATAGCCTCCCGTCCGAGCCTGTAGGGGATTGTGTGTGTCCCACAGACAGTGCCACACTGTGGTTACTTTTTATTTGGGTGCAGAGAAAGCAGTTTAGTTTTCTGTTTGCGCTGCAAACCTGAAGGGGATGAGCTGGCCAGCAGGAAAGCTAAGGGCTAATAGTTTGCGACTCCTAACTTCAAGGCTGCTGTAAAAAGGATGACTTGTTTTCTAATTAGCCCCATGATTAGTTAACTGTTAGCCTAACTTCTGTAGAATACCCCTTATTTTTAAACATTTTTACTGATGTGTAACATATGGAAAGTTGCGCAAATTGTACGTGTTGAGTTTGACCTCAGGCTCAGAGGGCCAAGTATCATGCTCACATTCACATGGCCAGTCACTGGAAGACCACAGCTTGACCCCGGGAAGCCCAAGACCATGCCCCGTGACAGCAAGGCGGGTGCAGGCTTTAGTGGGCACCTTGCCTCCCCCCCCCCAAGCCCATCATCTTTCTCTTCCTGTGGGTGAGCAGCTGTGGGCCAGGCAAGTGCCCCCTGCGGGTCTGTGGCCTAAAGCCCAGGAGAGGCTCATGTTTGTATTCTGTGTACTAGAAAGGGAGGCATGTTAACGCTTGTAGCATCTGTTCCCAGCGCAGTCCCTTTGGCTGCTATTGTAGGAATTCTAATCCTGTTGCGAAAGGAAAGTACCTTTTTTTTTTAAAAAAAAAGAAGGAAACCATGATGTGTCTTAGGCCTGCTGGGAGCCCCCTTGGCCAGTCTGTCAGCAGGCCTTCCCTGTGTTTGCAGTCAGGGGACCTGCCCAAGAGCTGGTCCCGGGCTCCCCCAGCTGGGAGGGGAACCTGATTCCATCTGGTCTGGTGGGTCCACCCACCTAGGCAAACTGTCACATTCTTCAGCTATGAGTCTCCACCCTTGCCCTCTCCTCCGTCCTCCTGCGAGGTCTTGGTTAAGGGAGTGAAGGCTCTGTGTCCCTGTCAAGTCACGAGCTCCACGGGGCTCTTCCGATTCCGTCTGGGAGGTGACTCTGGAGACCGTGATCAGGCTGTTAGCCTGACTCTGCCTTTCACTGACTCCCTGTCTAGGCCTCCATGGGCCTCATCTGGGAAGCCCAGGTGGCCACCTCCATATAGGGTTGCTAGGTTTAGCAAATAAAAATAACGGCTGCCCCGTTCCATGTGAACTGCAGAAAAATGATGGAGAATGTTCAGCAGGAGTCTGTCCCGTACAGGAGCTGGGCATCCTGTATTTTATTTGGCAGTTTATTTCTCTGACCGCTCCCAGTTCCAGAGATCTGATTCATCCCTGGAGGGGTTTACTTCATCCCCTACAGCCCAACCTCCGTGATCCCCAAAAGCAGAAACCGAAGGGAAGCTAATAGCAGATCCCTTGTGCCCTGAGTGGTTCTGATGTGTTCCACAGGCAGTGCTACGTCTTTATCACTTTACACTTTGTGCAGAGAGCACGTTAGTTTACTGTTCTCTTTGCATCAGGAACTGCAGGGAGCGGGCTGGCGAGCACTTCCCTGCTGCGGGCTGATAGTTTGGGGCTCTTATCTGCAAGGCAGCTATAAAGATAGGAACAGACATTTTGGCCAAGGGTGTCCTCTGCCCTGGAGCTGCCCAGGCTTCAGAGGGGCCATGAGGGGCCATTTGGTGTGCAAAGTGGCCGACATCCATCTCTCTGGCCACTGCTCAGGGGAGAGGCAGACCCCTGCAGGAGGAAGTAAGTTTTTATCTCTCACTGCCCATCCGTGTCACCAGAGAGGGTTCTGTCACGGCCGTTTGGCAGTAGGAAGATTCTTATGCCCAAGTGCAAGAAAGGACCTGTTTTAACTCAAGCTGTTGTGCAAATAATTAACAGCCTGATATTTTGAAGGGAACATAAACAGAACCTGATTCGATATGAAAGGGTGGTTTTTCACACTCCTGCGAATGTGTGAAAAAGAGAGTACATTTATACCTAAACGCGGTTCTCTTGGGCCTGACGGCTTGCCTACCTTCTTGCCAAGCTAGGGGGCCCCCTCCCATGGAATCTCTCCGGGAATAGACCTCAGCGTGTAGAATGATAGACATAGAAGCCATGGGGTGCAACTGACCTGGCTTTGAGCTCTGGCCTCCCAGAGCTGCTACCGGACCGCCCAGAGCTCCACTCCTTCATCTGTAAGTCACAGATGCGATGATGTTATCTCGCTGGGTGTTGTCAGGTTTAGGAATTTTTGTAATGAACTCAGCCTCTTGAAAGCATTAGCTTGACATCTGTGTCAGTGGTGAGGATGAAGTTTAGGGGGACATAGCCCGCTCCCCACAGTCAGGTGTCTGTATGGCTTCCATTTGGACAGATAAACATCCCGTCTATCAGGACCATCTCCCGCAAAGGCACCTGCCATCTCTGCTGGGGGCAGCCCCAATCACTGAGGGAGTGGAGTGGGTGGGGCGCTGTCCACAGTCCTACATAAACCACCCTGGGGAGTGCCTCTTCCTTCTGCTGTAACTGGCTACACCTCGGACTTGGGGACCGCATGGCAGGCTCCCACACAGCGTCCCCACAGGCTGCTGAAGGGTGACACCGTGACGCTGACAGATGATGATGATGGTGACGATGGCTCCAGGCCCTGTCCTGGAGGCTGGGTCAGGATGCCTGTTCTATAACTGAGGACTTGGAGCCGGAGGGGCGGGGGTGGGGAAGAAGGGCGGTGAAGCATCAGCGTCTCAGGCTCAGAGAGGAAAAGGACTTGGCCAAAGGTCACACAGCCTGTACAGACTCCTGGTTCCTCTCAGCCCCTCCCAAGGCCACTTCATTCCTCCTGCCCTTGTGGGGCGTTACAGCAACGTGCATGGGGATGAGAAAGGTCGGTTGGTGAAAACTGCGTTTGGAAGTTTTAGAAACCAGAAATAGAATCATTCCACCTAGCCCTGACCTCACCACGTGACATTTGCTTGACCCTAGCACAGCTCCCCGTCCCCTGGTGTCCACTGGATCCAGGCTGCAAGCTCTTCCTCACTCCTTACCTTCCTTCCTTTTTTCCCTGAATGTTTGGAGATAGGTATTTCTCAAGTCACAGGACAGCTTTAGCGACAAAACCTATCCATTCAGGACAGTTTTCTGGGAGGAGCAGGGAACCAGAGCGCCTTCCCCCAGCCAGAGCCGCCGCCCCTGGCCACCCCTCCAGCCACACCGGAGACGGGGTAGGGGAGTTGGATGTGATGTTCCCACTGCATTCTGGCTCTGCCGGGGCAGGGGGCGGGGGGTGTTCCGTGGAGTCTGGGTAAATAACTGCTCTCTGCTTTACCTTGCTGAATGCTTCCCTTGAATAGTTTCCAGTTTCAGAAAAGTTCCTAAAACAGTAGGAGCTAACGTATATCCTTCACCGGAAGTGAGCGTGTAGCCACAGTTGCTTCATTGGTGTGGATTTCTGGCCAGACTCTGAGAGTGAAGCTGCAGAAATGATGGCCCGGGACCCTAAACACCCCAGTGTATGTGTCCTCAGAGCTGGGACCACCTCTTACAAAATGCAGCCCAGCGATCAGAATCACAAAACTCGACCACAGCCCCATGCTGTCACCTCCTGGACAAGTGTCTTTCTTTTGACCATTTTACTAGTTTTCAAACTAGAGACAGAAGCATGTCGTGAACGCCCGTGTCCCAGCGTCAGCAGCAGACAAGGCAGCGCCCCGCACCCTCCACGCCTCTGCTGCTGTTTCTCTGTTGGGCTTTACGGCAGCGTCCTGCCGTCGCTTCGTCAGTGTGGACTTCAGTGTGGATCACTGTCGTGTAGCCCTAGGGTGGGATGTGTCGTGTAAGCTGTTGGGTTGGGCGGTGGCCAGCGTGTACCCCAGACAGAACAGAATAGCGTGGACTGTGAGATCAGAGTTCACTGCATGGCTGAGATGTGCTCTGGCCAGCGGGGGCCCTGGGAGGTTGCTGTGGTCCTGACCTCAGGGCCACAGACCCCTGGGCAAGAGGCCCATGAGACAGACGGGAGGGGAGCTCTGGGGTTGAAAGCGTAGGCTTGGAATCCCTACCCCACCACCTGCTCCCCATACAACCCTTCTGCAGGTTAACTAACTTCCTGGTGCCTCAGTTTCCCCATTAGCAAAGTGGGGGTCGGAACGGCTCCAGTGTCACCAAGCTGTTGTGAGGCTTAAACAGCCGTGAATGGAGGCACTCTGGAGGGCGCTGGGCACAGAGTGGGTGCTCGAGAGAGGCGCCCATCCCTACCCCACAGGCCTTCTCTGGGGCTCTCCCTTCCTCCAGCACCGCACACCCCCACCCAAGGAAGGGTACACACTCCTGGCAGCTCATCCCACCCATTAGAATCGCCCCGCCCCTACCTCCAGAGCTTTGGATAAGCCCAGTCCAGACTGCAGCCCAGGCCAATGGGGAGCCTTTGGGAGAGGGACCTCCTGCCAGGCTCTGATTCCCAGCTCTGGGCCTGCTCCAAGTAGGAAGCGTCCTTTACACGCAGCCGTCCTGACTCTGTTCCCATCCGTGTCTGACTGTCCCTCTTGCCCTCTTCCTCCCCAGTCAATCCCCTGCCCGCCCACAAGTCCAGCCTGGCTAAAATTGAAGCCTTTGCCCTGGCCACTCCTCCAGACTGACCCCTCCTGGGGTCCTACCATCTCACCAGCTTGTACATCACCCCAGCTTCCAGCAGCTTCTCCCCTGCACCCTGGCTGCCCCGCCTTCTCCAGTGCTCAGACTCCACGGTTTCTGACCCGGAGCTGAGCATCTGAGTCCCATGGGGCCTTGTTACAACATCGATTCCAGCTCAGTGCACCCAGGTGGGGCTGAGAGGACGCACTGTTAATGAGCTCCTGGGGGTGCCGAGGCTGCTATGAGCAAGGCCTGGAGGGGGACTGGCCTGCACAGCCCGCTAGAATGCAGAAGCTACTACATGTGCTCAGGAAAACCCCTCCACTATGTAACCAGCCTCCGGAGACCCCACAGTGCGGCTCAGCCTGGGCCCTTCTGTGGCCTGTTCCTCTGGTCCTCGCATGTCCTCTGGGCCTTTGCACATTCTGTTCCTTCAGCCTGGGGGTTTCCCGCTTGGCTGGCTCCTGTCTTTGTGGCCATGGTCCCCAGGCCTCCCAGGCTGGGACCGGAACCTTCCTCTGGCCTCCTGGCCTCAGACGGCACTACTGCACCCTTACTCAGGTGCAGGGTCCCATTCGGCCTTATATCCACCTGTGTCTGGTCTCCCAAGATCAGATGCCAGGATGGGAAATGTGTAAGAAGTATATTGAGGAAAGTAGGGAAGGGGGCTGGGAGGCCCGGACCCAAGGAATGAGGGAGGAGGAGACAGGAGGATGGGTGGGGGCAGCCATGGACAGTTGGCCAAGCCAGAGTCAGCCGTCAGGGTGCCTATCTCAGATCCCAGCCTCCCATCCAGGCTTGCACCGCAGGGGTGGCGGAGACCTGTAGGGTGCTGCTCACAGCCACCCCCCGGCCCCTGGTGTCTCCCTGCGAGTGCAGGAGTCCCCATCCTCAGCTTCTCAGAGCCCCGAGCACCCCCCTGCAGAGCTTCACAGACCCCTGAGGGGGGCCCTCGTGGGGGTCAGGGCAGTCCTAGGTTGGAACCCCAACTCCACTCCTAGTAAGCTGTGTAGCCTCAGGGAGCCACCACCGCCTCTCTGAGCCTTGATTTTCTCATCCATAAAGTGGGGACAGTGATAGCACCTCCTAGGGTTGTAACAGAGTCAAATGTCAGGAGACTGTGAGCCGCTGCCTGTTTCTCCAGCAGCTCCTCAGAACACCTGCCTTGCAGGGAGATGGTGGGAGATTTTAACCCCCACGGACTGGGGACTGGGCTCCTTTCAGCCGTTAGGACGCAAAAGAATTTGCATTTTAGGAGAGGAGGCCTCGTTTGAACAGAAGGCACACCACACCCATCACGGGGCTCAGGGCCACCCTGCAGCCCCACCTGGGGCCCTCTCATCCCTGAAACAGCCACACGGTGGCCCCTCAAAGGCAGGGCAGGTGCTTCGGGTTCTGCCCCATACCCCTGGCCAGACCTCTCCTGCACTCCTCGGCCGCCGCACTGGGCCTCCCTCCAGTGTGTTCAGCTTTGAGATGCCTGAAAGTTTTTTCCACCAGCACACAGCAAATTCAGCCCAGATGTAGCCAGCAGGCGCCGTGACCTCGGCCGCGGTTTCTCTCTGCCGCTGCTTCCTGTTGTGCACCCGTCAGGCCGGGTGGGGGCCTGGCCACGCGTGGCCGATACAAACAAGCCTCTCCTCTCTCCCCAGGCTGCAGAGGCGCCGACATGGGGCTGAAGCTGACCTGCCTGAAAGGTAAGCGGGTGGCTCTCTCCCTCCAGCTCTTAAGGGGCGGGGGGACGCCCGGGGGGAGGTGGAGTGAGGCCCGAGACAGGGCAGACCCTGAGACCCCGGCGGTGCTGCCCTGGACTGGGAGGGGGCACTCCACTAAAGGCAGCACCAAGACACAGCAGGCGCCGTGTAAGTGTGTGCTCTGACTCTGAGTGCTCCTCCAGTCCTTTCTTCCCCTGGAGCTGAGTGTTGGGGGGGGGACGTTGTAGTGCCCCCCCCCCCCAACGCCTCTGTTGCGCCTCTCAGAGGATGCACTCCAGGCCGTGCAGGGTCAGAGGTAAGGGGCCCTGCAGGACGGTGCCAGGCATGCATGGGGCGGGGTCGGGGGGTTTGCTGTCCACCCTGAGGGCCTGTTACCACAACACAGGTGGTGAGCTAGGTAGTCCCACCTGCTAGGGGCTGGGCAAGGAGGGCTAGGAGAGGGGCAGGGCCAGCAGGGGGAAAGTTCCAGGATGCAGAATCATTGAGGGGCGTTGTAGGTGTTGGTCGAGGCAGCCCAGACCTCTTTCTTCTGCTCTGGACCTTTCCATTCACCGTCTGGACATCCCAGGGGCCCCTCAGACCAACGGGGCCCACAGGAAGCTCATTATTGGGGGACAAATGCTCCCCCCATCTCCCCAGCCTAACATCTGGGAGTCACCCTGACGGCTTCTTGCCCATGTACAACATGCCCGCCAGCCCTGATTCCCCTCCTGCAGGCTCCCGCTCCATCCTTCTGTGACAGGGAGTCCTCGGGAGGTACTGGAGGGTCCCTGCAGGGGGGAGGGACCAGACTTCAGGTCCTGGGCTGGGATGTGGCCCTCTGTGGGGGCAGGGTACATCCATCTGGATGAACAGCTCCTCCAAGACCATGGGCCAGTGGGCAGCAGCGGTCCCCATGGAGGAATCAGGGGAGGTGCTTGCTGAGCAGGTGTCCAGGAGAGTAGGGTCCTGTGGTTGGGTCCAGAGACTGAAGCCTTGGGGCTCAAGAACGCTCTTCCCTTAGACCGTGCTGGGCACAGAACAGGCGTTCAGGACAAGCTTTCTGTTCTGGTTGTTAGTTGTGGTAAAATAGACATAGCATAAAGCTCCCCCTGTTAACCATCTCTCAGCATACAGCCCAGGGGCATTAAGCGCATTCAAGTTGCTGTACAAGCGTCATCGCCATCACCGCCAGGGCTCCTCCGTCTTTTCCAGCTGAAACTCTGTCCACATTAAACACGAACCCTCCCTCCCTCTCTCCAGAGCCCTGACCCCCACCACCTACTTTCTGTCTCTCTGAAAGTGCCCCCTGTGCACCTCCCGGAAGCGGAATTGTATGGCCTCTGCCCCTTTGTGTCTGGCTTCTTTCAAACTCAGCATGACGGTGAAGCTTCGTCCGTGTCGCAGCAGGCGTGTTGGGACCGCCTTCCTTTTCGAGGCTGAATACTATTCCGTGGTGTGTGGGCCACGTTTGGTTTGTTCACCCCTCAATGGACGCTGGGCTGCCTGCAGGTTTGGCTGTTGCGCCGTCTTTGACAAACCAAGATGCTGGAGGGGCCTCCGGGAACCAGCTGCCTCCCTGCCTGCGGCGGGGGGTCGGCCAGGGGAGGAGGTCCAGCAGCCTCAGGTGCTGAGAAGCCCTGGGAGGCGCCCCCCATCCCACCCCCGCCAGCAGGACTGAAGCCTGGGCGGCAGCCTGAGTGCTCCCGGGCTGGGAGCTTTTAGAAGGGCCCCAGAGGAGCTAAGTGCTGGGAGGAGTGTGGGAGCGGGGGGTGCTCATGCATTTTTCATTGCTGGCTCTCCGGGCCCACCCATCACCCTCTCCCACCCCCAGCCGCATCTAGCCTTGGTCTCTGGAGATGACGAGGCCCACACAGGCTTGGGTGTGACGCAGGACATGGGATGGGGGTGGGGCAGGGCATAGGAAGCCCTCTCCCTGGGCTTGACGAAGACCACCCAGGTCCCCCACCAGCCCAGGGGCCTGGACCCTCCCCCTGTCGGAGCCTCATTCTTACAGCAGACTGCTGAGGGCTGGGTCCTGCACCCCTGACATCTGTGGTCGTCCACGTGTGTCCTTTGCTGCCCACAGGGGCAGGTCCACCTGGTTGTCGGTACTAGGATATGTAGTCTGGGCACCGTCTTGTGTTTCGTTTCAGTTCAGTCCAGTCGCTCAGTCATGTCTGACTGTTTGGGACCCCAGGGACTGCAGCACGCCAAGCCTCCCTGTCCATTACCAACTCCCAGAGCTTACTCAAACTCATGTCCATTGAGTCGGTGATGCCATCCAACCATCTCATCCTCTGTCGTCCCCCTCTCCTCCCGCTTCAGTCCTTCCCAGCATCTCATGTTTATTTTTTATTTCACATCGAGTGCGAGGGCTGTGTTTCTCCAGGCTGTGTCACTTATACGGTGCTTGAATGCCTCTGTCCAGTTCTGCCGAATAGGTCTTTGGGTCATTTCCGGCATGCTGCTTTTGTGATGTAACTTTGAGTATCTCTGCCCTAAGTACTGGTATATTTTGCTGCCCTGGTTCTTCGCTGTGGCACATGTGATCTTTCAGCTGCGGTTTGCGTGATGTAGTTCCCTGACCAGGATGTGAACGCAGGCCCCCTGCATTGGGAGTGCAGACCACCAGGGAAGTTCCCTCTTTGTGAATTTTTTTTTAAATTATAATTTATTTGGGATAAATTCCAGAAATCAAGATGATCTGGTCAAATAATAAGGGTAAATGGTGGCATCTTCCTGGGGGCTTGGCCCTGGACAAGGCCCTGGTCTGTGCATTCTGAGTGGAACTGTGGCTCAGCCATCCCTCCTCCCACTGTGAAGTGGGCACTTCTGGGATCCCCAGTTTCCAGATGAGAAAGCTGAGAAACAGGGAAGTCACGTACTTGCCCGGGGCCACACAGCACAGACCCAGGTGGGATTTGAACCCAGGCAGGCTGTCCCAGAGGCCTGGCTGTAGCCACCACTGGCATGGCCTCAGAGGAAAGCCTTTTAATTCAACTCTTGAAGTGGCCACACTCACCCAAACCTTTATTCACATGGTCTCACATCTTCACATGAGTCCTAAACTTAGTTCATCTTAACATTAGCTCAGGTGGTAGCTTAAGTTAACTCAAATGGTGTCTTTAAGTTTCCACTGTAACAGATCATCACAGACGGGGGCGGGGGTGGGGGTGGGGCGGGGGGCAGTGGTTCAAACCACAGAAGTCTCTTCATGTTCTCTCCCAGTTCTGGAGGCCTGAAGTCTGAAACCAGAGTGGGCCATGTTCCCTCTGGGGGCTCCAGAGGTGGGGTCTTTCCTGTGTCTGCAGCTCCTGGGGGCTCCAGGCGTCCTTGGCTTGTGGCCACTTCCCTCCAGCCTCCTCCCCTGTGTGTCCCTGGGCCCTTTCTCTTAGAAAGACATCCCTCTGCTTTTGTCTTACGAAAACACCAGTCTTTGGACTTAAAGTGAAAGGTCAAAGTGAAGTTGCTCAGTCGTGTTCAACTCTTTGCGACTCCATGGACTGTATCGGACGGAATTTTCCAGGCAAGAGTACTGGAGTGGGATTGCCATTTCCGTCTCCAGGGGATCTTCCTGACCCAGGGATCAAACCCAGGTCTCCTGTATTGCAGGCAAAGGCTTTACCTCTGAGCCCAGTCTTAAATACAGGATGATTGTATCACAAGGTCCTTCACTAATTACGTCTGCAAAGAACTTATTTCCAAATAAGGTCAGAGTTTGCAGTTCTGGGTGGGCGTGGATGGGGGGGGGGGGACTCTCCTCAAACCCACCACATGTCACTTCACCTCCGAGCCTCCCGCGTTGGGGACAAGAAGGCAGTTCTCTGTTTTAGTTTTAGAATTTGCTCATTGCCTGTCTGGCGATAAAGACGTGGCTCAAGGTGGGCGATCACAAGAGTGTGATGTCTGAGGGCTGTGCCAAAGTCCTTGTGTTTCTGGTTCCAATGGAGCCTGGGGACACTTTGAACGGGCTCCACGTGCTCAAGGCCCAGCCATATCAGCCGTGACCTGTGGGAATGGTCCATTGTCCCGATAGCACATCCCTAGCTCCTTCTAATGTAAAGGCTGGTGTGCCCTGGGCATCCCCCAGTCACTCACCTCGTCCTCACTATATCTGGACAGCGTAGCTAACTTTACAAATGGGAAGACTGAGGCACAGAGACCAGGGCTCAAGGCCCCAGGGCGAGTCGTCAGGGCTTGGCCCAGCAGATGGCACATGAGGGTGGTGAGGGGTTTCCCTGATTCGTGAGCAGTTCTGTCCTGGTCAGCCTTGAGGGTGGGGCACCACCAGGAATCAGCATGGTGGGGCCCTGTGGTTTTCAGCGGGGATCCCCAACCTGCAGTCTCAGCATCACCTGGGAACCAAACAGAGGTGAGAATTCTGAGACCCACTTGGACCTGCCGTGTCAGGAGCTCCGGCATTTCTCACACTCTCTGAGGGCTGCCAGGATGTGCTCAAGGTGGAGAACCACTGGCGAGGTGACTCTGGAGTCAGAGAGATTGGGTTCAAATCCCAGTCCGGCCTCCAACCACTTCACATGCCCAAGCCTCAGTTTCCCCATCTGTGAAATGGAGTGATGAGTGGCAGCATCTCCTGACCAGGTGTCAAGAATGATCTGAGATGAGCGCTAGAGATGGTGCCCCAGGGTTCCTGGCCCTTCACGCCTTCCTACTCTGGAGGAGCTGTAGCTACAGCTGTGTGGGGATCTTGCTGGGGAGGGGGGGCGTGGGTAGGTAGGGTGGGGGGAGTTATCTACAGGTGTGGCCTTTCCCACTGGGGTCTCCTCGGGGGCCTGGTGTGGTCTCTGGGACTCCCCAGAGTTTGCTGGCTTGAGCGCCAGCCGACTCCATCATCACCATGGAGATGGGATCCAGAAGATGGGGCTGGTCCCAGGGGACTGTCCTACTGGGGCAAAAGGGCCAGGGGATGGAGACTTTGTCCAGGTTTGTTGTTTGGTTCATTTGTTATAATAGGCTTTATTTTTTAGAATAGTTTTAGATTTATATTAACAGAAAAATTGTGAAGCGAGTACATGGTTGTCTACACCCCACAGCCAGTTTTTCGTGTAGTCAGCATCTTACATGAGTGTGGTATGTTCTTTATGGCCAGCGAACTGATACTGGTCCATTATTTTAACTAAAGTGCATACTTTATTCTATTTCCCAGTTTTCACCTGGGTCTGTCCGTGGATCTGATCCGGGACCCACTGGGCTGAGCCAGTTTCTCAGAAGCTCCTTCTGTTTGTGACCTTGACCATCCTGAGGAGTACGGTCAGGTGCTGTGCAGGTTGGGTTTGGCTGATGTTGGTAGGTGTTTATAGTCTCTTTTGTGGAGTATGTGGTGATGGTGAGGGTGGAGATGAGACACAGGTGCAGCCCCCAGGCCACTGGGACCCCTGACTGCCCAGATGTCCTTCCTGGCTCCCTGTGGCGGCTCAGAACCTCTGCTCCCAGTAACCCAGGTTTGGGCGGCTGGGAGCTGGCAGTTACAATAATGCCCATTTTTCTGATTGGCGTTTAGAGGCCCAAGACTAGCCTCAGATCACAGCAGAGAAAAAAAAGACATCACCCTACAGAGCCCCCTTCCAGTGTGAGCATATGGTTCCAGCTGTCCTGCAGCAGGGTCCAGAGTTGGTGGAGAGAGTCTTCATCTTGCAGTGCACGGAACAGTATTCTGGTCAGAGAGAGCAGCAAATGCAAAGCCTCAGAGACAGGAACAGACTTGGTGAGCTGTCAAGTGTGGTTGGAACTGGAGGTAGGGGCAGGGGCCAGGCGGAGAAGCTGAGGCCCTGGAGCAGGCAGGGCCGTGAGAGTGAAGGTATTCATCAAGAATTTCTCTTCAGAATCATAGGAGGCGCTGGAATCACTCGAGGGTGGAGACCTCATCCTCTGTGTAACATCAGACTCACTCGAGAGGCTCACGGGAGGGGGTGGCCCTGGGCCGCTGATCAGGGCAGGGATTCTTTTTTTCTTTCCTTTAATAATTGTGTTTATTTATTTTTGGTTGTGCTGGGTCCTCATTGCTGCCTGAGCTTTTTTCTAGCTGCAGAGAGTGGGGCCTACTCTCTAGTTGCGGTGCCCGGGCTGCTCACTGCAGTGGTTTTTCTTGCTGTGGAGCATGGGGCACGTGGGTTTGGTAGTTACAGCGAGCATGGGGCATGTGGGTTTGGTAGTTGCAGCGCACGGTTCAGCAGCTGTGGCCTCCAGGCTCCAGAGCACAGGCTCAGTGGTTGTGGCACATGGGCTTAGTGGCCCCGAGGCATGTGGGATCTTCCCGGACCAGGGATCGAACCCATGTCCCCTGCACTGGCACGTGAATTCTTTACCACTGAGCCACCAGGGAAGCCCAGGGATTCAGTTTGGATGAAGCTATGCAGCCTGGGGTGAGAACCACTGTCCGGGGCCCATGCCCTTGCTATTCAGGGGACCCTGTGGTGTAGACTGACTACCCAGAGGTGACAAGGACCAAGTGAGCTTGGCTGGGCTTCAGGGAGGCAGGCTTCAACCCAGGGCTTCTCCTGGAACCTCCTGTACAGATCTCTGCCCAGGAGACAGGGGCTCGGGGGGCTTGGAGCACCCCCCACCCACCGCCTACTCAGAGGAGGGGTGGGCAGTTGCAGCCGGTCGTGAATGCCAAGGCAGATGGGGCTTAGTCCATCTCCGCCCCGTCCCAGGGGCGAGCTGGCAGCCCTCTTGGCTCAGAGCAGGGATTTACCCCTGGTCAGGCTTAAGCTAAACCCAGCACCTGCTGTCCTCCCAAAGGAGGGGGCAGAACCCAAGTCTCACGGCAGGTGGGAGTGGAGAGTCGCTGTCTCTAACTGGGGCCCACACAGGATTAATCTGGATCTCCTCCTTGCACCCGGGGCTCCACAGGGGCAGGAATCACGCTGCCTTCTTCATCCCTGGAGCCCTGTTCCCGGCTGTGGGTCAGCACCCAGTAGGGACACAATCGACATTGGTAGAAAGAGCACACCTTTGAATTTAACTGAGATGCAGAGACCCTCCCAGGACCAGCCCTGACTGGCCAGGGCAGCTGTGCCATCTGATCCCCTCGCCCAGGTCAGCGGTCCACTCCTGCCCCGCACTACCCCACCTCTTCTGTTATCCACTTGGTGAGGCTTTGAGGAGACTCACTCATGATGCCCTGCTTACAGGTAGGGCTCCTGAGGCCTCAGGTGGGAAAGCTACCTGGCCTGGGTCACACAGCAGCCGTGCGGGGGCCCCAAGGGCCTCTGGATCCTGACCAGGCACCTGGACATGAGCCCCCCGACCCCAGCTCTGTGCCCGTAGTTCCCTCTGGGCCGGGCCTGGGTAAGGTGCTCTAGAAGTGCTTGAGGGCTGAAGGAGGCTGGAGAGGGCAGGAGGGAGGGGGCTGGACTCGCTGCCTGGTGCTGGCGGCTCTTGGGGGCTGGGGGCCTTGTGCTGCCCCCAGGGAAGGGAGTGCTCACCAGCTGTCGGCTGCCGGCACATGCATGGCCTGGGAGGCTGACCTCTCTCCATCCTGGGCTGTGGTTCCCAAGCCTCCCAGTAGGGGTAGGATGTGACCCTGGGCCACGTCCACCTCTAGCCCATCCTTCCCCACCCACCCCCATCCTTCTGCTTCTGCCTCACAGACCTCACGGTGCCCAAGGCAGGTGAGTGTGAAGCTCAGAGATGGGTCAGTGGGTCCAAGTCTCACGTGACCTGGCTAAAGGTCTTCAATCCCCTGAATCAGTGCTTTTTGTTTTTAACTACAAAGCAGGCACAGGGCCTCCAGGTGGCGCTGGCCAACGCAGGAGACATAAGGGATGCTGGTTCAATTTCTGGGTTGGGAAGGTCCCCTGGAGGAGGGCATGGCAACCCACTCCAGTATTCTTGCCTGGAGAATCCCACGGACAGAGGAGCCTGGCGGGCCACAGTCCGTGCGGGAGCAAACAGCCAGACGTGACTGAAGCGACTTAGCACGCGCACATGTAGCAGGTGCGGTTAGACCCTGGCCGCGGCGGGCTGTGGCTGGGGCGGAAGGAGGATTGTGGGGCGCCGTGAGTGTGCATAAGTGGCTGCTGGGGGCTGTTATTACTGAGATGACCCGTGTGCTTTCTCCCCTTCTGAATGTCTTTGGAGTTTTCTTTATGACCGTGGGCCAGGCCCCCGTGGCCAGACCAACAGTGAGTGGTCCTGGTGTCCGGAGCGGTCACTGACTTGCCCAGGAGTCCAGCACACAAAAGGACAGCTGTGTTCTGTCTCTCCCAGGGGGCCACACAGACCTATGCCCTAGGGAGCGCTTGTGGTGTCAGCACCCACCGTGGGCAGCTGGCAGCCGGGCCGGCCAGGGGCAGGTTGCGCTTTCATGCATCCGTAGCTGAACCTCTGCCAGTTCCATGGGAGGTCAGGAGCCGAGATGACCATGTGGGGTTGTCCTGGATGGAGGGGAGCAGGCCTTTTATATAGCCATCTACTGGGGGGGGCTGGCCTAAGAGCTGGTGCCTCCCTTGCTTGCCTTCCCCCCCCAAACCCCACCCGACAGTTTTCTTAGGCTGTGGGTAGGTGCTGCATGGGGCTGGGCTGTGAGCCCTCAGTGGGCAGCGCTATGGGCCACTGGGGACCAGCCTGGCCCGCAGGGTGAATCTGGGCTGCACAGCCCAGCATCTGTACTCAGACCGAAGGCTCAGACCAGGTGCTGTGGGACAGGCGCTGACACCCGTCACAGCCACTGGCCACCGCCAGCCCCTGCTCCTCTAGACATGCTGTGATGGCCCAGCCAAGGGCTGCCCCCGGTGGGTCAGAAGGGTGAGCCGTGAGGGGAGCACTCTGCAGCTGCAGAAGGACCTGCAGCTCCGAGTGGGTGGGGAGCCGTGTCCAGCATGAGCCGTGAAGTGAAAGGAACACTGCCACCACCTGTGTTGTGTGCTTCCTCGCTCAATTGTGTCCGACTCTTGCAACCCTATAGACCGTCACCTGCCAGGCTCCTCTGTCCATGGAATTCTCCAGGCAAGAATGCTGGAGTGGGTTGCCATGAAGGAATATGCCTGTGATCATATGATCTACAGATACATAGACTATTCTGGAAGAAGACAGTAATTATGGCTGTCTCCAGGTGAAGAGGTGAAAGAGAGCTGGGGGGCGGGAGAGTGAGGTGACGGCAGGACTTGGAGGGACCTGAGTCTCTCCCAGGAGCCCATGTCCCTGACCTGGGGACACCAGGTCGACCTCATCCCCTGGACGCTGTGAGGTGGACTCCCTGCAGCCACACACTGGGCCACGCTCCTGAGTGGCTCAAGGAGAAAGGAGTGTTCCTCGTGGCCGTCCCATCCCCTTCTTACCTCTCCAGGCCTACACTCCTAATCCTCCCCCAGCCCCTCACTGTCTTTTCGCTGTCTTACTGCGTCACCTTGATCAGACCTCTCCTGCAGCAGGAATGCCTCACCACCCCCACCTTTCTCCCATTCCACCTCCTAAATCTGTATCAATCCCTCAGAAATTTTTTTATTTCTCTTTTAATTATTTTATGTTTTTGGATATGTAAAACACCTGCATGGCACAGAATATAAAATGGACAAAAGGATTAACACAGTAAAAACCAGCCTGTTCTCCCTGCTTTCCCAGCCACCCGCCAGAGGCAGCCTCCCAGTCCTCCGTGGGCTCTGCTGTCCGGCTGCCCGTCTGCACCCATCTTAGGCCTCGGCTGCCCACAGCTGGGGGACACCTCCTTGTCCTCAGGACCCAGGCTCCCCCAGGGGCTCCTCAGTTTTCCCTGAGTAACACCAGTCACCTCCTTCCTCTGAGACTAACTGGAATTTTCTTGCTTAATTGCGCAGTAATAACCGCAATATTCTATTAATAGCAGTGATGACTATTCATAGCAGCAGTAACAGTATGGCCCCGCTAAGCACCTGCTGTTGGCCAGGCTGCCCCAGACAACTTCCGCCTAACCTCATGTTTCCTTACGAGCATCCTGCAGGTTACGGGCTAGTATCTAGAGCACAAGTTCGAATCTTTATTCTGGCAAGGGGCCGACCACATGTATAGTATCTTTGCAGCTAAGGAAACACAGGCTCAGAGAGGTCAAGAAGCCTTGCTGAGCCCACACAGCTGGCGAAGGGCAGTCTGGGGAGGCCAGTCCTGCTGGCTCAGGCCATCCTTAAGCCCCTTCTCATGGCTCCAGCCACACAGATGTGCAGCAGGGCCACTTGAGACAAAGGAGCCAGTCACCCTCAGTGCCCACTCTGTCTGCAATGCACAGATACTGCCTCAGTCAGTAGTGGTGCTGACCGTGGTTCTTAGCTCTTGGGGAGAGCTGCCAGATTTAGGAAGAAAAAACAAAAAATGTGGGATGACTTTGAAATAAACAAGGACTAGTTATCTAGGATAAGTATATCCCTCATATAGCATGGGCCGTAACTCTGAAAAACTGGTTTGTCCTGAGTCTCATCTGGCAACCCTACCCCCAGGGGACGCTTGGCAGTGTCTGGAGACACCCTTTGTTGCCACAAATTCGGGAGCTACAGCATCTAGGGACCAGGATGCTGCTCTGCCCTGTCCAGTGCTCAGGACGGCCCCACCACAGAGTGTCCTGGCCCCAGATGTCAGCAGTGCTGAGGCTGGGGACCCCGAGTTGAACCCATGACATACCACCCACAGCCCAGGCAGGCATCGAGGGCTTTGCAGATTTTCTTTGACCTCAAGTCTCCATCATGCTCTGAGGGCAGGCCTACTCTTGAGTCCATTTTAGAGGCCAGTAGACCAAGGGCCAGGCTTCCCTGGTGGCCCAGCGGTAAAGAATCTGCCTGCAATGCAGGAGACGCAGATTCGATCTCTGGGTTGGGAAGATCTCCTGGAGAAGGAAATGGCAACTCACTCCAGTATTCTTGCCTGGAAAATCCCCATGGACAGAGGAGCCTGGCGGGCTACAGTCCATGGGATCACAAAGACTCAGACAGGACTGAGCGGCTCAGCACAGCGCAGGGAGGCAAACACACTCCCCACTTTGCAGCGCCTTTCTCTGTGGCTCCTCCTCCCGAGTTCTCTCTCCAGGAGCTCATCCCTGACGCAAGCTGGGGCTTTTTCCTTAATTAAAAAGAGATTTAAAGCATCCACTGCCATCTCCACTGGGCCGAGCTGCTGAGAAAAGGTAAAACCCCGCCCGCCTGCCCTGGCCTCATTTGTAATAATGCAAGGCTTTCCCCTTAATTGGAATTAAAAAAAAAAAAAAAAGATTTAGTGCATCTGGAACCCTCTGAAGCATTTGTCCATTTGTTTTTTGAAAGATCAGCACTAAATCCAGACGCCTGGTCAAGTCTGAGGAATTAGTGCCAGCCCCAGCCTCTGCCTGGCCCCAGGGCCTTTGCGTATGCTGCCACTGACCGACGAGCCCTCCCCACCATCTCTGTGGCCACCTTGGGGAATCCTTTTCCGATTCCCACCGTCTCTTCCAGCTCTGCTGTCCCCTCCACCCTGCCATCTGTTCTTTCCTCCTCCCATCACTGACCCAGACTCTGCCAAGGTGAACTCGCTTCCCAGCCTCCAGGAGGACAGGCTCTGCGTCAAATCCCCTGTGACTTCGCTATGCCTCTGTGTGTCCATCTAGAAGGTAGGCTTCATCAGGAGGACCGAATCATGAATCCCCGCAAAGTGCTCGCACAGCCCCCAGCCTCCTGTGAGCACCGTCATCATAGCCCAGCCACCTTGGCCCCTCCCAACAATGGCCTGGATCAGAGGGCCCTCCTTATTTTTTCCAGCCTCCTATGAAATCTCTGGGGTCCCAGTTTGCTGCCAGGGGCTGGATCAAGAGGTGGAGGAAGGCAGTGGAGCAGGGGAGAGGAGCAGAGAAACATCTGTTGAGACTCTCTTGTTCTCTGCCACGTCCCCAGTGCTTGGAACGATGCCCAGCACACAGTAGGTGCACAATAGCTCTATAGACCGAGCTGGGGGGGTTATTCCTGAGCTGCAGGGGAGGAACATATCCCCTCCCTCTGCGGGTGAGCAGGTCAGACTTGGGGAGTCACAGCGGGAAGCAGGACCTAGAATCAGACTGGGTTTCTCCTCCTTCCCGAGCCTGGGGCCCTGCCAGCCCAATAGGAAAAAGGGTCTTGTTTGAGTGTTCAGCTAGAACCAGGAACATCTTGTCAGAGTCACTCCAAACAGCTGTGTGACTGCAGAGACGAGGCCAGGGCCTTGGCCTGCACTTAGAGGGCGAGGGGTGCTCAGCATTGGCTGAATCAGTGAGTAAGTGCAAAGGTTAGAATCTCATGCTGTTAGTAACTGCTTGTGCTATTGAGCGTGCACTGCAAAGCTGCCTCTGTGGTTTCCTCACCTGCCTCATGCACCTTACCGTCAGACCGCTTGGCTAGAGGGAGGGGCTTCCGTGTGGCTCGTCATCCTCTCAGCGCCCCCTGGAGGTGGGGACTGTGAAGTACCCCCATTTCTGCAGGTGGAGCTACTACCAGGTGGGTTGAAGCCCAGCCGTACGTTCTGGCTTCCAGCTGCACTGTGCGTCCAGCAGGGCCTCTGTGTGAGATAGTGCCTTGGGGAAGCGTGGGTGCAGTAGCAGGGATGTGGTCCCAGGCAGGGTCTGGGAGCTTTCTCTTAGGGTGCTGATCAAGCGCCATTAAAAAAAACAACCAGCAGAGGGCGCCCTTAAGCCACAATACCTTTGTTGGGGCAGCACCTGCTCTTGGATCCTGCCGGGGTCATTCTGGGGCCTCTGGGTGGCCTAGGGACCAGGGACAGTGCTGTGTTCCCCATGCCTGGGAGGGGGTGGGCATCCTGAACAGAGGATAGGCCTGGCTTAGGATAGGTCTGGAGGATGAGAAGTGGTGGCTGATGACAGAAAGAGTGAGTTGGGTCCTCAGGTCTGGAGCCACCTGGCCTCTGCATGCCCTCAGGCATGCCGCCTCCCTTCTCCGAGCCTTGGTTTTCTCGCTGGAGAATGGCCATGGCCCTGGCATCCACGAGGGATGGTGTGCGGATTAATGTGGGCTCGGCCCAGACAGAGCCTAACCTGGGGGCCGCTCAATCGAGGGTTTCGGGGGAGGCGGCAGCAGTCTGCCCCTCCCGCAGTGTTTGTCCCAGGCCACTGCTCCCATGCTGGGCAGCCAAATGCCCCACGCTCAGCCTTCTGTACCTACAAGATGGGTAGCATAGTTCCATTTTTCCAGCCCTGGATTCTAGACTTGGAGAGAAAAAACATGTGTTCCCAGGCACCCTGACTCAGGGGGGCCCTGCCCAGCTCTCAGACTCACACAGGAGCTTTTGAAAGTTCTGGTGGCCCCCCTGCCTTGGATTGTTTTTCAAACCTCCCAGGTGGCTTAGGAAGCCAAGATGGAAAACCACTGCCCAGGAGCGGGTCAGGGGCAATGGCGGAACTGGGTTTCAGAGTTCACTCACAGAGCCCCAGCGTTTCCTCCGCAGGAGGCAGGCAGCTGCCACCAGGAGGCCAGGGAGGTCTGACCTGGCTTGCTCTGTGTCCAGCTTGACTCATGTCCTGGGAAAGCGTGTACCCCAGAGCAGAGCCAGGTCATGGTGGGTGACAGCCACCAGCCAGGAAGGCTTCCTGTACATGCTCCCCGTCACACCCCTAAATCGAAATACCGGACGGCTCTGGGGCCCTGGGGTTCCCTCTGCCTTTCCCTCTGGGGGCATGGGCCCCTGGAATCCCAGCCAGGCCCTTCCCCTCAGGAAATGGGCTCCTAATGACCCGAGACGGGCACATAATTAACAAATAACCATTCTGGCTTTAGCACAAATGAGCTGCTTGTCTGGGGCAGGGTTGGCATTTGTGTTTAATCCCCAAAGTCGGCTTTATCTCCCCAGAGCTGCTCCCGAGAGCTCAGCCACTCCTGCTCTGGACGGCCCAGAGGGCTGAGAGGGGCTGGAGTCCTGGCCCCCTCCCTCCTTGCCTCCTCTCCCGCCTCCTCCTCCTTCCTCTCACTTTTCCTTCCCTCCTCCTCTCTCTCTCTCCTACCGCCCTCCTCCTCTCCTCCATCCTCTCCCCACTCTCATCCTCTGCCTTTCTTCTTCCCCCCTCCCCTCCCCCCTCCTCCTCCTCCTCCCCTCCCCTCCCCCTCTCATCCTCTGCCTTTCTTTCTTCTTCCTCCCCCTCCCCTCCCCCTCCCCTCCCCTCCTCCCCTCCCCTCCTCCTCTCTCTCCCTCCTCCTTATCCTCCTCCCCCTCTTCCCCTCCCTCTTCTCTGCCTCCAGCATCTCTCCAGGGCCCACCAAGAGTGACCTGATGCTTCCTGATTAAGAATGTGGGCTTTGTCACCGTGCTCCCAGAACATGTTAAAATGCAGATGTGGGCCCTGGGAGGAGCGGCTTTCCTCCATTAGCATTTTCTTTTAGAACTTTGGAAGACTCACTGAGGAAGGGGCCTTGGAGGCTGAGCAGGGAGGCTCCCTTCAGTTACAGACAGCAGTAATCAGAGCTCAATTTTGTGGCCATGCTCCCTGAGACACCCTTTGGGGATGATTCTGGAGGAAGCTAGCAGGGACCAGCACCCTCTTGGCCCCAGCTCACTGGGCAAGGGCTTCTGAGGAATTCATTCATTCCGTTCATTTCCTCATGCCCACCACCTGTCACTTCCCAGCAGCAGCCAGATTTGGGATTTGGGTTTGGGTTTTGGCATTAATGAGCCTCGGGCTTTTGAAGTTCTGTTGTTGCCTATTAGGACGTCAGGCATGTCCCTGATCCAAACTTCCCAGCTCCTGGATATTACAGAGCTGACAGAGGCAAACCACAGCCCTTGGACCAAAGCTGACTGCTCCTCGTGTTTTTCTCAATAAAAATGTCTTGGCACACAGCCCCACCCACCCATTTACGTATTGTCTGAGGCTGCACTTGCGTTCAATGGCAAACCTGAGAAGTTGCAACAGAGACTTTTTCGCCCCCAAAGTAAAACATATTTACCGTCAGGTCCTTTTCAGATAGTTTTCCTGGCTCTGTTACAGGATCCTGGTTGCAAGGAGCAGCAGCTTTTGGAATCAGACTGACTCCGGTCTGGGTTCAGATCCTGCCCGGCCACCTGCTGGCTGCTCACCACTGTGCAAGCTCCTACAGTCTCTGGCCCTCGGTCTCGCATCCGAGCTCACCCCTCCCGGTGTGGCCTTGAAGACTGTAGGAGGAGGTATCTGGCATGTGGCAGGTGATCCCTAAACGCCAACTGCCGCAGTGATAGCAGGAGGGCTTCCTGCAAGTGGCTCCTTTGTATCTGTTTACCATTCTGGGCTTCTGCGTGAGACGGCGGGAAGAAACAGCTCTAAGGTTTTAAGGAAGGTTGGCAGCGGCCTTGGTGGGTGCTCCTGAGTGGCTCGTCGTCTGATGGAGGGGACGTGGCCCCTTTCTACAAAACTAACCAGCCTGGTAGATTTAGCGGGGGCCGCAGGGACTCTCCAGGAAGGAAACAGGACTGGGATTTCAAGGACAGGCAAGCTGTGCTGACTACTGTATCAGTCACCTACTGCTGCATAAGAAACGACCCCCTGAACCTAGTGGCTTAAGGATTTATTATCTCACAGTTTCTGTGGGTCCAAGATTCGGGGACAGTTTAGCTGGGAGGTTGTGTCACAGAGGGTCTCAGAGGTTACAGTCAAGCTGTAAGCTGAGCCCTGGTCTCGTCTGAAGGCTTGCCTGGGCTGGGAGGACCATGGCCTAGGTGGCTTCCTCCCGTGCCGTTGGCCCACCAGCTGGGCTCCCCCTCAGGCCACTTGAGCGTCCTCACACGTGACAGCTGGCTCCCTGAGAGCGAGAGCAGGCAGGAGCAGGGTCCTGCATGACCTGGCCATGGAAATCACACGTCACCCCTTCTATCTTCATCTCTGCGTTGGAATCCACCCTAGGGTCCATCCCTCACTGGAGAGGAGGGGAATCAGACTCCACCCGTCAGGGACATCGTTGAGGACCACCACACTGACCCGGCAGGGGTGATTAAGGAGCGCTGTCCCAGTGGGGGTTGGGGAAGCCCAACCCACTGCTCGGCTCCTGCTGTTGGCTGGGGGCTCGATACCTGAGCTAACGCGGTCCAGTCTGGGGCTGTTTGGGGAGGAAAAACAAAGAGGCAGGGCATGGCGACAAAGATCTGAATACTGAGTTCAGCGGTGCCTGAAGTTGTTTTTGATTTGAAATTGAAAGCACCCCTGTGTGCTCTGTCCCAGGCAGGATGCTAGGTTCTAAGGACGCATGGGCCAACAAGTAGGGGCTGTCCTTCTCACGCTCACAGTAAAGGCAGACGGGACTGATTGTTTCGAGATTGGCACCGGAAGGCTGAAGGAGCGGGGTCAGATACCCAGGGCAGCTTCCCCGTAGGAGAGCCTGTTATGCTGGGGTTTGAAGGGTCAGGAGGAGCTCACCACCCTCCCAAAGCAACAGAGAGCACTCCAGGCAGGAGCAGCCTGTGTGACGGAGCAAAGCGCTGGGGAGCCCAGGGTGTTCGGGAAACTGTGAGCAGTTCAAGGGGTGTGGGCAGGTGGCAGGGAAAGTGAAAGTCGCTCAGGCGTGTCCAACTCTTTGCGACCCCATGGACTATACGGCTATGACCAACCTAGGCAGCATATTAAAAAACAGAGACATTACTTTACCAACAGCGGTCCATCTAGTCAAAGCTATGGTTTCTCCAGCAGTCATGTATGGATGTGAGAGTTGGACTATAGAGAAAGCTGAGTGCTGAGGAGTTGATGCTTTTGAATTGTAGTTTAGGAGAAGACTCTTGGGAGTCCCTTGGACTTCAAGGAAATCCAACCAGTCCATCCTAAAAGAAATCAGTCCTGAATATTCATTGGAAGGACTGATGCTGAAGCTGAAACTCCAATCCTTTGGCCACCTGATGCGAAGAACTGACTCATTGGAAAAGACCCTGATGTTGGGAAAGAGTGAAGGCGGGAGAAGGGGACAGCAGAGGATGAGATGGTTGGATGGCATCATGACTCGATGGACATGAGTTGAGGAAGCTCCAGGAGTTGGTGATGGACAGGGAAGCCTGGTGTGCTGCAGTCCATGGGGTCGCAAAGAGTCGGACATGACTGAGCAGCTGAAGTGAACTGGACTATGCCGTCCATGGGATTCTCCAGGCCAGAATACTGGAGCGGGCAGCCATTCCCTTCTCCAGGGGATCTTCCCAACCCAGGGATCGAACCCAGGTCTCCCACATTGCAGGCGGAATCTTTATGAGCTGAGCTACCAGGGAAGTCCAGGTGGTAGGCTTCAAAACAAGCTTGGGGCAGACTGTGGAGGCTGACTTTAATTTACGATCAGTCTTTCCCAGAAGGTATTTCATGACTCATGGTTTTGTGAGATGTTAACAGGTGTTCCTCCAAAAACAGAATCCAGGGTTATTTAAGTTCAGGAACCCCGGGGTGAAGCACAATGACAGCAGCTTCCTCGATGCAGGACTTCTCAGAGCCTTTAATGCTCCAACAGGCAGGGGATCTCCACGAGAAGGAGAGAGTAGATGGGATTCCCAGACTCACTGGATCGTAGACCCTCCCTCCTGAGGGAGTCTGTGGAGGCAGTGTTCCAGGGAACACTCTTTGGGAAATGCTGTTCGCAGCTAGTTGCTGAGAGCTAGTGAGTGTTTGGGTATGGTCAGGTTTGCAGCTTCTGGCTGCTGTTTGGAGGGTGGGCTGGTAAGGGATCAGCCAGAAGGTGGAGAGGCTCCCTAGGAACATGAGGAGGGGGAGGAAGACTGCCACAGATGTGAAGTAAGTGGGTCTATGGACGCTTTTTTTGTTCAGTCGCTCAGTCGTGTCCAACTCTTGGCAACGCCAGGGACGACTACATGCCAGGCTTCCCTGTCCTCCATTATCTCCCAGAGTTTGCTCAAACTCTTGTCTATTGAGTTGGTGATGCCATCCAAACATCTCATCCTCTGTCGCCCTCTTATCCTTTGCCTTCAATCTCTTCCAGCATCAGGGTGTTTTCCATTGAGTCAGCCCTACGCATCAGATGGCCAAAATATTGGAGCTTCAGCTTCAGCATCAATCTTTCCAATGAATATTCAGGGTTGATTTCCTTTAGGATTGACTGGTTTGATCTTCTTGCAGTCCAAGGGACTCTCAAGAATCTTCTCCGGCACCACAAAAGCATCAGTTCTTTGGCACTCAGCCTTCCTTATGGTCCAACTCTCACATCCATACAGGACTACTGGAGAAACCATAACTTTGACTAGACGGACTTTGTCGGCAAAGTGATGTGTCTGTGGTTGGTTAAGTTGGCCGGAGGGTTGGAGGGCAAGGAGATGGGGGTAAGGGGGACTGCTGCTGAGGCCCTGGTTACTGGCACAGGGTTGATGGCCTTGACTCAAGACGGGAAGAATGAGGTTGGGATTTGGCGAGAGCACCTTCATGTCAGCTGGGCATGAAGACTGGGCCGGATTACCTGAGATTATGGGAGAAAGAAGACAAGGATTGCAACAATTTAGAAGAAAGAGATTCCTTGATAAATGTAACTTACTCAAAGGGACAGAAGGAAAGAAAATCTGAATAGCCCCACCTCTTACTAAAGAACCCCAATTTGTAATCAAAAGTGTTTGCACAAAGACAGTTCCAGGCCCAGACAGTTTCTCCAGTGGATTCAGTCCACCGCTTAAGGAAGAAACAGCACTGACGTCACAGACACTCTCAGAAGATAATTTGTGGGGGACATAACTTCGTGCACGGCGCTGCCTCGTGGAGGCGTGGCTTCCAGCTAAGCCTGTGGCTTTCCTCCACTCGGAGTTGTGTTTTGAGTACCTGCTCTGTGTCACAGCCCCCAGTGTTAACATGAGTGACCACAGCAGAGAAAACTTATACCCTGGCCAAGTCGCGCCCGCTCGGATGGGTCCTGATGTGGGCATGCAGAGCGGTCCCCTGGGCCCTGCGTCATGGGGACCCATGGCAACGGAGAAGGGCGGCGGGCAATCCCCAGCGGCCACTGACGTCTGTCTCTCTGTCGTGTGTGTGCGTGTGTGTTCCACGGCCTGCCCTCAGGCTTAAAAATGTGCGTCAGCAGTAGCGGCAGCCACGACGAGGCCCCCGTGCTGAGCGACAAGCACCTGGACGTCCCCAACATCATCATCACGCCGCCAACCCCCACGGGCGTGGCCCTGCCCAGGGACCCCCGGAGGGCAGGTGAGGCCGCTGCTGTCAGGCTGGGGGGCTGGGGTGGGTGTCTGCTCCTGCGCTTTATTAAAAATTTACACTTGGATCTGCACACACTCCACCATGGGCCTGTGTCCCTGGCACCAGCCTCAGCAAGTTGTGGTGTATGGAATAATTAGCTCCATAGCCTCTGCCGGCAGCTGGGTGAGTCATGGATGGGACTGCGTGGGCCTGCCAAGGTGGTAGACAGAGGTGCCTTCCCCTGTAGCTGAGGAACTGGGGCTCTGTCTTGTGGTTCAGTGGACAGGACAGGCTTGGAAACTTACCCCTCCTACCCAGGCTGGGGCTGATCTCTGGGCCTTCCAGACACAGCTCACTGCAAGGAGCAGAGAGGGGATGGGGTGGTTCCCAGAGAGATGGTGAGAGGGAGGGGCCCAAACTACTGCCCCCTCCCCCGCAACCCCCAGTCCCTCTGTGAATACAGCTGGAGCTGGCGGAGGGGGGCTGTTTATTCACGAACAGGTTTATTGAATCAGGCCTGTTGCTGGGTGCGGAGGCTGCTGTTGTGAACAGTCATCATAAGTGATGATGGTGGTTGTTTTTCCTTGAGGCCTCATAGTAACTCTGAGTTAGGTCCAGTTCTTAGAGATACCGCCCTTATCTCTAATTTATAGTTGGGAAAACTGAGGTCCAGAGAGGGGCAGTGACTCCCCCAAGGACACACAGCAAGGTGAGAGAAGAGCCGGGTTTCAGAGGGCTTGCCGTGGGTAACCGAGGCCCAGGCCCTGCCGTGATACCCCCTTCCCTCTTGGAGCCTCAGTGGCCTCATCATCCCCATTCTACAGGTGGGTAAACTGAGTTTCCGAGAGGTTGTAACACTCGCTTTACAGCTGATATGTCCGAGCTGGGACTCAGACCCAAGCCGTGAGATCTGGAGCTTGTTCTCTGCATGCCCTGACTTGATGCCCTCTTGGGGGCTACCATCATGGGCTACAGCTAGCGCCTGGCTCATCCGGGGGACACAGGCCCACAGAGGCTGAGGAGGGGCTCATGAGAGAGTGGGTGGGGGTACTCAGGGAGACTTGTCCAGAAGTTCTCAGTCTGGGTGTCAGCTTGCCCGCCAGGGGGAGTGACCTGGAGAGCCTATCCAGCTGGGGCCAGACCCCATGCTGGTGCTAGGACTGGGCCAGGCACAGTAATGATGGCCATGAGAGAGGTCCAGAGAGGGGCAGTGACTCCCTCAAGGACACACAGCAAGGTGAGAGAAGAGCCGGGTTTCAGAGAGCTTGCCGTGGGTAACCGAGGCCCAGGCCCTGCCGTGATACCCCCTTCCCTCTCGGAGCCTCAGTGGCCTCATCTGTAAGATGGGATCATAACCGCCTTCCCTGCTCCCAGGGCTAATGTGAGCACAGGGGAGACTCACAGTTCCTCCTCAAGGTCTGTGGGGTACAGGCGCGGAGCCCTGAGCACCCATGGGGTCCCAGTGCAGAGGGACTGCACAGGGGGCCCCTCGTGTCCTGTCTGGTGGCAGAGGTGAGGCCTGGCCTCCACCTTTCCCCATTTAGAGAGGGAGCTGGAGGAGGAAGGGCGGAGCCCTTGGAGTCACAGAACCCTGCGTGTGGGAACAAGGCCCCAGCTCCCCCGTGTCACAGAGAGCAGTCGTGCCTTGGAGGCTGTGAGAGTTGGTGACGAGGAAGGTCGGGGCCCGAGCCCACAGCCCGCATGGTGCCTGTGTGGCCAGTCTCCTCACCAGCAACACGTTTAGGGCAGGGGGACAGCCTGGCGGGCCTGGGTGGCACATCCAGTGGGGCTGCGGGCTCCCAGCGCTAAAAGATCCCCGGGGCTTCCCCCATAGCAAGGGATGGGTGAGAACCTCGCCCTGCCCTGACCACCCTGCTCACTGGGGGTCACATCCCCTCTCAGGGCCTCACTTTCCCACCTGGAACTGGAGGGTGGGTGTGTTGACCTCCTGCCAAGCCTTGGGCATGCAGGCATCTCCAGGCAGGTGCTCAGAAGTGGCTGAGCCATGGGATGTGTGTGTGTGTGGGGGGTGCAATCCCAGGGGCCTCAGCCTGAGATCTGGAGCAGCTTGGGGCTTGGGGTGGCCAGAGGACAGGGGGAAAGACAGTGAGACCCGTGTCACTGGGGTTCCCTCTTCGAATCGGCTGACACCACCGCCCTGCGTGCACAGAGCTTAGGGGATACGATGAAGCAACATGCCCTGAGGCACCGGCCCTGGAGCTCCTGGGGAAAGGGGCCTGGTTCGGGGGCCCATCCGGATGTGGACTCCCCCTCTGTCTCCTAGTCTGGCTGGACGAGTCGGGGTCGTGCCCGGAGGATGGAGACCTTGACCCTGAGGCCTGAGACGGCGGCACAGGTTGGGTTTGCCTGCCCCGGCTCCTGCTCTGGCCGCCCCCCTCTCCGCGTGTCCAGGGCCCTGGGATGCTCTGCTGAGGACGCTGGCTGGGAGGACGCAGCGATTCCAGCGCTGGACCAGAGGCGTGGGGAGAGGAGTGAGCAGTCAGCCCCGCCTGCTTCCAGAGCGACACTGCCCAGGCCCCGTGGGGTGGACCGGACCTCGACGCCTCCGCGTTCTCACCGACCCCGGGCATGGTGACCGGTGCTGTCTGGGAGAGGCTCCCTTCTGGCCAGATGGACTCCCAGCGCCCAGGGCCGTGCAGACGGGCACCCTGGAGGTGCACACACACACAAGGACTTCTTGCACAGGACTGGCTCCATTTTTTACAAGTTGTCTTAAAGGCATCAAAACTGTCCAGAAAGTGACTTATAAGTTCTTTTTTGCATTGTAAATAAAGATCCCCTGTAATGAGCTGCAGACTCTGCTCCTTGGGCAGGCAGAGGAGATGGATCACGTTCAGTACAGAGGTAGGTTTAAGAGAATTGCTTATCACGGAGGGGCTGGTCTGGCTGGTTATGGGCTTTCAGGTGGTCTTGGCCCCTCGGTTGGCCCTCCTCATTCTGTGGCCAGTAGCGCCCAGAGTGCATTCTCACTGTAGACACTCAGAGCACAAGCTAGGCCCTGCAGGAGCGTTCTCAGCTTCCACACATGGAGCAAGCAAGCCACACAGACACACCCCACGTGGCTGAGCTGGGCAGTCACATGGCACAGGAAGGGACAGACATGTCTATAATGGGAGGGAGTGACAGGCTGGGAATAACCATCTAGTCTTCTGGTATAGACGCTGTGGTTACCCCCATTTTACAGATGCGGCCCCTGAGAAACTTAGAGCCCAAGGTCGTCACAGAGTGAGAACTTGAACCCAGACCCTGCATTCTTACCATCCGCACAAAGCTGCCGCTCAGCAATATTTCTTGTTGATTGTCCCTTTCTCCCTGGATACTCGGCGCCCCTTATATCCCCCTGGAGGTGATTTGGACACTTTGCCCCCGTCCTGTCCCTCTGGGACCCAGGGGATGCTGGGTCTCAGGGCTGGGAGCTCACTCTGAGAGCTGGCTGTGTGCGCAGGCCAGGGGAGCCCACCCCCCATCTCCTGGGTACTGCTCAGAGGCCTCCAGCCCACTGTGTAACCCGCCGTGGCTAATGGGCATTTCACCCTGGGCTTCCATGGCAACAGCAAGAGGGCTGTGAGGTGGAGAGCAGGTGGAGGGCTGGCCAGAGGCTTTGCAGCCCTGGGGAGCCGGTTTGGCTTTCTCGCAGGGCCAGGTGAGTCCCCCTGGTCTCCTGCAGAAAGGTCTTGCAGTCCAAGGCACCCACACCAGTCCTGGGCTCTGGGCCTCTTAAATCTGAAGGGCTCATTCCTGTTAAAGCCAGCATGGAGCATGCACCCAGCTGAGTGGGGGGGACCCTTCCTGGTGACACCTGCCCCCCAAGTCACAAGAAACCCCGTGCAATGCTCACTGCTCCTGAGGCTCTGCCTTCAAGCTAGCTCTGTCTCCTCATGAGGAAGGGGCTAGGTGGGGGGTGTGATGGCAGGGGGCAGGGCACCCCACTGCAGCCCCCCAGCATTCCTTCATAGGAGCGTGAGAAAGAATAGGGGGAGTGGATGCCAGCAAGGGTGTCGGCCAGACCCTGTGCTGTGCTGTGTGACCTTGGAAAGCTGTTCAACCCCTCTGAATCTTGTCTTCACCTGTGAAGTGAGGAGAACACGACCTGCCACGTGGCGAGCCCACATGCGTTAAGGAAAACCATCTCCGTACAACGCCCACATGGTACTTGGTGTAGAGCAGACAGTCAGTAAATGGGGGTCATGATCACGCAGGGCATCTACCTCCCTGGGCCTCCATTTGCTCATCTGGGGAGTGGGCACAATGCAGTGGGGACCTGAGGAGTCTGGAGAGGTGAGTGTGGGGCGGGCGGTGGGAGCGGGCCACCTGGCACCGGGCCACCTGGGACCACATCCCTGGGTGTGACAGAGCCCCGTGTGTGTGCGCGAGGGCAGGGTTCCACTCCAAAACCCCCGAGGGCCTCCTCTGCTGCAGGAGCTGCTGGTCTGGGGGCTCTCCCTGCCGCCTGGTGGCACCCCTCACCCACTAGGGATGGGAGTTAGCAGATACATTCCCCACCTCCCTTGTTCCTCCTTCTGGTGCTGGTGAGGGGACTGTGAGACCCGTGTTTTGTGAAGGTGCTGTCAGCGGGGAGCTGGTTCAAAGGCAGATGCCCTTTGTTAGGGGAGGTCTGGGCTGGGCCTACTGTTGTGTCTCTAACCAGCTCCCTGGGGGCAGTGCTGGTACTGTGAGGAGCCAGGCTTCCCTGGGAGCCCCAGGCTGGTGGGGAGCTGGGTGGCGTGGGGGTGGTCTGAGCCCCAAGGGGCCAGCAGTAGAAACATGGTCCTAACCCTGAACTGGCCCTGGAGATCTCCCGCCTTCCTGGAGCATCCCGGGAGGGCCTTGTGAATAAACCGCTTCCACCTGAAGCCTTCCTTGGGGCCTGGCGCCCAGCCTGCCGCGTCCACCCCCATGCTTCCTTTGTCAGATGGGCAACCTGGAGCGAGTTACTTTGCTTCTCTGAGCCCCTGCATCGGACTTCCCTGGTGGACCAGTGGTTACAACTCCCCCTTCCAATGCAGGGGAGGTGGGTTTGACCCCTGGTTGGGGAACTAGGTCCCACATGCTGTGGGGCACAGCCAAAAGTTAAAACAAATTATTAACTGATCGACTCTGAGCCTCAGCTTCCTCCATCTTCAAAAGAAGGTGGTAACCAGGTTGTTGGGAAGATGAAACAGATGACCGTACGTACGGAACCTAGAATGTTAGCGATTATGCTGATGTTTGCAAAGCTGTGTTCGAGGAGATCCACCAGGCGAAGTCTGTGGTTGCAACCTTGTGAGCAGGTTGTTGGGTTTTCCGTGGACTTGACCCTTCATGAAAGGTCAGGCATGCTATATTGGTCAGGGAGAGGGGTTACGTCTTTGGGGTTGATCTAGAATGACAATTTTTTTCTGAGCCCAAGACATGGCTCCCTGATTCTTATTTCTTGAGTCTGTTCTTCTTTAAATACATTCCCAAGGGAAATGGTTACTAATGCTTGCAGTTTATTTTCCATTTATTTTTAATGCTAAAGCCACACATACTAATTAAAACCAGCAACAAAATAAGCTTCGTAAGTGGCTTCCCACAAAGTGTGTGTGGAGGGGTTGGTGTGTGGAGGGCAGAGGTCACGGTCAGTGTCGACCTAGGAGGTATGAATAGCTCTGGTTGCCCACGAAGCCCATTACCCCTAACCCCATGTGTCCCAGTTATGTTCCTAGGCTCCAAAAGGCAAGGCAGCGATCGCGTCCTCGACGTGGGATTCATGCTGTATGCCTCCGGGAGGGGAGGCTGGGAGGGGAGAAAAGTGTGAAAACAGATGGAAATGTAATTTTTTAATGACAGCAGCAGATGGCAAAAAGACACAAGAGTGTATTCGCACCGTGTCGGAGGCATTTGAGAGCTCCCACCCGACTCAGCCGTGATGTGCGCCCTGCGGCTCGCGGGCTGGCTCCCCTGCCAGACTCCGGTGGCCTGCAAGCAGCAGGGAGGGACTCGCAGGCCCAGCGGTGGCGATTAGGGGGACACTGCTGGGCTGTGCGGAGCCACAGGCAGCTGGGAAAGACCTGTGGCCACTGGGTGGGGTCCAGAGGCTTCCCCGGGCCAGGCTTTCTGGAACCCTGCAGGCAGTCCATGGACTCTGGTTTCAGACCGTCCCTCCTCTTGGTCCCCTGGGCTGTTGCCCTAGGTGCCATCACCAGCGCTCAGCTAGACATCCGCTCCCAGCCTTCAGGTGATTCTCCTGGCGTTGGACTGGGTCCCATCCCCACTCAGCCCCCCCCCCGCCCCGGAGCTCTCTTTCTGTAAACTGCTCATCCATTCACAGCACTCCCCGACCTGCATCTCTCACCCAGTCCACTCAGGATCTGGTCAGGTTCTGGGGAGCAGCTTACACAGAGGCCCTGGAGAACCGGAGCTGTCTGTCTTTCCTGCTTCACTCAACCACCGCACTCAGCAGGGAGAAGGACACCTTGAGGGCTGTCGTGAGCAGAGCCAGCCCTGCCGCCGGGCGTAGGAACCACGGCTGTCTGCACAGCTGGGCCAGACGCATCTGAGAACTTCACCTGCATCAGTCATTTCCTCCCCGCCTCCCGAGGGCTCTAGGAGGTGAAGGTCGAAAGAGGCACCAGTTAGAGCGGCTGGGCCCCACCAGTGGAATTCGCCAGTGGCCAGAGACAGCAGGGGAGCCAGGCCTGCAGGGGTCATGCTATCACCCCTGCCTTGAGACCTTAGAGGGGCCCAGGTAGTGAAGCAGTCTTTGTCCTTGGCGGGTACCATCCCAAGGCCCCTTTCAGCTGGGGTGAGGGAAGAGAGAGTTTCAGGAGGAGGTGTTTTTCCGCTCTGCATGTCCCTTCTGCTTCCATGACTGTAATTCTAGCCACCTCCCTAGCTGGGAGATGCCACCCGCAGCAAGTCACTGCTTCCCCAACATTCCCTGCGGACCACGGGAGAGCGGTGGACATCTGGGTGGTTTCCACCTTTTGGCTGTTGTGAATCCTGCCGCTTTAACAAGGTCCCCCTAAGGACCTTGTCCAATACTTGATTGTCCAGTATTTGTCCAATACATGTCCAATACTTTGGCCACCAGATGCAAAAAACTGACTCACTTGAAAAGACCCTGATGCTGGGACAGATTGAAGGTGGGAGAAGGGGATGACAGAGGATGAAATGGTTGGATGGTATCACTGACTCAATGGACATGAATTTGAGTAAACTCTGAGAGTTGGTGATGGACAGGGAGGCCTGGCGTTCTGTAGTCCATGGGGTCGCAGAGTCAGTCACTGAGTGACTGAACTGAACTGAAGGACCTTGGTGTCTACTCCAGTTTGAGGCTCCCAGATGCCTCCATCTTGTAGTGTGGAAGGCCGCACACGCTTTGTCTCAATCTGCCTACAGCCCTGTGAGATAAGCAGCGGCAAGTCCCCACGCTCCCAGAACGGACTCCAGGATTCTGGGCTCTGCTAGCACTCATGATCCCCCCAAGGCCTCTTTGAACCTCAGCTCTCCCACCAGCTCTTTTCCTTTGTGCGTTTATAGTCTGCGGAAATCAGGGAGGGAAGCCTCTCCAACTTTGAAAGGCAAATATTTGCCAGTCAAGGAAACATTGCCCCATCAATCAAAACCCAGACAAGTTGGCACACACTCTCTGCAGATGCTTGAGGGAGCTTCTATTTTAGGAGGGGCCATGTGGCCTGCCACCCCCCTCTTCTTCAAATACCCTGGGGACTCCTTCCCCTCCTACTTCTTTTGCAGATGAAAATACAGACGTTCAGAGTGGTCACTTGCTCTCGGTTACACAGCATTCCCGAGGGATCTTTTATTTTCTTGGAAAGTATTTGTCTTCGTAAATGACACAATGAAGGAAATCTCCAGGCTAGTCATGATAATTTCCAACGCAGATAAACAACAAACCACTTTCCAGGCCATGTGAATGGGCAGAACTGGATGATGGCTTTATTTCATCTTCCCAACAACCTGACATGGGGCAGTTTTCTGGATAGTTAGACAGGAAAGTGTGTGGTTTTGTGGGGTGAGGGAGCTTTCCTGAAGGGATCTAGAACCCTGAAATTCTCCTGTCACATATGCTTTTTCTTGGAGCCTAAAGCTAATGCTGTCAAGTTCAGCATCACCCTCCCCCCACCCCAGTCCTCCTCTAGCTGCTTCACCTCAGGTGGAAGCTCTCCTGGCTTATCATCACCCCACTGGAATCCCCCTGACCCTGGTTAGAGGTCAGTCCTCTATCCTCACTCAGACCACTGAATCAGAAGTCTGCAGAAGCGTGCACGTCAACACTGGGCATCTCTGGGGGAAGGGTGAGGGAGGGTAGGGAAGGGATGCTGCCAGAGGAGGGCATGAGAACCACTGCTGCAATGGTTCACGTGAACCCACTCTATAGAGGGCACCCGGACGGACCAACAGTTAAGAGCCGAACTCACTGATACCTATTTGCAAACTCGCCCCTTCACAGGTTTCACCTGCGGAGCCTGTTAAAGTGCAGGTTGTGAGCCTTTCCTTCAGCAGTTTCTGAACTGGAATATGTGGGTGCGATGAAGGAATCTGCATTTTTATAGATGTTACCCCGCGTACAGGGAGGCCAAAAGATTGTGAACTTAAAGGAAATAACGCCTTCCCTCACTCTGCTTGGGTGGGTGGTTGGTGGGGGTACCGCGTTTGTGTAGCCAGGTTTCACCGTTACCAATTACATGCTTTAACTCCTGGCTCCGAAGGGGGCGACGGAGGATGAGACGGTTGGGTGGCATCACCGCCTCGATGGACATGAGTTTGAGCAAGCTGGGGGAGATGGTGATGGACAGGGAAGCCTGGCGCGCTGCAGTCCAAGGGGTTGCAGAGTCGGACACGACTGAGCGACTGAACAACTCCCGGCCCCGAAGCCCACCCAGCCCCAGTTTGACTCGCGGTGTGGGAGGCGCAGGCGCCAGGGCCTCGTGAAGGGACAGCGAGGGCGGTCCTAGGTGCAGGTGAGCCGGAGGCTGCAGGTGAGCGGCGCACGGGAGGGGCGAGACTGGGATACGGGGGAGGGCGGGGCCTGCCGCCAGGGGGCGGGATCCGCTCCGCAGTCACGTTCAAGATGGCCAATCCTCGGGCTCGTAACAGTCACTCTCCCCGCCTTCCACCTCCTCACGTAGAGCGCCGTCTTCCTATAGGCCGGCCAGGGCTCCTTCCGGCCAGGGGGCGGGCTCTACGCGGTGGCGGGAAAGCGGCGGACACAGCGGTGTTTTCTCGGAAGCTGAGAGATCTGAGGCGGCGGCGGCGAGTTCTGGGTCGGCCGGTGGCTACGCCATGGACGCAGCGGAGGTGGAGTTTCTGGCCGAGAAGGAGCTGGTCACCATCATCCCAAACTTCAGCCTGGACAAGATCTACCTCATCGGGGTGAGAACCGCCGGGCCCCCGGCTCGCTCTGGTGGGCTCCCGCTCCCGGCGGGCTGGGTTGTCGGGGCCAGGGCCCGCAGGTGTATTCGGGCTGAGCTGGGCAACCGGTGCAGGGGGGTGGCGGGGCGCGGGGCCGGCCGAGACCGCGCAGGGCGTCAGCTCGCGGACTGCGGAGGTCCAAGCCCTGCATTTGTGAGTGACGGGGTGTGCGTGTTTGCAGGGCGACCTGGGGCCTTTCAACCCCGGCCTACCGGTGCAGGTACCTCTGTGGCTGGCTGTCAACCTGAAGCAGAGACAGAAGTGTCGGCTGCTCCCGCCCGAGTGGATGGACGTGGGTGAGGACGCGGAGGGGGCCCCGCGAGTGGTTGGGAGGCGGGGTGCCGTTTGGGGCGTGTGTACCAACGGTAGTTAAGGTTTTCACTGTAATATTATTTCCACTCTCTTTATTTAAAAATTTTTTTAAATTTTCTTTTTATTTGTTTAGCTGCGCTAGGTCTTAGTTGCAGGCATTCAGGGTCTTTTAGTTGTGATTTGGGAGATCTAGTTCCTTGACCAGGGATTGAACCTGGGCCCCTTTCAGTGCGGGGTGGGGAGGGTGGGGAGCGAGTCTTAGCCATTAGACCACCAGGGATGTCCCTGATTTTTCTTTTATATTGGAGTATTAGTTGAATAACAACGTTGGGTTCGTTCTTGGTGTGCAGCAAGGTGATTCAGGTGTATGTGCACGTGTCCACTCTTTTTTGAAATTCTACATCTTGGTTATTAGAGAATACTGAGCAGAGTTCCATGTGCTATACAGTAGGTGCTTGTTGGTTATCCATTTTAAATCTAGCAGGACACATTCCTGTAGCACCCAGAACTGTGCTCAAGGTTATGCGGCATCCTGAATGGGAGGGGAGTTTGGGGGAGAATGGATATACGTATGTGGATGGCTGAGTCCCTTTGCTGTTCACCTGAAACTGTCACAACATTGTTTGTTAATTGGCTATACCTCAGTACAAAACGGGGCTTCCCAGGTGGCTCAGTAGGTGAGAATCCACCGGCAGTGCTGGAGTCTCAGGGGATGTGGGTTTGATCCCTGGGTGGGAAAGATCTCTGGAGGAGGGCATGGCCACCCGCTCCAGTATTTGTGCCTGGAGAATCCCCTTGGACAGAGGAGCCTGTCGGCCTATTGTCCATAGGGTCGCAAAGAGTTTGGACACGACTGAAGCAACTGAGCACACACACGTGCAATGCAAAATAATAAATAAATGTAATAGTGTGTGTACCTCAGTCCCAAACTCCCAAGGTATCCCTCCCCTCCACTTTTCCCCTTTCCTAACTCAGGGTTTATTTTCTAAGCCTGAGTCTGTTTCTGTTTTGTAAATAAGTTCATCTGTATCATTTTTTTTTAGATTCCCCATATAAGGCATATCATAGGGGGAACCTAAAAAATATGTATCACCTATATGATACAGATATTTTCTCCTATATTGTATGGGTGGTTTTTTCACATTCTTCATAGTGTCCTTTGACACGCAGAGATTAAAATTTTAATGAAGTGCTGTTTATCAACTCTTCTGTTGCTTGTGCTTTTAGTATTTGTCTTTTTCTGTCTGGTTTACGTCACTTAGCATGATGATAGCCAGGTCCACCCGTGTTGCTGCAAGGGACATTATTTCATTCTTTTTAATGGCTGGGTGATACTCCAGTGTGTGTGTGTGTGTATACACACCACATCTGTTTATTCATCTGTCGGTGGACATTTGCATTGCTTCCATGTCTGGGCTATTGTAAACAGGGCTGCAGTGAACATTGGGGTGCATGTGTTTGTTTATTTATTTTTGGCTGCACTGTGCAGTATATGGGATCTTAGTTCCCTGACTAGGGATAGAACCCAAGCCCCCTGCACTGAAAGCTCTGAGTCTTAGCCACTGGACTTCCAGGGAAGTGCCACTTGTATCTTTGTTTTTTTTTTTTTTTAAATTTCAGATAACTTTTTTTTGTTTGTTTTTAACATATTTAGTTTTTTATGTATTTATTTTTGGCTGTGTCAGGGGCTTTTCTGATAGCTCAGTTGTTAAAGAATCCGCCTACAATGCAGGAGACCCTGGTTCGATTCCCAGGTTAGGAAGATCCACTGGAGAAAGGAAAGGTTACCCACTCCAGTATTTTGGGGCTTCCCTTGTGGCTCAGCTGGTAAAGAATCAGCCTGCAATGTGGGGGACCTGGGTTCTATCCCTAGGTTGGGAAGGTCCCCTGGAGAATGGAAAGGCTAGCCACTGCAGTATTCTGGCCTGGAGAATTCCGTGGATAGTCCATGGGGTCGCAAAGAGAAACGACTGAGCGACACTCACTCCCTCACTCTTCTGGCTGTGCTGGGTCTTCACTGCTGCACAGGCCTTTGTCTGGTCGTGGTGAGCGGGGGCTGCTCTCTAGTTTCGGTGCCCCGGCTTCTCACTGCAGCGGCTTCTCTCGTTGCTGAGATCAGCCACTGCGGTTCACGAGCTCTAGAGCGCAGGCTCAGCAGTTGTGGTGCACAGGCTTAGTTGCTCTGCAGCATGTGGGATATTCCCAGACCAGGGATTGAACCCACGTCTCCCGCCTTGGCAGGCAGATTCTCTACCACTGAGTCACCAGGGAAGCCCTCAGCTTGTGCCTTTCTTTTTTTTTTTAGTTTGCATTTTTTTCCTCTTATATTTTTAAATTATTTTATTTTTAATTGAAAGATAATTGCTTCACAGTATTGGTTTGATTTCTGCCATACATCAACATAATTTAGCCAGAGTGATTTAAGTCAGAGAGAGAAAAACAAATCTCTTAACCACATGTATATGGAATCTAGAAAGATGGTATTGATAAACCGATTGCAGGGCAGCAGTGGAGATGCAGACATAGAAAACAGCTTGTATCTTTTTGAACTGGGTGTTTTTCCAGGTAGAGGCCAAGTGGTGGGATTGCAGAATCATGGTAATTCTTTTTCAGTTTTCTGAGGACCCTCTATACTGTTCTTCGTAGTGGCTCCACCAGTTTACGTTCCCACCCTCAGCATTTATTGTTTGCAGTTTTTTAAAAAAACATTTTATTGTAACTTCTGTTTGAGGAAAGTATTTGAGTGGCTTCTTGGCTAAGTCTTGTCCACCTCTTGCAACCCCATGGCCTGTAGCCCGCCAGGCTCTTCTGTCCATGGGATTTCCCAGACAAGAATACCGGAGTGGGTTGCCATTTACTTCTCCAGGGGATCTGCCTGACCCAGGGATGGAACTCAGGTCTTCTGCATTGCAGGCAGATTCTTTACTGACTGAGGCACCGGGAAGCCCCTATTTGTAGATTTTTTTTTTAAATGTATTTTCTTGTCTGTGCTGCATGTCACGTGGGGTCTTAGTTCCCTGACCAACCAGGGATCTAACTCATGCCACTTGCCTTGGAAACCTGGAGTCTTAACCACTGGACCTCTAGGAAAGTCCTTATTTTTTGTAGAATTTTTGATGATCACCATTCTAATTGGTGTGGGGCGATATCTGATTGTAGGTTTTTGTTTTTTTTTTAAGAACTTTATTTTTTCATTGTATTTATTTTTTGACTGTCCCGGATCTTCTTTGCTGCGCGGCTTTTCTCTAGTTGCGGCAAGCTGGGTCTCTTCTTTCATCCTGGTGTGCAGGCTTCTCTTGTTGCAGAGCATAGACTCTAGGGCACTTGGGCTTCAGTGGTTGAGTCTCATGGGCTCAGTAGTCGTGATTTTCAGGCTCTAGAGCGCAGGCTCAATATTGTGAAGCATGGGCTTAGTTACTCCAAGGCACGTGGGAGTCTTCTTGGACCAGGAATCAAACTGGTGTCTCCTGCATTGGCAGGCAGGTTCTTTTCCACTGAGCCACCAGGGAAGCCCTCATTGTAGTTTTGATTGGATTTCTCTAATAACTAGTGGTATTGACATGTACCTCTTAGTAGACATCTGTATGTCGTCTTTGGAGAAAAGTCTTTTTAGGTCTCCTGCCTGTGTTTTGATTGGGTGTTTTTTTTTTTTTTTCATATTGAGATGCATGAGCTCTTCGCAAAATTTGGAGATTGATCTTTTAACATGTCCCATTCTGTGGGTTGTCTTTTGTTTATGGTTTACTTTGCCGTGCGAAAGCTTTTGAGTTTAATGAGGTCTTTTTGTTTTTGACTTTATGTTAGAGTATAGTTGATTAGCAATGTTGTGTAGTTTCAGGTGAATAGCAAAGTGATTCAGTTAACCATATACGTGTATCTACCCTTTTAAAATTTCTTTTCTCATTTATGCTATTAGACTATTGAGCAGAGTTCATTGTTGGTTAGGTCATGTTGGTTATCTATTTTATTTATTTTTAACTTTTTCTTTGGTATTGGGGTATAATTGATTAATAACGTTATGATGTTACAGGTAGACAGCAAAGTGACTTAGCCATCCATATATATGTATCCATTCTCCCCCAGATGCCCCTCTCATTCAGAATACCACATAACATTGAGTGGAGTTCCATAAACTATAGAGTAGGTCCTTGTTGGTTATCCGTTTTGAATATACCAGAGTGTGCATGTCTATTCCAAACTACTATTCTTTCCCCCTGGCAACCATAAGTTCTTTCTCTGTGAGTCTCTTTCTGTTTTGTAGGTTGGTTTGTATCATTTCTTTTTAGAGTCCACGTATATGGAATGTCATACGATATTTCTCTTCTGACTTACTTCACTCACTATGACAATTTCTAGGTCCATCCATGTTGCTACATATGACATGATTTCATTCTTTTTAATGGCAGAGTAATATTCCTAGTATATATGTAACATTTCTTTATCCATTCCTCCCTCTGGACATTTAGGTTGCTTCCATGTCTTGACTGCTGTAAACAATGCTGCAATGAACATTGGGATGCATGCATCCTTTAGGATCATGTTTTTCTCTGGATATATGCCCAGGAGTGGAATTGCAGGGTCACATTAAGATAGCTCTGTTTTTTAAGGAACCTCCATACTGTTCTCCAGAGTGGCTGCACCAATTTACACTCCCACCAACAGTGTTGGAGAGTTCCCTTCTCTCCACACCCTCTACGGCGTTTACTGTGTGTGCGCTTTTTGATGGTAGCTATCCTGGCTGCTGTGAGGTGGTATTTCATTGTAGTTTTGATTTGCATTTCTCTAATAATCAGCGCTGTTAAACATTTTTTAAGTGCCTTTTGGCCATCTGTCTTCTTTGGAGAAATGTCTATTTAGGTCTTCTGCCCATTAGTTGACTGGGTTGTTTTAATGCTGTTAAGCATCCTGAGCTTTTGTAAATTTGGAGACTAATCCCGTGTCGGTCACATCATTTGCAGACATCTCCCATTCTGTGGGTTGTCTTTTTTTGTTTTTATTTTACATTGGAGTGTAGTTGATTAGCAGTGCTGTATTATTTTCAGGTGTACAGAAAAGTAATTCAGTTATACATACACATGTATTTTCTCTCTTTCAAATTCTTTTTTCATTTAAGCTATTGGAGATTGTTGAGAGTTCTCTGTGCTCTACAGTAGGCCCTTATTGGTTATCTGTTTTAAACATTTTAGTGTGTATATGTCAATCCCAAGCTCTCAATTCATCCCTTCCCTCTACCTTTTTCCACTGGTAATACTAAGTTTGTTTTTAAGTCTGTGACTGTTTCTGTTTTGTAAATAAGTGTATTTGCATATTTTTCAATTCTGCATATAAGTGACATTATGTGATACTTGCCTTTCTCTGTGTGGCTTACCGCACTTAGTATGATAATCTTCAGGCGTATCCATGTTATTGCAAGAGGCATTATTTCGTTCTCTTTCATGGCTGAGTAATATTCCAGTGTATATATGTAGCATATCTTCTTTATGAATTTATCTGTTGATAGACATTTAGGTTTCTTCCTTGTCTCAGCTATTGTAAGCAGCACTGCTGTGAACATAGGTGTGCATGTATCTTTTTAAATTATAGCTTTGTCCAAATATATGCCCAGGAGTGGGATTGCTGGATCATATGGTAACTCTGTTTTTAGTTTTTTAAGGAACCTCCATACTGTTCTCCATAGTGACTGTTGTTCAGTAGCTGAGTCATGTCTGACTCTTTGCGACCCCATGGACTGCAGCACACCAGGCTACTCTGTCCTCCACTATCTCCCAGAGTTTATTCAACTTTATGTACATTGGGTTGATATGCTATCTAACCATCTCATCTTCTTCTGCCCCTTCTTTTGCCTTCAGTCTTTCCCAGCATTAGGGTCTTTTCCAAGGGGTCAGCTCTTTGCATCAGGTGGCCAAAGTATTGGAAATTCAGCATCAGGACTTTGAGTGAAAGTTCAAGGTTGATTTCCTCTGGAATTGGCTGGTCTGGTCTGGTGGTCCAATGACCTCTCGAGTCTCAGCACCATGGTTTGTCCCCACCAGCGGTGTAGGAGGGTTCCCTTTTCTCCACACCCTCTCCAGCATTTACTGTTTGTAAACTTTTTGATGATGGCCATTCTGACCAGTGTGAGGTGATATCTCATTGTAGTTTTGGTTTGCATTTCTCCAGTAATTAGTGATGTTGAGCATCTTCTCATGTGCCTGTGGTCATCTATGTGTCTTCTTTGGACAGAAGTCTGTTTAGGTCTCCTTCCTTTTTTTTGATGGGTTGTTTATGTTTTTGAAATTGAGCTACATGAGCTCTTTGTCAGTTTTGGAGATTGATCCCTTGTTGGTCTCATCATTTGCAAATGTTTCTCCCATTTTGTGGATTGGCTTATCATTTTCCGTATGGTTTCCTCTGCTGTGCAAAAGCTTTTCAGTTGCATTTGGTACCATTTATTTTTGGTTTTAATTTTTATTTTCTGTCAGAGTATAGTTGAATAACAGTGTTCTTAGTTCCAAGTGTACAGCATAGTAGCTCAGTGATACATATACATATGTCTCTTTCTCAAATTCTTTTCCTATTTGGTTATTAAAGAATAGTGAGCAGAGTTATGTTTGGTATACTGTAGATCCTTGTTGGTTATTTATTGTAAATATAGTAGTGCGTTTATGTCAATCCCAAACTCCCAATTTATTTTTCCCCTCCACTTTTCTGTGAGTCTGTTTCTGTCTTGTAAATAAGTTCATTTGTGTCTTTGTCTGGCTTACTTCACTTATTTTGATAATCTCCAGGTCCATCCATGTGGCTGCAAATGGAATTATATCATTTTTTTTTAATTGAAGTATATATGATTTATAATGTTGTGCCATCTCAGCTACACAGCAGACTGACTCAGTTATATATGTTTTTTAAATATCCTTTCCATTATGGTTTATCCCAGGAGGTTGGATATAGTTCCAGTGTTAAACAATAGGACCTTGTTGTTTATCCAGTCTAACAGTTTGCATCTACCAACCCAAAACTCCGAGGCCACTCCCTGTCCCCTTCCACCCCTCCCCTTACCAATCAAAAGTCTGATCTCTGTGTGAGTCTGTTTCTGTTTTGTAGATAGGTTCATTTGTGCCATATTTCATTTTTTTAGGTGTTTATAACTCTTTATTTGACATAGTTTCAAACTTACAGAAACACTGTAAGGATACTGTAAACAAAATCCATATACCCTCTACACAGATTCACCAGTTTCCATCTGCCAATCTGTGTAGAGGCATATTAATTTTTTCCTGAATCATTGAGAGTAAGTTGGAGACAATGTATACCTTTAGCAGTACACCATGTATACTTCCTAAGAGCAAAAATATTTTCTTATATTACTTTAGTATAATTCTCAAAATTATGAAATTTAACATTGATACAATATTATCTAATCCACGGTCCATATTCACATTTTAAAAGTGTCCCACTAGTGTCCTTTACAGCTATTATTTCTCCATTTCGGGATCCAGTTCACAGTCCCGCAAAGGATTTAGTGTTCTTTTTCTATAGACTCTTTTAATCTGGAACCTTTCCTCAATCTTTGTCTTTACTGGTCTTAAAATTTTTAAGGGTACAGCAGTTATTTTTTAGACTGTCTGTCAGCTTGGATTTGCCTCACATTTCCTCAGAATTAGATTCAAGTTATACATTTTTAGCAGAGATGCCTGGGAAGTGATGTTGGGGCCTTCTCACTGCATTATACCAAGAGGCACATAATGGGAAGGAAATCCAAAAAAAAGAGGCGGTATATGTATATTTATAGCTGATTTGGGCATCTCTGGTAGCTCAATTGGTAAAGAATCCGCTTGCAATGCAGGAAACCCCAGTTCGATTCCTGGGTCGGGAAGATCCCTAGAGAAGGGATAGGCTATCCTCTCCGGTATCCTTGGGCTTCCCTGGTGGCTCAAATGGTAATGAATCTGCCTGCACTGTGAGCTACCTGAGTTCAATCCCTGGGCTGGGAAGATCCCCTGGAGGAGGGCATGGCAACCCACTCCAGTATTCTTGCCTGGAGAATCCCGTGGACAGAAGAGCCTGGCGGGCTGCAGTCCATGGGGTGGCAAAGAGCTGGACATGACTGAAAGGCTAAGCACAGCATAGCTGATTCACTTCGCTGTACAGTAGAAACTAACAGCATTGTAAAGCAACTGTACTCCAAAAAAGAAAAAAAGAGACACATCACATCAGATTGTGATGATCACATTGAAATTGATGAACTTGACTGTAAGAAACACTGCGGGAAGAAGGAGCCACCCCTATGGACCGTTGATCAGGGCCTTTTATTGGGCGGTTGCTCTCCGGCAGAACTCCCGGGGGCGGGTAAGCAAGGAAGCGAGGGGAGTCTGCGAAGCAAAGGCAGTCTGCGGGGTAAAGGGAGTCTGCGGAGTCTGGGAGGGTGGGGAAGGGTTTTATAGCCCGGGCGGGGCTTCCATATAAAGAAGAAAACGCGGGCTCAGCGGTGATTGGTGTCCAAGGGCTCCATATCAGCTCGTGATTGGACGGCGAGGGCTTTGTGTCGGCTCCTGATTGGTTGGTTTGGTTGCCGGCCCGTCTCCAGGGCGTGTCTGCAGCACTCTCGGCCGGGACATGTCCCGGCATGCCCGGGAATGCCCGGGCATGCCTCAACACGCCCGACCTTACTCTGACCTTTCATCCTGACCTTGCCCTGACCTTTCATTGACTTTGATCCATTTTCTTATCCAGCAGTTTTTGCATCCATTGATTTACTTCTATACTTATTTGCTGTCATTTTATTGTAAAAGAGAGCCCATCACATCTATTTATGTATGTGTGTATGCATTTATTTATATTAAAAGAAACTCATGGATTTTTATTTTATACAATTGGTTAAAACCAACTATTTTACTATATACTGTAATATTAAAGTTATTTCAAATTTGGCCAGTGGGAGCCCTTTTGGGCTGGCTGCTCTGTCCTTTTATTATGTCGCTATCATTCTTTGAGCACATTTTTATTTCTGGGACAAGATGTTTCAGGCTTAGTTAAGCTTTCCCTACCCCAAACTCAGATTGGTCTTCTCAGCTTGTTTCATCTTAATGGAGAACAGCATTGAGAAACCACATACCATGGACTCCCCTGGTGACACAGTGGTTAATACTTTATCATCCGATGCAGAGGGTGGGAGTTTAGTCCCTGGTCAGGAAACTAAGATCCCACGTGCTTTGCAGCCAAAAATCCAAAAATAGTGTTACAAATACTATTGCAACAACTTCAAATAAAGAGCTTAAAAAATCTGTACATATCAAAAAAAATCTTCGAAAAAAAAAAAAGAAACCTTGTGCCAAGCATACTGTTGCTTCTACCCTCTCCTCAGACAAGCTAGGGGAAAATTTAAATATACAGTATATATGCACATGCACTGGTTTTTTTTTTTTGTCATATATTTCAATTTCTCACAATATAATTGGACTTGCAGGTTTAAAGGTATGGGTGATTATCACTAATACTTCCATCTCCTCTCCCACCTTTTTCTACATTTTAATTGCATATAAATATGGAAAAATTGAGAATGATGCTGTATCTACTTTCTGTTCTGTAACCCTGTGTTTGTGTGTACACGTGTGTGCTCAGTAGGTAAATTGTGTCAGACTCTCTGCGACCCCATGGACTGTGGCCCGCCAGGCTCCTCTGTCCATGGGATTTTAGGCAAGAATACTGAGTGGGTTGCCATTTCCTTCTCCAGGATAGGCCATGTTTTAGATTCCACATATAACTGATATATGATTTGTCCTGACTTACTTTGCTTCGTTTGGTGATGTCTAGTTCCATCCATGTTGCTGCAAATGGCATCATACTATTCTTTTTCATGGATAAGTAGTATTTCATTGTGTGTATTTACCATATAAATATATATGAATTCATCTTTATGAATCATCTGGTGATGGACATTTGGGTTTCTTCCATGTCTCAGCTATTGTAAGGAGGGCTGCTATGAACATAGGGTGCATGTAACTTTTTGAATTCTAGTTTTGTCCAAGAAAGGCAATGCCAAAGAAAGCTCAAACTACTGCACAATTGCACTCATCTCACATGCTAGTAAAGTAACGCTCAAAATTCTCCAAGCCAGGCTTTAGCAATACGTGGACCGTGAACTTCCAAATGTTCAAGCTGGTTTTAGAAAAGGCAGAGGAACCAGAAATCAAATTGCCAACATCTGCTGGATCATAGAAAAAGCAAGAGAGTTCCAGAAAAACATCTATTTCTGCTTTATTGACTATGCCAAAGCCTTTGACTGTGTGGATCACAGCAAACTGGAAAATTCTTAAAGAGATGGGAATACCAGACCAGCTGACCTACCTCTTGAGAAACCTGTATGCAGGTTAGGAAGCAATAGTTAGAACTGGACATGGAACAACAGACTGGTTCCAAATAGGAAAAGGAGTACGTCAAGGCTGTATATTGTCACCCTGCTTATTTAACTTGTATGCAGAGTACATCATGAGAAACGCTGGGCTGGAGGAAGCACAAGCTGGAATCAAGATTGCCAGGAGAAATATCAACAACCTCAGATATGCAGATGACACCACCCTTATGGCAGAAAGTGAAGAGGAACTAAAAAGCCTCTTGATGAAAGTGAAAGAGGAGAGTGAAAAAGTTGGCTTAAAGCTCGACATTCAGAAAACTAAGATCATGGCATCCGGTCCCATCACTTCACAGCAAATAGATGGGGAAACAGTGACAGACTTTATTTTTGGGGGCTCCAAAATCACTGCAGATGGTGATTGCAGCCATGAAATTAAAAGACACTTACTCCTTGGAAGGCAAGTTATGACCAGCCTAGACAGGATATTAAAAAGCAGAGATACTACTTTGCCAACAAAGGTCTGTCTAGTCAAGGCTATGGTTTTTCTAGTGATCATGTATGGATATGAGAGTTGGACTGTGAAGAAAGCTGAGCCCTGAAGAATTGATGCTTTTGAACTGTGGTGTTGGAGAAGACTCTTGAGAGCCCCTTGGACTTCAAGGAGATCCAACCAGTCCATCCTAAAGGAGATCAGTCCTGGGTGTTCATTGGAGGGACTGATGCTGAAGCTGAAACTCCAATACTTTGGCCACCTCATGCAAAGAGTTGACTCATTGGAAAAGACCCTGATGCTGGGAGGGATTGGGGGCAGGAGGAGAAGGGATGACAGAGGATGAGATGGCTAGATGGCATCACCAACTCGATGGACATGAGTCTGAGTGAACTCCGGGAGTTGGTGATGGACAGGGAGGCCTGGTGTGCTGTGATTCATGGGGTCGCAAAGAGTTGGACACGACTGAGCGACTGAACTGAACTGAATAATTAAAGAGTCGAGCATCTTTTTCATGTGCTTTTTGCCATCTGTCTGTGCCATCTTTGGAGAAATGTCTATTTATATCTTCTGACCATTTTTTAAAAAGTGATTATTTATTCTGGCTGTGTTGGGTCTTCACTGCTGCACAGGCCTTTGTCTGTCTGTGGGTAGCGGGGGCTACTTCGCAGTTGCAGTTCACGGGCTGCTTGTTGCAGTGGCCACTCTGGTTGTGGAGTGCAGGCTGCAGGGTGCTCGGGCTTCAGTAGTTGCAGTGCGTGGGCTCAGTCATTGCTGTTCCCAGGCTCTGGAGCACAGATGTGGTGCACAGGCTTAGTTGCTATGCAGCAAGTGGCATCTTCCCGGATCAGGGATCGAACCCGTGTCTCCTGCATTGGAAGGTGGATTCTTTAGCACTGAGCCGCCAGAGAAACTGTCTGCCTGTTTTTTGATTGGATTGTTCAAGCTTTTTTGTTGTTCAATTGTATGAGTTGTTTGTAAATTTTGGAGATTAAGCCCTTGTAGCAGAGAAGGCAGTGGCACCCCACTCCAGTACTCTTGCCTGGAAAATCCCCAAGTCCATGGGGTTGCTAAGAGTCGGATACGACTGAGCGACTTCCCTTTCACTTTTCACTTTCATGCATTGGAGAAGGAAATGGCATCCCACTCCAATGTTCTTGCCTGGAGAATCCCAGGGATGGGGGAGCCTGATGGGCTGCTGTCTGTGGGGTCGCACAGAGTAGGACACGACTGAAGTGACTTAGCAGTAGCAGTAGCAAGCCCTTGTAGGTCACCTCATTTGCAAATATTTTCTCCCATTCTGGGGATCGTCCTGTCATTTTCCATATGGTTTTCTCTGCTGTGCAAAACCTTTTTTGAGTTTTATTTGGTCGTATTTGTTTATTTGGGGTTTTAGTTTTTATATTGAAATATATAGTTGAGCAACAGTGTTGTCTTAGTTTCAGATTTACAGCATAGCATTTCAGTTATACATATACATATTGGGCTTCTTAGGTGGCTCTGATGGTAAAGAACCCACCTGCCAATGTAAGAGACGTGGGTTTGATTTCTGGTTGAGGAAGACCCCCTGGAGGAGGACATAGTAACCCACCCCAGTGTTCTTGCCTGGGGAATCCCGTACACCAGGAGCCTGGTGGGCTACGATCCCTAGGGTTGCAGAGAGTCGGACAGGATTAAAGCAACTTAGCATGCACACACATACGTGTATCTCTTTCTCAAATTCTTTTTCCATTACGGTTTTTACAGGATACTGAGCAGAGTTCCCTGTGTTATACTGTATGTCCTTGTTGGTTATCTGTTTTAAATGTTGTAGTGTGTACATGTCAATCTCATACTCCCAATTTTTCTCTCCCTTCCACTTTTCCCCTTTGCTAACCATAAATTTGTGAGTCTGTTTCTGTTTTGTAAATAAGTTCCTTTTTATCTTTTTTGTTTTTAAAGTTTTACAGTGTTGTTTCCGGGGTCCAGCCCCGGTGGATCCAGGGTAATTCGAAGCGGGGACGGAGTCAGCGTCCTAGGAATTAATTGCTTAATTAAAGATATGGAGGGAGATTAGAAACAAATAGTGTAGTAGGAAAATACTAGTGGAGAAAAAGAGGCTGAATAACTTGGTTTACGTGGGATACCAATAAAACTTTGAGACAAGAAGCTTGCACCACCTACGTAGGCCACCGGTGCCTGCTTGAATAGCGGAGAGTGCCCCTCCTTGGGCTCCCTCTCACATGCATCTTAGAAGCTGGGGCAAAATTAGCAGGCTTGGCAACTACCCACGCTCCAGATGGGAATTCAGCCGGAAAAACGGAGAACAAGAAAGAAAGACACGGGGGAATCAGTCTTTCCAGAAACTGATCCGTTTTCTTTATTTTCAGGTTTGCTTATATACCTTTTGTTACACATAGAGACAAATGGAAATTTTAAAGTCACGTGGGGGTCAGCAGTCCTGACCTTTATCAAAATCAGGTGCTTCATATTAATGTATACAAAAAGGTCTTAGGGGTTTTACATCATCTTCTGACCATGAGGCCTGCTGACATTTTATGATCCTTTCTTTTCTGATAACGGTCAGTCAACCAGAAACTTATTTTCCAGGGGTGATTTTTCTTAAACCAGGCACCACCCTCCGAAGGTACCAGATAAAGTTGCATTCCTATAGGGTGAAGGTGTAGTGGGTTACAATTAAGAAACGAATTTACTTAGCCTAAGGTTTAACATGATTAATCTTAAAGGTTAATACTTATTTCTCCTATATGTTAGTTATATTCATTATAAGGGCATGGAATATGGAGATTTAGCAGCAAATATTGGCTCAACAAATGAAAAACCCTTCACCAACATGATTTTTATCTTTAGAAAAACCCAATGCTAACTAAGACTTTCAAAATACTCCAAACTCTCTGTGTTGTTTATGGTTGAGAGGTTGTAAACAATCATGTACATAGTAGCAAGAGTGTGGATAATCCTGTCACACAAGCTAGTCTGCCAGCAGAGAGGTTTGACCTGAGACACCCTTGTCACGCCCAGGAATATTTATTAACTGGAGCTGTAGGTTAACTCCTTCTCCGAGAGTGGTGGGGGACAGCCCTCCGTAAAGTCAGAGGTGTAGGTGAGAGCATGAAGCAGTAAAGCAGGCAGACTCTGGTTTTGGGGTAGATGCTCGGGAACAGGGGGTTCCTGAGGCTGGATCCCGCCTTTGCGTATGCCGAAGCCTCCTTCCTCATGACCTTTGCCATGGGCGGAGTTCCTCATGCTGGCTCCGGCAGTTGTGCTGGTTTCTGCTGTACAACAATGCAAATCAGCCATCATTATACATATATCCCCTCCTTCGTGAGCCTCCCTCCCTCCGCCACCCCACCCCTCTAGGTCATCCCAGAGTACCAGACTGGGCTCCCTGCGTCATACAGCTGCTGCTTCCCAGTTACCCACTTCATCCACAACAGCGTGTGTATGCCGATGCTCTCCTGCCCCCGTCTCCCCCGGCCCTGCTGTGTCCACCAGCCCGTTCTGTGCATCTGCGTCTCCTTTCCATTCCCGCAAATAGGTTCATCAATACCATCTTTCTAGATTCCGTATATATGCTTTCATATACAATGTTAGTTTTTCTCTTTCTGACTGACTTCACAAGTAAGTGAAGAGAACAGGATCTAGGTTTATCTAGTTCTCTAGAACTGACTCAAAACCATTCTCTTTATGGCTGAGTAGTACTGAATCGCGTGTGTGTACCTCATCTTCTTTATCCATCCGTCTGCTGATGCACATCTAGGTTGCTTCCATGTCCTGGCCGTTGTAAATAGTGTTGCGGTGAACACTGGGGTACATGTGTCTTTGAGAATTGTGGTTTTCTCAGAGTATGTGTTTCGTAGTGTGATTGGTGGGTCAGACGGTAGGTTTATTGTCCACAACGGCTGTATCCATTTACATTCCCACCGACAGTATAGGAGGGTCCCCTTTTCTCCACATCTTCTCCAGCATTTATTGTTTATACACTTTTTAATGATGGCCATTCTGTCTAGTGTGAGGTGAGAATCTCGTTGTAGTTTTTATTTACATTTCTGTCATAATCAGCGATGTTGAACATCTCATGTGCCTGTGGCCATCGGTGTGTTGAACAAAAGTCTTTAGATCTCCCGTCCATATTTTGATGGGGTTCTTTGTGTTTTGATATTGAGCTGCTTGAGCGCTTTGTCAGTTTTGGAGATTGTCTCATGATTTGCAAGTATTTTCTCCAATTCTGTGGGTTTGGTCATTCTCCTTACGGTTTTTTCTGCTGTGCAGAGGCTTTTGAGTTTCATTTGGTCGTATTTGTTTATTTTTTATTGGAGTGTATAGTTGAGTCACAGCGTTGTCTTAGTTTCGGGTATACAGCATAGTGATTCAGTGACACACATACATGTATCTCATCTCAAATTCTTCTCCCATTTTGGTTATTGCAGAATAGTGAGCAGACTTACCTGTGTTTTACTGTAGGTCCTTGTTGGTTATTTATGTTAAATACAGTAATGTGTATATACCAATCCCAAACTCCCAATTTATCTTTCCCCTCCACTTTTCCCCTGTGCTGACAATAAGTTTGTGAGTCTGTTTCTATAACTTTTTATAGAATCCACATACAGGCAGTATCATATGATGTATATCTTTCTCGCTCTGGTTTACTACACTTAGTATGATAATCTCCGTGTCCATGCATGTTGCTGCAAGTGGAATTATTTCGTTCATTTTTTAAATTGAAGTATAGATGATTTACAGTGCTGTGTTCATCTCTGCTGTACAGCAAAGTGACTTAATTATTCACGTGTGTGTGTGTGTGTGTGTACATTTTTAAAAATATTCTTTTCCATTATGGTTTCTCCCAGGAGGTTGGATATAGTTCCCAGTGTGAGTCAGTTGGACCTTATTATTTATCCATTCTAAATTAACAGTTTGCATCCACCAGTGCAGAATTCCTAGTGCACCCCTGTAGCTGTCCACCCCTCCGCCCCGGCAGCCAGGAGTCTGGCTTCTGTGTGAGTCTGCTCCTGTCCTGTAGACAGGCTCGTTTGTGCCGAGCTCTGGATTAACCTGTAACTGATGCGCGTGCTGTGGGTCCTTCCCTTCCTGACTGCCTTAGTACGGTTATCTCTAATTGCATCCATGTTGCTGCACATGGCATCATTTCTTTTTTACTGGCTAAATAGTCTTTCCTTGTGTGTATTTACCGCTTTATGGGTTCTTCTGTTGATGGAGATTTGGGTTTCTTCCATGCCTCAGCTGTCATAAGCAGTGCTGCTCTGAGCGTAGGGTGCACGTGTCTTTTTGGATTTAGGCTGGGTGTATGCCCAGGAGTGGGGCTTCTGGATCATATGATGCCTCTGTTTTTAGATTCCTGAGAAACCTCCATGCTGCTCTCCAGAAGTTCGCCAGTGTGTATTAACACCCCAGTGCAGTGGGACTCCCTTTCCTCCGTGCCCGCTCCAGCATTTATTGTTTGTAGACCTTTTGATGATGGCCATTCTGACCAGTGTGAGATGATATCCCATTATAGTTTTGATGTGCATGTCTCTAATTAGCAATATCCTGGCCATGGGTATGTCTTCTTTAGAGAAAGTCTGTTTAAGTTTCCGGACCATTTTTTTAATTGGATTGTTTTTTTTTAGCTACATGAGCTCTTTGTCAAGTTTGGAGATGGGTCTCTTGTTAGTCTCATCGTTTGCAAACATTTTCTCCCATTCTGTGGGTTGTCTGGTGGTTTTGTTTATGGTTTCCTTTGCTGTGCAAAAACCTTTTGAATGTAATGAGGTTTCATTTGTTTATTTTTAGTTTTTATTTTTCATTGGAGTGTAGTTGATTAACAATGTTGTGTTATTTTTAGGTGTATAGGAAAGCGATTCAGTTATAAACACATTACATGTATTTTCTCTCTATGAAATTCTTTTTTCATTTAAATAATTAGAGATTATTAATCAGAGTTCCCTGTGCTATACAGTAGGTCCTTGTTGGTTATACATTTTAAATATTTCAGTGCATATATGCTACCAGTTTATCCCTTCACTCCACATTTTTCCTTTGGTAATGGTATGCTTTTGTCTGAGTCTGTTTCTGTTTTGTAAATAAGTTCATTTGTATATTTTTAGATTCTGCATATAAGCCATATCATGTGATGTTTGCCTTTGTGTGGCTTACTTCACTTGCTATGATAATCTCCAGGTCTACTGATGTTACTGCAAGTGGCATTCATTCTTTTTAATGGCTGATTAACACTCCAGTGTATAGCTGTAGCACGTCTTCTTTATGAATGTATCTGTTGAGGGACATTTAGATATCTTCGTGTCTCAGCTATTGTAAGCAGCACTGCTATGAACATAGGGGTGCATGTATCTTTTTGAAGTATATATTTGCCCTGTTAGATGCCAGCGGGGGGGTGGTTGCTGGATCACATGGTAGCTCTAATTTTAATTTCTGAGCACCTCTATACTGGTTTCCATAGTGGCTGCACCAACTTACATTGCCACTAACAGTTTAGGAGGGTTCTCTCTTCCCCACACCCTCTCCAGCATTTATTGTTTGTAAACTTGTTGATGTCGGCCTTTCTGACAGATGGGAGGTGATATCTCATTGTAGTTTTGATCTGCATTCCTCTAATAATTAGTGATGGTGAGCTCTTCTCATGTGCTTCTTCTTGCACAGCTATATGTGTTCTTTGGAGAAAAGTCTTGTGGAGTCTTCTTCCCATTATGTGATTGGATTGGGTTTATATCAAGTTGCATGATTTTATAAATTTTGGAGATGGATCCCTTGTAGCTCTAATTGTTTGAAAAATTTTGTACCGTTCTGAGGGTTGTCTTTTCATTTTTTTTATAGTTTCCTTTGCTATGCAAAAGCTTTTGAGTTTAATTATATCCCCTTTGATTATTTTAAATTTTGTTTTATATTGTAGTTTAGTTGATTAATAAATGCAAAAAGCAAAATGGCTGTCTGAGGAGGCCTTACAAATAGCTGTGAAAAGAAGTGAAAAACAAAGGAAAAAAGTAAAGATATTACCCATTTGAATGCAGAGTTCCAAAGAATAACAAGGAGAGATAAGAAAGCCTTCCTCAGTGATTAGTGCAAAGAAATAGAGGAAAACAATAGAATGGGAAAGACTAGAGATCTGAGTGTTCATTGGAAGGACCGATGTTGAAGCTGAAACTCCAATACTTTGGCCACCTGATGCAAAGAACTGACTCATTTGAAAAGACTCTGATGCTGGGAAAGATTGAAGGTGGGAGGAGAAGGGGACGACAGAGGATGAGATGGTTGGACGCATCACTGACTCAATGGGCGTGAGTTTCAGTAAACTCCGGGAGTTGGTGATGGTCAGGGAGGCCTGGGATGCTGTGATCCATGGGGTCGCAAGAGTCGAACACAACTGAGCGACTGAACTGAACTGAAAGTTATGTTAGTTCCAGGTATATAGTGTAGTGATTCAGTTGTATATATACATGTATCCACTCTCTTCAAATTCTTTTCCCATTTCGGTTATTATAGAATAGTGAGCAGAGAGTTCTGTTAGTGGAAAGAGAGTCTGGAGATCCTTCCTCCTGTGGACCTTGGTTCTCAGTAAGGACCCAAAGAAGAGTCTAAGATCCTACCATTACCAGAAAGTTAATTAACAATAAAGAACAGGTAACCAGGAGTCAGACACAAGTGAGCGACTGAGAAAAGAAAGAACAGAGCGAACACCTCAAGAGAGAGGTGGGGCACTCCAAGGGAGGCAAATGGCCCTAGAGGGCTGGGGTACAAGTTTTTAAGGCAGGGTCATTTGCACAATTGAGGAGGGTCACTGATTGGCAACCTTGATTGACAGCAGCAGGTTGTATAACAAGAGGCTCTTCTCATATAATTAGACATATGTATTCATGGAATGTTTATGAGCAGCTAATGAGTCCAGTGGCCACCACAGGTTAGTGGTGAGTGTGTCCATGTGCTGCAATAGGGAAAGTCTCGCCTGTTGGCTGGTGGGGAGTTATTTCCCAGCCCGTTGACCATTTTGGAGTACTGGTAGGGGGTGTATTGTGGGGGGGGAGCTTGTATATTGTTCAGTGAGATTAGGCAGCTATTGGGCGGTTAGCTGAAGGGGCCGCTTCTCATTGCTCTCAGCACCCTGCCTGTCAGTCCCTTGTGTTATACAGTTGGTCCTTGTGGGTTGTTGATTTTCAGTATGGTAGTGTGTGTATGTCAGTCCCAACCTCCAGTATATCTCTCCCCTCCACTTTTCCTTTATGCTAAGGATAAGATTGGTTTCTAAATCTGTGAGTCTGTTTCTATTTTGTAAATATATTCATTTGTATCATTTTGTTTTAGAATTTACATATAAGCCATTTCGTATATTTGTGTTTCTCTGGTTTAGTTTACTTAGTATGATAATCTACATGTTAATCCAGGTTCATCCACGTAGCTGCAGATGGTATTATTTTATTTGTTTTAATGGCTGAGTAGTACTCCATTGTACGAATGTACCACACCTTCTTTATCCATGCGTCTTTCCATGAACACTTGGGTTCCTTCCATGTCTTGGGTATGTAAGCAGTGCTGTAGGGAACATTAGGGTGCATGTGTCCATTGGAACCATGGTTTTCTTTGTACCCATAGGAATAGAAATGCTGGATCATATGCTGGCTCTATTTTTGTTTTTTTAAGGAATCTTCAAACTGTGCTCCAGAGTGACTGTTGTTGAGTCGCTAAGTCATGTCTGACTCTTTGCCACCCCATGGACTGCAGCACACCAGGCTCCTCTGTCTTCCACTATCTCCCAGAATTTGCTCTAATTCTTGTCCATTGAGTCGGTGATGCTATCTAACCATCTCATCCTCTGCCACCCCTTCTTCTCCTGCCCTCATTCTCTTCCAGCCTCAGGGTCTTTTCCTATGACTTGGCTTTTCGCATTGATTGGCCAAAGTATTGGAACTTCAGCATCAGGCCTTCCAATGAATATTTAGGGTTGATTTCATTTAGGATTGACTGGTTTGATCGTGCAGTCCATGGGACTCTCAAGTCATCTCCAGCACCACTATTCCTTGATAATAATAGTGTGGGAGTGTTCCCTTTTCTGTATACCCTCTCCACATTTATTTTTTGTAGACTTTTTGGTGATGGCCTTTCTGACCAGTGTGAAGTGGTATTTTATTGTAGTTTGATTTGTATTTCTCTAACAATTGAAAATGTTGAGCATGTTCTCAAGAGCCTTTTGCCATCTGTGTATCTGCTTTGGAGACACGTCGATGTAGAACTCTTATCCATTTTTTGATGGGGCTTGTTTTTTGATATTGAGCCACCTGAGCTCTTTGTCAGTTTTGGATACTAATCCCTTATCTGTCTCATCATTTGCATATATTTCCTCCTGGTCTGTTGGTTGTCTTTTCATTTTCTTTATGATTTCCTCTGCTGTGCAAAAGCTTTTGACTTTTGTTTGGTCTTATTTGCTTTTTTAAAAAAAATTTTATCTTATATTGAAGTATAGTTGAATAACAATGATTTTTAGTTTCACATGCACAGCATAATGAATCAGTGATTGGATGTGACTGGTGATAGAAGCAAGATCTGATGCTGTAAAGAGCAATATTGCATAGGAACCTGGAATGTCAGGTCCATGAATCACGGCAAATTGGAAGTGGTCAAACAAGAGATGGCAAGGGTGAACGTCGACATTTTAGGAATCAGTGAACTAAAATGGACTGGAATGGGTGAATTTAACTCAGATGACCATTATATGTACTACTGCGGGCAGGAATCCCTCAGAAGAAATGGAGTAGCCACCATGGTCAACAAAAGAGTCTGAAATGCAGTACTTGGATGCAAATCTCAAAAACGACAGAATGATCTCTGTTTGTCTCCAAGGCAAACCATTCAATATCACAGTTATCCAAATCTATGCCCCAACCAGTAATGCTGAAGAAACTGAAGTTGAACGGTTTTATGAAGACCTACAAGACCTTTTAGAACTAACAACCAAAAAAGATGTCCTTTTCATTACAGGGGACTGGAATGCAAAAGTAGGAAGTCAAGAAACACCTGGAGTAACAGGCAAATTTGGCCTTGGAATGCGGAATGAAGCAGGGCAAAGACTAATAGAGTTTTGCCAAGAAAATGCACTGGTCATAGCAAACACCCTCTTCCAACAACACAAGAGAAGACTCTACACATGGGCATCACCAGATGGTCAACACCGAAATCAGATTGATTATATTCTCTGCAGCCAAAGATGGAGAAGCTCTATACAGTCAACAAAAACAAGACCAGGAGCTGACTGTAACTCAGATCATGAACTCCTTATTGTCAAATTCAGACTCAAATTGAAGAAAGTAGGGAAAACTGCTAGACCATTCAGGTATGACCTAAATCAAATCCTTTATGATTATACAGTGGGAGTGAGAAATAGATTTAAGGGCCTAGATCTGATAGATAGAGTGCCTGATGAACTATGGAATGAGGTTCGTGACATTGTACAGGAGACAGGGATCAAGACCATCCCCATGGAAAAGAAATGCAAAAAAGCAAAATGGCTGTCTGAGGAAGCCTTGCAAATAGCTGTGAAAATAAGAGAAGCGAAAAGCAAAGGAGAAAAGGAAAGATATAAGCATCTGAATGCAGAGTTCCAAAGAACAGCAAGAAGAAATAAGAAAGCCTTCCTCAGCGATCAATGCAAAGAAATAGAGGAAAACAACAGAATGGGAAAGACTAGAGATCTCTTCAAGAAAATTAGAGACAAAATGGGAACATTTCATGCAAAGGTGGGCTTCATAAAGGACAGAAATGGTATGGATGTAACAGAAGCAGAAGATATTAAGAAGAGGTGGCACGAATACACGGAAGAACTGTACAAAAAAGATCTCCACGACCCAGATAATCATGATGATGTGATCACTAATCTAGAGCCAGACATCGTGGAATGTGAAGTCAAGTGGGACTTAGAGAGCATCACTATGAACAAAGCTAGTGGAGGTGATAGAATTTCAGTTGAGCTGTTTCAAATCCTAAAAGATGATGCTGTGAAAGTGCTGCACTCAATATGCCAGCAAATTTGGAAAACTCAGCAGTGGCCACAGGACTGGAAAAGGTCAGTTTTCATTCCAATCCCAAAGAAAGGCAATGCCAAAGAATGCTCAAACTACCACACAATTGCACTCATCTCACATGCTAGTAAAGTAATGCTCAAAATTCTCCAAGCCAGGCTTCAGCAATACGTGAACCGTGAGCTCCCTGATGTTCAAGCTGGTTTTAGAAAAGGCAGAGGAACTAGAGATCAAATTGCCAACATCCACTGGATCATGGAAAAAGCAAGAGAGTTCCAGAAAAACATCTATTTCTGCTTTATGGACTATGCCAAAGCCTTTGACTGTGTGGATCACAATAAACTGTGGAAAATGCTGAAACAGATGAGAATACCAGACCACCTGACCTGCCTCTTGAAAAATCTGTATGCAGGTCAGGAAGCAACAGTTAGAACTGGACATGGAACAACAGACTGGTTCCAGATAGGAAAAGGAGTATGTCAAGGCTGTATATTGTCACCCTGCTTATTTAACTTCTATGCAGAGTACATCATGAGAAACGCTGGACTGGATGAAGCACAAGCTGGAATCAAGATTGCCGGGAGAACCTCAGATATGCAGATGACACCACTCTTATGGCAGAAAGTGAAGAGGAGCTAAAAGCCTCTTGATGAAAGTGAAAGAGGAGAGCGAAAAAGTTGGCTTAAAGCTCAGAAAACGAAGATCATGGCATCTGGTCCCATCACTTCATGGGAAATAGATGAGGAAACAGTAGAAACAGTGTCAGACTTTATTTTTTGGGCTCCAAAATCACTGCAGATGGTGACTGCAGCCATGAAATTAAAAGACGCTTACTCCTTGGAAGAAAAGTTATGATCAACCTAGATAGTATATTCAAAAGCAGAGGCATTACTTTTCTGACTAAGGTCCGTCTAGTCAAGGCTATGGTTTTTCTAGTGGTCATGTATGGGTGTGAGAGTTGGACTCTGAAGAAGGCTGAATGCCGAAGAATTGATGCTTTTGAACTGTGGTGTTGGAGAAGACTCTTGAGAGTCCCTTGGACTGCAAGGAGATCCAACCAGTCCATTCTGAAGGAGATCAGCCCTGGGATTTCTTTGGAAGGAATGATGCTAAAGCTGAAACTCCCATACTTTGGCCACCTCATGCGAAGAGTTGACTCATTGGAAAAGACTCTGATGCTGGGAGGGATTGAGGTCAGGAGGAGAAGGGGCCGACTGAGGATGAGATGGCTGGATGGCATCACTGACTCGATGAACGTGAGTCTGAGTGAACTCCGGGAGATGGTGATGCACAGGGAGGCCTGGCGTGCTGCGATTCATGGCGTTGCAAAGAGTCGGACATGACTGAGCAACTGAACTGAACTGATACGTATTCTATGTATCTTTCTCAAATCTTTTCCCATTTTGGTTTACAGAATAGTGAGCAGAGTTACCTGTGTTATACTGTAGGTCCTTGTTGGTTATTTATTGTAAATATAGTAGTATGTATATGTCAGTCTCCCAAATTATCTTTCCTCTCCACATTTTTATTTTGCTAAGCATAAATTTGTTTATTGAGTCTGCTTCTGTTTTGTAAATACATTTAGTTGTATCATTTTCTTTTTAGAATCCACATGTGATATCATATGATATTTGTCTTTGTTTTCTTCCTCTGTCTGGCTTGCTTCACTTAATATGATAACCTCAAGGTCTACGCCTGTTGCTGCATATGGAAATTATCTCGTTCTCTTTTTTGAAAATGGAGGTATAGATGATGTACAGTGTTGTGCCCATCTCTGCTGTACAGGTAGTGACAGTTGTATACATACATTCTTTTTTTTTTCCTTCAATATTCTTTTCCATTATGGTTCATCCCAGGAGGATGGATGTAGTTCTCCGTGTTAAACAGTAGGAGCTTGCTGTCCATCCATCCTGAGTAGAGTAGCCTGCATCTACTCCCTAGCTGCAGTGCCCTGGCTTCTCTTTTCCCTGGCTTTGTTTGCTGCAGAGCGTGGCCTCTCAGTGCTCGGGCTTCAGTAGTTGTGGTTGTGGGCCCTGTTGCTACGTCTAGAGCACAGCTTATCGTTGTGGTGCACGACTGCGGATGTGGGGATCAGAGATCATACCTGTGTTTCCTGCGTTGGCAGGCAGATTCTTTACCACTGAGCCACCAGGGAAGCCCTGGGTTTTGTTGATTGATATTGAGCTCCATGAGCTCTTTGTCAGTTTTGGTGATGGATCCCTTTTTGGTCTCGTTGTTTGCAGGCATTTATTCTGTAGGTTTTCTTGTTTAGTTTTTGGTTCCCATTGCTGTGTAAAAGCTTTTGAGTTTAATTAGGTACTGTATGTTTATTTTTGTTTTAAAGTTTTATTTCATATTGTAGTGTAGTGGGTGTGTCTAGTCAAAGCTATGGTTTTTCCAGTAGTCATGTATGGATGAGAGTTGGATCATAAAGAAGATTGAGTGCCAAAGAACTGATGCTTCTGAATTGTGGTGCTGGAGAGGACTCTTGAGAGTCTCCTGGACTGCAAGGAGATCCAACCAGTCCATCCTAAAGGAAATCAGTCCAGAATATTCATTGCAGGGACTGATGCTGAAGCTGAAGCTCTAATACTTTGGCCAGTTCAGTTCAGTCACTCAGATGTGTCCGACTCCCTGCGACCCCTTGGACTGGCAGCACGCCAGGCCTCCCTGTCCATCACCAACTCCCAGAGGTTACTGAAACTCATATCCATTGAGTCCGTGATCTCATCCAACCATCTCATCCTCTGTTGTCCCCTTCTCCTCCCACCTTCAGTCTTTCCCAGCATCAAGGTCTTTTCAGATGAATCAGTTCTTCACATCAGGTTGCCAAAGCATTGGAGTTTCAGCTTCAGCATCAGTCCTTCCAATGAATATTCTCGAGAGTCTTCTCAAATACCACAGTTCAAAAGCATCAGTTCTTCAGTGCTCAGCTTTCTATAAGGAAAGATGCGTCCAACTCTCACATCCATACATGACCACTGGAAAAACCGTAGCTTTGACTAGACGGACCTTTGTTGGCAAAATAATGTCTCTGCTTTGTAATATACTCTCTAGATTGGTCATAACTTTTCTTCTAAAGAGCAAGCGTCTTTTAATTTCATGGCTGCAGTCACCATCTGCAGTGATTTTGGAGCCCCCCAAAATAGTTTTTCTCTGTTTTACCATCCATTTGCCATGAAGTGACAAGACCAGATGTCATGAATTAGTTTTCGGAATGTTGAGCTTTAAGCCAGCTTTTCACTCTCCTCTTACATTACCACCAGTAGTGTAGCAGGGTTCCCTCCCCTCCCCCCCAGCATTTATTGTTTGTACACTTGATGATGGCCTTTCTGACTGATGTGAAGTAATATCTCATAGTAGTTTTGATTTGCATTCGGCTAATAGTGAGATTGAGCATCTTCCCATGTGTTTCTTGCACAACTGTATGTGTTCTTTTAGTAAAATCTAACATCTTTCTGGGTCATCCCCATGCACCAGCCCCAAGCATGCTGCAAACTTACTTCACTCTGTATAATCGGCTCCAGTTTCATCCATCTCATCAGAACTGATTCAAATGAATTCTTTTAACGGCTGAGTAATACTCCATTGTGTATATGTACCACAGCTTTCTTATCCATTCATCTGCTGATGGACATCTAGGTTGTTTCCATGTCCTGGCTATTATAAACAGTGCTGCGATGAACATTGGGGTACATGTGTCTCTTTCAATTCTGGTTTCGTGGCTGTACTAGTTTGCATTCCCACCAACAGTGTAGGAGGGTTCCTTTCTCCACACCCTCTCCAGGTCGCAGCCATTCTGACTGGTGTGAAGTGGTACCTCATTGTGGTTTTGATTTGCATTTCTCTAATGAGTGATGTTGAGCATCTTTTCATGTGTTTGTTAGCCATCCGTATGTCTTCTTTGGAGAAATGTCTATTTAGTTCTTTTGGCCTGGAGATGAGTTGTTTGTCAGTTGCTTCATTTGCTATTATTTTCTCCCATTCAGAAGGCTGTCTTTTTCACCTTGCTTATATTTTCTGAGGTGGATCCTGTCATCCTTGCGCAGGGCCATGCTAATCTTCTCTGTATCGTTCCAATTTTAGTATGTGTTCTTTGGAAAACTTCTGTTGAATCGTCTCCCCGTTAATTGATTGGATTGTTTATTTTTGTATTGAATTGCCTGAGCTGTTTGTACATTTGGGGATTGATCCCTCATTGGTCTAATCATTTACAAGTATTTTCTCCCATTCCGTGGGTCTTTTCATTTTTTTAATCATTTCCTTTGCTGTGTAAAAGCTTTTGAGTTTAATTAGGTCCCATTTGTTTATTTTAATTTTTCTTTATATTGCAGTTTAGTTGATTAATAAAGTTGTGTTTCAGTTCAGTTCAGTCACTCAGTCGTGTCTGACTCTTTGCGACCCCATGAATCGCAGCACGCCAGGCCTCCCTGTCCATCACCAACTCCCCGAGTTCACTCAAACTCATGTCCGAGTCAGTGATGCCATCCAGCCATCTCATCCTCAGTCGTCCCCTTCTCCTCCTGCCCCCAATCCCTCCCAGCATCAGGGTCTTTTCCAATGAGTAGACTGTTCTCATGAGGTGGCCAAAGTACTGGAGGTTCAGCATCAGTCCTTCCAAAGAACACCCAGGACTGATCTCCTTTAGAATGGACTGGTTGGATCTCCTTGCAGTCCAAGGGACTCTCGAGAGTCTTCTCCAACACCACAGTTCAAACGCATCAATTCTTCGGCGCTCAGCCTTCTTCAGAGTCCAACTCTCACATCCATACATGACCACTGGAAAAACCGTAGCCTTGACTAGACAGACCTTTTTTGGCAAAGTAGTGTCTGTGCTTTTGAATATGCTATCTAGGTTGGTCATAACTTTCCTTCCAAGGAGTAAGTGTCTTTTAATTTCATGGCTGCAGTCACCATCTGCAGTGCTTTTGGAGCCCCCCAAAAATAAAGTCTGACACTGTTTCCACTCTTTCCCCATCTATTTCCCATGAAGTGATGGGACCAGATGCCATGATCTTAGTTTTCTGAATGAATTGCCAGCATCTGCTGAATCATGGAAAAAGCAAGAGAGTTCCAGAAAAACATCTACTTCTGCTTTATTGACTGTGCCAAAGCCTTTGACTGTGTGGATCACAACAAACTGTGGAAAATTCCTCAAGAGATGAGGATACCAGACCACCTGACCTGCCTCTTGAGAAACCTGTATGTGGGTCAGGACGCAACAGTTAGAACTGGACATGGAACAACAGACTGGTTCCAAACAGGGAAAGGAGTACGTCAAGGCTATATATTGTCACCGTGCTTATTTAACTTCTCTGCAGAGTACATCATGAGAAACGCTGGGCTGGATGAAGCACAGGCTGGAATCAAGATTACGAAGAGAAATATCAGTAACCTCAGATATGCAGATGATACCACCCTTATGGCAGAAAGTGAAGAGGAACTAAAAGCCTCTTGATGAAAGTGAAAGAGGAGAGTTAAAAAGTTGGCTGTCAGTTGTATATATACCTGTATCTACCTTTTTCGCATTCCTTTCCCATTTCAGTTATTGCAGCATAGTGAGCAGAGTTCCCTATGTTATACAGTTGGTCCTTGTTGGTTATTTATTTTATATATAGTTGTGTGTGTGTCATTTTCCCCACTCTCAATTTATCCCTCCCGTCCTCTGTTCCTTTTTGCTAATCATTGTTTTTTGTGAGTCTGTTTCCATTTTGTAAATAGATTCACTGGTGTTGTTTCGTCTTAGATTTCACATATAAGCCACATCATATGGTCTTTCTCTGTGTGGTTAGCTTACACAGTATGATAATCCCCAGGTTCGTCCGCGCTGCTGCAGATGTTCTTTTTAAGGGCTGAGGATACTCTGTTGTGCGTATGCACCTTGTCTTCTTTATCCACTGGTCTGTCGATGTGCGCTTGGCTTGCTTCCATGTCCTGGGGGCTGTAAGCAGTGCTGCAGTGAAGGTTGGCCTGCATGTAACCCTTGGAACCATGGTTTTCTCCAGATACATGACCAGGATTGGGATTCCTGGATCATATGCTAGCTCTAGTTTTAATCTTTTAACTAATCTCCATGCTGTTCCCGTTCACAGTGGCTACACTAATTTATTGTTTGTAGGCTTTTTGATGATGGCTATTCTGACTGGCTGAATGTCGAACAATTGATGCTTTTGAACTGCGGTGTTGGAGAAGACTCTTCAGAGTCCCTTGGACTGTAAGGAGGTCCAACCAGTCCATTCTAAAGGAGATCAGCACTGAGATTTCTTTGGAAGGAATGATGCTAAAGCTGAAACTCCAGTACTTTGGCCACCTCATGAGAAGAGTTGACTCATTGGAAAAGACTCTGATGCTGGGAGGGATTGGAGCCAGGAGGAGAAGGGGACGACCGAGGGATGAGATGGCTGGATGGCATCATCAACTTGATGGACATGAGTTTGAGTGAACTCCAGGAGTTGGTGATGGACAGGGAAGCCTGGTGTGCTGCGATTCATGGGGTCGCAAAGAGTCGAATACGACTGAGCGACTGAACTGATTCTGACTGGTGTGAGGTGATGTCTCATTGTAGGTTTGACTTGCATTTCTGCGGTCCATGGGTTTGCAGAGAGTTGGACACGACTGAGTGACTGAACAACAGTAATAATAATTAAGCATCTTTTCATGTGCTTTTTGCCCTCTGTGTCATGTTTGGAGAAATACCTGTTTAGGTCTTCTGCCCATTTTTTTAAAATAGCTTGCTTATGTTGGCTGTGCTGGGTCTTCTCTGCTGCTCGGGCTCTTATCTACTTGGAGGCAGCTGGGGCTGCTGTCCGGTGGTGGCGATGGGCTCCTCCTTGCAGTGACTCCTTATTGTGGAGCCCAGGCTCGGGAGCGTGCGGCTTCATGGTTGCAGCACATGGGCTGAGCCATCGCAGTTCCCAGGCTCTGGAGCACAGGCTCGGTAGTTGCTGTGCACGCCTGAGCTTCAGGGTGTGTGCGTTCTTCCCAGACCAGGTATCGGTCCTGTGTCTCCTGTGTTGGCAGGTGTTTTTTTTTTTTTTTTTTACCACTGAGCCACTGGGGAAGCACTCTGCCCATTTTGATTGGATTGTTTTGTTGTTGTTGAGTTGTATGATTTGTTTGTAAATTTTGGAGATAAAGCCCTTGTAGGTCACTTCATTTGCAGGTATTTTCTCCCATCCGTGGCTTTTCTTTTTCTTTATGGTTTCCTTTGCGGTGCAACAACTTCTGAGCCTAATGAGGGCCCCAGCCTCCAGTACCAGCAGGTGGTCTGGTCCAAGTTTCTACGAGGTCACTGCTTTTGCCCCTCGTTCCTGGCGTGCACCCTCCACGAGTGGAGTTTCAGTTTCCCCCCTTCCTGTGGAGTTCCTGCAATCAGTTCCTGCTTGCCTTGAAAACCAGATGCTCTGGGGGCTCCTCCTCTAGTTGCTAGACCCCCAGGAAGGGGAGTATGACGTGGGGCTCAGGACTTTCTCTCCTGTGGAAGAACCTCTGGGGCGTAATTACTTCCCAGTTTGTGGGCTGCCCACCTGACAGATGTGGTAGTAGGTTCCATGTCAGTCGCAGCCCACCTGCCGCCTCATGTGGCTCCTGCTTCGTCTTTGGATGCAGGGTACCTGTTTTGGTAGGTCCCAGCATTTTTTTTGTCGATGGTTGTTCAGCACTTAGCTGTGGTTTTGGTGTCTTCATATGAAGAGGTGAGCTCACGTCTCTCTACTCCGCCATCTCATCTCCACCATCAGCTGCATGGGCACGAAGACCAAATATTGTGTTATTCTATTTGTATGATGAATCATCCTGAGCAGGCAGATCCATAAAGACAAGGGAAATTAGTGCTTGCCTAGGGATGGAGGTGTGAGTGGGTGAGGGAAAGATGATGGGCTCCTTTTGGGGTGGTGAGGATGTGGTAAAGTCGATTGAAGTGATGGGTGCCCAACTCTGTGACTATGTCAAAAGCCACCGAATGGGTGAATTGCATGGTATGTTGATTATGCCTCAGTATGAAGGTGTTGGAAAAAATAAAAAAGGGAAATACTGAGTCAAAGAGGCTGTCTGTCTTTAGCCCACACTTTTGCAGGCTTTTCCTCACCTTGGAGATATGAATGGCTCATTACAGAGAAGAATCTCAAATTTATTTAGGGTTGGGTTTGGGGGAGTATAGAATCTGAAGAGCCTCTGAATGAGTTTGACTGTCCCTTTCCCTTTGGGAATCACCCAGGGGCCCCTGCCTCCTAGAAGCTTGGACACTTGGAGCCAGGTGTGACTCAAATATAGGTTAAGGAAGACTGCGTGAGCATTTTTTCTTTAGTCCATATCCTGAAGGGGTGTGTGAAGCTGGTGGTCCAGAAGCATGACAGGAAACTCGAGTTCCTTAGGCTTTGAGGGCTTGTTGTTGTTTTATTCAAGCAGGGACCCCCCACCCCACCCCGACGGCTCCCTACACACCAAGGTCCTGGTTCTGTTGGCACTTCCCTTTCCAGTCTATTCCAACCCCAGGTGATGTGGGGCAGGAACCTGTCTGGTGGGAGCCCCGAGTCAGCGGGAAGGTGTGGAGAGAGTTACTCTGGGCCTTCTCACGGGCCTGGGCCATCCTGTGGGGACAGGAGTGGGCATCACTCATCAGTCCACAAGGGGCCCGCTGCTGCTTCTGCCACTGTGGATTGGTTCTGCCTGTCCTTGGATAGCGTACAAATGGAATCATCTAGCATGTCAGTTTTTGCTCTCGCTTCTTTTAAGTATGTATTTGGCTGCACTGGGTCTCAGCCGTCTTGTGTGAACTCTTTAGTTCTGGCATGTGGGATCTAACCTAGGACCCCGGCACTGGGAGTGTGGCATCTTTGTCACCGGAAGTCCTTGCTCTGACTGCTTTAATTCAGCGTAATGTACTTGAGATTCATTGCCCCTGTATTGCATGTGTTGCTACCTTATTCTTTTATCCTGAGTAATGTTTCACTCATTGTGTGAGTATTCCACAGCTTGTCCGCATTCTTCTGTTAGTGGGTGTTTGGGTTGTTCCCCATTTTAGGCTATTGTGACCAAGGCTGCTTTGTGAACAGTCGTGTCTGAGTCTTTTGTACGTATTTGTTTTTATTTCTCTTGGGTAAATAAATGCCTAGAGCCCTGGAACTGCCAGCTCACAGGGCAGACTGCTCACTGTCGGAGGAGCCGCTCAGCAGCCCTGCAGCGTGGTTGAGCCGCTCTTGTGACCCCGCAGAGATGCACGAGCTGCTGCTACTCCACCCCGGGCCACACTGGTTGTTGTCGGTCTCTGCTGCAGACATCAGACAGAGGTGTTTTATCCTCTGAGGTAGATGTAAAAAGGGAGAGTTGGTCTGTGGTGTGGGGAAGACGAGTATGGAGAGAGGGCATTCGGGGGTCACAAACAGGAGCTCAGGGTGGCCTGACCACTGGGTTGATGGAGGTGGGCAGACATGGTTGGGGTCCAGGTGTGTTTTGAAGACAGGATGGGCAGAGTTTGCTGTGGGACAGGCCGTGGGATCAGAGAGAAGTGAGGATGCCCACCGGAGCTGCTGGTGGAGCTGGGGGTGCTGTTTCCCGAGACTGGGGCCAGCCTGGGCTAGACTGGGAGAGGGGCGTTGACTTTGGGGAGTCAGAGGAGAGTTTTCTTTTTAAGACGGAAGGTGCTGCATGGAGGTTGACGGACTGGAGAGTGAGGAGGGCTCACTCGGCAGTAAGGACAGCTGCCACGCCACGATCCGTGCAGTGAGAGAGGTTCCAGCACACCCCTCGGGGTGTGGGAGTGTGTGGGGAGAAGGCTGGAGAGGGTGGGCGAGGATGGCAGGGGGTGGGCACCAGGGGCCCTGGGGATGGGTGGGCAGTCATTTCAGAGGAGACCCCATGTCAGAATGGCGTGTGCGTGCCTTCGCCACAGCGGCAGCCTGGTTCAGGACTGGGGTTTCTCAGCCAGGGGAGGGGCGGGGGAGGCCGGTGTGCGACGTTCCTGCTGGATGGGGTCGGACTCAGCACTTTGGTTCCAGACTTGGGGCTTTCAAGCCGCTCCTGGTTGCAGGTTGTCTCCCTCTCTTCTGAGCAGTGTTTGTGTTTTAATATCTGGCTGTGTGGGGTCTTCACTGCCGTGCAGTCTTCCTCTCTAGTTGCAGCCAGCAGGCACTCCTCTTGGCGGCGGTGTTCGGCCTTCTCCCGGTGGTGGCTTCTCTTGCTGCAGAGCACAGCCTCTCAGCTTAGCTCCAGGGCACGTGGGATCTCCCGGGACCAGGGACCAAACCCACGTCTGCTGCATTGGCGGGTGTGTTCTTATCCACTGTGCCAGCAGGGAAGTCCTAAACAAGGTTTGATGTGAAGAAGGAAACTTCGCCAGTCACTAGTTACTATCATGTCCGCTTGCATAGAAGGTAGAATACTTCACTCTCCCCAGGAAAAGACCTGGCTCTGACTGTTCTCAGCCATGTGCTCTGCAGGCCCAGCAACAGCTATAACCCAGATCAACCACCTTCTCTAAGAGAAGCTTAGAGATTTGAGGAAATCAACCCTGTAATATCTAGTTAGTGATAATAAATGATATTTCAAAAAGTGTTTTGTTTTTTTTTTTCTTGTTAGTTGATCGACTAGGTAACGTAAGTACTTGGGCAGGTGTGTTCTTTACCACTGTGCCACCTAGGAAACCCACTTGGTAAATTTGGAAGGTTTTAAATATATATTTTGCTTATGGTCATAATAAAATGTATTCACTTCTAAATTTCAGAAAAGTTGGAGAAGATGCGAGATCATGAACGAAAGGAAGGAACTTTTACGCCTATGCCCAGCCCTTACTACATGGAGCTCACCAAACTGCTGTTAAATCAGTGAGTAGCTCCGCGGAGCCCACAGCCCATGCCGTCCGCGTTGGAGCTCCCCGCGCGTTCCTGGGGGAGCCGGCGGGCCTGGACCCCGCTGCGCCCCAGCGCTCAGCCTGGAGGCCTCAGGTGCACATGCTGACTGGGCTCCCGCTCTCCTGCTGCCCCTTTTCCTTGCCTCTGCCCTTCCCTCTCCTGGTGAGCCCCTTGTTCTTTCTGTTCTGCATCCTAACCGCCGCTTGTTACTGGACTCCATTTCAGTCCCTCCCTCCCCAACAGTGGCTTCCCCTGCACGGCAATCAGTGTTAGTCAGCCTGTACCCCTTTTCTCCTTGGGGCCTGGGTGTCTGAGAGTTTCCGTCTCCTGCACAGGGAAGGGCCCCTGAGCCGGATGGGAAGGCCCCTGGGCAGGCTCCCTGTCGGCTTCTCCTTCAGCCAGAGGGTGCTTCTGCAGAGAAGGCTGCGTGGGCCTCCCCTGCCCTCTGGAGCCTCTCCAGGCTTACAGTGCCACTTGTGGCATTCACGCCGCATGGCCTGGCTCCCCTCTTCCTCATCTCACAGCTCTGCAGGCCTTCCTCTCTCTCCTGGGTCACGCTGGCCTCTCTCACTTCTGCACGTAAGTAGAAGGTCCAAGTCCTCAGAGCACACATGTGCATGTCCACTGCCCCGTCCCTCTGCCCAGCGAGTCCCCTGTCCCCGCCTCCTCCTGGGTTTAGCACAGGTCCTCCCCCCAGGTAAGCAAGCCTGTCCTCATCCCCGTCTCCAGGGCAGCTCTCGTCAGCCACTCTCCTCTCACCGCCGTCTGCCTGGGCTGCTCCTCTGCCCCCGCGCCCTGTTCTCATGGGCGGGGGCCATCTAGTGCCTCAGCAGTGCCTGGTGCTCACATGTTTGTCAATAAATGAATGAATCAGCAGAGAAAGCAGGCAAGCACAGACAGCGTTGCTTAGGAGCAGCTTAGAATGTAGTCTGCACAATGCCAAGCCTTTCAAACACTGAGCACCTTCTAATTGGTGAATTCAAGGGCAGGTCCAGAACGGAAGTTGGAAGCGGCCTGCTGCCTGCTGTAGAACAGCGAGGGCTGGGGCCCCGTGCATGGCACTGCGGATTCAAGCGGAGACTTACGTCACGTGGGCTTGTTTTTGAGTTGACCTGAGGCAGCAGTTGTGCAGTTCACAACACTCTCCTTGTACAACCTGCTAAGTGACCCACTAGGCAGTGGCATTGCCTCTGTAGGCCTGAGTTCTGGTTCTGTGGGGCAGAGACGTGGTCCTGTTACCGGTGTGGTATGACAGTCTGTTAGGAGAACAGCCTGATGCAGCCCTCACGCCTGGTGCTGCCCGAGGAGGGCTCCGTGGCTCGGAGGTTGGAGGGGCACGTGTTAGGGGAGAGGGTGTAGGCAGGACAGAAGGTGAAGAGCCCAGGGCTGTGGAGCAGGGCTGGTGGGACCCATATGCCTGCTGAGGGCAGGGGAGTGGAAGCTGTGTCCCCAGGAGGGTATTCGGGCATGGGTGGGAGAGGGTGTCATTCGGAGGACCCAGAGGGCTGCCTTGGAGGGGAGTGACTTCAGAAAGGAGAATACAGAAGCAGAGGGAAGGTCTGCACATCTTTAGGTTTTGAAGTTCAGGGTATCATGTACACAGTTCCTATCAAAAGCCCGTTTCCTTAGAGTCAGTCATTCAGAGAAGGGGCCTTTGTTCTGCAGTGCAGTTCACAAGGAGCTGCAGGCCTTTGTTCCATCACCTGCTGTTCAGACCGTAAGATCCATAAGTTTGGGTCTTCAATCTCCTACATCAGTTTTATACCACTGACTCTTTGTCTCCACTCGTGAGCTCATTGTAGCCTGTGGAGGCTCATCCAGCCTGTAGTCCCTGGAGGTCATCCCAGGATGCCTGGCGAGGGATGTTGGCCTCTGCTTTTGTCTTAGTTTGTCCCTTCCTTTAGAGGCTAAGGCCAGGTTAAAAATGTGTCACAGGAAGGCTATCAGTGCCCTGCGTGGACTCCAGGCCAGACTTTTACCCCAGATTTGCCCTGTATGGGTGTGCTACTTATGCTTATTTGCTTTTTGTTTTGTAATTTTCGCAAATGTGTCTTTGTTGTCTCTGTAGAGCAGGACGGTCTCTGTCCTTCACGGGCTTCTGAGAGGATAGAAGTGCCGTATAGCGCAGAGGACTGCGCCTGGCACACAGCCCTCGTCTGCTTTCCCTGGTGGGCTGGAGCCCTGGGGTGTTAGCGTTAGAGGCATGACCTCTGAGCCGGCCTTCGAAAGATGCGTTCTAGCTGGGAATTGTACAGAACAGAGCACAGAGCACCCAGTTACCCCTAGACAGGAGGGCCAGCTCAGAGCTGCCACTCCGATACCTCAATTTTTTCAGTGAATAAACAGAAGTCCTTGTACTGCAGGATGCCCGGGACAGTTAATTTGAGCACAGCTGACTCGGTGAGCATACTGGCTGAATTTTCCAAGGTTAACTGCTAGAAATCCTTACATTTTAAAACTGAAAACTGAAACAGACTTTGAGCCTCGAACAGCTTGTGCATTTCTGTCTAAATCTAAGCAGTGTTTAGGAAGAAGCCACTTTCCCCCGGATGTTGGCTTAATTCACTGCGTGCTTCCCTGTGCGACTTACCTCCCCTTTCCTTCCTTTAGTGCTTCGGACAACATCCCGCAAGCAGATGAGATCCGGACCCTCATCAAGGACGTGTGGGACACTCGCATAGCCAAGTTCCGGGTGTCTGCTGACAGCTTCGTGAGGCAGCAGGAGGCACACGCCAAGGTGTGCACAACGGGCAGGGAGGCTCAGGAGCGGACGCCCTAGTTGGCTTTCAGAAAATCACCGCTCACTGGTTCTTTATCCAGTAGGTGTAACCTTTCTTGAAATGAAAAACTAAACCAGCTGTTTTCTCTCACGTTTAGCTGGATAACTTGACCCTGATGGAGATCAACACCAGCGGGGCTTTCCTCACACAAGCGCTCAACCACATGTACAAACTCCGCACAAACCTGCAGCCTTCGGACAGCACCCAGTCTCAGGACTTCTAGGCAGGGACCGCTTTGTCCAGGCCCGCGTCTGCCGGCAGGAGGCTCCTCAGGCGGCATGAGTGTTCGGGACATGACAGATACTCACGTTTCTGGAATCCTAGACCACTTCTGAATCTACGAAAAAAAGTGCAGTGAAGGAAGGAATGGGTTTATAATCTGGTTGGAAAGCGACAGGCTTATGCTCAGTGGAGACACTCTGTAGCTCCTTGTCTGTGTCTGGGAGCCAGCTGCCTTTTATGGGGAAGCAGCAGCACTGGCAGAGCGAGCGCGGTCCCCGCGGAGCCCCGCCTCCTGCACGGGGCGGTCGCGTGCAGGTGAGTGCTCGGGGATGTCGGGTGTTGCCTTAAGATAAGAGACGGCAGGACGGTGATGTGGCCACGGCCTTTCTCCTGGGCTACATTCAGAGCTTTCCACAGAGACCGCACACTGCGCAGGGCAGCCCACAAGCACTCAGCTAGTGACGGTGACGCATCATTAAGCCCCAATACACAGTAAAGGCGGGATCACCCGCATCTCTGGGTTTTTCCCGCATCACTCCCACATGGAGGGAGCAGGCTCAGTGGCTTAAGGGTCTGACAGAGCAGACTGAGAGGCTTAGCAGACAGCGTGCCCTTCCGAGCCCCACTCTGCATGTTTCTTATTTGCTTGGCTGCTTCTGGGAAAGGGCTAAAAGGTTGTTTATCAGCAAGAAAGTAGGGGAAATTAATTCCATGTGTGTGTAAGTGAAGCTGAGGATGCGATGCCAGGGGAAAATGGGGCCTGTGCTGTGTTTCTTGGTGGACTGAGGGGACAGCCTGCTTGAGGCAGCTGTGGCTCAGGCCAGAGGCCCGTTTTTCCCTGGGAGGAGCATCTTCAGCTGTACCACCGCTCGATTCCTTACAGAAAGTACTTTCCCTCAAGTCGGGGGCCGGGGGGCGATGACTGTCCAGTCCTGTAACGAGAGGGTTCAATCACCAGCTGGTTCTCGAGGGTTTCTGAAGGGGCGTCTGTGTGTGATCATGTGACCAGCTGGGCCCTGCTGGTGTTTTTACCCTTCAGTGTTTAACACTCAACTTACTTCAAGTTACCTGGGCGCTATGTGTCCATCCCAGGTGGGTCCCCAGATGTCCCTCTAAACAGCAGCTCGTGTTTAAACACTGAAGGGCCACACACAGAGGGACTATGACCCAGAACACGTGGTCTCCGTAGTTTCATCCCTTCTCCTAAAACCGGGCTGAGGTCCAGTTGATTCTGTCTTCACACTTTACTTGTAAAGCTGTAGAATCGTTGACTTATTTTTTCCCCTTACTATAACATAAAAAAGATTTTTCTCTTAACATGATTTAGGAAGATTTTATTTTCTGGATGTTGTCAGAAATTACAGCAATATATTCATAAATACCTAATTACTACATTCAACAAATAATATTACAATACAGTTAATTCAAACAAGTACACTTAGAACAGGTTTAATTTCACAGCATCTAAACTGCCCCCAGAGTGACCGAGGCACCGTTCCTCCTCCCCCCGAGTCCTGGTTGGCTGTCCTAGCAGTTAGCACAGGCGCAGCAGAGCAGCACCGTGGGCCTCCTCAGCTCAGGCAGAGTTCAGGAGCCTAGTTCAGCACTGGATCGGAAGCTGGGGACGGGCTACTGCAAGCAGTGACGTCAATAGCTTGGTTACTAGAAGAGTAGGGGGCTGCTGCTAAGTGGCTAATCTACACTGTAAGAGGAGCAACTTCCTGTGCTAGCCATCCCCATCTGGTGGTGGGTCCCTGGAACTGTCTACACTTTTAAACCGAGGCTCAGAGGGAAACGGGCTATGTGGCTTAGATTTAGAGATGAGGCAGCATCGTGAGCTACTCGATGGAATGCCACCCCACACACAGACTCAGATTACCTGTTATTATTTGCTAGTTTGCTGAAGGTGTGGGCTCCTTTGAATTTCCCTGAGGGTATAATCTTTTTTAGCACTTTGCATGTTGCCAATTGTTGCATTTCTTTTAGAATATAGACTAAACTATTGGTCACTTATGTGAGATAACAGATGATGATACTTTATGCCAGTTTGCCTGTCTCTATGAAACACAGACCCATTTTCAAATAATCAGGTCCTGCAGTGCCAAGTGTGGGGGGGAAACTCTAGTTTGTTTGTACTGATCTGATTAAATGCACAAAGCCACATGACTCAGCTTTGGCAGGTACCCCTCAAATTTAGCAAAACTCCTTCAGGTCACAAAAATACTGACACAAAAGTTCCAGGATCAGTTCTAGAGCAAATTTGCTATATTTCTGAACTTTGTCTTTCAAAAAACTCACTATGAAACAGCTGAACAAAAAGCTTTAGGGATTCCATATTTGTCAGCTTTTAAGCCTAAACTGAAAAAACACTGATGCTACTATGTTCTTAAGAGTTTTCAGGTTATAAACTGTTCAGTGGGGGGCATGATTGGGTATGCTGTCTCCCAGAGAGGCGCACTTCTGTTTTCACAAGACCCTCTGTTACCTTTTTCTTTCTTTTTCTTTCTTCCTGTTGCCTTACTGGTCTGTATTTATATTCTGATTGTCATATTACTTCTTGAGCCCTAGAATATTCAGAGATCCTCACAGGTAGGTGGGGGCGGTGGCGGGGGGTGCCACTCGGAAGGGGAAAGCTGTTAATACTAGCTCAGGGACAGAGCTGCCACCCCTGGTTAGCTGTCCTTTTTAACCTGTGTACTGCAAACTCCTCCCCAACCAACACACAGCAGCCAAGGGCGCCCCCCACCAGGCAGTGAGGGGTCAGGGCTGTGTCCATCAGGTCTGTTCTTCCCTTTGCTTCTAGCCAAGGCCCTTGACCAGCGCCCGGGAGCAAAGGCATCCAGACATGTTCTATGATGGAGAAGGATGACGGGGGGGAAGTGCCAAGATGTAACCCTTAGGCCTTCAGAAACAGCAAGCAGGTTTTAAATAGAGAAATTCGGTGATGTTTTGCCCTGTTGGCGGCGGGGCTCCCTCTAAACACCTGTCCCCACCTGTGGCACGTGGTGCTTTCTGTGTCTCTGCCAGGGAAGAGGCCCCCAGAACAGCTCTTAGTTCTCAAGTCGTTTCTGTAGAGAGGAAAGCACTTGCTGACTGCTGATAATACTGGCAGCACTTTTTGTCTGAGTTTGCTAATAACTGGAAGATTCTTGGCAGGCATACAAAGCAAACTGCGTGGGAACAGATAAAGTGACACCATGCCATCTGCCAGCAAGCTGTTCTGCACAGCTAAGGTCTGGGCTGAGGGCGTGGCCACTGGTCGCAGCGCCTGGCCTTCCTGAAGGTCAGCCAGCCCGTCCCCAGGCCGGGGCAGAGGGGCGCACGCGGCCTGATGTGTGGGTCTTCTCCCCTCCCCCAGGCACACCAACCACTGGCTGCTTTGGCCTTTGGTTTAGGCCCACTGGAGCAAGAGCTGCCTTTTTGATCTAGATGCAACCCAGCCTGAACCAGCAACTGGGGCAAGGAGGGCGGGCTCCCCCGGCCCCGCGCTTTGTGCTGATACGATTATCCCCGTTTCCAGCAGCTCCTGTGCTCATCACAGTGAGCCCACGAGGAGAGGTTCTGTCGCACGTAGCTCACCGTGCCTTTAGGCTGTTACAAAGCTCTGCATCTGAACCAAGCCCCTGCTGAGTTTCTGCTTTGCTCCTGCTCACACCGCTGTGAGACACCTTGGCACCCTGTCACAGGAACTGCTCGCACCTCAGAGGTTCTTCTCACGGAGTGTGCGTGTGAAGGTGCGCGTGCAGCGCCTGCCTGGTTCCTGCTGGAGACCAGCAGCGCCTCGCTGGCCTGGGGAGCCGGGGAGGGCCCGGGGGAGAGGGAAGGAGGAACCATGGCTTTCTACCTCACTCCGGTGCAACTCAAGAATGAAGTGCTCGCGTAGGCGCCAGTGGTAAGCTCTTTTTACTTTTCTTCTTCTTTAATTTTTAAAAACACTTCAATAATGTCCTGACCAGCAGCAGTACAAACACTAAAAGCAAGGGTTGTTTTTTTTTTTTTTTGCCCAGAAAAACAAAACAAAAAACCCCCAAACAAGAAAACAAACAACAAAAAATCCCCCCAAACCACATATTAAAAATGGCAGGCTTTTTATAACAATAATTAAAGTAATAAAAACATACAAAACTTTGTTTTTTAATATATATACACAGTACAAGGCTGAAGCACCTTTGACTTTTCTCTCAAAATTGACATTTGTATGAAAACACCCCCGCCCCCCCTGCAGTAACAATCGGGTGGGTGTGGATAAATGTACATAGAGCTCTGGACATTTTCCCCCACGAAGGAATAACAAGGTACCTTCAGTCTGTCGATTCACTTTAGGTAAGAGCTTTTCTGGGGAAAAGCCTTTGGGTGAGGCTTCAGTACTGTTGCTTTGTGTGCTCCTAGGACCTGTTGCTTTCAGGAAAACTTTGCAGAAAAATAACTGAAACAAATAAGCCCTTTACTTAGAATGCACCCCACCTTCCTTCTGCTGGAGCGGGTCTCCATCCTGGGGAGGAGCGAGACCGGCCACCCCACGGCCAGAGCAGCCCGGGTTCCTGAGGCCACAGGGCCTGGCAGCACACGACACGCACACCGGTGGCCCGCTCCGCCTCATGCACCCAGGGGCTGGGAGATGGGCACAGCTTAGTGTTGGTAATGGAGCCTTCATCTTGAGACTAAAGCATGACGACGTGGGGAAGGGAAAAACCGCCTTTAAAAGGGAAGAAACTATGGGCGTCTTAAACGGGTTGCTTGCTGAGTTACAAAGGTGATCCAACTGCACTGAAGTCAAGGCGAGTTCGTTCTTTTTTTCTGGAGCCTGGAATCCTTTGCTTCATGCATGGCACATTCTCTCTTTTTTTTTTTTTTTTTTTTAAGCGTCAAACCTCCCAGTGAAAAATATTAAATATTCAAGGTAATAAAATAGATAATATTTCTATACTATAGGTTCGGCCTAGTGCAAGGGAAACCGTCACCTCGGGAAACCCTTGAAGTAGCCTCTAGGCCAATGCATTGCAGGCAACGCAAGGCACTTCCGTAAGTGGTCCAGTTCCGCCTGGAGCCGCTCCCGTTCTGAAACGATCTTCTGCTTCTGGCTCCTCAGCTCCTGGAGGGAGACTGGTGTCAGACCCGCAGTTCACACAGTTAGGAAGGCTGTGGGATGCGCTCTAGCTGCCCCCAGCATCTCCCAGTGGCAGCACCTGCCACTCTCGCAGCGTCGGCCCTGGCACTGCCAAGCTTCTGCTGCGTCGGGAGTGGCCAAGGTGTCCAAGCCCCAAACACACAACAGCGGAAGATGGCAGGGCTCTCGCTGTCACGGCTGTGTGTGTGTGTGGGGTCCGTCCTGTCCCAAGAGCTCGGCCCCCTCCCTCCATCCTCCTGAGCGCGGCACGGGGGAAGGCTGATACGGGCAGTACACCCGCCCCCGACCCTTCCAGACCCATGTTCTGCGAACAGATGACACTCCCTCCTCAGGTGACTGCTGAATTTAGCCCCTCTCAAGAGCACAACTTCCCTTCAAAACTTGTCTGTATGGGTGCTCCTGAACCCAGACTCGAAAGGCTGAATGAGAATAACCACTGTGGGGTCAAGAAAGCCCCCACGGAGCCAGTACGATCCCTGAGACTCACCGCCATGCTGTGGGAGAGCTGCTCGGCCGTGAGGCTGAGACTGTAATGCTGCGCCTCCAGCCGCCTGCACTGCGCCTGCAGCACCTGCCGCTCCAGATCTTGCTCTGAAAAGACAAGCCAGGGTGACGTCTTCTGTACCCAGGGCCCCAGGCCCGGCGCGTGGCCTCTTCTCTCCAGAGCAGCTGGTCAAAGCTCTATCATTTGGACCACATGGCTCCCTCCCTATAGATCGTGCTGGTGACTAGATGTTACTAAAGTAACCCGACCCAGGGGAATAAAGACCGAGGACACAGCATTGAAAGGCAATTTAAGGGACGCAGCTTAGGAAACAGCAACAACTTACAGCCTTAAGATGCATTTTTCAAGAAAGATAAAAGGCTTAGACACAAAAACTGTTAGAAATTTATCATTTTAACAAGTAAAACCTCTGCCTTTCCGAAAGATACTGAGCTTCACATCTTCAGGAATAAATCTGTTTTAACAGTCTCTTCAATAAGTGGTGCTGAGGAAACTAGACAACTGTATATAAAAGAATGAAACAGAGCACTAACGCCACACACAAAGGCACATTCAAAATGGATAAAGACCTAAATGTAAGGCTGGTTATTATAAAAAGCCCTTAGAGAAAAACAGAGGCAGAAGAATCTTTGACATAAATTGCAACAAGCTCTTTTTTGATCCACCTCCTAAAATACTGAAAACAAAAACAAACGGTGGGACCGAATTAAAGGCTTTTGCATGGCAAAGGAAACCATAAAACAAGAAGACAACCCATAGTATAGGAGAAAGTATTTATAAAAGATGCAACCAATAAGGAATTTAATCTCCAAGATATACAAACAGCTCATGTAGCTCAATATTTTTAAAAACCAACCTAATCAAAAAATGGGTGCAGATCCCCCCCGCTTATTTTTCTTAATCTTGGGTTCCCTGACTAGGGATTGAACCCACACTTTCCTCACTGGAAAGTGGATTCTTAACCACTGGACCACCACTTCACCATCTGGGTGAACATCTAGATAGATATTTTTCCAAAGAAGACATACAGATGGCTGAAGAGATGCTCAACATCACTAATTATCAGAGATGCAAAGCAACCACCACCTCACCCCATTCAGAACGACCATCATCAAAAAGTCTACAGTAAATGCCGGAGAGGATATGGAGAAAAGGAACCCTCCTACTCTTGTTGGTGGGAATATAAATTGGTGCAGCCACTATGAAGAGGACTATGGCGGTTCCTTTAAAAACTAACAAGGGACCTACCATATGATTCAGCAGTCCCAATCCTGGGGGCTATATATCTGGAGAAAACAATAATTTGAACAGATACATGCAATCTTATGTTCACAGCAGCACTGTTAAACAGCCAGAACATGGAAGCAACCTAAATGTCCATCGACAGGGGAACGGATAAAGAAAGCGTGGTGTATATGTACAGTGGACTACTACTCGGCCACAGAGAACATGAAATGCCGCTCACAGCAACACGGACAGACCCACAGATGGTCATACGAGTGAAGTAAGTTGGAGGAAAACATGTATCACAAATGTATGATTCCACATATATGTGGAATCTAAAAAAACGGTACAAATGAACTTATTTACAACACAGAAATAAAGTCAGAGATGCAGAAAACAGTCTTCTGATTATGGGGGTGGGGGATAAATTGGGAGATCGGTATTAACACAGAGAACTCTGCTCAAAATTCTAATGGCCTATACGGGAAAAGAATGCAAAAGAGTGGATATATGTGCAACAGACTGATTTTGCTGGAACTAACAAATCACCTATATATACATACTTCAATAAAAAAAAGATACTCTTGTTGTGGCTACGAGGGCATCCTTTTTGACTGTGTTGAATACTTAGCTGGTTTTACGATGATTATTTCAAAATATCTGAAATGATCGTGATATTCATGATAAAAACTTCTCTACAGTACAACAATGAGTAGAATCTGGAGCTGGCAACGGCCAGGGTTCTGATGTTCTGGAGGCTGACGAGGGCTGGCCACCTGGGCTGAGTGCTGCACCAGGAGGCGCGGAGCCTGTGGGCGCGTCCTGAGACACAGAGCCCTCGAGGCATGCCAGAGAGGGAGACGCGGGCTCGGCTGAGTGAAACACTGCCTTTCCTCGGACCTGTGTGTGTAGCCACAGGGCGGGGACGGACAGAACGCTCAGAAGCGCAACAGGACTCGGTGGGCGAGCAGGCCCAGGTCCACGGTCACCCCGGGTGGGGCAGGCGCTCGGCGCCTAGGTTCCTCCAGGGAGGATGTCTGTCCGTGAGGAATGGCTGTTGCAAGCTAGCCCAGGCACCCCAGAAGCCCGAGGAGCGGTTCTGAGGCTCCTGTCTGCTTGTGGCCCAGAAGCCCTGGGCCTTGTGACTCAAACAGTCCCCAGCCTGGCGATGGAAACCGGCACGCATCATGAGCCCGCTGAGCCTCCTGGCACACTCTTCCCGGGACCCTGGCCTGCCTCCCCGGCCCTCCGTACCTTCCACGTGTTCCTGGTAAGCTTCCAAAATGGCCTCGATCCCCTGCCACTTGCGCCGGGGGGGGTCCTCGTCGTCGTCCTCTCCGTCCTCCTCCTCCTCTGAGTCCGGGTCCATCTCCTGCACCAGGGGGCCCTTCCTGCTGGCGGGGGGCTCCTGCTGCCCGTTGTGCTGGGGTGTAGGCAGGCGGCTGGAGGACTGCAACTCGGGGAGGTTGTAGTGGACGGACGCGTCAACCTTGTGGTTCTGCTCCGCCGACAGCACGGCTGCGCTTCCTGAGGAGGGGAGACGGCTGTCACAGGGCCCCCCAGGACACGCCCCGGGAGCAGGCGACGCGTCAACAGGTCCCGGCAGACACGACGGAGCGGAGCGAGGCCTGTGTCCTTAGGAGACCAGAGACGGCTCCGTCAGAAAGGCTGGAGCGCGCTGCCACAATGGCAGCGGAACTGGGTCCAGGTCACCGCGGTGTGCCAACGCGCTCGGCGGGGTTAGGCTACGAGCCGCGCCGCCCTGGTCTGTAAAGCGTCTGCACCTCTCCCAGGACACACAGGCGCTCCGGTCCCTGAGCACACCCCGTGCTGCCAAGAGTCTGAACAGGCTGGGCCTGTCTAGACTGGGTCTGCTCCGCCTCCCTGTGTGGACAGCAGCCTTGGGCAGTCAGTGGACCCATGAGGCCCAAACTGGCAGGGGCTGGACGGTGCTAAAGTCCTGAGGAAACAGTCAAGTGTAAAGTCAGGGAAGGGCTGAGATCAGGCAGGAAAAGTTAAGTCCTTAAGCTGCCGAAAAACCTCTGTGGGTGTGTCTTAGAGGGAGCACAGGGGTTTAATCTAGCCAAAACATCTCCCCTCTTGAAAACTCTGAACTCACAACAAACATCCAACAGAGGAGAGTTTTGTTTTGCTTTTTTTAAAATCCACATCAAAAACCACTACCCTTCGCTTTTCATTTCATCCCTGCTGACAGCATTATTTTACCTGAAGGATACTGACACCGTCAGACCTGTTTATCTAAAAATGCTTTTCTATTTAGTTTTTCACAGGTCATAGGAGGAAAATTTTTAAAATCGTTTCGGCAAAATAACGTGAAAATAATCATATAATTTTCTCTCGGCTGTTGCTCCCTGAGCATTCTTTTCTAGTCAGTTTCAACCCGATTCAGTGGGAATGAAACATACTGACCCCTGTACTCTGAACTGTAGTGACTCCCACACAGAGATGTCCAAGGGGCATCTCGACTCCGGGGGCTCAGGCATGGACCAGAGCAACCAGAATGTCCCACCAAGTGCCGCTGGGTCTGGTGATCAAGGGACAGTGGTGTTCCCAGGTGAGTCTGTGGGCAGGCTAGGAGATCCCTGCACCATGAAAGGCGTGGATCCTATTTTTGCTAAAAAGGCTCCTCCCCTGTCATTACTAAAAGGAAGGGCTTTACAAAAAAGTCAAATGACTTCTGCTAGGAGGCAGAGCCTGCCTCTCACACCAGGTGCCGTGCGCCCCAGTCCTAGCGGCCTCCTCACCTTTGTGCTTCTGCAGGGCCTTCTGGGTAGACTGCAGGACGGACTCATGGAACTGGTGCGCGAACTCTTCCGCCACAAAGGGCTCCCACGGCTTGCTCTTTCCGTTGATGCTGTGCGACAGCGGCACGGGGATGTCCTTGGGCGCAGGGCCCCGGACGTGGTGGAGCATGCTCAGGGTCTTCTTGCCCCCGGGGGCCTCACTCGGCCTGGCCTTCTCAGCGCTGGCGGGGGCTGGCTCCTGGACACGCTCCGGGGGCCGGAGCTGTCCTAGCCTCCCAGGTTCTGTGGCCTTTGGGACGTCGGACAAGGAGGCGGCAATGCCCACAGGCTTCTCCGTGTCCAGGCAGGCTTGCTGCATGGTGGGTTCTTAAGAGACAAAAAGCGAGGGACACTGTCAGAGCCACATGTGAACAGGCCGACCCTGATCTCTAACCTAGGACGGAGGACCCGGACTCCGGAGCCATTTAATTAAAGGTCAGCGTGCAGTGTTTGGTCTGAGATGGGGTGTGTTTAAGCTGCGAGGCCATCCTTGAAAGGTGCCCCAGGAAGGTGTCTGGGAAGAAGAATGTGAAGGAAGGAGCAAGTTGCTTCTGGTCATCCGAGAGGCAGGAAGTTACACAGCCAGATCCAGAGAGAAAGACTGAATCAGGGGCCAAGGACAGGGCCAGACCACCACCATTTCCTGCTTCGTCAGCAGGACAGCAGAGTCAGAGCCGTGAGAGGGAGAGAGAGAGAGAAAGCAGGTATCACAGGGCCTCTGAGACACACGCCAGGAGCACACAGCCCAGGCAGCAAGTGCTGAAACTGAAACCTGGGCCACGGCGGGAGGAATGGACGGCGGCCACACCTGCCACCAGGCCAAGTCCGCCGGAGGAGCCAGGACCCCACACCCCTGAAAGCATGACTGGTGGCACCGTGTTCCGCTGAGATCGTCTCACGCGCAGGAAGCTTGAGAGAGAGAAAGGAGAGGGAGAAAGAAGCCCGCCGTGTCCGGGAGGAAGACGACCTGGGGTGGTCGGTGGCCTGCGGCCCTGGGCACCCCCGGGACAGTCCCGGGGGTGGCGGATGGGGCTGGCCTTACCGCTCAGGGACACGGCAGGACTGTCCCTCGGAGAGCTCCTGAGCGGGTCTGCCACTGCGGCGGACAGCGCCTTCTGCTTCATGGCCTGGAGCAGCTCAACAAGCCTCTCTTTGTCTGTGAGAAAAGCAGCCCGAGATTACCGGGGGGGGGACCGCGCCACTCCTGAGCGGGCAGAGGAGCAGGAGTGTAGCTCAGGCCGCAGCCGGCAGGCGCGAGTCCTTCGGAACGAGACACGAAGCCGCGGGCACAGGCTGGCTTTAGAGGAAGAACGTTCACTTTAGAGCCCGGACTCCTAGGCTGCCACCCCCTGACGTTTCAGGTGTTCCAAGAACAACGGTGCGTGCATGTGGCGAGTCACAGGTACCTGCGGGCCTCTGTGGGAGAATTCTCATTTTAAAAAGTTGGCCTCAACACAGGAAGCAACCCCGAAAAGCCACACCGCGCCTCAGGGCGGGCAGGCTCTCTCCGGGGGTGGTCAGCTCCCCGCTGCTCCCGCCGCAAGCAAGGCTCCTGTGTCAGCTGCCACCAGGGAAGAGGGACACACACGCACACACCCCGTATGACCCCGCAGTTCAGGGGCTCCTCGCCCAACCTCCTTAGGATTTGAGTCAGGCTGAGAGACGCGCTTCTCAAACAAAACCCTTCACATTCTCAGGGATGTGTCGTGGTCCCATCACTGCCTCTTTAAGGGAGAGCAGGAATCCAGGCCCACCGGTGCAGCCCAAAACGAACTAAGTGAGTGGAAGCAACTAAAACGACCGACAAGCACTCTTGCTTTCCTCAACTTCCTTCCAGAAAGAGGTGACCAGGCCTCGGCAAGCGGGGACAGTGTGGGCGTGTGGTTCAGAAAGGTCGAGTTTTCCTGCGGCGCTGAGCAAGCATGAGGTACAGACCAGGGAAGGGGTGCCCCAGAAGGCGAGTTCAGATTCCAGCCCAGTCACCCCTTGTGGCCAGACCGGGCTGGAAGGGTGAGCCGTCCATGCGGGGTGGGTGTCGGCCCGGCCCCGCCCCATGGCCTCGGACCACCCACACTTCCTGCCATCAGAAGGAGCAACGGCGGCCATGTGAGCCGCCCGCACAGCGGAGACCCAGCGACCGCAGGCACTGCGAGACCCAGGCGGGGACAAAAGCAGGTGGGAGTCCACGGCTGACTACACAGGACACCAGCCCCCTTCAGTGTCCCAGGACGACACAGGAGAAAGCACGCTCTGGAGGGGCCGTGTGAGTTTCCCACAGAGAGAGGCGTGGTGGCGAAGAGACGGGGGTACGAGTCTGTGACCGACTTCAACCCCGAGAGCCCACGGCCCCGCCTGCTTCCTCAGAGACCCCCGGCCGCCCTGGTGAGCCTGTCCCGAGGCCCAGCCCGGCCCCGCCTCACCTTTCCTCTTCTCGGCGCTGATATGGGTCAGGTTGAAGATGGTCAGGAACTTTTTCTTCTCCTCGAAGTTGGGGCTGCTGTTCATGTCGTCAGGGCTGTAGCGGGTGGACAGCGCCAGTCTGGGCGAAGGCGTCCGCCGTTTGTTCCGCGCCGTCGGGGGCGACGGGCTGCGCTCTCTCAGCATCCGCCGGCGTTTCCTCCGCTTCTGGGTCAGCAAGTCCTCCTTCTGCTGTTGGGTGGTCAAGCCAAAAAGTTGCAAAAACTCTAGCTTCTAGATTGGGAAAGAAAACAAATGAGGTTGAAACCACGGGCAGAGGCTCCCGCTGACCCCGGGGCCTCCTGGGCCTCGAAGGCTGCGCTGAGGACGCTCCGGGCTGGCCCGGGGAGGGGGAGGAGGGCGCCCGGAAGGCATCTCAGCCGGCGCGGGGAAGCCGAGAGGGGTGCCCACAGCCCAGCCCAGGGCCCAACAGCGGTGAGACCCCAGATACCTCGGAGGATGTGTCCAGTTTGAGGGGCGGCTGCTCGGCCACGCAGCGGAGGTGGGCCCTGACCTCCTCTTCATCGCTCTCGTCGTAGGAGTCGTCCAGGTCGTAGTAGTATCCTGGAGGCAGGAACGGAGCTCTTCAGCCAGGCAAGGGGGCTCACCTTTCCAGGGGATGCACACGGGGCACCCCTCGGACCTGAGAGCCCACCCATAGGCCAGGCCCTGCTGCCCCTGACCACCCCCAACCCTGGGCCCTGCGTCCGTTAACCCCTGGCCCCAGGCCTCCTCAGGGCTGGCGGTGGGGGCACGAGGTGCGCACCAGGGCTGACACAGCCCCCTAGCAAGGGACTGCCAGGGTAGCCCAGGTCTGTCTGCACATCCGATCCCCCTCCTGCTCAGGAGAGCCAGGGCACTCAAGGGCCCCGTCCGCACAAAGGCGCAGAGTCCGCGCGCAGAGTCCCGTGCAGAACAGCAGAGCCCGAGGGCCCAGGGCCAGACCGGCCACCTCACAGGTGAGTGGAGGGGTGGCCCTTCCAGGACCAAACACGTGCTCCTCACGTGGCCTGGGGCCCCACTTCTGGCTGTGAGGCTGGGCTTGGCACCCGGCAGGAGCTAGGCTGGGACCCCTGGTCCCACCCGGCTGTTGAGGGGCTGTGTGGGTGGAAGGCACCACGCTCGACCCGGGCCTGCCTGCTCTCCTGTTCTCTGTGGCTTTCCGGGGAATCCCAGGGCGCTGCTGGCCGAGTCCTGGGCCAGCAGTCTGGGGGAAAGCGCAGGAGCGAGGAGGGGAGACCAGACCTTTTTCCTGGGCCTCCCGCCGCCGGCGCTCCTCCAGGTCCAGCTTGCTGACCAGCCTCCGGCGCTGCTGCAGAAACTCATCGTAGACGTAGGCCGGGTCGGGGCCCCGAGGCGGTGGGGGCCGGTAGGGTGAGCCCGGCTTCAGGGGTCCGGGGGGCTCCCCGAAGGTGGCCGGCGGGGCGAGCGAGGCCCGGGGCTGGCCCAAGACAGTCGGGGTGGCTGGCTCGAGCTCCGCCAGGAAGGGCCCGGGCCCCGGGGGGAAGGCCTGCGGTTCCAGGGCCCCTGGCTCCCGGGGCGGCGGCGGGTACTTGTCCAGGGGCACGGCCTCACGCTTGCGGGGCCCCTCCTCCGCCTTCTCCGGGCAGCAGACCCTCTCCGCCTTCACCAGCGGGACGGCGGCCGGGCGGCTGGGCTCAAACGGGGTGGGGTAGCCATGCTGGGGGTGGCTCTCCGGGGCGCGCCGCGGCTCCAGCGAGCCGTCCATCAGGGACACGGGGTTCCAGAGGGCCGCGGGCGTCGAGTGGTGCTGGGGCTTGGGCGAGATGAGGGGCGGGGGCCCGCCGAAGTGCTGTGGGGGCTCGCGGCCGCCCGGCTCGTGGCGGTTCGGTCCCGGCCTAGGGGGGTGGGGGCAGGAGCAGCCGTCAGCCAAGGGCCCGGGCTGGGAGCCCCAGCCAGTACTGGAGGGGGTGAGAAGGCCTCCTGTAGGCCCCCTCCCCAGGGCTGGAGGGAGGACGTGCCTTCCGCTCTGCAGTCAAGGGACCCACGTCCTCCGCTAGCCAGTGCAGACCAGCTTCCGAGAGGACCCAAGGCCCAAGGCATGCCACCCGTGGGAGACGGTGGGGATGGGCTGGCCTCCTCTCTCCACCCTGTGCTCACAGACAGCGGCAAGAGATCAGCCTGAGGGGTCTGCCTGGCCAAGTGGACTGGGGGAGACCCTCCGAGGAGACCCTCATGGCTAGCTGCTCCCCCCTGGTGGTTCCCATCAGGACTGAAGCGACCCCATGTGCCTAGGGAGCAGCAGCTACACCCAGAGGGTCTCTGACAACCAGACCTGGGCCTGTCCTGAGAGCCAGGTCACCAGCAGAGCGCATGACCCTCCCACTGGCCTCAGACCAGCAGCTCTGCCTCAAGGCCGAACCAAGTGCCTTTCTTCCTGGTACATTTAAAACAAAATTCAAATTCAACCTTCAAAAGATTATTTGGCTGCTGTTCTTTCCAAAGTTTACCTACTACTTTCTAAGGGAAGCCCCATGCTGCCAAGGTGACCGAGGGCAAGATCTAAGGGAACTGGAGGGAAAAGGACACAGCCCACGGCAGGCACATGAGGCAGGTGCCCAGGGCTCCTCCTGCCTGAGGAGGGGGCTGGCTCACCACAGCCCCCGAAGGCCGCTGCACTGCTGCTGGGCAGATACCAAAGGGGACCAGCCGCATCAAAAAGCTGTGAATCCCCAAGTAAACGGCAAAGGCATAAAACTTGGTACCAGAATGAATAACTTATTGCACTGGAGCCAAACACAGACTGGTTTTCTAGCTCTGATCACAGGGCCCCAAAAGAACGTCACAGTGCCTTGGGGACCACCTGGCCAGGGGGCAGAGGCCACGCCTGCTGGGGCAGCAGCCCACAGGCCCTGACAGCTGCATTGGGATCCTGGTGCCCCAGGCCGAGGGAGGCAGCGTGCCCTGAGCTCATCAGGAGCTGGTGGACGTGTACCACTGGCTCACCCGGTCGCAAGGGGCTCACGGGAGCCGGGGGCAGCTCAGAAGTAGAGGAGACAGCCCTTGTCTGGCTCCGAGGGGGCCCAGAGTAGCAGAGGGGCCGTGTGCAGCAGACGGTCCAGCCTGGCTCCCTGCGGCCAGACTGACCGAGCAGGAAGGAGACCCAGCCAGGGGCCCCAGCGTGGTTCACTCCCGGCCACACCCAGCTAGCCGGGTGAATCCTCCCCGGGCGCCCTGATCAGTGGATGCCGAGGCAGGGGCTTGGATGGGTCAGCCGCGCCCAGGATACAGAAACCCACTGGCCAACAGGAGCTGGAGCAAAGAGGGAGGGAGCCAAGTGGACACTCACACCTCTGTCCCAGACACCTTGAGTGTTTCTCACCCTGAGAAGGCGGCACCATGGACGCCGAGGGCTGGGAAGAGGCTCAGAAGCCCTCCCGCCTGAACTCCGTGCACAGCAGAGGAGACGGGGGCAGGGCCCAGTGTCCCCCAGGCCTAGACCCGCTCCTGCCACCAACTCTGGCTGAGGGTCTCCACCCGGGTCTTCAGAAGGAGCCCTGGAGGGATGGTGGGGTGGGGCAGGGGGTGCGTGGGGTGGGGCAGGGGGTGCACGGGGTGACAGCCAGATACGCAGGTGGGGGCAGCGAGGCCCAGGGTCAGCTCCGAGAAGGGGCCCAGCTCACAAAGTGAGTGTCAGCAGCCAGGGTCCCAAAAACAGGCTTAAAAGCCTCTCGGAAAAATTTTTTTTACAATAGGGCAGGAAAAAATGGGTTATTTTTTAAAAAATTATAAAAGCAATAAAATTAACTTTTTGTATGATTAAAAATCAAAGGGAGTCCCCTTCTCATTCCAGTTTGGACAGAGAGAGATGCTAGCACAGAGATTAAGTATCCACGGAAGCTTCTCGGTTGCCCCCCTCAGGCACCAAGCCTGCCCGGAAGGGACGGGCTGGCTGTGGACACAGTTCCTGGCGGATGAAGCCCCTGAAGCGAGCACCTTCCTCCTCCCCGGTCTCCCTCCTCCCGGCTCAGACGGGGGTCTTAGAAGGTGACACAGAACCCAAGTGACAGCACTCCACAGGCAGCCAGACCAGAGGCACTCGCTGAACGCAGGCTCCCCCTGCTCCCCGCCCCGGGCCCCACCTGGCGCTCTCCGGCCGGTGCTCCGGGTCCGCGGGCGCCGGCGGCCGGCCCAGGTCCAGCTGCTGCTCCAGCACCTGCTGCCGGAACTCGGACACCTGCGACTGGCGGTCCTCCTTCTCCTGCCGCAGGCGCCGCTGCCGCGCCAGCCACTTCTCCTCCTCGTTGGTGCGCTGCAGGAGCAGGGCTGTGGCCGCGCTGCTGCCCGGCAGCGAGAAGAGCCCGTGGCCGGCGAGGAGGCCGGGAGCCGTGTGGGGCGGGGCGGCTGCCGGGTGCAAGGGGTGCTGCACGGGCTTGGGCACCTGCAGGCCCGCGTCCTTCAGCTTCTCTGTGGGCGGGGGAGGCCGTCAAGGCGGGGCGGGGTCCTGGTGCAGCCCCACCCCTCCCGCCCCGCCTCCTTGGAGAAGGCCGCCCCCTTTCCGTGGGGCCGGGCCAGGAACGGCTGCTCCCTGGGGGTCCTGCCTGTCTGAGGGTCACCCTGGGTGGGCGCTCACTCGCAGCAGAGCGGACTTGACCTCTGAGGGGGATCCCCAGACAGTGGTTAGACAACCATGCGAACTAAGGTTGTACGTTAGTGAGATAAAGTACGCTAAGAATGAAGGTTAGATAGGCTGCTGTGCAAATTCACTGTTTTAGTAAAATAAAGTACGCTAACAACTAAGCTTAAAAAATATTCCAAACTATCATCTCTAAGAATTTGGTTGTACTATGGCGCACAGTCTCAGCACAGTGCACAATCTCAGTTATCCACCGGCCTTCACACCAAGTCTGAATCCTGCCAGCGGACATCCCTGTCCTCGGCTCCCGGCCCGGGGCCGCCCCTCGCCCCCTCGCCCCCGTCCCCACCGTGACCGAAGCCCCCAGGCTTGATCACACGGCATGCGGCCGCCCCGGGGCCCGCCCCTCCCCAGGTACCTGCTCGGGTTGGGGTGAGCTGCTCCGAGGGCTTGGCCCGCTCCTCGGCGGCGTGGCTCCGCAGCGCGTGCAGCTCGGCCACGGGCAGGAAGGCCGGCTCCAGTGCCTTGGCGGCCAGCAGCTCCTTCTCGCGGGCGCGCTGCTCCCGCTGGCGCTCCAGTTCACGCTCCTTCTCGCGCTCCAGCTCCTTTTCGCGCTCGCGCTCCTTCTCGCGTTCACGCTCCCGCTCCTTCTCGCGCTCGCGGTCGGCCTCCCGCTCGCGCTCGCGCTCCCTCTCTCGCCTCAGCTCCTCGTCCACCTGCAGCCTGGAGGTAAGGACAGGGATGTGACCTCCGTGGCGGGAGAACCCCCAGGAGCGAGGCGCTCACACGTGAGCCCGGGGTTCTCCCCGCCCCAATGGGAACGGGCCGCGGGCCAGGTTCTGCTTTGGCTAACACGCCAAGAAAAAACTCAGCGTCCACTGGAGACTGAAAGCCGTGGACAGAGACTCTCCAGGAGCCTGGAAAGCTCCCGGCCGCAGCCAGCGATTGTGAGGACATGGCCTCCAGACAGCAGCTGGGAGCTCCCGGCAGTGCCCCTTCTGCAGACAAGCAGGCCGAGGGCAGGGGTGGCTGTCCAAGCACAGCTGGCCCAGCCACGCTCTCGAACGGGGCTCGCTTACCTCTCGGCGCTCAGGCTGGACATCCGCTCTGAGTGCAGCGCCGCCAGGGATGAGTGGGAGAGCTCAGGCGGGTAGCGGACACCCGAGAGGTGGAGGTGCATGGCCGACGGGTGCAGCGGGGGCAGGGAGCCGGGGGCAGGGATGGGGTAGAAGGGGGACCGCAGGGCTGACAGGCAGTAGGAGTCGTCCATCCTGTGGGGGCAGAGGGGGCCGGTGAGCGGCCACGGTGGAGAGGAAGGCAGGACCCAGCTCCCCCCCAGGCACAGGTACTAATGCGGGAGCGGCGGACAGGGCCTCCACAAAGGTCCCGGAGAGCCCCCTTCCACAGCCAGCCCCAAAGCCCTGCACTCCCAGAGGCCACAAGGCCCCGCCGGCCACCCCTCAGCTCAGCTGGGCCAGGCCCAGTGGGGCCCCTCCAGGTCTGACCATCTGACCTGGGAAGCTCCTACACAGAGTGGAGGCATAGCGCCGTCTGCTCCGGGCACTAACAGTCACGCGCGCCTGGGGAATCCTGAGTGGAAGTGGAGGAGCCAGGGAGGCCAGCTGGCGCGAGAGTCTCCCTCCAGGAGTAAGCTCTGGACGGCGCATCCAGAGGCTGGGGGAGCGGCCCACCCCACAGTCCCCCCGTCGGGGAACCTGGTCTCAGACCGGGGTCTGCCCGCGGGTGGCTGGGGACGTCCGGACGCCTCACCTGAAGGCCGGGTGCGGGAAGGGGTGCGGGGCCAGGTAGCTGGGGTGATAGTAGGCTGCGGCGGTGGCCGGGTCCAGGCCGAGCGGGGGCAGGGAGGACACGCGGAGGTCCTCGGCCGTGTGGTAGGGCCGGAAGCTCCTCAGGTAGTCCTCAGTCACCGTGCTGGGGGGTACCACGTGGTGCACAGGCCGCTGCAGGCTGCGGGCGGGAGGGGGCGGCGGAGGTGAGCTCCGGGCCCCTGGGCCACCGCCCAGCCCCCCGCCACCACCTCCCTCCTCGAAATGGCAGTCCCTGCCGGAGGCCCAGGGCCCAGAGGTGGGCAGCTGCCGCTCCTCGGGCCGGCCTGACCCCTCACCAGAGGGCACGGGTCTGTGACCTGCAGCGTGGGGAGACCACCCCCCACCTCCGGCCCTAGGAGCCAGGCTGGGGGGTTAGGGTCAGGCAGGCAGAGAGCCCGCCGCGGGCACAAGTGGCAACGGCCAGCAGGGCTGCCAGCCCAGGGCGCGGCCACCACCGGGCAGCTCTCGGGCTCAGCTGGTATCGACTCGCGGCAGCCAGAACCTTGGGGGTCCCACCCCACACCGTGCCCAACCCCCAGCCCACACTTACTTCAGCGGTGGGAAGCGGGAGTCCTGCACCACCGAGCTGGGTGAGATGCCGAAGGGGTAGGGGGTGCTGAGCAGGTGCGAGGGGATGGCCGGGCCCCCCGCCTTCTCCTGGGGCAGCGGGGGCTCCACGATGAGGCGCTCGCGGCCACTGCTGCCGCCCCGGGAGCTAGCATCCTGCTGGAGAAGAGAGTGCAGGTCAGGGCCGAGGGGCAGCTTGTAGCTCGGCCACCGGCAGTGGGCCAGGCCTTCCTCCGGACACACAAGAGCAGTCAAGCTTCAGGGAGACATTCTTGCAACAGTCTCCACGCCACGGTGGGGGTGACAGCCGCTGAGTCCCTGCCCACCGCCCACCCGATCACCCGATCATGCCGGCGTCCCAGGGGCCCAGGTGGCAGCTGCTGGCCTGCCTCACAGATCACTGGGCCTCAGTGCCCCCGGAAGATGTGGCTGAGCAGCTGGCGCTGCCTCGGGCCAAACAGGCCAGCCTGTTCCCCCCAGACAGACCCTGGTCGGCCCTGGCTCTGGCCAGAGCAGGCAGCTGTGGGGCCAGACCTGTCGGGGGACCTCTGCTCACTGGTGGGGGCTGTGGGCCCGCCTGCCCAGACTCCTGTCCAAGAGAGGGACCTGGGGCCTGGAGGGTTCAGTGGCGGGGAGACCCCAGGAAACCAGAAGGGGCTCATGCAAGGCAGGAAGGGAAAGGCGTTGCCCCACCAGCCCCGGCCACACAGAGGAACACCCTGCAGGCCCACCCGCAGGAATGTCCGGCTGCAGACTGGCAGGCCGTGGAGAGGCTCGGTCACTCCGGTCGCTGACACGGCCGGAAGGGAGCAAGCGGCAGGCATGGAGCGTTAACAGCCACTGGCCCAGGGTCCCGTCGCCACACGGCCAAGGAGGACGCGGCTGCCTGGCCTCCCCGACCCGAGAGCTCCACGCGCCAGGCCCTCCCTCGCCAGGCCGCATGGTGCCCTCCTCACCTGGCGTCAAGCCTGGCCCAGCCACCCCAGTTAGCAACAGGAGAGCAGGACGCAGCGGGTCAGGGAGACACCCTCCGCTGTCTGCCTGGCATCTCCCCCACTGGAGTCAGAAGATGGGGGCGGCAGAGCCTCAGGTCACCTCGCTCCCCATGCGGGGGGCACAGGAGGGACCACACAGCTCCCGGAGAGAGGAGGGGCCCACCCATCACCGTGTCTACGGAACACCCGGGCAGGCGGCTGTGGCACCTCCTGGGCCCCAGAAGACGGCAGCGGCGGGCCATGCCGTGGCCAGGCCGCCCGTGCTCCCACCCCGAATGGCAGGCCGCCCCTCACAGGGCGTGAACTCCGACACCCTCTTTCCCAGGCGGGCTTCACCAGGCTTGGGGGGTCGAGGGCGAGCCCCCCACGCAAGTCAGGGCAGGAAGCCAGCACTCCCCTCCAGTCCCCAAGGCCCTGGATGGGCCCCCATGACTGACCCTGCCCAGGGGCCCCCGCCTGCTGGACGTGCACAGGACGCGGGTCCTGCACATACAGCTGCAGCCCTTCACACCCCCGCCACTGGCACGGGGCACAGCCAGAACGAGAGGGGTGAGGCCTTGAACCCTGTGCCCGGGGTCTGGGCTAGACTGACCGGGGACGGGGCGGGGTGGGGGGGTGTTGCTGCCTGGGTGGGGACGCAGCGGCTAGAGCCTGAGGCCCCAAGGTACAGGGCGGCCCCCAGGAAACGCTGGGCCCCGCAGTGAGAGGACCCAGGCACTGACTCCAGGCTGGCAGCCCCAGACGGCGGAGGCCTCGCAGGGGACCTGTGCGCACGGCCTGGGGAGGAGCTAAGGCCACTCCTGGCCCCGTTTGCTGGACCAGACGCCAGAGTGAGGGCCCCGTGCACCATCTCTGGGTGGGGCGGCCCCCATCAGCCCGAGGCAGGACAAAGCCCGGCTTGAAGACAGCAGGGCCAGATGGCACCTTCCCGGGCAGGAAAGGCTGGGGGAGGGGCAGCCGGCGGGCAGGGGGTCCCGCCCACCTGCCTGGAGCGCCGAGCCCCATCAAGTTCGCGACGGGCACCTGGGAACAAGGTCAGGGGCCGTGCCCGGGAGCCCCAGCTGCCGCCCCAGGAGCACCTGTGGGCTCTCCCTGCTGAGCGGCGGCCGTGGGCGCAGCTGCAGACAGAGGGAGCGTGGGGAGGGGGGACCCTCCATTCTCTGGTGATTAGAGAGGCTTCCACCAGGCAGACGGGCAGACATGCCCTGTTAGCTCTAAAACAGACTATCTGTCATCTCATCTGTCCCCACGCTGCTCCCACCACCTGGGAAATGCCGGCAACCTCCGCGCAGGGCGCCCCTCAAGCCTCCCCGCCGGGAAGCGACTCCCCCTCCTGTCCCCCGCCCCCCCACCAAGGAGGATCACACCCTCCGCTGAGCCTCTGTGCCAGCCAGCCATCCCTCGCCGCTCCCCAGCCCCCAGCCTGCCTCCCTGGGGCGCCTGTGTCCTGCTCACCAGCCTCCGCACGCTAAGCGGTTGGAGCGCGGCCCCCGTGGCCCTTTCTCGGGGTCACTCGGTGCTTCCGAGGCCATGAGGACCCTTGGAGGAGGGCCGAGCTCGGGGGAAGGGGCCCATGGCCAGGAGCAGGGGCGTTGAGGAGGCTTCTGGGCCTGGAAGGGCAGCAGCTGGGTGCAGGGCAGGATGAGCGACCGCTGGGCCCCAGGGGTGAGGGGAGAGGCAGGTGGTTGGGCCCAGAGGTCAGGGCTGACTGTCGGGGGCAGCGGGGCCCTGGAGGCAGGGGACTGTGGTTCAGACCCTGGTCCTCTCTCAAACCGGGCTGGGGGACAGCTGGGCGTCTGCACCCCACTCTGGCTGGGATCAGCCCTGCTGAGCCCTGCCCGGCGCAGGGATGAGACAGGAGGATCGGGCACCTCGCAGATCAAGGTAGGGCTACCCCCAGCTGGGTCCTCGCCTCCTTCCAGGAATTCAGGGACTCCCCTCCCCGCTCTGTGGACGGAGGCTGCCCCCCCCAACCTCCAGGGCAGAGAACAGACAGACCCCAAGTGACGCCTAACCCCACCCGACCCAGCAGGGCAGAGACCTGGGGGCCAAGCCGAAGACCCACTGTCCCCCCGCCCGCCTCCTGCTTTCTCCGGGTTTAACTAGTGCTTCCAAGGGCGCTGGCCCTCTGGGGACTCGGCAGAAACATCCAGAGCTCGGTGCAGTGACCGTGTTCTTAATTAGGAAGGCCCTCCAGGCTGGGGGTGCGGGGGCAGGTCCCCCGAGGAGTCACATGCCCTGGGCGCACACCCAGGGGGCCCCGCCGAGCGTGGGGAAGGCCTCCTGGGGCAGGCAGGCCTCGACAGTTAGGACAGGTGTCAGTGGAGGCGACCTGTGAAAACGTGGGCGCGACAGACAGGAATAGCAACAGCTCAAGTTTACAAGACGTGCTCACGATGTGCAAACACCACTCTGTTCCCCCAGATTCCTTTGTGGGAGTCCCAACCCCAGGACCTTGCAAAGTGACCACGTGCGGGAGACGGGGGGGTGTGTGCAGGGGTGACCGAGGCGACATGCGGTCACGAGGGCGGGCCCTGGTGTCCTTGGAAGAAGGGGAGACCGGGGCATAGGCACGCACAGAAGAAGAGCCCGTGAGGACGCAGGGACAGGACGGCCGTCCACACGCTGAGGCGAGAGGCCTCGGGAGGGCCTGGCCCTGCCCACGGCCGGGACGCGGGCCTCCAGCCCCACAGCAAACCTGCCCCGAGCCCCACTCTGAGACCACGAGCTCCGGGAGTGCTCTCGAGACACACAGACCCTCCAGGCAGCTGCTGTCCGGCCCCCGCTCCCTCGGGGGGGAAGTGGATCTCAACGTGAGATGAGCCCATCAGCCCCCACTCACCTGACGGCTCTCACTCCTCCAGACGCCATTGACAGTCTTGGTGGGGGCGATGGTCACCACAGGGGGCGTGCTGGGGACGCTGTGTCCCCCCGGGGGGACGATGATAGGACCCATGGGCACGCGCTTGGGCGTGCTGGCCGGGGAGCTGTGGTTGGTGGCCGGAGAGGAGACAGGGGACGACTCGCTGCTCAGTGAAGACCCTGCGGGAGAAGGACACAGCACCTGAGTAGGTGGCCGGGCTCCGCAGACACCACGGCCCAGCCTGGGGTCTGGGCGGGAACTGGGGACACGACCAACCAACCAGGCGGGCATGCTTGCCCCTCCCCGGGGCTGCTTACCCCAACTCTACCCCGGGTCGGGGGAAGAGCCAGGGGAGTAAGCAGGTCCCCCCAACATGGATGGGGACTGAGCCCTAGGAGAGCAAGTGTGGGGCTTACAGGATGCTGTGGGGGGAAGGGGAGAAGTGGGCCCGCTGCTGGCCTGGCCGGGGGTGGGGCTGAGGGAGGCCTGTATTATCAGGACATCAAACGAGTTCATTTTATCTTGAGAACTGAACCATAATGTGGGGTTTACGGCCCACAGGCTGGTCAGCATGTTCACAGAGTTGTGCAACCATCGCCGTGACCTGCTGCTTTCCATCCGCTCCCGGCCCTTAGCCTGCCCTCCTGGGCTTCTCCCCGAGAGGGGTGGCGAGGACGGGGAGCCGGCATGGCCGGAGGCTTCCAGGCCTGCAGGTCAGTTTGGTCTCTGGCCGCTGCAGAGGCAGTAGGCGAGGAGCGCACAGGGCGCAGGGGGCCGGGGGGATGCTCGGTGCCCTGACAGGAAGGCGCCCACCTGCAGCAGCTCCCTCAAGGCCTATCCTGGCAGCATGGCCCCTGGAGGGCTGGAGTCAGAGGTTTGGGGGACCCCCAGAGACCCGCCCAGGCTCCGTGCAGCCCGGCTGGGTGCACACCCACGCCTTGCGCTGCTCTGGGCTGCAGTCAGCAGTCAGAGGCCCCTCAGATGCCCACATGGTGTCCCACCACACACAGACCCCCCCAAACCTGTGAGCCACGAAGAGCTCCCGGGCACCGGGTCTAGGGCGGGCCCAGGAGGGTCCCCCTGATTCTGTCACAGCAGCACTTCAGCCGCGGCCCTGCTCGGGCACCCGGAGGCGGCAGACCTGGCCCAGGAGACGCCCCATCCCACAAAGTGCCCCTCAGAGGGGCCTGAACCAGGGGGGCATGGAAACCGGGCCAGGAGACCGCCCCCGCTGCAAGCGGGACCCCACGGCTTCCATACCTCCCCCTGGGTCCTCTGCAGAACCTGCCTGGTCCCGGGAACCAAGACCCTGGTCCTCTCTCATCTCTTCAAGCGACCACACTCCTGCTGCAAAGTGACCCCCCTGCCCCACGGGAGAAGGTGGCCTACGGCCCAGGGCACTTGACTGGGAGCCCTTCTCTCTGCGCCGAGGACCCCCCAGCCAGGTGTGGGCTCAGCAGGGACTGGGAGACAGGGCGGCCGGACCCCAAGGCCCACAGACGTTGGCACAGGGCTCTGCCCCAAGAAGGTGCGCCATGGCGCTGACTCGGTGACTTCCTAGGCTTGTGCACGACCTGCACAACTGTACAGGACAACCCCGCGGGGGACGCCGGTCCAGACAGAGCCAGGCCCATCCAGCCCCGGGAACAACGCTGGGGCAGGTGGCCCCCGCTCCCAGCCCCCACCCGTCAGGGCCTGGCTAGCGGGTGGTCGCCTGAAGGCTGTTGCCCCTGAGGTGTGACCGGATTCTCCAAATGGACCCACCAACCACGCACGGCCCACACACCAGCAATTCTGCAACCCTGAGTCGCCCAAGCCAACACCAAGCCCAGCCCTGGATCAGGGGCCCCCCTCCCCCAGCTGCGCCACCCACTGGCCGGGCCAGCTCTAGCCTCCGCCAGCTGTCGCGGCTGCTGGGTGGCCAATGCCAGGGGCTGTCAGCTGCCTTCCCACCCTCCGCAGGTCAGCCTCCCAGGTTCTGAAACTAGCTGTGTCTGTTGGATTGGGGGTCCGCCCGTGACACCAGCTTCAAGGTGGCAGCAGTGGGAGGCGGGCTGACCCAGCTGCCCCGGGGTGCGGAGAGCTGACGAAGGGAAGGCCCGCACCCTGAACCCCTGCCAGGTGGGGCAGCTTGCGGAGGCCAGGAAACAGCGTCTCCGCCCCCGCCTTGCCCTGGGGACCCACACAGTGGGCAGTGGGCCCCAGTCCACCCAGACACAGGTCAGCAGCGCCGACCCGAGCCTCCCGCCATGCCCACTGCTGCTGGAAGGACACGGAGCCACAGGGCAGGCGGGGGGACCGCCTGTGTGCCCGGGGCTGCCCTGTGGGTGGAGGGACATGGGGCCACGCGCTCTGGAGGCCAAAAAGAAAGAAAACGGCCCCGCCGAGCACCCCGAGCAGTTGCAGGAGAGGCCGCACTGCCCAGGGGGGAAGTGGGGTCAGCCCTCCAGGGCCGGGCAGATGGAGGGGGAGCCCCGATGGCCTCGCCGCCTGCCCGCGGAGACTCAGGGCCGCCTGCTGCCGGCCCCCCACTCCGCCTCTGTGCCCCACGCCACCAGCAGATCTCTGTGGACCGGCGTCATTTCCAAGCGCCGGGCAGTGAGTGAGGAGACCCCATTTCCAGGGGGTGGGCGGGACTTGGAGAGTGGGGACAGGCACCGGAGGCCACGGGCAGTTCGCAGCCTGGCCCCTGGGGGATGGGCCGCCACTCAGCAGCCGGATCGATGCCCAACCACACACCGGCCAATTAGTGAGTGGCGCCCCTGACCCCGGGCTCAGGGCAGCCGTGATTAACCGCTGTGGGCGGCAGGCGTCAGCAGGCCGGGGGCAGCTGGGGTGGCAGCGTGCAGCGCTCTGCATCCCCTCCATCTCTGACCCGGCAGGTGAGCGCCCGGGGCTGCCCAGGCTCCCGTCATTGACAGCTGAGACCCCAGAGTCGCCTCCACGGGGGCAGGAGTGCGGCCTGAAAGCACGACACAGCGGCAGCACAGAGGCCGTCAGCTCCCAGATGCGCCCCCACCCGCCACCCGGACAACCGCTAAGCACCAACTGGGTGCCCCAAACCAAGGCTCCTGTGCCAGGGCCTGCCCTAAGCGGGGGAGGCCGAGCCCGGCCTCAGCCTCACAGCTGGTCCCCTTTCCCTCCTCCCTGGGGGGAGGGCCAGCAGCCTCTGATGTGTCCCTGAAACAGGACCCCTGGGCCGCCTTTGGCGCCCTGAACTTCTCGGGGCCGAGGGCAGCAGTGTCTGGGCAGCATCGTGGGGACAGGGCAGGAGGCGCTGTGATGGGTGTGGGGTTGAGGACCAGCATCCGTGTGGAGGGCCCCCCACAGCTGAGCCCCACCCAGACCTCACCCAGGACTGGCAGGGACCCCCCCAACCCGCAGCCACACGGCCACCCCTCGGTGGGTTCGGGGAGACCCTGCTGAGGGAGCTGCAGGAGCTGCCGGCCCCTCCGCAGCGGGGACAGTTGAAGCCTCAACCCCCACGCCTTCAAGGAGCCCTCTCCGCCTCACCAGGGGGCGACGCACGCCTGCTCCCAGGACCGCCAGCCGCATCACCAAACCCCAACCAGCAAAGGTGTTTCTTCTCACAAGACGCGTTTCCCGGGGCTGAGTGGGAAGGCAGGTGGGCGTCCGTGCTGCTTCCCATGGGGTCTTAGGGCGGGTGCCGAGGGGGCTTCAGGGGGTGACACTGTCGCCCTGTCACAGCCTGGGAAAGCCTCTGGTTCCAATGGCCCAGGGCCGGGCACCCCTCCAGAATGGACTCAGTCCCCTTCCCTGGGCCTTGCTCTCCCCAGAATCGCAGCCCAGACACAGAGGAGGGGCGGGGTGCTGAGGAAGCCCCCCTCACGCTCACACCTGTAAATGAGACAGACGGGGCTGCAGGCCAAGCCCTGCCGGTCCCCACACCCCCACCCCATTTTGCTGTTTTCCTGGAAAGAGGCGGATTTCAGGCGGCAGACCACAAGCGCCTACCTCACTCCTGGCTCAGGCAGCTGCACTGCTGGTGGGCAGAGTCCCACCTCCAACCTCGACAGCGAGGGTGCCTGCTCCCCTCACCTGTGCAAGGCGGCCCCTGCCCGTCACTGCCAAGAGCCCCACAGGAACACGCGGACCAAGGTGACGGTTAGGCCCAAGCCTGCAGCCCGAGGTTCCTTCCTGAACATGCTGTGTGGGCCTGGTCGCGCCCGGGCCTTCGGCACACGCAGGAGCAGCTCGCCCCGACAGGACGGGGTCTCCGCGCAAAGGATGCGTGGGGGGCACCCACGCCAGCCCTCAGCCGTGGACGCACCCACCTCGCGCGGCCCCTGGAGCCCCCAGCTACGCGCGTTGGGGGTGGGGTGATGGAGTGGGTGGCCCTGCGCCGTCACCTGCAGGCACCGTGCCTGGTGCGAGCGTGGGTCTCCTGAACCCTCAGGATCGACGCGGCAGGCCCCACCCTCATCCCGAGAAGGAACAGGCAGCAGCTCAGAGGTCTCGCACCAGGCCCGGGTCATACAACAAGGACACAGAAACCCACTGACGTCCGTGCCCCCTCTGTAGTGGGGCACCCCCCTCTGTAGTGGGTTACAGACCTGCGCACATCGGGACCCCCCCCCAGGCCCAGACCCCTGGCTCCTCACCAGCCGATAGGGACCATGCAGGGCCCCAGGAAAGACACCTCCCGCGGGGCACGCCGTCTCCCGCTCGAGAGCTCTCTGGGGGCAGAGCAAACGAGGCAGGCGGATCACTTGCTCTACACTGAATTTTTAAACTGCACCTTGGAGACGCGACGTGAGCAAAGACATTACCCGGGAGCAGATGGGAGAGTTGGGCCGCGGCTTTCAGAATGAGATGCTCTGGAGGGGCAGAGGAGAGGGTGGCAGGGAGTGGGGGCACCCAGGGCCACGGCCAGCACCCGGGGTGCACGAGGTGACCGGGACGAGCCTGGTGGCAAGCGGGGAGGCCAAAGCCTCAACTGTCTTCTCTCAGCCGTCAGCCCTCCCTGTGCGGGGGTTGCTGAACCCTTGGGGGCGGGACGGTCCCCCCGGGGGCACCCTGCGGGCACAGGGGCCCTTGAAAGGATGGCCGAAGTGGAGACCATGTCGGGCCGTCTCTGGGAATGCAGACACGGATGCAGCAGTTGGGGGAGGACTGTGGCTTCCATCTCTGCTCCACGGCCTGGTGAGTCGGGATGCCAGCCAAGCCTGAAGTGCGGCCGCGTCTGCCAGCGAGGTGGACGCAGAACAGAGGCCAGGGCTCTTGCAGGTAGAGGCCGCTGGCACAGAGCGAGTGCTCAACGAACAGTCATTGCCCAGTTCAGGATAGGAGAGCCCTCACTGGCTGCACCCCTCACACCCAAGAGTGTGGTGCCAACCGGCCACGGGAAGCCACGAGACCTGGGGGGCGTGCCCATGCGGACAGCCAGTGGCAGGGCCATGTGTGCCATATCGGGGCTGCCAGGGCTGGGGGAGGGTATGGGAGGGGACGGGCTTCTTTTGGGGAGACAAAGCATTCTATACATAAGAGTGATGGCTGGGACTTCCCTGGTAGTCCAGGGGTTAAGATTCCGCCTGCCAGTGCAGGGGACCCAGGCTCGATCCCTGGCCTGGGAGGACCCCACAAGCTGGGGAGTGACTAAGGCCGCGCCCCAGGGCCCTTGCTCTGCAGCTGGAGACACCACGGCAGTGGGAAGCCCGTGCATTGCAACCGAGAGTAGCAGCTCCCGCTCGCCACAGCTAGAGAAAGCCCGCACACAGCAACCGAGAGTAGCTCCCGCTTGGCACAGCTAGAGAAACCCTGCAGACAGCAACCGAGACCCAGGGCAGCCACAGACTTGCACAGATTAATAATTTTAGAAAGTGATGGTCGCACAACTCTGAACGCGTGACAACCCGCTGAACTGTGTCCTGTTAGAAATGAATTTTATAAGAAACTTACAAGGAGAAAAATTGAGTCCCCCCCTGCTCCAAATCACCAAGCCCAGCAAGTGGTCCCCCTTGGTCGTTCCAGTTTCTAGTGGAGAGACGGGGAGCTGGGGCAGCTGGCCCTCCCCTCATGCCCCCGGAAGCCCCCAGGCTCCCAGAAGCTGACAGCCAAGACCCCCACGTGCTCCCCGCACAGCTGCAGGTGGTGCTGGGGCGGGAGAGGTGCAGGACGCCCGTCCCTCCCTGCTAGGGCTGTGCTCAGGCTTTTGCCATCCTAAGCCTGGCTCCTCCAGGTCCGTGGGGAAAGGCCCAGGCGGCAGCAGCGAGGGACACCAGGCACGTCCTCAGCAGCTCTGTGACCCCAGGCTCCTTACGTGACCTTGCGGGGCCTCAGCCTTCCGCCCCCTGCACACTGGGCCACCGCCAGGCTGCCAGCCCATTCTACAGACAGGGGAACGGCACAGCAGAGCTGGGGTGACTCCATGAGAGAAAAAACGGGGACGAGGCCCGGGGACGTGACCTGGAGGAGGCTCCAGAGAGAGATGAGGCTCAGCTCTTGAAAGCAAAATCCTCACTGGAGTTGCCCAGATGGAGCGTCGCATGTCGAGCTCATCACCATAGCTTTAAACGCACAGGCTTGGCTTGTGGCCCTACGAGCCAGAAACGAGGGTGCGGTGCCCAGCACGCACAGGGGAACTACACCGACCCCGAGCTCCCCAGGCCCCAGGATTCCTCATCCGGGTGACGGGGACGCCTCAGCCCAGCCAGCAGCAGACGCTGTGCTCCGGAGACAGCCTGAGCATGGGCCCGCGTGGCCTGCCCAGCCCTGCCCCGTCCCTCCATCACAAAGTCCTCGGGCACGCTTCCCAGGGCGTCACGCAAACACCTGGACCACAGCAGAGGGCAGCGGGCCCCCCGCAGCACAGTGTTCCCGGCCAGCGAGGCCCAACAGCCTCTGGCATGTGGGCTACCCACTGGCCCACCATCCAAGCTGGACGCTGGGGCCAGCAGAGAGGAGACAAAGGCCACTGAGGCCAGGCTTGCCCCGCATCCAGGGGCCCCGCGGGAGCCTCGTCCTCTGCAGACGGCGGGGTGTGGGGGGGTAGTGTCACCCCAGGACGGGCCCAGCTGCCCAGGCGTGGACACAGATGTTGGCTTAAGCCCTGACACCCGGTCGGGGGTGACTCAGCCAGAGGGACCTGGCGTCCCCTGCTGACAGCTGTCCGTGGAGGCCGTGCCGGCCCCGTCTCTCTGCCTCTCGGAACGTGACGGAAGATGATACCAGAGCACGGAGCCGCCATGCAAACTCTGCCTGGGGGGCCTCCTCGTCCACTCAGAAGAGATCCCAGTTCAGGGCTGGAGCCACTGTCCCCACTCCTCGCCCGGGTGGACACCAGCCGCGAGGCGATCCCCTGGCAAAGCAGAAACCTACCCAAAGGCCTGGGCTCCTGGGCCCACAGCCACCTGCCCCGGGATCCAGTCTACCCCACTCCCTCCTCTGCCCAGCAACCACGTGAGTAGAAAAGGGGTGCAGACAAGTCGGAGTCAGGTAGCAGCAGGCCCCCGCCGCACCCCTGTCACAGCAAAAGTCCACCCTGCTGAGCTGGAGACCCCCAGAGTCGATACAGACAGACACGTGTTCTCTGGGTGCCCAGAGGGCCTTGGAACACACAACACCAAGCCCTGGACATTCCGGGCGAGGCAGACGGCAGGCAGAAGCACCCAGGGTCCCTGCTTCCTCTGCCCGGGAGGTGGAATCCCTGCCCCGCCCAGCAGGGCACCTACAGGGTATGGAATCCGTAGCGGCCCAGGCCTCCCAGCAGCTCTGAGGCAAACTGCCTGCCACCCACTTGTGTAGCTGGCGGCCCCTGACCTGGACTAACACAGGCTGACAGTCATCCTGGAAGGGCCCGGAGCCAGGGCTGTATGCACGGGAAGGCTGACACTCAGAGAGGGCCAGTGTTTGCCAAAAGCCACAGAGCACGTCATTGCCCCAGTGACAGGAGGAGCCAGGGCTCCAGACCCCTGGGGGATGCCTGTCACACTACAAGACCCCTGCCTAGGGGCCAGGGGTTGGGGGATGGCACCGGTGGGTGAGCCATGCCAACTTGGGACACACGCCTCCTGGGAAGAGGCCCTGGAGCAGGCTGGGGGCTCTAAAAGGAGCATCGCGCCTGCAAACCCCAACCCCACGCCCACTACTGTTGGCGGAGGGCCCCCTCGGCGGCTCCTGGAGCAAAGAAGTCAGCAGATAGCGCAGAGAGCAGGGTTCAGCAGCCGGGAAAGCGCGTCCCCGCCGCGAAGCAGCAGGAGGAGGAAGACCAGGCAGTGTGGACGCTCGGTGTGCGAGCCCGTGGGCAGACGGCCGGCTGGAAGGCCCTGTGCCCAGAGTCCCGGGGACCGGGCAGGACCGTGCTCTCCCCGCCCTCGGCCGGCTGCCCCGGGCGGGCGCGCCTCTTACCTCTGGGCTCCTCCGCCTGTTTGGCGAGCTTGCGCAGGGCGGCGGCGAAGCTGGAGGAAGGCGCGGCCTGGGCCGACAGCGCGCTGCTGGTGGCGGGGCTGCCGCTGGGCACCAGGGCGCCATTGAGCGGCGAGGGGGTGAGGGGGTTGACGGTGGCGGTGGTCCTGGTCGCGGTGGAGAGCATCCCTAGCGAAGGGGACTTGGGCTCATGGCTCATGCCTGAAACAGGAAGAGAAGAACCAGTCACCCGAGAGCAGAGGGCCCAGCACCAGAGCGGGCGCTGCCGGGCGTGCAGGACGGGGGGCGGGCACCGGCCGGGCGTGCGGGGCAGGGCAGGCGCGGCCCGGGGGGGGGGGCGGGTGAAGCAGGGCAGAGCCAGCTCTGTGGAGCGCGGGGGGCCGCCACCCCGGCGTCCCTCTGTGCTCCACACCCAGAGAACCACAGGGCCCAGGACCCCGGGCCAGTGTTCTCGCAAGAAAGAGAGGAAGGCCAGCGGAAAGGAAAGCGCCAGAGCAGGGACCCCCTGGAGGACAGGCAGGGCCTCCCGCACGTCCTGCAGACGAGACCAGCGTCCACGAGATGAGCGATGGCGCACAGCCTTCCTCCTCCCAGAGGAGGAGCCGGGCTTGCGCTCGGGCAGGCCGCGGGGACCCAGGACCATCCCAGGCAAGCCGGCTGGGCCCTCACCTGTGGCTGCCGTCGCCCTTTGAACCCCAAAGCCCCTGAGGGACAAAGCGGGCCTGCACCGAGAAGGCTCCCTGCAGGTGACAAGTGGGCAGAGGACACGGCCAGCTGAGGCCCCCGCGGCAGTCCAGCCGGGCACAGAGACCCCCAGACACATGGCGGCAGGTCTAGACGGCTCCCCCGAGGCGGGAGGGTCCAGGCTTGCCCACGCTGGCCAAGGAGCTGACCAGGGGACACCGCAAGCCTTCACTGGCCCCTAGGATGCTCGCCCTCCTGCGGGCCCCATGGGCCCCATGAACAAAGGCCGCGCTCCTCACAGGCTGGTGGGTGTGTCTCCTGCATTCTCGATGGACACCTTGCCTGTGCCCGCCCCCAACCTGTGGGTACATTCAAGGGGTGCAAATGAGGCCTATGGCCTCACAGGCGGCGGGCCACAGGCTGAGTGCAGGGGGAGGTGCAGAGAGCTGAGAGGACCGCTCCAGGGAACGCCGGCCACCTGCGGTGCTCCGGGAGGGGTGGGAAGGCGCAGCCGGAGGGTGCTCACGAGGGCAGCGTGGTGGGGACGTGTGCCTCTCCCCGGGCCCCCGGCCCTCCGAAGCCAGCCAGGAGAGGCTGTAGTCCCCGACAACACAGTCTGCACCCTGAGTCCTGGAGAACTGGCCTGCAGCCCCCATCGCCCCCCATGCAGGGCGGGTGGGCAGAGAGATCTCAGGAGCGCAAAAGGTGAATGGCCACGACTGTGAGGGGGCGTTCAAGAAGCCAGTGCGCGCTTGGAGGGAGAAGGCTTCTCTCAGGGGAGGGCTCACACCTTGCGGACAAAGGACCCCACAAGAGCCCTGGCGCCCGCAGCCAGCAGCCCGGCCGGCCTCCCAGCTGCCGGCGGGTGACAGGGGCCTGACCCTGTGCGTCCGCCTCTCTGGAGGAGCGGGGGAGAGGGCAGAGTACAGGCGACTCCACAGGCCCCGCAGCCCAGCAAGCTCTGAATGAGAGTGCTCTCTCAGCAACCCCAGCACTCAGCCAGCTGCTAGGGCAGTTGAGCAGGAGGCCCACCTGGAAGCTCAGTCCCAGGCCCTCCCCGGCACCCCATCCTCCCCAACCCCTCCTCCTCGGAATGAGGGAACAGGACCGTGTGGACCAGCCTTGGAGCAAGGAGGAAGAGGGCACCTGGAGGTCAGGCTTTGCAAGGACTGCGCTGCCACACACAGTGGGCACCTGGATCCCAGCTCTGGGGCCTCTAGTTGTGTGACCCTGGCCAAGTCCCTTTGCCTCTCTGGGCCTCAGTTGCATCTATAATCTGAGGACGAAGACAAAGTCCGCCTCGTGAAGTTTAATCCCACAAGGGAGCCAGGAGGCGATTCACAGCAGGCCTGGCATATCTCAAGGACCCCTCCTGGTGTCATCACGCCAACGGTCAGCGGACGGGGCAGAAACCCAGGCCTGGATAGGCAGAGGCCAGGCCAAGGCCGCGCGGGTCAGTCTGGGCAGACTGGACCCGAGTTGCCCGATCTGTGCCACCATCGCCCCCAAAAGCCCTCCCCACCACCATCCCTTCCCGGGTGGGCCGGGCGCCCACAGACCAGCTTTGCCTGCCCCTGGGCTGCACTGGCTGCTGAAAGTGAACACGGAGGACGCCGGGGACAGAAGGACCCGGGGCTCTGGTCCTGCTGCCTGCGGGGAGGCCCAGGGACGGAGCCCACACAGGACCTGACCAGGGTGGTCCAGAAGCCTGCCGGGTCCTGCTCTGGACCGAAGCGCCCTCAGCAACCACTCGGTGAGCCGACGGTGGTTTTTTTTTTTCTTTTGGGGGGGGGGTATGGCATATGATGGAGTGCCGTCCTTGCAGGGCCCCCAGCCCGGGCACAGCATGAGGGGTTCTCACCCAGGGCCACACGGCTCAGCAGCACATCAGGACTCGAACCCCATTTCATGGGCCCAGAGGCAGCGTTCTCACCAGGAAGAAGCGGGGTTGGGGGGAAGGGCAGGACACCCTCCCGTGACCCCACCTGCCTGGTCCAAGGCCGAACTGCCATGCGGGACCAAGAGGCACAGATGCACTCAGAGCTCAAGGTCACTTGGCCGCGGCGGTTCTGAAGTGGGTCCAAGTCTGTCCCTCATTTCCACAACGGGCGGGGACTAACCCTCTCCTCGCGCGTGGGCGACTCACTCGCAGGGAACAGGCAACGGCAGAAGATTGGCGACTGCCAAGGTGAGGTCGTGGAAGCGCCTGGCCACCCCCCTGGGCTCCCCGGACCATGTGGGCTGCAGGGAGTCCGCGTCAGGCTGTGAAGACACCCGAGGCACCTGTGTGGGGATCCCACGTCCCAGGAATGGGGGCCTCCAGCCCACAGCCATGTGAGGCGGTGGCTCCTCCAGCCCCAGGGAGCCTCGTGATGGGACCGCAGCTGGGCACCAGCTTCATCACCTCAGGGGCGCTGGGCCAGGGCTACGCAGTGCAGCTGCTCCCGGAGCCCGACATGTCTGTGTTCAGGATGGTTTGTTACGCAGCGCTAGTCAGCTAACTGGTACTGGGAGGGCCACCGCGTTCTCCACTGAACAGGACTCACTCTCAACGTCCCTCTCCTTTCTTTGTGCGGTTCAACCATCTGCAGATATGTGTCTTCTTCACCCAGAGTCTCCAAAACAAGAACCCTGGTGCCGTTCACAGTCTCCCGGGATTTCTTAAGAGAACTGGCCACCACCCTTTAAGCCCTGCAGCCTCTAAAAGAAACATGTTATTGTGCCCACTTTACAGATGGGAGAGTCCAGGCTTGGGCCCAAGGGCCAACAGAAGGTCACCAGCGGGGCTGGGATTACCTGAACACAGCACCCATGTCCCACGGACGGGAAGCTGGTCGGGGCTCAGGTCCAGCCCTGCTCTGCAGACGTGAGGCAGGGGCGGAGGTCCCCCGTCTCCCAGGGACCTGTCCCCTCAGCCCAGGGGGCAGGTGTGAGATCACCGCCCAGTGGCGGCGCGACAGACTGGCCAGCTGGTGACCTGGGTGGACGTGCTGTGACCACCAGCTGCCAGCACTGGGCAGGATGGTACAGAGGTGCCAGGGAGCAGCCACCAGGCAAATCCGGGGTCAGACCCCAAAAACATCACACACCCCTTAAGGCCCTGGGTGGAGGCCTTCGGGTGTCAGCAAGAGGAACAATTTTATTATTTTAGCTCTGTTAGAAATGGTCTATGTTTTTAACACAGAACTTCCTTGCCTATGTTCTAGCTTTTCTGGAGTGAACCAGGTTTTTTAAAAATGGAGTGCCCTCAAAGAAAGAGAGACTTGGCTGAGTTTGGAATAACCCCTTGGGATTCCCCCCAGACCAGGGCCTCCTGCCAGCCAGACATGGGAGCTTAGGGAACTGGGGTGCCCCTACCAGAACCCCAATACTCACTGACAGCCCCAGCCTTTCCCTGGCAACCAGGGTCCTGGAAGGCAGGTGCATCCCTGCCCCCTTCCCGTAAGAGCTGCCACTGAAGGTCAGCACCTCGTTTCTCCTGGCACCTAACGACACCCCACCCCTGCAGCACCTAATGGACAGCCCCCCCGGACTCCTGGGGGTCTCCCAAAGCAAGGGTCCCTGCTGTGGTCACTGTGGGCTCTGGAGCATCCTCCAGCCAGGAGAGCTACTCCGCTGATGTCAGGCGACTGAAAATAGGATTCCAAATGAGCAGCTTCCTTAGGGCAGTCTAAAATTAGCTTTCCTCCTCAGCTTGTGTGCGCTAGGAGAGGTGGGGAGGGGAGGCAGGGGGCCCGAGGGACCACCGGCCACTGGGGTGACAGCCCCCTTGCACCGAGGATGCAGGCAGGCAAAGGCCAAACGTGGGGGACCCTGCGAAGGGTCACCTTGAATTTGCTGGGGGTCAACGCAGGATCACAGTCCCCATCTCTGGGTCTTGCCCCCAGTTGCAGCCTCGGGGTCGCTTCAGGATGGCTCTGCCCCCTAGCCCTGGAAGCCACAGGGGCAAGGGGAAGAAGCCCCACAGAGCAGGGGCGCAGCTTCCCCCTCATTAGAGAGGTATTCATTAACTTCTGTGCTCCTGGCCATCAACTGGGTTCTTGTCTACATTATCAGCTCGTGTAAATCCATCATCCTAACAGCTGGGAACAGGCTCCACAGCGTGGAGGCCAGGGATGGATGAGGGCTGGGGCGGGCTCCCTTCCTGCTCAACCGCCCTGACACGCACACACATGCATATGCGTGTACACACACACACACACACTCGGGGCCTCCTGGACATCTCCGCTGCATCACTCACACACACACACACACACACACACACTCACTCACTCAGGGGGTCTCCTGGACATCTCAGCTGCATCACACATACACACACACTCACTCACTCACTCAGGGGGCCTCCTGGACATCTCCGCTGCATCACTCACTCACACACTCTCACACACACACTCACTCACTCACTCAGGGGGCCTCCTGGACATCTCCGCTGCATCTCTCTCTCTCTCTCTCTCTCTCACACACACACACACACACACACACACACACACTCACTCACTCACTCACTCACTCACTCAGGGGGCCTCCTGGACATCTCAGCTGCATCTCTCTCTCTCTCTCACACACACACACACACACACTCACTCACTCAGGGGGCCTCCTGGACATCTCAGCTGCATCTCTCTCTCTCTCTCTCACACACACACACACACACACACACTCACTCACTCACGGGGCCTCCTGGACATCTCAGCTGCATCTCTCTCTCTTTCACACACACACACACACTCTCTCTCTCACTCACTCAGGGGGCCTCCTGGACATCTCAGCTGCATCTCTCTCTCTCTCTCTCTCTCTCTCTCTCTCTCTCACACACACACACACACACATATACACTCACTCACTCACTCAGGGGGCCTCCTGGACATCTCAGCTGCATCACACACACACACACACACTCACACACTCACGGGGCCTCCTGGACATCTCAGCTGCATCACACACACACATACTCACTCACTCACTCACGGGGCCTCCTGGACATCTCAGCTGCATCACAGGCTGCTCTCTGACTCCCCAACCTGCTTCAGCTGCCCCCGCCAGGACCCTCCAAAAAAAGAGCTACTACAGCAACACACCCAGAGCCGAGGGCCCATGACCCCCATGACTGAGGTAGTGGGGGGGGACTGGAGAGGAAAAGCCACCCCCACAATCAGCCGGGCCCCTCCCTCCTGGATGGCGCTGGTGTTCAGAAGCAAGACCCGCCACGGCCGTGGAGGCCCCTTGCCAATGCCTGCACCTTCTACCAAAGCGAGGTGTCTTTAATCAATATTTTCTCCTCTCCTCTGCTCAGGTCTCTAATATGGCCAGAAGCAGCACAAAACTTCAAAAAACAAAGCAAAAGGCAAAGAAGAAAAACCCAAGTGCCAAGGGGCGAGCCTGGCTGGCGGCTCCGTGGACATTCTCCAGAACCACCTCGTCCCTGGTGCTTCAGAACACAGCCCCATCGATCGGGGAGCCTGCTGTCCAAAGGCGCGGGGACAGCAGGCCCAACGGGGGGCAGGCCCCTGACGCTCCATTAAACACGGCAGCGGCCGGCTCCCGCTCCACCAGGGCGGAGGGCGTATTAATCAGCCCGCGGCCGCCCTCCGCCTCCCGCGGACCCGTAATTACCGCTTCCTTTCATCCCGCTCTTCCGCGGCCCCAGACCTCGGGCCTGCTCCCTGCATGCTCTGTAATTACAAGCTAATAGCTGAGATGAATTTTCTGCTGGCTCCCGGTTCAAGCACCGATCCACCCCTTTCCCCTGACAGCCCCCCCCCCACCGCCCCGGGGTAATTACACCCCACAAGGCCGGGCCCAGCAGGGCCTCAGTCAGCTCTGCATGCACAGTCCAGACCTGGGTTCTCTAATCACCCCTCTCAGTAATTCTTCATTACCGCAGACAGAAATGTTTGTGAACAAATACAAGGTGTCCCCCAGCTCTGGGCCTCCATGCACCGCGGCCCCCATGAAGGGGCGATGCTTGTGCAGCCCTAACAAACCGGGGTCACCTGAGCAGAGACCCGGCAGGCAGGCAGACGGTGGCGGCGTGGGGCACCACGTGACCCGGGGAGCCTGAGCAGCTTCATAACACATTCATTATATCTGCCTTCCGGCGTGTTCTGAGCTCACTCGCACGCAGCAGTTTTTCTTGGGGGTGGGGTGGGGGCAGTACCTGGGAGAGCCGAGGAAGGCGTCCTGGCCCCTGGATGCACAGAGGTGGCCTGCCTTAGACCCCCTTGTTCTTTTACAAGGACACTCCCTTGGGTTGTGATTTCTAAGGGGACCGGGGGCGGCGGGGGGCTTTTCTTGTCCAGAGTCCCAGAGCTGGACGTCCTCCCCAAGGCTCCGGCCCCAGTGACTGGCAGATTGAGCCAGAGCCACCACTAACTGCTGGAGCAGAGGACGGCCTGCATCCTGACCCCGAACCGCGGAGAAGGACGGGGAGGAGGGGGGAGGGGGGCGGACGAGGCCTACCCGGCTCAGGAGGCTCGGGAGCAAAACGCTAAGAGGCAGCTCATCTCAGGACAAGCCCGCTGCCCTTCCCCCGCAGTTCCCTTGCTCACATGGCTGCCTGGTTACCACGGGATTGGGAAGGCAGGAGCCACGGAGGGTCTGCTAGGACCCCAGTCAGTGAGAATGCAAGCCCTCCGCACTCCCAGAACCAGCCCCACAGGCTGAGCCGTCTGCAGAGCTCATTTCTGGGGTCCCCGGGAAAGCCACCACAAATGGGTTCAGGGAGGCCCCTACCGTCAACAGGGTGGGGGGTTGTGCAGCATTCTGGGTTCTCCCCGGCCTTGCCTGCACACTGCCGTAGCAGTGACAAGGGGCATGGGGGCTGAAACCGGGTCCCAGGGAGAAGAGCATTCAGGACAAACGCCCCACACAGGCCTGTCACTCAGGAGAGGGGTGCCGGGGGAGCTGTGAGGTGCAGGTGGGACTAGGCCCCTCGGCTGGCTCCCGGGGTGGAGAGGAGAGCGCCGGGAAGGGCCTGGACCCGGGCGGCCTGCTGATGGAGGCCTCCCAGGACAGCCCAGTGAGCGGCTGAGGCTCAAGGCCGCAGACGCAAGGGATCCCGGAGGTTCTGGTGCAGGCGAAGGACGGAAGTCAGGCAGCAGATGGCGGCGCCATTTGACGGTGATTATTCCAAGCGGGTGGTGTCTGGAGCAGCCTGGGATAGGCAGACGGAGGGCAGCCTGGGAGGGGCACAGAGTGGGTGGAGACAGCCCTGGGGACATGCACGATTAAGGCAAAAAAGGCTGTGGGACAGGGTCAAGGCTGGCACTGAGGGGCCCCCAGAGCCGGTCGGCATCAGCACTGACAATCACAAGGCCTGGCTGTGCCCAGAGCATCGCTGTCACCCTTCAGAGTCACTCCAGGAACAGACCTCGCCCCTCATCAGCCAAGGAGCCTCCTAACACGGCCCATCATGGCCCCACTCTACAGATGGGTAAACTGAGGCTGGAAGAGTCACATCCTTGTCTGGGGCTGCATGCTGAGGAGCCAGGGTGGGGATCCAGTTTTCCTTGCTGCTATGCTGGCAATTTCCTTTTAAATCAGAAGACACTAAAAGACACTTCACCCCTCACCCTAGCTAGGGGTCACCTCCCATCCCGCAGGCTGCTGGAATGCCCACATAGGCCCACCCACACGCATCGCCTTACAGAGGGTATCAGGGAGGAAGAGCAGCTCTGACTCCGGGCCGCACCCCTGAACCCCACGTTGTGGCAGCTCGGGGCTGGAGGGCACCAAGCCGACAAGCTGAGAGTGACTTCTTGGTGTCCCCAAGGGCCCCAAGCTAACCAGGCCACCTCCCCAGAAAGGAGCCCTCTGAGTGAGCTCATAGGTTCAGGGTACAGGACGTGGCTGGGGTGGGGGTGGGGTCAGAGGTCCCAAAGGATAGGAACCCAACCTGGCCAGGAGGCGGCAGCGTGCTCCAAGCTTCCACGGAGCAGCAGGCCGGGGCCGGCAGGTGGGGCAATGGGCCAGCAGGGCAGGGGTCAGGGTCCTTCTACCGAAGGGAGGACACCTGGCTGGGAGATGAGACGTGAGGCTGCTGCCGACCGGGCCTGCCCAGCCCCAGGGCCCGGGCACCTGGGTGTCTAAACCCCTCAGGTGAGAGGGGGACACGCGGCAGAGCACCCATGTCCCTTCCATACCGGGGGTGTCGGCAAAGCTGTCCACAGGGCGAGCCTGTGCACCTGTACCCCCGGCCTCAAAGGGCACTCAGAAGGTCCTCAGCCCACGGAAGAGGCACGGCAGCCCCGCCCTCACGTGCATCAGCTGAACATGGGGAAGGAAGGCGCCTGGCATCATGCCCAGGCAGGCGGGCCACTCGAGTGTCACGGGGCAGGACCCCCGGGAGCTAAGTCAGGGGCTTAGCTAGGAAGCCAGCCAGAAGATGGGGTCCGAGCCCAGTCCCCCAAACTTCCTAGCAGGGGCCTGTCCAGTCCTGACATGCTCTGAGCCTCAGTGTCCCCATCAGTACCCCTGGGGGTGAGGACTAGGCAAGAGCAGGCAGAGGCGAAGGGGCCATCTTTCATCCAGCAACCTCGTTACTTGGCATGAAATCAAGACATCTTTAAATGTGAATCAGTGGGCGGTAACTTAAAACTGGAGGTTTCTGGTCAAAATGAAGACTTCCAATTTCCCCTGGAAAATCAGGAGCCAGCAACCAAATCCCAAGAGTGGAAACTCCCCCTCAGTCTGTCCCGAGGTCATCAGCTCACCCACTCTCCCCACTCTCTCAGGCTGGTGGGCTCACTCGAGGCCAGAGGGGTCGCCAGTTTAGAAACCACGCTGCTTTGGGCGATGAACTGGGTCCATGGGAGCTTAACAAACACAGGCGCAGCCAGGACGCTCAGCTCCGACACTGGCACCCTGTCCATCCAGACGCAGCAGAAAGAAGTCCAGCCCCACCCTTAGCTTCGGGGTGGGTGGGAGCCTGGCACGTGTCAACCGTGGGTGGGTCCCACCTGAATCAAAGGCAGGACCTGGCCTCGACTTATGTTTTGTTGCTTTTGCAAAAGGTCCATTCTCAACATGGTTCAAAGGGGCAGGCCAAGTTCTCTGCACCCCCCCACCCCGAATCCTGCACATAGTCAGTCTGACCAAGTCCAGAGAAGCTCATCTGTAAACCCACAGGGACGTGTGTGAGGAGATGTGTGGCATCCCAGAACCCAGGCTACAGATACCTACAGCACAGAATTCTCTACACCCCAAGTACTAACACTCTCCCCCTGACGTGCTCTACCCAGGCTCAGGGTGTCAGAGGGAAGATACCAAGTTCTTAAGGTGCTCCTGTGGTCCAGACTCTAACAGTGTTTCCTCACCCGGGCTCATCCATCATCTTCAAAGCCCTGTGTACCATGCCCAGATGTCCAAAAATGCTCCACTGGGTGGCGAGGGGGAACAGAAACACTACCCTGCAGCCAAGATGCATTTCAGAGCGGATCCACCGGGCAGAAGTTTGCAAAAGCAGTCACAAGCCACCAGCCATGAGCTCCCCAGTCCCAACCGTGTCCTGAGCCAGGTCAAGCCGGCCACAGCCATCCTCTCCAACCTGCTGAGCCAACTGCCGAGGCCTAAGTAATCCTTCAGTTTCTCAAAAGAAACAAACAAAAATTCCCCCACGGATCCAACTGGGAACGTTTAAGGTCCCAGTGCCCCAGGCAGGATGCTGGGGCCAGAACTGGCTCTCACGGGTACCACCTCCCAGGAGTCAAGGGTCACAGGGCAAGAAGTGGTCCAGTCTACCCAAAATTTGTCAGGGGTGCAGCAAAAGGCGAGGTTGGTCACAGGCTTTTTTCCTCCCCTTGTGGGGAGGATGGACATCCTTAGAAACCAAGGGCTGAGGGACACTGAGGGAACCACTCACCGGAGTCAGGTAAACAAAGGTCTGGGTCGTGCTGGAAGGCGAGTCCCTGCCACTCTTTCTGGAGGAAGCTGTCTCAAGCCTTCACACCCAGCCCTTTCCCCTCTCAAAATCTATCCAACACACAATCCTGAGGTGTCAACACACCCGTGGGGGGCTCACGTGGCAGGGACACTGCTGGAAACTGCAGTTGTGAGGCCCAAGGTCTGCTGAGCGCCCTGGCTGGGGCAGCCCAGCCCTGACACCCCACCGCGCGTGGTGCGAGCAGGCAGGCAGGCAGGCCACACGGGCCTGCCAGCTTCAGCTAGGAAGCCAGCTGCTTGGCTAAAATGCACTCCCTGGCCTGGTGACAGGCTCCTGGGACTGGCACGCCTCCTAAGGGAGCCCTCCAGAGTCTCAGAGTCTCACAAGACCTGTTTTTAGGTGAAAACTGCAGGCTGCAGGAAGCTACATCAACGTGTTGGGAAAGGAGAGACCTGGCCGTCAAGCTGATTTAAAACCTACAATCTCAGCCCGCCGGTCTGCTCCCCCTGGCAAGTCCAAGCAGGGCTGACCAGAAATCCTTCACACAATACCATCTGAACACAGCCCTGGGGGCCGACTCTGAGCCTCAGTGTTCTCATGCTGCTAAATGGGGTCAGCCCACCCTCCCCTACTTGCGAGGAGGCGGCAGACAGGGCCGCACCTCTGGGGTGCTCAAAGTCCCTCCAGCATCCCCACCTGCAGACCCTGAGCTCCACCTGCATCCACCTCTGACGTCTAGTCTAGCCCAGCCTCACATGTAAGTCAACAGAGACAGAGACCACGCACCCCATGTAAAAGTTACAAAAGCACAAAGATGAATGAATGCCAGGAATTCAGCAGGACGACTCCACTCACACCCTTTGGTTTTCCTGTTTCACACGGCTTACCAGCTGTCTGATGGCGGGCAGGCAGGAAAGCCCCATGGGACCCCCCGTATCTCCCGGCTAACAGTCAGTGGGGGTAATCCCTACCCTGCAACTCAGACCCTCCAGGGAAAATGAACAGCGGAGCGAGAAGCAACCCCACGTGACCCACGTCACACGAAGGCAGCCAGCCTGCGAGCCCCCACAGCCAGGCTGGGTGGCAGGGCAGGCAGAGCCCTGGGCTCGGGCTCAGTTCAAGGGGAGAGGAGACCTCGGTTAGCACAAAGGACCCCGCCCGCCCCCACTCAGCAGGCCTGGCCCTCCTCAGCTTGACACATGCATCTTCCTTTGGGACGGCTTAACCTGACCGAAAGCCTGCCGATCGATTCCTTTTATTGCTGCCTGTGGTCACAGAAGCATCTGAGCGTGGGGAAGGGCTGGGCTGAGGGGGGAGGGCATCCCACCTCCCTCCTGCTGACCTGCGGTGCAATCCCACCACCATGGGGCCAGCAACAAGCCAGGCAAGAAGCCGCTGGGGAGGGGGCCAGTGTGTGAGCATGGGATCAAGACCAGGGTTGGGGGGTGCGAGCCCAGAAGCCCCAGTGGGGAGGGTCCGCAGGGGCTGGTGTGGTGAGTGTGTGAGCATGGAATGAAGACCCTGGGGTGGGTGCAGCCCCAGTGGGGAGGGTCCGTGGGGGCTGGTGTGGACCTTGAGCCTGGAGGTCTCGGTGGGACAAGCGGCCATCGCTGCCCCTGCCCACACCAAACGCGGCAGGGCCAGGGGCTGGGGGCACAGAGCCTTCTAGGTTCGGAAATTACAAGTCCCGGGAGTCCTAGAGCCAGAGACGGGGATGACCGCGTGCTTCTGACAAACCCGTACACAGGGGCCCTTGGTGCCAGGCGCTGCTCTGAGCTCTTTATAAGAAAGCACTTAACCCAACAGCCTGAGAACACGGGGGCTGTGGCTGTTCCTACCGTAGAGGCCCACAGGAAAGCGTGCACAGTCGTACAGGCTGAGCCAAGGGTCATGGGAACACCCTGGTCAGGGACTGACCAGCTGCTTAACACAGACACTTGGGGGCTGACCCCAGGCCCCTGGGTTTGCAGCCCGCGCCCTGCATGGACCCATGGGGGCAGGCCGGTGGCACACATAACATCCGAGCCCCCACCTCCGACAAGGCCTCCGCAGGCCCATCCTACAGATGGGGAGCAGCTGGGGGCCGTGATGGTGCTGGGGAGACCGGCGGCTCATCTGCCCGCGGGACGCCCCCACTCTGGTCTGGCGGCCCCAAAGCCTCAGCAACGTGCAACTCCTCACAGGCATCAAGGCCTCCAGCTGGAGGAACCGGTTCCAGAATTGGAGGCTTGGCTGGAGCTCCAGAGAGACACAGGGGCCACCGTCCAAACACAGCTCAGCACCTGAAGGTCCCTTCAGGAGAAAGGCCGGCCACTTGCCTGGGGCAGGCAGGAGGAACACCGTCAGGATTTGACCCCGGGTTTGTACAAAGCCCAGGGCCACCATGACCCAGGGATGGGGTTGAGAGCACAGTTTCTCCACTGCCTCCCCGGCCAGGGGAGGGTACCCAGCCCCAGGCCATTCTAGGGCAAACACCGCAGACTCTGGCTTCCCATGAGGGATCCCGATTCTCCTTCACAAGCATCAGGCCCCCACCTTCCCCAGAAAGAGGAATTCCTTCCCCACTGTGCCCCACCCCCCAGCAGAAGGCCCTTCTAGCTCAGCTGCGGGTTCATAAAATACAGATGTCTGGGCCCCACGCCTAGAGATGTGGGTCTTACCTGTCACAGGTGTGGCCCTGGGTTTTAAAGCTCCCTGGGTGAGTCTAAAGTGCAGCCAAGAATGAGCACCTGGTCTGGGGGCTTCCTGTTCCCCTAACACCTTCTTCCTCAGTTAAAAGTCACATCCCAGAGACACTCCCCCCGGTCCCACTGGGATCCTACAAAGCCTCAGGTTCGGCCAGATGCCCTCTTTCCCATGGACTCTCGAAACTGTGGTCCCCTCCCCCATCAGCAGCCCAATGGCCTCTGTCCCAGCGCCTCCCCCCACCCCAAGGCTGCTCTCATTTGCCTCAGCTCTGCAGGGGTCACCCCCTTCCCCAAATTAGCTCAAAGCCTTGGGAACGGAGGGGCAGAGGAAGCTGGTCTCAGGGGCTTGGGACTTGGAGCTGATCGCCCTGATCCGGGAATGGCAGGCTGAGGAGCAGCCCAGCAAATGGGGGAGTGGGGCACAGAGCGTGATAGCTCGCGGTTCCACCCTGCTGGGGGCAGGGCCGCAAGTCATGAGGACGGTGGGGAGAAGACGCTGCCGAGGCGAGATTAAAAGGCCCCTGGTGCACGCCCTGGCAGGCGTGCAAAGGGCTGCTCTGGATGCGGTATTATCCGTGTGCACACTTCCCAGCGGCGGGCAAGGGCTGAGTTCAGAGGAGGCGCTCAATAAATTCTCATTGACAGGAACACTCCCCAGCGCCACCTCCCGCCTGTGGCCTCAGCTGGGGAGAGAGGCCAGCACGAGGAAGTGGAGCCAGTGGCTCGGCAGCCCACACCACTCTGGGCGAGAGAGGAGAGAAATTAAAGCGCGTGGCCAAGCTGAAATGTCACCTGAAACGCGGATCCCTGCAGGTTAGAAAAACAGCTCCGCCGGCGCACCGAGGGGAGGGGGCGGGCCGCAGCTGGCAGCCCTGTGGTTTGGAGGCGGCCGTGTTGCCATAACAGAGGGAATGAACGTGCTACCACCCAAGCCCAGCCCGCGTGGACTTCGAGTAACCCAGACTGGGAATTCCAAGCCTTCCGACGGGGCCAGGAAAAACCTGCCTTGCTGGCTGACTCCACAAGCCCCTACGAGTTCCTGGGGCGAGAGGAGAGAGCTCGCAGCCAGGCTTGCTCACCTCCGCTCTCCTGGGAAAGTAGAAGCCGAGGGCACCGCCGCCCCCCCCCCCCTTCAAGAAAGGGGCTTCGAGCCCAGGGGTCCTTCCTCTGTCAGAGCAGGAGAACGCCAGCTGCCAAAGGGTCAAGGGCCACAAGGGACTGAGCTGGCTCGGGAGGTGCTCGGCCTGGAGGTGCAGGACCCGAACCCTGCCACAGAGCGGCGCTGTGCAGACTCTGCTTCGGCTCCTCAGGCCAGAAACCGGAGGTGCTGAACCCACAGGCGGGCAGCTTCTTCTGCTCAGAAACCCCAAGGCTCCTGGGCTCTGCCGGCCCTAACCTTCCCCCAGAGACAGGGAAGTTAATGAAGGCCAGAGGTCTGCCTGCGCCTGCGGGCATGGCTGAATAAAGGCCATCGGCGCTTCCAAAGAGGCCTGCAGCTTGCTGCGGGCTCCTGCAGGCCCCCACTTACCAGGCCACCAATTCCCAGCCCCTGGTGGACAGGAGCCATGACCCGGGGAACTCTCAGCAAACCCAGACAGAGGGCTCGGTAAACCCTGCTCAACCCTGACAAGCCAGGATTTGGGAAGCTCTCCCCAGCAGGTCAGGGCCTGCGCCGTCCGGGGCAGCCTGCTGCCCCGGCCCCGCAGATGGGGGCGGGCCTCCCAGCCTCCCTTCCCAGGGCCGGGGCTGACCTCGGTCACCCGCTCACCAGCTCCAGATTTCCACCACCCCCGAGGCTCGCAGAAAAGGAGAATCAAGAGTGCCAGAGGCCTGGCTGGCTCCCGCGGCCCTCTTCCCTCCTCTCTGCATGCAGTGAGACAAAGTGAAAGAGGCCAGCCGGGCACCCCCTTTCACAGCGGGGGGCAGGACTCTACCGATAAGGGCCCGCTGGAAGTATCCCTGTAGCTGTTATCACAGAGCCAGGCCTGCCGAGCCGGGGGCGGGCGGGGCAGCGGCTCCCCGCCCTGCCGGATGACACACGGCAGCCCAGCGGAGCCAGAGCCCCAGCCCCTCACCTGTGGCGTGGCCCGGCTGAGTCAGGCGGCAGGTTCTGCCATACCCGCGGGTGGAGGCGCCCATAAACACCGACTGAGCAACGCTGACGTGCCCCGAACAGAAGTAACACCCAGGGAGGCTCAGAGGCAGGCAGCCAGTTCACCTGGGGTTCCCCCCCACCCAACTTTCCACTAGGGGGGAAGGGGGCACAATCCCGGGGGCTTGAAGGCTCAGCCGGCCTACCCTCCGGGGGACATTTCAAGCGCCCCACCGGAGATCTTCTGCCCTCCCATCCCATTCCGTCCCACCCCCACCCCCCAGCCTGGAAATCGGCTTAGGCAAGGAGGCTCCCACCCAGGATCCGCGGGGCCCTTTGTTCCAGCCTTTCACAAAAGCAGCCCTTTTTTGTTTCATCTGGTGGTCCCGCTTTTTGTTTCCAAACCACAGCCTGTGTGGGCCCCAGATAAGGCACTGCAGGGGTTAACAAGGATTTAATGTATTTTAGACGCGCTTCCCAGACAAAGGCTAGTTTACAAAACAAGAGCCAAATCGACTCAACTCGGCCAGTATCCACCAACCAGCCGGCGGGCAGGTGCTTCCCCCGCCGCACACACAGCCCTCCAAACTTCAGAGTCAGCGCTCCGGCAGGGGACCCCGGTTCATCACGTGGGGGGTGTCGCGGCAACACTTCACCCAATCCGGACGACCCCTTCCCCCCACGACCCCGCACCTCCATCTCCTCTGCGCACTTCTCAGGGGTCCCATTAATCCTCCACCCCAAACTCGGGAGGGGGAGTGGGAAGGGGGGAGGCGGGAGGACGAGCCCGACTCCGCTCCGCCTCCACGGAGGGAATTTAATTAGCCTGCTGGAGAGGCGGGCGGGCGGCCGACGAGGTGTCTCTGCTGCTGCAATATAATTGAATCGGCTCCACTCGGTCGGGCCACTCGCCGCCCATCAGCGCGGCCGCCGGGCTGGGGGCGGGGAGGCGCATCCAGGCGGAGCAGGAAGGGCCGAGGAGGGGGGGCAAGGGCAGCGCGGGTGGGGGGCGGCGGATGCAATCACCTCCCACCTCGGAGGCCGGGGCAGCCATCTTCAGCGGGGGGAGGGGCAGGGGACCCGCTCCTACGGGGCGGGGGGGAGCAGAGAGGCGGGGGAGAAGCCGTGGAGCCCGGGGCGCGCCCTTGGGAAGCAAGGCGTGGGGGTCGGAGACCTGAAGGCTGCAGTCCCGCCCTCCCGGCGGTCTCCCTAGCTCGGAGGGAAGGGGGAGGGGAGCGAGACAAAAAACCCAACCTCGCGGCCCCAGCGGGCGATCCCCCCGCCCACCGCAGCCGCCGCCAGCACCTGCCGCGGGGGCGCAGCGCCGCCCCCCTCGCTCCCTCCCCCGCCGCCGCAAAGTTTTCACTCCGGCTCCGGAGCGTAGACAGCTCACCGAGAGCCCCCCAGCTCCCTTGCTCCCCACCCGCCGCACGCTCGTAAAGCACCCCTCGCCTAACACAGCCACCGAGCCCGAGCCCCGGGGCGGCCCGAGCCCCCGCCTGGAGGCCGGACGGCCAGGCTGCGACCCGCCGCGGGGCGCGGGGCCTTGGGTCCCTACTCCGCCCGCCCGGCTCTTATCGCCGTACACACTCCGGGGGAAGTTGCCCCGGAGCCGTTGGCGGCCGCCCCCGCGAAACCCACGAACTTGGAGGAGAGGGGGGCGCGAGCGGAGACCGCCCCCCGCCCGGCTAGAAGCGCTCACCTTTCATGCCAGGGCCCCGCCGCTCCGCCTCGGCTGACACATGCTGGAGCCACCGTCGCCCAGTGTTTGTCTAAACTGCTTATCTCACCCGGGGCTGCTCGGCGGCGGCGGCGGCGGCGGCGGCGGCGGCGGCTCTGGCCCGCTGGGGAGGTGGAGCTTCCGGGGCCCCGGCCAAGAAACACCTGCTGCTGTCGCCGCCGCCGAGGACACACCCAAACGCAACGCCGCCCACTCTCGGGCCACTGGCTCGCTCCCGGCTCCCTGACCTCAGCCAGCGGGAGGTGTCGGGTTTCAGCCGCAAACACACGCGCTCGCGCGCGCGCGCACCGACCGGCGCCCGGGTACACCCGCGCGGGCACACGCCCCTCCCCAGACAGGCCGGCCAGGTGAGCCGAGGACACCAGCAGGTAGGGGAAGTGCCACCCTCAGGCTCCCGGGGACCCCGGGCTTCACTGCTCAGGGGTCCCACGTACACTGGGGTCTGAGACCAGCCACTGGATTCCAAAAGCAGGGAGCGGTCACTTTCAACACGCCCACCAGGCAAGCAGCGCCCCTGCGCCTCTCCCTACCGCTTTCCGGGTGCCGAGAGCAGCGTGTGCCACAAACCAGCAGACCCCCCGAGGAGTGAGCGGACAAACTCACGTGTGCTGGAGGCCTCCTGGAGTAAAACTTTTCCAGAGCCGGTGTCTGCTGGGGGGGAGGAGTGGAGCGGGAGGGGGCATGCAAAGTAGGCTGTGTGCCTCTCTCCTCCCTAGCCCCTCTTAACTCCCAATTTGAAAGAGCTGAATGTTAAGGACTCGGGCCTACGCACCTTCCCCCCAAATTCCAGGAGCTCCGCCTTCTCGTTCTAAGTAACTTTGGGGAAGGCCACAGTGCGGGGGGCAGCGGAGTAGTTCTTTTAAAGAACTCACGTCGCAGCGGCTGGAGAGTCCACGGAGGCGCCGCTCCGCCAGGGGGGTCATTAAGTAGCTGGGGTTGCGGTCAGAGGCGAGGCCGCCCGCCTCCAGAAACTGGCACGACCCACTGGGCCTCCGGCCCCAGAACAGCGCCTCCCCATTCCTGGCACCCCACCACCACCGCCACCACCACCTCACCCAGGCACTTGACAGACTGGAATGACTCAGGGAGCGTCCTGAAATTCCTGGGCACCCACAGGCGGCACGGCCAGAGCGGAGGGCCCCGGCCTCCCCACCCCCACCGGCGGCGGGCGCAGAGGACCAGCCTGGCGCCCCCCACCAGCCCTCCCCAGCCCCGCGTCTCCGGGAAGCGCCGGGTCAATGGCGGCCCGCCTCGCCCGACGCCCCTTGGCCCTGGCGCGCCCCGCGCTCTGACCCCGCGCGTCCCAAGCTCCCAGGGTTGCTCGGATGCACCGGGGTCTCTGCCTGTACATCCTCTTTTTGAAAATCCTCTCCATCTACAGCCTCCCTACTTTGCAGCCCCGGAGGCAAACCAGTACCCACCCCTCAGCACCCCGCCGTAGCGCCGCGCTGCGGGTTTCAACTTTCGGCCGCCGGTGCCAGCCCGCGCTTCTGCCAGCCCCAAACCTGCCCCGGGACATGCCCGCGCCGCGCTTGGCAGGCGCGCACGCAGCCGTCCCCGCGGCCCAGCCTCCCCCGCCTCCCTTCCTCCCTCTCCCGCCCTCCCTTCCCTCCCCGCGCCAGTCCGGATTGCGGCGGGAGGGAGCGCTGGGCGCCTGCCACCCCCCATCCATCTGTTCCCGATGACGCTGGCGGGCCTGGAGCAGTCGGAGCCCGCGCCAGCGGGGAGCAGGACTCGCCTGGGTGCCCGCCCGCCCGAGGGGCGAAGGGCAGGGCGCGGACAGTCGCCCCCGAGCCACCCACTCCCCTGCTCCGCCTTCCGCAGAGCGCACGCGGGTCGGCCCCTCGCCTTGCACAAGGCTCCTGGCCGACCACAAACGAAAAGGGAAACGGACCTGCGAGGCCGAGCCGGGGGCCGTTACTGGCTCCTACCTGTGGGGGCCCGCCGGCCGGCCCTGGCACCTCGTGGGAGGGGCGCTTCCCCTTCACCCTCCACCGCCTGGCTTCGGGCCGCGCCTCCCCCGTGTGGCCCTAGGCCTCCGCCGGACGCTTTCGTTTACGCACCACACGGTGTCTCCGCGGCGCGGCCTCCGGGAACTCACACTCAGCAGGGGACAGCAGACTCACCGCGGCCAGGGCGCGGAGGACGCGGTGCTTCCATCGCCGCCGGGAGTCTCGGGGAGGAGGAGGAGGGGGATGGGAGGAGTCAGGAGGGCCTAGGGCCTAGGGCCTGAAAAACCAAATTAAATAACCTCTGGGGGCGGGTCCCACACTTTCCCACCTGGACTACAGGCTGGGGTGGGGGGAGGGGAATAACGCATGAAAACAACGCGCACCTGGACCGAACTCTCCTCCCAGCCCCGTCCCCGGGTCTGGACGCTCGGGCCCACCCTCCAACTCTTTCACCAGGATACCGTGGTCCAGTTGTTTCCCTTCATCCTGGGGAGACCCTGATGGTGGTGGTAGCGAGGGGGAAGTCAAGTTCTTCCACACGTCTGAGGACCACCGTGGCAAAACACAGAATTTTGTGGGGTGGCCACGTGGGTTCATCGTTTGGCTACTTTATTCAGAGTTTGTAGATTCCCCCGCCTCCTCCCAGACATCTGGTTCCGCTGCACGGCGGGACGGGGAGACTGATCCCGGTTCCCAGATGAGGAAGTCGAGGCCGCAGTTGCTCAAGGTCACGTGCACACACTGGTGCAATGGGAGCTGTGCTGGGAGCCGCTCACACCTGCAGCCAGTCTCCCTTTCCCCGTACAGCCCGTCGAGGCCTCGGGGAGCTGCAGGGACCCCCCGCGGCCGCACGGGGGCAGCGGCGAGCTGGCTTGCCCGCCCCCGGCCAGAAAAATGCTGGCGGCCACCAGGCGGGCTGGCATGGTGGCGATGGGTGACACTCGTCGGTGCGCCCGGCCTCGGGTAATCTGTAATCCGGAGCATGGCCTCCGGGTTGAAGGGTGAGAATTGCTCTCCCGCAGCCGTGCGCTCCGCGCTAACGAGGTTGGTGGCTTGACTCCTCCACTTCCCGCCACTCCGGCTGGGGCTGGCAGCCCTCCATTTCTTCAGGGGCGTTTCTTCCCCTCCCGGCGGGGTCGGTTCCCACCCCGTAGCCGGTCTGGAGCCCTCCCTGGGCTCAGCCCTCCTCTCCTTCCTCCCCCAGATGCTTGGGAACCGAACAGAAAAAGAAGGTTGGGGTAAAAGGGCAACTTTTACCCAAGGCCAGGGTCAGTCCCATGGGGGGGGTGGCAAATGGGGACCCTTCCCAGAGTGGGGACACCCGCCCCAATGACCCAGCTCACCAGGATCCTGCTTCCTTGGTGCTAGGGGCAAGAGGATGCTGGTGAGTGCCCGCTCACACCCCAGACTGGGATGAAATTAACTGTGCCTCCTGGAGCAGGAAACAGAGCAGGAGGCTTTCTCCTGGCTGAGCACCTCTTCAGGAGGGTCCTGCAAAACCCAGCCTGTCTCCAGCAGCTTGTGTGCTCAGTCGCTGTCATCCTGTCCAGCTCTCTGAGGCCCAGTGGACTGGAGCCCGCCAGGCTCCTCTCTGTCCCTGGGATTCTCCAGGCAAGAATACTAGAGTGGGTTGCCATGCCGTTCTCCAGGGGATCTTGCTGATCCAGGGACTGAATCCGCGTCTCTTGCATCACCTGCGAATGAGCCACCAGGGAAGTCCCTCCAGCAGCCTGGAACCCGGGAAACCCACACGATGAAGCCCTCAGTGAAGTAAAAGCGCCTCCTTAAACTGACCCTGAGAGATACTGACGAGGGATCTGCCGGAAAGAGACCAATGCCACTAACCAACAGGGTGGGTGTTTAGTCACTCAGCAAACACACTGGCCTTCCCAAATACAGAACTGAGAACGCCAGGCCCGAGGTGAGAGGTGCTGACAGGGAGGGCACCTCACGGCAGCCAGGAACTGTAAAGACAGGGCTGGTGGGCAACTTACCCATTACAAGCACCACCAGCCAGGTGAGGTTCCCTGGAGTGCAGGTATCCCGGCCCGGGTCCAGCCCGGGCTGTGCTGGGCCCTTGATGCCGGAGGTGGGTGGGGGGAGCCTGCATGGGTCCTGCTGTTTATCATCCTGCCTCCTCTGGGATCAGCAGAACTCGGTGCACCGTCCACCCTAAACCACTGCTCTGGCACCCGAGGGCTGCATGTCACCGTCATTTTCCATCACCCCGGCCACCCATTCAGCACCTGATCGACAAACAAGCATCAGGGACCTGGCCGTCAGGGCGGGTGGGAAGGGAGGTCCACTTCTGCCATTTACCAAACACCTAACATGTGCCGGAGCTGCTCAACTCCTGTCATTTAATCCCCTTGGGCCCTGCGAGGCGGCCTCCTGACCTCCATCACAAAGCCCGGTGAGGAGACCAGAGAAGGTTAATTAACTTGCCTAGGGCACACACATTCGCTCCAAGCCAGATACAGACCCTGGCTGTCCTCCTGTACTCGGCAGCATTTCTCTGTAGCTACCGCTGCGGATACCTCGGGGCGAGGCAGGGTTGCAACTCACCAGCTGGCTGTCCCAGGGTCTGAAAACCACTCTCCCTTCCAGGAGGGTTGGGGGACCCATGGCCCAGAGCCCTGGGATCTGCACAGTCCCTCTGCATGACGGGTCCACCCACCCCAAGGCTACCAGCAGAGAGGGTGCCACCAGGGGCCTCAAGGGTGACGGACAGGGGGCCTGCCCCGCCACCCGCACCGTCCACCCCCATCCCATCTCGGCAGGAGGCCCTGCTGCCCAGCCTCCACCACTCACACTCCGAAGTCCCCTTTCTCTCTCCAGCCAGCTATCACTGGCCCAGAAATCCTCTCCATTCTTCAAAGCCCGGCTTAAATCTTATCTCTTCTAAGGAGGCTTTTCCCATCCCCGCCTCTGGAATTCATCTCTCCAGGCACCACATCCCACTCTAGATACAGATCTCACGGGGCTGCTGTCTTGGATACTGGGGGAAAGGTGGGGAGGAGTGTGTGAAATACTGATTGCTAGGCCACACCACGGAGCTCCTGGGGTCAGGAACAGGAAGGAGCATCCTTAGCGAGAGCTGGGGGCAAAGGTGGGGTGGGCACGGGTAGGTGTCCGGACCTCTCCTGTTGACAGCTGGAGCCCCAGCCTCCCCTCCCACTCCCCACCCCCCGACTGACAGCAGGTGCCTGGAGGGAAAGGGACTCTCCTGGGGTGGCTGTGACCCAGCCCCGGCCTCTGCACGTTCGCGTCTCACGCAGACCCGCAGAAGGGATAAAGGGAGGGAAAACCAGGGCAGCCCTCTCCGGACGCCCTCCCCAACCACTGCCCTCCTTGGGAGGAGCCAGGCTCCTGGGGGTAAGTCCAGGCCTGGTCTGGGAAGCCCCCGCCGCTGCGCCATCCCAGTCGGCTGTCCGGTAGCCAAGGTCACCTCCGGGGAGCAGGCGGGGCAAGGGCCCTGGGTGACCCGGGGGAACGCGGTGGCAGAGGTCGGGCTCTTAACCCTGGGCTGCCCCAACACTTCCTGCCCTTTCAGCGCCGGCCGCGGGCTGCACCCGCGCACAGCTGCGCTCCTTTACAATCAGTTAACAGCTGTTTTGCATAGATTTTCAATTCTAATTGCCTCGCTTTGTGAGCCGCCGAAGCCCCGGTGAATGGGGAAGCCTCCACGCAGCTAGAAAGCAGGCGGGGAGGGGGGACACTCCAGAGGGACTCAAAGGACGCCAGTGTGCGCGGGCCGGCTGCTTTTATTTTTATGTTTTAATAGAAGAATACCCACTGACGGCCCCCACCCCCCAACCTCCTGCCACTCCTCTGGGAGCCCAGAATCTGAAGGGTGCTCCCCAGCTGGGGGAGGGATGCCCTCCTCCGCCCCCCTCCCTCTGACCTGGGACTCCCCAACCCACCCCAGACACAGGACCCAGGGTGGCCGGGGGTGGGGGGGGCCAGCTTCCAGCTCCATGGCAGCCACAGGAGCCAGCGCTACCTCCCCCCCCGAAGCCCCCCAGGCTCTCCAGTACCCAGATATGGGAAGCTAATTGGACAATAAAGTTGAGCAGCGAGGAAACGCGCTCTCTGGAGACAGCTGGCATCTATAAAAGAGAAATATTTGCATTTAAAACCTTTAAACTTTATATGGCAGGCCAGGCCAGGCCCAGGGGGAGGGTGGATGGAAGGAAGGGAGGTGCTTGGGCCCCGGGGGGCAGAGGCTGGGGGTTGTTGGGGAGAGGCAACACAGGCTGCTGGGGGTCCACGGAGGCCCTGAAGCTGGCAGTTCTGAATTTCTCTGCCACCAGCGGCAACCCCCACCCCCCAGTTCCTGCAAGTCACTAGCCTCGGACAACACAGGCCTCGCTATGGGTCAAGTACAACCCGTCCTAGCTCCCAACCCATGCGGGAGCCCGGGCCTTCCGTGGGCGCCCTGAGGCCTTTCCAGGCCAAGCACGTGGGGCTGGGCTCCACACCCATCCCCCAACCACCGCGGCAGAGCCTCAGGCCACTCTCCTCACGCTGTCCCTTCCCGGCTGCTGGCAGAGTCCTGGTGGGGAAGTGGCCCCCCAGGCACAGCTTCTGGCGAAAAGGTGGTTTGCAGGAAGGCCCGGCACTGCCCCAGGCTGCGTGTGCACCCCCAAATGGGCAGCAGTGGGAGCACCCTGACCGCCTCTGTGCTCAGAGCCCCTGGGCAGCGCCACCTCACTGCCTGGATGGAGAAGTCGGGGCTCAGAGAGACAAGGCTCGCGGGGGCTGGCAGGGCCCTGCCGCCTCCACGTTGCTGTCTGGGGTGGGGGGAGGTTTCATTTCCTCGCAGGGCTACTTCCCATTTTCATATTTGAGAGAAACCTGGCCACGTTTCCCTACTGTCAACATTTAGAGCTGGGAGAGGCTGTGCTCCTGACTGGTCTTATTTTGGCAGGCTTTTAAATGAAATCGCCGCGCACTGGGCTCCTCCACTCGGCGTCCCATCTGTCTACCTGTGGTGAGGAGGCGGCTGGTGTGGACACCCAGGCTTTGCAGGGCAGGAGCAGAAACTTCCAGGGACTCAGGGAGGGTGTGTGTGGGGGGTGGGGGGCTGCGGGGCGGAGAATGTGGCCCAAGTCAACAGCACATGTGTCATTTTCAACAATGTCAATTTAGCAAAAACCACACCAGAGACATCCCCTTTGCCCCGGAGCGCTGTCCTCACTGCCTCTGTTCCCGTCAAGACATCTCTAGTCCCAGCACAGCTCAGCTCTGGGCCACATCCTGGCCTGGTGTCCAAGCCCCCAAACACCCGGGAGACTGGCCCTCGGCCTCTCCGTGCTCTCTCTCTCTCCAGCCTCCCAACCCCACAGTCTCCTCCGACCTCTCTACCATCCATCCCTTCCTAAACATGACTTCCTGGTCATCTGGGGGGCGAACCTCATTACATTCCAGCATCACCAAGGAGCGAACGTCACAATGCGACTCCGGAGAGGGCCCCTGGCCCCGTGGGAAGGAGGTGAGCGTGGTGCAGGGGTCAGAGGACAGACACCCGGGCTCCGTCCGCAGGACCCCCACCTGGCTGGGCGCGTCGCCACCTGGCACTGTGCACCGGTGTTGCCAGCTAGTGACAGGGAAGCCACACGTCCCCTCCCCGGCTTTACAGTGAGGGTGAGACGAGTAATAAGCTACAAAGAGCCTTGCGTGGTGCCTGGAACACAGCTGGAGCTCAGCAGGATGACTTACGTTTTGTGTGAGGGGGGAGAGGAGGGCGGCAAATAAACATGCTTTACGGTGAAGCAGGCGCGCGGGCATCGAGGCCTGCAACCAGGCTGCACAGGGCTGGCCCACTCTCTGGATGGCCTAGAAGGCACGTCCCTCCCCTTCCCCCCACGCAGGGAGGGGCCTTCAGGAATCCCGGACCCTCAGAGAATCAGGCCAGCCCTGTGCACAGACAGCCCTGTGCTGGCTTCAGGGTCAGTGCTCCTGGTTGGCCACCTGCAAGGTCTGTGCAGCCAGACGGAAGGGAGGACAGTCAGAGGAAGGGGGGGACCCAGTGGGCCACCCAAGCTTCTTTAGCTTTGTCTTTTTTTTTTTTTTTTAAATACTGACAATAGCCAGTCCTGGCTTCCTCCTCAGAAAGGTGTCTTAAAATTTATGTACCCAACCCAAGAGTCCTCCAATGGGCTACTGACCAGCCATAGAAAGGAGTGAAGTTCTGATATTCACTCTGACCTGGATGAACACAGTTACAAAACATATGTCCACACAAAACCTTGGAAGTGAATGTTTGTGGCAGCATATCCCTAATGGCCAGAAAATGGCAACAACCTGAATGTCCACTGATGGACAAGGGATTTAAAAAGCCTGTAGTCTGTTCACACAGTGGAGTATTATACAGCCGTGAAAAGGAAGCAAGCACTGGCCACGTGACCGCACAAATGACCCTTGCAAACCGTATGCAGAGTGAAAGCAACCAGACACAGGGGCCCATCGGCATGCTTCCCTCCGGAGCAGAGTCCAGGACAGGTCGGTCCACGGGGACGGAGCAGCTGAGTGGCTGCCGAAGGCGGGGTGGGGGAGAGGGGAGTGGGTACTGACAGGCACAGGGTTTCCTCCAGGGGTGAAAGGGCTGTCTGGTGTCAAGACAGACGTGGTGGTCACAAAACTTTGCAGATGGACTAAATGCTGATGCACTGTTCTCTTTAAAAAGGTTGATTTCACATGGATGATTTTTATCTCAATATTTTAAAAGAAGTTCTGATCTGAAGCCCCGCCTCAAACTGATGCTGGGGGCCCACAGCTTCCAGAAAACCCCCCACGTGGACACCCCTGAGGATGAGCACCCCCTGGAAACCCTCTTCACACTGTTCGTGACTCTTAGGTATGATGAGGGAAATCCATCAGGTTCCAGCGATTCCTGTCTCCAGGGAGGTTGTCCACGCGTGGCGCACACACACACAGACACACAGACACACACACAAACACCACCCCCCCCCCCCCGGGACACAGCTCTGTCTTTGCAGGCGGGACTGCTGGGCCCTCGAGGTGGGGGGGTTCAGCCATGTTTTTTGTCCTCATCAACAGTTCTCCAGCCTCAGGGAGGGTAGGCCTGGCCACCATGAGCAGCTGGAGGTCAGCACACTGACAGGCACACACCTGTCCCTGGTCACCTGGCCACTGGGCTGGAGGGCAGCCAGCAGTGACCTGGGCAGGCTAGCGGACAGGGAGGGGGTGAGGGCAGGCACATTGAAGGTCAAGGTGATAGGGGAACCTGTGTTCCCAGAACCCTGACCTTAGCCTGAGGTCAGCCTGGCTGCCTGGGGGAAGGCCAGAAGGTCCGGGCGGACACAGACATCTGGGTGGTTCCCACATCAGTTTCTCAGGAACTACCCTCCTCTGTAAAGATTAACCAGCTGTTCTCTGCAGGCAAGGGGCTTTCCTCTCTTTCTGCTCTGTCAGCTTAGAGGACAGGGCCTCTGGACGCCCGACCACCGGCCCAGGCGAGCCCTGGGGTACTGAGTCACCCTGAGGTCCTGGGCGAAGCCATGGGACCCCACTGAGCACCGGGAGAAGGCTGTGCTCTAGAACCCAGGCTGCCAAGCCGTGGGGTCACTGCTGACATCAACTTGAAGCAATCCTCAGAAGCTTATTTGGGGGCAGGGTTTTCATCCCCAATTTTCCTTGTTCATTTAAAGACTTCAAATTTCTTTCACGCAAAACCACTCTGGAAAACCAACATCTGTATAGGCCTGCGGATTTGCACACACGTATGCAGTGGGCTCCCACCCCCCTTCCTGGGGCCTCTACTTCCCCACCTCACCTCCCCCCCGCACCATGGGCCCTGCTCCGCAGATGGCAGCCAAGGTTCTGGGAGTGAACATTTGTTGAGTGCCTACTATGCGTCAGGCTTGCTTCTTGCAACAGGAGACTAAGGCCTGGGTTTGAACCCAGTCCTCTTCGCCCCTCCTCTGCTACCCACCTCCCCTCACTCCTTTTTCAGGATGGCAGTGCTCCTGACAAATTTCTGGATTCATTATCTACTGCCTGTCGAAGCTGCAAACCATCACCAGGACAATCAAATCCCACGTGCCTTTATCACTCGCCAACTGCACAAGTTTGCCGTGGGCAGAGGACTGGCCCTCACCCGGCCTCTGCCCCCACGGCCAGGCCTGGGCCCCCAGGGACAAGCGGTTAAGGCCAGGTCCCCGTCTCTCTGCCGGCTCACGGAGGCAGAGAGGACCCACTTGCTCAACTCTTGTTGCATGTACGTTTTTATAACCTGGTCTTACAAATGGAAATAACCAAGGCGAAAGGACCTTGTTCAAAGGAGTGCCGTTTCACCACGGGAAGTTCTGGTGGTGGTGGCTGCTGGTAAGGTCCCCGGGCATCTGCAAGGCCCCGTGTGGAAGGTCGGGGAGGGGATGAGCTACCCAGGGTGTCCTTCTCACTTTCCACCTGTTTGCTCCAAGAAGGGCCTTTGCTTTCCCTCCCTCGGGCTCTTCAGCCTCAGCTGTGAAGCCCCCACCCTGAAACACCTCCTCCCTGCTCTGAACCCCCATCCCCACGAAGGCTGCTCCGCCCACCCAGCTGCCTGGCCCCTGACTCTCTGCAACCCCAGTCCCACCGTGATGTCGACTGCAAGGTGACGCCCAGAGCCTCTGGGTCCACTGTCTCCTCCTGGGCCCTCCTGGCAGGGCTGCCCCCCTCCCATGCTCCTGCCCCCACCTCCCTGGGCTCCTCTCCCCTCCTAAGTCACCACCTCTGCCCCTCAGGACCTCACCTCCCATCTCTCCGGTCTCGCCCTGCAAACGTGGGTGCCGGCCAGCTCAGGTCTCCCCCCTTACACACAGGCCTTCCTAGAAGTGTCTAGACAGGTCCCCAACACACGTTCCTGCTACCTCTCCTCAAAGGCAGGGTAATTTAGATTAAGAGCCCTCTCCTTTCCTCACCTTCCCCAGGCTCTACCTGTGCTGGCGGCCCCCTCCCCGGCCCCTCACAAAGCTCCTTTGTTTGCCACCTACCTCTTTGCTCAGGCCCTGGTTTAAATTCCACCTCCTCCAGGTAGCCTTAAGGGATGTGTCTCTAACCTCCATTAAGGGAAGCTGACGGTCCCACTCCCGGGGCAGGGGGTTACTTTTGAATTCCTTACATTGCGCCCCAGGCTTACCAAGTCGATGGTGGAGAGGAAACAGCCGTCCTTATTTCTGGACCTTCACAAGCCCTTAAATAGCCGTTTGCTGAATTCATCTAAATGAACGTGAGAAGCCCCTTCCAGGACACAAGCCCTCATCAGCAACAAATGCTGTGTGCATCCTTCTTGCCCCCAAAATAAACTCAGCCAAAAACAGGACGCAGGAACCTCCCGGAATATACATCCGTCCTCTGGTTCTAGAAAGCTGAGTGCCTTTCTAGAGCAGACGAGGGTGAGTTTCCCTATCAGCCCTTGTGGGATCCTACAATCTGTGAAGACAGGCCAGTCCTTCCCCCTAACAGCGGCTGGAGTCTTCTGCAGAGAGGCACCAGGGGAACAGACACTGGGGTTTTCTGCTGTTGCGGAAGGCTCCCAGGTGACCTGAGAAGAGGCAGGCAGGGAGGCCTCCACCAGCACCTTCCCACCTGCATGCTCACCAAGCCCTGCTCCCACTGCAGAACCAGCTCCTCTCCTGGGGATGACAGGGACTCAGAGAGCTCTGGCCCTCCCCATCGCCGTCAAGTGGGGAGGACAGCTCCCAGCCCCTCCCCTTGGCCCACATATAGGGCTCCTGGCGGCTCCCTACCCTGCACCCCGCCCCCCCGCACCACAAGCACCCAGCTCCGCATGCAGACCTGCCTGGCTAGCAATTTGAGCCCGGGGTTAGCACAGCCCAGCTCAGGACTTCTATTCCTGGCTCAGCCGGCAAATTGCTTCATGACCTTGGGAAAGTCCCCTCGCTGCCTGACCTGCTCTGTGAGCGCCCAGGCGGCGCGTGAGAAGCGGGCCCGCTGGACGCCATGGTGTCTCGAGGTGACCCCGTGTCTCTCCAGCCGGCTGGCGGAGGAGCCGTGGAGGACTGCTTACGCAACACCTGGAAGCCCTCTGCGCGGGGAGCTGCGCATGGTCACGGCCTCGGATGCTCCGAGGGGCACCTGCCCTCATGGGCCAGGCCTCCATCTCAGCGGGGAGGGCGGCCACGCTTCCCCCGGGGCCAGGGCGACAGGCCCACCTGGCTCACAGGTGACACTCCCGGGTGATGCAGGGCTGGCCAGGCTCTTAGGAGGAGGCGCCGGCCTAAGTGGTCCTCCCAGCGCCTCCAGCCGCCTCTGCCTGCTCCTGGCAATTCCACAGCCGTGAAGCTGGCCAGAGAGGTGAAATGCAAGAGGGTGGGTCACAGCTGGTCAGACCCGAACAGGAAGCCAAGTCTACAGACCAACCCCACTACCCTACGATCTCCAAACTTCACTTTCCACAACGATCGGGCCTGTGTCACTCCCCCACTGCCCATCACCTGCATGCTAATTTGGAAGCGGGGGGGCGGGGGGGGGCGGGGGTGAGCCCAGGAATCTCCATTTTCAACAGGTGGCCCCTCCCTCCTCCCTCAGGGGTGCCCCTGGGCTCCCCCTTTGAGAACCATCCCATTACCCTGGCTTCCTCTGTCATCTGATTTGTGGCGTTATGCTCTTTTAAAAAATTAATTTTAATTTATCTCTTCCCCGCATCTCTCTCCCCCAGAAGGATTCGAAGCAGCATTACCAACCTCTGATATGGAGACGTGTTTATTATTTTTACGGTTTCTGCAGGAAGCTCCCCGGAACCCGAAGGGGAATTATATTCATAGAGAATTGGGTCCCCAGCGTAAGTCAACATTATTCATTTAACAACTTCTATTGGCGCATGGAGATGTGAGCGGGGCCTCACCCAGAGACGTCTCCTGTGGTTGCCAGAAGATTTAATTCACAACATCCAGGAGAAATAATTAGGGGGAGTCAGAGGAAGCAAGGCATGGGGAGGGGCCCACGGGCAACTGCGGTTTCGGGGCCACCCACTGCCCGTTACCCCAAGCATCCCCCCGGCTTTGATTGGAGGCTGCAGGGCCCACTCTGGGCATGTCTGGTGAGGTATGGACAGGCACACGAGGTGGGCTGGCACCGCCGAGCCCATTTAGACAGAACTTTTGGGAGAAGGGAGCTCCCTTCAAGCTCACGCGGACCAGCCATGCCACCCCTCCCCAGCGCTCAGCTACTGGGGGAGCAACCCGCATAGGGGGGCTGGTTGGGAGCCTCTCCTCTGCCAGGCTGCCCAGAGCTGGAGGGTGGGGGGCACACTCCCCTGGCCTGAGGCCAGGCTCACCACGAAGGCTGAACGAGCAGCTCCAGGTGAAGGTAAGCAGGATTAGGCGTCCCTGCTCAGCCCTTAGCAGCACTGCTGCTTTCTTAAGCATGCTGTGAATTATACTGCAGTTCCTGAAGGAGCAAAGTGGGCTTCTAACTTGTGTGGTTTGGAGGTGGGACACAGAAGGCCAGACCCCGCTGGGGGCAGGGGTGCCCCTGTGAAAGCTGATGCCTGCTGGGGGGTGGTGACACAGGTTCACCCCCACTCCCAAGGGCGGCCCAGGCCGACAGCCTGATGGTCGGGGCGATGGTTCACACAGGAGAGGGGACAAGAGGCAGGGCGGGGACAGTGGGAGTGACCGGCCCAGACCTGGCGCAGCACACAGGACCCGGGAGGCAGGGCCCTGCTACAAAGAGCCTCCCCTCTGAGAGGTGAGATGTGAAGAAACAGGAGATGGGACACAGGCCAGGAGGAGGATGACCGAGAGAGAAAGCAAAGCATCTCTCCTGGCACACTGTTTTGCCCCGAAACTGTCTAGTCAGGTCTGAGGGACACAGCCATCTTTATGTTTTATGTTATGAACAACTGTGGTGTCTTCAGGCCTGGGGAACACTACACATCTGTTTTGGCCCATGTCTCCCCTTCCTGTCTATCATTCTGAAAGACAGAAGGACACCCCTTCTTCCAAAGGTCCCCAAGTCTGACCCCTATAGCCCAGAGAAGTTAAGTGATCGAATCCAAGTCACACAGCACCACAGACAAGATGAAACTCCCATCTGATTTCCTGTGCAGCTCTCAGGATAGGGCTGTGCAACCTCTCAACAGTCCTCCCCTACTGAGAGAACCCAGGAAAATCTAACCCGAGACCGGTAATGGCTGAGGATGGCCCGTTTTTTGGTTATTTAAGACTCTGCCCTAGTCACCGCTCACAACAGAGCCACAGTAGAGCCATCTATCACGGTGGAAGTGTTCTGCATCTGGGCTGTCCCACAGAGCTGGCCCATCCACATGTGGCCACCGAGCACTCGAAACGTGCCCATTACAACCAAAGTACTAAATCTTTAATTTCGCTTACTTTTAATTAACCTAAAATTTACTAATTAAAAATGAACTTTAAACAGCCAAACGTGACCAGTGGCTACCATACTGGAAAATACACAAAGTGAAAGTCGCTCAGTCATGTCCGACTCTTTGCGACCCTATGGACCATACAGTGCATGGAATCCTCCAGGCCAGAATACTGGAGTGGGTAGCCTTTCCCTTCTCCAGGGCATCTTCCCGACCCAGAAATCGAACCCAGGTCTCCCGCACTGCAGGCGGATTCTTTACCGGCTGAGCCACCAGGGAAGCCCAAGAATACTGGAGTGGGTAGCCTATCTCTTCTCCAGGGGATCTCCCCAACCCAGGAATCAAACCAGGGTCTCCTGCTCTGCAGATGGACTCTTTACCAACTAAGCTATCAGGGAAGCACAGATGTAGGCTATAAAAACAATCACATTTTTGAAGTCAAAAGTTTAGGTATTCGGTCTGAGAGGTGCACGTGGGCTCATGGACAAACCTCAGCAGAGTATGTGATTTGGGGAGAATCTAGAGCTCACAGCTGAGGTGAGTCCAGACCCCAGCTGCACACCCCCACCCCCAGGGGAAGGTCTCCTGGAAAGCTGTGGTCTAGAAACATCACAGGAGCCTGAAAGTACTCCTCCCTGGGGAATTGCTCTGCGGCCTCATTTCTTGAGTTAGTGACAGGGGTCTGCAGCAAACGTGCACCAGGCGGGTGGACCATCACAGTGGTGTCAGAAGAGCAGAGGCACCCTTCCTGGGAGGTGCGGCGTGACAGCAGTGAGGAGGAAGAGGCCCGCCTTTGGCCTCTGGATCAAGGATAGGCATCATAAATGGATGGGTGAATGGATGGGTGGATGGTGGATGGATAATGGATGGTGGATAGATGGATGGATGACTGGACGGCTGAGTGGATGGATGGATGGATGGATGGAAGGAAGGAAGAAAGGAAAAAGTGGGAGAAGGTGGAAAATGGATACTGGATGGGTGGACAGATAGATGGAAAAACACAGAAAATGTCTGCCTTCCGAAGTCCCAGCCACATGGATCATGTCCAGAATTTTCCCAACAGACCTCAGAGGGTTTTCAGGAAGATACAAGTATTTTCTGGTCAATAAGACCAAGACGCCACTAAGCCAGCAATCTGCCCCAGAGGTCCTCAGCCGGAGGGGGCTCCTCCCTCCCGTTAGGTCTCCATCTAGAAAGGGGCCTGGTGTTCTCAGGCTGCCTTTTGTCAGGTTGAAAAGGAGAAGCCGAGCTCCCACTGAGATGGAAGGCTTCCTGGGTTTCTGTAGATGTGAACGCCTGAAGACTAGACACAGGAAGTCAACAGAACAGCCTGCGAGCCCAGGGAAAGGCCTCCGGGGACAGTGCTGTCTGGCGCAGGGCCGCAGGGGCCTGAGCAGAAACACAGACGCCCTGCAGGCAGGGATGTCCAGGTCTGGGGGGGGGCTCCCGCCTCTCCTCTCCTTCCCGTATCACCTGGGCTTCCTTTCCAAAGACCTGTCTTCCCTGGATGCTGCCCACCACACTGGGTCCCTCTTCCATCAGAGCTGGCCCTCAATTGGCGGTCGTAATCGGCAGTCACGGACCCCAGCGCCCACAGATCCTGAGCCTCTAGCTGGTGCGGGTGTCGCCTGACGGATTTTATCCCCTTCATGTCCTTTGACATCCCTGGGCACAGATGGTTCTGATCCCCAGCCCACAGACAAAGCTCCATCCGACCAGCTCTGAAAGGTCCCAGACCTTCCTCAAGTCTCAGGGAAGGCCTAACTCACAGGGACCAACGCCTAAAGCGGACGCACATCACGCAGGGAGAAGCCTGCTGTGCGTTTGCTGGAAGACTGCATGAGCGCTCGTGAAAGCAGGAAAATGTGAAGCATCTCCTGGTGGGCTAGGGGACAGAGGCTAGTGAGAGAGAAACATAAAGGCCGGCCAGCCCTGCAGAAGGCCCCCGGCCAGAGACCCCGCCGGCCCAGGATTGCCAGTTCCCCCGGAGACTCCTGGGCTCACAGATGGGGCCTGGAACTTGGAAGAGCAGATGGAGCAGCTGACCGCGGTGGGCAGGGACATCCTCGGGTTCTAACCTCTGCCCACCTGCCACCAGCACCCCCTCAGGATGTGGCCCCAGCCCTCCACAGCGGGCCCCCAGCCCTGGCCATCAGGGCCACTGGACAAACCACAGGCAGGCCAGGCCTGGGGCGGCCCCCGCGGGCCCCTCCTTCCCCCGAGCTCCTCTCCTCCCTCCCTTTTCTGCAAAGAAGTCAAATTTGCCACTCGATGCATTAACCAAGCCGGTAATGAATGGCGACTGTGCGGTGGTGCCCGCTTGGAGAGGGAGACGCAGGCCAGGCGCGGACCCCAGCAACCGGGCAATGTTCCAGGCCTGGTTTCCGAGCCCCTCCATTCGGGCCCCCTCCCGCCCCGGCCCCCCACCCCCAGCTCAACCCCCCCACCCCCCACACAAGAGAAGCAGCATGCTCTGTCATCAGAACCGCATTGTTCTGGCCAGAAGAAAAAACGGGTCCAGCAGATGGCAGGTGTAACAAAAGCAGCTTGCTGTGGCCAAACCAATTATTTATCTAATTATGATTTACCACTTAACCACACGATCTTTCTGCAGAGTTGTGGGCAATTAAAACCAGGGTGACTATGTGGATTATGCAAATAGGCTGGAGCCCGGCGAATAAAATTGGAGATTAGACATTCACACAGGCAGAAGCTGGCACAGGGCAGCCCCCCGGGGGTAGTGGGGGAGCGGAGGGGGGATTCTGGGGGGAGGGGAGGCTAAGGGGCCGGGCTGGGGGTCAGGAAGGAGAGAGAATGGAGGGAGAGGGGATGAGGGAGCATGGCAGAGAGGATCAGCTGTGGGAACGGCACCTCCCCCTAGGCCTCTGGGCTGCCCTGGGGGTGACATCAGGCCCCTGGGAGGGGGGACATCAAGCCAGCCGGCATGACAGGAGCTGCAGAGAACATGTGCCTGGGGGAGGGGGGAACCCAGGGAGACCTGGAAGCCAGACTGGACAGGGCAAACTGAGGCTCCAAGAACAGGGCCATAGGCAACCACGCTGCAGGGCGGTGAGCCCCCAAGCCAGGGAAGGGGAGGGGAGGAGAGGAGACCTGGCCTCTCGGATGGGACGTGGGTGGCTTCCCAAGGTCGCCCCAGACTCAGCGCATTGCAGTAAATTATTCTGTTTGCTCTTCATCACCACCTTGGAGACACGGCACCAGGGGCCCAGTGTACAGATTAAGAAACTGAGGCTTAATGGGACTCTTTGCCCCGGTGGCCTGCAGGGCCGGTGTGGATGGGGCTGGCCCTGGGCAGCCTCCAGATAGGTACTGAGCCCCCAGCCTGCCAGGGCAGTTTCCCTGCTGGAGGGGGCAGGGGGGGCTGCCCACGGGAGCAACTCTCGGCCGACGAGGACAGATCTGTTCAGGTAGGTGAGCCCGGACAGGGAGCCGCTAGCCGTCTCGGGACACCCAGGATCAGCCCCAGGCCTGTGACTGACCAAGCAGCTGTGTGGCCCCTGACAGCTCACCTGTCTCTGGCTCAGTGTCCAAACGGACTAGAGGCGATGACACTGCCTTTCCTTGCCCCTCTAAAAGTTGGTGGCACCAACACCCTAATGTGATCCAGATCTCCCTCGAGACGGCGGAGCAGAGGAAGAGGCCCGGAGAGAGCGGCGGCCCGTGGGGATGCCCAGGAATCGCCACTAGTTTGTTCTGTTACTAACAGAAGCAGAAATGCCCAGAGCACCAGTCCCAGGTCCTGCTCCAGAAGCCTTGGGGGTCTTACCCCATCAGCCTCACAACACACCGGCGAGGTGGTGCTACCGATATTCCCATCAAATGAGGCACAGAGAGGGTAAGTAACTCGCCTAAGGTCACATAGCTGGCAAGTGGCAGAGCTGGGATTCTCATGCATTGATTCATTCAACAGATATTTGAGCAGCCCCTGAAAAGCCAGGTTTGAGGCTAGAAGTGTTTGCTCAGTCATGTCCGACTTTTTGTGACCCCATGAACTGTAGCCACGGACTGTGGCCAATCAGTTTTCTCTGTCTGTGGGGTTTTCTCAGCAAGGACACTGGAGTGCATAGCCATTTCCTACTCCCAGGGATCTTCCTGACCCAGGGATCAAACCCAGGTCTCCTGCATTGCAGGCAGATTCTTTACCGTCTGAGCCACCAGGGAAGCCCTTGAGGCTGGAGTTAAACATAAAAACCAGCAAGAGCAGGTCTCCATTCTCAAGGACCTGCGATCCGGTGCAGTGACATTTTAGCAACAGCTGTGATTAAGTGGAGGAGGGGGGCTAAGGCCGGAAATGCTCCTCCCCTCCCACCCCTGTAGTACAAGATGGGGGGTGGACCAAACCCTCCTTCCTCAGGCACACTGTGAAGGGCCCTGAGACACAGGAAGAGGGGCAGAAAAGGAAAACCACGTAGAAAACCAGTTCCTACCAAGGGTGCTCTTTCTACTAGAACTGAACCTTCTCCAGGGTCATCACTGGCCAAGGTGCCACTTAAATTGAAACTAATTAAAATCAAATAAAAGCTTCAGTTTCTCAGTCTCACTAATCCTCGATAGCCATCCGTGACTGGTGGTTCCCAATCCTGGCATCGCACCTCTAGAACCTTCCATCATCCTGAAACACTGCAGCGACAGTGCTGCTCCAGAGTAAGGTAGGGACAGGCGGGATTTTTATGTTTTGTTCACGGATGAACCCCCAGCACCCAGAGCCATGCCTAACTGTTCACTCGCAGAAGGAAAAGCGAGTGCAAGGCCTCCCTCGAGAAGGACGAGGGTGCTGGTGTGGAAGATGAAAGAGCAGCTGGAATCCCGGTGCTGTCTGCAGGCCGGGCCGACAGCCCCCGAGCGCTGGGTCCACCAGCCCCGGGCCCGTATCAGTGCCCGCTGGGGAGACCCTTCCCACCACTGCCGACGTCCAGGGGACATTCCCCAGGACCCCGGCCCAGCAAGGCCACAGGAGGAGGGACGGCTGTCAATTCTCTATGGAGAGTGGGCACACCCTGGGGACCCCTACCCTTGGTACATCTTTGAACAGCCATCTGGCCTGAGTTAGGGCCCTGGGTTCCTTTGTGTGTTGTGTTGGGTGGGGTTGGGGGGCGGAGTGGGGAGAGTGAGTTCAGGGAAACTGGCTAACAATCCAATTCCAAGGACATCTCCAGGAGCCCTGGATTAAGCCGGAGGCCGCCCAGTGAGGACCCTGCACTGTGGGGTGAGCTGCTCTCCTGGGGTCCGGTGGGAGCAAGGGGCCTTCTCTTGGAAGACAGCTAGGATGACCCCAGTTGTGCCAGAACATAGGGGGCCTGTTGTTCACTCAGTCGTGTCCAGCTGTTTCCAACACCATGGACTACAGCACGCCAGGCTTCCCTGTCCATCACCGTCTCCTGGAGCTTGCTTAAATTCGTGTCCACCAAGTCAGTGATGCCATCGAACCATCCCATCCTCTGTGACCCTACTATGTCTTTATACACTGGAAGAGCAGGCAGAGGTGAGGCTAAGGAGGTGTCTGGCGCCCCGGCAGCTGGGCAGAAGGAAGAAGGTGGCCGGGGCCCCTTCTCCAGCTGGGCTTCAGGTGGCCCCCAAGATACAGAGTGTGACCTGGCCCGACCTTAAATGCCTGGGTGAAGGGCCTACTCCACAGGTCTGGCTGAAGCCCCCTCATTGTCCCGAGAAGGGTACCTGACCACTTGCCACCCCTGGGTCAGTTCTGTGAGCCTGCCCTGGCCCCCAAGAACGCGGGCCTAAGTCCTCTCTGCCCAGCTGCGTGCAGTATCCCTGGGGGACAGGAGTGTCCCCACTTCACTGGTTGGAAAACAAGGCCCACAGAGCCGGCAGCTGCGGCCAGGGTGTGAGCCAGGCCTGAGTGCAAAGGGACGGCGGGGTCCTACGTCGGTGTTCTGCACCCCCACACTCAGGCACACACACCCTCACACACACACGCACACACACGCACTGTTGTGCACACACACTCATACACTCACCTCTGATGTTTCATAAATGTTAACCTTGGACAATCAGTAAGCAAATAGCAGGGACACAGCCGCGTCCAGAGACGCGGGAAACTCAAATGCCAGGTCCTGGCCAAGTTTCCTCTCGAGTTCTTCCAGAAAAGCTCAGGCCCCGGCCCCACACGTTACGCAGGACCCGCCCACCCGGGCCCAGGACCCGCCCACCCGGGCCCAGGACCCGCCCACCAAGCGTCCAGGCCCCGCCCTCCCGCTGCCCTGGATCGCAGCCCTCTCCTATGTCGCCCAACGCAGCCTCACAAGCTGGCCTCCGTTCAGTGGGGGTGGACATGCCTCCCAACCCCTGTCACTAAGAAACAGGGCCCCACCTGACCCAGACGCCACCCCGGCACGTCTGGGGTCTCGAGACCTCAGGGCAGGCGCCAACACACTCCCAAACCGAGATGAGAAATCTGTTGCAAAACGCTCTCTTAGCTCGGGTCTGGAGACTAGGGGCACGGGGGTGGGAGTAGGGGGCGAGTGGGGCCTGGAGGTCAGGACAACCGAGCCCTCCCGGCGCGCCGGGGCGAGGGGCGGCCCCTGGCGTCCCGCCCGCAGCCCCTGCCCCCTCCTGACAAAGGCCTGCCTTCCTCCGGGGAAGTGCTCCTCCGTATATTAATAAACGGCAGCGGCGGCGGATTCTGCCGCCTGCCTGGGTTGATAGGAGATTTATGCAGCCTGCAAAGTCGGGAAATACAGAAGTATGCCTGATAATACTTCTTGTCCTACCAAAGGTCACGGGCAGGGCCCATCAATCCCGGGAAATAAAGAAGGTCCCGGTTTTGCTTGTTCTCCAGCGAAGGAGGAGAAGAGCCTTTTAATCGCCTCATTTGGAGAGCTGGCTGGGGTTGTATGTCATCCGAATTACAGATTCAGCATTAATTGACCAGATGTGGGGGGCTCTCTCTGGGCCCCGGAGGACCATAAAGCCATTCCCACACTGGTAATTAGCAGACAGCCCGGCCCAGGCTGGGCCACTGGCCCCCAAGGCAGGCGGCAGGAGGGAGGTGGGGCCACTGGTCAGACACTGATCCTGTGCATGGTCCCCTCCAGTCCAGGGGCCCCCAGGGGCTCAGAGGCCCACCCTCAGCACAGCAGGACTGAAGGCCCATTGACCTATAGGGGACACTACATTGTGGGAAGTAGGTGGAAGGGGGTCCTTTCTCCCCAGAACTGCCCTGAGTGGGTGCATCCTGCCCAGGGCAGGCTCTGACCTCCTGCGGGAACCCAGTGGGAGGCAAACAGGTGAATTGAAGCTGGTGTGGACATGACCCTGCCACCAAAGGGGTGGCCTCAGCAGCTGACCTTCGGGCAACTGCAAAGGGCTGGATGGAGAGAGAAGGGGCCGGCTTTCCCTGGAGAGGGCCTGGTGACCTTTGCGGAGGTGACAGGTGAGAGGGGAACATGTACAGGGATGAAATTAAACTGTTTCACAACCGGTCTAGCTAGGCCAGAGGCTGAAGCAGGGGCCAAGGCTCCCTGTCCTGCAAACCCAAACCAGTAACTCTCTACTGGCCCCAGTATGAGAAGGTCTGGGGGAGGGGACCAAGGGGGACCTCAGGAAGGCATGGGGTGGGGTGGGCGTGGGGAGATGGACTCAGCAGCCCTGCTGGTACTGGCTGCCTGGGGACGAGTTGGGCAGGAGTCAGTTCTCATGTGGAGACCTCCCTGGGGTCCTGAAACCACCCCCTCCCTGGGCCTCTGTTCTGCGACAGAGGAAAACCTACAAGGGGCCTGACCCAAGAAGTCCTACTGCACTGGGTGTGTCCCTGGATGTACCTGGGCTGAAGGTGGGAAGCACGCCAGCTCGTCCCTTGGATCCCGGCAGGTGCGTCCTCGTCCCCCGCCCTCCCGCCTTGGAACCCGACCACCCGGAGCCCCACATGCACACTGCCGCTCGATCAATTCTGCTGTAATGTGTTTTATGAACATGCAGATGGCATGGCTGGGCCAGGGGGAAGGTTTTACCTTGGGATAAGAAATTAACACTGGCAAATAGCAAATTTACTGCATGTATTTTCATTTTCCTAATACCAGCACCATCTGCTAGCAATTGGGGCTCCACATCGCCATTTTCCCCCTTTATTTCTCCCGCCTGCTCTTTTTTATTTATTTTTTTTCATTTTCTGCAGCCGGGCCCTCCAGATGCCCCCGGGGGTGGGGGCTTCATCCTCTCACCAGGGAATCCAGGCTGTGGCCAGCAGCCGGCAACCCGGTCTCTCAGCTCGCCTGGGCCAAGGGCCCTCTCCATTTCTGTTTTTCCAGGCTGCAAGCCATGGAGGTACCCCCCACTTCCATGCCTCAGAAGGGTAACGTGAGCCCAACAAGAAAGACAGACTTTAACCAATCCACACACTGAACTGAGGCAGTTCAATAAAACCCAGCTATATCAGACCCCTGGCAGCTGTGGGCACTTATTTCTCCCTTGCTGCTTCCTGGAATTACTTAAAATTAAAAAGTTAGCTACTGTGCATTCTACATGGAGCTCCCACCAGGCAGGAGGAGTGATGTGGGGCTGGGGGTCTCGGGGGCTGCAGTGGGACTTGGGGGCACAGATGACTCGTGTGCATGGCAGAGAGGGGGCAGGAGCTCACGGGGTCTTTGCAGCAGAGGGAGAAAGCGGCCCCCCTGCACCCAGGGGTGGCCAGCTGTGTGTGCGCCAGCCCCAGAGGTGGGGGGAGGGGATGCTCTCCCTACACGAGGCCACAGGGCACAATAGCGGGCACACCGGTGCAGCGTCTATGAGTCTTGGCCTGCAGCCTGACAGTGGGTTGGCTGGGGTGGCCAGGCGCCCAGAGGGCAGGGAGCCATCCCCACGCCCCAGGGCCAGCTAGTGGACAGTCCACAGTGGGGCAGGACCAGAGAGAGGAGCGGGAGGAGAGAAGCCAGGTGGGATGGGGGCATGGGGCTCCTCTACCCCAGGAAGGTCAGGGCACCCTTGTGTTTTGCAGCTGGAAGACCTCTGGGCCTGTAAATTCATACGTTGAAGTTGCAACCCCTGGACCTCAGAATACGACCTCATCTGGGAACAGGGTCAGTGCAGGGTCAGTCATTCACTACTTGAGGGGAAGCCATGCAGGAGTGGGGTGGGCCCCTAATCCGATGACTGGCGTCCCTATGAAAAGGGACAAGTCAGTCGCAGACCCATGGAGAGGGAAGACAGCTGCCTCCAGGCCAAGGGAAGAGGCCTGGAACGGACCCTGTCCCCAAAGCCTCAGAGGGACCAACCCTGCCAAGAGCCAGCGTCAGTGCAGACTTCCAGCTCCTGGAGCTGAGACGCGTCTCTTGCTGAAGCCAGTCTGTACTTAATGGCACTTTTGCTGGGGCAGCCCTCGGACAGCTGACTTGAAACGAATGACCACTTGGATTAGCCTCAGCCTCCTCATCTGTACAGTGGGAGTCATTTCTGTCTTCCCTCATGGGTAAGAGATAGAAACCGTATTATTGGTAATAACTGATCATAATAACATCCAAATAGTAGTAATCTTTCTAGGTGCTTTAGACTGAATTCTTGCAAATCCCTGCCTCCCACCACGAAGTAGGTTCTTCTATTACCCTCATTTTATAAGCAAGGGAACTGAGGCACAGAGAAGTTAATTAACCTGCCTAAGGTCACACAGCTAAGCAAGGAAGTAGCAGAGCTAGGAAGTGCACCCAGGTGGGCCAGCCCTGAGGCCATGCTCCTCACCACGCCATACCTCGAGCAAGAAGAGCTGTGGCCCTGGGACCTGGCTCAGTGCCTGGCTCGGAAAGATTAAGGAAAGACGACTGCTAGTGTCTTTGCAGTCAGCTTTACACACGAGGAAACAGGCCCAGAGAGCAGAGGGGATGTGCCCAAGGCCGTTTGGACAGCATCAGAACCGGGTGGATGGACATCTCCTGACGCCAGACAGCGAGGGCACGGAAGGGTGCTAGACCTGAGCTGGGGCAGGGCTGGAAACTCTCCCCATCCCCAAACCAACAAGGGGCCAGCAGGAGCCTGGAGAAACTGCGGCCACGCGGGAATCTTGCTGTCCCTGGCGTCCCAGCTGGCGTCTCCTGGCACGGCTCCCCCAGCTCCGGGCTCCATTCCTGGGTGTCCTAAAAATGCCACTGTGGCTGCCACATAGGAGGGCCACTACTAGGGGGAGGGAGAGCAGGGAAGCCCCAGGTGGACGGATGGGGTCCTTTCAGTGGCAGGGCGGCGCGAGCAGCGTTCTGGACGGGCCTCTGGTCTCTGTGGCCCCTGGGGACCAGGGTAGAGCAGGGCCACCAGTGTGCCGGCAGTAAACGGGGCTTGGCAGGCAGGGCCCCGGGGCCAAGCACATCTGATCACCCTGCCCTCCCGGCCGCAGAGACGGGAGCAGGTGGGGGTGGCTAGCTCTCCTCTTGAACCACTCACAGTTCATCATGTCTTTCCACACCACCTTTCAGAAGATGCCCTGGCAACTTTTCCTCCGCATCAGTGAAGAAGAGGCAGGCTCCAGCCCACACAGCAGGGTCTGGCCCTGGAGTGCCTCCCCGGCCCATCTTGGGTGGGTCTGTCACTGTGACAGCTCGGGTCACCTGGACCCCAATATTTACTTCCACAAGGGTACTGGATGCCTGGCACACAGAAGTCAGGGGGAGGGAGTGGATTGGGCGGGTGTGGGTGGGGAGGCAGGGCCCTCAGCAGCCCCCACGTTGGCATACACTTTGTTCAAACAGACTGTCCCCTCGGCCAACCCTGGCTCGGCCAGCGCCCTGCCCACATCCACACCCCCCAACACACACAACTTTTCCAGCCAAAGGGAAGCCGGAGCACAAGACTGGAGGATAAAATTTGATTTGAAAGAATTTTATCGCTCAGCCCAATGATGGCTTTAAATATTAAAAAGGCATAAAACGGAAGGGGAACGGAAAAGCTGTACCAAGTACCAGCCTCAGACAGCTTCTGCCAAATACGATGCCATCTGAGAAAAAAACGAGCGTTCGGAAAGGGAAAGTCTGCCGGGGAAGGGGGGGCCACTCTGCCTCCCTGAGCCTCCTGCTTTGCAGACATTTTCAAAGCAGCATCCTGGATCTCCCAAACCTTACCCAGAGACAGGTAATACATTCATTATTGATGGATCAGTACCCGGAGAGTGTAAATTACTGAAACAAACACGGCATAATTAGGGCATTAGAGGGAGCGTGGAGGGAAGGCAGGGTATGCCACGCTTGGCTGTGGCTTTCATCTTTGCAGGTGTTCATCTCGTGGCAGCCAGCACCCCAGCCTGCTTACCATATGCACATCCCGGCTAGCCAGTTCTCAGCTGGGAGGTCCGCTGGGAACTCCCTCCTGCCCCAAAGAGGCGCCCACAACCAGCCAGGCGCGTTTGGGGGAATGGGCAGAGGGGAAGAGAGCAGGCCTCTAGGCACGCGTGCATGCGCACACACGCACAGAGGCACACGCAGGCACGCACACAAAGACCCAAGGCCAGTCTGCGGGCGTGCAGCTGGCGGGCCTGTGTCCCTGTCCCCGTGTGTGCCCTCAGAATTTCATGACAAGAATGAAACTGATCAGGCAGCCTCCAGTTCCATAATTAGGGCCAATTGAAGGAGACAAAGAAATCTATGGAGATCACAGTGGGAAGTGGTAGTGATGAACGCTGGCTTTGAAACAGCATTTTGTACTCACTGGACCATCACTGTCTTTACATAAAAGCTGCCGGCCTCCTTCCTCCTGGCTCCCTCCCCTGGGGCAGGGCAGCCAGCAAGGCCGGCTCCAGACCTCCAGACGGCCCCCTCCACCAACTGCCTTCTCTGGGTCAGGCCTCATTTCTGGTGGCACATCTCAGAGGAGGCTGGGGGGGGTTATTTTTTCAGTGTGCGTGCGTGTGCGTGTGCGTGTGTGTGTGTGTTTGTGCGCGCGTGTGTGTGTGTGTGTGCGCGTGTGCTGGAGATGGGCAGAGACAAAAGGCAGATCTGAAAAGCATGCTGTCTCCCAGAGGCATCTGGAAGGTGACTAACTTAATGGCTTTCTGGGACGGGACCCTGTGTGTGTCTGTGTGTGCGCAGGCACATGTGTGTGTCACTGCACGTGCACATGCATGTGCGGAAGCAGGTGTGCATGTAAGGGTGTGCGTGAGCGCACATGTGACTGCGTGCGTGCTGACCACATGCAGGATGGGAGATGTGTGGACGTGTGTGGACATGTGTGTGGGGTGGGGGACCGACAGCCTTGGAACCTGAGCCCCTTTCTTGCTCTTGAGTTCTTCATTCTTCCTAAAAAAGTTAGGACAACAAAAGCAACCCAGGCCCAGAACTGGTGGCCTCGGGCTCTCCAGGACCCTCGAGGGAACAGGGGCTGCTGGCAGAACCGCAGGTCACAGGCGCCCCCCACCCCGGCACCCTGGAAGCAGACTCTGGCTGAGAAGGACGGCACATCTCCTCAGCTACCTGCTGGCCCGCTATGGGACTGAGGTGCTGGACGACTGGGCCGGTCGTGCCAGCTGCCATGCAGAGTTCCAGCTGGGGACCCTGTGACACCACCCTGGGTGAGGTGGCCACTGGGCAGCGAGGGCACGCCCCGCTGGGAGGTGTGAGGGGCTCCGGGAATTGTCCCCGGCTGGCATCCCCACATCGGTGCCAACCTGTTCACGCACATAAGTGTGGTTTCCTCCTCGTGCCCGCAGTAATCCTCCGACTTTACAGCAAATTATTAAAACTCACTTATATTTAATCTGCCTTCTGGAATTAATTGAATTTTTACGCTCAGCAAATGCCACAGTTTGTGCTGCCTCCCGATCGGTGGCTTGGAACAGCTAAATGACAAGGCGGCAGACCAACCGCAGGCTCTGCAGACAGACTCTGGGAGTAAAAAGGCATTAAGAGGCTGGGTGGTGGGGGGGGAGGGGGGTGGCCTGGGACAGCCCATCCCCACCTGATGCACTCAACCATGGAGCACAGAAGCTCCATTTATCAACTCCCTCCGTTTATGGAGCAGGAGGGAGGCCTGCGCTCAGCACCTGGGGGGACTGTGCTCCTGGGGGACCCGGGTGGCAGAAGCAAGCCAGGAAGGACCCCTCCCCTCTCTGAGGGTGTTGCCCTAGTTGATCTCTGGCCAGGGGAGCTTTGCCCTCTCCCAAGTGACCGGCAGACAGAACTGAAGTGACTTAGCAGCAGCAGCAGCAAGTGACCGGGCCCTGGCCGGCCCCCAAAGAGGCCCAAAGAAGGCCATCTCCTTCCTCGAACTTGGCATTCGCTGCAGCCCAACACACGGGGCTTCCGGCCCCTCTGAACCCCGGCCAACTCCACTGCAGAGTTCCACACCCCGAAGGCGCCGAAGATCCAAGGTCACATGGAGTCCTGGCATGCTCCCTTCTTGCCGGGACACGTTAATCCGGGGGTGCTGACACCTCCGGGGGAGGAGGGGTGATGTTTGCAGAGCCCCGTTCGGAGTGCTAAGTGCATCCCCTTAAGTCTGCCAGGTTCGGAGTTCTAAGTGTGATGACACCAAGGCTGGTGCAGAAGCGGCTGTGTGTCTGACCCCCCCGCCCCGCTTCCCTCCTGATTTCCCCGCCAACACGCAACTGTCCACAAACCAAGGAGGAGGCTGCCTGCTGCTGGTTTAGAGATTCTGAGCAGAGCACCCCCTGCCCGCTGATAGCATCTGCATCCTAGACAGGACTGATCCATCCAGCTGGAGGGGAGGGGGGGCTTTGAAAAATGCAGCCCCCTCCCGAACCCAGGGTCCACCTCAGGTCCCCGGAACTGGATGTGCTGGGTGGTAGAGGGCCTGGGAGGATGGGTCAGGAGGGGGAGCCTGTATTTTTTTTTAAACTCCAAGAAATTCGGACTCAGCCAGGCAGGGCTGGGAACTGGGAACCTCAGCCTATGAATTACACTGGAGGGACAGGATTCCACTCCCACCGCTTGTGGGAAGGGCTCCCTGAATGAAGGCAGAGGTCGTCGGGATTTACCAGGTGTGGAAAGTTCCCGGCAGCTGCGGGGGAGGGGCTGTCAAGACTCTCACCGTTTTGTGCCAGGAGGTCAAGCAGGGCTTGGTCCCCAAGGGGGCCAAGTTTCCTGGCCCTGCCGGTCCCTGTCTCCCTCCATGCACCTGTGCACACAAGCACTTCTATGGAGTCAGGGGGTAAGGACCCCAGAGGGCCAGGTTCACCTGCATCCCTGCCTGTGACCCTTCCCACAGCCGTGATACACAAACAGGAGAGGCCTACCAGGCCCGCCCTCCCCAGCTCCCCCAAACCCTGAGCCCAAGAGGCATGCCCCCAAGTTTATGCCAGCCTCCTCGGGCTGTGACTGTCCCGTTCAGGCTCAGCAGGGATCCTGGGGGCTCCCCAGTCTGCAGGCTCAGCGGGCGCCCGGGACGCCGGCACGCGTGGCCCTGGCCCAGGCCTGTGGAGGTGGTGCTGGGGTCTGTTCTGCAGCATCCGTCACCAGATGGTCACCTGCTGACCATCCAGGGGCTCAGCAACCTGCCATCAACGCCAGGACCTCAGAAGTCTGCCCCCCGTGTCCCTGTCCAGTGCCCACACTGCCACCTGCCTGATTCCCAGTTCTGGGGTGACGGGGTGGGATCAAAGGGGCTTCATCTTTGCCTTTCGGGGAGCCTCCCTCTGCCGCCTACTCCAGCTCCCAATGCAGAAGGAGAGAGGGAGGCAGGAGGGGAGGAGGTGAGCCCCTTCCCAAACCAGGCCAGAGGCGTTTCAGCAGGTCCTAATTAAAACCCTTCTCTGGGTCAGGCCCTGGGCCTGGCCTTGAGTGGAGATCACCAGCCAGTGATCCCACACTACCGGGCGGGACAAGGAGATGATGCTCAGGTACTGTATCTGGGGCTTTAGTGACCGTCTTGGTTAGCGTGGACTGCTGTAACAAAATGCCGTGGACCTGGGGGCTTCCACAAGTACTTATTTGCTCACAATTCTGGAGGCCAGGAGCGCTGGCAGGGCTCTCCCCTTGGGGGACAGACCACTGCCTTCTCCCTGGATGCTTATAAGGACACTAATCCTATGGGGTTAGGGCCCCACCATCATGACCTCATTTACTCTGAATTGCTTTCTTAGAGGTCCCATCTCCAAATACAGCCACACTGAGGGGCAGGTCTTCAACATATGAATTTGGTGGGGGGAGGGGGACACAAATATTCAGTCCATACAGCAAACCCCTGACATGCGTCAGCCACACTGCTGGCTGTGTGGACAGCAGAGCACTTGAGTCTCTGAGTTGCGGGGGATGGGGGTGGGGTGGGGCGTGTTACATGGAGCTAACAGATCCCCGCCAGAGGGCAGAGGGGTGCAGACAAGGCTCTCCTGGGCCCCCACAGAGGACAAACGGCCAGGAGGACTCAAGTTCAACAGCAGCTCAGAGAGACACCAGCCCTGCCCTCGTTCCCTGTGGCTCAGCCGCTGCCTGGCTTCCAAGGCTCACCACCTGCTCCCAGCTCCTTCTTGCATCTCCAGGATGGGTCCCTCCAAAGGTTCTGCATGTATTGCTTGCCCTCACTCTCTCTCTCTCAGCTCATCTACTTCTCTCCCTCCTCATACATTTTTCCATGGCAGGACCAGAGTATCTGCAACCAAAGCTGCCTCTTGCTCCTCTTTGCTTTCCGCACGATTTGCAGGAGCTCAATACACATCTACAGAATCAACGCTGGAGCTGGGGCACCTGGCAGTTTGGTCCAGGAGTTGACCCAGGTTCCAGCCACAGGGCCTTTGCACTTGCCGCTCCCTTCACACACCCGGCTCTACGGGGCTGCCTCCCTCACCCTCATCACATCTCTCACCCGAGGCCTCCCAGCCTCCTTGCCCTGGCTGTCTTATGGAAAGCCCCACCATCCTGCACCGGCCTTCCCCTTTTCCTGCTGTATCTTTTCTCTGTAACTCCATCTGTCCCACATCTTATTGATTCTGTCTGTTGCCTACCTCCTCAACTACTGTTGGGGAGGAAGTAGTAGTATTCCAGGAAGTCAGGAATCTCCGTCTGCTTTTTCAGGTGGAATTTCAGTCCCGGACCCTCAGTGCCCAGCTTACAGTCAATGCTCAATACATGTTTGCTGACTGCATGGGATGAGCTCCCCGTCCGTGGAGGTATTTAAGTCAAGCACAGATGATCTTTCAGGGCTGCTTCTGATCTAAGACTTGGCAGCTCTGTGACTTCCTGAGATGGAGCTCTGTGGGGAACTCTGCTCCCAGGTGGGGGACGGGAGGCCACCCCAGGAAACCAGCCCTTAGCAGGTCTCCCACGCTCAGGTCTGGGGAAATCCCCTAGCCCCAGGCCCCTCAGGAGCAACGCAGCACGACCCAGGCAGACCCTGCTGTCCCCAGACCTCCAGGACATATCGCTTTGACCCCAGCTGTCCTGCCCACAGCCGGCCCAGGCGTACAGCTGACACAGGCTGCCTGGCAACAGGGCCAGGCCGGATTATCATACATTAAGACATAATTACTCTGTGGAAATTTACAATACAAAGCACCCTCCCCAACAAGTTGGCTTCAGAAGGATTCCAAGGATACAAAGCACTGCTGTGTCTCTGCCTGAGCCCCCCCGACCCCCACCAGGCTAGCCTCGGCCAGAATTTCAAAAGAAGCGGGTGGGTTAGACTTTGCAGAAACCCCATTCTGCAGAAGCCCAGTCCAGGGATGGGCCTTCTGGCTCTCTAAGCCCCACCCCTAGGGACAGTCCTCCTGGTCCCTTCAGCCCCACCCCCGAAGCCTCTCCGGGTTTCCCCGGTCCAGGAGGCTGAGGGGTCCAGGCTGGGACCCCTCTTTCTCACACCCAGCCTGCTCTGCTTAGGGCAGAGAGAACCACACATCTCAAGCCACATCCTGGCTGTGACCTGCAGTGAGGCGGAGTGTCTAACAGACATTGAGTGATAGTCGCTCAGCCATGTTCAACTCTTTTGAGACTCCATGGACTGTAGCCTGCCAGGCTCCTTTGTCCATGGACTTCTTCAGGCAGGAATACTGGAGTGGGTTGCCATTTCCTTCTCTAAACAGACATCACTGAGCACCTACTGTGTGCCAGGCACTGCGTTAGCGCCAGGACGCGACTGTGAACAAGACAAATCAGACCTCTCCCGGTTCTGGCAGCGCCTGCAGTCCTGTGGGGAAGACAGATGAGAAAATACACAAATAGTGCACTTCCTGTGTGTCAAGTGCACAAGCAGGGTGGGAGATGGTTGGCTTGTGCAAAAGCCCAGGGGTGGGACCACGGGCGGTGGGGCTGGGGCACAGCAGTGATGAGAAGATCGCTGGCTTTCACTCTAAGTAGGTTCTGAGCAGGGAGCCACCTGCTCTGATTTAAAGTGCCGGCTCAGCCTGGGTCTGAATCCTCCCACCCCCTTCTTGGCCACAGGACCTTTGCACAGGTCTGTCACCCCCGGAAGCCCCTGGTTCCCTCCGCAAACAAAAACAGCAACAGCTACCACAAACCCACTGTGCAGAGCTGCAGAGAGAACACAAACAAGATGGACTGGCACACGGGTGGAGGGGGGCAGTGGGACGGAGCTCTCAGGGCCTCAGTTGCCCCATCTGTAAAATGGGCACCAGCAGCCGGGTCACCTGTGCCTATCATCTGGGAGCCCAGGTGACCCCGAGTGGATTCTTCCCCCAACACACAATCTACACTGAGGCTTGGCGGCCATGCTCTCAGTGTGATCAACAGTGTTCAGGGGAAAAAACCGATTAGGGGGCAGCCGAGCAGGAGCAGCTGCCCAGTCTCCACCCTCCTGGGTGTGGGGCCGCTCTGGCCTCTGGGGAGAGGCCCCTGCAGAGCCAATCCACCTGCTGGGTGCCGGCAAGATGGGCTGGGAGGAGCCCGCACTTATCTTAAGGATCTCAGGGCCTTTCACCAGCCTCCAGGCTCGCTGGCTCCTGAGAACAAAGGCCAGCAGCCTCCTGGCACCAGGTGGCTGACAGTTCAGCAAGAGGCCCAGAGAGGGGCAGGGCCCTGCCTGCGGTCACACAGCCTGCGGTCCCTCCGCGGCGCGGTCGAGGTGCCTGCTGTGCAGAGTGGGCCAGCTGTGGCAGGCTTGGCTGAGAATGACAAAGCACTGGAGGCCCAGGGGGCTGTGCGAGGCCCCCCCCCGCTTCTCCCGGAAACTCCCGGGTAAAGGTGGGCTTTGCTTCTGAAAGTGTGTCTCCTGGGGTGGGCGACCTGAACCTCTGGGCCATGGGCACAGCCTCCTCTATGAGATGGGGATGATTCAGGGGTGGGCAGAGGACTGGCCGAGACAGAGACAGGCTGGGGGCAGGAGCGCGTGCCCTGAATCCCTCTCTTCACCACCCTGCGCAGGGCAGCGTGCTCAGGACAGAAGAGAACCGTGCCTTGGGTGCACAGCTCGCGTCTCTGAAGGGTCGGCACCCCAGAGCCTCCGTCCCTCACTCCACCCCCGCTGTGTTCCGAGGCACCCGTCAGGGCCCTCACTGAGCTCCTGGATGACGGTGGGGGCAGGTCACCCCACTTTCAGGACCTCAGCTTCCTGTCTGAGATGTGAGGATGGGGCCTGCAGTCAGGGAGGGACCAGCCTGCTCTTACAAGCCCTGCAGCATCACCCAAAGCGGGTGGGGGCTGCCAGGGTGGCCCAGTGACAACCGGGGAGGCGGGGGAGGTCTGCTCATGTCCCTCGGGGTTTGCAGTGGCCAAGCGTGGGGCTCCAAAAGCACACCTGGCCTGGCCAAGGCAAGCCGGGGGCCTGAGCTGCAACCCCAGGACAACCTCTCAGGAAGGAAAGGGGCCAGAACACCCACAACACGCCCCCACTCTGGGAGGATGGAGTTTCTAGAAAGGAAGGGTCTGCAGGGACTGCCTGCTGGGAGTGGAACATCCCCACTAGAAGTAGGTGCTGGGAGTCTGGGGAGGTTTGCAGAAGGAAGCTGCTCGCGCTCACAGGCCAGCTGGGGACTCTGCACACCCAGCTCCCCCATCACTGGGCCACCTGAGCCTAGGAATGAGGAGAGGAGGCAGGACCTGGGTTCTGCTGGCTCTGAAAAGAAAAGCTCGCCTCTGGACTCAATTTCTTTCCAAGTTCTTTTTAGAAAGATAAACTCTCCTCCTGGATTCTGTAGACCGACTGAGTTTCAAATTCCAGCTGCCTCTGAGACCAAGGCCCTTTATATGTGCTTTTCTCCCCGGAATCCACACGACTCAAAAGCGTTTGGTAACACTGGATATTAAGGATGCGCCATAAAAATAAATTGCATTGTAAAAGGGGGTCTCTTAACAGACAACCTGAGCTCTGGGGTTAAACGTCCAATGTTGTACCATTATCAGCAGTGACGTCAGACACGTCAAAGGGGACCAGGGTTCCTGTGCCTACTCCCGAAGGACACCTGCCTGGCGCTGAGAGGGTTAAACAGGGCCCCAGGTTTCTTAAACTCTTCCAGGTAATGCTCCCCCATCGCTGCCTTAACACCAGAAGATTCCCTGGGACCAAATGCTCCTGAAGACAGCTGTCAGACACATTAGGAAACAGAAAGAAACACACGCACACAACGACGCAACACACCAAATGCCAAAATATCATGAAAATTCAAACAGCTAAAACAAGTAGAGCCACAAAAGACCAGGATCCTAGGAAAGCAGTCTCTGCAATTAAGCAGTTTTCTGCTATATAGTGATAATCACCCAATTATACTATTAATGACAGTTCAACCTGCTTCCAAATAAAAGGACACTCCTCTATACCAGGATGCCAGCTGTTAGTTACAGATGTCAAACATCTTTAAAGCATGATTATTAAGGGGGAAAGACTCTATAAAATGAACACATCCATATTCTCACTCCCCATTAAAAAAAAAAATCACAATTAGCCACGTTGGTTTTGCATTGCCCAAGCAAGAACAACAGGGAAACAAACTGGCAGAGTCCAAGCGGAAGGCGTTAGAAAGGCAGGGGAGGGGCGGCCGCCCCCCTCTCCTGGGCTGTGCCCAGGTGTCCCCCCCACCAGGAGAGATCCAGGGTGGACACGTGTGTATTTTCACGGCACTCTCCTTCCAGTGGAATCATCTCGGGACCAGGATGCTGGCGCTGGATAACTTACCTCCCCCCAGGAAAACACATGCCGTCAGACGCCTGGTGGCGGTGGGGGAGGGGAGTGGGGGGGCTGGGGGGTGGTCAGGCAGTGCGGAGCTGCGGCAGAATCCGACAGAACTCTGGTCACCCAAGGTGGTGGCCGCCCGCCCACCAGCCCCAGACCCTGCAGACATACGCTCAGGCTCACTCCCTGCCAGTATTTCTCCAAACTCTGTGCACCTTTGACATTCGGGAGCACCAAGGTGTAATAAATACCCAACTTCGTCTTCTGACAATAGGCAGCCCCATTTAATTAACTGGAGCGTAAAGAGCTGGGAGGATGGGGGAGGGGACGCAGGAGCAGACACAGGGCGAGGGGATTAACCTTTCGAGTAAGCGGCTGGCGGGCCACGGGGGCGAGGGTTGGGGGGTGGTGCGGGCGTGCAGACAAGCTTGATAAATCGAAAGCAGGGGCACTGGGAGTTATAGCCCCCACCCCCAAACAGCAGATCCTGATAACCCTGTCGGGTTCCCTTGAGGGGCCCCGGAGGTCTCCAGCGTGGCAGGGACAAATGCCAGGCTGCCTTCTGCCCCGCGCTGATGGGTGAGGAGGAGGCCCTTGGGGGCCTGCCATCTAGGAAGCCACCCCACGCTCAGCCGAGCTGCAAAGAGGACGGGCTGGCGCTGTGCTTTCTGCCACCTTCCGGCCTGCTCCCGGGGGCTTGGGCGGCAGCCGAGGAGCCCTTCGGAAGCAGGGTGGAGATGCTAAAAGGGAGCTGTGTGGTCTGGGGACCTGGCCCACAGGGAGAGCTGGTGGCCCCCTGACCCCGGGCCCTGTGAGCAGAGGCAGAGGCAGCTTTGTTGAGTCTGGCTGCCGCCGACCTGCGGGGGTTAAGCCTCAGATTTAATGGGAGAGAAGAGGCTATGTCAGAGGGCAGGAGAGGCTTTCAGAGCGGCTGAAAGGCACAGACCGGTGTCAGGAGGAGCCTGTCCTGCTCAGCTGCCAATCTGCTGTGTGACCCCAGGCAAGCCACCTTCCCTCTCTGGGCTGCAGCGGAATAAACGGACACGGGTTTTTTTCCCCAGGCTGAGTTCTCACTGCAGAGTCGAGGAAACACACATCCTGGAGGGTCATTTATCCAGTTTACAACTTCCACGGCTGGCCCTCAATAGCTTCCTTTCTCCCCAACAAGAGCACTGGGGCCAAGCCAGCTCTGCACCAGCTGGACTCCCTCCAAGAAAAACTGAGGCTCCAGGGGCTGCCTGTCAGAACCAGGCAGGAGGCTGGGGCACCCCTGCCCCCACAAAGGGGGAACGAGCTCTCCAAAACAGTCCTCTGGGGGGGGGGTCCCTGTTCTGTCCCAGCCAAGGAATAACACTGCCCAAGTTCTCCCCCAAATCCTCCCACCCAGGGGAGGATGGCAGAGGTCACCACAGGTCCCAGCCTTCTTCCCCCTTTCTATGGAATTCAGCCTTTGGAGAAATTGCTCTAGAATTCCTAGGAAGTTCCCCAGAAACACGTGCAGGACACTCAATCACAAGTCCATTCTGAGCACTATTGGCCAGAGGAGGGAAACGCTCCCCGGGCAGAGGCTGCCAAGGGTGCTGCTGGCCACCTGCTCTGGCCTCACCTGCCAGGTGGCCAAGGTGTCACTACCAGTGTTAGTTGCTCAGTCATGCCTGACCCTTTGTGACCCCCAAGGTCCTCTGTCCATGGGATTCTCCAGGCAAGAATACTGGAGCGGGCTGCCATATCCTTCTCCAGGGGATCTTCCCGACTCAGGGATCAAATCTGGGTCTCCTGCATGGCACGCAGATTCTTTACCAATGAGCCGCCACGGAAGCCCATCACAGTGATGAAAGTCATCGCTTTGCTTCTGAGTTTCCAAATGAAGACGTATCCCTTGATACTGAAAGACAGCAGATCCCCAGGTCACTGCTCCATTTCACAGCACTGAAAACTGAGACTCGGGCAAATAGTCCGGCAGCTCAGTACCTCACAAGCTTAAATGCGGGGCCACCATGAACCATCCAGCAATTCCACTCCCGGGTATACACTCAAGAAAAATAAAAACACACCCACACAAAAACCTGTACACAGACGTGCACAGCACCATTATTTGTAACAGCCAAAACACCCATCAGTGGGTGAACAGATAAGGCAAGCGTGTCCCATCCGTACGACGGGAGGGTGCTGTGTGCTCAGTTCCTTCAGTCATGGGACTTAGGGACTGTGCAACTCCGAGGACCGTGGTCCACCAGGCTCCTCTGTTCATGGGATTCTCCAGGCAAGAATACTGGAGTGGGTTGCTATGTCCTCCTCCAGAGGATCTTCCCGAAGATGGTAGGGTATTTGGTCATAAAAAGGAACGAAGTCCTGACACCTGCAATGACACGGATGAGGCTTGAGGACATTATGCTAAATGAAGAGAAATCAGACACAGAGGACACACACAGTATGACTTCACACCTGTGAACCGTCCAAAACAGGCAAGTCCATGGAGAGGAGACGGAAAGGAGTGGCTGTCTAGTGCGTGGCCTTCCCTGGTAGCGCAGTCATTAAAGAACCTGCCTGCAGTGCAGGAGACCCGGGTTCAATCCCTGGGTCAGGAAGATCCCCTGGAGAAGAAAACGGCCACCCAGTCCAGTATTCTTGCCTGGAAAATCCTATGGACAGAGGAGCCTGGTAGGACACAGTCTGTGAGGTTGCAAGTGAAAGTGAAAGTGAAGTTGTCCGACTCTTTGCGACCCCATGGGCTGTAGCCTACCAGGCTCCTCTGTCCATGGGGTTTTCCAGGCAATAGTCCAGGAGTAGATTGCCATCTCCTTCTCCAGGGGATCTTCCCGACTCAGGGATCGAACCCAGGCCTCCCGCATTGTAGACAGACGCTCTACCATCTGAGGTTGCAAGAGTGGGACACAACTTAGCGACTAAGCCACAACCACCAGGTCTGGGTGACTGGTTAAGATGGGGCACAGCTGCGAACGCACAGGGCTTCTTCTGGAGTGAAAACTATTCTAGAACTAGATTACGGACGGTTGCCACACTCTGCATTATAATCACTGAAGTGCATGTTGTAAATGAATTATATCTCAATGACTCAAAAAACCAGCTGAAACTCTGAGACAAACAAGCAAGCTGGCAAGGTCCAGGAGGCGACCACCAGGAGGCGCAGAACTCCCCGAGGGGCTCTTGACTCTATATTATGTCAAGTCTGTGCAAAGATCCTCGAGGCGGGAAGGCGGGGGTGGGCGGTAAACACGGGGCTAGAAATCAGTGTGTGTGGGGGGGGTGTCATTACTGCCTCCAGAATCAAAACGTCAGGGGTCAACCTTGGCTCTACCATGTAGAGGTGTGTGACCTTGGGAAAGTGACTCCACCTCTCTGTGTTTCTGTTTCCACCTCTGGACGTGGTGCTGGTGATAACAGGGAGTGTGAAGGATGGGAAGCCCCTTAAACCCTCACCCAGGACTCCAGGCAGCCCCCTGAGCAGAGCCCATGGGGCCTCAGGAGCCCGACACCCACACAGCCAACAATCCCTCTCTGTAGCCTGGGTCTCCCTGACGTTCAGCCTTTGGGATCCCTCTCATGCTGACTGCCCTGATGGAACGGATGTCAGCAAGCCCCCTGGATGCCAAGAGTCCTTTCCCTAGATACCCTCAAGCACCTAGAAGTCAGTGAGATCCCGTGGTGGGGGGGGGGGGGCTCAGAAACCGAAGGAGGAGAGCCAGGTTCTAGAAAAGCCTCTTTCAGGTTAAGGCTCCGGGCGCACACCTCACCTGCTCTGTCCTTCTGGACTCCCCGGGGCGTGGTGAGGACGGACTAAGTGCGTGTGTGCATGAGAGGGAGTTTGGAGACTTTCCTTTTATTTATTTTTCTTCCCTTTGCACTACAAAGGCTCGCAGGATCTTAGTTCCCTGGCCAGGAATTGAACTGGGGCCCCCTGGCAGTGAAAGTGCCGCGTCCTGACCTCTGGGCCACCAGGGGGTTCCTGAGACCTTCTAAAGAGACATGCCCTGCAGGAGATGATGCGAGGGTGCACACAGGCACACGCGTGGACACGCACGTGACAGATCACTAGAGCTGCTGTCCTCCGGGGCCCGCTGGCCCCCACCTGGTGCCACTTGACCATGAAACCACACCTTCCTCCATCGGACTGCCACGTGGAGGTTTCGACCCCACCTCCACCCCAGTCCACTTCCCACTTCACTGATGGGCACCGCGGCCGCCTCTCCTGCGCCCCTGCCTTCGACCCCTCGCCCACCCTCGGCAGCCGCACGGGACGCTGCCAGCCGAGCTCCTCGGTTGCTCTGGCCCCCGCCTCCCCAACCTGGGCTCCTGTCACCCCTGAACTGCCCATCCTGTGTTTGTTGTCAGGGGTAGGTCGACCCCTGTCCGGGGTTCCCTGTGTCGTCCAACACAGCAAAAAGCACCCCCAGCTTCTGAAAGCGCCCCACCCCCCGCCAAAGACTGAAAAGGCTACCCCAGGCCCCCGTAGCATCCCCTACCCCACCCCAGGTCACAAGCCAGCCCCGGCCAATGGAACTTTCCACAAAGATGGAAACACTCTCTTCCTACCCTATCCAATATGGTGGCCACCAGCCCCACATGGCAATCCAGCAGCGGGGCCGGAGTAACTCAGGAACGGGCGTTTTGATTTTGTTTCATTTTGAGCCATTTCATTTAATGCTTTACCTTTCAATGGTTAACATGCGGCTAGGTCTGGTCCCTGGAAACTCCAAGTGTGGCCTACGGACCAGCCACATGGGAGCCACACAGGCCTGGGGAAGGGGGGACGCAGATGACCTCAGAGCCTCGAGGGAGGGAAAGTCCCCATCTGCCTTGTCAGGTACCACCTCGACCCACTTGAATCAGAAGCTGCCCCTTAAGAGCCTGGGTGACTCGAGGGCACGGTACGGTCTGTGTCTCCTCCCTTCACACCTCCCCCATCTTCCGCTTTCAAAATCCCCTAATTCTTCAGAATCTGTTTCCAACACCACCTCCTCCAGGAAGCCCTCTCAGATGGCTCCAGCTGACTGGGAACTCAGTGACCTCCAAGCCCCTGGAGTCATGTGCATCCCTCCATGGGCGTGCTTAGCTCCTCCCCTGTGCAGGTGGCCAGGAGGGCCTCAGAGACATGACCTCTGACTTACTTTCCACCCTCTGCTCTGCCCCTCCTGGGCCTGGCACCCAGCAGGTGCTCGAGCACTACCCTGTCAGCTGCAGCTACAAGAAGCCAAACATCTTGCCAAATCAGGGCAAGGAGAACAGACCAGTGCAAGGAGAACAGAGTTGGTTACAGGCTATTTGCTTTATTATTCCTTCCACTCGGCTTGCCCCACCGGTCTGACCCGCTGGCCGCCTCTCTCCTAGCCTAGCGCCTGGGAGGTGACAGAGCCCTGAGTCAAAGGCATCAAAACCAGAAGACAAGGCCAGGCAGGTGGAGTTATTGGTTTCAGTGAGCCAAATAAAGCCTCACATGCTTTTCATGAACCTCTCTCTCTGCAGGTCAGGAGCAGGGCCACAGCTCTGGCACACAGCAGGTGTCAGCACCCCGAGAGCTCGCCGGGAGCCCACCTCTGGGACCCCAGAGGCCCCTGCATGTCGCGGGCAGAGGCGGGTCAAGGGCAGGGGCTTCCCTCCCACAGCACATTCCCTCTCGCCGCCACACCTGGTAGCCTCCCGTGGATCCCGGGCTCTGAAGATCTTTCCTAACGCCAAGGCTTCGAAGGCCAATGCTGACCAAGGGCGCAGGCCCCCAGAAGCTCCCCTGGGAGCCTGGGGCTCACACAGGCCACACTTCATCGCATTAGGCAGCTCAGCCTGCCCCCCAACAGCTGTTTCTCCGAAAAGCTCAGTGGAAAAGCTCAGTGCGAGGAGCCACAGTTCAGCCTGGGAGCCTAGGGCTGCGGGTCATATCTTGGCTCTAACCCCGGAAGCTGCCAGAAACATCGCTTTTGTGCGTCCTCCTCTGCCGGGCAGGGGATCGAAACCCCTGCCTCCACCCCCGCGGCTCAGGCAGGAAGTGGCCTCAGCCCCACGCGGAGAGACGGTCTCCAGGGGCTGCAATATAAACACGCCTGTCCAGGCTGAGGGCAGGTGCAAAGCCCCGGAGAGACCCACCCAAACCCACACAAGCCTGACGTGGCTCCAAGGCCTCCCCACGGCACGCTAGGGCTACAGTGTCATCTGAAGTCACGAGTTCCCAAGAAGCAGGGGAAACACGGGTTAACAGGAGGCTGCCATCACCAGCTGAGGCCTGCCCTGGACCTCCAGGCCCAGTTGGAAACAAGACAGTGACAGCAATCACACTAAAGACAATACTGATAACAGGGGGCCATCCGTGGAGGGCCGACCAGGTGCTGCACACCACGCTAGGCATTTTAAATGCACAGACCCTTTACTTCCCACAGCAAGCTCGGGAAATGTCACCCTCATTTTACACTCAATTAAACCGAGGCACGGGGCTTCCCGAGTGGTGCTGGTGGTAAAGAACCGGCCTTTCCGTGCAGGAGACACAGGTTTGATCTCTAGGTCGGGAAGATCCCCTGGAGAAGGGCATGGCAACCCATGCCAGTGTTCTTGCCTGGAGCATCCCATGGACAGAGGAGCCTGGTGGGCTACAGTCCATGGGGTAGCACGGAGTCGGACACGACTGAAGCAACTTAGTTCGCGCACAAACGGAGGCACAGAGCATCCAGGTAGCCTGCCCAAGGTCTCACCGGGAATAAACGGGAGAAGAAGGATTCAAATTCCGGCCACTTGGCTTCTGAGCCCATGAGTTCAATTCTCATACATAATGGAGGCTGCTCCTGCCGTTAAACCTGGGAGCGGAGGAAGGAGTAACCGGTCCTAATGGGTGAGCTCAGAGAGGCTTCCAGACTTCTGACCCCGGCCTGCCAGGGAGTGGAAAGATCCCGTTCAGAGCATGGCAGAGGGTTAGAGAAGGTCAGGCTAGACAGACAGGCAGGGGATTCACTTCCAGGGGCCTCACCTCCCATGCTAGGAAGCTGGGCTCTGCTGAGGAAGGCAGATCCCAGCAAAACCATCCTGGAAACACTAACCTACTACACAGAACGGTTCGAATACGGTGGAGGCCTGTTACACCCCACGTTGGAGGGGACCTCAATAACACCGGCCACCGTCGTATTCTAGATCCAAAGGGGATCTGAACCCTATGGGGGCCCCCAGTGTGACTCCTGGGGGCGGACGCAGAGCAGTGGGGGCGTCCGGTTTCTCCCCTGCAGGCATTGCCCCCGCCGGTGACTCCACTGTTGTGAAACTCGGGGGCTCAGGAGCCCTCTGACTAATGCTCCCCACTCTCAAGCCGGGCCTGGGCCTGCTCCAGCTGTAACTCTGCTAATGAGATGTCAGTTATCAACCCCATCTCTGGATGGAGAAACTGAGGGAGGGAAGGCTGAGAGGGTTCCCAGAAGCCTCCTCACCTGGTGACTCGCCCGTTTCTGGGTCAGGAGTCTAGCTGGCTGCCCCAGCCAGATCAACCCCTGTGCACTGAAGTCCAGGATGAATATTCATGAGACTATCTGGTTCCACACTTTCATTTTGGCCCAAATTAATAATTTACCACGGAGTTCCATAAAAATCAGACATAACTCATTAGCAGCTCCCCAAAAGGCACTCCAGGCTTCTCACTGATCCTGGGGAGGGGCCGGTCTTTCTTCTGTGACAAGTTAATGAGGCCCTTATTTTGAGCAACAACTCTTATTTGTGCAGGGATAGTGAACTTGGAACTTGGGGATCCCACTGCCGTGGGAGGCCACCCAGGTGTGAGCCCTGTCTTCCCAGCTGCCCACAGGGGCGCCAAGGCCTCTGCTCGAAGCCCCACCCCAGTATGACTCAGGACACCTATGGAGCTGTCCCTGTAGATGCATAGACTCTCTTCCCCTGGCAGACAAGGCTGCCACCCACCTGGGCTTCCCTGGGGGCTCAGACGGCAAAGAATCCGCTTGCAGTGCAGGAGACCTGGGTTCGATCCCTGGGTCGGCAAGATCCCCCGGAGAAGGGAATGGCAACCCACGTCAGTATTCTCTCCTGGAGATCCCCATCAACAGAGGGGCCTGGCCGCTACAGTCCACAGGGTCGCAAAGAGTCAGGCATGACTAAGCGACGAACACGTTCACTTTCTTTTCTTTCACCCTCTCTCTACCTGGACGGGGAACCGGCAGGTGAATGGGGTGCGTCCATGTGCAACAGACTCTGTATTCCGGAGAGGCGCGCCCATCGCCCACCCCACACGCTCTTGCTATTAACAGCACCTTGCTATGCCCCCATGGAAAGGTAGGGCTTAACTCCCCTCCAGCTGATCCCAAGCAGGCTCATCCCTCACTGTAATGAACAGAATGTGACACCATGTGACTTCTGAGGCTAGGTCCTCAAAGGCCATGCAGTTTAGTTTCTCCCTTGTGAGCCGGGACCCCAGCCTTTGGAGCACCGGACCCTGATACAGGAAACACAGCTTCCCCGAGGCAGCCATGGTGGAAGGAAGCCCAAGCCACACACACATGGGGCCACACAGAGATGCTGGACCCAGAGCCCCGGCTGGGGTCCTGGGCAGCAGCTAGCACCGCCTGCCGGGCAGGAGTGGGACAAGCCCTCAGATGACTCCAGAGCCTGGCCAGCAAGTGTCCTCCAGCCTCCCAGTCTTCCCAGCAGAGGCCACAGGCTTCACAGAGCAGAGACCAGCCACACTCCACCGTGCCCCTCCTGAAGGCCTGACCCGCAGCACCTGTGAGCACAATAAACGAAATCCTCCTCTATCCCAGGGGATCCTGAACTCCCACAGGCCCACCCACCGGCCCCCCCAGCTGTTGATGTGGCCCACCCCGCCCTGGGCCAGCGTCCTGTGGTGAGTGCTGAAGCAGAGCTGGCTGAAATCTGCCCGTGCGTGAAACCTCAAAAGAGCAGTGGTGGGCAGGAAGGGGCATCTTTACCCCTGGGCCCTTGAGATCGAAGGCAGAGGCGGATGATACCTGCGACACTCATCCCCGGGCCCGCCCCCCTCCACGCAGCTGCATGCCCTGCCTCACCGCACCCCATCCTTTCTCCACTGCTCCCCGCCAGGCGGGCAGCCCCACCCCACAGGCCCCTCCAGCGAGCTCAATTAAGACCCAGGCACCATCTCCTCCTCCCTCCCTTTATGTTCCCGCCTGGCCCCTCTTCTCTTGTCAGATAATCACGGGAAACCGGCAAACGGTTGACACAGTTACCAAGACAACAGAAGTTAGGACTGGCGAGGAGGTCTGAAAGCTAATCCTAAATGAATTACAGGACAAGAGTGACAAGGGGGTGGGGACCCGCGTCAAGCAGCTTCAAAGAAGGCCCCAGCGTCTGAGGCAAGGTGCCGTCTGCCTTCCGCGTGGGCTCTGTCGCGGGCCTGGGGGTGCTGACGCTCGAGTCCTCTGGGGGTGGGGTGGTTGGAGAAGGGATTCATTCAAATGAAATTCTCCACTGGAGATAGTCTGGCAAGGCCACCCACCACCCAATTAAGACTCAGGGCCTGGGGTTCACCCAATTTTGTTTTCCTGATGTAGGGGGGTGGGGGCCAGCAGAGAAGAGGCCAGGATGATCTAATCGAGGCGATTCCATGGTTTCTTCACTTATTTAGAACTTGCCATCTTGTGACCAGAGCAGCAGCATGGGCCCAGCTGCCTGACAGCAATTTTGAATCTGGGCAAAGGGGCCCACAGGCAATGTCCGCCCTGACCAGGCCACTGCCCCTGGTCAAGCGTGACTCAGTCAGGCCCCTCGGGAACGATCCAAGACACGGGCAGCTCAAAGTCCAAACGTAGCTGCAGCAAATGATTCCACAGTGCTTGGTCCAGGCCTCCTGCAGATTTGCTCCCCAGACACTCACAAGACCCCAACGAGGGAGGCCCTACCGCTGGTCCACTTGACAAATGGGGAAACTGAGGCCCAGAGAAGGTGAGTAACCTGCCCAGAGTCACACAGCGTGTCAGGAGCTGAGACCAAATCAACCCCAGGGCTCTCGCCCCAGTCTTTGCTCCACCCGGCGCTGCAGCATCAGAAAACGTCACTGACCTTGAGGCCTGCCGGCAGACCCCCGAACGTCAACTCCTGGCTGCCCCCCACCTGAGAGGCAGGCCCACAACCCACTCACACCCCAGGAGGCCCTCCCGGATTATCCTCACCCCCTGCTCGTTCACTGGCCAAGGACGCCTCTGGACACAACAGCCCCGTGCTCAGACGCCCCGGGGACCGGCTACCCCGGCCTAGTTTCCGCACTCAGGACTGTGTCAGACCAGGCGTCACACTCGAGTGAGCCTGAGAATCCCCTGGAGGGCTCGAGGACACACAGACCGCCAGAGCCCACCACAGACTTTCTGCCGCAGTAGGTCTTGTTCAGGGCCAGGGGAGCCGGTCCTGACCATCTACACCTTCTCAGCTCCCAGCTCGTGCTGACACTTCGGGCCTGGGAGCCCTGCGTGGAGAACCGCTGGGGTGTCACTAGCCCACGCTCGAAGCCCCTCGCTCCGCCCTCCCCCTGCCGGACCCTGTGGCTCTGAGAGGCGCCCCCTGCCCGACCATTCGCCTCCACGAGGGAGGCTGTCCGAGCGGCCATCCCCAAATAGACGGGATAGGGCGCATGGCCACCTGCCCCAGCCTGTACCTCCAGACGCCCCGCCTCGCACTGCCTCCCCGCCTGTTCTTTCGCCTGGGCCGTCACGGCCGTCACCTCCATGCTGGTCTCCCTCCTGCGCCCCCCACCCCTGACCACTGGGAACCTCCTCCCTGAGCCCCGCGGCCAGGAGGGCCTGCTCAAGGCACCCCCCCCACAAGGCTCCCATCTCATCCCCAGTGGCCATGCGGACACCTTCAAGGCCTCAGGACCCTCACACAAGTGTGACCCTGTGCCCGGGCCTTTCCTCTCAGACCTCCCCAGGGCTAACCTCTCCCTTTCTCGGAGTCACAGGACACACACTCTGGCTACCCGCTCCGTTCTCCAGATTCTCAATCATATTTCTGTGCACCGGGGCCGGTGCCTGGCACGCAGCAAACACGTTTGGGGAGTAAACCAGCGAATTTGGTACTTTAAAGCCTGGATTCCCGCCCACTTACAGTAGGACTGGTATCACATTTCACGGACCTTATGACCCTGGAGACCCTCCAAGTGTGGCTCCGATCCACCCAGTGATTTCATTTCCCAGCACCCTGCTTTATCCCTCCTCACCAAGCCCTCCCGTGCGTGCCCCTAAAACTCTCCTTCCTACCCTTCCGGGGAGGCTCTGCCCCCCAGGGGAATGGCCCGCTTCCACCAGCTGCGCCCTGCCCCCACTCTCCAGTCCTCATGCCACTGCCTGGCCCCCAGAGGCGGAGAGCGGCCCACTGGGTGGCCAGGGAAGCCCCTTCCGCAGGAGGCTCCATCCTGCCCACTCATTCTCTCCTTCTCGTCCTCAGACCCAGGGCCTCGGAGCCTGGAAGGTGGGGCTGGCAGCCTGGACGCTCTCAGGGAGGAGGTCTCCACCCTCTTCAAGGACACACAGGCTGCAGAGCCCTGCCACCAGTGGGCACCTCTAAGAACAGCCTTCTCAGCACACCTAGTATGAACTTCACATGCTGAATGTCTTAAGAGTGGTTTCCCTATTCTTTTTAAAGGTAAGTGCATCTTATTTGTTTACTCATTCATTCATTCATTTTTGGCTGTGCTGGGTCTTCGCTGCAGCATGCCAGCTTTCTCCAGCTGCAGCAAGTGGGGGCCGCTCTCCACTGCGGCTCACGAGCTTCTCACTGCAGCAGCTTCTCTCGGTGCAGAGCAGACTCTGGGCATGCAGGCTTCAGCAGCTGCCCCGCGGCATGCGGGATCTCAGCTCCCAGACCAGGGATGGAAACCCCTGTCCCCTGCATTAAGCAGGTGGATTCTTAACCACTGGACCTCTCGGGAAGTCCGGCTTCCCTATTCTTGTTCATCCCTCCCACTATATTAGCCTCCTTCCACCAACCCTCACGCCTTTGGCACACACCACTTCAAAGGCCTGCCTCTAATACCCGCGTCCTCCGCGGAGTCATTTCCTCCACCAGGGGAATGGATCCTGGGAGTTTCCAGAGCATTCTGTCCTCACTCATCTCACTCCCTGCTCATTCTAAAGCAACCTGAGGATGAGACACAGATTCCTTCGCTGTCCCTGTGGGGGCCACATTGGGCCCAGCTCAGATGGTGATCTTTAGGTGGAGACAGACTGGTTTCCAGGTGCCTCAGTGGTAAAGAACCTGCCTGCCAATGCAAGAGAAGCGAGTTTGATCCCTGGGCTAGGAAGATCCCCTGGAGGAGGAAATGGCAACCCACTCCAGTATTCTTGCCTGGAGAATCCCATGGACAGAGGGGCCTGGTAGGTTACAGTCCACGGGGTGACAAAGAGTCGGACACGACTAAACCACAGCAGACTGGCCCAGTGTCCCTGGAGGACAGAACTAGGTCAGATGCATGCGTGTTCCGTGTGAAAAGCGACACGCTAACCACCCACGGTGGTGTGGAGGGGCTGACCCTCAGAGACCACAAATGGCAAGAAGGGAGCGGTTAGCCCATCTGATCGCTGAGGTCCCTTCTGAGTCCCCTCTGAAGTCCCTTCTGTGACTTCCCAACCCCACGGGCCATTAAGCAAGTGGACAGATGCCCACTGGGCGGCAGTCCAGGCCTGGTCAGAGGGCGCTTCCTGTCTGCCTCAGGAGGAGCGGGAGAAAGACAGAGGAGGCCCTGATTCTTCAAGGTTGTGGGCTTCCGCTAGGGGCCTGGACTTGGGCGTTGGGGGTTAGACCTGGGCCCAGATTAACACCCCAGGCAAGCACTGGCCTCAACTGTAATTTGGCCTGAGGGCAACCATCAATCCCACCTGAGCAGTGGAAAGCCTGGCATTGGTGGGAACAAGCCAGAAAAAATGCATTTCCCCCTAAAGACTTGTAAAAAAAAACTCACTGATTTTTTTCCTCTTACCCCAAGCTTTCACAGCTCTAAATATGCCACACTTAGTAATTTTACGAGCAAACTAAGCTATACATCACACAGTTTTATGTTCCTAAATTAACAAAAGGACTTTAAATCTATATGGAGCTCTTAAAAAAAAAAAAGCACTGCATCTATTTTTATTCCCTCACCCCCAAATTCCCTCTTTCTTTCTAATATACACCCCTCATCCGCCAAGTGGCTTCAAAATTTTTGATTGTGTAGCTAGACCATCAAGGAGCGACAATTCCAAGTATGGATGCAGATCTGCTTTGCTGAGTACCCCGTAAGAGCTGAGGCCACTCTCCTTTGGGAAAGGCTATTGGAGGGGCTATTAAAGCCTGACTCCACCCCCCCACCCCCTGCAAACTACAGTATGCTAAGACATTCCCAAGTAGATGAAGAGTTCACGTAGTCCATGTCTACCAGTTCAATCTCACCAAAAACCTAAGAATTAGAAGTCAACAGGTCCCTTCAAGGTCTTCTGACATCCAGGTTCTTAGCTGCAAAGTACGGGGTAGACCAGATGACCAGAGGGGCCCATGTACACTTGATCTTGGAGAGAAGGCAGTATGGTGGGGCTGCTGCATTCACACAGGTCCGTGTCCAAATGACATGGAGCCCTGGACTTGGAACAGAAGTCTGGGTCCAGACACTTCATCCCACGGCTGGCTGTGTCTCTGGGAGCTGGGTGGCCCTGGCCAGCTGCCCTCTGGCTCTCCTCTGCCTCCTGCACAGAAGGAAGCAAACCCTCCCAGCCTCTGCCCCTGCCCCATTCTAGGGCAGGGATCCAGGTATCATAATGACTGCCTGCTCCCAGTGCATAAAAGGAACCTCTCCTGACGCCAAGAGCCAAGAAGATAAGAAGCGGAGGGTCTCCAAAGGGGCTATATCAGATTTCCACCCATGGAGTAAAAGTAACACGTTTAAGGCAAGAAAAAGGCTTAATGAGAACCAAATTGAGCAGGGGCGGGGGGTGGGGGTGGGGGGTGGGAACCAGACCAGGCCCCTCAGAGAAGGGCTGGGCCGCAGCTGGGACAAAAGGGCGCCCCCCCCCCACCCCCCGCGCCCCGCCTGAGAGCCGACAGATGGAGACGTGGCGGCCCCTCCCCACTTCCCAGGGGTATCGGAAGATTAATTAGTGACTGCCTGGAAAGTGCTAGATGGGAGCCGAAACGCCTGTCCCTGCTGAGTTTCTGAGCTGTAAATAAGCAGCTTTCTCAATCACCACTGAAATAGCAATGTTGTCCTTTTATCTGACTCAGATCCCATTAGGCCCAACTTGCCCCCAGAACAGGCTTCGGGTGTTCCAGAGCTGCCCGAAAGCCCTGGGTTTGCTCATGACCCCGCGGCTTCCCACGACGAGCTCTGGACAAGCCAGAGCTGGGCCTGAGCTCTGTCACAGGTGCCAACGGCAGACACCCCCCGCCCCCCAGTTTCAGCTCCTGAGGGGGCCCCCGGGATCAGGCAGCTAGCATCTGGAGGCCCACAGTTCTGACCGGCCCTCACCTCCAGCCGCCTGCCCCAAACCAGGTAAGCAGACCCGGGCTGGCCGCACCCTGGGGCCTTCTGGAAGCAGGCTGGGTGGATGAGAAAGAAAACCAGGCAGCTTCCCACAGGCCACTTGGGCCAAGAGTCCCTTCTCTCAGGCACCGCCACTCCCAGCAGGGGAAGCCCACCATTTCCAAGCCTCTCAAAGGTGGTGCAGAGAAGGACCCAGGCCGGCTGAACCTCAGGGGGCCGCTCTGCTCAGTCCTCAGTCGTGTCCGACCGGTGGCAACCCCATGGACTGTAGCCCACCAGTCTCCCCTGTTCAAGGGATTTTTCAGGCAAAAATACTGGAGTTGGGTTGTCATTTCCTTCTCCAGGGGAGCTTCCCAACCCAGGGATGGAACACACATCTCCTGGACCTCCTGCGTTGTCAGGCAGATTCTTTACCCACTGAGCCATCAGGGAATTTGGGGGTGGGAGGTGGTGCTGAGGGGAGGGAAAATGTTCTGGGGAGACCCGGATTCTCTGAGAGCAGGCTGTGTTGCTTTAGGCCAAGCCCCAAGCCTCTCTGGGCCTCAGTTTCCTCACTGGAGAATCAGGAGTGTCCTTCCCAGCAGTGGACAGTAGGTCCCCAGGGGAAACCAGGGTCACCCAGAGTTCAGCACGGGGCCGGGGTGGGGTCAGCTGACAGCTGAAGAGTCCTCCCTCTGCGAACTCCAGGAACAAGATAAGGGGGCCGGCAGGGCGCCACCGCCAACACCAACGGCCAATTCCCTCCCTCGCTCGTTCAACAAATATTTATTAAGCAGGGACTCTGGAGCCAGGCTGCTCGGGGTCAAAGCCCGGCTGCACCATTCACTGCCCTCGCGGCCTCCACCTCCCATGCCTCAGTCTCTTCAGCTGGCAAATGGGAGAGTGTTAACAGCTGGTACGGAATGCACAGCAGAGAAGCAGTGGCTGCTGCCACCCCTTCATCCTGATTATTTCCATCCCTGTTATCACCACTCTGGCGCTGAATCGAGCAGGAAAGAAACACACAGTCCCCACCTGCATGGAGCTTGCAGTCCGATGAGGCTCAGGAAAGGGGGTAACTGGGCATGCGCGCACACAGAAGGGAATCTCGAGTGGTATTAAGAGACCCCCACCCACCCATCCACCAACCCCAGCTCCCTTGACACACACCTGTGCCTCCTCCTCGTGGCATAGGAGGTATCCTCCTGGACACCAAACCCCCCAAAAGTGAATGAACACCAGAGGCCAGACACTGCGTCACGGGGTGCAAGGGGCCTGTCTGGTCCAAAGATATGAATTCAAGTCCAGCTCAACTGCTAAGAGGCCCTTGTGATTTTCTGCAAATACTTCCACCTTAATAATAATTATTATCATAGCTGTCACTTCTCCGTGTGAACATCACCCCAGGCACTGTCCTCAGTGTCTCGCAAGGATTCCCTCGCTTAATCCCTTATACCAGATGTCAGCACACTTCCCCTGCAAGGGCCAGATAATGGGTGTCAGGTTTGACCGGCCTTGTCCCAGCAAGCCCATTTTGCTGCTGGAGTGGGAAAGCTGCCACAGATAATACACGGAGAAACGGGCCTGGCCGAGTGCCAGGAAACTGTTACTCACCAAGTCAAGTGGTGGGCCACAGAGGGCTGACCCCTGCCTTACATTGACACTGAGGGAGACCCAAGTAGGGATCCCATTTCACAGATGGTAAAATCGAGGCCCAGAGAACTCAAGTCACCTGCTGAAGTCACAGCTCGGGAGAGACAGAGAACTTCAGACCTATGCTGCTGCTCAGCCTCAGTCTTGGCAAACAGGAGGAGCTTCGCCTGATGCCAGCCTGACTGGGAACGAACTGCCCCTCCACACCCGCCTCGCGCCCCAGGGAATGGCTGGATGGTAGGTTCTGGGTCCCGGCTCTCTGCAGTTGCACACTGTGCTGGGATCTGGCCGAGGGGAAGAACGGGGTCCCAGAGGCTCTGGAGCACACGGGGTTGGCCCAGTCCAGGCCCCTCCACCCTGGGCCAGAGGGGTGGGCATCGGTCAGCTTTGCAGTCCAGCTCCTCCATTTCCCAGCTGGGTAAGCTGCCAGCGCCTCTGAGTCTCACCTTCTTCATCTGTGAAATGGGCAGACGACAGCACTCACCTCAGGGGCTGGAATCAGATTTACAGGACAAATTCTGGCAAAGCACTAAGGGAGCCTGAGGCCAATCACAAGAACCAGGTCACTCCTTTTACAGCTCTATCTGCTACTCTAGGATGAGCTGCCTGAAGTCAGGGGAAGCAAAGCCAGTGGACCACAGTTCTCAGTGAAGCCTCTACACTGTGATGGCGAAATTATAAAGTACAAACCCTGGCGAGGAAACCAAAAAAAAAGAAAAAAAGGAGGACACGTGCCCCTCCATAGACCCAGAGGACGTGTGCCCTGACCTCCCCAGGGTCCCGACCTGCAGACCTCACACTCTGCTTCTCAGGGATTCACACCAGCCACGACTCATTTCTCTTAATTGCTCTGGATTTCCTAGCCTGACACTTCCTCCTTTTCTCTCCGAGGCTCCCAGTGTAAATAGAAAATCGGTCACCTGATGAATAAATATGTGCCAGCAGCCACCCAATGGCAGGTGAAGTGGGGTGTAGATTACAAACACCTGTGCTTTAAAGACGCCTTGTACTTAAGAAGATTCATTCTTGCTACAAACGTGTAGTGAATGTCTAAAAGGCGAGACACAGCTCTGGGGGTGGCGCAGGAGGTACAGGGGGGTGGCGGGAGGGCACTGGGAGCCGCCAGCCAGAGCTTGGGCTCAAAGGGCCTTGGCACCGCTCTCCGCCACCCGGGGGTCTTCCTATGAGGGAGCCTGGGGGAGCCTTGGGGAGCGGGCTCTGAGCCTGAGGATTGGGCCCCGGCACCCTTTTATAAACTGGGGATTCCGGTTCTAATTTGGACCGGATCTGGGAAGTGCAGTGCAGAGGTAAGAGAAGTGCTGGGTTTGCATCTCGGCTGTGAAGGAAAAGAGACAGAAGGCAGTGCAGATCCTGAGAAACATGCTTCCTGCGAGAGCGGAGACATCAAGCAAGAGACTAGGACCTGTCAACTCCGGGGAAGGGACCCAGACCAGCCACAAAAAGACTCAGAAAGAGTAAAACGGGCAGCTTCCACCCAGAACTGAGAAGTCCTTCCCACTTTTTTCCTCTTCCAGCCTCCCCCTACTCTACTGACTGGGTGAAGATGTTTGCCCTGGCTCAGATCTCCAAGAGCTGGGTCCTGCCGGTGCCCATCCCCTCCCCTCACGCCCCTCCCAGGGGGATCCGGGAGAGCTGCAGGAGCAACAGCCAAGATGAGGGGGTGGGGGGTGCTTCTGAACAGAGGAATAACCTACCCCGCCCCCCCGAGCTGGCCGCATGCACCTTTTGCCAGGAAAGCAGTTCAGGAGTAAACTGGCAGCCTCTGCAGAATGGTAAAAGCCCCAAGGTGAGAAGCCCAGAAACAGGAGAAGTCCCCTCTTCTCCTTACACACCCCCACCCCTGCAAATCCATGGATGCCCCAACTTCCATAGGAACTGTGTGACAACGCCCAGGGAAGATAAGACTCTCAAACGAAGGAAGGGGAAATAAAAACAGCTCATTCCTAGAACCAGCCGTCACATGCAAACCAGCCTTCCTGACCTGCGGGTCACGTGGCCTGCCTGGGGCAGGCTTGGTGAGTTGCTCCCGACCCCAGGGGACCCTGGAAGGGGGTGACAGTCAGCCAGCCAGCGGGACCCCAGGAATCACCAAGGTTGCCGCCTCCTTGACCAGGAACCCTGGCTTGCCTGCTTCCCTTTAGCCTACATGTAATTATTTTTAGGGTTTCAAAGTCCAAATAAGGTGAACACAAGAGGGGCTCCCCAAACCTCCTGCTGTCACCCCCTCCCCTCTCCTTTGGGCTGCAAGAGCAACTTGCCCCGAAACAGAAAGTTACCGGGCAGACTGCTGTCAGCGCGCAGGAAGGTTAGGGAAACAGGAAGCCACGCCAGCCACCCTCCAGAGCTTCCCCCGGCCCCCTCCTTCGACCTCGGCAGGCACAAAACCTTCCAGGGAATCCCAGGCAGGAAGGGGGGTGTGGGGGTGGGGGCAGGCGCGCCACGCTCACGCGGAGACCGTGCAAGGGGCTGGCTGGAGGCAGAGGAAAATAAGCCCCAGGACTGGGGGCTGGCGGGGGGCGGGGGCGAACGCATGCTACCCGATCAGGGCGGCCTGCAGGAAAGTAACTTCACACCCGGTGCTTAATTCACCTTGGAAGGCTTGAGTGCCCCGGCCGTTCGGTGCGCGGCCACCACGGAACCGGCTCTAGGCAGACAAAAGGAGTGAGACGCGCTACCCGTGGCGGCGGTGCGGCGGGGGCGGCGGGCCGGGTGGGCGCTCCCCGCCGCACGTAGCGCACACACCGCCGGCTGAACCGCAGCTGGAGCAGCCGGGGCCGCGCGCTCTCCCCGGTCTGCTGGGAGCTCGGCGGACCCATCGCCCCGACCCAGGCCGGGGGCGGGGGGGGGGCAGTGGGCGCTGGGATCTGGAGGAGTAGGTTAGGGTGGGGGTCCGGGGCGCGCCGGCGCCGCGCGGGACCCGGGGAGGCGCACAGAGCTCGCTTACCTGGTAAGTAATACAGAGGCGGCTTCAATCCAAACATGATTCAGATTAGAATTCCATAGTGGCCAGAGAGGGATGAAGAAGGAAAAAAAAAAAAAATTAAAACCCAGCGAAGAAACCAAAAGCGCCGTCCGAGCCACGGCGCTCAAAAATGTCCAAAACAATAAAATTAAGCCAGAAGAGCGATTCCGACGGCGGCGGAGGGTAAAAAAATCTTTTTTTCTGTTCCTTCCTAAAATGATCAAAAGCCTCTCTCTCCGGCCAGCAACCGGGCAGTTTCGGCCACCTTGGCCCTGGCAGATCCACAATGAGGTAATTGACGACCAAGGACGGGCCGGAGCCTCCACGGCTGCCCGGTGTCTTCGCCGCGTGTGTATTTTCTGCCTTTTGGACTTGAGATGCAAATAAAAGAAGGAGGGGGGCGCACGGCGGAGGGAAGCAGGCGGGAGAGAGGAGAGGAGCGCGAGAAAAATAAAGGGGGGAGGTGAGGGTGAGGAAATTGGGGGGTTAAGATCTTCAGGGATTACTCATTTGAAAGAAAAAAGAGAGAGAGAGAGAAGCAGCCCCCAAGACGTGCGAGTAGCAATCTCTCCTCCATTCAGCCATTTGAATGTCAAGGGCGAGGGTCAAGGGACCTGTTTCCAACAGGGTTTCACGTTCAGAACCAGAAGGAAAAAGGAAGGGGGGGTGGCGGGAGGGGGGTATCTCTTGTTGCCAAGGAGAAATCGGCTTTGTTTTCGTTTCCCCTTAGCTACTGGGTGAGGAGGGGCGGGGTGGGGGGGGGCGGGAGAGAAGAGGAGGGGGCGAACGGGGAGGAGAGAGGAGAAAATTAATACCCAAACAGCCAAGAAGTACCGAGGGGGAGATTTCTTCTCGTAAATAAAAGAGGCAGCGACTGCAAACAAGTCTTGGGCAGGAGAAAGCAGGCCGAGGAGCCGGTTCCCCTCCCCCCTTGCCACGAACCCCCCCTCCCTTTTTTTTTTTTTTTTGGGTTATCTCCCTGGCCCGGCGTCCCACCACTGACTCAGAGAGCAGGGTTGGGGGAAGGAGGAGAAAGAACTCGGCGGGGGCTCGGGCGCCCGGGCAGAAGGAGCAGGAGGAAGGCGAGCGGGCAGGCGAGAGCGCGCGGCGGTGGAGAGCCCTCGATCAATTTTCATGCAAGAATCATTATCGGTAAATTGGAAAGCTGGCTGCCTGACAGCAGATTTGTCTCCCCTAATGAAAGCGAAAGGGTAGGGGCGCAGCGGCGGCGGCTCCTTCCGTCTCTACGCGGCATCTTCCGAGAGCTCCATGCTCCGCAGGGCGATAATAATAGTTTCACTTGCGAGCTTCCCCCCGCGCGGCGGCTGCCGCGCTGGGCAGCAGATCCATGCGAACCGGGATCGGGGCGCAGACAACTGGGCTCCCCTCTCCAAACGCGGGGAGGGTGCTGCTGCTGACGGCGGGGTGCTCTCCTCTGCCCCAAAGCGGGGGCCTCTTGCAAACTGTGGGCGGCTGCGGGCGCCGCGGGTCCCCCCTCCGGCTGCCCAACTCCGCGCTCTGGCCGCCCGCCCGCCCGCCCGTCCTCCCCACCCACGTCTGACAGCTGCGGGAGCGGGGAGTTCACCCGCCGCTGGGGCATGGGAGGAGGATTCCCAAATCGTGCCCTGGTAGCTCGGGCCCGCCTTTTGTGAAACCCACACGGGGCTGCGGAAATACACCGGCCCGACCCGGGCTGAGCTCCTAAGGCCAGTGGCTCCTTTCTCTCCTTTACCTCTCACCCTTCACCCCCACCCCTTAAAAATCCCTGTTGCAAGTGTAATCAAATGCTTGATACCATCTCCCACACTCTCCCTGCACTGGCGCATTATCAGATCTGGGAAGGCATGCTTCCAGGCAAATAGACCTAATAAATGCTATTACTGGGATTCTGCAAGCCCCGGCTGCACCATAGTAACGAGAGCCCTGGCTAATTTGGTTTAAGAAAACGACCAACTGCACAGAGTGTGTATGAGTGAGTGTGGAGCCTGTATCCCTCCTCCCCACCCGCCTCCCTTTCACACCAGCTCAAGAAGGCCCCATGTGATAATTCCCCAAATCGAAGGGGAAAAAACCCTGCCGCCAAACCACATCCTGTGCGCTCATTGTCCAGCCCAGCGCTTTTAAAGAGACAGGATCCATTTACCCACGCCCCCCCCCCCCCGCCCCGGCCCGCGCCCAACACACACACTTAAACGCTTGCCGCAAAGCCGCCTCTTGATGTGACAATTTATTTTCAAGCCCTTTTACCTTCTGAAGGCCCCCCTCGGTGGCACTGTCAACCGGAATCGCGACTTGGTAACACTAAGGGGTCACCTTTTGACCCCAGATACAATCACCTTGGTTTGAGGAACGGACCTGAGCCTGCAGGTACGCACTGGCGGGCCACTGCGGGTCACGACAGGCTTGGGTCCCTGCCAACGCTTTCCAGCCGCTGCGTAAATCAAGGGTCCCCAGCGGCAGCACCCCGCCCCCAGCCCCCGGCTCCCCGCTAAACGCGGTGGCTTAGTGTGACAATTGGACTCCCGGAATATGATCCTCTACAGAAGGGCTCCTAAGGGCGAACTGGAGGAGGTGGGCGGACCTCGCGTGCTTCTGACCCCTCTCTGCAACTCTCCCCCATCACTACGCCCACCCCGCCAGAAAATCTTAAATGGGCTGGGCGGAGCGCCGGCGGCCGAGGGAGGGGTGGCGCTCCTCCCCGCCGCCGCCAACGGCTGAGTGGGTGCAGCGCGCTGCGGCTGCCTTCTCAGCCGGCTGGGCCGCCGGGGCTGCGAGCAGCCTCTTTGAGCCCCCCAGTCCCTGTGGCGCCCCCCATCCCCCACCGCGGCGTCCCCCCCCCCCGCCCCCTCCGCCGGCGGCCGGGCTCGCGCGGGCACCCGGGAGGGCGCCGAGGCTGCTGACCTGGAGGAAACCGGCCGCGCGGGGCCGCCGGCGCCCGCCGCCAGCATCTGGCCGCTCCGCCCCGCGCTGACCCGAGAGGTCGCGCCCAGCCCTCGGCGGCGGCGGCCCTTTGTTTCCGGGGCTGCGTGGCGGCGCGCTCCGTGCTCCCCCGCGCCTCCCCCTGCGTCCGCCGTCGCTGGCGGCCCAGCGAGGGAGACAAGGCCTGGGCCCGGCAGGGTCGGGTCCAGCACCTGCCCGCCCGACCCGGCCCGGCCTCTGCTTCAGTCCCCGCTTTTGCCTCCCACCCCTGTGTCATGCGCATACTTGATCATCTGCGCCCCTCTGGGAATGAGGGGGCCCAAGGCGCGCATGGAACAGCTCAGTCAAGCTGCTGCCCACCCCCATGACCCCTCATAAACTCGGAAAATTTCTGATTCTACTTGGGGTAAGGGGGAAGAAATAAAACTCTTTTTCAAGGACCCTAAACTATCAGTTTCTGTTGTCATTCTTTTATTGGGTTTTAATTCTCCAGGATTACACGAACAACAGTAGTAATTAATACTAAACCTTCCTCTACTGTATATGCTAATGGCAGGAGCCATAAAAATTAATTTGCAAACATGTCATTACACAATAGCGGTACAGGCAATAAACGTGTAATTATGGGCCAATCACAGGCAGGGTACAGAGGCAGGGATGCTCCCCCAATCTGCTGGGCGCCCCCCTCCCCTGCTAAAGTGGAGAAGAGGGTGCCAGAGAGAAGCCTGCCTTCTGGAAGCCACCTGTGGAGAATGCTCCCAGACTGGGGGATGGCACCGGGGGTCTTCAGTCTTGAGTTTTAAGGGCCTGGCTTCTATACAAGACCCCTTGGAGACAGCCACTCCAGGGCCTATAGAGACTGAGATGGTGGGAGGGAGAGGCATGCTGGAGACCTGAAGAGCTCCCTGGCCTGTCTTGATGGTGGTCGGGGAGCAGAAGAGGAGACCCTGACCGAACCCCCACCCTGTGGGGTGCACAGCTTATTTCTGCCTCCGAATCAAAAGGCAAACATCCCCCCCACCCCCGCCCCCAATAAGTATTTGAATTCCTGCATCAGACTATCTCAAAATGCTGGGGCCAAGCTCACATTGCTCTTAGCCACTCCCTGGGGCAGGAGGTAAGCTGTAAGATTCTAGTGATACCCTCAGCCTCCCTTGGCCCTGGGCCTGGGTGGCTCAAAATGGGTGAGTGACATTTCCTGGTGACAGGGACATTTGTAAGGGAGGAAAATATGAGATCTACCATGGGAGGGTGGCTGCACCACAGCTCCCAACCTGATGCCAAAACAGCTGAAAAATATAAAGCAACCCCTGCCATGCCAAGCAGCCCGCTTAACGGGCGGCCTCTCCACTGAATGGCTCGGTTGTTTGCCATAATGGGGCTGAACAGGGAGCTGGAAGGCTCTTCCCTTTCCCACCGGCCCTTGTGGCTTGGCTGTCGTTTTTTGGAACCCATCACTAAGGCCATTCATCTCCAAGGGACTCACCCCTCCTCGGACGGTGTCCATGGCATGGCTGGGCGGTGGGAGGGGCGGCCCGCCTGGGCCACACCTGAACCAGCTGCCAGGTGCCCAGGTGAGAAGGACCGCCTTCTTCTGGGGGCCTTAGCTCTGCAGGACTCTCTGCAAGGATGGGGGCCTGTCTCCACCCCCTCTCCTCTCTTGGGGCCTCTCCTGCTGCTATCCCAGCTCACCTCTGAGCAAGAGTCAGGCGTTTATAGAAAAGAGGCAGCAGGCGGTGCAGGCTGAGCCTCCAGGCTCCCCTTTTTACAGCTGGGGCCACCGCAGGGCAAACCTGTCCACGCAACCAGCCCACCTGGGGTCAGAGGGAAGCCTCAGGCATGCCCTGGGCCCAGCGGAAAGAAAAGCGCTTCATCCCTCAATGGGGTTGGCTGCTTCTTGGAGACGGCGCCAAGTCCACCAGACAACACCCCGCCTTCCGGCCACCAAAGACTCGGGGGTGCCCTCCTTACCACTCTCCCCAGCTGCACCGTCAAACGGAGGGACCCCAGCCTCCCTCTAGCAGGGCGGCAGCTGCCACAGAGTAGAGACAGCCTCTCTGGCCAAGAGTGTCAGCTGCATGCGGTAAAGATAGCTCCCAGCACGTGCTGAGAACAGTGAGGCCGCAGAGGGGTCTAGGGCGCGCCACAACCAGCGGGATGTCCGGCTCCCGACCGCAGGGCTCACGGCTTCTGTGTGCCCACTGGCACTCTGGTGGCTGCCCAGGCCAGGCTGCGACCTCGCCTTCTGGAGGGGGCACTGCTCCCCAGGGACTCCAGGGAAGGGAGGTGAGGGAAGGCCATGGTGCTCACCTGAAATGCCCCTCTGGTCTGCCCCCTCCCCCCAATTCCCTCCCTGGAATAATCATGCCAGCTGATATTTCCTGAGCACTCAGTCAGTGCCAGTTGCTGTTCTAAGCGCTTTTCACGGATAATTCATTGGATCCTCATGACAACTGTGTTCAAGGTCACCCTTAAGAGCTCCATTTTCTAGATGAGGCCCAGAGAGGTCAAGTGTCTCATCAAAGGACACACAGCCAGGAAGTGGCAGAGCTGGGGTTTGAGGCTGAGCTAGTTCCAGAGTCCATGTCCATAACCTTGGAGTCGGACAGACCAGAGTTCAGATTCCAGCTGGGCCCCACCCACCGTGCGTGCCCTCAGGCAGTGATGTCACCCTTTGAGCCTCAGTTGCCTCACCTGGAAAATGGGGTGAAATCACCGCTTGCAATCTAGGAAGGTGCAGCTGGTAACCACACAGGTGCCTGGCACAGAGTAAGGACTCCATAAAGAGAGCTGGAAATTTGTGTTTTGAGTAATAGCAGTTAACCACAGACGAGCCTCACGACACCCAGGACTGCCCTGCTGTGTGCTTTGCTAAGGGCATTATGTAATCTGGGAGGGCAGACCCACAGTGACCATCACCCCTATCTGTACATGAGCACACTGAGGCCCCAAGAGGTGAAGTCACTCACCCAAGGGTACCCAGCGTGTGGACACACCCGCTTTCTCCCTCCGTCCAGTCTGTTCCTTAGGTAAGTGAACAGGTGTGAAAGTTCAGTCTCAAGAGAAGCAAGGCGGAGGCTAGAAGAGAAAACGAGAACTTCCAGCCCGTCAAGGTCATGTCTGTAAACCCAGGTTTTGCTTCCATCTCGGCCTGGCACGCTTACTTTTGCTTTCCCATGACTCCAGGCTCCCCACCCACGGAGTGCCATCCCCTCTTAGGGGTCTAACTGGGTCCCCCACGGCCTCCTCCATCGGCCCCTGTGTGATGGGCTCAACGGTGTCCTGCCAAAATATATATGCACCTGCAACCATGAATCTGACCTTAATTGAAAAAGGAGTCTGTGCGGGTGTCATTAAGTTCAGGATCCTGAGTTGAAATCATTCTGAATCATCAGGGCTGGCCCTAAACCCAACGGCCAGTATCCAGAAATACAAACAGACACGAGAGAAGACACACGGCAAGAGGCCCCTTGAAGACAGTGGCAGAGGCTGGAGGGACGCGGCCACAGGCTGAGAAGTGGCTGGAGCCACAGGAGCTGGAAGAGGCAGGGGGGCCCTCCCTGAGAGCATCTATAGGGAGTGCAGTGGCCCTCCTGACGCCTCTATTTCAGATTTCTGGCCTCTGGAACTGGGAGATAACACATCTCTGAGGTTTCGAGCCACCCAGTTTGGGGTACTTTGTTACAGCAGCCACAGGAAACTCACACATCTTGTCACTTCTGTGAAAATGGAATGCCCTCTTGTCCTGCCAAGCAGGGGAGGCCGTGGGCCGTGTCCAGCGCTGGACACTGCAGGCCTTGGGCCAGCTAGGTCACTCTCTCCTGCAGGCCTGCAGCAAGGGCTGGGAGGAAGATGAAATGTCTAGGGCCCGTGGGCAGGTGTGCGCTCCGGCCGCCTGTGCTCCGTGAAAGCGGAGTTCAACCCCTGTTGGCTGGGGGCCTTCTCGGTGACCTGCCTGCCCTCCTGCCTCTCCCCCACCGGCAACACACATTTGTTGGCTGGTGTTTGGGCAGCAGCCTGGTCTGCAGGAGATCATCGAGGATGGCTATCTGCCCGGGAAATGGTCAGCTGGCCAGCCTTGCCCGATCAGCCTATAAACTGAGGGCTCTGCCGGCCTCGAACATCCTGGCCGGCCCCACGAGGCTCAGGGTAACAACTGCAACAAACAACAGGGAACCTGGCGCCTGGTTTTTCACCAAACCCGTTTCCCTTTTCTCTTGGGCTCATACCCAGCCTACATCTCTCAACCTGCCACGCAGAGGTGTGGGGTCAGGTGACCACACTCTGGCAAAGAGAATGTGGTGGAAGTAGTGACTCCCCATCTCCAGGCCCAGCACAGAAGTGCCTCTGTGCTCCCCTTCTGGGTCTGCTCACCAGACGCCAGCTCCCAGGACACAGAAGACAAGGCGCCTCCATCACACCCCGGAATGTTGTGGAGGTGGAGGTCCCAGCCTCCCCCCCGCACCCACCGCCCACACCGATTATACGGTATGTTGGCACGTGATGAAGAAATTTCTACTGTGGAACTTCTACTGGGGAGTGTGTATAGAGGGCATGATGTGAGGAGCCACTTAGCTCTCAGCGGCTCTTCGTTAGAGCAGCTAAGGTTAGCGATAAACACGTACAAATAAGGAGTACATCTCCTTTACGGGTATTTACTTAATGACCAGCACTGCATTGGATGCTTTAAATACGTTCTCTCACGTCATCCTCACAGTAAAAGTAAATCTATCATTGCTCCTAGCTTTCAGATGAACAAACTGAGGTCCAGAGACATGTCCTGCCCAAGGCCACACAGCCAGTAAGAGGGAAATCTGCTTCAAACCCAGATCCTGTATGTTCAACTGCTCTCTCTGCCATCCCCCTCAACTTTCTTTAGCAGGATCTGGCAAAGGGGCTTAAATCCCCCCTTTTAATGAAAAGTCAAGCAAGCAGACAAACAGGATAACGCTGCACGCTACTGTCTACACACAGAACTGTGCACCTGACCTTCAGGTTGGGGCTGCCGGGCAAGCTCGGGCTTTGGGAGCTCGTTTCAAGACGTCTGCTGTGCTGTGTGTGATGTGATGGCGCCAAAGTGCTTCCTCCCCGCGGGCTGCACGGAGGATGCCAGAGAAATCAGACAGATGCTGCATCTGGGGCTGCGGGGGCCACACACCTCCCCTCTGAGGGGCGACCCTCACCTGTCCCTGTGCGCCCCCCTGCCCCAGGCTACAGACGGGCCTCTTCTGGAGGTGGTCTATCATTAGTCTCAGACAGCTCTGGTTGTCAACGTCCAACTCCGTGCAGAGCCAGCAAGCCCAGGGCTGGCAAGCGGCTGTTGAAAAGCAGGGAGGAAGGTCCGGGGTGGGGTGGGGGGAGGAGGGAACACGTGGGGGTCAGGCCTGGAGGCCCCTGGTGTGGACAGGGCGACAGCCATGTGACCATCTGCTCAGATCCTGCTCCGGGCACCATGCCGCTCAGCTGCCTGGGGGCAGGCTGACAAGGCTTTCTTCTCCCCACCAGTGTCTGCCCACCAGGGACCAGGCAAGAGCCTGTTCAAGGGAAAAAGGCATTTGTGAACAGCCCTTCCCGCTGCCTGCTGCTGGCATCTGCCGGGCAGGGAGTCACTGCTGGGACGTAATTACCCGCCTCCGGATGACACATGGATCTGCCTGTCTACCCCTGGGCCTGAGTGCTGCGGGTCGGTGTAGCCCTCTGGCCGACACGATGTGGTTCTTAAGAGGCAGCTTTGTGCCTGCTCTTCCTCATGCTGGGCACAGCTCTTGAGGGGAGCCCTGGCCCCTCTTTTATTATTTTCTGCCTATACCTTGCAAAAAACCCCTGCCTCCGGTGTGTGTATGGGGGTGGGGGGCCTGCCACTTCCTTTCCCTGCAGCACCTCCCCTGCCCACGGTCTCTCTACTGTGTCCCCCAAGACCTGAGCTGTCCTTTCTTTATCCTCCAATGGGTCATGCCTGAACTCAGGGGACTCCTGACTTGTCCCCAACAAGACAGTGTCTCCCTAGAGAACAGCTCTTCTGTTGGTCCGTTTTCAAAGCATGCATGTGATGTGACTGACATTTGGGGACAGATCATTCCTTCTTGTGGGGGCCACCCTGTGCATTGTAGGTTATTTAGCAGCACCCCCCTGGATGCCAATGGCACACCCTGGTTGTGACAATGAAAATGTCCCCAGAAGTGGCCAAATCTGCACACACACACACCCCTGGGGGGTACAAAAGTTGCCCTGACTGAGAGTCGTTCATGTAGTATAAACCAGGAATTCCCTGGTTGTTCACGGGCTCCCACTGCTGGGGGCCCAGGTTCAATCCCTTGTGGGGGAACTAAGATCTTGAAAACTACATAGAACAGCCAAAAAAAAAAAAAAAAAAGGATCCAGCCATGACTCCAACTGACCTGATTTTTAGACTTGGCACTACCACTGGCCTTGGGTAAACAAGGGCCCCCTTCTTGGCCCCAATTTTAGCACACAAAACTAGAGGGCCTGAATGGGGATGCTATGGTCTTTCAGCTGACATGAAGAAGATTTTCTGAGGCTGCACAGAACCAATGGTTCCAAAGTAGAGATGAGCTTCGGATTCAAGAAACAGGGTCATAAGGAAAGAAATCCAGTGATGTCACAGTGTTCAATCAGAGAAAAGGAGAGAGTAGCCAAAATGTCAGGTGGGCAACCCCGAAGCCTTGTGGCCTTTTCTCCACAGTCCTCTTTCTCTCTGACTTATACAAATCCTGCCCTGAAATAAAAGGTTCTTGCTATCAGTCACTCACACTCTAGTACGATTCAGCTCCACCTCTACTATCATCACAGAACCAAGACTGTGGCCCCAGCGGGAGCCATCTCATGGCTAACTGGAACAGCTGAAGCATGTATTTGGGAAAGGCAGGGCAAAAGAGCCATTCTGCCCACTTGGGTTTAAACTGTGGTTTCAATTTCATAACATCATATGAGGAGGTGAACTTCCGGGTGCCCAGTCCGTTTCAACAGCTGCCGTGGGGGAGAAAACAGCATCAGTCAAGAGCTGGGGTCGGAAGAAGTTGTGTGGCTTGGATGAACCGTGATACGGAGCCCAGTCCTGCAGAACCGCCAACAACCCAGGCGTGGGGTGGCCAGCCCCCTAGACTTCACAGGATCACCTTCTTGACAGCACCTGGCAGTCACCAGCTTGGGCTATGCTGAACAGAGCACCGAGGCCAGGACATTCTCAGTTGGTGACCACAATCCTGACCCATGTGTCTCAAAGACAGGATTTCCGGTTGTTTGTGAGGGTGGATGATCCCAGAAGCAGCTCTGCTTCAGCTTTGGGCTGGGAGGCAGGGTGACTGTTCCCGGTGTGTGTGGGGTGGGGAGCATTACACCTGTTTCATCCCATACAGTGGGAGCCACATGGGCTCGGGAGAGGCCGCCGGGTCCAAGTGCAGTTCTACCCTGTGGCAGGTATAGGACGGCTGTGGCCTTCTCTGGCCTTCAGTCTCCTCCTCGGACTAAGTGATCCCCCAGGCCTTCCAGCTCTGCGAGCCCATGATTAATAAAACTCAGACGCACCATCTGCTCACTCTGACATTTAAGAAACAGAACAGGTTTCCAAAGAGAAAGCTGCCCCGTGCAGCTTGCTTTTCCTCCTTCGCCTGCTGATCGAGCGCGGGTTCACACCCTCCCCGCATCCCAGCCCTGACTTGAAAAAAATCTCAGACACACACACACACACATACACACAGTCACACACAGAGCTGTCTCTCTCGTTCCTCCCTGCAGGACTAGCTGACGCCCTGGTCAAACTCAAGAGCTCCCTAGGCCCTGCACCTGGTATATAACGCCTTCTTCGGCTGGAGGGAGAGATGTGCATCTTGGCGGCACAGCCCCAAACTTCACAACTCAGGTGGCGCTGACTCATCTTTCCTGCTGGTTCAGCTCCTCCTCGGCGCTGGCGAGTGAAAAGTGCTGACCCCCTTCACAGATGGGGAAACTGAGCTGGAGACGGCAGGGTAGCCCCAAGGGCACAAGGGTGACAGGTAGGGCGGCAGGGGCGGAGTCCGTGCGTGTCAAATGTCTCTGTCCCGACTTGTCACACAGGACACCCCGAGGCTCTGTCCTGGGGATGCCCATCCCTGTCCAGGGAGGCCTGGTCTCTAAACAAACGGGTCTCAGGTCCACTCTGCCGCCAGAGACTCGGGACATGGACCCTCTGGCTAGGCCCGTGGCCCTCCCACATCCACCGAGTGGCCTATGACCGAGGGGGTCAGAAGCCAGGCCGAGAGTGGGCGGGGGACCGGGGGCAACGCAGCCCAGCCAAGCTCAAGAGCCAAGCTCAGGTAGCTGAGCTGAGGGCCCGGTCAGGCCGGGGCGGCTGAGTGGCAGCCAGGTGTCCCGACGGGCCTCCCCTGCGGCCTCCTCCCACTGCCCAGGCACTCCGCTCTCAGCCGGCGGCTGCGCCTGGCCGCCTGCTGCTGCTGCCCTGACTGCTCAGGATACAGTGCCGGCCGCTCCTGGCCACACCAGGCAGAGCACAGACCTCACTCCTGTCCTCTGTCCCTGCCGCGTCCACCGCTCCCCTTACCCCGCTGTGTGGAGAAGTGGCCTGGACTTCCTGTTTCTCACAATGGCCAATAAAATCAACCCAGGGAGCCAGATAAAAATATCCCTCCAGCTTCTCAAGGGCACTGGGCCAAAAGGGACAGGGAAACTGGAGTCCCCAGAGCTGGCCTGGCACAGACGCCCTGCTGGCCCCAGGGGATCCTGTGAAACCTGCACTTAGGTCTTCATGGCCTTGAAGGTCAAGGGGGACTGAGTGCAAAGCCTGGGTTCTCTGGATGAGCTGGGGGCCTAAGCCAGGTTCCCAGGTGGCACTAGTGGTGAACAGCCCACCTGCCAATGCAGGAGACATAAGAGACGTGGGCTCAGTCCCTGAGACGGGAAGGTCCCCTGGAGAAAGACATGGCAACCCACTCCAGTATTCTTGCCTGGAGGATCCCACGGACAGAGGAGCCTGGTGGGCTACAGTCCATGGGGTCGCAAAGAGTCATGAGACTTAGCATGCATGCACTGGAGTACAACCCACTCAGCGTGAGAGTGAAGGGGGTGCCTGCCAGCCCTTGTGCAGAAGCACAGCCAGGCTAAAGTCAGGTGCTGCCCTGGGAACATCAAGTCCTGGACTAGATTAAGAAGGCGTCAAAGCGGTCATGTCTCTTAAGTACCTGCCAGAAACAAATACACATCCTCCTGAAGGATAGTACCTTCAATCTATACCTGCCAATTTAAAAAATATATAAAAATATATTAAAAAATATATAATGACCAGCACACTGTCGAAGATAACCAGGCACCCAGGAAGTACACGCTTCCTGGTTGAGAGTCAGCAGCTACAACGGCTGACAGAAGCTGATCCACAGTGACTCCAGAGGGTTGGAATTTTCACAGCCTAGACGGCTCTGCCGGCTCCGATCAGGAGAGAATAGACAGGCCCGAAGGGACGTGCAGAGGACCGGAAACCATAACAAGGGAAGAGCCACAGCCTAACATCACGCCAGGATGCAGCCCCAAACGAGGGCAAGGATGCTCCCTGCTTGTCACTATCTCCTGGGAACCATGCCTGACCCCCAGCAGGAGTTCAGTAGCTCCCTGTGGACTCGTGAGGACCTGAGACCTGCAGGGAGGCGAGCGTGGGGGCAATCTGCCTCTTCCAGGTAAATCTGGTGAATCATTCTAGTCAGTGAGCAAATAGGTGAGAGGAGGTGATTAATCCTCAATTTCCCTCCACTGTGACATTTCTCTGTGTGAAGGTAGGCGCTCATGAAAAAAAAAAAAACAAACTCAGCCACAGAGCGGCCTCCACAGCGGAAAAAAAACAACCCAGAGGTGTAATGGCTGCTGCAAAAAAACTGAATCCTTCAGGCCAAAACAAGCAAGCCCCCACCGCTATAATTTCGAGTTATCCGTTCTTTATTACAATTCCTGGCCTTGGCTCTCAAAGCATCTACCAGGGAATCTTTCTGTGGGGGCAATTTTGGTGCCTGCAATTAGCTGAACAGGCATCTTTTGTCCCCGCTAAAGCACTCAATTGCAGGTGTAATTAGGTTCCCTCACCCCTGAAATCTGCAGAGAGCCGCCCGCCTTGACTAACTGCACCCACAATTAAGTGCTTACGGGCATGTGGCTGGAGCCGGCAAACATGTGCACGCAGCTAATAGCAGGGGCACCGAGCAGCCTTTCAAAAATAGACACTGTGTTGGAGAGATCCAGCCTCTTTCCATTTGTTGTTCAAACGGCTTTGTCCAGCTGGGAATAATGAGAAAAGACAAACACGCCAATTAGGCTAGGTCCATACATAAATAAACCGCACAGCTCCTTAATTAAGCCACTTACAGGAGTGGGCAAGGCCGGGAGAGGAAAGGGGCAAGAGAGCCACGGCCCTGCGGGGCCAGCACCCAGCCCGGGGCCTGGATGCCATTTGGGCCAAGATGGCGGAGCCAAGAGGGAGGCCTCCATCCATCCATCACGAGAGGCTCCTGACCACTCCAGGAGAGGGATGCTGGTGGGGGTGGGGCAGGCTTGGGGGCTGGAGGAGGGTTGTGGGGCTGGGGAGGGGTCTCCAGCCGATCCCCAGGGCAAGAGGGAGGCAGGAGCCAGGGAAGGGACTAAAGGAGACTGGAATCCCACCAGCAGCGGACGCCAGCATGGGACTGGCCCTCCTTTGCCCTCTTCCACGAGCTGGCCTGGCCTGGCACACGACCTCTTTCCTGAAAGCAGGCACACCTGCTCTCCGCCCCACCGCCTCTTCCCTGGGCCCCGGAAGAGTCGTGAAGTCCAAAATCAAATCTGCTTCCCAAGGCCAGCTCGTTTGAGGCCTTCGGTGGACGACACCCAGGCCCTGGCCCAGCCTCCCCAGCTACAAACTGGACCCTGGCTATGGTTCAAGACAAAGTAAGGACACTTGCGACCAGCGCTGAGGCCTGCCGGGGGTGGGGGGGCGCGGTGGGGAGGGAAATGGCTGTTGGTGGCGGTGGGCAATTCCGTATCTCAGGCCCCACCGTCAGTGCCAGCCCTGCTGCACACTTCCTCGCTCCCTGCCACGCTGCTGGATTGCTTCTCAACAATAAAACCTAGCAGATTACAGTCGCTGTAATCAGGCAAGGGAGCAAAGCTTCCCGCTCCCCCAGCAGTGCCACTGAAAGCCATTTGCCTTTTGCAGAGCTCAGCAGTCCCGGCTGGAAGCAAAGGGCAAAGGCAATATTTAGATAATTAAAAACCCATTGCTGATGGGCCAGCCGGGTGGCGACAGGTGGCTTTGGGGTGGACCAGCAATGGTTCAGAATGGCCAGCATGCCTTCTCTCCTCCCCTTGCAGCTATGGTTAAAGGAGACGAGAGGTCTGGGAGGCAGGCAGGTGACCACTGGGAAATTCCACCCCAAGAAGAAGTGGGCTCAAGCCTGGACTCTGCTCCAGAGTGCCTGCAAGACTGGGGCGGGGCCGTGCCTTCGCTTCACCTCTGTTCCAGCCACACGGGCCAGCCTGGACTCTTCCTGCCTCGGGGCCTTCGCACTGGCTGTGCTGGCTGCCTGGAACTCTCCTCCCCCAGCCAGACACATAGCCTCCCTGCCCCCGTCAAGTGTCACCTTCTCAGGAAGGCCCATCCTGGCTGCACGCCGCCCTCCCCGGTCGCTCCGTGCTCTCACTCGACTGCGGGGTTTCTGCGGCGCTTCACCCCTTGACTCACACCTGACATTTCTGGCATCTTGTTCCGTCTTTTTTTATGGGACTCAGATCTAGCATCCCCACCACCACTTCAGCGGTGCCTGGTGTGGTGGCTGGTGCTTGGGACTCAGTTCTGAATAAGTGAATGAATGAACAATGCCCAGGTTGGATACAAAGCAACCCAGGGCGCTGCCTCAGAAGGAGGGCTGGGCTGGAGACTAGGCAGGGAATGTACTGTGGAGGCTTCCGGGCAGAGGGGGAGTGTCCCTCCCCAAGTGAGCTGGAGTCAGAAGGCGTCCCTGGCCTCTGCCCTCCCCCAGGTCTGCAGCCCCAGGCAGCAGAGGAGACCACAGGCCAATGTGGCCGGTGTCTCCTCGTTTAGCTTTTGAATTTTTAAAGATCGACTTGGCGCCAAGAATCACTGAGCTCCTAGGAGCGAGCCGCGTGCCTCTGTCTGACCCTCTCCTGCCCTTCACTCCTCTCGGCCGGTGCCTGTGAAAATCGCAATCGAGATCGCTGTTCTTCACAATGGCCAGGCCTCGACGATCCGTCGTCATGGGGACAGTGGGAGCAGGGACCACCGCAGCACACAGAGAGCCCGCGGCCCCATCTCAGGCCCCGGCTCCTTTGCCCAGCAAACACCACCCGCAGCTGCTGCGGGGCCCCCCGAAGGGCAGGTTGGAGTTTCCTCCCTTCTTTGTCCCCCACTGCACCCCGGCTTTAAGGGGTCTTCCCAGGACAGGTGACGGGCAGAGGCCTCTTCTCGCCCCACTTGCTGGGATGGGCCCTGCGGATGGCATCGGGGGCACACTGGCTGCTTCGGACCCTGTGGTCTCCCGCTTCTCCAAACTTCGAGAGTGCGTGCCCCAGGCACAGTGTAGTCCTCACCTCACCACCCCCACCGCAACAGGTCTGGGAGTTTCTGGAGCCTTCCCGATCGAGTCTGACCAGCGGCTGCGTCTGTCACGCCTGCTTTTCCATGGAGGCCCCAGAGCCCCCAACCTGTCCCCCAGCCCCTGCTTGGTTGGGTTGGATCGTGTCTCGAATGCAGAAACAGGTGAAAGATACCCATTCCGGGCAAGGGAGCGTCCTGGGGCAATGGTGGGAGTCCAGGGGCCCAGTGGCCCGGGTCGGCACCCACCTGTCACTCATGGCCCCTGACTTCTCTCCACGTCCGGCTCCTCGCACCACTGAATACGGATACAAGCGTAGAACACCCCAGCCCCCACCCCATGCACCCTGTTATCTCCGAGATGTGATTAATGTCCCCACCCAAGGTTGGGCAGGGACCGCCAGAGCATATGTGCTTGCCAAGTGGCAGACACTGTGGGAATGGAGGAGGCTTCAGGAAGGGCCCTCGCCTCTTCCCACCCTTGGAGCCAGCTTCACCGTAAGTTCACTGAACGGGTTCTGCTTCCCCTTTCCGAAGGAGTCTTCATCTCAGCCTGAGCATCGGCATACTTCCCTAAAGGAGACAAGCCCGCGGGGCCCTGCGGAGAACTCGGAGCGTCCTGGCCTTTGGCCAAACCCACAGAAGCTTGGCCGGTGACCTGGCCAGTTCTCCTAATCCCCAGGCAGTTGCCAGCCTCCCTGTTTGGGACGCTTCCCCTTACATGTCCCCTCCACTTTCCCCCCTGTGTCCCCTTCTCGGGGCCCTCAAGGCCTGCGTGCTCGTGGCCGTCTCCAGACACCTCTGTCCTGAGCCCCCAGCCTCCGCCACCTCCAGCATCTCTGAGTCCCTAGGTCGGGTAGACAGCACACAAGCACCGAAGGCCTGCCTGGTATACAGCAGGTGCCCCATGAGTGCAGGTCAGGAGGCAGAGGCAGAGGCCCTGGAGGCCCACCACCTGAAGGAACCTGGGAAACTGGTCCTCCTGGCCCTGTCCTCACGCATGAGCTTCCAGCGATGTCGAGGGAGGGGTGAAATAGTGGATCCCCAGGGGCGCTGGGCTAGGGGCTGCTTTGTTTTGGCTTCTTGGTCCCTGGGTTTGGGGCTGGGGTCTTGACCGCATGCAGCTCCAGATGAGCAGGGGGTCCCACCCACTTCTGCTTTCACTGGGTGTCACCACAAACCACCCAGCCGGCCTTCCTCTTATCAGCAGCTGTCACGCCCAGAGGCTGCGGTGGCTTTGTTTTTTTGTCCCTCCCTCCAGGGAGCCCTGATAAGGAGGCCAGCCTTTACCCTCTGCTGCTACCCTTGGTGGCCTGGAAAAGCCTCCCCGTAAGGGAGGGACGGCCCAGGGTTTCTGGTGGTAACCCCAGTGACTCCACCCCTCATCCCCAGGAGGGCGGGAGGAAGCTGGGAGGGTCAAGCTCCCCGTTCGGGAGAAGCCCACCTCCCAGGACACCTGGCAGTGGCTCCAGGAGGCCAAGATGGCAGCCTGTAAGGGGTGCGCCGGGCGGAGAGCCAGGCCTGACAGCTGGTGGGCCTCCGCGAGGAAGCCTGTTTGCAGGACTAGCTCGCTGGCTGGTTTATAATCTTGGCACCGTCGAGCAGGAAGTGAGGAGCCAGCCAGCAGCTCAGAGGGCAAGCCTTGCTTGCGACTCCCCCCCACCCACTGCATCTCAAGGCAGTCTCTTTTCCTTGTCTCCTTGCCCAGAGCCCCTCGGGGCAGGGGCCAGGTCTCAGTTACAGTTGCACCCTGCACCAGAGAGAAGCCTGATCTAGGGTGCTGCTCTGGGCGCTGTGGCCTGCTTGCAGAAGCCCGAGGCCTGTCCCGCCAGCCGGCAGGGAGCTGGCGCTGTGCCACCCACACTTGCTCCCCAGGCCCTCACTCCCCATGCAGAACAGCCCCCCGGGGTGTCTGTCCAACGGCAGGAGGGCAGATGGACAACCGTGCTGACTTGCACAAAGGAACATGGCTCAGCAACCTGACGAGCGTCACAGACAATGCAGGGTGGAGGCAGCCAGGCTGTAGAACAGCCTGGGTACACACAGCGCCACTTACATGGCGCTTCCCTGAGGATGTGTAAGAAGGACAGAGGGCACGGGTGAGCGGACGCGGACACTCCTGTGTGCACAGCACTGTTCATCATGGCCCGAACGTGGGTGCAACTCAAGGGCCACCAAGAGCTGAACACATAAACAAACGTGACCCACACCCACACACAGGAATGTCATCCCTTAAAAAGGATCCAAGCACTGACAGCTGCGACAACAGGGATGGACCCTGACATTGTGCTAAGGGAGAGAAGCCCGGCCCAGAAGGACGGATCCTGCACGAGTCCACTGACGGGGGGCCCTGCAGGAGCCGCAGTCATACACACAGAAGGCAGAAGGGCTGGGGTGGGGGGTCAGGGGACTAACGCGGACAGTGGCAGTTTCGGAAGATGGACCGTGGTGATGAGCATGTGACACGGACATGTACTTCATGCCGCAGATCTGAATAGTTGAAAATGGGTGAGACGCTAAAGCTTATGTTTTGTGTATTTTACCACAACTTGAAAAGAAGGAGAAAGTCTAACCTCCAGTAATAGAACCCAGAGCAGGGGCTGGGCAGGTGCACCTGGGAAGGAACTTTCTGGAGTGACAGCAATTTCTACACCTGGTTGGAGATGCTGGTTACACAGATGTGCACAGATGTGTCAACAGCAAAGGAACAGAACTCTTTAAATGGCTGCATTTTATTAAACACAAACTATACCTCAATAGGGCTTCCCTACTGGGGGTTCAATCCCTGGGTCGGGCAGATCTCGTGGAGGAGGGCATGGCAACCCACTCTAGTATCCTTGCCTGGAGAATCCCCACATACAGACGAGCCTGGCAGGCTATAGTCCATGGGGTCACAGAGTCGCGATTAAACACAAGATATCTCAATAAGCTAGGATCAAGGTTGCGGGAAGAAATATCCCGCTCAGACATGTAGATGACACCATCCATATGGCAAAAGTGAAGAGGAAATTAAAGAGCCTCTTGATGAAGGTGAAAGAGGAGAGTGAAAAAGCTGGCTTAAAACTCAACATTCAAAACATGAAGATCGTGGCATCCAGTCCCATCAATTCATGGCAAATAGACGGGGAAACAGTGGTCAGAGTGACAGTCTTTATTTTCTTGGGCTCCAAAATCACTGTAGATGGTGACCGTAGCCATGAAATCAAAAGGTGCTTGCTCCTTGGGAGAAAAAGCAATGACAAACCCAGACAGTGTATTAAAAAACAGAGACATTACTTTGCCTATAAAGGTTGGTACAGTCAAAGCTATGGTTTTTCCAATAGTCAGTCACGTACGGATATGAGACAATAAAAAAGGTTGAGCGCCAAAGAATTGATGACTTAGAACTGTTCCTGGGTTGGGAAGATCCCCTGGAGAAGGGAAGGCTACCGACTCTAGTGTTCTGGCCTAGAGAATTCCATGGACTGTATAGTCCATGGGGTGGCAAAGAGTCAGACATGACCGAGAGACTTTCACTCACTCAGAACTGCAGTGCTGGAGAAGACTCTTGCGAGTCCCTTGGACATCAAGGAGATCAAACCAGTCCATCCTAAAGGAGATCAGTGCTGAATATTCATTGGAAGGACTGATGCTGAAGCTGAATCTCCAATACTCTGACCACCTGATGAGAAGAGCCGACTCACTGGAAAAGACCCTGATGCTGGGAAAGATTGAGGGCAGGAGGAGAGGGGGACAACAGAGATGAGATGGTGGGATGACATCATCGACTCAATGGCCATGAGTTTGAGCAATCTCTGGGAGTTGGTGATGGACAGGGAAGACAGGGTGCTCCATTCCACGGGGTCGTAAAGAGTTGGACACGACCGAGCAACTGAACAACAAAAATAGTTCAATAAAACTGATTTAAAATGTTAAAAACAACTTCAAACTCTCATCTCAACACACATTTATTTACAAGTTATTTTTAGGTACTCTGTATGAATAATCTCTCTGTTCCAAAAATTCTTCCGAGTGAAGGGTTTCTAGGCCCCACACCAGAAAGCAGGGGTCAGGGCAGTTTGAGGGCGAGGCCTAGTGGCTGCAGGAGGACGAGCTGGGGGTGGTTTAGGGGCGCGCGGGACAATCTTAAGGCCCTGCTGTCTGTTGACACAGCCCCAAGACCAAGGCGCCATGCCCGTTCCCTCTCAAGAAGAGATATGATACCCCACCCCACCCCACCCCCGCAAACTGGGCAGGTGTGCCAGAAGTCTTGAGTCCAGAGTCCCACCTCTCCTGGGGGGCTCAGCCTCTGCCCAGAGGTGCAGCTGAAAGCACAGGGGAGCGGCGATCCCAGACCTGAGATGGCGGGGGTGGGGGGCTGGGGGTAGTGGTTGGTGCTGAGCTCAGCTTCCAGAGGAGGGCAGGGATCCTCCAGCCACTGCGGCCTTGGGCGCACCCTCCCTGTGCTGCGGTGTCCCCAGATTTAAGGGGCACAACGATGCTCCCCTATGGGGCGGGCGAGAGACTCACACTCATGCCAGAAGCCCTGGAGCACACCGAGCTCTCAAGGCTCCCGCCCACCGCCCCCTCCAGCTTCTCCCCTTCTCCCCCAGGCTCCATGGGCCACCGGGGGAAGGACAGTCGAGGCCACCTCTCTGCAGCCCAGAGTTCAAGTCCACGGGTGGGGCCATGTTTATCTTTAAGTCGTCCTTTTCCTGCCCCGGGCACAGCACCTGGCCCCTCCCTGGACCCATTGTCTCCGGACCCAGGGCCATCCGGTTGTCCTAGGGGGAAACAAGGGAGCCCCCCACCCCCATTTCCTCACAGCGGCTTGGACTCCAAGTCCCTGACCCAGCCCTTGACCAAATAAACACCAGTGCACACAAAAGACATCCCGCACAGACCCTGGGCTGGCTGGCGGCGAGGGGGGCCTGGGGGCAGCACCGGGCGGAAGGAGGCGGGGCCCAGCTTCCGGAGCCCGCTACAGAAGGTGCCACCGGCGTCCTGGCGGGAGCCCGAGCCCATCCAAAGGGGGCAGAGCTGCCCGAGGACCCTGCCTGGACGGCCAGGCTTCTCTCAGCAGGAGTCCCTGTGCCCAGCAAGGGCTGCCCACCGCCGACGGTCATAAGAAGCCACTGCTGCTGCCGCCCACCCCTCACCAGCCCCAGGTGCATGATGCGGCACTTGGCGCTCTCTGCCCCAGGGCTGTGGGACAGCGGAGGAGCACTCCCTACCATCTCTCCGGGGGCCCCAGCAGAGCCAAGCTCCAGAGGCCTACACGGAGCTCGACAGCGCCCCTTCTATCGGGCTCCTTCTGGTGCCCCAGTGTCTCCTGGGATGGCCTCCCAGATACAGCTCCTGCACCAAGTCCTGAATCTAGGCAACCAAATGCAGTCAGAGGCAGGTGTGTGCCCACAGCATCACCGCATGGCAGTCAATTGGGATGAAAAAGCCAGCAGGCCCTGGGTGGCTCCTGCCCTCCAGACAATGGGGGTGTAGGGGTGGTGGGGAAGAAGCCAGAACACCACAGCTCGTAGGGGATGTGCTGGGGCTCAGCCCTGGGTCGGGGGACTCAGACAGGTTTGGATCTCCTTTTCTCCCATTAGACCTGACTGTCTCCAGAGGAACCATGGGGTGGGAGCTGTAATTGCTTCCTCGTGTTCCATCCATTAACGGGAACTCAGATCCACAGGCTGGCTGCTCGCTGAGGCTTCAGGTAGCAATTTTCCATTTGTGTTTCAAATTTTAATGAACACGCCTGTCCCCTGGGCCCGAGATGTGGGCTGTGAGCGGGTGGCAGGTGTGCCACCCAAGGCGGGGGCTCCAAGGGGTTCCTGCTAGGGCTTGATTTCTCCAGGGAGCAGCTCCAAGCAAAGGGGTCCTCACCTCAGCCTCCCAGGTCCCACCAACCCTCCCTGCTGACTCCGTGTGGCATGGCACGGGCCGCAAATCGTAAGATTATTATTTCTTTCCGACAGTCCCAAAGTGTCCTATATCCCCAGATGGAGAGCAGAGTTCAGCTCTGATAAGATTGCATCACCGGGAGGAGATACATCCTCACCCTTGCTCCCACGGCCTCCGGCTCACATAATTCCTCTCTGATCTTACCCAGGGCATCCAGTCAGGCTGGGAGGCAAACGGGATAATCCATTTTAGAGAGATTGATCAATATCGTTAGGAGCCTTTTAAATGGTTCCACAGGCTTCAAGGAGCCGAGGCAGACAGCTGAGTTGGAAATCGGGGGGCGGGGGTGGGGGTGGGCCGGTGATGGGAGGCAGGCGCTACCCATGGGGATTTTCGGTCCTCCCATTTCCTACCTTCGGGAGCTGGTTTCCATCAGGGCCCGGAGGCCGGGTACATGTGGGCAGGTCGTGCGCTGCACAGGGAGCTGGGCTCAGGGGCCTCGCGGGCAGAAGTCTAGAGGCTCAGGACACCAGTGCCTGGAGAAAACTGGACACGTGTCCCTCGTGATGTGGGCAAAGGCAGCTCAGATGGCCCCGCCAGGTGCCAGGAGGCAATGAGACCCGGTGGAGCCAGAGCTTCGGACTTTTTAAAGAAAGCCTAAAAATCCGGGTTAAAAAAAAAAATCTCCCGGTTTTAAAATATTGGCAATACATTAAAAAAAAAAAAAACGAAGAGCTGTGTGGGGACCAAGTGAAACACAGCTGCAGGCCAAGTACCCGAGGTTTTGCACCGGCTGCAGCGGGGAGGCTCTGCCCGCGGCAGGATCTCCTCTCCACCTGCTCCCGCTGGCTCCTGCCACCTCCCTCGGGAAACTCGCCCACGGCCTGCCCCCTTTCCTCTCACACCCCTCAGCACGATCCACCCGGCAGCTCCTCCTTCAAAAGGCACCCGGAGCTGGACCACCTCCTGCTGGGTCCTGCCACCCACCCTGGGGCTCCTGCAGCGCCTCCTTGCGACTCTCCTGCGGCCGCCGCGCCCCCTGCAGTCTGCTCTCGGTACAGCAGCCGAGGACACCTGTCCCACCGAGGTCGCCGCTGGACAGACCCCTCCGCGGCTCGCATCTCCTTCCGAGTGAAAGCCGCGCCGGTGCTGCTCTCTCTGGGACCGGGCGCGCGATCCGCCCTCTGCCCCACTCTCCCCCTCTCGCTGGCCTTCAGGCTTCCTCTCTCGCCTCAGGGCCTTTGCACTTTGGCCTGCCCTTACTGCAACCCGGGTCTGACGTCCACGTGACCACGAAGGGCTCCATTAGCAGTCACGCTGGGGCAAGAGGCAGAAACCAGGACCGCCTGCGGCACACAGGACCTGCCTGTCACCGTTTCTTTTTTTTTTTCCCCAGGCTCTGTTAAAGGGCATCAGAGAAGCCCTCCTTGGCTGCCCCAGGGGAAACACCCTGACCCCCTTATATTTTCTCCACACCGCTTGTCACAATGAAATCATGTGCCCATTCTTCCGGTTGTGTTTGTTTCTTATCCACCGTCTGGAGCAGACTGTAAGCTCCATGAGGACAGGACCTGTGTCTGTGTTGCTCACTAACAGCATGCTGAGAGCCAAGGGGAGAAAAGAATTGCATGGATGAATGTCTCGCTTCCTGCAGGGACCCCGCTCAGAAGCTGCTCAGAACGACGCTCGAGACCGCTCACATCTCTACTCATCTCTCCAGTTATATCCCTGATCCTGTCTTCGCGATGAACTCCCTGCAGGGAATTTAGTACAAGTCTATGCACCTGCTCTTTTCTTTTCCTAAAATGCCCTTCTCCTCTCCATCTACCAGGCAAACACCTATTCATCCTTTAAAACCCAGTGAGAAAACCCCCTACTTTAGGAAACACTCCGTGACTTTGTCCATACTCCCGACTATAGCTAACCCCTCCTTCTACTATCGCTCCCATGTGTGTGAACGTTGGCATCTATAGCCTTCCGTGTCTGTCTTCCAGGACAGTCTGCCATGTCCCCCAGGTTCCACGTGCCTGCGCTTTGCAGTCAGCCCACTGCTGTCAATCACAGCTCTCCAGCACCCCTCAACCAGGGCAGCTGACAGTCCCAGGAAAACAGCATTGTTGCCATAATCCCTCCTCGGGGAGGCTTGATTTGGGGGTGGAAGGAAAAGAATTGCCTTCCGATCCCCGTGCTCTCCGGCATCGAGTGGCCCCCTGCTCTGAGACGCCAGTGCTGCTGCTGGGTGTCACGAGGCCTGGCTGAACCCCCCCCAACTCCCCCACCCCACTCTAGGCACACCACCCCCATCCTCACCCCTCTCTCCTGCTTGTGCTCCCTCCACCCTCCCTGGGAGGGTCCTCCCCAGAGCAGACCTCTCGTCACTGGGTCCTGTCTGCTTCCCGCCCCCATGGCAAGGGCAATGCCTTCCCCCAAAACCCCTGCCAAGAGGGCAGGCAGCCTGAGAGCCTCTTGCACGTGGGCGTGCACAAGTCAGGGGGCCAGGGCAGCGGGGGAAGCCAGCGGGAGCAGACAACTCCTTCAAGAAGCGCGAGAGACACGGTCCTGGCAACCAGAAAGCCTGCTGCTCTGGGAAGGCAGGCGGCGAGGGCAGGCCAGGGAGGCACCTGCTCACCTGGGAGACAGCCACTCGGGGGCGAGGGGGACAGGTGCCCTCTCCCCAAATCCCTGCCCCCACTGCCAGCAATATTTTTATAACACTGTTTTGGCACGTCTGCTGTGAACTTAATTTAACATCCATATTGCTGCTACTTAATTAAATAGATGAACTCATTCTACATTTACAAGTCTTAATTCATCCTGAACAAAATTGGCCATGTTTGGTTCTTTATACACACTAGCAGCTCCCTGGAACAAATGGTGGCCTTTCGCGTTAACGGCGGGGACAGGTTAAAAGCTAATTATCGGCTCTGGTCGCCTGTGTGAGGGAGCGGACATCTTTATCCATCATCAGAAGGGAACAGAGGGGCCTTCGAGGTCTGCTCTCCCAGCCAGAGGGCGGCAGGGCTGGCAGGCCCTTCCCCTACCTGGGCCTGACCCCTCAACGGTGGCGGGGGGGCTCCTTCCATCCCCACTCACTGCCCCTCTCTCCTTGGGAGCGCTCACATGTCCCACCCCACAGCTCTAGCCACCTGCATCACTCCGCAGAGGACCGGTCAGGCTGGGCAGCGTGTGTGTGTGTGTGTGTGTGTGTGTGTCTGTGTGTCTCCCCGAAATCTGAGCATGGGATACACGGCCAACATTTCTGCAGCCCCCTGGGGGCAGGGGGTAAGGGACATGGTAGGCCCAGCTGGGTCAGGCTGCCAGGGCACCCCTCTCTCACGGGGTTGGGACAAGGATCCCCGGACTGACCCTGGGGAGTGCCCAGACCAGGCCCTGGCACACAGCAGGTGCTCAGTACATGCAGCAGGTACTAGAGTGTCTCCAAGCTTGCTGCCGGGGACACTAGGCCAGGCTCAGAAAGAGAAAGACCCAGGGACAGCATGGCTCTGGCCTGTCTCAAGGCAACCCTACCTGGTCTGGACCATCTATGCCCTGGAGCCAGGGACTAGAGGGGAGCCTGGGGGTCCTCACCTCCCACCGCATGCCAGCCCCTGGGTTGCAGGTCCGTGGAACGCGCAGTCTATAGTGAGCTGAAGGGGCACGCAGCCTGCATTCCAAGAGGCGCTGTTCGAAGTGCTTTCCAGGTACTCTGCATGTCAGCCTCACAGCAACCCTGTGCAGGGGCGACTACTCCGACCCACACCTGACGGGAAGAAATGAAGCCCAGAGAGGTTAAATAGCTTGCCCGGGGTCACACAGCCAGCGGCTCTGGAGAAGGCACTGCAAACCAGACGCTAGGGGGCAGAGCCCACATCTCAGCACCCCCAGAGGAGTGGCTCGGGGCTCCCGCTGAGACTGACCTCCAGGCACATGGGCTGTGGCCCCCACACCCTGAAGACCTGATCCCCAAAGGATAGCCTACTGATCTATCATGCTGGCGCCTGCCCCCACGGAATAAGAAAGCCCGGCGTTGGTCTGGCCTCTTCCCACTCGGCAGCTCTTAGGACCCTGCTGACCACCTGGCAGGCAGCTGGGCCCCAGTTTGCCTGCAAAACCATCCTGCCCCCGGCCAGGCTGGTCACCACTCCGCCACCACCTTTGGGGCCTCTGCCAGAGAGAGCTTGGGGATATGAGATGGGAGCAAGTCTCGGCAGAGGGGTCATCTGTGTCCCTAAGGTGGTCTCGGCACCAGCCTAGGCTGCAGACAAGTGGGACGGGATGGGGGGTGTTGCGCTGCAGGGCGAGGCGTGGTGTGTCGCCAGCAGTTCCCTTGGCCCAGATGAGGCCCCACCCACTGGGCCAGGGCTGCAAGCGGAGGCTGGGAGGCTGCGAGGCCCTGACACAAGCAAAGCCAGCAGACACTGACATAACCTCCCGGGCTGGCTGCCCAGCCAATGGCCCGATCACCTGGGGAGCGAACGGTTGTTTGTTTGGGGAAGGCAGATGATTGGGGGGGTGGGGGTCCACTCACTAGCTTTAATCCTGCTGTGGATGCACTAACGGCAGCCTGCATGGCCCCTGCACAGCCCTCAGGGGGTGGTGGGAGAGCCCAGAAGTGCCAGGACGAAGGCCCCCACGGTCTGGACCAGCCCCAAGGTGTGGGCTGGCCTCCCTGGTCTCCCCGGGTTGTGGGCGCCCTGCCCACCTCCCGCACACACAGGCTGTGGAGAGGCCAGCAGACGTCCCCCATGGCCACCCCCAGCCCAGAGAAGCCGGTGCTATCTCCCCCTCACCATTACAGGCCTGGCCCCCAGCTCCCCAGCCCAGGAAAGCGAGCAGGTCACAGCAATATAGACGTGCCTCCTAGCCCTTGGAGGGGGACAGTCCTGCTCGCCCTGCTGAGTGTCCACCCCAGACCGTGGCCTCCGGCCCCGCCGCAGTGCACACCCACCTTCAGCTCCTCGCGCCCGGGCCTCAGGCTATCTCTGACAGGTGTCCCGTGGGTGGTCTCAAGCACCCTCGGGGGGGGGGGGCTCCTCCTGGGCCCCCCATCCGTCAACCCCCCCGACAGTGGAAGCCCTGCCAGCGTTGCTGAGAGCCTCCGATGGGCCAGAAGCATCTTTATGTTCAGGCCATCTCGTTCTGCGTTTTACAAGCAGCCCCTGTTTCTAAATGAGCAAACAGAGGCCCAGAGAGGCTGAGGTCCTTACCCTAAGCCACACAGCCAGCAGGAGCTATGACCGGGATCAGATTCCAGGCAGATTAGGTCTCTGGTGCTCCAACCACACCTCTCTCCCCTACCTACTGTGGCCCACCAAGCCCACCTACTCACCAGCAGAGAGGGCGGATCACTGGCAGGCAGCTGCCAGCACTGGTGTTCCAGGGCCGGGGAGGCTGGGGAATGGGGGCACTCCACCCCTTGGGGAACCAGCCCTTTTTGCGGGCCTCCACCCCAGGTACTCAGCATCACTCCCAAAAGCCCTGGCCTTGGACAGGCGGCGCCTCTGCAGCCAGATGCAACCCCCCCACCTCACACCGCTCCCGCTGCTGCCTCAGCCTATTCACACCCAGCCCCTCCTCCCAGAGGCCTGTCCATTAGCCAGAAATGTGGGGTAAGCAGGGGGCGAGCCTTTCCCCCAGGGGGTAGAACAATGCTGAGAAGGGACCTTTGGGACTCTCTGACCTCCCGATGTCCAGGGAGCCTGAGAGGGGTGACAGCTGTGACCCACGGGAGGGTCTGGGTTGCAAGCAGCCAAGACCCTGGGGCACCATGCCTTGCTCTGTTGCCTAGAATTGCGACACTCAGCAGGGCTGGGGGTCTTGGCGGGGTAGGAGGCAGCCCCTAGGGTCCTCCAGCCCTGCTTCCTTCCCTAGCCCTAACTTGGGCTCCTTAATCAGTCCCCAGAGAGCCCTCCCTCCCAGTTCCTCCCTATCTAGAGATGATTTCATCAGACAGTCAATCAACAAATATTTACCCAGCACCTCTCAGAGTATTCAGAGGGCAGAGGTGGGACTTCAATAAGAGCCAGAGATGGAGCCAGGCTAGGAGGCGGGGTGGCCACCAGGTCATGCTCTCATAACACACACTCATGTACACACACACACCAGCACACCCCACACACATTCGGCACACACACAGACTCCGGGGTTCACACCTCCCTTCTCTGTGGCCTTATACTCCTGGGCGACCTGTCTCACCGCCGATGCCTCAGTTTCCAAATCTGTAGGAGAAGCCCTGCTGTGAGTGTGACGTCATCTCACACGTGCATGCAAGGGGGGCTCAGGTCGGAGCCTGCCTCGAGCAAGTGCTCCTGGACGCCCAACTCACGCCTGAACTGCTCCCCCAGGATGCACAGTTTCAGGGCTCCTGCAGGGGGAGTGAGCCCCAAGGACCTGCAGGGAGGGAGACTTGCTGACCCAGGAAGCAAGATGGCTGGGGTTGGTGCCACGTGGGGAGAGGAGGGCTGCCCCCTCAGGGTGCCGGGCCTTGGGCCACACTAACCTTTCACACCCGTTGACCCCCTGAGCCTTCTTGATCGTGGCCCCCGGGCAGGTGTGGTGAAGGGCACAGGAGGGCACATTCGGAGGGGGCCTCTGAGAGGGGGTCGCCCTACTGCGTTCTCATTTGTGGCTGCTTGTAACGGTGTGGGCGAGAGAGATAATGGACGAGCCACTTCCTGGCAGATCCTACAGTTCACCCGGGCCCCGCGGAGGGGAAGACGCGCTGCCCAAGGTCTCCCCACTAGCGTGGGGGCTGCCCACTGCCTCATCCACCCTTGCAGGTTCCCCTTCCTGGACTCAGCTCAGGGAGCCCTGGCTGTGGGTGGGGAGAGGGAGGCTCGAGAGGGCAGGGCATGCCTGGCCTGCCTGCCCAGGGCCCTCTGCCCACGAGGGCTCCCAGAGTTGGAAGGAGGCCCCAGTGGGCACCAATGGGGAGGTGGACATGGGGCTGCACTCCTGCCACTGTTAGCCACCGGTTCCCGTGAGCAGTGCCCGGTTTCTGGCTGGCACACACAGACACGAAAACACTTGGCACTGCCAGGGCCCTCATTAACAGAGGATCTTAAAACAGTATGTGGAAACCCTTCAAGACCCCCTGGGCTGAGCGCCAGCACGCTCTGGATTTTACAAGGCCAGAACACTGAGACGGAAAGGCTGGCCTCTATGCGGCGGGCGGGCAACTCCAGTGCACAGCCAGGCCCCCTGCCCTCAAGGCCAGTGTCCCCTCCTCCTGCAGGGGTGGGGCTGGAAACCCTCTCCAGCCCACTCGCGCAGATGGTGTAGACAGGATGGCTGCAAACACATATCGTCAACGCAAGGGAAGGACGCTGGAGGAGGAAGGGGGTGTGCGGGCCATGACTGCACAGAAGAAACCGAGGTCCACAGAGGTCCCAAACATGCCCAGAGTTTGTAGCAGGTAAAGCTGGGCTGGGAACTCAGGCTTCATGATGCCCACAGGCCCATCCTGGGTGGGCTTCTGCATAGGCAAGAGGAAGGGCCGCGGTGCCTGGGGAGGATGGGCAGGGAGGATAGCGCTGGGCCCAAAGGCAGGAGGCCTGGGACTCGATCCTGGCTGCATCACAGACTCACTTTGGGCAAGTCCAGTTCCTCAACCCTGAAGGTGAGCCTGGGATGTCCTTAGGGTTTAAGTCTCACTCTGGACAGAAAACCAGCTTCCTGGTCTGGCCCTGCTCCAGGCCCTCCGGCAGCATCCCTGGGCTGCAGTCAGTGGGCGGGGGGGCCTCCTGGCACTGGTCAGGGCAGAGGCGCTGCCCTAAGGTCAGAGCTTCCGCTGCAAACGTGTTAGTCCCGGAGGCCTGGCTCAAGACCCCACACTCAGTCCCCGACCCTCCCCGCCTCGAAGTGAAGACACCTCTCTGCCCAGCCCAAGACTGACGGAAAGACCAACAGACTGACAGACGGCGCGAGAGAGACCCTCTGGGCTGCTGGGGGGCGGGACGGGCATTTCCTTGGTGCCCCCCACCCAAACAGCCAGGGGCGAGTCTTGCACTCATGACAATGTGCCCTAAACACACACCAACTGCTGGGCCTACACCCGAGATCACGTGCTGCACACTGCATGCTGGCCTCCGGACGACCCTGAACCTCCCCCGGTGAGCTGCCCTGTCCCCGTTCCACAGCGGGGGGAGTTGGCTCGAGGCAGACCTGGACCCTGAACATGGCCACCTGGGGCTCTCCACGGCTGTGTGGCCTTGGCCAAGCCATTTCCCTCTCCGTGCCTCTGTTCCCACCCCCCCACCCCCGCTGGTGGAAAACAGTGACATCACATCCCTGGCTCAGCCAACGAGATGATTCAGACGTGCACCTAGCGCAGTCCCCGCGGTGTCCCTGTATCGCGGCCGTTCTCCTGAGGCCACCTCGCCCAATCCACGTGGGCATCCTTGTTGCCTGGAGACCCTCAGGCTCTCTCCTGGACCCTCACACCCTGGGAGATCACCGTCACCCCCGCCCCTGCCCCCGGGCGCTCCCAAGCCCCCCCACCCCCTCGATGCATGAGCTCCTTGGGGTCACCATGCAGCGGAAGTGCAGCTGTCCCGGCAGCCGGGGACGCGGGGCCCCGGGACAGGGCTGCAGGAGAGAGATAACCCGCTGGCCCCGGCTCCTGGGCACCTGACGCGGCCCTGCGGGCGGGAGCCAGGCCCTGGAACTGGGCTGGGGATGGCGGCGGGGAAGTGACAGGGTGGCGGAGCGGGAGACAGGCCCTCACAAGGAGCGCGTCCCCTGTAAGTGGAGATAAACCCCGGGAGGCAGCGGGCGCTCGATCGGTTGTTGAGCCGATGTACCGCATGCTGACAGGGCAGACGCGAGGCCTTTCACGGCCACGCGGCTTTCATTTGCCGTTATTCATGGAGGAGCCGGGCGCTTTATCTCCCTCACATTATGTGAGGCCACGAGGCAGACACTTGCTCCGCGCGCGGGGCTCCCTCGGAAAATATTAATATGTAAATGTCACTCTCCCAAGACCAGAAATGAAATGGAATGACCGGCTGGGAGATGCTCTGCTGGCAAGATGAAAAAAAAAAAAAAAAATAAGAAAAGAGAGAGAGGAAAAAGCTGCTGGGGCTGGAGGCGAGGGAGCCGGCTTAGAGAGGGAGGGCGGGTTCACGGGGAGCGTGGGATTTGCGGTGGGGGGGGGGCGGGGGAGGAGGCAAGGGGGGAGCAGTTCAACTATCTTCTCTCCCCAGACAAACGCTTCAGGGCAAAAACCTCAGAGCAGGGTGGGGGAAGCTTCCGGCATCAGCTTGAGGGTAGGCAGATAACACAGAGGCTAACGGTGGCAGCTCTGCACCCAGGGACCCTCTGCAAGCACCTGCGTGCCGGGCTCCTAGGTCACTGCCAGCCCTGTGGCCCCCTTTCCCAGATGACAAAGTCCCGGCACGGGGAGGCTGGGCCACTGGGCCAAGGCGCCCCCTGCCCCTATGACTCCTTCTGTCAGACCCCCGGGCTAGACCAGCAGGGACCCCATCTGATGCTCCTCGTGTGCAGAGCAGCCTGACCCTGGGCCGCCTCTGCACTTCCAGGCTGGGACACAGCCTGCCCTGCCCCCCTGCCAGGAGCAGCAGGAAGTAGGTGACACCCCACACCCTCCCTACAGTGAGGGAGCCTCCAGGACCCACAGCAGCTCCTCAAATCACAGCAGAAAGACGGCAAAGGGGGCTTACAGCACCTCACCCCCACCCTGCTCAATTCACAGCCAGGGAAACAGCATCTAGGGGACACCTGACCGCCCCAGGGCCATCCGCCAGCCCCAAGTCTGGCTGACTCTTCCCAGCCATAGCGCCATTGAACTCCCAGGGGTGGGACCCTCACGGCCTCCTCGTCACAGGAAACACAGAACCTGCCTGAGGTCCCATAGGGGTCAGAGGGGCTGGCTGGTGACCTCTGCTCTGAGGGTGCTCTGGCTGGAGGAGGGACCCGAGTGAAGATGTGGGATGCCCACGGGGCACCTGCCCGCAGGGCTGGCACTCTGCTTGAAGCCCCTCTCCAGCCTTGCCTGCGGTTGGGAGCTAGAGTTTCCTTCCTTCCGCCCACCTTCTCTGTCTCCAGTCCCTGGAGGCCGCCATCCTGTGTCCCCAGGGGTGAGAAAGCTGGGCGGGGAGTGGCGTATTGTGGGCAAGGGGTGGGAGGGCGCCCGCCAGCCATGGACCTAGCCGGGCAGGAAGCTGACTTACAGTCTTAGCACAAGAGCTGGGAACTCTACCCTCCCACTGGGTTTTTGGGGTGGTCCAGGGGCCCCACCAGAAAGCAGTGCTGTGGTTCATGTGTCCCCTGCCCTGAACCGCTGGATCCTCAGAGCCCAGGCCCATACTGCTATCCACAGGGCACCCTGGGAGGAGGTGAGGGCACGTTCGGCCCCCCACCTGCTCAAGTGACCTCCCCAGACACAGAAGATCCCAGCCCTGAGCCCCGAGAAAACACAGGCATGTGCTGGCGGCTGCTGCTGGCCCTCTCTCTGAGGCGGCTGCCCTCCTCCACGCTCCCACCCCGCCTGCCTGCTGCCAGATCTCATCAGTGGACTCCAGGGTGACCTGAGGCCGCAGAGCTCGCAGGAGCGGTTGTGTTTCTTCCCAGCAATGCCAGCTCGCTACTTAACCCTGTCAAGCAGGGAGCCCGCGGGAGGCCTGAGCGAGGGACCGGGAGAGAGTGGGCTGGGCGTGGGGGGCTGAGGCCAGTAAGCCCTGCTCCCTGGGCACCCTCAGGCCAGAGAGCAGGCCCTGGGGGACAGGGACAGGGGCCGAGCAGAGGAGGGGCAGGCCCGCAGATGGAAACTGTGACTTCAGAAAGCTGGAATGCTGCCTGGGAAACACCAGAGCTCATCCATCACCCAGAGGCACCCTGGGAGTGGAGGGCGGGCTCCTGGGACCCCGAGGAGGAGCACGTGCACACACCTCCCAACCCTCACACAACCCCACACATGTGAACACAAATACGGGTACACGTGTGTACCAGTGCACACACGTGTGCTCATGTACACACACATGCAGATGCAAACAGCACACCGCCCACGCCCACATGCATGCACAGGTGTACGTGCGTAAGAAACACGCACACAGATGTACACGTGTACAACGCATGTGTGCACAGATGTAAGTGTATACATGCGTGCACACAGGTGTGTGTACAACACATGTACACACAGATACACACGTGCACACACAGATGCACACACACAGATGCGCACACATACACACAGCCCTGCCAAGTCGCTGACTCACCAGCCCTGACCTCCACCCCAGGACCCCTGCAGGCCTTCGGGCAGCCCTGGGCAGAGGGCTGGGGGAGGTGGGGAGAGCAGCGGCTTGGCAGGGCTGCCTGGGGGCTCCAGAACAGAACACTGGGGAGGCAGTGGCGCTCACAGCCAGGCCTTGTGGTCTGGACTTGAGAAATCTCCATCCCGTAATAAGAGTTTCTGGAACGAGAGGCCCTTTCCCGAACAATGGGCTGAGCAGCTCTGAGCACGGCGGGCGCCTGAGTGTGAGGCGTCTGGGCAAGCTGATTGTGTGTCCCGAGGCGGGGGCAATGGGCAGGCTCCCAGGGCTGCTCCCCCAGGGCTGGGCCTGTCCCTCCTCCAGGAGCTGCTCTGCGGGGTGGGGGCAGAACTCCTGCAATGCCAGGAAGGGGAAGGGGCTCCAAGGAGGCAGGAGCCTGTTTCCTGGGAGGCCCTGGGGGCTCCTGGTCCTTGGGCCTCCTCTGAGACTGAACTGGAGGGCAAGGGAGGGTAAAGAAGGCAGGCAGGGGAGAGGAGGAGCAGGGGAGAGGAGGAGCAAGGGAGAGGAGGAGCAGGGGAGAGCAGCCGGGGAGGGGGAAAGATCTGGGAGGGGGCTGTCCGCCAATTGCACCCTGAAACCACTCCGGGAAGCCTGGTTTCCCAGGGGCCACTAGGGAGTCCACCCTGTGTTGGTTCTCAAAGTGGGGTTCCCACAGGGAAGCAGCGTCACCTGGGAGCAGAAATGCAGGTTCTCAGGCTCTCCCCAGAGCGGTGTTTATCACACCACGTGTCCAGGGGATGCTGATGCTGGGTGGGGGTGGGGAAACCCCTAAGAGTAACCTGCTCTCAAGGGGTGGCAACTTGTCAGGGCACTCGAGCCATGGGGGTACAAGCAGGGAGGGTCCTGCTTCCTGGGGTGGGGGCTGAAGCCTGAGGCAGGAGGTACTCCAAGTCCTTCTAGAACTCTGACCATCAAGACGAGGGGACGCCCGGGGATGTGCTGAGGCTGAGGAGCAGGAGCCAGGGGTGGGGAGAGAAAAGTGGCTCCTGTGGGGGGAGGTCCAGGGGGCTTCAGCACTGATGGGCGGCCAAGAAGAGCCCCAGCTTGGGCTGCGGCCTGTGACAACCACAGCGGCGGGGACAACTGGAGTATCTAGGTGTGCTTCACAAACACCGTCCTCTTCACACAGCACGCACACATGCTAAAGGCTTCCCAGGAGGCGCTGATGGTGAAGAACTAGCCTGCCCGTGCAGGAGACACGAGATGCGGGCTCGATTCCCTGCGTCAGGAAGATTCCCCTGGAGAAGGGATGGCAACCCACTCCAGTATTCTTGCCTGGAGAATCCCACGGACAGAGGAGCCTGGCGGGCTGCAGTCCATGGGGTTGCACAGAGTCAGACACGACCGAAGCGACCTTCCACGCTACACATAGGAGCAAACGGGGCACAGAGAGGGTAAGTGGCCTGAGGACCCCCAGCTGTAAAGGGGCTGAGTGGGGAAGGCCATGAAACCATGCAGAGTTAGGGTCTTCACTTTCAACCACTCTCTGTGCAGACGGGGAGACGGAGGGACAGGTCCCAAGGAGACAGGAGTCAGGGTGGGGCAGAGTCCCGGCTGGGCGATGCCCAGGAGCTGCCCACGATGGGCCAGTGGACCAGATGGCAGAGTGATGGACAAAGCAGACAGAAGTCAAAGTGGAGGAGGTTTTTGAAGGCTTGCAGAGGTCCCCAAGGAGACCTGGGGTCTGGAGGAGTGCAGGACAGACTTTCAAAAGCCCTGACCAGTGACCTGCCTGACTGCCCCTCTGCTTGCCAGGCTGGAGACAAGCACGTGAGGCTGGGGTCCCTCCACCTGCGACCCTCTTGCAGATCTGCAATTAAACCAGCATCTCCACCAGCCTCGTGCGGCTCATCAGCCCCCACCCTCCCGTTGCTGGGTGATGGGGGCGCTTTGATATCGGGCCGGACTCTAATGCGTGCCGTGCGAGGGACCCTTAATTTATTACGTGCCGGTAATTGATGTTTATATAAAGTAGCTCTTACAGCTACTCAAAGTAGGAGATGAAAGGCAATCAATCAGCCATTTGCCTCAAAAGAAAGGGAGAAACACCACACGTTTCAAAAGCAGGCCCCTGAAAAAATACTGGAAGGGGGCTGGATTAGCACGCTGGCACTTTGAAGCTTGGGGTTCCAGCCACACCGACAAACGGTGGTTGCCAGGACGTGGGAACCGTCCCCGGGCTGCCTGCGTCTTTCGGAGTGGGGAGGGTCTGGGGGCCCTCCCGGCGGACACAGGCCACGTTGCTGGACGCTGCCCTGTGGCCCTGGAGCCTTCCCTTGGCTGTCCGGCCCATCATCTCCTCCACCCTGGTCACTCGTTCTGTTCGCTGGGGTCACAACTCCAAGAAATGTGGCTTGAGGCCCAGGTTGAGTTTTGAGGGGACCCTCCTGCACACCAGGGGGACCCCAAGGCTGAGGTATAACACTTCCTACATGGGCTGAACCAGACTGTGGACACAAGGGATGGGGCTCCCCAGAGTCACCTCATGCTGGGATCTTCTTTCTCCTCTGCCACCTACCCTTGCCCTGACTCCCACCCTCAAAACCAGCCGGAGCCAGCAGGCCTGGCACAAAGGGCCCCAGACTCAGAGTCCTGGAGGGACTCTGGCCCTTCCAGACCCTGGGGGCAGCCGGCACACCCCGGCTCCAGGGGGCTCTCTGTGGTCACGTGGCCTCCTCCGTGTCAGATCTTCTCTCAGGACTGCGCTGCACGTGCACCTGGGGAATCCCGCTAACCACAGTGCACACGCCTTAACCTAACTGCACCTGCAAAAGCCCCTTTCCCTCATCAGGTCACATGGACAGTTCCAGGTGTTGGGACGCAATGTCTTTGGGGGGGCACTGCAGCCTATCGCAGACACGAAGGGGAAGTCACACATGCGCACACACATGTGCACGCGCATTCACACACACGCACATGTACCACACACGCGCATTCACACACACACACGTACCACACACACAGGCACACATGTGCACACACCACACACACGCACACACACGTACACACATGCACATGCAAGCACGCACGCACGCGCGCACACACACACACACACACACACACACACACACACGGGGCCTGGTCCCAGGCTGGGGGTGAGCTGGGGGCAGCGCTGTGCCTTCTGGAGCCGCAGCCTCCATTAAGAATTTATTAGCCCAGAGGGAAGAAGTCTTTAGCTCTGGGTTTCCTGCGGTGGGGTCCTCAGCAGCAGCAAAACTTCGCTTCTGGGAATAAAATGGAAATGCGGCCCCTGGGGTACACGCAAGCCGGGCTCACAAGGCATTTCCCTCCGAGCTTGGCCAAGTGGCCCCCAGTGATGGGAGGGCAGGGAGGGGCAGGTGGGGGCCGCAGGGCACCCCAGGGCAAGTGCACAGGACGCTGCAGGCACCCGTTCCCCGGGCCTCACCTGCTCGGCGCCGCCTGGCCTAATAAACCCTCTCTCTTTGGAGTCACATTCGATGCGGTTCCAACAGGGAGCCATACGTCACCAAATCCAGCAAAAATTTGTGCTAAATTGAATCAATCCATCTTGGAAATGGCTCTTGTCAGGTTCTGTCAGGGAGACCGTCTGCAGGGGACGCAGAGATCAGGAGGGGTGATGGGACGTGGGGGCTGGTGTGGGGGGGGCGATCCAAACACCTCTGAGCCTCCCGCACCCTCCGGTTGGGGGAGGAAGGGGCGCTCCCACGCCCCCGTGAGCGAGCTCCGGCACACTGTTGGAGCTGAGTGGTGGGCCCCTCCTCCCACGGCCTGGCCAGCTTGCTGCCATTGCACCTTTTACAGAGCTTCCTGTGTCTCGATTTCACAGGGCTCTACAGCGATCAGGCGCCCACCCATTGCCAGGGGAGCCAAGGGCAGGTGGTGGCCTAGGCAAGCCAGGCCAGGGAGTCCAGACCTGTGGCTGCAGGACTCAGGGGTCTGGAACCAAGGTGTCCTTCAGGTGGGTGGCCGGGGAGGCAGCCTCTCCCAGCGGCAGTTGGCCTGGAGATCCTTGGGCAGCAGAGCCTGTGTCTGGAGCACTGAGCTCCTCAGATGAACAAGACATAGAGTCCCCTGGCCAGCCACCACCCTGCAGCTCTGAGTGAGGCCCACGCAACCTCAGGAGCTGACTTGGAAAGGGGGCTCGGAGCCTTCAGAGACCACCACCAACATGACCTCCCCAAAACCAGAATGCCTGCTGTGCGTGCTTGGCCCTGTCCGACTCTGTGTGACCCTGTGGACTGTAGCCCGGCAGGACCCTCTGTCCATGGGGCTTTTCCAGGCAAGAGTACTGGAGTGTGTTGCCATTTCCTTCTCCAGGGGATATTCTCCGTCCAGGGATCTAACTCCCGTCTCTTGTATCTCCCGCATTAGCAGGCAGATTCTTTACCACTGTGCCACCTGGGAAGGCCAGAACGCCAGCTACTTCTTCCTGAAGTCTGGCTCTCGTCCCCGGCCCAGATCTAACCCTCCTAGCTGCCTTTGTCTCCATGTGCACTTGTGCAAACCTGGGAACCTGGCTCCCATCCCGTTGACAGGCTGCATTCCCCGTCCATGCGTGGTCCAGCCTGTGTCTGCACTGCACCCTCCCCAGGCCAGCCTCTTCTGCTCAGGTCACCCCACCCCTCCTCGGATAGCGGTTCCAGTCTCTCCTCTGCCACCCCTGCTGTCGTCCACCTCCAGGAACTCCCATCCCTATGGTCATATCTAAAGTGTCCCAGCCTAGCCAGCACTCGGTTACCCGGGGAGCTGCCGTTGGCTGTCAGACACACAGTCAGAGGGCACAGAGCCGCCGCGCACCTGATACAGCCCAGAGGACGTGATGCGAGACGTTTACAAGCTGCTCCTCTGAATGTCAAGTTCAGGGGCACCGGGACACAGGTGAAAAAAAGTGCTATAAAGCTCCTGTGGATTCCACTGTGGGTAAAACAGATCAAGACACCAACTCTCATCAGCACTTCTAGCTCACAAGGCAATCCCCTTCCCTCTGGCCGAAGTTTCTGAACAACTGTTGTCCCGCGTCTGTGAGGCAGCGGCCGGGCGCCTCAGCAGCTGACCAGTCCTACCTCGAGGCCCACGGTCACGGCGACAGCTGGACCAAGCCTGCTCCCACAGGCAGCCCAGCTGCAAAGCCCCTGGATGGCCTGTCCCTGCCTCCAGGCGCTGTTTCTGCTTCTCCTTCATTTCCCCCGCCCTCTGTGGTACAGAAGCCACTCAGAATATGTCACTTTGGAGCATCATCTGATCTAAAAAATGACTCCATGGGCTTAGATGTCGGGGCAGTGGCTTTCCCAGGAGGACAGTGGCTGACTGGGGTGGGGGGGGGATGCTGAGGGGGGCTTCTGGGACTGTTCACACCCCATTTCTTTCCTGGGGGCTGGTTACCTGGTGAGTTCAGTGGTAAACACACATGACTGGGCACTTATGTGTACTTTTCTGATGACCAGCATACTTTACAGATAACTGAAAAGGAGAAATTTCACGTGTCATGGGCTGAATGGTGGCCGCTAAAATCCCTGTACTGCAGTCCTAGCCCCCAGCACCACAGAACATGACTCTCTGGACAGACAGGGTCTTTCAAGAGGTGGTCAGGTTAAAATGAGGTCATGGAACGGGGGCAGGGGAGCTTGTCCAATATGACTGGTGTCCTATATGAAGAGGAGGTTAGAACCAGACATACACAGAGGGGGCGGCCAGTGAGGATACAGGGAGAAGGCAGCTGTCCTCACGCCAAACTGCCAACGCCTGCATCTGGACTTCCAGTCTCCATAACCATGAGAAAATACACACTGTCTGAGCAGCTGCGCCTGATGCTAGGCACCCGAGCACCCCTCTGGGGAGCCGGGGAGCCCTGTGGTCAGCCCGGTCCCCTCCAAGGCAGGGGGTCCTGTGGGGAGAGAAGCGGCCAGGTTTGGCTTCATGGGATCATTTTCCCTCAGAGTCACTACACCCCCCAACTCGATTTCCAAACCGGACACCTAGGGAGCCGAGTGCCGAGGCTGAGACCTATGGAGGGATTTATTAGCAGGCAGAGGAGGACAAAGGCAATCTCGCCTGACACAAATATAGATGAATACGTGTACGGGAGCCCACAGACTGGCAAATTAAAACAGGGCTGGGGCAGGCGAGCGTCGAGGACGCCGGTTGATGGATTCTCCCAGCCAGGCGGCCGGGCCCACCAAATATGTCACCACGACACGCTCCTGAGAAACTGCAGCCTCTACACATACCCGGGGGGCGGTGGGGGGGACGGAAGAAGGGGCTGCGGGCCAGCAGAGCTGGGGACTCCAGGTGTGGGGACGGCGCGTGTGCAGATCTATCTAGGACTTGGGACGAAAGGGGTTGTTGGCTTGGGAAACGGGTACATGGGGAGGTCAGGAAGCAGGAGAGGGGCTTTCGCTGCCACCCTGCACCCCCAAGCTGTCAGACCCCAGGGAGCAAAGGCAAGCTACCCCAAGGCGCTGTCTGTGCTGCCTCCCCAAGCAAGGAGCAGGAGCTGCCTGAGCAGCTGAAGGGAAGGAAAGGGAAGACGGATGAATGAATGAATGGCGGCTGGGCGACACCACGCTGGGCGCTCAGCACAGCGCTCAGCACACGGCTGATACGAGCCAGCTGTCGCCATCGGTGTCGCTACGCGGCACCACCCCCAGGATCAAACCCGCATCGACGTGGATTACCTCCACAAGAAACACGTGACCTCATAGGAGGATGTTCCAGGCCTTTCCCATCTGGGCCAGCCTCATGCCACACTGGCTACTCCAGTCTCCCGAAGCCCCACGGCCCTGCCCTCTCCAGCTCCTCCCCGTGCTGGTCTCGTCCCCTTTTCCTGGAATAACCCTCCTTCCTTCCCCTGCTGGGTCCCACATCCCTCCTGGGCCCCAGGGACAAGTGACACGAAGGCCCAGGTGACACCAACTCGAGGGGGCAGAGAAGCCTGTCCTCGGTCTGCCCGTCACCTTGTGCTCGGGCACCAGCCCTGCCTCTGGGTGCCCCTCACCCGGTGACACACGCGGCCACTCTGCTAGGTGCAGGCCGGGACTCCAACAGCGAGTGCCTGGTGAGCCCTTCCAGACACAGCTACGGGGGTGGAGGGGGTGCAGAGCAAACATTCAAAAAACCAGGTTCCAACCTGGAGAAGGCATGGGGAGGGCCCATGTTGTTTGGGTGCCCGTGTGTGTTCACACGTGTAAGTGCATGTGGATACGGGTGTAAACAGGTGCATGTGGGGGGTGTGTGTGTACAAGTGTGTAAGTGGGGCGCTTCTGTGTGCATGGGGTGTGTGTGCACGCATACATGGGGGAGTGGGCGTGTGTGTGCTGTAGGAGGTACACATGGGAGCTCCTGTGTGTGTGACTGCGTGCGAGCATGTGTGCTGGTGGCGGATGGCTGGGCAAGACGGAATTCTCTGTCTGGCAACTGTACAGCTGTAACTTGTTTTCAGACCTTCGTTCTAAATCCGTTCATCCGACAAATAGGCCAAGCACAACGTCCACTCAGGGGCAGAGCCCACCTCCTTCTCTGCACCCCTTGCTCTGGGACACTAGGGTCCCTGGAGATGTAAGCCAGTCGAGTCAGGCCTTCGGATACCTGCAGCCCCAGGTGGCTCGCAGAGCCATCTACCTAATATGGTGTCTAAACAGAATCACTTGCAGATTCACCCAGACACCCACGACACCGCCACTCCATGGGTAGCTCCGCCCGCTAAGCACACCGGAGAACGGAAGTTTGGAGCTGGGAATCCACGCGCTGCCCGTGACTGCTCTGTGGTCGGGGCTGGTCCTCACTCTGCTCTCTGGGAAACCGGGCCTCAGAAGGCCTTTCCAGATCCACCGCAGAGCGTGAGGGGAGAGAAGGCGGAGGATCGCGAGGCTTGAGTGCGCCCGGGCGGGGCGGCCTTCTCAAACTGTACAGTGCGGCTCTCAGTGTGCAGATCGATCCCAGCTCCCCGGGACAGTCCACCCCTCCACCCCCGCTCAGATGGCCTCTGCCAGCCGGGGGTCCACGCCACCATCGCCCTTCAGCCCAGGGGTGTGCATGGGTCAGGTCTGCGTCCTCCCACCCCATGGGATCAGTATCCACCTTGGTCTGGAAGAGCGAGGAGGACAGGGCAGCGGGAGGCAGAGGCGGCATGGATGAGGGAAGCGGCCTTTTCTGCACGGTCAGCAGCCTGGGCTCCCTCCCTCCTGACGAAGGGGAGCGAGAAGGTGGCCATCCGTCTCCAACACGGCTGGCCCTAATTAAGCGTCAGTGAGCGCCCCAACCTGCCTGCTTTCTGTCCCCAGCATAATATGTTATTTACCTGCAGCTAATAGGTTCACGGGTAATGACAGTCTTGTATCAAATGACGGCCGTTTGGCTTCTGACAGTTTTAAAGACCGGTCTCGGGGACACTACAGTTTCTAATTACAGGGTCTGTCACCGGCGAGGTTCAGTTCAACACCACTCCTTCTCCCGCGGGTGACACTTCTGTCCAGATAGGAAATTTAAGCTCAGCCGCGACAGTTAAGGTTAAAAATACTGCTCCGTACGAGGCGAGGGATCATAATTTGGGTCGCTGCCGTGTTTAATTAATTGGACTGCGGCAATCAGCGCTCCGAGGTCCGTAATTACAGGCAGGGCGAGGGCCCGCTCCCCCCGCCGTGTCTTACAGCTGTAATTTCGCGGGGGCTCTGACCCGGCTTAGAGCAAGGGGCCCTGGAGTTCTTTCAAGGAGCAAGGTACTTCATTAGGCAGCCGTGATTTGTGCGCAGCAGAGGCGGAGGCCGGGTGGCGAGGCGGGAGGGGCCACACCTGCCTTCGCCCTTCCCCGCTGTGGGCTGCCACCTCCTCCCCTGGGGCCAACCCGGCAGGCCATGTGATGACAAATCCAAGGGAGAGACCCCCAGAAGCCACAGGAAGTGGCGGGAGGATAGGGTCCTGGCTCCGTGGCCTCCATGCCGCGCCGTTCTGCTCAGGCCAGGTGAACTCGGGGCCTTTGCGCTTGCGGTTCCCTCCCCCCAGATGCCAACGTGGTTTCCCTCCCTGTCCCCTCCTTGGAGGGGAGGAGCTTCCCCTGACCCTTGCCCCATCACCCACCCCTGCATCCTGCCTGAGGTCACCCTGTGGGGGTGTGCCCCAGCTTGTGCTCTGCCCTCCGTGAGGATTCACTCCTGCCTGGTGTGGGAATGGACGGCCCTTTATCACAACACCTCCCGTTCCTCCGAGGCCACCACGTGTCTCTGTCCCAGGCTGATCTTGCTTAAGCTTCAAGGAAGGGCCCGTGGACGACTCCAGTGGGATGCGGGCCCTCCCTGATCCATGAACACCTGCCCAGCCCACGCTCCTGGACCTCCTCTGCCTGGAGCCGAGGTCTGGGAGGTCCACCGTCCTGACTGTGCCATCTACGCTCGAGGTCACCCCTGAGCCTGAGATGCCACAGAAGCTGGAGGAGGAATGCCCGACGCTCAGAGAGAGGGAAGCTGCCTGTGACCCACGGGCAGTAAGACAGCCGTTAAAGGAGAAGATGAGGCACGCAGGGCCCCAAGTCGGGGACAGACACCCATTCCAAACCACATGTAGAGGGGACAGCATCCGTCAGCGGGCAGCTCGCCCCCCAGCCCCTCAACCAGAAGCAGGTGTGTACACTTAGTTGTGTCCCTGCCTAAAGATACAATGAAACCCTGATTCCAGTACCTCTGAATGGCTCCCTATTGGAACAAGTCTGAGGATGCAATGAAAATGGATGCTAAGAGGAGGCCACACTGGAGTAGGGTGGGCTCTCCACCAGGACGACCGGGGGTCCTTAAAGGAAGAGAAGAGACTCAGAGACACATACAAGGAGGAAGCCAGCTGAAGACAGAGACGGCCACGGGAGGGATGCGGCCGCAAGCCACGAGCACTGAGGATGGCCAGCAAGGCCAGAGGCTGGGAGAGATGAGGGAGGGTTCCCCCGGCACCATCAGAGGGAGCGCAGCCCCATGGACAGGTTGGTCTCAGACTCCTGTCCCCCAGAACGCGAGGGAATAGAGATCGCTGTTGGTCCAGACACTCCCGCAGGCACACCGGAGAGGAGCACGCCAGGCTCGGTGACCTCTGCGGGGTGGCCAAATCCATCACTGTCGCACGCGCCCTCCTCCTGGGCTCTGGGTGTGCGGTTCCCATGGAGCTCAGGGACCCAGGCGGTGGGGGACAAACACGCCAGTTTATTAAGAATCGAAGGCTGGGCTGCTGCCTCTCAGTGGAGAGCTGCTTTTGAAGTGCCGAGTGATTTATTTTAGCCAATTACTGGTGCACTTCCCCTTCCTGAGGACCCCACGTAATTGATTGAAACCTATTGAAAACAAATTAGCCAGCACCAGGATGCAAAGATCTGTTTATCACTTCTCTGGAGGTTTTCAGGGAATCCACGGGAACTACAAAACACATCCGCATTTGTTTTTCCCATCTCCAGAAGGACAGGAGGAGAAAAAGAACAAACTGCTTCTAGACCCCTCTGAGCACCTGGCAGCCTGTTGTTTATTATCTAGGCTCTAAGATTATCACCCTGAGGACGCCCTAATACTCTGCCATGCTGATGTCAGAGCTCACTATGGGGGCTACTGAGGGTGGTCCCAGTTTTTCACGGAAGGGTGTGTATCTTCACGTTTCTTGCTTTGTTGCTTGTTTGTCTGACTTCCTTAGAACATATCCCAGCATGGGACTTCTGGGATCTGAGTAAAGAAGCATCTCTGTGGATCTCGCTACGACCTGCCCTTCTGCTTCTCCAAAAGGGCTCTCGCTGTCCACAGGCTGCCAGGCTCCAACCATCTGTCCGTTTCATCACAACTGTGCCAGCAACGCATGTTATCATTTTATAACATTTGGGAGCTGACTTAGCACGTACAATGTGGTATGGGGGAGAGGTGGCTTCAAACATATGTATAGGTGAACTTTTTAAAAATCAGTTTCAATTGTGGTAAAACACACAACATAAATATTCACCACCTTAACCATTTTTAAGTGCACTGTGCTCATTTGCTTCAGTCGTGTCCGGCTCTTTGTGACCCCATGAACTGTAGCCCGCCAGGCTCCCCTGTCCATGGGATTCTCCAGGCAAGAATACTGCAGTGGGTTGCAGTGTCTTTTTCGAGGGGAACTTCCCAGCTCAGGGACAGAACCCATATCTTCGGTGTTTGCTGTAAAGCAGGTAGGTTCTTTACCCACTGAGCCACCCGGGAAGCTCTTTAAGTGCACAGTTCAGTGATATTATGTACATTCACATTAAGTCACACTTTTAAAGTTATTTCCTCACCTATGTGAAGATCGCTCTGAGACGTCAGCTGATGCTCTGCGCTTGGCTTACCCTACCTTCGCTCTGCCCACCTCACGTGGCCAGGCCCACCTCTCAGGAGCTGCAGTCCAGCATTTCCCTGCCTCACTGGTATGCTAGGCTTGCACAGGGGCTTCCTACGCTGCTCAAAGCCTTGCAGGACCTCCCCTGGCCCAGCCCATGGGACCTCAGCTCCTTTCAGAAAAGCCGTGCCTTCCACGCCCCTCCAACCAGGTGCAGGTCACTGCACGCTGCCAGACCGTCCACCTTCCCCCAGCGTCAGGCTTCCGATTGCTCAAGCCACTGTCTGCTTTCTCCTGCTCTTTTGCAAGTAAGGCAGGTGCACAGACCACACTGACCCTGCTGCCCCACACACGCAAGACCCTGATCAGGTCCTCCGGCACCCCAGCCAGCGGCAGGGCCCCTCTCCTTGGCTGCCCCGAGCCCAGGAAGACCAAAGTTGCAGGCTCTGTGGGGCTCTGGCCGTCACCACCGCTGTCACTGCTGCAGAATCCTGCTGCTATTTCTGCCACACCTCACTGCTGTCAGCGGGACAGCCGGGTTGAAAGGACAAGGTAGAAGCGTCCCGCAGAGCACCTCGCCCTGTGAGGCCGGCCTCCCTGCCATGGGCATCCTCCCTGTCATGAACAGGCAGAGGGGTGGGGACAGCGCTTCCCGCCAGTGGAGCCTGGGAACCTGGCACAGCCATGCCCTCGCCCTTGGAGCCCATGTCCATGTGCCTACACACGTCACATCTGTGTGACATGTGCATGTGCGTGTAGTGTGTATGTGTGTAGCCGTGTCACATCTGTGTGATGTGTGCATGTGTGTAGTGTGTATGTATGTGTGCACAGGTGTGGTACATGCGTCACGTGTGTGATATATGTATGCGGTGCGGTGTGTATGTGTGCAGGTGTAGTTTGTGTGTAACATCTGTGTGACGCGTGTATGTGCATGTAGTGTGCCTGTGTCCTCACAGGTGTAGTACATGTGTCACACCTGTGTATGCCACGTGTGTATGTATGTGTGTATGCACAGATGTATACATGTGTCATGTCTCTGTGTGATGCGTGTATGTGTGCAGTGTGTCCTCACAGGTGTAGCACATGTGTCACACCTGTGTATGATGTGTGCATTTGGGTGTGTGTGCGTGTGTGCACGGGTACAGTACATGTGTCATATCTCTGTGTGATATGTGTGTGTACATGTAGTGTGTGTGTGTGCATGCAGGCACATGTCACAGCTGTGTGATACATGCGTGCGAGTGTAGTGTGTATGTGCACACTCACGGGTGTAGTATGTGTAGCACAGCTGTGTGATACATGTATGCATGTGGAGTGTGCATGCGTATGCACATGCATGTGAGTGTGTCACATCTGTGTGATACACGTGTGCATGTAGTGTGCGTGTGTGTGCATGTAGTGTGTATGTGGGTGTGGGTGTGGCACGTGTCAGCTGTGTGATACACGTGTGCATGTAGTGTGTGTGTGTGGGTGTGGCACGTGTCAGCTGTGTGATGCGTGTGTGTGCATGCACGTGGGTGTAGTGTGTGCGTCCCGTCGGTGCTGTACACGTATGTGCACACAGTGTGCACGCACACGCAGGTGTAATGCGTGCGCCACGTCTGCATGTGATGCGTGTGTGTGCAGGTAGCACGTGTGCAGGTGCACTGCATGTGTATGTGTCTGTGAGCACACAGTTGCACGTGTATATGCCTGCGCGTGCATGTGCGTGTGTGGATGCATGTTTCTGTGTGCATGTGTGTCCCTGGGTGTGCATGCACGCTGGTGACGGGAATGAGGAAACAGTCGGCAAGCAGCAGGTCAGGGCACTGGCGTGCAGGGCTGGGGCGCCCTGGAACGGGCAGCACTGTGTGCTTCTGGCTCCCATCATCTACCCACCAGCGCTGCCCCTGCTCCACCAGTCCTTGGATTCCGGGCCCAGGTACCCCTGCCCCGCCCTGCAAGGTGGGCAGCAGAGGCAGAGCAGGCGGGGCATGAGTCCCACAGCCTGGATCACCCACCCCCCAGAGGGAGACTTCAGGCAAAGCCACAGCAGCTCCCTGGGCCTCCATTTCCCCACCTGAAAAATGGGGATAACCAGAGCACCACCCTCACAGGGAGGCCATGAGGACCAAAAACACCCACGCTGGGTGCTGAGACCACGTGGGCACCGGGCCGACACTGAGGACAGCAGTGTGTCCAATCCTGGGGTTCCCTGACCCTAAGACCCCGAGTCAGCTGTGGGCAGTGATCTCGTGCAAACCCAGCTTGCTGCTGGAACCCTACTTGGAGGGCGGGTCTCTGCAGCTGGGATTCAGGTGTAAGCAAGCCGAGGAGGCGCTACCCACCGCCCCACACTGCCGCCCAGCTGAGTGGGGCCAGGCTCACGGTGCCTGACTCTTGCATCAGGAGAAGAAACACAGTCACATGAGGGACAGTGACGGAAAGTAGCACCCAGGTGCCTCCTGGGGGCAGGGCGCCCGCGCTGGGCGGAACTCAGGCACGCAGTCTCACGTGTTCTGACCGTTCACGACCCTACGGCTGGATCCTCAGCCCCACTTTACAGAGGAGGAAACCAAGGCCCCAAGGCGGAAGCCTCTGACTCAGGGCACATGGCTTCTGACACACACATGTGGGGATCCCAAGTCCCCGCTGCCATCTGTTTGCTGATGTAAAGGAAAGGTTGAGGAGGAAGGGGGGTAAGACCAGACCCAAGCTCAGCAGAGCACCCAGGTCCTCAAGGAGCAATGCTAAGTGACAGCTCAGTGGGACTAGAAAAAAGCAGACACAAAGCGGGCCATGAAACACTCCACTGGCGGGCCTCTGGGGACAACCAGTGGCAGGGGTGAGGGGGGTGGGCAGGGACATTTGGCGAAGCCCCTCTGCGCTCCAGCCCCTCCCTCTCCCAGCCCCGCCCCCTCCCGCAGCCAGCCTCACCTGCACTCCAGGGAACCTGCCTTGGAATTACAGGCTTTGAATCTTTCAGTCCTGCCGCTGCTATTTGCCACTGACAGCACGGTTCCAGCTCCCAACCCCAAATGAGTCAATTTCTCCCCAATTCTATTTCTGCCTTTGGGCTGTCCTTCGCCAGCCCTTCATCAGCTGTGGGGCTGGCCTGGCTGAAGACTCACAGACATATCCCAGGGCCTGGCCTTCCTGTCCCCACTCTCTCCCGGGCGTGCCCTTCGGTGGTCTCCCGGGAGCCATGACCCTTCCTTCTTTGGAAGCTTTGCGCGGTATTCATTCTCCTGCTTTCGGTTAAGTCTCGGCCCTGGCACTGTTGGTCCTGGCGGCCCCCGGACGGCAGTGATGCAAACATCATCACTCATGAGGCTTAGACCTGTTGTAGCAATTCTTCTCCCCTCCATCCCCGGGCCCGTGAGAGAGACGCCCATCGCTCATCTCGACGACAATGGCACCTGAAGGCGCAGGGCGCCGGGAGATGGATGGTTCTGGGAATTACCGCTGGCTGCAAAGTGGGGACCTTTCACCTCTGGGGAGCAGGGTCAAGTCACTGCCACCGCGGGCCCGGCCCCCAGGGAAATGAAGCAGGAGACCCCTGCCCTGGGCAGTGCCCTGACTCCCCCGCACGTACAAGCATCTGGCCCCACCGTGAGCCGGGGAAGCCAATTCTGGCCTCGAGAACGATCGATTCGCTGGGGCTGCCTGCTGATGCTCGGAGGCAGGTGCTGGCCGTGGCTTCTGACAAATGAGGAATCAGAGACTCAGGGACGTTGGACGAATTACCCCCAGGTTTCCTGGCTCCAGTGTCCTTTCCAGCAGGGCCAGCTGTCCCCTGGGGTCACAGACTCGGCCTCTCTTTTTCTCCCAGCCTCCCGGAGGCTATGATGAGGTCTTAACATCCCTCACCAGTTTACAGATTTCAAAGCACATTCTCATTCGAGTCTCAAAACCCAGGGAGACCGGGATGTCTTTTGTCAGCCCTTGTCTAAGAGCAAAGGGCCCAGAAGCCCCGAAGGTCTGAGCAACTTGCCTGGGGGCCTGGGCTCCAGGTCCAAGGCCCCTCCTCTCCTGATGGAATTCCCCTGCCTCGGGACATGTGGGAGAGGATCTCCCAAGAGCTCTGGGGGAAGGGACACTGCCATTCCAGGCCTTCCCTCCTCTCCCTCCTCACCCCAATAGGGCCACACAACGCCAGCACTGCCCTTGCTCTAAATAACGTAGCGCCAGAAAGAGCCTGGCGTGCTCACAACCAGGGGAGGGCTGCTGGCCTGACCTAGAAACTTCGGGAGCCAGGCCAGGTCAAGGTTGTGCCCACTCACCCTGCGGTCACCTCCCTGCCATCCAGCCCTGTTTTCAGGCAGCACAATGGATTGGGCACAGGGCCCACCCGCCAGCCACCTCCTCACTGCGGGCAGGGCCGCCCCTGAGTCACAGGGCTCTTGGGCTCATCGGATGTGAGGGTCTTGCCTGGTAAGCCCCAAAGCTCCTTCCAGCAATCCGTCTGTAGTTGGGGCAAAGAGTGTCCCCTGTAACTTCATGACCACCCAGAACCTCAGGATGTGACCCTACTTGGAAACAGGGTCTTTGCAGACATCATTAGTTAGGATGAGGTCATCCTGGACGGGGGAGGCCCCAGATCCAACAAGCCTGGTGTCCTTGTAAGAAGATGGCTGTGTGACAGCAGAGACAGGAAGGGTGTGTTGACATCCGAGAGACACCGAGAAGCTGGGAGAGGTGGGCAAGGACCCATCCCTAGAGCCTTTGGAGGAGCACGGCCCAGCCGTCACCTTGATCTCAAACTTCTGGCCTCCAGAACTGAGACGGAACAAAACTTCTGTTGTTTTAAGACACCTGTGTGCGCTCAGTCCCTTCAGTCATGTCCGACTGTGTCCAACACTATGGACTGCAGCATGCCAGGCTCCTCTGCTCCTCTGTCCATGGGGTTCTCCAGGCAGGAATATTGGAGTGGGTTGCCATGCCCTCCTCCAGGGGATCTTCCCGTCCCAGGGATCAAACCCATGTCTCATGTCATACCTGCATTGCAGACGGATGCTTTAACACGAGGGCCACCTGGGAAGCCCCCTTAAGACATCTAATTTGACGTAATTTGCTATGGCAGCCCTAGGAAACTAAAAATTTGGAATGTGAAACCAGGTTTACTGGGAAGGCGCTGAGGGAAAGGCTTGCCCCGTTACCTTGGCACAGGCCGCCCCGGCTCACTGGGGCACCCTCCCCGGGTGGGTGTCACAGGCCCACTCACTGACTTCCTGCCGGCCTCTGCTCAAGGTCACGGCCACTTCTGGTCTTCTTCAGTCCCTCCCCTGCCTGCCCTGCTGACATCAGCCCCAGCTCTCTATCCTCTGTCCTGGCTGCGTTTGCCTTCTTGCTGTGCATCACCGCTGCGCTGACCTCCCATCACCCGTGCAGTGCTGTCAGACGGCCCCTCCTCCACACAGGTGGGTGCAGGTGTCTACCTGGATCCTCGCCGTGTCCTGCTCCCGGCACAGAGCCTGAGGGAGGCACCAGTGTGACCTGAGTCCAGCGTCAGCACAGGCATCCTCAGGTCCTATGTCACTGCTGGCCCGGGACAGAGTCCTCCGAGGAGAAGCCCAAGTGGGCGTCACCACGGGGAGGCAGCGGGCACAGCATTTATGGCTTGATACCTGGAAACCGCCTGGGCTCGAATCCTGGCCTGGCCACTTCCAAGCTGGGCAACCTCAAGCAAGTTACCGAAGGTCTCTGGGCCTCCGTTTTATAAACAGGATATAAAACTATCTGCCTCAGACACTTTTTGAGTGTACTAAATGAGTTAATAGGGCTGGGGCCCTGAGAACAGAGGTGGCGTTTCCTAAGGACGAGGTAAGCCATTACTGATGACGCTGCTATTGTGGGAACTCTTGGAAAACACCAGTGAGGTGAGACGGGCAAGGCTCCACCTGAGAGACAGAACTTGAACGGCAGGCATCCTCTAGGTTCGTGGGATGGGATGAGGGACCCTCTGCGGCAGGACAGAGGAGATCCCTGCACAGGCCTGTCTGGGCAGCGGCAAACCCTTTAAAGGGTCACACAGCTTATTTTCAGATCAAACACAAAGATCCCGGCATCCCCAGTGAGAAGCTACTTTTGAGGAGCAAGGCGCGCTGGTGCGCTGGTGAGGCCCACCTGGCACCCACAGGCTCTGCAGGGCAGGTGCAGCTCTCAAGGTCAGAGACAGCCAGCTCTCTCTGGGCCTGGTTGCCACCCAGGGGTCAGCTCCCCACACGTCAGGGGCGCCGGGCAAGCAGAAAGATGCCCCAGATGCCCCAGGGAGCCCTGAGCCAACCGGCAACCCATGTGGGAACCAGGACATAGGAGGGAGAGGGCCCTCCTGTACACACGGGCCACAGGCCACAGCCGCCACCGAGCTGTTAGACACGGCCGGGGACTGTGCCCCCGAGTGAGGGGCACTGGGCTGCAGGCAGCCAGGGCCCAGGGTGTCCCCCATTCCCAATTCTCTGGCCCTGCTCAGCTCACCCCATCCTAGGAGGAGGGGACCCCTTGGCCTTTCTCTCCTCTCCTCCCTTGCTAGGCCCCCCTGCTTCTGATCCCCATCCCAAGCACCACGGCCGGAGGGGCACGCCTGCGCCTGCCCAACCCTCCAAGGATACCCACGCACCTGCGGCCCAGCCCGAGCCCCCTCGAAGCCCTCCCCAGCCTCAGCTCTGCCTGCTCCCTCTGCCCGGGGCCTCCCCCAGACACCACCCTCCCCATCCACTCGCTCCTCCCTGGAGCCCCCGTGTGGATGCACCGGGGTCATCATCCGTCTCTGCAGGCACGGCCTGCTATCAGTGCAGCGCTGGCACGTCCCAGGTGCTCCACAAATACCGGGCAAGCAGCAGATGGGTCCCGGGTCCCTGCTCCTGGGCCCAGGGGCGCACCCAGAGGAGGGCTCAGTTAGCGCCTGCTGCCCATGTGATTGGGGGTGGGGGTGGGGGACAGCCCACCCAAGGCTCAGCTGGGGAGGGACTGCACAGATGCTGCTCATGGGCTGGGGGCAGCACGCAGCACCCATAGGACCCACTGGAAGCAGAGCTGGGGGACCAGGCGGCCAGAGGGAGGGGAAGAGACGCCTGCCCTGAGGCCCCCCCGCCCCCGCGAGCGCGGGCAGGCCCAGGCAGGAGCTGACGGCCCTGCACTATCCGGCAGACTTGGCCGGCATTAATTTGACCATATATACACACGCTAATCAGCTGTAACCGTGGCACCCAGCTCAATTCAAATTGATTTACTGAGCCTGGAAATGGATACAAATGTGATTAAAGGCTTTTTATTTTACATAGGTTCTCTATAAAATGATTTAAATCAATTGCCCGGCAGGCCCCACGCTATTACTGCACTGAGCCTCCTCTTATATTGATGGATATGGTGCTCCGAGCTACAGCTGGGGTGTCAGCAACGCTGCTGCCCGGCCCTGGGATTGAGGTCGGGCACCCCAGCCCCTGATGGTGTGTGGCCATCTCCACTCAGGGTGCCCCTCTGTGACCAACGGGGCTGGGCTGGCACCTTCAAGAGGGTGGTGAGTGCTGGAGGGCGACGGGGGCAGGCCTGGGAGTGGGCTGGCATTGCCATGGCAACAGCCTTGAGAGCCATCTCCTAGCCCACTTGCCTCTTGTCAGTGACTCCTGCCTCTGGACATCTCAGGGGGCTGTACCTGAGCCTGGAAGGTCAAGTTCATAATCTGGGCCTCCAAGGACACTGCTGGGATGGACACTCTGCAGACACCACCTGCCCCACCCTGTGGCCCCTTTTCAGATGAAGAAACAGGTCAACGGGTGCAAATCAGTGAGCAGATTCTCGGACAGATGGGTCTCCTGAGTTTCAGATAACCCCCTTCTTCCATTAGAGGCTCCCCACCCCAGGTGGTGCAGTGGTAAAGAACCTGCCTGCCATGCAAGAGATGCGGGTTTGATCCCTGGGTCAGGAAGATCCCCAGGAGAAGGAAATAGCCAACTGCTCCAGTATTCTTGCCTGGAGAACCCCATGGACAGAGGAGCCTGGTGGGCTACGGTCCACAGGGTCTCAAGGAGTCGGACTGAGCACGCACCCTGAGTGAATGAGGACTGGCAGCCGTGATGGTCTCCTCCAGCTGAGATGGATGATACAAGGTGTTTCTGGAAGCCCCAGCCTGTGGGAGGTGCTCACGCGGAGCCAGTGGCACAGCTGGCCGCCCAGCAGGCCAAAGCCAGGAGCGCGCCCCACACCCTCTGTGTGCTGCCTGGGCCACAGACGGGGCCTCAAACAACAGAAATGCATTCTTTCACGTTCTGGAGGCCAGAGGTGTGAAACTGAGGGTTTGGGCAGGGCCTTGGGAGCCTCCCTCCTGCCTCTTCCAGCTCCTGGTGGCTCCGGGCACCATTGGCTTCTGGCTGTACCAATCAATCTTCTCCTGTCACACACAGCCTTCTCCTGGCAGTGAAAGCGTCGAGTCCTAACAACGGCCCACCAGAGAGCTCCCAGAGTTCTTTTCTAAAGGGGGCCCTTGGCTGGTCAGTAACTGAACGAGGGAGGCCAGGCTCGCGGCAGGGCAATGGACCCACGTGCCTGGGTCTGTGGGCTGCACCTGCTCCCGCAGAGGGGATGCATCAGCCGCCTCTCTTCCCCGGGGGCTTCTGCAGCCTGTTCTGAGCACCTGCGGAGGCCAGACGGGTTCCCAAGCCACAAGCCACCTGGCTCCCTGGCAGGCTTCTTTGGCGGCTGGGATGAGCCCACAGCACCTACCGAGAAGTGAGAGCAGTGTGGGGAACACCTCAAGCACCTTCCTGCAGGGTCATCATTCAGAACAATCCGTCAGGCCTGCTCCAAAGCTCATCAAGACAGAGAGTGGGGTAGCTGGGGACAGGAAGGTGGCTTCACTTTCCCTCCAGAGCTCTGCTGTCCAGTATAGCACCCCCTAGCCACAGGCAGTGACTGGAATTCAAACTCAAGCTGATTTACATCAAATAAAATTTGAAATTCCATTCTTCGGTCTCAAGAAGCACGCATAGCTAGGACAGGACACCACAGATGCAGAACATTTTCCATCATCAGAAGTTCTACTGGAAAGCTGTACAACAGCCATATCTCCATGTGGCATTTTGCACCATTGCAAAAGGAATCAATACCAAAAAACAGGTAAGAATGAAAAAAATGAAAGCATACAGAACTGCTGATTTCTCGTCACACCAAATCCAGCCCCTGGGAGGCTTTTGGAGTAAGCATTCTTACCTTTCCTCCCATCACTGACCAAACACGACACATTTTCCAGGCCCAACCCCTGCCTCAGCTCCAAGAGATCACTCACCTCTCCCCAACCTTCCCTCATTCTTGCCCTTGCCTACTGATCTGCTCAAATTTTTCCTCAAGACCCTCCTCCACAGTTATGTTTTCAGCCTCAAGAACTCCTAGGCATCCTTCAAAACCCCAGTTCAAATTCATGGCTTCTAGAAAGCCTGCTCTCAGAGCATCCTATACTTTGCTCTGTTGTGGTATCTCCCACCCTGAACTTGAGTCATTTGTACATCTGTCCTCTCCTTGGCTGTGAGCATTCTGCAACCAAACTCATTAGCTTAACACTACGTTGTGAGAATTGGAATAACTCAGAAAGTTCTCTCTCAACTGGACCCTGAGTTACCTAGAGGTTATCGCTGCCTAGAGCCCTGCATCTGGGGCACGGATGGGTGAATGAGTCACACAGAACAGGGGTCAGGTCCCACACCCTCCCTCCAGACGCTGAGCATAAGTGTAAGCACACAGTAGGAGTTTAATAATTGGAGGGGAGCGGAGAAGCTGAATGGAGTAAAGACTGCCAGAGAATGAGGCTACTGGTGTGGGAACAGCAGCCAGAAGGACCAATGGGACAGTGAGGTGGGCGGGACCTGGCCCTCCAGGAGGACAAACTTGGCCGGGAAGGCTCCAGCTGTTTACCCTTTGCCTCCATCCTCACTCAGATGGGGGGGGGCCACCTGCGAGGGTGCTGTGAGGCTGGGCACTGGCTCTCTGGATGATCAGAGTCCATTCTCCCAGGCTCACCTTTCCTCTCCTGCTGGAAGCCTCTGGGGCTGGGCAGAGGGGCTGCCTCTGCTTCCTGACCCCACTGCCAATGCCGCTGTCCTGCAGAGGGCCAAGGGGAGTGACGAGGAGACGCAGAGGGTATCGGTGACAGGTCCCTGCGGCCTCAACAGCCCTTTAGAGGCCAGGAACCCTGGCCTCAGGGACCGGACACCCTGGTCTCAGGGACCAGGTTGGTTGAGAGTCAGAGGACAAGTTGACTGTCCAAGGTCAGGCAGGTTCCCTGCCTCCTTGGGGCTACCCGGACGACCCCCTGCCAGAGTGCGCACAGCCCTCACTTCCTAAAGGGAGATCGTCTCTGCTCACAACACCTCTGCCATCACGTCCATGCTCCACCAGCTACAAATCCGAGGCTCCCACGACCCTTGCTTGGTGGTCCATCGTTTGCCAGAAGGGCTCACAGAGCTCAAGGAGATGCTTTACTTTTCTAGGTATCACAAAGGATGCCATTCAGGACAGTAGATGGAAGAGAGACCTCAGGTGAGGCCTGGGGGTGCGCATGGAGCGGCCACGTCACCTCCTGCACAGGACATGTCCACCAACCTGGAGGCTCTTGAACTCTGTAGTCCAGGGATATTTACGAAGACTTCGTCACAGAGCCACGACCAACTAGTTCTCACTCTCCGGAGGGTGAGGGTGGGGGGCTTTGCTGGGGACCATCCCCACCCTGAGGCCACCCAGAGTCACCTCCTTAGAGCAAAGGATGCTCCTCTCACTCAGGAAATTCCAAGGAGTCAGGAACCAGGGCAGACCTTGAGGATACATCCGATTACATCACCTCCCTTGTCTCCCAGGGGCACGGCCCTGCCCCCTGAGTGCCTGGCCCCCACTTCTGCTCTGTTCAAGGCTGCACAGGGATCCCCAAGTGGGCCACAAGGCTCACATCTGAATCCTGGCCCGCCGTCCCCAGCTGTGAGAACTGGGCAAGTCGCCTGGCCTCTCTGGGCCCTGTATCCCTGTAACACGGAGATGAGATGGGAGGAAATGGGAGGCCGCTGTGGGCTGCAGCCAGCTCAGCTTTGCCCAGTTCACACAAACCCTCCATAAATGTTTATGAAGTCAATTCACCCAGGAAAAAGACACGACCCCATCACAACCGGGGCAACTCCCACAATCCCTGGAACCCAGGCCTGCAAGGGTAGTGCTCAAGCCACTGCTCTCCAGCCGCGTGTGGCCAGCTTACTGGACAAGCAGGAAGGCGCAGCTCCCAGGGCCAGGTAAACGCCCCCCTTCTGTGTTAAAAACTAGATCTGAATTAATGGGAACTCTCCCGGGGGTGGGGCTGACAGTCGTTGTAGTGATGGGAGCCAGGCTCGCCCAGAGAGTTCTGTCCAGTCCTAGCGGATCCACAACACTCCGTGTATTGGGGTCCCCCGGCCCCTGGCGTCCAGTCAGCACTGGCAGACCCCCACCCCCACCCCCGGTCAGCGCCCCGCACAGCTACAGGGAGCCACAGAGGGCTCTACACAGAGGAAGGCCACATCCGTTTAGAATCGCGAGTCCTCTGAGAGGAGAGACACCACCATGCGCTGAGCTACCCTGAGGGCAGGGGTGACTCTGGGGAAGCTGGGGGAGGGGCCATGCACCCCTGGGTGAGTAAGCTCACACGCACACATGTGCCCACACAGGTGATTGTGTGTGCACATGTGAGTGTACACGTGTGTGGGTGTGTAGGGAGTGTTACGAGCATGTGTTATGTGCGTGTGTGAGAGGGGGCTGAGGCGTGGGTGCAGTTCATCACCCTCCAGGGCCCTCCCTCATCTGTAAACGGGGCCACGACCCACCCCCTGGGGGCTTCAGCCAAGACCCACCCCCACGAAGGGGAGGTGGCCCCCCATCCAGGCCGAGGGTGGGGGCTTCACAAGAGAGGCTCTTCCCCTTCTCAGTTGATATTTGGGGGGCAGGAGGGCTGCCAGCAGCAGCTCCTGGGACCCTCAACCCCCAGGGACTAGCCAGGCAGGGGTGGGGCAGGTCCCCGGGAGGGGGGCCCGAGGCTTCAGTTACAGGAACAATTAGGGCGCCCTGCTGCACTGCCAGCCGCCGTGGCGCCATCGCGAGAGTGACAAGCAAGCCCCGGCGGGCTGCGAGCGGTAATCCCGGCAAGGCTCCCCGGTGTTAATGGTGCGAGCAGGCTCATTAGCCGTCATCCGTCTGTCCTTAATGCGGCGGAGGCGGCGCAGGGCTGCGGGTGAAAGATACCCTCCCAGGCGCGGCGGGCAGGCGGCTCGGCCCTCCCCTCCCCTCCCCTCCCCTGCGCTTCAAGAAGACATGAGGCGGGGTGCAGGCCCCGGGGAGAGAGGAGGACAGAAACCCGCTCCTCTGGTGTGAGAACCGCTGCGCAAAGGCCAGACTTGCAGCCCCGGCCCCGCCCCACTGTGTGACTGCAGGCCTCCCTCTCTGGGCCTACGTCGTAAGCGAGGGCTAGAACAGGTGCCCCCAGGGCACGGGGAACCGTGGGTGGGCAGCTCTGGGGTGCCCTTCTCTGGGCTCAGCTATCCCTCATGTGTCCAGGGAGGTGTGGTGGCGTGAATGTCACCCAGAATGTTCCACATGGTTTCCTGACAACCATAAATCCTGCCTTTGTGTGCAGTGGCAGAAGGGCCCGACTGCACCATCTGGGTGGTGGGTGCCCTGGCAAGGGGCCTAGGACAGGTGCTGAGGAATCAGGGTTGACTGAGCAGGTACATGCCTCGGGCCTGACTCAGGTGCAGCCGTGCCCAGGCAGCTGCAGGTGAGCCGGGCCCGGGGAGGAGGGGGCAGGGGAGGGGGCACCCCGGGCGGCCATCACGGCAGAGACCACAAGCTGGAAGGGTGGCCCAGAGAGGCGGGGTGGGCAGGAGGGCTGGTTGCAGGGGAAGGGGCCCTGGGGGCTCGAGCTGGGTTCCAGTTCAGGCTGCCAGGCTCACGTCCTGTCTCTGCTGCGTGAGGAGGGGGATCATGCACCCTCTGTGGCCTCCCATCTGTAACACGGCAGGTAGCAGTGCCCCTCTCCTGACAGTACGAGCAGGTGAGTGGACGTGTCTAAAGTTGGATGGGGCCATGTCAGCTGTCAGCACCCCAGCTGTGGCATCGCCCCTCTAGGACATGCCTGCATACCCCGAACTACACACTAGTTACTCTTTCAGCTCAAACGGCTGTTTGGTTTCTGGAGGGATAATTTACAACAACTAATTTAAAAAAAAAAAACAACAGTTTACATCCAGAAGGAAGCAGTGGATCACCAGCAGGAGGGAAAGGGCAGCACTCTGGCCTCGAACCCTCCTGGGACCTGTTGGCCGAGCCCAGCTTGCTCGGAGGGGGTTCAGCCAGGGGCTGCAGTGTGTAGGGCCCATGGGCACCTGCTGGCCCTTCTCACCGCAGGATCGGGAGCAAACGGCAGGGCAGGGAGCCCACGAGGCGGCTTTACTCGAAACTGCTCCAGCATGACGCAAAACGCTCTCCAGCACCCCACAACGTTGCCACTGCCTGCAGATGTGTGGGCCTCCCTGGGTACAAGGTCACATCCATGAGAAGCTTTGAAAGCGGGGCCATCTCCTCCCCTCTCAGGAAAGCAAGACCAGCCCTAGGCCCAGGCCGCCGGATCCCAGGCCCAGGCTCTGCCCTTTAACCTCCATGGCCTCGGTTTCCCAACCTGGAAAATGGGTGCACTCGATCAAGTCCCTCTCCTGCTGGCTGCTGGGGGGCTTCAACCAGCACCCAGGTCTGCGAGCTCCTCCGTCTGTGCGCTGAGGGGCCGCTGGCAGCCCAGAGCCAGCTGGCCATGACTGGGAGGATGGTGAGCTGAGGGTGGCTGTCTCCCCGACGTTCTTCAATTATTCAAACAATAACCGCACCCTTATTTAAAGTCTAGTCTTGCATCCGCGCGTCGGGTGGCGGCGAGCACTGGGGCCTGCTGGTAGATTTACTCGGGGACAGGCTCCTTCTCGCAAAGTCAATTAATTAAGCAAACATTCCTGCCAGCGGGTTCTCAGGTGTGTGGCCGGGAGGCCTGGCGGTCTCAGACCGCCGCCTCTGGGACACCTGATCCCGCAGGGCCTGCCAAGTGGGTGGGGACAGTGGCCCGGAGCCGGGTGCTGGCTGGTGGAAGGGGAAGGGCACAGGGGCAAGTTTCCAGGGCGCTCCTGTGCGCCAGGCCCGGGCAGACCCTCGGGCCTCGGGGGCTCTCCCAGCCTTCACTGCCAGCCCCTCAGCACACCAGGGCTCATGTGGGGAAACTGAGGTGCAGAGCGGTGGAGGGACCCACTCAAGGTCACCCATGGGGCCAGTGCTGCAGGTGGGGACTGGAGCCCAGGCTGTTGAGATACTGACGTGCTTGGCACCCGCCAGGCCCAGCTCCACACCTGCCCCTCCCCCGGGACAAACCATCACCCGCCTCCTGCCTCTCACCCAGCAGACAAGCGCCTCCCAGGGCACCCCCCCAAAGGAAATGCAGCCCACGGGTGGAGCGTTCTGGCATGTTGGGGCCCCGGGCCACTCCCACCTCCTCTCTGCTGCTCTCCTCTGGACAAGGACAGCAGCCAGTGGGCACTCATTAATAGCTTACAAAGCCCTTTTGCCACCATCAGAGCCTCTGAATGGATGTAATCGCCAGAAAGGTCGTCAGCAACAGCAGCTCCGCTGTTGAGGTAAGGATGTGAAATCCAGAGGTGAGATGACCCCAGGGGTCACAGTCAGGGACCAAATACCAGGCCACTGGGCCCTGAGGTGGAGGGCTGGCCTGTCCTGCAGCAGCTGCTAAGCATAGTGGCTAAGGGTGTGGACACTGTTGGAGTGGGGGACCGGCTTGCAATCCAGCTGTTGACCTCGGGCAAGTCACACATAACGGTTCTGGGCCTCAGTTTCCTCCCCTGTGAAATGGGGGTGAGAGCAGAAGCACCTCCTCATTCTGGCCACTGTGAGAATAGTGAAGTCAGTGCAGATGAAGCACGGGGCACAGGCCGTCCTCACCCCACCTTTCCTGTGCTTCTTGCTCCATCTTCCAAAGCGCCAACGCAGAGTGGAGGCCCTCCAAGAGGCATTACTGGCTCCAGCGGCAGAATTGGCGGCATCAAGGTAAAGAGAGGTTGCCAGGCCCTGTCTTCACCAGCTCATCTCAGCTCCTGGAAACTGACCACACCACACACTTCCAGCACACAGGCACTGATTGTCCAAACCTTGGCCTGTGCACAGGACAGGATTTCAGCTCAACTGAGAGCCTCTCATCAACACCCCCTCTGGAAGGAGGAGTCGTCCATGCACACGTGTAACTTCAGTTCCTTGCTCGGAGTTCCTCTGGTCCCCTCCTCATCCACCAAAATGAATACTCTGGCCACCTGAAGTGAAGAGCTGACTCACTGGAAAAGACCCTGATGCTGGGAAAGACCGAAGGCAAAAGGAGAAGAGGGCAGCAAAGGGTGAAATGGTTAGATGCCATCACCGACTCAATGGACATGAATCTGAGCAAACTCTGGGAGGTAATGAAGGACAGGGAAGCCTGGAGTGCGGCATGCAATCCATGGGGTCACAAAGAGTCGGTCACAACTTAGTGACTGAACAATACCCCCCAAGGAAACTCCTATGCGCCCCTCGGAGGCCTTCTCAAGCGCCCCATCCCTCTGTTCCCCACCTATGTAACACAACCTCTTTCCGGCCATCTCAGAGTCTGAGCTGCGCCTCTCCCATCAACAGAATGGCTGACCATGAGCCAGACGCTGCAGTGTGACTTTCTGTGGTTTATCTCAGTTAATCTTTCAAAATGAGAGGTACCATTTTTCTTCATTTGACAGATAAGGAAACTGATGACACAGAGCGGTTGAGCTACACGCTGAGGCTGACAGCTGGCCAGCAAGAGAGCCTGGACCTGAACCCGGCAAGTCTGGCTCTGATCTCAGCGGGGCTGAGCCAGGGTCAGGACTGGCTGGAGTTGGTGGAACGGCGAAGGGGAAAATTGCCGGGAACAAGGCAGGAGGCCCTTCGACCCAGGGAGGAAGCAAGAGCGAGCCAAAGAGCAAGACTGAAATTCGATCGGAGGCAAGCACACGCTGTCCAGGGAGGGGGTGACAGAGACCCGTGGTTTCTGCACGTGCCACTCCCTGGGGGACCCGCCAGCGCTCGCTCAGCTCGGAACCCAGCTGCTCTGGGCGATTATTATTTCAGCAGTGGAGGGAGGCGGGTGGAGGGCTCTAGGCCTCAAGCTGAAACCTCGGGGAGGGGCTGCTGGGGGGTGCCAAGCAGAAAATCAGTCTGGGGGAGCCCAGGCCCTGATGCTGCTGGCCAGCCAATCTGGCCCCCACTCTTCCAGGGGACCCTCAGCCGCCCCCACTGTCTGCCACACCTGCTGTGAAAACGACACCCCTCGACGGATGGCCCCTGCTCTCCCTCCTGGGAGGGCAATCAGACACCACACAGAGCAGGAACAGGCAGTGGGCGCTGATCAGCTTGGGGGCGGCTGGGGTTGGGGGCCCCTACTGGGCCCCAGGAGCAGCAGAGCCCGAGGGTGGGCTGAGGGGTGGGGGCAGCAATAGGGACCCTCCCCCCAGTAAAACAAGTCAACACGGAGAGGCCCTGAAAGGCAGGGCCTCACCTAGCCCGGTGGGGCCCTGGGACTTCCCTCCCTCCCCGTCCACACTTCTACCTCTCACCCCAGCAGCAGAATGTTGGGGATCAGGCGGCAGCGTCTGGAGCCAATGACATGAAGGCCCGTGGCTGGCATTTACTTGGTCTCTCTTTGCCTCGGTTTCCTCATCTGTCAGGTGGGATCAGTACCAGTCTGCACACCGGTGAAGGGTTGTAAGAGGAGAGAGATTTCAACCGAGGGCTTGGGACGGGCCAGGAACATAGGAGACACTACAAAGGCACCACCCACTGCCGCCGTTTCTGCCACGCCATCCCCAGCCCCCGCAGTTGTCTGATCTGGAAATGGGGCCTGGAGAACTGCGAGCAGAGAACAGACCTTGGCACCGGGCCTCAAGTTTCCCCACCACATACAGGGCACGATCTCAGCCCAGCCCGGAGCTGCTGAGGCCTCTGTGAATAGGCTGGAGCCAGCGCAGGGTACACAGTGACACTTGAGAAATGTCCCCTCCGCCGAGATGCTGGGCACCCCCAGCTGTCCCCCTGGACTTAACACCACAAGTCCTCAAGACAGGAGGGGCAGCAAGCGAGTTACACACGCGGGGGGCGGGGCGGGGGCAGAAATTTGAAAACATACATCTGCACAGAAGCATGTCCACATGTGTCCATACAGCACTGGTCACAAGAGACAAGTGGTAGTTACTCAAACGCCCACTTACGGATGGATGGATACATAAAATGTGGTCCATCCCCACACTGGAATATCACTCAGCTGTGAAAAGGAGTGGGGCCCTGACTCCCGCTCCAGGATGGATGAACCTTGAGAACACGATGCTTGATGAGGGAAGCCACACAAAAAGCTCCCAATTTTATGATTCCATTAACAGGAAATGTCAAGAATAGGCAAATCCACAGAGATAGAGAGGGGCTGGGGAGGGGGATGACAGTGAGGTTTCTTTGTGGGGTGATGCAAATGTTCAGGAATGAGACGGTGGCGATGGTTGCACAATTCTGTGATTGTGCCAAAAACCACTGGCTTGTACACTTTAAAATGGTGATTTACATGGTATGCAAACCATATCTCAATAAAACCGCTAAAAAACCCAGATCCCTGAAGCCTATCCTGTGCCTCGTGAGTGACTCCCAAGGGCCCGGGAGGCTCTCTGCAGGCATAAGGACAGGGTGGGGGTGGCGGGTAGAGGCGCCCACTTGGCGAATGGCCTGACCCAGAAGGAAGGCGGGCTTTGGCCGGGGTGAGCAGAGTTCACAAGCAGGCAGCACACAGGGGAAGATCTCAGTTTTGATTCTTGATGAAAGTGAAAGAGGAGAGTGAAAAAGTTGGCTTAAAGCTCAACATTCAGAAAACGAAGATCATGGCCTCTGGTCCCATCACTTCATGGCAAATAGATGGGGAAACAGTGGAAACAGTGGCTGACTTTATTTTTTGGGCTCCAAAATCACTGCAGATGGTGACTGCAGCCATGAAATTAAAAGACACTTACTCCTTGGAAGGAAAGTCATGACCAACCTAGACAGCATATTAAAAAGCAGAGACATTACTTTGTCAAGAAAGGTCCGTCTAGTCAAGGCTATGGTTTTCCAGTAGTCGTGTATGGATGTGAGAGTTGGACATTAAAGAAAGCTGAGTGCAAAAGAATTGATGCTTTTGAAGTGTGGTGTTCAAGAAGACTCTTGAGAGTCCCTTGGACTGCAAGAAGATCCAACTAGTCCATCCTAAAGGAAATCAGTCCTGGGTGTTCATTGGAAGGACTGATGTTGAAGCTGAAACTCCAATATTTTGGCCACCTGATGCGAAGAGCTGACTCATTTGAAAAGACCCTGATGTTCGGAAAGATCGAAGGCAGGAGGAGAAGGGGATGACAGAGGATGCGATGGTTAAATGGCATCACCAACTCAATGGGCATGAATTTGGGTAAACTCTGGGAGTTGGTGATGGACAGGGAGGCCTGGTGTGTTGCAGTTCATGGGGTCACAAAGACTCGGACATGACTGAGCGACTGAACTGAACTCAACTGAAAGAGTGGGAAGCATATAAAACAGAACACTTCTCCAGAAACATTATTGAGCACCTCCTGCATACATGTTCCTGGGAACAGACTCCAGAGCCAGAGAACCCACCTAGTCCTCACCCTGGTACAAGCCAGCTCGGCAGGATGCCTGGAACCATGAAGTCACGTGAACACATCCACACCAAGGAGACCCAGGAAACGGGCCAAGAAACCCTTCACCCAGAGGAAAAGCTGCAGTCAGCAAGGAACAGAGAAGGTGGGAATAGCGTGTGTGGAGGCTGTGAGGCAAATGGGAACATAGGGGCTAAAAACGCCTGGTGAAGCCAGACCCAGGAACGGGAAGCAAGACTGGCAGCTCTAGGACCAATGTCTGGGACAACAGAAATCCCCTGCTCCATCCTGCACCCCGAACATGTACAATGTCCCCACCAGGCTGTGACGGGGTAGGGATGAAAGCCCAGCTCAGCTTATCTGGGACAGTCAGATGTGTGTGTGTGAGGATGGAGGGTGAGGAGGTGCGGAAGGCCAGGCCAGCCCCTAAGCGGCTGCAGTCTGAGAGTCTCTGAATATCACTCCAACCCTGATGGGTCCTCCAGACTGCCGAGGACCCCCTCCAGGCACTCCAGGCCCTGGGAAGCCCGTCATGTTGCCTTTGTATAAGAAATATCTATTTATTTATTTGCCTGTGCTAGGGCTTAGTTGTGGCACACAGGCATGAGGGTCTGGTTTCCCAACCAGGGATCGAACCCCAGCTCCTTGCATTGGGAGTGCGGAGTTTTAGCCACTGGACCTCCCCCCCCCCCCCAGGAAGTTCGTAGCCCTTCGTATTCTCAGGAACAGTCACAGGCCTCAAGAGCAATACTTCCCACTGGGCTCCTGTCTCCTCTCCCTTCCCAGCAGAGGCAGGATGCCCTGTTTCCTCCTGAACGAGCTTCCTGCTGGGGAAACCACAGGCCTGAACACCCAGACACGGGCTCCTGAAGTCACAGAGGACTTCAGGACCCGCAGCCCCAGCAGCAAAGATTACTGAGGCCCCAAATTGCCCGTCTCTGCACACAGACCACAGCAAGCTACAGATAAACCAGCTCTGAAGGCTAGGCTGGTATTATTACAAGTAATCACTCCTCAGGGTAATTACAGGTTCTCAGACAGAAGTCTGTCTCCCTTGGCTCAGCAGGCTGAAAGACCAGCACCCCGGGCTCCAGCCCCCGCCCACTTCGGGACACCATCTTGAGTCCCACGGAGCAGCAGGTGGCCTGGCCTGCGGGAGTTCAGATGTGGCCAGAAACAGCCCATTCCCTGGGAAGGAAGAGTCCCCCTGGAAGCCGTCGGAGCCTGGCCAGGGATGGCCTGGTGGCCACGCTCCCGCCCCCCGTGCAGGCCCGTGGGCCTCTCAGCATCAACTAAAGGCTCAGTAGCTCTCCTCGCTACATTCCCACTTCCCGTGGCCCCAGGCTGCAGGCCTGGCAGGTGGGGGCACAGATGAAAAAGGGTCAGGCAGAAAAGTTGAAACTTGTCCGTGAGGGGCCGAGCAGATAGGGGTCACTGCGTCCCCCTAAGCAGGTCAACGAGCCCACAGGGAACGTGGGAATATTATGACCAGTTAAAATAGATCATCCCTGTAACATATCAGCTGTGGCACGGGGGGACATGGGGTCGCCCTGGTTGAATCAGGAGATAAAGAACTGTCTGTAGAAAGAGCCAAGCGGGAGACTACCGTAAAATTCAGACTCAAGGTCCCACCTGGGAGTCCGTGGGCGCCAAGGGTGCGCCTAGCACCTTCTAGAAGGAAGGATGGGAGGATGGAGTAGCAGAGGAGTGGCAGACGTGGCCTTCATTTAGGAAACTGGCACGTGGACCTCACAGCACCCTACTCCCGCAGCCCTGGGGGCTGGAGGCTCAGCTTCCAGGCAGGAGAGGAAGGGAGAGAGCGGGTAAGGGCCGCGAAGAGAGGTGGGGCAGCGACCGCGAGGCGGGTCTAACGGTGGGAAACCCTGCAGGCAGAGATGACCGGTTCTCAGAGCTGGCACGGCCCCACAGCATCCCTGCTACTGGGGTCCCCCCACCGGCCTCCCTCCTCACAGCTCCAGCTGTTCTCCTCCCTGCGCGCATGAACAACAGCTGCCAACGTGGCGGGGAGGGCAGAGGGCGGAGGTGGGAGGGCTATTTGCGAAGACAACCACGGCACTGAGGTCAGCTCTTGCGCAGACTCGGCCGGACCCCACCTCTTGTCTGCCTGGCGCAGCCACCAACGAACTCATACGCACTGGCCCCCGCTTCTCCCTGCCCTGTGCTCCACCCTCCAGAGGACCCCGGGAGAAGGGAAGAGGCTGGCTCCTGCCCCGCTCTGCCCGGGCCCTCGCAGGCTCCCACCTCGCCCCCAGGAAAGGCCCAATGTCGGCACCCCTGCATGCGCACCCCACTCTCCCCACCCCTTGTTTTCCTGGACACCTCAGGCAGGTTCCCCGCTCAGGTGCCTCTGCGTCCTGCCCGGGGCCCCCCACAGCCTTGGTGTGACCGGCTCTGGCACCCAGGATACAACCACATCCTGACTCCCGGGCACCTGTGAACGTGGCCTTGTTTGGAAGAAAGAGTTTTTGCAGATGTAATTAACGATCTTGAAGACCATCCTGGATTATCTGAGTGGGCCCTAAGTCCTAGAATGAGTCTAAGACACGAGGGAGGCCTGGCTGAGGCCACAAGCCAAGAAGAGCAGGGGGCCGCCGGAGGCCACGAGGGGCGGCGCCGGAAGCTGGGAGAGGCGGACGGGTTCTTCCTGGGAGCCGCGAAGGGAGAAGGCCTGCGGCGGGATCTGAACTGAGAGAATACACATCTGGTTTAGGACCTAGTTCGTGGAGCTTTATCACAGCCGCCCCAGGACGGCTAATGATCTTCCAGCTTAACCAGGCAGTGCCCCCCCAGCCCGCACTGCATCATAACCGGGTCCTCGCCCGCGCCTTTACGCAGCTCCACAGTGTGACGTGCGCCGTTTCCATCACTCACTGCCTGGAACACAAGCTCCTGACCGGGGACCACTGGTTCCCTCGTGACCTGCAACCAGGCTGGGCGTGGCCGGCCCCTCCCCAGGCCACACGCCCCTCACCTCTCAGATGCCAACTGAGCGCAGGGTGAGGTGGCCCCAGGGTGCTAGTGATTCTCAGCTGTGGCCATCATTTTGCCCCCACGTTCTGCCCAGGGGACCCTGGCAGAGTCTGGAGACCTCCTTGGTCGTCACAACTGGGGGCTGTAACTGGCCCACAGCCAGCAGAGGCCAGCAACTCACAGAACGGCCCCCACGACAAGCATCCGGACCCGAACGTCAACAGCGCCCCAGCACCTTAGGGTGTAACCACTCGGGAAGATTTCTCCCCAACCTGAAGTGACAAGGACACGCTTTTCACCCCTGAGCCATCAAGGCCCATCCCAGGTCCAGCACAAGCAGACATCTAACAAATGCGGTGGGCGGAAGAACTGACCCGAGCGGCCGGTGGGTGGCACAAAAGAACGAACCCCACAATTGACTGAGATGCTGGGACCCCAGCTTCTCCATTCGCGTCAGCCCAGGGTGGGGGTCTCTGAGATGAAGGGGCCAGGCTGAAAAAGCCCAGGGCGGGCAGGCGAGTCCCTCCAATGTGGCCTGGCTCACCGAGGTGCCACAGGGGCCGTCACGGAGGGAGTGCCTTGCTCTGGGCCTTGGGCAGGAACCCTACCCTCCCCGCCTCCTGCCACCCTCTCCCGGCTCCCCAGCCTCAAGCTTCAGTGGGCTTGTGTGTCTGCCAGATGGCAACGCGCTATGTGTCAGGAGATAATCGCTATTAAAAATTCACTCGGTTTTATTTTATTTTTTTAGGTTCCGTTTGGGCTCCCTGCTTTCTCCTAAAAAAGCTACCAAACTGCCACCGTCACACTGTTTTAATTGTCTCTAATTAAGAGAAACGTTGACTGGGTCACCAGGGTTTCTCCACACTGGTGGTTGGGGGTGCAGCTTGGGGGCCAAAGGCCCTGCCCACTCGCCCACCCCCAAGGAACGAGGTATGGTCCTCCCCAAGGAGGCCCAGCGGTCCTCCCAGGCCCCCATTGCTCCTGAGACTGGGCAGGACTGCTCTTCTGCCCTGAGAGACTCTGGCTGTGTCGGGTGTGGGTCACCACTGTAATGAGTTGAGGCGACGGGTATCCAGGGCACTGCTGGACACAGGCTGGGTGGACAGGGCTGTGCTGTGGTTCAGGCCCCAGGTGGAAGCTTCCCCTGGGAAGGAGGCTCAGATCCTGGTTCTGTCCCCATTCGCCCGCCTGGGCAAGTCTTGACCTGCTCGGGGCTCAGTTTCCATGTCTGCCCTGGGGGGCCGCATGTGGTTGGTTGGATGGCTGCTGGGACAGGCATGAGCTAGATGCCCCAGGCTGAGTGTGCAGGGGGTGAGGTCAGGTCAGGGGAGGCAGGCAGGCAGGCAGCCGCTGGCAACATAGAGCCTTTCAAGGCAGTCAAGGATTCGGGCACCTACGGGTTCCAGCATGTTCTGGGTGCTGGGAACACACCAGGGAACAGACCAGCTAGCTTACACTGCTGACCTTCTAGAAGGAGGCAGGAGGTGGTTAACAACTGAACTTCACAGTGGACGAGGGCTTCCTGCAGACCCTGTGGGCCTTGCCCTGGAGTGAGTCCGAGGGGGGACCCGGGGGCAGAGAAGGTGGTGGCATCTCAGGCCCAGGCCAGGATGAGCAAGAGTGACCGACTGAGACGGCCTGGCTCCTCTCCTCACCTTGCCCGCCCTTGGGTGTCCCTGCCTCTTGCAGACGGGTGATGCAGGGTGGCTGCTGGGCCAAGCCTGGTCATCTGCTGCACCCATTTCAGACTGGAGGCCTTTTTTCCTGGCAGAGCAGCTCATTTCTCCCACCTGACCTGGAGGCCAGGGAGGTGCAGGGCAGTGGGAAACAGGCCCCCCAAGTCAGGTTTAGTATCCTTTCAGCCATCCCACAACACTGGAGGGTCTTCAGAGGAGCATTAGATGGTATTTTTAATATATTTAAAGAATACATAAGGGGAGTTGTGATGGTGTATTAATGTTCTTGTGCTGCAATAACAAATGACCATAATCTGGGGGGCTAGAAACTGCAGAAATGTTTCTGTCACAGTACTGGAGACTGGAAGTCTGAAATCTAGGTACTGGCTGGTCCTCATCCCTCCAGAGGCTCTGGGAGGATCTCCCCTCAGCTCTTCCAGCTTCTGGGGGCTTCAGGAGTCCTTGGCTTGTGGCCTAATTTCCCCACTGTCTGCCTCCGCCTTCTCACAGCCTAAGGACACCACCAGTCATTGGACTTGACTCTACCCTAACCCAGGTCGATTTCATCTCGAGGTCCTGAACTAAATGCACGTTTCCAAATAAGGTCACGCGCCAAGCTCCCAGGTGGACATGAACCTTGGGAGACACCGTTCACCCTAGCACACATGACTCACAACGTCACCAGCACACTAACACGAGCATCACCCTTTCTGGAGTGCACACCCTATTTTTTTTAGTATTTATTCTTGACTGTGCTGGGTCTTTGTTGCTGTGTGCAGGCTCTCTCCAGTTGTGGCCAGCAATGGCTGCTCTCTAGTTGCCACCTGCAGGCTTCTCGCTGTGGTGGCTTCTCTTGTGGAGCACAGGCTCTAGGGTCGACAGGCTTCAGTAGCTGCAGCACGTGGATTCTAGTTGTGACGCATGGGCTCAGCTGCTCTACGGTGTGTGGGGTCTTCCTGGACCAGAGATCGAACCTGTGTCCCATGCACTGGCAGGCGGATTCTTAACCACTGGCCCCCCAGGGAAGTCCGCAGAGCTGACACTCTTTGATGTCAGTAGATGGGAAAAGGCAGTTACTTTTCTCGAGGCCAGCATGGCCAGCGGGGGGCAATGGGAGCGGAGATGGAGAGAGCTGTTCCTTGGCTGAAAGCTCTGAGGCCAGGCTGTGGATAGGGTCCTCCTATGGGCTCAGAAGGGCCGCTGGCCTTGATGTGGCTCAACCCACCTGCCCCCAGACCTGAGTGGATCCCTGAGCCCATGACGCAGGTATGGCGGCCCAGGGAGGAGTTGTCTAGTCCATCCTCATAGAGCTCAATAAGGGAGGCAGAGGCCTCAGCAAGGGAAGTGCCTGTCCAAGGCCACATGTTTGCTCCTGGGTTCCTCCTGTTCCTCCAGTCATCCCTCCGGCCTGCGCCCATTCCTGTGGCCCCAGGTCCCCTGTAACACAGACACATGGAGCCTGGGTAGGTGAGAGGCACCCTCCTAGGATGACCTCTATCAAGGGGGGAGATGGGGTCAGGAGGTCGGGACGCAAGCAGAAAGGGAGAGAGCAGACATCAAAGGTCAAGGGTCACTGTGAAAACCAGAGGCTGGGCAGACAGGAAATGCTAACCCAGGAGCAGGTGGGCTTGCGACCCCAGACGCTGCCATGCCTGCCACCACATGCTCTCCTCCGGCACCCAGAGTCATTCTATTGTTTTTATTTATTTGGCTGTACAGGGTCTTAGTTGCAATATGTGGGATCTAGCTTCCTGACCAGGGATCAAACCCAGGCCCTCTGCACTGGGAGTGTGGAGTCTTAGCCACTGGACCACCAGAGAGGACCCCCTGTGTCACTTTAGATGTGAAGGATCTCTCTGGGACCCAGCTGTGGGGAGCGCTAATGCTTACTAGGCAAACTCCATGTTCTAACCACTTAGTCCAACACCCTTAAGAGATATGGAGGGGGGAGGTTTGAGGCTTGTCTGAAAGCCATCATCTTGGGGCAGTTTGTTACACAGCAATAGGTGTCTAAAACAAGTACTTTATAACCCCCTGTCATAGAGGAGGAAATCAAGGCACACAGAGGTTAAGCGTCTTGTTCAAAGGCACAGGGCCAGTAAGAGGCAGTTGCTATTCAGTTGCAAAATTGTGTCCAACTGTTTGCAACCCCATGGACTGCAGCACACCAGGCTTCCCTGTCCTTCACCATCTCCCAGAGCTTGCTCAAACTCATGTCCATTAAGTCAGCAGTGCCATCCAACTATCTCATCCTCTCTTCCCCTCTTCCCCTCAGTCTTTCCCAGCATCAGGCTCTTTTCCAATGAGTTGTCTCTTCACATCAGGTGGCCAAAGTATTGGAGCTTCAGCTACAGCATCAGAGTCCTTCCAAAGAATATTCAGGATTGATTTCCTTTAGGATTGACTGGTTTGATCTCTCTGCAGTCCAAGGGACTCTCAAGAGTCTTCTCCAACACCACAGTTCAAAAACATGAATTCTTTGATAATCAGCCTTTACAATCCAAAGCTAACTAGCAAGGGCCAGCATTCCCACCTGGCTACTGAAGCTGTGCTGAAATCAGAATTGGCAGAATTGAGCCACCGCTCAGTCCCACGTCTTTCTTTCTTTCGGCTGCATCACACGGCATGTGGGATCTTAGTCCTCCGATCAGGGATCAAACCCATGCCCCCTACAGTGGGAGCTTGGAGTCTTAGCCACTGGACTGACAGGGAATTCCCAGACCCACTTCTTTTTATTTTTAAATTTATTTTTATTTTAAAATATTCATTTGGCTGCACCAGGTCTTAACCATGGCACGTGGGATCTCTATCTTCGTTGCAGCATGCAGGAGCTTTAGTTGCAGCATATGCAATCTAGTTCCCTGACTAGGGATCGAACCTGGGCCCCCTGCATTAGGAGCTCCGAGTCTTAGCCACTGGACCCCAGGGAGGTCCTCCAGCCCCACTTCTTAATTTGCCTCTTCCTCTCAGCTGAGGGTCTCCAGGGGTGTTTTTTCCAAACCGAGCAAGACTCACATGCCAACCTGGAGATGGTTTGTCTGGTTTCCTTGCTGACAGGCAAAAGCACGAGTGACGGTGCCTGCACCGCCACCCCAGGGGTCCGCACCACTGGCAGAGGTGTTGCCCCCGCCTCTCTCTCAGGTTTACAAAGGCCATCCCCACCTCTCACAGCAGCTGACCCGAGGACAGACAGGCTTAGCTGCCAGCGTGGACCATCAGGACCCTTTCGAGGTCTCAGAATCTCCTGAGAGAAGCCTGATCTGGGTCCCTGGCTGCTGGCATTGGTGGCAAGGTGCCATGGGGTTCAGACAGCCCCTGTCCACCCTGCTTGGGGAATAATCCAAAGAGGCTGCTCCCAAAGGCACAGCTGGGCCGCCTGAGACGGCTACAGGGCAGAGGGACCACATGTGGTGGGAGGAAGAGGCGCCCAGAAGCCAGAGACGGCTCACCAGGCACACAGCCCAGGATGGGACAGCCTGGGCTCCAGCTGCCCTCCCTCACCGCCTTACTAGCCGTGTGACCCTGAGGAGTGAGCCGGACCTCTCAGACCCTACTTCTTCACCCACCTAAACAAGATACCACCAAACCAGGGCCTCCTCCTGAGGCTGCTGGGAGGCCTGGGACTTCACGTCCACGCTCTGCGGGCCAGGGACAGAGTGAACTGGGCAGAAGGGGCTCACATCCAAGTGGCCATCACCCCCGTACATCCTGGGGAAACTGAGGTCTGAGGGGGCTGTGTGGCCTGGCCAAGGGCACACAGTCGGCCAGGGGCCTCCTGGGACTGCTGGGGTCCCATAGGGCAGGGCCTCCACCACCCCGCATCTGCCAGCCCCAGGAGGAAGGGCGATCAGAGGAAGCCAGCAGACAGGACTGATGATCAAACACCTGAATGAGACGGGAGTTTTGTAGGTTCATTTAACTGAAAGGAAAGAGCCTCCCCCTTCCTCTAAGCTGCTGCCCCGCACCTGGCCCCCCAGGAGAGCCCGGGAAACCGCCTAAGCCAACATCTGACAGCCGTGGATTTGTTTTAAGCTCTTTCTTCCCACTGCACTGTAATCATCAGCTGTTCACGACCTCTCCACAAGCCACTCTTCCCCTCCCTGAGTTCTCAAAAGGCAAAAAGCTTTAAAAGCCTCTGTTCAAACAGGCGGAGACGCGTACACACAGAGATGCAGGGCTGGAAGAGAGGTGAGGCGGAGAGGAGGGGCCCAGGGGACCCCAGCAGTGAGGACGATGGGGTGGGGAGCAGGAGGGCACCCTAGGGTCACCTGAGGGTCAGGATGCCCAGACTCACACAGGAGGGGGGAGCTGTGTGGAAGCCACCAGCACACCGCCTACCCCCAACAGCCTCTGTCACTAGCATCCCCATGAAGGGACTCGGCAACCAGAGTGACTGTCCACAGCTACCTTCTCCCCACCCCTCCCCCAATACCTCCTTGCCCTCCAGCCAAGGACCTCGGGGCCCCTGCCCCACCCACTCCACCTTCACAGGCTCAGCTTGCAGGGGGGCCCTGGACTCTGGGACAGGGACTGATAACAACACTGTCCACAGCGGCTCTGTGACCCGTTCATCCTCTCACAACTTGTGAGGTCCCAACCTTGACACCACCACCAAGTCCCCCCACCAGGAGGGCTGGTGGGGAGCCCAGGGAGATGCTAGCATGGTCTGGGGAGGGGGGCAAGGTGGGTGAAAGATCCTTTAAACCCACCTTTGCTCCCCAGCTGCATGCAAGAGGGGGAGAACCCCCCATTTCTTATTCCTGGATCTCATCCCCCTGGTTTCCTGTTGGCACAAAGGGGCCAGGCATGGGTTGACACTCCCATCCTAGGCTGCTAACTGGCCAGGAGGGCAAGACCCCTGCCAGGCTGCTACAGGCCAGCCACCTCCACACACGGAATCTGCAGGGGAGGCCCTGGCCTCAGGGCTGGACCATGGATGTGCCTCAGGCGAGCCAGACAGTCGGGCTCGACCGGGCTTTTCTACTTAAAAATAAATCAGTTGGCTTGAAGAGGAAGTGGCAGGCTGCGGCCTAAGGGCACGTGCACGACCTGGGGGTGATCCGAGGTCTGCAAGCCAGGAGGGGTGGGCGGCGCCCTAGAAAGTTCCATCCCAGGCCCTCCCAGTCTCCCTCTCCGCAGGCGTTAGTTGGCACTTACTGAGGTTCTGGAGCAGGGCCGACCAGGTCTTCAAGCCGAGCATGCTGTACCTTCCCGGGGGGCCGCGGGAACCCCCGGGGGCTCTAGGAGGGGCTCTAGGAGGGGCCTTCCCGCATCGCCTGCGGCGTGGGCGCGGGGTCACGTAGCAGCGAGGCGTCCACGCGCCCCGTGCGTTCCTGCAGCACGCTGAGCGCTGGGGGCTGGAGTCCCAGGGAGGTGGAAGGGGCGGGGTGGGGGAGTATTGGGCTCGGGGCGTCACGGGACAGCGGGATGCCCCCAGAGGGGCCGGGGACCTGGGGGTGAGGAGCCGCCGGGGGCGTCCGCCTGCCTGATGCAGGGACCTGAGGGAGGGAGGCCAGGGCACCTGGGAGGGTGCCCGGAGCAGCTTCTCACGCCGCCCCAGGGAGCACCCCGTGCCCCCTCGCCCGGGGCTTCACGCACCGCCGGCCGTGGCTACGCGGCCGCCTGGCAGCAACCATTTTATTCCCTTCCCGCTCTGCTGGGGCCGCTCGCCTCCTCCCCGCCACCTCCAGCGCGCAGCGGCGCCCCCACCGTCCGCCTCCCGTAAGCTCCCCGCGCCCCGCCCGCTCCCTGGGCAGCCCCCGCTCCCCTGCACTTGATAACGCGCTTGTCAAGACTGCTGAGTTGTTCCTGACCTCTCCCCCGCCGCTGCTAATTAAGGCTCCGCCGTGACAGTTCAAGTGCCGAGCATCAAGTTTGCAGAACCAAAGCCTCTAATTGGGGCCGCTTTTCATTTCTCCATCCCGCAGGCTGGGGCTCCCCGGACCTGGGCACCGGCGCATTTTCCTTTTGTATGTTTCATCAGGGAGGAGGAGAACGGGGAGCGAAGGCGGGGGGGACCGGCTCCGGAGAGGAAGGCAGGGAACAAGGGAAAGGCGGGAGAGGGAGCAGAGGGGCCAGGCAGGGGGCCCTCCTCTGCCCTCCAGCAGTCAGTCAGCAGCGAGGGGACACCTCCCGCTAAGCCTCTAAGCCCACCTGACGTCTCTTCTAACCCAGGGGTCGCTGATCTCCTGGACTGAGCATTGCCAGGAGCTGAGCCCCACCAGCAGGAGGCAGCTGCAGGGGCAGCCCCTGCCCTTCCCCTGGCGTCTGCTCCACCCTGGGTGGTGTGGCAAGGAGGGGGTGCAGCTCCCATGCTGTGTGCTTGGGGGTTTCATGTAGCCCAGGAGCTAACAATCCCGCAGAGGCTGGCTTGCCAGGCCCCCCCACCCCGGGCTGAGCAGTGCGCCCCTCCTCACCCCCAGCTCCCTCCTGGCCTCTCCTTTCCAGATAAGTGCTGGCGAGCATCAGGCTCTTAGTGACTCTTCAGGCTGCCTCTTTCCTCCAACGCCTACTAAATCAAGCCGGCGCTGAGAGCCACCGGCTGGGAGGAGAGGAGGAGGAGGAGGGGCTGCTGGCTGGCTCTCAGGAGCCGCTGGAGGGGTGGGGGCCGAGAGGAAGTCTGCGAGGAGGGGGTGCGGGGGCAGCAAGAGGCCCAGACTCGGCTGGAAGAGGAGGGCTGGGGGGGGTCGGGGTGGGGGGGGGCACTGGGAGGAAACTGAGGCACAAGAGGTCCCTTGCTGGCTGGACAGGACCTTTCAGCTCTGAACCCTCCGAAAGGGGCCTATGGACACTCAGGGCTGTGAGTCCCACACTGGCCTGAGCATTCCAGGTGGTTCTAATTAAGTTGGGGGCATTATTCGGAGCCACCACCCAGGTAATTGCTGAGATGCAGTCTACACCATGGAGTCTCAAACGCTGCTGTGAACCACCTAGGACAATCCGAACCATCTCTCCCACCCCCAGGTTGTCTGGGCAGGACCCAGCCAATGACATCAGGCCCCTGGGCGTGGGCCCAGGCATCAGCATTTCTTAAAGCATCTAAGACATTCCTACTTGTAGCAGTGGTGGGTAGCCGTGGTAGAGAGCTGTGGTTCCAAGACAGCCGTTCTTAGTGAGCCGGGGGCCGGGGTTGGGAGGTTGGTTCTGCCCGCCCCTTCCCGGGTCAGAGCATATTGGAAAAGATCAGCAGACATCTTCAGTGGCCACAGTGCAGGTGGCAGGGGCTGCTAGCATCTTGTGGGTGAAGGGACACTGTTCAGCGCCCTGCCACACACAGCACGGCCCAGCACGGAGGACGATCTGTCCCCATGTCTGCAGGGCTGCCGTCCGGTTGAGGAACCCGGGCTAGGCCAGTCCGTCCCGGGGGCAGGCAAGTGCCCTTGCAAACGCTATTCCCAGGGAGCCCAGCTCCACGCTTGCCCCAAGTGTGCTCCAAAAGAATCTCCTCCCTCTTGGGGAACCCCTCCCAGGGTGAGGACAGGTCTGCAGCTGAGCTGAAGTCTGGGAACTCCCACCCCCCAGGCCAAGCCCCTCCCCACCTGTCATCTGACCCCAGACACTCACTAGCAGCCCACCTTAGGGGCCCCCTGAGTCTCCTCTGCTCCAACAGACTCTCACCCCATCCCCACGCCAACCCTGGTTTCCTTAGCTCAGTCCCCATCACAGTTTGGGGTTCTGGAATGCTCCTCAGTTTACCGACATCCTCCTGAGAGTTCATCCTCCTGAGGCAGCAGGACCATGATCATGCATGTGTGCTCCACCTCTGCCAGCACCCCCCCCCCCTCCAGCGCCTCCACAGACAACAGCAGGAGAGGTCACTGCTGGTTCCTGCCCACCCCCACCCCCCCCGGAATGGCCAAGGCCGCCTCCACCTCCCACCAAGTTCCCCATCCTCTGCTCATCAATTTGCTTTTTGAAACTAAGCCCTGGACTTTACGTGACTTTACAGAGAATGGACACTGCATTTTATTCAGGGCTTTCTTCCCATTGTCCAGCAGATTAGCAAACGCCTGGGTTCCACATCTGACTAGTCCAATGGCCTTCCCATGGGTGTGGGTATCCGTGTGAGGGTGGTTCTCATGTCTGGAGGACAATCACCCGGGGAGTTTTTATAATACCGGCCTAGGTATTATATCAGAATCTCTGGGGCTGGCTCAGAAGCAGCAATATTTCTAGAATACAGGTGGTCCCAGGGTGCAGCCAGAGCTGAGAGCAGCTGCAGTAAGGATTGGGGCCACCAGCTCCCCCCAAGCCAGCGCATTTGACTTTGAATGCACTTGGCATTTCAGGCGTGGGGGAAGAGCTTCTGGGTCCAGAGGTGTGCGCTGGGAGGGAGCTGGGGTTGGGCAGGCACCCCGCGGGGGCGGCAGTACCCAACTGCCCTTGTGCTGCTGATGGCAGGAGGGCTGCCCGTGCTTATCCTGGGCGGGGCCAGCCTAGGCACAGCTGGCCCCCAGGCCAGGAACCAGGTGAAGCTGTGCCCTGTGTGTGTCCCCACAGGGAAGAGAACCAGATCCCAGGGAGCTGTGGGGTCTGCTGCCTGGTGGGAACTCCTTGAGAAGCTGCTGGGAGAGACCGGAGTGTGGAGTTGGATCCGCAGGGCCACCGACTCCCTGCATGAGCACCCTGGGCTTCAGCACCGTCCTCTCTAATGGACAGGTGAATGCTGTTCAGCCCTGTGCATGGCCAGACAAAAGAGGAAGAAAAACAACAACTCACTCAACGTCATATTAATGTGCAGGGCCTCGGTTTTCTCATCTGTACAACGGGCACCGTCTCTAAACCACCCCTTGGCAGATCCCAGAGAAGCCCCACTAAGTACATGGGCACAAAGACACAAAGCAGGGCAATGGAGACAAGCACTCTGGTCCCCCCAGGGTAAAAAACTGCTGGGTGGGGTTGGGGGGTTTGTGCTCTGAGCTGCCAGCAGCTAACTGCGTGTGTGGGGGGGTGGTGATGGGAGCCAATAGGAACCCGGGAGAAGGGCACATAGTATAGTGCTCGAGTCGTTGCTGCACTTGGATGAAAGGGCACATGGTTGCTGAAACAGAGCCCTTGCTCTGCTCATGAAACACACCTGGAGCGGGTCCTGCCTGCCTGGAGGAAGAGGCACGTTCTAATTTGCAAAAAAGGCCCAAATGGGCTGGGGGTGGCTCTCCTAGGGTAGGCTGCTGCCTCCCAAATTCTGCCCTCCCATTCCAAATTCCTTTCCTGGGGACAGTCTTCCTTTCCCTTCCCCACCAAGGGCACAGACTGGAACACAACCTCCCAGGAAGGACAGGGGCTCAAGTCATTCAAAGGGGTAAATGACTGACACTCATCGTTCACAGACAGGACCAAGGAGAGCCCAGGGCAGTGCTGGGATAGGCAGGGTCACCACCTGGATATAACTTGCCCACCTCCAGACTTCCCCTGACGCTATACTTTCAGGGTCTATTGGTTACAGGCGTCACTAGAAACCGCCGAGCCAGCAGGAGACAGTCATGGTGTCACCTCCAGAAAGGAGGCCTCCAAATCCCCCTGGGGCCTGGGAACAGAGGACCCAAAATGACACAAGCCAACCTGAATACAACCTTGCTCTGGAGACAGGAGCCAGAGGGTATGGCCTCAGCCATCTCATCTGTAAATGGGGCCAACAGCACGGCGCTGTTGCGGGCTAGAGCGGGCAAGGCACAGGAGGGGTGCAGGCCAGGGTCTGCTCAGGCCTTCATAAACATTCATTGCTAATATTGTCGTTGTTCTTGGGAAACCAGGGAAAGCGTCAAGTCTCAGGTCCTACGTTCTGGGCTCAGGGGACTCAGGGAAGCTCCCTGGGCCCCCATATCTGTCCCCCTTGGGGTCAAGGCAGAACCCCTCAAGTCTTGTTCCTGGGGTGTCAGGACCTTGCTGGCCGGCTCACAAGTGCTGGTGGCCTGGGTCCCTGGGTAAGGATCCCATCTCCTACATGCCCAGAGTGCAGGGACTGCCAGGCGAGGGGTGATGACATGTTTCATCCCCAGGAGGGAGATGACGAGGTCTGTGGTGCTGACCCTCCAGGGGATGGGAGGGAAACCCAAGAGGGCCTGTGTCCTCAGCCTAGGTCACAGAGGCCTCACCCCCGCCACGCCAAATTCCTGGCATTCGTGATGAGCAACTGTGGCCTCTCCACCCTGCTTCCTGCCTCAGGAGGAGGGATGCACCCCCCACCCTGAGTCTTGCCCAGTCTGGGGTCCTGACCTTTTCCAGATAAACCCCTCGGGGCCTTGCCCCCTCCCCACCCCTATCTGGCTGTGAGCACCACACTCCCGGAGCCCAGGGGCAAACCCAGGGGCCTTTTCTTTGGGATCAGAGAAAAGATGGGGGTACAGGGGCCGCCGGCTCCCCTCTGCAGCAGTCCTGGGTGGGCGGCCGGCCTGGGACCCCCGCTGCTTAGACTTGTTTCTCAGAAACTTCTGGGAGGAGGCCCCAGGAGCCCCGTTTAGCCTCTAACCCTGTGGCACAGCAGAGAAGGGGCTGCTCCGTTCTCAGGCAGGGAAGGCGGGGTGGCGTCCTCTTCAGCCAGCGGTCTGCCCCATGCTCTCCCCTGGAGAGGGGCACCGACGGCCGGGCCTTCCCCACAGGGCTGGGGTTCCTACGACAGTCTCCCGCAGGCTGCTCCTGCAGCAGTTTCGCCAAGGACAGATGCTGGATGGATCTGCCTTGAATGCCATGGAGCCACCTCGAGGCTCCCAGACACACACACACACAAGGCAGAACACCCCCGTCCACCCCCTGTCTCCAGGGTCCCTGGGGATGTTCAGGGCGGTCCCCACCGCACTGGCCTGTACTTCATGCCGTGTGGACTGCTGAAGTTTGCAGATCTGGGGCATCAGATAGGAAGCGCTCACGCTCTCCATGGGTCCTTGCCTCAGGGAATGCCCCCTATTCCCTGGATGACTCCTCACTGGTTGGTCATGATGCTATGTCCGTCAGCTCCAAGCCAGACACAGAGGGGGCAGACTCTCTCTGCCTGCCACACTATAGGGCTGGTGCACGGCGTCTCCCAAAGCACGGTCCTGCCTTTCAGGGACCCCCCTGGAAGCCACGCCTGAGTTAAGTCAAGAGACGCTGGCCTCCAGTGGACCTGACCAGGGTGAGCCAAGTCCAGATGGAAAGCCGGATACCTAGGTTCAAATCATAGCTCTGTCCCCTAACAACCATGTATATCCCCAGGCAAGACATCAGCCTCTGTCTGTTTCCTCATCTGAAAAAATGAGGATGCTTAAAGCATCTCCTTGCAGGGTTAGTGACAATAACACGACTCCATACAGGTTTGTAAGATGCACAGAGCAAGGCCTGACCCAAAGTCACCTGCGTCTGGGGTGGGGGACGAGCACTGCAGCCCAGGATGAGGAGTGGGTGGCAAGCTTTGACTCCTGCCAGGCAAAAACTGACTGTGAGAGCTTCCAGGCTCCAGGCAAGGGTCCCTGGGCAGCTATGGAGAGGCTCTGAGGGGCAGTGGGCTTCGGACAGGGCACCAAGCAGGTGGGACTGTCCCTAAGGCCTCCCTCAAATACATTTGCACCTTCCAGATCAGGTAGGTGGGCGTGACCTCACCTTGCATATGAGGACAACGAGGTGTCAAGAGGGAGAAGACTTGGGCAGAGTCACTCACAGAAAAGGCAAGGGCCTCCCCCGCCTTCCCTGGCTCCAGACCCCAGACCCGGAAATGCCCCATCTGAGCCTAGCCGTGGGGGCCGCCTTGAGGACTTGAAGGACACAGGGAACCCCACCAGTGAGAGCTGGGGCTCCAGGACTGGCCCTGATGAGACCGGCCCCACGGCCACCCACTGACTTCACCACTAATTAAAGAGGCCAGGCCTCACAGGGGGCCTCACAGCCCCCAACCCCACTGCTCACTCCAGAGCCGGCCCTGGCCTACCTGCAGCCTCCCCCACCTTCCAACAAACACCTGGAGCACAGCCCACGCTCAGGGCCCAGGCTTCCTGCACAGGAGATGGCTCACAGCGTGGTACACATGGCCTCTGGGTGGGGAGGGGGCTTCGGGAAGGAAGGGACGCAGGGGGCAGGAGAGCTGCCCAGAGTCCCACCACCCAATGATCTAACTGCAGAGCTCCCCAAACAGCTTCTCTTCACCCCATCAGCCGTGCTGATGCCCAAATCCACAACATTCACCCAGCGTGGGGACAAGAGCGGCTGCCTTGCTGTTGGCAACCCACTGCTTCCACTTAACAGAGGGGGCCCAGGAATCTGTGCCTTGTCAGATTCTGAGCCGAGGTCTGTGCCCAGAATCACCAGCAGCGTTGGGGCACCTCTTGGGGGTCCCCGAAGCCTGAAACACACAGGCAAGGGAGGGAATTACAGCCAAAACATACTCCCAGAAAAAAGTCAAAGGCCTCCAGCCAAGACCCTGGTGCCCACTGGTGGGTGGAGGCACCTAGCGGCCGCCAGCCCCCACGTAGGGGTCTCCACTCGCCTGGCACCGCAGAGCACCTGGAGCAAAGGAGGCGCCCGGTGTAAATTGGAGAGAAAATGCGAACTCCATGTCTGGGAGACACCCAGCGTCCTGCCCACCAGATGTTTCTCTCCAGCAATGTCTGCACCAAGGGTCCCTGTGCTCAAACGCTTCTCCAGGATTCCACAAGGCCGTGAGGAGGAGGCGACCACAAGCCTTCACGTGGGGACCGCCTGTGTCCACTGGAGTCCAGTGGGTCCAGTGGGAGGGCGGCAGCATCCAGAAGGATCTGTCTCTTTAGGTTGGGGGCTGCCAGCCACACTCACCTGGGGGACTCTGAAAAACTCCTGATGGCCTGGCCACAGCCCAAACTAACCCCATCACGATCCTGGGGAAGCGGTGGGGGCATGCATCAGTATTTTAAAGTCTCCCAGGGGTTCTCTCAGCCGCCAGGACCCAGATGCTGTGGATGGAGGGAGAGGTGGGTGGCCGGGGTGGGAACACACAGAGCCCAGACCCCGGCTCACCACCCCACGTTAATTACCCCGGCCCCCCGGCACGTCCCAGCTCGCGAAAGTTGGGTAAATAAATAAACAACCATGCTGGCAGAGCCAGCCAGCACCGCCAAATTAGGGATGCGGAGTCAGACAGCTTGACTCTCAAGACATAATCGGTTTAATTGCAGGGCCTCGGCGCAGGCCAGGGTGGTGAACTGCTCCCGCACCCCCATCCGTTTCATTAAAATCCAATTACTTGAGCTGGCCACGGGGCTCCGGCAGGGACAAAGGCGCATCTCCAGCCAAGGTCGGCCCTGAAGCTGAGATGGGTCTGCAGGGCCCAGACACTTCTTCCTCAGGGCACGCGGGCCTGGTCTCTCGGGGAGCCAGAGAGGGGAGAGAGTTGAGCAGGGAGAGCCCACTCTGTTGCCCCCTGGGCTGCGGGAGGAAGAGGGGAGTTGACGGCACAGCTCTGGGCATCCACTCACCACCCCTCCCCGGACTTCACAGAGGCATGCTGAGTTGCTGCTGCAGATGGAACACCTCTGTCCCCCTCACGTTCAACCCACTGAAGCCCTGATCCCCAGGGCAGTGGTGTGTGTGGAGGTGGGGCCTATGGGAGGTGATGTGGGTTCAATGAGGTCACGAGAGTGGGGCACCGACGATGGGATTCGTGCCCTTATGAGATGTGAGACCCGAGTGTACAAAGAAGCAGCCACCAGAGGGCATGGCAAGGAGGCGGCCCCACCAGGAAGCTGGTCGGCCAGCACTTGCTCTCATGTTTCCAGCCTCCAGGCGGAAAGGAATGGACGTCTGTTGTCTAAACCCCCAGGGGATGGGGGGCTCTGTTACAGAAGCCCGGTGGACAAAGACACAGAGTAAATGCCCAGATGTCCACTGACAGGTGAACAGACACACAAGTGCTGGCGCATCCCGACCACGGGACCCCACTCTCGACCACGACACGGCACCAACAGCAGCGAGCTGAGAGAAGAGCGCCAGACGCGGGGCCTTCCCCACGGGGCGAAGCCTTTTCTGGCCCCCAGAGGGGGCCAGAGGAGAGAATGACGGGGTCTCCTGGGTTATGGGGGGAAGGTTTACATCTGGACGGTGCTGTGGTCTTGCCACAATATACATTTTGATGGAACTAGTGGTAAAGAACCTGCCTGCCAAGGCAGGAGACATAAGAAACATGGGTTCGATCCCTGTGTTGGGAAGATCCCTTGGAGGAGGGCACGACAATCCACTCCAGCATTCCTGTCTGGAGAATCCCATGGACAGAGGAGTCTGGCAGGCTACAGTCCACGAGGTCACAAAGAGTCAGACACGACAGAAGTGACTTAGCACACAGGCACACCAAACACTTTGCTTAAAAACGTGAATGGTGTTACCTCTAAGTTGTGTCTTGATAACCCTGATTTAAAACAAACATGAGGAGCCTGCAAGGAGCTGGCCACAAAGTGAAGCTGTGCAAGGGTGCCTGGGTGCAGCCTGGTAGCTCAGACCCTATCCAAAGGGGTTGGAGGGGGAGGCCACCAGGGCTGAGACCCTCAGGGGGATGAGCTGGGGCCTGGGGGAGGGCGCAGGAAGGGGGCAGCTGGTACTTTGCATGCTTTTTGTCTTTCCACAGTGTTGTTATCACTGTTGTCATCAGATCCTCAGAGAGGCTCTTCAAATCCAGCTCCGACATTCTGCAGGAGGGGGATCAGAGCAGTCAAGCCTCAAGGTCACACGAAGCAGTGCGGAGAGAGCCCCGCCCACGGCAGCGGGCTCAGGAGTTCAGTGTTCAGTGAGTGACTCAGCTGCGCAGAAAACCAGGCAGCGGGGCTTCAAAAGTCGTGTCCCAGAGAGGAAGGGGTCACGGCCACGCTCACGCTCCCCATCAATGCTACGTGGCAGGGGCGTCTCCTGTCACCCTGGCCTTAATGAAAGCTGGCTTCTCGGGTGACCCCGCCGTGGAGGCAGAGCAGCAGGGCCAATGGGGGGGACAGGGCTCTCCCCTGCTCCGCCCCCCTGCCACCGCTGCCCCAGCCACCCCGGGTTTATTTGCCCAGGCCCTTCCAGGCCCGGCACCACCAGGAACGTGGTGGGCGAGGCTGGGGACAAGCTGCCTGTCGCCTCCCGAGAGCCTCGGCTGTGGTGTGCGGGCGGGAGCCCCGGCCGGCACGCCGCCACGAGGTGAATCAGGCACCGTGAGAGTCACAAAGACCAATTAAAATGAGAGGAAAAACAGCCTTGCGCTCCCCAGGGCTCCCTGGCCAGCTGTGCCCTGCTCCCACCTCACCCCATGGGGCCGCCCCCTCCACGCCCGGCCACCTGCCCCCAACTGCGGGGACACTGACGCTGCTGCCCCGCCTGGGCTCCGGCTGCTGGGGCCGAGGGGGCAGGGACACTGCCGAGGCCAACAGCTCCCGGATTCTCAACTCAATTGCTGCGAGGAGGGCTGAGAAATTGCCTTTCTGACCCAAAACTCGAGTTCACAGCTGCACTTCATTACGGATTTCTCCAGGAGGCCCTGGGAGAGCCGGCTCACGAGGGCTCACCTGTTAACAGCAGCTGCGCCCGCCTCTTTCCTAAGCACGTTGGTGGTTTCCTGCCCGGGGCTGCAGGGGCAGGGGCAGGCTGCCAGCAGGGCTCCAAAGCCCCGCTCCCCAACGCCCTGCCAGTCTGCATTAACTCAGCAGATGGAGGGAGGCGGAGGCGCCAGATAAGCCAGGGAGACGGAGAGGAAAAGGCCACAGGTCTGGACCTTGCTCTCCTTAGAAGGTACCAGGAGGCAGGGGGCACTGCTCTTCCTCCCCCGGGGCCCCATCCCCTTCCTCGGGGTCTCACAGACGCTTCACTGGGCTAACATGTGCCTGCGTGGGGCCGGGGGCATCTCTGGGCATGCGGCAGCTGCTCCATGAAGGCCCCCGCACCTGCCCTGGCAGTAGCCTCTGCGTGCGTTTGAAATGCCATGTGCAACACCCGATGGTTAAAGGGCACAGGAACCAGGGCCGCTCCGCTCTGGTCACTCGGTAGAATCGTCCGGAGGGCCTGTGGAGCCCAGAGCCAGCCACGAGGCTGCCCTGCCCTGCCCCCCTTAACATGTGCACGCATGTCCCCCAGCACTGAGGCAGAGCAGGCCCTGAGGGATAGGAAGCCACCCCCGAGTCCGCCCCACCACACGCCAGCCTGGCAGCGAGAAGCTGTGTGACACCAGGCAAGTAGCTTAACGTCTCTGGACCTTTGCTGAAAGGCTGGGTACTGGCTGGGTACTAGCTAGGTGCTGACAGCCTCGGAGCTGTGTCCGGAAGGCACCCTGGGGTCCAGCCTGACACCTAAACTCCTGTCTCGTTTCTTCTTCCGTGCACTTGCGCGCTTTTGGTAGTTTGGAGGAAAGGGCGTTTCAGTTTAGTCTCTGCCACTCGATACCTACATGACGCTAAGCGAGCTGCACCGTGCGAAGCCTCGCTGGGGAACCAGGGGATGGACCAGCCTCGCAGGCCATCCGTCATAAAGGGGACACGGGCACCGAGCAAGACCCTGGCCCTGTGATGGGACAGCAGGCACATCCTGAGACCTCACAGCACACCGGGGGGCAGGTTCTTTCAGCAGCCCCGTTCCCCAGATAAGAGAGCCAATGTCTGGGGAGAGGTCACTTGCCCAAGCTTAACTGGTGAGGGTGGGATCTGAACCCTGAATTTTGAGTCCAAGGCCTTGGCCTCTGTGTGCTCCTGTGGGCCTCCTGCGGGTGCCTCTTGTCCCGGGCTCTCCCACCAGGGCCACCAGGACCTTGCTGTGGCCAGAGCCAAAGGGTGGAAGGATCGGGACACACACACGGGGCCCTGGGCCGTGAAGCCGGCGGGGGCGGGTGGTGCTGTGCCCCCTGCAGATGTCCAGAAACAGAGGGGCATGGGGGCCCAGGGTGAGCCTCCCTGTGCACAGGGTCAGCACCCAGGGCAGCTGGCTCAAGTCTTGGATGAACAGAGAGACCCAGTCTGGGGCTGCAGCACACACAGCACCTGGCATTAGAGGGTGGTGGGGGGCAGGGTGGAGGAGAGAAGGAAGGAGAGGGGAACAACAAAGAAAGCCGAGTGCCTGCAGAGGGACGGAGGCCCGGCAGGGACAGCAGGCGGGGAGGGAGCAAGGCGGCTGGGCCAGGGGCCCCGGGTGGGCACAGACAAGGACATGGGGCCTCCAAGTGCTGAGGACCCCGGAGCACCACCTGGCCCCAGGCACCCTGCCCACGCCTCTCTCTCTCCGTCCTGACTCCTTGCCCCCTTGCATTCACCCAGGGGACCTCCCACAACACCGGGAGCAGACGATCCCTGTGCCTACTGTGTGGAACCGGAGGTCAGAGCAGGTCAGCTCGTTTCAGCCTCTTGGCTGTGCTGCCAGGCAAGTGCGGTTCCCACCCGCACCCGACAGCTGGGGAAACAGAGGCCCAGGGCATCGTGGCCGCCGCCCGGGGCCCACGGCTGTTCAGGGCAGACAGAGCCTGAGGCGCTGGGCCCGCCCGTGCAGCTCTCGAGCCCCCGCCTTGACCCAACGGGTGGAAGGATGAACAGGGGCCTGGTGTCCCGCGAGAGCCCTTGTCCTCCAGGTCCAACCCCACACGGCTCCCCACCCGGCAGGACGCCAGGCCAAGGCTTCCCAGGGGCACCAGCGCTGACACTCACTGTACGGGTGGTGGTGAGTACATCACGGTCCCTGAACACACACCAAGCACTCTTTCAAACGCTGCGGACCCGACGGTTACTCACGGAGGTGCCAGGCCTGCGTGGATGGGGAACGCCATTACCTGCCCATTTTACAGATGCAGTGTCCACGGCCCAGAGAGGTTAGATAGCCTGCCGGAGACACACAGCCAGCGGGTCTCAGAGCCGAGATGTGAGCCCCTGGGTCTGACCCCAGGGTGGTGAGGTGGGCCTGGGCAGAGCCCCACAGGCTGGCGTGGGGTGGGGCTGGGGGGGGGGGCGGTGGGGGGAGGGAGCAGGCTGGCCGCCCGGGGCTGGGGCCAGGGGATGCTCTCCCTCCTGCCAGGAGAGGGCCACGGCTGGCACCCTCCCCGAGAGGGCAGGCCTTGCAAGGGAAGCAGAAATCTGTCGTTAGCACGGTGCCAAACCCAAAGTGGCTGCGCCCGAGCTGCAATCCAATAAAAGTGCGACTTGTCTATTTATCATCCTCGGGGCTTTTTATCACAGTGCAGATGGCTGCTACCTTGGGAGGCTCAGCAGCTCCCTGCCAGCCGCCCGCCGCGCAGAGCTGAGCTCCACAGAATCTGGGCCCGCACCTGCGAGGGGCCGCGGAGGTGGCCACCGGCCCGGGTCCCGCCCCTCCTCCGCCCCGCCCCCCTCCCCACGCTCAGGGAGCAGGGAGCCCCTCCCCCTCCGCCGTGTTAGCCCAGGGCCGCGCACCTGGAGCCGAGCCCCTCATTACCCTGCGTGGCAGGTGCTCCCGGTGCGGATGGGGCGGGGGAGAGAAGGCGGGGAGGAGCCCTGCTGGGGGCACGGGTGGGTGCTGGCGGCGGAGCTCGAGGAGCCCCGAGCCCTTCACCAGGAGGCTCAGAACCATGGGGCCCCATGAGGCGATTCAGGCTGGAACATAAAGCCTGAGGAGATCCAGGGAGAGGCGTGCGGAGAGGACAGCGACCATGCAGCCTCGTGGCGTGCGTGTGGCGCGGGGGTGGGGGGCCGAGGAGTTAGACTCTGCCTCGAGGTCATGGAGGCTGGGACTCAGAGCCAGAGGCCCACTGGGACCTCCCAGAGACAAGACAAGGTCGGGGGTCACCAGACCCCTTCAAGCCTGGTGTCCACATCTGAACCCACCCGACTCCCATTAGTGGGAGGGTGAGGAGGGTCCTCGAGGTCAGGCCTGAAGCGGGTGCTGGTTCCTGCCCCTCCCAGTATCACGTTTGTGTCCAGAGGAGGCAGTTTTCCCCACCAACACAGAGCCCCAGCTGGAGTGAGTGTGTGTGTGCAAACGTGTGTGCGTGCACACACGTCAGGATGTGGGGGGCAGGGCGGGGCAGGCTGAAGGATTTGCCCCATCTAGCCTGTGAGGTCCAGGGGACACAAGGCACCAGGGTGCTGCAAGCCAAGACTTTTGCCCTCTAGACTGTAGCCCAGGAGAGGAAACAACCACTTCTGCCCCAGCCCCCGCCCCCCAAGGTTTCCCAGGTGTATCGGGGTGTCCGCTCTCCAAATAAACCAGGCTCAGCAGCTGTAAAAACCAGCGGCCTTCTGCATCATGCACCCCAGGGAGCCAGCTGGACGCAGGGCTGCTGATCTGGAAGAGGCACCGAGCATCCTTGTCGCCAGCTCTCTGGTCTTCCCCACGAACCCGAGGCTCTGCCTCCCCGTCGACGAGCTCCTCTCCCGCTCCCGAGCTGTGGCTCCTGTCCCCGGGGCGGGATGGGGGGGTGGTCCTGTAGCTCAGGCCCTTTCTGTTGCCTGGAGAGCCCCCTCCCACCCCCAGAACCTGCCTGTTACCCTTCAAGGCCTCACTCAATTGCAGGAGCTCTGGGCCTCTGAAAACATTATTTCTAGCCATCACACGGGCACAAACACGCCCTCATCAGAGGAGAAAGCTGAAGCTCAGAGAGGTCGGGATCAGGCGGGGCGACCCAGCCTGCCACCCTCCCCTCAGGGCGGGTCCTCTGTCTTCCGATGCCAGCGCTCCTGCTGCCCTAGCAGCTCCTGTGAGGAGGGCGGGGGGCTGGGAATACACCCAGCTGTCCGCATTTGCTTCTAGGTTTCTGTTTTTCCTCAGTTCAGTTCAGTTGCTCAGTCGTGTCTGACTCTTCACAACCCCTTGCACTGGAGCACGCCAGGCCTCCCTGTCCATCACCATCTCCCGGAGTTTACTCACTCTCACGTCCATTGAGTCGGTGATGCCATCCAACCATCTCATCCTCTGTCGTCCCCTTCTCCTCCCGCCTTCAATCTGTCCCAGCATCAGGGTCTTTTCCAATGAGTCACCTCTCCGCATCAGGTGGCCAAACTATTAGAGCTTCAGATTCAGTATCAGTCCTTCCAATGAATATTCAGGACTGATTTCCTTTAGGATGGACTGGTTTGATCTTGCAGTCCAAGGGACTCTCAAGAGTCTTCTCCAATACCACGGTTCAAAAGCATCAATTCTTCTATTTTCCCTAATGATACTTAAGTTCTGGCCTGTAACAATAGCTAACACTTACATAAATATTAACAACAGCACAGGCCAGATCCAGATCTAAGCACTTCACACACATTTCCTTATTCGATCTCATCAATGACACAAGGAGGAAGGTTTTGCTCTCTCTATTCTACAGACGGAAAGCAGCACAGAGAGGTGAAGAAACTGGCTCAAGGTAACACAGCTGGAGGCAGGATTCTAGACTGTGTTCAAGCAGCCACAGTCACACTCTGGCCTGGGTGCTGTACTGTAGGACCCTAATGGGCCCGTCTCCAGGAGCACCGAGTCACAGCTGCTTGGACCAAATCTTTGTCCCAGATAATAGGGACCTGAGATTTCTGTGCTCAGACTGTAGCTCTCACGGTGAAGGCGGGGCATGGGTAACATCAAGCCAACAGTGGCCAGCCCGCTGGGGAACATGCCAGGAGACCTGTCCTGGGCCCCAGAGATGGAAGCTGTATCTCCCCTGGACAGAGAGGAAACTGACTGGAAGATGTCAAGGGTCAGGGTGGCCACAGAGAGAGCCCACGTGAGGACGGAGGCAGAGGCTGGAGTGCTGCGGCCACAAACCAAGGACACCTGGGGCCACCAAGGAGCTGGTGTGGCAGGAAGGACCCCCCCAAACCCAGAGTTTTGAAAGGAACTAACCCTGCCAACACCTTGATTCTGGACTTCTGGCCTCCAGAACTGTGAGAGAGTAGATTTCTGTTGTCTCACGTGATAACGGGTCATGTTGGCCCTGGGACACTAATACAGGGGCTACCAGGGTGGTCACTGCTGACGAAGACACCCCACCTGATGGGCCAGCCACCTGGGACTCCTGGGACCCTCTGCATTCTGAGTCTTGAGATCTAGAGCCATCACATCGCACCTCTCTCCCGACTGGGAAATCCTGCATGACCACTTGGCGCTCACTACTGTGCATCACCAGCCTCAGTTTACCTTGGCAACGGGGTCCAACCTCCTGCTTCCCAACGCGTGCCACTCTGAACGGGCTCCCATCACACCCATCCACCATTCGTTTATTCAACAAACGCGTGTCAACCGCCAGCTGAGCCCCCACGCTGTTCCAGCCACTGCGGACGTGGCAGGAAAGGTGATAAGGTCATGCCTGCAAGAGGCTGATGCTGGGGGTGGGGGTGGCCAGACCGTAAGAAGCAGACCACACCATCTGGGCCACCGAGGACTGCCAGAGGGGAAATGAAGCCGCGGCAGCGTCCACAGGTGGCTGTTCTAAGGAGGGGTAGTCAGCAAAGACCTTTCTGGCAAGGTGATGCTTGAGCTGAGGCCTGAACAAGGGGGATCCTGAATCCTGCAAGTATCTGCATGAAGAGGGCACCATGCCCCTGGGACAGCCAGTGCGAAGGCTCTGAAGCAAGAATGAGGGGCCCATCAAGGCGCTCAATGTGGCTGCCTCTAAACTCCAACAGCCGGCGGCGTCTCTCCAACCCAGACTTGCCCCAAGTCATCCCTCCATTCATTCACTCACTCAGCAGACATTTCCTGCGCCAGCCACTGGACGGGGCTTCGGGATACGCTGGTGAACAAGACATGGGAAGTGTGTTTGCTGGGGGTTTACATGCTCAGGAGTCAGAGAAGGCGGTTCAGATAAACATCGTGAAATGAGAAGACAGGACGGAGGGAGAGGTTGGCTCTCTGGGAAAGACTGCTGGGGGAGAGAGCGGGAGGGCGGGACGGGTGGGTGGGAGCTGCTGGTCCAGCAGGAGAGAAGAGCTGCTCTGGAGCCGGGAGGGGCCGACCCCCTCCCTGAAGGGAGGGCCTGGCGGTGAGCGAGGGCTGGCACTTCTGGGCCTCTGGGTCTCTGCACGTGTGTGTGTCTGGGGACTCTCTGTGCATGTGTGTGCAAACGTGTCTGAGCTCGTGTCTTAAGGAGAGGCTTCAGCAGGAAAGCCTAGACCCCAAGGCTCATCAGAAGCCCCCCACCCCCACCCTGACACATGCCTGGAATTACAAAGTGCCTCAGCACGGTGCCTGGTGCGTGCGTGCATGTGTGTGAGACACAGACGTGTGTTCTCCCTCAGCGAGCCCCTCGGAACAAAGTCCATCCTCTACCTCTCAGGGCCACCGCCATCTGTCTCTCTCCCGCTCCTGCTGGGCTCGGCCATTAGAGCCAGTCGGGGGGGCACCCCCTCTCCAGGCCGGGAGAGGCCAGATGGCAGGAATCAGGGCCTCCTCTCCCCCAAGGGAGGTCGAGCTGGGGCTGCTGCCCCCTCCCCTCAGCCCCCAGCCACCTGGGTCATGGGGCAGGCCACCACCCTCCTCCTCGGCGCCTCCTAGCTGTCCTGACCCGTCCCGGAGCCCCACTGCCAGAGGCCAATTGCAGCTGCCACATGAATCACGGTCCAGGTCACAGCCCCTGGGGGCCTGCAGACAGAGAGGCTGCCAAAGAGCCTGACAGCCCTGGCCGGGGACCTCCAGGGGCCAGTGGGAAGGTCAGGGGGCCCCAGCGCTGCCCTGGGCCTCTGGGTGGTGGTGGTGGCTGGCCCCACCACATAGGGAGGGAGCCTTGGATCATAGGCCCCAGGTCAGGGGTTCAGGCCAGCCTTACCCTGGCATCCCCCAGACAACAAGCAGGAGGCTGCACTTGGGTGGCCCTTTGCAGCTGCTTGTGCCAGCCGACCCCAGGCCCGAACCTCTGCACACTGTGGTCAGTGAAGCGGCAGCCCAGGCACAGCCCGCCGGCCTGCGTGCAGCTGAGTGACATCGTCTTTCAGTCCACACGCTGAAATCCCCCCAGGGATGGTCGCTGTGGCTAACGGTCCTTCTCACAGACATTCAACAGACAGAGGGAGGGGACTGAGGCTGGGTTGGACACTTAAGCTCTGGAACCAACTGCTTGGGTTAATTCTGGTGTCTTCCTTCCAGACCTGCTGAGCTTGAGCAAGTGAGTCAGCTGCTTCAGGCCTCAGGTTCCCCATCTGTAAAGGGGTGTGACTGCACTTAACCTTGCTAGGCTCCTGCTAGGATTAAATGAGGCAGTGCTTAAAACAGGGTCCGAGCTAATGTGATCCTAACCATAACCCTAGGGGTAAACCAACAGGAACAGGGGCAAAGGCACACCCTCTCCACTCCTGCCCGCCACCCCCACCCAGACCACTCTAACTGCGGCCTGTCCATTCACTCACACATTCCACACACTACAGGGTGCACAGGGGAGGGTGGGGGGGGGTGGTTATAGCCTGGTGGGGCTGGCAGAGGCAAAAACACAGCATCCTATTCAGGGGGCACACAGAGAGAGAGGGGAGCAGCCCCCAGGATGCCTGGGACAGATGCCCTCCCCACAGCCTGGGACTGCTGCCCCGGGGGTGTAGACTGTAGAGCCAGGTAATAAAAGTCCTAAGAGTAGCTTTTATTGATTGCATGCTGTGTTGCAGCCTTTTACACCCAGAATTGATTTAATCCCACAAAATCCTACCCTGTGAGGGAGGTCCGAGCGCGGTCTAGGAAACTGGCCACTCAGAGAGGTTCAGCGACTTGCCCAAGACCACACACGGGAAGGGTGAGAGGAGGATTTGAACCCAGAGACAGTCCAGTCACTGACCCACCATCCAGCAGGCTCTGGGGGGGTCTTCACGACAGCGCTCCCCCCTAACTACTGGATTCTCAGAGCCGGAAACAAGGAAAGCAGCAAGCACCTTTACAGGTGCGGACACGCAGCCCGCAGACGGTCAGCGGCAGCTCCCGGACCTGGGCTCTGATCGCCAGCGGCCCGCGCCTTCCCCTCCGGGCCCCCTTCCTGGGCAGGGCCCACCGGGCCGTGCAGACCTGCAGCCCGCCCCTCCACAGGGCGGGGGGCGTGGGTGCTGACTCTTTGGAGGACCTTACTTCCTTATTTCAATCCTGGCACCGCGCAGCGGCTTCCAGGGCCCGCAGGAGGGCCGGGCCACAGCGGGCTTTCTGGAAATAAAAATGAGGGGGAAACGCCCCTCCAGGCGCCCAGTTCTATTTACATGTAAAAGGGTCTCCGCGGCGCCTCCCGACCCTCCCCCCTCCTCCCCCCCCCCCCCCCTCCTCCCCCGCCTCCCCCCTCCTCCTCCCTCCTCCCCCCTCCTCCTCCCTCCTCCCCCCTCCTCCTCCCTCCTCCCCCCTCCTCCCCCCTCCTCCCCCAGCTTCCTCTGGGGGCGGGGAGGGGGGTGTGGTTTTGAGGGCGCGCTGGGGGCTTCGGTGACCCCCGGCGCCTCCACTGGGAGTCCGGCGGGGGCGTCCGCTGGGAGGGACATCAGATGGCCGCGAGGGGGAGGGGCTGCAGGGGAGGAGGAGGGGGGCGCTGCTCCTGAAATTTCCACAATGGGAAATTTCATGGGTGTGGTAACGCGTGAGACCCGCCGGCTGCGCCCGCGCCCCCGCCCCCGCCCCCCGCCCGCCCCCGCCATCTGCTGCGAGGCCAGAAGTCGCTGGGGGAGGTGGGAGGCGCTGCTGCGGGCTCCGATACTCCGACCCCGGCATTCACCTCCTCTCCCCACCCCTACTTGTCCAGCAGATGTCTTGCCAAGGATGAGCGGGAGCTTCGCTCCGGCCGCCCCCACTGTCCTGGGCCGCGCGCCTCGGAGGGGGCCGGGGGGCGCAGGGGGCCCAAGGCCCGCCCACTCTCTGGCCTGCGGGCTCTGCACCCCCCAACAGCCCCGCGAAGGCCGCAGCGTGGGGTCTCAGCCCGGGAACCGGGCGCCTGGCCAGCGGGGACCCTGCCAGGCAGCCGTCCCGCCCTTTGGGCTGGAGACCGGCGCCCACGGGCTCTCTGGGGTTTGGGCTGCCGCCCAGCTGGCCAGGCCTGGGGCTGGAGCTGGCTCCGGGGGACTCCCCGGGAGGTCAAGTCTTCCCTCACCGGGCTGGGCTGCCGAGGTCCACGTCTTCACCCTCTGGGACGGGTTTGAATTCTCGCCCCACTGCAGAAGGGAGTTTTCCCTCTGAAGCGGAGGTTCTGGGTCAGCACTCTAGACGGGGAACTGCCCCAGCACAGGAAAGGTCCATCCCCCACTCCTGCCCCAGGGGAGGCTTAGATGCCACCAGTGAACAGCCAGCCAGAGCTGTCCAGACTGCAGGGACAGGCTCAGGCTGGCCGCCACTGCACCAGAGTGACGAGTGACCGAGCTGATGCCCAGTAAGGGTCAGGGCTCCGATAACAGGCTGAGCCAGCTGTAGGCTGTGTGGCCCACAGCCACTGTCTTGAGTACTCTGAGCACTTTCCCTATTTGCAAAATCAGGGTAAGAAAAAACTACCTTGCCCAGAGGGCTTTCCTAGTGGAGACCCCGGTTCGATCCCTGGGTCAGGAAGCTCCTCTGGAGAAGGACATGGCAACCCACTCCAGTATTCTTGCCTGGAGAATCCCATGGACAGAGGAACCTGGCGGGCTACAGTCTGTGGAGTCGGACATGACTGAGCGACTAACACTTTGGCTACACTTTCACCTTGCCCAGAACTGATGTATGCAGCTATCTCGTTGGGATGTTCTCCCAAGTGCACAGGAGGGGAGAGGAGTTCTACAGCCCCCCATTTCCAGGGCCCCTGACCCGGGCTCCATGCCCCTCCCTGGAGGAACCAGTGAAGCCTAATTCAATTTCCAAAGCACATCGCTGAGATTCTGGACCTGGGGCCCACAGCCTGGGATGGAGTGTGGCCCACTGGCTGATGTTTAAGCACACACACATACGTGACCCCCATCCCCTCGCCGTGGCCTTAGCTTCCTGCCTGGGGAAATGGGGCCCACAACACCCGCTTTGCAGTGAGATGGCTCACCAGTTCCCTGGCCCCTGGCCAAACCCCAGGCAAGACCTCACTGCACAGATGAGCGAACAGGGCACTGGCAGAGACAGCTGAGAGGCCACTGCATCAGGAAGGGCTTCCACCCTCCTCCCCTTATCAGGCCCTTTGACACACGGGCTCGCTTCCTCTCTCCCCCTCTCTCAGATACGCCATCAAGCCCAGATGACCCTCCAAGACCACCTAAGGGGGAGGGCTTGGAGGTGACGGAAAGGGGGAAACCACAGCCCCAGTCCCAGCTCCTCCCACAACACCCACCCGGAAGTCGGGTGGTGAGCACCTGCTGGGGTGGCTCGGATAGATCGGGACACACATCCTGGCACACGCAGGGCTCTGAGGAATCTCCACTGCAGGGGCGGGGTGGGGATGTGGGGGTGCAGGGTCGCAGCTCCGGATCTCCGGGGCTGGGGGTGAGGGAGGACCCAGACCAGGCCCACCCTTGGGAGGCCGCCGACTAGAGCGTGCCTCTGTGTGCAGCCCAAGGTTCCAGCCTCTCAGCAGGGTCTCGCCCGGGTCCTCAGGGATGGGGGGGTAGGGGGTGGCCCTGGGGCAGAACTGGCCACGAAATTTGTGGAGTCTAGGGCAGAATGAAAATGCAGGGCCCCTGGTTCAAAAAGAGCTGAGTGTCAAGATGGCAACACAGGCATGAGACCAAGTACAGGGCTCGTGTGACCATTCAGGGTCACATGTCCACGAACCCCCCTTGCTGTGGGGTCAGGGAGGAGAGAACCCGCCCTCATGGGGCAGGGCAGAAACAGGCAAGCATAGACCTCAGCTGGTCTGACATCCTGGCTTTGACACTTCCCAACTGTGTGGCCTCGGGCAAACAACCCAGCCTTTCTGTGTTTCAGCTTCCTCTTCCCACGTGACTGCTGGGGAAATTAAAGGCGTCACAGACACATGGAAAGAGCTGGCACAGAGTCATTATGACGTGAGTGCTCTTAATTATTAATACAACCTCTGTTGTTACTCACCACCACCCTGGTGCCCCCTGGGTCGAGAGCTAGAAGCAGCTCATGGAGGAAAGAGGGCCGGGGGTGTTCTGCGGGAGCCGCGCTATGTTACGGGAGTGAGGCCTGGGTTCCGACCTGCTGTGAATAAATCCTGTGACTGTGGCAGGCCCCTTCCCGGCCCCAAGTCGCAGTTCCTTCCCTGGTGCCATGAGGGGTTGGGCCACAGTCCTGCAAACTGGTGCTGCAAGATTCCTGCTCAGGGTCATCCCTTTCATCAGGGCTACGAGGAATTACAGCTCTTCCTTCCCCTCAGAGAGCCTTCTGTTCAGCCATCTAACCTTCCATTCCATCTTTCCTTCCACTTAGTCACTTAACCAATAGCCATCCATTGAACCAACATTCATTCATCCAGGCAACCACCTACCATCCGTCATCTAACACCCACTATATCCATCCAACCATCCATCCATCCATTCATCTAATTCCATGCAAGTGTCCGTCCATCCAACATCTACCCAACCATCTATTCATCCATCATCCATCATCTGTAAGCCATCCACACAACCTGTCTAGAGCGGGCAGCAGAGGGCTCTGGGAGTGGCCAGCAGTCATGGTCCATGACATACATTGACTGGGCTTCTCTCTTGAAGGCGGACAGAGGGCAAGGCAAGTGACTTGTGGGGGTCAGAACAAAAAAAAAGGGATTTCTGGACCTAGGTCAGACAGAGCTGAACTCAATCAAATCACGGTTCTGCTTTTATGTCTGGTGACCTGACCCAAGTGACTTAATGTCCCAGAGTCTCAGTTTCTCTGTCAGCAAGATGGGCATAAGAACTACGTCATTTGGGTGGTGTCCAGACTAAATGATAAGAAAATGACAACATAAACCAAGCCGGAGAATGCATTTATCTCAAAGCAGGCTGGGCGAGTTGCTTATGTCTCATGCAGCCACTGTCAATAACAGCCCCTGCCAGGGTTAGTGAATGTATTCCCGCTGAGCCTCTGAGTCCCCCAGAACCTCCAGGCCCCTCCCAACTTCCCCAGAAGAGTCTTGGGGGGATTTATCACCATCTGGGCTCCAGAGCAGAACCAAAAAAGCAGAAGGTAAAAAGCAGGGTCCTTCCAGCCCCATCCAGTGTGAGCACTCTTGTCCTCGGGGACACCAGGTCCATCGGCAGCGCCAGAGAGACCTGGGTTCGAACCCGGCTCTGACACCAGTGGTGTCTCTGGAGCCAGACTGCCTGAAGGTCCTGCCCTCGGTCTCGTCGTGTGGAAACCAGAGGCACTTCGAGCTTGTTGGAAGCATTACGGAGAACGGCTGGGAAACACCCAACACGTGACTGTCTTTCCATAAACACCTGTTACCATTGCAAACAGGGCCGAGCAGGGACGCAGAGAATCTCAGAAATGCACAAAGGGTGTGACGGCACAGGTGGCGCAGGGGCCCGCAAGTGAGAGCTGCCCCGTGCGCAGGGATGCACATGGCACATGACACACGGGCATTGCCTGCACACAAGGTGTGACATGCGGACACGGGGGCCTGGCCTGGCGGGGAGCACGCGAACACGGAAACAGCCGCGTGGAGCCACGTGCTCGGAGCCGTCGGCACACAGGTGCTCGGGCGCCTGGCAGGGCGGAAGGGTACAGTCGGGATGCCAATGCAAGGTCTCAGCTTCACGGTTCCTGTGCCTTTTTCCTACCTGGCCGCTACCTGCCTGTGAGGCGTGTGCTCCAGGACAGTCCTACTTCGAGGGGGCAAGGTCTCCTTTCGTGGTGGACTTGACTTTCAAGGGCGGGTGCCACCCCAGTTCCCCACAAGCACTTGATGGGGGTGTGGCTGTGTGCAGGCTGCCAGCTCCGGCCTCCCCCACCTGGGCGTGCCCACCTGGGAGTGGTGGTGGAGTGTTCTGGAAGCCCTGCAATCCATGCCTAGAACCTCATCTTATGACCCTCTGAGGGCTTTATTAATAGCCTATTAGTGGGTAATTCATGCATTTTGATGAGAAATCATCTAGTGGTAGTTTATGGGGGAGGAGGGTTTCGGGGCAAGTGGGGAGGCGTGGGGTGAGGGTTTCGCCTCCCGCTCACTCCCTAGCACCTGTGCGGGCGACAACGGCTCTGCTGGGTCCCGCTGCGGCGGCATGGCGGTGGTGCTCCCCCCGTCCCCCCTCCACCCCGACGGCCCCGCCACTCATTAATCTTGATGAGATTTCTGCTGAGTATTCTTCCAGGGCTTTCAAACTGCTCGCTAATTGCAATTAATCACTTACCGAAACAGATGTCAGGAACAATGGGATTGGGAAGCCTGGAGGCTTGATAAAGCTGTCAGGAGAGGGTACGTGGGTGGCGGGGGCCCATGGGGGCCCCCAACACCCTCTGTGTCGGGGTACCAGGGACCCGCTCCTGCCCAGGTGGGCTCGGAGGGGGCGGGAAGGCAGGGCTGCTCTGGGGTGGAGGGAGGTGGGTTGGCTGAGTGGTGGGGGGGAGCCAGGAGAATGATGCCACCCCCACCCTTGGAGGCCAGTTTCCAGCCCTGATCCCCTAAAGGATGTGACCAGGGGCCAGCAGGGGCTGGGATCCGAGAAGCAGGCTCCACAGACGGGGCCTGCCAGCACGGCTGGGGTTTTGTGTGGTTTGTCTGCCCTGCGGTAACAGAAGAATTGTATATTCGCATTAGTTGCCAGCATTTAAAAATCAGATTTGACAGAAAAATCTGGACTTCTGGCTTCTCTTGAAAAAATACAATGATTTTGCCATACGCCACGGTGCAACAATCAGCTACGGCTGAGAGAAGCCTCCAGCCCTGAAAAGACCTCTCCAAGCATCCCCAGGCAGCCTTCCATGCCTGCTTCACGCAGCCGCCCCTGTTGGGTGGATGCAGAGGCTTTGCACGTGAATGCCCCCGAGGCTTGGGACTCTGAGCCCAGTTTGCAGGTTTTGCACACTGGACAGAAGGACTTTGGCCCGAGAGGCCAGGGCTTCTACCCTTAACTGCACAGGAGACTCTCGGAGGGGAGCTGGGGTAAGGTCCTTACGCCCAGTGCCCTGCGCCCTCCCAGAGCAGCTTCCGCCTGCCTCCCTCTGGGATCTGCTGAGCTGGTCCTGCCGAGCTGGGTGACCTCGAGCAGACTGCTTGACCCCTCTGTGTGTGCTTTTCCCCTCATCTGCGATCTGGGAATCTGGACCATGCAGGAGGCATGTCCTGGGTTCCAGTCATCATCATTGATTATCACGGGTCATCTTTGCACTGTGTGTCTTATTGCTCCAAACTGCTGTCAGGGGCTGGATTTTATCCTGCCTTGTCAGTCTGAGCTTCGTGTGCCATGAGGCTGCGACGTTAAAGGAGTTAACAGGTCACGCTCCTAACTCAGCACCCGGTGGGCTGTGAGTGCTCAGAGAGCACTAGGAGTTGTTAGGATCCTGCCCTGCAGCTGGCACGGAGCTGGGCTCACACTAAGCCCCTAATCTATCCGTGGGGGGCTGGGGAGAGAAGAGGCCAAAGAAGGAATGAAACCTCCACGGTTTACACCGTGTGCTGCCGGGTGTCGGCCCCGCTCGCAGCCCTGGGGATAGCGCCCTGTGTGGAACAAGCCCCCGGTGGAGCTGGCAGGCCAGCAGGGAGACAGATAGTAAGTAAATACACACATCCATGTGTGTCAGCTGTGATGCCAAACTCTGGAGAACAGCAGAGTAGGTGGATGGAGGGCCCCCAGGGAGGGATCAGGTCAGAGGCGGGTGTTGTGCGGAGGAAGGGAAGTCCCATCCAGGCTCTGCGGTGAAAAGAAGAGTGGCTTCGGATCATGCAGATTCGCATGAGTGAGCAGAGTAGGGAGAGGCAGTGGAGACAGCAAGTGCAAAGGCCCTGGGGCATGTCTGAGAGCCAGGGAGGAGGAGGCTGTGTCTGGAGAGATTAGGAGACAGGATGATGGGACTGATCACCCCAGGCCTGGAGCCAGAGCAAGACACTGGCTTTGCTCCAGTGACGGGAGCCATGGCAGGTTCTGAGCAAGGAAGGCCATGATGACGCTTGAATAACAGACCCACACTTGTCACACGGAGCAAGCGGCCTCCTGCCTGCCCCCTGCCCCTGGGTGAACACAGGATCCCTGGTGCCCTGCGCACGCATCCCCCTGCCCCCTGCCCCTGGAGCACCCGGGGAGAACGCAGGGCCCCCGGTGCCCTGCGCATGCAGCCCCCTGCCCCCTGCTCCTGGAGCACCCGGGGAGAATGCAGGGTCCCCGGTGCCCTGCACATGCAGCCCCCTGCCCACTGCCCCTGGAGCAGCTGGAGTGAACACAGGGCCCCCGGTGCCCTGCGCACGCAGCCCCCTGCCCACTGCCCCTGGAGCACCTGGGGTGAACACAGGGTCCCCGGTACCCTGCGCACGCAGCCCCCTGCCCCCTGCTCCTGGAGCACCCGGGGTGAACACAGGGTCCCTGGTGCCCTGCGCACGCAGCCCCCTGCCCGCTGCCCCTGGAGCACCCGGGGTGAACACAGGGTCCCTGGTGCCCTGTGCACACAGCTTCCGGGGAGGGCTATTTCCAGGCAGCAATTTGGTGCCACCCCTTCGGGAGCTCCCTGTGCTCTGGGTGTGTGCACACACACCTGTGCTGGCAGGAGAGGGTGGTGTCTGGCTTTGCGGGGTGCCCTCTGGGGGTGCCCTGCGTGCGTGTTCCGGGTGGGAGTGTGTCTCCAGGCATGCAGCTCTGTGGCATTCCGTTCGAGCGTGTGTGTTGCAGGGACTCGGGGGCCACAAGTGTCTGCTGCTCCCAGAAGTGTTTTCAGAAGTTACATAGCATGGCTGGGGAGGGGGGTGTGTTTGGGTCTGTGTGTGTGTCCCGTGTGGGCATGGGCTTAGAGCTCCAGGTATTCTGTGTGTACACAGAGACAGCACATGCAAGCTGTTCCCATGCGGGGTCATAGGTGGGGGGAGATGGGTTCGACGGCCTCGGGGCTCCATTTCCCAGGGGAGCAAAATGAGGCTCCAAGGTCGCTCAGTAGTAAGGGGAGCAGTTGGGATTCAAACCAAAGTCTATGGGACACACCACAGCCCATGTTCTGTCCCCTCAACCCATCTCCTCCTCAAGTGCTTCTGACTAGAAAATAAAGATAAGGATCTCTGAGCCAGCAGAAGGGGCTAAAGCCAGGGTTAACTCAGGACATTCCAGTGGCCGCAAATGCCTCCAGCCCAGGAATGTTTCTGTTGCTCGTCCCTCCCTTCCCGCTCCTTCCTCCCACCCATCCTCTACAACCCGTCCACTCATCCCTCTACCTGTCCGTCTATCTGTCCTCCTACTTCCAACACATTCTTAAGAGTGGTGATGAAAAGTGCAGATTCCGTCTGAAGTTTGAATCCTGACTCTGCCACTGACCACTGAGCGACGGTGGGCAGGTAACCCTGTCTCTCCATGCCTCAGTTTCCCCAGCTGTAAGAAGGGATGTATCTATAAGATAGCACCTACAAGACACTCGCCTGTGGAGGTTGCAGTCTAAGAAGTTCAGAGTCCCACCCGCCTCCGACTTGCTGCGGATTCCTGGCCATGGTTAAAATTCCTGCATGCTCAGCCTCAATCTCCCCATCTGTAACTTGGGAACAAGTTGTGCGTCCCTAGCGCTGAGAGGCTGGGGAGCTAAGGTTGCCCTGCGTGGCTTGACGGATGGGGGCTGGCGTGATGTGAGGACGGTGGGGAGGCTGACCTGGCTGGCCTGGAGGATGGGGCGGGGCAGGGTAGGGTGGCATGCACAGTGACAGCACCTTTTCCTGTGCCTGTCCCCAAAGCTCTGTCTCCTGGCAGGAAGATCCTACGCCCCTTTGACGCCAAGAGATCTGCTTTGTCTCATGAGTGTTGCCCCAGTGATTCTGCTCTCCAGCTTCCGTCTTCTCCCCACACTCCCTGCACCAGCCCAGCCTCCCCAACTCCTCCGAGATCTGGCTCCCAGCTCCGTGGGCCCCTCATCTGCCAAGCCTCTGCCGTTCAGCAGCCCTGACCTCTTCCTTGGCCCCGGGGGTGTGTAGTGCCCCATGCAGGCGTGACCTGTCTGTTACCCGCGTGTCCTCCTTTCGCCTTTTCAGTCCTTCAACACCTGTGTCACCAGTACCCTGGGTTAAATTCTCTCTGTTGAGATACCTCGTGTGGTGTGGTTTCTATGTTCTGGCTGGCCCCCAACTAAGATCACAGAACAGGCAGCTGCTCCACAGCTGTGACGACGTGGGGGCATCCAGGGACGTGGGGGCACTGCCTGCCGGTTCCCCAACCACCCAGAGCTCCGAGGGAGGGCCGAGCGAGCCCCCAAGCTCGAGAATGGGGCCCCCAGCTCAGCCCTGCACCCCCTGGTCTCTGCTGTCCTCTGGGAAGAAAGCCCCATGGCAGCTGCCTGCGTGTGAGGCAGAGGCTCTGCCTACAACCCGCGGAGGCCCTGACACGTGTTAAAATAAATATTCTGCAAATATGATGTTCCATATGTATGACTTCGTGGGGTGATGATTTTCCTACTGATCGCCGTAAGTGACAGCTGTGCGGGGAGCGCTGGAAACACGGGCTGGGCGGCCTCCCTGTGCTGCGCGGCGGGGCGGGGAGGGGGTGCCCTGGCACAGGAGCATCTGGCGATTCGGGACACGGGAGGAGCCCAGCGCCTGTCGGCGCTCCGAGCGGGCACATTAGCTATTCCGAGGGACGCGTGGAGCAGGTGTTCCCAAGCAGCCTGTTCGTGATAATTACTTTTAGATTGTTTTAAAGTATTTAAGCGAGATCCTGGAGGCTGGGAGTTGGGGGGAGCCTGGGTGGTGGGCCAGGGACCCCCAGGGTCCAGCCAAGGGGGTCTGCAGAGATGGGATGGGGCGGGATCATGTGACACAGGGTCCCACCGACCACCGGGTCCTTGTGCGGCTTGCAGCAGCTAGGCCAGCTGGGCCAGTTGTTAGAATATTGACGTAGATCCATTCTACGGCCCCAGGTCCCAGCGAGTGGCTTCCAGGAGGCTTGGCCTCTTGCCAAGAAGTTGCCAGTCTCCCTGGGACCCATAATGAAGGCGGGGCCGTGGGCAGAGCAGGTGAAATACCTTGAACGTTGACCCTGATGTTGCCTGTCAAGCTCCACTTCCCACAAGAATGCTTGGCCCTGACACTGGGAGGGCAGGGGTTTTGGGTCTGCTGTTCCACCCCTGTGCTGAGAACACACAGAGGAGCTCAGTGAGTTCTCCGTGTACCAGTGAATGAGTGAGTGAGCAAATGGATGAATGGGGACCGTAGTTACTAGCAGAGCTGCCTTTCTGGCCCCTTCAGGAGACCCCAGGATATTCTTAGTCTGAACAAATGATGCGCCCGAGCTATGGGGCGCTGGGGAGGGGCTGCATTCTCTCAGCCTAGAAGGTGAGTGGAGGCAGGAAGCCTGGCTCTGGGGGTGCTCAGTCGGCCCCCGACACAGGGAGTAGAGCCGGGACTGACACCCCAGCTAAGGGCTCAGGGGCTCCCCTAAAGAAGCCTGATGATGCTGGTGCCGCAGGGGCCCCATCCTGGGAGCTGGGGCCACAAGCAGGCCCCTGGCTGGGAGCCGGGACTGACACCCCAGCTAAGGGCTCAGGGACTCCCCTAAGGAAGCCTGATGATGCTGGTGCCGCAGGGGCCCCGTCCCGGGAGCTGGGGCCACAGGCAGGCCGCTGGCTGGGGAACTCTGCAGGCAGAGGGGAGGGCTGGGGCAGTCGGGGGCGGGGGAGGACAGACAGACAGACACACAGTCACCACGCTCAGTGGAGGCAGGACAGGGCCCCAGCCCTCCATGACCCCCTGCCTGCCTAGATCCACCTTCCCTTTGATCCAAGCCCCTCCCAACCCCCAGCCCCTCACAGAATCCACTCAGGGAGCACAGAGCTCAGGGCGCAGCCGCCCCCAGGAACGTGTGTGAAGGCGGCAGCCACTCCAGACTGATGAGTGGGAACCCCCGGCAGGTGGGATTCTGCCCAGGGGTGGTTTCAGAAAAGCCCCAGGAGTTTGAGGCTCACTCCAGGAACAGTGGCCCAGGTCTGGAGCCCCTGGGCAGGGGTGGGGGCCAGCCGGGCATACCCCAGGGGGCCTGACCCCAGCACTGGGCCTATGGGATCAGGGACTGCAGGAGGACGGAGCCTGGCTTTGCATGAGGGATGATGTCCACGCAGGGTTGGAGATGGCTCTCAAGACAGGCTGGGACCTTTGTCCCTTTCTGCACAGGAGAGTCCCTTCTGGTCACTTCCAGCTCCTACAGACATGGACCCTCAGGTGTGGGTCAGATGATTAGGATTCTGGTTCCTGGTAACCGGCTCCACCCCACTGTCCTCTGCGTGTTTGCCCAGGCGGTGCCTGGGGCCAGCCACACCTGAATGCCCGCCTCGGGCAGGGATCACAGGGCCAGGGGCTGGGAGCAGTGGTGTTTACAGCTGCTATTTAAAATCCTGGCAAGTTCAATATTAGCTCGGGGGTTTGTGCAATCTGTTGCCAAGATAAAGCCACCAAGCGGGTGAGCAGGGTGCCCTGTCCTGCCCCGATGGAGCCCAGAGCAGCCAGACCTGGTTAACGAGCAGCCTGCAGGCTCCAGCAGTCCCTCCTCCAAAGCCCATTTGCCAGAGTTCACCAAGCACAACCCCAGGACCGCAGTGCTCCAACCTCGGGGGGACCCAGGGGCTCCCTGCCGAGAGCCCTCCCTGCTTCCCTGCTCAGCAGAGGAGCTGGAACTGTGAGTGGCAGCCGCTGAGGCCCTGCGTGAGCAGCCCCGCTCCCCTCAACCCCAGCTCCAGCCTTAGGGAGTTTGCACTTGCCTGGGACACTTCCTCCTCACCCCCTTCAGGCTGGAAGGCCACCTCCTGCAACCAGAGCTCTGCCTGCCCCTTCCCGCCCCTCCCCCTGCTTGACTGTGTTCATAGAGCTTATCACACCGGCCTGGGATCACGTATTCGCTGGAGCACGTTTATTTTCTATCCACTCCACTTCGTGGCACAGGGATAAAGAATCCTCCTGCCAATGCAGGAGACGCGGGTTTGATTCCTGGGTCAGGAAGATTCCCTGGAGGAGGAAATGGCAACCCCGCCCAGTATTCTGGCCTGGAGAATCTCATGGACAGAGGAGCCCGGTGGCCAAGCTACAGTCCCTGGGGTCACAAAGGGTCAGGCGTGACTGAGTGATGGAGCACACACACCCCCATGAGGGCAGGTACCTTGTGTGCCCCATTTCTGGCCAGGACAGTGCCAGGCACTGCGTGTGCCACGGCCACGACCCCCAGCCAAGCGCTCCCTGCTCCACCCTCCCACCCTGGCCCAGGGAGACCCCCGCCCCGCCCCGCCCAGGGAGGAAGCTGACATCCCTCATTTAGCGACTCTGCGGGGGCACCCCTGGCTCCTTCCCGAGAAGCCTCTTACTGTCAGTCTTGCCTGAAGCCTGCGTGCCTGTGGGAGGACCCTGCCAGCCACCCTGGCGGAATTCATCTTTTATTCATGCTGATAATGTAAACGGGACTGTGTCTGGAGCAGAGTCACTTAACCCATTAGAGAAGCTGCTGCTGCGTCACAGGCCTGGAGGCAGGGGGTGGGGGGGCACATGGGGGGTGGCCTGGGCCTCAGATGCACCCCGGGGGACAGCTAGGCTTAGGGGTCCCCAGATGGGCCTGCCTGAGTTCCAGCTTCCTCGGTAGGTCATCCTCATAGAAACGAACAGTCAGTTCTGTACGTTTACCAAGGCTGCCCCAGGAAGGCTGTCCCTGGAGGGGTTCAGGAAGGAGGTCCCGGGATGACGATAAACGCCTGCCTGGTGGGGTGGTGCGCGGACTGAGCGAATAACACGCGGAAAGAAACAGAGCAGGGCCTGGCCCAGAGGAAGCGTCAACCAATGTCAACCAGTATCCGTTCCTCTAGGAAGAAAGCCCTGGAGTCAGGGCCCCTGGGAGGCCATTCCTAAAGGAAATTCTAAGGATGGAAATACAGCTACTGCCATGGCTCTGCCTCTGGGGAAGCGGGTGGGATAAGAACACACACAGACACACACAGACACCTGGATGGAGGCGGTTCACAAGGACAGGCCTGCAGAAACAGCGGCAGTTAGGAAACCTGCCTTCTCTCTGCATGTCAGAAAGTAGTTGGCCAGCCGTTTGTCGAATGAATAAGTGACAAGCTGGCTGGGGTCCGGCTGCTGGAGACCCGGCTTGACACCCTGCTATTTTCGAGAGCTGGGCCCAGGAGCCCCCGTGGGCTCAGGGTCATCGGCCATACAGTGGGGAGATATACGCACAACCCGCATCACAGGTGAGGGCTAAAAGAGATACCATACAGGGTGCCCCGCTGGGCCAGCCGGGCATCCTCAGCCCCTCTGCCTCAGCTCGCTCAATGGGGTGTGCAGTCAATATCCTGTTTGCTGTGCTCTTTTGTGGGAGGGGTGAGATGGAGAGAGGTATGGGGAACGGGGGCGGGGGCCGGAAAGAGGTTACCCAGCAGGATGTCCTGGGCCCCATCCTCCCATGCTCTGGGCCCAGGGCCAGAGAGACCTCTGGACACCTCCATCCTGAGTCCAGGCCACCGGGGGACCTGGTTCAGGAGAGATCAGGGCCTCCTCCTGTACCCCCATGGCCTGGCTTCCCGACTACGGGGCTCACTGCCCACTGGGCGCTGCTCTGAACGCTGCAGATGCCACTCCAGTCCTCCCAGAGACCCCTGGGGTCAGGTGACACGGCCTGAGTAGGACGGGCGGCATCCAGGTGGTGCCCCTTGGGGAAGCCCCTGGCATTGCAGCCTGTGTGCCCCCCACTCCCCCACCTACCCCTGCCCTGGGGCCCGGGAGGCCCTTAACCCGGCTCTCATGCCGTCAGGAAGCCACCTGCCTCAGCCCGCTCATCCCAGGGCCAGCACGGACTGATCATAGGCAGATAGGCCCCTGAGCCTCCGGAGACCGGCAGGTGCGCCCAGTCTGTACCAGGGGCCTCCTGCTTCTGTCAGTGTCCCTGGGGATCCGCTTGGCCAGCGAGGGGAGGCATGACCGGGGGCACCCAGAGGGCGGGGGTCCCAGGTGGGGCCAGAGAGCAGGGTGCAGAGCCTCAGCCCCGGAGCCTCCTGGGCCTCTCAGGGCCTCCCCTGCTTTCCTTCAGGAGGATGTGAGCTGAGAATCTAAACCTTTTGTGGTCCCCGAGGAGTGTCCTGCAGCTACTGGAACAAAGAACCCTTACAAAACCAAGGATTCACTCCCTCACGGTTCTGAGTTCACCTCTCTGGAGGCCCTGGGCAGGGGCGGCGGGGGCGATCCTTCCTGCCTCTTCCAGCTTCCTGTGGCTGCTGGACACCCTGGTCCCTTCCCGAAAGCTTCCCATAGGCACCCTGGTCTTGGATTGAAGGTCCACCCTAGTCCTGTATCACCGCATCTTAACTGTTCCCGGTGAAGGTCACATGCTGAGGTTCCAGGAGGACAATGCGTTTGGGGGGCCACTACAAAACCCAGCACAGCCCGGCGTTCAGCAGGGACTCAGGCCCCAGGCTGGTCTGCACAATTTAGCACTCGAGCTGAGCTGGCCCCAGAGGCCCCCGCAGCCCTGCCTGCTTCCCGCCACTGGCACCTTATCTTCTGTCCCAGCCACGGGGAGCTCTGCCCGCACGGCCCCACTTCCACAGTTTCAGTCTCCAAGCCTTCCCCACTGTTCACTCTGTCTGGAAGGCCCTTCTCCAGTTTTCCACGGAGGGAACTTCTTTTGCCTTCAAAGCCCAGCTCAAGCATCACCACCCTCAGGAAGTCCTCCTTGATTTTAGGTAGGGCTCCCTGCCCCCTGTGCTTATTCCAGCCACTGTGATGAGGATGCTGTTTAGTGTCTGCCGAGGTACCCGCCAGACTCCTCGAGACACCAGGAGGGCAGGGGGCTTGTCTTGTTCAGGTCAGCATCCTAGCCCCTAACACAGACCTGGGCACTTCACAGACTCATGATACCTGGTGGCAGAAGGGGTGATCAGATAGTCCCAGCTGGGCCTCAGAGGGGCCTTCTGGGGGCTAAGACGCTGGACCGGCACCCACGTCTCTGGCCCTCCCAGAGCAGCGGCTCTCTGCCCCCAGCTACGCGTCGCAATCACCTGTGCGTGTGTGCTCAGTTGCTCACTCGTGTCCAACTCTGTGTGACCCCATGGACCGCAGCCCGCCAGGCTCCTCTGTCCATGGGATTCTCCAGGCAAGAATACTGGAGTGGGTTGCCATGCCCTCCTCCAGGGGATCCTCCCGACCCAGAGACAGAACCTGTACCTCTCTTAAATCTCCTGCACTGGCAAGCGGGTTCTTTACCACTAGCGCCCCCTGGGAAGCCCTGCACGAGCCCTATCCAGCCGCTTGCATCAGGATCTCTGGGGGTGGGGCAGGGCATCGGAGGTGTTTCAGAGTCCCTGATGATGTGAACAAGTATGCGGGGCTGGGAAACACTGCAGCAAGGCAAGGGAAAGGCTGGTAGACTTAAACTCCGCCCCCCAACTCTAGATGGGGGTCCCTGGTGGTCGCAGTACCCACCCTTAGGGCAGCGCCCTGCACCCTTGCTGCGGTCCCTGCAGTGACCAAGCCAGCACTCCTCAGCTGTCAGCAAGCTCCAGACCCAGGGCTCCCCACCACCGCTCCTTCCCAAGGTGCCTCCCCCAGGCTCCCGGCTTCACACGCCATCTGTGCACCAAGGGTGCTGTGTGCGTAGCTGCAGACTCAAATACCCAACTGCCAACTGGATCTCCACTTGGTGTCTAACAGCATCTCTCAACGTGGCCAGAACAGAGCTCCGGCTCCTCTCCCCAGACCCGTTCCTCCTGGCAACGCCAGCCTCCCAGTCCCTCAAGTCACAGACTTGGAGATGTTCTCGAGTCCTCTGTCTCTCCCTCCTCTGAGCCACCAGCAAATCCCGACAGCTCTGCGTTCCAAGTATATGCGGAAGCCGAGCACCCCCTCCAAAACACCACCCTGGGCCCAGGAGCCGTCACGTCTTTGCCTCGACTGTTGCGACAACCACCCAGTGCCCCCGCTTCTGTCTTGGTTCCCTTTGTTCCCCACACAGAGGCCCGGCGGGTCCTGGGGTGGAGCCTGGGAGGGATGACACAGGGGGCTGTGTATACTTTCAGCTCTGGACCACCTCTTGACGGTGTCTTGTCACCACACCCCACAGATAGCAGTGGCTTCTCTGTGCTGGGAAGCTGGAACAGTCAAGAGACGGCTTCCTGGAGGAGGTGGGGTTTATGCTAAGTGCTGATTTGGATGGGCAGCCAGGAGGGAGATGGGCAGTCCCTCATGTCCAAAGACTGAGAGATGAGATGAGCAGCGTGCTGGGAAAGGCAGCCGGGAGCTGGATCATCACCTCTGAGGGAGCCAGTGGTCAAGGGTGCCCCTGGGCTGGCCCTGGGGCCCCAGGTCCTGTAGCTGTCAGCCTTTTAGCCCCACCTCTGTGACTCTGCACCAAACCTGCTTCCCAGCAGCCCCAGAGTAACCCCCACACCCCTTCCTGCCTTCCTCAAGCCCAGTGATTCTGTCTGCGGGCCCCAGACCTGCAGCATCAAGGTTACCAGGGAACTTGCCGGAAATGCAGAGTCTTGGCCCCACCCAGCCTCACTGAGTCAGAAGTGCTGAGACAGCCTAGCATTGCAGATGTTACACACCCTCCAGGGGTACTGATGCTGCTGGAGTCAGAGAACCGCGGTCCAGCCGTGCTGGACGCTGACAAACATCTGGGACCCGGAGACTCGTCCCTTCCCAGTGGACTCAGGATCCAGCCTTCTGTCCAAGGAATGCCCCCTGACGGTAGGACAGCTGGAGCGGCCGGGGCCATTGGGGGTGGCGGGTGGAGGAAGAGGGCTGCAGACCCCAACGCAGAGACACGCCAAACCAGCAGCAATGGGGGATGCCTGTGGCTGCCCACACACACCCGTGCCAGCCCTTCTAGAACCACACAGGAGGGTAAGTAGAGCAAGTCAGAAATCCAGTGCTCTGACTCCATCCTCCCACTGTTGAGAAAACAGAGGCCAGGAAAGTCAGAATAAGCCACCGGGGCGGCCAGCGGCTAAGCTGGAGCGCGACCTCAGGGCTCCTGATGTGGGGCGCCTGACAGCTTCCACCAGGGGCCGTTTCACCACCAGGGGACAGCTGGTGAGGCCTGGAGACATTTTGGGGTTGTCACACCTCGGGGAGCAGGTGCTGAGGGCAGCTCGTGGGTCATGGCTTGGGAATGTGGTTCAAGGTCCTACCGTGCTCAGGACGGCCCCACCACAGAGAATGGGCCAGCCCCGAACGTCAGCGGTGGCGATGCTGAGGAGCCCTGAGCAGCCTCCACGTCAATGCAAGACCAGGAAATTAGTGATCTCCTAGGAGTCTAGGTACCAGGCCCTCAAATTCCTGCCAAACTCTGCATGGCGGTGGGAAAAGGTCCAGCAAGGGTTTGCTGGGTGTCCTGCAGGTTGGGCGAGGATCCTCCATCACCACTGTCCCCTGGGACCACCCCTCCACACCCCGCCAGAGAGTGAGTGGGCATGCCTGGCCAGGCAGCTGACCGAGCCCTCTTTCCTGGGGGGATCCGGACTGTACGCATACCCTCGGACCTCAGCCTGCTCAGAGGCAAGTCCGACTGAGCCTGCTTCACGTCACACCCCATCACGTCACTTGCTCCCACCTGGGGCTTGGAACAGAGCAGAATCACACATTCAACCTTGAGAAATTAGGCGGCCCCTCCCAGCTCCCGGCTTGGAGCACCGCCCCCCACCAACTCCTCACGCTGGCGAGCACTGGTTCCAAGAGCGGTTCATATTTAATAATGCAATTTATATTCCACTCTCAACATAAACTATTGTAAAGGCGCTCTAATGTAAAAATACATCTGGCTTGTCAATAGTTTATCTTCTGGATCGGCATCTAAATCCCTGGGCCTTTTTGACTTATGGCTGCACCACTGTCTAATGAATAAAAAGGTGCAAATTATAGGCCCGGCTTTAATGCTCATCATAAAATTAGACGATAGTTGCAAAAGCTGCATTCTCCTGCCCACAGTGCTGCGATGGTGAGCCATAAATAAAGTGTATTTAATGTATCCCATGGCTGTGCAAACCCAGGAAACAGTGTGTTATCGCTCGGCCTTCGATGGGTCCGCCAGAAGTTCAATGAAGTGATAACGGATCCATCATGTGAATTTATGTTAACTGTCTCCGTGCAAAGCCATGGCCTCAACACTGTAAATAGCCTACAATCCTTCTAGCAGGCCCGCCTGCCAATAAAACTGTCAGTGCCGGGCTGGCAGCAAGCACCTTCAGGACAGGGGGACAAGCCGTTAAGTTCTGGAGGCCGGTGGGGGCCTCGCCCCCCACCTCCTACCCCCAACCACCCGGGCTCTTCTGCGGGCTTGTCAACCGCAAAGGGAATGAACCTTCTTTCAATCAGCAGATCCCATCCACAGGGGTCAACAGAGGCCGGCTGTGGCAGACGGGCCCGCTGGGGGTGTGGCTGGCGGGGAGGTGGCTGTCTGCCTGCGAGGGGGCTGGGGGTAGGAAGGGGACCCAGTCACTTCCTGCTCTGGGTTACAGGCTCTTCAGCTCTAGGATGTGGGTCTGTAGCATCAGGACACCTCTGGCACCTGGAGCCTGCTAGTCTCATGATGGGTTCGTTATGTAGCCATCTATCCATCCGTCGTTAATACTGCACTCAGCCCTTCTCTGTTCCAGGTCCTGTGAGGACATGGAGAGGACACAGGAAGACCACAGCTGAGAAGTCAGGATCCCCAAGTATAAAATCCACCCCTGCTAACATCATCTCTCTGTGTCTCTAATCTATGACCATCTATTCCCTTCTCGGAAGCTTCGTTGCACCGACTCTCACACCTTTCTTGTTCAGACTGCGAGCTGAGACCCAAGGAGTCATGAACACATTCTGTGGAGGGGGTGAGAATCTTTCTTCTGTGGCACTCAATGGGACAGGGAACACCAGAATCGCCCAAACACCATTTTGAGGGTGCGCATGTGCACGTAGGGTCTGGGTAATGAGGTAAAGTGGAAAATTCATCCTGTGAGCTGCAGACACACGGAAGTTTGAGAAACGTGCGTCTGTACCACTCACTGGCAAGTGACGCAGTTCCTGAAGTGCTTCTTGCCATGTGGAAGGGCCTGCTTGTCCTACATGAGTCCCAAGAATGCCCTGCACCCTGCCCTGTGTCTAACTGATCCCCTCCTCCATGCCCCAGTGGTCTTGAATGGGAGGCCCCGCCACGGAGATGCAAACGCCCACAGCCTCCACGGAGCTCTGCGAGTAACTCCTAGGGCTCTCTGAATCCTTTCAGAATTGCAATTCTGGAATCAATTTTGTAAGGTACACAGCCTGCTAGGACAGTGGTGCATGGATGTAACATATAAGTATACATGTTCTGAGAAACGTGGGCTAAAAATGATTGGACTCACATGGGCTCGTGAAGTTTGCAGACGCCTGGGACCCGAGGTGGACCACACCACCCTGATGTCCCTGATGCTGATGATTAAAGATGGTGCTCTCAGCTCAACAGGGCCTGAAGGCCTCTGTCCTTGGGAACAGTAGCTGGGGAAGAGGTGGCATCGATCCTGGTGTCCTCAGCAACGTCTCAGGGCGCCGGCCTTTCTCCCGGGGACTCATCACCCTGCTTCTGCAGCCCTCCATGGGTGCCTTGATTCCCACACCCCAGCTGCTACCAGCAATGTGCTCTCTTTGGGAACACGGGAGGCAGCCTGTCTCTCTGCTTCAGCTTCACCTTTAGGGGGCTCAGAAAACAGGGGCTCTCATCTGGGTGGAGTGGCGTCCCTGTGATGCTTGCCACGAAGCAGGTTCCCAGGCCTGGCTACGCACTCCTGGGTCAGCACTCCTGGGGGCGGCCAGGGACCCAGCAACTCCATGGATCCCAGTGACGTGTGACAGCCGCCAACTGTCAGGCTGGGTTGGCAGGGCACGTTAGGAACACACAGGCTTTGAAATGAGAATAAGCGCTCTGACCCCGTGGGTCAGCCATGAGGCGAGCAGAACAGCTGGGGCTTGGAGAGGTGTTCCCTGTGGGTTCCTGGCGGCAGCATGGAACCTTCCAGAAGCCAGGCCCTCCCCGAGCAGAATCTGACATCATACATGTGGATCAAAGGTTCGGCTTTATGAGCTGTCACCGAACAAGCAGCAGGGTGGCATCGGGAGTCTGTGTGGTGTGGGGAGTGGCACAGGGCTGGGCAGGGCTGGCCCCCGAAGATGTGCCTGCCCTCATGTTACCGTGCAACGCGCACAGATCAAACCAGGAGGAGGCGTCTCTGCTGGGGGGATGAGGCTGAGGCTCTGAGTGCAGGGCAGCCTGGGTTACCCAGGTGGGCCCTGAGTGCAACCGCAGGCATTCTCCCAGCAGGGGGCAGACGGAGCTTGCCACCCACGGAGCGGAGGGCCACGCAGAGCCATAGCAGAGCGCCCTGTGGAGAGGCTGGCCCTCAAGATGGGCGTGACGCGGCCACAGCCCAAGGCCGCCAGCCACCTCGGAGGCTGGCAGAGACCACAGCAGATCCCCCTCAGGCCTCCAGAGGGGGCGCAGCGCTGCCCGTACCTTGATTTCAGCCCCCAATACCGACTCTGGACTTTCAGGACGACGACGGGAGAATAAACGCCCTGTTTTAACCGCAGAGTTTGTGATCGTTTGTTTCGGCGGCCCTGGGGCACTCATAAGGCCCCGTGTTCCAGAGGGCTAGTGCTTGGAATTCAGTGCTCTCTGCTTGCTGCCTTTAAACCCTTCATCATTCCGTCTTTTTTTTTTTTTTCCTTAAACCTTGCTGCTGCTCAGCTAGTGGGATCTCACCTCCTTGACCAAGGGTGCAACCCATGCTCCCTGCGGTGGACGCGTGGAGTCCTAACCACATGGGGAATTCTCTAATCTTTCCACTTGGGTCTTATACATGAGGTCTGATGAGACAACTGGATGCATGGGGTTGGGCCAGCTTGGGGGGGCGGTGCCTGAAGCTTTGGCTGAGCAGTAGTTCTGCCCCACAGCAGCAGCCAGCTGTGTGTGGGGAGCGGGAGGCTCCATACCAACATCCGCTCCATGCCTGGGGGGCAGGGCGCGGAGGGCACAAACCCAGGTATGGGTCAGGACACAGACCCCAGGGTCTGCGGGTTGGGCCAGCTCCGTCTCTCGGTCCCACTACAAGGTGAAATTCAACCTCGCCTTCCCGTGGGCTGCCCCTTAATTTAGGGCAGAGGGCCCCTGAGGGATCACCGCCTCCACTCCAGGACGCACTAGTGCACGGGGTGGGTAAGAGGGGCGCTGCCCAGCACCACGGTCCTCCAACCAGCGGAATACGGCAGAAGACATGGCATGTCACCCATGAGATTTGTTTAGAAGATGCTGGTTCCCTCCCTCCCCGGCACTTTCTTGCCTTCTTGCTTTACTCACTTTGACAAAGCATTTTATGAGCTGCCATGTGGGAGAGGGCCATATGGTAAGGAACTGAGGGAGGCGTCCAGCCAACCTCCATCCAGGGATTGAGGCCCTTCGTCAATGGTCCTCAAAGACCTGGATCCCGCCAGTGGCTGTGAGTGGGTCCTTCCCCAGTGAGCCCTCAGATGAGATGGCAGCCCTGGCCCACACTGGATCATAGCCTGAGAGGGCCCCTGAAGCAGGAGATCCAGCTGGGCTGCACCCAGGTTCCTGACCACCGACACTGGGAGATAATAGATGCTGCTGGGAGCCGCCAGGTTTGGGGGTAATTTGTTACGCGGCTATGGATAGCTGATACACCCAGCCAGACATGCCTGGGGCACCTCCTCTAGAAGCACTGTCTTGTGGTTTCGCAGCCCACGCTCATCTGAGCTGGCAGAGCCTGCTTCTCACTCATGATCCTTCCTCCAACCTCAGCTCTTGTCGCTCAGCCTGGCCCTGACTCTCCATCACACCATGACAGGCCGTGTCAGCTCATTCTCAGCTGCGAGGTTGCTCTCTGTCACCTGAACGAGGCTCCACTCCTCCTAGGTCCACCCCAGTCTCTCCTTCATGGCCAGCTTCTCTTGACTCTATCCCATCCAAGTCTCTGCTCCCCTGGGCCCCCCTGGCATCACTGGGCTCAGTGCAGAGAACGCCATGCCCCCAAGGACAGGTCATATGCCAGGCTCAGGGTCCGCTGGCTCATTCTGCCTCCTCTGTGGGCAACAAGGTTCCTAAGGATGGATAACTCTTAACCCACTCGATGCCAGACACCACAGGGCACTTACTGTGTGCTTCAGGCTAGGCTTCCAGACAAATGGCACAGGATTCTTGCCCTCTCTGGGCCAACAGTCCTCAAATCTGGGGACTACAGGGCTTGTGAGAAAGTGGTTCCCTCAGTGGGTGCTCTTAATGTGCCCAGGGTCCAGTTTGAGAGGCCTGGTGGGTGGCACTCACCACTGTCCCCAGGGGAGTTCTATGCAGACGTGACTGCATGCGGATGTATGCCCCGAGTCCCTGGAAATGCTCAGTTAAAGGGTGGTCATCTGGTAACCAGAATGTGCTCAGTTATATGTAGACCAGCATCCAAGTGGAGAGTGCAAAGGTAAAGTATCCTGGTAGGGAGCTGGTGGCACCCGGGCTGAGAATTATGTTTTTGTTGGAAGGGCAGCTGCCAGGCAGCCCCACACACATGCTAAAGGCTAAAGGCTAGAATAGGAGGTACAGATGCCCCTGCAGAAGTGCCCCAGGCAGGGCAGGACAGGACGTGGTGTTCACAGGGGACTGGGCAGTGTGGGGCATGAGACCAGGACGTGCATGCTCAGTTGGCCTGAACCATCTACAGTGCCATTTCCCAACCTGACCGGACTCACGGCCTGTTGGTTTGAGGACAAACGATCAGGCTAAATGCTGTACATCCCCAGGAAGCACACCCAGGCCTCGACACTCCGCAGCCCCTTGCATACACAGTAGGTGCTCCATAAACGCTCTGTAATGAGAGCCTCTTGCACACTCCGGCGTCTCGCTCAGCACCAGCCTCCAGGTGCCCTCACCACACCACCCCTTCTCTCATCCAGCCTGGGTTGTCCCCTGACACCACCTCGTGGCCGCAGCTGGCTGCCCAGCATAAGGCCAACCCTGAAGGGGCCACAGCTGGCGGGGCTGGCCGCAGCCTCCCCCAGGAATCCTGGGCCAGCTGGGGAGGCGCCGCCTGCCCCTGGGCCAGCTCACTTGCCTAGTGTGGCTCTGCGGAGGTGCCCCAGTGATGGCAGCCGCGGGCCCCCTGGGGGCCAACCAACCAAACCAGGCCCCCTGGGGTCTGGGCAGCAGCCTCTCCACCTGCCCCGCCCCGTTGCGATGGTCCCGAGGACTCCCTAATAATAGCACTCCTAAATCCTCATGGCCAATTCGGCTCCATTTCTATAAATAATGTAGAATCTTTTTATTTACTGACAGGTTGTAAAAGTATCAGGGAGAATAATGTGAAATCAGGAGCTGCTGAATAATGCATGCCATCGGCCTCACATGCTCTCCTGCCTGGGCGGGGTCCCCTGGCCCCCAGAGACTGCACCCCCTGCGGGGGGCCACGGGAGGGCTGCTCAGAGCTGACGCTGGGGTCCTGGGCGCCACTTCCTCCATTCAGTCCTTCAAGGTTTGGACTTGATCTTTGGGCAGGATTTCTGGGGTCACTCGGAGTGCAGGGTCAAGGGTCCACACCCATGTGCTCTGCATATTCAAACCAAACCTCAGGCTCAGCCGCTCATACAAACATACATTTGCATGGTCAGAGCCAGGGCTCTGCCGCACCCTCTTCCCAGACACACACAGACATGCACCCACAATCACACACAGACGTACATGTAATCATACAAAACGCAAAGGTACAGACACATACACATCACATACACACCACATGGAATACATACACACGGACATACCCAGACATATACAGTCAGACACATGGGCACAATCACACACTAAGACACACACACATAAACACAAAGAGACACACAGGCACACGCAATCATGCACACCCAGACGAAAGACAACCACACAGACACACACAGACACACCTAACACAGACACACACACCACCACATACAAAGATAACCACACAGACACATGTACACACACCTAACACACACACACACACCCCACCACATACAAAGACAACCACACAGACACACGTGCATACATGTAACACACACACCACATACAAAGATAATCACACAGACACACGTAGACACACCTAACACACACACACACACACCACATACAAAGATAACCACACAGACACAGACACATCACATACACACACCACATGGAATACACACACACGGACATACCCAGACATATACAGTCAGACACATGGGCACAATCACACACTAAGACACACACACATAAACACAAAGAGACACACAGGCACACGCAATCATGCACACCCAGACGAAAGACAACCACACAGACACACGCAGACACACCTAACACACATACACACACCACATACAAAGATAACCACACAGACACAGGATACACAGCCACACACACCTTGTATTCCCTTATCTTTGGTGATCTCAAAATCTCGTCAGAGTGGGGAGGGCTGGCTGAAGCTTTGGTGGATAATTCGTATTTTTTCTTGACTTTTGAAGAGTGTGCATTAATTATTCAAGATGCTGACTTGGCTGTGAGGGTGCAGGTGTTAGAGTGGCCACAGGGAGGGCGTCACTCAGCCCGCCCCGCGTCCAGCTGCCCTGTCCAGGCAGAGCCCCTGGGACTGGGTGGGGTGGGGGCTCTGTCCCTGGCCGGAAATGACCTCTAGCCATCAGCAAGGGGGGCAGGGGTGGGGGCTGAGCCTGGAAACTGCACCCATGAGGGTGTGGCCCCGGCTCTCTGCTGCCAGGGGTAGCCCCTGCGCCCAGGGGCTCAGCACACAGCAGGTGCTCAGCGAACACACAGGAGTAAAAAGCTCTGTGCTGCTGTTACCTCCACTTTACGCCTAAACACACCTCCACACGAGCACACACAGGACCAAATGGCCAGAAAGGGACACTGTCCATTGGCTCAGGAACCCGGCACGGGCTGTGAGGTTTGGTTCCCCTGTGAGCTCTGACATCTGAACTGCAGGCCCCTCACTTCTAGCCCATGGTGCCATTTTACAGCTGGAGGCACTGAGGCGCCAGGTCACACAGCGATTTGCCTGAGATCTGGAATTTGTTTAGTGCCAGTGGCCTGGCAGCAGTCACACAGGTCATCCCTATTCCTGCCATGGCCACAGGGGGCAGACAGGTCCCCACGCTGCAGAAACGCCAAGGGCAATAGCCGCTTCCCTGAAGACAGACAGCGATGCATCTGGGATGGGGTGCAGGCCAGCTACCTCCAAGACCCTCCTCCTCACCGGGGTGGGACTGAGCTCTTGGGTCGGCCTGGGTCCCTCCATGTGTTACAGAATGGTATTCCTAACACCCCACCCTGCTTTCCCAGCAGGCACCCCAGCTCTTCTCACGCCTTAACTCGTTCAATCCCCAAGCCCGTCCGTGGACATTATTATCAGGCCCACTTCGCAGATGTGAACACCGAGGTAGAGAACGAGATCAGCACTTATTGGGGTCTGAACCCCACAGACTCCAGAAGGCAGAGCGAGGTACCTCTACAAGGGGCTTCTCCCCTGGGGGCACACAGGGTCACCGGAAGTCTTAAAAACACATGGATCCCTGGACCCTCCCACCCTGAGATTCGGAATGAGTGGGTCTGCAGGGTGGAACGTGGGCTGCAGGGGTTTGGAACAGTGATGAGAAAGGGTGGCCCCAGCTTCCTGGGGCTCCTCTGCTCCTGGAAGCCACACGCCTCCTTCTGAGAGCTGCCGGCAGAGGGTCTCAGGGGAGATGCCCGAATTAAAATCAGACCTCAGGAGGGGAGCCCCTTCCCACGTCATTTCAGGCCTGAAGCCTGAGGCCAGCAGGTCCCCAGAGAAGCAGCAGCGAAGAGAACTGAGGTGGAGGCTGCTGGGTGTCCTTGGGCGGCCAGATGGCAGCTCGGCCAGCAGGCGGGGCCACCCGCGCTGCCTGGAGCTCTGGGGAGGCTGGGCTGAGTCAGAAACCCAGGCTTCCTGCCCGGAAGGTGACTTTGGAAGCTTGAGAATTTGGCCGTGATGGCTCCAGAACCAGTCTGTTCCCAAGCCTCAGTCATGGGAGACCACACGCTCCAGGTGGGGACAGTGCAAGAGGACCCCAGTGCCAGGCACCTGCCTGGGGGGTGAGGGCAGCACTGCGCCCACAGCAAAGGGTGGACACAGGCGAGAGAGAGAGAGAGTGTGTGTGTGCAGAGGGCCACGTGTCTAGGGCCGGTGAGCTTTGCTGTATGGCTCTGGGTCCAGCACTTTGCCTCTCTGAGCCCGAAAAGGGCGGGGCAGGGGGCGGGGTGGGCGCGGAACCTGCCCTTTGCCAAGGGCCTGAGCAAAGGTATTTGGACCCCAGACCCGGGCGGGGGAAACCAAGCTTCACCTCTTCCCTTGCTCCCTGCTGGACTTCACGGAGGACCACGAGTTGGAGGGGTGGTGTCAGCTTCTCCCCTCTCCAGTCCACTCCATATCTCCCCCGCACCCTCCCTCTCCCAGCCTCACCGGCAGGACGGAGCCACCCTCTTTGCCCCTTCCCCTGCTCCCCACCCACCCCCACTCTGCCCCTCTCGGGGTCTCTCTCGTCCCATGGCCCCAAGTCTCGTGGGGTCTCAGGCTCCCTGGAGGGGGCAGCCCGTCTCCCACACAGACAGGAAGCAGGGCCTGCTCGCAGAGCCCTGCCGCCCCCAGCACTAAGGCCTTCCAGATGTGACCTCCTGTGACGCACCCTGGGTCCCAGTCCCACCAGGCCTGTGACCTCCAAGGGGCCCGGCCCACTCGGGCAGCCCCCGGATGTTCATTCCCAGCTCTCGAGAGGACTCGGACACGCCCTAGATGCCCTGAAGGGTGCACAGCCGAGCCCCCCATACCCCCACGTCGAGGAGAGGAGGGACCCGCCGGGCCCTGAGCCAACGGATTTCCTCTGCCGGCGCCTGGCCGTGGGCAGCCCGCCTCTGGCAGCAGCCTGGCGTCGGAAGGCGTTGGCAGACCGTGGCCAGCTCTGCCAGGCGCCCCGGGGTGGCGGCTCCTCCCACGGGGAACTGGGAGAGGGTGCTGGGTGGCGGAGGGGAGCTTTTGCATCACAGGGGCAGATAACCGGCTCTGTTCTGGAGTTCAAGCCGGGGCCTGTCTGCGTTAGGGCCCGTGGCCGGATATTTCCTGTCTCTTGAGACAACATACACCGCCCACTCTCAAGTCCTCCCCTTCCCTCCCCTCCCCACAACCCAGGGCCTGAGCTGGCCCAGAAGAAGCTGCACTCTGTCACTCTTATCTACGCCCCCACCCCCGGCCCGCAGGCGCTTGGGGGTGGCTGGGGAACAGGAGGATGGAGGTTCACACCCCACCTTCCTCCCGCGGGGTCTGAGTGGGTTTTCCGATGAGGACCATGAGCTGTTGAGTAGTGAGGCAGACTGAGGCTGGGAGCGGCCACCTCAGGCTGAGAGGATGTGCTCAATGGCCATACCGGCACCTGAGCCAACATTCTAGAGCCGGGGCGAAAAAGGAGACAGACCCCCGGAGCCCCCGGGGGGAGCTCAGTGCCATACCGGCACCTGAGCCAACATTCTAGAGCCGGGGCGAAAAAGGAGACAGACCCCCGGAGCCCCCGGGGGGAGCTCAGTGCCATACCGGCACCTGAGCGAACATTCTAGAGCCGGGGCGAAAAAGGAGACAGACCCCCGGAGCCCCTGGGGGGAGCTCAGTGGACAAAAGGAAGCCTGGGGACAGCCCACCAGCACCCCCCAGGCCCCAGGCCAGGGGCCCCGGTCCGGTCTGGGGCGGCCCTGAGTCCTGTAAAACTCCCCAAGTGCCTCTTCTGCAGGGCCTGGACGTTTGTGGTTTTCCCCTCCCTCCTGCTCGCAGTCAGGCTGGCGAGGGGCTGAGGCTGAATGGGGGTGGGGTGGGGGGAGGGCGGCGGGGGCCAGGCGGAGGCAGGCTGGATGATTTAGGAGCTGCTCTGGGCAGGCCCCTGGAGAGTGTGGGCAGGGAGGGCGGAGGTGACAGATGGAAGGCGCATTTATTAAGGGTGAGTCAAAACATGTGAAGGGTTTTCTTGGGAGCCCTGGTGGGAAGGGATGCTGGGAGCTGCTGTGGTGAGGGCTGGGCAGCATGCCCGGCCCAAAGCTGGAGCCACAAGAGCTCGGCACTGGCCCCTGGGAGGTGTCTCTGGCTGGTGGATGTGCCAACCCATGTCCAGCCAGGCCAGACCTGCAGGCTCCGAGATGCCCCTCTGCATCTTCCTGCTCCACCCTTGGGCTGACCAGGCCCCAGTGCTGCCTCAGTTTGCACACCTGTAAAGTGGGAGACTCATGCTGCCCCTCACGCAGGGAGAGCCTGGTGCACAGTAGGGACATGACGATCTTAGTTTCTTCCCTTGCTTCCTCTGTAAGACACTCTGCAGTCCACACTGCCCTGAAGCCCTGGCTGCCACAGGCTTTAGCGTTTTCTGGGCCTGCTCCACTTCCTTCTTGGACCAGGGGTTCAGGGCAAGGTCCACACTCTTCGCCTGGCACAAGCCCTGCCCTTCGCAGGCCCTGCCCCGCTTTGCCCCACACCCTCCCTTCCTGCTCACCTCCCACCTAGCCGGGGCCTGACATAAGCCTCCCTTTTTCAAAGTGCCCAAGCCCCCACCCTTCCTACAAGGTCATGCTCCCCAACTGAGAATGGCCAGCTGCTTCCTTCCACTGGTCTAATTCTCATATACGTCCTCCTAAGACTTTAACGCCACCTCTTCCAGGGAGTCTTCCAGGCATGCTTCCAGTCGGGCCCCTGGTTGAGTTTCTAGAGCACTTGGCCTGGCCCATGCTGAGACCAGAAACCGTGTGCCCAGGGAGCTGGGGCTGGCATGGAGGGTGTTCATGGTGCCGGGGAAGACATGCTTCCTGGAGGCATGCTTCCAATGGGACAGGGAAGGTTCACTTCGCTGTAGGAAAAGATGGTCTGGGGGAAGGAGGAGGGGACTCCTTTCCAAGGAAGACAAATGAGCTAATGCCAACTCCCCCAGAGACTTTCGGAGGGGAAGCCCATGCCTGGCTCCCCCTGGCAAGGCCTGGAAGCTTGGGGTGAACTGCAGAGGGGAGGAGGGGCAGAGACCTTCCAGGACAAGGCCAGCCACAACATAATGGATGCGGGGGACTCAATCGCCCAGGGACCCACTGAACCACTGGCTTGAAGGTGAAGCTCAAAGCCAGCCCGTCCTTTCCACGTTAACATGAGGAAAGCAAGTCCCCAGCCTCCACAATTATTTGAGAATTCTCCCTCTCCACCCATCATTAGAGCAGTGTCCAACGGGGCCGCAGAGCATAGACAGGTATTAAATTTTAATGAGCGCTAATGGCTCTGCCCTACTTTGTGAATGCGGGCCTACGCTGATGAACGTTTAATTTCTTGGGCCTTGACCTCTTTCCTCTCCTCTCCCGCAGCCCCCTCGCCGCTTCCACCCTCACAGATGTTTGTGGGCAGCAGGTAGGGCGGGAACCTTCCTGGGCCACCTGAGAGCACACAATCAGAACCCCACAGCCAGCAGCAACAGCGCAGCCCTCTGACACACTTTCACTCATCCCCTCACTCCCGGGTAGGTAAGGAGAGACACCGGGGGTCGGGGCTGCGCCCTGGGGGCGGGGCCCACTACACTGACACCGGCAGACCAGCACCTACTGCCCCCCAAGACGGGAGCTCCCCAGGCCCAGCTCTGTCCCCAGGGACCTGAGTATGGCCCGCAGGGCTGGAGTGGTGGCCAGGCCCCTGCTGCCCCCTGGCGGCGAGGAGGCCCATCTGCCCGGCCTGGCAGGGTGGGGTGGGGGTGAGGGGCTGACCACAAACCCTCGGGCTCAGGCTGAGCCACCAGACCGGGGGACGGCCTGGTTCTGAACCAGGACTCCTGGAAAGCTCAGCGCGCTGGAGCCGGTTGCTGTCTTCTGGGCATGGATGCCATGGTCCCATACTCATTAGCATCCCTTCCATTCCTTGTAGCCCGCCAGGCTCCTCTGCCACGGGATTTCCCAGGCAAGAATACTGGAGTGGGTTGCCATTTCCTTCTCCAGGGATCTTCCTGACCCAGGGATCGAACCGGCTTCTTCTGCGTTAGCAGGTGGATTCTTTACCACTGAGCCACCTGGGAGATCCATGACATGGGATCAGTCAGTTCAGTCACTCAGTCATCGTGTCTGACTCTTTGTGACCCCCGCCCCTGCAGCACACCAGGCCTCCCTGTCCATCACCAACTCCCGGAGCTTGCCCAAACTCATGTCCATTGGGTCAGTGATGCCATCCAACCATCTCATCCTCTGTCGTCCCCTTTTCCTCCTGCCTTCGATCTTTCCCAGCATCAGGGTCTCTTTCAATGAGTCAGTTCTTCGCATCAGGTGGTCAAAGTATTGGAGCTTCAGCTTCAGCATCAGTCCTTCCAATGAATATTCAGGACTGATTTCCTTTAGGATGGACTGGTTTGATCTCCTTGCAGTCCAAGGGACTCTGGGATATACTTATACAAAAACGTAATTCTTTATCTCAAGTTGAAATTTAACCCAGCGTCCTGTTTTGGTTTCTTTCTGAATCTGGCAGCCCTGCCCCTGGGCCTGCTCAGGCTTTAGATGCATTGACTGCCTCAGACAGACAGCGATACTCATGCTGCCTGTTACTCTTATTTTAACTATTTGTATTGTCTTCATTTGTGTTCCCTGAAGCAGAGCCTGAGACAAGGATTGATTCACGGGCAAGGGGTTTATTTGTGAGGGGCTTTGGGAAGTGGGGGCAGAGAGACTGGGAAGCGGGGGAGGAACCATGTTGAGTGGGCCTCACGGCACTGGGGGAGAGAAGGGTCCCCGGGAAGGACAGGAGGAGGGGGGCTTTATCAGCGACACTTCTGTTCTTTGGTGGGATGTCAACTCCCTGCTTGCAGCGGCAGCTAAGACTGAAATCATTACAGGGGCTCCGTCTCTGCCGGGGAGCGCCAGGGCAGGTGGGAGAGGTGTGGGCAGGGCCCCAACAGCACCCACTATGGGCATCCCGGGCAAGGGTATTGGAGTGAACATGTCCCCCAAAGTCACGCCCACCTGGAGTCTATGAGTGTGAGTCCTTATGGAAAGAGGGTCTCTGCAGGTGTGACCATGTTAAAATGAGCCTCGTGTGGGCCCTCATCTAGTGCCTGGTGTCCTCACGTGAGGAGGAGCACGTGGACACGGACAGGGGAGACGGCCACGTGAAAGGAGCGACAGGGAGAGAGTGGCGTGGCCGTGAGCCACGGGCGCCAGGGTGGCCGGAACCCGCTGAAGCGGGAAGAGACACGGAGACCCACCCCGGGGGACCACGGCCCTGCCCACGCCGCGGTCTTGACGTCTGGCCTCCAGGACTGCAGGAGGATCCGTTTCTGTTGTTTTAAGTTGCCCAGTTTGTGGTCCTTTGTGATGACTGCCCCGGGGACGTGAATACAGTGAGAAGTCGCTTTATCTCTGAGCCTCAGTCTCTTCCACTGACAAAAGGGATGAAACGGCCTGTCTCCTCGGCGGCTGTGTGTGCACGGCACATTCATAAACCCAAGGCACTCAGCATGCCGCCTGGAACCACTAAATCCTGGGCAGCACTGCGGCGGGTTTGTCCGCTCTGTCCTGGCCTCCTCTGGAGGGCATGGAGCTGACAGCCGCGGGGGCCTGGAGGGCTGACAGCATCAGACCGTTTACGCAGCCCGAGCCAGGGAGGCTGGCGCCCTTGTTCTGTCAACTCCGGGGGCACCCGCGGTGGGGCCGGGCTATCAATCCCCACCCGCCTTATCGTTCTGCCGGCATCGCAGACTCGAGAGCGCAGACACAGGGTGTAATGTCATAACACCCGCCGTCCAATCACCTTTGCTTCCAGAGACAGCTCAGGCTGTCAGAGGAGGTAAATATTTCAGCAGACGGAGGCCAGCCACTCCACCCCCGCCCCGGGGTGAGCGGGAGGGGACAGGCACCGCCAGGAACGCGGGCATCAAATCTCAACCCATTTAAAATATTCACACAGTAAATCCAAGGCGAGTAAGCAGGAGAGGCTAAAGCAAGGATGAAATATGAGCAGATATAAAGCCAGACACCTTTATTGTTCTGAAACGTCTTCCAACAAGTTATGGGACCAAAGCTTGACCCTAAGCTATCATATTGTTATACGGTGGGACACAAAGCGGACTCTTGGAATTAGGGCTCAAAGGGGGCTCCTGGGCCTGCTTGTCCACCTGGCCCCAGGTTCCCCCTGGTGGGAATCTGACCCTGATGTTGCTGTAAAGAGCCGCCGTCCTGCTGGACGCCTCCCCTAGGTCACTTGAGTGCGTCCTCCTGCCTCGGCAGGGTTGTACTTGAGATCTGACAAAGCTTCAAGTGCTAAGAATTTACTGAGCACCTACTATGCTCCAGTGGTAGTCCCGGGCCCTGGGGACACGCAAGAACAGGGGCTCCCCCAGCCTGATCTGGGGACGCACCTGAGCTCACCCCGAGTGCAGCTGGCGATTTATTCTCTGTCCCTCCTCGGGGCCTCTACTCCACCCCCGCGGCCTCTCGGATACAGGGGCAAGGGACTCGGCTCTCTGGGTGGGGTCTCTGTGAGCCTCAGCATCCCAGCCACACAGAGTGCTAAGCTCGGGGCTACCCACCATGCGGCTGCTCGAGAGTGACGCCGCCTCTGGGACGCAGCGGGCGCCTCTGGAGGCGGGGGCCGCAGCCACGCCTCGCCCACAGTAGTGGCTTCAGCAGGAAGCGCTCTGTGCTTTGTCAGGATCCTTCTTAGGGGCACAGAAGGGAAGACCCTGGAGGCTCAGCCAGCAGAGAAGGGCGCCCCCCTCCCCGGTTCAGGGCCCACAGGACAAAGGGTGGGTAGGGTGCAGGAGGGGAGCAGAGACAGCACCCCTCAAGGAGCTCTGAGCCGCCATGCAAATCTGATGTAGGGTCTTCCTGCTCCACTCTGCAGCCCCAACCGCCCACCCTGGGATGAGCCCCTCCGCTTCTCAGAGAGGCTGCGCTCAGTCTCACAGCTCCAGGCAGGCTCCTCTCTCCCCAGCACGGGGGCTCGGACCTGGCTGGCAGGCCTCAGGACCAAGGTCCCCATCTTGATCAGATGGCCAACCCCTAGGTCCCGAGAGGACCCTCAACATCAGGGAGACTCTCCACCATTTAGAACCCACCACACACCTGTGCTCTTGCCTGAAGATGCTTCCTCTAACCCACTTTCCCAACCACCTTGTCACAGCCCAGCCACCAAAACAGAGCGGCTAATAGAGCTACCGGCCACTCCCCGCTGTCCCCTGTCAGTGGGCAGACCTGGGTCAGAGGAAGGGAAAAAGCCTGCCTTCCTCTCTTCTTTCCTTCTTCCCACCTGTGGCCTGTCCATCCACCTGAACGCTCTCCCTGCCTGCCTCCTTCTATCCGCTCATCCACCCATCTGTCCTTCCATCCATGCATTTGTGCAACTAATTATTTTAGCTGAGCATGTACTATGCACCAAGCACTCTCCCCCCATTCTGGGGACCCATGGAGGAACAAAGGAGACGCACGAGCTCTCGCGATAGCTAAGGGAGACACTAGAAACCATGGAAATCAATGAATAGACAGTTTGGGGTGATTAGTGCCAAGGATGAGGAAGAAATACAATCACCGTACATGAGAATGAGGGGTTCCACAGGAAGGCGGTCAGGTCAGATGACCCAGGAGGGCCTCATGGAGGAGGTGACACTGAAGCAGACGCCTGCAGGGCAAGGGAAGCCAGTCCCACAGAATGTGGGGCCTGAATGCTCCAGGTAGAGGGGGTGGGAGGGAAGCAAGGGCAAAGGCCCCCTCACAGGACAAGGAAAGAAGGGGCCGCAGGAAGTCAGGGGCGGTGATGGGGCTCACCTGCGCTGGGTTCCGGGAGGAGGCCAAGAGCTGGGAAGGGGTGATTCTAAACCTGCAGGAGTGGGACTCAGCGGGGCCCGGAGGCGGGGCCCTCAGGTGCTAGGGGAGCCGACACCCTCCTCCCTGAAGGCCCAGGCAGCTTGCATGTTGAACCTGCCAAGTCCTGGACCAGAAAGGGCGCCCCCCGAGACCACAGCTGTCAGACAGGAGTGGGGACAGCCCTGGCAGGCCTCCTGCAGTCCTCAAGGGGCTCAAAGCATCCCCTCTCAAACCGTCTAGAGCTTGGACAGTGGAGGGGCTGGGCGAGGACCCTGCTCATGACGGCCTGGGTGATCGCCAAGCCTTGGTGCCTCGGTTTCCCCTCCTGGTGTGATGAGTCTGGCTCACGTGCACCTGAGCCTCACCATCGGGGCCCGCTCACCATGGCCCCTCCCTTCTGCCTCCCTGGTGTGCTACAGAACATCTCAGGAGGGTGGCCCAGGGTGCCGCAGCTGTTCTTAGTCTCCATGAGCCACACGGCTCAACTGGTCAAGGGCAAGGAGGCGTGTGGAGGGTTCCACCTGCAGTCACCCTGTCTGAACAGAGCAGGGGATGGGGGTAGTCTCCATGCAGGCATCCTGTCAACCCGGACCTGCCCCAGAGGCCTTGAGTGAAGGGGCTGCTGTCGCACGGCCACAGGGAGCCCTGGACAGGCCTGCAAAGTGACCCCCTTCTGGGTGTCCTCGGGGCCAGGGGGTCTGCCCTTCAGTTGGGAAGACCTGCCCTCCCCTGGTGCTCCCCACTACCAGGGGGCACGCACCAACCTCGGAGCCGCTGCCCTGCCCTCTCCCACCCTCAGCCACGTTCAGGGCGCGACGGCCACATCTGCAGCTGGAGCCAGAGCTGGAGCCGGCCCGGCCCAGGGTCACGGGTAGCCATCCTTAATGGCCCCACTCTCCTGTCCAGCTCCAGCTCCGCAAGGGAGTGATCTATGACCCCATTACTGCCGAGGCCTCTGAAGGGCTCCAGGATGGATTACTGGCTGCCGTGGGAGAGCAAGGAGGCGAAAACATGGGCAGGTGAAAAATGAACTTCATCAGACTCCCCGGGTCTCATTACCATCCATCAGTGGCCAGCCCGACCCTGGAGCGGGGTTGGGGGGGGGAGCTGCGGACACCCCTCCCATGCTGTTAGGCTCCACCTAGGCTGGGAGCTCAGCTCAGCTGTGCCTCCCGCCTCGCTCCCCAGAGACCCCGAGGAGGGGCCCAGCCCCGCCATGCTATGGGGGCCAGAAGCGAGCATCTCCCCTCAAGTCCTGACTCTGCAGCTCTAAGTCTGTCCAGGCATCTGGCCAGCGGGCTCTGATAATGGGGGCTGCCCTTCTCTGCCCTTAGCCCTTGGCACAAACAAGCACCTCCCGGGCGGCCCCAACCCCCAGACACCTGCTGAGGTGGCCCTACCTGGCTGGGCCCCATGTGGGACAGGGGGCCTCCTCAGCAAGAAAGGATTCATTTCCCAGCTGGTGGAGCACCCAGGGCTGAGGGCAGGGGCCAGGGAGACGGAGCCCTGAATGAGAAGAGGCCACGCAGGGGGCCGGGTGCCCAGCTCCCTCCCCTGGCTCAGTGGAGGCTCTGAGCGGGCCTGCTCCAGAGGTGGGTCTTCACCTCCCCTGGTCTCCCCCCGTTACTCACCAAAGAGTCTCCAGGGAGGGTTCAGGAAAGGCCCATGAGACTTGGACAGGCCTATTATTCCAGGCCCCCCCTGAATCCCTCCACTGCAGGACCAGCTTCAAATCAGTCCACACTTCCACCCTTGGCTGTCCCTCAGGAGGGTCGGGGCCTAATTTAGCAAGAGCTCGTCGAGGTCCCCAGAGATGAGGGCCACCCAGCACATGTAACCCTCCACCCCTCTGCCCGGCCGGGAGCTCACACCCTTTCTGTGGGCTGAGCGGCCACCTGCACAGGCCCCGGCTTGTCTGAGAAGCCAGAGCAAGACCAGGGGACAGGTGGACAGACAAACGGAAGCTCTTCTAATATTACTGGAGACCGCTGGTTCGGTGCCAACTCTGCAGGCCCTGTGCTGAACAACTGGGATTGGCCCTTGCTGGTGAGGCTGTTGATGTGGAAAAGTTCAGAGAGGTTGAGATAATGGTCTGAGGTCACACAGCAAGCAAGCAGCAGGGCTGGGAGGGAAGCCAGCACCCCATCTGGGGGCCAGAAAGAGGTTCTGCAAGCTGAGCCTGGCCCTTGCAGGGTGAAGGCCCCCATGAAACCCCCACTATGTCCTCAGAGGCAGCTCAGCTGGCGTGCTGAGGCGTGTTCCCCATTCTCCCGGGGAGGGGGCGCTCTGGGGCCCCGGAACAGGATCCTGGGCTGGCACACGGCTACGCTCCCTCCTCTGAGCCTGTCCTCATCTGGAGGGAACCAGCATGGAGTGAGTTCTGGGCGGGGACACGCTGTGAAGCGGTTTTGGCAGGAGGGGTGGTTGGCATTGCCTGGATTCTGAGGGGAAAACCAACCAGGATCTGAACCAAGGCTGGGGGCGGCTGCCAAGCCCCAGAGGGGACAGCCAGGGACAGAGGACAAGCAGCCTCTGGGCCAAAGACACAATCCTGCGGCCCAGAGACTAGTGGTCCACTCTGACCCCGGGCTCTGCAGGTAGGAGGCACGCGGGGTCCTCCCAAGTGCCCTGCCGTCCCTGATCTGAGGATTTCCTGCCCTAGGCGGGGGGTCCTTTATGGCAGATCCCTCTTATCCCAGTCTGGCCTTCAAGACCCTGAGGTTCAAACCCCCCCTGGCCTTGGCTCCCTTCCCCAGGCAGACAAACACCCACGAGGCAATTAGAGGGAAGCATGAATAGTCAATTGTGGGCAGCTTCTGAGGAAACTCACAGTTACCCAGGCTGGCCCTGGGGGAGGAGTGCGAGTGTGTGTGTGTGTGTGTGTGTGTGTGTGTGTGTGTGTGAGAGAGAGAGAGAGAGGGAGAGAGAGCCCACGTATGAGTGTGTGCGTGTGCGGGTGCTGGGAGCACTGACTGTCTGCTTGAGTGTGAGACAGACTGAGTGTCTGAGTGTGCACGTATATGAATACATGTGTGATCATGCATTGAGGCGCTCTGTGTGTGTGTGTGTGTGTGTGAGGGAGAGATGGCATGTATACATGTTCGGAACTGTGTGTACATGTGTGCACGGAGCTCTGGGTGCCCAGAGCCAGCCTGCTAGGCTATGGTGGATGCCCTGCAGCAGCCCCAGGCTGGAGGGTGCTGGAGTCCGTCCCTGCCCCAAGACGAGCCTACAGGGAGAAGGAAGGCTTCTAGAACTTCTCCTACTTGGAAGTACTTTGACCAGCTCTGTCCCAGGCCCACTCCATCCTTCTAGCTCACCTAGGGTCCACTGTGGGCTCCCCCGCCCAGGCACCAGCCAAAAGCCCCCGAGCAGGGCCCCCAGGTGTCTAGGCCTCTGTCACCGGGGATCGAGGAGCTGACCGTCTGGCCCGGGGTCCCTCCAGGCTGTGAGACTGGGAGAGGTTTTACTCAGTTATCCACACTGCAGAGATGGGGTCTGAGTATCTGGAAGATTTTGGGGTCACCACGTGTCCTGTAGGATACGCTCCCGGCAGGGGCCAGTCCCGAAGGTTCAGGACCACAAGGCTCTGGCCTCCATCCCTCCGGCTTATGGGTAAAGGAAGGGCCCAGAACTGCGAGATAAAGCCAGACTCGGAGGGACTGGGGAGGGACTGTGGGCTGGGAGATAAGCCATCGGGGCTGCCTGTGCCCCGGTCCCACGGGGTGTGTGGCTGGGAGATAACCATGCTTCCGGGGGTGGCCGCTGGGCCTGGGGCTGCGTGATTGATGCCCAGGGGAGGGACAAGCCCCCCGCTCGCAGAAGTGGGCACCGGAAGCAGCAGGGGCTCCACGGAAGCCCAGGGGGCCAGGGGCCAAGCGGACTGAGGGCCTGCACTGCTGGTGTGGATGCCTTAGCTGCCGATAGGGCTCTTGGCACCCCGTGACAGGCGGGGAGACGGAGGGTCACACGAGGCTGGCCCCCACGTCAGCACAGTGATCCCAGGCTGCCGTCACGAGGGGGAGCCAACCTGGCGAGGCGCCCAGTTCTCACTCTCGGTGACACTTCTCTCCACGAACAGACACGCCCGCCTCCGGTTCACCCAGAAGCCTCTTGAGAGGGTGAGCAGGGACAGCTGTCCCAGCCCAGGTCGGCGTTTTGGGTGACCCTGAGACGAGGTCACCATGGCAAAGGCCAGAGGGAGCTGCCAGCCTTGGTTCTGCATCAGTGGGAACTGCCAGGGTCCGACTGCCTGGTTCCAATCCTGGCTAACTGCCGAGACTCAGTTTCCTCATCTGTAAATGCAGCTGACACCACCTTCCTCTTGGGGGCGTCGTGAATATGAAACTGCGCCTAGTCAGAGCACTATACATGTTTACGAAATAAAATTAAATTCACAGTGTGACCTAGCAGATTCCACTCCTAGGTATACACCTGACTCTTGACCAACACGGGTCTGAATGGCACGGGTCCACTTACGCACAGGGTTTTTTTAAATAGTAGATAGGACAGTACTGTAGGATCTGTGGTTGGTGAATCCCTGGATGTGGGGAACTGTGGGTGCAGAGGGCCGACTATAACTTACAAGAGGATTTTCAACTGCTTGGAGTGTTGGCGCCCCTAACCCCTGTGCTTTTCAAGGGCCGACTGTACACCCCAGAGAACGGAAAACCAGTGTTCCAAGTCAGGCAGCGTTCATCATAACAGCCCCAATGTGGAGACAACCCAAGTGTCCCCCAGCAGAAGAATGGATACATAAAATGGGGCGCGGCCAGGTAGTGGAGTATTACTTAGCTGCAAAAAGGGACGGAATTCTCTGATACAGCTACAACATGGACGGATCCTGCAAACAAGCTCGTGAGGGAGACCAGACACAAGAGACCGCACATCATCTGAGTCACGAAGGTGAAAAGCCCAGAAGAGGCAAATCAGTCGCAGCAGAAAGCAGGCTAGTGACTGCCAGGGGTGGGGGCAGGAGGAGTGAGAACCACTACACAGCGCAGGGGTTCCTTTGGGGGCGATGCACTGGTAAGAGGCGATGGCCGTGCAACGCCGTGAATGGACCCAATGCGTTAGTCACTATAAAGCAGCCCGTTTCATGTTATGTGAATTCTATTTCAGTGCAAAAAGTTTAAATTAACACGCATTGCCAAGATTTTACCAGCAGGCTCGCATGCCCACCCAGAAACTCACAGGTCCCCAAATGAAATGCAAAGGCTGGGGAAAGAGTGCCTCCCACCTGGGCAGGACAGCACGTGCCCTGGGGAGGAGCCGTCGGGAGGGCTGGTTGTGAGGGTGGATGACAGATGCCCACCCACCCAGTGAGTGCTAGTTGGATCCAATCAGATTTGGGGCTACACCAAATGGAGCCGATTTGTTAAACAGGTCTACGTCATAATTTCAAGTCACCAACATTCAACACAGAGCACAGACCAAATATCTGAGACTCAGGAGTAAGCCCAATCATGGTGGGGGGTGCTGGGAGGTGGGGACACCTGGGCAGGAGCGAGGGGGATTGCTCCCCTCACTTCGCCCCCACCTCTGTCTTGCTTGTGACCTTGACCAGTGTCTACCCAGGCTTCAGTTTCCTTGTCTGCAGAAACAAGGGGCTGACTCTGGGATTCTGGGAGGAGATGGGGGAGGATTCAACCTCCACCCAATACAGATGAGGCCCTGGAGCACCACCCCTTCCTGAGGGAGCAATCTCCCTCTGTCTCCAGTGAGGCCCCCACCACCCTCCTTTGCATCTTGGAATCCTTCAAGTCATGGTGCTGCCTCTCCCCCTCCATGAAGCCCTCCCAGACTTCTCCAACGTGTGCCCTTAAGCTTTGGGGTGCCCGGCTGGACTCTACGATCCCTGAAGACAAGGTCTCTACCTCTGACTTCCTGCTACCATTCAGGGAGATAGCGACTATCCACGTTAGGATTTCCTGGCCAGTCCTGTAGTTCTTATAATCCACAGAAATATTCTGGAAATCACGTTTTGCCTTCCTAAGGCCAAATACCTGCCTGAGGGCCTATCTTTGGGTTTGGAAAATAAGCCCCTGTGCCACCAAGGCTGGCAGGGCTGGGGCACCCAGGAGGCGTGGACTGGGCGGGAAGGCTGGGCGCAGTAAGTGCCCAACATTCGTGAGTTGTTGCTCGTATAAGGGAGGAGAACCGGGTCCCCCTGCCGTGAGCGGGGCATCAAGGAGGCTGGGTGGCTCCCCATGGCTCATCATCCTGAAATGGGCTTCCCAACTTCGACCCTCCCATGCACACCCACTCTCCAGAAGAGCCCTGGGAGGCCAGCCCAAGTGGACAGTGGCCCCCTGAAGGGTGCCAGGTTGGCAGGCTGGGGAAGGGGTTGGTGGGTCCTGAGTGTCATGGAGCCTAGGAAGGGAGCCTGGGGCCATGGTCCTTCCTAAGACGCCCAGAGCACCTGTGGAGGAAGGAGGGGGCTGCGTGAGACCAGCACGGGTGCGGCCCCTGCCCCTCTCCGAGCTCCCTGCTGCCTGACCACGTGTTCCCAAGTCGGCTGGGGCACAGACGACCAGGCCGATAAAGCCCGTTTCCTGGGGACAGGGCTGTCTGCAGAAGGCCTTGAGATAAGGCTGAGCAGCAGTGCCAAGCCTGTGGTTTCCTTGTGCTGGGGAGGTGGGGCCGGCGTGGGCAAAGGGGCTGGGGTGACAGGGGGCTCAGGCCTGGCCCCACCCGGCTCCCAGAGAGGGAGAGAGGGAGGCTGCCCCCTGCAACCCTGCAGCTGTTTATGAATCCAGGGCTTGCCCCATGCCAAGTCTGGTGCCAGCCACCCCTGGGGGACAACGGAGGTACACCCCAGCCTCCTAACTGCCAGGGCCTCCAGGTGTCAGAGCAGAGAACAAAGCTGGCAGCTTCTGCCCAGGGCACATGGAGTGAGGAAGCAACTGGCATTTTCTACACGCTGTCCCATCTCTAAGTGCTTTTTACCTCATTTAATCTATCCACAGCCCTACAATCCAGCCTATAAGCTCTGCTTTTGAGATGAGGAAGCAAATGCACAGAGAGGCTAGGTGACTCGCCCAAGGCCACACAGCTCGTGCGCCTCTCTTCAATCGGTGTCTCTTCTTCCAGGTTCTGTTTGGCCCGCAGCCCGCAGTGAGCCCGCAAGGTGAGACGTTACATATTGGCAGGGCAAGCTGGAGGGAGAGGGGCAGGGCAAGGTGGGGGCAGGGGCCGTGGGACCCATGCGGTGCTGACGCCACGCGGATGCCCCTGGGGAATGGGATGCATGGGACACTCAGAACACACAGACGTCACTCTGACCTCCGAGGGACAGACACGGCTCCTGCAACCCCCCCAAACCACATGCCGCCCACGAGAGGTGGGTGCCCTGTCACCACGATCATTCACATGCCCCCCCGCCACAACCAGCACGCCAGGCTCTGGGTCAAAGACGGCCAGAGCTCCAGAACCGAAGATCAAGACCTGGTTGGTGGAGAAGAGTGGGAGGCCCTAGCCACAGCGCACTGAGCAAGTCTGCCCAGAGGCCCCCCTGAGATTGTGCAGTGCTCAGCCTGAGCACCCGCGGGAGCAGTTCAGAAGCCCCGCGGGGCCCGTGGTTCTGGTGATGGTCGCCATGTTGACCAACCTGTGTCGCCCTGGACACCTCTCCTGCTAGAAGACCCGCCTCCCCGCCTCGCCCAGCCCCAGTCCTCCCCCTGAGCCGCGGGGGCACCTGTGGCTTGGCAGGGCCGGGCACTGAGGGTGAAGGAAGGCGCAGACATCCGCCACCCTCCCCCACTCCCGGGCGCACCTCCAGCTCCTGGCTCCTGCGGTGACAGCCCGCCTCCCACAGCTCCGAGAACAGAGCCAGGCTGTGTTCACGTGTCCCCTGCCGGGACCACACGGCGGCGGGCAAGAGGGCAGGCGGGTGGGGGAGCGGAACCGCCGCTCCACACCGCCCGGCCACAGGCTCTGTCTGTGCCCAAGCCTGCCATCAGGGAGCCGCGAGGCGGCCAGGCCAGCCCACCCAGCGCTGCACCCACCCCGGACCAGCCCCTGGGGGCCAGGGCGGGCCTCAGCAGCCCGGGCTCCCCCTCGCTAGGGAAGACTGACGTCCTCGGCTGTGCCCACTGCACGGACGGGGAGACAGGGGCTCAGACCGGCCTGCGGGGACTGGCTCCTGAGACCGTGTGTCAGCCATCGCCTGGGGCTCTGCTTCCCGGGGGAGGGGGAGACGCAGGGGAGGGGCTGGAGCCGCGCTCGGGGATCTGAACCCGGGCCAGCCTGGTCCAGAGCCGCACTTGTCACCCCACATCTGGGGAGAGGGGGATGCCTGGAATGGTCTCCCGGTCCCCCTCGGGGAGGGTGAGAGCCACTGTCACTGGAGAAGGGGCAGGGAGGCTGGCCCTTGGTCACTCGTCTTTCCCCATCCCACAGAGGGTGAGGCAGCAGCTGGCGGCACCGAAGGAGGGGGCTGGGGTCCCGCAAGCCGGCCTCAGGGACGCTCTCCTCCCTGGCCCCCACCAAACCAGCAGGTCATACACGTGTCACGTCCAGGCCCCTCGCAGCCTCCAGGGACAGTGGGCCCGGCCGGCTGCCCAAGCCACTGTCTGCACACTAATTCCCTCAGCCCATCAAAACTTCTGGGTGTGCACACACGTGCACGTGAACATGCACATGGAACCACACATGTCAACCCCCCCACACACACACCAACACACACAGACATAGCCGCGTGTACTCAGACACACAGACAGACACACACACACAACCCCCGGGGAGAGGAGGTAGGGAGCAACTGATCTGAAATCCACTTGGCCTGTCCGTCCGTCCTGACGACAATCACAGGGAAGGAGGGAAGCCTGGTGGGCAGCCAGGGCCTGTGATCTATGAAAGAGATGCAGAGAGTGTGTGGTCCTGCCATGGTGACGGGTGCCCACAGAGAACTGTGGGGACAAAAGCAGTCGTTCCTGCCCAGGGCTGTCTGCTCCCTGTGGGCTGGGGTCTCCATGCTGCCTGGGAAGACAGGAGACCCGGCATTCATTCATTTTTCATTCAGTCAAGCAGCCACCCACCCATCCATCCTTCCATCCACCCACCCTCCACTATCCACGCATCCACTATCCAGCCATCCATCCTTCCATCCACCCACCCGCCACTTCCTATCCATCCTTTGGTCCTCCACCCTCTATCCATTCATTCATCCATTCATTCTCCACTCTCCATCCGTCCATCCTTCTAGAAATGTTACTGAGCACCTACTGTGCGCAGACCCTCCGCCAGGCAGCAAGCAGGACGTCGGAGGCCCTGTCTGACACGGCGTGGTGCTGGAACAAGGACAGCATGACTGAACACTTGCTGCGCGTGCAGCCTCATTTAACCCCATGGCGACCCTGTGAGGCAGACACCACCAGCATGCCCACTTCGCAGATGAGAAAGCTGAGGCTCCACTGAAAAGCAGCAACACAAGAGCCTGTGCTTTTGACTCTTTCCCTTCCCTCCTGTCCCCTTTCCATTTCTGTCTGTCTTATTTGACAAGAAAGAGAACCAGAGAAGTCAGCACCCCAAACGGCCAACAATCGTGGTATAAGCTGGGCTACTCCATGTCCCTGCTTGCCTGGGACAGTCCTGGTTTTCAGCTAATGTCCCCACATAAGAGGTGACAGTGCCACCTGTGTCTCACACGCCCTGGTTTAGACCTGGGTGAAGCTAAGCGAGTTCCCTTCCCACTCTGGAGCTGAGAAAAAGACATAATACTGAGGGAAAAGGGAGGGTCTGAGGCCAGAGCAATCCCTGAAGGCTTCCTACAGGAGGCGGAGCACAGCTGCACCTGGAGGAAGGGGCACACTGCCCTCCGAGACCCCACACCCACCATATAGGCCAGGGCACAGCTCTGCTTCTCTGTTTAGGGATGCTCTGGTCCAGGAATCCCAGGAAGTGCAGATGCTGGATACTGGGCAGTGTTGGGGGCAGGGCCTGAGGCAAATGTGGTCCCTCTGGCTGCCAAGGGTATGAGGAAGGGGTTGGAATCTGGGCAGGCTGATAGGATCAAAGCCCCCAGTGGCCCCTGGCTGCCCTTCCAGCACCCACGAGGCAGGCTGGGCCAGGGCCTGCTCTAGGCACCCAGCGCCCTGCCCCCTTGGGAGGACAAGCTGTCCTGCCAGCCATCACCACGTGGGCCTGGCACCTGCCCGTCCAGGCAGGACTGGGGCTGTCCCCAGCCTGGCAGAGGACCTCCCAGCAAGGTCTTCCCATCCAAAGCCCCGCAGTGACCCAGGTGAGCCTTCTGGACTTCTCAAAGCTCAGGGAGCATTTTCCTAAATGGGGGTGGGCCGCCTCTGACTGAGGACACGCCTTACCCCGTGTGGTGGGCCAGGACCCAAGCTCTGCGCCTCACTTTCATTCCAGCTCTGCCACGCAGCTGACCGGCCCAGGGACTGCCGGCTGCTCAGCTGGAACATGGGGGAGAAGGGCCCCAGTACACAGGGCGCAGGGGGTTTGGTGAATGGGCGCCTGCCATGGTGCCAAAGGGCCTCGGTACAAAGGAGGTCCTTGCCGCACAGACAGGCACATGGAGGAGGTGGGCCCTGGAACCTGAGACGTGGTAGGAAGACTCTCCCATCTGACCTCTGCTCCTCCGTGACCTGTCTAGTAGGTGGGAGGTTCCTGCTTGCACGCCGCTGACGCTGGCGCGCTCACTGCCTTGCAGTCACCCGGCCTATGGATGGGCAGAGGGGGCGTGCCCTCTTTGTCAGCGCGTTTACTGTGGTCAGACTAAATCCAAGGTGGGAAGTGGGCATCAGGACTCTAGGAGCCAAGAGGTGGTCGTGATGGGAGGAGGGAGGGGAGGAGCCTGTGCGTTCCCCCTGGTGTGGGATGGGGAGCTCCGAGCACTCCTGTGGTCCCGCCAGCACCTCCTCAGAGGCTGCCCCTGGCCCCCTCCACCTGCTCCTCTGCTCCTGGGTCTGCCTGGCCCCTCTTCCGGTCCTCCTGCCGTATTCTTCTCTCACTTCCAGAAGCAGGAAGGGACTTGGCAGATGAGTCACCGAGTTCTAGACCCTCCACCAGGCTGGGGACAGCCCTAGTCCTGCCAGGACAAGCAGGTGCCAGGCCACAGGACACCTGCAGCACTGGGCGGCGGGGCAGCTTGTCCTCCGGGGGGGGCGGTGGCCCTGGGTGCCTGGAGCAGGCCCAGAGGAGCCCCCGGCAGGGACGTGCCCTCCTGTGAGTCTTAGTTTCCCCTCCGCAGGAAGGGGCGATAGGAGTCGGTGCCTCTCTGAGCCACCCGGCTCTGCGCTTTGCCTACAACAGCTGGGAGGACAGCAGGCTCACCTGTGCACACCCTCGGGCGCCCAGCTCCAGGCCCCGTGCCAGCCTGGGCCCTGTGATGGCACGCTGGACAGAGAAGACGCCACGGTGGAGGCAGAGGGGACGTGCCAGGGGGACCCGGGGCTGCAGTGCTTGCTGCCACGCCACAGAGCTCCACTGCACCCCATTACGATCCCAGTTCCTGTCCCTGGGCCCTGGCTCCAACTGGGGCCACTAGGCTAGCCCCTGGAGACTCTCCGTCTCTCCCCTGGGTCACGCTGTGTTCCACATACACACACTGCAGTGTCCCTGCAGCCAGGACGCACACCCCTCACCGAGTCCCAGCTCAGCGTCGGCTCCCCCATCTCAGCCTTCCGCCCTGTGAGTCTGGGCACCGACCCAGAAACCCCCTTCCCAGATGGGGCCACCCCAGGGACTCACCTGGCAGCGGCGCCGGCCGCGTGGGGCTCTTCGGGTCCATGGGAGCGGGCTTTCCCTGCCCCCGGGCCCCCGGCCTGACCCCCAAGGGGCAGCTCCCTTCGGCCTGCGGTGAGGGGGGCCGAGGGGGCGGGGCGACAAGGCGGCAGCGGCAGCAGAGGAAGCCTGCCCAGCGTCTGCAGACCGGCTCCGACCGGACCAGAGTCCTGAGACGCCAGTGGAGAGGTCAAGGGCGGCAAGCCAGGGCTGCCCAGCGAGGCACGGATCAACCACGCGGCCGCCCTCCCCCGGCCCCCAGCCTCCCCCGCCCCGGCCGGCTCACGCCCCAGCCACTGCAGACGGGAGCCACGCTCTGCAGGGTGGAGGGTGGCAGCCACTTCCTGCCTGCCCCTCGCGGTTCAGCTCCCGCAGGACCCCGGGGTCGCGGGGTCCCTGGCACAGGGAGGCTTCTGCCCTGGGCAGCGGGGCCACCCCCAGACTCCAAGGGGGCCATAGCCCCACCGAGGTGGCCCTCACTCACTCACACCCTCACTCAGCCGTCTCCCCTAAGCACCTGCCCCATGCCAGGCCCTGCGCTGGGCCCCAGTCCCCAGAGCTCTGTGGTGTTTTCCAGGCAGCAGGAGCCGCCCCTGTCCCCAGGTATTCCTGGAGAGAAAGGGCCAAGGACGGCCCAGCTCAGGTGGGAGGAAGGGCAGAGTCTCGGGGACCCACAGAGACGCTCTGGCATGAGGCTCTTGGGGGCAGGAAGGGAGGATGGAGGGGAAGGAGAGGAGCCTACTGTCATTGGGGTCTCAGTTCCCGGGGTCTCCTCCCTACAAGGTCCAGAGGCCCAGTTCAAGCGCTGCCTCCTCCTGAGAGCCCTTCCGGGTGCTCTGCGCTGGCCTTGTTAGAGCCCATCTTGGTGTGTTTGGAGAAAGGAGGGTTGGACATCTGTTGGTGGGGAGGCCATGACTCCACTGCCTTAGGGGGCCAGCTGGGCCCAGAGGGTCACCCAAGACACGCCCAGAGGGTGTGCCACAAGCTGCTTGCTGGGGTTGGGTGAGTGTGGGAGGCTGAGGGGGCAGGGCCTCGTCAGGTCTCTGGGGTCAATCCCTTCCCTGTGCCTGCGGTGGGCAGAAGGCCGGGGGACTATGGCTGCAGACACCCCGAGGTCTATGGTTTAGGCCACGTTCACAGTTACTTCCTGGGCAAACACCAAGCTGCACCCAGAACCTCCTGGTATGGGTGAGAATTCAGCCCCTCCCAGGCAGGGTGGGAACACCTCCATCTGCATCCTAAAAACAGTGGTTAGTAACTGAGGTCACCTTCGCGCCACGTCCCCGCTTCTGTTCCAGGGAGGGAACTGCCCCAGGGTGACCTACCCAGGGTGACCTAGCACACACCTGCTGGGTCAGGTACCCCCCTGTAGCACAGCCACTAGGCCAGAGGAGCCAGCCCCAGCCAAGTGGTGCAGAGTCAGCGCTACGTCCCCATGCAGTCCTCACCAGCCAGCCTGTTCTTCAGTTGGCATGGCCCCCACGCCCCATGGGCAGCACGTGGCCAGCTCAACCAGCAACAGGGATGGGTGTGGAGGTCAAAGAGTTGTCCCCAAAGACAGCCAAGGCCTCGTCCCCAACAACTGAGAACACGTCACTTTACAGACAAAAGTAACCTGTCACTTTACAGGGCAAAAGGGACCTGGGAGATGTGAGTAGGCTGCCGACCCTGAGACGGGAGCTCAACCTCGATGAGCCAGGCAGGCCCAGTGCGATCACAAGGGTCCCTGTGAGCGGGAAGCGGGGCGGGAGGTGTGACGACAGAAGGAAGAGGTTGGAGGGACGTGGGGCCACAAGCCAAGGAATGCAGGCTCCTCCAGAAGCAGAAACGGAAGGACACATTCTTCCCTGGAGCCTCTGGAAGGAACCAGGCCTGTGACACCTTGATTCTAGCCCAGCGAGACCTGGGTCAGGCCTCTGATCTCTGGCCTCCAGACCGCAAGGTGATAGAGCTGCCAAGTTCATGGATGTCTGTTACAGCAGCCACGGGAAAATAGCACGGCTAGGAAGACAACTGTTCCCAGCCTCACAGCACCTGACATTCAATGGCTGGTCAACTAATGCTCTTCTCTGTGAGGGAAAGATCGAAGGCAGGAGCAGAAGGGGATGACAGAGGACGAGATGGTTGGATGGCATCACCAACTTAATGGACATGAGTTTGAGCAAGCTCCGGGAGATGGGGAAGGACAGGGAAGCCTGGCGTGCTGCAGCCCATGACACGACTGAGCGACTGAACTGAACTGCATGTTTGATCCAGAGGGCTCACAGCCCCTGCCTAGAGCCAGCCAAGTCCAAGGAGGAGAAAGGACCAATCTCTCACAGGCGACTGTGAAGTCTCCTTGTCCCCCATGTGACTGCACTGGGAGGCCTCAAGGAAAAGCAAACTGCCTGTGGTCACTGGAATTCTGTATTTCAGAGCAAAGCCCTGGAGAGGGAAGAAAAGTCCTGGAATGGAAAGAGGATCTGCCTGGAACATCAACCCTGGGGCCAGGAAGCCTGGGTAAACGCACGTTCTCGATGTCTATGAAAATCTGACTTCCTCTTTACCTTCCCCTCATCAGGCCCCCAGCACCAGCCGACCTGAAACTTGTATTCACTCAGCAAACATCGACTGAGCATCTACTGTGCAGCGGGCCAGGTGCTGGAGCCATAAAGAGGTCAGTCAGATGGGTCCCCTGTCTTCATGGAGCGGGCGAGCGGGCAGCCTCAGGGCGTGCGCACTTGAGCTTCCTGTGGCTGGGACTCTGCCCAGGGTCCCCTCCTCAGCAGGGCCTTCTGGGACCAGCCCGCCTATGGTCACAAGCTTCATCTCTGTGTTCTTCTGCCCTATTTTGCTTCATGGAACCTGTCCCCGCCTGGCATCACACATGCTGCCTAGCACAGTCTTTGACACACAGTAGGTATTCAACAAACACTTGTGAACAAATGTACTCACAGGAACGGTGGCCTAGAGCTGGAGACAGATGTGAGAACAGGCAACCACGGTTAGAGACACGAGCAAAGGTCTGTTGGAGAGATGTCTGTTTTTCACACGGCTTTTGCTTCTAAATTAGAAGGTTGTGGGTGAGAGCTGGTATGGATGCACGGGGAGTCTTACACACAGTGCTCTTGTAGCCTGTTACATCAATATGGTGAGCCAAGGTCCCCTGAGTGCTGGCTTACTTACCAGCTTAAACCCAGTCTTGGCAAAAGCAGGGTGGCGAGTGGGTGGAGGACATGGCCAGGACGGCAGACAGGCGGGCCCCAAGTGCAGGAGCCCTTGGTGGGGTTGTCTGTGCTGGTTTTTAGCTCCTTGGGGTCCCCAACACTGCCCCCGGGATACCCCACCTGGGTCTCAGAATGGCCATTTCTACGGCTCAGCTGGATCTCATTTTTTCTACCCTGAAATCTTGATCACAGACTTACTTGGAAGGAAAATAGATTTCGGGGCAAACAGACCCACTTGACAGCAATTTTGCCAGGTCTAAAGAGTTGCTTTTATCTTCGTGCCATTTTGAACTTTGGTGAAGGCTACGCTTAGTTCATCATTTCATGAAATTGCCCAAGTTCTCCTTTCTTTTCCATATCACGGAAATCTGAATCAGTGACAAGGACCCACTGAGTCACACCCCAGCCAAGGGACCAGCTGAAAGCAAGCAGAGCCTGGCGAGCGGGGAGAGGCCTGAGGCCCAGCCCCGCGAGCCCCCGCTAAACACTCAGAGGCTCCTGGGGAAAGGTTACTGAAAAGCACAGAGCCTCTGCGCTGCCTGGGCTTCTCTGCCTCCTGCCTCGACTTGCACGCTCCGTGCTCCCCAGGGAACAGTAAGTTCCTGAGAAGATAAACAGTCTCTGGTTGGAGAGAAAACAGACTTTGGATTCCAGCTTAGCTGGAGATGAGAAGAGGAAGAGAGTGGTCGGCGGGAGCAGGGACACACTGCCACGGCACAGAGCGTCTCCCCATGGAGCCGGCGCGGGGGCTGGGGGGCTGCAGCCAAGCCCAGCCCCCCTGCCCTCCAAGCAGCTGCCGCTTGGCCGCAGGGAACAGGATCCACCCAGGGCCTCCCGCCAGAGTACTCAGCACCAGCACTCGCTCCAGGCGAGGCCTGCCAAGGACGTCTTGGGACCGGAGCCAAGTACCCTGCCTTCCTGGCCGCGGAGGCCCAACCCCGCTGGCCGGGAGTCCATCTGCCCAATGAAGGAGCGACAAGAGCCGTAGCAGGGCCAGGACCCCGGCGGGCACAAGCTCACTCTCCTCACAGGGCCCCACCAGCTCCCACATCCCTGAGCATCAGGCGTGGTGCTCGGCGACGGATGTGGGTCACCTGGGGTCTCACGGCATTTGTGGGGGAGCCGGGGCATGGAGAAGTTGTGCCTGGAACCAGGGGCTCGGAAGGGGCAGAGGCAGGATGCGGATCTAGGATGTGCCCGGGCGGACCTGAACGCTTAAGAGAGGGCCACACACGACAAATACTGATTGCATTCAAACCCAGGGCTTCCCTGGTGGCTCAGATGGTAAAGAATCCACCTGCAATGTGGGAGAACGGGGTTCCATTCCTGGGTTGGGAAGATTCCCCTGGAGGAGGGCATGGCAATCCACCGCAGTATTCTTGCCTGGAAAATCCCCAGGGACAGAGGAGCCTGGCGGGCTACAGTCCATAGCATTGCAAAGAGTTGGATACAACTGGAGCAGAGCACAAAGATGCGTTTTTTTAAGCCACTACAGCAGCAGTAGACACCAACCCCAAACTCTTCCCAAACTCCCGTCATGGAACCAGAGTAGGTGAACAGAGGGGTCCTAGGCCGGCCCGGGTAGGAGACGGAAGATGCACTGCGTCTCCCACAGACGCTCCAAGCCCACTGGCCAGACCTGCTCCTGCCCGCCCCTCTCTACGGGACGAGGGGTTCCCCAAAGCCAGGGACAAGTACACATGAGGACGGAGGCATTCTGGGTGGGAGCAGGGCGGCAGGGGTCTGTTAGGACAGGAGCCTGCAGACCACCCCTCAGGGCTGGCGGACCCCAGCGCCCTGACGTGACTGGAGGAAAGGCAGGAGCCCAGGGGACAAACCTAGACGGCATTTTAAAAAGCAGAGACCTCGCTTTGCCAACAAAGGTCCGTAGAGTCAAAACTACGGTTTTTCCAGTAGTCATGTACAGACGTGAGAGCTGGACCATAAAGAAGGCTGAGCGCCAAAGAACCGATGGTTTTTGAACTCCGGTGCTGGAGAAGACTCTTGAGAGTTCCTTGGACTGCAAGAAGATCAAACCAGTCAATCCTAAGGGAAATCAACCCTGAATATTCACCAGAAAGACTGATGCTGAAGTTTAAGCTGCAATACTTTGGCCACCTTATGTGAAGAGCTGACTCACTGGAGAAAGACCCTGATACTGGGAAAGACTGAGGGTAGGAGGAGAAGGGGCGGCAGAGGGTGAGACGGTTGGATGGCATCACCGACTCGATGGGCATAAGTATGAACAAACCCCGGGAGACAGTTCCCCGGGAAGCCCAGTCGGCTGAGTAGCTGAATGAGCAGGAGCGTAGCCATGATGAGGGAGTCCACCTTGCTCTGGCTCTTGGTGACCGCCCCCGCAAACCCATCAGTGGGGTCTGCAGCTTCAACCACGTCTACCAACGAAGACGATATCTGCCACTTTAGATGCTGCTCCAGAGCTCAGAGAGGACGTCCAAGGGCCCACGGGGCAGAACACAGGGCCGCTGCACAGCTGGGCGGCAAGGCAGCCCCGAGGCCTGCGCCCTGGGGCCGTGTGGTGGGCAGCCTGCCGAGCCTTGCCCGGCAGCCCTGGGGGCCCCTGCCCCTGGCTCTACCTTGAACAGTAGCCAGGGAGGCTTTGCTGCTACAACCTCCCGCCTGCTCAGCAGCTCTGGAAGGTTCTGAGCCTGGCGGAAGCGCTGTGGAGGGACGCTGGGCCCAGACTCCAGCCATTCCCTTGCCTGTCTCCAGACAGTGCTGCCCCTCGCCCACACAGAGACCACTGCTCAGGAACACCGTCCCTGCGGCTACTGATGGGTCCCGAGTGTCCTCTGGCTGGATTCTATGCCGCCTGAGTGTGGCGCCTGAGACATGGACTTTCCTTTGACTAAAAGCTTAAGAATACTGGAAGGAGCTGGGCCTGGGGCAGCGGGGGAGGGGGGGGCGGCGCCACCTCGCCGTGAGGTTGGGACAGCGCCCTTCTCCCCGCCGCATGGTCACCCCAAGGTCCGTGCCTTGCCTGCCAGGAAGAAGGCCAGCTCTGGGGGTCCCTGCTGCTCCTGCAGCCCCAGAGCTGCTCTCCAGCAGCCAGCCAGCGAGCACCCCCGAGGCGGGCCTTCCAGGTGCGGTGCCTGACAACCACACAGCACTCCCCTGGGAGGGATGCAGGCGGCTGGGCCACACCTGTCCCCGGGGCACGCGGCCTCCAGCCCCCCAGTCCAGCACTAGGGCGGTGGCGGTGTAACGGCGGCACCCTGGCGAGGGCCGCTGTCCCCACATGTGCAGGGAACTGGGGCTCAGAGACCGACAGTGGACAGTTGTCCCCTCAAGACAAAGGGCACAGCCTCCCAACCTGCCCATAGCCACCCGGCCCTCTGAGAAAGGCCCCTGCCCCAGCCAGCACGGGGGAGGGGGCTGGAGCCCACCACCACGGAGGGATAGTGGGGAGACGGGGAGGTGCGGGGAGACGGGGAGGGGCGAGGAGCTCCAGGGAGGGGGCGCGGCATGGCCGTGTGTGCGTGAGCCTGTGTGTACTGCACACGCACCCTCGTGCCTGGCGCGCCTGCCGGGTCTGTGCGTGTCCCCCGCTCGTCCCCACGCAGCGTGTCCATGTGTCTGTAGGCGCACGCCCCCGTGCCCGCCCCGCCGCCCAGCTGGCGGTGCACAGCTGGACCCGGGGGGCTGTGCGCGCCGCCCGATGAGAGGTGGCAGGTGTGTAATAAACCATTAGTCACTGTCACGTTTCCAAGCAGCGGCCTCCCCGGGAGGGGCTGCCTGTGGGCTGGCGCTGCCTGGCGGGTCTCCAGCTGTGAGCTGCGTGTCCCCTGTCCCCCGGCCGCCGGCAGGGCTGCCGCCTGACAGGGGAGCAGCTGGCTGGCGTGGGACTTGTGCTTCTGCCCTGCCCCAGGGGCCCCAGGGCAGGCGGGCAGGGCCTCGTGTGTGCCCAGCAGGGCGGGGAGGTCCTTGAGGGTCATGGCTGTGCAGCCTATCACCCAGAGCTGAGGGCGGGCTGGGACAGCAGTCTCAGGGATGCTCTGGGCTGCCTGGAGGAAGTGCCAGTGGTGAATAGGAGTTACAATCAACAGCAGGGACACCAGCCAGGATGCCGGGCTCTGGGGGAGGGGGCGCCAGGACTGCACTCGACCTGCCGAGTTCCACTCTCATACCGGCTGGTGAGCCAGGCACTCCCACTGGCCTTCCCGCCCATTCCTCAGATGAGGAAACAGGCGCAGTGCAAGGAGGCGCTTGTCCCAGGTGTCCCTGCCCACCACTCGCAGCCCCCGTTGCTGCCAGACACCCCGTCTCCCTCTGCCAAGGGCCTGGACGCCCCCGGAGGGCTGGTGGCCCATCAGCCCGTCAGCCAGCCCCTTCCCTTGCTGAGTCCACACTACAGAAAGCAAGAGGTGGGTACCTGGGGGAACCCTGGAGATGGACTCCCAGGACCCCAGCACCATGAGCTGACTGCCCCACTCACTGACAAGCAGTGTTTCCACCAGCTGCCCCTGCAGTGGCCCAGCAACGGGGAAGGCTGCGCTGGGGGCTGTTAAGCATCGGTCCTCTTAGGGGCAGAACACGCCCAAGGAGCCACCTCACAGGGCCTTGGCCTAAGGGGCTGCTGCACGGCCCTCCCGAGGTAAGAACGCAGGTGTCCACTCACTGTTCCCATTCCAGGGCCCACGTGCCACACAACAAATGCCTCAGACTCCACGCTCACAGGCCTGACAACCAACCTGGGGCCAGCCTCTCCATCACTGGGGAAAGCAATGCGTCCAACGGGGTAGGGATAGTGGGGACAGGGTCTTGGTGGCTGGAGGGGTGGGAGTGAACGCCCATGCCGGAAAACGCCAGGCAGCACCTCGCGCGGCCGGACCCCCTCGTCCCCTCTGTCCCAAATGCGGCTACACCGGGAGCCACGTGCCTGCACGTGAGCGGTGCGTCCCCGCGGCAGGAGGGCGGGCAGCTGGACATCACATGGCACACGATGTGAAATGGAGCGCGACGGCAGCTGTGACAACAGGCGGCCTTGCAGGGCTGCGCAGGGCCCCGGAGACAAGGCTCACACCCCAGACACCAGGCCACGGGGCGCCAGGCAAACACAGGTGCGGCGGAAAAGCAAATGGGATCCTGGCGGGTTGCTCTGGGGCGACAGGGCATCCAGCTAGATGGAGAGTTCTAGGGCAGGGTCTGGTGGCTCATGGAGATAGATCCATTATGCTATTTTTTAAATGAATGAGTGAACACACTGGAATGTAGAGATTAAAAAAAAGAAACCAACAAAGGCTGTTTGTGAATTGACAGTGAGAGAGAGGGAAACGATCACACTCAAGTCACGGAGACTTGACTCCTGGCTCCCCACTAAAATGTGGCGACCCTGGGGTGGGAATCTGCACCCCAACTTCTGGGGAGGCTTCTGGTTTCTAGGAGCTGCCGGATCCACTCCAGTAGCCAGAGATGGTGAAATGCTAGCACCTACCTGTGCCCGCGAGGTCCGGTCCAGCCCCATCCAGACTGCTCTGCTGACACCGGGCTGGCCCCTGCTCCTGGCCGGCCCTGGGGCCCCTGGGCAGGCTCTCTGCTGGGGCACCCGGCCGAGGCTCGGGCTCCTGGGCGGGTGTGTGGGTGGCTGTCGACGTCTCGAGAGATGCAGACGTGACCTGGAAGGACAGGAGGGGGACGTGGTGAGTCTTGGGCACGTCTGCTTGGTGGTGCCCCAGGGTGCTGGGTACTGCCCCTCACCCAACGGTGGCCTGGCGTCACTGTCAGGGACCTGGTGTGGCTGGCTCTGGGAGCCAGAGTGCCTCCCTCGTCCAGCAAATGCTGCCCAGGGATACCAGGCTGACCTCCAGGCGCCGGGGGTCCACCCCCAGGACCCACTGCTACCTGGGCCCCTCCGCTCTGCACAGGCCTCTGTGACAACTGCCAGCAGGTCGCACGTGTAATGACCACTCTAGCTAATCTTCAGTCCTCCCTGCAGGGCAGTCATCCTATCCCCCACCGTTGCCCTGTGTTTTTAAAAAATACTGTATCGTAAAATATGTCGCTGTTGTTTGTTATTTACTCTCTGAGTCGGGTGTGACTCTGCGACGCCAGGAACCGTACCCCACCAGGCTCCTCTGTCCATGGGATTTCCCAGGCAAGAACACTGGAGTGGGTTACATAACAAAAAGTTTACCATCTAGACCATTTTAAGGATACAATTCAGTGGCGTGAAGTCCAAACATGTGTGCAACCATCCCCCAGATCCATTTCCGGAACTTTCTCATCAGCCCAAATGGAAACGCCACACTCATTAGATGCTACTTCTCTGCTCCTGCCCCACCCCGGCACCCACCGTCCCGGCTGGTCACTCTGCCCCCGGTCCACAGGGGCGCAGGGGACTGGGGCTCAGAGAGGGGCGGCGGGAGCCTGAGGTCACAGAGCTGCCAAGACAAGGCTGACACACGTTTGGATCCTGGGCTCCTAGGCCTGAAACCCCGATAGCTCCCTGGGGGCTGGTCCCGGGGCCTGGCAAACCCCCAGTCCCTGATTACAAGCTCTGGGACTGCACGGCTGTCAGAGAACAACTTCGCGTTGATCCCGTTTTCCCAAGGATTAGGACTATAAAAGCAAAGTGCCTGAGAGAGATGGATGGTGCTCCATCCAGGCTCCGCCAGCCCCACACGTGAGAGACGGGTACATTTACCATTTGTTTCCGGGAGCGCTTTAATTTATGGGATCCATATGGTGACGCTGCCCTGACCGCGGCCCCCGCAAATCCCACAGGGGTGCTGGCAGCTTAGGCTGGAGCCAGGAGGGGGTGGCGCCTGGCCCCGGCACACTTCATCCACTCCTGGCCTGCTTAGGGCTGGGGGCCCACCACACGGCGGGGAGCCTGGAGCCCCTGTAGACCCCACTCCATAGGGTTTTTGCTGCTCTGGCAAACCCTGCCATCACCACTCGGGGAAACTCTTGCCAGACGCAGCGCTGCTGTGTCTCCGTTAGTCACAGGATGACTCGCCCAGCCAACCCCGGGGACTGTCTATGGGGTGGCACCAGATCAAAGAGGGCAGTGTTCTCCAAGCTCCTGGGGGTGGGCTGGCACTGCCCTGGCCTTGACTCTGCTGTGCGCTGGTGCAAAGGAGGAAGGGGTGCGGCCTGCCCCTGCCCTGCTCCTCCTCCTGGAGCACAGGGACCAGGCTCCTGCGGCGGGGAGGTGGCTGGCGATGCCTCCCAGCTCCCCGGATGGGACACGAAGAAAGCACGGAGATGCAAGGGGACAAGTGGCCGCAGTAATTGGAGGTGCCTGGATTTGAACCGTAGCAGCTGGGAGAAGACTCGGCTGTTCCAAAACAACCAGGGACATAGCCTTTAAGCAGAGAGCAGCAGATGGCAGAAGAGAATACATCCGGATGGAGGGGGTGCAGATGACAAAGACTGCAGGAACTGGAGAATAGAACTCCCCAAGGGCTGGGAAAATCCAGGCAGGCTTCCTGGAGCAGGTGGAACTGTCCTGAACTAGACCTTCAAAGAGAACAGGTTTGGAAAGGGAGGAGGAACAGGAAGGACAAGAGATTCAAACGCATATCTCTGCCCCCAGGAGGGTAAACCATTAATGAGGTACTGGGTAGGTGAGACTGTGGGGGAGGATGGCGGGGGAGATGGGCAGCACCAGTCCACCCAGCGCCCTGTGGAGGGAGCAGGCTCCATCCCACCAGGCCTGCTCTTTCAAGAGGAAGTGGGGAATCCATCTTTAAAAGCGACACCCGCGTGATTATTAAGTGTTGAAATACCCTCACATGCTTCTGGTGGGGCTGCAAACTTGTGCAGCTGCTTTGGAGACGGCCTGGCAATTCGTTAAGACCCAGAGACACAGAGTCGTCACAGGACCCAGCGACTCCACTCCTAGGCAGGTATTCTGGAAAGACAGAAGCAGACGTCCACACGAAAGCTTGCCTCTAAATGTTCATAGCAACCCTCAGTTCACAGACAAATGAATGCAGCGATGAACTTGGAGGCAGGTTCTTCCCCCATCGAGTCCTGCCAACACCCTGACCTGCAGTGGGGGCCCCCACTGAGCACGCAATGGTAGGTGTGCAAGCTGCTTACGCGTAATCCTCTGTTACACAGCAGTGGATAACTAAGACAACCCGAAAGCTCTAGAACAGGGCCCGGCCCAGAAACACACACTCCCCAGCACCATCGTGTGCCAGACACCCTCCCTCCTCGGGTCCAGCTGTCCCCACCACAAGGATTTCACCCCCTTCTCTGGGGTCTGTCAGCAGCTGCCCAGGACGCCAAGGAGGCTCAGTCACTGATAATTGCTGGGCGAGGCTGCCAGACACACGTGGGCGGGAGTATGCGCTATCTCATGCTAGCATCATCGGAGTGGGGAGGCGAAGGTTCGCGAAGGTTCTTGGCCAGACCATCGCAGGGAGGCAGAGAGCGGCCTTTCCTCACCCTTCAAGGCCAAATTTACAACAATTCCTGGCTAATAAAAAGCAGACCCTTGAACCAACACATTCACTGTGTCTTCTCGCTACCAGAGCCCAGAGCTCCAAGCTCACGGCCTGACTTAATGTGCTATTGGGAGGGGGGGCCTGGGACATACATTGCTCCCTGCCCTGGGGACCCTGGAAATTGGCAGCATCCCAGAGAGTCCATGGGGCCCTGTGGAGCGAGCAGGATAAACTTTATTGTCCCCTTTATTTCCCTGGACTGGGGCCACCACATTTAAAGCATTAGTTAACAGGGAAAGGAAAAAAGGGGGGGGGGAATTTCCAGGGTTCTTTACCATAAAAGGGATCTGCAGCCCACCACTGAATATCCTAATGAGATCTTGCCTTGTTACACTTTCTCTGGGGAGCTAAGTGATTTCTGCAGAGCTCCGATTCCAGGTAAATTCGCAGGTAGGGATGATGGTGGCCGGGGGCGTGGGGGGCGGGGTGCGGGGAAAGAGCAGACACAGCATCATGGCTACAGAAAGGAGAACCATGTATCAGGCTTGTCAGCACCAGGGTATTTGATGGATCATATTAGTCCTCGGGCTCCCCAAGTCTGGGAACTCCTGCTCTATTGTTCTGTAGAATTGTTTTATTGAGATAAAATCCATATAGTATACTATTCACCCATGGAAAGTATACAATTCAGGGGCTTTGAGTATAATCACAGACTTGCATGACCACCAACAGCATGCATCTAGGACGTCCCCATCACCCTGTCCCCCCCCCACCCCCAGCCCCGGCAGCTGCTCATCTCCTTCCATCCTCGCAGGCGTGCCTCCTCTGGACACTGCATATAGACAGAATCCTCCACCATGTAGCCCTCTGAGTCTGGCTTCTTTTGCTCGGCATAATGTTTCTCAGACTTGCCCACGTGGTAGAGTGTAAATCATGTATTTTTAAAAACAAAGGCAGTTCCAGTTTGAGGGCCCACAGCAGCCCAGAGGCCACTGGACAAGACGCCAGGACTTCCCTCTCTGGCAGCCCCGCCAACTGACTGTTCCCAGGGCCCACTTCCCTCTCCTTACCACCCCACCCCCAACCCCGGCACCCAGCCAGACTCTCCGGCTTCCTGCAGAGCGACAGGGTCAGGCACTGGGTTCTGGGTTCTCTCCACTGGTTTCCAGCTGGGAGATCTTGGCAAAGTGACTTAACCTCTCTGGGCCTGTTTCCCCTTCTGTAGAATGGATTAACAACCCAGCGAAGTCTGACTCCCAGAGGCAAGTGGAGGGGATGAGTTCTTTCTGCTAAAGCACATAGTAGGTGCTCAAGAAATGGCCGCTTATCTCAAGACCTAACCACATAAGCATCAGGAACAAGAGCCAAAGGGGTGTCGGGGCCGGGGGACTCCACAGAGCCTGGAAGGATGTGTGCTGGAGAAGGCATCACAGCCTTGGCCTTGGCCTTGGGGGGCCCCAGCTGGCCTCTGGGCACTTTTGGCCTCAGTTGGCAGGGCTGCCTTCTAGGTCCCCTCAATCACTGCGGGCGCAGAGCCTGAGGCAGTTCTGGAGTCCCTGAAGTCATGGGGTAGGATCTGGGGTGTGAGACTCCCATTTTTCCTGATCACCTCGAATCTTCTCTTTCCTCCAAATCGGCTCAACATACACTTCAGGAAGCCAGGCTTGCCAATCCTGAATAAAGCAAAGATGGGCCTGAATCCTGGGTGCCGCCTGCCTGCAGCCACAACTAAGAGTAACAGACGAGTCATGACTGCTCGGACTTCAGCTTACGTCTCGGGGAAATGGGCCAGTGATGCCCTAGCCGAGCTTCACAGAGCGCTTGCCCTGTGCCAGGAGTCCACCCTGCACTTGCTGTCAGTAGCCAGCGTCATTCTCCCAACAGCCCTCCCTTAATGCCTGCTTTGCAGGGGAGGAAACCGAGGCACAGAGAAGTCAAGTCAGCTGCCCAAGCTCACCCAGCTGGCCACGGTCAGAGCGCCCACAGCGCAGGCACCAGGGGGTCCTCACTGCACACCAGCAGGGCCTGACTCACGATGGCTCAGCAGACACACGGCAGCCCGGATTGTGGGTGAGCGGGTGGGCTGTGGAGGGTCTATCTCAAGAGCAAGGCTGGGAGGGGAGGCAGAACTGAGCTGCCAGAGAGGGACGAGGAGACACCAGCATGCGACGGCGCCCACAGACACAGCATCACCGGCCCTTGGCCCCAAGGAGTGATCAGATATGGGCGGGAGGCCCGGGCCAGGGGAAAAGAGCCACCTCCCCCACAAACAGGAGTGGCTGGGGGCCTGCGTTGGCTCGAGGGTGGGTGGGCACCGCCCAGCTGGTGGGAGACCCTGCCATGGGCCGGGGACCTGTGGGTCACAGGCCTGGAGCTATCTGTCTGGGAGGGAATAAGGGCACAGGGCCAGCCCTACCATGAGGACCCTCCCCCCATTTTCCTGGCACCCCCCACGAGAGCCCACCCACGAAGATGCACTCAAGCCTCTCTGAGGGTCTTCTTCTCCTGTGCTGCAAGCTGGGGCATCAGAGGCCTAAGACCAGTATTTTATGCCCCTTAATTCTCTGTAATAGCTCCTTAATGGTGAGCAGAGAACTCCAAATACTTCAGGAAAGGGGACGATAAAGCTCCGGGTCAGGGGGAGACAGAGCTGCTGAACGCACAGTCCCCGACAGGCAGACAACGAACGGGTTATTAAGCGTGCGGGGCAGACCGGGCGTAATTGGAAAGTTATTAGATATGGAATACACACAGCACCCAGTAAATGAGTAATCAGGGGCTAATTAAGCTCACGCGACACGGCAGATCGCGCGGGAGAGGCTGGTGGCTGCCACATCTGTGGCAGCAATTAGGGGCGCTCCGGCTGCGGCGCCCGCGGGGAGGGGGCGTCGCCGGCTCGGGCGGAGTCCCAGCCGGGGGTCCCAATCCCACTCTTCCCCCAGCCGAGTCCCGCCAGGTGTTCCTGCGTCTCAGGGCCGAGAGGCGGGATGGGGAGGCTCATCCAGCCTTGAGGACACAAGGTCCAGGACTCAGAAAAAGAGACAGAAGGAAGGTTTTTGTCCCTGGCTGCACATCTGGCCAGGAGAGGACTCGCTGAAGCCTCCTGAGGGGATAGACACAGTCATAAGGGTCCCCCCAAGTGACCTGCAAAGTGTGTGCACAGAGTCACCTCTGAGCGCTTTGCTGGAGTTTTGCCAGGGGGGCCAGCCTAGGGGCATGACCAGCCCATTTTATAGATGAGGAAACGGCGGCTAAGAGGACCAGAAGGGGACGGAACTCACCCACCCTGGTTCCCCTGCAGCAGGCACAGACACTGCCTCCCAAGTGTCTGGGAAAGACAGGGGCACTGCTGTTTCTCAGGAGACTGGAGCAGTTACGTGGACGAAGGGAGCGACCGTCTGGGTTCCTCCAAACTGGGTGACCTTATGCATGCTTCTGAATGTCTCTGAGCCTCATCGTTTTCATCTGCAAAGGGGGTGCTGACTGTCACACCCACAGCACATGGCAGTCGTGAGGATTCCAAAGTTAACATTTGTGCAGTCCAGCCCAGGCCTGACACACGGACGTCATGAATGCATTTGCTAAAGCCAAAAGAGAAGAAACCCCACTCCCAATGCCACAAAGAGAATGAGAAAGCCCCTAGTTCAAGACCCGGGGGCTGCCGGAGCTGAAGAGAATCCGAATTTAGCCGAAACTAGGCACTCTTTCCGAGCCAGGAGCCAGTCTGTCCCTGAAGGGTCCCAGCAAAAGGGCAGGAGACTTGGGACAAAAATGTCTTTCACTGGTCACAGGTATACATTGACTGCACCTACTGAGCGCCAGGCCCCACACCCGTGACACCCAGTGGGTGTCAGCCCATTACGCCTTAGCTCTGGCGGGGGGCAGGAACTGTTGGGCCCCATTACACAGATGGGGAAACAGACCCAGAATGGTTGGCTCATGGCTGTGTCTGGATGGCGCAGGTGGGGCATGATTTCTCTGGAGAAAAGAAAAGCCAGAGTCTGGGACTTCCTGGTGGGCCAGTGGTTAAGAATCCACCTTGCAGTGCAGGGGACGTGGGTTCAATCCCTAGTTCAGGGAACTAAGATCCCATGTGCTGTGGAGCAACTGAGCCCATGCGTCACAGCTAGAGAATCCGTGTGCCACTATGAAAGATACAGCAGGATGCCACAAAGATCCTGCATGCCACAGCTAAGAACTGATGCAGCCAAATAAGTCAGTAAATATTACGAAAAGAAAGCAGGAAAGCAAACCGGAGTCTGTTGCTAACAGCACCCAGAGTGTCGAGAGACACACCTGGGTGGGGCAGGTGCAGCTGGATGCACAGGACCCCAGGGAGACTGGAGCTGGCCAGAGGTGGGCAAGCCCAACTTATGCTGCTTCTGTGGCTGAATGGGACCTTCGGAAGGCCTGAGCCCGGCCCCTCGCTCAAGGGAGGCCTCTGGGCCAGCTGACTCCCTTGTCTGGCCAGGGGCAGGGCAGGGGTCTGCAGGGAGGAATGCAGTTTCCAGAGGCAAGCTTGCTGCCCCCTGACTGCCAGGCTGCAGGGCGTGTGGGTGGTGATGCTGGGAGAATCCAGCTCAGGCCCAAGGTCAGGGACGAGGCCCTCCAGGGTCTGGGGGCCCCTGGAAGCCAGCAGGGGGAGCAGGCTGATCTCAGACCAATGACTGCCCAACCCCTGGCTCTCCGGGGCTCCCCTCCTACTCCTGTGGTGCTCTCTCACCTCCTCCTGCCTCCCAGGGAAAGAGTGTCCCACCAGTTTCTGGGCACACAGCCCTCCTCACTTCAGCCCAGCCACGCCTGAGCCTGAGCCAACTTTCCAGAATACCACACTCAACCGGCCTGCACAAAATCCTTCCTGACCCCTCCGCGGGACATCTGAGAGCCACGTGATTTGGGCCAGCCTAGCTTCTCACACGTTATGCCTCACATCCACCTAACCACCTGACCAACCCTGCCTCCGTCCATCCATCCTTCCACTTGTCTATCTGACTGTCCATCCATCTATCCATCCAACCGTCCATCAATCCTTCCATCTATCCAATCGTCCAGTCAACCATCCATCCATCTAATAAACATTTATTAGGCACCTACTATTGCCAGGCATTGTGCCTGAGATACAACAGCCAACAGAACAGGTGAACATCCCTGCCCTTAAGAAGGTGACATTCTGGGGGCTTCTCCAGCGGTCCAGTGGTTAGGAACCAGCCTTGCAACGCTGGGGGCGTGGGTTTGATCCCTGGGCCAGGGAACTAAGATCGCACATGCTGTGGGCCAACTAAGCCTGTGTGTGGCAACGGCTGAGCCCACCTGCCCTAGAGGCTCCACAGAGCTCTGTCTAGTGCCACAGCCAGAGGGTCCATGCACTGCAAGGAAAAGATCCCGCAGAGCACAACCAGGATCCCATGTGCGGCAACGAGGACCCAATACAGCCAAATAAACGCATTAAAGAAAAAGAGTACAGGGAGGTTCGTTACAATATTCTCCCCCACTTCTGTAGACTCTTTTTTTTAACTTAAAAAAAAAAAAAAGGTGACATTCTGGTTGGGGAAGACAGACTCAATAAATCCATACTGACATGTCAGTTGGTAGGAGGTACCAGAAGGACAAACAGGAGAAGGGGACAGGGAGGGGCAGCGTGGCCAGAGTTAGAACTTTCCATAGGCTGGCCCCATTGAAAAGGGACATTGTGCAAAGACTTGAAGGAAACAAGAAGGCTAGCCATGGAGATAGATACCTGCAGGAAGAGTGTTCCAGGAAGTCAGTCAGTTCAGTTGCTCCGTTGTGTCCGACTCTGCGACCCCATGGACTGCAGTATGCCAGGCCTCCCTGTCCATCACCAACTCCTGGAGTTTACTCAAACTCATGTCCATCAAGTCAGTGATGCCATCCAACCATCTCATCCTCTGTCGTCCCCTTCTCTTCCCCCCTTCAATCTTTCCCAGCATCAGGGTCTTTTCTAATGAATCAGTTCTTCACATCAGGTGGCCAAAGTATTGGTGTTTCAGCTTCAGCATGAGTCCTTCCAATGAATATTCAGGACTGATCTCCTTTAGGATGCACTGGTTGGATCTCCTTGCAGTCCAAGGGACTCTCAAGAGTCTTCTCCAACACCACGGTTCAAAAGCATCAATTCTTCAGGACATTAACGTTCCAGGAAGAAGGAACAGCAAACAAGGTTCCCGAGGTGGGGAGCATGTGTGCAGACCTTTCGTGGAAAGGCCAGACGGTCTGGGCTCGCTCCCTTCCGCTCCCCGGCAGGCGTTCCGCAGGGCCTGGGAGCTGAGTGCCTTCGTGCACTCACCACCTCTCTGGGCTTTGGCTTCCCCATTTGTAAAATGGCAAGGTCTCCCTAGGTTCGAGGTTCAGGGTGAGTACAACACAGGGGTCTGCTCACAAGCCACTGTCATGTCCATGAGTCCCCCTCTCACCCCAAAATGCCCTCTCCTCCTCCTCAAGTCCCTGCCTCCTTTCCAGCCAAGAGTCTGTCCCGAACCCTGGACTCTCCCCAGCTCCCCTTCCCAGGCAGAGGCAGACCCTCCCCTGAACCACCTCCAGTAGAGCCCTCATCTGAGTACCACTGATTCAGGGGTTATGCTTCTGGCCCCTCAAGACTGTCCTTGCCCTGAACAACACTTGGTAACTTCCAGGCCTGGCAGTATCCCCAACACAACACAAAGAGGAGACATCTAAGTTGTGGAAGGAACCACTGGTGGTGTGGGGAACCGCGTTTCAGGCACAGGGAACAGCCGTGCAAAGGCCCTGAGGCAGGAGAGTGCCTGGTGTGACTGAGGGTCAGCAATGGGGACCACGTGGCTGGGCCCCTGACGGACTCGGGCTCTCATTCAGAGTAAGAGGGAAGCCAGGAGGGTTCCAAGTCAAGGACAGATGTGATCTGACTTTCGCTTTAACTTTTGACGATGAGATGCTTCTAGATTCACATGCAGTCATAAGAAACAATATCCGGAGAGCCTGCGCACCCTCGGCTCAGTTTCCCCAAAGGTAACATCTTACAAAACCAGAGCCAAGGTCACAGGAAGGAACTAGCAGGACAACTTGCCTCTATTGTGCACGCTTCCCCAGTGGGACCTGGACTTGCACGGGCGTGTGCATTCTGTTCTCCAGAGTGTTATCGCCAGCATCGGCTCCTACAAACACCTCCACCACAGGGACAGGCAGCAGTCCCACCCTCAGCATCCCCCGGGACGCCCCCTGATAAGCACACCCCCCTCCCTCCTGCCCCAGACACCCAGCCCCGCCAGCCGCTGATCTGTTCTCCATTTCTACGTTCTGCCATTCCAGGCATGTTATGTAAACGCAATCACACAGTCTGTAACCCTTTGGGACTGTTCCCGCTCAGCATAGCTCCCTGGAGGTTCACCAGGTTGGCAGGCATTTTGGTGGTTTGTTCTTTTTTATTATGGAAGTCATCATGCACGGCGTGGCCATCCCTCGTCTTGGGGGCCTGTTGCCTGGTTTCAGTAGAGAGAAGCCGGTTCCCTGCAGGTTGAGGGGCTTCTTCTGTCCCATCCCAGGCTCCTGTCCCACCACGGCCCCGCCCCTCCTCCCGTCTTCAGAATCTGTGCCTGGTTTACCTGCCAGCTCCCTGTCCAGGGCCTGCCCCCTCCATCTGGGAACCAGCACCCTGCTCATCAGGTATGATGTGCCCCTACACCACCCCACACAGCCTCTTTAGATGTCCCAAACTGGGGAGGTCAGGGGGCCTGTCAACCCAAGGCTTCTGGAGCGCTCCTGGTTCAGATGCGGATCAGAGATGTTTAGCAACCTGCCAAACGCCACACAACTGGAAAACGGGCTGACGCCCACCCTGGCGTGCTTCAGTTGCATCAGAGATGGGTTCCGAGGACAGGGTGAGAGAGCAGGGTGGTGCGAGGGCTACCCTGGACTCTGGGGGCTCAGCTCGACCCCGTGCCTCCACCGAGGGGGCCTTGGCAGCTGCAGGTAAACGAGACACAATCCCTGTGGAGGGAACTGTGCTGTCTCACCCGGGCAGTCAGTTTATCAAGCGCTGACAGTGCATTAGCTAAGTGATCACTAGACTATTAATTTTTTTCCCCAGCCCTTGCCAGGGGTATTACAGTGAAAAATGGCAGCTTAACCGCAGGGAAATTCTTCAGGGTGACAAAAATAAAAATAGCTCTAATTGAAGTTGATAGAAATTATACCCTTTAAAAACACACGTCGGGGTGCACTGGCTGTATTGTAAATTAACACGGGGGCAGGGCTTCTGACACAAGACGATGGCGACACAGTGACAGCCACAGCAAACAGCCTCCCATCTTCCGGGCCGCGGCTCAGCAGCCTTGGGGGTCGGCCGGCGCCCGGGTGGGGGGTCGGGTGGGGGCTGGCAGTTGTGGCCTCGCTCGCAACCCAGCCCCTGCCGAGGGGCAGCTGGCAGGATGCGGCCAGGGCCACTTCGGGGAGCCCTGGGTGTCCTGGGGTGCTGCAGGCCCTCCTGGGAGCAGAGGGGGCCAAGCCCTCAGCAAGCCAGGCTGGCGCTCCAGCACCACGGCCACCGCGGGGCCCGGCTTGCAACGCTGGAGGCCAGTGTGAAACTCACCCATGAGTACGTGTTCATCATGGAGGCCCCAGCCCATCAGACGGAGCCTGTATGCTCTGGTCTCGGCGGTGAAGCGTCCCCCGGCAGCCAAGGGGCTTCAGTGCAGCGCATGAAAGAATGATAAATATAATGGCGATAAAATACTAATAATCACAGGCGGAGCATCTGCTCGGCGGAGCACACTGTTTCAAGTACTTTCCACATGTTTTAATTCACTTAATCCTCGACACAACCGGTGAGGCAAACACGGTCATTACCATCATCACGTTCCAGACGAGGAAGCGCGTCTGGAGGCCCGGACAGGCTGTGTAGCCCGCCTGCAGGGACAGTCAGTCACTCGGCCCCCTCTAGGCTGGCCTCCGAAGCCCCCTGCCCAGGGCCCCTGAGCCCAGCAGAGGACGGGCCCCCGGCCAGCAGGTCTCCGGAGGAGCCGCCCTCAGAACATGGCACGGGCAGCGGCGTCAGCGCGGGCCCTCCCTGCACACGCACGAAACAGGAAAACCAGACTCCATATCACGCCTGCTTACTCGGCTTTCTCCTTCGTGGTCTATCACTCTGGCTTCCAGTTAAGAATGTTTCCGGTCGTCTGAAATAGACAGGATAGCTCATTCTCAAAGCTTGGCCTCTAAGGGTCTAGCACTCTTCCTTTCCTACAGAGATGAGCAGCTGCAGAACAGCGAGCAGCACTTGCCCTGTTGGAGGTTTACAGGCATCACGAGCTGACTTCTGTGGACAGAACGTGCAAGAACAAAGGATTCCAACACCCAGAGGTTTGCAGCAACAAGCCACGCCCTTCCCTCATCTCGACTTTACTTATTCACTTATTCTACTCTCATTTATTTTTTTTGCCACACCGAGTGGCATGCAGGGTCCCAGCTCCCTGACTAGGGCTGGAACGCATACAGCCTGCAGTGAAAGCCAAGTCTGAACCACTGAACTGCTGGGGAATGTCCCACTTTGACTCGACAAGGACTTTGCTGAGACCCTTCGGGGAATTTGGGGTTTGCAGGGCGTGAGCCACCTGTCTCCTTGTACGGCCCTGCAATAAACCTTTTTCTGCTCCAAACTCGGATGGTTCGGTATTGTTTGATCTCACTTGTGTGCCGCACACAAAAACCCGCGTGTGGTGACACACACTTATTTTCACACGGCTTGTGCAATTTACTTCTATTTTGGCTTCACCTTTACTGAGGTTGAGAATTCACTTAAGCCTCCTATAGTTTCCAACAACTTAAAACTGTGCTGGGTATTATGCATTGGTCGGGGGTCAGGGAGGGGGGCGGTAAAGAGAAAAACAGACTTAACAATTAATTTTGGAATACTTATCGGGCCCTTGCCCCAGTAAATGCCAGGCACTGTTCTAGGCACTGGAGATTCATAGCACAATGAGGAAAGTTCCAGGCCTCTTGCTGCTGACGTTTGAAAAGGTTGGAAGAAATAATTACAGAGCCACTCATTCCAGGTCCACAGGCAAAGACAGAAGCCACCAAAAATGAAAATCTAAACACCATCTTATGATGGAAAGACACAAGTCAAAAATCTAAGAATCTGACCTGCAAAGGATTCTAAGCTTATTCTTTTAAAAAGAATAAAGGGAAAGATTAGAAGGAATCTCTCATTTTCTCTCTCTCTCTCCCTGAGTGTGTGTGTCTACACACACACACACCATTTCCAGGGAGAGAAATCTAATAATGGGAGAAACCTTGAGAAGAGCGATTTTCGTGGCTTTGCACTGCTGTCTTCCCTGAAAAGATCTGGAGGGAATAATTGACTGGAGTGAGTCCTGATTGAGGTGGAAAAGGGGAAAAGTAAACGTGGGAAATGCAGACAGGAGTTTCCAGAAAGGGCATCGCACACGGGCAAGTCCTGCGGGGCCGGGTCAGCTCTGCCCACAGTTGGTCCAGAGAAATCTCGGGAGACATGGGAGCAGACCCCGGCCGGCACAGACATGCATGCCTCTCTCCCAGGAGATAACGAAGCCCCAGGATGGAAGTGATAGGACTGCTGGCCTGGCATCACACCCAGGTCGACCCCAGAACACATCGTCGGGTGGGGGCAGGGAGTGACTCCGCAACCACGGTGAAGAGCACTGGAGGACTCCGGGCTCCTGGCCGGTCTGCAGGAAGGGACGTGACTTCCGAGCCGGGAGAGGAAGCGGCTGCAAGCGACCTCTGTGACCCCGCACGACGTTCACTCTGGCCACAGCAGCCACCTGGGTTAGCCCCAGTCACCTGGGGGCACAGGCATCCCCGTGCTGACCTCCCGGGGCCCCTGCCTGAAGGATAAGAGTGGGATGCCAGTGGGAAGAGCTGTGACCCAGCCCACCACATGCCTGGCCGCACTCTGCACGTCACCTTATTTCATTCTTAAGCCGCCATATCAGTAACAATCGACAGTAGCCTCCACCTATTAAAGCTTGCCTAGAGGGCGGTAACTCCTTCCCTATGGGCTGTGTGGCCCAGGGAAGTTACTAAACCTCTCTGGGTCCCAGCTTCCTCACCTGTAAAATGGTCATAATGACAGTACCAGCTTCATAAGAAAGGAAAAAAAAAGACACAGGTACTCAGAACGCCACCTGGCCCTCAGGAGCTGCTCAGGAAAGCCCGGATGATTTTATTTTCCTTGAGATAACTACTTAATGTCATTTGACTTAGGTACCAAGCACTGTTCAAACACGATGCATCTTGACTGGCTTGATCCTCCTAACACGCCCATGCGGCAGGTTCTACTGTATCACATGCCCACTTTATGGATGAGGAGACCAAGGCACAGAGCTGGTAAGTCAGCTGCCCCAGGTCACACAGCACCAGCTCTGCACCCAGATGCTGTCACGCTTGCCATCATCCTGGTCTCTACCATTAACCTTCTCACAACACCATCCCCCAGAACACCCCGGGAAGTTCAGAGGGTGCTCAGGGACCCCCACAGTACAAATGACATTAAGCAATTTCATACAAACAGCTGGTTAGAGGTAAGGCAAGAAGATGAAGGCAAGTCTGGAGACGCAGAGGGGTGAAGATCATAGTGTGACGATCAGGAGAAAAAAGCCAGCGTAAGATGGGCTGGGGTGCGGGGGTGAGGGTGCGTCACCCCTTCTGTGGGAGGCAAAGGGCCCTGACTCCCAGGACAGGGGAAGGACGGGGAGCCTGGGAGCGGGAGGCTCCGGGAACAGGAGGGGCCCTTCCTCAGTTCCGCACCCGCTTTCCAGATCTTTATTTTGATGCTGCGTTCCTTTTGATCATCATGAAAAAGGAAAACCACCACTGGCACCTCGCGAGCGGAGGGGCTGGCGTGATCGGGAAGGGCTGGGAAGGCGCACAGTAGCCGGCTTTGTTTGAGTAATCTCTGTCTCACTGCAGAGATGAATGGGAGCTTGGGGAAGTTTCCAGCACCCTCAAATCTCCGAGGGGAGAGGAACCTGAAATGCCATCCGCCTCCTGCTTCTCAAACTCGGGATATGTCCCACATAAGAGCAATTTTTTAAAAAAAGGGAATGGAATAGGAAAAAAAAATATTGGCATGCACCATATGTAGTAAAAATACCATTTTGTGAAACAGGTTTCAGGCACTGATGTATGTCAGCGTCACCTGGAACCTGGGCACCGAGGACCCCCACACCTTGTATGTAGAGCCCACCCTTCTTCTGGCCCTGCCCCCAGGAGGCTCCACGGGCCACACCCCGCCGCCACTCTGCCCTCAGACCCTGCCCCCTGTTCCGGGACCCTGGGGTCCCTGCTTGCGTGCCCGAGTCCATGCTCAGAGCTGTGCAGGCCTCCCTCCAGTGCACCTGCTGAGACGACCACCCCGTGAGAGAGCCCCCCGGAAGGGCCATCAAAGGGCAGCAGGACTGGAACTTGGGCCAGCAGGCTGGGTGTCCACTTGTGGGAGCCTTGTGTCCTGCGGGCCACAGTGCTGGACAAAAGACGGGACGGGCATGAGTCTCTGCCCACTGTCCCCAACCCCCAGGTGCTGGAGGCAGACCTGGCGCGTGTGCATGCATGTGTACACGTGTGGGCGTGCAGGCAGAGGCATGCATGTCTGTGTGCGTGCCTGAGTGTGCACGCACATGCCTGTGTCCATGCGGGCATGTATGTGTGCACACGTGTACGTGCATGCACCACTAAACACGCACATACACATGAACTGCACTGTGTACACATGCAGGCGTGCGCGCACACACGTGTGCATATATGTATGTGTGTACATGTGAACCAAATGTGTGGCTCTGGCGTGGGGTTGCGTGCGCCCATGTACCTGGTATGTGAGCATGTGGTGTGCTCCTCTGCACACGTGTGGGCGTGTGTGGGAGTGCACATGTAATGCACTGTCCGCGTTCAGCAGAGCACAGTCCAGCAGCTGGAGGGGGCCGCCTGGTCCACCCCGATTCACCAAGGGGGTGGGCACACTGACCCCGCGCCACACGTCTGTCCTCGCTGGGGGACTCCCTTACCACTGGCACCTTGGACATTCCGTCTTTGAAGTCAGACACTCCATCTGGAAGTGCCCTGAGCGAACCCTTGTCAACCTCCCAGCTAGAGAGCCAGGCTTCGTAAACTGGTTGAATGAGAACGTGAAGAAACACAGGCTCAAAACCCAGCGGTCCAGCCCCAGGCACCACGGAGTCCCACAGAGTGGGATAGAGGTTCATGGACGACCCCAAACACCCCAGTGGCTCACCAAGGCCCAAGGCACAGCCCAGAGGCTTCTAGAAGGACCCCAGGCCACACACGAGTCAGGAGCAGTCCCAGTGCCCCATTCTGACACAGCCCTGAGACACTGGGGTCCCAGGAAGACCTCGGTCTTGCCTTGTCCAGGCTGTGAGCCCCACCCTGGCCGTCCTCCCAGTGCCGCCTAGTGGGGGGCGAGGCCAGCCCCAGAATCCCTCCACGCTGGCTGCTGACGGGAGCCCTGAGGGCAGTGGAGAACTCCACCCAAGCACTCCCTGGCCGTGGGGGTGGAAGGAAGTGCCTACCGGAGCCCAGTGCAGGCTGAGGCTCACACTCAGCCTCTGTCTTCCATGGGCCTTGGGGTTTCCGACCCTAAGCTGGGGGTGGTCCTTTCTCCCCTTCCTCCCCGTCTCTGTGAGAGCTGTCATTACTTCAGAACAGACAGATACCCGGCGGCGGGGGGCTCCACACGTCCCTAAGGGGGGACCCGTCCACTGGAGAGGGTGCCGCCTGAAAGTTGAGCTTTTAAACTTCACACTCAGATTATTTAGGATGCCTGGTGGGGCTGATGGAGAAGAAGACAAACTAATAGCCCCAGAGCCTTCCCTTGACTCTGTAGCTCACTAAGAGGGGGGCCTGAGGATGGAGAAGCCACCCTTGGAAACCAGGCCTGGCCAGCAGGGGGAGGCTCCCGGGTGTCCTGGAACAGAGTGTGCGAGCAGCTCTGGACAGTATGAAGCAGGGGACGCGCTGCCCAGGGGCTGCCTTCTCGTGCAGCTGCGAGGTCACCCCCCTGACGAGCAGGGCCCTGGGTGAGCATCTGGAGCAAGTGTGGGGACCAGAGGGACTTCACCTTGCTCTGTTCACCCCGCAGGCTGCATCTCACACCGGCCTCCTGAGTGAAGGGCAAATATACCCACTCTACAGACGGGGAAGTTGAGGCTGGAGAGTAAGGTGGCTTCCAAGGTCTCCTGGCTCCAGGTGGGGGCAGAGGAGCCAGGTACCCCCCTGGGGCTCATGGCTCCCTGTCCCTGGTGACACATCCCCCCTCTCAAAAAAAAAAACAGGCACCACAGCATCTTCAGGAGCATGGTCTGCACGGGAGCCGCCCCTGGAGAGGCCCTGCTTGGTGTGCTCAGCCAGCCCACGGCTGCCAAGGTGCCAACTCACTGGCTCCCTGCTAATTACTCATTTTTGCAGATCAAAGGCCTTGTTTATTAAAAAAGTGGATTGAACTTGTCTGCTTCCCTCCCTCAGAAACAAAGCTAAGACAGCCTGGCCTCCGCCTACGAGCCCTCCCTCTGCCCACCCGGGCTTTTGCAGAGCGAGTCCCTGTCAATGCCGCCTGCGCCTCGGTGGGCTTGGGGCCCCCTGGAAGGCCCATCAGCTCGGGGCAGGGACTCCCCAGCACCCGGTGCCTGGGAGTTAAGGGCTCCTACCTGAGGGGCCCACCCCACCCCACTCCACCCCACCCCACTCCACCCCACCCCACACCCCTGCCCATCGAAGCTCACCCTCCAGCTCAGCCTCCTGGGATGAGCAGGACTCGGAGGAGCAGAGACAGGAGGAAGGGACTCCCAGGGAGAGAGGCTGAGAAGAGGGGTCGTGCTCACAGGCAGAGACCCACCCAGCCAGGGGTAGGGGAGGCAGTGACGGGACGAGAATAGAGACTAGCCTTTCAGGAGGGGCTGAAGGCAGCAGGGCAGTGACCCCTGCAGCCCCCAGGCAGCTCCGCCCAGGCTCCCAGGAGAGGATGGGCGGGGTAGTGGAGGGGAGGCATGCCAAGAGCTCTGGCTTCTGAACCCAACAGAGCCGCTGAGAATCCTCCTGTGAGACCTGCGGCAAGTCTCTCCACCTCTTGGGCCTCTGCTGCCCCATCTGGAAAGTGGGGCCAAGGGTCGCCCTTGTTTTGCAGAGATGCTGGAGGATTCTGTGAGTTAGGTACAAAGTACACAGCTTCCCAGGTGGCGCAGTAGTAAAGAATCCGCCTGCCCATACAGGAGCCGCAGGAGATTTGGGTTCCATCCCTGGGTTGGGAAGATCCCCTGGAGAATGGAATGGCAACCCACTCCAGTATTCTTGCTGGAGAATCCTGTGGACAGAGGAGCCTGGCAGGCTACAGTCTGTGGGGTCACAGAGGGTCAGACCTGACTAAGTGAGCACATGGCGTGTACTCATCACACGCGCAGGCTAGCTTTAACATTATTTGGAAGTTGGAGAAGGAGTTACACACGCGGGTCCATAAACCCGAGTGTGGGCACACAGACCCAGGCGTGCACAGAGCAGCAGCCCCATCTCGCGGCCCGTGGAAACGCGACCCCAGAAGACGGCGTGCGGCGGGCTTGCGCTTTCCCATCTCTAGGTCAGTGTCCCGTCTGCCACCTGCCCCACCAGCCGGATGTGACTGAGAGTCTGGATCTCCCCCCGACCGGGTCCACGAGTCCAGGAAAGGGGTTGTAGTGGTCCTCGCCCGACCCCCAGGACCCGGAGCAGAGCAGCTGAGAGACTGCAGAGGCAGCCAAACTGGTCCAGCCTTGAGGCTCCATGTCAAGGCAGGAGGCACCCGGGGGGCACGCAGGAGTCACCGTAAAGGTGACTCAAGTGGCCACACCCCTTTCATCCAGAGGTCCCAGGGCCTGACACACACACTCATTAAACCCCAGGTGTCTACCTGACAGGGAGACCCCGAGTCCGTACTTTCCGTGCCTCACAACCTCGAGAGGTGCAAACACCAGAGGCCTGTCCTTGTTTTCTGCGAGAGAAGCCTGAGCTCAGAAAGGTTAGGTGCTCGGTCAAAGGTCACACAGCAGGCTGGGAACTTGGTCTCTCTGACTGCCATCTGGTTGGCTGGCTTGACCCCTGCTCTGCAGCCAGGCTGGGAAATGTGAGTGGTTGACGGCTCCCTTGTGCCCTGGGCGATCCAACTCCCTGCTCTGGCTCAGACTCCCTAAGGGCCTGATCCCAGCAAGGGAAGGGGTGGCCCCGGGCCCCCAGGGCTCACACACTGCCGCTGAGACTTGCCAAAGAGGGGCAGGAGGAATCTGAGAAATAGTACAGAATTCGGGACCAGGCATATGTACCTTACGAACGTTTTAAATAATGAAACATCTCAAACATAGAAAATAATGTAGCAAGCACATAGGCGCCCACCTCTTGCCCACATGTAACCCCTCTCCAGTCCAGCAGAGATGGACGCCACTGTGCAGCCAGCATCCCTGCCTGAGAGCTTTGAGAGCCCTGCCCGGGGCCTGCCCGTCAGCAGTGCTGGCCAGGCCTCCCTCAAGGACTGGAGGGGAGGGACCTCCCGAGCAGGGTGCTGGCCACTCGACAGAGGCATCGGCAACAGTGACCACAAACTCAGTCCTTCCAACATCACCACTTCATTCTCTTATAGTCTGAGGGCGGACATCCGACATGGTCTTCTGGGGCTGAAATCAGGTGTGGGCGGCCTGGCTCCTCCGGGGAGACTCCAGGGGAGGATCCGTCTTCTCGCAGGGCATGGTTTCCACCTGCGCCTGCATCCTTGGCTCGGGGCCCCTTCCTGACGTCACCCCAACTCTGCCTTCTGCCATCACAGGTCCTACTTTCCTTCCCAGTGAAATCCTCCCCCACCGCCTCTTACGAGGACCCCACGGTGACACTGGTCCCAGCTGGATAACCCAGGATCCCCACTGCCAGGTCCTTAACTGAATCACACCCAGGACGCCCCTTATGCCCTGTCAGATCACATACACAGGGCTCTGTGGATGGGAGCATGCCATCGTGGGGCTGTCGTCCAGCCTGGCACAGCAGGCATTTGATGAAAAGAAAGGCCTGGGACTTCCCTGGTCCAGTGGTTAGAACTCCATGCTCCCCCTGCAGGGGGCAGAGTCTGACCTCGATCAGGGAACCAGGATCCTGTATGCCCCACAGTGTGGCCAAAAACACCAAGCCACCCCCCCAAAAAACCCCCCAAATCCCCAAATGTGGCTTTGCCCCTGTTATTTCCCACCCCTCACTGTCACAGGAAGAACAGGCGGACTCCCAGGAGACAGCAGAGCTCCAGTAGGTGGGGGGCAAAAGCGAAGGAATGAAAGCTTGGGGTCCCAGGGGCCAGGCTTGGGCTCCTGAGTGAAGCCCCTTGGAGAAAGGGGTCTGGCACCTGCGTTTTGAGCCCACGATGGACAGCGGCATCTGTCCCCCTTCCCGGGGAAGGATGCTATGCCCTGGGTCCTGCCCACACACCACCCAGCCTCCCCTCCCCCAGCCCTTCTTCCCAGGCAGCCCCGAGTTACAGTTTTAATGAGTTCCTTGCCCTCTAATTAGCAGGTGCGGCTTTGAAAGGAAGCGCCTGGTGTTTACCTTGCAAGGAGCCTTTAATAACCAAACCCAAGGAATCGCGGGCTGGCTCCCGCCTAATCCCCATCTGAACGGCAAGCTTAATGAGCCTTGGCACCAGTGAACCGGGGCCTGCCCTCTCCCAGGCGCCCCACACCGCCCCTGGGGCTCCTTACGGAGCGGCTTCTGCCCTGTTGAGAGATGCCCCGGCAGCCCAGGTGGACTGAGGCCCAGGGGCCAGCTCGTGCCCGGACTGGGCAGCCCTGCCCACGGGCCGCTCTGTGTCCCCAGGCCAGGGGGCCCCTGCCTCAGCACCGACCAGGAGCCCAGGCTGAGGCCCGACCCGTGCAGTGGTGACACCTTGACCCCAACCCTATTGTCATCCTGTGTCATCCGTGGGCCCTGGGGAGGCCCAGGGGAGCTGAGACCCGCATTCCCAGGGACCTGGGCAGACACCTCCTGCATTAATCTCACTCACTGGCCCTGGAGGCCGGCAGGATTGACCTCCACTTAACAGATGAGCAAACCATGGTGCAGAACAGCCTTTGCTGGCAACCAAAGGGACACGCTGGGACTTCAACTAGGGTTGGTCTGATTCTGGCGGCAGCTCTTTCCAGGGATCCAGGGAGCTGGGTGGGGGCGGGGAGCAGGGGCAGAGGGCAGGGTTCAAGTGTTAAAACAGCGGTGCCGCCGGAGCCTCTGGCCCCCATGAGGGGCTCGGACGACGAGACCCCTCCGCCCGGCTTAGGCCATCGCCGAATGCCTGTCCCATGCGGAGGTCAGGATCCTGGAGGCCCAGCGTCTCCTCTGTGCAGCTGGGGGCAGGGGCGGGGGTGGGCAGCAGGGGACAGTCTCCCTGGTGCCCATCCATCCGGTCAGATCAGCAGCAGGAGGCCTGGGACAGGGCTGGATCCCCAGAAGGAACAGGCAGCTGTGCGCCTAGAGGGGCAGCCTCGAAAATCACAGGAGAGGTGGGCGGGGCCCACGGGATCCCCGGGGTAGGGTGGGGAGCCCCATCGCCTCTCTCTGGTCCCCTCCCCAACGCACACCCTGCAGGGCCCAGAAAGGGCCCCCGCCACCCCGCTCTCTGAGCAAGAATATTCTAGAACATGGGGGTTTTTGTTTAGTTTTCCTAAAGTGAATGGACGTGCCTTGGGGTTGCTGGAAGAAGGCGGAGGCGCCTCCCACCCCATTCCGTGCGGTGGTTACCTCCTCCCTTGCCTCTGAATAGCCTGCCGTCTGCCGGGAGCTTGAAAGGCGTTTGGAGTGTTTGGGCGGGAGAGGAGAGGCCTCCGCAGGCCTCCTTTGTGGGGAAAGGGCCCCCGCTGGGCCTTTATCCGGCTCTTCCCCGGAGCGGGTGGGGGTGCTCAGGAAGCCAGCCCTCCAGGCCTCCTGTCCCCTCTGGGGTGGGGTAGGGCCCAGGAGGCCAGCATCCCCAGGCCTTTCCACTCCTGTAGGGCTGGGGCTGGGCTGGGAAGAGGAGGCGCCGCTGAGCCCCCGTCCCCGGCCTGGCAGGCGTGGGTCAGGCATGGGCAGCCGGTCAAGCAGTGACTGGGCGCTCACTGTAAGGTCCGCAGGGGAGAGAGACACCGGAGGCCGAACGGCCCTCTAGGCCCTGGCCTGGGGGTCAGGGGAGGCAGCTGGCCAGGAATCCGATGGGGGGGGGCACGGCGGGGGGTGCGGTGACAAAGGTGACGCGGCCCCTCCTCCCCAGCAGGGGAAGCCTGTGGCCTTGCGCTTCTTCCGCTTCACTCTCTCAGAGCCTCTGCTTTCCCATCTGTGAAGGCAGGTGTGCGGTTGAGCCCAGTGACCTGCACGAACCCGGCTAGCCCTGACCCTTCATGTCGCAAGAACAGGTTCTGTTTTCCAAAAGGGCTACAGTGGTCCTCCCCACCCCACAGCTCTTCCAGAACCTTCCAGCTCTGCTCCCTTCCCTTGGACTGGATGGGCAGGGGCCTGGGGACATCTGCCACTGATGGAGTCTGGTGGGGGTGGTGCCCGGTGACCGGGTGTGTGGGGGTTGCCCGGCAAGGGTGCTGGGGCTCCTGCCGGGCTCTCTCCCCCGGGCGCTTGGTGCTGGGGTGCAACTAGGGTGCTGAGCAGAGCCCAAACCACGTGGGGAACCAACACCAACTCCAACACCTGCCCTGGGGGTAGGGGTGGAGGAAGAAACCAGTCCTCCCCATCAGACATCATCCAAACTGTAGATCTGTGAGCATCAGCAACCTGGGGGTTCTTTTCTGCTCTGAGCTTGGGAGCTGTTGGTCACACAGCAACAGATGACTATTGGGAGAAGCCTCTCCAGGCAGGGGCTGAAGCCCCTCCGCCTCCTGACTGGGACCCCATAGCAGTTAGTACGTACCAGGCCCCCACAAAGTCTTGACAATCAGCTCTAAAACATGAGATAAATCTAGATGGTAAGGACTTTCCAAGGGCCAGGCAGGCACTGTTCTAAGCATCAGACTCATTTCATCCTAACAGCATTCATTTGCATGTTACACAGGAGGAAATCAAAGCACAGAGAGATTAAGGAACTCTTCTGAGGTCACACAGCCAGGAAGTGGTAAAGCTGGGATTCAAACTGGACCAGAGGTTCCAGAGTCCTCCCCACTAACCTTTCGGTTTTACTGCCCCTTCCCACGGGTTGTGATGGTCCTGAAAAAACCAGGAGGGACCTGATTCCAAACACTGCGTCTTTTCCAATGAAATGAAGTTAAGTACAAACTCTCAAGCCACTTTTCTGTCCTTGTAAATTTTTTCATGCGAAAATATTTAAAAATCAATTTAAAAAATATGCTTTATCCGATCACAGGGCTTCCCAGGTGGTGGCTCAGTGGTAAAGAATACTCTTGCCTGGAAAATCCCATGGACGGAGGAGCCTGGTGGGCTGCAGTCCATGAGGTCACCAAGAGTCGGACACGACTGAGCGATTTCACTTTCACTTTTCACTTTCATGCATTGGAGAAGGAAATGGCAGCCCACTCCAGTGTTCTTGCCTGGAGAATCCCATGTACGGAGGAGCCTGGCAGGCTATAGTCCACGGGGTTGAAGAGTCAGACACACCTGGAGCAACTTAGCATGCATGTACGCATCAGATCCTAGGACCCAGGTTTTTCTTGAATAGCATGATTGTGATAGAGTGACCTCTCAGGAGGGGCAATAATAAGGCCCCAGGGGATGCAAAGAAATACAATGTGCAGCCCAGGCCTAAAGCATGCTCTGGCTACTAAGCCTTCTTGAAAAACAGAGATGTAATTCACGTACCGTGCAAGGCACCATTCAAAGCGCACAACCCAGCGGCTGCTAGCATGCTCATACATCAGCACTACTTCATCCAGGACAGTGCCGCCACCCCAAACAAAACCTCGTCTCCTCCAGAGTCATCTTCCCCTCCCTCCCTGCTCATCGCCCCCCACAGCTCCCAGACACTCATCTGCTTTCTGGCTCTGCGATGTCTCTCTCCTGGACATTTCACTCAATGACGTCGTGCAACGCGCAGCCTTTTGTGTCTGGCTGCGAGTTTTCAAGGTTTCTCATCTGTGTGATAGGGCAAATCAGCACTTTGTTCCTTTTGAGAGTTAAATAGTATTCCATTGTCTAGATGGACCACGTTTTTGTTTATCCACTCGCTGGTGGAGGGGCATTTGGCTTGTTTCCGCTTTTTGTTTATTGTGCCTGCTGCTGCTACGAGCATTTGCGACAAGTGTGTGTTGTGGATGTGTGTTTTCAGTTTGTGTGGGAGTGGGCCTGCAGGGCTGTGCTGTGACTCGGGGTCTGAGGAGCCCCCAAACTGCCTCCCTACCAGTGACTCATCTCACACTCCCGCCAGCCGTGGTCAAGGGTTCCGATCTCCCCGCACCCCACTGTCTCATGGAGGTTGAGTTTTCATGCAAAAAAGAGATCGGGGGACACAGGCAGTTCACAGAATATTCTCCTGGGCTCAGGACAGATTCGGGGTGAAGGCATTACTGGACATGGGAGCTGTGGGCCCAAAGCCAAGGAACCAGCCTCACTGTGTCAACGGACCTCATAATGCAAACGAGAGGCAAGCGTGTGACAGACACACAGGCCCACATCACTGGTGGGGCCCAGCACGAAATGAAAACAGGGAGAGGGGTTTTTAATCAACAGTGATTAAGAACGTCAAGATGGCAACCACGTTAAACTGGGTGGGGGGGCCCTGGACATGTGGTTGGCCCACTTGGGCAAGGGCTCCCCTCCAGGCGTCTGCCCTCGGCTCAGCCTGGCAGGACCTGGGGTAAGCGTGGACCCACAGGGCAGTGCCTCTGGGAGCTCTGGCAGGTGCTACTCACAAAGGCCCGGGAACTGCCCCCTCCATCCATTACAGGTCTCATGTACACACCCCTGCTCTCCACAAGGGGCCATCCCGTCTCCAAGCACCACCCTCCCTCCCCGACTCCCTGCCTCTAGAAAGTTCTCCTCTTCCAGAATGGGCTCAATTTGAGAGCCTCCTAGGAATTTCACTTGCATAGCTCTGGCTGATCAGTGCCCCGGGTCCCCAACCTTTCAACCTTTCTAAGGGCCACTGAGGCAAGGGGTCTCATACTGTGTGGTCACTACCCACCCACAGAAGGTTCCAGCAAATGCTGAGCCTCTGGCACCAAACACTCTCCTGGGACATCTCTGGCTCAGAGATGGCTCAGAAATGCCCGTGGGCGCACGTGAGCCCATGTGTGGTATGGAGACTGCGGCCTTGGGGCCCAGGCCTACCTGAAATGGGCTTTCAGGCCACCTCCCAAGGTCTGTCTCCCTCAGGAGCCGCAAATGCTCAGACACAATAGGCCACAGTGCCTGGGGCGATTCGGGGGGCTGGAGGCCACAGAACAGTGTGACCTTGGCCCTAGACCAGGGCCCCACTGGACCCCGGGGCCATCAGAGCCTTGACCTCCTCGAGGGTAACCTGGAGATGGCAGCCCTTGCCAGCAGAGCCGTCCCGGCCGGAGCCCTGTCCTCAGGATCCAGACCAGCAGACCCCACGGGTGGCAGCGGCTGGCACAGCAGCAGGATAAACAGCCCCTGGTCAGCACACGCAGCAAACTCACCTCTGATTAGGTTTATGTGTTTATTTTTCTGTGCAATAGGGTGTGGAAATGCAAACAGTGTGGCCAGTTACAGTGTTTCCAGAAGGCTCCGGGAGTTCTCTCGGCTCTGGGTGGGCTGCCCCCACCTGCCCCCACACCCCCGGCTTTCAGGACGCTGACCCACCCATCAGGTGCTATCAGAGCAGGACTGGCCGCCAGGGATGGCAGAGGACGCGCTGTTTCTTGGAACATGCGTCATGTGACTCTGGCGGCCAGCGATGTTGAACTTGGAAAGTGACCTGGTGCTCTGTCTGAATGGTGTGGGGCTGGGTGTAGAGACCCAGGCACCTCCCATGAAAGCCCAGGGCCGGCCCAGAGCAACGGGTCCCGCAGCTGCCTGGAGAGGGAGCAGGGGCGGTCAGGGCTGGGATGGGGACACCACCCTGGGTCAGAGAGCAGATTCTGGGGCTCGCTCTACCCCAAAGGGCTCAGCAGCCTGGCCTCCGCCTGGGCCTTGCATCCTCATCTGGACAGGGGCTGTCAGTCTAGCCTGGAAGCTCGATCGGCTGCAGGCCGCAGGGTTCTCCCCATTCTCCTTTTAAATAAGGAGTAAGTAAAACAGGTGACAGCAGAACAGCCCAGGCTTGGCGGGACAGGGGGGAGCGCACGGACCCTTTGTCACCCCCGCCTTTCTTCTCCATCCTGAGGCCTCTGCGGCCCCACCGCTGAACACACCATTATCTTAAGGACACCATGGTATCCTTAAAACCAATGAGCACTCAGGCCACAGACTGGCTGAGCACCTACTATGTGACACGAACTATTCAAGGGGCAAGGGACCCAGCTGTGAACAAGAGAGACGAGGCCCCTCGTCTTCCAGGCTCCTGGAGGCAGTGAGACAAAAAACCAAAACGTGTAATATGCAGAGGGTGAGTGGAATGAAGGGAACCAGAACCCCAGGAGGAGGACTGAGGATGAAGGAGGCCCTCGTGGGGGGACCCACAGGGAAGCGAGGTGGGGAACTCTCTGCGTCTCCAGGTGGGAGGGGGGCAGGTGCAAAGGCCCTGAGGCACAAGCTCCTGCGGGGCTTTGGAGGCAGAGCAGGAAGGCCTGCGTGGCGGAGGCGGCCAAGGAGAGTGGGAAGAAAGGAGGTGGGAGAGCTGGCTAAGGGGTCAGATCCCACCCTGGCTGGCCAAGCGCACAGCACCGATTCACATCCTCCAGGAACCTCAGGACCACACCACATCTGCAGATACAGCCTTTGCACACACATGTGAGTTAATGTGAGGTCATGTTGCACCGGGGCAGGCCTAAAATCCAGAAAAAGTCTTTTTATAAAAAGAGGAGAGGACACTGACACAGAGGGGAAAGCCAGGGAGAAGCTGGAGAGATTTGGCCACAGGTGAAGGAACTCTGGGAACCCCTGGAGCCCTCAGTGGGGACCCCGGCCATGCCCACATCTTCATTTTGGGCTTCCGGCTTCTGGACCGTGAGAGAACGCAATCCCGTTGCTCAGGCCCCCAGTGTGTGGTCACGTGGCATGGCAGCCCCCAGACACCAAACACCCAGGGCGGGACTTTGGTTTAATTTGGGGTGAGATGGGGGTCAACACGGACATGGAAGGGGAGCATGGCATGAACTGCCTGGCATTTAGAAGGCTGAGGTGACATCACATGGTCCCCTGTACCAGGCTCCTAGCCTCAGAGGAAGCTAACAGGCCCAGCATTCTGGGGAAGAGAAAGAAAAACCTCGCGTGGCCCATGGTCACCTGAGCAGAAGGGTGGGCAGGGCCCTGCCTTCCAGAGGCCTGCACAATAAAATGGACTCACCGGCCCCACTTGGTTCTCCCCGTTGCCTTATTTAAAGATTCCCAGACAGAGTTTCCCCTCTGAAAAGCTAGAACCTTTCATTATGCATCTGAGAACCTGTAATTTTTTTTTTTAAGAGAACACAGCCCCGAAGGAGAAGTGAGTCAGCCGGGTCTGTCAGCCACACGGTCTGCCAGCCGTGGGCCCCAGGACGAGGTGATGGAGCCGGGGACGCAGAGGGGAGGCCACCCGCTGTCCTCGTGCCTGCCAGGCGCTGGGTGCCCCCACGGCGCAGCCTCGACTCAGACGTTGTTTGACTGAGTGCGTCCCGTCTGTGCAAAGAAGGTCTTCCAGGAAGGTGAGGCAAGAGTACACTCTGAGGCTGGCCAGGAGCTAGGGTACCAGGCCAGAGTGTTGGGGGAGACAGGCCTCTGAGAGGTCACAGGGCGCTGCGCGAACGTGAAGTGAAATTAACACCGTGTCTGGCACTGGAGGCCCCTGGGCGCTGCTGGCTCACGTGTGCTGCGCCGCTGGCTCACGTGTGTCGCGCATTGGGGGCGGAGGCGCCGCTGGCTCCCGTGAGACGCGGCTGTGAGGAGGCTGCCCCGCCCTTGCTTGACCGCAGAGCTCCCCTGGGACGTGCAGCTCATCCCAGGACGCGCCCCACCCCACCCCACCCCACCCCACCCGGCCGGCCGGACCCAGGGGAGCCGGACGCTCCTGAGACGAGGCCCGAGAGAGGCACTCCCACACGCCACTGCTGCGGCCGGTGAGGAAGTCATTCTACCTAGAAGCTTCTGGAAGGAGTCTGGCGACCCTGCCCCCGGCTCTCCGACACTGACCACAAGCCTCGGTCACGTGCCCGCTTCTTCAGCACGTCCTGCACAGACTTCCAGCCCCTGGGGGAGGGGAGCTGCTGTCTTCATTGGCTTTGAGACCCCAGCCAGCCCTGGGCATTTGTCTCCATGTTGGGGTAGAAGAGGAGGAGAGGAGAGACATGGGATGTTTTGAGCGCCTACTACGCACCAGGCCCCAGGGTTCCATGTCGGACATTGCCCTCGCTCCATCCTTCTGAGCCACCCTGGAAACTTTTCCAGCCAAGGACTTGGCGCCCAGACACTGGGCCATGGGCCATCTGAGCGCTGGGGCCTGGCCTGGCTGGACCCCTAAGAATGCTGCCCTACTTACAAGCCACTCATCAGTCATGTTGATGAAGCAGAGGGGCCGCTTCAGAAGTGAGGGCATTCAGGTCCAAGGTCACTTAATGACAGCTCAACACGATGGCTTCAGTCAGTGGCTAAGGAGGCTCAAGGACCGACAATTCCAGGAGTCCCCCGCCCCGGCCCTGTGTCTCCGGCACCAGCTGTGGGGAGGCAGAGTGGGTGTTTGGGAGGGAGGAGCCCGAAGCCACAACCTTTTTTTAAAATTTTTAATTGGAGGCTAATTACTTTATAATATTGTAGTGTTTTTTGCCATACATTGGCATGAATCAGCCATGGGTGTACATGTGTTCCCCATCCTGAACCCCTCACCCACCTCCCTTCCATCCCACCTTCAGGGTCATCCCAGTGCACCAGCCCCGAGCACCCTGTCTCATGCATGGAATCTGGACTGGCGATCTGTTTCACATATGATAATATACGTGTTTCAATGCTATTCTCTCAAATCATCCCACCCTTACCTTCTCCCACAAAGTCCAAAAGTCTGTTCTTTACATCTGTGTCTCTTTTGCTGTCTCACATACAGGGTCATCATTACCATCTTTCTAAATTCCATATATATGTGTTAATATACCATATTGGTGTTTTTCTTTCTGACTTACTTCGCTCTGTATAATAGGCTCCAGTTGCATCCACCTCATTAGAACTGATCAAATGCATTCTTTTTAACAGCTGAGTAATATTCCACTGTGTATATGTGCCACAGCTTTCTTACCCATTCATCTGCCGATGGACACCTAGGTTACGAAGCCACACCCTTGCCGGCGGTTTGGTCCAGCGCCCGCCCTGCGGCCTCCGCCACCCAGCAGCGTAGACCCTGACAGCAGCCCTGGTTCTCCGGCGTGCCCCGTGCCCACCCATGTTGTGCCTGCTTCCACTGGACACCATGTCAGCAGCCCCTCCAGACACCGCCCCATTCTGCAGATGAGAAAACGGAGGCACAGGGTGCCTGTCAACCTCCAGTCTTCTGGGGTGGCCAAAACCCAGGCAAAAAAAGGCCCCTGTTCTTCTGCTTGCAGAGTGTGGGCTCTCCCAAGGGGCCTGGCGGGGCGCCCCGTCTTGTGGTGTCCTGCCCGCTCAGACACTGGTCCCACACCTGCTGCAAACCTTGCCAGTGCCTCTGCCAGGGCTCTGCAGGTGCTGGCCTCCTCACCACGCAGCCAGCGCCCCCCTTTCCCAGCTTTCTAGAACCTCCCGGTTCTTCTGCAGCCTCAGGTTGATCCTCAAATACCTGGCAACTGGTAAAGCAGGCTTTTCATCTTATCGATAGTGTGGGGTCCCCAGAAGCAGACCCTGAGGCGGGGGACTGGAGTGGAAACAACTGACTGGGTGGGTGGGCGGGAGGGAGGCCGGGTGGGGTGAGATGAGAAGGGAGGAGCCAGCGGGTGCCTACTCTTACAGGGCGACATCACGGCAACGGGGTGCTGTGTGGGCTGGCTGGGAGCTGCTCCCGGGACCCTGGTCCCCAGCAATGCAAGCCAGAGAACCTGCCCACTGCATAAAGCAGGTGCTCAATAAATGCTCCTGGCTAAGTAAACACACAGCAGCTGGAGTGAGAGGCCTTTCCACACGGGTAGGGAATAACTGCCCCTGCCTTTGGCCCAATGGGAGATGGAAAGCCCCTGGGGCAGGGGAGCATGGTGTGCCCCATGGGGCCTGCCCCTCACCCCCACCCCACCCCACCCCTGCCCTGTGGCTGCTGCTCCCAACAAGCACCAGGGCGCTACTTCTAGGGTGCTCACCCTGAGGACCACTGACTCCGTGACGGCTCATTCCATACTCAGACTCCATGAAGCCCTCCCCCTGTGCCCTGCCGGGCTGCAGCCCAGCCAGCTTGGGGGCCCCGAGCAGGGGGCGCTCACACGCCCAGGTCCAGCTCCAGCGCACCCGGGATGAGAGCACGAGTCCTCCTGCCAGCTCCCAAGGCATGCGGGGAAACATGCCACGGGGCCGACAGGGGCCCAAGCCCTGCAGAGTGCCACGGGGATGGCGGGGTCCCCAATTGGCTCCCTCTGCGGCGAGACCACTGGTCATTTCTGTGGCCCCTCTGCTGAGGACACTGGTGGTCCTGCACCCTGGGCTGTGGGGAGACCCGGGCACTGGCCAGCACTGCCCTCTACTGGCTTATGGTCATGAGCTCCTCTTTCCCTTCTGGAGTTGGTGATGAAACCCCAATCAACACAAGGTTTCCGTCCCCCCAGGAGAAAGAAAGTGTCTGGGCCAGGATTTGGAGGTGTGGGTCCCAGACACGCTTGTCCAAAGCGGCGGCCACAGGCCATGTGGAGCTATGGAGCCCTTGAAAAGCGCCTGGTGTGATGGAGAAGCGGACTCACCGGGTTCTGAAGAGTTGCTACGAGAAGAAGAAAAGCGCACTAGCCATTCAATACACTGACTGCATATTCAAACAATAGCGTTTTGGGTATATTGGGTTAAAGAAAACGTACATCAAAACGAACCTCACCTCTTTCCACCCCCATTTTATTGAGATGCAACTGACATATAACATGGAAAAGGAAGCAGCACAATGGTTTGATAAGCACGAATATCATGTTTATTGATTACTATAAGAAGTTTGGAGATCAGTCCTGGGTGTTCACTGGAAGGACTGATGCTAAAGCTGGAACTCCAGTACTTTGGCCACCTCATGAGAAGAGCTGGCTCATTGGAAAAGACCCTGATGCTGGGAGGGATTGAGGGCAGGAGGAGAAGGGGACGACTGAGGATGAGATGGCTGGATGGCATCACTGACTCGATGGACGTGAGTCTGAGTGAACTCCGGGAGTTGGTGATGGACAGGGAGGCCTGGCGTGCTGCGATCATGGGGTCGCAAAGAGTCGGACACGACTGAGCGACTGGACTGAACTGAACTGAACTAAACTGAACAATAAGCTTAGTTAACAGCCATCACCTCAGGTAGTTACAGATTTTCTTCCTTGGGATGAAGTGTTTTTACTTTTTTCTTAATGCAGTGACTAGGAAATCTAAGATTCCATAGCTGGCCAGCATTGTCCTTTTTACTGGGCAGCCGCTGGGGTTTCCAGGAAGCCACTTGGTCCTTTGGAAGCCAGCAGGCAGGCCCGCCGGCCAGGCGGCCGTCTGTCCAGGGCATTTTGGGGCCCTGAGCGCCACCTCTGGAGGAGTCGGAGCACAACTTGGCAGGGACCACAGGCCCCAGGGATGCAGCTGATCTCCTCCGGCCTTAACCCCAGAGGTCCCTTCTCCGCAGACTCTTCTTGGCACCCCAGTTAACACTGCAGCTCTGCATGGTGACCAGCTCTTGCCCTTCCCTGTGGCGAAGGCTCCACATTCTTAATGCTCCCCACTTAGGGCTGCCGGATGCAGCAAGTAAAAATCCAGGGTGCTCAGTTAAGTCTGTCTTTCAGATCAACAACACATACTTTTTCTAGTATAAGTATAGCCCATGCACTATTTGGGATATACTTATACCAAATATTCGTCACTGATGGAAACACAGATTTGACTGGGCTCCTTGGATTGTGTCTGGCACCCCCACCACTACTGGGTCTGAAGTCTTGTTTTGCAGGTTGACTGGAGTCCCCTGAGCCGGGGTGACAGCTCCCCACGTACAGGGGCACTGGTTTCAGTTACTCTCAGACCCTTGGCATTTAGTTCCGTCCAGCACGCAATCCGTGCTCGACGAGTATTTGTGGAACGAATGGGGGAAACCAGCATTTCCTCCAGAAGACACAGCTGACCTAAGACCCCCTGACCCCTTCCTGACCTTGACACACTTAGGGTGGGCATCATGCTCCCAGAAAGCCTGACTGCTTGCAAACACCCTCCAGTCCTGAAATACCCGCAGGACAGGCCTTGGCAGAAATGAGACGGCGAGAGACACAGAGAGTGGGCCTGACAGCTGCTGGTGCCTCCACGCTCCTGCCTGGCTCTTGCTTTAAAGACACAGCTGGGCTTTGTGACCCTCAGTCTGGGCAGTGAGAGAGGGTGCTCACCAGCTTTCCATCCACTCTCTGACAGCCAGTCCAGTCCCTCTGTGTTCTTCTCAGTTGTCAAAAGCTAACCCTGGGAGTTCTTGGGGGAAGATGCTAAGGACAGGGTCACTGGGCACCTTGGCTGCCTCTGTCCAGAGCAGGCAGGGCTGGGTGCCCACAGATCAGCTGGGCCTCTGCTTTGGCCCGGGACACACACAGCAGACTTTCTGAGCCAGCCCTCATGCGAAGCGCTGCGACCAGGTGTCCCTCCAAACCGTCCAAATGTCCTCGATGTTCTGCTCCATCAGCAAACGGCAGAGGCAGGCGTTGTTGCCAGTTTGCATCTTGATCAAGATACAAAGGACCCAGAACTCCTGGCTGGGATGCAGGGGCCCTGAGCTGCTTTCTCTCTCCCACCAGATGCCCTGGCAGATAAGCGAGAAACAGAGTCCACACTGCTGCCTGCCCTCGGGGAATCTTGTCTAGGGAGATAAGACTCTGGGAACAGCAGAAAAATGCAAGCTGGAGAAAACCGAGGGCCAAGTGACGGGCCAGAGACAGCTCTATGCAGCAGGCTTTTCAAGAAGTGACGACCCAGGCTGGCGGAGCCACGAGAACACACCGGAGGAGGGGGGAGAGGACTGAGGGAGCCCATGCGCTTACATGTACGTGCGTGTGTGCACATGGGGAGCACATGCACACACATAGCTATTCTCAGGCAGGGCACAGCCAGCCTGACTCCACTGTGCCTGCCACCGCCCATCTGGCCCCCAGCTGACCTTCCCCAGGGCTGGGCCAGGTCCTGGCACACCGTGAGCCTCACCTCCACCACGTTGTAAGCTTAAAAAGGAACTCCCGAGTGGTCTCAAGACTTTCCAAAGGGCTCCTGGCTGGTGGCAGGACTCATGTCCCCTACTGTGGCGAGCTGTATGTGGTGAGCCTTGGGCTCTGGGCTGCTCTGTGGCCCCAGCTAGTGGTATGCCTTCTTTTCCTTTCTCTTCCTTTCCCAGCTCCATGAGGCACAGCTTGAGAGAATGAGGTGGGAAAGAGGGGGCCCTCTCTGAGCCAAGGTACCACACACACACACACACACACACACACACACACACACACTGGCTGGGACTAGTGCAGTATCACATCGCCCAGGAGCTGCTCGCACCTCTTGGGTCTCCCAGCCTCCCAGCCCTTCAAGTGAGCAGGCAGGGGGTCCACTGGACCCCAGGGGGATGCTGCCAGTCCAGCCCAGCTGGGGGGTAGCAGAAGCTGGTCTTTACCAGGAGAGCAGCTCAGCTATCCCACCCCAAGATTGTGGGGCCCTCGGTGCCTGCTGAGCCAGCCCTGGAACCCTGCTTTGGGCCAAGGCCTCGCTGCCCCCGGACTGAGGCCCCCTCAGCTGTTCTGGGGTGACTGACAGGGCAGGAAACCCTCTCATGGCAAAGGGCAGGATATGAGGGTGGAGGAAGGAGAACTGGGGGAGGGGGGATTATTCTGCTTGGCTTCCTCAGCGCGGACGTGAAAAGGCCCGTTGTCCACCAGAGAGGGAGAGACGGCCAAGAGGGCCTGGCCTCGGCCCAAGCGGGCAGGCTGTCCCGGGACGTCCACCAGGGTGGTCTTAGTGCAGGGGCAGCCTCAAACACGGAACCGCAGGACAAGGGTCGAGCAAGGGAGAGACACGGGGAACAGGGGCATCAGCCAAGGGGAAGCAGGGTGGGGGGCAGGAGCTCTCTGGTCCCTCCCCTGCAGGCGACGCTGGACCAGCTCACTCATGGGCGGCCCTCGTGTGGCTGCTCCTGGGGTGTCTACTCCCCAGATCAAAGACAGGGTGGCCCAGCAAGGCGCAGAGCAGGGTCTGGAACTGAGAGCCCAGCGGTCTTGGGACAAGAGCACTGGTGGGCGTCCGGCAGGCGCAGGGCTTCGCTCCTGCAGGGATGGTGGCAGGGGCTCTGCCCTGGCTCCCACTCCCCGTGGTTGGGGATCCAGCGTGCTGGCCGTGCACCCAGGCATCAGTCCTTGGGGTTTCTGTGCACCTTCATGGACAGCAGCTCCTGCTTCTCCAGAGGGTCCCAGGGACCCACAGCCCCCACTGGCCAGATGCCTGCTTCACCCCTTGCTGGGCGGCCCAGCACCTTGGGACATGCTATAGCCCAGCCTGGCCTGGACAGCGAGGGGGAGGGGGCTATGGCCCCCCTCTGAAGCCAGCTTCGGTCTAGAAGGACAAGACCTCCCCTCCTGCTCCTGCCTGTACTGGGGAGAACAGTGCTCCCTCCAAAATCTGTGTCCCCTGGAACCTGTGAATGAGACCTTATTTGGAAAGAAGTCTTTGCAGATGGAATCATGTTATGGTGAGATCAGGCTGGATCAGGGTGGCCCTACAACAATGGCAGTGACCTAATAGATAGGCGCAGGAGGGGCGTGTGACCACAGAGGCAGTGGATGGAGGGGTGCGGCCACAAGCCTGGGATGCCAGGAGCCAGAGAGAGACCTACCTGCGGAGCCCAGGGCCCTGGGTCCCAGGAGGGGCACCTGCTCTGCCCTGGGGACACCCATCTCGTCCTAGCATCGCTGGAACTTAGGTGTCGACCCACCTGCGCGGGGAGACTGGGACCCTGAGAAAGGAGGCTCTGCTGGGCCCTGGAATCTGGTGCAGAAGCAGCCGTGCTGACCCTCCCAGCTGTCCTCCGTGCTGTCAGAGCCCCCGCCTGCAGGCAGACCAGCTAATCAGTCTTGACAGCCCACCACCCTTCCTGGACCGCCAAGGAGAGGCTGGCGAGGCTATATTTAGCCTCCAATTGCTCTGCCTGGGGAGCTGTGAAGTGCCAGGGGCGTGGGGGTGCGGGGCTGAAGGATACAGGGTTGGGGCAAGGAGCGGGGCCCCGGCCCCTCTGTGTGCATCCTGGGCAAGGAGCCCCAGCCCCCTAGAGCAGACTTTCCAATTCAGGGCTTTGGCTGCAAACAGCGGGAGTGGGGGTCCCCACGTGGCGGGCCACAGCCCATCTGGGCCAGCCGACCAGGGAAGAGGGCCCAGCAGGGTGGGCAGGCCAGAGTGGGCCCTGAGCGCCCTCCCTGGGAGCCCTTTCCAGACAGGGCTGGAAGCCCCCCTCCTCGGCTGGGCCTGCTCCTCCAGCGCCCCCACCTCACCTGGCGGGCCTGGGCAGTAACACCCCGGACTCTGCACAGAGGGGCTGGGGAGCGATGACCAGCGCCTGGGAGCAGGGAGGAGGGAGACAGGAGCAGGAGTCAGGAGAGGGTGCAGGTGAGGGTGGGGAGGCAGGCGGAGAGAGACAGGAGGGAGGAAGGGGTGTGGGGAGAGGAGGGCAGGCCCATCCCAGTCACTATGGAAACAAAGGGCAGCATGATGCAACAGTAATGGGAAGGATGATTTAGGGACTTCCCTGGGGATCCAGTGGCTAAGACTCCACGCTCCCAACAGCAGGGGCCCGGGTTCGATCCCCGGGGCGGGGGCGGGGGGGAGGTTGGTGAACTAGACCCCACGTGCCACGACAAAGACCCTGCACAGCCAAACAGATAAAACACAGACCTGTTGAAAAGAGAATGGGGGTTGGACAAACATAGCTACTACTTCTTGAGCACTGCCACCCAGTGGGGCGGCCATGGCTCGTATTCCTGCCTCCCCGATGGAGGAAACAGAGGCCCCTGGCAGTGAGGGGCGTCCGACAGACGGACGGCGCGCTCCTCGGACGCCGTCAGCGCAGCTCTGAATGGGCCGCCCCGCTGGGGGGCAGCTGGTGGGGGAGGCGGCAGGAGGCGCTGGCCAAGGCCAGCACGCGGCACCCCCCCCCCCCCCCCCCGGACCCTGCCCCCCGGCCAGGCGCAGCTGAGCACCCGATGGTGGGTCAGGGGTGAGGCCGCGCTAAGTGGCTTATGCCTCCGTGCAGAGGCCGACTGACAGACGGTTGGATTAACAAAGACGCACTCTGTTCCCCGGCAGGTCATGTGGAAAGCACAGCCACGACCCCTGTCACTTCTCCTTTTTTATTTTTTTGTAAGAAGAGATGTTTGTTCCCGAGCCGGGGCGGAGGAAGAGGAGGAGGCGGGGGGCGGGGGGTGGTGGGGCTCCAGCTGTAAGCACATCAGCTGCCGCGGGCACAATGGGGGGCTTCTCCGCGGAGGCCACCCCTCAGCCAGGGCTGCCAGCCGGCCCGGCACGCGGGGGACCAGCCTGCTGCCCAGCTCTGCAGCGCAGCCACACTCCTGAGTGCCAGTGTGCAGGCCGGCCAGGGAAAAGGGACCATTAGGCCCAAATGGAGCCTGCAGAGAAGAGGGCGGCGGGCAGGCAGCCGTGGCAGCTGCGGACATGGTTCCCCGCCTGGAGGACCACAGAAGGACACGCTGCCTCCTGCCCGGCCCAGCCAATCACCTCCCGTGACCGTGCTGTTTCAGACAGACCAGGGGAAATAAAGCCTACCCTTAAGACTAACCTCACATTTTCCTTTTCACCTCTAAAACGTGACTACTCGATGCTGTGGCATCCCACGCATGGCTGGCATCCCACTTCCAGTGGGCAGTGGGTCCAGGCCCACAGCGGCAGCATCCCCTGCAGTGTGCTAGACAGGCAGACTCCCAGGCCCCACCCAGGCTCGCAGAGTCCCATCCTCGTCCCCAGGCCAGCTCCAGAGCCCCGCCACCGCTGTGCTTGTGACCTGTCTCCAGACAGAGCCCAGCTTCCCACACTGCCACATGGCTTCAAGGGCTTTTGCAAAGCACCGCCCCAAGTCAGCAGAAAGGTCCAGCCCTCCATCCGAGGCAGCATGGGCCCTAACTGGGGAGAATTCCTCCGGTGGGTCACGGTGGCAGAAAATATGATCTTAGAATTCTGAACTTGCCCTGATTCCTTCAAAGGGCTTCTGGTCAAAACCTCTCTGATTTAAACTGAATGGAGAGGGACTGTCTAGTTTCCTGACTTGCACTGTTTACCAAGAGCCTTCCATGGGCAAGGTGTTTAAAATACATGTACCTCAGGCTCTGTGGACATACACAGCAATGCAAGCTGAGCTTGCCTCTTGAGCATCTTTGGGGGGGCTAGTTTTACTAAACAGATAAGAAAGATTTCCCAACCCAAGTTCCCTCCAAGCTGCCCCCACGTGGCCTTATCCAGGGCCAGAGGGAGCCCCCTTTCTGGTTGGCCTCAGATGACTGGAAAGCTCCTTCCCCTACTGAGTCACAAAGTCGTCTGGAACCCCGCCAGCAGTCTGTGGGAGCCCCTGGCTCCATCCCAAGTAAACCTACTTGCCCTTGACACCTCCCATATGCAGGAACCACCACCAAGCGGCCCGTGATTAAGCGTGTCCAACCCCCTCACCTCATCCTGGGGCAGCACGGCTCCCAGAGCCCACTGTGCTGGCCGCCTCCCTCCCCAGACCTGCTCGGCTGGGTCGGCGCTCCAGCGTGTCACCACCTGCCCTCCTGCTCCCTGCCCTGACGCCCCGCAGAGAGGGGAGGATTGAGAAACCACGTTGGGCGGGAACAAAGCCAGAGCTGGGGGTGGAGTGGGGGCACTGGTAGCCAGTAAATTACCAGAGAAGTTTCCTGCTCTTTTCCTGCAGCAGCAATTCCTGCCCTGGGTGACAGAGCATGAGTTGGTTGGATGGCATCATTGAGTCAATGGACAGGAGTCTGAGCAAACTCCAGAAGATGGTGAAGGACAGGGAAGCCTGGCGTGCTGCAGTTCGTGGGGTCGCAAAGCGTCGAATACGACTGAGCAACTGAACAACGACAGCAACAACAGCTGGCTGCACAGCAGCATCACCAGGGCACTTCAGCAGATACTGATGCCTGCGGCCTCTGTCAGGTTTGGGTTCAGCTGGCTGGGTGGGGCCCAGGCATCAAAATTTTGTTAAAAGCTCCCAGGTTTGTAAGGTGCTGGGGAGTCTAGGGTCACTGCTGGCCCTCAGCCCACGCTGAGGGTAGGAGGAGAACCCAGGACCCCCAGGGAGGAGTATTGCCAGGGCAGGGCCCACCACCTGCACCTCTGATGCATCTGCAACAAGGGTCATGCTCCCTGAGGAATGCGGGGTGCCCTACGGCAGGTGCCGGGCTGGAGGAAGGGGCAGGTTTCTAACAGCACCTGGGCTGTGCAGTTCAGCCTCTGGCAGGCTCTGAGGAAGTGAGTTCCGATCTGGGTGCAGCCCTAAAGCAGGGGGTGTTTAGTGATGGGGAAGCTTAATTTCTTTCTAGGAGGCTAGCATTATCCCTGATAAGAGCACTGCATGGCAGTCATGATGCTGGCGGAAGTGGGGACATTCAGCCTCCCTGGGGTGGGACAGTGGCTGCCTGTGTCTGGTGAGGCCCTGTCTGTAGCCTGTGAACTTGTGGCCTCGGTGGCTGTTCATTTCAATCCCGAAAGCCCTCTTTCCATGGCCGTTCTGAAGATACAAGCGTATCTTCTCCTGACGTGGAACCGAGCTGCCCCTGGCAGGAACTCAGCCTCACAAGTGAGGGCCCGTGGCCTCCACCCCACCTAAGTGCCCATCCTCTCCTGGCCGTGGCCGTGCAAGACGCCCGGCCTGGGCATCAGCCAGGGGCCACCCTGAGCTCCGAACGGAACAGTGGAGGGGTCGGTGCCACCCTCCTCCCATGACTCAGTTTCCCCACATGGAACAGGAAGGCTACTGCTGCGGGCCCTCTGTGCTTTCAAAGTCCATGATTTGGTGCAGAGAGGTCACACAGCAGCTGCCCTGTCCCCTAAGCTTGGACAGTCAGTCACCCTGGTGCCTCCGGAGAAAACTTCTGCCATCTGCCTCTGTCTAGGCCTCAACTGTGGAATCTACTTCTGCCCTCCAGGACCATTCCTGGTCCTGTTCTCCTTGCATGGGTCACTGCCTTGGCCCAGAAAGCAGGACCCTCCTGTGGTCGATCAGCTGGGATGCCCTTGGTCAGGCCCCGAAGAGCACATGGAGCTTCCAAGGGCCTCAGGCCTGAGAAAGCAGGAGCTGCAGAGGCCCAGGCACTGTGCCCCTGGACACTCACCCTGGTAGGGACCTCACGCATGTTCCCTCACTTCATCCTTGCCATCATCCCAAAGGGTGCATGCTATTCCCACCCTCGTTTTACCCATGGGGAAATTGAGGCAAGGTCAGGTTAAAGTCACTTCTCCTAGGTCCCCAGAGCACAGGAGGCAGGGCTGGCTATGAGCCCGGGCAGCCAGGCTCCACAGCCTGGCCATCTGTAACCTGGTCTGTGGCTTGTGAGCTGGGTGGTCTTGGATAGGCCACTTTACCTCTCTGGGCCTCAGTCTGTCTGTTTGATAAAATGGGGTCAACAGTAGACCCCACCAGCCCCCAGTCTGCTGTGAGCATCAGATGAGTCCAGGAAGGGCCCTGGGCACACAGCCAGAGCTCAGGAAGGGCCACCTTCTGGGATTGCCGAGAGTTCAGAGGATGGGGTGCCTTCGTGCCCTCTGGTGACAGGGAGGTCTCCTGCAGGAGGAGGTGGGCAGTGGGATCAGATGACAGGTAGGGAAGGACCACGGCCGCCATACGCTGACCACAGGTGACGGTGGCATCAGAGTGGGCCCTGCTCTGGGGACATCTGGCTGTGACCCAGCACTGATTTGGTACATGGGTCTCAGACCCAAGGCACCTCACTTTTTGGGTGCTCCTGAGCCCCAGAAACAAGCTAAATCAGAGTGACCACCACAGGGCAAGCCTCCAGTCACTTGGCTACCTCACCTAAATGCCAGGCATGTGCTGAGAACCCTGCCAGGCCTTGCGTGAGGCAGAGACCAGCCAGTGCTTGCCAAACAGGACCCACATCTCTGGACACACAGCTAAGCGACATTTTCCACCTCTCGGGACTCGAAGGTTAACAATGAGGGCTCTGAGGTCCCAAGAGATGGCAGTGCCTGGAACCCTGAATCATCTCAGGTAAGGCCCACTGAACACCCTATTGGACTACGATGCAGACGAGACTCAGTTTTCACTGCATTAACCATGAATGATTGGGGGCTGTTTATCACAGCAACTAGCATCACCCACCCTGTCTAATATACTAAACCTTAACAATGGCTCAGGCAAGATCCCACCTCAGGGAACTCACAGAGCTCTCAGGGAAAGACATATGGGCCTTCCGTCTCAGCATTACCAGGAGTTTGTTAAAACGCAGGTACCAGGGCCTAGCTCATGCTGTCTGAATCAGGAGCTCTGAGGAGGTACTGTCACCCACAGTTTAAACCAGCACCCCAGGCGATTCTGATGTACAGTGCACGTGAGAGCAGCTGGCATTATAGCAGAAAACCACGACTCTCATTTGGTGCTAGAGAAGGGGGCAGGCTGGGTGCTCCTGCCTGAGCCCAGCCTGGCCCCCCGTGCTGTCCACGAGGAGTCTGAACCGCAGCCCCGCACGGAGGTGGGGGGGCCATGAGTCACTCGAGGCTGATGGCCATTCAGCACACTGGGCAGACAAGAGAGTCATTAGGGTCCTTGCTCAACGCGATGACGAATTCATTGAATTCTGATAAGGTCGTCTCTTAGCAGGTGGGATAAATCGCAGCTGATCTCTTGTCAGGACGACTCTGAGTCATCCCGGATTAAATTAATAATGATTAATTGGGGCTCCTGAAAGCTGAGCCGCCAAGCGAAGATTAGAGTGTGCATTCGAGCTGGCTCTCTCTCCCTTTTATTTCCTCTCTCCCTTCCTGGGCTGTGCCTCCTCCCGCAGGTGACATTCTGAGACGGGAAACTGGAAGTGGAGGATTTGGAGATGCAGAGCAGCCATTAGCAGCTGCTCAGAGGGCTGCGGGCAGCGTGGCAGGGCGGGGGGTGGAGGGCGGCTGCCTGGAGAGCTCTGCTATTTCTGGAAGCTCTTCACGCACCCAGGAGGCCAGCCATCCCCCTGGTCACGGACCCCAGATGGGCTTACTCCCCTCCCCCACACACTGCACCCAGATCCCCCAGCGGGGCTTGGCTCTGGGGCGTGGGGGTGATAGGCTGGTGAGGGGCAAGATTGCAGCGTATGCTTTGTGAGATAAACAGCAGGTCTGACACCCAGGGCCTCTGAGCCACGTGGAGGGAGGGTAGGCCCATGTGGACTGCTGCCGGTGGGGAGACCCCTCCGCCCTGCCCTGGGAGAGGACCCAGGGGTGTGCGGCCCGGCTCCAAGGTCACAGAGAGATGAGACACAGCCACGGAGCTGAACACAGGGCAGACAGGTCAGGAAGCTGTTCCCACAGAGGACCCACAAAGCACACAGGTCTGAGATCAGCGCCCAGACGTTACTTTGGTGAACTCCCTTCCCGGTGCCTACTGAGGGCAGCTGGGGCTACCCCAATCTCCCCTCAGCCCCACGCTTGTGGGGCTTGTACAGGAGAGTGCAGACAGGCCTGTGTGTTCCAGGACAGACTTTTAGGAGATGACTATATTCTCTGGAAAGCGCTCATCATCCGTGGGATCCTTCTCCCAGGGGCCGCCCCATTCCAGGGGCTTCTCCAAGCACCCCCAGGAATTCCACGCATCCCCCAAGCAAAGGCCGCTGCTGCCAACTGTCTGGGTTGTCAGCACACATTCACAGAGGGCACCACTCTGCTGGGCCCACACAGCTCATAAAGTCAACAGGGTCTCGACTTGGGAGGTTTAACCATAAACATTCCTGCAGCAGGCCTGGCGCCATGTGAGGTGAGAGGGAAGTGGGGAGGGGTCCCCGCCAGCTCTCTGGGTTTGGGAAGGTTCTGTGCCACTTCAGAGAGCTGGCAGCTGGAACTGCAGGAATTCTGAGCGGTGGGAGGGTGCAGGGGAAGGAAACCCCCCTGGAGGATGGTGGGGGAGGGCAGCTGGACCCTTTCCCCCAAAGCTTCCACCCCACTCCCGAGGGGGCCAAAGAGGTGACTAAGCCGTGCAGCGCCAGCTCACGGGACCAGCTGTCACACCGCCACCCTGCCCGAGTCTCCTCCAGGCCCTCAGCACCCCCAAACACCAGGAAGGAGGCCAGCTTGGGGGCTCAGGGTGCAGGGCAAGGCGTGCAAGCCCTTTCCAGGCATCCCAGCTCAGGGGGACGCTAGGTGGGTGGTCAGGGCTGAGCTGGTCACCTTTGTAAACCCTGTGAGGCTGGGATCTAAAGCCCAGGCTTGTTGTGAGAACCGAGGTGGGAGCCAGAAGCACAGTGACAGCTCTAAAAATACTGTTCTTAACTGCTGAGTGGATGGACAAACTGTGGTCTCTCCACACAGCGGAGCAGTACTCAGCCACGAAGAGGAGCTAAGCGCTGTAGCAAGCACGAACCTATGAAACACCACGCTGAGCCAAAGACACCAGACAAACGGGCAAGCAGGGGATGATTCCATCTGTAGGACCCACCCGGAGCAGGCCTGCTCACAAGACAGGAGACGGACAAGAGGCACGAGGGCTGGCTGGAGAGGGTGCAGTTTCTGTTTGGAAAGATTAACGAGTTCTGGAAGGAGATAGCAGTGATGGCTGTACAATGCTGTGAATGTACACAGTGCCACTGAACTGTCCACTTAGCAATTACAATGGTGGGTTTTTATTATCTCTACTGTAACACACAGGCTAAACATGATCGTCAAGTCTACAGTTAATTTCTGCAGAGGAAGGGATGGGGCAGAGGCCTCAGATGGGACGTCCTGCCCTTGAATCCTAAGAACAAGAGCAAGCTGGCTGGAGGCCCTGAGGCAGGTCCTCTTGAGGACGCACTCTTGCGCCTGTGGGCAAGTCTCGGCCTCCCCTGTCTGCACAGCGGGCCCGGAAGCCTGGATCCTGCCTCCAGCGCGGTCACCCACCAGCCTGCTGTCCTGAAAACCGGCCACTTCCCAAACGGACACAGGAGTTCGCCAGACTCAGCGCCTAGGATATTCAGAACCGAGCCCATCAACAAGGTACTACTGGGCCAGCATATTCCCTAGACTTGTCAGGTGAAGTGAACTGAAAGTCGATCAGTTGTGTCCGACTCTGCGACCCCGTGGAATTCTCCAGGCCAGAATACTGGAGTGGGCAGCCTTTCCCTTCTCCAAGGGATCTTCCCAACCCAGGGATCAAACTCAGGTCCTCCTCATTGCAGGGCAACTCTTTACCAGCTGGGTCACAAGGGAAGCCCAGACTTGCCAGGTCAACCCCAAATGCATTTTCTCCCTGAAGATGAGATATGGTATAAGGTTTGACTGGAACTGTGATATACGACATTTACTAAACAAATTTGCTGCCCAGAAGACCATGCCCCATGGCAGGCTGGGAAACAGGGCTGCAGAATGTCAGGCAGGCAGACAGACAGACAGACAGACAGAGGAGGGGTGTCCACAACCACAGGTGGCTGGAGGGACGGGCTTTGCTGGCCAAGAAGGAAAACTGTCCAACACCATGTACACAAACACCCAGGCCCCCTCTGAGCCATTTGATGCCATTGGCAACCAAGTGTCCGTGTACGAGCCGTGACGTTCACTGGGCTGCGCCTGTTTAATTAATGTGAGAGCTCTTCTGCCAGGGCTACACAAAGAGAGGCCCCGCCCAGAGGCCCTTCTCATGGACCAAGGACACCAACCAGCCAAAGCGGGTATTCTTGACCCCAAGGGCAACACTGGAAAGAGGCTCCCCAACAAAGCAACTTCCTGGAATTTGGGGGGCCTTCATTCACAGAGGGGTCCCACTGCCCAGGCTGGCTGCAAAGGGCTGCAAAGAAAGACTCTCTTTGGGCTGCCTGACCTTGAGAAGTGGAAACATGCTCGCCCAGGGCTGGGGCCCTGGGCTCTGGTGTCTCTCCTGACCCCCTGTTGCTGGCCTCCACCTTCTGGCCAACTGGTCACCCAGGGTGTGGCAGGCATAGCAGTGGCCCTCAAAGACAAGTCCACCCTAGTCACCAGAACCTGTAAATACATGACCGGATGCAACTTAAGGGACCTCAAGGGGGTGACGAAGTAAAGGGCCTTGAGCTGGGAGAGGATCCTCAGTTGTCCAGGTGGCCCCCAGTCGTGGCGGGCGGAAGCAGACCAGAGCCACACAACACTGCTGCTCTGAAGACGGGCGGGGCCGCAGCCACGGAGCGTGGGCGCCTCCCAAGGCCGGAAAAGACCGGGACACAGGCTCTCCCTCCAGAAAGGAACCGGCTGTGCCAATGCTTTGGTTTTAGCCCCACGAGACCCGTGTCGGACTTACAGACTGTAGGAGAATAAATGTGCATGTGTGGTTTTAGCCACCAATCATTTTTTAAGCAGCCACAGAAGATAGTACCCAGGCTGGGGGCTCATCTTGAGCTGCTGAGATAGAACAAAGTCGCTGGTCAGCTGAGCGCAAGGGTAGGGGTGCCCTGAGGAGACTCCTCTCCCCTAAGGGCTTCCCAAAGGGCAGGCAGGGACCAAGGCATGCATAGCCCTGGAATCGGCCACCCTGGTCCAGATTCCGCCCCTCCCAGCCTCTGCCCTGCGTCCCGGCAGGTCTGCAAGGTGGAGCGACAGAGCAGAGGTGGAGGCTGCCTGTAAAACACCAGCCCGGGGCTGGACCCCTCCAAGCCACTGAGAAGCGTCCCTGGGAAGAATTCCCCCGGTGTCACTTGCCTGTCAAAAGCGGTCACTGCTGCCTGCCGCCCAGAGAATCAACGCCAACCACCACGATGCGTCCAGTCCAGTGGGGCCTCTGCTCCTCCCATGGGGGCTGCTGAAACATCACTGTGTCCTGGCCCCACTGTGGGGCCAGGTCCCACTCAAGTCCAACCTTGAACCCCTACCCCCACAGCATCACCTCCTAGGACCACAGGGACCACATTCCACCCCCAGGGGGGCTCCCAAGGCCAGCCTTGCATCCCAGACACTCCAGCCCATCCTCTGAGCACCAGGAGCCCCTCAGGTCCACGAGAGCAGCAGGCCCGGCCCGGCAGATGCTGGGGCACTGCTGAGGTCCGACCCAGCCACAGTGCAATGACCAAACCACACAAGTCTTCTGGGCCAAGGAGGCCTTTCTTCTTAGACTTCTGAGAAGCAACCGTGAATCGCAGGAATGAGAGAGCACTATGTAAAACTCATTAAGAACAAGAGAGACTTCCCCAGCAGTCCAGTGGTTAAGACCCCCACACTTCCATGGCCAAGGGCACAGGTTCAACCCCTTCTCCGGTACGGCCAAAAAGAAAAAAAAGAGAAAACAGCAGGGATAGAAGCTTCCCTCACCTGTGGCTTAAGGGATGCTGAGTCCATTGTGCTAAAGCAAGGAACTGGGCGCCTGCTCACCCCTTTCCATATCAACGTGGAGGGAACCTGGGAAGACTTGGCCGAGCTCTGGGAGCCCCCATGTGGGACCTGCAGTGACAGCCCCTCCACAAGCCCCCCGAGGACCTGCGGGCTCAAGTCGGGGACACTTGTGCAGGTGGAGCCTCACCCCACCTTTTCCCTCCCCCTTGGCAACAACCAGGTGGAAACGCAGGGGCCAGTCCGCCTGCCTCCCCGTCCTTGGGCACATCTCCCCCCCTTCAACGGGGATGGGGCACCCCGGAGCACCCAGGGGCTGCTGCTCACGGCCCCCCACCCAAAGGACAGTCTGCCTGGGGTGGAAATGTGCCTCCTCCTCCTACCTGGCTGGAAATATCAGGCCATCTTGGGTGACATCTTGCCTGCAAGTGTTCTGGCCGAGATTCGGCCATCTCCCCTGAGTCCGTCTGCAGGTGCAGCCGAAACCGCAGCTGCGTGGAGGTGGGGAGTGGAGGACGGAGCCAGGAACAATCTGGAATCAGCCCAGCAGGCTGGTGAGGGGCTGGTCGTGGGGCAGGGTGAGTGGCCAGGCAACAGGACATGCCGGGGGAGGGTCACTGGGTGGGGTGATGCCCTTGCCGGGCTGGAGAGGGCTGAAGATCAAGTTTCTTCTTGAAGGTGTCGTGTCTGCCTCTTGTAGTCATCTGGAAGAGGAGGCAGCTGGCTGGACGGGTCTGGGGACCTCAGAGGGCCCTCCACAAACCAGTGGAGCTCCGCAGGCGTACAGTGTCCTTTCCTGGCCCGTGAAGTCAGAACCCGCTCTTTCCAACAGGATCCTGGTGCGCACATTGCATTATGGCTGGAGGGGAGCAGGGCAGCCTCGGCACTAGACCAAAGCAGAGCCAAGCTTTCACAGCAGTGACCTGGCCCGACCCGTCCTCCGAGAAGGCGGGCCTTCCACTGAGCTCCGCATAAGCAGGCCTATTTTCCGTCTTCACCCTCACATTTCGGGGTGGAGTCAGTCCACTTAGGTCCCGAGTTCACAGGGTCCCCCACAATGAGCCCGGTGGGTGATGAGGGAGCCCCGTGACAAAGAGGGCAAGAGGGAACGTAAACCCCAAAGGTGATGGGCCAATTTGTGATTGGGGCAGCCCGTTAGGTAGTAAGGAATGAATGGAATGAAAGCTACCATGGCAGCCCGGCTGGAATGAAATTTTAAAGAGTTTACAAAGACACAAACAGTGGTTCACCCCGAGACTACTACAGCAGGACCCAGCCCCGTCGACACCCTGACCTCAGACCTCTGCCTCTGGAACTTGAGAGAAGACATCTCTGTTGATTTAAGCCACCGATTCCGTAGGCATTTGTTACAGCAGCCCCAGGACGCTAAAGCAGGTCTGTCACTTGCCCAACAGCTAAGGCCCAGCGGATGAAAGCGCACAGATTAGCGGCTACGAGGGGCCGGGTAGGGACAGGGCACTGGCCACGAGGGGGCACACAGAACTCTCCGGTGTGACGGAGGCCATCTGTGTGATGACTAAGACAGCGGCTACGTGACCGCATGCATGTCAGAACTCACTGTATTTGGCACTTAAAACTCACAGGTTTTATTGTATATAAATCATATCTCAGTAAAACTGATCAAGAAATGAAACAACTTAACCTGCACACACACCCACACATAATCATTCGTCAGAAGAGAAGTGACATCTGTTATTAGCCCCGTTTCACAGATAAGACGTCAAAGCACAGACAGATGAAGCGATTCATCCCAAGATGCACAGTGAGTAGCCACAGATGTGGGATGCGGTGTCTCCCAGGCTGACGCTGGTTCTTCTGTTTAGCCCTCTGCGTCCTTACTGGGCGCTGAGGGTCAAGGGCAGGGCTGCACTATTTCTGTCGAAGCCTGCCCCAGTCAATGCAAAGCCAGCACTAGTGAAAGATGAAGGGGAATAAGGGCCTTCTGCGGCAAGAGTCACAGGGCAGTGTGCTGTGCTTAGAAGAGGGGAGGGCACAGCCCAGCCAGGGGTTTGGTGACCCCTCAGAGAGGCCTGGGAGGCTGCCTCTCGCCACTGGACGACGCAGCCAGGCCGGACCTGCACCCCTAGCCTCCTGCAGAGTGAGGACGGTGTGGGGAGGGTCTCCCGGCGGCCAGAGGCTTGGTCAGAAGCTGGGGCTGGCAGGGGAAGAGGGGCTAGGGTGAGGCCCGCCTGCCTGCTGGGCAGAGGCCACACACTGTGTCTACGCCAAGGCCCTGAGCCTCGTGGGCATGTCCACCCTGCCAGGGCAGACAGACCTCCATTCAACACCCCAGAACGCCCAAAAGCACAGGGCCGAGGAGGAGGAGGAGGAGGAGGAGGAGGAGGGAAGTGGGAAGTGTGGAGACCTCCCCCAGGGCAGGGAAGGAAGGGAATAATCCAGGAAACTTCATTCAAAACTTCATTGTTGCTTCATTGCCTCAGGAAGGAAAAAAAAATACAGCCAGAACCAGACAGGCACAAAGGCGCTCTTCTGCGGAGCGGCTGCTGCGCTGGGCTTGCGCTGCCCTGGGATCCCAGACCCCGTGCCGTCAGGGCCGTGTAAGGGTCTGCTGCTGCTCTGTGACTGTCGAGGACCAGCAGCCCTGCTCCGGGCTGGCACACGTGGCTTTGATGGTGGAGAAACGCCTCCCTGCTCACCTGCCCCGGAGCACTAGGCAGACCCTGCGAACGGCCCGCTCCTGGGGGACTGTGTGAGCGGGCAGCAGCTGCGGGAGGGGCAAAGAAGTACAGGACCTGGGCCCTGTCAGTCGTCTGGGCAAAACACAAAGTAACGCAGAAACTAAAGGATGGCCTGCAGAGCCATTCTCCTCTCTCTGTCTCAACCCCCACAAAGGCTGTGTGCAGAACTGGTTAATGTCACAGATCACTACCAAAGGAGGAGCAAGGTGTAACTTAGAGGTTTACTTTAGGAAAAGGTCTCCTCTTGCTCAGGACTCATGACCCAGTGAGAGGTGTGCAGGCTGGAGTCCAGCCAATGTCCTTGTGCAGCGTGGAGCCTGCACAGCTGTGCATGGGAGCCCCGGGGATGACGAACAGAAAGCCACAGGAGTGGCAGAGCTCTCAGGCCCAACACCGAGGCCCAGGAAGCAGGCCCACCTGGGTCTCAGCTGACAATGTACAGCAGCGTGCGGCCGTGCCGAAGCCTCGGGGCAGGATCCCCGAAGGCCTGCACGTTCCTGGTGGAGGGACCAGGCCAGGGGAGCGATGTGGACAAGGCCGAGTGATCAGAGGACAGCCCCGGGAGCGCAGCAGGCCAGCTGACCAGGATGAGTTGGGCCCAAGGGCAGGACAGGTGCCTCAGGTGTGACATTCTGACCTTCTCTCTAGGGAAAGATTCAGTTGTCCAGCAGCTGGCATCCAAACCACTTCTCTTCTGAATCAAGGGAAAGGTCAAGCAGCCCTTCAGGGAGGGAAAGGAATGCCTTCTTCCCCACAAGGGGCTGCCTGGACCCAGACCCACCCTTAGCCAGGGGCAGGGGCTTCAGGCTTCTGGAATTCTGCATCCTGGATCCTGCTCCTGGCCCCGTCCCCAAACACCTCCGCCTGCGAGGACACACACGAGGGAGCTGAAACGTCAGCAAAGGGGGAAGAGGAAGGGGGGTGCTCAGCCGCGTCAGTAAAAATCTTTGCTGGAAGGAGAGTCCAGGCGGCCTGCACTGGGGCTGTGGGGCCCAGCCTTCAGGGAGGAGGAGTCTTAGCTGGGAGCAGGGGGTCCACACTCCCTCTGCAGCCCCCTGGGACGCAGTGCCAGAGACCTGGACGGCTCTCGATAACGACTCAGCCCCCGTCCCCAGGGAGGACCAAGAGGCCCTGGCTCGGAGGTGCCCCTTACCCCATACCCGCAGAGGCTCCCCACTGCCCATGGTTACTCTCCGCTTGGCAACAAGGCCCTCGGGCTCCTCCCTGGAGACCAGAGATCTTTGCCCACAAACAGCCCCTAGCCGTCCAGGCCCCTGGGGTCTCCACTCACCTCTCCCTCTCCCAAACCCCCTTTCTCCAGCCCCCGAAACACCGGAGCTGCACAGGCATGGTTCCAGCTGGGCCAGGGGACGGAGCCGGTGAGGCTGAGCAGTTTTTCTTCTCACTCTCAGACTTTTGGGGCTAGGATCAATCAGTCCAGAAGACGACGGCCCCTGCCTGTAGTCTCAGTGTCACCAGGTCTCCCCTCTGGGCAGCCCCTGCAGAGACGTCAGCTGGCGTCCCGACCAGCACACAAGGCTTGACCATGTAATTCAGTCCTTTGTAAATACCCACCATGTCAGCATCAGCGTCATGGTGGCATTTTGATAACATCAGGCCGAGTGCTCAGCACTTTCATAAAGACCAAGAAACCTCCCATTTTACAGACGAGGAAACCAAGGTGCAAGAATAGCTAAACCTCACCCCAGTGACACCGTGGCCTGACCCCCATCTCCTGGGTCGGGCAGCAGCCTGGCAGGGGCACCAGGCGACGCCGGTACTCTCTGAGCACCCAGGGTCCCCACGCCTTGCTCAGCCCCTGGGCCCATGTGGATGGAGAGCAGCCCAGGAGAGGTGGCCCCACTCGCCCCCAGGCCCACTGCCAACCCTGCACGGCGCCTCTTCCGCTTCCCGCCTCCCAGGTCTCAGCCGGCAGCTTGCTCTCACCTCCTTCCTGCCCACCCCTGCAAGTGAAGGGTCATGGAGGGCTGCGGCTCCCTGACAGGAGCCCAGGGCCCAGGGCCCTTCAGTTTTGAATGTTCAGAGGCACAGTTATTTGCCCGTGAGGTCTTGGGAGGGCAATGAATGGGGGGTCTGCTTGGGCCTCGCCTGCCAAGCGACCTTTTGGGGATAGGAATGAGCTGCCCTGAGCTTCATGCATGCACACGCACGCACGTACGTAGGAGGGCCCATCTGATGGCCAGGCGCCCCGGGGACCTGCTCAGCGCACCTAACCCCTCTGGCCCTTACCCATGCAAATCCCCAGCAGCTGTTATGGCTCGTCCTGCAGGGACAGCTGGGCCAGCTGGGCAGCGGGGCGGAGTAGGGGCGCTGGGCTCCCTCCCAAGGCCCCTCCCACACTGCTGGCTTTGTTTTGCACAGGGGCTGCTGAGAGGCCAGGAGCAGACTCCAAAGACGCTCTGAGCGAGGCCTTGCGGGCCTGTAGGCGGAAAGCCTGCCCTGCCCGCCCGACACTGGTCCGGAAGTGGCAGCAGGTGCTGGGCGGCCCTGTGGGCGCGTTTAGCCCTCGTGGTTAGACGTGTCCCGGGGGTCAGGCTGCCGTGGTTTGAATCCTGGTTTATCACTTCCTAGCTGAGTGACTTTGGGCAAACTACCTGCCCTCTCTGGGCCTCCTCAATCACCCTTCTGCATCCCAGGGACAGTAATGGTCTCCAACTCCAAGGATGCGTGAGGAACTAGATATGAGACAATCCTCACAAGGTATTAGTAACAGTGCTAACTGACCCTGACCCAGTGCTCAGAAAATGCCAGCCAGCAGCAGGGATAACCGCGGGTGCCCACTTCCCGTTCTCCCATTGCCAGGATCAGACAGAGACCTAACAGGAGAGCTGGAAAGCTGAGGCTCCCACAGCCAGGAGGGACGGCACAGCCACTCTCTGCCGCACCCTGCAGGGCCTCTGGCTACTGCAGGGCACCTGGACTTGAACCCAGGGTGACCTCAGGCAAATCCTCAGCCTCCTGGGGCCCTGGTCCTCACTGAGCAAGCAGAGACGAGAAAGCCCTTCGGAGGAGATGGTGTCAGGGAGACTCGGGAAGAAGCTCTCAGAGTCTGTCCTCTGGGTGCCTCACCCAAACCCCTTCTGCACTTCCTCCTGGGGGGTCCTGCCCTGGGGGCTGGGTTTGGGGTCACATCCGAGAAGGAGCCTCACTACATGACACTTGCCTCTTGGCTTTGCCCCACATGGCATCACAACCTCATTTACGCCAGGTTCACTGGCACCTCCTCAGAGGGGCAGACTGAATCCCGACTTCCCCTGTTCTAAGTGGCACAAGATGTCCACCTCCAGACCAGGGGCCCCTCAGGACCAGAACCTGCTGGAAACGTGTCGGGTCCCCAGGCTGAGGCTGACGTGCTGCAGATGCTGAGGCTGGCTGCGTCCTTGCCTGGTGGCTGAGGCGGTGAGCTGGGTGCACGGCTGCTGGCCGTGGCCCCAGGCGGGTCACCCCCGCGCTCTGGGCCTGCCCGCCTGCCCTCTTCTCCCTGTCGTCTGTGGGGTCCCTGCCCCGAGCCCTGGCTCTGACATTCTCCAGTGAAGTCAACGTTTCCTTTTTTTCTGTTTAATGTCAAGAAGTGGAGAGACAAGGTGATTCTTTCTCACTGATCTTCATTTCTTCCTCTACAAGTATTTATTAAGCACCTACTGTGTGCCAGGCACCGACCTTGGCAGCAGGCACACAGCCATGCATGAGCAAACCGGGCCATCTCGGGGCCAACAGACCTTAGTTCTTTAGGTTTCGGTGGGACTGGGGGACACAGACACCACGTAAGTGCAACGGTATGTTAGGGACACACGTGGAGGAGGAGAATAAAGCTGAGGAGGTGTGGGAGGAGTTGCGGGGCTGGGGCTAGAAATTAGACTGGCGGCTGCTGGAAGTAACAACAGAAGGCAGCCCGAGGAGGAGGCGAAAGCACCAGGCACACATCTACCAGGACAAACGGTATTTCAGGCAGAAGGAACTGCACACACAAAGGCCCTGGGGCAGCGACCCGGCTGGCTACACGAGCAACAGCAAGGAGGGGAGCCGGGCTGGACAGGAGTGAGTAAGGAGAGGCAAGGAGGCTGGGGCTGCGGTGTGGGCAGATCAGGAACGGCCCGGGGGGTCCCTGTGAGGTCACAGCGGTTGGTCAGCTCCCTGGCCCTCCAACAGGTCCTCCGGTAACACTGGCGTGGGTGGCACGGGGGGGGCGGGCGGGCCACACGGAGCCGGCACCGAGGCCACCCTGGAGCCCAGGCCTCTGCAGGCCCGCCAAGCGCAGTGTGTCTTGCACAATTTCCGGGAGCCAAATCTGACAGAGCCATCTGTCTCGAACAGACCCCAGCGCCTGCCTCCAGCTGGTCTCTCGCACGAGCCAGCGTTCTCGGTGACACCGCCGAACCCTCATCTGCTGTCCCGGCCCCCGGAGACGCTGGGCGAGTGGGGGCAGACAGAGGCAGTGCTGAGAGCTGTGTGTGCAGCCGGGGCAAGGCAGGGGCCACCCCTGATGGCACCCGGGTGACCTTCCGGAGCCTGCAGCCCCGGGCCCTTCCCAGGGAGGATGCACGTTTCATGATAGCGTGTTTTGAAATACAGCCGGTTCCTGTAAAGCCCCAGGCCCCGGGAGACCCCAGGCCCCAGGATGGAGGACAAGGAAATCACCCACGTGCTGCTCTGACCTTTTTCTGTCTCTCCTTTTTGAATTCCCTGCACAGGGAATAAAATGTCCCACTCTGGCTAATAATACAAACTTGCCTGACTTGAAACTTCCCAAGTGATGGCAGAACAGATGTTCCAATAACCCCCAATCTTTCATCTTTCCACAAAAAAAAAAAAAAGAAAAGAAAACCTACACACAATCCAATCTGAAGCTGTCGGGGCCTGGACTAATAGTTGCGTCCACTGCAGCGCCAAACAGGTTTTGGCGAGCAGGAGAACTCCTCGTGGTGATGATTATAGCTCAGACGTGCCTGCTCCTAATTTATTTTAACAGGACCCAGCCTTCCAGGCAAGGCTCCCGACAATGATCTATTGTCAGGATGGACGTCTCCCAGCGAGAGAGCACTTGGAAGCCCACCTTGTGAACAGCCACCCTGGCATGCCAAGTCCCAGATTCACCCGGGTGGCGACGGCAGCAATGTTCGGGGCAGACCACCAGGCACAGACATCCCTGTTTCCAGAGCTGTGTGGTCACACATTCCCTCAAATAGACGTTCCCATTTCCAGTGAGTCACTGGCTGAGACGCCGGTGCTGGAGCTAGCCATGGACTGACCCTCCTGAACTCTCCCTCGGAAACAGTGAGTAGCCATGGTGTTCCCACGACCGGAGTTGGGGATGGGCCCCTGGCCGCGTGTGTTCTCCAAAGCAGGGTCCACTGACCCCCTCCTGCTCAAGCGGGACATCAGTTCGGCAGCTCAGCACAAGCGCGCATGGGAGAGGAGGGGCCATCCCTGCCCTGACGTGCTAGGACCCCGCCTCTTCTGCACCAACGTCCAGGGAACCCGCCGACTCCCAGGTCACCCGCCTCAACATCCCCACTGGCTCCCTCCTGTCTGCCAGGGTCCTGCCGCCGAGTTCTGCCTTCCTTCAGGGCTCCTTGTGATACCGAAACTGACTGGATGGAAACCATACCCTCTCGGAGCTGGGAGGTGCATTCGAGCTCTTGAGGGAGCAGTCTGCAGCCTTCACGGTGCACATGGAGCGCCTGGCAGGGGAGTGGGGGGGGGTCCCACCAAAGTGCAGGTTCTGCTACAAGCGGGGGGCAGGGCTTGAGACTCTGCCTTCCTGGAACGCTCTGCGAAGGGGGCTGCCCCTGGTTCACAGACCACGTTGAGCATTACTAACTGTGGAGGGGCCAGTTCAAGCCCCAAGAAATACCCACTCTCCTTACTTTACCGAACAGGCCATTTTTAGCAGGAACAGCTCAACAGGAATGCTGTGTCCCTCTTGGCATCTGATATCCGGAGGCCCTCGAGGTCATCTGTCCCACCCCTGTGATGGTAGCACGGACCACCCTCATCTTCCCAATCACTACAGATCTCAGGGAGAGATACATTAAGACGAAGCACACCTCTTGTTGTCCATCACCATTCTGCCTACTGATTCCCACATCTGTTGATGATTTCTGCCTGAAACAATGACAACTGTGCTATCTGCAAATGGCCTTTTGCTGTTTCCATCATCCCCTCTACAGTAGCTGATTTTCTGATTCAAATTCTGGCCTGTTGTGGCACACCTGATACAAGGAGGAGCCCGGATACGGGGGAGGTGCAGCCTTCCTGATGTCTGCTTGTGGCCAGTGAGCAGTCCACATCCAGTCATGAGCAGGTACCTCTGCATGGTGGCGGCACGGGCCAGTCCCCCACACCCCCCATGCCCCAGGTATCAGCCAGCCTGCCCTTTATTAGTCCTGGGCCACCACGTTCCAATGATCCTGACAGGCGACAGGCCACGGGCCACGGCTCCCCAGCAGCAGGCGATTAATACCCAGTGAGTGGCTCTCACCATCCTCTCCCTGGCTCCAACACAACATCTGTACGGAGTTCCTGAGAAGCCTCAACCCAGCAAATCCCTTAATTGGTGGACATGAAAAACCCAGGGCCCTGTGCTGGAATCACAGAGTCCTGGGGGCCAGAGAGGCTGTGCTGCTTGGAGGTCAGACGTCGGGGCGGGAACAGAGGGAAGGGCAGGGGGGCAGGTCTCGCAGGCCCGCCGAGCGGATGTAAGCAACTCTGCCCGCCTCCTCCCTGCCTGCTCACCCTCTGTGTCACGTTCTTTGTCCCCGCGCCGCACGCTGTGATCGCGCGCCCAGACTCATCCCGCAGTGATAGCAGAAGCACACCCCCGCCGGGCAAACCCTCGATTCTCCTGGCCCCTGACCTTCTCTGGGGCCGGGGGCATCTTGAAAGCAGAACCGCGCGCTTCTGAGGGCCGGCGGGCAGCCGTCGGCCGAGGAGGGAGCCTCGGCCGGCCGCGGGCAAGCCTGTGCGGTCCTTCCCCGCCCCCTACTCCGTGCCACTCACATTAGGAAACCACGGCTCGAATGGGCAGAGGCACAGGCCCGGGGCGCCCAGGCAGCAGGAGGCACCCAGGTAGCAGGGTTCAGGGTAGGAGCTATGGGGCCAAATTATGGTGGTTTAGTCATTAAGTCGTGTCCAACTCTTTGCAACTCCATGGACTGAAGCCCACCAGGCTCCTCTGTCATGGGATTCTCCAGGGCAGCACTCTGGAGTGGGTTGCCATTTCCTTCTCCAGGGGATCTTCCCAACCCAGGGATGGAACCCAGGTTTCCTGCATTGCAGGCGGATTCTTTACCAACTGAGCCAGGGAGAGAAGCCCAGATTCAGTTCAGTTCAGTCGCTGAGTCGTGTCCGACCATTTGCAACCCCATGAATCGCAGCATGCCAGGCCTCCCTGTCCATCACCAACTCCTGGAGTTCACCCAAACTCATGTCCATCCAGCCATCTCATCCTCTCTTGTCCCCCTCTCCTCCTGACCCCAATCCCTCTCAGCATCAGAGTCTTTTCCAATGAGTCAACTCTTCGCATAAGGTGGCCAAAGTATTGGAGTTTCAGCTTTACCATCAGTCCTTCCAAAGAACACCGAAGCCCAGATTGCTTAGGTTCAAATGCCAGCTCCACCCTGTCCCAGCTGTGTGGCCTTAGGCAAGGGACTTCTCTTCTCTGGGCCTCGGTTTCCTTATCTCTACAAGGGGGATAACAGCAGTCCGCACTCCCCAGGGCTTGTCTGAGGGTTACATGAACTGATACACTTGGGAGGCCCTGCGAACAGGCCCAGCGGCAAGAAAACAGCTGCAAGGGTTCTTTTCGCTCTTGGTCCAGTGTCCTCCCCGGGCCCACCCACGGACGGGCCTGACCGTGCAGTGGAAGCCAGCCTGCTGCAGTTCCGCGGTTCACCCGGGGAGGGCGCCTGCGGACTCACACCGGCTCTCTCCACCCGGGCCGCCGCGGCGGGTGTAGTTCCGGGTCCCTCTGGGCCCCTTGCTGCCGGCTCGGCCCAGTCTGAGCGCGTGAGGGCCGCAGGCCTCGCGAGGCCCTTGGGCTCCAGAGAAGAGTGTGCACGACCGGGCTGCGGCCGCCCCGGGCTGGCACCCACTCTTCTCCAGCTAACACAGCCCCACCCCACCCCCGCAGGCTATTTCCAGCTTCTGCCAATTTAGCGCTTGGTGAGGACAGAGCACCGATGGGGCTGTTGGAGGGCAGTGAACCAAGGGCAGCGACCTGAGTGGCCAGTGAAATAACGGTGAAAGGGACAGGGCACGACTGCTGGGGCTAGGAGAGCCAAGGTTTTAGCCCTTCCACCCAACTGGGGGTCCAGCTGCCAGGCTGCACGGGCCCTCACCCAGCCCCGTGGAGAGACGCCCCACACAGACAGGGCCCAGCTCCTGCCACGCGAGGGCTCCCCTTGGAAGAGAAGCCTCCCACCCTGGGCCAGTTCTGCCCGCTGATTCCAGCCCCTGCCAATGTCTTGAGAAACCCCCGAGCTAGAACGACCTGGTCAAGCCACTGCCGAAGTGGCTCCCCAGTCCACAAAAAACAGGAGAGACAGTTGACGCTCACTGTGGATTTAGGCCACTAGGTTTGGGGGTGATTGGTTATGTAGCATTAGGAACTAGTAACAAAGCACTGAATTCCACAAGGTAACCAGGAAACAAAACCTCGCAGTAGGCAATGAAGGTGACTCTGGACTTAAGAAACCTGGTTATAGAAAACATACAAAATCGTGGACAGAAGGGAAGTCACAGTCACGATAAAATCCTCCTGGGAAAAACAAAGAGCCTTTGGGGTCCCCCCAACGCCCTCGAGCAAATCCCATTCTTTTGCGGGCTCAGCATCCTCATCACCAAACTTTCCCTCTTGGCAGTCTGGAATATGCAGCCCTCACTGATTCCATAACCCCCCCCTCCCCGGGGTCCCCCCAAAGACCTGAGAACTCTGGAGCAGGCTTTTGGTAAAAGCAACTTTCAAAAGTCTGGAGGAAGGAAGGCTCTAAAATGAGTCAACCCCTGCAGGAGGCAAGTTGCTGGGAATGAAAAGGCATGGGCCAGAGGATGGCCCCGGAGGTCCTCCCTAGCACCATGGGGGCCGCCCAAGACTTCAGTCAGGCAAATGTAAGCCCTGAGGCCCCCAAAGAAGCCCGTGCTCTGCAGGTGGGGTGGCTGAACCTAGGGCCCTGAGACTTCTGGCTAATTAATCCTACATATCATGGGGACTGTGCCCTGCAGACCCCTGAATCTCTCCAGCACTGCTTCTAGATCTTCTGAAAGCAGGAGAATGGCAACAAGGCTTAGAAGGAATTCTCATCTCTTGGTGCCCTCCCCACCTATCCCATAAAGACATCACCCATCAGCTGGGAAGGGCCGATTCGCCTAAGAAGCAGAGCCTTCAGGGTAGAACTACCCCCGTCCCCCACATCCATTCCCCTCAGCTCTGCCCACAGAGACAAAGTTGGACACAGTTTGAGATTTATGTTCTTCTGGGGTTTTCTTTTTCTGGAGCATTGCATATGGTTTTTAGAAGAAGAAAAAAAACCAAACTGGAGTCTTTGAAAGTAGCTGGAAACTAATCGCCCCGACTAATTAAGAGGCAGGTTAGATTAAGCTCTGATGCAGAGTAACTTCTCTATGGGGCATTTAATACACTCACTCAACCCCTGTGGGCCTGGGTTTAGCCACCTATGGAGGGGATATGAGTAATAATTATCTCCTTTGGAGAGGTGCTGGGAGGGTTAATTAACTCGTGGCTGGGAATGCTTTGAGCTGCGCCATGGCCAGCTTGGGGGGTGAGTGTCGTCCCAAGTGCTGTTCCAGAAAGAAGCCATCACTGGCCTTCTGTCAAGAATTCGTGACCCGGCTACATCTCCAGGCCCCGGAGGTCCCCCCTCAAGGTCCAGTATCGACCCTCGCAGCTCTAAAGCTCAGGGTGCTTGGGTGGGAAGAGAGGCTGCCTGCTGCTTCACCTTGTCCTGGATCTGTCCTTAAGGAACTTTAGGGCAGGGAGGCCCATTTTCCCCAAACTTCCCCATGGCAACCAGAGCCGCAAGCACAGCAAGGGCACCAAACCAAGCCTGGCTTTTCCACCTGGTTTGGCCCTTCCCAGGTGAGCGCTCACCTGGCTGGCTGCCAGAGCTCACCCAGCCAGGGTGGGCTGGGCGGAAGGCCCTAGGAACTGACGCTGGTTCTGCCCCAGGACGTCAACCTCAGCCACACCAGCTGGGCCATGGGACAGCACCTTATCTCAGGCTTTCTGCCTCTCTCTGCCTTGTTTTTCTAAGAAACCATATATGATAACACAAAACAGTGTCCTCAGAGGGCTTTAAAAAAGGAAAGGCATTTATGCAAATACACGGAAGGAAGAGTGATGTTTTGGAAAATGATAATAATAGTTTGCAGGAATGATGTGGGGCAGAGGCCCCCAAATAAAAGAGGCCAGGAGACGACCACCATGGGTGGAATCAGAGCCTATGGTGCTGGGAGGCGCCTTGGGCAGAGAATTCACATCCAGGACCAGTGAGGGACTTTGTCAAGGTCACTGGCAGAGAGAAGCAGGACCTAGGGACGTGTTCCCCACACCCGCCTCACTCCTGGCCCCAAGCTCCCCACCCCACACACCTCAGGCTCCACCTGCAGAGGAGCTGGGTCCCCAAAGGCCAGCCCGTCTGTTCCCAAATGACACAAGCTCTAGAATGAGGGCTGCAGGCCTTCTAGTTCTGGGGAAACTGCCAACTAAAGTGCTGACTTCAGCAGGCCTCGGTGAAAGGGAACACTTTCTGGGGCTCCCAGTGGGGTTCAGTTTTCCCTTCCTCAACTCTGGGGGTGCAAAGAATTAAGTATCCCATCGGGAATTCCTGGAGTCACTCACTTTAACTCAATGAACGGCTGTCTCCCTGGCTAGTGATGCACCAGATTAAAGGCCCCTGTATGCTCTGAGATGACGTTCCTTCTACTGAGAGATGGGCTTCTCCCAAAATTCAGACCCTAACTCTGGGGAGAGTCAGCGTCTCAGGGATTTGAGTGAGGACAAGAGACACTGGGGTTTGGAATCTGCAGCCCTGGCCCAGCTCCTGGGGGACTCACAGGTGCTCAGATATGGGGGCCCATCTGCTCCCCACCCACCCCAAGGAGCAGGCAGGGAGAGGGCTGTGACGCTGGTTACAGGGGGGAGGCGGAGGCACCAAGGTTGGGAGCTTCCTCCTGAGGGATTCATGGCAGGCTTGGCAGACAAGTTCATGCCTGAGAATGGGAAAACATGGGTACCGCTCGCCCCAGGGCTTCAGATCTGGAGCTTCCTCCCTCCCGGCTTGTCTCTCATTCTCCCAGCGTGAGCCAGGATGCTCCACACCTGAGCTGGAGGAACAAACCAGACCCCCAAAGCCTCTCTTCCACACCACAGAACCTCATCTCATTTGCACTTTAAAAAGCTGGGCGTAAACATACATGCCCAAAACATTTGAGGTGAAAAGACAATAACAAGAGACTTCCCTGAAGGTCCAGGGGTCAGGAATCCACCTTCCAAGGCAGGGGCACAAGTTCGATCTCTGGTCCGGGAACTAAGATCCTACATAGCCTGGGGGCAACTAAGCCCATGTGCCACAATGACTGAGCCCAGCTCGCTCCAGAGCCCAAGAGCCACAGCTAGAGGGAAGCCCGTGCGCCATCACCAAAGGTCCCTCGTGACGCAACCAAGACCCGGTGTGCATGACCAAAATCCGATGCAGCCAGACAAACAGACAAACATTGAAACAGAACGAGCAACCTCCAGGGATGCACGCTCACAGGGGAAGCACAGGTCAGCCCAGGATCAAGTAAGCTTGTTTTTTTAAAATGAATCTGCATTTGTAAGCGTCACATCACCTTTTGCAAACAACAACAACAAAAAACCTAATGAGAAACAAGCAAATAAAAACAGAAAAGGTGCTGCTGGGTAACTGGCACAGAGCCCCTGCCTCAGGCAGCAGGTGCCTCCGCAGACTCGGGTCCCCGGCTCCACGGCCAGGAGACAGGGTCTCAGGCTGAGACCTGCAGTGCCTGGGTGATGGAGGGCGTCCCCCACCTCCATGAGGAGAGGGTGAGTCCAAGGGAGCCCCTCACCCGCTTGGGATCAAATCCTGCACTTTGGCCCAGAGAACTGGGCACCTCTCTCCTCAGTTTTGTCATCTGTAAAATGGGACCTACTGAGGACTTTCTTTGTGGGGCAGCTGTACGGTTTAAACGGGACCACATAGGGCAGGAGTGGCCACCACTCTGCCTCCCGGGAGTGGAGCCAGGAAAGCCCCCAGGGCCTGTCTTACTGCCCACAGCCCCTGCCCGCAGAGACGGCACAGATCTGAGGTTCCCCGGGCAGGAGGGAGCCCTGCAGTGGTGGCTCAAGGAAATCACACACCACCCCAGTCGAGGGCCTGGTGTCCATGTCCCGGGGTCACTCGGGGTCTCCTCTAGGCACCCGTGGCTCAGGGGAGCTATTAGAAATGCAGAGGGTCAGGACCTGCCCTGGACTCACCAGATCCCTGGTGGCTATCTGAACAGACTGAGCCTGGGGCCGGGCCTAGGTGGGGCCTGAGAGTGTGTTCCTGAGGCTGCTGGGCGACGCCCGCGCTGCTGCCTGGGCCCCCTGCCCCCGCCCTGGACCACACCTGCAGGAAGGCCACTCCCCACCGCTCCTCTGCACCTCCTGGGCCAACTGCCTCTGGTTGCCATGCTCCAGAGGCCTCTTGGATCCGACCAGCTTCTCTGGATCAAGCGTCTTTAGCGCTGCCCCAAGGCACTGGGAAGCCCCCTCCCCAGTCCTGCTGGGGCCAAAACTGCTCAGTGACGGGCAGCTGGTTTCAATCACATCTATCTTCTCAAGCAGACTGCAGGGGCACACAGGAGGTGCTGAGAGAACTGTGGGTAACTGGATGGTTCTGACCTGGCCGAGGTCTGAGCTGGACTTCCTGGGCCACCGAAGGCCAGCTCTGAGGCCCCTGGCCCACTTCCGTAGGTCCCCCGCCTCAGCTTCCTCCTCTGGATTAAGTGAGGCGATCTGTGTAAAGTGCTCCCACAGTGCATAAAGCAAGCACTTGGCTACAGCAGAAGGGTCTTTCCAGCTTCCCTGTAAGGTGCACACAACTGGCTGGTCGAGTCCTGCCAGCTGTGTGACCTTGGGCAAATAACGCACCGCACCCTCTCTGGTCCTCAGTTTCCTCATCTGCAAAGCAGGATGACCCAACCTAAGGCTTGAGCCCTCCTCCTCCGAGGCTCTGGCTGCCGGGCTAGCACGTGGCTAAATAATCTCCAGGCTCCCCACCCTCTGAGGCAGGAACACACCCACTGTTTGTATGGGGACCCTGGGTGCTGGCTTTGCCCACAGCCCTGCGAGAGCTGAGACTGGGCCTGTGTGTGGCCTGGTACCCACATGAGCAGAAACACACCAGGTCAGAGGGCAGCATGCAGGCCTGCAGCTCAGCCATCTGCCTCTTCCCTTCCTGGGCCAAGGGCGCCATCTGCTGGGGGCATGGGGCTTGGCACCCTGGTGTGCCTCTGCTGGGCTCCCCTGGGCCCAGGCTGGTAGGGTCATGACCTTAACATAGCCACGCTGGGCCCCTACAGTCTCTGCACCCCAACTGCTCTCCACCCCAGGACAGACCCTCAGCATTGGGCCTTGACGCCCACAGACCTGGGGGTGGAATCCTGGGTGCTGGCTCCAGAACCTTCTCTCCTTTTGTTGGCGTGGTTCAAATTCAGTAGCTCTTTATGAGGCTAGAGGGGCAGCTGAGACCCACACCAAGGCCCAAGTGTGTGAGATGCAGGCCCCTCCATCAAGACGCTCCTGCTGGTCTGAGGGCCCAGGCCCCTCCCCAGGCCCCTGGGCCCCAGTTTCCTCTCTGTCCCCCTGAGCCCGCAGGGCTTTCATGTCCCATGCTGAGGGCTGGGGCTCTGGCTGTTCTAGCAAGAACTGCCCAACCTCCTCCCAACTCCTGGGTCTCTGGCTCTGGAACCCTCCTGTGCCCGTGGGGGTCAAGAGGGCACCTCAGGTCCCCCCGCCACCATGCCATGCCGTGCTCTGCAGGCAGCCCCAGTAGAGCCCCACGTGGACTCTCAGTCCTGACAACCTTCCAGCCCTGGACACGGGCTGCCGGAGAACTATAATTAGGGACACTTTGATCCTCAAGCCTGCTGACAGATAAACCACAGAATATGCCTCGTCTTCCCCACGAACTACAGAAGCAGGGCTGGTCCCCCAGGGAGCCCACAGGGCTTGGCTTCCTGCACTGAGGAGCTGGCGGGTGACCCGCTCCAGGGGGCAGGAGCCAGGGACTCCATCAGCTCAGACCCTGACTCTGGGTTCTGCCCCTCCTGCTAGGAAGAAGGGAAAGGGTACTCGGGCCCCATCACCACTGCAGAGACCAAGCCGCCCATCCCCCTGCTCGCAGAGCATTCCGAAATGCCCCAGAGAGCAGAGCACACAGCCGCTGAGACCCATTCCGAGCCATCACTGACGGGTGTCCCCCAAAACACCCCGACCCCTCCCCTCCTTCTGTCATGGTGGCGAAACACACACACGATACCCTTGAACATGTTAGCCACTTTTAGAACAGACAACTCAGTGGCATTTCACACCATCACTCCAGTGTGCAGCCATGGCCTCTGCCTGAAGCCAGGACATTCTCATCGCCCCACACAGAGACGCTGTGCCCACTGGCAGTCACTCCCCTGGCACCAGCTCCTCCGCTTTCTCCCCGCCTCCAGGGGCAAGCTAGCTCCGCACACTTCACACCCGTGGAGTCATCCACACGCAGCCTTCTGGCCTCCCTCACTCTGCAGGCTGTCGCCAAGGCTCACCACATCACAGCCTTTGTCTGGGCTTCATTCCTCTTTATGGCTGAGGAATACTCCACTGTGTGGATGGACCCTGTTTGTTTTTTTTAAACCATCTGTTGATAGACTTTTTGACCATCTCTACCTTTCAGCTGTTGTGAATCACGCTACAGGGAATACACCTGTATAAGCTCCTTTAAGGCATTTCAAGGTTGGGCGCAGGGAGGTGGAACTAAAAGCAGAGAAGTCCACCCTCCTCAAGTAGACGTTTCGCTGAGCTTTCATGGCCCCGTCTCCCCTTCCAACCCTCACCCCCCGGGGCAGTGGGGGACGTTCACCCCACGAGGGAGATGAGGATGATGGGGCCTGAAGAGGCTGCTCCTGGGGTCCCCTGGCTTCGGGGAGCAGGCCTATGAGGCCCCAGGGCTGGCACCACCTGCCTCCAGGCTGTCATCGTGTCATCTCCCAGCCAGCCCTGGCTTCCGTTCCTGCCTGAGAAGACGCGGGGCGCTTGGCACAGGCAGCCCTGCAGGCTTCTCTTCCGCTCTGCCTGTCCCTACATCAGGCCCCCGAGTGTGGCCACAGGGCCTTACCTCCTCGGTGCCCAGCTTGCCGGCTGCAGTGTGAGGCCAGCGGGTGGCCTCTCAGAGGGGCCGGGAGTGCCGACCCATCGGGCAGCTGCTCTGAGGGGTGAAGGAATGCTGAACGGTGCACGTGGGAAAATCGCACCAAACCCGAACAGTTTTCCAGGAGAATAGAAACTGCCAAAATTCATCCGAGAGGCAGCAGCAGAAACATGAACAGACCTCAAACCCGGGGAGAAACAGCAAAAGTTGTCAAAGGATTAACTCCAAGGATGGTGAAGGCCAGACATGCTGCCTTGGAGCATGGAAAGATGGATCATTCTCGAGCGGGAAGCTGGTGGGGACACAGCGCTGCTCCCGGATGGACGTGCGGCTGAGGGTGCGGGAGGAGCCGCCACGTCAGAACCCAGACCCGTGTGGGAGAGAAGGGCGGGGGCCCGCCTGCCCCGCAGCTCCCGGAGCAGACGGTGGTGACGACAGGAGCACAGGATGTGCCTGGGGACCCCAGGGCACCCGGCACCCGCAGGGCCGACACGCCTGTGACCCCCCGGGGTGGTCCCCCACCTGTGGTGGGTGCAGGGTGCCCTCCACAGAGGGAAGCGCTGAGGCAGGAGGGTGCTTGGAAGGAGCATCCATAAGAGAAAGTGCCCTGCAGACCCCGGCCTGGCCCCAAGGCCCCTGCAGGTTCCGCCAGGCGCCCCGACCCCAGCCCTGGGGCCTCCAGCGGCTCCCCCAGAACCAGGCACATCTCAGCCAGAATGCGACCCAGAGGCTGCCCCCTTCCCTCCCCTCCCCAGGCTGAGCTGCTGTCCTCGCTCAGCACCCAGGATGGTAGGGAAGGGGAGCGTAGGGCCAGAAGGCTCCTGCAGGCCTGTGACCCCAGAGACACCTCAGCCCCTCTGGCCTGGTTCAAGGGTCCCAGCGGTCCCGACTGCCTCTTGGGACGGGGCAACATCTTGACGCTGTTCATAACAGGCGAGCCAGTCTGTAAATCTTAAAGGCTCGGCATGGCTGCCCTCCCTGACCTGGAGGGGCTTCTCAGGCTTTGGGGTGCCTCTCCAACGCACCCCTCAGAGACTGCTGACACCAATAACCCCAGGTCGCCACCGCCGCCAGGCCTTGTGTCCCTGAGATGCTCTGAACCTCACACAGCCCCAGGAGAGCTGAAGAAGACCCAGGCACATGCCTCCGCGTGACGTTGCGTGGGCAGGAGGGGAGGGAGAAGGGAAGGGAAGCACTCTGCTGGGCAGGTCACCCAGCCCTCAACCCCACCGATCCTGCCCGGAGCTCAGGGGTCCCCCTGACGATGGGAGGGCTCCCGGCTGTTGATTCACCAGTTTCCGCAGGCACCAGGAAGGGTGTGGCTCCTAACACCTGTCTGGCCACAGGCCAGGGGTACACCTGGGGCCCCACAAGCACCTGGAAATGAAAGCCACTCAAGGGCAGGCGGTTGGAAGCCGGGCCCACAGGATGAAAGGGATGGGTGGCACGGGCCGGCCTGACAGCCTCTGCTTTGCCCCCAGACAAGCCATGAAGATGGGGACACTGCCCGCAGTCACGAAGCGGAGAACTGCACGCCTCCATGAGAACAGGCAGACCCCTGAAGTCAGGTGCGTCTGCCCCAAGGCCGCCTGCCTCCCCACTCTTCCTGCTCCGTCTAGCTGGGGATGGATGGGCTGTCGGAAGCTGCAGACAGGAACATTTAGAAACCGCTCTTTCCTAGGTGGATGGCAGGACCTCACACAGAACGGCTCCCACCCCGGAAACACCCAGGGTGACGTCCTCTGTGGCTCTGGGGAGCCGGGGCTGCAAAGGATGACTAAATGGATTTTTCCTCCCTCTGGTGCGTGTTCCCTTCAAGGCCGCATGCAGGACGGAGCGTTAACAAAGCGGCCAGCCCAGGGCAGCATCAATCCAACAAGCACAACAGCCTGCGAGTTTTGATTTAATAAAAGCGGCCCCCACTGGGCCACTTTAATTGTTTCCAGATTCTAAAAATATTTGAAAAGAGGATGCAAATGGAAAACTCCACCTCTGGCTACCGTGGCTTCCCGAGCTCACTGTGCTGGATGTCCACGCGGGCTGTGTCCGCGGAGAGTCACCTGGGCAGAGGGAGCGAGCCCCTGATGTCACCCAGACAGATGGCCCAAGCGGGGAAAGACATGGCGAGGGGAGAACCTCTTCACCCGGCCAGACAAGGGAGGATGTGGCTGGGAGAGCAGCCGGTCAGCACGTCAGCCCTGGAAGGACAGGGCTCGGGCAGTGTTCCATCACCTGGAGACCGGGGGCAGTGCTGCAGCGGGCAGGACGCAGGGCTGGAGCCCCGGAGAGTCTGCTCGGGCAGCTGGCAGCCCAGGGAGGTCGCTTGAAGGCCAGAGTGATGCCAAAGGAGCAAAGCCGCCCAGGCCCTCCCTGGGCGGAGCAGCAGTGCCGCAGGGAGGACACGGGGGTGGAGTCCAGGAAGCTGGAGCTCAGCTGTGCAGCCTCAGGAAAGTCACCGGCCTCCTCTGGGCCTCAGTTTTCAAGCCTGCAAAATGGGCTGGCTGTGCAAACTCCAAAGTGCTCCATAGAGTCCACTGGTGGCTCAGTGGCACAGCACGTGTGTGGACCACAGGTGCCCTACCTACGGGCGCATCTGTTATCTGCAGGCCCTGGGCAGACCTGAGGCCAAAGGCTGGGGTGCAGGGGCCACTCTGGCTACCTTCCGGGGGCTCTGGAGTCCCTTCCCACGACTAGGGTTTGAGGGGGGCCAGGGAGGCTGGAGAGAGGTTCTCTGGGGCCAGGAAAGGGGCTGGGCAGGCAGGGCGGGGAGGACGGTGTGGGAGTCTGGAGTCCCCTGGCCTGTCTGCGTCCCCAGCCCTGCTCGCCACCTGCACTGTGCTTGTAAAGATCTCCCTAATCAGGAAAGATGGTTTGTTATCGCCATAAAACACGAGGCGAGAACACACAGCACACGCGCACGCACACACACACACACACACACTGACAGGTGCTCTCCCACCCCGAGCCTGACACAGATGACAGCCTGTCACGGTCTGAATGTTACAAGTCAATTACGCCCACCTCCCTGCCAGCCTCAGATGCTGCTGGGGGCAGCCATCGCCCCGTATCAGGGCACCAAGGAAGGACGTGGGACGCTCCCCCGGGAGAGGCCCGCCCACCCTCGGGAGGCCGCCGCCTGTCAATCAGGAGGAAAATCGGAGGTGGGGGTGCCTCCTTTATTCTCATCCCTCAACCTCCGTATCAAACGCCAGGGCAACGAGAGAGGGAAACAGTGTGGTTCCAGCGTGGCCTCGGGCGGGCTTCTGAACACCCCTGCCCTCGGTGTCCTCGATGTCGGGGCCAGTCTCTTCCTCTCCTTGAGCTTTCCGTGGCCTCCCCTCCCCTCCCCACCTACCCTATCTGGACCTTGGTCTTATGTTAGAGTCTGCTGGAGGCCGGGAGAAAGTGGGCCCAGACACTGGGGACAGAAATGGAGCTCCTGCTTCAGACCTCAGACAGGGTTCTGTCTGGGCAGCTCTGAGCATGGAGAGACCACCCCCCCGAACGGTGAGACCCACTGCCCACGCTGCTCCCCGCCGAGGACCACGTGAAGGGAGGCAAGGGGGGTCCTGCGTGGAGGGGAGCGGGGCTCTCTGTGCAGAGCCTGTCTGGCGGCTGGCACTGGTACTTTACGATCACATCACCACCAGGAAGAGGACCCGGGGCCCCCGCAAGCCCAGGCCTATGCGGCCCCCTCCCCCAGCCCAGAGAGCACGGCTGCTCCTGGGTCCAGGCACGGACAACACAATGGGGAAGCAAGGAGGGACAGCACTGTGGGAACGCGGAGGCAGGGGAGACGGCTGCTGTGGGGTGGAGAGGGGGAGGGAGGAGTGCTGAGAAAACCGCCCCTCCTCACCACCAGCGACAAACCCTGACACGCCAGCCCCCAGGCTGTGGCAGGCAGGGACTTCAGCTCAGCACACATACAGCTCACTGAATCTTGATGTCCGCACGATTATCCCCACTTCACAGATGACGAAACCGAGGCTCAGAGAAGCAAGCTGGCCAAGGTTGCCGGCAGAGCAGCCTTCGTGGTAGAGCAGCCTTTGTGGTAGAGCAGGCTTTCAAGTAGGCCTCTGGTTCAAAACCATCCCTGTTTTTAACCAGCACCGCTCTGGCCCCTTGTGTATTGGCAGCCACGCGGTCTGCCTGAGGAGGGGCAGCCCACAGAGGGTTCTGCAGGTGAATAGGAGTTGGCTGGCAGCAGAAACAACTCACGGGTTGGGGAAAACGTGGATGTGTGCACTAGAACGGAGAGGAGTGAGCACAGGTGGACAGAAAACGGGTGCATGCCTGACACACAGCCGGTGCTCAGAAAGTAAATATGGCACAAGGTGCTGGCAGGGACAGTGTGAGACGCAGGCTGGGAGGCGCAGGCTGAGGCACACACTCCTGCGTGCACACAGGCACCTCCCCTTCCCCCCGACACATTCTCTGCTCTGACTTCCTTTCTGCCAACCCCCAGTGGTGCCTCTGCATCGCCCAGGGCTGCCCCCCAATGCTGAGCATCCTTGGGGAGCTGCTGGGGGGGTGACTGAGAAGAGAGGACTGGGTGACAGGGAAGCGGCGGGGACTGGGGCAGCTGGTCCACCGAGCTCTGGATTTTTAAGGGTCGGGCACTCCACTACTGGGAAGCTGCCACCCCCGCTTCCTGGGGGCCTTAGCTCTGGGTGGGGAGGGGGCCTCAGATGCACTCTGCCTCCAGCAGGGGCCAGCGTCTCAGGGGAAGCTGGCCAAGCAGCCACACCGCTACTGCTCTGATAACCTTCAGCCCTGACCTCATTTCCCAACGAGGCTCGTGCAATTTCTTCCAATTTTCCACATAATTAGCTGAGCAGGAGACACATCCTCTCCTCTGAGGCAAGAAGGAGCTGGCTGCTCCAGGGCCCCAGGGCTGTGGCCGAGGGCAGAGCCAGCCTGGCAAGTGCTGGACAAGCTGCGGACAGGACGAGGGTTCAAATCTCTGCTCCCTGACCTGCTGGCTGTGTGACTTTGGGTCAGATGTCAGGCCTCTGAAAGATGCGGGCCACACAAGTCTCTCCCGGGATGCAACTGCATGGCACTCAGAGTGGCCACTAGATCCTTGTCTCTACCCCACCCCTCTTGGCCCCTGAAACACCCCCAGAAAACATTCCCCTCCTTTTTTCTCACTCTTTCTTCCAGGCCTCAAACCACCCCCTCCAGTTAGGAGGGTAGGTCTGCATGACTGCACTATGGATCCACTGGCCTGGGTCTTGCCCTCTGTGAAGTAGGCACAACAGAAGACACCTTGAAGGTGAGACAAAAACAGGTCCACACGTGGGGGCCCTGGGCACAGGCCGCCCAGTCCCTCAGAGCCACTCAGGGGCCGAGACCAAGTTGGGGACAGTGGCCGCTGTGCTGGGACCATGGGGTTCCTTTCCAGGGGTGCTGTCGTCCCTGCCCAGTTCCAGGGGGGCTCCGGGCAGCTCTGTAGTGCTGTCAGTAACCCCCAATTAGGCTGAAGTGAAGGGGTAAAGGCCTTCCTGGTGGGCCCTGACAAGCACCAACTTGCTTCTTGGACCTCAGTTTCCCTAACTGGGCGATAAGCAAGTCCTCGGTTTCCTTAACTTGGGCAATAAGCAAGGCCACTCCTTCCCGAATGCAGAAGGCACACCAGAGAGAGAAGACATACCTCCCAGCAGCCTCGCCCTGGGGCAGGAAGGGGTCCCCACGGCCCCCAAGGTGCCCTACAGCCTAGGAGGAGGCTGGCGGTGGTGGGGTGCCCAAGCTCTGTGGGAGGAGGCCGGCTGGGATGAGGTACCCCGCCTCCTCGAGAAGCTCAGGCTCCTTGGAACGGCCTTCCCCTGACAGCATGAGCGATTCCCTTCCTCCCTCCGGAGCCGGCGCCAAGGCCTGGAATCCATCACTCCGTGGCGTCTGTCTAGGGTGCTGCCGGCCGCCGGGCCATGCTTGCGGGGAGCGCGGCGAACATCTCCAGGCAGCACAGGGTCTGGAGCACGTCAAGGCTGAGTACCGACACCTGCCCCGACACCTGCCCCACAGCCGTGGGCGTGCGGCCTCACCTCCCAGCCCAGGGATGCTCACTGGAGAAATGCCCTCATCGAGGGCCTGAACACCTGGGGTGCAGGCAGGAACCACGCACCCCCGTTTCTTGTGCCTACCAGCAAGGCCTCGATGGCTTAATCGAGAAAGCATCTCCCTCAGGAAAAGCAGCGGCAGCGACCAGGGGAGTGGGGGCCTGGAGCCAGGCTGCACGCCCAGGGCACAAGGCTGCGGCAGCTCCCTCGCTACAGGGTCCTCGTATCACCAGGCCACTTTCCATACTCTTGGGACAAAGGGCTTGAGGATGGGGTCTGTGGCTATGGATGGGCTGTGAACCCTCAAAGGGCCTTTGGGGACTTACAGCACAGGACCAAGGGAAGGCCACCAAGGGCAGGCGCAGGGCTGCGAAACAAAGCAGAAGTTGGGGAGGCCTTCCTGGGGTGGGGAGAGCGGGTGGTGAGGCTGACCTTGGAAAAAGATAGACAGAGAGAGAAGGTGGCCCCAGGCAAGGGAGCCGAGGTGTGATGGCGTCTGTGATCTAGAATTCTCCGTACAGAGATGGGTTCGGGCAGGTCTGGGTTGGGTCTCGTGGCGATGGCCCCCACCTCGGAGATCTGCAGAAGGCCTTGCACCCTGTCTCTGAACGGACTCCCGCTCCGCAAGGGAGCTCCTGGTAGGGCAACGACTGTGTTCCAGTGCTCAGGCCAGCCTGGGGTCCTGGCCTAGTCGGGGTTGTTCCAGAGGAGACGAGAGCAATCTACAGTGAGGGATGCAAAGATGCCTTGCTGGGGTCCACGTGTCCCAAGAGGACCTGGGGCACAGAATAACATCATTCATTCATTCATCAAACGTAAGGCCCCTGGCCCTCTTGGTGCTGACCCCAAGGAAGAAACCAGAGACACAGGCCTTGACCTGAGGAGCTCATGTTTCAAGGGGGAGACAGGCGTGAAACCAGTTCCCAGAAAGCTGATTTGGAGGGGCCTATTATAGAAGACTTCCTGGAGGAGGTGACACTGGGGGATGAGTTTTCCCATAGGAGAAAGGCGGGGTGGGGGACCCCAGTTACAAGAGACAGTCCAAGCATACTCAGGTGGAGGCCAGAAGGGACCCTGAGCTGGGAGGTGGTATGGAGAAGGATTCTGGAGAGCAGAGACCGGGTCCCAGGAGGTCAGACTCGGCGGGGAAAGCAGCATTCTGAGCAGTCAGCTCCCATTAGCAGCAGAGTCATGACTTGCCTCCACCCACTGGAGGGTGGCCGCAAGCTCCCTTCTATGCTGTTGAAAACAGCGTGCCAGGCGGCCAAAATCAGTGATAAGCTTTTCTTGCTGCAAATAAGCTGGTTTCAGCCCCGTTTACACTCCCTGCATCTGCCTGCAGGACCCTGCTCCTGTAATTCCGTTGCTCTTTTCCTCGTAAGAATAACAGAATGATATTTCTCCTCCCTCCCCATCACTTCCAATTTGGCGACACAGGGAAGGGGCCCCCCCACCTGGAAGTTCACCACGCACTTACAGCACGCCACCCACCACTCCAAGCACTCACTCCAGAGGCTCCTGTCCGCTCCTCACCACGACCGCACGCGGCCACTGTGCTTTACCGTCCCATTTCTCAGAGGCGAAAGCAGAGGCTCAGAGAGGCCAGGTAACCAGACCGGCATCACACAGCAATCCAAGTCAGGACGCAGAATGTCTGATCTCGAAATGCAAGGACTTGACCCCATTGCCCTGGCCTTCCCAGCCCCAGGTGCCTGCATGCTGCCCACACATCCCACAACCCAGGTTTTCAGGAGAGAGAAGGTCTGGCTGGAACAGCTGCTGCTGGGGAGCTGGCAGGGAGAGCGAGGGCTCCAGTCCCCCGGAGCACTGCGCAGGGAGTGAAGGCCCCCAGGGCACCTGTGCCCATCCTGCCCCGCCCCTCCTCCTGCCCTGGGATGCTCTGAAGGAGGGTCTCAGGTCTCCGAGAGGGCTTGGGAGTCAAGGATAGAAAGTGGAAGGTACTCTGAGCATCACTAAATCAGAAATAAAATATAAGGAGATGGTGAAGACAGAGCGACCAAAGTAAAATAAAGATGACCTGGACACCCAGCGTGCTGTGTGTGACACCCCAGCAAGGCCTCCGCTCCACCTGGACCAGCTCCTGGCCAGCAGCGCCAGGTTCCCCCCTAGGGGGTGGGGGCCTAGTCCACTGGGCTGCACAGGGCCAATCTGAGATGCCCGCCACCAAGGCTTCCCTGGGCTCCAGAAAAGACCTGCGGCAGGGGTGGGGGAGCAGAATCATCTACACCTAGAACGTGTGTCCACACAACGGTGTCATGCCTCAACCATCGGGGGCTCCTCTGCCTTCAGGAAGGAACTCCAGGGTGAGCTGTCCCTGACAGAGGACATCTGAAGCCCTTGGAGAGGGTCCTCGGTCCCTAACCTCACTGCCCCCACCTTCCCCCAGCAGGCTGCGTCCCAAGGTCACTCACTCCTAACCTCTGAGCAAGAGGTCCTCTCCACTCGGAGCACCCCTCCGCCTTCACTGCCAGGGGCACTGAGAGTCTATGGAAGTGTCTCTTGGGTAGCACCTCCTCCTGGAAGCCCTCCCTGATGCCCCAGCAGGCTGGGAACTGGGCTGAGCTGTGCGCCCTCACATGGCGTCCGTGTTTGTCCTCCCTGCTAGTCAGCAGCTACGGGAGACTGGGACAGCTCTTCAGACGCAGCATGCACGACGCCGAACAAAATGCAATGCAAAAGGCGGCAGCTTCATGCAGTTGGATCCAATCTTCGGGGCCTTAGAAGTATCTATCACAGAATCAGTGGCTCTCGGCCACATCCACTGACAGAAGAAATTCAAGATTTCACACATGAGCCAAGTTTATTTCGGGCCCAGGACCGCACCCCACCCCCCCACCCCCTGCCACCGCCTGAGCCAGCAGCATCGGCATCACCTGGGACTCAAAATGTATATTCTGCACGAGGAGCTCAGGCGGCCGGGCAACGTGTTTAACAAACCCCCCAGCGGATCCCAATGCCGCTCAAATGGGAGAACACTGCCCTAAAACATTTATAAAGGGACACTGTTTTTCTAACAAGCCAAAAAGGAAAAGGAGTGGTGGTGGGAAGTGATCTTTGTTATTCATCCTCATAAATACACACGATAGCAGTAATCATCTGTGATGTCACCGCGGCCTTTCCTGACCACGCTGTTTGAAATTGCACCCTTCTGCCCTCCCCGCCTCTCCGCCCGCCCCAGCTTCCCTCTCCTCCCTGCCTCTAATCACCTCTAATTAGCTGTCAGGAGGATGCAAGCTAGCCCGGCCCCCTCCCTGACAACAGCAGGGATTACATATGTGATCTCTTCGTTTTTTATTTTCTCCTTCCCTTTTGGAAGGAAGGTCGGCAGTCTTTCTGTTCACTGCTCAGCACCCAGCACCCAGTCTGGCATACAGTAGGTGCCCAATACATGTTGGATCCATGGAACCCAGATGTGTGTTACTGCTTTCAGCTCACTGCAACACATGCCCCTACTGGATGCTTTGCAGCATGTCTGAGGCAGCCAGGATGAGTATCATTTTATACCCAATTTGCAGATGAACAAACGGAGCCTCGGGCGGCACAGACTTATTTGACAGCAAACAGAGCCTCAGACTCCCACTCGGGTCTGAGTCCTAACTCAGAGCCCTGGGCCTGTAGGCACATTCAGGCCCAGGGACCCTCCATCCTGGCTCTGCCCTCCTACCGCTGCCAACAAGCAGGCCCGGAGGGACCACGGTCCAAGGGCGCTGCCAAAACACAAACCACTGGCCTGGGCATCTCGGGTCCAGGGTTGGAGGGAGGGAGGCCATGGAGGGCTTCCTCTGAAGCCTCAGAGTGTGGCTTCAGGGCCGCGGTGATGACGCCTGCCATATGAGGCCCCCCGGTGTAAAGACACACAGCTAATTAGCTGTCAGGAGCGATGCAAACTCTAGCCTGGCCCCTCCCCGCAGCCTCTCCCGGAATCACCCTCTGCCACTGCGTGTCACCACATGATAAAAGGAAATATGTTCAAAGCTGAGCCACTAACAAGAGACAAGGAGGCACACAGAGGCAGAGAGAAGCAGATTGTCTCTGACACTCTCTGAGGAAAGGGGGATAAATTAAAACCATTAAAAAAATAATTTGTCATCGTCAGGTTTCCCAAAGAAGTTCTTCTTGAAGGGCAGACTTCCTGTTCCAGGCCTTCTGAGCATCAGCTGGGAGGGCTCCGTGAAGTGGTGGAGGGCCTGGGCTCTGGGCTCTAAACAGACTCTGCCCCTCCCACCTGGTGTGAGTGGGCCTCATGGGGTGGGGGTGCTCAGAGGCCCCATATAAGCAGGTTTACGGGAGATGCTAGGAGACAAATGCACGTAAGTGCTCCTATGTCCGTGCTGCTTGCCGGCCCCACTGAGCTAGGGAAACAGGCTCGAACCCATGACTGCTCTCTACAACAGCAGGGACAACAGCTTGGACCTCAGAGTTCTCAGGAAAACTCACTGAATGCATGAGTGCCTGGAACACACCTGGGTAGACGGTTGCTGCTCTGGTCATAGTTCAGGGGCATTTGCTGGGCTCTGTGGACCTTTGAAGGTATAAAGGGAGACCAATAAATGCCATGCCCCCTCCTACCAGCAGCCAGGACTCCAGCAGATGGGGCTTGGCCTACCCCTCACCCCGAGCTTGCCCTTGCCTCTCCCACGTGGCCCCCATGGAACCTGCTAGAAGTGCTGCCCAGGGGTCAGAACCAGCTGTGCCCCCTTCAAGACGTGCATACCCTCTCTGTGCCCCCCTCTCAGGGAGATGCACATGAATTGTTGACCCTCCTTGAGCCCTGATCAGAAGTCAGGCACAGTTCTAAACAGTCCATCCATGAATTCACCCTCAAGAGTTTTGGCAACAGTCCATTGTACAGAAGGGAACACTGAGGCACCAGGAGGCAAACTGGTTTCCCCAAAGTCACACACTTAGTGAGTGGTAACACCGGGAGTCCTGTCCCCCAAGAGCCCTCGTGGGCTGTTGAAAAGATTAAGTCAAGCACCCGGCAAGCACTCAGTAAACGCTGGTTGGTCATGGGACCACAGAGGAGGTGCCATCAGCAGGAATACATGGGCTCCGGGCCTGGGCTGCAGAAACACAAGCAAAGGAGGGCTTTTCCAGAACAGATAGGCAGCACCCAGATCATGGGGTGGCCTTGGCCCTCCAGGCCCTGCGGAATGGGAGGGTAGATGAGGGCTGGGAGCTGGCAAGTCAGGCAAAGCACTCAACTTCCAGGTGGCCTGAGCTCCTGTGACAGGGAACACAGCCTGGCTAAAACTGGGCATCTTGGTGGAATTCCTGCCGACAGGCAGAGCCCACACCCCTGCCCCTTTCTCTGCAGCTGGGGCGGGTCAGCAGATGTCTTCACGGAAAAACAAGAGCTGTGTCAACAGAAGACCGAGGTCACGCATGGACTCCCTGTGTCCTTCTGTGTGAAGACCCATGTGCTCATGTTACAAGACATGGATGTGGGGGTAGGGGCCCTGCTAGACACAATCCTGATCTTCGCACAGCACAGTCTGGGAAGCAATGGGCGAGCCCACAGCAGTGACCCCCCGGGGGGGTGGGGCAGCTCCTGTGGGTCAGCCCCCATTGCCATGGAAACCCGCTCCTGCTGGATGAATCCACTGAGTTGAAATATTTGACCTGACAAGCGTCAAGGTCACTGAAATTAAAGCCATGGTGTAACCCCCTGAGACCAGAGCTGACCTCAGGGCTAGGAGGCTGGGAGGGCTTGCTGGAGAGGGCGGGGCTGGAGCTTCCCACTCCCCGACAGGCTCCCCCTCCCCCCCCCCCCCCGGGCCCATGCCGCTAGAAGGATAGGTGGGCGGCCACAGGGCCCCTCCTGTGGGCCACTCAAGTCTGGGACCACCCTCCAGGGTCCTTTCAGGAGCTTGTGCCGGGAGGGGTGTGGCTCTGCCCACTGCCTCACTAGACCCTCACATCCACCAGGCCCCCCACGCTGCCTGTCTATTCCTTCAGCTCCAGCCAAACAGACCCGTTTGGTGGGGGGTTGGACTCCATCTGCAGGAAGCCAAGTCAGGGCCCCACTGCCTCTGAGCTGCTGCACTGCTCCCACCGTGAGAGTCCTCCCTTCTCCCAGGGGCCCCCTGCCTTCCGTACAGATGCTTCTGTACCTACAGCCCTGTGTCGCTCTGGGCTGGTGGCTCACTCTCTCTGTCCCTCTGGGAGGGCTGCCCATCTCCCCCACCTGAGGACGGCTGGCACTGCGTCTCTGTCACACAGGGAGGCATCTCCTGGGGCCTGGCACCCAGTGGAGTGGGCCGGAGCACACAGCGGGGGCACACACAGTGGGGGCGGCACGTGGGGGTGGGGTCACTCAGTGGGGCTGGAGCGGGCCTCCCAGTGAGGGTGATGGGCTGGGAGGCGTCAGCCGGGCCCTTGGGGACCTGGGGCACCTGCCCCCACCTGGGGCTGTTTTATTTCTGTCCTCGCGGTACACCCCTGCCCCCCGCCAGGTTCCCACCGTCTCCATGGCCACCCAGGGATGCCCTTGTCATCCCTTGCCCTCTGCTGGCAGGGGTCAAGACCTGGCCTAGGCCCAGGACCCTGAGGGGCCTCTGGGGAATCTCCCTTCTGCCTGGCAGCCCCCGGGGCCTCCCTGAAGTGGCTCTGGCCCCTAAGAGAGATGAAGCAGGAGCAGCAGGCTCTGCTGACATGCGGTAGGATTGCCATGGCAACCGTGCAGGGCGGGCCAGCTGGCAGGAGTGGAGTCTGGCAGAGCAGCGGGTCTGGCCTCCCACCAGGGTGAGGTCGGGCTGTGCGGAGCAGGGGACCAACATGACAAGGCTGTGGCCCCTCAGAGGAGGACCCCCCTCCCCCACACTGTCACAGGCCAGGACTGATGTCGAGGGAAGCCCACTTCCTCTCTGGTCACACACAGGGTGCAGGTTCTTGCTGGAATTCTCTGATGCCTTCTGAGGCAGTGGGCACCCCCGCCTCCTCACCCCTCTAACTCAGCAGGGAAGGGCCACGAGGCTGTGAGGTCCAGGAGGTGGTGCTCCACTGGCTGCGGTCCTCATTTCTGCAGCGTGTAGCAGGGACTCAGTGCAATGGGCTGAATGGAAGGATGAACAGGCAGGCATGTTCACAACCGCTCAGGCTGAGGGGCGGAGGGGGCTGCTGAGGGTGGGGAGGGACAAAAGACCCACTGAGATCAACCCGCCCGTCAGGCCCCTCCGTCCCGCGCCCTGTGGACAAGGGCAGCGGCACTCACCCCTGCTAGGCTCTTCCTGCTCTCACCTGCACCCTGGAAGAACTCAGAGCCCTGCTCCTGGGACAGGAGGCCAGGAAGATGCCAGTCCCCAGGGAACTCCAGGCCCCTTTCCCTCCCTCCATCACAGGACAGGGGAGCCGGGCTCTTCCCGGCTGTGTGATGGGCCTGCAGGAAAACAGCCTCACTCGGGCCAGGTCTGGGTGGCACTGGGTGCCAAGTGAGGAGCCTCTGTGCCCAGCTCTGACTATTCTACCCCTTCCCCTGCTCCCACCAGGCCTCCCTCAGGTGCTGAACATGCACTCCCAACACCCGTCGAGATCCCCACTTCAGCCAGGGCTCTTCTGCCCATTCTAGGGGTAAAGGAACCCAGGCCTCCAAAGCAGGCCAAGCTCGCTGGGCAAAGCAGGGCTCTGAGTCCAGGCCCTGTGTGCCCCACCATTCCCCATGCCAGCTTCCCGGGACCTCCGAGCCAGGGCCTGGGAGATCACCCCTCATGCAGGTGAGTAAACTGAGGCTGGGAGGAAGGATGATCCACATCCCAGACGTTCAGAGACTCGACGTTACTTTCCTCTTCTTTTCAGCGAAGGCAATCTGTAAAATGCTTACCTAGACATGGTTCCATTTTCCATGTCTTTAAGACTTCTACAAATCAATTTACAAATATATATAAGAACGATCCTTGCCTGGCCCATGTGATTGAGGTTTGGTGAAACAGAACAGACTGGGCTCCTGGGGAAACATGGCATAAGATGCAGAGAGCGGTTCCAACACGTCCCACCTGCCTCTCAGACGAGGACCGCCAGTGCAGCCCACCCTGCGTCTCTCCCGCCTCCCCAAGAGGCATCAGCGGAATGTTCTAGATCTGTGCTGCCCAAGGCGGTAGCCGCCAGGCAGCCATGTATGTTTTTTGAGCACTTGGAAGACAGTCAGTGAGACTAGGATTGGGATTTCTGTGTGTCGCTGAGTGGCCGCCCATCCTATGCAGGACATGCCCCCCTCTGTTTAGGGCTAGTGCAGCAGAGGTTAGGGTGTAGGCAGGGGAGGGGACAGATCCCAAGGCTGACTGCGTGGCAGGACCAGAGCCACCCCCGGCACTGGAACAGACCGCGGGGAGCTGGCTGAGTGGCGGGCGAGAGCAGGGAGGGGTGACAGGACCTGGGACCCCGGCCGCAAGTGCGGCATCTGCAGGTGCTGAGAGGCAGGTGGAGCAGCGGAGGGCTTGCAGAGGGGAACACGGCAGTGACTCTAAGCGGCGCCCTTGCTGCTCGGGCCTGGGCCTGTCTGTGACTGAACCAGTCATGGTGCCAAAGCCAAGGACGCCGTGAGGTTCAGCGAGCTCCGTGTGGGAAGCACTTGGGCACACCAGCGTGCAGGTGATGGCCTCTCTTGCCTGTCTGGCTGTGCCTCTTCTCTCGACCCAAGGCCTCTGCTCGGTGCCATCTGAATCTCCCTGCTGAGGGCAGAGCCTGTGGCTCCTGGCATCCCTTGGCCCTTTCAGGCTTTTCCCAGAGTGAACCCTTTCAGTCCACAATACTACGCGTCAGGGATTATAGCTTTCCCCATTTTACAGATGGGAAAGCCAAGGCACAGAGAGGTTAGGGAACCTTCCCAAGGTCACAAAGCTCCATGCAGTCAAGTCAGGATTCAAAAGTAGAAACTGACATCACCCCATTGTACAGATGGGGAAACTGAGGCTGGGAGGGGTGTCTTCATGGCCCTGGGTCACAGAACTAGGAAGAGACTGAGCTGGGCTGGTTGAAGCTGGGACTTCCACCTCTTCAGACCAGGCTCTGACACCTGGGCTCTCAGGCCTCCCGGGCGGGCTCCAGGCAGGGTATTTGGGGAGAAGCCTCTTGAAGGGCTGAGGAAGGCTTGGGGGCCGGGGGAGGTGGCGACAGCAGGCTGGGCTTCTGCCACTCGCTCCCATCGCCGCCTCTCACACCCGCCGCCGCGGGGGAGCCGGAAGCTGGCGGCACCAACTGTTGCCGCCTCCGCCCCTCTCCCTGGCCATCTGCTCTTGCAGGATCGCAGTGGGCGCCAGGTCCTCGCCGAGACCATCCTCTGCCGTCTCGGGGGGCTGTGCCCCAGCCTCCCCTTCTCCGGGGGGGCTGTGAGGGGCACGGTGGGCTGGGTGCCCCCTCACCTCCCCGCAGCCCGCTGTCACGGGCACAGCACACACCATCGTGTGGCTCGGAGCCCTGAATGCACCCCCACCAGTGAGCGGGACCCCTGCCTGTGTCCCTCCGCTGGGGGTTCTCTGGCCACAGGACCCCTCCCCGCAAAGGTTTGCTGCTGCCCCAGGGAACACCGTCATCCCTGTCTCCTGGGGTGACCCGACTCAGAGCAAGCAAGGGGAGGAGCCCCTGTGGGTGGAGACCGCGACAGCTTCCCAGTGGGTGGCAGAGGCCCCTAGAGCTGAGAGCTGAGAGCCATCTGTCTCAAGCTGTGACCCCTTTGCCAGAGCTCCTGGGGGCTCAGCGGACCCCTCTCCTCAGTACAGCCACACCAAGGGGCCACCGAACAAGAGCAGAGCATGTACTGGATGCCTGCTGTGCAAAGGGCACCAAGGGAGAGGTCAAAGGATAACCTGGAAGGTTCACCACGTGTCCCAGCCTAGGCAGCCCAGAGGACAAGGCCTTCAGGGCACATGGGCCAAAAGGGACACAGGAGGAACCCAGGGAAGCCTCCACAGGCAGAAAAGTTCGACCCTGAGGGCCAGGGAGGGCTTAGTGGGCACACAGGACCTTCCCCTTTGCTCTCCTCACCTCTGACACCACCCTGTGAAAGGACTCCATATTGGTTCTGCCACTTCCTGGCTGTGTAACCGCAGGCCAGTGACTTGGCCTCTCTGACTGCCAAGGGGAAGTTGCAAGGGTCGTCTCCCTGAGAGGGACCCCACCCTATTTCCAGGTCCGGGTAGGCTATGGGTCCACTGGATCTTGCAGAGGACAGCGACATCTAGTGGACTGAAGACACATTGCCCATCACCCCAGGAGGTCCCCCATGGTACCCCAAGTTTCCAGGGCACGGAGGCTCACCCTCCAGGGAGGACCAGGGTGCAAGCAGGTGCCACAAATTACTGGCACCAGTGCCTGCTCAGCTCCGTCTCCCCAGAACTCCTGCGCCTCCTCCCGTGGGCAGCCGCGTTCCCACGTGGCATATGCCCGCCATATGCTGTCCCTGTCACAGCATCCTCACGGGTCTGCGAGCAGCCTGCTGGCGGGGGCGGGGTGCCTCCAAGCTGGAGCTCGCCCCAACTGCTATGTGGAGCAAGCTGCACAAGGAGCTGCTCTGAGGAGGGCCAGCTCTGCTGTGGGCAAGGCAGGCCTGTGATCCCATATCACAGGCCACTCAACTGAGGCTCAGAGAGGCTGAGTGCTTTGCTCAAGGCCACCCCGCTTGCAAGGGCAGACCTGTCCTGGGCCCCACAGCCTCTGGCTGTGCATCTGCAACTTGAGGGGGGCTGGACCGGACACAGCCCTGTGGGACTCTCTGGTTGCCAGAGGCTTAGCTTGCTCAAGCTCTGCTCTTGTGAGTCCCCCATGTCCTCCTCCCCATGGGGACATCAGGGTCCCCTTGGAGACCTTGGCCTTGCTGAACTCCTGTTCTGACAACCCCAGAAGCAGAGTCTCCAGGGCGCTCTGCGCTAGAAGCCTGACCTGACCCGTGCTTCTCAAACTGGGTTCCCGGAGCTCTGCTGTCCTGTAGGTGCACTTGGGGTCTGCCTGAGGAGCTGGGGGAAATCGAGAGGTTGGGGAGTCTCCTTAAACCACAGTGTCAAGAGGTGATTTCCATAGTAAGCACAGGGGAGCACAGTCTGAAGAGAGAGGTAGAAAGCTCCAGAGCCTGGCACAGTTCAGGAGGCATTGCTGGGCATATGAGGGCAGGCCCAGTGTCCACAGGCACCAAGCCCCCTGCAGGAGCCCAGCCGAGGCGGCTCCACGGGGCAGTGTCAGCAGCACTCAGAGCGCCTCCTGAGGGCCAGGCAGGGTCCTGAGCCCCACATATAGGGGTGGCCTTGGGGGCTCAAGGATCAGAATCCCAGGGCTCCCAGGTCCAGCCTCTGTCATCTAGGTGAGGGACCCCATCTTGTTGCCTCAGTCTCTTCATCTCTGAGATGGAGCCAGGAACAGTTCCTACCTATGACGATGGATTAGACAAGTTCATGGACCGAACAGCACAGAAATGTGTCCTCCCACAGCTCTAGAGGTCAGCAGTCCTGGGTCAAGGGGCGGGGCCCTCCTGCCTCCTTCTGCTTCTGAGACGGCCAGCGATCCTCAGCTTGGCCTGTGGCAGCGTACCTTCCATCTTGGCCCCAGTCCTCATGTGGCTGTCCCCCGTGTCTCTGTCCCCACATGCCACTGTGTCCAGACTCCCCTCTTCTCATAAGGACACCAGTCATGGGACTTAGGGCCCTAATCCAATGTGACACCACTTTAACAAACTCTACCTGTGAGGACCCTCCTTCCTAACAAGGTCACATTCTGAGGCTCTGGGTGGACAGGCATTTGGGGGGACACTATCAAATCAATGACCTCTTCCTCCCAGTTAAGAAAAATGACTGGCACACACATGGGTTTACTGATCCTCACTGAACACCCAGAGGGTGACTCAGGCCCACTCTTAGGCACCAGGAAACCAAGGCTGAGAATGGTGAACCGTCTGCCTGGACTCAGCCTCACAGTGTGGGGTTCGGATTTGATCCGTCTTTGCACCTCCACCGCCTGGGCACTTCCTGGCCCGATGCCCCCCAGCCACCTGTCTGGCTGCACAGCTATCACCCCCATGGGCGCTGCTCACTGTCCTGGAGGAGGGCCCATCTGCGCAGGCCTGCTGCTCACCCGGCTACCACAGCAGCTTCTCTAATCTTCTGGGTCCCTGCTGTATCTGGGGAGATGACCCCAACCTCAGAGTGGGAGGGCGGGGCCCACAGGGTGGAGGGGAGGGTGTGTGTGTGTGTGTGTGTGTGTGTGTGTGTGTGTGGGTGGGTGTGGGTGTGGGTGGGTGTGGGTGGGGGTGTGGGTGGGGGTGTGTGTGTGCGGGTGTGTGTGTGGGTGTGTGTGTGTGTGTGTGTGTGTGTGTGTGGGTGTGTGTGTGTGGGTGTGGGTGTGTGTGTGTGTGTGTGTGTGGGTGTGGGAGTGGGTGTGGGTGGGTGGGTGTGTGTGGGTGGGTGTGGGTGGGTGGGTGGGTGTGGGGTGTGTGCGTGGGGTGTGGGGTGTGGGTGGGTGGGTGGGGTGTGTGTGTGTGGGGTGGGTGGGTGGGTGGGTGTGGGTGCGGGGGTGTGGGTGTGGGTGTGGGTGTGGGTGGGTGCGTGGGTGTGGGTGGTGGGGTGGGTGTGGTGTGGGTGGGGTGTGGGTGTGGGGTGGGTGTGTGGGTGTGGGTGGGTGGGTGGTGTGGTGTGGGTGGGTGGTGTGTGGGGTGGGTGGTGGGTGGGTGGTGGGTGTGGTGAGTGGGTGTGGGTGGGGGCGTGGTGCCGCGGGAGGGCATGGCCTCGCGGGAGGGTGCAGTTCACGGGAGTCAGCATTGCTATTATTTCCATTCACTTCCACGCACACAGTAGCATCATCTGGGTACAGAACAAATGCTGGATAAACGCTGGCTCTGATGGAGGAAGGAAAGAGCAGGAAGCTCAACCTGACTGCTAGGTTCCCATCTGGTAAATCACCATGGAGCCCTCTATGCACCAGGCAGGCGACTGTGCCAATCACAGAACAGGCAGTACCCCTGCCAGGGAGATGCAAATGGGGAGCCCTGAGCATCTGACAGTCTGAGTACCTGGTGGGGCCTGGTCACCCAGAGGACCAGTGGGGTGAGAGGAAGCCCCTAATGCAGACACGCAGCCGCGAATGCGCTGCCTCTGATGGGGAGACGGGCAGGGCTGAGGAGAGAGCCGGATGCCAGGCCACTGGGCAGCTGCTGCATTACGGGGGCCTCTGCACACGGAATTACTGAGGAAAGAAGTAATTTCTGGGTTTAGAAAGAGCCTTGTCTGCAACCTGGGAAGGTGGGGGTCTGGCCACAGTAGGCAAGGTCAGATGACCCAGGAATGCCCAATAGGCATCTCATGGGCAGGCAGACAAGCCGCAGGCCTCCTCCAGGGCTACCCTTGACTCTGGCCTTGTCGGGCTTCCAAGTGAGGCTGAGCAGGGCTCAATGACCTTGGGCCCTGTCACCTCTGCTGAGCCCAGTGAAACAGGGAGTTCAGAAGTGTCTGCTCTACTGACCGCTGACACGTCCTGAGCAAGGCACCGAAGGGAAGTTGCTGCTCCCTGGGCAGAGGGGTGACCAGGCTGGCAGAAGCTCCAGGTCTCATGGTTCAGTCTCCCGTCCTGAGTTAGCTGAACACCTACTTTGTGCCTGCTGGGCTCAGGACTAGCACACAGTGGCAGACAAGACCCAAGTCATTTCTGCGAGGAACAGGTGATGCTGCCCTCAGGATGTCTGTGAGAGGACCAGACCGAGTAACACTGGGGTAGGACCCTGAAGAGCTGGGGGAGGTGGTACTGTGCAAGGGGGGCCGAGCCTGCAGTCACCCAGCAACTCCACTCCCAAGAGTGTGAACCCAAGACAAACACGTCCACACACAACTTGTCCGCAGGCATTCACAGCAGCATCACTCACAGCAGCCCAGACACCCATCAGTGGTGAAAGGATGGACAAAATGTGGCATGTCCGTCCCGTGGAATGTTACTCAGCCACACAAAGGAGTGATGCACTGACACGCTACCACGTGGGTGAACCTTGAGGACATTCATCCAAGTGAAAGAAGTCAGGCTCACGAGGACACCTACCAAATGATTCATTTACATGAAATCTCCAGAAGAGGTAAATCCACAGAGACTGAAAGTAAAATAGATTTGTGGTTGCTAAGGCAAGGGCAGGGAAGAACGGACAGTGAATGCTAAGCGTTAAGGGATTGAGGGGTGAGGCAGGTCAGGTGGTCTGGTATTCCCACCTCTTGAGGAATTTGCCACAGTTTATTGTGATCCACACAGTCAAAGGCTTTGGCATAGTCAATAAAGCAAAAAACAGATTTTTTCTGGAACTCTCTTGCTTTTTCCATGATCCAGCGGATGTTGGTAATTTGATCTCTGGTTCCTCTGCCTTTTCTAAAACCAGCTTGAACATCTGGAAGTTCACGGTTCACATATTGCTGAAGCCTGGCTTGGAGAATTTTGAGCACTATTTTACTAGTGTGTGAGATGAGTGCAACTGTGCAGTAGTTTGAGCATTCTTTGGCATTGCCTTTCTTTGGCATTGGAATGAAAAATGACTTTTTCCAGTCCTATGGCCACTGATGAATTTTCCCAAATTTGCTGGCATATTGAGTGCAGCACTTTCACAGCATCATCTTCCAGGATTTGAAATAGCTCAACTGGAATTTCATCACTTCCACTGGCTTTGTTCATAGTGATGCTTTCTAAGGCCCACTTGACTTCACATTCCAGGTTGTCTGGCTCTAGGTGAGTGATCACACCATCGTGATTATCTGGGTCATGAAGATCTTTTTTGTACAGTTCTTCTGTGTATTCTTGCCACCTCTTCTTAATATCTTCTGCTTCTGTTAGGTCCATACCATTTCTGCCCTTTATTGTGCTCATCTTTGCATGAAATGTTCCCTTGGTAGCTCTAATTTTCTTGAAGAGATCTCTAGTCTTTCCCATTCTGTTGTTTGCCTCTATTTGTTTGCATTGATCTCTGAGGAAGGCTTTCTTATCTCTCCTTGCTATTCTTTTGGAACTCTGCATTCAGATGCTTATATCTTCCCTTTTCTCCTTGGCTTTTTGCGTCTCTTCTTTTCACAGCTATTTGTAAGGCCTCCTCAGACAGCTATTTTGCTTTTTTGCATTTCTTTTCCATGGGGATGGTCTTGATCCCCGTCTCCTGCACAATATGAACCTCCGTCCATAGTTCATCAGGCACTCTGTCTATCAGATTTAGTCCCTTAAATCTATTTCTCATTTCTACTTCCGTATAATCATAAGGGATTTGATTTAGGTCATACCTGAATGGTCTAGTGGTTTTCCCTACTTTCTTCAATTTAAGTCTGAATTTGGCAATAAGGAGAATTCCAAAAGAGATGGGAATACCAGACCACCTGACCTGCCTCTTGAGAAACCTATAGGCAGATCAGGAAGCAACAGTCAGAACTGGACATGGAACAACAGACTGGTTCCAAATAGGAAAAGGAGTACGTCAACGCTGTATATTGTCACCCTGCTTATTAACTTCTAGGCAGAGTACATCATGAGAAACGCTGGGCTGGAAGAAGCACAAGCTGGAATCAAGACTGCCAGGAGAAATATCAATAACCTCAGATATGCAGATGACACCACCCTTATGGCAGAAAGTGAAGAGGAACTAAAAAGCCTCTTGATAAAAGTGAAACAGCAGAGTGAAAACATTGGCTTAAAGCTCAACATTCAGAAAACGAAGATCATGGCATCCAGTCCCATCACTTCATGGGAAATAGATGAGGAAACAGTGGAAACAGTGTCAGACTTTATTTTCGGGGGCTCCAAAATCACTGCAGATGGTGACTACAGCCATGAAACTAAAAGACGCTTACTCCTTGGAAGGAAAGTTATGACCAACCTAGACAGCATATTGAAAGGCAGAGATATTACTTTGCCAACAAAGGTCCGTCTAGTCGAGGCTATGGTTTTTCCACTGGTCATGTATAGATGTGAGAGTTGGAGTGTGAAGAAAGCTGAGCAGTGAAGAATTGATGCTTTTGAACTGTGGTACTGGAGAAGACTCTTGAGAGTCCCTTGGACTGCAAGGAGATCCAACCAGTCCATCCTAAAGGAGATCAGCCCTGGGTGTTCGTTGGAAGGACTGACGCTGAGGCTGAAACTCCAATACTTTGGCCACCTCATGCAAAGAGTTGACTCATTGGAAAAGACCCTGATGCTGGGAGGGATTGGGGGCAGGAGGAGAAGGGGATGACAGGATGAGATTGCTGGATGGCATCACCGACTCGATGCACATGAGTTTGGGTGAACTCCAGGAGTTGGTGATGGACAGGGAGGCCTGGAGTGCTGCGATTCATGGGGTCGCAGAGTCAGACACGACTGAGCGACTGAACTGAACTGAACTGAAATTCCAGAATTCGATGCTGGTGATGGCTGCACACATCTATGACTACTGTAAAATTCATTAAACTCTACATTTAAATGGGTGAACCATTACAAAACTCTTACTTTAAAAACCAGTGTTAACACTTATCTCATGCTACTTTTCATAAGGTGGGGTGTTCTCAAAATTATAAAAATTAAAAGGAATGAGCCCCATATTATTCTGTGGTCAGAGATATAACAGACACTTGCAAGGGCTTCTGTGACAAAGGGTTTTTCGGGCACAGCTGTGGCGGTTCAGGGAGGGGAGGCCTCGTCGGGGTTCCCGGGAGGCGGCCACCCTGTCTCTGAAAGCCCAGCTCATCCTGGAGGGAGCTCAGCCTGTAAACTGTCAGTGGGTGCTCGAGGACCTAGCCTTGGGGGCACACGCCTGGAGCTGGCAGGGGTTTTTGCCAGAGACCAAGTGGTGTATGCGTGACCACCGGCCACCCTGAACAGGGACCTGTGGCAAGGGGTCCAAGCACCTTTTGAAAGCAAGGACACCGTCTTCTCTCTCTGCCGTGGGGAGGGAGAGAGGATCTCTCCAGGGACAGCCAAGGGCTCGGCCTGGCTCAGGGTAGTGGACAGAACTAGAGAGGGCTGGCAAGGAGCTGCCCAAGGTCACGGCCAACATGATAAGCACAGAGCACACAGCATGGGGCTCACGGGTGCTGTTCTTCAGGCAACCCACGACAGCCAGAGAAGTGGACCCAGCGTCCTGCCTGCTGCAAAGACATGAGAACGAGGCGCTGGGCGGCCCTGTCACACCGCTCTTGGCCCCAGGACATCATGGCCGCTGCGATGACAGCGGAGACACTAGCTGAACTCCGGGGGTGTCTGGGCGCTGGGCCCCTGCCTCCCGCCTCGTTGCAGGGCGAGCTGGCACTCACTTCTTGAGCTCCACTCAGAGCCAGGCCCTCAGGCTCCCAGAAGAACATGCCTCCCTCCAATGACCATCCATTTCTACCCACTAGGGCTCCTACAATCTAACTCAAGTCTTAATGCTAACCAGCAGAGTTAAGCAGGGTGCGCCAGTGAGCAACAGCTGAGCCCATGAGGCCCACCCCCTCTGTCACTGGCGTCCATGCCCACTGCCAGCCCGGGGCGCCTTCACCTTTAGCTGAGCAGCTCTAAACTGGAGGAACTACCACAAACCCCTCCTCGGGTTTGATGATTTGCTGGAAAGGCTCATACAACACGACTTATAAGAAGGGGTTTACTATAGAGGCCACAGCCCCGGAACAGCCCTGTGGAAGGCCTGCAGCATCCTGCTGGCAGACAGCTGGGGAGCGGGAGCCCCGGCCAGCCCCCTGGCCCCAAGGCCTGGCCTGGATACCCGCCTGTCCCGTGTGGTGGCACAGTGCCCAGAGCTCTGCTCCGAGGAGCTGTCGTTTCCGCTGAGTGACTTCCAATGTGTGAGGCCCCCACACTCCAGGCCAGTGGCGACCTTAGCCGGAGATGCTCCCCCGGCTCCAGAGCTGGGGGTCCTGGCTCACCTCCCAGCTGTGCCATGAGCTTGCCGGGCTGACATTGTCCTCCCAGGGGTTGCTATCTCCATGAGGCGCTCCTCGGAACTGCCCCTTCCGGGGCCCCACTCCTGCTGGGAAGCCAGGGGAGGGGTCTGCCACCAGCGTCCCCCACTGTGCCCTGGGACCGACAGAAAGAGTCAGGTGGGGGGTGGGCTCTGGCCCAGTTTTGTTGCTCCTGACTAGGTATATTGGGCTACTGGGTACAATAAAATCTGAACAAACACCACTGCTGCTTAAAAAACCTTTCATGCCTGGGTAAGGCAGGATTTCTCTCAGCTGTGCCTCAAAAGCAAATCGAGCAAAAGATGAACCTGACTTGGTAAGGTGAGCAGTCCAGGGCAGAAGGATTTCAGGCACAGCTGGATCCAGAGTTTCGCACACATCGCCTGGAAGCTGCCGCCTGTCTGTCTCTGTCCCGCCTGTCTGTCCCTCCCCCTCCACCTCCCCACCCCCAGCCCTCTCCCACCTTGGCCTCACTTTAAGGGGACTCCTTCCTGGAGAACCAACTGGAGGGGGTGCTGAGTGCTCCGCATCCACGCATGCTGCTCCAATCAGACCACCCCCGCAACTGAGCCCGCACATCCCAGGCCCCTCAGCCCAGGCCCTGGCATCCCCACACAAGGGGAGTAGGCCCCACCGACCAAAGACCTTCTGAGTAGGTGCGGAAGGGGGAGATAGTACCAGCCAGAACCACCTCTCCCAGCTTGGCTCCAGCCAAGATAAGGCTCCCAAAGGACTAATGCTGGTGTGTAAATATTAGATACTTCTGTCTCCGTCGAGACCAATTACACAGATCATGGCGGCTCCCGCAGGACTCTGCCTTCCACTTACTGTATCATCATTAACAGCCTATTAGGTAACAGCTGCTCAGAGAGCGCGCAGGCAGGGGGGGACGGGGGCCGCAGGGAAGAGGAGGGAGAGGAAGAGAGAGGTGAGGGAGAGGAGAGACAGAAAAAGGGAAAGAGACAAAAGGAGAGAAAGAGACAAAGGTGGCGAGGATGACAGAGACAGTCACAGAGAGTCAAGAAGAGGGGAGAGACGGGTACCCAGAGTCAGGCACAAAGATACACAGGAGAGAGCCAAGGGAGAGGGGGCTGTGAGCTCTGCGAGGGGGCGTGATGCTCCTGAGGCCCCAGGCCCACCTGCCAATCAGGGTCCCCTGCAACCCCAACAGCCAAAGGCCTACCAGCCCCACAGGTAGACAGGCAGGGCTGCAAGGCCTCAAGAGAGCCCTTCTAAGGCCAGGGCTGCCCGCAGCAGGCCCTAACCACATGCCACTGGCTGATTTATCCCCCAGGGATTTCTACGGCCAAAAGATGAGAGTCACCACCACGGCACGGACCCCAGACCCTTCTACAGAAAGGCCCTCGAGTTCAAGTGCATGCCCAGTCTGGCTGCACACCACACTATGGATTTCTGACACTGTTCGGAAAAGAAAGACAGGAATCAGCCATCTCCTGCAGCCATTACAGACCAGCCCCTCCCTGCCTTCCCTCCTCAGGTCCTCGGGACACAGACAGCCCACGTACCAACCTGCAGAGGTGTGAAGGGACACATAGAGGCTGAGTGATCAGCCTGCCCAAAGCCACCAGGGAGCCCCTGGTGCTCAAGGTCAGGGACCCCAGGTCAGAGCTGAGCTCCTCAATCCTGGTGCACCTCCTCTGGGAGCAGCAAATTCTCTGCTGGAGGCTTAGGGACAAAACACAGCGCCCTGGGCCAAGGGCTTGAGCCAGGCTCCCAAAGGAGGAGGGACACAGGACCTGTGTGTCCAGCTGAGACCAGCACCCCTCCGAGGATGAGGCCTCTCCAGACCCTGAGCAGTCTCCAAGGCCGCTCCTCTCCCCCACCCACGGGGCCCCGTCGCTTCTGAGCCCTGAGATCCTCTGCCCCGAGCCTGGGCCTCTCGGCAAGGCTGCAAGCTTACCATCTGTCTGTCCTCCACCAAACCACAAATATTTACTGAGCACTCTCCACCCACGAGCGCAGGTCCAGGCACTGGGGATGGTGTGACAAGGGGATGTGGACCCTGCCCACGTGATGCCAAGGGTCCCTGTGCTCAGAGATGAATGCCAAAGGACAGTGGCCAAGGAAGGCTGCAATGACAGCGTGAAGGGGCAGCAGCCCTGAGGGGACATGAAAGCTGCGGGAGAACAAACTTACACATCTGAGAAGTGGGAGGAGGCCGTGGTGCAGGGGATGTGCGGGTGGCCACAGGATGAAGTCAGACGGGACGTGGGGCTCAGATCTGGAGGCATCTCTCAGGCCCTAAGGCAAGGGCTGGAACCTCCTTCTAAGAGCACCAGGATGCTGCCTCAGGGCAAGCAGTCTGGCCCTTCTACTAGGCTACTGGGGCCAAGAGCAGGGGACGCACCGCTGTGGGCCCACATCCCCCCTTCAGCACTCAGAAGAGATGACAGATGTCCCCCACCCAGGCCTGCTCTCTACAGAGCCCACCTTTCCTCACTTCCAGGCACACTACCCTTGGCTGTCCCCCCACAGCCCCCTCTCCAGGCTGCCGGAGGTCTGGGGCCTTTAGGGGTGGGGGTGGGGTGGGCCTGGCGTCCTGGAGCCCCCGCTGGGATTTCGGGTTCCCAGCCCTGCAAAGCATTTTATTTCTCCTCCTTCACGGCTGGGAATAATTAGGCGACCGGGAACATAAATCATGGCCTGGCCCTGTACATCTGCTAATCACATCTCCTGAGGATGGGCCAGGCAGGGGCAGACAGGGGCCCTGCAGCTGGGGCCTCGGGCAAGGGGGTCCATGCACCCCACATCCACCATGCAAGGGTGTAGAGCGCTGGTGGAGAGGGTGTTCCAGGTTCCCTCAAACACAACCACACACACAACAGACACACAAAGGCACACATGCCACATATACACACACTCTGACCCACTACTGACAGCACATCCAGAGACAAAATTCACACACACACACATTCACATATACAGATGTGCCCCAGCACCAACCCCCGCCACCGCCCACCCCCACCAATACACATGCACTGTACTCAGGATCCCTGGTGAGGAACTCCTGGAGAGGGATACTGCACTTTGGGGTTCTAGTGCCACCTAGGGTCCATCCCTGGAAGTGCCAGCCTGCACAAAGCTGACACCAAGGCAGGGCCCCGGGCCCACCTTCTCCCTCCAGCCAGAGGAGGAAACTTCTATTAAAGGCCCCTAATCTAGACCAATTCTGGTATATATGCATATAAAAAACCCCAATTAACTGGCAACGGGTGTGTGGGGTAAGGACTATTTTAAGAATTAGATACATGACAAATTTAAGGTGACTCGCTTAAAACACTAAGGAATATAAACAATCCAACCAAAAGGGGCCCAAAAGGAGTTTTTAACACAGTCAGCAAGCTCCTTCTCCAAAAACAACAATAACATTAGCATCCAGCCAGGGCCACAGCTGCCTACCACAGTTTTGATGAAAAGACCCTGATGCTGGGAAACAAAGATTGAAGGCAGGAGGAGAAGGGGATGACAGAGGATAAGACGGTTGGATGGGCATCACCAACTCGATGGACATGAGTTTGAGCAAACTCCAGGAGTTAGTGATGGACAGGGCAGCCTGGAATGCTGCAGTCCATGGAGTCACAAACAGTCGGACACAACTGAGTGACTGAACTGATTCTTTTAAAACAAATTTACTTCAGGGGAAAGGGGTCTTATTTAAATAAAATAATGACACGAACACTGGTGTAAGTGTCACACGAGGCAAACATGTCCAGCCGGAGACTCCCTCATGACGGGGTCGCCTTTGGCGCCCATCTCCCAGGAGGAAACAGCAGCCAGGCAAGGCGCGTCGGCCACCCAGGCCACGCAGCACTGTGGTGGAGCTGGCCATCTGCACCAGGGCAGGGTTCCGGACACAACGCAGTCCTCTGGGCTTCATCTCATCCCTCCTGCTTCCGGGCAGTGTGATGAGTCTGGAGGGTGCATCCACCAGGATGACCATCCCCAGGCGCACGTCTCAGGGTCAGCGGCCCATGGTGGGGGGCGGGGGGGTCCCTCTTGAGTCAGTGTGCCTGCGATTCAGGTTCCCCTTTAATCCACACTTCCGCCTTTCACACGGCTCCAGGTGTGCAGCACTGTTCTTACTAGCTAACACACGGAAACAGCCTCAGTGTCCATCAGCAGGTGGGGGATAAGGAACATGTGGTATATACACGCAATGGAGTATTACTCGACCACGATAAACAATGAAATCATGCAACTGGAGATGATCGTCCTCAGTACAGGAAGTCAGAAAAACAAATTCCACATGATATGACCTACATGTTGAAGAAGGAATTGATAGGGCCTGGACTCCCTCTTAGGCGTGCTCATGCTGATCATGCTCAGCCACCTTTCCAATGGACTCTGAGCTCTGTGTTTGCTGCTCCTGCTAAGTTGCCTCAGTCGCGTCCGACTCTGTGCGACCCCATAGATGGCAGCCCACCAGGCTCTGCCGTCCCTGGGATTCTCCAGGCCAGAACACTGGAGTGGGTTGCCATTTCCTTCTCCAATGCCTGAAAGTGAAAAATGAAAGTGAAGTCACTCAGTTGTGTCCGACTCTTAGTGACACCATGGACTGCAGCCTACCAGGCTCTTCCATCCATGGGATTTTCCAGGCAAGAGCACTGGAGTGGGGTGCCATCGCCTTCTCCAGCTCTGTGTTTAGTGCCTAGGAAAACAACAACAGAAGGATAAGACCCCCTCTAGACAGAGGAACCTTGAAGATCGTATCTAGGTTACTCATTGCCTAGGAGAAAACATACAGTAATCACCCCTTCCTTCAAACACTCCATAAATTTTTCTGTATCTATTGGAGTGTAACCTCAGGTTTATTGATTATTGGCTAATTGTTTGACTGTTTGAGCACATGAGCACACAGCACGTGAATCATGGGGTTATTGGGATTGTATTTTCCTTGGTTTATGTAAGTCTCAAGGAATTTGGAGTGGTGGGTTCAGACACATACACATGGGGTATAAAAGATTTTCACAAATGCTGGTCGGGGTCCTTGGCTAAGAGGAAACTCTGCCTTGGGCCTCGCCAGTGTAATAAACTGCACTCCACTATCTGCACTGTCCTTCTGAATGAGTTTGTTTCCCAGAACGCGTGGCTACAACAATGTGGAATCTAAAATAAGACCCAAACGAACCCATCGATGAAACAGAAACAGATTCACAGACAGAGCAAATTTGTGGTTGCTGAGGGGGTCGATGGAGAGGGAGCTGGGAGTTAGCAGATGCAAACTACCACACATAGAATGGAGTAACGACAAAGCCCTGCTGTACAGCACAGGGAACTCTATTCAGTATCCCATGATAAACCATCAAGGGAAAGAATACAGATGTATAACTGAGTCACTCTGCTGGACAGCAGAAATTAACACAACATTGTACATCAACTATACTCAATTAAGAAAAAAAAGATTTTAAGGCACCTAAACAACTTAAAAAAACAATCACAGACCCTGGTGATGCGCTGGAGAGCTGCAGCGAGAGTTCAAGGGCAAGACATGTGGCCCTGAAGGAGCCTGGAGCCGCTGAGAGGCTTCAGGAGAGGGGAGGCTCAGTGGGAATTCTCAGCTAGCAGTGCGTGCATCCACGTCCCTCCTCATGGCTCTCCCTGCCCCCTCCAAACCACTACCCAAATCCCCACCCAAATCCCCAAGGGAATGGCAGGGGGCACTGACGCCCACCCTGCTCACACCTGGCTCAATATTCATCTGTCCTCATGTAGGCAGATCAGACACCTTGCCCCCTTCTCCACGCGAGTAACGGTGGTCTGTCACAAGCCCACTCTGGTCCTGGCACTCTCCTACGGCCCTACTTCGGTAGGTCTTGCCAGCCATCACACAGTAAGTTTTCATTAGGGGTCAGATGAACTGACTAAAAGAAAGTAACAAATGGGAAGAAGAGGTGGAGCCAGCATGGGGGAGAGCAGCAGGCGCCAGCAGGCTGCAGGGACTGCTCCAAACAGGCCCAGGTCGTGGGCCACCTGGAGAAGCCGGTAGAGCCCTCCCCCCACCGGGTCTCCGCCCAAACCCTGCGGGGGGAGGGGCAAAGGGGGGCAGGCAGAGGGGCCAAGACAAGCAGAGGGCCTTCCAGAGCCCCCTTCCAGGACGTGCGCCCGGGATTCCACCGACAGAACTGGGAGCCAAGGCTGACGAAATCCCGGCATCTGAGGATGCCGCCTGCCCGCCTGGGGTCCAGCTTCCCACAACATCCCCTCCAGGGCTGTGAGGCATGGAGGGGCTGTGCAGGGCAGAGGGACAGAACAGCACCTCCCCTGGATGACTGCCTCCGTGGGAGGCGATAGTTCTGGAAGAAAAACAAACACGCTCTGGGGGAGGGAGGAAGCAGGCAGCAGATGTTGGCGGGAGAGCCACGGTGTCTGGGGGAGGTCAGGGCAGACTGGCGGGTGACTGGGCTGGGGGTGGCCCCCCAGGTGCCCTATGGCGCCAGGCCAGGGTCTGGCCCCTAGGCTCTTCCGGCTGGGCCTCTCAGGGAACTCGGGCAGAGAAAGTGTCCCTGGCAGGATGCCACCCCCAGGGGTCCCTACGTGCATGGCCAGTGCTCCCCCATCGTGGGTCTGACAGCACAGCTGGCTGGGTGGCCCAGCCAGGAGCCCAGGCCTGAGCGCGCCACTGTCCACTCCTACCCACCACCCTGTCTGCAGCCAAGCCCTTGGCTTTGCTCCCCAAGTACCCCTTCTTCATTCACTCGAGCAGTGACTAGGGGATCCTAGGATGTATCTTGCCCACTCAAAATGATGGGGGTCAGCGCAGCAGACAAGCTCATCCTGCCCCAAGGAGCTTCACTCACCCACCTTCAATGGCTCCCCATGACTTCCAGGATAAGGCAAACCCCGAAGGGTGGAGCCCGTTGTCAACTTCAAATCTGGACTCCCCTCTCAGGATTCCAGTCACTGGGACAGGGCCCCAGAATAGGCAGCTACTCAAGCTCACCGCTTTTCCAAGCCTCTGTCCACGCTAGGCCCTTGGCCTATGGCCCCTGTCCACCAGTCTTTCCAGAAGGCCCCCTCACCCCATCCACGAGTGTCTAGCTCTACACTGGAGACCCCTGGTGTGAGGGTGAGGTGACAAACACACTCAGAGTACACGTGACGCACAGGAGGCCTTGCAGGAGGAGAAGGGTGTGGGGCCTGGGGAAGTGCTGGCAGGGGCAGCTGGGCAGAGGTCCTGGGGTACCTGGTAGGCGCCAGAAAGTCAGTGTGAAGCAGAGCGTGCCCCAGTTTCTGGGACGCTCCACCCAAAGTGGAGAGGGGACTGCTGCTGCAGGGTCCAGCTCACTCTCTTGCTCATGAACCTTCAAGGGCTCCCACTGCCTAGCCACAGAGTTCAAGAGATGCACCCGAGAGTGGGCATTTCCAGCCTTCACACTGGCTACAAGCTGCCCACCACCTTTTCTCTGGATTCAGACACACGTACCTGCTGTTCTCTCTTGTTCATCTGACTGTGTGTGTTTCACAGCATCTCCCCTGGTCCCGCTCATGGAAGCCCTCAGCTCCATCCCACCCCCCACTGTTCTCAGGCCGTCACCCACAGTGTCACACTCCTGAACAAGGCACCACCACCAGCCCATTCTACAGCCAAGGCTGAGGCACAGAGAGGTGAAGTCACACACCCAGATCACACGGCTTGAAAATGATGAAGCTGGGCGAGGAACCAGAGAGGCATTACAGGGCTCTGTCTGCCCGCAGCCATAGCCTTGGGCTGCCTGCTTTGCCCTTCAGTGGTTACTATACCCCCAGCCGGGTCCCAGGCCCTGGAGCTTCCACCCAGCCAGCCAGAGGTGAACACCAGGCCAGGACGGTCACACAGCAGGTTGATAATGAACCTATCACACCTGCATGGTGTCCGGTTAACACCGAAATCAGCAACCACCCTACGACCACGGCACAACACGGAAGCCACGGGGCCCCGCACGAGGCCTCGGACTCCTCCAGACCTCAGTTTCCCCTCTAGGCAAGTGGGGGCCGAGCAGCTGGTCCTTAGGTCTCGCACTCCTCCCAGGAAGAAAGCCACATCACATCCGCTGCCCTTTCCGTCTCGGGCCCAGTGGCGGGCCTACCCTGGGAGCCACACCGGCAGCGGAGGAGGGAGGAGCCAGGAAATCCGGGCGGGGCGTCGCCCACCCCCAGCCCCGGGCCCGGCGCCGGAGGGGGCGCCGGCTGCCCCAGAAACGCGCTCCAGATGCGAGAGGCGCTGCCAGCATTCCTGGAAGGTAACGCCAGGCTGGGGCGGGAGGGGGGGGCGGACGGGGGGGGGGGCGGGCAGTCCGCGGGATACAGCCGCAGCCCGCTGCCAGATGTGCTTCACGAACAGCTGCCCCCGGCTAATAAGGTCAGCTCCTGGCTCCGGCGAGCCGCGCACCCACCGGCCACCTCCGCCAGCCTGGCACCCGCGCCGTCCTGCTTCCCGAGGTGGGCAGGCGGTGCACCCCCCCCACCCCCAGCCCTGGGGCCGTGGGGGGAGGAGCCAGGCCCAACACCACCCCTGAGGCGGTGAGGGGGAGCTCAAGCCCCCGCCCCTAAGATGACGGGGAGGCATCAGAACACCTCCTCACCCGTGAGCAGTCGGTGGGGGGAGAGCTAAGAACACACCCCTCCGGGGGCAGAACCCCCTTGGGGTCAGGGAGGCATAAATAACCAGCACACCCCCCCCAAGCCAACACTTCCCTGCTGCTGGAAGAGGGGTGCGGTTCCGGGCTCCTTCTGATTTTCTGTTTTATTGGCCGTTTCTCTTCTACGACTGAAAGGGGAGACCTAGTGCTAAGTTTGGGGCCACAGCCTGAGGGGGAAGTGCTCACATTCCACGTGCCCCTAGGGTGGGGACCCCCACTGCAGGCTGGGCAGGCTGCCTGGGAAGGGCAGCTGCAGGGACCCGGGGCTCCGAGGACTCCCTGCCCCCCTACCCCGCAGCCTGCCCCCTCTACTTCACCCCAGGAACACTCTGTCCTTCATACAGAGAAGTGAGGTCACCTCCCTGCGGGTCACAGGGCGGGTAGGGGAGCTAGTGTCGGGATCAGGGCCCAGATTCCGCTCCTCCCTTCCACCCAGGTCCCCCACAGGGCTGAGGGCAGCTCCCCCCTCCCAACCCTCCCTACCAGATAAAGGCGCCGGCAGCCGCCTTTGTTTCTCTGGTGTAAACCGAGCCAGATGCGGTCTAATCCCCCAGCTGGGCTGGATTTGCTGGCGGCTGTGGCTCCAGCGCCTCCCAACCCCTCCAGCCCCGCCCGCCCCGCTGTGCCCGCGGCCCTGCGTTCCCAGGGTTGCTGGGGGAGGGGAGGGGGTTAATAACTTGGCAGCCTCAACCTCCCCCACCTCCCCCACCTGAAGGCCAAGGGCAGAAATAAGATCCCAAGGGTCTGGGGATCAAGCCCTCCTGGGCCGACTCACCTCAGGTGAGTAATGTGATTTCTCTGAGCCTCAGTTTTCTTGTCTGTAAACTGGGGGTAAGGAAGTCGCAAGCCACAGGTGGTAGAAGCTCAGTAAGCTCAGATGCTATTACTAGGATTTAGAAAGATATTCACTTCCCTGAAAACCCACTGTGTACCACACGGCCCTGTCTAACCACACACCCCAGCTCCAGGACATGGAACAGCAGCGACAGCCACTTAGATGCCCATGGGAATGACTCATTCACTCCTCCCAAGAACCTGAGAACCGAAAGAGGCTCGGGCTAGTATACCCACACCGCGCAGATGAAGAAGCTGAGGCCTAGAAAGATCCCCAAATGAGTGAGAGGCAGGATTATTATTAAAAAATGAGGAAGTGGCCTAGAGAGGTAGTGACTTGCTTAGGGTCACACAGCAAACGCAAGGGAGGCAGAACGGATGCACAAGGGACAAATACAGAAGGGGGAGGGCACGTTCCCTTGTAGCACTAGGTGGGTTCTTCAGAGTGTGGTCTGCAGCCCTCCATAATCAGACCCCTGTGACACTTGTTAAAAATGCAGATTCCTGGGCCCAGGTCTGATCCTGCTGAACAATAGTCCCTAGGGGGTGGGTGCCCTAGGGGTGGGGGTTAGAGCAGCATTCCGTGTTGCTGACCGGGTAGTCCACACTGTGCATGGGGGCAAGGGCAGAAAGGACCTGGGGCAGGCCAAGCTGAAAGCAAGCAGCCCTGGAGGGGGCTCTGTTCCCTCAGGGACCTGGCCTGCCAGCCCTGGGCCACCAGCTGGGAACACAGCCTCACCTGGGCTGGTTCAGCCAGGAGGCAGGCGGGGAGCCGAGCTCAGAACCTGCCAGGAGCGTCTGACGGCCGCAGCGCCTCCTTCCAAAGGCCATTAATCATCCAGAGAAACTCCTTGTCAGCCTGTGTGTTCCCCCTGCCTCCACCCATGCACACTGCGCACACACACCACATGCACACACACACACAAGAACACACACTATGTACCCAGGCTGTGTGTACACACGTCACACACCCCCCACATACCACACACACAAGCACACACTATGCACACAGGCTGTGTGTAGACACGTCACACCCCCACACCCCCCACATACCACACGTACAAGCACACACACTATGCACCCAGGCTCTGTGTGTACACACATCACACACCCACACCCCCCCCATACCACACACACAAGAACACACACTACATACCCCGGCTCTGTGTGTACACACATCACACACCCACACCCCTCAAATACCACACACACTATGCACACAGGCTCTGTGTACACATCACACACCCACATACCCCACATACCACACACACAAGCACACACACTATGCACACAGGCTCTGTGTGTACACACATCACACACCCACACCCCTCACATACCACACACACTATGCACACAGGCTCTGTGTACACATCACACACCCACATACCCCACATACCACACACACAAGCACACAGGCTCTGTGTGTACACATGGCACACACCCACATCCCCCACATACCACACACACAAGCACACACACTACGCACACAG